>NC_052046.1:20709517-23162017 GCF_015832195.1 Motacilla alba alba | reverse complement strand
TATAATAAATAGTATCTCATTTATTTTGTATATATATTTGAAGAAAATAAGTTGGGGATTTTGAAGTGCAAATTTTTTAAAGAATGAATGCATCTAATAAACATGAGATGTGTATTTTTAAGGCTTAAAAATTATTAAATATCAAAAATACTTGGAAATGCATTTATAAGTAAAAAATAGAGGTGAAATGACAAGCAATTAGTGTCAAGGCAAGTGATTTTTTTCCTTCAAGCTAACATTTTTAGAAGTATGTGGAAGCAATTTCTGAAAGGACAGTATAGCTTTCAAATATCTGATGCTACACATTCTCTGTAACCAATTTAAAAGCATCCACCTATACAGCAATTTTACAGGAACAAAGAAAAAAAAAAGTATGTGGGAGTCTTTGTTTCATTTCTTCTTCTAGCTTGGCAATAGTTAATATCTGCTGATGAGCAGCTACATTCATTTGTAGATTTCCAAGTGCTTTCCCAAGGTGAGTAAGCACCATTATCCTCATTTTTCAAATGGAAAACTAAAAGATTAAGATACTCCCTCCAGATCACACAGCAAGTAGTAAGCCAAAAATAGAACTCATTTTCCATATGTAACATCCAGTTCTGTATTCACTGGACCACACTGCCTTCCCACAAGCATCAGTCACACCTAATCAGCCACATAGCTGAATTTTGGGCGGCACTAAGACAAAGTTATTTTTTAACTCCTAAATTTAAGACTATACCTTTTCACTTGCTTCACACATACAAACTTTCCTAGGCACCCTACTAACATATACTGTAGAACATGGTTTCAATTATGCCTTATGCCAGTTACAAATCTTGTAGGGCACAACAGGGGCTGTTCCACAGGGAAAAAAAAAAACAACCTTCACAAATTAAGCTGTAAACTGCAGAACTGCAAAAATATCTCTGCCTAATGTACAGTTGTGGTCAACAATACAAAGAAAGTCATCAACGCTCCCAGAAATAGGATACATGTATACTGTCTTGTGGCACATTTTCTTCTTTCACCTCCCCACAACAAACCTTCCCAATTTCAATCTGTATATTAAAACATGGGCTTCAGAAGTATAATGAAAACACTGAATATATAGGAAAAACATTGTGATGAAACAGCAAAGGGTAAGACTCCTTACAGGAAGCTAAAAAACAAGAAGGTAAATGGTAAACTATAAAAATAATAAAATTCTCTCATATGCTTGTGTTATCTTAACACAGGACTACAAAAACTTATGATAGAAGAGATGGTGTGGCTAATATTGAAAGTTTATTTAAAAGCATCCTCTTTTGCCAGAGTAAAAAAAAAAAAAAATTACAAGCATCCTTAAGAGGGTATGGATATACTTACAGAAATGTAAAACTAATTATCTGAAAAACAATGGTAATTGATCAAAACCTGCCTGAAAACAATGGGCAGAACACCACCATTGCCCACAATCTGCTGCTATCATAAGTGGTTGCACTATGTCTCTTTCATGACAGTAACAAGTTAATGTTTCTTCTGATGCAGCCATTCCTGAGGTAAGAGCACTTAGACCATAGCTTCTATGAATGACAAATGTACATAGTTAAAGAATAATTGCTGCTAGCAAAGCTCTGAAAAAAAATCATGAAGTGCATGCAAATAACTATTTGGAAGAACTACTATTTATTTTTCTACTGCAGGATTTTGAAAATTCTTAAAACACCTCATGCTAACCTTTCTTGCAAACTGCATACCTGACTACAGCTGTTATATAACCCATCATTGCAGCCTTTGTGTACCCAGTACTTCTGAGCAGAGATGCTTCAAACAGGAAAAGAATATACTTCAGAGTCAGTATTAAGACTTATAGTGGAATTACAAACAGCCTAAATGGACAAAGCCACCTAAATTAAGAAAAGTCTTCCCCTCTAAAGACTATGTAAACAACTTAGAAATAAATACCATTTAAGGTGTTCTCCTAATCTGAAAATACCTTTAATTAAATATTGAGGGAGTTCGTGTTTACTATTTCCCAAGGAATTCTCTAAGCCTTTACTCAATTTAAAATTAAATGTATTTATCACCTGATTTGACAGGTTTGCAGCTTGACCTTGACTTTTGACAAAAGCTATTATTTCTTCTTCATACATCACCACTCCAAAGAAGCTCTTAAAGTATAGATTGGTCAAAAGTTCTTTAGAAGATATGAAACAGAAAACAAGATTAGGTAGTACTCCCTTCTAAACAGTTTCTCTAGAAGGCCTGGTAGTAGGGAACAATAATACATACCATTAGTAGCAACAACTATCATGAAAAAACACTGAACATATTAAATAAAACCTTAGTGAGTAAAGCAGTACCACTTCTACAATTATACCTTGATTCTATATGCAGAATAATTGATAGCAAGCCTCAATCGCTGCAACAAATACTTTTATAAGCACTTCCCCACTACAACAAGAGTTTTCTCCCCCATTTGGTACATGCATTTCTTGTGACATTTTCCTAGTCACTCTTGACCTTTTCCCCCAACTATCCTATTGGGGGTAGGGAAATAATTTTCTCTCCTTAAATACTACTCAACTCAGACCATACAGCCACACACTTTTTCCCTCATCCAACTTCTTCTCTCACCAGAGCTCATATAGACCTGTCAGTTCTTCCTTGCACTAACACTCTTCGAAACCATAACAGGTTTCTTGCTACCAAATAAATATTCCCTTCTCACTAATTTTATTCATAAAAGCATATGTCTTTTTTACCAGTTAATTATCCTATGTAGCATACTCAGAGGTCTCTACATTTAGGAGATATATTTTTACTATCTAAAATCCTAATGAGAAAAGAACAGGTGGTTTAGCTTTCTTTTTTTCTTATCAGCTGTGTGACAGGCAGGAACATATCACTCCCCTCTTTGACTTCTCTCTATTATTATAGCTCTCCGCTCTCTCCTCTCACCATTTCTGCTCAAAATATCAGTTATTGTAGCAGATTTCAATCCTCCCTGTCCTTAGGTCAGTCATGAGTTTTGCTTTCAATTCCTCTTTTTTCACTTTATAACACTCCTTTTGGGGAAAATACCCATTTTCAGTGTTTTCCAATAACCGCTTCACACTGACAGCTTGCAGTTTTGTCTTGCCCCTGTTTTTTATTTGCACCGCATCTTCTCATATTTTTCAAAACTGCAAATTATTAATCTGAAACTCAATCAACACCAACTGCAGTTTCCTCAAGCACTTAGTTTTGCCGTCACTTGCCTGCATACCATGAGAATCCTCACAGAAGCCTCCAGTGACCTCAGTTACCTGGTTCACTCAAATCTGAAGATGAACCACATGTACCAAGGCAGAAGAATGCACACAGATTTACTACATTTTGCATTCAGTTGGAAGAAGGTTATCCACGAATTACAAGAGAATTTTGTTTCTCCTGGAACAAACTATAATACGCATGCATGAGTTTATATGAGGGGGAACTGTACTGTATGTAAACATGATGATAAAAACAAATAAGCCACAGGACAAAGTATTAGATTGTGCAGTTTCTATTCAAGAATATTTTGGTTTTGTTGGTTTTCTCATAACTGCAAAACCATTCTTGTATTAATACTCTCTTTGTAACACTCAGCAGCTATGAATTTGGAAGTTAAAAGTTTTCTAAAAGCTGTATCCAATTACAGCGCTGAATTATTTGAATAATAGACTGCTCGACATATTCCAAGATAAGTGGCTGCTACATTTCTTTGACGTTAGGGTCATATACTGTACTTATCCATTTTTACTCCATGCTTTCCATTGCCTAGTAATAAATTAATTTCTCAGTGTTTGTTGGGCATGTGCCCTACAGTTATAATAATTTTCTCTCCCACTGAAGGAAGAAGTTTTCTAAAGTATCTTTAGAATTAGGCATCACAGATTAAATTCAAAATACTATTTGAAGATGCACATTCCCACATAAAAAGCCAGTTTTATATTTTTATTTTTAGAAAATTACCTGGTGGTGCTGAACATCATGGGATTATAGTTATCTAACTATTTGCACACACTTAAGACTTTTTAAACCATACAGATATAATTTGAAAGAATGAGTTTTAACTTTAGTATTTAATTTCTGTTGCTCCTTGGTGCAGAAAACTCAGCAAAGGACCTCATGTACCTATGCAACTACCAATGGCAAGGAGAGCTGAACTTAGATCTGAAAACTGAATACAGACCAAAATGTAATCACCATCCAGGCAGAAACAATTAAGTCTTACATGATCTGAGTTCTTCCCACCAGAGAGAATGAGGAAATGTTCCAGTTTCTTTGCTGGTTATCTGACTTCAGGAACACTGAGGAGGCATTTTGCACAGTCATCATACAGAACAACTTCTACCCTTCAGCCTACACGTTCTAGCTCTGTTTATCTAACAGCTCTATTTCCTTGTAGGTATCTTCAGAAGAATGGGGAGAAGCAGTTTAACCAATGAACAATGGCAAGCATGAGGAAAGCAAGCATGAATATGGGAGTGGAATATATGTTCATGTACTATAGACAAGGAAAGGAATAAAGACATTGGTAAGCTGGGGCACCTAAGCCTCTGGCATTACAGATTGCTATCTCTAATTTATCCTCAAAGGTGATAATTTTGAAGTAAAGCAAAGACACCAGAGTCATTCTAAAGCTAACCGAAAGCCAGGTAAACATACGACAGGTTGTGTTTTGAGCTGTCAAAGCCATAAAGGATGGCTAAGAGGCAACTGGGGAGTGCAATCAAAGAGGAACACCTCAGCTGTTGTTAAAGACAGACTTGCCACCTAAAAATGTATACTGCTCTACAATATAACATGGAAAAGAATTACTGGCATCTTCAGACTATGTGACACATCAATGACTACACATCAGTTGTAGTGACTGCATGCCCATGGATTGTTACTGGCCTGCTTGAAATTTACATTACATGCAAATTTTCTTAGATAAGGCTAATATCCAACAAATTATCTGAAAGTCTGCCATTTCAACCCCAAATCTTGAAGCCTTTAAATATGAAACTGAATCATAAGCAAAGGTCTTCTATTTCTTGAATCAAATCACTCATAACTCCTTTACTAAACAAGTATTTGATGTTGCAAACTACTGTTTCCTGTATCAGCACAAAGTAGGTTACCAGTGACTACTAAAGTTGCAGCATAGGTTCTAGACACCAACCTCATTAGAAACAAGGCTAGGCTTAAAAAATGCCTGTTTCTCTGGTATTTTGTCTGGTCACATCCATCCATTTTCACAAGGATATGTACCCTATGTTATACCACTGCAATTTCTATTTAAATTGCAAAAAAAAAAAAGTAGACACACACGAAATACCAAAGAAAACCAAACTGAGATAGAACAAACTACTATTCTTTCCCACAATAAAGAACACCCTCTACCTACATGAGTTAGCTAACCCTAATTACACCTATAGTTATGAGACTCCCTAATGGAAAGTACTAAAAAACATTAACAGAATGAATCATGACACATACTGATACACCACTCATTGTAAATCTATGCCCTTTTTATTTGCACCCAGGGGCTATGTTTCATATATTTATGAAAAATTACTTCCAAGTAGCAAAATGTCATGATTGGAAGCATGTATGATAAACAAACAGACTGAGTATTAGCAAGTATGTGATGTTCTCGTAGCTTATTTTTGATAGTGTAGCAGATCAATTATTTGAAATACCTCTGTCATTTGGATACTTAATTTCTGAATTAAAGTTTCCCTGAGGCAAAGAAAAAGACAATTTGAAAGATAAGGTTAAAAATCCTTGAAGGCATCCTTCTCAGACATGCAATATTCACAATTTTCTCCACATTTCAGAATGCAATTACAGATCAAAAAATGCTGCCACTCTTGCATGTAAACCATAATTTCATATAAGACTTTTATAGCTGAAAGAACTGTAAAAAACCACCTTAATGATGGCCTCAAAACATGTGAAATGCTTAAACTCACATGCACCCTCCCACTTTCTAAAGGCTACTTACATCAATGACTGATGAACTTGACAGACTTAACCCCTCTAGGTCTGCTGCTAAACTTGGGGACAAAACAGCTGCCGTAGAAACTGCCACAGGAGCCATTACAGGACAAACTAGAAGCAAAAAGGCAAGAGATACTGAAATGGAAAAACAATTTAACATAGTGGGAAAAATAGTGATTTCTTTTTCATGGCACAAAAAAGTTTTACGTCCTCCTCCAAATGTTATATTCTTGTATATATATTTGATGAATATATTGATATTCATATTCATGAATATTTGAAGAATATGTTATATTCTTGTTTCTAAATACAAGATTACTTTTTCAAACATATAGCCCCAATACACAGAATAAGCAGTGAAAATACAAATACAACTTATATATGAACAGACCATGTGATTTACTTTAAAAGTATTTTCTCCTCCTTTCCCATTTTTCCTCTATTTTATCCTTCAGTTTGATACACACTATGTAGCACTTTTTCATTTACAGGCTACATGCAAAGTACATGTTAATGCAATTCTGATGTGCTGCACCTATAGAAGTAAACTTTAAGAAGGGTACTACAAGCATAGCCAAAAACCAGTGCCAGCTTTATCTTCCCCTTCAAAGAGTACCATTTCACACTGTTCTTCAGAAACGTGATTTTTAGCATCTTAATATAATACCATAATTGGCTCATAGATTGCACAGGTGTTGTACAAGCAACATCCATTATTACCCGAGAAAATAAGTCCACTTTAACAGAAAATAAGTCCAGGCACATACAAGTTCTCAAAGTAAATGTTTATGTGGTGGGAGATTCTAAATTTTGAAACAATTTCTCAATATAAAATTATATATTTATATTCTCAATAAATATAAATCATAAAACAAAATCTTGTAATAACTGTGCTTAAAAATAACTTGACAGTCGAAGCATTTATTTTGTCAGGAAACTGGTACAATAAATTAACAGAATCAATGTTTCAGACACTTAAATTCATTTAATTAACTGAACTGAATTTACGCTTTGGGAAAAATGAGGCTTTAATCAAGATACTTACAATCATCTAAATCTAAGAGAAACGTGTCTTGGTTTTTTGGAGTCTTTCTATCTTGTACTGGTTTTTCTTCTTTCTGTCAAAATAGATGAATATTTCATCTTTCACCATATCAGCAAAAGAAACGCATTTAGCACTTTTATAAAGCAAGTGCATTTATTTTACTACTTCATAAAGCAAAATGTATCCATTTTCAGGGCACGGCATCCAGAGAATTCACCTACTGAGAAAGATTTGTTTATATAGTTAAACTGTACCTAAATTCCACAATTGAATTTCTGTAGCCCCTGTATTCATCTAATATTAATCATTGTTGCTACACAGAAAACATTTGGTGATGGATCAGATACTTCTGTTGAGACCATTAAAAAAAAAAAAGCTGCTATTTCTTTAAGAAAAAGATTTGTGTACTAAGAGTTCTGTTTTCATATGAAAAAAATCTAAAAAAATCGGACAAAATCTTTTCAATAAGAAATATAGTACTATTTGCACTTATCTAGGAGCACAGAATTCTGTCCAATTATCTACTGTTGATTTTTAGAAGTTGAATTTTAGAAGTGGATTTTTGTCACCAAAAAATTTTCAGTTTTAATCTTGAGATGAGTTCCAATAAGAATTGGCTGCACCTGAAGTAAAGATTAGGGAAGTAATAATCCCAGTACCTTGACAGAGTATTTCAACAAAATTTGCTTCAGTACCTAAAAAAGTTCTAAACAAATCTCATAAGAGTAAGTGTTGGCCATACCTACAGAGCATGTCTAGACAGTGGTGATTCAAAAAAGAATTCACTGTGGTACAGCTCAGTACACACTGCCAAGAGGGTGGTTTAGTATAAAGCATTGATTTTTGGATGTAGCCAGAAACTTGTAGTTTTGTATGGAATTTTGTCATCATGTTGTTCCTGCCCACTCTAAAGTATCTTTCATTTGTGTCAGCTGAATAATTTCTTCTACCTTCATTCTCTCTGGCTCACATACCAAGCAGAAGGCTTTGTGATTTTTTTATAAAGCATATTAACTGCCTTAAAACATTGCTCACTACCCAAGTTATCGCAAGTAATTTAAATGTAGTCTTTCCAGGAGTCAAACTTTCTAGTTTACCTCTTTAGTCTTAAACAGTACATGACCGCCAAATACATAGAGAAATATTTTACCATTTCTAATAAATTAACAGGTCTATATGAATCAGCAAATCTCTTTATGCCCATCTAGGCCATCATTTCTTGAGCATTTCAGACACTCAGGATACAAATTTCTAAAAGAGCTTGGAGTGAACTCAGCAGCTACAATCACTTCCTTTAACCAGCACCATAGAATAAAATGACACCTCTTTTCTTAAGGCGCATTCCCTTTCTTCCAGTCTCTCAGCTTGATAGTCAATTGCAAACAAATTATAATAATGAGTCTATTTTTTTCAATTTTGCAAGAAATTCTATGGTTCCCTCCAAAGAACATGAAAGAAGCTAGTAAACGTCGTCGCTATTTGAAGCCATTGATGTTAATGACTACAGGCCATGATGACATCACTTATCATGTTCTTCCTATAAATACCATGGCTCAAACAGACAGTAGTCACTTGCATGATCCCTACAGATATGCTTCAGGTATTCTGGGAGAAGAATCATCTTGTGAAATGAAAACAACAGGAGCCACTATTTTAAAAGTTATTTTATCATCATACGTTGATGGTCCTTATCACTATGGCATTTGAGTGCTCTACTACTGGTGATTTATCTGAAACCTAAAACTCCTCTGGGCAAAGAAAATACTACAAAAAAGCTTTAAAATGGCATTGAAGTGATATGTTTTGTCCAGAATTAGTGAGGGACTCCTGCAGAACCAAGTTTCTTGAATTCCATTCTACTCACAACTACCAGACTTTTCTTTTGAGATGTGTTTATAAACAAGTCACTAAGCTTGTTTTGGCCACTTTTGTTTTAGACCTGTGAAATAAGGACAAATAGTGTACTTCATAAGCTACAAGTTCTACTTGAATTACTCATGTCAGAGACACAATTTTGTAACAATTCTTCTCATGGATTCCAATCCACATTATAGTATCATTTGGTGAATATTTAGCCCTGAATCTTGGGTTTAACTATTATTTCCAGCACCTTTACTATAAATTATGTATCACAACCTTCTTCCCTGAACTAGAAAACTCTTCGGAAATCAAAATAGACTTAAGGAGAACTCAGTTAAACAAAAAGCAAATATACTAAAAATATCCTCAATTTCTGAACTTTTTCACCATCTTTCCCCACTTATCCATAGGATACAGTTCTACCTTCAACTATGATCAAAGTTCAAAACTACAGCTTTATATTTGCTAAATATTTCCACAGAGACGGGTTGCCTCCATCTTCTTTTATTATGCAGCGAATGAAAAGTCTCTAAAAAGTGGCTCAAGAGGCATACAAGGATGTGAACTCCATACAGTTCAGTACAAGTTTCTAAAAAATCAGGAGCCACTGCCAAAGAATCCTTACTATTTAGTGGATCTGTTAACTGTAGACAACTAAGATGGGCAGTCTAAGTCACAAATAATACCAATAGCATGCTTCAGTTTGCTATTTCTGTCACAAGTACAAAAAGTACACAAAGCTTGATGTGTTCTTTTATAAGGTGAAATCCATCCTTGCACTGATATTACTTTGAATCTACTACATAAAAACTGTTTAAAAATGGGGAAAAAATCCTTCAAGAGAATTTACTTCCTATAGTTCAAAACAAAATAAAATAGTCCTAAAATAAGGCACAAAAAAAAAAAATTACTGAACTAATGTATAGCAAGAAAAAGTTTCACTGCACACTTTACAAGAAGACCGCATTGAAGTGTATCAGTTTACTATAAAGAACAAGCAAGTAAACAATTCTACAAAACAGAAAGCAAAAAATGCACAAACCTGACCCTACCATCTGGGAAATGTAATATCATGGGCTAATTAAATCAAGATAAAGCTAACGTTTAAGCGTCATGATGTCTTATTTTCAACTTCAATTGAGTCATAATACTAGGCTACTCATATACATGTTTGGGTGCTACATATACAAAAACCACACAAATATTTTCATGCTTGTATGTATTCCTACATACAGGTATGTACATTAATTGTGTGCAATTCTGTAGAAAACACCAAAGAAATCTATTTATGTGGGTCCTGCTTATAACAAACATGATTATTTTTAGTTTGTTTTTTCCAAAAAAAGAAAATTGATTGGCTATCTATGACCAACAAATAGCCAATGACTGCAGATATTTCAATTAAGGAAAAAAAGATTTTCATTTGAAATCTAGACAATAAAAAGGTTCTGACGTGTCTGACATTTCTCTGTAACACAATTTTTCATCTTTTTTTTCTTAAAACTAAGCCTACAATATAACCCAAACAGTATTCTACCAAGAAAGCCCACTATGGGAAAAGCAGAATACTAAACAAAGAAGTTAAGCTATATTCCATCAAATATTTCTCCATTTGCAATTCATCTTGATAATAGAGATAGAACCTGGTAAATGCATATAGGACTTGAAGCAGGAGATTTCTCTTGCTCAATGCATAATTCATGTGCTCCGCCTGCAAAGTGTGTAAAATGAGAATTTCACACCGCAGCGTGAGCCACGGAGCTACAAAGAACAGACAGATGAAATCATATTCTGCTGTGCGAATTTTATTTCTTATCCTCCCAATATTTATACAAAACCATCACTGACAATCCAAATGCATTGACAGATCACCCACTGTTTCCATTGTGTTAGCACTTGAAAGGAGATCAGGCAGAAAGATAGACAATTTGTTTTTGTATATTTTTTAAATAGTGGATCAGGTTTTTAACAGCTGAGTGACTATATTATACTTGTAGAAGGAGGTCAACAGTAGCTGATTTTAAAATCCCACTGTAGGTATACCTACTTATACATGCATCATCCTCAAATCTGCATTTTAGCTCTACAGTATTTATGCTTACAGTATAGTTTGTATCTGAACATCTCAAATTATCCATACTTCAAAATGATATAAAACACTGCAGTATAAGAGACTGACTTTTCGATTCACTGCAGCTCAATTACAGTGACTACAACAGCTTTTTCAAAATGATTTGTCAGGGGAAAAAATACTAAACCATTAATAACGTACTCAGGAAAATAATCTGAATTTTTTGTAGTGTATTTTAATGCCAGTAAGTGCATGGATGTATGTAGAAATTAAGCTCCAGTGTGAATGCAATAAAACCTTTTTTATTGAGAAAATTTTGCAGAACATGGAAATGGCACCCAAGACAATATATAAGGAATGGTAAACATCACCCAAAACATCTGCGATGTAACGTAGTTCATAACGTGTGGCAAACTGAGAAACCATAAAAATAGAATTCACTAACCACAACTTCTTTTATTATTATGCATTTCAGAAAATCTTTTCAGTTTTACTGAAAAGAAAATCCTAATGAATAATCTCCCCATACAGACTGCCCAAATTAAGAACACACTTTAGCAGAATAACATAAGCAATGTCTTTTCTAATGACAAACTATCAGAATAAAGCACGCTTTTCTGAGAGCCTGGCAGAAACCATCTGTTTCCTAGGTGGTCTGAAAATAAGTCAGGAAGGGGGCAGAAAAAAAAAAAAGTGTGGTTCTTTTAAAATGTACCTTGACACATAAGGGGTTTATATATAAGTCTTTAACTATAATCTTCTTTAAAGTTTGTTAAAAATTGTTTTTTCTTTCCATCTTGCAAGATGTTATGTAGGTTACCATCAGTTACCTTCATCTATCATTACAGGGCTCAAAACAGGTTTCTGTCAAAAAAAACTATTAAGCTAGTTAGCATAGAAATCACCTTTAATAAAAAATATCTGCGTTTCTTTTCCCCTACCCCCTTATCTAATTACTTGTCTAAAAATAAACAATTACTAGAAACACCTGAATTCAGGCATCGAATATGGTTTAAGTGGGACCTAATGTCAAGGTTCCAGGGATTAATATCATATACTGAAATAGTTCTTCTTGTTCAAGGACATTAAATTAACTGCCCTCGCTCCTTAACATATGACCATTGATGTTTACAGTTCATCAGCCAAGTTTGTTGTAAGCACATTACATTAAATGTGCTAATTTCTAAATGAAAAAGAATTTAAGGAACATTTTGCTTCTGCACAGTGAGCTCTATGCTTTTCAATAATCTCCTCACTACTTTTCTTGCTGCCATGCATATAAACACATTGCTATTTGTTGTAATGTCTTTTGTGATATTTAAAAGCTTTGCAATTTTCCCTTCTATCCTTTCACTTTACTCTTATCAACTCTTCTGTCAGCTGTTTAAAAATACTTCTTTTCCCTAACACATTTCCTTTTAGGTGCTTCTTAATCAAGTAAGACTTCAGAACTACTGCAATGTTCCTTCTCTTCTCCTAAAATCCAAGGCTTTGACAACTTTCCATTGACTTCAACAATTCAATCCCAAGCTTCTTGCACATTCCAGTTCTCACATGCAGTGTATTTGACTTCACACATTCTGCTGTTTTAAAATACAAAAAGCTTCTTTATGCTAGTAGTCTTCACATATCCTGTGAAAGAACCAAACAGTTTAGAGAACTATAGCGAAAGAAATTATCTACACAGTGTCAATGTCCTGAGAAAAATGGAAAAATGCAGCAGAGAGAAGATAGTTTGAACATGGCTTTGCAGTGCCTGCTCAGAACAAAGCACATCAGAGTATATATTACTTTCTGGTGAAAAAATACTGTGATGATGTGGGGAGCTGCAAACTGTTACAATTAATTCATGTCCCATCTACTATCAAAGCAGTTTATTTTAAGTGAATTTAAGTTGTATTTTTTGTGCCACCATTTTCTGCAAGATCCAGTCTGGCTACTCTAGCAGAAAAAACCTTTTGACACAGGTGTGTTACCCAAGGTGTTACTTGGGCAGGAAACTGATCAAACCATGGAAACACATTTCCACTTCTAAGGTAATCCAGCCTCACTTCATCTGTTGTTCTACTTGGCTGAAGAAGGGAACAGATTAAAAGTTAAGGTCACAACTGAAGACTTCTTAGGCACACCTATAAAGTTGCAAAACAAAGATCATGTACAATATAAGTTCAAGATTTAGAGAAATGGAATGCCTTGCCTCCTTATTTAAAAGAAATACACACCTCAACAGCTTAATCAAGTAACGGCCTTACCTCTTAACTGGTCAAAACACAACTATTCACCAGCTTCAAAAATTGCTAGAAATGCAACAAAGGATGTCTATTTTGACTATTCTGCCATCTATACAGGAGTTCTAACTGAAATGGCTTAGCTTAATTTAAAATGCATCAAGAGTTTCACTTAATATTCAATACCACATATCAGAATTTAAGTGGAAACTTCTGAGCTGCAATTCTACTCTTCAACTTTTATTTTAATAAATATATAAAAAGAATTGCATAGCAGGTATTTGATAACAGAAAAATAAGTGCCAGAATTTTTTTTACTCTTCTTCCTGAAGAGATTTAGCAAAAAATTCCTCATTTATTTATTTTTAAATACAAGATATGTGGACAAACAGCAACCAATTAATGCTAATAGTATGAATAGTTAGTTCTGTAACACTAGTTTGAGTAATGAACTTTTAGGTTCTTTTTCTTCACTAAGGTAAGCAATTAAATCGTAACTGACACATGAATAGCTCTGCTGCATGTTTTTGCATCTTCACATATCTTGAAATCAATTAAAAATATGCATTATAAAGCTTGCTATTTCATACCTGTTTTAAGAAAGCTAACAGAATTTGAAGTAACAGAACTCTTTAATCCTATCAAACACAGACAGCAAGTAAAAGCTGATTGCTCATTAGGAATATTAATGCTTCCAATCTATATATACATCTCAGTTATAGATTCATTAACTGTCCTATTCTCAATTTTAACAGAAAATTTTAAAACTAAGCTAAGAGTTCTATTAGAACATCTTTAAACACTTAAAAAACAATGTACTAACATTTGGTTCTTGGTTTTCTTTTCTCTCAGACCCAGGAACTATAGCTATACTTTAAGATTCCATTTTAATAAAATAACAATCAACATGTGTGCATTAAGTTTCACTAGTTCAACAATAACCTAAAAATTAAATTAAAAACCAAATAATTTTATTATAAAAGAATAATAGACTACTAGTAAAAATATTATGTTCTGTATATAAAAAATAATTAGATTCTATTATTCTTCTTCATCTATATGGAGTAAAAATAACATAAAATTATAAACTGAAATTTTGTAATTTATAAACTATCAAAAGACTTTTGGACTGGTCTGTCTATCAGAAGTAAAAAAAAAAAAATTTCATACATTCTGGATTGTTTTAGGTACGCATAAAACTGCTACCCATCTTCATTTCAACAGAAAGAAACATGAATGGATGGTTAGATACACATTCTCATTTTTTATAGAGGCTTTAAAAAAACATATTTTACCTTACTAACCTTATTAGAGGTAGCATTTCTAGATTTTCCAGACTCAGAGTCACTTTTAGAGTCAGATTCTGACTTGGATCCTGAAGAACATTCATCTGATGAAGTGTACTCTGTATCAGAGGAACTGGACATGCTTCTCTTTTTGGAAATCCCCCCTGCTTTCTTTTCAATATCCTCTGAATCACTACATATTTAAAAAAACATTAAGAGACATGTAAAACCACCAAAGAAATCTGCTTGCACAATATCCTACATCAGCATTTCAAAGTTTCATTAAATGAGTTTTAAGTCATGATTTCTTCACAATAAAAAAACTCAGCTATGAATGATGTAGTTTAAGGCTACACAAAACCGTTCTATTACACTACACAGTACAACATTATATGTAGTCTAAACCAGCAAAACAGCCAAACTAAATGTGAACAAATGAAATATTAAAAATATTTGCACGCATCAAGCTTGTGACATTACAAAAGAAAGTGCAGCCACTCTTTAAAACAAAGATGCTTGCATACTATTCCACCTATGATGAACAGAATTTTCCTATATCATCTTTTTGTACAGTAATATTGCTTAAAAAACAAATAATTTAGTTTATTCCTTTGTTAATTCTTCTAAATAAAACTACATCACCTAGAAATAAGACCTATAATGTCTACAAATTGTTCAATCCATTAAAGAGTTTATACACAAGAGATGTTATATTCCTATACCTTTGGTCACATTGAACGCCTTCACACACTGAAGTTCTGTTTACTCCACCAATGTTGGATTATGTTGATCTGTGTTAACAGCTACTGAATGTTATATGCCTTGTTCACATCTAATAATACTTTAAATACCAATTAGTAGATTACCCTTTTGTCTCAGGGGGAGTTACTACCACAGGAAATGAAAATTATTTTCTAATAGTTATCATGGAGCAGAAAAATTAATATTGCATATAGAAAAAAGCCCTCTGTTCTTGGATTTGCAAACAACCATTTTATACTTCTAAATCAGATGTTTCATACACTACCTGACTCAGCTTCCTTCCCAAGACAATGAATTGGCTATTGAAGTGCTTGAAGGGTAACAAGGTCAACAATAATTAAACAAATCTAGACTACTCAACTATTAAGAGTCCCTTTGGGCTCATATTAAATTGTTACACATTTTTGCTTAGCTTTAGGAACAGTACCAAAGAATGTATTATGCTGCATCACTGAGATTGCAATGTTTTTAGATGAAAAAAAATACAGAGAAGGAGAAATGAAAATCTGAAAAGACAGATCAAAACAGAGTAAAGTCTTCCTCCTCTCAAGAGCCTCCTATGACTGAATTGCCTAAATAAAATTTAATCAAAATTATTTCAAATTACTAACATTTAGGCCATGCCTACCCATGTAACTGAAGCTAAAATTATCTCACCAAATTTTAGTCAAAAGCATAAAGCAGTAAATTTGAAGCTTGCAAAGATAAAAATGGAACATTTGTGCACGTCACAAAAACAGTGTAATGTAGCCCATCTGACAGTTAAAATCATGGTGAAAAATAGGTACTGAAAATTATGTTTCAGTATGACAACATTTAAAAACTTGTTTGAGGTAAATGACTTAAACAAAAATTCACTACTACATACTGTCCAAAGTTTCTTCATGACAACAGAATTATCTATATTTCATTCACTGCCATTTAACAGTAGCTGTAGTTGCATTAACAAATAAGTTGTCGTGAACCCATTATATAAATGAAGTTGTTTTTTAATAATTTATCTTTAGCTTAGCTTTAAAACTAGCTTTGAAGATTAAAAATGTTACTTTACTGCACATCAGCCAGTTTTGATGGGTAATAATTGTTTATCTTACTGCTCAAAATTTCAGATGTTAGTCTAATGAAAAGAATTTACTGGTAACTAGCTTTTTAACTTTGCGATGATGAAAAGCCTGTATTAATTTAACCTACAGATTTCATTTGTTCTGAACAGGAAAAACAATATAAATCACTTTTAAAATCATTAAATCCTGACTTAAATTAATAAAGTCATAATTAGGGCATTATGCTGTGTTTGTTATGGAAGTGGCAAGGCGAGCTGCTTTAATTACTGTCTGTAATAAAAGGAGCAGAGTGTGTACTGTGCCCCAATCAGTGCCGTCAGCCACGACTGAGCTGAGCTGCAAACTCATCAAGTCTGCTGGCAGCAGAAAACAAAGTAAAGGGCGATCGTGTCTGCAGAGGCCACTTGCTGACAGCAGTGGAAGAAACAGATTCATACAATCCAAGGTATTAGCCCCAATTACTCAAAATTTTAATGATACTTTAATACATGATAATGCTGTTGATAATAGGCAATCTCAAAAGTGCTAACACTTAAATATCTTATGACCGTTTCCCTTCACAGCCCTTGCCTCTAATATTTGGATCATAATCTTTTTAATATAACATTATTTAGAAAAATCAATTGTCTTAGTTACATAATGGCAAAGTGTTGAAGGACTTAATTTTAGCTCTCAGCAAAATTGCGGCAAAAGGTAATTAAGTGTTTCACACAACTATTTGATCACTTATTCAGCCTCTCAAGGTTACATCAATTTTCAACAAGCCACCCAAGATTTTACTGAAGTCAGAAATTAATTCCAAACATAAGACTAGTCTGATTAATGAAAATATGAACTAGGTTCATACCCTGATATCACTCCTTGGCCAATACATATCCAAAAAAACCTAATCAAAGGCTTGGCAGACTGGTAACAGGAAGAGTGCTTTATAAGCTACTATCACAAAAAATTAAAACCAGACAAATATTTACCTACCTTTCATTGACAGCCCTACATGTTTTCTTAGCAGCACTTCCTTTGCTGTCTGATTCACTGTCAGTTGATTCTTCACTGGGAGAGGAACTCCCACTACTCTCATCAGTGCTGCCTTCCTCTTTATCTTCCTTCTCACTTTCACTGTCAGACCCACTCCCTGAAATAAAAACAACTCTTACAATTTTGATCTAAAGATCTTAAATAATTAGTGTTTTAGAAATCATATTTTGTTTTAAATTAAACAGTGGTTTGGTATTTTAAGATCCAGTTGCAAGCTTTAGTTACCTACCCTGTGCCAAAAGCAGGCAAGGGAACTACCTTCCCCTTATATCTACAAAATTTTGTTAGTTAAAAACCTGTCCTCTTCAGCCTACAGTGTTATACTTTTTCAAATTAGAAATTTGAATAATAAATTAATCACATGTGGATTCTTCAGTTACATAACCCTATTAAGAGCTGGAGATGACCTCAAATTTTCTAGTCTTTACATTCACTCAGCTGCAAAATTATCTTCTCAAACAGTTGCTTAATTAGATAATCTGTTCTTAAATACCCATAGTGACTATGAATCACTGATTTAAACAAATAATTAATTCTGTAATTAATCATATAGTTACCAAATATTCGAATATCTGAAGTGTGTACATACTTCTATTACTTCAGAAATCTCTAATTTAAGTGGTACAATTCTTAAACATTTCTGCATATTTCCTCAGTTTAGGAACTGGAAGGAAGCAGCTCCATGTTTGTATTCTAAGATGACCCTCTTCCATTTAACTAGATGATGATAATCCTTTCAAGTCTCTAATGCCAAACATTTTCTGTGTTTAAGGTCTGGACCTGGGAGAATTATGATCTTTACTACATCTGAAATATACTAACATCTTCTGAAATGGCTGTCCTGGGGAGCTGCTTATCTGACAATAAATGGTAGAACAGTTAAAAGAACCTCTGCTTATTGAACTTGATAGGCAGCTGTTACCCTCTTCATCAATATCCTCATTATAATAAACAGAAAACATAATGAAGAACTTCAGAGAAATAATGTAACACAATTTGCTGAATAAATCTTATGAAAGATTACACAATTAAACAGATCTGGCCATTTATCAGCACAGCAGCACATGCTATCAAAATAATTCTTCACCACCACCAAATTCCAAAAAACACCTAAGATTTAAGGTTCTTGAGAACCAAGCATCTGGGCACTTCTCCTGCAAACAGCTATGTGCTTTCAGTTTTAACTGGAGTTAGAAACTCTTCTTACTCATAATAGAATCCAAAAAGGATAAAAACATCATGCCAGCTTTTTTACCTGGGAAACAAATCAAAAGCTAACTTATTTAACATAGTGAATGCAAATTTCCCCCCCCCCCCCCCCAGTTTATTGAGTTTACACACAGCTCTGGCTTTGTTTGCAATTTTTTTTTTTCTTTTTATGTACCAGAGAGCTCTGAAGACACAGTTTCACAGGCAGTGAAAATACAAGTGGCTTTCCAAACACTTACCTGATGAACTGGTACTGGCAGACTCATCTTCTTCCTCTTCTGATTCAGAGTAAAACTTATCAGTAGGTTTCTCCTTCTTTGGATTGCCTAGAATTCCAGTCCATTCCTTTGCCTGTAAATAAATCTCAGTTTAAGTTTGCTTTTGCAACCAGCAATACAAAAGTATGCACACACATAGAATAAAAACATTCAGAGTAGTGGTATTAAGCTGTTGCTAAACAAATCATCTAAGCAAGTCAAGAGAAGCTATTAAACTTCTCTTACTTTACACAATTAGGAGAACCAGCACTTTGATACATACCTATAAAAGATGAGAGATGTCTATTAAGAAGTCCAGAAAAAGATTTAGTAAGCTAGATTAAAAGCATCAGTAATGATAAATAAATTTCTATGCCAAAAGAACATGAAATCTGAGAGTTTTATTTCTAGATCCAGATGACTACAACTAGAATGAAGATTAAATAATCCCATAATCTTAATTATCCCAAATTTTTTGCAGAAAACAGATGTGGACACTCAAGGTAGCCACAGACCAATTTTATTTTACTTCCATTGCAATTCTCCAAATAAAAGTAGTTTTTTACTACCAAGAGAATGTGAAAATGAGGCAGTATTTCCCCCAGACTTTTTTTTCTTTCCATATACCTCTACGCTACTAGAGAAGCAATGTTAAAATTCAGGACGGGAGAAAAAAAACAAACTGGCAGACAACTCTATCAATTATCAACAGTGTGATACAGGTCTGCCTCATTGACTGATCTGATCTGGAATAAGACTTAAGTTTTGAAATAGGCTCTAACAATGACCTGAAAGGCTAAACAACTCTAGAGAGACATTGGCTTCCTCTTTAACACCAAAAGCTGGTTTAAAATGCCAATAATCTTTTGGATATAAATGACAATTTGCATGTGGATTGCAGCTTAACTCAGCTTTAGTCACATATGCTATGTAGGCACATGCAGTATTAGGGAAACCATAAAATTAATGAAAATGAGATATCCTGCAAAGAAAATACTTGCAAAAAACATGGCTGAAGGATTTTCCTGTTTGCTTTGAGGTTTAAATAGTTGGAGGTGGATTTTTTTTACTATGTTATAAATGGAAGTTATGTCATTTGATCAATTTCCTGCAATACTTTTTGGTATTGGTTTTGGTCTTGTGGATGAAAGCACCTTCGCACATTCTTTCACGCCAACCCTGTCATTTATAATCCTCTGTTTGAGCTGATTATCTAAAATTCTTTCCATAAAAGCTTTCAGAAATTTGTACACAATTAGCACTTTTCCTGAAATGTACATAAGAAGGTAGACACATTACAGTACTAAAGAGAAATGCTTTTCCCACCAGATTGCTGTCCACTGGCTTCTGTAAGTCAGACACATTTTTAAAATTTTCTTGCTCTGTGTGTAACATCTCATAAGCAAATAATTTCATCTATGATTTACTGGGAAAGTTGGCTCATTACCAGGACTGCATTCTTTTCTCTCTGTATCTATTACATACAATGCCATGCCTCCAGGAGCACCATCGGCACACTATATACCAATATATTAAAATTTCAGCTACTGTTCAACAGCTTTCACTGGCACTCCAGTAGGACTCTGGTACCCAACACAAAAATCACAGTTCTGGTACCAAAAGATGACTTTCCCGTAGAGTTTACACTACAGTAACAAAAAGCTATTGCTAGTAGATGACAAGCCCAATGTGTCAACACATGACAAATTCACTAATAGACGACATTTTCCTATCATAAACTTTCCTAATCTTCTTCAGATTATCTGAAATGTAAACCCTCTTCCAAACTCCACACTTCAAAACATACATAATCTAATCCCCTGCAGCTGCTTTTTGTCATTTGTATTACCTTTTTCCTTTTTTTTTTTTTTGTTTAGCCTTAGATTTTTCACAAACCAACCTCTTCATTTCTGACTTTGGTAGTCCAGCTACACTCAATTAACATACTGCAGCAGAGTGGAGATAAAAGATAGGAAATCAGAAGTGAGATGGAGGTGAAAAAAGCCTACTTGCTCCACAAATGAAGCAGAAGTGGCCTACAGTTTATCTACTTTTGTCATTGAAAAGAACTAGCATTAAGCAAGTTTCCAGATGCTTGATTTCTAAGATAAAATAAGCAACAGGGACATTCCCATGCATCAATGGCTTTCAACACAGCCTACAGATAGTATTTAAATACTTGCAGTTTTGGACTAATACTCTGTATTGATGAGTGCCTTCAGCAAAGTTACTTTTAGGGACACTGACATACCGACTCAGCCACGTTGACATTTCGGACAGAGGGGTCAGGTGCCACCTCTGGCCAGTCGGACAGCTCCAGGTACCCAGTGGCTCTGTTGTTCAGTGTGTGAGATAAGGTGCCAAGCTGGAAATGATCCCGATCTATTAAAAAAGCAGGGGGAGGAAAGAAATACACAAACACTGTGAGCTCTACCACAAGGAGCAATCTTAATCAGGGCTAAAGGTAATTGCCATTGTATTACCTCAAATGTCATGGAATAAATATAAACTAGGAAGCTCTTCATAGGTCAAAAAACTGATTTCAGTCCATAGATTACAATAATCTCCCCCATAATGGTCAATAAAAAAGCTAATCAGTCAGTGTGTTTAGAGGTGTTGCTCTGAAATGTAGCTTCTCTAAAAATTACTTTACTGTGAATATTAAGAATGACAGCACAGTTAAACAATCCATATACATGTCTTGGCACAAACACATCCAGAATTTTAATAGTTTTTCTTCAAAATGGAGCTCCTTTTAAAGCTTCAAAACTAGACCTAAGTAAGTATGAAAACTAAAATGCAAATTGTCTCAATAACAGAGTTTTTTAAATTTAGATAGCCTGATAGCCTTTTAATTTGAGAAGACAATGAATATTACCTGCAAAACAACAGGCAAAATACAGACAGAAAATTATTATTTTAGAGAAAAAATATCTACAGTGATTCAATTTATTTCAAATTCATATAATATTTGCAATACTCACATTAACAATCATCTAATAAAGTCCAGGTAAAATCCTAGAGCTATTTTCCTAAATTGAAGCATAGTTTCCCTGAAAAGACATACCTTCTGCTATTTAAATAAAATTTAACATCTACATGAATAGAAATAGATCATTTTGTCAGGGTTTATCATTAGAGAAAATGCACTGTGCGCCTTGCTTGTTGAAAAGCAAGTAAAGAGACCAAGCATCCTTGCATATTAATCTTTTCTATTTGCTAAGTGACACAATTTGTGAGAGTATTTGAAATAGAATAAGCTGCCACATTCCTTTACAAAATGAACATTTACCAAATGATTTTGGCAGTTATACCTTTAAAAGGAGACTCAAGCAATGGGGCAGGTTTCTGTGCCAGAAATATTTTTTTGGCATATTTGCTTAAAGCTCCACTCTTCTCGTTCGGAACAATAAGCTGCCTAATAAATCTTGTACGGTCTCTGATGTCGTAGCTTTGATCATACTTGCCGAGATTTAATACATACTGGGTAAGCAATTTTGTCTGTGGAAAAAAACAGGACAAGAACAGAATACAAGTTATTTATGATTATTGATAACTCTGGATAAACATATTTAAAGAGGTAATAAAAATGAATGGTTATGTCAAACAAATGTTGCTCCACAGGGAATACGCATTTCTAAAGCTGCAAATGGAATTCTGCAGCCAAAGCACATGTCCTCTTCTGTATTGGGGAGGTGAATGCTGAGTACTGAGAAGCAGCCATGTGCTAGATTATTAAACTGCTGAAGTGGAAAGAAAGGCATCATTAAAAAAATAATCATATATGGCAAACCCGCTGAAGGGTCTACGTGAGGATAATGAATGTGGAAATACAACTAAAAACATGGCACTCAAAACTTAATCGGAAAAATATGCAGGACATCAAAACATCAGAGGGTATTAGGAGGCTGGCAAACTACTTCTGCTGAGGTGTGTTTTATGAAGAGATACTGTCCCTGGCATAAGCAGTGTCTGCACTCTGACTGCACTCAGTTACTTTATCCTGAATTATGACCCATTAAAGCAGACACATGAATCACTGAACTGGATTACTGCAAATTATTTGCAGTGCATTTAGCTGTTACTTTTTCATAAAAGCAAGCTGCTGATGCCCTCTAAAAACCAGGATAAAAGACTTCTTCCATTTTTTTTCTTGAAGCTTAAAGCCTTCAGTATTATCAGTCATTTATTTATTTATGTAAGAGCAACTTATACTATCACAGGTTTTTACAGTATAATAACAGCTTCCTAATTTGATGTTTGATAATAACATATCTTTAATGATTTTAATAATTCAGATAATTTTTAAGCTAAGAAAATAATATAAGAAAAGAAGGAGACATAGAAAATAAAAATATTTTAGTGTAACCAGAAGAACAGTGCTGAATAGATCGGAATCCATTAGATGCATTTGAAACATGTACGCCACTTCCTTTATACACAACCACACAGGAAAATGCGCAGAAATTATATACCATCCTAAGGAAGTAAATTTTGGTACTTCAGCTCAGAATAGTTGCATAAGACAGGGTTAAAAATGTATAATAATGAGAGATTTATCTGCTTGATAGAAAGAAGCAACTTGGCATTGTTTATCATGCTATTGCTATGACAATAACACAGTTTCAATCATGTGAGCAGAAAAATATGTCCCAAAAAATCAGTCAATTTTTGTATATGCCATTTGCTAAAAAAACAGTTCAGACTAATAACTTCCAACTTGAGGATGCAAGTCAAAGTTTTTTTCTGGAGATATAAAAATGCTTTTTCAGAGTACTGATTAACTCCTGTAAGTAAGATATATAGTAAACAGAAAACGATTCTAATTTAAACCCCATCAGTGCAACATATGCAAGCATTTCAAAAATAACCTATAGTACCAGAGACTGGAAGAAATTAGTCATTATAAATTAGAATAATATAACAGCATAGTTTAAAAAACTGTCAATTAAATATTTTTTGTTTATTTTTTCTCTCTGATACCCAAGAATGGGTCTGTGAAAAGGTTGGTTGTTTTTTTTGGGGGGTTTTTTTGTTGGTTTTTTTTTTTTTTTTTTTTTGTTAGGTTTTTTGTTTTTTGTTTTTTGTTTTTTTGTGGTTTTTTTTTGTTTTTTTGTTTTTTTGTTTTTTGGTTTTGTTTTTTTTTTTTTTTTTTTTGCCTTGAGGTACTGTCTTAGTTCTAGGAAAGGCAAAACTTTCCCATATGTATTTCACAGTTTATTGGCAGCTAATTCTGTATGAGGGTATAAAATTTTAAACAACTGCATCAGACTGAGCCTACATAATCTGCACTCATGCAGGACTTGCGCTGTTCAATCTAAATGGAATTGGAAGGGAGGGTTCCCAGGTAGCATGCATTAATCTAAATGAGGGATACCTCCTGCAGCCTTTGCCATCACTTCTCCACCGTAAAACAAGACAAGACTCCTCACTGTCATGGCAGAAAGCTCAGGAGAATGGATCATAAAACACAATGATCTTAACCTGCGAATTGCTATAGGGATGGGAAAAGTTGAAGGCCTTGTCACAGTGGGCATTTTTTCAGTGTGTGTTGATGGAATTACAAAAAGAAAAATTTGACAGATAAAGAGTTGATTCTAAAAGACAGCATTTCCTTTAATGGGATAATTTTCTCCATGATCCTCTCTCTTTCCCTCCTCCCTGCTCTGTCCTCTAAAATATCATTTTCATATTGTTCAATACAGATAAATACACAACAAACTTACATGCAAGAATATTCTGTGTCTGCAAGAAGTTTCTTCACAATTATCACATACACTATAGTTTTTATGGAAACAGTGAAGAAATGTAATTTTTAAAATTTTTCTTATGGTAAAGCAAAAAAACACGCAGGAGACCTTTTCTACATGGAAGTAGCTGATAGAAACAATTATTTTTAAATAAAAACAAAAAATAAACTAACAAATGCATGTAAGTTTTTCCAACAAAGGAGTTCTCAAAAGAAGGTGAAAATAATTTCAGCAAGCACACTGATTTGGTGAAACATGACAGATTCTGCACACCATCACTACTTCATAGACTAGTGACAAAGTATTCTGATCTGTGATTTAATACACTTATTATCACATGTCAGTACTTCCTGATACCTCGACATGCATATTATATAGGCTGAATAGAATTTTTTTATCACCATATTGCTGAACCCATTATTATTTTTTGTGCATTTCATTTTGGCTAGGAGGGGTAGGTTTAGGTATTTCTAGAATTCAATCATCCTCCAGCAACATTTCTGGAATTTTCCAGTGACAATAATTCTATTTAAGGATTTAATGCCTATCCTATATTAGCAGCAATTTTTTGGTAGATCTCCACCTGAAAATTTTACAATTCAGGTTTTTCCAACAGATGAGGCTCTACAATGAGAGAGAAACAGTTATCTATCCGCTCCTACACATCATTAGCTTTCAGTAACTTGATTCTTTAGACACACAAGATAAGGCTATTGTGCTAAACTATGATTGACATATCTATTTACACCCTACAACTACTTGGGACTTTTTCTGGTGGGAGTCCTACTACATTAGACAACAGAAACCTATCAAAATATCTTTATTCTTTCTGCTACATGCAAAAAACATCTCAGGCAACTATATGACATATTTCTCTTATATAAGCTATCTAGCACACTAAAGGTTTTATGACCCTAAGTGTTGAAAAAACAAAGCAAGCTTACCAAAAAATACTGACAACCGAAGGGAAGCCTGTTTTTATTACATACCTATCCAGATATAACTGGACCTGAAACTACCTTAAATTATAGGGAAGCCTTTGAAAGACCATGAGGTGATCTCAGGATTTAAAGTATACTTTAAATTTTTTTAAGAAATCTTGTTAAAAATAATTTCTGCGAATGTGTTCACTGTTTCACCATATACTTCAGGAAACTACAAGCAAAAAAAATAATATACTTAGACAAAATGAGTAAAACAAGCATGTCTTATTTACTCCAGAACTTTGTGCTTTTCTCCAAACAAGACTTAACAGAAGTTAAGTCAAGATGAGTTCAACTCGCCTTTCCCTCACCTGGTGAAAGAGCTCTTTTCACCTACTCGGTCAGCATTGCGTGTCTCTTTGCCATTCTGCCATTACTTTTCAATAAAGTGAAATATTATCTTTGAGGTTTTCACAACTACATTAACTTTGGATGAAACTGCTTAATTACTCATAAAATTACTATATCATAGGATATGATATGGAGACAGAAAACACGGGACTGAGGAGAGGTGGACAGACTGACAACTGGGCAAACAAGTCTACAAGATCTGACATCAAATTTTAATAATGAAACTGAAAAATGGCTGAACTTTTTAGGAAGTGAAATTATTCCAGGAAATAATTTTAATACTGAGTGAGTAGAAGAGTTACTCCTGGAATTAATAATGTAGATATAGGAAGAGTGTTGCCAGTCTCTAATGGGAAACCCATGGTATTCTAGTTTGAAAGGAACTTTGAATCAAGCCAAGTCACCAGACATATACTGTCAGAAATTTTATGTGCATACCATGACCACTTGAGATAATAACTTCTTTTTCCACAACCTAAAACTACTAGACGGAAACACCCTTTGATGAAATTCATCATTTAGTAGGCATCTCAGAGACAGTTTCTTCTGCTTTATCATCATTACCGTGTTTGAATAAAGGGTTATGTAGCACTTACAATGATGATTTTAAATGTATTAAGATGTGAAATAAGAAAAAATGAATTACAGAAATCATAATCTCCTTGTATGCAACAGATTTTTGACCAAATATGGTGTGGAAGAATTTATGTGCAAAATTACAAAAACTATATGGAAAATCAGTAAATATAATTCGTTAAAAGAAGACAGTTCAGATAGTTAACCCCAATATCTTCTCATCTCAGCCAGCATTTTCTTTAAGATGAGCACTGCCAGAAAGAAGTCACCTTTTATTACTGCCCCATTTTAGATTGTATAAGCAAAGCATTCATTCACTCCTATCTGAATGCATGCAAGGACAGTTAATCTCCCACACACCCTACAAAATAAAGCCTTCGACAGATCATGTCTGTAGTTGCATATAACTATCAAGGAACAAGAAGACATCACAGTTGCAGAGATGCAAAATCCTGTGTTGTGCAAACTGTTTTAAAACAAAGAGGTCTAGCAGCACAGGAAAGTGTATATATCTGACAATGTATTTCTTCTACATTTGGAAAAAAAACTTTGATTTTACAATCTTTTACAGCAATAGTTGGATTTCCAGTGAAAAATTAGTGTCAAAATGCTACATTCCATAGTCAGTGATAGGATTCATTGTGCTGTCACTTAAGAAGAGTGAGGCACCTGGCACCTCTCATAGCCATTGTTTTCAGCTGCTTGGAGATCTAAGTTCATGTCTTTGTGTTATTTGACATTTTTAGATTATTTTTACTACTAGAGATATAAAACTCATCCAGTCCCCAAGGTAAAAGGAAATAGGAAAAACTAAATCAAACCAACCAACCAACTAAATAAATCAAAAAAAAAGAGAAACCCGTCACTATCTTTAAAACAAGCACTGTTGGAAATACAAAACAAGGCCTATTACTGGCATTTCCTTTTAGATATCCTGAACAAAAAAGTGAGCAGCTTCTTGTTCAAAATGACAGCATTTTCTTCAAAGTTCTGGTTTTGGTTTGGGAAAACATTAAATCACATCAGCAAAATCTCCTACCTGGTATTACTAACACAATTTACAGATCTTCTCTATTTATGTGAAGTAAAAAATGTCACAATTTCCGAAAGATAGATACAAAAAAATAGTTCATCTCGTCACTACATTCACATTTATGCTCCAGCACACACTTAAAGACTCATGGTTAGATTTAGTCTATCATATTTCTTGAAAACATATGTTCAGCTTTTCTTCATAGAATAATATGGACTAGGTTTGGTTACTTATATAGTAGAAATCATTATTGATCTATACAGACTGTACAAAACCTGCCATGACTCTAAATACAAACAATACTGAGTTTAGGCTTACCTGCTTTGAATTTGTTAAGTAGAGTTTTGCACCCAAATTTAAGATCTGCAACTTTACAAGGTCATCTTCATTCGTGAAGCTCTTGGCTGTCTTCCTCAGAACATCAGGTGCGATCTTTGGAACCCGTTCACAGTACTCGCCAATGAGCCAGAGGATGCTGGCTCTAGCTACTGGAACCTGAGAAAACATTGAGCACTCAAAGTTAACAGAGTCACAAAGACTACTTGCATACTTGTATGCGTCCTTGTTCAATAACAAGTTAAACAAAATACTATTTAAAGACAATTGCCATACAAGTTATGCAGTGTGAAATTAAATACAGCCATTGTGGAAGACTGAATATTCATAGAAATGTAAGGTACTGATTCTGATCCAAAACTCATGCCTTGCAGGTTGATGATACAGAGGCACACAGAAGTGACATTTTCACAGTACAAGCTGATGAGATCCAGGAACACGGCCCAAGCCTTCAACATGTGGTTGTGAATTCCTGCTACCAGGTTATGGTTAACACCACAGGTTATGTGTAAATGAAACAGAGGTTTGTGTGGTTTTTTTTTTACTATATTCATACAGAAATAATACAGCTTTCAGAAATCATGCCTATTCTAGTTAAGAAGCATATGGATTTCTTTATTACTAGCTTTCCTTCATTTTTGTTCAGAATTTTATTTATGACAATAAGATTTGTATTTTTGCAAATGTCCAAGACTAGTTGAACTCAGAATATCGGTGAAACAGAAGTTCAAAAATGCAATTCACAATTTCTGAATGGGATCTACCATCTTAACTGAAACACATTGACCCAAAAGTTCACACAGGTCTTACCATTTTGGAGCTGCTTAACAGTATCACTGAAATAACTGCCAGTAGTAGCTTTTAGATGATCTCCCAGTCTATGATGCCAAGTTTAGAAGCACAGCAATACCAAAAACAGAGGGAAGACAAAATGGAAAAGCACAGAAGGAAACAGAAGCTCATGCTCCATGCAGTTTAGATAGAAGCAGTTAAGATTTAAATGAAATAATATACACATACTCTTTTAAAAGGTGAGCTAGGCTACAGTACCTGGTGGTCAAGTTAAAAATTACATCTATGTTACATACATCCCTTGAAAACATTTTACTCCATCCTTGAGTAGAAAGAAGAAAGAATGCAATGAGAAAGTTCAGAAGCATGTCTTGTATAGTGTCTACAGACTGTGGTGCTCTAAGATTCTCTACAGACTCTTGTTCAACAAATGTTGAAATGTCAGGGGAAAGGCATAACTGTTCTAGTCTATCAAAAACTGACTGTAATTCAAAAAAAAGAAAAGTTTCCTAAGCAATTTCACCAAACTTTATTGCTTTTTCTGAAAGGATCAGAAAAACTCATACTAACATTTTTCATTAGTCCTTACACTACACAGTGATCTTTATTAATAAGCTTATACTGACAGCAGGGTGAGTTTTGCCTTGGATAAGATTCACAGGATATATGTGCTTTAGAAATGCAGCATTGTTGTTCTCAAAGTATTAATTCTTAGTAACTTTTATATATGCTTTAATTGCCTTTCCACCATGTCTGTTATTAACATATGAATATCTATTTCTCAGAATTACAATGGGAACATAATATTAAGTATCTTACTCATTAATCTCGTAACATTTGAAAGTACTACTTATGAAAGTATATTCTAAAAGGGTAAAATGGACTACTAAGCCTACTAAAGAAACACTAATCATGTTCACAATAATTTTTAATGATTAAATGAGCTCCAAAAAGTTTGGAAAAAACTCTGAATTAAGTCAACTTGACAATATTTGCCTCTGTACTTGACATGGTTGCAAACATATGCCAACGAAAATATAAACAGGCATGTCAGGGGGAAAACAAAGGACTGCCTCCATGGAAAGAAAAAGTACATAATGGATAAACAGAATAGAGTCTAACAACAACAACAAAAAGTCCTGTAAGAGATAAAGGCCAATTCTGATTCTGGAAGAAATTTAAGATAGAGGTAACATAATATGTTGAGAGTGGTATAACACAGTGATTTAACATATATAGATATATGTAAATACAGGTCAAGATACAGATGAATTCTTTAATGTGAGTTGACAGAAAATTAAATAGCCTTGGAATTTACACTATGAGAGAGACGAACAAGCTACTGAACAACTGCTATGTATAAAAACTTTAAACGCAGTCAGAGTATGTTCATCTACAAAATGGTAAGTCTGATGCCATTACTGTGCACTGATTTCAAAAGGGAAAGAGGTTATTTCTAATGTTCCAAAGGTTACACTGCATTAAGACCTCACACCCAATCTATTATTTTAAATTGGGCTAAAGAATAGTAATTGAGTGGTACATTAGATTTTCCAGTATTGGAGCAGTTCAAGTTGCCTACTGTACAGATAGATACCTCTAAATAAGAATATATAGGCAACTTCAGATTTCAGTTATGCTAGATTTATTTTTCTAAAATATTTCATTACAGACTTGTTAAAATACTAAAATGCTACAAGAGATCACCAAGTACCATAGTTTGGGCAGCAGCCTATCAGAAACATTCCTTTTCATATTGTTGTCTTTTTATAAAGCAAACATAGCTCACAGAGCACATCAATTTCAGAAATACCATTAATAATGATATGCAAGTATCATTCTTGTATTTTCCCAGTCAAGTCCAGGACTACACTTTAAAACCACTATTAAATGTATTTAAATATATTTAAATAGTGTGCATTTAAGCACAGTGTTTTACTCTTCAAGTCTTTTTTCTAGTTTCTAAAATAAATTTATTAGAGTAATAAACTAATTTTACAATGCTAAATAATTAGACTAAACAATGCCTCATTTGAAAAATACTGACAATGGAAGACAGAAATTTCTTGTGAGAACCTGCCTTTTAACCAGGTGGTTAGATTACTATGTAAATACTGCATATATATTAAACACAATTTTGTGCCACAAGAATCAATACCAATTAGAGACTTTTTGAATCAAGCCCTGAGCAGAAGCCATTTTAATGAAAAGTGTACGTTGAACCGATGAACCCAATGTTTCTGTGTCACTGGATTCATTTGAGGTCAAAATCACACAATATTTTCAGACTTCTTTTTCCCTGTTTAAGGCTTCCAGTTCTCAACATGTAGTATCAAGTGCGTGATCCTACAGCTGTTGTTTCCAGGGTACTCAAAACAGCAAACAAGAAATGAAGCCCCTTCTAGACCTTCACTGCCTTTTTCAGTATAGCTCAAGTAGGGACCTTGAATTGACAAAAATGCAGGAAATAATACTTTCATTATTCAGCCCTGCTCTGCATTATCCTCAAAGGCAAACAGGATTGTAAATTACTTTGCCTGATGTTTCATTCCATATGGCTCGAGCAAGTGATTAAGTGCACTTTTTAAGCCTTTAGTACCAGGAGGCAGTTTCTAAAGCCATTTCAACCCATTACCTGTCTCAAGGAAAATAAGTAAATGGTTACAAAAGAAAAACAAAAAACCAGCCAGACACTCCCCTCAAACTAAGACTCTGGTTACTTACAGCAATTAGAGAAAGATACCATAAAGACTTTACAGATTGCTCTAAGCAGCACAATTGAAAAACTATTGAAAAGTAGTTCAGCCCTCAATATATTCACACAAAATGCAAGGGTAAAGTACAACTTAAAATCACAAGTTTTGGTTATTCACATCTGTCACAAAATGAGAGATACTAAAATTGCAAATGGGGCGCAATTTTCTGCATCCAGGAGAAAATTTGCATAGCTAGCAATTTTTTTAAATTTTACTTGGAATCAGAAATGGAAAGAGGGATAAACTTGATTTGAAATGTCAGACTGACAGCAAGAAGAAAAGGTACCCAGGAAAGAATAGGAGCAAAAGAGAAGTATTCATTTTTTGTTTTCAAATGGTAGACCTTCAAGGACTCCTCTATTCTTTGAACTTCTACATATAAAATTACTTTAAAACAGAATTTTTACTGGTGACTGCATCTCTTATACAGTGTACAATTTTTTAAAAAACTGTTTTATTCAAGTTCAGTGTCCCTGGACACAATGTCCCAGTGGCCACATATTCCTCTCAAATTCTTAAAAAACACATAGATATCAGAGTCAGTAAAAAAAATTGTCAAATTATGAGAATTATTTGTCAAATCATTACTAATAAAAAAATTTAAAAAATACTTATTAAAGTAAGAAGATAAAAGAATGTGGCTAGAATCTGAAGCTTGCAGAACTGAAACACATACAAATATATGGATGTCATAGTTTGTGATACCTTCCCTACCCCACAAGAAAGGAGAACTAAATTCAAGAAAGCAAACTGCCTGTTTTGTGAAGCCATATCAGAAACAGAACTATGAGGAGTATTTATGTAAGACTAGGAAGTCAAGTTTGTTATCTGTGTGAACAGAGCAGTGTTATAAACTATCTGTCCACTACTCTTGCAATAGTAATCCCAATCCAAAACAGTAAATAACACTTAATTACATTCATAAGTGACGTAATTTTCCTTGCATATTAAGCTCCTAAAAATTACACATCCCTATCTTATTTTTGCTCTGTATTTGGAATGCCTTATCCAATCAAGAAGTATTTCTCCTCATCTCTAGATCAGAAAACTCTTCAGACATTTTTAATATTCTTGCTCATATTCTAGAACGAACTAGGAATAAATCTGTAATGAAAAACAAGAATGTAAGAATTCACCAGCTATCAAAAGAAAAAAAAACTGCCTTAGTAGTACTGTAAGAGAAAAGTCACACTGGAAGTCAAGATTCCCATCAACCAGATAGTAGTCCTTACAGAATACAATGTACCATAATAAATAATTTTTCTAAAAAATAAAAAGCAGAAAGAAATTTGGGGACTACTGGTCTTGGAACATTAAGAAGAGGATGCAAGAACATATTCTACACATACTGATGAATTCCCAAGGTATTTCTAAGGAAAAATACATCTTGGAATCATGAACATTTTCAGACAGTTGTTGAGCTGTTAAGTCAGTGTTTTGCAGAAGTCAAAAGGCAAGCAACACCAAGAAAGCGAGACAAAAAGCACAAAACAAGCAGTATCACTACGTCATTGTATAAGATTTCTCCAGCATATCTGACCACTGGGTACACTTCTGGTCACCCTACTTTAAAAACCACACATAAGGAAAAGGCAAAGAGAGGAGGGAATAGTTTATCAGAGACATGGAATATGAGGAGAAATTGGAATTTTCAGATTAGTAAGCATGGTGATGTGGACAGTAAGCAGAAGTTTTCAGTAATTGGATGAGAAGATATACTGGAGGTGCACCACAATGAACTCTTAACTTTAAAACTCTTTACCCAAAGCATCAGATTTTGCTGCTGCTGGAGTTGAAACTCATAAAACAGGTTTTGAACTGACCCTTGCTTAAATGGCTCCTTCCCATAAGTATATTTTTAAAACTTCTGTCACTAGAAAAGCTGTATACATAAAACTAATTAAGCCTACCTCAGAGTGCATACCTAACACAAATGAGCATTACTGCAACCTCTGGCTCACAGTTTTGCAAGTCAATAAATTGCAAAGCATGACAACGTTATTAACACATTGACAGCTAAATGGAAATGTTTTCTGTGATTTTTAAAATTGGAAGTAAAGAGATCCAATTATTCTCTTGTTTAATGTCTTCAGGACACCACCACACATGTAATTCTCTATTACAGCTTTTGAAGAGTGTGAGGAAAGGAGGCTGGAACACAGCTAGATCAAAGTGTACTATGCACAGGTCTAAGAATTCAGCAAGTATCATACATAAAATATATCTCATAGATCTTTGCCTGGGCATATGTGGGATAAAAGTTTAAGGTACAAATGAAAACACACAAAAGTAAAGGAACAAAAATAACCACTATTTTCAGATATGTAAGAAATAATGAATCAAAGGACAAACTGAAACAGACCTAGTCTTTATCATAATTTAGAGACAGTGATCTACAAGAGTTCAGTATTTTTAAGTGAACTTCCTAATATTTCTTATAGTTGGTCTTACTATTTTTCATATATGGTCTTAATATTTAGCTTCTTATTTAGTTTTTATTTATTTTACAAGGCAAAATTGTTATATTCTAAATATCTCTATCCCACCCTTTTCTAAATGGCTTCTGTGGATGAGAACAAGATGAGAACAAGAAAAAGTAAATTTCAGTTAAGTAAATGACCTTAAAAAAACAGTGCTGTGAAAGATTTTCAAGCACCTTAACACTGCCAATCACAATCCCAGGCTAGCACAAGTGAAATTTATAACAATATCAATGAGAAAAAAATTAGGCACAAAATCAAAAGTCTATTCCACGGAGTTTACAACAATTTTGCTTATTTTAGTGGCTGTTTACCATTGACTTAAACTAAATCATGACAGAACAATCAAAAAGCTTCTTTTTTCCATATGGGCTTTTTGATTTAATAGTATTTAATTCTGTTAAGAATTTTCTCTTCATGCTTTCATCTGTGTAATACCTAGTACTAAATTAATTTCAACTCTAAAATGCAACAAAGAATTTCTTTGTTCACGTTCCCTCATCCTTCAGTTTCAAGTCCATTCAAACCCATGTTTGGCTGCTTTTCCTACATCCAAATGCAAGAGTCCTCTAATAACAGGTGTATACTCCTGTACAGACCTATAGGGTAGGTCCTCTATATTTCAATCCTAATACTTCACAACAACATAAGAGAGGCCAAGGAAAAAACCAAAACCAACCAAAACGCCAAAAAGCCCTGTGCAAAGTAAGTATGTACACGTGTGCGTATGCACATAAGTATGCATATCGTTTGTCAGTGCAATAATGGTCAGGAATCCTTGACAAAATCCAAGGTAATTGTGTTATGTCAACTCACAACCACTATAGCCATAGTAAGATCAGTGTTTAAAGTACAAGTGCAGATGTCAGGAATTTCAGTAATGCTATATTAGGTATTGACATCTCAAACTAACATTCCCAGTAATTAAATACTAATTCTGAAATGTATACACTTATCCTTTACAGAAGTAAGGAGTTAAGGGTTTGGACCAGCTGATCTTTACAGTTTCCTCCAAACCCAAATCATTCTGTGAAGGAATACATTTATTTTCAGACATAGTAAGGGCAGTCAGAAAAATGATACAGCATTCAAACTTCTTAAAAATGTATTCTTTAATTCAAAGTCTTGAGCATACCAAGAAAGGTATGTATGTTGAAGTTATCATTTAAAATGTCATAGAAAGATGCAAAAAAATCACCTTGGAGAATCTACAGCTGCTTGTAGGTTCATGACTACATGACTGCAATTCTTGACCACCCCTTCTTTATTCTTGAATAAAAGCCAGGGTTCAGAATCAGATTTTGATTTTTACTTTATTCCAATGATTGCTCTATCCCACAGACTATTCTCCTACCACTTAACATTTTCTGATATCCTGCACAACCTCATATTGGAAAGCCTGAGAATGTTGAAGTAGTTTAAGTACGGCATGTCTTCTCCCCAACCCCGGTATTTGACTGAAAAAAGGATTTTCTTTTCCACAAAACTTAGAGTATTTACTTGAAAGTATTAATTGTATAAAATAGCTAAGAAACTCTTCTAAGTTTTAAACAGTATATTGAGAGAAGTAACTATTTTCTCTGGTAGAGTATGTGGAAATAAGATGCCAAACTCATTTGGTAAGGTGGCAGAACATTGTTTTTGAGATTGTAATATCCTATCAAAATACTGGACAAATTTTCTGAAAATACAGGCAATTATTATACATGAGGTATTACTTACTTTGATATGTAATTAGCAACAGTATCTTATTTTGTATGAGCAATTCAGTAGAATTTATTTTCTTTATATCAGTTGCAAACTGATCATCTGCTCTTTGCAGCCAAAGATTTATTTAATTTTTCAGTTGGGATGAATCAAGAATACCACCTTTCTTTTTCTTTTAATACTCCAAACTTTGCTGAATTCAACTATGGAGAAATGAAGGTTCACTGATTTAGAAACTGCTCTATTATGAAAACATACGTAATTTTCTGAAAATCAAGAGTTAAATACGTAATTTTATGAAATTAAACAGTTCTCAACAGAAAAATAATAGTTGACAGATCAAAATCTGACACCTTTGGTTTAAGATATAATAGATAGCTACTAGATGTCATACCTACACTCTAATTTAGGACAGATCACTAAATGTTTTATCAATTTCTGGGCCTGTGAGGAGAATTTGGGAACTAAGTATTTGCATACCTAAAGGTCAATTAAGTCTAAAGACAGATAATAGGGAATAATTCAGATTTTAATGTTAAATACCACAGAATCTCAAATACCCAGAAGATAAAAATGCAACTTCAAGACACTGCAACACACTCACAGCAGCATGCCTGATACAATGGAAAGGTCACGTAATTTGGGGAAAAAGGTTTGAAATAAAAGTTTCAAACTCCACTCCAGATCACAAAGACAACTGGCTAGTAATCCTTAAATTAACTCATGATTTTCATTTCAATTTACCCACTCCACATTCTAAACTTGCTATTCATCCTGGAGTAACAGTACTAGCAATATTCAGCATTTCCAGTGATCTCTTTAAAAAGAGCTTCCCAGACACAGGGCACAAACTGGAGCCATCTCATAGCTTCTACTTCCTTTTCATTAAGATCATGAAAAAAAAATAATGTAAAAAAGAAATTATTTTGCATTTCTCTCATATACCTACTTCCATTTGCAGCATAAATTCGAAGGAGATAAAAATCTCATTATCAGTTGACAAGGCAAATAAGAGTGTGTGAATAAATACTCACTGTAATGTTATCCAAGAGTTTGGCCATATGCTTAATAATTTCACCATGGTGTGCCGGCTGAGTTTGCAGCAGTTTCTTAATGACAACAACACTTTCAGCAACTACAATTTCTGTTTTAGACAAAACAAATTATTAATTTTAGAAGCATTTATGCAGAAGAAAAATCCATAAATAATTGATTGTAAAAGACGTAAAAGCTTTCCAAATACACTTTGCATAACTGAATTACATTAATTTGGTAAGAAAGAGGTAAATTGTTCTACTAAGTAATATAAGTTCAGCTTCCTGAATCACGTTACAACCAGCAAAAAGAGGACACAAACACTCCAAATGTAAAATTACCAACCTAGTATATATTGTATGAAACTGCTTTTTAGTGAAGCTGCAATTCAGATTTTTCCTATAAAATTGAGAAACAGTGTAAAAAAAATCTGACTTTCATTAAGATTATGCATATTCAAAAGTAATTTGCAGTCTGCAATGGGAATAAAAATGCTTGCATTATAAGCAACAGCTCATTCATACGCTAGAGAACTATCTAAACATCTCCTTTGCATTTTTTCTAAATGCAAAGAATGTTTCTGTATATAAACAGTTTCTCTCAGGTCTGTAACCTAATCTCTACTACATTCAAATGAAGCTTCTAAATAGCAAGCTGTTGCAAGAACCATGCCAAAGTCATGCACTGGAGTGCTTAACTACTGCAACAAGTAACATTCACAGCCTGATCAACCTGTATGAAATGTGCAATTTTTGAAGCTAAAGAGACCCCACATGAGCAGATGCAAGCTTCCATGCAAGAGAAAACTCATGTGAGGAAAGATGAAGAAGTCTAACTACCATTCGTTAAACAGATGTATTCCTGCATTTCTGTGTGAGTTGATTTGACACATGGACTATTCATTCAGCAATCAAGCATGCTCCAGGTTCAATAGAACAGTATGGGGCAGAGATGTCTAAATTTTGGAAGGTTGTAGGGTTTTCTTGTTGTTTCGGGTTTTCTTGAGAAAGCAAACTTCTTTATGGAGAAAGGCTTTCCAAGAGCTCTGAGCATATCATTATGTCATATGCCTCTGAAATGCTTAGATTTTAGCTTGTAGCTTTTTGTGTCAGCTTTTATTTGACATGACATCTGTCATTTTTCTAGACTAACTTCTTGAAGCAAGGTTAACATCTCAAGGTCTTGCACAATCCTACAGATCAATTAAATTTACACTGTATTTTGCCAGATATTAAAATAGGAAGCCAATTCTTGAAACTTGAAAATGACAATCTGGAATATTTATAGTGGGGAACATTGGAATGGCAATTTTCATCATTCAGTATTTTGTGAAGCACTGAACAGTTAAGAAAAATAAAACTGAACCCAAAAAAATTAGTGCACATGAAGTCATTATTATAAACACTTGTTGACAATGTAAAACTGACTATGGCAATATCAACTGCAGCAGACATCACCATAGGAACTACTTTCACGCTATCTGTGGAAGCAAATTTAAAGAAAAGAAACCAGAATAGTAAACAATTTGTTATCACAATTGTAAACAATTGTAGACTAGTATGGTTATTTTACAAAAGTCTAGATGCTGGGAAAAAAAATACAAACAAAATCAAAATGCATTTGTATCAGAATAAGGACTGACATAGTCATACTCTGTGAGGCTTACATTGTGCACACACAGAGGATACCAAAAATCAGCAGAAATAAAAGAGAAACACTTAATGTTCAAAACCATAATAAACTCCAGCAAAATACTAGAAGGGGAAATAAAACTAGCATTCTGTATGTGCAGTAAAACAATTTAAAAATATAACACCTACTAGTATTATCAAAGAGGAAGTCCATACAAGACAATGATAAATGAACATAAGAATTTTGAAACAGTCTAAATCATATCTAAAGGATTACAAAAAAGTAAATTAAATTCTTAAAATAAAGACTGAAAATCACAGAAAATCTGATCAGGAATGCCATTATCAATAAAGACTACATAGGGTACCAGCAGTTTGAATTTTAAAGTCATAGTAAAAATCTTAGTTTCCTCTAACAATTTTGAAGCCATGTGGAATTGACTAAGCAAGACAATCTCCGAAGACCCTGCAGCCTGACAATTCCCAAAAACTTAAAATACACTTAGTCATACAGTGTTCCAGTTTGCCAAATAATGATGTACACAAAAAAATTAACAATACAGCAGACAGTAAATTGCAGAACTAATTAAAGACTTCTTCCATAATTCAGAATTCGGCTGCATTATAACAGAACCTTAGAAAATCATCTCAGCATGGAGTATATTACCAGGGAACATTCAAAAAGTAAATTCTGAAACACAACATTTGAAATAATTAATGTTACATCAAATTTTCATTCACTTACATTAACCCACCCTTGTAGCAACTAAAACACACAAGTGAAGACTAATTTATCGACAGTTTATAAGTTGTATAATCACTTTTTCCAAAAGCAGCAAAATTACAACTGGTTTTGGACAGGATGCCATTTTGGTGAGTGCTCCTTCCCCAAAAACATTCAAGGTCAGGTTAGATGGAATTCCAAGCCACTTGGTCTGTGCAACATGTCACTGCCCATGACAGAGAGGCTGGACTACATGAAATTTAAAGGTCCCTTCTAACTCAAACCATTCTGTTATTACGGCTACTAACAATGCTATTAGGGTTAAAAACAAACTAAAAGGCCATCACTACAGCTAATTACCCAGACAAACATAACTTTCTGCTTCTCAGAACTAGCCAAAGTTACCTTGTTAACTCTTCCATCCTTGTAACATCAATAACAAATCTCAGATACACGATTAATACATATAAACTGGATGCTATAAGTTGCCTTTCTTTTATGCCATTCTAACAGTAATTTGAAGAGATATGTACTAGTTACCAGATGTATTAACACTTCCAGTAATTTTATGACTTGTGATTTCATATAGAAATTACTGACTTCTTATGAAATAAGACTGTCATATTCATTGGTAACTAGTAAGAAAATACAATATTATTAGGTATTGACTTACCGTGCTGCTATATCCTCTTTGACTTTATCTGCTCCTTGTTGTGTTCCCTAATGATTTGAAACTTTGTTTTGCTATCCAAAAATTACAGAAGGCTATAGTACAAAACCACGCCACATTTGGGGCCATTTATCCTAAAACTATTTAATATGTGTTTTTATTTAGGCATTGATGCACTACAGAAAAAAAAAAAAAATCCAAGCTTTCAGCACCCTCTACAGGCTAACTGCTTTGATGCAACTTAGCTTGTAACTAACTATTGCTACCTATGAAAATCTAACCAGTACACTTCAATAATCACAGTATTTTAAGAAAAAGTAGGTAAACATGTAATTGAGGGCCACAACGAATTAATTCTCTATCAGAAGAGAAAATAACTACTCAGTGAATACCAGAGCCTTTGGAAGAATTTGGAAGAATTTTTATCCAGTTGTCAGCCAAATTCTTATAGATGTCAATTTTCACTTCTTGATGTGATCTGAAGCTTTGTGTGGTTCTCTCTAAGAAAACATTTCATGTTATCAGCTATCCAGAAAACGAAGAGAACCTTAGCTTACCATCCCTGTTGGACAGCAAACAGACGAGGCCGTTAAGGCATGTGTCAGTCACTTCGGTGATGTTAGTTGCGCATCTGCCTATAGCCTGAATCGTAGCTGCAGCAAACTGCTTGTCTTGGCTTTTCACATAAGTCTAAAGAAACAAGATTTTTGTTAGTCACTATGTAACTCTTGTCAAACAAAGACTTACCATATTATTCTCATGAGGCAAACATACTGTATAATAAATTAAACTTAGAAAGCTACAATGAACATTAGAAGCTATAATTTTTCACCTCACTGTCACTTGTAGAACACATTTTCTTGCACGCTTTGGTCACCCATGGACATGCAAACCTCTGATTTCAAGAAAGCTTGGGGCAGGGGGCTGTTACCCAAAAATTGCCATTAGTTTGTGTGCAAGGTTGGAGGAGTTGATGAGCTCTCTCTTCAGAGAGGTTTCAGTTCAATTAACTAGGAGCATCTGTGAAACTATGAACAACCTACCTGCCTGAGAACCAGTACCTTTCACAGAAATCCAGCCAGAGAACTGAAGCAATGCAAATAGATGTCACAAGCAAAGAGGAAAGAAAGGACAGACAGTGTTTCACGATATAGGCAGAAGATCTTGCTGACACATAAAGATACTGGAGACAATAAACACAATTTCATCAAATGACTTATGGAAATGAGGTTTGGCAACAAATGGCCAAATACTGTTAAAATAAGACCCTGTCATACAGTGACTTATTGTGTCAGTCAAGTTGCTGGAATTTGTGCTTAAGAATATGGAATGATTGAGTTTTACTCATCACTTTTTTTCTTTCCTTTTTTGGTAGCTGGAAGGAGAGAGAGAAACAAAATATTTGGATTCCTTTCTGTATACAAGTAGCTCCTTTATCCATTATGGTATGAGAGGCTTTAATTTCCACATTTGGAATATTTTATCCTCAAAAATACTTAAACTTGAAAAATTTAAGCCTAGGAGGAACATCTGACAATGGAAAAGAGATCATAAATATAAAAAGAATACACTTTGGCACAAACCTGAAATTCTCGAAGCAGAGTTGATATGTTGGCTTCATTTGCTAAATTTGTTATGATTTCAAGCTACAAGGAAAAAACCCAGACACATTGTCAAAAGTTAAAATAAAATATTATAAACAGTACCACATGTACACTACACTTTTATTGTATATAAAATATATATTAAAAATACCACTCAATAGAGTATACCAGATATCAGTACCAACTGGTACCACCATTGCGCTCAGGAAGCATATTTTCCTTGCAAGTACTTACAAAGTCTACAAAGCAGGACTCTGTGTTTCAGTGATGCATTTTTCATGAGCCTGAGCTTTACTGTTTCATTGCATATCAAATGGGCTTGAACTACTTCTGTCAGCTTTTCTATACAACACACTTTAGCATATAAGAACCACACAATAGTATAAGAAGAAATAACAGAAGTCACAACTGCATCAGGGGAGAAATAAATTGGCCATTATATTCAGATGAATTGTAATAAAAAACCTTTAAATTCAGGAATTAAACATTTGCATCTGTGAGATTCCTCAGATCTTGTTCAACACCAACAACATCAGACCCTGGAATCCCTCCTCTTTGTTTCTGGTGAACAAAAGGATGATATACAACACTTGGCATATATTGTTAAGATGCTATGCTTCCAGGCTGTTTCAACTTTGAATGAAGTAAACTGAAAACACAACCCTATCTGTCCAAAGGGAAGTCATGCCTCAGAAATATGTTGGTATTTTTTGACTTGGAGGCATCCAGAAAAGGATATTCAAATTATATAGTCCACTTGTACTTCAAAACAATTTCTTAAGACAAATCACACAAGGCTCTTAAAGATATGTATCTAGAATAGCATAGAAAGCAAGAGGATAAATGAAAAAGAGAAACATGCAAGAGAAAAGGAGATTATTTTATAGTAGAGGGTAGCTATCAACAGAACATCAAAAATATCTTCACTGGCCTTTTCCACATATGAACTGTGAAAGTAAGAAGACAGGTGACAAAGTTTTCAACTGATGCTACATTTTTCCAGGATATGAAGACAAAGGCTGACTAAGAAAATCTGTGCAAGGGTTCCGAATAGTAGAAGTTTTAACTGTTCAGAAAACTACGGACTCTGATATGATGACAACTAATTATAACTGAGAATTTGTGATTAAAATAGGTTACTGTGAAAGCTCAATGCTAAGCTCAATGCTAACCAATGATCAAAAAAGCAAACTTGATGTTGGAAAAGAAAAAGAAAAAACAGAAATCCAAACAGCACAGGAGATAAATTCTAGGGCACTCCTACATATTAATTATGGCCATGGGTCTCACCATTCTATTTTGAAATAGGTAGGCTTGAACAACAGACGTAGAAGAGGGAGAAAACCACAAGATTTTTTACGTATGAAAAAGTTTAGGGTCTTCTAAATTTTTAAGCCATCATGAAACAAATGAAACAATGAAAGGACAAACCACAATTTCTACTTCTCCACCTCTTCTCCAATATATTATCAATTAATATGGGAATTGAAATACATAAACTTTCTATTATTTTTGGACTGACTATTCTTGGATAACATTCCTCACAATATTTCTAAAATGTAGAGAATATCTTTTTGCTTCCAACTGCCTCAAATTTACTTAAGTCTTATTGTTGGTATAAAATACAAAAATATATTTATTTTCCATGTAAACATGATAGTTTTGGCATAGCCATCTTGTACTACACTGCTCTTGCACATATAAGTGCAATATGCATGTTAACAAAGATAAGGAAAAAATAGTTTCTTTCAGAAAACTACCTTCAACTCCTAAATATAAGTGCCTATGACAATCTAAAGCAAAACAAGAGAAAAGGCACATAATAGTAGACACTTTTTTAGCCATTGTTTTGTCAAGGATTTCACATTTGTTAAAGCATTACTACAGAGAAAACAACAAGACAACAGCTGAAAACATGCATTGAGATGTGGCCTTGAGGAAAGCCTAAAGTACTTCTCCTGTCAAATGCTGACTTCAAAGAAAATTTGGGACTCAAATGCTGCCCCATTTTGTACAGAGGAACAGATTTAAACTCTTTTTAACCTAACAGTATTAAAGACTCTTTTCTTCCCATGAAATAGTCAACTCTCAATGTTAGAATACCTGGTTGAAAAAAAATTATAATGCTCTCTATCACTGAAAGGTCCTAAAAGCTCTAGTGGAAAATACAGCCACTCTTCCACCTGCAACACAGTAACACAAACTTTCAGATAGCCTGACAAGCCTGAAGGCTCCTTGTGGACTTAACTAAAGACCTCCATACTTAGTGAGATAAAGAAACAGCACAGAATGACCTGTGTCATATCAGTGAAAAACATTTTACCTTTCTGTTGCAAACTGCTTAGTTCAGCAGTATATAGAAAAATTTGCCTTTAATAAACTCACCTTGAGTGTTTTGATCATAGTTGGATCAGTTGATCTAACATAGAAACTCTTCAGATAAGGTTCAAACATGCCCTGAAAATCAGAATATATTTAAGTAACTCTCCTGTGTTTCATACACAGTGTGATTTAAAAAATTCTAAATAGGGTATACCTTTCTCTGAATTGACATAGTGGCAATATTTTGCAGGACAATATACTGCACCTCTCTAGAACATGAAAAGAAAAATAAGAGTCATTCCACAAAATTACTGATGCATAGAATAATTCAACACAGCAAAGAAAGTTCAATTCTATTTGAACATAAAGTTAGTTATCCATCTGTTTTGGCACAAACATAGAAGGCAAAGCTTATTGCCAACTGCCAGTCTCATAATTTGATTCACAGAAGAGAGACACATGATGAAACCAGGCTTTCATTTTTTAAAACTCCAATATGCAAAATACTCACTGACACCAGTGCAATGGTGCATTTTGTAGGCAGTGGGTACTTATTCAAACCAGAATTACATTTATGATTTTAATATAATGGAAAGAGCTTACAAAAGCCTTACGTTTCATCCACCTTCTTGAAATAAATATTTCAGGATATAACTGAGAATGAAAACACATAAGCTTTATCTGCAGAGTTGAAATAACTGCATTAATTACAAGAACAGTTAATCCTTGTACAATTAGCAAGAAATGCTATGACATTTTTCTCTTAAGAATTTTTCTAAAAATTCTCAAAATGCGCCAGGATCTCCTGTGACTCAAGGGTATACACTGACAGACATATACATCTATAAAAACTAACAGTTTTACACAATAGACTTTGAAAGAGATAGACAATAATATAATACAAAAACATTAAACGTGTTTGGAGAGGGCATTCTCATCATTAATGTATGAGTTTAAAAGCTTAGCCATGAGTGAACAAAAAGAAATCTGGATACTAGTCTGAAGCTTTTAAAGTGCAGATTTTGTGTCACCACTTGCTTAAAACCTAAGTAATAACTTACACACAATTTTTCTGAACCATGAGTGCTCAAGTCTTTGCATGCTGCAAATCTCATCCTAATGAGAAATCATAATACCCATTATCTCTTCTTACTCAAAACTGTCTAACAGCCCTAAGGTGATTACAGATGTTGCTTACAAAGAAAAGTGATAATAGAGACGTACTTAAGATCTTTTAAACCAATTTTATGCAATTCTTACATAGGTGCACGGCAATAGTCAGCTACACATGATGAAACAAGACTGGAAATTGCTATGAGATGCTCTTTCGGGTACTCTCACCCTAACTACATTATAGCTTAGTTGACATTAATTTGAAGGCCACAGGCAAATAACTTCAAGGGCAAATAGCAAAACCTTATTTCAAAGTGGTTCTAAAAGCAGAAGTGTTTCACCCAGAATGGTAACAGAAAACAGAAAAGCCATTCAAGACAGAAAAATCAGAAGACTAATGTCATTTAAGGTACCAGTTGAGATCCAGGAAAGAAGTGACTTTCCCTTCAATGAAATCTGAGTATAAACAAGCAATAAACCACATACAAATGATCCTTTCAACCTGTGATTACAAGTTTATACATTATCTGCCAATTGCTTTAGGCACTTTACTCATCTTCGCATAAAGAGAACGGGAAGCATACTGTACTATAAAGCCAAACACAAAAACAACAGGGATTCAGTCTTCTCTGAAATAAAAGACTGAATACTCTACCTAGTCCCATTTTACTTCTTTACCAACTTTTAAACAATACAGGTATTGAGCTGTGCAACTTTTACAGAGAAACGGCTCCTTGATGGCAGGGCTGACAAAAGTCAAGGTATATCTAGGATGAGTAATCTTGCCAGACACACAAAAGTGAGGTTTTTTTAAAAACCTTTGTGTCTGTTTGAAAAAACTGATTTAAAAAGTAAATTATTCTCACAGTGAAGTTCCAGCCAAAAATACCATTTTTAGTTAAGAAGTTATGCTAAAAACAATTAATATCGTCTCATGTAAACCTTTCAGGGCTTTTCATACAAACACATGGAAGTTCAAAATCTAAAAAGTGAATAGGGTGAAAAACACTTCTGTGCAGAAAACATTGGCACACTACACAAAAACTATGAAATACAAATGCAAAAATAGCACCAACACTCTTATTAAATGTAGCTGACAAGACCTTTCATAGAAAGCCAGACAAAATACTTTTGAAGATGACTAAGTCAAAACAGAATGTTCTGAATTAAATATAAACTTGTTCTTTAAAAACCATCCAAGAATTAAGGAAACACAGAAGATACAGCAGTATCAAGTGGCAATATCAATTTTAACACATATGTTGTCTCCTTCCCTTGAGATACCCAAAAGCTGACTAGACACAGTCCTGAGTACTATGCTTCAGGAGGCCCTCCGTAAGTAGGAAGTTGGATGAGACAATATGCAGTGATCCCTTCTAAACTCACCTATTTTGAGATTGGTGTTACAGTGCAGGAAAATAAAATATACATCAGAAGACTTCTTTAGTGCTTAGCAAGATAGTAAGGAACTCAACAGAACTAAACTTCCAGTAATTTAAAAAACATCAAGATATTAAACAAACCATTCAGTACTGACTCTATTTAAATGCTAACTAGGCAGCCATGTTCTTGTCAAAACAAAAAGCATATGAATAAATCACAATAACCAATGATCCCTGGATCCCTGGACAGGATATCAAAAATGAGGGAATGACTTCTAGTGATCCTAATTTGTTGAGTGAAAGTGAGTATTACAGGACAATTTCAAAATCAAATTAATTTTGTAATAATTACATTCTTATAACTATGGCTAAACAAATATGCACAAAAAAGTACATACAGTGATGTAAAGTAGGGACTTCACCTACCTGTTACTACGGAGTAAACGCACCAATGACTTAGAAACAATACCAGCTTCAGATTTTGGTGCCAAATGCCAGTGAAGCTGTGCAACTGCCATTACTACCTAAGGAAGAACATTCAGAGCAGCACCTTAACATCAAATCATCATTCATATCTACCACATTTGCTTCAGACCTCTAGGACTACCAGCTCACTCTTCTTCAGAAAGCAAAGTGCCTACCTGTGGTCTTTGAAATCAGCAAAGCAGACTGAGGAACAATACTGAAATAAATATATTTTTACTAATTAAGTACCTTTACTTCCTCCCAGTATTTACTGTATGCTATAATAAATAGAAGGTCATAGAAATAGGGACAAAGAGAAAAAGCATTAGGTAATTTAAATCACAAACACAGTGATACCACCCTTGATAAATCAGTTTTGCTAACATCAGCTGTACAAAGTAATGAAGAAATATTCTTTACAAGTTTTTCTAATGTGCTTTTCCTTTATTACTACAGGTTCAGTTTCACCTTTTATCTACTTTCCACTCCAGACCTTTCATTCTATTATTCTACTATGCAATTTATATAACAACAGCTGTCTTTACTGGAAAATTTTGAAGTATCAAATCCAACAGAAAGTAAAAGCTACAGGGGTGTATACCAATATCCAGGCTAACAAGAAGACTGAGACTGAGCAGAAGACTGAGACATAAGCAACTTAAATCCTGTTTTTGTCTTCTTGGATTTTCTCATAAATAAAAGACAAAGTATGAGCTTTATGCTAGTGAGTGTCATGTCACAACCTTTCCTATACCAGTGTCATGATCAATTCTCTGTTTCAAACAAAACAAATCATTGACACTCCAAGCAAAGCCCTCATAGTAACACTTAACTTGGAATCTCAAATCCTACTACTAATGAAAGAAAAATTATTATTCAACAATAAAAAGCAATTAAAAACATCTAAATCGAGGAAATAACTTCAAGATTTTTAGCAATATACCACAAGTATCTTTTACTGCTGACAAAAAACATAAGGTCACATGGAAAGCCACTAATTAAACTAACTGTAGGTAAATTCTGTGAATAGTATGAATAATCCCATAATAGCAATTCAAAGTAGCATAATTTCAATAGCACCTTCTAAAATGCACTTTAACATCTCAGTTAACTTTATACCAGAAAGTAGATGTTCATAAGTGTGAGAATCAATACCATATTTAATAAAGAAAAGTATTTATGGAATCAGGGCAATAACTAACTGAACTGCTTAGTGAAGTGGGATGGCAAAGACATCAAACATACTTATTCTTTGCACGAAATTAGGAAATATCACAGACACTGAACAATGATGTTTAGCAAAAAGTTATAAAAATGTAATCAACTTGTTTCCAAAGTCTGCTGAGCTGGCAGATCATAAATGATTTTGAGAAGGGTCAGACTCATGAGTTAGAATTTCAAGGTATATTTCAATGGACAATTTTAACCTCATCTATTTAGCTTATTAAGAATAGGTAGTAAGGTGACTTAATCATGGTGGACTAACTGTTTTTAGAGTGATATGAATATTCATTATCATTGTAAGACTTCTCTCAAAAGACATCTAGTCCTAATTAACACGGCAGTCTCGGGTTAGAAAGTTAATATTCTGTGATCTGATTAACATCACAATGATTCACTGTGAGTATGGCTTTTTCCAGTTCTAAAAAGTTACCTGTATTTTAAAATCTCACAGAAATAATCTAGCATACCATACCTATAACGTCATATCTATCCTGGAACCCTGCCAGGGCAACAGCCCTAGAAATGTGGTGTATAATTGTCTACTTCTAAAATGTGAGACTCGAAAGAACAAATCCATGAATCAATAACAAGTATGATTTTCTTTGTAGATCTGTTCCATAAAACTGTACCAATAAACTGTACCAGTTTGTGCCATCCTAACTGTTGAGAATTTTAGCATGAAGAGATACCTCTGGGAGAGTCATCACATGCTATGTAAGTTGGGTTCAAATGCTCTCATAGTTTTTTCTAGTATTTTGATTGTCTGTATTATTTGGAGCACACACCACAATCAGTTTAGGTGTTTCACTTACAAGCTAAGTTAAATTCAAAACAGATCCATCACACTTCTCCTAGAGTTATTTTCACCAGTTTTAAAGAGGTGTAGATTTAACTCTTCAATCTTTTAATTTTTTAAAAAAATAATTATTTGTGATTTAATATTTTAATCAAAAAGGAATTTGTCATACAGCAGCATTTCGGCTTTGAAGCAGGGGCTTTGTATTTCGTAACAGCAGCCTGTGATCCGGGTCCATAGTATAGATGGTTTTCAATTTCTGATCCTTCTCTTTCTGTTCTTCTTCAGATTCATAGAAATTATTTTCACTATATTCATCCACCACTTCATCAACCTATCAAAAGACAAAATGACAAGGACATACACAGAATATTTGAATCAACAGGTTTTATTCATTAAGGAAGTACTGTACAGCACCACAGGTTCATGCAAGATTTATATATGTTTTTTAAAAATAGCTTTTGGCTTTTCTACTCATTTGCTCTAAACACTACATGCACTGACATGAAAAACACATTAACAAAATGAGCAAAATTTCCTTAGAAATAAGTTGTACTGACATATGAAATATCTTTACTATTATTCAACAAACTATTTTAGGTATTTTTTGGACTTAAAGCCTATGATTCAAAATTGGCATTTCTAGAAAATAACTTGAAATTAAAATAAGATATAGGTCTTCAGAAAACTTGGAACGGCTGTATGCCTTGGTCAAAATTCAGGTGTAGTGAAAGAATCCATAAAAATGTCTTTAGTAGAGGTAGGAGGATGGGGGGAGGGGGGAAAGAAGTGACAATTAATTAACATTGCCATTTTATTCTGGTTGATGGACACTGACTTTTTTTTTAAAAAAAGAAGAAATATGAAGGGAAATTTCATTACTTGATGCCAATTTTGCTCTTAGTGTTTTACAGGATGCCTAGCAAACTCATAGATATTTTAAGCAATAGCAACTGAAATACTTTAATTTCCTTACTTCCCACAATTCTTTGTGGCAGTCACATTCTAAACTATAAACTCAGGATGCTATATCAAGTCTAGTGGTAACTGAATTCCTCCCTTGCCTACAAGAGGGAACGTGAAAGGAAATTTCCTGATCCCAGAGCATCACAACCTGCACTGAAGAAGCTTCCTCTAACAGGAGGAGGATAATTCAATCTTCATTGATTCAGTCTTCAATATCCTTGCCTTGACTGCTAACAGACATGCAGATCAGTACTATTGAATTCAACAGGAATATTGAGTTTGAAACAGTATTTAACTCATTAATAAGTGTTACAAAGAAACAGCTTGAGCTCTCACATTTCTGACTTCCTGTTTTTTTTTTTTTAAGAATTGTTTCTTTGGAACATACACGGAACAGTAGAGTTCCAATAAAAAGTAGCATATGTCTCTTATGAAAACACTTATATTTTAAATCTGATTAAGGTCCTTCTTCATACCCCAACAGAAGAAGTATTAAGATGATCTTCTCATAATCATGTATTTTATTGTAATTTAAATATATTACTCTTACCTCAGATCTGCTAAGATCTGGTAGTAAATAATTATGTTCCAGACAAATAATGATGACAATACCCAAGGAAATTATTTTAATGAACTGAAATTCATCAAAATCAAGTTGATGAACTCCTAATTATTTAGAATCTGTAGTTAGAAGGACCCACCAAGAAAAAGAGGGCATGTGATACTGCATGATTTGCCCATTGTGATGGAGAAGAAAGCAAAACATTATGCAAAAGAGTCAGAAGACTAGGCAAAAAACCTGCAACTCTTTGGTGTACAAGAATTGTTATTTCAAATTCTATTAATCATCCCACACATGGAGAACAGTTACCAGACAATGTGAAAACACTCAATCACAAAAAAACCCTTAAAGCCTCAAGCTGACATAATGACTATATTCAATGCCAAATCGATACAAGTGTAAATTCAGAATCATACTATTATTTGGGTTGAAAAAGACTTTTCAGCTCATATAGCCGAATCGTTAACCCAGCACTGCCAAGTTCACCACTAAATCATGTCCTGAAGTGCCATGTCTACAAGTCCTTTTAATATCCCTAGGGGTGCTGACTCTACCCCTTCCCTAGGCAGCCCATTCCAGGGCTTGACAACCCCCACTGAAACAATTATTTCTAATATCCAATCTAAATCTCCCCTGTTGCAACTTGAGGCCATATCCTCTTGTCATGTTGCTTGACCCTGACCCAGCTACAACTTCCTTTCAGGTTATTGCAAAGAGTGATAAGGTCTCCACTGAGCCTCCTTTTCTCCCAGCCACTCCTCACAGGAGTCATGCTCCAGACTCTTTGCCAGCTCCGTTGCCCTTCTCTGGAATTGTTCCAAGACTTCAATGTCTTTTCTATCAGGAGGGGACCAGAGCTGGACACAGGATTCCAGGTGTGGCCTCACCTGTGCCCAGTACAGGGGGACAATCCCTGCCCTGCTCCTGCTGGCCACACCATTGCTGATCCAGGCCAGGATGCCATTGCCCTTCTTGGCCACCTGGGCACACCCTGACTCATGTTCAGCCACTGTCACCAGCACCCCCAGGTCCTTTCCAGCCACTCTGTCCCAGCCTGTGGCACTGCCTGGGGTTGTTGTGACCCAAGGGCAGGACCCAGCACTGGGCCTTGTTGAACCTCAAACCACTGGCCTCAGCCCATGATCCAGCCTGTCCAGATCCCTCTGCAGAGCCTTCCTGCCCTCCAGCAGATCAGCACTCCCACCCAGCTTGGTGTTACCTGCAAACTGACCGAGGGTGCACTTGATCCCCTTGTCCACATCGTCAGTGAGGGCTCCAGTAGTGAGCCCTACGGAACTGAACAGATGACCAGCCACCAGATGGATATAACTCCATACACCACCACTCCTCTTTGGGCCTGGCCATCCAGCAACTCTTTTAACCAGCAAAGCATACATGCATCCAAGCCACAGGCTGCCAGTTTCTCCAGGATAATGCAGTGGAAAACATTTTCAAAGGCTTTACTAAAGTCCAGTTTGACAACATTCACAGCCCTTCCCTCATCTACTAAGTAGGCTACCCTATCATACTAGGAGCCTAAGTTTGTCAAGCAGGACCTGCCTTTCACAAACTCACACTGGCTATGCCTGATCCTCAGGTTGTCCTACATGTGCCACGAAACAGCACTCAGGATGACCCACTCCATCCATATCCTTGCTCACCACTGAGGTCAAGCCTGACAGTTGCCCAGATCCTCCCTTGAACCCTTTGTGAAGGTAGGTGTCATATTTGCCAACCTCCAGTGAACTGGGATCTTCATGGTTAACCAGGACTGTTGCTAAATGATGGAATGTGGCTAAGGCTCTGGCTTCTTCAGTACCCATGGGTGGATGCTATGTGCCCCACAGACTTGTGTGTGTGTTTAAGTGGTGTAGTACTATTTCCCATTGGATCATGGGGGCTTCATTTTCCTCCTCATCCTCTCTGTCTAACAGTTCAGGGGCTGGGCACCTCGAGAACAAGTGGTTTTACAATTATTGCCCTCTTCACTTCAGAAAAGGCACATCAGTCTTTTCCTCATCCTTAATACTTATTTCCCCCTGCAGTTTTGCTGGAGCACCTTTTTACTTCTCCGACAATGAAAAGCTCTGTCATTTTGTCATCACAGTAGCCCAGAAAATCTCCGACCATCATATCCCATCCCCCACCATTCCTCCTCTGCTCACAAACAACAGTTCCAGTAGGGCACCCTACCTTGTTGACATCCTGACCAGCTGTGTCAGGGAATTATCTTCCAGGAACTTACTGGACTGGTTCCTCTCCATTGTATTGTATTTTCAGCAGGCATCTGGTAAATTGAGAATGAAGACTATCGACTGTGAGACATCTCTCACCTGCCCACACAGAATATTTCATCTGCCTCTTCAACAATTCTTTAATCCTCTTCCAGCTAACTCAGAAGTCTGCATTTACCTGAGTAAGCCAGTCTGTTTTGGCATGCACTAGGTTATTCTTATAATTTCTGCTATCACTGCATAGCTTATTTCTAGATAGAACACAATTCTAGGATACTCTTCACTCATTCCAAGTCTAGGCAGAAAATCTGAAACTGAACTCAGACACAATGAATTACTGCCAAAAACTCAGACCACCAAGCTAAAACCTGCTCTTAAGACATCTAGCTGAATTGTTGCTCTGTCCCCAGATAAACCTTGCAGTACAAGTACTGAAGCCTGTGCTAAAGGGATTGGGACAAACAGTAATTCTTTTCTGAAGTGGCACAGAACCAGCTTTAGGGGGGGCAAGCACAAGCAAAGCCTCTTGGTTCTAACAAAAGGAGAAAGCCTTGTGCAGAGAACTTAGAAAGCGCCTCCATGCTCAACAACAGTGCTATGGTGTTCTGGAGAAGAAAAGCGACTAGAGTAGCATTACACTAGGCCTACATCTTGAATTTCAATCAGAAAACGATGGCACGAGTAGGGTATAATGGAGATATAAATACTATTAACATTAATATTTTTTCCTGCCAGCAGAGGACTGAAAGTAAGGTTCTTACACCGGAAGATGAAAATCTTTCTGTTTTAACTATTAATTTAACACTTTAACTAATTAATTAACTATTGAATCAGCAACTGACAGATGATTTCCTATGCACTTATTCTCCAATCATCACCGTCTATAATGCACTACACTAGACTGGAAGATGCTTCTTCATACATCCCTGAAGAAATGCTAAATATGGTCAACACATAAATTTTATTTTCACAGACGTCTAACTGGAACTCAAACTGATAATAACCAGTACATATTAGCAACTTTATCAGAAATAAAACCAATCCCCTAACCCTTTTCTGACAACAGAGAAACAGGATGAGCGTTCTGGGAGTAGATTCAAACATTCCAGTGCTTTCTGTTGTCATTTCAATCCCTTTAGATGCAGTTTCACAGTTGATTTAAGACTAATCAGTCCAACATAAGGTTATTGTTTTGTTTGCTTTTTTGAAAGGATGTTTTATTTTCACCAAGACCAGTAAAATGATCTGTCTGACCCTGTGGTCATAGGATCACTGAAACTACTGGATTTTCAAAAGCAGTAGGTAGTAAAGGGAGGACAGAAGAGTGGCAGTTGTTAGTTAAACCGCATTAAGTACACTTTACTGTTTGTAGTAGCACATTATTTAATTGTGCAGTTAATAGCTTTTCTAAATTGCAAAATGACTAAAAAGTTCACAACCCTGGGAGAATAAAATGATTAAAAACTGAGACCATAGTATTTCAGACTACAATTTGCCAATAGACTCTGTGCATTCCCCATCTACTGTGACTTATTCACAGCAGACAAGTGAGTATTTTAGTGTGGAAGAACATGCATAATTCTTTTTTACATTATTCACAGTTCAGGGACATTTTCATAAAGTATTAACAGCTTAAATGAAGACTCAGACAGATAGCAAATTCCATTAGCCTTTTTTTAAAGTCACTAAGTAAATGAGCTAACATTTAACTGAGATTTTGCTAGAAGTTACATTTAATACGGCATAAAAGTTGAGAATGTGACTTCCATTTAGGGTAAAATACTACATTTGTAATATTATGTGAATACTACAATTATCTCCAGAGCTTCACATACCCACATACTGAGTTAAAAAAAAGCTTCAATGATATCCAAAGCATGAATACACGGTGTTTTCCCACTTTGCCAGCCTTAACTCCATCTTGTATTGAAAAAATGATTCAAATACTTGCATTCCTTAGTTAGGTATAAATGATTTGAAGCTACAAACTTCAGTTTCTCTCCTCAGTTTCATACAGAAATATACTCACAGCTTTCTTTTGATGCCTGTAGCAAAATCTTGGGCAAACAAGATTATCACTATCTTTCAGAGACCTTTCTAATATTTCCAAGAAATGTTCTTAACTGAGTTTTGGATAAGCTAGATTTTGAAAGTTAGAAGAATTTTGGTACTAGTCACTATTTGGTGACTGTGACTGCAATACCACAAACCACTTTAGCCCACCAAGATCAGTATTCATCTGCTGTATGAAGATTAGTTTCCTTGAAAAGGGAAAACAGTGGATAATCTATGAACAGTTCGCTACTTAAGGATTAATGCATTACAGAAGACAGATCTGAAATTTTGATGCTGTATGTGAACATGCCTACCTAAATCTTTCCACATGCTTTATAGATGAGTTTCAGAACACCAGAACAGATCTGTTGTTGCTCAGTAGATTAGCTGTGAGAAGTTACTGACGGAAGAGTAGAGCTCAACCAATCACACTCGTTAACAGACACATGCTAGTAGGTATTCATCTTCTCCACAACAGCAAAACCGTGAATATGATTCAGGTTTGTCAGCAGAGATAAAGCTTGACAAGAATTGTTAGAGGTCTTAAAAGACACAATCTCACATGATACAAACACATGAGACAAAGTGTAACCGACATAATTTGCAGCCCGGCTGGAGAGAGGCTTTAGAAGGCACAAGCAAAGTTTGATAAGTTTGGCTTATTAAACCAAAAGGAGTTGAAGAGTTAAAGAATTAAGGGACCAGCTCCTCTGCTCCATAAATAATAGTTTTCTTCTAAGTGCTAAACAGCCAGCAAAAAGTATACTGACCCCTTCTAAGGTAAGCTGCAATTTATAATCAGCTGTGTGATAAAGACTTGTGCTACTGTGAATGGACTGACAGAACCTAATAATGACTCTGATGTCCCTGTAGAAGTAGGGAAGTATTTCAAATGCTGAAATGTAAGCCTCTAGTGCCATTTTATGCTCCTTTGAACATGAGAAACAATCTGCATGGATCCGGGAAGACTCTGAAGGTATGGAGCCTACAGCAAATCCATAAAAAATGAAGACTAGGAAGGGCATCTTGTAGCATTCTGAACAACACTGACAACCAGACATATTACAGAATTACCATGTCCTAGTCTGTGTCTAAAGGTTAAAATTTTCAGATACTTACCCTTCCACAGGACAAAACTATCCAGTAATACTCAGAATATTTTCCTGTTTAAAAATAGTTACTGAAACATTTTCTTGTTACATTGAAAGAAAACAATTTTCAACACCTAACAAACTCCTGATGCTCATGTGTTAAGAACCATTGGAAAGGAACAGGCTGGGGACAAATAAGAAACACACTGGGTCACAGAACCAGGATGCGTGTAACAGAAATGATTACAAACTGTGCTTATTCCTAAATGGACAGAAAGCTGGTGTCTTTGCTTTCACTAGACCAGAATAGTGTGTTCTGTGTGGTCTTGGACACAATGCATTTACAGCTTTCAGCAACAAAGTTACTTAAAAGTGAATAAGAATTTTAGAAACTTAATTTATCCCTTCTACCTCACAGAATATAAAAATATTCAGGAAATGAAGTGGTCGGAGATATGACATGTCTTTTATAAAGGAAGAATTATTAAGAAGGCTTCCTGAACAAACAGGCAGTCACAGGACCTCCAGACTGCAATGATTAAGAAGTGCACAATATAAATAATAACACACAGTCTATATTATATATACGAAATATCAATACAAAATTATCACATTACCTAACAGTGCATTCTGTCAGTCTTCCAAAGACTAGACCTGTGCTCCTATACAAGTCTAAAAGCATTTTCACTTAGATGAACAATGGAATGAAGAACCAATATAGACTGCAAGATCACAGTTATATTACTCTGATTTCCTTACATATTATAATTTTTTCTTCAATTATAACCATAGTCTATTCATTATCATTTGGATAAAAAGGTCAGAAGGAAAACCTAAGGGGGCTCAGCTGGACTTGTAGAATTATGCAGATCTGAAGCCACTGAAACAGACTTGAACTTAAAAGAGTACCCTCTTTCAAGGACCACTTTTCAGATTCATATTACAACTTTATTCAAATGGAATGAAATTGTACTGAAAATGTAATATATTAACATAATTACATAGAAGATACAATATAATTCCAGTAAATTACAGTGGAAACTTTAGTTTTGAGGTTTTGATAAACGATTTGCACATTTTTGTGGATTCCACACATTTGTGGATTTTAAGATTTGAGTTATACAAAGAGGTAAACATGCTTTCATTTAATAAAAATTGAGGTATTAATGGAAATTCCCAGGGCAACTTCGAGGCATTTTTCAGTTAAAGGACTTGTATTTAAAGTCAGCTTACTTGTGATATTAACCTCTGGAGTTCCATGATTCATACCCAGGAAAACATTTTTATATTTCTTAAGAATACCTAAATGTTACTGCAGCTATGGTAGACACAGTAAAATTCTACTAGTTTGAGAAAATTTAATTTGCAATTCAAAAAAGTTCTCTCTATAAAAACTTAAAATTTTTAAAAATACTGAGCTTTGATACTTAAGCTACACAAAGGAACTAAGACACCTACTCAGTCCAGAGAATCCGACTAAGGCAGGTGAAATTTAACATTAAAGTATTTTCATTTACATCATTTTAGCTTCCTTCAGCATATATAAAAGTTACATAATCAACAATACATAAATCAAATTTTATTTGTAGTTAACTAATAATAATATCATCTGTACAATACCCTGTATAATCCCAGCTCAGATGAACATGTTCATTCATTCTAAAGAAAGCCCCACAATTTTTTGAAACAATATGATCATGCAAACACACTTATTATCTGAAAAACTCTTCAAATCCTTCAATTCAGTCTTGCAGAGGCTTTTAAAAACTCACTGAGCTAATAACATAATTTCTAAATATAAACTTGAAAAAGTAATGAAATAAAAGCTTAATGAAAACTAAAAAAACTCCAACCATAAACATCCTCAAGAAAATCCATATTCACGAAAATTTTATAGTACACCTCTGAGACAAGACTATCACATGCATGGAAGCAGGGGTCTGAGGACCACTGAGCATTAATTTTTTGCCAGTATATCACAACTACAGTAACATCTCTGCTAAGTAATTTCATAGCAAACTTATGTGAAAACTGAAGGAGTGCTCATTCTCATTTCTCTAAAAAGCAGTGATTAAGTCTAGGACTGGTGTCTAAAAACAGGGGCTAAGACTTAAATATGCTGCAGTAAAGAACATCTTTTTTCAGCAATCTCAAATGTGCAATGGGTGTTGTAATAGTCTTGTGACCCTTGCAGATAGAACTAAAATAATCTATTATAATTTTTAGATCATTTGAATTTATTCGAAACAGTTTCACACTCAAAACAGAAGTGAGACATAAACCAGCTTAGTCTTGCCAAGAAAAAAACCCTTCCTTTCAATAGTTTGGGGAAAAGGCACAATGACAATGAAAAGAATAACCGATGCAAAGCAAAGAACAGAAAAAAATATTTAGAGCACAAGAAAAGAGGAATAAAATACAAGAAAGAACAGGAAGGGATAAATTAAACATTGCAGAATAAAATTAAGAAGGAGAAAAGGTGAAGAGAAGAAAAAGGATACCATCTGCTTCTAGCTAAAAGGTCACCTCTTTTTTCTCTCAAATACAAAAATTGAAGTGGAATTTGGAATTTGTATTCTGATGTTTGATTAAATGTTTGACCTGTTTTTCAGCTTAAAACTCAGTATCAATGTAAGTATCTGAAAAGGCAGCATAAGACATCAAGATAGCAAGCAAATGTGAACCAACTGCCAAGCAAAAATATTCTTCCACAGGGTTGCAAAGTAAGTGAACCATTAACAAAACCAGTTATTTGTTAGTTAATTTGGGACTGGAGCCAGGAGAAGGGTACTCCATGCTCTAGAATTAGTAGTCACCACCTCTCTCACCTGACTCATAGACAGGGTATGCAGGGATAGGGATGATCCCAGATCTTCAGACCTGCATATCACTCACGGTGCAGTTCCTGTACAGAACTGCAATTGCTACCAGTGCTCTGTTGCAGTCAAGACAGACACATGACATGACACTCAAGGTTTGTGCAGCAGCAGCTAATTTTACTGAGAGCAGCTCCTATTATTTAGTCCTCAAAAGCCCACACTGGCCCTGACTGGCTGAATTTGGCTGCCACCTGGCTAACTGGCCAATAGCTATCTGAGTCCCTAACAGCTGAGACTGGTCTAATTGGGTCATGTATGACTGTGAGGCCAGCTGTTAACTACCACAGCGTTCCTTCTTTTCTACTGGTCTGAGTACACACTCCACTTACACAAAACCATGTATACATCTTAAAGCAACTCAACCTCCATTTCTCTCAGAAAAAATTATAGTATTTTAAAACGCAAATTCAGTGAGAACATTTCCCATATATGGAAACATACATTTATTATAATTTTCATGTAGCTTTAGGATTGTGTACAGCTACTAAAATGTTTTTTCAATATTTAAATGATATCAGGACTACAACCATAGCTCAATATGTTAATTAGGAGACTCAAATTTTTAAAACAAAATTATCCTAAATTGTTGAAGAATGATAACTGTACTTGTACTTAGATTGGCAGTCTGAAAGGTGGCAGTTTGCTACCCTTACCAGAGAGTCTGACATACTCATCTAAACATCATCAATAGCTATTAAATCCTGTATTACAGAATTTTTTCTCCTCCACTGTAATGCCTAAGTAAGCAAAGAAGCTGAAAGCATCTTAAAACATCTGCTATTTTACATGAGTGGTATTCTCACACTAACAAATGGTGGTGTATTTATTCTATTGATAAACCGACATGTTGTTATAATTCAAGCCTTGTGCATACACTATCAAAGAGAAGAATGATCCAAACAACTTGATTTTTTTCACATTTACTATACCCCATGGTCCTTTAGAGAGCTGCCACAACCAGTCAAGAATTCTACCTGATATTACAAACTGAAAAAGCGTACTGGCTCAGACTCAGGAGCCTAAAGCTTTCTCAGAGCAGAGGTCTGACCTCACACACATGTTCCTCACACAGCAGACAAAGGTTTACTTTTGCAAAGTAGCTAAACAAGTTTATTTTTAAATTCTTCTAATTATCCAGAGAAAATCCTGGTAAAATTATGAAAAGGAATTAACAATTAACAAAAGTTACTAGACAGAGAGGTAATATTCTACACATAGATGCCCAGAACAAAATTCATGAGTACTCTGGCATCCAAGAAGGCCTCAGAGTAATCTAACACAGCATTCATTTCATATAGTTTACATAATTTTCTATGACCAAGTAGCATTCAAAGGGCCAAAATTAAAGCTAGAAACTCTAGTGGTTCATGCAATAATGGAAATCTGCCACATCTAAAATTTAAAATTATTAGCAGTTACACAGTTGATACTTAGATTTCTATTAAAAATATTTGTTTCCTTCCAATTAATTTTTGTTTCTATAAGTCAGAGAAAATTACCTAGACAGAGATAAAAACAATTTTAACAACTTATTTGCAACAGATGGCTAGAATGCCTCTTATCCTGTACATATACATAATAAAAAGAAACTCAGCCTGAGTCAAGAAGATGAGACTACAGTACTGCATGGAAACATGGAAACTTTGCTGGTCAGATTTGTAGGAAAACAAAGAGTTCCTTTCTTAGTTTGAGTTGATACACACGTCCTAGAGAACCTGCCTAGAGAGATTCTACTCACTGTTGCTCTTCCTGCAACTGTGTCATGGGACTAACAGAAATCACAGCAATACATCCTGCTGCAAAGACAAATGGCATTTTTATCTGCAGATTATATTTCTGTTACACCAACAGTAAGCACTGAGCAGTCACAAAGCAAAACAAATCAGGAAATTAATGTGCCCAAAATTTAACCTTCTTGTCAGCTTTTCTTCTGCTGAAAGAGTTTTTTTATCTAACCTTTCCACAATTAGCTTGAGGTAGTTTTTTTGTCAAAAATCTATGCACTAAGTTATTCTCATCTTACTAAGCAGGATGCACAAAAGGAAAAAATAAAACTGATGTGACAGTAGAATAGTTAGCTAGTCCGTTTTATGCCCCAAACACTTCACTAAATATCTTCAAATAAGCGAATCTTGTATCAAATATTAACCCCACCTGGTGCATACCTTAAAGAACCTGGTCAGAGAGTACTGCATTTTGATAAAAAAGGAAACGGTAACTGAATCCAGACTGCCTCAATTCACACTGAAGATTCTGATGGATATATTAAAAAAGGAAGAAATAAGCAGCATAAGACAATTTCACTGTAAACTAGTTTTCCTAATTTAATATTTTGCTCTTAGCAGCCACTTTAGAGTCAAGAGAATTCTCTGGTCTCACAATCTTTTAGGGCAGGGGAAAAAATAAAATTTAAAACCCCGCAAGAATATCACCTGTTTTATCTACAAAGAAACTTCACTGAGATGATATGTTAAATAAGTAATACGTACCATGTAATGGTTAATTTTATTCTTAAAGATTGAAAGCTATTCCGAGTATTTCTTAAATATGCATCAATGCCTCCTTACTGCAGAAGAGTATAATAAAACTTGTAGATCCCCTACTGAGTTGGAAAACAAAAGAAGGAAAAGGCCTATTCAGGCTGATAAATTATTATATACACACAAAATACTTTTAAAGTATTTTAATGTGTTTCATTCTTACGGCTTTATCTAAGTACCCTAGTCAACTGGAAGCTATTACCCTGAATACACCCCTCACTTTTGTTCTCAGCTTCTAAGCAGAGGATTTAAAAGTTTTATTAAGCTCTTCAGTAAACCAGCAGAACTGATGCAGGATGCTCATCACTGTTAACAAATTCTACAAAAGCAAAGGATAGACATTATTTTCTGAAGCTTTATCATTCACAATTACAGTTGCCTCAATGCATACCCCAACGCAGAGAACAACAAAAAAAATGAGACATCTAAAGCAGTTTTAGATACTGCTCAGCTGTCTGAAGCAGCCATTAGACACCAAATTCCATCACACAAAACCATGACCTTTATGGCAGACACTAAGAACTCATAACTAAAAGACACTGAGAAAGTACTGCAAGAGCAGGAAACATAAACATTTAACAAGAGACAAAGAGATCACAGAAAAGCTGAGGTCAGAAGCAACCTCAATATTTTGCCAGAACAATCAAGCAAAATAAATATTTTCAATCTGTTTCTTCCTGTAATTACTAAGAGCTGGGCTACTTTCCATAATTTATGCCTTTTAGATACATAGACATTCAAATACTTCATGCTTTTCTCACAGAAGTCCTTATTCTTTCAGATTGTTTTCTTCATGTTTAATTTCCCTTTCCATCCCTCCCAGCCCAACAATTATGCCGAATTCTGAGCACTTTAAATTGAGCAATACTTCAATAAATAATCCTAAAATGTAAGCCTGAGACATGATTCCTATAAGTACTTATCAGGAACTTTGTAATGACTGAAGCCCATTATCAATCTGAATTCACCATTCGTTCCCTTACTGAACACCAAAAGAGTTTATTTATGTAATCTTCAATTGTCTGAAATGAAGCTGAATGGCCCTGAGAGGCACAGTTGTTTTGCAAGACTGCAGCTCCTAGCTCCATCTTGCTCTATACAAAGAGTGTTGAAACTTCTGATCAAGTCTCCAGCTTTCAGAAGCTGCCCTCCCAGATGCCACACAAGTTTGGTGGTAACTCTGCGTACCAGGACAGCTGAAGTAGTTTCTACCTCCTGCGATCCTCATCTCCTTGCAGAAACGGGGATGGCAGAACAGCTTGAAAACCAGTTCCTGAACTGCTAGACTGCCACTCAACGTATTCCTGAAAACTACCAAAAATATTATTTTACCTATCTTTATGTATTAGACTGCAAGCTGTTATGGTTCAGGAGGTATTTACAAACAGCTTGGCAGTCCCAACAACTTCTGCAACAAGGGCAGGACAAAGCATTTAAGCTGAAATGCATCATAGTTTTATCTGCTATCAAGTATTTTACTTCCCAGAAAACCTGGAATTTTTCTTAGCTGGTTTTAGTCCCAAGCAGGTATTTTTACTCCAGATTATGAGTGTCTTGTCTCATTTCAGCTAACACATGTTAAAACAGAATACATACAGTTCATATAGAAAAAAGGTTATTCTGAAACTGCTATTTGCATGTAACTACCCAAAGAGCACCCCCAAGTATTTTAAGACAAATAGGATAAACCAAGGACATTCTTCCTTACTTCATTCACAATTAGAATTAAAAATTATATGCTTCAAGAAAAGCTAGAAATAGGAATAAAAAGCTAAGTATTCTTGGTTAATGGGTAATTGCAACAATTTTAAGCATTGCTTAAAAAAAAGATCTTTCTCCATAACTGGTAAGTATTCAAAATTTTTTTAGATTTCTAAATGCTCAAGAAATCAGTTCCAAACACTACACCACTACTTGTTAGGAATTAGCTTAACTTAAACAAAAGCAACATATGCTCCTCAAAAAGTGAAGGAAATTTTACTGAATAAAAATGCAAATATGCATTTTAGCAGCCTTGAATTTATTAATCTGATAGGTTTAATTTCCATTTTCCTGCATCAGCTTTATTTATAAAGTGTCGTGCCCTATGAATATGCTGTTATTTTCTATAGTCAAGCACCCTCTTAACAAATCTTCTCATTAATATGTAAATTTAAAATAAATCAGTCTTCTCCCTGACAGCGCCATGAATTCCTAGTGCACTGTATAATCGGCTTTGACTTGGCATCCACTATTTATCATCAAAGATGTCAGTTAGAAAAATTATGGAAAATGCACTGCAATTGATATGACTGCAATCTACTTTGTCAACACTTAATTGTTCCTCAAATCATACATTTACATATAAACAGCCTAAATACTGATCCATAATGATGCAAATAAACTAAATTAAAAATCTCTTCTACTGTACAAGATAGCCTGTTGTATGATGAGTTCATTTAAGAACATATTGACAAAGGCATGCATTTCAACTAGCACTACAAAAAAAAAAATCTGCTAATTAAATTGCTGAGTAGGCAGACAAACTAAATTTTATACTGAAGATCTTGAAAGTGAAAACAAAGTGTAATTAACACTATACTACTGATGACTAATTTAAGGTTGGCACGGGCAGTATTTTCACACAAATCCGTCACTCCTAGAGCAGAGGCCACAGCAGCAACTGTGATCCATCCAGTTTCAGTGAAAAAAGATTTAGAGAAACCAAATCCCATCAAGAACTCCAGCCTCTCAATCGAAGACAGGAGGTCATCCTCCTCTTCAACTTTGCTTTTGTCCAATTACAGACTAAAACTGGCTGAAAGATAATTTGGGACTGTAGCTTAAGGTAAAGCAGATTATCAATTTTGATTGTCTCTAAATGTCAGACAGAAGAATGCAAGTTGCCTTCTTCCAATAATCAACATGTAATTAACACTGCCTCAAGGACATTAGGAAAACATATAACTTAAACGTCTTATTATCCAAAAATACTTTCCTTATTTTAAGCAATGTTATGGGAAGATGTATTCTCACAACCAATTTACTTTTCATAAAAAAGGAAAAAAGGGTGTTTCAGAATCTAACTAGCAGCCCATAAATATGATTCTAGTTCAGACTTTTTTGATATATTCATTATAATCCCTCTTTTTAAAGAAGTTAATATAATCATAAACTAAATCAGTCTGAACTGTTTGTCCAAATATATCTCCATATAATTATTTTCACACAATAAATTACACATTTAATAACATAGAATGGCTCTGCATTTCCATTTTTTTTCCAGGCAAAGGATATTAAAACACAGTTAAAAAGAACTCAGTGATAGAACAATAATAACCCTATTCCGATGCTGAAAAAAGGAATCTTCAAAAAATTGTTAATGTGCTACTTATGACAATAATCTGCACTAAAATGTGCATTTTTAAACATTAATGAGTTTCCAATTAAAAGGTAAAACTTAACACTAGTAACATCCCCAAGCCTGTAATAAACACAACCAACCAGACTTTTAGAGCATTTTTTAACAGTTCTTTCCAGAAGTAATCTTTTCATTTAAATTGTTATTCACAGTTAGATCTCTATTGAAACAAGGTTAACAGCATACATTTCTTGAGCTGTGCCCTTCTTACAGTAAGAAGTGACAGAATTTGTGTCTTGAATAACCTGTTTTGATAAATTTTTAAAGGTATTCTCATATTTACACAATATAAACAAAAATAACCACCTCATTTTTTACATTTTACATTTTAAATACATATGTTCAAGTCTTCACACAGTGCCTCAGCACATTAACAAAGCCTAAACAAGTAGTGTAATGTTTGTTATGCAGTGATACTGGGTATCTGCAATATAAGTAGAGTCTACCCACTTTCAGGACAGAACGGCAAATGTTTCTGATTTTGACTCACATAAAATTGTCTAAAGCAAAAAGCAACATGGCTCAAAGAACCACAGAAAAAGGAATCTCTCTGCTACCCACAGATGTGGCATGGGTAAATAAGAAAAGGTTATACCCTGGAAGGAGAATTCTCAGGCTCTGAAGAAAGGTAGATGCCTTGTGTTAGTGAAATTTTAGAGAGCTGACTTAAGTATTTGATCTCTGCTTTTACTAAAGTCTCCATAGAAATGCATCTTAAAAGACTAAGTAAATCCAACAACGGAAATAATTCATAATGCAGGCTCACAACAGTAATTTAAGAAGTCACAAACTTACCTTCCATGGACTTAAAAACTGAGTACGCGCATACCGAGTTAACATGTGGATTATAACAACTTGACCCCACTCTTCCACATCAACCAGCAAGTTACAGAGCTTTCGGTAGTTCTTGTGAATCAGATCTATTCTATCTGGACACACTTCCTCAAATGCCATCACCACACTCCCAGCTACCAGCTAGAAAACAAAATATAATCCAGAAGGTCAGTATTAGGTATACAGTTAGACCACAAGTGAGAATCAGAACTAATACTAGCAATTATCAGCAATTTCAAATTATTTCTATTCAGCAAAACCAAACAAAACAACAAGAACAACAAAAAAGTAAACCCACAGAAACTGTATCTTATTTAAACTAGAACTGGGGTAAGGTTATTAGAACAGAGAAAACACTTGCTGTTTCTATTGCAGACATAAATCTTAGCTCCCAGCCCTGAAGACATAGTGCAATGTAAGCACAATTTTTTTTTTTTTTACAGATTCAACTTCCAAATAAATTAACAGAGAACTTGCAATTAACTCAGAAGTAACAGGAAACAAGATGTAGTAAAACATGTGCCCAGCAATATCTTTTGGGATTCTATCAACACTGGCCTTCTCAAAGTAAAGAAAAACTGAGCCAAGTTCCCTGGGCATTACTGGAATTCAAACTTCTCTCTCAATATGGCAAAATTAACCATCACAAAAATTTTATATTTAGAGTTTCATGAACACACTCCTCCCCCCCATACCCCCCAAATAATTTCTGCATGTCGTTCAGCACTTCCGCAACAGTTACATAATTGAAGGAAGGCATAATTTATATCTTGCCATGTTGTCACACAATTTTTTGCCTTCATAAGAAACATCTCTTTATTACTGCAAAAATATCATCATGCTATGACTACAAAACAGCTTTGTTTTTATGAGAAAATTAAATACATTATCACCATTCTAACACCTCAAGGATTACTGAAACCTTCTGCCTGGGTATTTTGTTCTAAAATAATGGAGTTCCAGTTAAAATTCTGTCAGCAGGTTACTTTAACTGCAAGAAAAGATCAAAAGCTGACCATGCCTTATGAGGACATAGAATTGTGTGCCTAAGATTAGTGTTCTTTCTCTTCTAATTGCTTTAATTAAGATTGGTTTTGTGTCAGAGTATATGTTAAGTCAAATAACTAAAATGATGATACTTTATATGAAGCAGCTGATATGTATGCAGTTAGCATGCATGCAGTATAGCCTTCTGGCAGCAAATTAATGTCATATTCTATCCGAGCACTAGGGATCTGCATTTCAACCTCTATAATTTCCCCAATGACTTAAAGTAAGCAATTAAAGAGAAGTGCAGTTTCTTGAAACGGTACTTTTTGAGAAATATTAAATACAATGATATTCATATGTTACATTTTTCTCCCTGTATTTGGCTGACGTGGTTTATTAGTATGCGCTCAACGCTACAATTGAAAGAAAACAGCTCAGAAGATAGTCTTGCTATTATGCTAAACAAGTCTCAGGCTCTGGGGGGATTTTATGAATTATGAATAAGAATAAACGTGAAGTTGCATTTATTGTCTCCAGCCTCATCCACATACTGGTACCTGCTGGTCCGAACAAGAATGCAACTCATTTCAGAGAACAAAATCTGATTATTTGATAGAGCTAAATACACTTTACATCCAAAATAATTTGCTGTATCATAAAAACCAAAAGCTCTTCTTTATCTGTTGTTGTACTAAACTTTCTTCTTAATAATGTGCTGCATCAGTAACCTATTTATAATTAAAAACTGTGGAGAGTTGATGCTAAGGTGGGTGTTCAAAGCCCAGCAGAAAGCAGTGGTTAATCCCAGACGTGTCCTGAGCAGGTGTTCATTTAGGCCACAGAAACTGTGAAGCTTTCCCACTGGAAAAGTGCAAAGTCCTTTTATCAGAAAGCAGAACTCTGAACTACAGTTCAGGTCAGCTTGCAGAGGACAATATGACAGACTTGATGTTTTAGAAGAAAGAGATAATATTTTAAAACCACACAGAGACTTTTTGTAGGTTACTGTTTCATATCCAAGACAAGAGAGATTGACACATATCAGTTTATGACTATCAGAATAGTCACAGTCTAATGGTTAAAAATACCCTTTTAAGGTTCAGAGGTGAAGGTTGACACAAATTTCCAACAGTAATTCTAAAGAGAGCACCCTTGCCTTTTATCACTAGTAGTTCAGTACACACATTTTGCTGTATTTCTTTTTCATTTGGGTATGATTTAGCTTGAAAGCTGACAAAAAATACATATAGCACTAATTCAGATAACTGAAAACTGAGAATACATCCTATAAACACTGCTGGCTTTTTAAAAGCTCAGTTACTATGAATAAAACACAACAACTTAATACAAAGAAAGAGTCAAAGTGGAATACAGGAATTCAAAACAATTACTTATTTCAAATTACATCTATCTCCTACTCAAGTTTACGATGACCATGCTATCACTTGTGAACACTTAAAAGACATTAGTAAAAACATTGAACTTATGCTATGAAATGCAAGAGGTGGACAAACAAGCATTTTATTCCTGTGGCAAGTCCCTAGATTTATAAGTTAATATAGGAATTGCCCTTCATCATGACATTATTAAGATCATGCCTCTCTGCCCATTATTGTATTTTCTAAAATTTGGCTTTTCATTTGAATGGGAAAAAAAATAAAGTAAGAACATGACAAACTGAAAATGCACTGGTAACAAGCAGATTTCTCTGAGAAAGTTTCCTAAGGCTTTCTTATTAAGAGATTATTTTCTAGCCTACACTGTTTCCCCTATAGTATAATCCTACTATATATCTAAACATTAGTCAACAGCTAATAATCTTTGTTTATTAAATGCTCAACATTCCATAAAAATATTTAAAATCATAACAAAATTATTCAATCAGAATATAAAACCAAAAATATCAGTTTCTAAAAAACAGTCAGTTAATTTCCATCTCACTGTGTCAATAGTAGCTTTTTGTATAAGGAGAAAATATAAATCATTCCAACAAAAGTAGAAATGAGCTCATCAAATTCAAATACAGCTTTCCATTTATGTATTTTTTATATTAAAGGAATAAACATGGTTCATTTGTCTTCCACTAGATGCCACATTTTTCTGTGCTGTTGCTATGAACTTCAGCCATTAGCTGTGCTCCAAGGTAAACTATATGAACCATCAACAAAAGTGACACCCAATCTATGGAGTTCATATTTTCTCCAGATTATCTATGCTAGTTGACAAGCTGGTAATGAAAAAAATCACACTAAGCAAATGGTTCCTCTAATAACAATAAATTTTCTATAAAATTATGAAGGGTACAAAACGTTTCCTTGCATCTATTTTGTCATGAATTCTAATTAATGCTGTGAAAACCTGAGAGTGCTGGGTCATCACAAGAAGTGCATCGAGGTTTGACTGATAATACATTGCAAGTTGGCCCACGCTGCCACGATTCTTCTCTCTTAAATTAATGGCCAGCCCACCTGCCCTAATCATACAGCCCAAATGATATTTCCCTTCTTATTTCAATTTTCTAGAGGCAAGGAAAGAGGAAAAGATCAGTCATTTATCTTCTAATAGCTGGATAATAGCTCTATCACAACAAAACATCTGCACAAACTCAGTAATTTTTTCCACAAATTTGAAGCATTTACCATCATAAAATCAGTGAGTTAAGGAAAAACACTGTTTTACCCACACATTTGGGTTCTAAACTAAATATTACTTTATCAGTTGAAGACTACTGTTGAGGAGTGCCCAGCCTTCTTTCCCCATTATGCCCAAATGCACTGCTTTAGTGTAAGAGTAAGATCTTCATCACAAAGCCATCACCAATTCCTAGGATGATTTTTTAATCAAGGGAATGTCACTGAGAAAGAATCTGCACTTTGTCTGGTAGCCATGCAGTCTGCAAAAGAAATCTCTATACTCACATATTCGCATCTATACACACATATATGCATAAGGTCTTTTCAGCCCCCAAATGGAGTTAATACAAAGTTGCATGTTATTATTAATAGAAAATTGAAACACCAGAACAAAATAATAAATTCATTATAAAAGAGGTATGTACCCTTACAAAATAAAACCTGATCAAAGCTACAGATGTAAATCAGCAATCAATTTGGGCATTTTTAATATACCCATCATCCATACAACTACATGTCCTGCTTTCCTTTACTGATGAAGTTTTTAATATACTTGGGATACTTTAATTTAGACTGTGGAATTCATGTCACAAGTTCTTTTTGCTTTACAGGTTTGGATAACAAGCATGATTCCTTTACAATGCCAACATGGATTTTATTTTTCTTTAACCTGCTATAACGCAGATATCATTAATGAATTGATTGTAATTGTTGTTTACACAGCATTTACTGTTTACACAGTAAAACACACAGGCTGCTAACTTCACAGTATCTTTTTCTTCCAAAAACTTTTGCAACAAATCTTGCCCTAAACCCTCTGTGTTAAAGCCAGGTTATCACTGAATAGAAAAAAGAGAACTAGAGTGAAGCAATACAGAATCAACTAAAAAGAAAAGGGAACTACTTCACTCTAAAACACCCAGTTATACTTTCACATATGACTAGCCATATTACTTTCAGAGAAAATCATTTTAGCATAGAATACAAGCATGTTCTTATCTTCCCTTCTACATAAAATTGCATCAGCTGCTCAACTACCTAGAATTACTAGAAAAACAAAAGGACCAGGTATTCATGCTCTTGTACCTGCTTATCAAAATGTTAGGTACTTGTAAGGCAAGGGTAAAAACATAACTAGGAGTTTATAAGCCTCAATAATAAAAATACTTGTATCTGTTTAAAATTTAAATACACTTACAAAAAATCACAGATTTATTGATAGACTCTAATTCCTAGTCAGCTACCCTTGAGAGTATGTTAACAATGGCTTGCACTTGATAATTTTGCATTTTAGATTAACCGAGAGCTTGCGTTTTAATTGAATCTTTGTGTTAAGACACTCCAGGAGTAGAGTGATTTTTCATTTATCTCACCTGAAATTTTAATGAAGTGCTGGGTAAAGGTTACATCTCATCTCATTTTCAGTTTTGCTTACCTCAGCTTATATTAAAATTTACTACTGATTGAGACCTAAAAAAATAAACACATCCTATACTGTCTAAAAAGGACTTAATTTTACCATAGTAAAATTACTAAGATCTTCTCCTCCAGATAATGTTGTGCTATTGCAAATGTAAAATTACTCTGGCTAATTAAAATACATTGTGTCCTTTATGTGCAACAAAAACTGCATTAATAACATACAACAGTATGTTTTCTCTGAAAAAAACTCCCTGGTCTACAGAAATTTAGAGGCATCTATACTTACTAGCTATTCTATCTCTAACATAGAGATTATGCCAGTGTATTTCAAAAATCCCGCTTGAGGTCAAATAGCTATGGAAAATAAACAGATTTTGAGTAAAAGTTTACTTCTCAATAAAGTGCAGTGTCAAATATCACTTGAATAATATTAGACTGTTATATACCTAGTTAATGTTACTAATTACATTCTCCCTTCAAACATGGATTAAAAAAAATCAAACTGATTAAAAGAAAAATATCTTAAAAAAATATAATCAAAATAACCAATAATCAATCAATAGTGGATTATTTCAGATCCAGTAGTTAACATACAACATATTATGGCTTATCTGAGAATTATCAGCCCTTAAGTACATAGAAGTGCCAAAAGTAACTTCTCATTTCCATCAAGTGAAAAAAAGTGGAAAACTAGGGATATTCAACTAAGTCACCAGGACTCTCCCAATCTGATAAAAAAACTATTTAATGAACAAACTGATTTGCTGACATTAGATTTGAGCTAGCAGGAGATGGCAACTAATATTAATGTAACGGAACAGCTCTGCATTTAAGTATAAGGAATCCAAAGATCAGTGTCAAACATTTGTGGTTCTAGTTCCACACTATCACCCTACAGATTCAGGCACCTTGACTATCAGACAACAGGAGCTGCAAAAAGCTGAAACATTCCACTAATCAAATACAGGCACTTCATAATTCTACGACCAAAAGCTGTTGTTTTACAGTTTGGTCCCATTTGAAGAATTCCTATGGCAGCAAATGGACCTAATTTTCTTCAGCCAGACTGCAAAATACTTTCTAAAAGTATTTGTCTTTTTCATGTATGTTGAAGGAGCTTTCTCTTTTAGGCTAAGTGTATGAAGTGAAGCTTCCCTCAAACAACTCAAAAAGATGAATCGAATAAACACATATTTCCCCAGGATGCAGCCTCATTAAGCCTATAAAGTCAACAGCCTAAAACCACATATGTACACACCTGTACTTAAGGACCACCACCTAAAAGCAGCTGCATCTCCTCCAATTTTAAAGGCTGAATCTAGCTACAAATGGCACTCTTGATTTCCCCACTGTGAGCAAATTGCTGTTTTCCAATTAGGGGCAAAGAATAAGCTTATTCAGATTGGAGTGACCTGCTAACAAAACACTTGTGCACTATGCACGTTCTGTTAGTAAATGTGGAAGCTTTCTGGAAACATTCTGTGGTACGTGACAAAAGATAACTACTTAAGATAAAGCTTTGCCACGCTAGAGTAGTCCTTCCAAAGCTATGGAAGATTAAATAGAGACTGATCCATTTTAGAACACCACAAGCTGTGGAGTCTGGGGTGAGAAAGCACACTTAGATGCAGAGAGCCTTAAAGAGAGATCTGTATGTTTTCCTTCTGAAATAATTAGTCTTCATATTAGTTCTCAAAATAGTAAGACTTCTGAAGCTGAGATGTCAGCTCAGACTGGAATCAGGTCTCACTAGCGAATAGGCAAAGAGGGATCAGAGGGAGCAAAAAGCTGTAGCAGTTAACCAAGTATGTGTCCAAACAAACCCAGCAGACCTAAGTCCAGTCTATCATTTTCAGCTACTGCTTCAGCTGGTATCCTTGTAAGTATGGTGTCCAATACACAATGTATGAGCCCAATAGGCAATGAGCCCATTATCTCCCCACAAGTAATTCCAAATTCCAAGGAGATAAAAGATGCAAACCTACTCTATACATTTTTTTGTTAAAGTAAATGTGTAAATGACTAGGCATGGGATAACCATTTACCATATACTATAAGGCCTAGGAAACAGAGTACAAACCCAGGGATTTTACTTTTTTTGGTATTTTTTAGCCCTTTATTCCTCCACTGGTACTAACAACCTAATCCCATATTCACAGACTGCATGTATACCATGAGCATGAACCATGAAATAAAACACATGAAGAACCACTGCAGGTGCAGCTTCACACAAGCTCAAAGGCCTCTGTCAAATCAAGCACAGATGCAGTCAGGAGACCTAACTGATTTACTGTCTGCTGAGCCACTAAGCTCTAACACACCTCTTTCAGTAACCCTTCAGTGGCAGTTACAGGATGTCTTTTAGCCAACAGCACCTTTTATGCTCTGAACACCCGGACTGTGCTGGATACTGTATCCTGGAGGATACAGTCGTAAGGATTCAAAAACACTTGGAAAATAGCAGATGAAGAAAGACACTACCTGGTACCTAGTAAAACTTTCATATAGTCAAAAAGGATTACATTCAATTAATTAGTGATCTGAACAAGAAGAACATGAGAATGTTTTAATTCACAAATCATGTTTCTCTTTGAAATCCAACTATGATTCTTTGGTCAATTGCCTTTCTAGTTCACACGTGGGAAACTTATTTGGAAAATAAAATGAACTAAAGATTGTGAGACATCCAGGAGTACATATGGAAAACCTGTAGCTGTATAGGGCAGGTTAAATACAACAGGAGTGTTAAATTTACAGAAATTATGCCGGAGCTTCTCTTATTTACCAGAATGGAAATGGAGATACTGGCAAGAACAAACAACTGCACAACAAATATTTTTTACCAACTATACACACTGCAAGATAGATGGATATCAACAGGCACACTGTGCACCAGACACAAGCAATTTATTCCTACACTACTACAAACTAACTGAAATTATCAAACTAATTTCCCAATGAAAAAGTGCATATGAAAATTTATAGATAAACACTCACACACTGATTCATATTATTAAATAACTTGGACTTTCAAAATAAAATTTAAAGAAGCATACATAAAACACCTGCTAACAAAAATATTAATTAACAGACTCATGATGCAAGTAAAATTGTATCTTATTAAAGGATAGTCACTATTACAGTTATACTATAAATGCATAAATACACAATGATATTTATGTCTGAAAACATACAAAATCACATTGGCAAAGGTTAAGAAAGTGTATTACTTACTGCTGAAAGACTATCTTGGGAGAAAACTCTATAAAAATATAGGCATATGTCACAAATCTGTTTCTTACCGTACTTCTATCCTTCAAAAGCTTTTCTATCACTTCAATTAACATTTCCTTTTGCTCTGGATCAAGACTAGAAGGAAAAATAAAATTATTTTCACTAATTTGGTCAGACATACCCAAAATTAAAGCAGGTTTAATTTTTGACCTTTAGACACAAACTAGGAACAAAGAACTTTGAAGAAACCACTTCCAGAAAAATCAAGTATTCCAAAGAACACATTGTAAAGAACTTGACTTGTTTTCCAATTAGGGGCAAAGAATAAGCTTATTCAGATTGGAGTGACCTGCTAACAAAGAGTATAGTTAAGAGTAAGTTAAGAGTATAAAATTAAATAAAAAATGTAATTTTATCTTAGATCCTTTATGTGTGTTCTATAGGAAACTTAAACTCATAGAAAAACATTAAGACAGGCTAACCAACATCACAGAGAACTTGACTGAACTTCAGATGTTACATGACAAGGTTCTCACTGGTCTTGCAGATATTAATTTCGGCATGAATATAATTCAGCAATGAATGAACATCAGAACTTTTATTATCTAATTATCAACATAAAGCTTTGAGTAAGACACTTAACCACTTTTAAGTTAACCACTAATTTTAGTCAGAAGTATTGGAATTCAAAAATGTGGACATTGTATTCAAGTGTACCTATACAAAGTTGGTGTGCAAGCTAATGGAAAACAGACTGCTTGAAGTCCTAAATAAATAGCAAAAGCAGAGGAAAAGCAAAAGTTGCAAGCAACAACCTTTTGTAGCATCTTTTCACATTACAAGAGCAGAGAAAAATTTGTCAGAGATATCCATTATTGTCAAACTTGCTTCTTAGGCAAGTAACGACAAACTTTTGACTCCAGCTGCTTCCCCTTCATAGACCTATACAGCATAGAAGAATTTAAAGCCAAGTCAAAAGAAAATAGAAAGTGAATACAAAGACCCTTAGAGGTGTAGTTCTATGCCTTTGAAAAGGCATTTCAACATGGATACAACTACAGATAAGTGAGAGAGTATTTTGTCATTATTGCATACTTCAGTTTTAATGCTGAGTGATGGACTGCCCTAATGCACAGTATATCATTTCAGGTACAGATTCACAAACTCACTATCTGGCTGAGTACTACTTCACTAAGACTCTAAGACCTAGCAACACCAGAACATGCAAAATGAGTAACAAAACTTGGTTAGAAGCTACCATCATCATAAGCAACACAACAGTACTTTGTTACATAAGTATTTTAATGATCAACTTTCATTCCAACTTCTATTTTTGTAAAAGGAGTTTTACTGGATCTTCTGTCAAGGACCAAAACCTTAAGAGGAAAAGCCAAAACTCTCTCAAAAAGGTTTTATTTCAAAATTTTAAAAATTGGCAAAAAATTTAGAGAGAAAGGCATATTTAAAGCTAAAAAAACTTGAGCAAAGCCATTTCTTTATGTGATCAAGAGAGTCTTCAGAAAGGCATGAATGAACGAATTTATATTCCTCCCCCTCCACTGTCCTGATATTAAAGACAAGGATGGGACCATTTTCAAAGAGAAAATAAAAGAAGAGGTTAAAGAGGTCTGTGATTTCCTCCCATTATGACATCTAGTACTAGTATGGAACCTACTAATACTACTGATGGGAAGCAGTCCTTCTCCAAACATCACTGCAAACACCATACAGTTTTCAGCTGATAGACAGCAACTACTACTATCTTTAAAATGCACTCTTAAATAAAGTAAGCAAAAGGTCTGACATCTTTAGTTATGAAATTACTTCAACACACCTGGCAATGCTGACTGCATTGGATGCAAATGCTGCTGTTCAGACTATGGCTGAAATCTTTTCTGTTTGATATGTAAGCTTCCTACTGCTAGGATTGACTGAACTGCTAATAGTCGAGTTCTTCTAGGGCAGACATCCATCCAAACACCATGACACTAAATACAGGGAAGACTAGAGTATTGAACTTGCATCCAGAACCCTGACTATAGTACTAACTGAAATACAGAACTATCACCCAGGCATAGAAGCCAGGAAAACCATAAAGCAAATGGAGCATACAGACATATTAGAATAAACTGTTACTACTTCTTACTCAAATGGCTGCAGAAGATGGAGTAGCTAGATGTAGGAGAGTGTATTAACTGTTGAGTTTTACTTTAAAAATCCATCCCTTCTGGATTCTGATTCTGACCAACTTAAAAATAAGTATTCTTAAATTACTTACTTGTTGCAGTAGGCCAATAGTCAGCCTTGCCACCAATGTATGATCAGTATTGCTGAATTGTCTAGCTATCAGTCATGAACTTTTTTAAACAAAGTATACAAAGATGGCCTGTTAACTACTACCTATTCTTACTTGCTGCCAAGCCAACTGGGTCTGCCTGTGGGCAGGTAAATTTGCTAGCCCCTTCACCCATTTCCAACACTGCTGCTTCCTCCAGTGACCAAGAAAATTATACTCTCTCCCTTGGTTCCATGGTTAACCAGCACTATGAGATACAGCATTTGTACTAGAAAGTTTTGAAAATGTGAAAATAAAAGTTCACATGCTTTTTATAAATAGGTCTTAAATTCTACTACTAAGGACACAATTTTTAACTCCAGCTCCAATGATGAAGCTTACTCTAGTCCAGGTAAGGAGGAATTTCCAGCTACAGCAGCTCAAAATCTTGCATCACGACACCTAGGACGCTGGCATGAAGAAAGCTTTTGAAGGATGCACCCTCTGAGGCCCTCAGAACCATTAAGAAACAGAACATCGGTTTCACTAGTTTTCCTTTGTTATGGTAAGTTCCATGTCCATTTTACTACTACTAAGAATACATGAAAAATAGAAGGAGGTAAGGCCATTTTCTCCAGATTCTGTTTTTCACCTGATTTAAAACCTCTAACATCTCTCAACCTCCACTTTTTGGAATAGGTGAAATAAAAGTGAAGTAGTAGAATAAATGCCTCAAAATGTTTTGCAAAGGTACAGGTTCTGTTGACTCCATCTCTGCAAATCAGTACCCACATCTTTAAAAGAACTCTTACAAAGCAAGAATTTCTGAAGTAGGAAGATCTGAAAGATTTGGACTTGCACAGATAAAATTTCTAGAAATTAGCATTCTTTTGTCACATGCGCTGCAAACTACCTTCAGGCAAATGCCTCAGGATGAAAGATACACACTTGAAACAGTGAATTCATAGATTCTGAGAATACCCATCAAAACAGTTGTTACATAGATGAAAATAACTATTATCTTAAAAAACAAAAGATAGTGTATCAGTTTATTTTTGTATCTCTTTATAGTTATCCTGTTAAGTCTAGCAATCAAGAGAACCGTCTGAATTACAACCAAACCAACTGAGTGACGGAATGTCTACACTCACCCCGTCCTCTTAAAGAAATGGATCTGAGACAAGCTAAATTCACAGTAGTCTTTATAAATGTAGCCCACAACTATTGCAAGTTGTTTTTCAGTAACTGCCAGAATCACTTACCTGTACAGTTTTTGGATTGCATGGGCTGCATTTTTTCTCACATAAGGAGATAAATCAGAAGAGGCTTCCTTAATAGCAAGCATCATAATCGGAACAATAATTGGGACACGTATACTGGATAAAACTCTTAAAGCACTTGCACGGATTAACTGATTAGGATCCTAAAAAACAGGAGTGAAGGAAGAAATAAAATAAGATAGTGCAGAAACAAATCATTAAATACACTGCTCTGCTTACACTAATTAGTGACGACACATTAAAACATGTAACTAAGTCAGACTTGCAAGAGAAAGCCATGCTAATAATTTCTTCACACAAAGAAATTTCCAAAACAAAAAAAAAGGTAAAACAAATAAAGAAAGAGAACATTAAACATTATCAAAATATGAAAAATTTGCAAAGGAAAACATTGACATCATGCAATTTTCCAGACAAAATATGTTAATTGTGGATAAAAACCATGAATATTTTATTTAATAATCTGATACATTTGCTGCAATCCAAGTGGAATTCAGTTATTCTGAGAGACAGGCTAACTCAATTTTAATGCTTATATTTACAAAATGTCAAATAAAAATGCTGTTCTCAGTTGTGACATTCCCATTCAAGTTCCTGTCAAAATATCCATTTTATGCTTTACTGCAAGATATAAACTGAAGCCAGTAACAAAAACAATTTCAAAGAACATGCCAAAACATTAGGCTAAATGTTTTGAGACTTCTTTCTATTTCTTATCCTCTCTTCTTCTGCCCCAGCTCTTAGTCAATTTTACAATACTAGGGTTAGCTTGGAGATCCAACACATTTGATTTTGGATAAACTATCATGTAAACTTTATCCATTAATCATGGGCTTGGAAAACAAGGGAAAAATGCTCCTTAATCAAGTACTAAATCCCCTGAAATCTAGCAAAGTGAAATTGCTGCATCAGTAATTCATTATACTGTACAGTGTCTTGCCAGAAGGTAACCTCTCAAAGAACACTTCTCCCAAGGACTGAGAGCTGGAAACACATATTTTCAGACTGGTATTACCTATATATCATTTAATCTAAGATCTCAACATCCCTACATCTTTAGAAGCTTCTAAGTAGTAAGTATCTGGATGGTGAAAGCCCTTTATTTGACAGTTTTTGGAAAAATATCTTGCTCCCACTAGAGTCTGCAAAGCTCATCTACAGCCAGTTAAGATAAAAATAAAAAGTTCCTTCAGCAGTGGGAGGTAAAAAAAGTCTCCACACATAAAGCCAAATAATAATCATTATGAAATGAGAAACAAAACATTACAAAAAAATTATCAGAGACCTATCTTTCATAGCAGCTTAGTTATTTCTTTAGTTGCTGACAATCTCCACTATTTGGTGTCTACCCCCTTGCCACATCACCAGGTTTTTTTTTTACTACTTAGCCACAACATTATCACTCCTCCCTCTGCTCTCATTACCCACAGCTTTTAAAAGAGTTATGCCATGAGAAGTGTTCACTGTATACATATATCACAAAATACACTGGATACAAAGTAATTTGAATTCTAGCTTTTCCTGGCAGTCGGAGACAGTGAAGGCAGTACATATGGCATTGGGATGAAAGTTCAAGGGAAGGGGGCAGAAAACTCTCTAGTTGATGTGGGATCCTCCTACAGCTGCACAACTGGTACTCCGATTGCAACATTTTCCAACAAGATGCAAGGTGTGGGTTAAGTGACATAACAGAAATGAGCCCAGAATACAAGAAGAGTACACAAAAAACCCAATCTTCTCTTATTATAAAAACTGGAACAGAGACTTAATAAATCTTTCTTCTCTCCACAGTCACACTTCAAAGGCAATCCTAAACTTTGCTGTCTGATCCCATTTCTCACTGTTATCTCATTTGAAACGAGTACAAAAAGCTATTTTTCAGTACTTTTAATGAAAAAGTACCATGTGCAAGACACAGAATATTTTAATTTAGGTACTACTGTCTTACTCATGTTTCAATTCTCTGTTGTACACAAACCTCATTTTTTTTACATAAACTAAAAGGAACATAGGTGGTTCATGGTAATAACAGGGTCTTTTTTCCATACATACAAGTTATGTTGGAATGAGAAAGGTCATTCCAGAAATTAAATGTTTGGCATGTGGATTTGAAAGCACCATTCTGTTGTTTTTCTTAAGTGAAGCAATTTTACTTCTTACAGGCTTACTTAGCTGCTTGACAAGGTTTGAGGTAGCAGAAAAAAAATATGTCAATCTCATAACTTAAAACTACTTTAGCAGATGTAGATATTCACATGCTTTAGTTTACCATACTACACTTATACAGATATATATTTTTTTGTGCTACCAGCCCAGAATTCCCTTTAAAATGTTATTTAGTAGTCACTCACTTTCAAAGCACGCTGGAAAGTACTGATGGACAATAATGCTAGATCTTGCTGCTCCTCTGCATAGCGCATCAGATAAACATACACAAGCTTTTTTATCTGAAAAGAAAAAACACAGTGAATATCACTATGAGAAAGTTTTACAGTTCTATAAAACTAGCTTCTAGGTTTCACATATTTGTCAACATTTTCTTCTTTGAAGAAAAATCTAATAGATCCCAGAGCACTCACATGCTTCTCCCAATGTCTTATGAAACGCCTGAGGTGCTGCAATGCTACCTAATTAATGAAAGTCAGATGAAGTCTGAAGTAACATGAAGTTCTGCTTTATATTATTAACTAGTAAATTAAGACTATAATAATCTAAGATGCTGACATGGGGAAACCGATCATTCAAGCACACCTTTTTTTTCTTATAGAAAATAGGTTAAAACGAAATAGCCAAGAATTTCAACAAGACCATTTTATTTTACCCTGAAACTCAAAATAAATTACTTTAACACACTTGAAAGTGAATATGACTTACAACTGAACTGTGGTAACTTACCCATCTCAAATGTGATTAAAAGAGCACTTACCGTGGATGAAGACAAAGGATGTTAGACTCACTTTTGCATGACCACAAGCATTCAACAGATGCAATCTAAGCAAAGCATACTACAAAGGATGCAACGTCCAGAGATTAAGAAAACCTCAGTATGTTTTTGGAGAGGAGGGTATTCAATTTAGTTCACTTTACCCCTCATACCCAGGAAGCAGTGAAAACATTTTTTTACATTTGAGTAGTAAACTGACTGTCGGGGTTTATAATGGAAAATTCTGAAAAACCCTCAAGTACAGCTGTGCTAATAATTACTGTCACTATTGGAAGATCTATCTTTGTGCCAGTTCTGGCAAAAAAACCATAATATTAAATCACAGAAGGTTGCACCATACTAAATTATTTTTTGTTCAGCTAGAGAAGCAGCAATCAACATTGACCACAAGAGGCCTGTGCACTGAATGACTGCAGGTGTGCAAAGAAAGCCTCCTCTCCTTGAAACCACTCTGGGACTAGAAATGGAAGCACTCAGAGCTCCGTGACTGCACTATTCTTTTACCATTTACCTTCATTCAATGTTAAAATGCTCTGTTCTATAAACCTAATCATAACAGGGGCACATTACACTTGAGGAACACAGGCAGATTTGTTTAATTAATTTATCAATATAGGCACATCAAAATCCATGAATTATTGATGAAGACTTATTTTTGTTCTATACTGCCAATTGTTTATTAGGTCACTTTTTGGATCCTTACCATCCATGACTAAATGCACATAACCAAGCTGAGGTCAGCATGCACTTACAACAAAAAAATCATAAGGCACTTCTGTAAACAGTAAGGTGCCCTTTGCATCTCTTCAAATAAATTAACATGTTATACTACTTCTTCATCTCCATTTTTCTGCATCAGCGCACAGAGCCCTGATTTTAAAAAAATATGGCAGCCATTTCTGGGCAGAAAATTCACATGGGTGCAAAGTCATAGAATTGCAGAATGTTCTGAGTTGGAAGGGACCACAAGGATCATTGAGTCCAACTCTCCAACAAATGGCCCATACAGGGATGGAACTCACAACTTTGGTGTTATTAGCACCATGACCTAACCAACTGAGCTACTCTCAGGGTTACTGATAAATCAAGGTATTTTATGCTACTGCATTGTACAGACAGATTTGGTTAAGAATTCTTAGGAATAGGGAAAAAATTTGGCAAAACGTTTTCAGGAAACAGGATCAATGTACTAAGAATCTGACTTAATCTAGTAACTTCTCATAAAGTATCCTAAGAAATGGACCATGATAAATGTTCCTGAGACAGAAAAGGTCTAACTAGATGGTTGTAAGTACACCTACACTACAACTTAAACTTGTCATCTAACTCAAATTGATAAAGAAATTAATCAGACAGCTTTACTGAATGTCCTGATCTCTTTTCAGTTTAACAGTCTCTTCCTGCACAAATATGTTAGCATTAAGTGGTGGAAAAATGAGTAAGTAGGGAAGTTTAACTACAGCATAGATGATGACATGTGAGTTCACATAACTGTCTATTCGTTTTAAAATACAAGAAAAAATAAAATATAAACAGTGAAAGGCTTCTACTAATAATGTTTGGTTATGTGATAAGACCTCATCTTCATACCCACAAAGCATCCTTCCCACAAGGGGGATGGAGGGATGTGTGCACACAACACTCTGCTCTAGTTTCTCCCAAGCCCATGACAGGAACCATCAGCTCAGAGATGCAGAAAGAAACAAAATAATAGGAGGGAAAACAAATTTAGGACTCAGAGAAAGGATACCCTGTCACACTCCTCCCAGAAAAACCTCAGGAGAGCCTCAGCTCCTATGCCCAGGTGTTAAAACCACCAAGGGTCAACAAAGACTAGAGGACCTTTCAGACTGAAGGTGTTTATATGTACAGAAATGGGACACAGATGAAAAGTATTTTAGACATGACATGGTATGTTCTGGGGAAGAACTAAAGTGAAGGAGAAGAAGGGAAATCTACATGATCTGGAAAGGAGTAAGTCAGGGATAAGAAGGCTGAAGAGTTTGATAATTGGTATATCTATCCTTCTGTTCCCTGCATGTGAATAGCACAATCTGTTGCATTGACTCATTACATTTCATTTTGAACTGTTTTCCTTGGTGAGGTACTCTTTATTTTGTGTGAAGATGCATTTACGTGCCTACAACTACAGTCAGGCCACAGGCTGGAGGGCTGCTATGTTCATGGGCACTAGGAACTAGAAAGACCAGAGTGAGGGGACTTAAGTATGACTCCAGCAACTGCAATGTTACATCAAGCTATAGGGATCCCTAAGTCCAGGGTGGCCAGCATTTGGAAAAAGTGAGGGTCTGGCTGTCAACACCTAGGCCGGGACCACAGGCTAGGTGGCCCACGAGCATATGTGTAACTGAAGAGACCAGAATATGTGAAATCAAGCACAAGCCAATGTGTCCGAGGTGCATCAAGCTGCACCAGCTGACAAGTAGGTGAAGTGATCTGCGAAGTAGGTGTGAGTGTGAGCATCTAAGGGCAAGACCACAGGAGGAGCTGGCTATGCCACAGACTAGTGAAGTCCCATCCAGCTGCAAGGAAAGCCCATGGCCTGTGGGTCTCTAGGGGCAAAAACCATGTTTTTTGTGCATCTCTTCAAGGGCACAACCTCTTCAAGGGCACAACCACAGGGGTTTAAATAGTAGAGGAGCAAGAAAGTTCTGGCCAGGTCCACTTGTATGTGCACACATCTGTGCATCCAAGGGCAAGTGCATGAGGGAGCAGGAGAGTCCTGGTTTAGAGGGATTCCCACATGTAAAGACATTTGTACCAGCAAACGAGAAAGGGTGACAGCCTTAGGGGCTCATATGTCCAGGTGCCATCAACAGAGGTGACTGAGATCCATGGGCCAGACATAGGGCAGACTCCATGAGCATGAACACTGTACATATACACACATTCCCACTAGCAGACCATCTTGAACTGCCAAGCCACTGATACTGTTTGTGTTCACCTGAATAGCCTGTGACAATTTAAATTTCTACATGCATATTTGTTCTGTATATGTACAGATACAATATTTTTGTCTATGTGCACACCTACCAGGGATACAGTCTCAGCTTCTCTACTGGTTGGGTTGAAAGCCTGGAACTAGGACAGTCTTGCTTCTATCAGACTAGAGGTTCCAGCCCTAACAGTTAAAAGCACTCCAGATAAATAATATTGTTTAAGGCACTTCTCTTTGTGTAAGGTTTCCCTGTTTAAAATTTGACTTAAGATTACTCAAAACTTACAAACATAAATTACATTGGAACAGAATATTTAACTAGTCTGATTTCTTACCCACATGTTTTTACTACCTGTTACTAAAAGCACAATTACAACTTCTAAAATTATTTTAATACAGTAAATTCCTGAAAGACACTGAATTAGCATCTTTGCCCATTTACACCTCCTTGACTTACCAGAGCTCAATACTTGGCCTTGACCAAATAAATCCACTCTCTCAAAGAACAAAAAACCCCCAAAGTTTTCAAAGAAGTGGCTAAAAAAGAATAATTTCTTTAAAGCTAAAATTAAACTCAAACTTGACTATTACTATCCATCCATGTAAATATGGAAGAAAACTGATGTTTCATCCATTATATCACGGCATGTTTGAGTGAGAATGGAGTTTGCTGAAGCCATTATTATCGGAAATATAATCTTTAGTGCCATAAGCCAGGGAAAAAAAATTTTGTTCCCATTAATAATAAAAATATAATAACGAATAATAGTCTGAAGTACACATTTTCAGAAGAGGACAGGAGAACTGAAGCATGCATTCAAATGATTTCTCTCCTTAAAATCCAATACTTCAAACAACTGCTGCCCACGTTTTTTAAAAATTACAATCCTGAGCAGTAGGAAGTAACTAAAGTCATTGCATGTTCACTCTACTTTCATCAAACTGATGCTCATTAGGCACCATGAGGTCTCAAACCACATACTTACAGATGCTCTTTTTATCTTATTTGTCAAGTCGACTGTAATTCTGACACTTCAGCAGGGAAGCCATCAGAGTATGCACAGTAATGCTAGTGAGCATCAGAGTTACAATTTCTACATACACTCTGTGGTTATAAACAGTAACCCTGTGGATTTAAACACATCATCGTTTAACAGAACCTCAATTTTTTAGCATTCTGGAAATCTAAATTTTCACAAGTCCAGGATGGACTTTTCCCCCTTGCTCTCTTACAAGACACAACAACAACAACAACAAAGATTCAGAAGCAAGATACTATGTGTCTAATAACACCCAATATAGATGCAAGAACACACCTTTTTTTTTTTTTACCCAGATGTTACCTTTCAGCTTTGATCTGCAACAGATGTTTAAAAATACAATGTAGCACAAACCCAAGCCTTGCAAAAAGCACTTCAAATACTGAACTACAATAACTTTCCTCAATCACCATCACACTTCATTAACTTTCTAAAATTAAGTCTTTTTTCTTTTAAATGTAAAGAGCTACCACTTCTTCCTCAAATCACCCAACAGGTTTCCTTTATTTATGCATAGAATTATTACCATAATGTCATATTGAAATAAACTCCTAAAAATTTCCATGACAATAGAGATTTTATGTGTTATGTTGAAGTCTAATACAATTAGACAAAATTTTCATAAACAGATTTTCCATAACAGTATGTTTAACAAGTTAGAGAAATACCTCAATATTTTTACTGGCAACATTCTTCACAACAGCAGGAAATAGCTCAGAAGCATTTTTTCCCTTCGCAATCATCTGAAAAAAAGAAGAGACAAATCTTAGTAATGTAACAATATAATTCATTAGAATGTGATTTGGGTTTTGTTGCTTTATTACAGATCTGTATTTCAAATCTCATTTCTATGAAATTGAGGATAAAGATGTGGGTTTTTGTTAATTACTAGACCTTAAGGGATACAATCCATACAATAAAAACTCTTGGGTGCTGTCTGGTTATGAGTTTGCTGGAGTGGAATCCATGAACTGGACTTTAACGTACAAGACTGCAAATAATTTTTAATGCTTTCAAATTACTAAAAACAAAGACTTTTCTAATCCAAAAAGCACTGCAGAATGACCTTTTGGGTGGTGGAGGGGGAAAAAAAAAGGCCAACCCAACAAAATCCAAAATGTTATACAAGCTTAAGTCCTGCTCCTTTTCCCTGGAACATCTGTGGCTTGCAACAGAACCAAGGAGAAAAATAAAAATAAACATCACACTTTGAAAACAAAATAAGGTTATTTTTTCACAGCAAGTTAAACACAGAAGGCCATAAAGTGTTTATACAGAACAAAAAAAATATACAAAAGCCACACAGTAAAAGCAAGATCAACCAACCCACCTTTTTTTTTTGAAACAAAATTTTCATGTTTGATCATGAACAAGGCATGTCACAAACAATAAAACTGTTACAATAAAGATCATAAACACCAAAACCCCGGCTTAGCTTCAGCTCTTGTACAAACAGTTTAAGAGGAAAGTTATTTGTAGGAAACTGAGTACATAAGAAGGAATAAAATACTTTCATATACACTACAGATGCACAATGTTCTGCTTAGATATAATTCCAGTAGTATATCTGGCAGTGCTTCATGTCTAAACTGCAAATACTGGAATTTCAGGATGATGTTACATCAAGTTACATCAAGTTCAGTGCTGCTGATACAGATCCAGAGCACTCCCATCTCTAAGAATCTGTGTGTCCTGCTCAAGGTCAAGATTCAGCCAGCAAAAATCACGTTAATCAGAAACCACAAAATCTCACTAAGAAATCATAGAATAGTCCTTTAAAAGTCATCTAGTCCTGTAGCAAGCAGAAACATCTTCAAGATGTTCACAGATCAGGTTGCCCCTCAATGAATGTTTACAAGGATGGGATATTCACCATCTCTCTGGGCAACGTGTCCCAGTGTTTCACCACCATCATCGCAAAATCTTCTTCCTTATATCTAATCTAAATCAACTGTCTTTTAGTTTAAAACCATTCCCCCTCATCCAGTCATCACAGGCCCTACTGGCAAGTCCCTCTCCAGTTTTCTCATAGACCCCTTTATGTACTGGAAGGTGCTGTAAACATCTCCCCAGAGCCTTCTCTTCTCCAGGCTGAATAACCCTAACTCTCTCAGCTTGTCCACATAGGAAAGGTGCTCCAGCCCTAAGATCCTTTTTGTGGCCTGCTCTGGACCCATTCTAACATGTCTGTTTTTCCTGTCCTGAGGACTGCAGAACTGTATGCAGCTCTTCAGGTTGGGACTCTGCTACAAGCATGGAGTAGAGCAGCATAATCATCTTCCTCTACCTGCTGGCAACATTTGCTGGGCTATTAGTGAACACTGACAGCTCACAACCACCATTTCATCCACCAGCACGCCCAAGTCCTTCATATCAAGAGCTGCTCTTGATCCCTTTATCCACCAACCTGTGCCTGGGCCAAGGGCCTTGTACTTGGCCTTGTTGAACCACATGACACTGTCATGGATCCACATTGCAAGTTTGTCCAGATGCCTCTGGATGGCATCCTGTCCCTCATGCATGTCAACTGCACCATTCAGTTTTGTGTTGCCTGCAGATTTGGTGAAAGTGCACTCAATTCCACCATCTATGTCATTAATGAAGATATCAAATAGTACAGGTCCCAGTACAGACCCCTGAGGAACACCTCTTGTCACCAATGTCCACTGGGGTCCAACATACAAAAGCAACAACAAATACCCAGGGATCCAACAAAGAAACAAGAGTTCTGCAGCTACAGTTACTCCTGTCCATGACCATTACATTCCAACCATTACACCACATTATACAGCTGATTAAACTTCATATTCTCAACTCACTGATCTGTTTGTGTATTTCATTAATAAAACACATTAAAAGCATAAAGAGTTAGGATCCCATGCAACAAAAGTAAGAACACACAAAGACAGGAAATACCTAGTAAACTGCATATTCTGAGAAGCTTAGGAGGATGATGCCAGAAAGAAGGCAGCTGTAGTTCAAGCTATTACTCAGTCTTTCAAATGGGAGTAAAAGCAGCTGTCCAGCATGACATTTTGATCTAACCCATTTAACATCTTAAACTGTTAATTGCAATTGTATTAAAACACAGGAAGTGACACAAGCACTTGAAATGAGTGCACATTAAATGAACAAGCACATTAAATGAGTTCCAAGGAGTTTTTAACTAAGAATTTAAAATCAATTTACTACTTTCAGGACTGGGACGTCTCCACAATAAATGCCAAATTCAGAATGACAAGGCAGAACTTAGCAACAAGATGCACTACAGAGAAGTAAGACAGAATGAAAAGTTATCATCTTATCTTGGTGCAACAGAGGTTACAACACTCAGAAACAGGGATGATCCTCAGACCTCCCTGACAGACTGTAATGGTATGACTATGCATTACTGGGATTATTTAACTGATCTACCATTATAGCTCCAGTGTACCATGTAAATATATATTTAGGGCCTTTTAAAAGAGTGTATTTTGATTTATTATTGTGTAGCAATTCGTGTAGACCCTCCTTAGCTTATGGACCATTAACCTGAAAGAACATAATGGTTCTTTCCAAGACTAATGTCTATCAGATCATTTTTGTGGCTGTGACCAGACATTCGCCATTTGTATTGCCTTATAAACCTGGAGTTTTTGCACAAAAACATTCATTCTAGAATAAATGCTGTGTAATGTCAAGATGTATTTTTTTTTTTAACACATTAGAGACACACAGACATGGATGATACTCTCTGAGGGAAATCAGGCACGTGACTGTTTCCTAAACTTATGCTCTGAAATCTTCAGGAGTGAAATTTCACTGTTTTTTCCCCAGAAATTCAAACAAGTTTCAAGATCTGGTACTGGCTGTTATAATATCAGCGAATGTTTTAAAAGAAATATCAGCTTTATGTTTTCATGCATATAATAGAATATGTATGCATACACAAAAATTTATTTCTAAACCAGAAGTGTTGTTCATATTCTTCCAAAGACTGCAATTATTTTATTGCATGCATATAAGGAACAAACATAAAAAATAACATACTGGTTAAAAAAAAAGGTCATTGATCATGAGAGTCATATTTTAGGTAAAAGTATGCTTAGGCACCTTTATGCATAAAGGGAGACGTGAGAAGATCAAAACTGGACTACTCCTGTGCTTGAAACGATGTTGTTTTAAGTCACTCTCTGGAAGACAGATTTTGTTTTATTTGTAATGAATCTCCTTCTCCCTAGTAGAAAGTTCACAAACTATCTTGGAGGAAGCGATCACAAAAAGTGCCATAACCAGAATTCTCCTGCTACTTTGCTATCACACCTACATGAACAAACGAAGGTTTAGCCTCTTAAAGTCCACTAAAATATTAAGATAACTTGGTATCATAGAATTATAGTCATACAGAACAGTTCGGGTTGGCAGGGGCCTTAAAGACTAACCCACCTTCTGTGGTTAGAGACACTTTACTAAGCATCTCCCCTGTGAGGACAGGCTTCAGCCTAAAGAAGAGAAGGCTCTGGTGAGATATTATAGCACCTTCCAATATGTAAAGGGGGCTAAAAGAGAGCTGGAGAGGGACTTCTATAGGGGCATGTAATGACTGGACAGGGGATAGCAGCTTTAAGCTGACAGAGGGTAGGTTTACACTCAATGTTAGGAAAAAATCATTGTGAGGATGGTGAGGCAGTAGAACAGGTTGGCCAGAGAGGTTGTGGATTCTGCATGCAAGTTTTTTCAACTATCTAACACTTGGAAAAAAAGCATTCCAGTGAGACATGTTAAACAATACTCTGATGACAGAGTTCCTTTTTCCTGTAATAATAAGGCTAGAGGAAGCCTTTCATCTCTGAAAAACACATCCCTGAGAGATGTAAGGTCCCCTCTGTATGTAAGCATAAAAGCACCTTTGTGCTCCACAAAAACATTATCACCACTGTTACAGGGCCTCACGCTCATATTGTGCCATGTCCCAGTCCTGACCTGTAAAGCTCATTGTTTGAGTTTGTTATGTCAACCAGAGGTTAGTGCCAGGTATCTTGTGTGAAACACACTTTAAACATAGCACAGGAAACAGCAAATACCTTGAAGATATGAAAGAAACTGAAAATAGAGGATTCAGTAAATCAAACAACTTACTTGTGGTTAAGTAATGGTCAGCCTTACAAGCTAGAAGGCTGTTTCTACTTCAGGCAGAAGCAGCTGACCAAGGGAAAAATATCCAAAAATCAGAAGGTGCACACAGCCATTTGGGGAAGTAGTGCTCTTCCTGCACTACAGAGTGCTTAGAACAGAACAGAAAACAACGACCATGAACTTAAAAAAGGACAGAAATCTGCTGTTGGAAACTGGAGAGAATTGTCAGAATTGGAAAATGGGGGAGCAGAAGAAAGAATGTGCCCAGTAAATTCTGCTTTACCTCGCTGAAGACCTCTTCAGCCTGATCACTTCAGCCTAAGTCCATGAAGGATCACAGCTATCACTGCTAAGTACATATCTCCAGCTTCATGGTATTACACACTTCCAGGAAATTAAAGAAGCCATTAAGACCTCTTTTGAATGTTCAGCAGGAGCAGGTATCTAAAATTAGAGAGTTGGCTCATTGCATACTCATTTGCAATGACACCATTTTTGTAGGAAAAAAAGGAAAATAAAAAAACCAACCCAGTAAAGCCTTGGTTTAAAATTTAAAGCTGATTTAATTTTTTTTTTTAATTCCCCCCTATACATACATACACAACTACATTCAGTTTCAACAGTTTCCAAATACAGATAAAGATTTGGGCAGCTTTTCAAAAAACAAAACCAAGCAAACAAGAGGCAACTTGCCACAACTCTCCTGCCCACAGTAATTACCAGAAAAAAAAATCTTTTCTGAGGGAAGCAGAAGAATGTAAGTTTACCATGGCACTTATAAAGGTCACAACGGTACATCTGCAACAGTACATCTGTATGCCGGACTGGTCAAACCCTTGAGCTGGGCATCATCACATGATGCTGGAGAAGATGAATGAAAAAACCTTTCCCAAACCCAAGAAAGACATTATGAAATAACAGTTGATAGGTTACCCAGACCTCACAGGTAAAAGGAGTCTCTGGCAGGACTAAGGGATTACAGGCAAAAAGAAAACAATCCTGATTAAAATTCTCATCACTGGATGATCATGAAGGGAGAAGCCAGCTCAGGAGTCAGAGGAAAGAACACGATCACATGACACCACCTGTACCTACTCACTTTGGTACATACTTGGACAGGATTAAGAACACAAAAACCAAGCAGAACAAAAAAGCACAACAAGAGTAGACTGAAAAAACAATGACAGAAAACAAATTCAAAAGCCCCAAAACAAAGAAGCCAAGCGGACATTGAACAATCTTCTGTAGTACATTCTTCCCGTACTATTAAGAAAAAATAAAGGGATACCATCAGCTTCATGATGTTTTGTTTATAGGGTTTAAACATATCATAGTGTTAAATATTATTCAATCATCTCTATGGGTACACATTCACTTGAAATACGTTATCAAATATTCAGGGATCATGCTCAATCAAAAAAGAAAAACCTCACACTATAATAAAATAAAAATAGTTATTTGCCATTTTATTCCGGCAAATATCTGTTGTTTCCAGTCTGACGAATTTGAAGCTTCTCTTCAGGAGCTGTTTCCTATTCAAGGTCTCACTGAAAATAGTTGTTTACAGGCATATTGGCACTGTTACATAAATATTTTAAAAGCATGTGACCGCATTATCCAAATATACTAATTACTACAAAAAATTCCAAGTCAAGAATTTTACCATTTCATCACCACAACTTTTAAAGATCATGTAGAGACTCAAGTGCTAATCTGGTAAAGAATGTGTAAAAGGAAAGCATTATTCCCATCCAAGAAATAAAAATAATAATAAATTCCCATATCCTCTAACAAATAAAAACAGTAACAAAAAAAAAAAATCACATACCCCAACAATCCTTTTCATAGCATCCAGCTTTGCAGAATCTTTATTGCTTTCCAACATTTGTTTTAGGTCTTCATTCCTATGGTAGAAATACAAAAAAGCATCAATCAGAAAAACTAAAAAATCAAACCAGAATACCATTTTTATATTCTTACATCAGTTCAGCAACTTATGGTGAAGCACTGCTCCCTGTTGCCCACTTTTAAATTTTATTTACTCTGTATAATGAACTGTTTAGCAAAAGAATGTATCAGATTCTAACAACAATGTAAGACTATGCAACTTCAATCTGCTGTTAGCTGAACCTCTTAAGGCTGAAATCTTAAAGCACAAGAAGAGCTTAGTTTAAACCAACAACTCATTCACTTCTCCCTTTTCCCCCAGGGAGGGACAGATGCAATAACTAGAAGTTGGCATGTTTGTGTTAAAATATAATATCAGCTTATGTAAGTCACTGAAAAGTCCAGACTTCAGTATGCTCTGAATTTCACCAAGAATCAGGTATATAACCTTGTGCTCCTACCCGCCTTTCTGGACTGTAAATTGCTTTCCCCTATCCTCAGGATTAAAACCCTCAGATCTGCAGTATGTTCTATGAGCTGTAAGACTAAGACAACCTGATGACTAGACACATACAGTGTTCAAGCACTTTTTACAGCTGAAATAAAATTCTCCCACAAAAATATCAAGTTAATAAGAATGTTCTCTTGTAGATACAGCTTTTCATTAGCTGTCACTAATAAGAAACCTCATCCTGCTTGGCTTTTTAGAAGCAAACAGGTCACAGTCTAATGGCACTTGCAGAGTACAAAAGTTTACAAAAACGAATCTTTGAAGAAGCAGCTTTTTTGTAACATCTGGATTGCCTGATTTACTGAAAGATACAAGCAGATTTAAACTCAAGACTCCTGCAATATTCCAAAGAACTCTGAAGACTTTCCAAGTTCAAACCCTGTGAACTTTCACACAAGTGAAAGGCAACGTGGTGGGTAGACCATGGTGGGACACCAGATGCCCACAAAGCCATTCTTTCTCTCCCTTCCTGAAGCAAGATGGGGGTGAGAAGATAGAATGGAAAAAACCTCATATGTCAAGATAAAGACAATTTAATAAAGCAAAAGCAAAGGCTGCATGCAGAAGCAAAGGAAAACAAAATATTTATTCCCTACTTCACATCAGCAAGCAATGTCCAGCCACTTCCCCAGGAAGCAGGGTTTTAGTACACATAGGAGTTGCTCTGGAAGACCAACACTGTAAGAAAGAATGCTCACCCCTTCTCCTTGCTCTTCACTTTAATTGATGACCAGTCATCCTGTGGTATGAAATATCCCCTTGATCTGCCCAGGCGATGAGTCCTGGCTACACATCCTTCAAGGCTTTGCCCAACCCCAGGCTGCTAGGGACAGGGGATATTGGAGAGACAGTCTTGACTCCTGTGTGAGCACTGCTTAGCAATAGCTACAACACTGGTGTGTTACCAACACCTCTCTCACCACCAATACAAAGCACAGCATGACGAAGGCTGCTGCGAGGGAAAATAATTCCATCTCAGCCAGACCAAATATATCCACACAAGATTTCAAAAGTGAATGCAGAACCTGGATATATTCTGATTTATCACTGCCCTCATAACTTCATATGGGAAGGAGAAAAGGGTGTAAGCCAAAGCTGGAATTATTTACAATGAGAAAAAATATTGTCATTAACTCTGTCATAAACCTTTAGAAACTATTTTTCCCACTTGCAAGGGACAGAGTCACTCTAACAGAAATTTCCTCATATTTTCAGAACCAGTACTGCATCTGCTTTCTGCTTTCCCACAAGAAAATCCCCATTGCCCACATTTCAGTATACATCCACTTAAGAACTGCAACCAGATGGAAAAAAACCCACAAAAAAAACCAAACAATCAACACATTTCCTACTAAGCTAAGGTATGCAAAATTCAGGATATCTACATGCAACTTACAATTTAAGTCTAACTCCTTTTTCAAAGCCAAGTGTTTCATGAAATAATTGGAGCAATCTATTACAGATTCCCTATACTGTCAATATTTGCTTCAGTTGGCAGCTTAAGATTTAATTATTATCTTTAAAAAAAGAAAAGAAAAAAAGTATTCCATTTCTTTGCCTGCTTTAGTACCACTTCCTAAATAACACTGGTAACACCCTGTTTTATCTGCATCACACTCAAAGCTTTTTACTATCTCTAGCTAGTCCTGGACATGTTCAAAGATCCACAAAGGTCAATCTCCTATTGCTACATTTGCTTGGTTGTGTACTTTGGTCATTTAAAATGTACGTCCTATTCAATTTTGTCTGGCAGTTTTGCATACTGTTCAGATCAGCTTAGTAAGTCTATAGCTGGATGCCTTCCTCATGGCAAGTCGTAACGTACAATGTACCTTCTTGTAACACCACTCAAGGCTGATAGGTCTGTTAAAAATAACTAATGCTGCGATTCCACACATTTTCCTATTGTCCACATTCCTATTCCAGGATAAAGTTACACCTTTCTCTACATTAAACTCTACATTTTTCTGATTTGACTCAAAGATGCTTGTATTCACCTCTACATCATTACACTTCTTTTAGTCACTCCATATTTTCCCCTCAGATCTATATCCCTAATTCTTATATCAGAAATAAAGTATTTGTTGGTTTGGGCTGTATATAAAATATCATTATTAATTATTAATTTGGGCTTTTTAACTTTCAATCCCTCTGTATAGTTCCAATTAATGTTTTAGGAAGTGTAGCTTTAATTTCATTTTCGGCAGCTCACTTTATTCCCATCACTCTTTGCCACAGGAACAGCTGATTTTGCTTACCATTCCTACTCACTTATTCCTCATAGGATACCAAGTAAGTCTCAGTTCTTTTTGATCAGCTTGTAGTACTTTGCCTGACACTTTGCTCTAGGTGGATACAGAAACTCAGAAACCTCTAATTCCTTCTGCTTAAGTCATAATTCTTCCCTGTGCAGGACTCTGTACAACATGGTAAGAAAAGTTACACAGCAAAAGACAGGACTTGATTTAGAAAGTTGCTTTTAATCCTATGCTCCTGGTCCAGTTTCCTACTGTTGTTGCAAAATGTGAAATATGTAAAAATTTTCTTAAACAAGGATGCTCTTTGATGCTTCATCTTTGTATACTTTCAAGCCTAATCAACAACAAATGAGATTCAATCTATGAAATGGATAGCAACTACCAAGCAAGTTCGCAGTGAGGTCTCTGTTAGAAAGACTAATTACTTGTCTGTAGAATTGCCTTGTTAAGGTTTAGGGCTTGACATGTTTCAATGATCTCAGACCCCAGGTGAGGTTAGCAAAGCTTGGGAAGAAGGATGCATCCCTGAAGGTAGACCAAGAATGCAAATTTGATGGGTCACAAGGATGTTTTGCAGGACCACCAAGATAAAGAGGAAACTAATAAAGACAATTCAGCAATAGTGTGGACTCAGCTCCAACTGGGTAAAAAGCAATTCCGGCAGGGGGAGACTGACCACTGACCACCAACCTAAAAAATCACTGACCCAGAATAAGAGAAAGGCTGAGCATGTGGACCAGTTACGATGAGAAGCGAGAAATTCATTAACCAATAGAAAGTAGAATACTAATCAACAACCAAACAAAAAAAAAACAAACAAAAAAAGAATATGTTCAACAAAGCAGAAAATGTAGAAATAATAATTTGAGTTTGAGGATGAAGTAGCAAAAATGGAGGAAGTTACACAGAACAAGATCCAAGTACATGCTGAAGACTGTCTCCCAGAATGTAACAAACAACAAGAAAAAATAAAAATGCGAATTTAAGATGTGAAGACAGAAAAAGTGTTTATTGATGAGCTCTACTTCTAAATCCTTATAAAAATATTCTATCATACACTTCAAATTAAAACATTTTGAACTGTTAGCTGGGAAGATATAAACCACAGAAACTTATATATGCTGTTTTCAACCAGCCTTGTTTCCATACAAGCAAAGCAGCAGGGGAAAAAATAAAGAAAGAAAAATAGGAATGAAACAACAAGTTCTTGATGAATCAATTTGGAAATCAATTGTTACTTGAATAGATAGTTTGTCTGTGTTTTTAAATACCTTTTCTAACAAATTATAATCCAGGATTAGCAAATATTAGATACTTACAGAGTAAAATATTGCTCCATACATCCCCACTGATCAGCAGCAGCAAGCCTTTTCTCTTCTACAGTTAGACATGGTTTCAGTGTAACATCAAAGTTTTTCCCTTTAAGAGCAGACTTAATAGCACAAGACACCTCAATTATTTTGCCCAGCATTGTGGAGTTTTGTTCCATTCTTTTAAGTGAAGTATGTAAAAAACTAATCAAAAAAATCACTGAACTCAACCAAGGTTGCCTGCCAAGAGTGAGGTCTACTCTAAAAAAAGAAAGAAAATCTTACAAAGTAACAGGATATGCACTCCCTTGCTGTTTTTACTTCCAGAAACAAATACCATATGCAGATTTCAAAGGTCATTTCCCTCCAAAAAAACTCATACCAGAGCCTCAATGAACAATGGGAAAAGCAAATGCATTTCAGTCTTTTGTAATATACTGTACAATACAAGTATTTTCATCTTTTGATCATTAAGAAGTTTTAAAGAAATTTCAATCTTTTAATAAAATCCCTCTAAATAGAAATAAATGTAAACATAAATGTAAGCTTTGCAGTCACACTAGGGTTCATGTTTCTGTACTCATTAGTTATGCTGAGGTGACAGTTCCTCAATACACAATCCTAGACAAATACTTTCTTTATCACTTACTTCACTTGCCAGAGGCTCAGGAAAATGCAAGCAACCCTCAGCTGCAGGGTTTTGCCTCTCCCTGCTAAAACTTTGAGAGACTCTACCCTCACAGAGCTAGGTACATATTATAGAAGATTGAAATATAAACTTTATTACTTCAGGAGCAACATCAGGTTTAAATAAGCCTAATCTGATAGTTGACAAATGATGTGGAACTATATGAAGCAGGAAAGTAATGGTCCCAACAGCAGCAGATGAAAAAATACCAAACTTTTGGCAGAGTATATAGTCTCAGCCATTTTCCCTAACAGTAAGAAGAGGTAAAATGACTCTCCAAGAGCAAAAAACCCCCAGAAAAACAGGAAGATTTCCACCTCTCTGTATTCTAAGAACTCAACAGACTTCCCTTGAGTTCCCAAGCTTCCCAATCTAGTGTCTTAACATCTACTTCAATATAGGCCCACTGTCCTCAAAAGTTGCAAGCTGAAAGCACTGGTATAGACAACAATTAGAAATATTATACTCATATGAAATATTAAGTATGTGCTATGAAATATGATCGTTAGTACTTGTATCTACCATAAAAGGCAACAAGTTAATTATTAATGTATTAAAAAATCAGTTCCCAGCTGCCTTTGTAATCTTTAGTACCACAGGCTTGTATTCCTACATATTAGAATTTAAAAGCTAAAGTAGTATAAATTAGAAATGCAAACTCATCATCTAACTTTCGCATCAGGTATCACACATGACAGATTTGCAATGACACATGTTGCAATGATGGACATCACAAAACACATCCAAAATATGTTCTCCTTGAAACACTGGTTGAATGTTAAGCAGAGGTAGTCAGTTTCTAACTTTCTTCTGTTTTTCTATTTTATACTTGTAGCATTTAAGATATACACAGTTTTTTTCTTTCTACATGAAAACACTGCTTTCCTCAAACCTTTTTTACCATTTATAGTTACGATAAAGGTATGAGTATCATAGGACCAGTGACAGACCTCCCAGTTTGGATTAATCTTATAGGTGTTACTACCAGAAAGAAACAAAGAACACCAGTTATCTTTTCTAGTTCTCATGTTCTTTCTTGTGGCTTCTATTCCCCTGCCATTAAAAAAAGCAGTAAGCCACATCCTTACAACTGCCCCAAGATAAAAGAGGATGGTGGGTGTAGGGGGTGTGGTAAGTATATGGAGAGTAAGGAACTAAAGAAAAGACAAAAAAAAACCAACCTTAGATCTTGACAGTCACAAGATTATGTCTTAAAAGCCTGGAATCCTATGCCAGAAAACACTTTGATCCCCTTACTCTGCATGTTGATTATGGCAAAAGCATCCAAAGAAAAATTCTGAATATCCCATACGACTTTGTGTTAGCACACACTTGGTCACTAAAACAGGCATCTCACTGAGATTAAGACTAGGATTACACATTCCAATGAGCAATGTTACCCACTTCTACAGAAAAATAAAGGTAGGCATAACTATACATCAATGAGGTTTAAACAGCTATGTCAACAATAAATCTGGGCCTCTGTCTCAGTTACTTCATCTTCCCATAGGAACTATGACAAACTCCCAGTTATACTAAAATATTAATCCAGAATCTGTGGCATGTAATTTGGCACTGCATCGCCACATTCCGAACAACTATTGCCAAGAATTGCTCCACTCTGGTAAAATACATATTTATTTTCTATGGGTTTTATCAACACCATAAGATTTAATCCACAGATTTTCAAGTTTTGCTACAGTTCTGACATGCCAGTTACTGAAAGAAGTCACCCATTAACCATTAGCCTTCATAGTAATTAAGCAGAAGATTCATGAGTATCAAAACTACAACTGAAGCCCGACTAGCAATGCAACAAGAACCTCGGCAACAGCTGTAATCCCCTCAAGGAAAGGAGAGTGAAATCTAAACAAATAAACCCTGGTGAGACAGAATATCTTCACATGTAAGAATAGCACTATAGCACTGTAAGGTAAGATTTGGGAAGTGGTAAACAAATCCACCACTGGGGAGGAAGCAAGCTTCACCAGTTTCAATATTATGGAAGAAAACTCTTATACAACAGAAGTTGCAGAAGTCTCACTCAGTTGAGTTTTAACAATGCATTTCTTGTTTCAAGTTTTCCATCCACTGCATAATTTCAGTTACACAGTATCAATTGCACTGTTCTTGCATTCAAGAGACTTCAGTTGGCAGGACATACTTTTAGCCACAGCATATGAAATTTTTTTTTTTGGCCTTCAACATGAAATTCAAAATACTGTGGATGTTACCAAGTTTGAAGCAGAAAATACACATTAACAGAGAAGTGTAACCTTTACTCTTGGCACCTGAGTAGTAATGAAGTCCAAGGGAACATTCCATGTTTCCTGAAAACATTAATTTTTTTTCTTGACATTTTACTGGTATTGCAAATTGCTTCAAATAAATTGGTTTATTCTAGGTCATGCTTGTGTAAACTCTAAACAAGTTTGAATTTAACATTTAAAGAGGAACTGCAAATTGATTTCAGACCCATAAAACATGGAAGCTTAACTGGCAGCAAATACATGCTGCAATTTGAGTTAATTTTGTTGATTTAGGGTTTTCTTCTAGCAGGAAATTAAGAAATCTGAGTTTCACTCTGTTTTGGTCTATGCCATAAACTGTTTGAATGACATCTTGTGGTACTGTTCAGTACTACCATTCACTTCCATTATAACATTATATTTACTTTTAATTCACAACATAGAATTCAACTACTACTTCAAGGAAGCCTTGAATCATATGGCTATGAGTGTAGCTGTTCTACAGTTTAAAGAGAAATTGAGATAAGAATTTATTTATTTTTCAGCCATCCCTCATTTTTCAATCTGAAAAAGAAGCACATTATGCAAAAAGCAAACTAAACAGTTTTAAAGGACAGACTAGAGATGTGAGGGAAACCAGAATAATTGTAGTATCCTGTAAGGGTGAGAGCCACAGAGAACAAAATCAGTTATAGTCTGACCAGAAGCATAATTTAACTCATTTAATTGTTAACTTTGCCACTAATTTCTCAAAGCACTTGCAATCTGGATGTTTAGTTACACTCTTTCCTTCCCATCAAGGAAACAGGAAAGTGTAAAGTTAAAAACTAAATAAAGCATCTCCCAATTCTCTGTCGTGAACAGGTACCACCTGAGCAACACTTGAGCAACTCAGTGCATCAACACCTGTTAAGTTGCTGCTACCACCATCATCAATGCAGATACGTAAACTACCTATATTTCAAAAGCTCAGACCAGATAGCAGCTAGTATGACAAAGCAGTTTGAAATCCCTTCTGGATCGGACTGTGATTTGAGCTAACATTATCTGTTGTCAGTAGAGTAGTTAAAGACACTCACCCAGCAACAAGAAATGTTGTCTGAAAGGATGAAAAGATTCAGTCTTGTAATTGCACTGCATATAACCATTTCTGATAGTACCACACCACCAATATGGCAGGGAAACTTCTGCCAGAGAGAAATCTTCCTCAGTGAAAGACAGTTTTCTGAAGGCAGAAAGAGTGTCATCAGAAGTGGTGCTGCCACTTAAATGGCTGTGTCAACTCAGAGCCTTTCTTGAAGCTAGTGCTCAGAATTTGCAGACATATATAGATCACTTTGCAGCCTTTGATACTTGTGAAGGGATTATAAGTGAGAAACAGTATCACAGAATATTCTTAGCTGGAAGGGACCCACAAGGATCATCGAGTCCAGCTCCTGGTGTTTCCAGCTTTCCCAAAAAATATTGAGAAAAGGCTCCTTTGAAAGATACCACCACAGAGGTGGTGTTGCCAGAACCTACTCAAGTGCTAGTATATTTACATGTATGTCCAGGTTTCAGAAACACTGTTTAACAACATCATAACACTGCTCATCTTCTGGCAGAACGCAAAAACTATTCTAGTTTCCTCCAAGTATCAAAACTATCAAGGGGAGGCACAAACAAGAACAGCCTTCAAAAAAAGGAGAACTAAAAATATGTGGAATTTCAGCCTTGTAACAGCTGTAGATATGTCTATTTAATACCCTTCAGGATGCAGATCAAAGCAAATGCCTAATGCAAATAAATGACAATGCAGTGAATAGGCAGAAACCACACTGAAGACCTTAAAACTGTAAAACTTGCCATTCAAAGCAAATAAAAAAGCCACAAAAATATAGTGACTACATTACAGAGAGCCACAGCAAACCAAGTTTATTGCTTGCATCCTCATATGTGCCAAGTGCATGGCAATAAGAACATATTTACTGTGTGGGACTTCCCTTCAGATCTGACAGATTTCAGTTGGAGAAGTGTTCTGCAATAGCATGCCCACATTTGTACACTGCATTTTGCTCCTATCCTTGTAAAGACTAGAGATTTTATCTTGTAGACTCATCAATTCATACAAACCATTCATCTTTGCTGGGTTGTACATCCTACCGAAACTGGCATATAACCACATTAGTGGGCATAGGGCCATTTTAACAGATGGAGAAAGAAAGTAGTTGTGCCAATGAGCTACAGGATGCATCAAGTTTGAATATTAGAGCTGGAGTCTCCTCCAAGAATTTCACAAATGGCAATCTATGTACAATCTCTCCATGACTGGTTGAACAGAATATGCCAAGACAAAACTAGATCAATTTAAGACTCCAAGAACACCTCTGGCAGCTGTTGAAAGCAAGTTTTTAGCTCCAATGGGTTTGGAAAAGTCTTCTGCACAGAGACTTGGGGAATGAGTATCTTAATGAAATCACCACCTTCAGCTCTCTGCAAAACAGGCTTGCAAATCTCTGCAAAGAAAAATGAGTTTGCAACACTGCCGAGTTTTCTGACTAATGGCTCAACAAAACATGTAAGCCAGACCTACAACAAAAAAATCTAATAAATTACAAACATATTTGGCTCGGCAGAAATATTTTAAAGATGCAAATCAGTACAGTTGAAAATGTGTGTTATAAATTTTGCCATCTGCTTCAATACTGTACTTAACAATTGACATCTACTGATGTTACTCCTATGGTTCACCTCTTAAGTTGTTACATTTTATCAGCTAAAGCAATAACTAGTTTTATTGCTGGAATTGTACCACTTCCAAGTACAAAAAGTTATTATATTATAATTTTACATGCAAGCAAGTTTTTGTTTAAAATGTAATTAATATAGATTAAAATCCTCTGTCCACCTGCAATTAGCTGTAGGCAGTTATAGTTGTAGCCTAATATATGCAATTAACAGGGATTCTGTGTTTCTAATTAGCTCTCCAGGTACTCTTACATGTTGAAAGGTGGTTAGAATTTTCACTCCTCCACTTAGAGTAATAGTAATGTAATAAAGCATAATGTAACTATAAAAATATTCTATTAATTTAGGTGATGTGAATCACATAGTAATTCTCTACACTAAACAGGAGATTTTGAGATTCCAGCTAGGCAGTGTTTACTGCATGGAGTCCATCAACCTAGAAGTAGGAGAAATAGCTTGAGGCCCATATGCTGGATTCAGCTTGTAGGTAAGATTCACATAACCTAACAGCTCTTGAAAATTTTCTGCTGAAAGCTTCTGTTATGGGCAAAGACTTCTCTGGAGACCGTTTCCCTTACTCTGGGGACGAGAATCTAACCCTTTCTCTATTTTTTGAAACATGTGGGACATGTGAATATCTAGAATACTCCAGTTCACAGACAAGTGTCAAACTGCCAACCTGGACACACAAATACATTCTTAAAATATAAATACACAAGTTTTATAAAGAAATACCATACACGCCACTTCATGTGACAAGTGTGAAAGAGGAAGAGAGGAAGGAGAGCAAAAGGCATCTCCAGTTGTGTAACAGGGCCCTTTCCACACAAGAAGGTCCAGACTGACTCATCTCAGGTATGTAAGATCTTTCAATCATTTAGTTATTGAGATGCTTAACAGAACACAAAAAATTCCATTCTCCGAACACCAGATCTACTTCATTCATTTAACTAACCACAGGGTTTAACAGCACTACATACCGAAAACACAAGTTCTATTTGCCTCTTTAGTCAGGATTAAATACACACAGAAAAAGCTAGCACCAGTATAATACATTTGTTATGAAATCTCTTATTCAAGAACAGTTTTAATTTAGTCAACACCAGTAGGAAATCAGTTTCTTATGTACATGTTGTAATACTACAGAGAGATTACAAAACCCTCCTCCTTACCTCCTCTCTTTTGTCCTGAACATGTACAGTCATCTCACAGAAACAGACCAAAATCCTATTTTTATGTTTTCTATTTTCTTTCACTGCAGTGGATACATACAGTGTATTATCTAATGAGAAACAATGTTTGCACATGGTGCGTGCAACATAATGCACCTTGCTCATATTAAGATAAAAGATCATGAAATAAACAGTTATTTTTAATAACGTTCTAACAGTAAAACTTTACACTTTGTCAGAATAAAGATGTCACCAAGACAGAAATTTTGATGAACTAAGATATTTTCAACACTGATAGCACACGTTTGAACCAAACTACAACACGAGCACCTACCAAAAATACTATGTTCACTCATCGAATTGAAATTATATAATTGAAAGTTAGTGAATAGATCATTGAATTCTAAGGGTAAAAAAGGCAGCTTTAGCAGAAGAATGACACATAGGCTTTTACACCAAGGGATACTCAGAGCTTTTAGATGATATGAACTTCAGCAGATGATATGAACTTCAACTCCTATTGAAATGTGAGAAAAAAAACAGGACAAATAATTTATTTAGACTAACTTTGGATTTCAGATTTAAGTCTACCAATACAATTTGTGCCTCTGTGTGGGCTCTACAGTCTCAAGATCAAAGACAACTTATCCTAACAACTTCATTATTTTCTTAACCATTTTGGCTTACTTCTTCATGACAAACAGGGGAAAACAGACAACACAAAGAAAAAAGACTGGAACTTTTTCAATGAAGTGCTTACAATACTATCTTGATACTTACACATTAACTACATTATGTTGTTCTGATTGACTGGCAACAAGCAAGCACAGGGTTCTGGTCTAATACTACTACACTAATGTTTTGGGCCATAAACTATATATGTATCCCTCTACTGAGAAGGGCTATTTCTTGTATCATCAGTAGACCCAAGGAAGAATTCCCCTTCCTCAGCAACAAAAAAAGTTTGCCAAGCACTGAAACAACACAATAATATCAGACATGAGTATATCAGCAATGATGAGAGACAATCTAGAGAGATCAGCAAACAACCTTTAAAAAACTCTAACCATAATTTTCATTTCACCCTAAACCCACACCTTCGTGCACAAGATGCCAGGACACATCCTGCACTTCTCTGTATTCTCTTAAATTGCCTTGTGATGAGCAGGTTTTGCGCTATTACTAGAGTGAGCTATTAGAAATACAATGTATATGTTTGATGAATGGCTACTGCATTTTCCAACTAGAGTGTCACACAGTCTGCTTTTCTAACAATAACCCCCACTTGCAGTCCAGTGAGTTTTTCACACTACACAAATCACCTTCGCTGCACAGTGTCTGATCCTCAACTACCCAATCCATACTCAGAGCTTAACCGCGCAAGTGTTATAAGGTGAAGTGAACTGCTTTAAGTGAATTCTGGATAACATCCTATTTCAGCAAGAATTTGCTTGTCAGCTACAAAAGACCACAGACAGCAATGTCTGTTTTCCTCTCAAGTCATTCCTCTAGAGGATTACACTCCTGTAAGGGTAAGAGCAAGTCTAGAGGAGCGATTAATTAATTTAGCACGCTCACATAGCACAAGCTGCTGGTTTTTCCATACTAAAAGACATCCATACACATACACATGTAGAAAACATCTCAGGACCACAGAGCTGTATTTCCCTGTGATCACTGGGGAGCCTCGGGTAGAATCACTCATTTCAGCTTCGGCATTTAATAAAACAGAGAACTATACGCCATCTGCAAAACAGTCCTAAGTTTATGAGGTATTTAGAAAATTATGGCCATGTTCAATGAACAGCATACCTTCCACCCTGTGGAAAAAAGAAAGTAGCAAAATAATAGTTTGGAAACAAAGTGCCAAGTTGTTTCTACAGAAGGGGATAAGGAAAGAAGGTGCAAACAACGTAAATCAGCTAAAACACAAAGATCTATAGAAGCACATTTATACTAGAGCAGAGAAAACTTGAACTGGAATGAAAAAGGGAAGTATTTAGCAAAATAGAAGGGGAAAAAGAAATTAGACTCATCTGGCAAACTGAGGAGGCCCATCAGGTACTGCCTCAGAGAGCTAAGCATTAGAGTGCCTGCAGCTTCATGTTTTCATGATTTACTCTGCTGTGGCTCACAAATAAACACATCAGTCGAGGCTTCCAGAGCATAGATGTTCTCTTTGTGCAGAACAATCAAACTGAAGACGCAGCAATTGATTTTCTAATGTACATGAGACCTTAAGTTTATGGTGCTTTTTATTGGTTGCTCTTGGAATAGATTTCCAATTTGTTGTAGAATACAATTCCAGCTTAGCAAACCTTTTGATCCTTCCATTTGGACATTCTTCCTCTCCAATCCACTTTTACTTTAAGGAGCTGAAAGCTTTCTGTACCAATGCACTTGGCTGGGTTTTTTTTTACCTTCTCCATTTCCTCATTTTGACTTCTGACCAAGACACTGTTAACACTGTTAACACCCACTTCGAGCTGGTCACCTCGCCCTGAGGCACTACATTTCCAGCCGTAACTATCACAAACACTTCTTTATACAAACACTTTTATACATATATACACATTTGAAGGCAAAATTAGGACGATTCTACAACGGCTAGCTGTCGAAATAGAGGAGAAACGATAAGCAGTTTTCCAAACAAACCAAAATAAACACTTTATAGACAAGCCACTATCTAGGCACACTTTAAAGGCAAACAAGCGAACTTTTCCGCGGAGTCACGACGGGAGTCAAGCCGGAGGCGCGGCTTTCCGGACAGGGCCGCTGGAACTGTCCCTGCCCGTGGGATGCCCCGCCAGCCCAGCCCAGCCCCGCTCGCCCGCGAGCCCAGCGAGCTCCCTTCCTTACTTCTTGGTGTCGCTGCTGAAGAGCCCGAAGGCCGCGGGAGCCGAGGGGGTCACGGTGGGAGCCACCTCCTGCGCCAACTCGGGCGCCGCCTCTCCGCCCTGCTCGCTGTAAGTGAGCCCGTTGCCGGACATGGTGGTGCCCCTTATGCCGCCGCTGCCCGCTCGTCCGCCCCGACAAAGTTGCCGTCGCGACACCCCCGGTGCTGCCTCCCCGGCGCTCTCCCCGGAAGCCGGGCGGTCACGCGGCGGGGGGCGGGGCGGCCCGGCCCGGACGTGCGGCCGGAGCCGCGGCCCCGGGGTCGGGGGGAAGGGCCAGGCGGGCCTGCGGCTGGCGCCGCGGCTCGCGCCGCGCCTCGGCATTCCCGGCCTCTGCCGTCGCCTTAGAATGCAAAGCTTGGCGTAGAGCATCAGCTCATTTACACCCTTTTAGTGACCATATTACGAATGCCAGTACACCACGCTGACGGTAGAAGCAAACTGTGTGCATATGCAAGGCCAGAAATATAAAAGGATAGTTAGAGGTGTTCTGAGGAAAGTTTCTCCTAATTCCTTTTTACAATTCTGTTTTCCTACGTCTATCTTTTCTGTCTCCTCTAGTCTTTCAGTAATAATCTGTGTTCATTAGACCAGCCTTCAATCCATCTCCTGACATACGCTAGTGGAGTGCAACCTTTTCCTCCTTAGAACTGAACCAATTTACAAAAGGTTACCTGTTCACAATCAATACTTTTTATCTTGCAGAGAAGAAAAAAAAAAAAGTCGGGGGGGGGGGGGGGGGGGTTGGGATTGCCATATTTCTCTGAAGCAGCTTTTTTACTTGCTTGCTTTTCAGCAACTTGCACTTTTCTGATTGAAACTGAGGCAATACCAAGCAATTTTTTTGATTTGTATTTTTATTTAATCCTTTTTGTAAAAGGTTTTACCAGTAAAGGATTTATTAAGAGTGTGGGGCTACTGTAAAGGTAGCTGTCCTCGATAGCTGCCTTCTATAGGTGTCAGTGTTTTAGTTTTTTATGATCTCTCACAGCTTCTTTTCCTGTGTAGCACTGTTTTTTGAAAGTCATGGTTTAGATTGGGAAAGTCCCAGTGTGAATATTCTTGACTACCTCCATTTCTCTTATTACTACCATAAACTGTCACAGGAACTATTGGTGCTCATCCTATGATTTGATTTGAGACAGAACATATCTCAGTCATACAGAACCAGAGAGGATTCTACATTCCAATTTTTAAAGCATCAAAAACCAGAGTAGGCTCGTGGAGAATTGGGTCTGAACCAGACAAAAATGGACACCCACTTCTCTCTACAGAAAGATCTGAGAACTCCTGTCAGCAGTCCTTAGAAATTGTCTCTGTTTTTCAGACCGTGCCTATTTATTTCAAGTTGTAACAGAGACAGCACTTGAACTTTGACTCCAAACATGGTTTTGTTTACATTAAGAGGTTGCTAGCTATGTCTTATATTTGTGTACCAGGCACATAGAGTGTAGGAAGGGATAATCTATAGGAGGCCAAGTCAACAGTTCGTAAGGTAGATCTATTCTAGTTTCTTTTGAGACTATCTACTTGTTCTCTGAGGCAAGAGGTTGCTTCTTTGTATAAATCTATAAAATAAGGCTTTATTAGCACTAAGAACTCCTTAAGTACAATAAACTATTTTTTTTACCATGTATATCTACTACGTATTACTTACTATGTGTACTACTTAAGTATTCTTAGAGTAAATAGAGAAAAAAGAAAACCATAGACTTGTAGAATTTGTCAGAGTAATTTGTGGGAGTACAAGTGGCAAAAATAAGACAAATGGTTATTGAGGTAGAAGAACATGGGACTGTGATATGAGAAGAGAAGGAAATAGTAATGCAGAGCTTCACTTAAATATTACCTGAAGGTTTATTAAATGTAGTTGAAAATTCCTATCAGGAATGTTAGCTGTGAACTTCTGCTATCAGTTCTTGATCTAGTTTTAGCTTTAAGTATGCCACAGCTGTTGGATTAATAGCCTTTTCCTGTCTGAATTATGTCTTCAAAATCACCATGCAGTGATTAGGTACTTGCACATTGAATTTATACCTGTATGCAATTATGTCAAAATTACAGAATCATGGAACACGTTACTCCAGATCTAAATTGTCCACTTACATTCATTGGTTACAGCATTGTATATTTGAAAGTTTTGTGCAGCATAAGAAAATTAACAGACAGAGCTTAAAAGAGAGAACATAGAAGGCTTTTGCTTCTCAGTTCACTTATATTTTTTCATATATATTTTCAGTTCACTTATATTTTTTTCTGAAACTATTTCACCTCCTGAATTCATACCATCTTTACAAATCTGCTTACCTAGTGTCTGGTAATTACATGGTTTCTCACTTTCCACTCATAGATGTTTACAACTATACAATATATGGACATATACAAGCATGTACACATATAAGCATGGACACAGCTTTTAGAAGTTAATTGTACTAAGAAATAATTTCTAAGGCTCAGTGGAAAGGAAGATGTATTTTTATGGATAAATACATAAGCATTTTCATCAAAACTCATGTGTACATATGCTTTTGAGGGGAAAAAGGTTTACATTGCTCAACAAGCTGTAATTTTGTAGTTCCAACAAACATTAACTTTTCTAGGCTTTCTGAAACATTTACACAAGATACTTTGCAGTGTTTTTTACAAAGTTACATACATTTGTGGCCACTGGGCTGCCAAATGCTTGTTGTGTGCCCTCTTGTGGCTCAGATTACTAGTATGTTCATGAAAAAGACAAGAGATGCACTGAAAATCATTTTTTAATGGAATTCAAGGTCTGTATAAGAGAAATATCAAGCTACTGAAAGCTTTGGTCATACTCTGTATATTGCTAATAGACTCTCATATATGCAAAATGTACTGATATTGCAGATTCTACACAAATGCCTAAGAGTATTGTCTTGTAAATGTCATTGATAAACAATCCAAACTTCTTGTAATATGATTTTTCTTTCAGTAGTGTTCTAGAAACCTGATGCATAATAAGTTACATTAAAATTAAGCACCAAGAACTCTTTCTCCAACCTGACATAACAGGTTTTCAATCTGAGGCATGAACTCAGCTTCCAGTAGTCCTGAGCCTGAAAAACACTTTAATCAGCCTCTCTCCAAGTGAATCAAGACTTGTGACTGTAATGAAAGCAAATTAGTTTTTTCCGAAAGTACCAGTTCTCCATTCCTCCTTAGCAGGACTGGCTACCATGTTATCCACAGAAGTCAAGTTCACATATCAACTCTTGAAATTAGGATACTTCAAATTCTCTTTTATTCCTGTTATTATACAGCACTTCTTTAAACTCTAAAATTATACAATATATATCTTATCTTCATCAGTTATGATGATTTTAGCTAAATGATGAATAGGAAAAGTAGAAGGCAAAAAGCAAAACCACAGAACACAAAATGGAAACATTAGAAAAATAAAACAATTCTTCAGTTGTAGAGTTCTTTTTAATTTCTTCAAGCATAAACATGCAAAATAGGTATTAGTAGAACTGGAAACATAATATTAGATATTACTTTTGGGTAGAGAATATCTTGGAATCAAAAAGATTTGGATTATATTAAAAACTATTACAGAAATACAAATATCTCAAATAAGCGCTGTGATACTCTCATTCTGATATCTGACCTGGTGTGTTTGATGGTAATTAAAATCCATGTAAAATGGAAGGTGAATGAGTTTTCAAAACTTCCACTGTAATTGAAAATATTATTTATTATTTTTTCATTGTTTAATCTTCCCACATATTTAAATATCATACCATCAAATATGATATCAAAGCAGGAAACTGCCAAAAATTTTCCATTAATCCTGTGACAGAAATGCTCACAGACCTCAAATAATAGGTTTAAAATGTTAAAAACTGTGCTCAAATGTTTATTGCACGATATCCTGTATTTTAAAAACCCTTACTTCTGAAGAATGAAAACATTTGGCTTTTTCTCAGATTTGTTTTAAGTAGGAGAAGAAATTCAGGGTGTTGTGGATTCTCTGGAACATCTGGAATGCTGTAGCCTCACCAGGGCTGAATAGAGGGGCAGGATCGCCTTCCATGGCCTGGTGGCAATGCTCTTCCTAATGCCCCCAGAATACCATTGGCCTTCTTGGCCACCAGGACACACTGCTGGCTCATGGACAGCTTCTTGTCCACCAGAACCCCCAGGTCCTTCTCCGCAGAGGTGCTCCCCAGCAGGTCAGCCACAGCCTGTGCGGGTGCCTGGGGTTGTTCCTCCCCAGGTGTAGGACCTTGTGCTTGCCTTGCTGAAGTCAAGGTAGACTATATCCATTTCTTTCCCCTCATCTGTCCAGGTACTTGCCTCATTGTGGAAAGTAATCGGGCTGAGCAAATGTGATGTCTCCATGTTGATGACTCCTGATCACCTTTTTATGATCCATGTGAATAATGATGGTCTCCAGAATGAAGTGCTCCATTACTTTCCCAGGGATTGAGATGAGACTGACTGGCTGGTAGTTTCCTAGGTCCTCCTTCTTGCCCCTTTTGAAGACCAGGGTGATATTTGCTTTCTTCCTGTCCTCAGCTCCTCTCGTGATCTCCATGACCTTTCAAACATGGTCTCATGATGGTGTCCACCAGGTCTTTCAGCACTCATAGAAACGCCCTGTCAGGGTCTGCGGACTTGTGGATGTTAAGTTTGACTAAATGGTCTCTTACCTAGTTCTTCTCAACCAAAGGAAAGTCCATCTTTTTCCAAACTTTCTCCCTGGGTTAGAGTTCCTAAGGGGTGGCCTTGGCAGTGAACACTGCAGCAAAGATGTTCAGTAATTCTACTTTCTGTGGAACCTCTGTCTGTCTGGGGTCCCTGTTCCATTCAGTAGCAGGCTCATATTATGCCTAATATTCTTTTTGTTACTGATTAATTGAGGTAGTGGTGTATTTGAAAACAAAATATAAACTGGAACACAGAATTAAATAAGAGAAAACAGAAAATTGGTTTTAGAAACCGGAATGAGCAAAAAGGAAGAATGAAGTCTCAGAAAACTATGGTGGCTCTTTCAGCTGCTGATCACAGAAGATAAAATTCTTAACAAGAGTGTAATAGAATTTGTGTGAGAAACATAGGATAGTCTCTTATTGCAGGAGAAACAAAGGGAGAAATTAAAGGCATAATGCCAAGAAATGGTTAGTCTTCACATTTTCCTAAGGGTGAAACACTTGCATTACTTATCCTCGTAACAGATTTTTTAAATGTATGATAATTTATAAATAGTTTCTAGAAAGAACTTAATGAACTGGCTGAGAATAAGGCCTGTAAGCAATTGCTATACTCAAATGCACTTGTATATTAAAGGGTGAAAAGGTCAATAAATTATTTTCCTGGCAAACACCAGGAATGAGAAAGTTGGAATAACATCTTGGAAATAACACTAGATACAAAGAAAATAATTTCAGATAAGGGGGGGGAAGAAACCAAACAAACCAGCTATTTTTTGGCCAGATGCTTCCCTTTCAGTCATATCTGAATAGCAGCCATTCCTAACCTGGCACTCCCAAGGCCATGGAGTTGTGTGTTTTGTTGAACAATATCTCTAGGTTGTTCTGGAATGAGGTAAGGGCTTCTCAGGACCCTGCAACTGAGATTCAAAAGCTAACCCAGGTATTTAGTTAACTTAAGGTTTTTTCCTATGATTATACAACATGTCCTGTTTCTCAAAAATGTAGGAAATGCAAATTATAGAGAATTTGTAGTCACTTGTATGAAAAATTTCCTTTTAAAATATGTTATTTTAGTGAACTTTCTGATCATTTTTATTAAATTGATAATTATCTTTCTTTTAATTGCATTTACTACTAAAATGGAATGGTATATATATATAAATGTTCATATAATTATAAGAAAGTTTATGTAATTAATATATAAATTAAGAAAAATCATTTAATGAAATTTTCTAATAACAATATCTGACTATGTCTCTGATACTTATTCTTTTTACTCTCACTGGATCATGTAAATACATATTTTTCCATATTAAAAAGGAACTTGCTTAGAAATAAATGGGGAAAGTAGATTTCTTTCATTTGCTATTTCAAAGACTAAAGTAAAGGAGTATAATGCACATTTATAAGCTCCTACTGTTGAACCTATTTTCAAAGTGTATTCACAAGCCTTTTTTAGAGAGCACAGGCTACATTTAAATAAATTCATAGTTAGTCCTGTTCAGTATATCAGAGGATGTATTTAACAAAACTTGAAATGATACAGAGAGATCAAGATAAAGGATAACCTATATATGAGAGGAAAAAAACTGAATAGACTTGAAGTCTGTGGCCTAGAAAATAGACATTTGATAGAGATTCTGGTTTGTGATCTATATCTATAAAGTCATGAATTGCACAGAGAATGTGACTCATTATCCCATCTGCTTGGAGTTATCATATAAAACCAGTAGATTGTAGGTCCAAAATAAAGAGATACTTGTCATACCGCACAACTGAATATGTGCTTTGATAGTTGCCATGAAGTACTGTTGATGCAGAAGTTTCCATGTGTTCAAAGAACAAGACAAAATCATGAAAGAAAAGGTTATTGAACATAAAGGTTGGTGAAACATCGCTGGCTCAGGAAGTTCCTGAACCACAAGTTTATTACAGAGAAATATCCTTATATAGTCTCCTCATTCTGATATTCTTCCATAAGAATATGATTCTGGTAATAATTAAAAGTATTTGAGGCTAGATAGACCTTGGTGGTGGATCTGTTCTTATGTATTTCCTATTGCATCTGGATAAATGTGTAGATATTCCTTTTATAACACAGTTCAGCAGCTGAAAAATGAGAAATTGTGTGAATCACAAAATAAATTAGCACATACATCATCTAATGGACTGGTTCAACTTCTACCAAAGACTTGTAGCCTGGTAGAATGGGAACTAAAGTTATGCTACCTTTTTGTTTCTGCTTTCTCTTCTAAGGGATGCATCATTCTACTTTATCTGTATTTGAAGAATGCCACTTATGATGCAAGTCAGGATACACATCCCCTTCTCATCACTCAAGCTGACACTTTATTCAGGCTTCCTGTTTTATTTAAAAGAAAAACAGAAGCCTCCTCTGTTTTCAGTCTTATTTATCCCTCCATGTCTTGTTTGATATTTCTTTTGAAACTGAAAAAAAATTGTATTTTCTCCTGGCAAACCATTGTGATGAGTCTTTAAAAATATTAAGATGTTTGTATGGCTATCATGGCTATTTTTACTATGTACTTGAGATGATACAGGAAAGATGACCCATCTATTCTGCTCTCAGAGACACCAAGTCCCAGCTTGCTGGTGATCTAATCCTTCATTTATAATGCTTTGGTGTTGCATGGTTATTAGATCCAGTGCCCCACAAAGCAGTTCACTCCATCTAATCACTTGAGTCAAAACAGCAAATATCACACAAAAATTCCTTTTTCTCTGAAGCAGTGAACTACAATCCAAAGTTTTGTTTCTAGATTCCAAGCTACTTCAGTCATTCATTTTCCTATGGAAGAAATATGAAATAAGATGACACTGATGAGGCAAAATCCTGTCTGGCTTTCTATACCTGTTTGTTCCATAACTGAACTAACATGAGGAACACTTTTCTACAAAAGTTCATTGGAAATTAAATAGTATCTTAGGACATAAGTGTATTATTCAAATATCAGACAAGAAACTAATATCTAAGAGTAGCAGAGGCCTTAGACATACTTCCTTTCAAATTTTAATAAAGCATTTAAAGATTTGCTAATGTGTTGTGCAAACTTTTTGACACCATTCTCATTAGAAAGTTCTGCTTCCATAACTTTTGATGTCTGCATTTCTTCTTTCTTTTTATCATTAGTGACTGAGTCATGAAATGCTAGTGAAAGAAGACAGCTGCATTTCCATTACCCTTTTTTACTGGGTAGAGAAAAATGTTTTCTACAGAGAAAAATGTTAAAATGAAGAATGTTTTCCATAGCAAAAACATTGCTTGTTAGTGGTCTGAGTTGCTTCACAACAAACAAGGTTTGTAATAATTATTGTATTAGAAAAGAAAAGGGATGGAATAAGCAAAGCCAAAGTAATGGTCAGTATTGTACAAAAGGAGCATGTCTACCAGGACGTTCAAAAGGAGTCTAGGAAAAGGAACTACTTTAAACTGCAAAATTGAGCATGTAGCATAGACAAATGTGACACACTAATCTGAATAGTGAGGGTATGGGAGTGGGGTGAGGAATACAGTTGGGACAGCAGGGAATACACCTACACAGTGTCCAGGGCAGTCTGCATGTGGTTCTCCTCAGCAGAGCTTTGAGTATTGGGCTTTACTTCTAGGGCAGAAATAATGCTGAGCATTAGAGAACACAACCTTACCTATGCACACGTCCAATTAGATTTGGGGTTGGGGGAACTGAAGTGAGTTAAAGCATTGAGACTTCACCTTGGATGCCACACACCTTCCTTCTGCTCTGATAAAGGCATTTCTTTAATGCAGCTTAGTATATAATGTCCAATTCCTTGAAAACAGAGAGACAAAAACCAAACTGCACTTTCCTTGTGCAGTTTCCAAGCAATTTTTTAGCATTCTGAGGCCAACTCCTATCCCTGCAGAGGGGAAGTCCCACCAAGTGGCTGAGGGTATTATCCAAATGCTTCTTAAATTCTGGCAGTACTGGGGCCTATGAGCAGGTGGCCTGCTGAATAGATGAGGGAAAAACTGTGGGTGTATTCTACCTGGACTTTAGTAAAGCCTTGATACTCTCTCCCACTGCATTCTTCTGTAGAAGCTGACAGTCAATAGCTTGGATGGGTGTTCTTTTACTCTTTTTTTTAACTCTTTCCTGAGTAAAAAAGTGGCTGGATGGCCAGGCTGAGAGAGTGGTGGTGAATGGAGTTACATCCAGCTGATGGCCAGTCACCAGTACTGGTGCCAGTCTTGTTTAATGCCCTTTATTGATGACCTGCTCAGGGGGATCAAGTGCACTTTCAGGCAGTTTGCAGATGACACCAAGCTAGGTGGGAGTGCTGATCTGCTGGAGGGCAGGAAGGCTCTGCAGAGGGATCTGGATAGGCTGGATCATGGGCTAAGGCCAGTGGTGTGAGGTTCAACAAGGCCCAGTGCTGGGTCCTGCCCTTGGGTCACATCAACCCCAAGCCCACAGGCCAGAGCAGACTGGCTAAAATGGACCTGGGGGTGCTGGTGACAGTGACTGAACATGAGTCAGGGTGTGCCCAGGTGGCCAAGAAGGCCAGTGACATCCTGGTCTGGCTCAGCAATAGTGTGGCCAGCAGGAGCAGGGTAGGGATTGTCTCCCTGCACTGGTGAGGCCACACCTGGAATCCTGTGTCCAGCTGTCCAGCTCTGGTCCCCTCCTGATAGAAAAGACATTAAACTCCTGGAATGAGTCCAGAGAAGGGCAACGCAACTGGTGAAGAGTCTGGAGGACAAGTTCTCTTAGGTTTAGCTGAGAGAGCTCATGTTGCTTATTCTGGAGAAAAGAAGGCTCAGGGGAGACCTTGTTTCTCTCTGCAATTGCCTGAAAGGAGGATTTAGCCAGGTGGGGATTGGTATCTTCTCCCAGGCAACAAGAGACAGGATGAGAGGACACTGCCTCAAGCTGCAACAGGGGAGTTTAGGTTGGGCATCAGCAGGAATTTCTTCAGGAAGAGTAGCTAAACATTGGAATGGACTGCCCAGGGAAGAGCGAATTCACTATCCCTGGAAACATACAAGAAATGGCACTTAATCCTGTGGTTATTTTGCATGATGGTGGTCAGTCAAAGGTTGAATTTGATCTTGGAGGTCTTTTGCAACCTTAATGATTCTATGATACTTCCTTTTGAAAAAAATTGAGGACCTAAATATTTTTCAGCAAAAATTAATTTAAGGAGAGTTAGTAATTAGAGGAGCAGACTGCTTTTTACCCAAGTCCTTGCAAATGCATTGAAGTGTGTCTGAATTCAGGCAATATATCAGAAGAGAGTATACCAGCAAAACTCTTGTAAGTGGAGATGAACTTTCAGGCTTCCTGAAACACCAATAGGTATAATTTTAAAGCGATATAGGAACTCAATAGTTTGGCTACCTAAGTGCATCCCTTCTCCACTGCTTTGTACTTACATCAATACTGCTCTTCCTTTTCTTCTGTACGTTGTTTTCCCCTTTTTAGTTTCTCTGAGTGGTAGTCTACTTCCCATATGTTAGAAATTTGATACCAAACATAAAGGAAGACTGGGGGAAATCTCAAATCTCTCCTCTTTGAGGCAGGAGAGTAAGAGACGACCTCTTGTTCTGGCCCACTCTGGCCTTTCTTATGCTCTTTTAATTGAGACTGTGACATGGAAGCAGTACAGAAAATCTTTTCTAAACTAATAGGGGGAAAAAAGTATGAAAACTTTATGGAACAGAAAAAAAAAATCAGAAATAAATTACCTATAAAACGAAGCTTTAGAAGAAGGGTTAAAGGAATACAGAACAGAAAACTTTGCCAATATCTCCACAACACTAGGTTAAAGACACCAAATCTGGTTCTCTAAAGATTTTTATTCCATTTGCTGATTTCTACCCACATTAAATAAATCTGAATTCTAAGTCACCTAACAGCAAAATAAAAATTCATATTCATCAGGTACTTCTTGGTCTTGAAGTTACGCTAAGATTTTTGAAGTGGACTTAGCTTTGGCATCTAATTTAACTTAGTTGTGTCAGAAATCTGTACTTTTGAAACTTTTTTTACATGGTGATTTCCTGATGGGGCCTTCTTCCATAGGAGACCCTGTCCCTTACTGAGCCCTGATTTTTAAGTCCATAGAAAGAAAAGGACTGTGCAAAGATCCACATTGTCCTTACACTATGAAGAGCTATATTATCAGTATGAATCAGCATTGAAGGGAAATAATAATAATAATAATAATAATAACAATAATAATGGTGACTTAAGCTTTATTCTGTATTGGTTAATGAAAATTGTCTGTGGCAGTTCCAACTTTGGGCACAAGAGGTAGGTGTTTTCACATGGAACATTTGATTCCATCAAATACTTAACATAACTAGTCAGCTTTTATACCTCAGGATAAGGTGTAGTCAGCTGTTGCTAATTTCCTCTTCTATGTTTTATGTAGTAATACATTTACAAAAAGTGAGATTAATTGTAAAGATGTAATGTAGAGAATGGGAGTAGCCTGGCACTTATTTATTTATTTATAATGGGTTATTTATTTTGCCATGGGGACCTTGGGGTTTCACAGGGAATGCAGCGTCTTGTCAATATTTTGCTGTCTCAACAAAATATTTTTATATGCACTTACATGCAATTTTGAGATCAGAGTAAGCACAGTGAAACAGATTTTGTGCGGGATTGAGTTTATGTTGTTGGCATTCACCTGACCTGCACTAAATCTAATGACATTCTGTGTGGGTTGGGACTGTTTTGTTATTATTTTTTGCTCTCTTCATCCTAAACAGATTAAAAAGCCAAGATTGAAAAGACGACCTAATTAAAAGCCAAATGTATCTTGTAGCCTTAAACACTGTTACATTTTTTGCAGATTAAGTTTACATTGTATGGTTTGGAGTTTTTTAAATAAGAAGTCATAGGTAAGAATTACTTGAGTCCATTAATATATTTGAATTTTTGACATTGTGAAAACTTTTCCATTCCTTAATATCATGGAGAAAAAGCAACATGCTACCTTTATTCAATTTCCATGGGGACAACAAGCACATTCCCTGCTTAGCTGCATAGAAGAAGGATTATCAGTGATGTGATTATGGAAGATTTTTGTATTAATGCAAGTATGAACATTGCTTTGCATATCGACCTAAATTAACCTTTACATTCAAAATATTATCTGTATTTTAATCTTCTTACAACTGCCTTTTTAAAAAAGGCATCAGTGTAGGCTTTAAACATATTTTTTCACAGACCTGTGTGTTACACAGATTCACAGACTCCAATGTAAAAACAATCTTTTTCATTCTAGGTCTCTTTTTTGATGTGGGATGACCAGAATAGTGCGGTCTGGTTTGTGTATATGTTCATTAGAAGACACATTAACTTTATTGTACTTACATGAGCAAGGATTGCTTGCATGAATGAGAGTTTCAGAATGGGAATTTACTTTGTCATTTGTTGTGGCCTGTAATGCCTTTTCAGGAAATGCAGTCAATGACAGATATCTTGTTTTTGCAAATCACTATTTCTACTTAGTATCTGAAGATTTTGTTTGTATTGTCAGTGAGAAAATTGTTGTATGGAGAATTATAGGTACTTCAAAGGAGTCTGAAATTTTAAGTAATTACCTGCCATTAATTTTCTGAAATCCTGTGGATAAATTGTTCTGTGTCATTTATGTGACAATTCTAACTTTTCTGTAATGACACTTTCATTGGATCATCAACATATGCTGTTCTCTTGTGATAATCCATTTTCATTGTGAACACTGCCCTATGCAGATTCCTGTATCCAATGCATCCACTTTCTTCAGATGTCATTGTGCTGAATTATATCAGATAAATTTTCCTCAGAGGTTTGATGCTGTGAGTACATAATCCCTGCTACGGCAGATGATTTATAATTGCTGTCTCACACACTGCAAAATACCAGTCATACCAAAAAGTTAGCATTCTGTTGGTCCTTGTAACATTCATTGGCTTGTCAGCCATTCACTGTATTCCAACAGGTTGTTGAAGTTGAAAGTCAAGAATAATTGATTTGGAGTAGTATGTTTGACAGAACCCAGAGAAATCTCTGCAATACTATTCCACATCAATGAGAGCATGAACATTATAATGCTAGTTTACGTTAATTTAGTAACTTTCTTCATATACGTGCAGCATTTTCCACATAAAAGAAAGCCTGTTGTGGAACAATAACTGAAGAAAACTCCAGCCAATGCAGTTTCATATTTCCAAATTAAGAAACCCTCAAGATGAGCAATCCAAATAAGTTTTGTTAATGCAGTATTAATACTTCAGGAATTTAAGCAGCAAAAGCCAGAATGAGACAAGCTTTTGCAGTAAAATGCTATCCTTTTACCTTGGGGTGTTTGAGAAACCTCCTTCATCACAAACTGGTTACAGATTTGGTAGGAAAAGAATCTGTTCTAAGGAAAACCAGTCCTGCCTACAGGAGCTGAGCGTGACTTCAAACGAACCACTTTTCTTATCAGCCAGACTGTGACAGGCTGTTTCATGCAGAGAGACCACAGACACTCTATCCTGTTCCCCAAGCAGTGAGAAGCCAAAAGGAGCAAATCTGCAGTGCTACAACAGTGTGTGTTTCAGGTCACAGACTGCTTCTGTGAACACAGATCAGACACCACAGAACAGTTTCACGGTTGTCCTTTTTTTTGGCTTCACATGCTCACTGACTCACTTGACACGTTTTTAGTAACAAGGTATGGAGTTCAGCTGGCATCCTGGTTCTCTACTACATAAAGCAAGAGCACCCTAATAGAAGGAACTGTCATATGCTATAATAGAGTATTGTGTAGACCAATACCTAAACTACAGCTACCTAAATTAGCTTTTGAATACATGAGTGTGCCTAGGATATGTGATTATTTTTTGTGAATCAAATAGTCTTATAGATACGTGATGTATCAGATAAAGTAAGTTGCACCAGGAAAGTGAAGCACAATGAAACTACAAAACCAGGTTAGTTTTCACTTTTGAGCTGAACTGGATTTCCTTTTCAGTACCAAAAATGCACCAGACAAGAAGGTAGATGGATGAAGAATGGATGGAAGGAAGAATGTAGAACCAGTGGAAAATAATGGGATGATGGATTGGGATCACTATTTCAAACTCAACCTCTCCTACCTTAAAATTAGGTGTGTAAAGTTTAATACTATGCAGTTTACAGCTTTTGATGTTTTAGCATAACAATGTAGGAAAAAAAGCTAAACATAGCAGAACTTAGTTGAGATCCTGAAAAAGCTCCTGGTTTGTGCTTATCAGATTCAATGGGGAAAACTTTTTATATAGAACTGGAGAGGTTTACTCTTGACTGCAGCTTTCATTTGAGAAAAGGTAGTGGATACCAGAAAATTACCAATAGAATAATTTAGGCCATTCAGCACAGGGAGAAGAGAACAGAATGTGATTTGTTAAGATTTTTCGCAACAGTGATAGTTAATAGTGATAGTTATTGCTAATAGAGATACTTATTCAGTTTAGAAGTTAAGTTTTTAAAAATGTCTTATTGTTTATTGGACGTCTCTTTTTGATATTAAAATGGTAACTAAATTGAGGTTAAAGCTAATGAACTTGCAGTGAAAAAAAACCACCTCTTCTTTCACTTAATAGCACAAATTTAGACTATCCCAGAAACATGATTACAGAGGAGTGGACTAAGTTAGCTAAACTATTTTAGCCACTTTATCTGGGACAGTAAAAATCACCCAGAAGTTTTATGGTATTATTTTCAATACAGAGCTTCCAAATGTGACTGAAATAAACATTGCTCTCTTTGCTGTCAAGAGGCATGAAATTCAAAGAGCTGGTTCTGTTTTGCAAGAACTTAAATGGTCCTGTGTGTCACATGTTTAAATTTATCTGTCTCTTCTGTCCAACTATTTGACTTGCACTAATCTGAAATTTTCAGATGTGTTTCTTGGAGGATGAAGCTCATTGCTTCTTTTCCAGGACTCCCTTTCTGCAATGCACTACTTCTAAATTATTCTTAAGCATGACCTTGATCTACTTGCAAAAAGACAGAATTTCAATCTTATCGTTCCAAGCTTTTATAATTAACTATGCACAATTCAATAAGTGACAGGATCCCATTTAGGCTTAATTTTAGGCTGCCTAAAAGGAGAAATAGAAGATATTTTTCACTACTTACCTAATGGTTTATATTTCTATTGCACAGATTGCCTAGTAAGTTGTTTCTTTGATTCTTGTTTTTGTTTATCTTAAATTTACCGGAGATACTGTAGTAATTTGCTTCATATAAATGCATATAACTAATCTCTTTATGAACAAAAGCTAGCTTTGGAAAAATATCTCTTCAATGAGGAGAATATCACTACTTCTACCAACTTAACTTAGTATCTCCCTATTGCAAATCTTGAAAAACTGTAGCTACTATATATTTCAGGGGGGAAAAAAAGCATTATTTTATTTATTTATTAGACTATATGAACATTATTTTCATATTTGTATTTGAATTGCAAGGAACTAAGAGACAGATATTCTTTGCTGAGCCTGGCTAAACTTTTAGAAATGAACTACCTAATTTGAAATTCAGAAATTGCTCAGTGCACACAGAAGTATATGCCCAATGATGATGTTAATGCTTTTGGAAAAAATTTTGCGGCAAAACAAAGAGCTATAAAAACCCCAAAATATTAAAAAAAAAAAATCTATTCTTGAGAGAGCTGTAATTTTGGTTTCATTGATTATGGAGCGGGCCTTAGCACTAGCAAAAGGACATGAAAATTGAAGAGAGGTACTATTTTTAAAATTAAGGCATATTTGGAGATTCCCTTTGCTGTAACTGACCATTGGTCTGTTGGAATTGTTTGAATATGCTGTCACGGTATACTTCAGAACCCTTGAAAACAAGAGGAAGAAAGGCAGGCAAATATACTGGAAGACATTCTAGTCCCAGGATAAAGGGAAAACATAAAACAGAGAAGTCAAATAATTTGCTACACAACTAGAATGAAATCTGTCAGTTCCGTGGAGTCCTAGGCTGCATTTCATGAAAGTAGTTGGAAAGATGAAAGAAGTAGTAATACCTACAGGACTAAAGTGTTCAGTTCTGCTATGAATACAAATGATGTGATTTTTTAAAAAATTAATTAATTTAGGCATTAGTGACAGCTTAGCACTGCCAGCAGGTTGAGGTTTCCTCTCTTATGAGGAAAGGCAGAGGGAGCTGGGCCTGTTCAGCCTCACAGAGATAGAACTGAGAGGGGACCTCATCAATGTCCATCAGTACTTGAAGGGAAAGTGCCAGGGAGATGCACCAGCTCGTCTTAGTGGTGCTGAACAATAGGACCAAGAGGCAATAGGTCAGAAACTTATGCTCAGGAAGTTCCACCTGAACATGACAAAGAACTTATTTACTGTGCAGATGACCGTGCACTGGAACAGGTTGACCAGAGAGGGTGTGGAGTGTCCTTCTCCAGAGATATTCAAAAGCTGTCAGCATCCTGAGTACCATTGGTGCAGTGGACCATGCTTGAGCAGAGAGGCTGGGCTAGGTGACCACCAGTGGCCCATCCACTTAAATAATCAGTGTGTTTCAGTGAAGAAAGGTACGAAAGAGACTAAACAAAACTTTTCAACAACTCTAAAGAAAAGATAAAACCATAGAGAAACTTAGAATTTTATCAGTTCAGTTTGACTGGGCAACCAGTCAAAAGAAAAATGAAAGATTACTTTATTAAGATGTACTTGTATGTTATCAGGGCAAAATAAATGGTAAAAAAGAATGGAGTTATCCAAGGTAAGCACAACAGTAATGAATTTAAATTAAAGCCATAAAATAGAAAATAAGCCATTTCTTCATCAAAATTGTAGTAGTTAATCACTGGAACAAAAAACAAATTTAAAAGCGTATTCAGATGAAAACAAAATGGTTACTTTCTTCTCCACTTGTTTGGTTTAAACTCCATGTGTTTGGCTTAAATCTGGATTAACCATATAAAGCTTTATGGTCCATGGTACATGAGAAATCTAAATCAATGAACTGAAAATTTTACCTTACCCTTTACAAATGTGATTCTGTGAATTTCAGGTTTTAGAAAACATTTACTGTAAGTAACATGGAAGAATTTGAAGAAAGCGTCATACATTTTTTGTCCTATTCTCCCTGGTCTCCATCCCAAAACAAACACTGCAAAATAAAATTAACCTGAGTTTGACAAATCTGGAGCAGAATATGAAGCTTGTAGATGTGCATGCAATGTGAGTAAAGCAGCTGTAGATAAAAGACACAATTATAATAACCTAGCATTTTATTACTGTGTAAGTCAAGTACATGCCTTTGTTTTTCATAACTCCAGAAATCACCGATCCTCAGATTTTTGAGTAGTTACTACTATCCTCTCTCTCCTCCTCAGTACCATCAGTATGTAAAGGACTCAAACCTAGTACAGGAAAGGAGTTACTATGTGGCTACCACTGTACATAGCTAATACATAATAATGAAGATACAGAAAGATGATTTAGTGAGCTGATAAATGTGATGGACAGCTACTTAATTGCATAGGAGAAAGTTAATTCACTGCTGAAGTGTCATTATTTAAGTAATGCTTGTCTGTTCAACAGGCATCTACTTAACAGAGATGTTATTAAAGCTAAATTACAGCAAAGTGGTGAGACATCTCCATCTAAATAAGACAGACAAATCAAAATGAGTGATGAGGTACTAATTTTACAAATTTTTTGTTGAGCCATTTATTATAATTACCATATGCTATATCTTTGGTTTCTTTATTTCTCAGTTCATGTGTGGAGCCATTTGATTTGTATTTTTGTTATTCTAAGTACATAGCTAATATAGACTTTTTCTTACTTAGAAAGTTATTTAGGTGTAGAAGTAATGTGAAAGCAGGAAGACATATGGAGCAACACAAATTAGGATGTAATAGGAAAAACATTAACATCAACTGTTACATGAAGATAGGCACATGAGAACATCTACCTTAAATATTAGGTCTCTCGTGGCTGCAAAAGAACAGCTTTAAAATCTAATAAAATGGCTACCTCCAACATACAAAAACTAAAATAATTTTTAAAACTCATCTTAGCCTAATATTTAAAGATGATGGAGTTTTAGGGCAAGATTTTGTTTGTAAGCAGATAAAAATACATATTAATATAGAGAGAGTGAATCACAGTAATAACAATCTTATAAGGCAAAAAATGTATCAAAACCTAATACCTGGAACACTCCAAATAATGAAAACATTCAGAATAGAAGTCTGTGGGAAGGGGAAATGTATTAAAGCAATCACAGATTTTAAAAGGTAATGCAGAATTTCTAAGTGTGTCTCTCTTCCAGCTCCCGTAAAGAACCAAAGGTGTTCATCTCAAACACTCTGGGATTCCTCTAACTTACTAACACTACCAGAATTACTTTTCCACACTAATGTCCCTTATGCTTGTTTTAGTACTTAGGTCCCAGGTGTGGCAAAACCCAGCCAGTTTTACTGCTTTCCTGCCTAAGGGTAAGCCAAAGCAAATCTGCCTTCCTTCCCCGCCTGCAAACCGAGGGGGCAGCTGTGACAGGGCCCGCTGCATTGCAGGTACTTTGTAGGCTCCAAATCCCAGCTGCCCTGGCTCCATCAGACAAGGGCAAGCTTGGGTTGGCTTCCCAGAACCAGCCTGGCAACTCCCCCCCCTCCCTGGCCCCCTCTCCGTCCTCCACAGCCCCTGCTACCAAAACCTTGCTAGGCAGCGCCATTTGCTGGGCTAGATAAAAGAGGGAGCTTGTGTGAGGGGATAGAATGTAAGAAAATAAGAATAGCACATGTGATAAATAGGTGTGATTCGTGCTGACAAAAATTGAAACAGTGATCAATATTGATACTGTAATTAATATTTGGAGATAACAAAATGGTTAAAAAGTGAAATGCCAGGGGAGGGATCCATCCCCCCTCTTTCTCTTGCAGATGTTCAAGACAGGAAGGAGTAAGAGATAAGTATTACTAAATTTATCTGGAAAAAAAGGGAAAACTTGGGTGGAAATCAGGAACATGTTAATTGTATGAGATTTATTGCTTTAATGTTAGAACATGGCATTGGCTTATATAATGTTAGGTTTGGCTCATATTATACCAGCTTAGTGCGCATGTGTAATCCAAAGGTGAAATAAAGGACACCTGAGGAAGAGGAGAAGCCTTCCTCAGACGACCCCCAAAGAATGGTGCGACCACCTAAAAGAGATGGTGGCGCATGCGTGATGAAGATGATGATGAGGGTGGAGATAGGATTGTGACGAATCGAAAATGGGAGGAGATGGTGATGGTACACGGCATAAAAAAAGGGGAACTGTAATTTAACGACCTTGTACGTGAGGTGGCAGGGGTCCCAAAACCCACGCACCCCGTACCCTGCGGTAATTTTTGCTTATGCGCTATTATAAGAACCAGATTATACCTCATTTTAACCAAATTGTACTGCCTACATTTTGAGTGTATTCACTTTTATCTATTCTAAACTACTTCATTAAAATTGCTGCTACATTTAATTCTGTTTGGTTTTTTTATTGTGATTGGATAACTGGGCAAACATAACAGTGCAGTAGGTAATCTCACCCCTGAGGAGTTGCAGCTGTACTAATCACCAAAGATTAGGAACAGGCCTGCCCTTAACAGGCCACAGCTGTATCCAATGAGGATGAGTGCTACAAAAGAGTGGGTTAACTGGTTGAGTGGTGAGCTGGAGTTTGTTGGCTGTGCTGTGAAGAAGAAGAAGGTGAAGAAGAAGAAGAAGAAGAAGGAGGAGTCTGTGCTGTGAGGAGCTGCCCATGAGAAATCACCAAGAAGGTGTGGAACTTTTGCAATAAGACGACAACAAGTTGGATTGTTCTTTGATGCAAATACCAAAGCTGTGAGAAGTGAGAGGACAACGATCACGCCCGCTCTGCTTTAGCTAAGGGGATTGGTGGAGGCCCAGAGCGGGAGACTGGTCCTTTAAAGAGAAACTGAAACTGAACTACTGATGTCTTTGTGGTGCAGGTGGATATTTATTTTGTACAATCGGAGAAATTAGAAACGTCCTCGAAGGTGGTCAAGTCCATCTGTCCCCCAAAATGAAACCAAGTCTTGTGTTGCTGGGCAACAAAAAGGACTCAACCGGCTGCTTTTATCCCAGGAACTATGGTGAGACAACACCACTCATTTAGATCCAATTTATGGAATTAAAGCAAGCCTCCCTTTCCACTCCCAGCCGAGATTTTTAGGCATCAGCGGATGAAGCCCCACCGTTATTTCATGGGCAGGAATGGAGACACACCTTTGTAAGTCCTGCCAGCTGAGCAAGGGGCTGGGCCTAGGGGAGGACTCATGCGCCCAGATTCTTCTCTCAGGGCAAGTGCCCTGCTCGCAACACCAGGCAAATGGAACAAACATTGCTTGAGTGATTTCATACAGACAAAAAGACAAAATGGAACAAACTTTGGTTTAATGATAAAGACAGATTGTGTCTCAACAAAGGCAAAATGACAAAAGAGGGAGCACAGAGAACACCAAAGCTCTTACTGACAAATCTACTAATACTACTAATGCTAATCGTTAATAATAGTAATGAATCTTAACTAGTAACTGGTGAGATTCCTATCACGCAAACTAAGATTCCTATCACGCAAAGTTGGTTTAATGATAAAGACAGATTGTGTCTCAACAAAGGCAAAATGACAAAAGAGGGAGCATAGAGAACACCAAAGCTCTTACTGACAAATCTACTAATACTACTAATGCTAATCGTTAATAATAGTAATGAATCTTAACTAGTAACTGGTGAGATTCCTATCACGCAAACTAAGTGGAAGAATAAACAACCCTAAAGACTTAAAAAACAATCTTAATTCTATCTAGTCCTCCTGACGCCTAACTCTAGGCTAGCCCTGGACGACTGCAGGGCTAATTGGGTCTTTTCTTCTTGGGGAGAGGCTCTGCTTCCTTCCGTGGCCGATGTCTTCTCCTGTGTTTGTTCCTTTCCTTCATGGTTTCAAACACCCTGGAAGACAGGAAACAAACCATCCATTGTTAACCTAATACACACCATTAATCCAAGCGCCGAGACCTGCGTTTCAGGATGAATTTCTGTCTTTGCAGGCTGCGGCACATTTGTAAATTGATCAGCACCATGAGTCTGATCTTTCTTGTTCCAATTCCTTGAAATGTCTTCCTCCTTTTGCTTCATCCTATTTTCAATTTGATCAGCAGCATCAAACCAAGGTTTGATGTCTCTATTCCCGCTTGTATGAATTGAGTCTTGCTGGGGCACGGCAAGGTTTCATTTGGAATGCTGGGTTTTAACCAAGCCCTTTGGGTTTAAAGTGGCTTGTAAGCTTGAGCACGGCTGCGAGGGGCGATCCTCCAAGTGCCCTCAGCTTCCCCTGTGGTGCCTTTGAAAACGGTCAGCCCGTTTTAGTCCAAAGGCGCGGCTTTGAGCAGAAAGAGGAGGAACTTGCGCACCGTTTGCACTGCCCGCACGGAAAGGGGCCTCCCGCCGAATGGGGCGGCTGGCGCGGTTGGCAGCAGGGACAGTCCGCGCTGCGAGCCCTCTTGCGGCTTCTCTTCCCTGTCTCCCCATTCTCCTTTCTGGGAGGGCTTTTGCTCCTCTTTGGTTCGCCCACAGTCTGGAAATCAAAGAATCCTTATCAATGCTTCCTTCCTCTCAGAAAGCTGGAAATCAGAGCCTCCAGCACAAAAAATCTATTGGCCTAAGCAAATTCCTCCAAACCCTGAAGAGCTGAGAAAACGGCTGGATTTGGCAGTGGGCTGCGGCGGGCTGCCAACCCAGCACTGGGAGGAAAATACTCCTCTTCTCTCCAGCCCAAAGCAGTGGGATAAATACGTGGGGATCTACAGTTCTACATCTCTTATTTATACCTCTCTGCCTAACATCTATTTCTCTCTGGTTTTCCTCCACAAATGTCTAGGGAATGGGTTTTGAATTCAGTCAAATTAGGGAAGACACATGGTTGCCCATTTTCTACCAAAATACTCTCAATCTCTCTCTCTGTGTGTGTGTGTGTGTGTGAACCAAATTGCTGCTTGCCAGTAAGGAAAGTTTTAGCGGAGCCACAGCACCGGCAGCTTGTTCTTGGGGAGTACGCTGGGATGCTACGGAAGATCCCTGAAAATCTGCGGCATCTCCATGAACGCAGCCCGGGTGGCTGATGTTAGCAAGCGGTGGGGAATTAAATTAGGGCTCTGATTGGAATCAGCGAGGGTGCCAGACCTTGAGAAACCAATCTGTAGAGAGTCAAAGCCCACTTGGGTGGCGGTGCAGCTTTGTTGGGTCAAAGTTATGCTCCGGAATATTTCGGGGCAGCGGCACAACGAAGCCCTGGAGCAGCATCTGCCGCGCCTTTCCCGGTGTGTGGGACGATGGGATGCTGGCAAAGCGGCGTCTCGCATGGCTCGCCAGCGGGTTTTCTCCCCTTCTCCCAGTTTCTTGCCCCCCCCCCCCCCCCCCCGCCCCGGCATGTCTCGATTTTCTTCCCGCTCACCTGAGCAGGAGTGCTGGCAAGTTTGGCAAGTTTATGCTCTTTTTTCCAGGAGTAGTAGTACTCCACACACTGTGCCACGGTCTTACTCTGGATCTGTTGTGAAGAGAAAAAGAAGGCATCTAAAATGGCCATCCTGTAGGGTGCATTGGAGAAAAAGTAGAATCTGGAGTAAAGGAGGAGGTAAAATCGGGGAGTAAATTGAGTGGGGTGTAAAATTAAATCCATATGGAGTAAGAGAGGCATTATGCAATGCAGTAAGCCGTGTATGATGCTACGTGGTAACACACGTAATGCAGAGATCAACAACAAATCCATCTAGTGATGTGATGTCTTCAGGGCAGCCAGGATTTGGTGAAGAGACAGAGAAATCTTGACTCCATGTTTTAGGAGGCTGGTTTCTTATATTATGATATATATTATGTTAAAAATGCCACACTAAAACGGTATTAAAAGAACAGAGAGAAAGGATGTATTAGAAGGCGAGACGGGAATAGAAAGGAATGAATAACAAAGGCTTGTGTCTCCCAGAGAGTCCGAGAGCTGCTGCTTCCTTGATTGGTCAGTAAGTAGAAACATCTCACATTGACCAATCAAGGAAGCACCTGCTGCATTCCAGAGTCGCAGATAACAATTGGTTTACATTTGTTCCTGAGGCCTTCTCAGTTTCTCAGGAGAAGAAATTCCTAACAAAATATCATAACTACAGTCTAGCAGAGTTCTTCTTTCCCCCGGTCACTCCAGTTAGCCCAGCACAATGTCTTGTGGGAGCACCAGCACACCTGTGAGACAAGTCTGACAGAATAAAGCTTCGTCTCCCAGAACAGCTTGGAGAAAAGGGCTGGAGAGGCAGGATCATCATTTTCACGCAGGCCGTCGATGTCCCGTTTTGTTACTAGTTTAACATTTTTGGTACTTGAGAAGACAGGGGCTGAAGTCCAGTATTTGGTGGCAGAAATGATCGACATTTCCTTCTGATGATCTGCCGGGGTAAAGAATGTCCTATGGCCTTACCTGCTTCTGGATGAGGTGAAAATCCTTGCCGTAGGTGTGGAGAGCCTTTTGGAAGGACTCCTTCTCCTCAGGTGTCCATCTATCAGAGTCTGGCAAGAGAAAGCAGCAGGTAAATCCAGCCCTGCAGCCACTGGAAGTAGATCCCACTGGCTGCCGAAACAAAATCGACACCAGCCACCATTCACGTGCGTACGTGTCTGCTCCCTCAGAAGGTAAGGAAGACAAGAGCAGGCATTCCCCCCAGGGAGAACGCTTGGAAAACAAGTAAAGCTGAAGGAGTAGATGCTGGTGCTTTCCCCGCCCCCAGAGAAGATGGGACCTTGTGCTGCTCTTAAGCACTACTGGTTTAAGCAGAAATGCTTGGCACGGTAATTAGGGGGACGGCAGCATCTGTCAGTGAAGGAAGAAGCTCTGCTTTGGTTACCTGTGTAATGATAATCAGCCAAGGGATGGCCTTGCGGTGTTGGAGGCCCCCCCGAGAGCAACATCTCCAGAGCCTCCTGCAAGATCCAAAGGAAAATGCTCTAGCTGCCCCGCAACGAACAAAGGAGGCAAGACCCACAAATGCTGCCTTTCAGCCACTTTGCCTCTTCAGGGATTCAGGCCACTGGATCTCATACGGGTCAAACGTTGTGATTTGCTCCCAGTCCCTCATTTTTTGTCTGCCCAGCCCTTTGATCCTGGTCCCCAAGAGTGGCATTTTGCTCACCAACTCAGTGGTTTTACTCCTCCTGCACCAGCATTGCCTCAGCTCTCTGAGGCTTCAGGGAATTTCCCCTCAAAATGTCTTAGAGAACACAGATCTCCAGGAGATTTACAAGGCAGCAGGCTGCAGGACCCTCCGCCGGCGCCTCCGGGAGAGATATTCTCCCTGCTGGAGCCGTTTGGGCTCACCCCTGACGCAGCTGGAGGAGACGCAGCAGGCAGCAAGTGCTCTGCTTCTTGTTAACTCCCTTCTTCAAAGAGCAGCCAGGAAAGGCTGTCCCCGTGCCCGGGCCTTGTGAATTCCCTGCCCACGCTTCTGTGCGCCCAAAGAGCCGCTTCTTACCGGAACGCTGTCGCGTGCCTGGTGCAGGCAGTGCAGGGCGAGCTCCAGGTTAGCTGCTGCCCTGGGAATGCCACGGGAGCTGGCCATGGCCAACAGTTCTCTTACTGCAAGCACAACAAAAACCCACCGAAAGTCAGGCTTGAGCTGAGAAAGGGCAAAGGTTGCCATACAAGGCAGAAGGAAAGCACAAGAGCTACAGACAGCAGCTTGGAGAGCATGAAAAGGAGAGCAAGGAAAGAGGCACCTGAACCAAGGGCCCCCGCCACGTAGTAATAAGAGGTGGTGGCCAATCTCCCCTCTTCCACTGGCTAATGGCCCTGACCAACTTGGAGAGCAGGACGCTTGCTCTTTTTCCTGCTCCGCTGCAAAAGCAGAGCGATCTCCTTGCCTCTAACACTTGCACGTGGGAAGATGGGCAAGACAAGGAGAGATGCAGAGCCTGCAAAAAGCTGCCTTTTTACCCAAAAAGGAGCGTTTTACACACCCGAGTATCTCAGGGGTGGAAGAAAAGCTTGACAGCTACCTCTGTCAGGTTTTTCCATGTCAGAGTCATCTTCCCCCCAGGGCTTCCAGACCAGGGTTGCAGGCTCTTCATCCTCACTTGGTGGTCTGCTCTGCAGCTCAGGGAGCTCGGCCTGAAAGTCGCTGCCAACATTGATGTGTCTAGAGGAAGAAGGAGGTGGACTTAAGAAAGGCAAGTGGTCAGGAGACACCTCCCGTGGACCCAGAGGCTTGAAGCAATGCCACCCTGACTCTGAAATAGCAGTTCTCCTCCTCGCCATTCCTCAAGTTTGCTCTCCTTCAACCCTATGGCAAAACTCACGGCTGAACGTGGGCTCTTGCTTTCCTTTTCATTGTGCCTCTCCTTTCCACCTGAAAGAGATCAAAACAATGCTCCAGATAAAAATCGTTCTGCCAAGAGGTGTGCGTAGCCTTCCTTCTCATCCTCGCCATTGCAAACCACGAGCTCCTCTCTCCCAGCTCCCCTCAGTTTGGTGCAATTGCTGGGGTTTTCACTTGGAATTTCCAAGGCAGGACCCTCTAGCAGTCTGCACTTTCCTCAAGAGGGGAAGCAGAAGGCCGTGCACCACTCTCTCCGGTCTTGGGGCCAGTGAGAAGGCCCAAGAGAGTGGCATGGAAGATGTGCCAGTGGAAGCTTAGGTTGGATTTGAGGAGAAGGTCCTTCATCCAGAGGGTGGCAGGGCACTGCAACAGCCTCCCCAGGGAAGGCGTCACAGCACCAAGTCTGAGAGAGCTCCAAAAGTGTTTGGACACTGCTCTTGGGCAAAGGGTGTGATTCTTGAGGCTGTCCTGGGCAGGCCCAGGAGCTGGGCTCAATGATCTTTGTGAGTCCCTTCCAGCCCAGGAAATTCTGTGATACGGGCACTGTGTTCTTGAGAAGGAGCACTCAAGATGGCACTTCAGGGCTGCCTTTCGACCGTGAGGCAGGACCAGCCCTACGCACACGGAAAAACATAGACAAATCTATACCAATATGTCTATAGAAAAGAGATCCAATGTGGGTGGGAGAAAAAAAAATCTATAAAGATATTAAAATAGCATGGATCTGTAAGTGATGCAAGTATGTAAGTATATAAGAATTGCTGAAACCAGATCATTTTTGAAGATGAAAGTCAGTATTGGAGGACCAGCCCAGCAAACTGCTTCCATGCCCTGAACGACAGGGATCACAGAGGAGAAGTCCCATCATTCTGGTTTTTGACGCTTTGGAGGAGGTGTGAGCAGAGGCCGGGCGTGCCAGGACTTGTTGACACGGATCCCCTGAACTCCTCAGTAATGACCAATTTGTTTTGGGGTCACCGCAACATAGTTTTAGGGCTTAAATGGGTGCCAAGAATTTTTGATCAGGTTGTCAGTGGACGAGGATCTGCAGCTGCACCGTGACAGCTCTCTACGTCCTCTACGGAAAGGTCTGTGTTTCCCCTGGAGGCAAACATCATTCCTACAGAAGTTGGACCCCCCCCCCCCCCCCCCCTTTCACGTGTAACCTTGACTGGGGAAAGTGACCACACACCATGTCTGTCGTGGCTGGTGGGACAGCCAGCTGGAGCCTCCTGCCATCCTGTTAGCGGTTTGAGGGCAAACGGGGGGATTTTCTTACCGTTGACAGTCCCAAAGTGCTGTGGGGATGCCTGGCGGCAGACGAGGAGACGAGGACGTTGATCCAGAGGCCAGATCTGGCGCTGAGTCCAGAAGGTGGCTGGTCAGGGACAGCCCAGGAGCAGATCCTGCAGCTGCTGCTCCACCGCTGCTCCGGCAGTGTTCCGCCAACGGCCGCAGCAGTAGGAGACAACGGCAGTTGCTACGGGCACAGCCCAACCTTCCATATGGAACCCCAGGGGACCCAGGGGACAGAAACAGGCATGGGCCACCTTGGCCCCTTTTACTTCTTCTGGTGCAAGTTTGCTCGGAGAACCTTGCCATCGGGGCATTTCTCATCAGTGCTCTGGATGGGCAAAAGCAGGGCAGGGACAGCTCTGGGTTTTCTCGGTGCTTCCTCTGTAGGCACCTCCAGCTGAACGTGCACAGGAGCCCGGCTCTGCCCAAGGGTCCATACCACACCTCCTGCCCTCGAGAACCAGAAGGACTCCTTCCACTGGCTCTCCTCTGGCTCTGAGAGGAGCTGGAGGTTGCAAGTCGTCCAGTGGAGAGCCAACTCCAAAGCTTCCTCTCAAAGTGCACGCTGTCACCCTGCCCCCTTTCTCAATTGTCCTATTGGTGCCCAATATCGTCACTTGATGATTTCCCTCCTTTGGGCTCCTGAGCCTGTCTCTCAGCTCAACACTCCTTCCTTGAAACTTGGAGAAACAGGATGTTTTTCAGGGGAACTGATGGGGACACACACACAGGGACAGCACACCAGCATTTCTGTAGCAAACGTGCATGAAGAATTGCTTGGTCTCTCTTCCAGCTCCCCTGAAGAAGCTGGACGCTCATCTCAAAAGACTGTGGGATTCCTCTAGGAAAGGAACACAAACAGAATTACTTTTCCACACTAATGTCCCTGATGCTTGTTTTAGTACTTAGGTCCCAGGTGTGGCAAAACCCAGCCAGTTTTACTGCTTTCCTGCCTAAGGGTAAGCCAAAGCAAATCTGCCTTCCTTCCCCGCCTGCGTGTCACTCGCAGGCCCGCAAACTGAAGCGGCATTGCTCTTAAGAATGATGCGCTGCAAAACAATACTTTCTCTTTTCTGGTAGTCCCACCCTTTATTTGCAGAAATTCTTGCCTGGATAAACAGCAGGCTTTCATGCATTCTAGAGCTCTGAGCCTCAGAAAGAATTACGTACCTCCATGGGATGAAGAGGCTTTTTCATCTTCTATTCTCTTGCAGACAACTGAAACATAGATGTGTAACTCTGGTATTTTCTGCCTGATATGAAACTGGGAATATTAATTTCTTTTATTGCTAATCAATCCAATGTAGGATAAAGAAAAATAAACCAAATCTGAATTTTTTCTTTCTTTCTGTGGGCGTGCTTTATTTTTTCCCCCCCCTTCTTTTATATGTTTTCCCAGAAGTGCTCCCAGCTTTGCTGATGGATTGGCCTTGGCCCAGAGTGAGTTCATCTCAAAGTAAGCTGGAACTGGCTGCATCAAACATGGGGAAGCTTCTGGCAGCTTCTCACTGAAGCCATATCTGTAGTTCCCCACATGAAGTGCAGCCAGAGGATTGTCAGCCCTTTTCTTTGCCCTAGAGAAGCCATGAGCTGTTTTCCTGAGAGCAAGAGCCATCACGCCCGCTCTGCTTTAGCTAAGGGGATTGGTGGAGGCCCAGAGCGGGAGACTGGTCCTTTAAAGAGAAACTGAAACTGAACTACTGATGTCTTTGTGGTGCAGGTGGATATTTATTTTGTACAATCGGAGAAATTAGAAACGTCCTCGAAGGTGGTCAAGTCCATCTGTCCCCCAAAATGAAACCAAGTCTTGTGTTGCTGGGCAACAAAAAGGACTCAACCGGCTGCTTTTATCCCAGGAACTATGGTGAGACAACACCACTCATTTAGATCCAATTTATGGAATTAAAGCAAGCCTCCCTTTCCACTCCCAGCCGAGATTTTTAGGCATCAGCGGATGAAGCCCCACCGTTATTTCATGGGCAGGAATGGAGACACACCTTTGTAAGTCCTGCCAGCTGAGCAAGGGGCTGGGCCTAGGGGAGGACTCATGCGCCCAGATTCTTCTCTCAGGGCAAGTGCCCTGCTCGCAACACCAGGCAAATGGAACAAACATTGCTTGAGTGATTTCATACAGACAAAAAGACAAAATGGAACAAACTTTGGTTTAATGATAAAGACAGATTGTGTCTCAACAAAGGCAAAATGACAAAAGAGGGAGCACAGAGAACACCAAAGCTCTTACTGACAAATCTACTAATACTACTAATGCTAATCGTTAATAATAGTAATGAATCTTAACTAGTAACTGGTGAGATTCCTATCACGCAAACTAAGATTCCTATCACGCAAAGTTGGTTTAATGATAAAGACAGATTGTGTCTCAACAAAGGCAAAATGACAAAAGAGGGAGCATAGAGAACACCAAAGCTCTTACTGACAAATCTACCAATACTACTAATGCTAATCGTTAATAATAGTAATGAATCTTAACTAGTAACTGGTGAGATTCCTATCACGCAAACTAAGTGGAAGAATAAACAACCCTAAAGACTTAAAAAACAATCTTAATTCTATCTAGTCCTCCTGACGCCTAACTCTAGGCTAGCCCTGGACGACTGCAGGGCTAATTGGGTCTTTTCTTCTTGGGGAGAGGCTCTGCTTCCTTCCGTGGCCGATGTCTTCTCCTGTGTTTGTTCCTTTCCTTCATGGTTTCAAACACCCTGGAAGACAGGAAACAAACCATCCATTGTTAACCTAATACACACCATTAATCCAAGCGCCGAGACCTGCGTTTCAGGATGAATTTCTGTCTTTGCAGGCTGCGACACATTTGTAAATTGATCAGCACCATGAGTCTGATCTGTCTTGTTCCAATTCCTTGAAATGTCTTCCTCCTTTTGCTTCATCCTATTTTCAATTTGATCAGCAGCATCAAACCAAGGTTTGATGTCTCTATTCCCGCTTGTATGAATTGAGTCTTGCTGGGGCACGGCAAGGTTTCATTTGGAATGCTGGGTTTTAACCAAGCCCTTTGGGTTTAAAGTGGCTTGTAAGCTTGAGCACGGCTGCGAGGGGCGATCCTCCAAGTGCCCTCAGCTTCCCCTGTGGTGCCTTTGAAAACGGTCAGCCCGTTTTAGTCCAAAGGCGCGGCTTTGAGCAGAAAGAGGAGGAACTTGCGCACCGTTTGCACTGCCCGCACGGAAAGGGGCCTCCCGCCGAATGGGGCGGCTGGCGCGGTTGGCAGCAGGGACAGTCCGCGCTGCGAGCCCTCTTGCGGCTTCTCTTCCCTGTCTCCCCATTCTCCTTTCTGGGAGGGCTTTTGCTCCTCTTTGGTTCGCCCACAGTCTGGAAATCAAAGAATCCTTATCAATGCTTCCTTCCTCTCAGAAAGCTGGAAATCAGAGCCTCCAGCACAAAAAATCTATTGGCCTAAGCAAATTCCTCCAAACCCTGAAGAGCTGAGAAAACGGCTGGATTTGGCAGTGGGCTGCGGCGGGCTGCCAACCCAGCACTGGGAGGAAAATACTCCTCTTCTCTCCAGCCCAAAGCAGTGGGATAAATACGTGGGGATCTACAGTTCTACATCTCTTATTTATACCTCTCTGCCTAACATCTATTTCTCTCTGGTTTTCCTCCACAAATGTCTAGGGAATGGGTTTTGAATTCAGTCAAATTAGGGAAGACACATGGTTGCCCATTTTCTACCAAAATACTCTCAATCTCTCTCTCTGTGTGTGTGTGTGTGTGTGAACCAAATTGCTGCTTGCCAGTAAGGAAAGTTTTAGCGGAGCCACAGCACCGGCAGCTTGTTCTTGGGGAGTACGCTGGGATGCTACGGAAGATCCCTGAAAATCTGCGGCATCTCCATGAACGCAGCCCGGGTGGCTGATGTTAGCAAGCGGTGGGGAATTAAATTAGGGCTCTGATTGGAATCAGCGAGGGTGCCAGACCTTGAGAAACCAATCTGTAGAGAGTCAAAGCCCACTTGGGTGGCGGTGCAGCTTTGTTGGGTCAAAGTTATGCTCCGGAATATTTCGGGGCAGCGGCACAACGAAGCCCTGGAGCAGCATCTGCCGCGCCTTTCCCGGTGTGTGGGACGATGGGATGCTGGCAAAGCGGCGTCTCGCATGGCTCGCCAGCGGGTTTTCTCCCCTTCTCCCAGTTTCTTGCCCCCCCCCCCCCCCCCGCCCCGGCATGTCTCGATTTTCTTCCCGCTCACCTGAGCAGGAGTGCTGGCAAGTTTGGCAAGTTTATGCTCTTTTTTCCAGGAGTAGTAGTACTCCACACACTGTGCCACGGTCTTACTCTGGATCTGTTGTGAAGAGAAAAAGAAGGCATCTAAAATGGCCATCCTGTAGGGTGCATTGGAGAAAAAGTAGAATCTGGAGTAAAGGAGGAGGTAAAATCGGGGAGTAAATTGAGTGGGGTGTAAAATTAAATCCATATGGAGTAAGAGAGGCATTATGCAATGCAGTAAGCCGTGTATGATGCTACGTGGTAACACACGTAATGCAGAGATCAACAACAAATCCATCTAGTGATGTGATGTCTTCAGGGCAGCCAGGATTTGGTGAAGAGACAGAGAAATCTTGACTCCATGTTTTAGGAGGCTGGTTTCTTATATTATGATATATATTATGTTAAAAATGCCACACTAAAACGGTATTAAAAGAACAGAGAGAAAGGATGTATTAGAAGGCGAGACGGGAATAGAAAGGAATGAATAACAAAGGCTTGTGTCTCCCAGAGAGTCCGAGAGCTGCTGCTTCCTTGATTGGTCAGTAAGTAGAAACATCTCACATTGACCAATCAAGGAAGCACCTGCTGCATTCCAGAGTCGCAGATAACAATTGGTTTACATTTGTTCCTGAGGCCTTCTCAGTTTCTCAGGAGAAGAAATTCCTAACAAAATATCATAACTACAGTCTAGCAGAGTTCTTCTTTCCCCCGGTCACTCCAGTTAGCCCAGCACAATGTCTTGTGGGAGCACCAGCACACCTGTGAGACAAGTCTGACAGAATAAAGCTTCGTCTCCCAGAACAGCTTGGAGAAAAGGGCTGGAGAGGCAGGATCATCATTTTCACGCAGGCCGTCGATGTCCCGTTTTGTTACTAGTTTAACATTTTTGGTACTTGAGAAGACAGGGGCTGAAGTCCAGTATTTGGTGGCAGAAATGATCGACATTTCCTTCTGATGATCTGCCGGGGTAAAGAATGTCCTATGGCCTTACCTGCTTCTGGATGAGGTGAAAATCCTTGCCGTAGGTGTGGAGAGCCTTTTGGAAGGACTCCTTCTCCTCAGGTGTCCATCTATCAGAGTCTGGCAAGAGAAAGCAGCAGGTAAATCCAGCCCTGCAGCCACTGGAAGTAGATCCCACTGGCTGCCGAAACAAAATCGACACCAGCCACCATTCACGTGCGTACGTGTCTGCTCCCTCAGAAGGTAAGGAAGACAAGAGCAGGCATTCCCCCCAGGGAGAACGCTTGGAAAACAAGTAAAGCTGAAGGAGTAGATGCTGGTGCTTTCCCCGCCCCCAGAGAAGATGGGACCTTGTGCTGCTCTTAAGCACTACTGGTTTAAGCAGAAATGCTTGGCACGGTAATTAGGGGGACGGCAGCATCTGTCAGTGAAGGAAGAAGCTCTGCTTTGGTTACCTGTGTAATGATAATCAGCCAAGGGATGGCCTTGCGGTGTTGGAGGCCCCCCCGAGAGCAACATCTCCAGAGCCTCCTGCAAGATCCAAAGGAAAATGCTCTAGCTGCCCCGCAACGAACAAAGGAGGCAAGACCCACAAATGCTGCCTTTCAGCCACTTTGCCTCTTCAGGGATTCAGGCCACTGGATCTCATACGGGTCAAACGTTGTGATTTGCTCCCAGTCCCTCATTTTTTGTCTGCCCAGCCCTTTGATCCTGGTCCCCAAGAGTGGCATTTTGCTCACCAACTCAGTGGTTTTACTCCTCCTGCACCAGCATTGCCTCAGCTCTCTGAGGCTTCAGGGAATTTCCCCTCAAAATGTCTTAGAGAACACAGATCTCCAGGAGATTTACAAGGCAGCAGGCTGCAGGACCCTCCGCCGGCGCCTCCGGGAGAGATATTCTCCCTGCTGGAGCCGTTTGGGCTCACCCCTGACGCAGCTGGAGGAGACGCAGCAGGCAGCAAGTGCTCTGCTTCTTGTTAACTCCCTTCTTCAAAGAGCAGCCAGGAAAGGCTGTCCCCGTGCCCGGGCCTTGTGAATTCCCTGCCCACGCTTCTGTGCGCCCAAAGAGCCGCTTCTTACCGGAACGCTGCCGCGTGCCTGGTGCAGGCAGTGCAGGGCGAGCTCCAGGTTAGCTGCTGCCCTGGGAATGCCACGGGAGCTGGCCATGGCCAACAGTTCTCTTACTGCAAGCACAACAAAAACCCACCGAAAGTCAGGCTTGAGCTGAGAAAGGGCAAAGGTTGCCATACAAGGCAGAAGGAAAGCACAAGAGCTACAGACAGCAGCTTGGAGAGCATGAAAAGGAGAGCAAGGAAAGAGGCACCTGAACCAAGGGCCCCCGCCACGTAGTAATAAGAGGTGGTGGCCAATCTCCCCTCTTCCACTGGCTAATGGCCCTGACCAACTTGGAGAGCAGGACGCTTGCTCTTTTTCCTGCTCCGCTGCAAAAGCAGAGCGATCTCCTTGCCTCTAACACTTGCACGTGGGAAGATGGGCAAGACAAGGAGAGATGCAGAGCCTGCAAAAAGCTGCCTTTTTACCCAAAAAGGAGCGTTTTACACACCCGAGTATCTCAGGGGTGGAAGAAAAGCTTGACAGCTACCTCTGTCAGGTTTTTCCATGTCAGAGTCATCTTCCCCCCAGGGCTTCCAGACCAGGGTTGCAGGCTCTTCATCCTCACTTGGTGGTCTGCTCTGCAGCTCAGGGAGCTCGGCCTGAAAGTCGCTGCCAACATTGATGTGTCTAGAGGAAGAAGGAGGTGGACTTAAGAAAGGCAAGTGGTCAGGAGACACCTCCCGTGGACCCAGAGGCTTGAAGCAATGCCACCCTGACTCTGAAATAGCAGTTCTCCTCCTCGCCATTCCTCAAGTTTGCTCTCCTTCAACCCTATGGCAAAACTCACGGCTGAACGTGGGCTCTTGCTTTCCTTTTCATTGTGCCTCTCCTTTCCACCTGAAAGAGATCAAAACAATGCTCCAGATAAAAATCGTTCTGCCAAGAGGTGTGCGTAGCCTTCCTTCTCATCCTCGCCATTGCAAACCACGAGCTCCTCTCTCCCAGCTCCCCTCAGTTTGGTGCAATTGCTGGGGTTTTCACTTGGAATTTCCAAGGCAGGACCCTCTAGCAGTCTGCACTTTCCTCAAGAGGGGAAGCAGAAGGCCGTGCACCACTCTCTCCGGTCTTGGGGCCAGTGAGAAGGCCCAAGAGAGTGGCATGGAAGATGTGCCAGTGGAAGCTTAGGTTGGATTTGAGGAGAAGGTCCTTCATCCAGAGGGTGGCAGGGCACTGCAACAGCCTCCCCAGGGAAGGCGTCACAGCACCAAGTCTGAGAGAGCTCCAAAAGTGTTTGGACACTGCTCTTGGGCAAAGGGTGTGATTCTTGAGGCTGTCCTGGGCAGGCCCAGGAGCTGGGCTCAATGATCTTTGTGAGTCCCTTCCAGCCCAGGAAATTCTGTGATACGGGCACTGTGTTCTTGAGAAGGAGCACTCAAGATGGCACTTCAGGGCTGCCTTTCGACCGTGAGGCAGGACCAGCCCTACGCACACGGAAAAACATAGACAAATCTATACCAATATGTCTATAGAAAAGAGATCCAATGTGGGTGGGAGAAAAAAAAATCTATAAAGATATTAAAATAGCATGGATCTGTAAGTGATGCAAGTATGTAAGTATATAAGAATTGCTGAAACCAGATCATTTTTGAAGATGAAAGTCAGTATTGGAGGACCAGCCCAGCAAACTGCTTCCATGCCCTGAACGACAGGGATCACAGAGGAGAAGTCCCATCATTCTGGTTTTTGACGCTTTGGAGGAGGTGTGAGCAGAGGCCGGGCGTGCCAGGACTTGTTGACACGGATCCCCTGAACTCCTCAGTAATGACCAATTTGTTTTGGGGTCACCGCAACATAGTTTTAGGGCTTAAATGGGTGCCAAGAATTTTTGATCAGGTTGTCAGTGGACGAGGATCTGCAGCTGCACCGTGACAGCTCTCTACGTCCTCTACGGAAAGGTCTGTGTTTCCCCTGGAGGCAAACATCATTCCTACAGAAGTTGGACCCCCCCCCCCCCCCCCCCCTTTCACGTGTAACCTTGACTGGGGAAAGTGACCACGCACCATGTCTGTTGTGGCTGGTGGGACAGCCAGCTGGAGCCTCCTGCCATCCTGTTAGCGGTTTGAGGGCAAACGGGGGGATTTTCTTACCGTTGACAGTCCCAAAGTGCTGTGGGGATGCCTGGCGGCAGACGAGGAGACGAGGACGTTGATCCAGAGGCCAGATCTGGCGCTGAGTCCAGAAGGTGGCTGGTCAGGGACAGCCCAGGAGCAGATCCTGCAGCTGCTGCTCCACCGCTGCTCCGGCAGTGTTCCGCCAACGGCCGCAGCAGTAGGAGACAACGGCAGTTGCTACGGGCACAGCCCAACCTTCCATATGGAACCCCAGGGGACCCAGGGGACAGAAACAGGCATGGGCCACCTTGGCCCCTTTTACTTCTTCTGGTGCAAGTTTGCTCGGAGAACCTTGCCATCGGGGCATTTCTCATCAGTGCTCTGGATGGGCAAAAGCAGGGCAGGGACAGCTCTGGGTTTTCTCGGTGCTTCCTCTGTAGGCACCTCCAGCTGAACGTGCACAGGAGCCCGGCTCTGCCCAAGGGTCCATACCACACCTCCTGCCCTCGAGAACCAGAAGGACTCCTTCCACTGGCTCTCCTCTGGCTCTGAGAGGAGCTGGAGGTTGCAAGTCGTCCAGTGGAGAGCCAACTCCAAAGCTTCCTCTCAAAGTGCACGCTGTCACCCTGCCCCCTTTCTCAATTGTCCTATTGGTGCCCAATATCGTCACTTGATGATTTCCCTCCTTTGGGCTCCTGAGCCTGTCTCTCAGCTCAACACTCCTTCCTTGAAACTTGGAGAAACAGGATGTTTTTCAGGGGAACTGATGGGGACACACACACAGGGACAGCACACCAGCATTTCTGTAGCAAACGTGCATGAAGAATTGCTTGGTCTCTCTTCCAGCTCCCCTGAAGAAGCTGGACGCTCATCTCAAAAGACTGTGGGATTCCTCTAGGAAAGGAACACAAACAGAATTACTTTTCCACACTAATGTCCCTGATGCTTGTTTTAGTACTTAGGTCCCAGGTGTGGCAAAACCCAGCCAGTTTTACTGCTTTCCTGCCTAAGGGTAAGCCAAAGCAAATCTGCCTTCCTTCCCCGCCTGCGTGTCACTCGCAGGCCCGCAAACTGAAGCGGCATTGCTCTTAAGAATGATGCGCTGCAAAACAATACTTTCTCTTTTCTGGTAGTCCCACCCTTTATTTGCAGAAATTCTTGCCTGGATAAACAGCAGGCTTTCATGCATTCTAGAGCTCTGAGCCTCAGAAAGAATTACGTACCTCCATGGGATGAAGAGGCTTTTTCATCTTCTATTCTCTTGCAGACAACTGAAACATAGATGTGTAACTCTGGTATTTTCTGCCTGATATGAAACTGGGAATATTAATTTCTTTTATTGCTAATCAATCCAATGTAGGATAAAGAAAAATAAACCAAATCTGAATTTTTTCTTTCTTTCTGTGGGCGTGCTTTATTTTTTCCCCCCCCTTCTTTTATATGTTTTCCCAGAAGTGCTCCCAGCTTTGCTGATGGATTGGCCTTGGCCCAGAGTGAGTTCATCTCAAAGTAAGCTGGAACTGGCTGCATCAAACATGGGGAAGCTTCTGGCAGCTTCTCACTGAAGCCATATCTGTAGTTCCCCACATGAAGTGCAGCCAGAGGATTGTCAGCCCTTTTCTTTGCCCTAGAGAAGCCATGAGCTGTTTTCCTGAGAGCAAGAGCCATCACGCCCGCTCTGCTTTAGCTAAGGGGATTGGTGGAGGCCCAGAGCGGGAGACTGGTCCTTTAAAGAGAAACTGAAACTGAACTACTGATGTCTTTGTGGTGCAGGTGGATATTTATTTTGTACAATCGGAGAAATTAGAAACGTCCTCGAAGGTGGTCAAGTCCATCTGTCCCCCAAAATGAAACCAAGTCTTGTGTTGCTGGGCAACAAAAAGGACTCAACCGGCTGCTTTTATCCCAGGAACTATGGTGAGACAACACCACTCATTTAGATCCAATTTATGGAATTAAAGCAAGCCTCCCTTTCCACTCCCAGCCGAGATTTTTAGGCATCAGCGGATGAAGCCCCACCGTTATTTCATGGGCAGGAATGGAGACACACCTTTGTAAGTCCTGCCAGCTGAGCAAGGGGCTGGGCCTAGGGGAGGACTCATGCGCCCAGATTCTTCTCTCAGGGCAAGTGCCCTGCTCGCAACACCAGGCAAATGGAACAAACATTGCTTGAGTGATTTCATACAGACAAAAAGACAAAATGGAACAAACTTTGGTTTAATGATAAAGACAGATTGTGTCTCAACAAAGGCAAAATGACAAAAGAGGGAGCACAGAGAACACCAAAGCTCTTACTGACAAATCTACTAATACTACTAATGCTAATCGTTAATAATAGTAATGAATCTTAACTAGTAACTGGTGAGATTCCTATCACGCAAACTAAGATTCCTATCACGCAAAGTTGGTTTAATGATAAAGACAGATTGTGTCTCAACAAAGGCAAAATGACAAAAGAGGGAGCATAGAGAACACCAAAGCTCTTACTGACAAATCTACCAATACTACTAATGCTAATCGTTAATAATAGTAATGAATCTTAACTAGTAACTGGTGAGATTCCTATCACACAAACTAAGTGGAAGAATAAACAACCCTAAAGACTTAAAAAACAATCTTAATTCTATCTAGTCCTCCTGACGCCTAACTCTAGGCTAGCCCTGGACGACTGCAGGGCTAATTGGGTCTTTTCTTCTTGGGGAGAGGCTCTGCTTCCTTCCGTGGCCGATGTCTTCTCCTGTGTTTGTTCCTTTCCTTCATGGTTTCAAACACCCTGGAAGACAGGAAACAAACCATCCATTGTTAACCTAATACACACCATTAATCCAAGCGCCGAGACCTGCGTTTCAGGATGAATTTCTGTCTTTGCAGGCTGCGACACATTTGTAAATTGATCAGCACCATGAGTCTGATCTGTCTTGTTCCAATTCCTTGAAATGTCTTCCTCCTTTTGCTTCATCCTATTTTCAATTTGATCAGCAGCATCAAACCAAGGTTTGATGTCTCTATTCCCGCTTGTATGAATTGAGTCTTGCTGGGGCACGGCAAGGTTTCATTTGGAATGCTGGGTTTTAACCAAGCCCTTTGGGTTTAAAGTGGCTTGTAAGCTTGAGCACGGCTGCGAGGGGCGATCCTCCAAGTGCCCTCAGCTTCCCCTGTGGTGCCTTTGAAAACGGTCAGCCCGTTTTAGTCCAAAGGCGCGGCTTTGAGCAGAAAGAGGAGGAACTTGCGCACCGTTTGCACTGCCCGCACGGAAAGGGGCCTCCCGCCGAATGGGGCGGCTGGCGCGGTTGGCAGCAGGGACAGTCCGCGCTGCGAGCCCTCTTGCGGCTTCTCTTCCCTGTCTCCCCATTCTCCTTTCTGGGAGGGCTTTTGCTCCTCTTTGGTTCGCCCACAGTCTGGAAATCAAAGAATCCTTATCAATGCTTCCTTCCTCTCAGAAAGCTGGAAATCAGAGCCTCCAGCACAAAAAATCTATTGGCCTAAGCAAATTCCTCCAAACCCTGAAGAGCTGAGAAAACGGCTGGATTTGGCAGTGGGCTGCGGCGGGCTGCCAACCCAGCACTGGGAGGAAAATACTCCTCTTCTCTCCAGCCCAAAGCAGTGGGATAAATACGTGGGGATCTACAGTTCTACATCTCTTATTTATACCTCTCTGCCTAACATCTATTTCTCTCTGGTTTTCCTCCACAAATGTCTAGGGAATGGGTTTTGAATTCAGTCAAATTAGGGAAGACACATGGTTGCCCATTTTCTACCAAAATACTCTCAATCTCTCTCTCTGTGTGTGTGTGTGTGTGAACCAAATTGCTGCTTGCCAGTAAGGAAAGTTTTAGCGGAGCCACAGCACCGGCAGCTTGTTCTTGGGGAGTACGCTGGGATGCTACGGAAGATCCCTGAAAATCTGCGGCATCTCCATGAACGCAGCCCGGGTGGCTGATGTTAGCAAGCGGTGGGGAATTAAATTAGGGCTCTGATTGGAATCAGCGAGGGTGCCAGACCTTGAGAAACCAATCTGTAGAGAGTCAAAGCCCACTTGGGTGGCGGTGCAGCTTTGTTGGGTCAAAGTTATGCTCCGGAATATTTCGGGGCAGCGGCACAACGAAGCCCTGGAGCAGCATCTGCCGCGCCTTTCCCGGTGTGTGGGACGATGGGATGCTGGCAAAGCGGCGTCTCGCATGGCTCGCCAGCGGGTTTTCTCCCCTTCTCCCAGTTTCTTGCCCCCCCCCCCCCCCCGCCCCGGCATGTCTCGATTTTCTTCCCGCTCACCTGAGCAGGAGTGCTGGCAAGTTTGGCAAGTTTATGCTCTTTTTTCCAGGAGTAGTAGTACTCCACACACTGTGCCACGGTCTTACTCTGGATCTGTTGTGAAGAGAAAAAGAAGGCATCTAAAATGGCCATCCTGTAGGGTGCATTGGAGAAAAAGTAGAATCTGGAGTAAAGGAGGAGGTAAAATCGGGGAGTAAATTGAGTGGGGTGTAAAATTAAATCCATATGGAGTAAGAGAGGCATTATGCAATGCAGTAAGCCGTGTATGATGCTACGTGGTAACACACGTAATGCAGAGATCAACAACAAATCCATCTAGTGATGTGATGTCTTCAGGGCAGCCAGGATTTGGTGAAGAGACAGAGAAATCTTGACTCCATGTTTTAGGAGGCTGGTTTCTTATATTATGATATATATTATGTTAAAAATGCCACACTAAAACGGTATTAAAAGAACAGAGAGAAAGGATGTATTAGAAGGCGAGACGGGAATAGAAAGGAATGAATAACAAAGGCTTGTGTCTCCCAGAGAGTCCGAGAGCTGCTGCTTCCTTGATTGGTCAGTAAGTAGAAACATCTCACATTGACCAATCAAGGAAGCACCTGCTGCATTCCAGAGTCGCAGATAACAATTGGTTTACATTTGTTCCTGAGGCCTTCTCAGTTTCTCAGGAGAAGAAATTCCTAACAAAATATCATAACTACAGTCTAGCAGAGTTCTTCTTTCCCCCGGTCACTCCAGTTAGCCCAGCACAATGTCTTGTGGGAGCACCAGCACACCTGTGAGACAAGTCTGACAGAATAAAGCTTCGTCTCCCAGAACAGCTTGGAGAAAAGGGCTGGAGAGGCAGGATCATCATTTTCACGCAGGCCGTCGATGTCCCGTTTTGTTACTAGTTTAACATTTTTGGTACTTGAGAAGACAGGGGCTGAAGTCCAGTATTTGGTGGCAGAAATGATCGACATTTCCTTCTGATGATCTGCCGGGGTAAAGAATGTCCTATGGCCTTACCTGCTTCTGGATGAGGTGAAAATCCTTGCCGTAGGTGTGGAGAGCCTTTTGGAAGGACTCCTTCTCCTCAGGTGTCCATCTATCAGAGTCTGGCAAGAGAAAGCAGCAGGTAAATCCAGCCCTGCAGCCACTGGAAGTAGATCCCACTGGCTGCCGAAACAAAATCGACACCAGCCACCATTCACGTGCGTACGTGTCTGCTCCCTCAGAAGGTAAGGAAGACAAGAGCAGGCATTCCCCCCAGGGAGAACGCTTGGAAAACAAGTAAAGCTGAAGGAGTAGATGCTGGTGCTTTCCCCGCCCCCAGAGAAGATGGGACCTTGTGCTGCTCTTAAGCACTACTGGTTTAAGCAGAAATGCTTGGCACGGTAATTAGGGGGACGGCAGCATCTGTCAGTGAAGGAAGAAGCTCTGCTTTGGTTACCTGTGTAATGATAATCAGCCAAGGGATGGCCTTGCGGTGTTGGAGGCCCCCCCGAGAGCAACATCTCCAGAGCCTCCTGCAAGATCCAAAGGAAAATGCTCTAGCTGCCCCGCAACGAACAAAGGAGGCAAGACCCACAAATGCTGCCTTTCAGCCACTTTGCCTCTTCAGGGATTCAGGCCACTGGATCTCATACGGGTCAAACGTTGTGATTTGCTCCCAGTCCCTCATTTTTTGTCTGCCCAGCCCTTTGATCCTGGTCCCCAAGAGTGGCATTTTGCTCACCAACTCAGTGGTTTTACTCCTCCTGCACCAGCATTGCCTCAGCTCTCTGAGGCTTCAGGGAATTTCCCCTCAAAATGTCTTAGAGAACACAGATCTCCAGGAGATTTACAAGGCAGCAGGCTGCAGGACCCTCCGCCGGCGCCTCCGGGAGAGATATTCTCCCTGCTGGAGCCGTTTGGGCTCACCCCTGACGCAGCTGGAGGAGACGCAGCAGGCAGCAAGTGCTCTGCTTCTTGTTAACTCCCTTCTTCAAAGAGCAGCCAGGAAAGGCTGTCCCCGTGCCCGGGCCTTGTGAATTCCCTGCCCACGCTTCTGTGCGCCCAAAGAGCCGCTTCTTACCGGAACGCTGCCGCGTGCCTGGTGCAGGCAGTGCAGGGCGAGCTCCAGGTTAGCTGCTGCCCTGGGAATGCCACGGGAGCTGGCCATGGCCAACAGTTCTCTTACTGCAAGCACAACAAAAACCCACCGAAAGTCAGGCTTGAGCTGAGAAAGGGCAAAGGTTGCCATACAAGGCAGAAGGAAAGCACAAGAGCTACAGACAGCAGCTTGGAGAGCATGAAAAGGAGAGCAAGGAAAGAGGCACCTGAACCAAGGGCCCCCGCCACGTAGTAATAAGAGGTGGTGGCCAATCTCCCCTCTTCCACTGGCTAATGGCCCTGACCAACTTGGAGAGCAGGACGCTTGCTCTTTTTCCTGCTCCGCTGCAAAAGCAGAGCGATCTCCTTGCCTCTAACACTTGCACGTGGGAAGATGGGCAAGACAAGGAGAGATGCAGAGCCTGCAAAAAGCTGCCTTTTTACCCAAAAAGGAGCGTTTTACACACCCGAGTATCTCAGGGGTGGAAGAAAAGCTTGACAGCTACCTCTGTCAGGTTTTTCCATGTCAGAGTCATCTTCCCCCCAGGGCTTCCAGACCAGGGTTGCAGGCTCTTCATCCTCACTTGGTGGTCTGCTCTGCAGCTCAGGGAGCTCGGCCTGAAAGTCGCTGCCAACATTGATGTGTCTAGAGGAAGAAGGAGGTGGACTTAAGAAAGGCAAGTGGTCAGGAGACACCTCCCGTGGACCCAGAGGCTTGAAGCAATGCCACCCTGACTCTGAAATAGCAGTTCTCCTCCTCGCCATTCCTCAAGTTTGCTCTCCTTCAACCCTATGGCAAAACTCACGGCTGAACGTGGGCTCTTGCTTTCCTTTTCATTGTGCCTCTCCTTTCCACCTGAAAGAGATCAAAACAATGCTCCAGATAAAAATCGTTCTGCCAAGAGGTGTGCGTAGCCTTCCTTCTCATCCTCGCCATTGCAAACCACGAGCTCCTCTCTCCCAGCTCCCCTCAGTTTGGTGCAATTGCTGGGGTTTTCACTTGGAATTTCCAAGGCAGGACCCTCTAGCAGTCTGCACTTTCCTCAAGAGGGGAAGCAGAAGGCCGTGCACCACTCTCTCCGGTCTTGGGGCCAGTGAGAAGGCCCAAGAGAGTGGCATGGAAGATGTGCCAGTGGAAGCTTAGGTTGGATTTGAGGAGAAGGTCCTTCATCCAGAGGGTGGCAGGGCACTGCAACAGCCTCCCCAGGGAAGGCGTCACAGCACCAAGTCTGAGAGAGCTCCAAAAGTGTTTGGACACTGCTCTTGGGCAAAGGGTGTGATTCTTGAGGCTGTCCTGGGCAGGCCCAGGAGCTGGGCTCAATGATCTTTGTGAGTCCCTTCCAGCCCAGGAAATTCTGTGATACGGGCACTGTGTTCTTGAGAAGGAGCACTCAAGATGGCACTTCAGGGCTGCCTTTCGACCGTGAGGCAGGACCAGCCCTACGCACACGGAAAAACATAGACAAATCTATACCAATATGTCTATAGAAAAGAGATCCAATGTGGGTGGGAGAAAAAAAAATCTATAAAGATATTAAAATAGCATGGATCTGTAAGTGATGCAAGTATGTAAGTATATAAGAATTGCTGAAACCAGATCATTTTTGAAGATGAAAGTCAGTATTGGAGGACCAGCCCAGCAAACTGCTTCCATGCCCTGAACGACAGGGATCACAGAGGAGAAGTCCCATCATTCTGGTTTTTGACGCTTTAGAGGAGGTGTGAGCAGAGGCCGGGCGTGCCAGGACTTGTTGACACGGATCCCCTGAACTCCTCAGTAATGACCAATTTGTTTTGGGGTCACCGCAACATAGTTTTAGGGCTTAAATGGGTGCCAAGAATTTTTGATCAGGTTGTCAGTGGACGAGGATCTGCAGCTGCACCGTGACAGCTCTCTACGTCCTCTACGGAAAGGTCTGTGTTTCCCCTGGAGGCAAACATCATTCCTACAGAAGTTGGAACCCCCCCCCCCCTTTCACGTGTAACCTTGACTGGGGAAAGTGACCACGCACCATGTCTGTCGTGGCTGGTGGGACAGCCAGCTGGAGCCTCCTGCCATCCTGTTAGCGGTTTGAGGGCAAACGGGGGGATTTTCTTACCGTTGACAGTCCCAAAGTGCTGTGGGGATGCCTGGCGGCAGACGAGGAGACGAGGATGTCGATCCAGAGGCCAGATCTGGCGCTGAGTCCAGAAGGTGGCTGGTCAGGGACAGCCCAGGAGCAGATCCTGCAGCTGCTGCTCCACCGCTGCTCCGGCAGTGTTCCGCCAACGGCCGCAGCAGTAGGAGACAACGGCAGTTGCTACGGGCACAGCCCAACCTTCCATATGGAACCCCAGGGGACCCAGGGGACAGAAACAGGCATGGGCCACCTTGGCCCCTTTTACTTCTTCTGGTGCAAGTTTGCTCGGAGAACCTTGCCATCGGGGCATTTCTCATCAGTGCTCTGGATGGGCAAAAGCAGGGCAGGGACAGCTCTGGGTTTTCTCGGTGCTTCCTCTGTAAGGCACCTCCAGCTGAACGTGCACAGGAGCCCGGCTCTGTCCAAGGGTCCATACCACACCTCCTGCCCTCGAGAACCAGAAGGACTCCTTCCACTGGCTCTCCTCTGGCTCTGAGAGGAGCTGGAGGTTGCAAGTCGTCCAGTGGAGAGCCAACTCCAAAGCTTCCTCTCAAAGTGCACGCTGTCACCCTGCCCCCTTTCTCAATTGTCCTATTGGTGCCCAATATCGTCACTTGATGATTTCCCTCCTTTGGGCTCCTGAGCCTGTCTCTCAGCTCAACACTCCTTCCTTGAAACTTGGAGAAACAGGATGTTTTTCAGGGGAACTGATGGGGACACACACACAGGGACAGCACACCAGCATTTCTGTAGCAAACGTGCATGAAGAATTGCTTGGTCTCTCTTCCAGCTCCCCTGAAGAAGCTGGACGCTCATCTCAAAAGACTGTGGGATTCCTCTAGGAAAGGAACACAAACAGAATTACTTTTCCACACTAATGTCCCTGATGCTTGTTTTAGTACTTAGGTCCCAGGTGTGGCAAAACCCAGCCAGTTTTACTGCTTTCCTGCCTAAGGGTAAGCCAAAGCAAATCTGCCTTCCTTCCCCACCTGCAAACCGAGGGGGCAGCTGTGACAGGGCCCGCTGCATTGCAGGTTACTTTGTAGGCTCCAAATCCCAGCTGCCCTGGCTCCATCAGACAAGGGCAAGCTTGGGTCGGCTTCCCAGAACCAGCCTGGCACCTCCCCCCCCTCCCTGGCCCCCTCTCCGTCCTCCACAGCCCCTGCTACCAAAACCTTGCTAGGCAGCGCCATTTGCTGGGCTAGATAAAAGAGGGAGCTTGTGTGAGGGGATAGAATGTAAGAAAATAAGAATAGCACATGTGATAAATAGGTGTGATTCGTGCTGACAAAAATTGAAACAGTGATCAATATTGATACTGTAATTAATATTTGGAGATAATAAAATGGTTAAAAAGTGAAATGCCAGGGGAGGGATCCATCCCCCCTCTTTCTCTTGCAGATGTTCAAGACAGGAAGGAGTAAGAGATAAGTATTACTAAATTTATCTGGAAAAAAAGGGAAAACTTGGGTGGAAATCAGGAACATGTTAATTGTATGAGATTTATTGCTTTAATGTTAGAACATGGCATTGGCTTATATAATGTTAGGTTTGGCTCATATTATACCAGCTTAGTGCGCATGTGTAATCCAAAGGTGAAATAAAGGACACCTGAGGAAGAGGAGAAGCCTTCCTCAGACGACCCCCAAAGAATGGTGCGACCACCTAAAAGAGATGGTGGCGCATGCGTGATGAAGATGATGATGAGGGTGGAGATAGGATTGTGACGAATCGAAAATGGGAGGAGATGGTGATGGTACACAGCATAAAAAAAGGGGAACTGTAATTTAACGACCTTGTACGTGAGGTGGCAGGGGTCCCAAAACCCACGCACCCCGTACCCTGCGGTAATTTTTGCTTATGCGCTATTATAAGAACCAGATTATACCTCATTTTAACCAAATTGTACTGCCTACATTTTGAGTGTATTCACTTTTATCTATTCTAAACTACTTCATTAAAATTGCTGCTACATTTAATTCTGTTTGGTTTTTTTATTGTGATTGGATAACTGGGCAAACATAACAGTGCAGTAGGTAATCTCACCCCTGAGGAGTTGCAGCTGTACTAATCACCAAAGATTAGGAACAGGCCTGCCCTTAACAGGCCACAGCTGTATCCAATGAGTGCTACAAAAGAGTGGGTTAACTGGTTGAGTGGCGAGCTGGAGTTTGTTGGCTGTGCTGTGAAGAAGAAGAAGGTGAAGAAGAAGAAGGTGAAGAAGAAGAAGAGGAAGAAGAAGAAGAAGAAGAGGAAGAAGAAGAAGAAGAAGAAGGTGAAGAAGAAGAAGGTGAAGAAGAAGAAGAAGAAGAAGAAGAAGAAGAAGAAGAAGGAGGAGTCTGTGCTGTGAGGAGCTGCCCATGAGAAATCACCAAGAAGGTGTGGAACTTTTGCAATAAGACGACAACAAGTTGGATTGTTCTTTGGTGCAAATACCAAAGCTGTGAGAAGTGAGAGGACAACGATCACGCCCGCTCTGCTTTAGCTAAGGGGATTGGTGGAGGCCCAGAGCGGGAGACTGGTCCTTTAAAGAGAAACTGAAACTGAACTACTGATGTCTTTGTGGTGCAGGTGGATATTTATTTTGTACAATCGGAGAAATTAGAAACGTCCTCGAAGGTGGTCAAGTCCATCTGTCCCCCAAAATGAAACCAAGTCTTGTGTTGCTGGGCAACAAAAAGGACTCAACCGGCTGCTTTTATCCCAGGAACTATGGTGAGACAACACCACTCATTTAGATCCAATTTATGGAATTAAAGCAAGCCTCCCTTTCCACTCCCAGCCGAGATTTTTAGGCATCAGCGGATGAAGCCCCACCGTTATTTCATGGGCAGGAATGGAGACACACCTTTGTAAGTCCTGCCAGCTGAGCAAGGGGCTGGGCCTAGGGGAGGACTCATGCGCCCAGATTCTTCTCTCAGGGCAAGTGCCCTGCTCGCAACACCAGGCAAATGGAACAAACATTGCTTGAGTGATTTCATACAGACAAAAAGACAAAATGGAACAAACTTTGGTTTAATGATAAAGACAGATTGTGTCTCAACAAAGGCAAAATGACAAAAGAGGGAGCACAGAGAACACCAAAGCTCTTACTGACAAATCTACTAATACTACTAATGCTAATCGTTAATAATAGTAATGAATCTTAACTAGTAACTGGTGAGATTCCTATCACGCAAACTAAGATTCCTATCACGCAAAGTTGGTTTAATGATAAAGACAGATTGTGTCTCAACAAAGGCAAAATGACAAAAGAGGGAGCATAGAGAACACCAAAGCTCTTACTGACAAATCTACCAATACTACTAATGCTAATCGTTAATAATAGTAATGAATCTTAACTAGTAACTGGTGAGATTCCTATCACGCAAACTAAGTGGAAGAATAAACAACCCTAAAGACTTAAAAAACAATCTTAATTCTATCTAGTCCTCCTGACGCCTAACTCTAGGCTAGCCCTGGACGACTGCAGGGCTAATTGGGTCTTTTCTTCTTGGGGAGAGGCTCTGCTTCCTTCCGTGGCCGATGTCTTCTCCTGTGTTTGTTCCTTTCCTTCATGGTTTCAAACACCCTGGAAGACAGGAAACAAACCATCCATTGTTAACCTAATACACACCATTAATCCAAGCGCCGAGACCTGCGTTTCAGGATGAATTTCTGTCTTTGCAGGCTGCGACACATTTGTAAATTGATCAGCACCATGAGTCTGATCTGTCTTGTTCCAATTCCTTGAAATGTCTTCCTCCTTTTGCTTCATCCTATTTTCAATTTGATCAGCAGCATCAAACCAAGGTTTGATGTCTCTATTCCCGCTTGTATGAATTGAGTCTTGCTGGGGCACGGCAAGGTTTCATTTGGAATGCTGGGTTTTAACCAAGCCCTTTGGGTTTAAAGTGGCTTGTAAGCTTGAGCACGGCTGCGAGGGGCGATCCTCCAAGTGCCCTCAGCTTCCCCTGTGGTGCCTTTGAAAACGGTCAGCCCGTTTTAGTCCAAAGGCGCGGCTTTGAGCAGAAAGAGGAGGAACTTGCGCACCGTTTGCACTGCCCGCACGGAAAGGGGCCTCCCGCCGAATGGGGCGGCTGGCGCGGTTGGCAGCAGGGACAGTCCGCGCTGCGAGCCCTCTTGCGGCTTCTCTTCCCTGTCTCCCCATTCTCCTTTCTGGGAGGGCTTTTGCTCCTCTTTGGTTCGCCCACAGTCTGGAAATCAAAGAATCCTTATCAATGCTTCCTTCCTCTCAGAAAGCTGGAAATCAGAGCCTCCAGCACAAAAAATCTATTGGCCTAAGCAAATTCCTCCAAACCCTGAAGAGCTGAGAAAACGGCTGGATTTGGCAGTGGGCTGCGGCGGGCTGCCAACCCAGCACTGGGAGGAAAATACTCCTCTTCTCTCCAGCCCAAAGCAGTGGGATAAATACGTGGGGATCTACAGTTCTACATCTCTTATTTATACCTCTCTGCCTAACATCTATTTCTCTCTGGTTTTCCTCCACAAATGTCTAGGGAATGGGTTTTGAATTCAGTCAAATTAGGGAAGACACATGGTTGCCCATTTTCTACCAAAATACTCTCAATCTCTCTCTGTGTGTGTGTGTGTGTGTGAACCAAATTGCTGCTTGCCAGTAAGGAAAGTTTTAGCGGAGCCACAGCACCGGCAGCTTGTTCTTGGGGAGTACGCTGGGATGCTACGGAAGATCCCTGAAAATCTGCGGCATCTCCATGAACGCAGCCCGGGTGGCCGATGTTAGCAAGCGGTGGGGAATTAAATTAGGGCTCTGATTGGAATCAGCGAGGGTGCCAGACCTTGAGAAACCAATCTGTAGAGAGTCAAAGCCCACTTGGGTGGCGGTGCAGCTTTGTTGGGTCAAAGTTATGCTCCGGAATATTTCGGGGCAGCGGCACAACGAAGCCCTGGAGCAGCATCTGCCGCGCCTTTCCCGGTGTGTGGGACGATGGGATGCTGGCAAAGCGGCGTCTCGCATGGCTCGCCAGCGGGTTTTCTCCCCTTCTCCCAGTTTCTTGGCCCCCCCCCCCCCCCCGCCCCGGCATGTCTCAATTTTCTTCCCGCTCACCTGAGCAGGAGTGCTGGCAAGTTTGGCAAGTTTATGCTCTTTTTTCCAGGAGTAGTAGTACTCCACACACTGTGCCACGGTCTTACTCTGGATCTGTTGTGAAGAGAAAAAGAAGGCATCTAAAACGGCCATCCTGTAGGGTGCATTGGAGAAAAAGTAGAATCTGGAGTAAAGGAGGAGGTAAAATCGGGGAGTAAATTGAGTGGGGTGTAAAATTAAATCCATATGGAGTAAGAGAGGCATTATGCAATGCAGTAAGCCGTGTATGATGCTACGTGGTAACACACGTAATGCAGAGATCAACAACAAATCCATCTAGTGATGTGATGTCTTCAGGGCAGCCAGGATTTGGTGAAGAGACAGAGAAATCTTGACTCCATGTTTTAGGAGGCTGGTTTCTTATATTATGATATATATTATGTTAAAAATGCCACACTAAAACGGTATTAAAAGAACAGAGAGAAAGGATGTATTAGAAGGCGAGACGGGAATAGAAAGGAATGAATAACAAAGGCTTGTGTCTCCCAGAGAGTCCGAGAGCTGCTGCTTCCTTGATTGGTCAGTAAGTAGAAACATCTCACATTGACCAATCAAGGAAGCACCTGCTGCATTCCAGAGTCGCAGATAACAATTGGTTTACATTTGTTCCTGAGGCCTTCTCAGTTTCTCAGGAGAAGAAATTCCTAACAAAATATCATAACTACAGTCTAGCAGAGTTCTTCTTTCCCCCGGTCACTCCAGTTAGCCCAGCACAATGTCTTGTGGGAGCACCAGCACACCTGTGAGACAAGTCTGACAGAATAAAGCTTCGTCTCCCAGAACAGCTTGGAGAAAAGGGCTGGAGAGGCAGGATCATCATTTTCACGCAGGCCGTCGATGTCCCGTTTTGTTACTAGTTTAACATTTTTGGTACTTGAGAAGACAGGGGCTGAAGTCCAGTATTTGGTGGCAGAAATGATCGACATTTCCTTCTGATGATCTGCCGGGGTAAAGAATGTCCTATGGCCTTACCTGCTTCTGGATGAGGTGAAAATCCTTGCCGTAGGTGTGGAGAGCCTTTTGGAAGGACTCCTTCTCCTCAGGTGTCCATCTATCAGAGTCTGGCAAGAGAAAGCAGCAGGTAAATCCAGCCCTGCAGCCACTGGAAGTAGATCCCACTGGCTGCCGAAACAAAATCGACACCAGCCACCATTCACGTGCGTACGTGTCTGCTCCCTCAGAAGGTAAGGAAGACAAGAGCAGGCATTCCCCCCAGGGAGAACGCTTGGAAAACAAGTAAAGCTGAAGGAGTAGATGCTGGTGCTTTCCCCGCCCCCAGAGAAGATGGGACCTTGTGCTGCTCTTAAGCACTACTGGTTTAAGCAGAAATGCTTGGCACGGTAATTAGGGGGACGGCAGCATCTGTCAGTGAAGGAAGAAGCTCTGCTTTGGTTACCTGTGTAATGATAATCAGCCAAGGGATGGCCTTGCGGTGTTGGAGGCCCCCCCGAGAGCAACATCTCCAGAGCCTCCTGCAAGATCCAAAGGAAAATGCTCTAGCTGCCCCGCAACGAACAAAGGAGGCAAGACCCACAAATGCTGCCTTTCAGCCACTTTGCCTCTTCAGGGATTCAGGCCACTGGATCTCATACGGGTCAAACGTTGTGATTTGCTCCCAGTCCCTCATTTTTTGTCTGCCCAGCCCTTTGATCCTGGTCCCCAAGAGTGGCATTTTGCTCACCAACTCAGTGGTTTTACTCCTCCTGCACCAGCATTGCCTCAGCTCTCTGAGGCTTCAGGGAATTTCCCCTCAAAATGTCTTAGAGAACACAGATCTCCAGGAGATTTACAAGGCAGCAGGCTGCAGGACCCTCCGCCGGCGCCTCCGGGAGAGATATTCTCCCTGCTGGAGCCGTTTGGGCTCACCCCTGACGCAGCTGGAGGAGACGCAGCAGGCAGCAAGTGCTCTGCTTCTTGTTAACTCCCTTCTTCAAAGAGCAGCCAGGAAAGGCTGTCCCCGTGCCCGGGCCTTGTGAATTCCCTGCCCACGCTTCTGTGCGCCCAAAGAGCCGCTTCTTACCGGAACGCTGCCGCGTGCCTGGTGCAGGCAGTGCAGGGCGAGCTCCAGGTTAGCTGCTGCCCTGGGAATGCCACGGGAGCTGGCCATGGCCAACAGTTCTCTTACTGCAAGCACAACAAAAACCCACCGAAAGTCAGGCTTGAGCTGAGAAAGGGCAAAGGTTGCCATACAAGGCAGAAGGAAAGCACAAGAGCTACAGACAGCAGCTTGGAGAGCATGAAAAGGAGAGCAAGGAAAGAGGCACCTGAACCAAGGGCCCCCGCCACGTAGTAATAAGAGGTGGTGGCCAATCTCCCCTCTTCCACTGGCTAATGGCCCTGACCAACTTGGAGAGCAGGACGCTTGCTCTTTTTCCTGCTCCGCTGCAAAAGCAGAGCGATCTCCTTGCCTCTAACACTTGCACGTGGGAAGATGGGCAAGACAAGGAGAGATGCAGAGCCTGCAAAAAGCTGCCTTTTTACCCAAAAAGGAGCGTTTTACACACCCGAGTATCTCAGGGGTGGAAGAAAAGCTTGACAGCTACCTCTGTCAGGTTTTTCCATGTCAGAGTCATCTTCCCCCCAGGGCTTCCAGACCAGGGTTGCAGGCTCTTCATCCTCACTTGGTGGTCTGCTCTGCAGCTCAGGGAGCTCGGCCTGAAAGTCGCTGCCAACATTGATGTGTCTAGAGGAAGAAGGAGGTGGACTTAAGAAAGGCAAGTGGTCAGGAGACACCTCCCGTGGACCCAGAGGCTTGAAGCAATGCCACCCTGACTCTGAAATAGCAGTTCTCCTCCTCGCCATTCCTCAAGTTTGCTCTCCTTCAACCCTATGGCAAAACTCACGGCTGAACGTGGGCTCTTGCTTTCCTTTTCATTGTGCCTCTCCTTTCCACCTGAAAGAGATCAAAACAATGCTCCAGATAAAAATCGTTCTGCCAAGAGGTGTGCGTAGCCTTCCTTCTCATCCTCGCCATTGCAAACCACGAGCTCCTCTCTCCCAGCTCCCCTCAGTTTGGTGCAATTGCTGGGGTTTTCACTTGGAATTTCCAAGGCAGGACCCTCTAGCAGTCTGCACTTTCCTCAAGAGGGGAAGCAGAAGGCCGTGCACCACTCTCTCCGGTCTTGGGGCCAGTGAGAAGGCCCAAGAGAGTGGCATGGAAGATGTGCCAGTGGAAGCTTAGGTTGGATTTGAGGAGAAGGTCCTTCATCCAGAGGGTGGCAGGGCACTGCAACAGCCTCCCCAGGGAAGGCGTCACAGCACCAAGTCTGAGAGAGCTCCAAAAGTGTTTGGACACTGCTCTTGGGCAAAGGGTGTGATTCTTGAGGCTGTCCTGGGCAGGCCCAGGAGCTGGGCTCAATGATCTTTGTGAGTCCCTTCCAGCCCAGGAAATTCTGTGATACGGGCACTGTGTTCTTGAGAAGGAGCACTCAAGATGGCACTTCAGGGCTGCCTTTCGACCGTGAGGCAGGACCAGCCCTACGCACACGGAAAAACATAGACAAATCTATACCAATATGTCTATAGAAAAGAGATCCAATGTGGGTGGGAGAAAAAAAAATCTATAAAGATATTAAAATAGCATGGATCTGTAAGTGATGCAAGTATGTAAGTATATAAGAATTGCTGAAACCAGATCATTTTTGAAGATGAAAGTCAGTATTGGAGGACCAGCCCAGCAAACTGCTTCCATGCCCTGAACGACAGGGATCACAGAGGAGAAGTCCCATCATTCTGGTTTTTGACGCTTTGGAGGAGGTGTGAGCAGAGGCCGGGCGTGCCAGGACTTGTTGACACGGATCCCCTGAACTCCTCAGTAATGACCAATTTGTTTTGGGGTCACCGCAACATAGTTTTAGGGCTTAAATGGGTGCCAAGAATTTTTGATCAGGTTGTCAGTGGACGAGGATCTGCAGCTGCACCGTGACAGCTCTCTACGTCCTCTACGGAAAGGTCTGTGTTTCCCCTGGAGGCAAACATCATTCCTACAGAAGTTGGACCCCCCCCCCCCCCCTTTCACGTGTAACCTTGACTGGGGAAAGTGACCACGCACCATGTCTGTTGTGGCTGGTGGGACAGCCAGCTGGAGCCTCCTGCCATCCTGTTAGCGGTTTGAGGGCAAACGGGGGGATTTTCTTACCGTTGACAGTCCCAAAGTGCTGTGGGGATGCCTGGCGGCAGACGAGGAGACGAGGACGTTGATCCAGAGGCCAGATCTGGCGCTGAGTCCAGAAGGTGGCTGGTCAGGGACAGCCCAGGAGCAGATCCTGCAGCTGCTGCTCCACCGCTGCTCCGGCAGTGTTCCGCCAACGGCCGCAGCAGTAGGAGACAACGGCAGTTGCTACGGGCACAGCCCAACCTTCCATATGGAACCCCAGGGGACCCAGGGGACAGAAACAGGCGTGGGCCACCTTGGCCCCTTTTACTTCTTCTGGTGCAAGTTTGCTCGGAGAACCTTGCCATCGGGGCATTTCTCATCAGTGCTCTGGATGGGCAAAAGCAGGGCAGGGACAGCTCTGGGTTTTCTCGGTGCTTCCTCTGTAAGGCACCTCCAGCTGAACGTGCACAGGAGCCCGGCTCTGCCCAAGGGTCCATACCACACCTCCTGCCCTCGAGAACCAGAAGGACTCCTGCCACTGGCTCTCCTCTGGCTCTGAGAGGAGCTGGAGGTTGCAAGTCGTCCAGTGGAGAGCCAACTCCAAAGCTTCCTCTCAAAGTGCACGCTGTCACCCTGCCCCCTTTCTCAATTGTCCTATTGGTGCCCAATATCGTCACTTGATGATTTCCCTCCTTTGGGCTCCTGAGCCTGTCTCTCAGCTCAACACTCCTTCCTTGAAACTTGGAGAAACAGGATGTTTTTCAGGGGAACTGATGGGGACACACACACAGGGACAGCACACCAGCATTTCTGTAGCAAACGTGCATGAAGAATTGCTTGGTCTCTCTTCCAGCTCCCCTGAAGAAGCTGGACGCTCATCTCAAAAGACTGTGGGATTCCTCTAGGAAAGGAACACAAACAGAATTACTTTTCCACACTAATGTCCCTGATGCTTGTTTTAGTACTTAGGTCCCAGGTGTGGCAAAACCCAGCCAGTTTTACTGCTTTCCTGCCTAAGGGTAAGCCAAAGCAAATCTGCCTTCCTTCCCCACCTGCGTGTCACTCGCAGGCCCGCAAACTGAAGCGGCATTGCTCTTAAGAATGATGCGCTGCAAAACAATACTTTCTCTTTTCTGGTAGTCCCACCCTTTATTTGCAGAAATTCTTGCCTGGATAAACAGCAGGCTTTCATGCATTCTAGAGCTCTGAGCCTCAGAAAGAATTACGTACCTCCATGGGATGAAGAGGCTTTTTCATCTTCTATTCTCTTGCAGACAACTGAAACATAGATGTGTAACTCTGGTATTTTCTGCCTGATATGAAACTGGGAATATTAATTTCTTTTATTGCTAATCAATCCAGTGTAGGATAAAGAAAAATAAACCAAATCTGAATTTTTTCTTTCTTTCTGTGGGCGTGCTTTATTTTTTCCCCCCCTTCTTTTATATGTTTTCCCAGAAGTGCTCCCAGCTTTGCTGATGGATTGGCCTTGGCCCAGAGTGAGTTCATCTCAAAGTAAGCTGGAACTGGCTGCATCAAACATGGGGAAGCTTCTGGCAGCTTCTCACTGAAGCCATATCTGTAGTTCCCCACATGAAGTGCAGCCAGAGGATTGTCAGCCCTTTTCTTTGCCCTAGAGAAGCCATGAGCTGTTTTCCTGAGAGCAAGAGCCATCACAGAAAACTGCAGGCTTTTTTTTTTTGTCAGAAAACTCTTAAAGAATAAAAATTATACATTGTCCTGTAATTTGCTAAATTGCTGAGTAAAATCAAAATATTTTCCTCAGCAGTTGATGGACTTCCCATGTCACTTTTCCTCACACAATTTACGTGTTATATATTGTTGTTATTATTCCAATAAATAATTTTAAGTTACGTGTTCTATTTCAATTCTTTACCAGTATGGAGCCTGGCACCCCCACCAAGCCCATTAGTGCGGTAATTACAATGATGTCACTGTTTGTTATTTAAATATAATTTGGGGCATCTGAATATAATTTGGGGGATTTAATGGAGTTATAATATTAAGCTGCGGAATAAGTGGGGAAACTTGCAGACTGCTGATATATTAAAATACTTGAGGAACTTAACTGCCACCCACCTTGTTGCTGGCATGCAAGGGTGCTGCTGACACCAGCCGGGAAACAGAGATCACCAGGGGAGCCATTGTTCCATCCTTTGACAGGCACTCAGGGTTTGCAGGGGTGTTTTTTGTATCCCAGTCTCCAGTGACAGCTCCTGAGTGTTAACGCCTCTCATGTCATGCACCATAACACAAAAAAGGGGACAAGGGCGGTGTGACTGGGCATTGGCCATCCAAGGACTTCAAAGTCCTTTGCAATTCTGAAGTCCTTAGGAATTGTTTCCTTGCTACATAAAATAAAAATTATAATATAAGCAACTACACCGAACTTCTCTGAGCACAATGTAATTCAGAGAGATCAGAGCAGGAATCCTTAGTGCTCCAATCCCTTGTCTTTGTTTTTAAAAAATTGAGCTTGCTGTTGGCTAGAACTATTTTTCACTCCTATTTCACAGCTAAAAGCTAGTAACAAAATCCCAAAACAGTAACATTATATGGAAGAAAAAGACATGGACATTTGTTATACTTAGAATACTTTTAATTTAATTTTGGATAGTTGTGTGGGGACACAGAATAAGGTGGAGGGATTTACCTACTGGAAGCAGCCATTAGATTTCCTTATATTTTTATGACTTTATGTTTGTCATATAATATACATAATAAATTTGGGAAGGATTATAGAATATAGGCTTCTTTCAGCAATAAGCAAATTAATTAAAACACTATGTCACATACAGCATTGTTGTTTAAAACAGCAAAGGATGGCAATTGTCTTCAGAAGTGTATAAATAATAGATGTTTTGGCACTAATGTTACAAAGAAGGAGGACCTATTTCAATGGTATATGGAATGGCAATTGCTTACTCTTTTGTAAATGTGAAAATGTTATTACAAGTGAAAATACCTGGTGAATTCTTCAACTTTAAATGTATAGTTATCTTTTTTTTGAGTCTGTTAATCCACAGAATCTTGAGTAACTCTATAAAAATAATTAAACAATTCCTAAATGTTAATTTGTTAGTTAGTACACAAAATAGAACTGAAACAGTTCTGTGGTAGGACAAACCAGGACAACGCTGTCACAAAAATCCTGTAGGAAACACTTCAGAAACACTGATGGAATGGATTTTACTGACTGCAGTCTTGTAATGTAGCTGGGTGAAAAATATTCTGTTTATTTGTTCACCAATTCTTGCAAACATAAACAACCTCTAGAATTTAAAAGCACAAGTGACAGTCTATGGCACATTGGGCAATATACAATTAACCAATATAAATACAGTGTATAGAAACATACATTTACATACACAGAGAGAAAGAGAAGAAAAAAATTTTTCACTCAGGCTCAAATTAAACATTGCTCAAGTCTTAAAACAAGAGTAAGTATCAACTATGGCATACAACCTTGGGAAACATATTTTTAACAGACATATTTAAAGATAACTATCTGTGATAGGAATTTTTAAAAGCAGTCACTTATAAAAGTTTATAAAAGCAGTCAGTCATTAGAAAGCTGATAAAACTATTTACCTTATGACGTCATACCGACATCTGCAACCTTCAAAGGCAATGGGAATTGTTTTGCTATGTATTATTTCAATGCTATGTTTTAAAAGGCAAAATTCAGAGTCTCTAAATGTACGAAGTATGGATTGCAAACATGAACCAACAGCAAAAAATCAGACTGAGCTGATGCAGATCACAACTGTGACATCAAAATTGATCAAGCAACACAAATTCAGTACTATCTGTTTCATGGAATCATGGAATTTTAATTTTTATAAAATTCACCAATACTGTTGTCCCATACGTCAATGTGAAATGTAAGATTATATAGGCTCCACTTTATACAGGATATATTGGAGAAGGGAGAGCTCATAGTGCTGTTAAACTGAAGTGGAAGTGAATTTAGCAACAGCATTCTGGGAAGAGATACACAATGAAAAATGGATTAGTCAGGGAAAGGTTGTTACAGTAAATGAGACATGAAATGATAAATGCCTTGATGAGGGTTTTGAGGTGTTAGGGTGGATAAGGAAGGGGCCACTATGGCTGTGTATTTCTAACATTTTTACTTCACTTTATGTTCCATTGCAAATGATTGACAGAATCATTACCAAGCTTATCTTTTGGATAGGACATCTAAGTGAAGCTGCATTGCTTTTTAACATTTCCCAGATAGTTACTAAGAGGATGGAGTACTTTTGTTGCATTTTTCACATTCATTTTCATCTAAATTAAATACCAAATATATATTTTCCTGTCTGCATTTTCTCAGCCTTTCTCTGCTGTCCTCTCACAAAAATAGGAAGAATGTTATTTGGTTCTAAATATTACTCAAATGTTAAGTGCATCTCAAAGCATGTGCACAAAGCAGAAAGTATACAGCATCTTTAATCTGTTATTATGAATATTGCAAATCAAAGAAGAATGTTTTACAATGAAATTACCCTTTGGAATAGAAATTCCAATAGTATTCTTGATTCAAAATTCAGCACTTTGTGTTCTGTATCACTTTTGGATTATTATTCCTATTTTCACTGATTTTAAATATGGATTTTCTTCCATATACAGTTATGGAAGTTAAACAGCATGAAAAAATAAGTGATTTTGAGTTACAGTCATAGTTTATATAAAAAATATATTGAACTCCTTTGAGTTCAATAATAAACTTCTCTATACTTTTTCTAAGTGATGTTTAACAGTCTGGTACCATGTTTCTAAGTAAGTTTCTTATCACCAATTGGATCTTATAGTTTCTGGTGACTTTTTTTTTTTAATTAAGCTTAATAGAAGTGGCACCTTGTTTATGAAACTAGACCTACCTACCAAAAGCTAACATAAAAACCAGACACCTACCAAAAGCTAACATAAAAAAAGGGAAAAGAGTTTAGGGCTTTCAAGGCAAATGTGTTTTGAGAACAAAAATAAAAGTTTATTATATCATCTTTTCCTGTCCACTTATGACTATTTAGATGACACTGGTACTTTCAAGATGCTGATAATCTAAGATTAATAATACACTAGTAGATAAAAAATCAAACCTTAATTTCTGTTAAAAATGCCATGACGGTTAACAAAGAAAGCTATTTAGCAATTTGTAATACCTGGTTATGAGCTCTACTCCAACACTTTCAGTGGTTTGAGAAGTTTACAGATATTTCAGTGTTCTATTACAGATTCGTAAGTCCTTAATTCATAAGTCATTTACTATAAGAGAGATGGAATTTTCTAAGGGGAAAACTTGCTTTGGATTGATTCACAGTATTTTAGTAGTACACACATACTTCTAAATGTTTTTTTATTCTATGAGAACACAAGCTGGAGCAAAGCACTCTGTATGCACTACAGCTATACCTCACAGAAATAATGGTGCCTTATAATATTTGAAATAATTTGGCTACCCAGTTTAATAGATCTATAGTAAGTATATTCTCTATCCATAACTCTTTATTCACTTTAATGCTGACAGTATAATCTATTTCATCCTGATGGAAAGAGAGAAACAAGAACAACTTTGGCAAAACATTCCCTTTGTCAGTGGCCAATCTTTTTCATCATGGACTTGCGTGTTTTCTCTCCAACACTTCAGATCTCTGCTTACTAAAATGATGATTTACCATTTTCAGCTTCTAGGTTATTCTGAGTTTTGAATTTTCAAGAATGGGCTAGAGCTTGCTGCACATTTGCTGTACTCCAGTATTTCACAGGGAATAGTGATTCCACTTTAGCGTGCTTACCAATAGTTCAGTATTGGCGCCATGACCTTTAATGTCAAGCACTTTTGTGAAGTACTGGATGTCTTTACCTATTCACTCAGATCATGTTAAAGTTTATCACCATATAAAAACATTTTTGGTGTCATTCTAAATTATCTTATAATGGGCATAAAAGGCTGCATGGTGAATAAAGACAATGGGTTGGAATGGAGTTTAATGGACATCCTTAGCTAATTCTGCAATTTAATGTAAACAGCACCTTTCAAAACTAGAGAAAAAGCATTTTGTAATTTATTTTAAATGGGGGACAAAAAGATGTGACCCTAATAAGAAAATCCTTCCTCCTGAACTACAGGGATTTTGGCATATAAACTCCTGAAGAATATTAAACTTTTGAGCTAATAATGCAGTGTTGCTTTCTTCTATGTAATGCTTCAAAGAGACAGGTTTTTTTTCCAGAAAAGGTATGGAGAGTTTTTCCCCACTTTTGATGTGCTTCCAGTGATGCTTGTATCAACCATGAACAAACTAACCATTGTTAACTTAACATTTTAAGGATTTTAATTAAAACACTGTTGTAAATAACCAATTGGGGTCACAATAAAGCAACTAATTTGGTTTCTGTGTTCTGTTTCTCTCCAGCAACTAAATTTAGTGATTTAGTATCTATGTACTTTGCTATCTCCCATACTTATTTTTTGAAAACAAATCTGTCCTAATAAAGAACCAGTACAAAATTGAGTCAATGTTGAAATCCTTTCATCTAGAGATCTGTGATGCTTTAAAGAAATAATACTTTTTGTCTTGAAAGCATGCACTGAGTTACTGTTACTGAGAGAGCAATTACTGCATTTTTAACATTAAATAGACTCCTTTTCTAACTGACTTTAAATCTGAGCAGGCAGATTAAGTTTAACAGACAATTTTGGTTTCTTCTTCTTCAGAGACAGCCTAATCTGCATGCTGAAATCTGTCATTTTTCATAGCCATTATTTGCCCTTTCTGAAAAAAGCCTCTGAAATTAGTAAGTGGGTAGTTTTTTTTAGTTCTACCAAAATGCTTTTTCTTTTAAGGATCTGATTTACTACCTCTTATGTATGTCCGAGGGCAATTCAGAGGGACAAGTTATTTATTAAAAAATAAGTTTTTTTATATGACCCCTTTTGCAATAGATCTCTCCCATTACAAACCATGCTTAGTTTACAGATGTGTGCACGAAGAGCTATCAGAAACTAAAATTCCATAGCTATTTTCTGTGTCCATTCCCACTGCTTGCTCAGTGCCTGCAATTAGAGTATGCAAGTAAGACACAATTGATTTTTCAAAAGTCAGCTGTTAAATGAATGTGTGTTGGGGGTTGGTTGCTGGCCGAATTCCAGCGCCCCCACAAAAATCACTCATTCTCCTCTGCTATAATTACAGAGAGGAGGGGGAAAGAAAACACTTTAATGGGATTCATAAGTTAAGGCAAGGATCGGGAAGAAACACTTTAAGGACAAAAAAGGCTCAAAACTTAAAAGATATAAAGAAAAATCTATTAACAGAATTAAAAGAAGATAATGAGAACTAAAATAAACCTTTAGAACCTTTACCCACCTCGCCCTGTTCCCAACTTCCCCCCCCCCCACCCCCAGCACTTTTTTCTTTCCTATTGACAGAGCAGGGAGACAAAACATAGGATTTTTAGTCAGTTTGTTCTGAGGATAGAGAAGTCTCCTTTGCTATGCCATGGGGTCTTTCCCACAGGAGACAGTTTTCTGTGAACATTTCCAACATGGTTCTAATTTTCATGAGTAGCAGTCCTGCCTGACAACCAGCTGAAACATGAGTCCCTCCTACAGGCAAAAACAGTCTTCCCAAAACTGCTTTATTTCATGGGTCATTAAGTTCATGGGGTCTTTAAGGATGAGCGGTTCTAGTATAAAAGCAAGGGTCTTCTTTTTTCTATCTCTGGAAGCAAGAGTTCTTTCTCTCTCTGATCAAGCCTCTCACCAGATCAGAGTTTTTCAGCATCCACACATTCCAGTGCGAGCACCTTTTCTGCATGGGCTGTGGGTGAATTCTGCATCCCCACATCCGCTTCATGAATTACAGGGAAACAGTTTGTTGTATTATAATCCTCACCATGATTTCCAGAAGAATCACAGCTCCAACGCCCAGAGCATCTCTTCCTCCCCCTCCCTCCTTTGCACCGTCCTTAGAGTTGCCATGTTGCTCTCCTCACGTGTTTATGAGTAGATCCTTTTCTCTGATTCAGGAGAGAATCAGTGTTCGTTGGTTCATTTGTTCTCAAGTTCTATCAAGTGGAACAGTTTTTATAGAGTTTTGCAATGCTGAAAGGTTGATCTTGTCCAGGATCCGCACAGGGAATTGCTCGTTGTGCTTCTCACTGTTGGTCACGTGGTCTTTGCTGACACCGCACAAGATGCACAGGCTGCTGGTTCCAGTCAGTGTCCCTCCTCCCGTGAGGCACTAAAAAAAAAGAAAAAAAGCTGCTGCCATTTCTGTCCTTTCGTTTGCAGTGCAGCAGGTTAGAAGTAGCCAGGCAGGCAAAGTCTATTGCTGTCCATGCCAAGACGGCAGCAGCCACGTGTCTGCTTCTGGCCCTGGCTGCTCCCAGTCTCAGCCAGGGCTGCTCCTGGCATGGGCCGCATTGCTGCTCGCAGCGCCAGCATGGCCTCCGGTGGCATAGCCACTGGAAAAGGGACCAGTGGGCTCCTCTGGGAAGGCACCCAGCCAGTCCCGTCACCCCTCCTCACAGGCAAGGGAGAAAGAGGGCTTCCTGTGGTTTTGTCTTTCTTAAGTACGTTATCATAGAGGCGTTACCAGCTTTTCTAATTGGCTTAGCAGTATGTCTATTCTTGGAGCCAGCCAGCGATTGGCTTTACCAGGCATGGAGGAGCTCCTCACAGAAAAAATCGGTTCCCTAGATGGCTCCTTCTCTCCTCACCAAAAATCAATTTATGCAAAACCAACACAATGTGCTTTCCTAAACCTTACAGAAAACTCCCATGAGAGCACCAACTACTAAAAAGGAGAACACAATGTCTATATTTTATATATATATATATATATGCCATCAGCTGATTTTGTTCACAAAAAGAAGACTGTAGAGGTTTGTGGAAATTTTTGAAAGCTGCGGTTCCTATGGCTTATCTTATAAAATAAACTTGCCATGTAATAGAGTAGATATCTCCTGCTTTAGGTCATGTGCCTATTACATGTGATAGGACACTGTTTCTGGTTCTGTCATGCCCCTATAAAAAATCTGAGGAAAAAACTTTGAGCAAAGAAAAACAAGAAAAATACTGTATGCTGGTAAAAAATATAGTTCTACCCAAACTGGGATATCTGGTTACCTAACTTATGGTTTACTGTCACCTCTTGTCCTTCCACTTGTTAAAATTTCTGGAAATCACTCCTTTCACTGAACCAAAATCTGCTTAATTTTCCTTCAACACTCTATCTTTCCTATTTCGTGTCTAAATTGTTTATTTATGTATCCTTTTGTCAGTTTCACTTCATGTCTGCTGTAACAGCCTTCAGAATATCTACACCACACTTTATCTTTCCAGCAGTGTGATAATCTGCAAGATGAATTTCATGAGTAGATCCTTAGATTTAATAATTTTATTTTTTTATATCCATGACTTAGCTTCAAACTATATGTGACTGTCTTAAATTTCCCTCTTTGTCTAAAGCTGTTGTGGCACCAATGCATGCAGTTGTGCACTGTCATGTTGCCTTGGAATACAGGTCTGAGTCAGTTCCAATGTGAGGGCACATTTCCCACACTGTTGCTCAGTTAACAAGAGCTATTAATGGAAGTTTCTAGATGGTGAGAAGCCTAGTACTCTGCTGCTTTGTGTGGAGCCATTCAATTGTTCATCATCTTTCCCTCTGGGACTCCTTGTGGACTGCACCCTTTGCAAGAGCTGGCCTTCTGTGGATCATACCAGAGTTCTATATTACAGGCCAGAAAGAAACCTGTCCTTAAATCACTGCCTATATCCAGGACACCATTCAGCACTGCAAACACTACTTTTGCTTTTGATGGGGTAGTGACTGCAGCAGCAGAGGCACAGATTCCTGCTGATGACAGCTGTACATGTCCTGACACAGCTGTATTGAGATTCTCTGTGCCAGGCGTGAGACTTCTTGTCCACTGATGGTCATATTAAGAAAGAACATACATCTGTAGAGATGGAATGACACCAGGCTACCTCAAGCCAAAAACTCACAATTTTTGTGCTTTGTGTGAAGAAACTACTTGCACCTGTGCAACAGACTCAGGAGAATCCAATTGTGAAGAATGCACTCTGAGCTATTTTACACAAAATCCTAGATTTGTTCTAAAAAACTGTATATTGTTGAATTGATACCAAAACACATTTTGCTTTTCATCTTTTATCCTTTTTTATTTGTTCAGAACTCCTGATATTTGAAGACTATCGTTTTGGATTATTTTTCATAGAAATTGAAAGTGAAATTGAAATTGAAAGCAATTATGAGAAAATACAAGATTAAAAGCAATGCCAAACATAAAATAACCAAGAAAAGCCCACAACTATTTATGTTCAATTACAAAACTTTTAAAATTGAAAGGATGAGAGACACACAAAAAAGTTATTTCCCAGGATCCTTTGGCTGGAAGGGATCATAGTGCAAGTTATGCCACTGTCTAGGAAATTCCCACTGATGTCTACCTCTGTACTTCTTATTGAATGGTGCAGATGTGAGGAGAGGCTGGGGAGTTATAAGAAAAGGACCACAGAAGACAAGCATCTGCAGTATAATACAGAAAGAGAAAATAAAGTGATAGGAGAGACTGAGATATCACTGGCTGAAATAGCTCTTTTATCACTTTCCTTAGCTTCTGCTCTTCCTCCCACTCTCAAGTTGGTAAAGGCAACATATGCAAGCAGGACAGACTGCTAGTGCTGCTTGGCTTCATTCCAAAGCTTGGAATGCACTCCTCACTCCCTAACAGCATGTGTTTGCTTCGTCACATCTTCCCTCATGACTGCAGCTTACTATTAGTGAATAGTGCACCCTCACACTGCTTTCATGATAGATTAGCCATCCTTGTAAAGATAGCATTTGTGGCAGTGTGAGGCTGCATCCACACCTGACAAGACTCTTTAGAAAGGAGGGGAAAATTGCTACTGTTCTAGACAAATAACCAGGTGTTCTTCCAGCAGGAGTAACTTTTGTTACATGATTGTAACAAACAGGATGTACCTGATGTTTTGGCCAGTGCCAGCCACTGCCAGGCTTTTACCTTTACTGTCTGTGGGACGGGGAACAGGCAGACAAATTCAGCTGGGGGGAAGAATGAAGACATCTTGTTAGGGACAGTTATGATATACCTGCACAATCTTAAAATACAGGCAACCCCTGTCATGGGAGAAGGGCTCTACTCCTTACATGAAAACAAGCAACTGGTCCACAGGGAAAAAAATAGAGGGAAGGATGATTTGCTGATGATTTACTTTTTATCCCAGAATAGATAGACCACAATAGAACTGAAGGGAATAAGAAGAGCAGCAGCATCTAATGGGTCCACTGAGGACAGCTTTTACTTTTCATATACCTTTGTTTTGAAAACATGACATTGAGCAATGTTATTCTAAGTCAGCAAAAGTGATTCTTTACTGAAGCCAAGACTGGCATGAGTTTGTTAACTCATGCCACTACAGCACCTGGACATCAGTGAAATCAGTTACTTTGAGAAGCAAATACAAGAAGTTAGTTCTCTGCTGTATACTAAAGCTCAGTTCTGATCCTCCTGAGGGGCATGAGGAACACTGTCTGCATTCATATATTCTTACCTCAGTGTGGGTCTGGGGTGGTGTACAAGGCAGCAACAGCCACAGCAAGAGTGGTGCAGAGTATGAGCATGCATGGCATGATATCACTTAGCAGTACTAGGCTGGCTTTTAGCAAAATTACTGCAGTCTGGCTGTGCACCACTTACCTGTTCCCTTCTGCCAATCAGCTATTGCATTGGAAATCCTTCTTCTCCTCCCAAAGAGCTGAGCTCTTTACAGAAGAATTCCAAATATCTTGCTACAACTCTGGAACATAGTGAGAAAATCTAAGTGTAGAGCTTCAGAAAGCAGTCAGGGTTCTCATAAGAAGGGCAAGGCACTCATCAGCTTGTGAGCATTTACTGTTGTCCTTGTTAGGTGACTCCAGGGGCTTGACTTGGTTATGCACTGCCTCCTGTAAGTTGGCTAAGCTGGTTCTACTCAGAAAAGAGTGCTACTATAAATTCTGACAGTAGAAGTGGCAAAGCTGCCCCACTCCCAGAAAAAGACTATAACTTCAGACTATTAAAACAGGCTTATACTAGTTCTACACTCTGTATGCTGGAAACAAAGAGATTTTGATTTAGTCATCGGCATAGTGAAACTGAAATTATTACCTTGTGGAATCGGCTTCCTTGATAATAAGAACAAGAGGTGAAATGGAAGTCTGCACATATAGTTCTGCATGCTACTATGATTTCTGACCTTTCTCCTATTTTTTCCATACATTTTTCTTTTAAATTGATGTAAAAGAGTTTGGGAAATAATGCAGCTCGTGATCTTCAAGTATTACAATGAAATGCCTTTTTAACACACTTCTGTTCCCTCCCCTAAAATTAAAATATTTCCAAAATTTTGCAAGTAAATGTCTTTGCTGTAAAGCCTAGAAAATGATCTTGCTACTTCAAATTATTCACTTTCGAGGAGCTACTATTGAATCACTCTTCTATTATTACTAGGAGCTACTATTGAATAACTCTTCAGTTAAAAGTTTTATCTAACAGACTATGTGTTTTCTGCCTAAACTTTTGCAAGACTTTACAAGTGGTATCTGCATATGATATAATCTGAAGTTGTACTTGTACTACCACAGAGTTCTATTCCTCGTTTCTACTATGTGATCTTCTAGCAGTCATCCAGTCTTCCACGCCAGTAATTCTGCTCAACGTCTGCAGTCTTAGCTATGTGCTCATGTGGCACACATTCATCATCCCTGCTTTCTTCTAACCATCATGCTAGCATTTGATGCTGAAAAGACTGCTCCGTTTTATGAGAGGAAACACTCTTTGTAAGAGTTAAGGTTAAAGAGTTAAAAAGGTCTTTTTTACAGATTGGTTTTATTATTTGAAGGTCAATTCTCTGTAAAACCGTGATCTATTTAATTGGAGCAGACTACTGATCAAGACAGACCACTTAATGGTCTACTCAGCACTTGAACATTTTAGACTGAAAAAACTGATGGATTTTCTTGTCAGCTGATCTGAGCACTCCTCACAACCACGTGAGTTTGGCATAAACATTGCAAATCACACATGTCATAGAAAATTGAGAGAACCAGGATTTGAAGGAATAATATGAAGTCAGTTCCTTACACAAGACTTTGGAAACACAAGTAATCCAAGTACAGCTGTCACAGAAGCAGCTTGAACTCTTCTTTCTGAGGAAAAAAAGTAAATTCAGATTATGATAGTTTTGTTTGGTAAGAAAGCCTCCGGTTCAGTTATCGAAAAGCAATGAATTAAACCAGTTCAAGAAGGCTTGAGAATGTTCAATTAAGAAAGACATTTTTATCTAAAGCAATTCAGCCATTCTCTACTAAGAGTTAGTTTTCAATAAACTTACTAGCATTTCATATATCAGAACGAAGGATTTTTGTAACAGAATTAGGAACAGTTAACTGCAAGTTCATTATTCTAAAAAAAATAAATTAAATTCTACCCTTTGGAAAGCACAGTGTCAAGAGGGTTTTTTTGAGGGTGGGCATCCTTGGCTAATCAGGCTTTTTTCTAACTCAAACTCTGCAACATATTTATAGTTGATTTGAAACCAAGAAAACATCATTCCCCATACCTTTTGTTCTCAATCTTTTTTACTTGTGGAAAATGAAGAAAATGACAATGTCAACCCTCAGCATCAAATGATGATCAGTTATTTGATCATGTGGTTCATCTAATTGAGTACAAACTACTCAATTAGCTATACAGAGAAATTAATTTTCATTTTGAATTAGCTTTCAGTTAGTTGGTATATCCCAAAGTTAACACCTATAGTACAATCTATACTTATAGTAGAATTTGGTAGCACCTACATGTTACCAAAGTTCTGCCTTTTAATCATAAAATTATAGAACACTGTCATTTGGAAAGGGACCCACAAATATCATCAAGTCCAACTTTTGGCCCTACGCAGGACACTGCAAGAGTCACACCATCTGCCTGAGAGCATTGTCCAAATGCTTCTTGAACTCTGTCAAGCTGTGACCACTTCCCTGGGGATCCTGTTCCAGTGCCCAACCACTCCCTGTGCGAAGAACCTTTTCCTGATATCCAACCTAAACAGCCCCTGACCCAACTTCATGCTGTTACCTCGAGTCCTGTCACTGGTCACAATAAAGAGATCAATGTCTGCCCCTCCTCTTCCTCTTATGTAGAAGTTGCAGACTCCAATGAGGTCTCTCCTCAGTCTCCTCTTCTCCACGCTGAACAGACCAAGTGACCTCAGCCTCTGCTTATATAGCTTTCCCTCCTGACCCTTAACCCTTTCCATAGCCCTACTTTGGATGCTCACCAATAGCTTCATGTCTCTCTTGCACTGTGGCACCCAGAACTGCTCCCTGCACTCAAGGTGAGGCCGCCCCAGTGCAGAGAGCAGAAAAGAGCAGAGCAGAGCAGGACAATCCCCTCCCTTGCCTGGCTGGCAATGCTGTGCCTGATGCCCCCAGGACACGGGTGGCCCTCCTGGCTGCCAGGGCACTGCTGACCATGTTCAACTTGCCATCAGCCAGGACCTCCAGCTCACTTTCCACAGTGCTGCTCTCCAGCCTCTCAATCCCCAGTCTGTCCTTACATTCAGGGTTGCCCCATCCCAGGGCAGAATCTGTTACTTGCCCTTGTTAAACTTCACATGGTTGGTGATTGTCCATTTCTCTAATTTGTTATGATCTCTCTGCAGGGCCTCTCTGCCCTCAAAGGAGTCAACAGCTCCTCCCAGTTTAATGTTGCCAGCACACACAATTCCTTCGAATCCTGTGTCCAGGTAAATGAGTATGTCGAAGAGGATAGAGCCCTGCAGAACCCCACTAGCTGACGGGATGCCAGCCTGATGTTTTTGTAAATTATGCACTATTCTTTCCAAAGAAAACATCCCATTGCAGTTTCATAACAGCCTTGAAAGGCATACAAGAGGAGAGATTATTCCTCTGTAACTGTCCACAAATTATTATCAGAAAAATGTCACAATGTCAAATGTGTGATTTGAAGCACCAGAAACTGCACATAAAAATACATACTTTTCATCCAAACTTGCATTCATTCATGCATGCATGCATGCATTCATTCATGTTTAGCTCAAAGAGAAGTAAATACACAGTCGTCAGTGCACACAGCATTTGGAGTATCAACATATATTGAGCCATGATATACATGGCCATGGGTGAATATTGGAAAACAACATGACTTCATGTGCTGTCACCATAACTGAGATATATGTATGATTGGGAATAATACTTTAATGTACTTTCGTTGATTGTGCAACAACTGCCAATTTTTAGAAAGTATTTTACACTTCATAGCAACCAAGAAGTTGAAAGTGTTTTGCTTAGAAGCTATGCTTTTATGATTTGTCCCATTTCCATACCATTTTATGTCTGACAGTATACTTCACAGTAATTCACAAAAAGTGAGAAACACCTGCATAAATCAGAGCAGACCCCGAAGCAAGTACTGCTTTCTCTACTGATTCATGCAAAATAAATTCTCATTTACATATAGTACTCTTCCTGACCTGTTGACAGAAGGGCCTGATTGTAATGACTATCAGCGCACAGATCAGAATAATGATACTTGTAGAGCTATTAAAAATCACAGAAGTTCTAACACTAGTGTGCCTCACATTATTATGTGATATATATTGTGTGATATACAATGTAGACACTACTAGTGTCTACATTATTGTGTAGACAAAAAAAAATACACATTTGAATAGCAAAAAAGAACAGGTTTACTGCCATAACCATTTCATTTTGTCTGAAGTGTCTCAAACCTCTTTTTTAATTTTTTGGATTTAAATGAAACCTCAAATAATTTGTCTAGAAAGCACGTGAAGAAATTTAGGATTTGCTAGTTTTGAAAGTGCTGCATCAATGTAGACTGTTTTGGTAGCACTGAATTTCACAATTCAACCATAGTTCTGAACCAAAGGTGCTCCTTTGCTTTTATTTGCATCTTTTGTACCAGGTTTTTCAAATTGCACTATCAGCATTTCTGGGGAAGTATTTTAAAAAGTCCTTTGAACAGTTGGAAATGCTTGAATACTTCCAAGAGGCCTTTTAAATGCTTCCTCCCATGGAAGTGGGATTTTGTGACCGTGGTTCAAAGACGAACCGTCCCTACTGTCCTTGTAGAACCTTTGTACAAGTCACCTGCAGCCACAAGCCGGGTAAACTATTTACCATGCCAACAGGCGGCGGGAACGAGAGAGTAAATTCGTGTTTTAACAAGTAAGGCTTTCTACCCTCGCACATTCACTTCACTCCCCAAACCAGACCGGCTGTCCCGACCCGCCCTGACGGATGCGAGAGCGGAGGGTCGGGGAGGCCGCACGGGCTCGGCGGGGGCCGGGACACCCGCGCAAACACCGGGCCAGGCCGCCCCTGCCCACCCCCGGTCCGGCTGCCCTCCAGAGAGTCCCGGGCCTCCTTTCCCCCCGGCTCCCAGCCAGCGCTAACTACCGAAGGCGGGACACAGCCCCCATTGCTCCAGCGGAACAGCTGCGAACATGAGGCCGGCCTGTAACCGCAGCCCCTTCAACCAACAGCTACCACCTATCCCTCAGCCCGCCCTGAAACCGGCTCTTCTCGCACTCCGCCTCACCCCGCCGCCACCACGCCCGGCTCAGGCATGAGCCCCACTCCCGCCCGCCCCGGGAGCAGCCGCTCCGCCTCCGTTCCTTTCTCCCTCCCAGGACCATCCCACCCGTAACTTCACTTCCGGGGCTGCCATTTTGGGCGGTCCGTGGCCGGTCGGCGCGGCGCGGCGCGGCGGGGCGGGCTCGGCCCGGGCCGCGGGGCTGCGACAGGCGCTGCGACAGGCGCTGCGACAGCCGCGGGGGGAACACCTGCGCTGGACACTGTCGGGGTGCCGCCGCAGGGGCAGAGCCGCCGGCCGGGGACCGCAGCGCCCGCCTGCCCCCGCCATGTCGGACTTCGACAGCAACCCCTTCGCCGACCCGGACCTCAACAACCCCTTCAAGGTGAGGGAGCCGTGAGGTTTCCTTGGTGTCGGTTTGCGCGGAGCCTCGGGGTTTCCGCGAGAGGAAGGAGGGAGGAAGGGAGGAAGGAAGGAAGGAAAGGGGAAAGGGGATAGGGAAAAGGGAGTAAGTAAGGAAGGAAGGGCCCCGTGGCAGCTGCGGGCCGGGGTCTCTGCCTTGAGTGGGCTCCGGAGACTCGGAGTGGGGGTGGAGGTAGGGCGCGGAGGATAGGCGGCGTTTCACGACTTCAGAGCTCTGTGTTTCCTTCTGTAGCTAAAATAATACAAGTCGTATTTCAGATGCGTTATTTCGATGGAAGAAAAGAGAAAAATTTGGGTTTTTTTATTTTGACCCTAGCTTTGTGCTAGGGGTAATGCTACTACTGTCTTTTTTTTTTTTTTTTTTTTTTTTTTTTTTTTTTTTTTTTTTTTTTTCCCGTCTGGTTGAGCGAAATAGTTATCTTAATGAATTGGAGAATTTACCCTCTTCTTCTCTAGCCTCCTTCCACCGCCTTTAAGCTTACTTGTTCCCGTACCTTTGCCTGAAGTAATCAGCGTACCAGTGGCTGGCATGAATTCTATGCTGCATCTCAAACTGCTTTGTTGTAATGTACTTTAAAGCTTTTAGGTTTTGCACTGTTGACCTGCCATACAGCTGTGAATTCTTTCTTCACTCACTGGCTTCAGTTGTCAGAACGAACTGACCTCTCTGGATGTTTCTCCTCCTGGTTTTTCCTTTGTTATTTGAATCCAGTTCAACTAACTTTTGAAGCTACCTTCTTTGATGATATTACTGGGCTTTTTGCAGGCACTTTAAAGCACAGAGATAGTATATAGCAGCGAGTTTAGAATGTTAGCTAGAATATTTAAGGTTTTTAAAAATTGAGCTGTCACATTTCAAGCCAAGCATACTTCTGTTCACATAGATGCTGGAAGCATAATGTTCCTAACATTTGTTCCTTAGAGTTGGTCTGCATCATTAGTTTAGTTTTTGTGGTCATAAAACATAGGCAATAGCATTCACTAGACTAGAATTCCTTAGGCTAAGGTCTGTTTTCGCTTGTTGTATGCAGTGCAATGATCTTCCAGGTGAACACAAGTCCTGGTGTTGAGTCTGTTGCCAACAATAGTTTGGGCTGGTACCAATGTCAATGAGCACTGGTTTTTTGGCACCAAACACTGAAAAGGTCGTTCTAGAATGCATCTTCAGCAACAGAAATACATGATGCTTTCCCTTCTACTTCCATCCTTCTTGTAATAGTTACTCAAATAACATCTAGCAAAATCCAGGGCAGTAAGGGGTATTAAATGCAAAATAGCTATCTCTGCAGTGCTCATCAGCCCGTGTAACTGGTCCTGTGTAGTGCTGTGAGACCTAAACTAGGCACACACCTGAATAATACTTCCACTTTGAAGATACTGCTTAAAGTGCAAAAGGTTATTCCAGTTTCGCTGTAGGGAAAGACTTCTGTTGTAACTGTTGGGCAGAATCCATGCTCTGCTTCCCATCTGCAGTGCAGAGTAATAAAAGGACTCTGTAACAGCTTCCCTCTAACTTGAAGCTCTCTGTTTGGATTTCTTCATTTGCAGAAGGTGGTTCAGGAATGCTGTGTACTTTTTCAGAGGCTTTTTTTCCTTCCTTCAGCCTTTGCTAACCTCCATCACATTCTACTGCCCATAAAAGTTACCTTGCATGCCTTTACTTATCTGTGCATTTAACTTGAAGGGGCAAAAGGCCTCATATATAAGCTAAAGCCTGATGGCCATCTTGTTGGCAGAACAGCTTTGAAATTAGTGGGTACTAATGCATGTATGTATTTATGTGCTTTAAAATACTTTATGCATAGAACCAGTATTTCCAGATGGACCCTTACAGCCTAAGTCATATTGTCTAAACACTATCCTAATGTACTCATATTTTTGTCTTTACTTGATAACTTTATGTATGATGTGATTAGTTTTCTTGCTTTTGAAGCTGCTTCCTGTGCTAATGTAAAATTACAAAGTAGTATGGCAGAGAAGGGGTGGTGGGAAGGCATCAGGTGGAACAGTTGTTGCCAAGGTCTAAAGATAGATCCTTTTCTTTTCCTTAAACATTTTGGTTTTACTAACTGTCTGTGGGAGGTTTCCTGTAACTGTTCCTATGCCTTTTAATAAAAAGATTAGACCAGAGCTTTTTGCCTGATGTTGAATCACATAAAAATGTTCTCTGGAAAGATAAAGGTAAAGCATAAACACCTAGTGCTCAATATTTTGGGTAGTTAATATTTTCAAAAGTGTAAAAGTAAATTATCTGCTGGAAAAACTGAAATTAGTTTGTCTGACATGATCATGAAGTGCTGTGGATTTTGAGACAAGTGGCTACCTAACCTTTGCTCTTTTTTTATTCTTTGTTGCTTTAAAAAAAGCAACAAACTGGAACTGAATCCAGAATCAGATATACTTTTGCATTCTTAGCTTTCCTCTCTAAATAAATGGAATAGCATTCTGAATGCTATACCAACAAATCCAAAAGATGTTTTTTTTGAAAGTCAGAGGGTATAGAAACAAACAGACAAGTGACATGCTAACATTTACAAGCTTTTGATAGCATTAAAGTTGTTCAGAAGAAAATGCATCCACGTACCATACAAATGAAGATGTGAGGATCCTTTTATAATAGGATGTTTCCAGCAATATGAAGAGGTACACAGTTGGTATAACCTCAGGTATCATGATTAGAAGTGAGTTAGTAAAGAAATCTAATTATTTTGTTTACTAAGAAGCACTAGTCATAGCTTGTAAGTGTGAATTCACACTTTGTAAAGTTCTCACTTACAAATGCTGCAGTCCCACAGCACCCAAACAGGTGAGCAGAGTAGATGTGGTGATAGTAACTGCATTCAGTGCTAGGCAGATCTATAGAGAGGATACAGATCTGAGCCCAGGTTAGAAAGCCAAGCCAGGGTCAGGATCACATCCAGTGAAAGTAAACAGGATCAGCCAAGAGTCCTCTGATGGTCAGTGGGGGTCTCATACTTAAGAAGAGTTTGGGAATCCTTAAGGTTCTGACAGTCTGTCTTAAATAGGGTAAAGCAGTATGAAATAAATGTTGTGTGACAAAACAAAAGCACTTTTCTAATGTAGCTATCTCCTTGTGTTCTTTTTTTTTTTTTTTTTAATGTCATAGGATAGGTGATAGTTGTAGTCTTCTGTCTTGGGAGGTGATACAGTTACAAAGGTGCTGAAATAGCAGTCTCAAAATTCGGTGTAAGTATCATTTACTCTGAAACAACCAGCAGTTCATCTACAATAAAAGTAGTTGGTTCTGTGTTCTTAGTTTGATTTCTTTTTTCTTTTTGTAAGTGAACAATCCTGCTACTCAGAGAAGTCTTTTTAAGTAGAGCTATGAATTTCTTAGGCCCTTGGATCTTGGCTGAGAGATGGCAAAAGGTTTGAAAACTGACTGGTAATTATCCTTACATATGAAACAATTATTTTTTGATGGCTGTAGAATGAGAACTATAGAGACTGAGTTGTGTGATAAATTCTGTTGGGTCAGTTCCCCTGATGTGTTTAGCTCTGATGCATGTATTTGACACCATGGAAATTATGAGAAGCCTGAAAACTAAGATACATTTCTGTTCAAATGTGAATGGTGACCTTCAGGGAAATGCCAAATTACTGTGCGATAGGAAGATTTTTCTTTTTTCTTCATCAGATTTAGTGTGGGAGGGCACAATCAGAGCAGACCTCAAATGTATATATTGTTAAGTATTTGAGTAGTTTCTTTGAGTGGGATTAGGGATCCAGACTGTGAGTTGATACCTTTGAGTTATTGCTCCAAAAAGACAGATCTTATGCAGTTCTGTCATGACTGACATTCTTGTTTGGATGGCTGAGGTACACTGCCATACCCAGAAATGGCACTGAATTGCTCCCACTGAGGTCACAGGATTACTTGAGTCACTAGAGCTAAGTACAGAAGTAATTCCAGTTATAATTTGGATATTACACTTAATCTTGACTCACATGACCACAAAAAATAATCTCCTGTCTGATTTGGTGGGAAATACAACCCAGAGGTTTGATACTGAGAACAGTTGTGCAAATGACTGTTACCTTCTGTTGTGGTGTTACATTTTAGTTAAATGGTATGCTCTGTCTCACCCCTCAAAAAGGTACGATTTATTCCCCGCCTGTGATCCTCCTCGGCGGTGTCATGTATCTGTAATGCCATGGGCCCAATTCTTTTTCCGAGCCCACTTTGAATCTCCCTGTTAAGCTGTGCGAGGGAGACCAGACGCTCTCTTGGCCCTGTTCTTCCGAGGCTCTCCCTCCCCCCACCCCCCTCTTTTCCCTCAGAAACCATGCTGCTCCCGGGGGTGGGACCCCCAATAAACCCTCATCTAACCAGCACCCTCAGAAGCATGTGGAGTCTCCTTGTCTGCCTGCTGCTACCAGCAAACATACAGTTTAGGGGGCCTCCCGGGGACTCCCCGGGGATCACAAAGGAAAGACAACATTCTGTGGCAGCAGAATGTATACAGTTTATATTGTGGTTGCTGAGGTGAAGCTAAAGTGATAGAAACTTAAAAGAAGAAAGAGAAATCCTGAATTTTTTTTAAGAACTAGGACCCTTATTACATAAAATGTTTGTGCAGCTTTAGAATGAAGCAGTTTTGTCACATGCCTGTATGCGTAACTGAGTTGTAATTCCTGTATCTGACTATAAAATATACTGATTTAAGTTATCTGTCTTAAAGTTAATATAGGACATAAAATACAGGTATTTTTTCTGACTTTTTCTATCTGCTTTCCCTTCATGTCTTCAAAAATTATGAATACCTCTAAATCTTGCACAAATTAATGCTGAACATCATGGTAGTGGATTGTCCTTTAGCTGTTCTACATGGAAGTTGGCTTCCAAGAGTACATTTCATCAGTGCTGTAAGTGCACTGTAATAGGTTAAAAATGTGAAGCGTTTTAATAGTTATTCAGTATCTTATAGCTGCATTTTTCTCTCTAGATTTTCACTGAAGTGTTAGCACTTATTGCCTGGGGTTATTATTGCACTGTATACTGAGATTCAACATTACAAAGAGGAACATGTGCATATCAGAGGTGGGAAAGGAGAATGGTTTGAGAGCAGCTATGAGGTGGAGGTGATACTTCGTTAGGCATCCAGAACTCCATTGGAAAGGGAGGTTGGTGCAAATGTTAGGACAAATTTGGCCTTGTCAGCCTCTGAAGTTCTAGGTTTCAGAGGTGGGGATCTTGCCTTGCTCAGAGCCCGTCACAGCTCTGCTTTCATGTGATGAATGTCACATATAACAGGCAGCATTTGATATGATAAACTTGAAAAACTTGGAATTACGAAAGAACTATTATGTGGCCACTTGGGTATTTTTATTATTGTAGGTCCATAATTTTTTTACCAAATGTTCATTCAACATGTGTGAATTGCAATTTCAGAGGCTTAATCTGGCAGTTTTATGGGATGGAGAAACACTCCAGAACCTGTTTATGAAAAATGTGATGGATAATTTTCTTCTTGGTCAAGAAAGCAAAAAAGTTAGACCAACAGTTTCAGGCATTTTGCATTGCAGTTTTGCAACAGAAATTAACACTTAATTTTCTGACCCAGTGGTGTTATCTTAAGGAGTACTTCAGAGAGAGCCGGAAGTACAACTGTTACTGTTACTATAACCTCTTTCCACCCCCTAGAATCAAAATCCACAAAACTCTGGGATGAATTCTTACTTAAATCTTACTTTCCAACTATTTTTTTGGTTCTGGGTAGTTTCAGTGATTTTTTAGTTGAAATTGTTTTCAATTGCTGATGTGTTGTAAAAGCATTATATTCTCTATCCAAATCATTGTTTAGTGTTAATAAATTCCATTTGCTGACCTCTGCAATAAAATACCACTTTTATTTCCTTGCTTGTCCTTGGGACTAAACTGAAAAAATGTTCTGTGCAGAAAATGCTTTTGTCTTTTGGTAGAAGAGTAAGTATCCCTCAAATTGAAAAGTTTTTTCAGCAATATGAATGACAGTTTGGACAGGCTGATTCCTAGTTCACTATATTCCCCTCACTTAAAATCACAACTAACAGTATAAGCTTAGCTGATGCTGTTTTTCAGATTATTACTGTATTATATTATATTCAGATATTACTGTATACTGTATAATGTATTTTACAGAGGTTGTTTACTGGTGGTGGAACAATTCTGGACCCATATCCAGTGAAGAGTAATACCAACCATTGTTAGAGATGTAATTACTTCTTCAGTCTTTAATTTGGAAGTGTTTTCCATGTTAGCTGATGACTAGTTTTGGTCTCCTTGACAACAGAAGTCTATTCCCTTCAATTCTGTATTTTTAAAAGCTGTAAAAGCTCACATAGAATGGATTATTCTGCTCTGTTTTAAACATCCTTGTCTGTAGTTAATTGTGTTTGTACACCCTCTGTGATAACTGGGTATTCAATTAATTTTATCTGTATCTGAGTGATGTGAGCATAATTTGTTACCTTGGCAGAGAAGATGCTTTTAATAGTTCTATAGGTGCTCTTGCCAGTATGAAATATAAATGTGTTGCTTTTTCTGTGTTTTCTTAGTTTGTGTTACTGTTTGTTGGGGTGGTTTTTATGAGTTTTCCATTCTTGGCATAAAAAATAGGTTGCTGCTTGTACCTATCTTGTCAGGATTAAAAAAAGTGTGTTAATATTTTGTTTTGAGATTGGTGGTACAGGAGAGAGACTGCAAGAAGCAGGTAAAAGGAAAGATTTAGATAGGAAATGGCTAAATTAAGTTGTGCTAGTTTCTTAAAACTTCAGTCTCCTAAATGAATTCAGATCTTGAAAATGTCATCTGAAATGACTGTGTGACTTAAATGCATCAATAGCTACAATAGCTGGATATGAGAAATAGTCTGTTTTTAATTCTGTTCTGTGATTGTATGACTAATAGTTAAATAAAAAGATCAGAAGCTCTGGTTGAACTGGCAGGAGTTTGGGTGAGATAAGGCTGGGTGAAACATGAGATATGGAAAATAAATTATTGCAGCATAGATTCACTTAGTCCTGTGGAATATTAGTTTTTACTGTTTTTAACCAGTAGAATATGTACATCAGGCAAAATAGAAATTTTATAGCATTCATTTAAAGGCTACTTCTTCTGATTATGTCATCCTGCACAACATTTATTGGTTGTATTTATTATTGAAACCCTGAACAATTTCTGAATTCAATGGGGTTTTTTTATTCTGCAACAGTGAGTATGAGTGCTTCACAATTTTCATCACTGTGTTTAGATGAGTTGGCATTTGCTCCATTTTTAAAATGAGATGCAATGAGTGTAAGGTAAATGATTCAAAACAATTCTTTGTGTTTTGTGGGATGTAATGTCTAATCTCTTCAGAAATACTGTAAGTAGTGTCGTGAAATATGAAGTGAGCTTCTGTTGGTATCAGTCATTTGATGCACTGTAGGTGTTCAGAACAATTACAATAGCATCTACACCCACCTGGGCACCCTGACTGTGAAGAGCTGAGGATAGTTCTAGGAGTGAATGAGTTACAGGAGATACACGAATTTCCAGACTGGTACATGCCTCCTTCAGCTGTGGCATTCCTCTTTTCCTGTCATGATTGGTTTACTTGAGTCTTTCTGTGTCACAAACTTCTATTGAAGTCTAGACTGTGTAATTCAGGTTTTCTGAATGCAGAATTTCAATGCTACTTGCAGTGGTGGAGTTAAATTTGTGTATTTAAATACAACTGTAATTTTCTTCCTTTGCTGGGTAATGAAGCTTTACTTGAATAGAGCTATTGTTGAATGTCCTCTGGGTCATTCAGGTTTTTTTTAGAGCTGCTGCTACTTTAGCGAACAATAGCAATATTTGGCAGAGGTGTAGCAATTGGTAATTCAAAATGGCAGTGAACTTTTGATAAAGGGCTTCTTGCTCTAATCACTGCATGTATTTAAGCATTGAACCTAATTTTGAATGCTAAGACTGTTGCTCTAGTACACCTTGTTGTCTCAGCATATGTTCTCTTTCATTGTTAGTGTTGGAATGTCATGGTAGATGTACAGGGAAATCTGAGGAGTTTTTGACTCTGGTCTTCTTGAAAACACTTGAAGAAAAAAAGGCTTTCTTTCATCAGATATTTATTTTTGTTTGTATGTTGTATTTCTGAATATAGGTTGCTCCTCTGAATTTGACTTGACCCGTTTCATGCTTTTTGGAAATGGCTGGTGTTCAGTGGGTATCTCATGAGTTGGATATTGAAGTTATTCAAATAATTGAATTTATGGTCTGCAGGCCCAATTGGGTTGAGTTATTTGGTTAGTAGTGCACTCTTCAAACACAAGTTCAGTGTTGAAATATGATTTTTAAGCAGCTAATTCAACCTAAAATCCTAAGTGCTATTCAAGTAGTAATAGTAATTAAAATAGTAATTAAACCTGCCGTTTCACTGTGTGGCTGGTGGTTAGCAATCACAAATTGCACACGTCTATACTTGAACATTTTTCTGTGGAGGAGGGAATTATATGAAAGCATTTTTGGAAGGGGTATCAAATTGAAAGCATGAACAAAGTGTTTTATGCTCTACGAATTGACATTAATGTGCAAAGACTGGAATAAGTATACTAGGCCTGACTAGGATGGAGTTAATTTTTTTCATAGCAGTCCCTGTTGTGCTGTGCTTCGGATTTGTGCAGTGCTTGCACAGCACCAAGACCACTTTTGTTTCACACTCTTGCTTCCTCTCAGGGTGTAGACTTGGGCAAGAGACTGGGAAGGGGCACAGGCAGGACCGCTGACCTCAGCTGACCAGAGGGATCTTGCATGCTGCATAACATGGTGTTTGGCAGCAAGGCTGGCAGTGGTGGTAGTAAGTGGGGGGGAGCTGTTCCAAGCAACCATTGCTCAGAAGCTGAATGGACTTGGTGGTGGAAGGTGATGAGCAATTGCCTTTGCTTGACTAGTGGGGTTTTGTTGCCTTTTTTTTTTTTTTTTTTTTTTTTTTTTTTTGCCTCTACCTTCCCCTCTCCCCTCCTTTAAACTGTCTGTTTTCTTAACGACCACAAATTGTATTTGCTTTTTCCTTTTTGGTTCTCTCCCATATCCCACTGCAGAGAGCAGTAAGTGAACAACTAGTTTCAGGGCTTTGCTACTGGCTACAGTGGACATACCACAATAAGATAAAAGTTTTCAGCTGTTTACAAGTTTGTACTGGTCTCTATATTGAGTTTGAAATTGTCTTGTTTATATTAACTTTATTTTAACTTCATCTTTTAATCTTCTACTGATGAGTCTAGTAAACCAATGTATAATTCAAATGTTATATTTAATTATTCCCATATTTTTATATACTTTTCTGTTCAACATTTCAAGTAATTTCTGGCTAATATTTGACAAGAAACATACGGCACCATGTTTTCATTCGTTTTTGCTGTTCATCTGCTCAGTATTTTGTGATAGCCATTTTAGCAAATAACATAGTAACAATTAATTAGTTTACCAGTTTGTGCAAGACCTGATGATGTTTTTGTTGTAACAATGTAATTGAAACTAGCATGGTAACTATTGCAGGCTTGTGAGGGAGACTCCCTGGCATGGCTACTTTGAAACAACTAATTAAAGATGAGTCAAATACAAGAAAGCTGATATTGAATTGCATTTAACATTGTTTTGTATGCATCTCTAGAAAGGATGATTCTTGTTCAGTGACCATTGGAATACTATTTTGGAGCTAAATGTATGCTTTAATGAAAAGTGGTTTGTGACCAGAGGGTGTTTTAAGTATGCGTGTATACATGAATCTGTTTAAGATAGAAAACATATAATTTTTAAATTTTTGAGACAATGATTTTTCTTAAGCTTTTTTGAAGCAAACTTTTAAAATTGTCTTATATGAACAATTTTGTGAGTATGGCTATTGGAATAAACAGACTTGTTCCCATTTGCTCTGTTCCTTGAAGTGATTGGTGCTCTGCCCTTTTTTTTCTTGGCTGTAAAGAAGTTGTCTACAGCCATTAAGAAAGTCCTCTTCCTGCATCTGCAGATAAAGTTCCTGCTAACAAGACTAAGCTAAAGCCATAATAGATGCTGATTCTAAGAAAGCAGAGTCTGCATTTAAACTTGATTTTTATTTTATTTAGCTTAATAATTTCTGTATTTACTTAACTGTAGATTCAGTCACTTAAGTCGCTTAAAAAAAAATAAAGTAATAGAATCATAAAACAGCTTACGTGGAAAAGGACCTTAAAGATCATCTAGTTCCATCCCTCCAGCCAAAGGCAGGGACACCTTCCACTAGATCAGGTTGCCCAGAGCTCCATCTAGCCTGGCCTTGAACACTTTTGGGAATGTGGCATCCACAACTTCCTTGGGCAACCTGTTTCAGTGTCACCACCCTCACAGTAAAGAATTTCTTTGCAATATATAATCTAAACCTTCTCTCTTTCAGTTTGAATCCATGCCCCTATTACCATCACTACAGGCTCTTGTAAAAATTCTCTTTCCATCTTTCTTGTAGGTTCCCTTCAGGTACTGGAAGGCCACAATTAGGTCACTCTGAAACTTTCTCTTTTCCCAGGCTGAAGCACCCCAATTCTCTCAGCCTGTCTTCATAGGAGAGGTGCTCCATCCCACTGATCATCTTTGTGCCCTCCTCTGGACTCCCTCCAGCAGCTCCATGTCCTTCCTGTGCTGTGACCCCAGAGCTGATGCAGCACTGCAGGTGGGGTCTCAGCAGAGCAGAGCAGAGGGGCAGAATCCCCTCCCTGGCCCTGCTGCCCACACTGCTCTGGATGCAGCCCAGGACACGTGTGGCTCTCTGGGCTGGGAGTGCCCATGGCTGGGTCATGTCCAGCCTCTCAGCCACCAGCACCCCCAGGTCCTTCTGGGCAGGGCTGCTCTGATCTGTCCATCCCCAGCCTGTGCTGGTACCAGGGCTGCTCTGACCCAGGTGCAGCACCTTGCACAATGGCCTTGTTAATCCTCATGAGATTCCTATAGGCCCTCTCCGAGAGCTTGTCCAGGTCCTTTTGGATGGCATGCCATCCTTCAGCTGTGTCAACTGCGCCGCTCATCTTGGGGTCAGTTGCAGATTTGCTGAGAGTGCACTCAATGTGTCTATGTCATTAATGAAGATATTAAGTAACACTGGTCCCAGTACAGATCTTTGAGGGACACTTGTCACTGATGCTCTCAATCACCTGCCTGTCTTCCATGTGCCTTAGCACAGCTGCTGGGAGGATCTGTTCCATCATCTTCCCAGGCACAGAAGCAAGACTGACAAGTCAGTAGTTCCCGGGGTTCTCCTTTCTGCCCTTCATAAAAATGGCTACCTTGTTTCCCCTTTTCCAGTCACGTGGGACTTGCTCTGAGTGCCCTGACTTTTCCAAAGTTGTGGAGAGTGGCTTGGCACCTACATCAGGCAACTCCCTCAGGACTCTGGGATGCATCTTGTCAGGTCCAACAGACTTAGGTAAATTTCAGTCCCTCAGGTGGTCATGAACCTGATATTCTCTTACAGTGGGTAATTCTTTGTTCTCCCAGTTCTTTTCCTGTCATCCATCCACTTCAGATGTGTAGGAAGAGAGAGAGCCTGTGGAGACTGAGGCAAGATGTTGAGTACCTCAACCTTCTCTTCCTTCATTGTTACCAGTTTTCCATTGTTACCAGCTGCATTATTTGGGGTAAAGTTCTTTGATCTTCCTTTTCTGCTTAGCATACCTTTAGAAGCCCTTATTGTTATTCTTTGTGTTGCATGTAAAGGTTTTAAATGTATCTCTCTTAAAAGCGAATATGAATGTAAATGTACATAACTATATATTTATTTTCTTCTCAGTCTTTATCAACTCTGTTGTTTTTTGGGTTTTTTTTCCTAATGTTAAACTAGACTGTTGGAAATGAGAAAATATCTATATCTAAACATCACAGTTATAAAATAAGTAAATAGTATATATATATATAGCTCTTTTTTATGTTTGGTGTACATATAGAATATGGTACATTTATGTAAATATGTAACTAACAGTACTGAATAAATGGATTCACTAACTTTCAAGAAAGCCTACCTTTTGTCCATTGTTATATTCTGAAAATGCAAAAAATTTAAGGCATGGAAACCATGTGATAGAACCAGGCATTACATGGAATAACTTCAGGTTTTTTCAAACTGAGTTGGTGTGGTCCACTGTGGTGGGCTCTTCAGCTCTTCTGCAGAACAAAGCCTTCCTGTCAGTAGCACAGAGAAATGTTTAATTCCTGAAATTGTTTTCTGAAGCTAAATCTCAAGCAGTCTTTTCTGCTGTATAATTAATTGAGGTAGAAAAAAATTAACCTTTTTTTCCTTAATTTTACTAGTTCAAGAAGAAGCTGAATCAGAAGTGCTTTTGATGTTATGGGGCCCTGTTTCTTCAGCTTCATTTTAATGAAATGCTTTCTCTGTTCTTGGTGGGGTTGGATCTGCTGGGTAGGGAAGTCCAAGGGTTACAGAAAGCTCTTTTCTTCTCTTGTGCTTTTCAAGTGTATAGGTGTGGAGTCCACGCCTGGTCAACATAGCAGGATAGAGGTTTTTTCCCTTCTGTCATGAGAGCTTTTTTTTTCCTTATAAATCAAATATATGACAGTTCTGTTACCCAAGGTAATCTAGGTTTATAAGAAGCTCAGAATTAAATTATGTTAGTTTGGAGATAAAGAGGTAGATGTTTACAGACTTCTTTTAGTGGAAACAAACCTTTTTTACTTTGAAAGAAAATCTGACTTTTATATGATATAATGGTATGGATGTCACCATTTTGATTATATGCATGTGCACAGATTTACACAACTGTTTCCTCTTCTAGGATCCTTCTGTTACACAAGTGACAAGAAACGTTCCTCCAGGGCTTGATGAGTACAATCCATTCTCTGATTCAAGAACAGTAAGCACATTTATTTTTTAATCATGCTGTTAATCTTTCATTTGTGAGGTTTTATTTTCAGAATAAAATAGGGAGTGATGTTGTAGAATGGGCTGGCTACAGGTAGTGAAAGATGTGGAAGAATAGATAGTTCCGTTAGGTATTTAGAGGATGCATTGGCAAGGTTGATTTCAGAGAGCTTTGACTTTTTAAGGAAGACTGGCCCTCTGAAAGGGGACCAAAACAGAACTGAGTTATTTTCCTGTTTTTACTAACTTCTGAAAGTTTTTACCAAATTATTTTTCCTTCTGATATCAGATTTCTGATAGCCTGTCATTGTGGTTTTCTGTGTTTCACTAGCTTTGGAGCTTTTGAGTGTGGAACTCTTACTCAGCATTTTGATTTTGATTTCTGTTTCCCTTTATGAAAATGCTGTTCAGACTAAGGAAAACATTGTGTTTAAATAATGGTCCACAGGCTTTGTATGGTGGTGCAGTAGTGAAAGGAAAAATTTATGTCAGAGAAACAGTTGTTTTACTCCGATTTATATAGTTTCAATATACCTTGTGCTTTTCTTTTCCATTGTGGGGGGAAATACAAGAAATAGGATAATAAATTCATACTGTAACCACATTTTTCAGTGGCTACTTTTTATAGTGAAGGTCTCGTGCAAGATTATTAAAATGTGTGTCTGGTTATTTTCTGTCAATATAATTTATAAACATTTAAATACTGTATTTTTAAAATGCAGTCTTATTTTTTATGACAAATCTGGTAGTGCTGTTAGGGAGTGTTCATATTTGAGTATTTGCAATGCCATGGATGGACCAACAGAATTCACTTGTGAGAGAGAAGGAGCAGGATTAATATCAATATGTTAATTTATATAAACCAGCATTTTAACAAAGTTGCATAGCAAATGCAGTTGTGGTGGTAAAGTGGTTTAACAAGATCCGATGGTGAGGTACATTTGATTACTGCCCAGAGGACATGGTCAGAAAAAGCTGTCAAGAAGGCCTTCCTGTTTAGTCATGAGGTTCAGAAGGGGCCCCATTGCATACTTCCTGAGGGTAGGGGGTTTGGTATGTGTGGATCCAGACTTAGTCCCAGATTTTGTCAGTGGTGCGCCTCTAAAGGACTACATGTGCACAATCAGTCCTTTCTATCACTTAGCTAAAATTTCAAAGTTTAGTGTCAGTTACTGAAAATCTGTTGTGGAAAGAATTTCTTTTCCTCGAGGAGTAATGCTGAGGTGTGTCCCTATTCAAGGGGAGGTCCTGGTGTACAGCCCATTGCTGTGTGGGAGAGCTCATGGGGACCTGGGCTGTGCACTATTTATGAAGTAAGATGATTGATTTATGGTAATATTTGCATACCAATTACAGAAGTTAGCTTCTTCCAAACTTGGCTTAAGTCAAATCTTTATTAGCACTATGGTTAGGTGGGTGCATTGCTCAGATCAGCCCTTGGGTACTGTTATCTGTTTCCCCCAAGACCTACTTAAGAGCTGGATGTAGTTTTCACAACCAGATGGATCCATTGCAACTGTCCCTGGTTACAACTTGTGCAAAATTGTGGGAAATAATGGGAGCAGGGAGAGCAGACTCTCACAGCAATGAAACAGTAAGGTTTCATAGAGTTTTAAAATTCTATGTGGAGGAAGCTTGGTTTTGGGCATGCCTTGGATCAGCTATTTAAGGCAGAATATTTACAGCTAGCCACAATGTTAAGTAAGTCTCCAAAATTATTTTCTCCTAGGTCACAATTTCAGGAATTATGTTAGATTTTGTTTTATGAAGCCTGAAGACTTTCAAAATTGCTTTGTATTGACCATAAGTCATGAAGAAAGTAGATCTTTTACAAAAATATAATCTTGAGCTACTCTGACTTCTTTTATTATTTCTGTATTTATTTTTAACATGCAGCTTTGTGGGAAAAGGACAACTGAAGCATATGGCTAAGATTATCTGGCTTTGAATAGTCAGATGTGCTTGAATAAAAAATTCTAATTGTTTGTTAGAGATGTTACTCAAAAAGCTGGGACGATGAAGGAAATCTAAATCAATGGTCAGATCTACAATGCACTGTAATTCAGTTAATAATCTGCAGCATGTTTACAGATCAATAAAAATTATCCACTGAATGAACACTTCTCTGCAGAGGTAAAGAACTTCCACAGGTTTTCTTGACAAGAGCAAGACTGAAAAAATTAAGAGTGCAGTAATAATCAACCTATATGTGTTGCTCCCCTTCCTTTCTGTCTTGTGGATGCTGAACATACAAGTATTTATTCTGTAATTACATGCATTTGAAGGAGTGTACCTAGGTACCTGAGGATATACTTACAATTCCAAGCACACAGCTCTGTTTGCCTGACAGCTTTGTATGCAACAGAAGAGTACACTATGTGTGTATACAAAGAAATATGTGCAACAGGAATAATTGAAGAGATCCTGGAAGTGAATGCCTTCATAGACTGGATAAACAGAGGTAGAAGCAGGGTCTGTGAATTTTAGACTTGGGGAAATACCTAAGTGTCTGTCAGTATCCCTGTCTGATGTCCATCAGATAGGGATAGAATCACTCTGTTTTGTGTGCTGCTCAGAGCAAAGCATCTAAGTAGTTTTGGTGGGAGTCAGTTTCCAGATTTATAGTGGTTGTGCCAAGATGGTACCTTGCAGACTCTAGGATTAACAAAGCATTCAGTTTTGATCTTGGCTGCACATAAAAGATGTGGACAGGCTGGAGAGGGTCCAGAGAAAGGCAATCAAAGGGAAGCCTGACATATGAAGAATGACTGAGGAAACTGTGTTTGTTCAGCTCTGAGAAATGAAGTCTTAAGGAAGACCTTAAGTCCATATTCCAGCCTCTAAAAGGTGGTTACAGAGAAGATGGAGACTCCACTTTTAAAGAAGTCACATGCGAAAGATGAGAGGTGATGGGTAAAAGTTACTGCTGGGGACATTCAGTTGCACACAAGAGCAAAATGTTTCACAATGAGAACAACCTCATCAACAACTTACCTCAACTGATCTCCCCAGGGAAGTGTTGGATTCTGCAGCATTCAGATTGAGCTGGACAGAGTGCTAGACTATATTGTTTAGACTGTGATTTTACTAAGAAAGGTTGGACTAGATGGTTCTTGAGGTCTCCTTGCAACCTGGTGTTTGTGATTCTTTCCCCATTCTCTCCAAATGGAGGTTAATGAAGTATGCTAGAGTGCAAAAATATTTCTCCATTTCAAATCCAGATGGATTTCAATGGATGATTAGTCTGTGAGAAAGTCACTTCAAACTGAATACTAATATTTGTTGCATTATCTCAGTTGTGTCCCTTTGTTAAGTGAGGTACTTCCTACCAGTCTTTTTTGGATACAGGATGGAACATGGGGAAAAAAAATGTAAATTCTACTTTTTCTCGGTATTCCTTATTTTGTTTACTGGCTTCTGGCATTTTTGTGCCTTGACTTTTTTTCATCCTTCACCTTCAGTGGTAGGAAGGTAACATGTAAGACATATGGAAAAGAGAAAGTAGGCAAGGGAGATTTTAGGTTGTATATGTCACCACCTTAGTTTCTAACATGAGAAATCAGTTTTGTTAGGATTTTTTTTCCCTTTATGTTTATCAGATTTCAAAATCTGTCTTATTTTTGATTATTAAACAACAGAAAAAAATTAGGGAATTGTGTAAATGTCATATTAAATATCCTTGGCTGATATTCAGTGGTTTTTTCTCCAGCTCCAATAGACACCATGGAGATTACATTGTATCTTTTGTCATGTTTCTGAAGATCAGTGATGAAGATTAGATTATACAATTAATATTTCTGTTTCATCATTTAATGAAATTATGTTAAAGAAAGCTTTTAATCTCTTCCTGCTTTTATATTCTGAACTTTTTGGAGCACTCTTGGCATGTAGATAAGCCTATACACACATATGTGTCTGTATGCCCATATATACCTGTCTTGGTGTGAAAAGACAGGTGTTTGCTAAGGAAGGCAGGAGCCTCCCCCAAAATGGAAAATGTAAAACCCCTCCCTCTGAATTACTATAATTTTGAAATTAAGGGGCTCTCGGGCAAAGATATGGGAGTAGGAATAACCGTTCTGTAGTGGGGAAGAAAATAAAAATAAAATAAAAAATTGAAGTAATACAAAACAACACTGACAGTCAGAATATGACCTGACACCCTATGGGTCAGGTTGTTGGTAGCACTCCCATTCAATGATGGCTGCAGTCCTCCTGGAGTGCCAGGTGTGGTTCTTTTGGAGCAGTGATCCTGTAGAAGGGTGAAGTTTTCCTCTGAAGGTCCAGTGGTGGTGTAGATGGGCCTGGTCTTCCTCTGGAAATCCAGTGGAGAAGAAAGCTGCTCCTCTGGGAATCCAGTGGAGAAGAAAGCTGCTCCTCTGGGAATCCGATGGGAAAAGGCTGACTGTGGTGTTCCAAATATCAGACTATATCCAGGTAGGAATGCTTGGCTCCTCCCCCAGGGCAGAGCATCTCACAAGGGGATGATGTAATTTTGTCAGTCATGCAATGAGTCTCAATGGCTCATTAACAAAAGATCCCTCTCTGGAGGGAGGATTAGTGGTGGGAGAGATAAAGAAAACTGCCCAGTTAACAGAAGATAACTGCCCCACCTCTAACAGATGGTAATAGAATATACACCCCTAGCTACATCTTCCAACCTAAGACAATACCTATACATAATAATCCATATAGCAACCAATTTCAAATTGCTGCATTAGAAAATTGGGATAAAATCATTAGTGGAGTTGGATTTGCTGTTGTTTCAAGAAATGTATTTCAATGGACTTTTTTTTTGTCCAGCAAATTCCTGGGTAGCTCCCTATCCTTCCATCTTGTATCTAAACACAGCAGAAAAACGCAGAAGTCTGTAAGAACTTAAACTGATCATCCACTCCTAACTTCTTCTGAAATTTTTAACCTGTCCCAAATAAATAAACTTCACCTATATGAGGAAATCAATTCAAGAGAAAAGGTGTTCTTTTGAACACCTGTCTCCAGTCAGCTGTTGAAAACAAGTTTAGTTAGATGAGTTTTTTAAACTGTGTTCTGATTGTTTTTAAGCTGACTATTGCTGAAACCTTGGGCTGCAAACTACAAACTTTCACTTTGGGAAGTTGAACTATTCTTGAACTGTTAATTTTGTGAAGGGATCCTGTAAGACAAGGGCAAACTGAATGATAAAGAAGCTGCAATCTATCCAGATAAAACCAGCTACACATAAAGAATTCCATGAAGAACTAACAGGTTCCACATCAAAAATAATATGGGACCAAAAGGCATATGCAGGGCACATAAAGAACATGTGGAGAATGAGTTCAAGGACATCTTTGTTCTAGGTTTCTCTCAAGATGCAGCCAGCTCAAGCTGTGTTTCAAGTACTGGAAGGTTCTATAAGGTCTTCCCAGAGCCTTTTCTTCTCCAGGCTGAACAAACCGAACTGTCAACCTATCCTCACATGAGAGGTGCCTTATTCCTCTGATCATCTTGGCATCCTTCCTCTGAACTCACTATGTCCATGGTCTTCTTAGACTGGGGGTCCCAGAGCTGGGTGCCGTAATCCAGTCGGGGTGTCACGAGAGGAGAGAGGAGGGACAGAATTGCTTCCCCTGACATGGGCCACTTCTGCTTAAGCTTCTTTGGATGCAGCCCAGGTTGTGAGCACAATGCTAGAGCTTGAGAGCATACTGATACAACTTCAGTACTCCTCACTTCTAGGAAAAGCCCAGACTGTGCAGCTATGTTTTGCAGGGTTTTTTGTTGAGTGTTATTTTGGGAACTAAATGATTTTCCAAGGCATTTGAATACTTCTGTTTGTGTCATTGTAAGTAGCTGTGGTATTCTTTTTGCTTCTCAGCTTTGATTAGGGTTATAAAAATAAGTACTTTAGTTTGGCAGGAAGACTTAGGCAAACTGAGTTTAAAAAGCATGATGGTAATTTTTTAAAGAGTCATCTTTTAAGAGTTCAAGAGCAAGCAATTTCAAAGTATTGTAATTCAAGGAAGCTAGTCAAAAGACCAACTTGGCTGAGCAGGGATCTTTTTCTAGAACTTAAATAAATATGGGGGTGTTAAATAAATAAATTTAAAAACTTATATAAAAATGGGAGGTGTTTGGACATTGAAAACAAGGACAGATGACACTGGAGGGTTTGCAGAGATGCTGTTTGCCACTGCAGGGAGGAGATTTGTGTGGTTAAAGCTTGATGAGCATCCAAGCTGGACAGGACTGTGGTGGATGACAAAATGGCCTTTCAAAAAGGTCAACAGTAAAAGGATGTTCAGAGATAATATTGGTCTATTACTTGATGAGGTCAGTCACCTCACAATTAGACATGTGGACAGAGCAGAGATGTTTAATGCCTTTTATACCTCTATCTATAACACCACTGATAGGCCCAGGGACCATTGTAGTCTTGTGACTTGAAGGCTTTGTAAACTCTGAAGTTGTTCCGGATTTACTGCTCCAACTGAATGCACATAAGTCAGTGAGGCCTGATGCAGTTCATCCCAGTGTACTGAAAGAGCTAGCTGATCATTATCGTGGGTCCTCTCCATGTTATTTTTCAATGGTCATGGGAGTCTGGAAAGGTACCAGTTGACTGGAAGCTGGCAAATGTTGTCCCAGTTTTCAGTAAGACTAAGAGGGAAGACTTTGGTAATTACAGGCCAATAAGTTTCACTCTAGTTCCTGGTAAAATTACAGAGAAGGTTATTTTGTGAACAAGGGACAAACGCTTGAGAGACAATACAGTCATTAGTCAGAGCCAGAATTAGTCCCTGAGGGGAAAGTCCTGCTAAACCAACTTAAGCTGGGAGTTGGACTCCATGATCCTTACATGTCCCTTTCAACTTGAAGTGCTCTATGATGATGATGCTTTCTTTACTAGGTTCTTCATCTATCATAGATAATTTAAATACCTGTGCCTATTGTGCATTGCTGTGATCTTTGAATAGTAACCTGGGAAAACACATTGAAGCCATATTGAACTTCTAGCATTTGAGATCGTTTTGATCACTACAACTTTGTTTTCCTGTGTACACATTACGAAACTAAGTATGAAAACACAGTAGTATCAAAAGCATGTACTTTTTTTTCTGTGCTTAATTAAAAAAATACTACTGTATTTCAGCAGCAGTCTGTATCCTCTGAATTCAATGGCTGAAATGCATATTTTGCTGGGATTATATTCTTAACACGTGTATTAACCTAGCAGAAATTCAAGAGTGATACCTAGCAAAAATCAATGAAATAGTAAAGCAATAGATTATGGATTTTGAATTTGAAAGTTTCAAATGTTACATTACTTCTCTAGTTAGCTGGTGATTTAAGCCTTTGTTAAGTTGAAGGTTCTGGAAAACATTATTAATAAATTACATTGTATTTCAGTGTATGAATAGATGACTTTTAAATGCTGCAATCCTCTGAAACAGTTACTGGTTGTATTAATATTCATGTCTGAACAAAATTAAAATTCCATTTACTTTTACTGAACTCCTAAAATTATTTGTGTGTTAATTGAAAGTAATGCAAGATAACCTGCACCACAGAACTCAGTTGATGTCTTTTTTCTAAAGATTGTAAATATTGAAAGCAGGATATCGAGTTTTCAATTTATTTCAGTAGCACTTCCTTTAAAACATCTAAATTGGTTCTTACAGATATAATAAAAAGAAGTTTATTAGAATAGGAAAATGTTTCTCTATAATTGTTTTTATTTTCTTAGCCTCCTCCAGGAAATGTGAAAATGCCGAATGTACCCAGTACCCAGCCAGCAATAATGAAACCAACAGAAGAACCATCTTCCTACACACAAATAGCAAAGGTTTGTCTGCAACTTTCAGGCACTAGGTTCCTTTTAATAATAATTATTTAAATATGCTTCTGGAATAATGTATTTTGTAAGTAAGTATTGCTTTCCAAATGAAAATCAATACTGCCTTTAAGTAATTGGTAATATGAGAATTTGTGCTGTATTGGTTCAGTCTTCATAAATGCTTAACTATAGTGAAAAGACTTGGAATATTTATGCCATGTTCATACTTTATGTCAATATCTGGTGATGTTTGTTTTGTTCAGGAGCATGCCTTGGCCCAGGCAGAACTGCTAAAGCGTCAGGAAGAACTGGAAAGAAAAGCAGCTGAACTAGATCGCAGAGAAAGGGAAATGCAGAGTCTCAATCAGCAAGGGGGTATGCATGAAAAACATGCATTTTTCATATGCATGAAAAATATACTTTAAATTTCTGAAATGTCACTTTTCCTCAGAAACTTTTAATTTTACAGTGACATTGTGAAGGAGATTGAAGAGGGATTTTTGTAATGTCTTTAGGAAAAGGAAGTTTATCTCCCTTGAGAAGATGAATACAGTGAATAAACTGCACTGTCCTTTCAGATTTTCAGTGAAAAATTTTTAAATGTGGCCTCTGTAGCATGTTATTCTCTTTTATCTATTATTCTCTTCTTTTTTTATTCTAGATTAGTATCTGAGTAACACTACTGAATAAAAATGGAGCATTTTGAGATGAAGTAAAACCAACTTCTTGAAGTAATATCTCTGATTTCTCATTTATCTATTTACATCTGTATGAGAACTCTTCTGGTTTGAAACATGTAATTTTTTTTTTGCTGTGTTACAAACATAATATTCTACACAAATAACAAAAATATCTATTCTATTATTAAACTTTTATTAGATTTTTCGTATGCCACAAACTCTGTGCTGTGCAAAATCAGCCGTTTTTTACAGCAATTTCACACGTGTGAGAAGATTTACATCCTCTTAACTGAAGATGCTTTGATACAAGTACATCTGTGGGAATATTCCTTTTCAAAAGGAAGAACTTCAGACTGAAGTTCAAAATAACCCCAAAACCCAACAAAGCAAACCATTGTATGTGAGGTTGACTTTATCTGGTCATTTCACTTTTATCTGCAGTTCTGTTTTATTTTCACACATGCTGGCCTTTTTTTGAATATACAGTGTTACCATTCCAAATTGCTTAATTCCTTAGTAATTCAAATTATTAGGAGATTTTGTAGAATAGAATAAAATATTTTTAGTTGGAAGGGACATACAATGAATCACAGAATAGTGATTGGAATAGAGTTGGAAGGGGACTCTGGAGGTCATCTCTTCCAAGGCAGGGTCACCTGGAGCAGGTGATACAGGAACATGTATAGATAAATTATATGATGAACGTGAACGATACAGGTGATACACAAAATCATCCAGGTGGGTTTTGACAGTGTCCAGAGAGGGACACTCCACAAAGCCCATCACAGCACTCTTAATGTAAAGAAGTTCTTCCTCATGTTAAGTGAAACTTTTTTGTGTTTTAGTTTATTGCCATTGCTTCTTGTCCAGTATCTGGGCACCACTGAAAAGTCTGGCACCATCCTCTTGGCACTCACCTTTCAGATATTTATATGCATTGATGAGATCCCCTCTCAGTCTTATCATCTCTAGACTGAACTGGCCCAGCTCTCTCAGTCTCTCCTTGTTAAGAGAGATGCTCCAGACATTTTTGTGTCCCTTTGTGTCCCTATCTCCAGAAGCTTCATTTCTTTGTCTTGAGGAGACCAGAACTGGACACAGCACTCCAGATGTGGCCTCACCAGGGCCCAGTAGAGGGGGAGGATCAGCTCCCTTGACCTGCTGGCCACCCTCTTCCCAATGCAGCCCAGGATCCCACTGGGCCTCCTGGCCACAGGGGCACACTGCTGGCTCATTGACACCTTCTGATGCACCAAGACTCCCAGGTCCTTCTCCACAGAGCTGCTCTTTAGTGGGGCAGCCCCAGCCTGTGCTGGGACTTGGGGTTATTCCTCCCCAGGTGCAGGACCCTGCACTTGCCCTTGTTGAGCCTCATTAGGGTTCTCTCTGTCCAACTCTCCAGCCCACTGAGGTCCAGCCCAAAGGCAGCAGAGCCTTCAGGTGTATCAGCCACTCCCCAGTTTGGATCATCAGCTAACCTGCTGAGGGTACCTTGGATCCCTTCATCCAGGCCAGTGATAAGCATGTTGGTGAGACTGGAGCCAGTATTGATCCCTGGGGAACACCACTGACTACAGGCCTCCAACTGGATTCTGCTGCCCTGATCCTGACCCTCTGAGCTCTGCCATTCAGCCAGTCCTTGGTCCACCCCACTGTCCATTCATCTAAACCACGCTTCCTGTGCTTGCCTTTGAGGATGTTATGGGAGACTGTGTCCAAAGCCTTGCTGAAGGGGAGGCAGACTACAACCACTGCTCTCCCCTCATCTAACCTATCCTGCCTTGCCATCACAGGAGGCTGTCAGATTGGTCAAGCATGATTTCCCCTTGTGGAATCCCTGCTCCTGATGACCTTCTTTTCTTCTGCATGCTTGATGACCTCCAGAATGTTCTGTTCCATCACCTTTCCCTGGGTGGAGAGGAGGCTGACTGGCCAGTAGTTTCCTGGATTCCCCTTCTTGCCAGTTTTGAAGATGGGAGTAACATTGGCTTTCCTTCAGTCATCAGGCCCTGGTCCTGTTTCCTGTGATTTTTCAAAGATGGTGGAGAGTGGCTTAGCTACAGCATCTGCCAGCTCCCTCAGCACCTGTGGGTGCTTCTCATCAGGGCCCAGAGGTGTGGCTTGGAAGGAAAGAAATGGCAGCTGGCCCCTTTGTCTCAGGAGTTCACACCACAACTCAGGCAAAACAAATGGGAACCTGTTGAACTTCTGGCAGTGTTGTCCTCCTCACAGCAGATGAAGCTAGTGGATTTTGGCGTCTTCTCTCTTGTTGGCTCAGCCTTTTCTCCTGAGGTCTTGGGCTCAGAGTAGCCCCCTGCTGGTCCACCATCTCAGCAATTTAGATCTCCAACCAAAAATGCAGCAGAAACAGTTCAAGAAAAAATCCAAAATGCGTCTGAAAGGATTCTTGATGCAGCCTCCAGGCCAGGGGAAGGGAAGAAAAAAAAAATCATGCTTAAGCTAGCAAAAACTAATCTAGTGAGAGCAAGAATATGATGTTCTGGCCTGCACCACAGCCGCATGCTCTGGAGAGAGGCTTTGAATAAAACCCATGCAGGAGCCCAAGGCTCCCCGCCCCTCCTCCTGATTTATCTTAAAGCTACAGCAGCCATTTCTGGGAATAAGGCAGATGATTAGGGAATAGAATGTCATTGAAAAATCACCCCAAGACATTTGTCCAGCAACACATCTTTCTTCATTGGCTCTTATACTGCAGGCATCAAAAAATTGTGTTCAGTGATCTTCAGGAATTTCCTGGACTATGTGTGCTGGGCCATGCTGACCTGCAAATACCAGGATCATTGAAGTCCCCAGGAAAACCAGGGCTATGACAGTGAGGCTATTGCCAGCTGTCCATAGAAAGCCTCATCAACTTCCTTCTGCTCATCAGGGTGCCTACAAGTAAACACCGACAACAGCATCACCCATATTACCTGTCCCTTAATTCTCACCCATTAATTGTCAACTGATTTGTCTGCCCCTGAATAGAGCTTGATACAATTCAGTTGCTTTCTTATATGAAGAACAACTCCACCACCTTGTCTCTCTGACCTGTCCTTTCTAAAAAATCCACAGCCATACATAAAATTATTCCAGTCATGTGAACTATCCTACTGTATCTCTGTAATTGCAATGAGGTGATGGCATTGCAACTACACATAGATTTCCAGTTCTTGTTTATTCCCCATGCTGCTGTGTGTGTACAGGCAACTTCAGACAGCTAATCCAGCATTCAGATTCCCTAGATAGAGTGTAACAGGATTCATTGTAACCATGAACACTCTTGATGTCCTTAGCCCTGTGATTCTCATCTTGAGAAGCACTCAAGGAACATCTGTTGATGCACTGGTTGAGATGACCTCATCCCTAGAAGAAAGCAATAGAATGATCATAGCCAGTTTGGACCCTACCCCCAGAGTCTTGTAGTCTAAAGTTCATCTCACCAAATTGGCCAGCATGTTGCCAAAGATTCTCTTGCTCTTTTTTAAAAAGGTGGGTCTCATTCCTTCCTAACAGGCCACAATCATTCAAGCAAAAGCCATTGTAATAAAAGCCAAAACCTTGATGGTGGCCAGGAAGTCGGATGTTGAACTGCACAATGTGGCTGTTTCTGGCTGTCCCTGTTTCTGTGACCTGGAAGATATATGAAAAGATGACTTGGGCACTAGCGTTTGTCACTTGTCTTGCCAGCGCTTTATAGTCTTCCTTGATCCTGCATATTTTTTGGCTTGTGGTATCATTTGTACCCATGTGAGAGAAGAATAGCAGGCCATGGTCCATGCTCTTGACAAGTTGGGCTACCCTCTTGGCAGCATCATGGATCTTTGATAGGCGGCGTTACCTCTTGTAACTCCTGACTGGGCTGGTAGATTGTGTCTTAGGGACCCTAAGACAGTCACCTGCCACAATTACTCAGAGTTTCTTCTTACAGTAGTGACTTTGTGCTGCTGGTCCAGATGTTCCTTGTTGGACTTGCTAATGGACATTTTAAGCCTTTAAAACATTGTATCTGTTCTGGTGTAGATGTTGGAGGGTAGAGGTTGGACTTGAATGCTGTATTTGTGGGTCACTAGGATCTAAGGTGTCTTCGCAGTCAGTGATGTCTATTGTAGGTGTATGGTTTTGAAGCCATTTCTCTGTCTCCATTTCAGTCCCTCTAACACTGCCTGAAATTTTGTACCTTCTGCAGCAGTTCATCAAACTATGCACATTTCATGCAGGTACAAGCCTGTTCTCCAGTAGAAGTATCTGTGGATACTTCTTGCCAGCTACCACCTGTACTCATGTCTCTTTCCTTACCAGTTCTCTCAGTGGATGTGTTAGTCGGACTTTTCTGGGGCTGTCTCAGTAGCCACACTTGTTTTGATTCTGAGACAAGTGCCCATCATTATGGCAGAGACCTAGAGCACTTAGCATCTACCTGAGGCATGGACCTACCTGCACACTGCAGCACCCTCCCTGCTCACCCTGCTGCACAAACTGCCACACCACATCTTTTTGATGCACCATGTTCTGGTCACTCGTGCTGCCTAAAGCTGATTAAATCTCCCGCACTGCTCCTTGTAATGCTCACTCCACTCCTGACTGGTTAGTGAGAGCTTCTGGGTCCTGACAGGGCTTTGGGCTGCTGTTCAGTTGTCCCTGAGCTCAAGAAACCTCTGGAGAGCTTGATCTCACCCCCAAAACTTGCCCCCAGAATTTACTTTGGTTGCTGCTGCTGCCCTCCTGACTGACAATGGCCATATAGTCCAACTGCCTGTCCACTTCAGTACCAATAAGTTAAAGTATGTTACTGAGGGCATTGTTCATATGCCCTGAAACACTGACAGGCTGAGGACGTTGACCACTCCTCTAGGAAAGCCATTCTAGTGTTTGACCATTTTCTTGGTAAGGAAATGCTTCCTGATGTCCATTGTGAACCTCCTCTAGCACAACTTTGACCTATTCTGTGAATTGCATTTCTGGATCCCAGGGACATGCACGCTAATTTGGATTCCTTTGAAACACCATAGAGTAGTCCTGATTGGAGAACAGGGTCTTTTGGAATTCTCTAGCTATTTTCATTCATTTGCCTTAAGATGCTGGGTGCACATCTAGGACACTTGTCATATGTTGTCTTAATTTACTACAGTAAAAGATCTTCGAGCTGGTACATCACCTCAGCTTGATGCCTTTGACCTTTGCGGCTTAGTTCTGTGCGGCATTGCATTCGACCTGATAAAAGTGCGCTGCTTCCTATTTCAACTAATTCATTTGGTCACACAGTGATTATTATATCTCTTGCATTCAGAGTTTGAAATGCTATGGCAAAGGTTTGTTGCAGTGATTGTTTCCACTGAATCTCCGAGTCTGTGCTTGGTATGACTTGAGTTCAGCAGAGTGTAAACTCTAGCCTGCAGTCAGATAAGCATTCAGGAAATCCAAATGTCTGATCCTCTGTCCTTTGCAGTGTCCTCACTCTGTCACACAACTGTATCAAAATACAGTGATGCTGTAGGGCATATTCTTGTTAGAAAAAGGTACTTACAGACCATTTCAGTAACTGTCTTTCTTGAGACTTCCTGCCTTTTAGGTAAGTTTTGACAGGAAACCATATTGGAAATTAGAGATACTTTGACACTAAAAATATCAGGATTCTGGAAATGAAGAATGCTTTTCAGTCTCCTATCTTTGTGTTCAACAGACTATGTGAGAAATACTCATTTAAAAGTCAAAGAACTCTCAGAAGTTGTTTTTCTGTCTGCATCTGTTTTGTGAAAAATTCTCTTACTTTTCAGGAAATGCTAGATGCTTGCTCAGTCTTTTATGTTGATAACTATTCTACTTTCCTTGACTGGTACACTTAATTGTATTCAATTTCTGAAGTTGATGTTAAGGATTGCCCTTAAAACTCTTGGGTTTTGGTAGCCCAAGTTATCCATCCACTTGAGAAACTCATGCATTAAACACTTCAAACAAGTTCAAACATGTATCTCTTTCACATATACAGAGACTGAAACTACATTATAAACACCTTTTTTTTTTCCTTTATTTTCTGTTTTGCAGGTAGAAAAAATAACTGGCCACCTCTCCCTGAGAATTTTCCTGTAGGTCCTTGTTTTTACCAGGATTTTTCAGTAGACATTCCTGTAGAATTCCAGAAGACAGTAAAGATTATGTACTATTTGTGGATGTGTAAGTATTTTCTTTTTAAGAAAAATAAAGTGCCTGTTCAAACTTAGTAATATATACCTGCTACTTTGGCTTTTGGAGCATCTGTAATGAAGAATTATTTTAAATCCAGAAGTCCAATATTGAAGCAAAATTTTATGTTAACTTCAGTTTTAAGAGTATTGAATTACATCGTAAAAGCTTCCACAGAAGAAAAGGAGGATTATCCTTGGGCAATTTGGTTCTAATTTATTGCAATTGTCTGGTTTAAGTTTCTCCAGTTGTAAAATGAACTTAGATCATTTATTAACTTAGAAATAATTTTACTGGTTTTAAAATCAGCTTATATGTTAAGGAATAAATCTCACAAGTAGTGTTAATAGACTTTTGAGTTCAAGATGTATAATATCCATTTACTTTAATATACATAATTTTATATAGTTTAATATGGCTTTAATCTATATCAAAGGCTTAATATCGTTTTAGCCTATTTTAAGAAATAGTGCCAGTTAGCTGAAGAATCAGTCCATGTTAAAACTATCCTTTGTAGGCAAAGAATGCTCTAGACCATCTTTGTAGGATTAATTTTCCCCTCACTGGGAGTCTGTGTTTTTACTGGAGAAATGCTGGATTAAAGAAGTGTGCAGATGCCATATTGTTTCTTCTGCCTTGTCCACTGTGATTGATACAAGCCTAACAAATACTCTGACAAAATTGCAAGATTTAGATACTTTGATACCTTTAATATATTTTCAGCCTTCCTAAGAAAATGATGATTTCAGATGTTTTCTGAACTTTTATTTATAGCTTAAGATGTAGTTAAGAAATCTCCATAATTTTACAATTACTCTAGTAATCTTATTGCTGTGATTGAACCATGTAATTGAAACACATGAAATGAGCAGACAGCACTGAATGAAATCAATTCCACTTCATCATAATCTACAGCTTTCTATATTTGTTGCCAGATCATTAATCTTCAGATAAGCAACTATAGAGCGTATGACTGGTCACTCTCTTAAAATTGACAGATAATTGAGATGTATATGAAATCTAAGGTGAAATACTCAAAATTTTAGGATGGTTACCAGTTCTGGCCATTTGCAGGACTGAGTTCTGAAAGAGCATATGCTTCAAGTATGAGGTGAAGTTGAGCATTAAGAATTGGAATATTAATATTCTTCTTAATTTTCCTTTTTATGGCAACAAGTAAAGTAAGAAGCAATATTATATTATTTCAAAATATATAGGAGCTGTGTTTTTATACTGACATGACTGCTTATCTTCTAGGTAGACTAGAAAACCTACCTCTAGGTAGAGGTTTCAACCAAGTCTTCTTGCACTCTTCGTTCTTTTGCTGTAGTGCTCTCTGACTTACATGTATTACTCAGGAAGACAGGAACAGGGCATAATAAAGGAAAAGAAAGACAAAATCTATTTCATGGTTAAAAAAAGAAAGATAAAAATGATTTGGTATAGAACCCCATCCCTTAGGGCTGGCTGTTGAATTGGGTCTTTTCGTTCCTAGGATTGCATCTATGTACTTATGGCTGATTTCTCATTGACTATTCATCCTCTGAGGACGTACTTATTCCCATAGTAGACTTGCTTCTGCTTGCCTCTTTTTTTTTTTTTCCCTCTTCTAGAACTTCCTATGTCTTGTAAGGTCTAGGGGTTCTGTGAACAAAATCACATTTGGATAAATCTAGTACTGCATTCTCAGCCATTTATAAAGTAGATCCTTTTCCTTTGTAGTAGCCCTGGGAACAAACTTACTAGTTCAGTTTTCTGTGTTTCCACAGTTAGTATTAATTTGATATCATCATTCTTGGTTTTTATGTTGGTTTTTCTGAGAAAACTTCTTTACCTGTTTAAGATCCATATGCTCTTCCTTTCAGGAGAAAACAGCTCTGTTTGTATCCCTATTTCATTAACTCATCCCTCTTTTCTCCTTTTGTTTCAGAAGTTAGAGTTTTCTGATTCTTTGATGTTTTTTATCTTTGCACATTTTTTCCCCAGGGGAGAGAGGTTTTTTTGTTTGTTTTTTTTAACAGACTGGGTGCTCACATGTTTTTGTGAAATGTAACAATCAATTAGCAATGACTTTCACAGGTTTCTATTTTTTCTATTCTATCTTGGCCTGTAGTGCTTTAAGGGCTTAAACATGAAAATGATAGTTTTCCTAGCTCATTAGCACTGAGCATTGATGTTTAGATCTTTTTGTGCTATTACTGTGTCCAGTGTCAAGTACAATGTCTCTTGACTTGTGCTAACAGTCAAAAACAGACTCAAAAGCATGTTTTCAAGCTACTTTCCCCACAGGCTGATAGCATGTGCCAAATAAACACCACTTTTGATTTTCAAAGAATATTTCTTATTTGAAGTTACAAATGGAAGAGATTCTGGTAGAAAAATAATACACTGAAATGCCAACTTTTTTTCTTTTTCTGTTCAGGAGAGTTTAATCTCACCTGCTGAGGTTATGATAGATGGGGTGTGTGTATATATAAAAATAAATCAGTCTGTGTAGATGTTTGTTCTGCCTGTCCCTGAGAACCTCCAATGATAGACACTTCACAAACACCCTCCAAGCCTGTTCTAATGCATTGCTGTCTTTTAGAACTAGAAGATGTTTCTTGGTATATTAATTTAATTCTCCCCTCCTGTGTTTGATCTTTCATGTTCTGTCCACTGTTGCTATGGAAAATACATTTATCCCCATTAGTCATCTCCTTTTGCCTTACTTAGCATATTTCACTCAGCCTTTCCTTGTGGGTGATGTTTTCTCAAGGTTTGATTGGTTGCTGTCATGGAAATTCACTGTTAGTCCACTCCACATTATTATGTGTTTTTTAGTGTGTAGCATCAGGAAATTTTTAAAATGTACCTTCGCATTTTAGATAGCACATGTTTATGTGCTGATCCAAGACTGTTTAATGCTTGTGTTATCTGTTCTAGAATCTATTTTTTCTCTATGGAAGATCTTCCTCTTTTTTGTAAGGCATGTTAGCACATCTCTCCCAAGTAAGCAGAACAGACTAGGAACAAAAGCCTAAACAACATCAGAAGCTACTTGGTGCTCCATGGTTATGTGTGATCAAACTTCACTAGCCCAAGTCCTCACTTGTGAGTTGCCTTGTGGCTTCAAAACTCTCCATTCCATAGGCATCCCATTTTCCTTTAGGCAACTCCAATCCAGGGTGACAGTCATGCGTCATAATGTAGACTTAGGTTTCCTGAAAATATAATCAATGAAACATTACTGAAATTAAGCTTAGTACAAAAATTTGTTTTCATATGGTCTCAAATGGAATAGCAAAATCATCTCAATAATGTACATGCCAAATATTTTCAGTACAACTTGTGATCTTTATCTAAGACTCAATTTCAGGCATTTATGGATGATAAAGTGTAGTTAATTAAGACAAGGAATATATCTGAAGGAGAATTCTTCTGTTCAGGGAAGTTTATACCAAAAAAAAAAAAAAAAGTAAAGTATTAATATTTATTAAATTAATGTATTTTCCCATTGTTGACTCTTATTCTGGCATGAACACCTTTTTTTTTCAGCTTCAGCTGCTTCCACACACAAACTAGGAGAAGGCTTTCTTCAATCACACAGAGTACTCTATTGTTATAGCTGTGAAGTTGTCATACAGAAATTGCATGTTGCAGGCTTCTCACAAAGCCCTAGGTGATTTCAGCCCCCAGGTGGTCATTATTTTCTAATGGCTTGTATTATGGTTTAGTTTGCTGAGGTAAGTAGAAGGTACTTTCTAACTGTTACCCTGAACCTACAAACACATGTCTGTTCATATAATAGCTTAAGCTTGCCTACATCCCTTAGTAAAGGTTTTGGCTCAAAGGAAAAATGATTCTCTGTATCTTGCAGCAAGCAAGTGAAGGGCAAGCACCGTGAAGTGAGAATTGTCAGCAAAGTCTGCTGTCTTACTCTATAGCTTACTAATACTTGTTTTGTACAGCTGAGACGACTCTGTTACAGTAGTGAAGTAGACCCCTGTGTTGCTGGTTTTACAATCAATAGTGGGTGTGATGCTTCACCCTTTTCTGCGTTGATGGTACTCTTTTAAAACTTTTCCTGTTACAGTAATTGCAGTTATTAAAAGAAAGTAATTTTGGAAGGTTCAGTCTCTACCAGAATTTGAATGTTTGTAGTAACATAGAGGTCTCCAAGTGTTCTAGTATTGAGTAGAGAAAGAGAGAATACCCCTTTCTTGTACTTATCAAAGGAAGGCAGGAACTGGCATTTGTATAGTTTCTTTTGCTTTATGAGGCATAAACACATAAATTCGGAAAGGAGTTGTTTTGCCTACCCCTTGGGGCAGTGCTAAGATATGTAGGTGCAATAATTGCCTTTTATTTTAAAGAACAAAGTGTTTTGATTCTGGCAACTCTTACAGGAAAATATGATTTATCTGAGGAAATGTTTTCAGTTTCATCAGTCTTCCATGCAATGATCTGTGCATCTTGCTTTTAAGAATTTTTTCCCACTGTGTTGATTTACATCTCAAGTCATAATTAAGACAGCAACAATGAGTTTCAGGATTCTTTTTTTCAGAATCTTTAGTATCTTGCCTGTTCTGTTAACCTTGCTATGCAGGAGAATGACTAAAATGTTGCTCTGAACTTAAATAAAATAAAAATCATTGCTGTCAGAAGCAGTTTGTGTAGTTATAAATACCGTACTTTATCCTGATCCACAAGGAAAGAAATTGTTCTCTGAGGCAGCAAAATCCTTCCTGAATCACTGGTTATTGCTGAACAAAGAGAAAAATTCATGTTCATCTTTGAAGTCTAGCAGAACTGACTTCTGTGCCAGATAGCATGAAGGTAGTAGTTGTAATGTTTCTTAATATTGCCTTATTCTGTTCTGTTAAGAAGTAAACTTAATTGAAATAAAATGTGAAGTCATAATGCAAATGCATTTTTTTAGTAGAAATTGAATCGTTACTGTGTAACAAGGTCTGCCAATAAGAAAATTATAGTATTGAGCTAGCAACAGACCACCAAAAAGGCAGATGTTCTAAGAAAGACCAGTGTTCTTAGAAATATTTGAATATACAAAATACATCAGAACATCTAGAACAGCTTCTTGCAGACCATGTTTTACTGAAGAATATTCTTAGTAAGTGGGGTATTTGTTTTATTATATGGAAGACAAAGAGCTTTCTGTTGAAAGACTATTTGGGAAATTTTTGTTTTCAAATTTGAATGTGTACAGTGCCTCTTTTGTAATGCACTTTGTCATTTTTAAGCTTTCTCTCAAAAAATATTCAGTGGTCTCATAAATGTCTGTATTCCGTTACTACTGTAGAAAAAAAATCAGTTATTGCAGCTGTAGACACCTCCTTTTTCTTAATTTAATGTTTGAAAGTGTTTTATTTTTATGACAAGGTATTTTCCATTGCCAGGTAGTTGGTGGTACTTGAATTTTCACGTTGAGTGCTCTCACTTGTGAATACAGGGTTACCTAAAATTTAGAAAATGATAAAAAATCTATTTATTACAGAAGGCCTTGAGATGGTATTAGTACTGTCTGCATGCTGATGTTTTGTTTAAAATGCTGTTTTCTTTAAATGTTTAAAATGTTTAAAAGTTCAGGTAGCTGTAATAATTTATTGTTTAAACGTAACTTAATTAAGACTATTTTGCTTTTGCTTCTACAGTCCATACAGTGACACTGTTTCTTAATATCTTTGGATGTTTGGCCTGGTTTTACGTTGATGCTACACGAGGGGTTGATTTTGGATTGAGTATTCTCTGGTTCTTGCTTTTTACCCCTTGTTCTTTTGTCTGCTGGTACAGACCACTTTATGGAGCTTTCAGGTAACAACTTTAGCTTGACTTAGGATATTTAAAAACTTGTCAAAATGCATTAACATTCCAGATTTGCTGGATTATCATGATGATAATCCTTTAAAGTGCTTTCATTAGAAACAAAGAGTATGTTTGCCATTAATTCAGTTGTTGAATTTGAAATACAGATGCCAGTAGTTAGTAATATCATGGAATATCCTTTAAAATATTTACTGTTTTTACCACAGACAAAATATTTGTCAGAAATCCTTAACTTTGTTGAAGTTAATAAGGGCTGGTAACAGTTGCAAAGAACATTCTCTCTCATTAAATCTCTGTTTCTATGCACCAAGAATTTGAGCAGATTAGTAGTCAATAGTGTCTTAATTTTTTTGCTTCCTGAATGAACTTCATAAATATCTACTCTTAAAATCTTGTATTTTTGAGTGATAGACACCTACAGTATCTGTAATTGAAATAGCCTGAGATTCTTAAGAATTAGTAGAGCAGGTATATATTGAACAAACTAATATTTTTCCTAGTTTTAGCAGTCTTTGCAAACTTCAGAAGCATAAGGTGTGTGATAAGAATAGTGAAGATCAGCATGTAGAGATTTCAAGTCCTGTACTCCTAAAGTTTTGGGGTTTTTTTTTTGTTTGTTTATTTGTTTTGTTTTGTTTTGTTTTGTTTTGTTTTGTTTTTTACATTGAAGTGATTCAGGATGTTCTCAGTTAAAATACCCTTATTCTTGCATTAAAAGATTGATGGGCAGAAGTTGCAATTAACTGTAACACTTAGACTACAGGAAGTGTTTCTTTTTGCTAACCAAGGAAGTATTGCTATACCCACAAATCCTAGAGGAATCATGCAGTTTAACTTGCATTTCTTGTCTAGTAAATCCATTGCTTTTAGAGAAAATTGGTTAGTTGAGGAAGGAAAACTCTACTTGCATATTTAACTTTTAGTCAGTTGCTCAGCTGAAAATGAAATAGTTATTGAACTGAACTGGTTGTACAGGAATTACAAACTCCCTTCTGCAGGAAGAACTGTTAAGGACAAAATCTCTTTTTGTGACTTAACTAAATGATTTCTACTTTCTTAAGAACTCTAGTAGGAAGCATATTATATGGTCAATAGTTTTGACAGTAGTTACTTGAGTCTTTGTGGAAATTTTGCCTGTACATTTATATTTGGCTGGATTTTTTTTTTCATTCTTTGTAAGGCTGGCATTTTAGTAATTTAACCAGGAAATGTATTTTGTACATTTTACTTTAAATAACAGCTGCTTCAGTGTTCTGGTGTGCCATGTGTTTCAGTAGGTCCATATGAGATCTTATTTCCTTTCACAAGTTAAATATTCTCTTCCCATCTTGCTGTCACTATGAACTTCACTCTGAAAGTGGAGCACAATAGAAACTTAAAATGTTAGTTGAAGGGTTAGTTGACAGGCCCCTGCACTGGGCTGAACAGAATCATTTTCACCTTTTCTAGAGATGCAGGTGGCAAAATCACTGTATTAAGGAACAAAGAGCAGCTCTTGTAAGTAAACACTCTAAAAAAACACAGAATTGCTGATACTTCAGGTCACTTGATAAATAGAAGTACTTTTCGTCTAGTTAATGCAGTAAAAAGTTAGATTGGTACTACAGAATATGAATAAAAATAATGAATTTTCTGGCTGCTTTAATCTTTTTTCCCCCACCTCTTTCAGGAGTGACAGTTCATTCAGGTTCTTTGTGTTCTTCTTTGTATATATCTGTCAGTTTGCTGTACATGTACTTCAAGCTGCAGGATTTCAAAGATGGGGAAATTGGTGAGTACTCCGTTTCCCATAGTGTTGTACTGTCTGTAAGACAAACACTCTTACTTGAAGTAAGAACTGCAATACAGTGTATGTTTTCAAAGGAATAATCTTGTGTTCATTAGAATATTACATTTAACTCTCAAAAGAAAGAATTTTTGGAGTGCTCTTGACTAGGAGAAGTGGGTGAAATGTATCCAAAGAATGTGAGGTACTTCTGTTACTAGGCTGGTCAAAATTTTATCCTTTAATTTAAACCACTTTGAACTTACTCTTTCATACACTACTTCCTCTATTTTGGTGGTGTAAGGAGTTATTACTTGTTCTGTATTTAGGGTAAAGGAAAGCAAAAATTTAGACATCAATAATATATTGTTTGCATATTTTTCGTAGTATTAGGTATTTCTAGTTATATACTTGCTACTTATTGAGACATTTATGGCTAAAATCTGTAGATTGACTTAACAAGGCATTTGGGTGAATATAGTGGTATATCTTGGATATTATTTAGAAAGTACATTTGTTTGAGTCACATCCATATTCTGCAGTAAGTTGATCTTTCTTTTAAATGTTTGCAAATACACAAGATTTTACATGAAGCTTGTATGTATATTATCTTTTATTTGAGTCTTTGAGGTCTAATATTTAGATTTTACAGGGACAAACTAAGGGGAATCAGTCACTGTCCTTGAAATAAAGGAATTAACTAAAAGCAAGGTTGTAGTAGCCAGCTGGTAACATGAAGAGTCATGAGTGGCAGTGCTGTAGTTGGGTAATGACACTTCCCTCTATCAGTGCTTTTTGCTGCAAACCTCGAAATAGATGCAAGACAGACTAAACAGCTTTAGAATTGTTATGTAAGGGAAGAGTCTGCTTTTTTTCCTTTGGAATCCTCTTTTGCTTATTCATCCAAGTCTGGGAAGTGTGCTTTTGAGCATACTTGCGGAAGGAATATTGAAAGTAACTTTCTGATAATGAGAAAATCCTGATTACAGTTCAGATTTTATGGTTTTGTGGTAGATTACAGTGGGATACAGTGGATATCAAAGAAGTGTGAAGCAGGTAGGGGAAGGTTTTAAGGTTTGTATTTACATAGTTTTTTGCTGGTTTTTTGGTTTTTTTTTTTTTTTTCCCATAATGTGGAAAAATCTTGTTCATCTTAATACATGGGTTTTGTTCATAAGGCAGCCTGCTTTTTTGGTTTTCAGGTCTGAAACTGTTGATGTCTCTTGGTGTTTCAATCTTGAACAACGGGGAAATACTTGAAGTAGATATATAGCAGTTTTTTTCTACTAGTTCATCTGATGCTCTCTACTTTAAAAAATTATATTAAACTCAGTTGAGAAAGCATCACTCTATGGATACAATTCTGTTCTGTATTTACCGAAGTTAGAAACTATCTTTTTATGGATATTTTCTCATCTATGAATTCATGTAGTCTTGAATCTATCTGAAATGACAGTATAACAAACCTCAAGAAATTGAGAAGCAGCTCTCTAATTTCTCCATGATTTTGCTCAAGGAGAATAATATTTACAACAATTTTTCATACAGTTTCACTTCATTTTCTGTGAAAAAATGGAAATTAAACTTTAAAAGCATATCATAGAACCAGAATATGCTTATGTAAAATTCCCATGATTTTTCTTTAAAAATACTCAAAGTGGTTCAGAACTAGGAGGTTAGGAAATTTTCTTTGGTGGGGATATCTTTGATTAAATGGTTCATGTGCTGTACTAGTAAAATTTGTTATTTCTCCTTCCTTCAGTGGGTGGATTTCATCTCTTACTGGACTTAATAAGAGTATTCCTGTTGGCATTATGATGATAATCATAGCTGCACTTTTCACAGCATCTGCTGTTATCTCACTAGTTATGTTTAAGAAGGTAAGTTACATATTATTCCCTTCTTTTGTTTCCTACGTTTGATTTGGATTTTGCTTTCTGTCTTGAGAGAGGTACTCTTTCATAAAGTAGTGGGAATTACATTCTTCAAGGTGAGCCTTGCCTAATAACATTTGTCCAGTTTTGCTTATACTGTTGTGGAGTTACAAGATACTGTTTCTACAATGCAGGTATATTCTGCAGATGAGGAATGATAGCTCTGAATTAGAGAACCTGAGAGGTAACCCCACCACAAAGGAGTAGGTGAAAGCACTGGATACTGTGATTGTAGCTGTACATGCCACGTTGTCCATGAGACACAGAGAAGTATGACTGAAATGATTGCTAAGTTACAGCTCTTACCAAAATCATTCCCATTAAAATCAATAGACGAGAGAAATGCTCAGTGTCTCAGAAAATGCTTTATTTCTCTATCTCTGTTTTTTAATATTTTATTGCCAGCTAATGATGCGAGAGCATGAAAACTCAAGGAAATAAACTCTTTCTCTATGGTTATTTTCAGTGAATTTCCACCCTAAATATCTAAGTATAGATACTGATGGATTAGTAAGTAATTGAGATAAATGTAACTGAGAATTCTGAGGATGATGTGCTGGCTGGATTCCAGTAATTCACCCTCAGTTACAGTTAGGTTTAAAGATTTTACACATGCTTAAATTCTTTGATCTGTTCACAGTAAACTAGAAATTATAAGTGTATACCTGGAGATGTCCTTTCTTGCCTTCTGTAGAAATACTCTATAGATGAGAAGAAACAAGCAAGAAAAAAGTATGGTGGAATATTTTTTTACACTTTTCTTACCAAAGATACTTTCTAAAAATCTGCATATTCATATATGACTTGGTTTATCTTTATGGTTGAGAAGTAGGCACATTTATAACAGAGAAAAAAATTATGTTAATTTTCCTGCTACACTGGAATGAAAATGTCTTTGTAGTATTATTTAACAACCCTTTTGTGACTTAACTGAGTCAAAAATAGCATTTGAATTTCAATACTTAGATAAGTAGAAGTTAATCAGGATTTTTGGTCTGGTTTTGTTGGTTTTTATTTTGTTATATGCCATATTGTTAAGAGTGTTTGTAAGTCATATTTTTTATTCCTCTGGTTATTATGCAGAGCTGTTGGTCATCACACTAGTTCTGCAAATGTGTAACTGTGTAATAAGGATATTCTGAAGTTTTTAATATTCAGTCAGAGTCTTGCTTACTCTTGTAACCAGTCAGAGTAACTAAAATGTTTCTAAATACTGTTATAGAGAAAAATTCACTAAATATACATCACACATTTTAGTGAACACGATGAGACCCCTCTGAACTTGCAGATAATTACAGTTATCCCCCACAGTCAAATTGTGTGTGCAACAGGACAATGACAAATTCAGAAGTTTGTGGGAAAAAATTCCATGTTCTCATCTCTGGATTCGCTGAAACACATGAACAAATTACATTTCCCCACCTCACCCCGCTGTGCATTGAGACTTTGCTGTTGGTCTGCTAAAAAATGGGAGGCATGGCACCATTTTCTCAGTGCTTTTCCCCTCCGTAGGTGCACGGGCTGTACCGCACGACTGGCGCAAGCTTTGAGAAAGCACAGCAGGAGTTTGCCACGGGAGTGATGTCCAACAAAACTGTACAAACTGCTGCGGCCAACGCCGCCTCGACAGCAGCCACCAGTGCAGCTCAGAACGCCTTCAAGGGTAACCGGATGTAGAGAAAGAAGGTCACCCTGGTTTTCTTCAACTGTTCTTTATTTTCCAGTCACTTACTGTATTCCCTAAATGCCTAGATCAAAATTCACAGAGCATGTTTCTTTCTTCTGCAGCTGTGCATGGGTTAAATGGGAAATGGTTGGTTTATTTTATTATAAATTTTTTATTTTAAGAAGAAAACCATTTCTTCCCCTTCTTTAACATCTTGAATTCTGCAGTGTAAAGCTTTACATATTTTATGGAGGATAAATAATTTCAACAATTGGCCTGAGAATGAACTCTGGTTTATAATGATCAAATAAATGTCGTAAGAATCTGGAAGGTTTTTTAGGAATTCACTCCAGTATTTTTTTTAAGTTCAGAAAAGCAGTTTGGATTAATTTTTTTCTTTGCAAGAACTGATATCCCTATTTCTACCATAAGAAGTGGGGTAATAAGTGGTCAGTAAGAAGTGGCTGAGAGATACAGTTAGGTTTGACTACTGTTTTTGCACTTTCAGCAGCTGCTGGGGGTCAAATACAAGTAAGGCAGAGAGTATAAATTCTTTTCTTGTTTGGTTTTGTTTTCTTTTTATTAGGTAAGTTCTTTTGAAATAAACCTGTAAGTTTGCATGAATACTGTTGAGTTAACCTGATCTTGTTTAAGAAGTGTTTTGGTGCAGAATTTACCTGTGCCCCTTTATAGCATTTGTTTGTATGTATTTCCATGGAGTATTCTCTACCTGTGAGAACCTACTATGGGGCATAAAAAAATCTCTGTAATAGAATAGTTCAGTTTAAGGAACTTAACTGGTGATTTCAATCACAGACCTAAATGATTATATATTTTCTATTTTTAACTTCAGTATTCACATATCCCCTGTCCCTCTTCTATGTGCAGTGGTATTTTTGTTTTATTTGGGATTTTTTTGGTTAGTTTTTGTTTGATTTTTTTTTCAAGTATAGATTTATGTTTAACAGTGGTACTAAATCTCTATCCCTGACAGTCACTCTGTTTACTGCCTATCCAAAATACTATATATACAGTATTTAATTTTCTAACAGGAATATTGTCTAAAACCAGGCTCTTGAAGCAATGGCATTTGACAGATACTTGAATGAATTTTAATATTAACTCAGCCATCTCTGTGATGTTATTTAAGCTATAGGGAAAAAACTTTTAAACTATTTTGATTCGGCAAAGGGAGAGATGTTTATCTTCAATAAAGTTAGATTTTAACTCATTGAATTGGAGGCCTAAGAGGTTAGATTGATGCTGTGAAAATAACAATCCATAATGGTACATACCATCACAATATTCTAGAATATAATATCGTCAGGACTTGGTATAGTATGAGTTTCTCTGCTTTGAAGACCTTACATTTTTGGATTGCCTCATTAGACTTACATCCAATACTTACAGAGTTTTTCAAACTCTTCCAGAAAATGGAAAGATGACATCCCACAACTTGTGTAAGTACACACCATAGCTGAAATTAATTCAGCTCTTAAGATGAATCATAACACAGCATAAAGTTCTGAGGCCCCTCCACATTCTGAAACTGGACTGAATTTCAATATGCTGTATTCTGTTTCAATACACTGTATTCATAATATCTGAAGCTCATTTGAAAATATACTTCCCTAGCTTAATCCTTGAATCAGTAATATACTGGTAGAATGAATTCTCCTATGAGTCTCCTTTCATTTACTAATTTCTTTAAACCACACTTGAATTTGAAAAAAGTCATAGTTTCACCTATGCTGAAATTCACATTAATGAATATACTTAAATATTCTATCTAACAAGGCTGTTAAAATGTTATAATAGTGGACATGCTAACATTGAATTTAAATTTGCGTGAAATGTTTTTAAAGCTTTCCAGATTAAAGTCACTGTTCTCTGCTGAGATTGGGGAACCATCATTCTAGAAGCTATATATCAAGATTGTTCCTTTCATATTTTAAATTTAACTTGAAGGTTGTATCTTGGAACTCTGCTATAGATTACTTTTCAATCTAAATTTAGGGAATTCTTTTGGTATCTCTTGGATTGGAATGCTAGGGTCATCATCCTTACAATTTAACTGAAGCTGAAGATTGCATAATAGCATAGGTTACCAGAAAAAAACACTAAACACATTAGGAATAAAACCTGAATTTGACAGGCAGATTTTTTTCTCAAATGTTTGAAGGTTCTTTGAGAAAACATATGTAATGTTCTGTGTATAAGAATTGTTGATTTGTAATATCATGGGTTGAATTTACAGATTTAAGCCTTCTGAGTAAAATTCAAAGTTGTGTCACATGTGAATTCTTTAAGCCAGAAATCTGTGACACTTTGCTGCCCAAAAGGGAGGGAAAAGTTTGTTTAGCTTTGACAACAGAAGGCTGAAATTTGTTAAAAATATTTTGTACCTAACAAAAATTAGATTTTACAATCTCTTATTAATCAGAGTATGGCGCCTGCTTGAGTTGTCTTTTTGTAGTATTGTGACAAACAGAGTACAAGGTATGAAGTTTAAACATGGAATGTCAGTAGTCTTTGATTTGTAATTTAGGAGTTGTTTTTATTTATCTGAGGATGTTTGTATATTTTGTAGATTACTAACAATGTTCTGCCATCCTGGTGAATGTCATGGTTCTGTACAAATGCACTTCTTTTGTCTCTCTGTTGCATGTCTGGGTAGTTCAGAAGTTTTGTATATTTATTGTATTAACACAGTGTCATAGAATAAAAAATGACTTTTTTCCTAGGTGTTCGCTCTGTATAGTTTTGACCAATAATGGGGATTTTTCTTCTAACAGTCAGGGTGATGTGCAAGGAGGATGATCTATGTAAAAGTCTGACTTGCTTTTTATAATTCTGTATATAGATGCTGTATTTCTGTTGAAATGGTGAAGCAAAATGTCCACTATCAATAAATCAATAAAGAGAATTAGTCTACTCAGCTGTTACAAAGAAAATTCTTAAAATACTTGCAGTTTACCTTCTTGTGCTGTAACTCACAAGGGTTAAAATTAAATATGCTCTGTCATGATTGAATGGAATTCTATAGGTATTAACTGATTTTTAAAACATTATTGAAAGTAAAATGAAGTCGCTGAAAAAAGCTTTACTTTGGTAGCATTTATTTTCCTAATTTCTGCCAGTGAATCAACATTGCTGTGTTACTGCTATCCTGCCCCTTCTTCTTTTTTTTTTTTTTTTTAAGTCACTAGCACAATTGGTTTATTTTTTTCATGTAATGTCAGTTGCAGCACCTGTTCTCTAGTACTCATCTTACTACTGGGTTTCTTTTGGAGGGCTGAATGACTTGATCTAGATGACTGTGATGTAGGTGAGTTTGCAAATGCATGATGCATATTCATGCACTGATACAGTGAACAGTGCTCTGAGGTACAGTCAGGATTATTTTGTGAGATAGCAGACGTGTGTTTTTAAAGACACTTTCACATGAATGCATCAATCAGTACTGAAATTCTTCATCCACTTGATCTTTGTAATTTACAGATCTAGAATGGCAGTGTCAGCAGACTGAAGGAAGAGGTTTTGTACTTTCTTGTAAACGTCAGAATGGTTGTGCCATATGATCCAGTCATGTTTTATGTTTAGAATTATTACACAATTTTAGTACTTGTCATGGGACATAATTCCTCTGGTTTGCTTAGGTTACTTTCCTCAAGAAATTGTAAGCATGGAGTTGGAAAAGCATGCACTCATTGAGAGAAAAGCATGGGTTAAGAGATCTGTAATTAAAAATACTCAGAGATACTTCTGGGAAGATATTTCTGCCAAGGAAAAGGCACACACCTAGAACATTCTGGTTATTAATCTGTAGTATGGCACAGTAGGTCAGATAATTAATTAGGTTTGACTCAGTTATATTAAAACATGTGTGAATTAGTTTGTACTTTTTTCCTGCAAATTAATTTTATGTCTGCAAGTAGCTTTTATTTTCATAATTAGAAAAATCAGGGAGATTGACAAAGGCAGTAGTGCAGATCTATCTCAGCAGCAAAAGCCAGTGAAACTTTATACAAGGATAGGCTGTCACATGATTCTGAGGGGTGTGGTCTTCAGGGCAGCTAGGACAAGGGGTGAGAGATGGAGAAATTTTGACTCTATATTGCAGAAGGCTGGTTTCTTATATTATGATATACATTATATTAAAAAACCACACTAAAACTATACTGCAAGAACAGAGAGAAAGATGTATCAGAAGGCGAGGCAGGAATAGAAAGGAATGAATAACAAAGGCTTGTGACTCCCAGAGAGTCAACCAGCTGCCCCCTTGATTGGTCAGTAAGTAGAAACATCTCACATTGACCAATCAAGGAAGCACCTGCTGCATTCCACACTAGCAGATAGTAATTTGTTTACATGTTCCTGAGGCCCTCTCAGCTTCTCAGGAGAAGAAAATCCTGACAAAAGGATTTTCATAAAAATGTCAATAGTGACAGAGGGGAAAAGAAAAAAGGCATTGATAAGGATGTGTAACTTGTGGCTCATACTGCCATGCATTTTGTTCTGGGAAAAAAAAATTGCAGCAGTTTAACGGAAGTATATACTGCTCAACTAAAATAATGCTTTTTGTTGGAGGAAAGTGATTACATTGAACAGTTGTGGTTTCAATACAGTCTCTCAGTACACTTAGAGCTTCCTGTTGACTGAGTGTATGTGTACATATATATAAAAATGAGTGTACTGTCCTGCTTTTGGTGAGTGCTCCTTCATGTTCCTGTTACATTACACTCAGATGTGAAGGAAAATACTTCAATACAGAAGAGCTGCTCTTTACAGCATTGAGAATACCAGGTTTTTCTTTTTTATATCCATGATTTAAGACTGGAAACCTCCAGCTGGAGAGATGGGAAGTATTTGGGACTTATTTTTATTAATAAAGTTTGAGGCTGTATTGGTAAAAACAAGGCTGGTGCAGGCCTGGAAGACAGGCTGGCCTCAGTTACTTGTGGCCCTGCCCTCAGCATTTCTGCACTGTGACCCTGTACAGCTGGAGTTGGGTAGGCAACACTGGCTGGAGCCCAGACCACTGTACACAACAGCTGCCTCTGACCACTGTGCCTCTGTGGCATCAGCTGCTTTGCCACTGCTCCAGCTGACAATGCTGCTAGTAGATTTTATCGTATTTCTAGCCTAATTAAACAATTGTGTACGTCTGAGCTGAAGTCATTGCACACGTGCCAAAGCATGGTTGCTGTTTTTCAGTGCAGAATTGTTGTCTTTGCTGTGCCTGTATTTTTTTAGAAGAATGCATTGTGTTCTTTTTAGAGGAGTGCATGATGTTTTGAAAGAAAAAATGCTTATCCTGGATTGGGCAGTGGGGTGACACTTTTTGTCCAAGGTAACAGAACAACCAGAAGTAATCAGAATACAGAATCACAGAATCAAGCTGGAAAAGACCTAAATACTCCTAAGATCATTGACTCCAGCCTAAGACTTGTGTGATTAAATCTGGCATTCTTTCTCTTTTACCTTGGTCAGACCAAGTTACTGATCCCACCACATCTGATACCTTGAGCCCATTACAGATATTGATTCCTACGCTCTCAGAATTTCACTGATACGAAGTTATTCCAAGTAAAAGGCATTTGTTTGAAAACAAACTTTCAATGAATTGCAGAACAATACAACATCTTTATATTCCTGTCACTCTAACACTGATAACAGACATTCCACTTTGTGATTGCTCCACTATTCTAAACCCAGCTGGAACTTGGAGAACAAGTTACAAGAATACGGAAATGTGTAATACACACAACTGGAGACTCGAACTCTTTGCTACTGCCAACTCCATTACCTTACTGGAAGAGGTAATATTTTTAGCTGTTCAAATCAGTACTTCATAATTTCTTTAAGCAGTGTTTTATAATTGGAGAATAAGTGCTCTATTATACCTCTTTTGAAATTCATAAATTGATGGTGGTAGTGGTGCATTCAGTGGCATCTATCTCCTAACTTCTGGACTACAGGTTTCTAGATGTTCCAAGGTTAAACTAAGAGCTACTTCTCTGAAGTTTAGGAACTGTTGGAAGTGTACAATACATGAATAATTATATATCAATTTCATAGGAGTGGACCATTGCAACTGACAAATAAGTGACATGCTGATTTTTCTTTAAACTACTGAAAGCCTTGCTCCTGGTTCTGCTAAAGACTGGCTTTGTAACTTTTCTCTAGTGTTTGTCACATCACAGCTGAAAGCTAAAACACACTGGCAAACACCATTTTTAAAATCTGTGTATGATGAAGCAGTATTTGTTTTAGAACTATTACTACCCTTTTTCATGAAGAAGGAAATGCAGTGCTTTAGTTGCAAAATGAAACACATTTTGTCAGAGCTATATTCAATTAGAAAGTCTCTTTAATGCAACTGTATTGTATAACACATAGTTACAATTTCAGATCACATATTTCCGATCAGTAAGCAGTATTAAGTGTATAAGTCAGATAGGAATCTGAAATACATCACTGGACTAGGATCTTAAATGTTATTAAAGCTACAATCAAAGCTCAGCTTGGCTCAACTTGTCCAATATGCTTGTATTAAGGTAGTCAGACTCCTGATAAAAGTTCAAAAACTCACATTTAATTGAAATTTAGATTAAAAAGAAGACATTAGGTACATCATTCATGCTAACAAATGTACATAGTGGTGAGTCAAGAACAGAAAAACAGTACCACAAATAAACCATGGCTCAAAACCTACTCTAGCTGGATCACTGCAGCTGCGCTTCCTATACCAAGGAGCTGTGTTTACGTTGCTGCCATGCTCTGCTTTTGTTGGACCTTTTCCTTGAGGTGTAGGCTTCAGTGCCCGTGGCTTTCAAGGAAGGCCTGAACTCCTCTCCATTTACCACTAGGATGTGGGAGACTTTTGGGGGGGGAGGGGGGGGGTAACAATGCAAAATGGAAACTATTTGGCTAAAAAAAAAAATCTCAGAATCCAGATAACTTTATTGAGTAAAATAGATACAAAGGTGATATAGACAACCCAGAAATTGCTCAGTAGCAATGTTTTTTTGCAGTGCCACATTACAAATAAAGCACACTAAGAAACCTTGCTGAGCTTTTTCAGCTTTTTGAGTGTTACTGGCAAGAGGTGGACACAGCTTCACACTGGAAATGTCTGTATTCTGAGAAATTAAAATCAATCCAGAAGATATTTTTGTTAAATCTTCAAGCTGTTATTATTACTGTTGTATTGATCTTCAACATCAGTGATTTTATTGCATTACGCTATATCCACACCACCAAACTCCAGCCACTTCTCTGGGAAGTCCCTTTTCCAATCACTTGTTTAGTAGCAAAAACTAAAAAAAACACAACCCAAAAACCAACAAAATAACCAAAAAACCCCCCACAAAACCCATTCCTTGTATTGCACGTCTCACACAAGTCTGTGTGTATATATATATATATATATGTGTGTGTGTGTATATATATATATATATATATATATATATATATTTAAATATGCTACAATTAAAAACGGTCTATGGCACTTCACTGAATATAAGTTTAAGAAGTTGATGAAACCACAGATGTCTGAAGAAATCTTCAATACCACAAAACAAAGTTAAACTGAACTAACTGGCACACAGGTTTTAAAGAATCCACAGCAAATTCCTCTAGATCCTATGCAGTGCATGTACATTAAGAAGCAGTTACATTGTACAGCCCCCTCATGAAATCAATTAAATTAGCTTTAAGCTGATTTTGCTTTTTTTCTTTCCCAGAGTGCCTTTGAAAGCTACTGCTGAGGTGAACTTCAGGAGCAATTTAAACAGCTGTGAAATTTAATGAGTGCACCCTGCACCTGAAAACCTCATCCAAGAAAAAAAAATTCACTATATATACCACCTTATCACTTGCTGGAAAAACAGAACCCTGAGAAAAGAAATTCTGATTATTCCTCCTCTGTATTTCTTCCCAGCCTGTCTTCTATCTGTACTATGTGAATATGGATATTCTTGCAAGTTAGTTAATCATGCTCTTGCAGAGCAAGCTGATAATATGCCAGCAACAAGCAGAAAAGCTGGTTCTTCTTGGTTACTAATGCAAACAAAAGCAAAATTGCCACTTAAAAACCCAAACTCAAACAAAATGTACTATTGAAATTTTTTAAGCATCATGTGGATCACAGCAGAGGTCAGCTAGTAACATGAATGAAGGTTGTTCGTTGTTTACTTCTCAACCAGAGCAGAGTTGCTCTCTCAACCTTTGTAAGGACTAACCTGACCTGATTCTGCCTAGTCAAGTGCTTAAGCCAATGCAGCATTTTTCACCCTAATACTGTGTCAAGACTTGTTGGCAGAGGTGACCTGGACTTTGGGTTGCTACCCACCTAAGTAAGCTAAAACCGTACATCTGCTTAGTAATTAATTTTTAGCTGATTTATATGGTACTCATACAACTGCTTACCCCCTCTTTTCCATCTGCAGGGTCCCGGAGGGCAGGGCAGAGCTGAGCAGGTTCAGTGCATGCTCCAGAAGGGGCTCAGGAGGAATGCCTGGAGGAAGTCTTGCTGGACCCCAGGTACAAGCCTGGGGTATTGTCCTTCAGGTGTGGGGGATGTGTATGGGGCAAAGCCAATGAGACACACAGGTGTGGACAGGGTGTGTGGGCTCTGATTTTCACCCTCAAGCACCACTTTTTGGTGGTAATTTCGCTTTATTAAAATCTTGATTTGTGCCGGCAGTTGGTCCCAGACCATAACTTTTGGAGGGGATTTAAATTCAATATTTAAAAGAAAATTGAGTTACCCGTTTTAAAGTAGAAGATGGTGGATGTGGGTTGCAGGAGCAGGTGAATGCAAGAAGAGACTAGGTTAAAACAATCCCTTTATGAATACAGGCAGAAGTTGACTTTGTTGCACTGCATCCCAGAGGTCACCTGTGCATCTGTCCAGTGCACAGGCGTCAGGTGCCATGGGTACAGAGGCACAGGCTGGAGCTGCTCTGTCACTGGTGGGCAGCAGGTGCTGGAAGGGGACTCCAGCTCCGTGACTGTTTGCCAGTCCTCCAGGCTGCCCCAGGCCTGCTGTCAGGAATGCTGAACAGCTCTTGTCTTGTGAAGCACATCAGCAGTGCCTTGAAAGCAGCTGCTTACCTGGACAGTAACAACGATTTTTTAATAACTAATAGCACATTTTAAGGGGATGACCAGGCAAAAAGCAAGAATCTCTGCTCTGAGTAATAGTGAAGCAACACTGCCACTAGATGATGTTAAACTACCAAGAAGTAAGAACAGGAATCTAAAATTCACCTAGTATTTAATTAGAACTACTTAGATCAATTATCCCCAATGCTCCTATGGCACAGTTGCATCATTCCTTTATTTGTTAAAATACCTTACAAACTTGGTATGAGAAGTAGTTCTAGTAAGTGAGGCAACACCACAAATAACAACACGAGCTGGCTTTGAGAAAAAAATGGTATTTGTGGCAACATCTGTTTAATTTCTGCTGATTTAGCTGGAAAAAGGTCTACTACTACACAGACACAAAAAAAAATAAAAAGGAAAAAAATCTTCCCAGCCACATAGAATTTGTAAAGGCTTCCTCAAAATTTTAAATTTCCTAAAGACTCATGTGCGTCTGGGTCATGAGACAGACTGATCTGTAGTCTGGGAACGTCGTTTCACTGACGAGAGAAAAAGTACAATGTTGAATTACAATGTGGAATCCACAGTTGTAGGAGAGGCTGCAGCCCAGATAAGGCTGGTGCTGTGGGGAGCTCTTGTCTGCTTGGGATTTCAGAAGTTTTAATAAAGGCTGTAGAAATATTTCAGTTTTGTCTGAATCAAGTGAGAGCTAACAACAGCTTTTCTGTCTAGTCAGTGGAAACAATATTTACCTGCTAAGTACTAAGTTGCATATAGCTTGTGCTCTAAGATTCAAGAGAGAGAAACCTGGCAAGGACTTGACTTTCTAAATGCCTTCAGATTGGTGTAAACATCAGCTTTGCTCTCTCCAACAAAGAGTTAATACCCAAGAAGGCACTGTACTTCTAGGAAGTTCAGTACCAAAAAGCACCTCCATGAAAATGGTACCAAAGCAGGTGATGGTGAAGAAATACACACCAGTGAGGGGAGCCCTTGGAAACAAAGCCTCATTAAAATAGGCTTCTCTTTTGCTTAAGAAAATAAAATGTGCTGGCTTTTATTATTTTAAACCCAAATTCTTCAAAGTGACCAAGGTGAGTTAGGCAATCCGATCAATCAGGATTTTTCAGTTTTAACAACATTCCTGCTATATACATGTGATTACTCACATCCCCAGTCAGATTAATATATTCCACTGTGTCCTGATCACAGAATGAAACTAAAAATATCCCCATGTATTTACATTCTGCTTTCCTGGGATCCTTTCTATGATCCTCATTGCCCAGCAAAGAAGAAAGACCCTTTCAGTAGTTCAGGGTTGGAATGCATGGGGCTCAATCACACAAATGGTAAAAACAGGTAAATGGATCTGCTTGCCCAGTCAATGGAAAGCTGAATGGAAAGATAAAGATCCAGGTGCTGGTATTTTTCCCCACTGGAGTTAAAGGAGGCAGATAAGGTTTTTTCCTTCTTCTATTTCTTCTTGCACTTTGTCACTGGATGTGGCTATTTCAGCTTGCGCCGAGAAGACTGCACAGATGAATGTCAGAACAGTGCCGCCGATTGCTGTGTAGAAAGCCCAGCCCAAGGAGCAGTCTCCTAGTTTGTAAGCAGAAGCATAAGGTCCACAATAGCTTATCGCCTTCTGGCATCCCCAACCTGCAGGGTAAAGTATCAAGCCTAAGATAAGGAAGAGCCCTAGAAATAAAAACAGAAAGAAGTTTTACAAACAATCAGTCTAACACCAAATGCAGCACATCTAGTAATTGTTATTATGGTCACTAATACTCATAATTTACCAGGATTAGGAGAAAACTGTCATCTCATCCATACAAGTCCCTTTACTGATTTTTCCCTAGTATATGCCATGCAGTCTTTCAACTAAGTTTGAAGCCACCCTGTGATTTATGTTGTGAAAGGCTTACTTTTTATGATAATGCCCTAATTCCTTATTTTAATCCCTGTACTCCTCCTACATCCTTTCCTCTCACACATTATTGCTACAAATACAAATACAGACCCTGCAAAATACTCAAGCATCTCCACCTAATGCTTATGCTTGCGCTTCTCAAAAATGCAGGAATATTTGCATCCACTTTTGATTTTGTATTTAGCTAGCCCTCATTTAACTTTATTTAGCCATAAATGTGTTTACCTGTTTTTCTCTGGATTTTGCCTACATTGATTTTCTTGCCTGGAAAACAAACAAACAACCAACCAACAACAACAAAAACCCACCCCAAAACAAAACAAACCCAAATAAAACCAAAACCACAAAAAAACCAGTTACAGTTCTACTTTTTTTGGCCACATTAGGGCATAGTAGAATGATAATACTGCCAGTTCATGAAGCTGCTTTCATGACAGAGGGATTCTGGAGTCAGCCTCAAACAATCAGATCCAAGTACCCATAGCCAGTGCATACGTAACCCCGGGATTCTGCAAACGGTCGACTAAGTACTTCAGAAGGAAAGCACTTTCCCAGTGATGGCAGGGGCAGAAGCCTCAACTCCCCATCTTGCTGAACACCCCCACCAGTCTGGCGTGCCTCAGGCTGGAAGTGAAAAGCTCAGACTAGTTGTTCTGCCCATGTGGTTGTCTCTCATATTCATAGGTTTCTCTATGAAGACCATCTAAGCAGTGAAGAGCTTCATTAAGGAAATTGAAAGTCACATTAGTGTCCCTGCACACGTCTTTGCACAAAGAAAGGAGATTTAATAAAAATGTCTAATATGCTAGTGGCTACAGTGCTTTCTTACAGGCACAAAAAAATTACAATGAATTAAACACATACCTCCCTCCTACAAGGAAAGTAAGAAGGAGCTAAACATAAGAACAGCTCACGGTATCAAAATTTGCTTTCTGTTTACCTTAAAAATTTACTTAAAAGGAAAATTATGAAAAACAGTTTTTGTTTAAATACAGTCAGTTTATCCAGAAAATGAATATAGCTTTCCAGATTCCATATATTTCTGATTTACTTTTTCTGCACTTTAGAGCCCTTTATTTAACCTGGTATGCTGATGAAAACAGCTGCTAAAAGTGCTGTCACCTTCTAGAACTAGGCTAAAAGTTGTGCACTGAAACCAGTCTTTTTTTTTCTTTCCTGTAACCAAGAGATTACAAAGAGCAGGTTTAAAGACTTGTTTTCATCTTCTTCCATTCAGTTAGATTAGCAGTTAGACTTCTCTGCAGTATGTTAAGAGTTCCTTAATTGTTTGTTCAAAGAAATTTGGCCAGATGCATGAATTTTTCCTCGCCAACAATGAAAATGTGGGTACTAGCTAGTAAGCAGTTAATTTACACAAAATGCAAAAACCTTCATCCAACTATCTAAAATTAATGTCTGTGAATGCCAGACATTTCACAAAGAAAGTCCTTCCTCCAGTGTTTTTCTAATGATGACACAACACCATAGACATGAATGACCTAAATGTCATTACTCTTTGGGGTGGCAAAATCCATTAGTGAGTGATATCCGTTCTCTGTGGAGGGATTTCATCACTGCTTACATGTAAGAACCAGTGACAAATTTTATGCAGTGTTTCCTGGCTGGTTGGCCAAATACATTAGGTATAAGGTATTGCTTTATCTTGGACAGACCTGGATAAGCTGTGCATTCATCCTGCTGAGCCCTGCAGCCATTTCAGACTAAACACCAGCAGTTCCTTCTCCTCTATTCATCACTAGTTTCCTGTTCTGTGCAACCAGTATGACCACACTATGCATCTTTCTGACTGCACATTGGTATGGGCCAGTTGCTGCTCTCTCTAATGATCACAAGCTCTTTGGTAGGTAAAAATCACCATCACTGAATTAAGAAGCTGAATCTCAAATGCCAGCATAGCTGCTGCCAACATGGAAGTTTTCTAAGTTTACCACTCCATCACTCACAAACCTAGACAGCCCACGTTTAACAGCATAACTGGCTTATGGCTGAGTGTCACAAACAGGACCAAGAAGACACATGCATCACTTTTTATCAACACCAGAGCACTGAGCAACTCCTGAAAGCCACTGGCTCATGGAATGTATGCCCCAAGCTGAAAAGCCATTACCCAAAACTCAAGCTCTCAAAAGGCACAGCACTGCTGCCAGATGTAGTCATCAGGACTTTACTGACTTAGACCTTTTTTTTCAAAAGTACAGAAAATTCCTGGATATGTAAATATAATAAATACTATAAAAAGCCACAATTTGACAAACTTAATCTATTTTCTCACAGATGAAAACAAAATCTGGAGGAAAGCCTTACGGATTTGAATACAGTCAGAGTATGTACCTGATTTCAGACAGCTAACTTTGTAACTCCTATACTGGACCAGCATAATGAAACAAAAAAGAAGTAGTATTTTCACTACCAAACCTCCTTTCTAATTCTCCATTTCAGTGCAGACAGAAAGTGTTTCATGAGCCTATTAGCACTATCTCTAATATTTATCACAATTTCTTATTTCATTAATAACTGGTTCCTGCTTGACAGGAAAAGTAAATAAAGATGATTCCATTAAGTCAATTCAAAATACCCACAGGAGAAAGGCAGTCCTTTGGTTCATGCTAACAGCAAGTGCAGAGGCACAGGTCCCTCATCACGTATTCAGCTCAAATCTCCCATATTCAGAGCAATGGCTGAGTTGTGCAGGGTCCCTTCCTGACTCTCCCGGTCCACCCAGAAAGGGGTGTTCAATTAAAGAGGAGCTTTGCCTCCTGCTACCCAGTATCTCAGAAGAGTCAGTGGCAGAGCCCATCTCAATGACTCCTACAGCTTGAACAAAACAGGCAGATGATGCTCCACCACACACTAATAGTGCAAACCATTGCCTAAATTGCCTGAAACAGCAGACAGCAAACCAAAGCACTTAACTGTTCAACTACTTGCAGCCAGACACCCCTCAAAAAGAACCACCCTCTCTACTCCTGGAAACATGAATGCAAAGGGACAAGGAGAAAAAAAACTATCTTCTGTTGACAGTTTGCCTTGAGACACATCTAGCAGGAGGACAGTAAATGTTAATTATAGAGGTTTTTTCTTAATAAATCAGTTTTTGTCTGTCCCTGTGTCTTTCAAGAGAAGCCAATATTCAAGAAAAAGAACAGAATAAAGATTGAGTGCTCTGTCTGAACAAGTTTTCTACAATGAATCTTTTCATTTCTTTGTGCTGCTGGACAATAAATGATTTTTAATTCACAGCCAACCTACCTGTGGAATTACTGCTGTTTGTTCACCCTGCTGGGAGGAACAAATTCACTCTGAAAACATTACAAGCTGTTTTCCACTGTGCTCATCTACAGGCACATGCACAGAGTTCATGCTTACACTGTTCTAGATTTAACTCCCTCTCTGGGCACAGCTGCACTGCTGAAACTGCAGCTTCTGGTGTACACATACTGCTGTCCCTCCTTTTTAAGCAGCACAATCCCACTTCTTGAAATCAGTATGATTATTTTTCAAAATCTCCTTTTTGTTAGTTGTTGCCATTTCTCAGTTACCTCTTCTCTGAGGAATCCTCAAAACAGAGGTATGAAAGAATGTCACACAGTGTTGCCAGATGCCTAGGAATGACAACAGAAAACTATTCAAATTACTTTTGTACCTAGAGATGTCACCTATAACTCTTTGGTGTAAGTTCTGTCAGCAGAGAACATTTTTACATCTTTCACTGAAGGCAATTTGACCACATAACCTTTTATTATCAGGCCCTAATTACTTGCTTTTGAAAAGATGTCTTTGTGAGATTTAGATTTTAACGTTACTATTAGATTACTATGTATGTCCGGATTACAACAGCTATTAAGCATCAGGCATTCTTTACTTAAATGGTGTAAAAGCAACTCCTTTCTCCTAAAACACCAAAGCAAAACCTTACAGCACACTGAGAACATCAAAATCAATAAAACAGACTGCATCACTGTGCAAAAATATTTCAGAAGACAGTTGATTAATGCTTTTCCTATAGGAGAAGACTTTTTATATTTGTGCATCAAGAGCTTCTCTTTTACAGGCCTGCAGCTGCACAAGGTATTGCTCCTCCTGGTTTTTATACACTGCAGCAATGCTGCCAGGTCAACACTGTGGAAAACCAACAGACCAGCGTTTCATTGTGGGCATGTTTCATTTTATGTCACATTATGAGATGGGGTTCAGATCTGAGGAAAAACTTCCTTCTTCCTTGGAAGCAACCCTTGAGACAATAGGTAGGGCAGAGGCTTGTTTAGCCAAATGAAGGCATGCTATTTAGTTTTTACAGTCTCCTGTGCAGCTGCCGTTGTGCCATATTAAACAAGAGCATACGCTAACAAAGCCACTTTCTATTGCAAAGCCTGAAACTATCTACTCATTTCCTAGCAAAATAGTAAAAAAAGCTTTTAAATACTGCTGAAGAAACAGGAAATTAAACAGCTGTGATCAGTGAGGTGGCACTGGAACAGGCTCCTATGGAGCTGCACAACTGAGCAGCAACATTTTAAGAGAGGAAAAGAAAAAGGGTAAAAGGGTAAAAGCAGGGAGAGACTAGCTTTGCAGTGCTGTGCAGGAGGGCTGCATCCCCACTGGCACTGATTCTGATTGTTTTAATCTTCTGCAAAACCACAGGGGATTAAGAATCAGTCTAGGGACACTGCATCAGCCAGGCACCCTGCCTTTATTGTTCACATTTCCACATGTGTCAATATGCTACCTGAACATTTCATGTGTTAAATATCTGTACAAATATACTAGTGTAGCTTAAGCCAAGAAGGCTTTCCTATATGCAAATTTTTCCTGACAAACCCAGCAGGGATGCTACCAGCTTACCACTCATGCACTTTTGATCACTTTGCTCCCTGACAGACAGGTGAAGAAGCAGCCTCCTACTTGGCAGCTGCACAACAGACACCTTCAGCCTGTGAAGTCAGTAGTATCATTTTAATCAGATTAGAGCTCAAGAGATGGGCTCAGGCCTGCTGACATAGTGTATCTAGCACTCCACTCTGGCTATAGGAGAAGCATGAGGAGCTAATGGACCACTGCTTATAGTGCCCACAGCACAGGGCTCCAGACCTGCTCTGCAGTTGCTCTTCAGCCCCCTGGATGGCTACCAGACCCACCAAATGCAAGCAGCTGACCAGAGACAAATAGGTCTTTGTCCAGAAAGAAAGGGGAGACTTTGCATGTCCTAGTGTCTTGGAAATGGCCTCTGGCGCACTCAAAAATGCTGCATGAGAAACAAAAGATAAATTCACAGCATTATGAAGATCAGTGTTTTAAAAATCCTACCTGGACATCACAGTTGGGGCAAGCTAACACAAGCAGATGTGTTTTGGGGCATGTTGAAAGCATGGCTGTTAAGAGGGGGAGGGTTGCCAGCAGGCAGTGCACTGAGGCAAGTGCTCACCTTCATACCTTCAATCACTGCAGATGAATGCTCACATATATAGATTTCAGTGTATCTGGGATACCCTAAGCTGCGGCAGAAGAATTAATAGTTTAATACGACAACCAGGGGATGGCTTAAAACCCACGCGGATGATTTCTTTTTCCCTTTAGAATTGTCTCAGGGCATGCACACACCAGAAGAAAAAAGCATTTCCCTAATCACTGCCTTCCCCAAGCTGAGGAACAGGATAAGGTCCCGACTCTCATGTTTCTTTTCCCATATATTACACAAATCGTAGACACTTATTCATAACCAAACCTATGCAAATCTCTGATGACATTAGGGCTGTTGCAATCTGGAAACAGAGATAGAAACACAGTGCAGGGGACTACTGGTGGGACACTCAACCATTATGTTTTACTACCCCCAAAAAAAGCCACAAAATAACTCAGTCTATTAGCCCAATGTTAGGAATTTGGGGGTTGTTTATTATATTGGTATGATCTTACTGCTTAGACTTCTCTGAAGTAAAGAGTGAGCCTGCACACTGCTGTTTTTAAGAGAGGAGATAGTAAATTCACCATTAGTTTTTAATAATTTTTATGTATGTGGTGAGAGTGCCCATTAGTTGGGAGGGAAGAAAATGTGTAGACTCAAAGTAAAATCAGTCCCAAGCCTTGAAGTGACACTGCTGCCTCTTTGCTGGCTGTCAGCCACGTAAAGTCACCACACTCTGGAGGCTCCCATGTGGTGGCTGTCAACCGAAGCAATTAAGGCAAGATAAAGCAATTTACAGGGGAAAAGCCAAATGTTTACATTTTTCAGCAGTACAGAAATAAACAAAGACTCTTCACTCATTGGGCCATTGCTCAGGCACAGCCACCTCTCACATTTTACCCAAAAAAGCACTAAGTGTTTTTAATCTAGGATGACCCAATAAAACGCTCAGTCAATGCTCCTAATTGAGAAATTCAGTTTTAGGTGGTAAATTCAAGGAGGCTTCTGAATCAGGAAAGAAAGGCCATATTAAATATTCTGTTCTTGAAAGAAGCAGGGGCCAAGATCCCATCTATTTCCTACCACTCACCATAACCTTCTCCACTGCTGTTCAACCAGTGAGTGCCACTGCCTACAAACCACCAATCACTCATGCTGGATTAGCAGAAAGGCAATGAAATATGACTACAGCTCAGAAAGGGAGGCCAAAACAACCACCTCCCTCAGTTTAAACAGAGGTAAAAGGGCTGCAGGTCACCTTTTTCATGGCCTCACATTTCCTCAATACTGATCCCGTAGTACAAATAAAACTCCAGTTTTGGGCGTGGGGGAGAGGAGCTGCAGAGGAACCAGGACTCAGCCTGAAGGAAAAGGCAAATGGAGATGCAGGAAGGGGAGAATTTCCTGTGGCTTCATGAGCTATTCAGCAGCACAGTGCAGGGCATCTGTACTGGGTAAGAAAGCACAACTCAAATCCACTTACTTCTCACCAACACATCAGAACACCAAAGACAAAAGCTCAACGAAAGACAGCCCCTTTTCTTGAATGAGCTCCTTTCATCTTTTTTTCTGTGTCTGAGTGAGAACACAGCATTTGCTAAGTTTAAATGTTTTCTTTGTGTTTGCATTCTATATACAAACAGCAGCATCTGTCTTGGCTCTGAGGCCTAGAACCAAAAATCTGACAGAAACAGAGCTCTTGTGCCCTCCTTATATCCCCATGGCCTCTTGGGGTCACCAGCACTCTTTCCCACACCACCAGGGCAGGGGTGTAAAGAAGTGCTCAGCATTTCACCTACGTTGGTAGAAGTAAGAGACCTCGGTGAGCACATGGCCACAGGTAAAATCTTTCTCAGTGGCTAGCATGGGAGTCTCTCTCACACTGTTTGTTGGAAGAGATTTATGCTTGCCAAGATAATCAACTGGCAAACTTGATTGCTAAAGCCTGAAATTTTTGTTTATTTTTCTATTCATTTTAATCTGCTGTGTGAGTGCTGGTTTTCAAGTGCACACCTTGATAATGCAGCAGATGAGTCGACCTCCGAATCTAACAAAACACTGAAAAACGCATTTTATTTATTTGAAGTTACTAATGGTCTCCCCCAGGCTCAACAGCAATTTAGCACTTGAACTCAGTTTTCCTTCCCTGGCATATTCCAAGACAGCAGTCCCCTTTGCTTGAACTTTAAGCAGGCAAGTATGTATTAGATATCATGCTGGCATTGGGCCATATAGGTTACAGGAAGCACTATACCGCAGACAGCAAAAGCAGTTCAGACTGTCACGATTTCCATCAGAAATCCCTCTCCCCTCCCTTTTTTCTTTCTTCCCACCCCAAGAATTCAGAATTCTAGCATCAGAAAAGAAAAACTCTGAGCTGAATCCAAAGAGGAAATATGCTTTTTGAAAAATGTATGCACTGCATTTTAGAAAGACAAACAAGAAGTTTCCTTGCCTTCAAGGGCAAAATCACTCTTGCTTTGTTCTCCTAGTGCTTGGGCTCCCTGGCTGTTCAACAGCTTCCACTGCCTGCAGGCAACATCAGCTCACAAGGTGCCTTCTTCCTTATTCACCAGTTTGTCTCTTTCTCAGACAAAATAATGCCTTTGTACAGCATGATGCCACCTATAAACAAATATCCTAAACTATGCTGCAACTACCATAACCTTTTCTGTTATGGTCTTGAATATGAAAGAGCTCTAGAAGCCTCATGCCCCTTCTACCACAGCTTGTGTCTCCTGCTTTTTCTCCCCTCTATGATGAAAGGCCTGGCTGACCTCCCACTTCCTCCTCAGCTTCCTCCTCCGCAACTCCCACTGGCCTCCTTAACTTCCAGCAGCCAGGAGTCTGCAGTTGCATGGCTGCACACACCATAAGCCCACCCTGTGTGGCTGGATCCTACTTCACCCACCCCCACAATCAGCTCCAGATCCTCATCACCTTCAGATGGTTCTTATCACACTCTGCTCAGGCCATCTTCCTAATCACCCAGCCTCCCAAAATGAAAACGATGCCAAGTAACTATAACAGGCTGAGCAATTTCTCAGCTCAAGAGATGTAAAACAAACTCTTTCAGCAGAGAAGACAGACTGTTATACACACAGCTGGTTTGAAACTGAATTTCACCTCTTCATTTTAGAAAGCTGCAGAGAAGTTACTTTGCATTCGAGGGTGAAGTTGTACTCCTGGAACTGAACTATTGCCAAGGTCCTGCAGCCTCTCCTGATGGAGGAACCCTCCAAGATACAAAGAAGGGAAAAGGAGAAGACATGGACAGTCATAGAGAAAAATCATGAAAAGGTCAGAAGAAAGAGCTCTTGAGATACCTGAGAAGAGAAAGTACTGTGGAAGAGCTATCATGGCTTGGGACTGAGCAGGGCAGCAGTCAGGGGGAAAAACAAACCTCTCGTATCTTGGAAAAGAAGAAGATGAGCCATTCCCCAGCAATGCTGGAGGAGAAACTTCTGGGGTGACAGAGAGAGGCCCAAAGCTGCAGCATCTGGGCCCAAACAGACAGACTCAACTAAGCATCCAAGGCAACTTAATGTTCTCTGGCCTGCCTGCAGCAGCCTTTGCAAACACAAACCTCTGCTTTGGCTGACTGGACATCTACCTGTTAAAGATGCCAGTGGCACAGCCAGCTAAGCCACATGACAGCAAAATGCAGCCACATAGTCACCTGAATAAACCAGAGACACTCCTTGGTGTGCACTTGGGACACAGGTCTTCTGACAGATGCAACCCAATTTTTACATTCTTCTGTCAAGCCCCATTACAGCTAGGAGACAGTGGACTGTGAACAGGAGAAGAGATGAGAAGGGGGTGACCCATGAGAAGCCTTCCAGATGAAGCCATCAGCATCCTGGAAGGATTTTAGAGGAGAGGAACTATTTTATCCTCTTTCGGTAAATGTTCCTGGCAAGGCAGCCCTGCTCCAGCACAGTAAAACAGAAGTTAAAGAAACTGAACTCCCAAACCCATTAGCCTTCCTGATGTGTCAGCTCCATTTCCCCACTGCTCTCCCCAAAGCCTTTGCAGGCACATGATGTCAAGCTCCCCACAGAAAACCACAGGGGCTTGCTCAAGTTCTGTGGTTGATATAATATTGATGCAGCTCATTTAGCTTCCTCCCCATGGTGTGCAGTCAGGGTGCTGCTGGTGCATTGTGGCTCAGGCAGACAGTGGCTGTGGGGAAGGGGTTGTGTCTGCCCAGCCATGGCAGAGGCCAAAAAAGGAAGCCAAGTTGCTGATTATGAACTTCATAAAGGAAACTATCAGAGATGAAAGCCAAACTTGGTTTAGGCTCTGTCCTAAGCTCTCCCCACCTTCCTTTAAGGCTAGGTTATGTTTATATTATATTACTTAGCAACAAAGTGAAGTACACAAGCCCAAATAAGACTTGTAAATACATACCCAACTACACTATAGACATATCAAGATATGTCAGTACCAGATCTCCAATTATTTACTTCCTATAGCTACATGATTACTGTTAAAATTTACTTTGAATTCATTCTTGTCAGTTAGCATGTAATAATATTCTTTCTCCTCCAGCCTCTGCATTTCAAGTGATTCACAGACTAAAAGTAGAATACTTTCCCTAAAAAGACATACAAATGAAAGTCTGCCTGGTCTTCCTGCTGCTGGATAGTAATTATCTGTTCAATTACATGTCTCCATTCTCTGCACTCTCTAATGCACAGAAAATGTGCTTATCCAGATGAAACAACCTTCAAACATCTCCAAAACCAGGGCTATTGATTACTGTTTCTACAGCTGCAGAATAAAAGGCACTGCAGTCTGAAAGTAGTGGTAGAAGTAACAAGGAATTACAGGAGATTAAAAAGCAGCCATATTTTCTTCCTTTATGGCCTTGTATTTCTCATTTTCTGCCACAAAAATAATAAAAGAATCCCTACGGTCCAGATACTTGTATGGCTTCCTCCTGTTGATCTAAATGACAGTTTGTACATTTGTCCAAGGGCCATAACAGAAGAGATGTTGCTTTCTGTTCTGTAATTTCACTGTAGGCATCATCCACAACTCATCCTGCTAGACTGGAAAGATATATCCGGTGTCTGTTATTGTTTTGTCATGATGAATTCCAGGAATAAATTAGGTTGTTGTATGTTTTTAATTATACTAAATCTCTACTGCAAAGATACAGAGATTTTAAATGATATTAAGTCTGCAAGATCCTGAATTCCTGTAGATGACTCTACCATGTGGGCATTTCATGTTTAAAAAGGAGATGTTTGACATACTTGCAAATATTGTACTGATATAGGCTGATTAACAAAATTATTTTGTGAATTCTTCTTGTACACTTACTAAAAATATAATTGTTCACACTAGAAAGAATGATGCTATGCTTAAAATTATTAAGGCAGGGTTATAACTTGTTCTCTGGTCAGGGCATTAGTTTATTTATCATAACCCCTGTCTGAATTAGCCATGCTGATAACTACCCCTCTTGAGCAACTTGCTTAAAAAAAAAATTTCAAAACTCAGGAACTGACGAAGTTTAAATTAGCAGCTATCATTAGTCAAAAGAAAAATAATTGTCCCTAAGTAAGCAGATGCTGTAATACTACTGGAACAAAAGTAGCAGTGGACCCAATAAAATTAATCTTGGGAAAACTAACTGCGAGCCACAAGATGCCTGCCTGTAAATACTGGCAGCAACGTTTCAGTAAGGTGACCTTTCTCTTACCTAGTTTCATGCTGTGTCATTTATCTGAATTTTAAGAAGGGAAGTGCTTCTATGCTCAGTACAGCGCAAGAAGGACTGATCTAAGCCGTAACACATACGAAATTCTTTGTCTAGTGTACTGTTCAATGTTTTAGGTTGCAAATCCCATTACGGGTACAGCTGGATTGATAATAAAACATAAAACTGACTTAGCATGCATTTTCTCACTAATGCATGGTCTCCAGAACACTACTCTAAAACACAAGTACCTTCTACCTGTTGATTGCAGGTGACAGACTAGTTATTTTGAGATCGTATCAGAGTTTTAAGTAAAGGGTCTTCTCAAAAGACCCAAATCTGACATGCCAAAGAACTATTTATGCTGCTAATCAATCTCTCCCGTAAAAATGCCCCTCCAAAAGAAAACAAGTAATAATTGCATCTCCTGGAAAAATAGTCATGGATTATTTCTGAAGTGTAGAGTGAGAAAGCAAGAAATTAACAACTTCCCCTGGTTTAATCTGCACTGCCAAGCTGCTTCCTTGTCACACTGCTTCTCGCAAATTCTGTACACCAGGACTGACTACAGCAAAACCTTTCATATTCATCTAAAGAACCTGATATGCTAATTGTATGACATCATATGAACAGAAGCATCTTTAGCCAATCTAGGGATATAATTCTGCTCCAGAAGCACAAACCTTACATTGTGGGTGACATGAAATAAGTGTTATGCTTCCATACTGAAGATGAATGAAGTAGCTAACCGTGAGAGCCACTGTGGTAGTGCTTCAGGAGGCAGCATCAGCCAGTCCCTGGCACGTAACGCTGGCTTTGGAGGGTTGCAGCAGGCAGTAAAGTCGGTCTTCACCTAATTCCCCATGTGTATTTAGAATAAGATTATGTTAAGTCTCATCTCAACTAAGCAAATGAAACCACCCAGCTTAGGATAAAGGTCTGAATATCCATCATTACATCTCCTATTTAGAGATAGCCATCACAGACATGTTTGGCCACCTCAGTGGAGGTGAGAAGGGGGAAAGCTGGATTCACATTTCAAGCAAAACAAGTTAAAACCTAATTTTTTGTTGTGATTAAATAATTTTGCAAATTGAAAACATCTGCTTAAGAGCCCCACTGAGATAAAAAGAGGAGGGGGCCCTGTTCATTCCCTCCCTCCTCACAGGTCTCTGAGGACTGCCAGAGGCAGGGCAGAAGACCACTCTACTCCTCCAGATGACCACACACAGAGAGCACAAAAGATGAAAACCTGTGTATGAGACAGGTTTTCCCTGTGGCTCATTGGCAACTACAGAAAAATGAATACTTGTCTAACTAAGGCTATCCAGGGTTGGTTTACTAACAGTGATTTAATCTCTGTAAAATCTATGGGTTTAAGCAGAAACACCAAATCTCTAGAACAAATTTGTCTTTTCAGGCAAAGCACAGCTGATCCTTCAACAGTGAAAAGACAAGCTCACTGGGCTGTGTAACTGCAGCTGAACAATAAGCTGGCTAAAGGAAAGGTTTATCTCAAGGTATCACTTGCCAAGCTCACAGCTTTGAAGGAGGCTGCTTCACATGAAATGCTGGAGGAACTGGGTGTGCGACTATAACCAGTTCTTAGCCCTAGGGTGGTTTTTACTCTCACCACAGTCATGAAGCCTTTGAGACACTAAGGAAACTACCTTCAGTCCATGGAAAAATTACTAAGGTAGCGAGAGGGAGACAGACTGCCTTAATATGAGTATTAACTTTGTTCTCTGCTGGTAGCAAAGGACAGAAGTTTTTGTAACTAAAAGAAATTCAACAGAGGAAAAAAAAATGAACAGCAAACAAAAGCAACACTGGTCAGTTCATTTTGGCACAGATTAGGCTGCAATTCTGCTGCCAATGTCAATGTATTACATGCTGTATAGCTATAAATTTCAGTTATGTTTGAATAAACACCAGCATATAGAATCACTTTGGGTCTGCCTAATGCATTCTGTCTGCAGGCAGGCCAGAATTGCTATGTTTCTTCATCTGAATCACCCCAAAATTAAAAGTTTAGTTGCTCTCAAAGTGCACGTACCTGCAATCCCTTGTAGCAGCCCACAGACATTAAAAATGCTTTTCTTCATAATACTCTGCACACACATAGTAAAGACAGACACAAATGCCACGGTGCAGAGAATCATGATTCCCATGGCTAGGAAAATAGCGGTTGCCTGCCAGAAGCCACTGGCAATCTCACTGAAGTTTTCAGCGTAAGGACCACAAAGCGTGTCTCGTCTAGAGAACTGCATGTGGGAGATCCTGGTGCAGCGCCCGTAGATGCCCAGCGTTGGACGGTAGGGCTCCTGCTGTCCCCCCGTTCTGTTGTCCACCTCCTCGGAGCTTGAAGGCTTTGCTTTGCCAATCAGCCAGTCTGCACTCATGAAGGCAATGAGCTCTGCAAAAGCCACCACGATACTCAGGAGAGTCCAGAGCATTGACCGACATGTTACAATGACATGACACATATTGATGTCCAGTGCTTGTGATCAGTGCAGCACACTTAGAATCCAGACATAAGGGAGAAAAAATTAAATTAAAAAAGGAAAAGGACCCTAAGAAAATCACTGTGGCTGCTCTGACTATTGTCTCAACTCTCTCACAAAGGCCAAGATGAAGCTTCTCAGGAGAAAAAGTGAACAGCCTCAAGTCTTGCAAGCAGTGCAATAATTTGCTCTCTGTTTAGTTCCTCCTTTTTTCTTTCTTGGATGCTGAGCTCCGAAGTATGCGTTTCTTTTTTAACATTCATACTGGCACATGACACTGCAGGCTGGTGGGGGAGGCTACAAGGACTGCCCACTGTTTGACATCGTACACCTACAAGAAAAGAGAAAACACGTCAGCAGTGAGAAATAAGTCATTTCCACCCCCACAACAAACCAAAATCTGGCACAAGATTCACATCAACATACAAAGCTCTAACAATGGCTGGTCAAACAGAGCCTGCTGGAAACCTCCCTGATTTGCTGCAGGGTAGTAATTAATCTCCCTCCCACTGCTGCCAATACTTACAATATATGCTGTGCCCTATACCATGGTGGGTGTTCGTCAAACACTTTGCAAGCAAAGGTCTCAGTAACACCCAGCGGTCCCACCCACTACTACCACCACACCCCCATCATTTTCTTCTGGTCCAAATTACCAAGGGTGCTGGCAGTCACCCAGCAAAATGTTTGGACGTGTTTAAGCAGTTTCACAGATGTGCCTTCACTTTGGGGAGGCAGCACAACCCGACATCGGGACAGAGGCTGAGCACAGTTCCACATGCCGTGGGCACCTAGGTGCGCTGAAGGAACCTTGTTCCAACCTCCTGGGTTTCTGCTGACTGCAGCTGAGCCAGCCCCGCCTCAAGAAGAGGTGAACAAGATTACAGTTGCAGACAGCTCACCCTGTCATGTGGTGACCCCTTTGAAGCCTGGATTTTGCAAGGAGTGGTGCCTGCCTGGATCTGGGATCAAGGTTTGCACCAGTGTTTCAGGAAAACAATCTGCCTGCAGGTATGTCACACACCTCATCTTCAACTGCTGCCAGCCCTGGCAGCCTCTGGTGATTTATGCCACAGTAAACAGGAATCCACGGAAAAGTGCCCCAGTCACTGCCAAGGGGCCAAAAGCCCTAGTCAGAGGGGTTGCCAGTCAGCCTTGAGCTTCCCAACTCCCCTCAAGTCCCCCTCTGCACAGGCCTGTGTATGCTGCGACTGCAGCAAAATGTTCCCCAGGGCTTTCCCCAAGCCATTATAATGCCTTTCAACAGTGGCCGATGACATTCCCAGAGTTACACTTATCTTAGTACAAGAGGCAGAGATCACTATACTTCCAACTCCTATCCAAACATCAGCCTCAAAATAACAAAGAGGTCATCCCACACACCTCTGCTCTTGAACTGGAACAGTGCTGCCTGAAAGCAAGGGTGGGAGCAGGAAATGCCTTCATGTTACCCCCTCCATGATGAGAATGTAGCACTTTGAAGTTTTCTTCACCAAACCCCAAATACTGACATTGAACTGGAGGCAAGAGTAAAGAACCAGATCTGGACCTCACTGCTGTGCTGCTGCAGTCACCAGATGCTAGAAAAACAGGCAACCCCAATATTTTTTTTTGGGTTTGTCATGGAGTTGGTATTTAATTTCTTAGGAGTTCTGAGTTGGGTGGTTCAAGATTAGCCCCACTGAATGCAAAATGAAACATACACATGCATCTTCACACATTCATAATTTCATCCGGAAATTTCTACTCCCTCTTATATTAGACATAGTGAATCATCTGCAAGATTTCATCCAGCAATTTCTACTCCCCCTGCACTAGTTGTAGTGAATTGTCTAGATCTGCAGATTCCTTTGGTAAAAGAGGCTTAAAGCTGATGCGTCAACAACAGAATTTGTCTCCTGTAGTTCAGTGTTATGGCACTGCCTTAAAAAAGGGACTTTAGACATAGTGAGCAGTTCCGCTAATTTTCCATTTTTGGGGGGGGAGAGCATTTGGTTTTCAAGCAACCTGACATGCTCATGGCTTGAATACACCTTTTGTAATAACAGAGCTGAAGTGTCAGCCTGCCAAAGAAAGTTAATTTGCTCAGTATTTCCATTTAAAATAATGACTGGAATGTAGAAAATGTCCACTACAAACCGATAGTCTTCTGATGTCATCTGCATGATTAAAGAGAATTTAATTGAAAATGCCTTTACTTTTTTTTAAAATATGCTCCAGAAAGCTCTATAATCTGTATTTCTCTGCAAAAACTGCACCCATATGAACTCCTCATCTTTGTAATTCCAGGATTTTCAGTGAGGTGGAAGGGACGTCAGAGCTGAACACCCATAATGGCTGTTACTGTTGACTCTGTACCGCTGGATATAAAACACCATTTATTGAACACAGATGAAAACAAAGTTCATATTTACTTAGGTAGGTGGATATTCTAGATGAACATTGGCAGCCATAAAAATGTATCACTGATAATAAACATGGGATGCTATACTAGAAGAAAAGACCAAATCATGGGTTCTTTCCCAACTGAAAGGTAAGCCCAATAGATTGCAGCAAAATTTTATGACAGTATCTCCGGAAAAGTCACTGCATGAACAAAACAGCCTGTCTAAAGCTGACATGGAGGCCATGTCAAATCTCAGGAGTTCACTTCACTGTTGTGCAACTAAAGGAAACTTTACAGCTTCTAAAAGTGAGGTAGTAGATGTCATTGAGGACTACAATTCAATTGAAAATACTTTGGTTTGGCTTTTCCTAGGCAGTGAGTACTCTGGTGTAAAACACCAAGAGTTAATACAAAAACCAATGTATCCTCATCCTTGGGAGAACTTCTGCATAAGCTTTTCTGGCACTAATGACGTGCTCAAAGGAGAGCACCACTTACCAGCAAGTCCTTTTTGTGAGACAGACAAAAACATTTAAAGTAGGAAGGCAAGCACAGAGGAGGGGCAGAGGCATTTCTTTCTGAGACTTCGTAAGGAAAGATTGCAGATGAAGTACTGAAAACAAGTTCTAGCTTAGTCACAATTAGATAGTTAACCTTTTCCTCCCAACAACCTCTTCCCCCTTTTCTTCCCAACAACCTCCTCCCTGCTTTGGCTTTCACAACGAACCTAACCATTCTCTCTTGTGGCTCCAACAATACATTTGTGCTATACATAGAAGCCTTTCCAGCTACAGGCTCTACTAAATAACTGTGCTTCATGAAGCTTCTCTCTGCTCAACCCCTGCTTTTTTTTCCCTCCATTTTTGCTCTGCAGAAACTCAAACCAGGCCCTTGCAAGGCTGAAAACTAGCTGTTTATTCTTCCTCCCAGTTTCCCATCCCTCAACAAGTTTTTTCCATGACAGAGCTGTATGTTCTTCACAGCACAGCAATCAGCATCCACTTCTGAAAGACTGTCAAAATATTTGCTTTGACAACCCAAATTCAAAATACACAATGGTTCTTTAACCCTTTTGGTTTTAACTCATTCAAAGCAATTCCTGCTGAAGAAGCAGATTACAAGAAGTAGCCTCACCTCATAGTCATTCGGGCCTCTCCCTATTTTTACTACTGCATTCAATCACACTGGTGGGGAAGGAGGCCATTCATGCTGGGAAACAGCCCTGCACAGCAACTGCCCCACATGAGCCACACACCACAGCAGCATGAGGGTCTTGGCAGTGCCATTCTGGCCCACCACATAACCCACATTCCTTGTCCGGACATCACAGCTCTTGGATGGCTCAAACTAAACCTTCAGCCTCATTCACCTTGGCTACCAGAACCATGCTCATAGTCATGTTCTGCATTAAGTTAAGTCTAACACAGTGAAAACATGTCAACGAGAACATCAGATCCTCAAAGTATCCGAAGAGAATAAGAGTTCTCAAATGCAAAATTGTTTTGTTTATTTTAATCTAACAAATCAAGCCAGCTTAAAACATTGCCAAAACTTTCTCTTAAGATTCAATTTTGACAACCAGATACACTGCCTCCAGTCATACTTTCACATCTCTAGCTAGGACTATTCAACTCTTGCCTTTTACTATACAATATGTCTATGTTCAAAGTAAATAAACAACATATATTTTTCTGAATGAGATAAAGAAACAAAATTGCCTCTATTTTACTTACACTGCCAAAACCAGAAAGTGAGAAGCTTATCCAAATAATAGTATTTGAATTAAGGTTTTGATTTTGAAGATGTTGAGCTGCAGGGTTTTGCTTTTGCATACCAGGCAGATAGAAAGGAACAGCTGCTAAATAGAAATCTGAGGCTGTTTATTTTAAAAAAGGTGTCCAACAAGTAGTGTACAAGAGAACCACAAGTACCTTGCAGAACAATGCTGTGGCCAGTCCTTCATGCTCCCCTTATGATTTAACTGAAGTCTGAGACTTGGACGACAATTCAGCTTTTGCCCTTTCCAGTCTGGTTCTGTCTCAAGAGTGAGAATAAATAGTTTTTAGATAAGTGGCTTTTGGCTTGGCTTAAGCAAACAGCTGAATGGAAGGCCACACAGACTGCTGAAGCCATCCCAGTTTATAAAATAAATCCAAGCACAGTTAGACATTTTCTTCTAAAGTTTGTTGGGGTCCAAAGTACAACCACACAGAGGAATTCCTAAATCTTGTTTACCATACACAAGCTTGAGCATCTTATAATGCAAAATGTGCAAATCTTGGAAGCCTGGGTTCTGCTTTCTCTGAAATGTTTTTCATTAGCAGTACTAAACTCTCTGAATATGCTTTGAACTATAAGAGTGGAAGTGGCTCCTATTTGTGTTGATGTTTACTCACTATTTAAAACAAAGAGGCTCACACACTAAGACTCAATTACCTCAAGCTGACCCCCACCCAGGTTGAGCTCCCACTTTAAAAAGTTTCCATCCTTAGGTGTTACTGGACAAGCAAATTGTTCAATTGTGAGCTCACCCTGCCCGGTGAAGTGAGGCAGCCATCAAACCACTGAGGTAATAGGGACTGCACTTAAGACAATGTGGTATGAGCACTAGAGATTGTTCATTTTCTGGGTAAGTGATAAATGTTGGTAAATAAACTTCTCCTCCCACTCGGTCCTCTCAGCATTCTAACAAGAACTCCTTCTGCTCTTCAGGAGATGGCAGGCTTCTGCCAACTTCCCTGCAGTCTTCAAAGCAGCAGAGCAGTCAACAAGCAGCATTTGTGAGGAGATAGAAAGGTGCACCTCTGCATTTCTACCCCACACATTTTGAGGCAACTTGCAAATGTAAAAAGAAGTACATTAATCACACTCCCATCACAAGAGAACAGCAACAAGCATTAGTACTTGGGGAAAGACCAGTTGTCCCAAATGGTTTTTGTGTAGGCTCTCTTTGCAGACCACGAGGAGCTCAGGTGGCACTGGTTTCTGATAAGCACTCCTGTGGTGAGTTTCTGATACTCACCACAGGAAGCACCTGGACCAAGAAGAGGGAAGGACAATTCATTGTGCCTTTGTTTCATCTTCTAAATGTAACACATTTCAAAGTGATCAAAAAGATTCAGTGTCAGATAACAAAATGGAGAAGGTGCTTTAAAGCTGAAGTGGTTGCACAGCTTCAGACAAATAGCTGAGAATAAACAAAGGATTCTCCATTCACCTACAAATTTTCATCAAATTATTGCCAAGCTAAACAACATTCCAGAACAGAGCTTTTTACTTGAAGAACAAAGAGCAAAGTTTTGATTAGTCTTCACTTCTGAATTAAAGAGTGTGAATATTTGCATATCTAATGAATATTTAACCATTATAAACCTGCACAGGCATATTAATGAGTGCATTATTGTGACAGGTGGTTGAAAACACATTAGCCTAAACAGATGAATTTTACTGGTAATGGAAAGAATGTAGACTTATGATGCATCATGTCTTATTCCTCCTGGCACAATATAAGATATGAAATGGAAAATGAAAATATTTTTCAAAATAGTCAAAACACACTGCAATATCCTAATCAAAACACTATTTCCTTGTCTTTCCTTTAAATTATCCTGTTTACTTCAGCCTCTCCACACCAAAGGAATGTAGATGAAAAATTTTAATTAAACTATCCCTCATGTGCCTAAATATTATGTACACCAAGTGAAAAATAAATGTATAAAACAAAAGAAAATAATTTTAACAGTGACTGCTGGCCTCCTGAAGCTGGACATGATGTTTATTCCATTTCATCTTGCAAATGCTATGGAATATGACATCTAATTACAGGGGGATCTGTTTCTAGAATACATCACTGTAAAATAAACAAATATAAAACTTCTTTCCAACTTAAAAAAAAAAAGCAGTTGAAATGTACTATTCTTTTTCTGACCTCATTAAAAGCCATGGCAAAACTCCCACTGACTTTAATGGGGCCAATACATCACTGAAAAATCACTACAAGAATGAAAGTTTCCAAATTTTCAGACCAACTGCAGGGGAAATTTAAACACTGAATTCATTTCCCTCTTCTCTCATCCAGACAAAACTTTGCTTCTTGCCCCCCCACTAAGAGGATATCAAGCTAACTCAGATTTCCAGCACTGCCTCTGAAGTGCAAATTCTCAGGCTGGAGATTTGTTCCATTGCTCTGTATTTATTGACATACAAAATTCCTTAAATCTGCAGCCATTACCTTGTGTTTTGAAAATTTACTTTGGATCGTTTGTAATTCCAAAATTTATTAAAGCCTGCAATGTTAAGAAAAGCTAATGTGTGGTATTTCTATTGTTGCTTCTCAGGAGAAAATTACACATCACATCAAAAATCATCACTAAGGGAGCAATCTTTGCTACAATAGTGATATCTAACTGCTCAGGAATTTACCAAGTGGGAGTAGAATCATGACTTTTCTGTCCTAGTCTGATTCCTCGGTAGCTCACTGAAGTTTCAATCTTCAGAAGTCTCTGAAACTCCCTTTCCTGGTTACCTACATTATCACATATGCAAGCAGACTCAAATATTCATTGTGTTGTGATTACTTCATGAAACTCTTAACTAGAGCTCCTGAAGGAGTCTGATCAGAAAAAAAAGGGAGGTTAGGAGAAAAATGGGAAGTCAGGAATAAGGAACTACTAATATTTATAATATTTATATTAATATATACAACAAATCCTTGCTATTTTTATACTAAGGATTTTTACTTCAAAAGGAACCCAGACTATGGCTATTTAAATAGTTAATAGTGTTTGCATATGCTAGATCATCAGACCAAAACCACATGTAATCTGTGCTTATTGTAAAAAACAGTTCACCCCCATGAGCTCATCGTGACAGATTTGGAACTATTCTTAATAATTTATTAATATTGTACTAAGATATGTATTATACTAATACACTCATTATTGTTTAATATGAGACTAGTGAGAAAAACAGGCAGGAAAGGAAAGAATGACTCAGTTGTGACACTTCTCAGCAAACTCTAGGGAATTGCTTATTAAAAAGACAAAACTAGCTCAGGAAAAGCCTCACAAACACAGCAGATCAAAGACCTGAGGATTGTTTAGGAAAGAACAGTCTTTCAAACTGGAGGGAAGAGAAGCTGTTTTAGACAAACAAGCTTAAGAGAAAGGCACCTATGGGATGTCGCTATTGAAGTTAGGCCAACATGGAATACCATATTGGGTTCCTCATTTGCCCTTAGACAAAGCAGACAGCCCTGCAAACAGCCTTGGTTCCTTGAATGAAGGAAATACCATTTCAGTTAATTCCCCAAAGGAAACCACTGCAGTATCTCCTTTCACATTTGTGGCTCTGTTAGCAGAGCAATCACAAAGGTTATGGACCTCCAGCCTGTCTGAACAGCCAGGGGTGGGTCATTCTTCTGCTGAGATGAGACCTAAGGCTGTAGATCCAAGACCTTTCTGAGCAGGAAGGACCCAGAGTTGTTTGCACTGTTACTCACTGCAAACAATATTCTACATGAGTCCTTCCAGACTGCTGCCAGCTAGAAAGACACCTGACAGGTATCAACTGCTCCCCAGGTTCATGATGTGTAACACTCCCTCAGTAAGGAAAGGACACACTTTTGGCACAACAGGATTTTTGCACCAAGGCACACAGCTCAAGCAAACTACCTGCTATGACAGCAGTGTCTGATGAGATGGAGAACCTATCTTGTCACAAAACGTATGTAATCATTCTTGTTCCTCTTAATTCAAACTGAAAGTGAAACGCCATTCAAAAACAATCAATACAGACAAGCACCTCGGCACAGTAATGCATAAAATGTGTGTACATTACAGGAACACCTTGACTGTGACTTTTCATTGTACTTGAGCTGAGGAGAACCAGCAGTGTCTCCTCAGCTTAGGTAAGTGAAAAGGGCTGTGATGGATCAGAGCTGCTGTTTCTATACAGGCAAGGATGTCTGAAGTACCTCGGCACCACATATAACAGTAAACTTGAAAAGAGTGCTCGAAATACCTTTTATCCAGGAAAAGGCAAAGTACACAGACACTGGCATATCTCCATGCACATCAACTCAATGTGAGCTATAGTTATTATTAATGGTTAACCTCTTGACTGTGGCCAAAGAGAAGAACTAAAATGACATATTTTCAATACTGCATATCAATAATTACAGGAATGCAGGGTTTAGTTGGGATCTCTAAAATGGAAGCTCACTGCAAAGAGCCTGGAAAAATCTAGACTAATAGCTGAAATTCTGGAAACCCCATTTTAGAGCAAGAAGCAAAAATTAACAGATTATTGATTCTAGCAACTGGATTTAATTTTAAAGCCAAGATTGAAGATAATTTTACAAGTTGAGCCATGTGCAAAATTCTTGCTTGTTTTAATGCAGTTTGACTTGCTAGACTAGATATAGCTAACAGTCCTTTTCTGTCCTTAAAATGTATACAACCACGAAAATTAATAACTAACAAATGTTTGTAGAAACTGAAAAGGGCTAGAGTGGAAAAAAAAGTGCCATCTTTCTCAGCTTCACTTTCTCCTAAAATGCTGTCATGCCTCTGTCTCTGATACCATGTGGCTTGTGTCACAGAAACACTTAATGTGCAAACTAAAACTGGACCTGTATGGGGATATGCATATAGATCTGGTAAAGACTCACCTTACTGCCATATAAATGCATAGGCAAAAAAAGGGAAGAATGCATAAATAACCATCCCAGTCCTCCAGATGAGATGTTTCCTCACTCATGTAATGAAGTCTGTAGCAATACTGAAACAGTCTGTAGTAAACTGAACCTCAATGCTGCCACTAGAAATCCTAAAACTTTGGAGATTTAATATACTCTGCAGTGTCTTGCACTGTGCCAAACACTTTTCTTGTCATCCTTCTAACACAAACCTCAGCTATTCCTGCGTCACTTTGAATCTCTACCCCTGACACACCACAGGCAGATGTACCTTTCCTTCTCCACAAAGGAGGACTGTGGACATGGTCACATCTCCAATAGTGACTTTGATTTTCTGCTCACTGAGAAATGGTTTAGGTATTAAACTGCAGGGTTTTTTCCTACAGTAACCACTGCTAAATTAGGCAATTACCACAGCAACATGTCAAAACAGGTTCAAAGAAATTCATCTGTAAAGAAACAAACTTAGCTCTATGACTAGCTTTCTCCACTTGTGCTTCAGAGAGGAACATAAACTTACTCCTAATATCTGTGGCAGATGACCTCCAAAACACATACCTCATTGAAGAGGATGAAGCTACAGATATTTACAGGTCCCACTAGATTGTAGAGAGTGGACTTACTTCACCACAGACCACCCCACCTTTTTACATATTGGGTTGGTTGATTTCTTTCAGCTCTCAGTGACTGAGAACTGAGTGCTTTTGAAAGCAAATGCAGTCTACGGACTGGTAGGAGGGTAACATCTGATTGTAGTGTTGCCAAAATGTAGAAAGTTCTTGATTATGTCTTTCCCAATGGGAAATGCAAATGAATCAAAATGCATATCTGAAGATCTCCCAAGGAATAGACAGAAAATTATTACTTAGAAAAAAGTCCCTGCATACTATAAGCTTTATGGAAGTCTGTCTGCTCTGTGAATTTCAAACATTTAACTGAATTCTTAAACTTATCTTTAAAAATAAGATTATCTACTAGATCTCCTTACTGCATTTCAAGTTCTATGCAAGCACAGAATTTCATGGCAAAATTAGATGAACAGTACAAGAAACACTTTCATTAACTGTCCATCATGGAAGTTGCTGTTTAAAACCAATTTAAACAGTGCACTCATTGCATTCTGTATGGCACTCATTGCATTCTGTATGTCGATACCGATTATTACTAGCATTAATTGGTTCTTTAAAATACATGGTTGCAAATTATAAATTTTATCTTGTTTCCTAATAAATGCTATCCTAAAAACCAACTAATTTCATCAGAAGCAAAATTAATTAGATTTGAATAAATAATTAATAGCATGTATAAAGCTGAAAAAAAAATCATCATTCAGACTATACATGTACTTAAACTTATCAGAATTTTACTCAAAATTTTGTACCATGACTCCCCAATCTAGGAGAAATGTCCCAGTTTATGTAATTGAATATTTACCTTTATCTCAGGTGAATAGGGCATGTTCTTTTGCCAGTCTTTTTCTCTTTGGTTATGTTAAGATTGCAGAATAAAAAGTTCAGATAATACAATCAAATAAACAAAACCATTTCAGCCTAAAACAAAATATACTGAAAGAACTCACATTTTCTCTGGTTTTTGGTTTTTTTTTTTTGTTTTTTTTTTTTTTTTTTTTTTTGTTTTGTTTTTTTTTAAGATGCTTAGTCCAATTTTTTCTCACTTTTGAGCAATAGAGTTATGAGATGTCCAAAGCATCAAGGGAGAGAAAATAAGGAAAATAAATCAAAATTGACTACTTAAATATAGAGAGGACAAAAACATGCAGGTAGAAAGACCAACATTATAATCTATAAAACAGGCTTGGGGACGGAGGGGATTGAGTTTTTTCCCTACTGAAGCACTGCCTAACATTCTGAAATGTTTTCCAATGACTGCTACCCATTACTAAGCTCCAGATCTCTGACAATGTGTAAAATTGTGCTATCTGACACAGCTGAAATTTTGTCTTCTGTATATTTGTAAATATATACATATATACATATATATTTATTTATATATATATACACACACAAACACACACACACACACACATTTATATATATATATATATATATATATTTACATTCTTCCTGAATAAAAGTTGAATCAGGAGATTTATCTATTTTGACAGATATAAGACTAAGGACACCAAAATTCTTACTTTATTTAACCAGCAAAAATAAAAAAGAAAACTTCTATTAAAGGTAAATTTCAAAAATTATTATCTCAGAGCTTTATGAAAAAAGCATAAACTGTAACAAATTCCACAATCTACTGAATAAATCAAATGGAAAGCAAAATAGCTTCAATGCACACCCAGAACCCTGACAGTCTCCCAGCACTGTTGGATGAACGGTGTCTACAACACTTGCAGGTCATCAGTTTGGCATCTTTTGCACCAAAATGGCACAACAGGCTCCCTTTCTTATCTTTATGTCAGCGAATACAATTTTAAGGAAACTGGAAATAAAACTCATTAATCTGTGTTCAGTGAATGCCATCCTTAGAAAAAGTAAGGGATTGTTTCTTTTGGAATATTGCTTATCTTTTACAATTTAATTCATTATGTAGAATACGAGCTAACAGATCTATCTGGTGCTCTGCATAGGATAAATTCCAAGAATACACTGGTTAGTATATACTGCATTTATTCCACTAGGGTAAACAAAAACTTACCAAGGTAAAAACCAAAATCCAAATGAAGCATTTGAGTCCTTGCTTCTGTAATCACTTTTCCCCTGACCTGTCATGATGGCAGGAGTAACAGAAAAGAAGCTCTCAAAGCTTTTTGGTGCAGCCTGGTCTATTTGCAGCACAGACAGAAGAAAAGATTTAACTGGAGTGACTCACTATTTGGATTAAGATCTCATCTGAATTGAGATGTGAAAATATCAATTTGCTTGAGATGACATAACTGCTGTTGCAAAATCTAGATTCCTTTAGTAGTAGCTCTCCTAGAAAGAAGACTTTGTTGTAAGACAGAAGTGAGAGGCTGTTCAAGCAGATGGTTCAGCTGGTAGATGTGCACAGCCAGGTCAGAGCTGCCAGCACTGCTTCAGCAGCCTCCTTGCAGCAGGCTGTCTTCTCACAGCTGCAATTTGTGATCTGTGCCCTTGCAGGTTCTGCCCTTGTAGGGCTGAGATCCACATCAAATGCTCGCCTTTGTGTTTGGAAAAACTCAGCATGCACCAGGCTTTGATGGTGAAGCTGTCACCACTGGCTTCATTCCTGGTGTCTTCTGCACTGAAGGTGATCCCTGTTTTGCAGCATTATTTTAAGATACTGCCTGAGTAATTCTGGACAGATCACAAGAAAAAATTGCTTATCTTTCACCAAAATTTACAGAAAATTCAGTTTCCTCTGGACTGGAAGAGACATATACAGATTGGTGCAGGAGATGCCACAGCTGGTGGCAGTTCTGTTCCTCTCTGTTCAAGGTGTGTGTCTTTGGCTTCAAGAACATTCACATTTGTTTACTGTGCATGTTTTTTTGCAGGAAAGGAAAGAACTACTTTTTTCCTTTTTTACTATAATCAAAATCTGCTATTCTGTTTAGGGAAAGGGAACATAGGAAGCAGAAGATATTAGAGGGCAAAGTTATTATTTTTTATTTTTCTTTCTTGGTATGGCGCAGCTAAACACTTATTTTTTTTACAGTTTCAAAACCAAACTTAGGGTAATTCCTTCCCTGTAAGAAATATTTGTATTTGCTCATCATGATCATGACCTTGGCAGTGTGATTTAAGGCTTCTGAGTCCTTGCAGCTGTACTGAACTCTCCAATGCCTTTACAAAATACTAGAATAACAAAAGAAGAACACCAGTATTCACTGAAGTGTTTAACAAATTATCAGAAAAATTCTAAAGCATTTAGCAGAGTCTTAGTTCTTTTACCTAGGATATGCCCAGTAGCTTGCCTCCCAATAAAAAACTACAGAAATTGTACAGTAGCATTGCACTGGAGCGAAATACTGCTTGCAGCACGTGCACACCCCAATTCCCTGTATTCCACAGACACTGTCTTGTATGCAGGAGGGCTTCAAAACAGTTGAATCTACAATGAAATATGCTGAAAGAACAATAATGCACGTAGCTCCTTTCCCCAAATGTCGAAAAACTTCTGTGAACTACATTTCGACTTTTTTATGACCTGTTACAACAAGATCACATACAAATGGTCTAGTTGGTTGGTTTGTAAACAAACAAACAAACAAACATGACAGGTTAGGTTAGATTAGATGTGTGTGTCAGAAATGTAAAATTAGCATGCTGGTCACAGTCATACCCAGTAAAACAATCGTCTCCCTTGTTTTCAAACTCGTAGTTTCGTTGTTGTTTGGTTTTTTTTCACAGGAAGCTATAAAAAGAAACAATGAGCAGAAAGTACTTAAACCACAAGCAAATGCAAGGAAGAGATAAGGTGAAACGCTAAAAATAAATCTGGAGCAGTTGCAAGCTGGTGAGGAAGCAAAGTAACAGTAAAACATCCATGTCTGTATGCAAATGCCATTAAAAAGAAAATAAATAAATAGGAACCAGCTGGTGAGAGGAAGAGCATGATGGAACAAAGCACACTATGGGAATGAAAACACCGGCTGTTATAATAACCTGTACAGGAAAGCTGCATGCATAAGAGAAGGTCAATGTAGCATTATTATAATCTGAGACAATAACAGTGTGCTAAAATATGAAGAGGAGCAATAGGAATGTTGGACATTCTACTGTACCTGTGTGGAGACTGACAGCTTGTTCATACTCCAAGAGCCTGGCTGCTGACAGCCAACTCAGAAAGCCTGTGCCATTCCCCAAGAAAACCCAGCAGGTCATCTCAGCAGCACCACCACTTCTTGACAGCACTGGAGCAAAAACAGGCAGACTGATCTGGGGAAGGTCTGACACAAGAAGGTGTCCTTGCACCTTACAGATTCTTTTCAACACTCACCAGTAGAAAAAGTGACATTACCAGAAGTCTTATAATACAAATATTAAATGATTACGTAGGAAAAGTGATACTCAATTCTACAAGAAGCTGTAAAAGAATGGCAGATAATTTAAATGTATGCAAAAGAATGATCAATACTGTTAAACCTTTGGAAACTCTTGGGGAATTTGTAAAAAGAAGTTTAATATAAAAGACTGAAATTTATCAAACAGCAGTAACATTTCTATATTGAAAAATATAATGCTGGAGGGTAAAAAAAATCAACCTATACTCAACTAAGACCAAGAAACATGAAACCTATAAACTCTTAAAAGCAACTCCCTTAAATCCATAAAGAACATGAGATTATGGAAGTAAGTCTAACCTTTAAATGGACTGTTTCTTTAAAATGACATGCTAAACCTCAAAGCTTAAATTACTATTCCTTTGGGAGGAGAAGACCAAGAAGTGTCTTAAAGCAGGTAGTGATCCCTCTGTGCAATTTAAATTATATTTTGTCTCCTGAAAATACTAGGAAACAATGCACAGAAGAATGCTGCTGAAGACAATTTGAGTTACATTAAATATGGATACATCATCCCATTTTAAAAGTCCAAATAATCGAGTTTCCTAAGGGTAGGCTACCATTGAAAGTCTTCTAAATGAAGGATCACAGCTCTATACAGCTCCTAAGATTAACAGAAATTTCCCTTCACTCTGCAGAGTCATGTCCTGAAGATCATGATGAGCAAATACTAACATTGCTCAGAAAGCTGGAATTACCCTAAGCTTGTTTGAAACCATAAAAAAAACAAGTGTCTAGCAACACTGAGAAAAATAGTGCTGACTTGTCCATTCCCTCATTTACTTTCTAAGACAGCAGAAAAAAAAAAGCATTCATTTAGGTTTGCTGGCAGCGTATTTATGTACACTTATCACTCACAAATAAGCAGTTCCTTATTAAGACAAATGAAGGATGCAAACAATTAACAGAGAAAACCTCAATTTGCCTTTTTTCCCTCCTTGTCTTGGCAGACATAAGTTGTATTTGCATTAATAATTAAAAACCAGGGATACTGCACATTATTCAAAAGCATGTGATTATAAGAATATACTATACCTCAGTTGATTAAATGAGATAGCATACAAAGAACATAGTTTTAAAAAATTCATATTTAACTTGATAAAATTAGCATTAGCATAGAGCAGATTTTTAAGTCTGACAATACTAAAACACATCTAAATTAATTCAAAGTCATGCTCCACCACAGTTTTGTAGGGAGAAACTGTTATTCCAATATGCATAAACTATTATGGATGGCATCAAACTGATGCTCTGTAAAAACTAGACAGAGAGAAAAAGGTGAATACATCCCACCCACATTTTCTCCCTGCCAAGAAAATAAGAAATTTGTTTCCAACAACAAAATTCAGGCAATGCTTTCTGAGGTGGAGTGATGGGGATGTGTATTTTGTTTTACTTTGAGAAAAGTTGTTATATATATTCTGCAGATGTAAAGATATATTCATGCATAATATTATTTAGCTCCTAGTTAAAATTGTGGCTTAAAGCACAAAACAAATACAGACTATGATACTGATCTCTGAGTTGGTAAAATGCTTTCATGTACCCACCAGAATATTAAGATACAAATCCCTCTGGTTACTGACATTGTCTGAATTCAGTTCCTAGAAGATAGTAATACAGAACACCAAGGCTATAGACATATCAGACTTCCCAACTACAGCAAAGCTTTTGAAACAGTAAATAAGATTGCATAGATTTTTTTTTCTCCTGCAAAGATTTCATAGGATATTGTAAATTTTAAGTATAATTTAAAAATTCTAATTTAGTTTCCAACAATATATGAACTCATCATTTCCACGAGGCTTGCCTTGCTATTTGATCACAGGAGTAAAAGCTTCTTCGGACACGAAACACACATCTACAACTGTAATCTTAGAAACTAAATAACAAATTGACTCAGTTACTATGTTTTCACCTAGATCAGCTAATGTTCAGAAAGTGAGACTGATTTCTAATCACCTGAGAGAGCCCTTGAAATGATGAGTGACCTTTTAAAAGTTCTGAAGAATAAACATGCGACGTGAAATCACTGGGAAACAGGTTCTTAAAGAAAACAGGTAATGGAGAAACATAGTTGAGAATGAATGCATATTTGACACATCCTGACTTCAATGTTTTGAACCCAACAAGGCTGAGCACCAGCCCTCTGCAGAAAGCAGGGTTGCTTGTTCTTCCTCTTAATTAAAACCCCTAATTTGAATTTATTCACATTCCTCACATATGCTGTTAACACTAGAAGACTACCCGTGTCACAAAAATTCTTATGCTGTGTTGCCATATTGTGAGCTCAGACAGTAGTTTACACTAAATCCACCAAATAACCATCAGAAAATACAATTAGGGGTTTTCCAAAACTGCATTTGGAAAGGACAGTAAAAAAAAATAGAGTACGCTAAAACTGATTAAACCCTTACAACCTTTCACTCTATGCCAACAGGATCTTTAGTAGAGAAATTCAGGAGGCATTCATGTAGAGGAATTCAATTTATTGAAATAGAAGTCAGTAATTGGATCTGCCTAAAATAATTGCATATCATAAAGACAGTGAACTTGAAGCCTTGGTGTATATCAAGGGCTATGAATTAACTAACACAGATTAACTGAGGAAAAGGGCTAATAGAATACTGATGCATTTTGAAACAGCTATGCTGCTTTCTCAGCTAGAAATAGTACATGAGAAGCAGATAATCTTTTGCTATATCTCAAGAATGCATGTATGTGCTCAGATGTCCAGAGAACTGCAGACAGAGCGATCTGGAATGTTTCTGGCAATGGGAAAAAAAAAGAGGAGATGGGGATGGGGTGGGAAGGGGGGTCTTGAAGGGGGGTAGAATCAGGATGAACTCTACATCAAAACTGTTCAATTTTCTCCCTGTCTGAAAGGGGATGGTGATTGAAGTTTTATTTTTATTTTTTAAAAACAATTGAAGCATCCAGTAATCTGGACATAGTAGAATTCAAGTATTTCCTTAAAGTACAACATAAACTATCATGAAATAAAAAAAAAAAAAAGACAACATTCAATGAGGGTGAGCAACAAGAAAGAGAAGTATATAAATACAGACTGAAGAACAGCTAGCAGTACTGTGGAAAAGGAAGTGAATGTAAAATGAGCCACAACTGAGTAGGAGTCAAAAGAGTGACAAGAGGACAAAAGCAAAACTAAAATGTTCTAATTCAGAGATGTGTTAGTACTCCCACCAAACACAGAAAGCAGTGATTACATGCACTTTCAAAACATCTAGCTTCTTGCTTAACATTTCAGCAAAATACACAGAGATGGCAAGAGAGATCAATGGCCAGAGGTCTTAAAAATGTGACAAGAGGGAAGATACAAGAAGCCTTGATTCATATGGAAGACTAGATATGATAGTAACTGAAGTGATATTGCTAGGATCCTAGAAACAGAGTTCTGGCTCACAATCAGCCCATAAACCCTTCATAGATTAACGTTTTGCCAAACAATTTTGACCTTAAACACAAAACAGAAGCCTATAAGGGTAGTTGAAATAAAGCAGCACTGAATAGAGCCGTAATAAAACATAATGGAACAAAACAAAAAAATCTGTGTAGGGTTACCATTAAAAAAAATCTGTATCAAGATTTTCTCTACCTTTCTTCCAGTTTCAAGTTTCAGCAAGAGCTATGAAAGCAGGTGGCTGGGGTAAGCTTGAATGGCTGGACAGAAATGTGGTAAGAATTTCAGGGTGAATTGAAAAGAGCTTTCTTTTACAGTGCAGTCAGTCAAACTTGAGATTCATGCCCTTCACATGGCTGCCCTATAAATTACAGGACAATAAATCAACCAAATCAAAACAGGATGTGCAGGGCAGTTGCTGTGTTTCTCAACATCTCCTCTGGGATGCAAATGCAAGACACTCAAGGGGGTTTGCAGTAACTTCCAGCCCAGGTGATGCATATGCTCAAAATGGCCTAGAAATAATTATAAAACTAGATCCCATAACAGAATCTTCTGCTTGTCTTCCTGTCGACCTTTGCACTGTGCTGGAGGAACCTGCAAAAATGCCTTTGTATGCCATCACAATCAAAGGTTATTTTTTTCCTCAAGTTTTCGTTATGTTAGCCCAGAACCTCTCCATATTCCCTTTGGTAACACCTAAGGCTGCATAAAGTAGCTATGGAAGTGCTAGAAAAATGTTCAATCTACACAGTTGTTTGATGGAGAATTTCAAGTTGGGTAAGGGCATTCCCTTACAGGAAAGTGGAATAAAAGTTGTTGCAGTTCAAGCTTAGACTCCATCACGGGTTCCCTTTATCCACGAAAATATAAGTTCTGCCTTAGTACAGAGATTGTTCAACACTTTCCACTCTTAAAATGTATTTTCATTGCTTACAACTTTGCCAAAATAGCAGTTTGGGCTGAAACTTTCCACACCAGATGCCTGCCTGAGGCTGAATTTTTTTTTTGCACAAGTTTCAGCCAAACAATTTAGATGTTCTAGAAAATGAAGATGTGTTTTTCAGTATTAAAAGCATTTGGTGACCTTTTCTTCAAGAAAGAAAGCTTTGTAAGAGTAGATAAACTCTTCTACTCCATCAGATGGTTCATGACAATGAGGGGTGCACATCTACCCTGATTTGGCAGCTGGAGGCCTTTAGTTAGCTTGCCCAGTGACTCAAACCTCCATAATCTTCATTCTCATTCTGTACACCTTTCTGTCAAGCTGGAGTCCCGATGAGACCAGCAGAGCAGTCACTCTCCCTGGGGGACAACACATGATTTCAATCAGCCGTGGACCATGTCAGATCAGAGCTGAAATCAAAGCTCAATTTAGAGCATGCTTCTCAGTCTCCTGCCAGTGACTGCACTATGCAAAGGGCCATGCTGGGGGGCTGCTTAAGAAGGAAACAGTGAAAGAACTTCAAAAACTAAACCCAAAAAATAACCCACAAAGCACACACAAAAAAATAACAACAACCACACCATAGCTGGAGGCTGGGTGGGCTGAAGTAATAAAGTGAACTGGAAGAAGATTGAGAGTCTGGATGGAGATTGAGACAGAGTTTGCTAATGAAGAAACAGTTAAGAGTCTCTCCAGGAGGCAACCCAACCAACTTACTCAGGGATAGCAAATGGGTATTAACAGTAACAGATGAGAAGTACCTAGAAGTGTACAGAATTTATTTTGCACGAGTACCCTCAAGTCTGACATTTCCTTACATTTTAAAACTCTGCATGACAGCATTCTCAAAGGTCGCTTGTTCTGCATCTGAATCATTAATTTACGATGTCCACACATACACATTGTAAGAGTGGAATTAGATGCTACAGCAGAGCCAGACTAGCAGGGGCTCCTTGGAGATCAAACACGATCCTTTTCCTCCCATTCCCTGACACACTTTCCTCATTCCTTTTACCATTCTGATAACCACTGGATCCCTCCATGAGATGACTGAATCTTACAAGCCAGCAAAAAGTTAATCCAGAACAGAAGGATAGGAAAGAAAACCAGGAAGGAAGCACACAGGCATTTTCTCAGTGTGCAAGTTGAAGTGGCTCCCAGTGAAGATGAAAAGCGCCCCATTGGGCAGTAGAAAGGCAGCAGAACCACACCCCAGGGAGAATGGGGAAGAAAAGCAAGGCCTCCCCCTTCTTGTCAGATAAAGGCCTTCACCATGACAAGCTGAAGGACATTATTACAAAAGTTACAGTGTGACATAACAATTACTTAAATCTCCCCATTGATTGGGGCCCCCAGAAAAAGAAGCTCCTTCCAGAAAACATGTCAAAACGACTGCTATTTCTTCATTCAGAGTCACAAGTCAAGTCACATGCTGGAATTATTTCACTTTAGCAATGCTTCTGTGACTCACTGGCTGGTGTGCAGTATATTACCCACAGAGAACTCATCTTTATTGTTTAGCCCATATCTATGTGGTTAGAAAACAATACAGTTTTATGCAGTCACTCTTATTATTCTGTAGTTCAGTCACACTGGTCCAATTGTATCCAGTGGCAGCCCACCCACTTCCAGATTAAAACTAGAAAAATAATTCTTCTGTTTTCATTAAAAGTTCTTCCTCCTTTACCCACATTACAACTGTACCCATACTCAAACAATACACTCCAGACAAGTTCTGAAGAGTTCTCTTTCTATTATTCATACATAACAGCCTGTTGACCCCACAACAACACCAAATCCTGGCAATCGTTGCAGTTAAAATAAATAAATAAGCCCTTAAACCCACCTCAAAAAAGGGATGGGGTGATCCAGCTCCCAGCTGCAACACTTGTGTTTGAAAATTACAGCAGCGAGTGGCCTGAGGAGCAGCACTTCTGCCCCTGCACTGAACAGCCCAGCCTTTGGCTCTGACACTGAGCAGATGGGCTGCTGTGACCAGCACGAGTCACACAAGAAGCCTGTGGTCCCCCAGACACCTGTCAGAGAGTGCTAGGCAAGATCCTCCAAAGTTTCAGAGAAACCTGGGAAAAACAGCTCTCTTCATGGCATGAGCTAGGAGCAAGGATGCTAATTGTAATAGTGAAGCTGCTGATTATCCTGAGCATGCAGAAAGATGTGCACGACTTAGCTTTCCAAATGGTTCCCTGCAGATCAATCCTTATTGCACAGACAGACAAATCTGGCTGTGGCCTCTCCCTGCCCCACAGTCCTCTGGACAGAGCTGGGGCTGCATCACAGATCTGCAGCACTAAGTGTCCTGAAGCGGGGAAGGGCTTGCCACACCACTCCAGCTACAGACCAGCATCATTCATCACACCAGCTGACAGGTTATACTTGTGCACTTGGGAAAAAAAAGGAAAAGCGACAAAAACTCCACCACACACTGAGCAGTCTGCAGCAAGAATCAAAGATTATTGCATCACATTCTTGTGCTGCATTCAGGGCTTTTTTGGCCTGAGCTCTCTTCCTGACATCATCTACCATGACTATCTTCCAAGTCCTGTCTCAGAGCTCATTTCCTCATGGGAGCTTAACAGAACTACAACTACACATGCACATTAAAAAAACTAAATGTGCACACACTCTGTCCAAGTAAGCTCTCAAAGAACAAACTTCCAGTTGGTTTGCTTATTCTAGTACCAGCAATCTACTTTTTTCCAGCCTGTTGTTCTTATCTTCAATATACTGATTTTATTGCAGGATGCTTTTGAAATCAGAACATCAGATATGACTTCCCAACATAGGATTAGTGACAGCAGACCGCTGGTGGAGGCTTCTCTGGGTTCCTGGAAGGTGGAATATATTTTTTGAGAAACTCCATCTCTTTCTAGGCTGTCAAGTGCTAAATGCTTTTAATACTACATGCTTAACTGAAAATACCTTTACACTCACTCATGTGACTTGGATATACTAATCCTGATCACAAAATACATCCTCTCAGAGTTTTAAATAATCAGTGTTAACATTTATATTTAAACATTCCAACTGCAATAAATACTTAGTTTAAAAACTGTTGCAAGTGTGTATCACACAGAAAAATAAAGTACATCAGTAAGATGTCTATAAGGACACACAGTAAAGAAAGCAACAAGACTCAGCTTCCACCAAACAATAAGTGCGTTAATAAATTTGTATTAAAAAAAAAATCACATTTTCCTTTTTCCCTTCAGGAAGAGTGGATACTAACTTCAATAATTTGGTTTCTAGATAACAGACAGGAAAGAATTTCTCTGAGAGAGATGAAAGGATTCAATTCAAAATTCAATGTATATACAATCAGAATTCCCAAATGTTTGTATCACTGGCAGTTCCTGTGGGTGCTGGGGAAAGATTAGGCCTGATTAAACTGCAGACTGTGCAAGTTTATTTATAAACTCAGTTGTGAAACACACAATAAAAATCTATTTGAGACAAAACTCAACTATTTGTGAAACATATGAATTAAGTTTCCCAGTTATTTTCAACCTAAAATTCCATTGTGTTAATGTGAGCTGAGAAATAAATGAAGTCCCTTGAAAGCATTAGATGGAGAAGTAAGGGGAAGAGAAAAAACTACTTCAGTTCAAGATTTCAATGTAGATATTCCACTGTCTATTTGGGCAAAACAGAGATTTCAGATTTGTTTGTCACATGGTTCCACTTCCATAAGGTAATGATCTATTCAGTTCAACTGCCGTTTATTTTCAGCAGTAATTACTCATTAGCAGTTGCATTTTGTCAAGACAAGATTTTGCTATTGTGAAAATATTTCCCGGGTAGTTTGGATGTCCTACCATATTCTAAACCATATGTCCCAAAGGCTGATTCAAAAATTGAAGTTCTAAGGAAAAAAAATCCCCAGCAACATATTTCAACAAAGAAATTGGAGGTCAGAGAGGGAAGAACACATAAGTTTAGCAGAAGGTTCCTTTTGGTCCATGCTTTTCTTGAGAAATGTCCAGGTCAATCAGACAAACAAGTATTCCTATTCTTAATAGGGAAAATTAAGGTACTCATTACTGACAGAATAGGTTACAAACCAAATCTAATGATACTGAATATAGATTTGAAACTTGTATAAGAGTTTACAGCCAATCTTGAAGAAGTTGTATTTAACCTGTTCAACCCACTCCCCAGAATACTTTACAGGGAGGAGGAGCGTATTCAGCCATTTGTTAGATTTCAAACCTGTCAGAGAAGAATCTGACATGTACTGGGGTTTAACCCACTTATTTCACCACATTGCTGAGAGAAGAAAGTACATTATGTTCCTAGAAGAGTTCAGACGGTCCAAAAGCAAGCATTTCTTTTCAGGAACTTGGATTTAGACGCATTACACATGATCTTCAAAATGTAGGTAAAAGAATAGCAAGCTTTTGCTGCTAACTTGGCATGTGAGAACAACAAAAACCCCAAAACAATTAAAATTACAAGTCAGAGCATGAAATATTCCCTTCTTTGATTTTTTTTTTAACATTGTCTCAGTTTGTCTAGGCTTTGAAAATGTCCTACATTGCCTGTGTGCCAGAGAAATTGCGTTTTCAACCCACAACTCTAAGCACTTGTTTATGTGAAATACACTGCCAACTTAGCCTTCACCCCTCAGGTCTAATCATAAATTGTACTGCCAGGCAGATTTTGTAAAGGCTTTTAGCACTGATTTAGCCATGGAAATTGAAAATAGAATACCAAATGGTAAAAAAGCAGTTATTAATGGAATATACTCTTACTTCAGCCACACGTTAAGGCTCTCTAACACAAATCCTGTTTTGTCACCTAGGCAAACAACAAAACTCAGCCCTTCAGGGCTTTTCACAGTGTAACAGAGGATAAAGAACTGAATTAACAAAGAAACCTTGAAAGCAATAAAGGGGCTTGCATAGGGTAGAACTAACTGGCAAGAAGTGTGCACAGTAAATGTCAATATGGGAAATGAGGTGGGCTAAAGTGCCATTTGATGCCCAAAGTCCTGTGTTAATGCATTAGCATGCCCAAACAGAGTAAGATCCCAAGTGAAACTCAAAGTTTTCACAGTCTATTTGGGATATTTTCTCAGCCAGCCACCTTATTCTCCTTAACAGAAGCCTCAGATAGCAAAGAAAGTAAAACATCCTTCTTTACTTTCATTTTTGTAATGCAAACATTGTTCACATAGTAGACTATAAGAATATGCTTATTTTTTAATTCTCCTTACTTACATAATAAATATACAAACATGTCTGGGTTTTGTGTCCATAGCACTTAATCCCAGTCTTGCAGGATTAAAGATTACTGGGGTGGGCTACTTAAAATAACCCAAAACACAAACAACCCTTTTGAGAGAAAAAGTGCTTTTTGCTATGAGGAGCTCTGCAAGTTGAATTTCAGTGCTTCTAACATCCACTTGCTGAAAAACACCATTCACAAAGTTGAAAACAATCCATTACTCTTCAACTGCAGCCATCAGCTAGAGCTGACAAATGTTTGAAACAAGTCTGAAAATAATATTCAAAATGTATCCAATTACAGAATCACAGAATCACAGAATTTCTAGGTTTGAAGAGACCTTTAAGATCATTGAGTCCAACCTATTTTCTAACACCTCAACTAGATCATGGCACCAAGTGCCACATACAGTCTTTTTTTAAACACATCCAGGGATGGTGACTCCACCACCTCCCTGGGCAGATGATTTCAGTATTTGACCACTCTTTCTGTGAAAAACTTCCTCCTTTATTCTAGCCTGTATCTCCCTTGGTGCAGCTTGAGACTGTGTCCTCTTGTTCTGTCTGTTGCTGCCCAGAGAAAGAGACCGACCCCCAGCTCACCACAGCCACCCTTCAGGAAGTTGAAGAGAGTGATAAGGTCACCTCTGAGTCTCCTCTTCTTCAGGCTAAACAACCCCAGCTCCCTCACTCCTTCTTCCAAGAGTACTGCACTACTTACATTAGAACATACAGAGAAAATATACTCTCTAATCTCATAGACTTAAAAGAAAACCACATATGAAAAATATGTACAGCACTTGGAAAAAAATTTATTCTCTAGTGTAGTAAATTGTATTCAGCTACAAGATATCTTACTAATTGAAAATAACCTTTTAATGACCTTTAAGCTCAACATTAATTCACTCACTTGGTAGCTGTCCTTCTAAAAAAAAAAATAAATAAAAGCTTCTCGGGTGTGGGTTGAATTGATTTTCCTGTTCTGTTTCATTGTCATTTTAATTCAGGCTTCTCAGTTTTTGTCTAGCTTCTTTCTAGCTTCTGTCTAGCTTCTTCTTTGTCATTTGACAAAGAAAAAAGGAAGGATACTTGCATTTACCTCTCCCTCCCCTGTCAGTCACCTCTCCCTCATGAAGTGCGATCTACAGGCTCTCCATTTGTCACTGTCGTTGCTATTATCCTAAGAGCAAGAGAAAACTTTTTATATCTTTTAAGACAATCTTTTGGCAAGTCAAAGATAAGTCCTTACACAGAAGCTGATGCCTGAAGTCAGATTTCTGTTTTAAGTAGGAAGCTCCTATTTAAGTAGAAAGGATGAAAGCTTAATTTAAATTTTCCTTATGCTGTTTCACGGGTTGATGAAAATGGCATTTAAAGCCCAGAAGTCGGTCCTGACAAAAGGAAGAGATTTGCCATGCTCATCGAAGGTTTAAACCTCCTCCTTCAATAGCTAGTATGAGAACATTTTAACAAATAATTAAAGCAGAATAATGCAGATCCAGTTCAGAGGTCCTTAAAAAAGCAAAACAAGACAAGTTATCATACTCTTCTGTAGGGGTGTATTTGACCTTGTCTACCAGTATAATCATAAAATGGCCACTGAATCACAATGGTAGCAAGACAAAGCAAGTAGCTCATCTGTTGCCGGTCCATGCTTAACACTTTGTTTCACAGATACCCATCTGTCTCATTATCAATACATCTCTAGGAAGAAACAAACTTCCACTGCACTATCTCCTCTTTCAAAGAGATCCTGCATTAACTTCTAGAAAATCAGCAATAAACTTCCTCATTCTCTACCCAAAGGTGTCAGCTCTTTGTAATCATTTACCTTACCCTCCAAACAAAAGCTTTGCTGCTACTGGCAGACGTGACCTTTTGCAAAACTCGCTGCATGAATGCTGCATGGAGCAGCTGCAGAACCTCACCCTGTCACTCAGCCTGCCTGTCCTGTTGATTGTTCTTCTTTGCCACTGTTGAGATTCATAACATTGAATTACAAATAAAAGAAGCAAATGTCTCCATTTTGGCTGGCATTGGAAGAACAAATGAAAATTATGACAAACTAATGAGGTAAACAAGACAAATTGAGGAAGCATGTTATGCTTTATCTGAAGATGGGAGAACGCATGGTGAAAACAGAAGGCATTCAAGTGAATGAAATATTGGAATATAAAGATATTAATGGCCTAAAAATGATCATGAAGATAGCATATGTAATCATCTAGCTTTACAAAATTTTCAGGGTTTTTTTTTTTCTTAACTGAGATAATAAGTATGATTCTATGTTTGGGACTCACAACCTTACTGAATAATGCTCTGCATAATTGTTTTTCTCCTGTGCAAATATTTACACTGTATTAGTGGAAGCAAAATCCATACTCTTCCATCCCTGGATTAAGCATCACCACCAAGTTACACAAGAAGTCATGGCTAACTGGAAACAGCTGCTAAGCCACTTGCATCTCTGTTGTTTTATAGTACCCACTAGTAACTCAGAGGGATCACATCTTACATCTGCTTCTCTTCACTTCTACATCAAAGTCTTAATAGATAGATTTTAAGAGAAGTTGTCATTGAAACTAGGTCTTGGAGACAGGCACAGAAAGTCGTGCTGCAGCTGCTGCAGATGTTCCTCTGTATGTTTACTAATAGCTGCCTGCTGAGTTTTAAAATATTTGGAGTCAGGATTTTCAGATGTCTCCTCCAAAATTAATACAATCAACCAGGAAGTTTACAGAAATAAGATGATCTAAAAATTTCTTCTCACAATTTTATTTCTGATTTCTGCAGAGGAACTGTACACCATAAAACAGATTTGCTGGCCTAACATAAATATGCACTACAACAGCATACCAAATAAAAGTGCTGCAGAAGATCCCAGATCATACATCATCACCTTCATGTACCAGAGAAAGTCCTTGATGATCAGCAGCACTGGTCAAGCCACTGCATTGCCTCTTCCATGTGCTGTTCATATGTTATCACCACAACAAAACAGAAGCTAAAGGCTTGGCCTGACATTGATGCCCGTCACCTCTGAGGAGACATTATCTATAAAGTCTGACAATATAAATGAGACATAAACTCAACACACTAAAATCTAATGAAAATTCACACCAGCATAAACATGGACAAAATTCTTCTGTCCATCCTATCCAAAACTGCCCTCAAGCAAACTCATCTAGTTTGTTCTCCAAGTAACTTATTTAAACAAAGAAGAGAAACTAAGATATGATTCACCACCCCAAAATTTCATGCCATGTTTTGTTATAAAATGAATCCCTGCCAAGTCTCTTTATCAAATTTATAAAATACTTTCCCACTCCTATTGAAAAATTAATATGCAGCCACTCTTTCTTTAAAAAAAAAAAAAAAAAAAGAGACTGTACTGAGGAATCCAGCTTCAGTGTATGCTGCATCTTATTCAAGGACTCAAACTGTTTTCAGCCAGCAACCCACAACAGCCTCTGATTACAACAGGCACTTTTATTTCAGTGAAATTTTTGCAAAGATTTACACACACAAAACAGGTGTGTGTATTTACAGACTTTCTCACCTCCTGCCAGAAAATTTTCTTTAAACAAAAAACTACCACTTTCCCTAATAGAATGAATGTTTCTAAAGCCCCGAAAAATCTAGCTGCAATTTGACAATATAAATCAAACCACAGTAATGAAATATACAGATGACACAGTTTTCTAACCAACATAGCAAGAAGATTTTTTCAAAGTATTTTAGTGGTGATTTTTAGCATTAATATGCAATTCTTGTCTGTTTAGACAGTTACTGTCCCTTCCTGGAAATTTTTTTTATTATGCACTGAAAGAAAAAAAATGCCCCCAGACCAAAACCCTACCAAAAAGTATGTAAAACAAAACAAAGCAAAACAAACAAGGAAACACTTCTGCACTACAGGTAAAAGAGGTAGTCCATATGGGAAAGAGAAATTATTCAAACTTTCCTTCATCACAAGAGTTAATCACATCAAACACAGGTAAGACTTTCAAAATCTTTACCTAGTATGAGTAAACAAGGACACAACTCAGGACTTCTGGATGAAATGTGTCCAGCTTTGTTTGCTGTTTCAGAGCAAACTAATCTCTCTAATTTGTGCTAACAATTCCATTCTTTTCAAAGTCTGTAATACAGACCTGTGAAGAACACTGACTTCATTAAGTTTCAGGTTTTAAGAAAGTTCACAGAAAATCCTTCATCAGCTTGTTATCAGGCAGCATCAGCTGGTTAATGGCAAGTTGAAACAATTGCAAACTATTCTGGAGAATGCTAAGTTAGAAAGAGATTTGATAAAAGCACATGTCAAAACAGTCTTGGCCCAATAGCCTTTTCCAAACAAGCACAGTGTATACTTGTTATTGACAAAAATTCAAACTGCTGCTATAGGAACTTATCCATCAGCCTCCCATCTGCTGTGGATCTCTGTTTTCTTTCCCCTTCTGAGCTAAAAGTCATCTTGAAAATGTGAGGAGGATAGCAGTAAGACTTTGAATCTGAGAACATCAGACTCTGCAAAGAACTAGTGTTTTCTTATTAACTCTGGGATAACAAAAAAACATCACTCACTTTCAGGAAGAACATCTTATAACTTACAGATCAAACTTCACTGTCCTCACTTCAGTCATACATCACCACAACCAAAATGGTTGCTCTCACTAAAGGTACAGTGGCACCCTCTCTTTAGATAAAGAATTACAAATTGTCTCTCAGACCTAAAATCATTGTTTGAATAGTAACTATTTTTATAACATGTAAATGTCAGCTTAGAACAACAAAGAACTGAATGAAGCAGCTCTGCATTTCAAAGGTGGCAGCTATGGGTAAACAAAATACTGTGCTAGAATACTGCAGTGACAGAAGCTACATAATTTATAGTTTCTACAACACTGTAAACTTTGGAGTGTATTCCTACAACAGCTGAAAAGAAGCAGAAGTTAAGCAGTATGGAATGCTTTTCTCTGAATATAGCTGCAGGAAAGCTTTCCACTCAGCAAAGAAAGGACTGGAATCTGCTCTTGATTCACTAATAGTCAATACAAAGTATACAACTTACCAAATGTCTGTGTGATTTAGCATCTCGAGATTCTCTTCTTTCCTTCTGCAAAACTATAGCTCCCCTTAGCCTTTTCTACTTTAGAAAGGACAATTCGCGTACCAAGAATTACTTGTTACTAAAAGCTGAGCTCTGCCTTGAAACAAAGGGGCACAGTTCAATTTACCTTTCAAAAGGAGCAATGAGGTAACTCTGTTCAGCTATAACTAACAGATACAACTACTATCCACTAATAAGTAGCACTAATGCTAACATTTAAGAACTAAAGGCAGTAATAATGATCTGGGACAATGCCTCTTATTTTATGAAAATTATAAATTAGTATGTTAATCAGTATAGCTGCTGTCAACCCTTATTGTGTTAGCCTTATTGTGTTATTGTGCCCAAGTCAGCAAAATGCTTTAGCAACTGGAAAACACTGTCTAGATCTTTATCAAGAGCTGATCAGAATAATAAGATCACAAAGACTTGCACATCCATTTAATTAAAATAATATGTTCCTTACTGAAGCAGGTACTTCATCACACTTCAGCAAACCAAGTCCATTCCATCACAGTTTAAATAACTTTTCCATGGCAAAACCATCTGTTTTGTTATAAAAAATTTATATCAAATGATACACATTTTACTCAACAGACATTTTTCTAGACTGTGTCATAGAAATATCAGACTGTTAATGCCTTGAGAGACAGAGTTCAGTCTGACTAGATCTTTTTCTTGCTCCTAAAATCAAAGAATTTGAACAAATTAAACAGCGAGTTGCAAACTATTTATAAATTTAAAAGTAGGAGAATATAAGCTATTCACAAAAGATTCAGTGGATTTTTCCATCTTGTTCATCAAAGATGAACACTGCTTTTGTTCCCAAAATAATCAGCATAATGACAAAAAGTCCAGTGTTTTATCTCCTGTTCTCTATCTCCTGCTCTCTTCTCTCAATGATTCTGAAATATCCATGGCTATTATCTGCAACATTTCTCTGAGCCTCTTTTAACCATGTGATTTATGGACTCCCAAAGTGAAAAAAAAGTCTCAAATATAATGAGGTAGAAGAAATAAAGCTACAAAAGGAATAACCTTTTGCAGAATTTTTCAAATAACACGCCAAATGCTGTGAAGTTCTAGAGGACTGTTTTAGCATGAGGTGTGTATCAACATATACTTCACTTTTAAAGGTGTAGTAGCTCTCTCTCTGAAGCCAACTGGAATTTTACACACACCTTCAGAGAACACTGGGCAGATGTATACCCGTGTCACTACAGAGATACCTTTGCTTGTTCAAACGTAATTGTATGCAAACAAACAGCACATGAAAAGCCCTTGAAAAAGCCACAGCTGTTTCTCACTTCAAGGATTAAATCCAGGTGGATCATATAACAACTCTGACAATTGTGTTGATTGTCCAAGTTTTAACATCGCCAACATTTAAAAAATGTGTAAAAAAATTGGGTGGATTAGGCCACCCTGGTTGGAAAATCTGACAAAATACATAACTTCATATAATTCTCACTAATTTAGGCATGCTGCAATTTGCTGGACCTATACAATGGACACTGCATCATTGCACTCTTTGCCAGTTAGGAAATGGGACTAACATAAACAAACAGCTGAGAATATAGAACTGATCTGTAGATTAAATTCAAGTGGAAAATGGTCTCACTTTCTCTTCACCCAAGAGTCTGCTATTCTGACTCCTGTTTCTGCTGGATGAGATTGTAAATATTCATAGGAATATTGAAAGTCCAGCTTTATGGACCTATTTTGGAACATGACCCTGTTATTAAATACATTATATTTTATAATACATTAGTTTCCAATGAATCACATGTAAAGTTCTATGTCACATTATTTAATATATTATGTTTTGCGAATATGAAGTCAAACTTATATAGTCTCTTTGTGAAGCATTTGGTATAATTACTTAAATCAATACTTATTATTTCATCAGCTGGCACAGAAAACAAAGTTCCATCCTCAAAATACCACTGCACAGTTCCCAGTGTTATTAATTACTGTTTTATTATCATGGATAATACCACAAAAAAATGCTGCTAGCTGAACCTACAAGCATGATCCTGTAAAGAAATGTGCAACTATAGCCGATACCTATCGAAACCCAGTGAGTTCAAATTATTTCCAGCTCTTGTGATTTTATCATGAGTCATATCCAGTGTTTTCCTTGAGTCACACATTTAGGAGCCTCAACCATGGCGCCCATAATTACATTTTACAATTTCATTACTGTGGTGAGAAAGAGAGGAATCTGTCAGTTTACATATATGCATCAAGACACTGAGCAGGCGACACCCTTGGTCACATGCCAGACTATTTCCTGTCAAATTTTGGTGAAACAAAAACAAGACATAGTTACGAAAGTGCTTTTCATCTGCTAATGGTAATTTCTGAGTGGATGTGCAAAAAGATCCATATATGGGAATTCCAATGTGTCTTCTTTGATGTGTAAAAATTTCAGAAATTGAAAGAACTTTTATTTTTTCTTCACAGAGAATAACAAGTATTTATTTATTGGACAGCTTTTGATGGCAATAGTATGCCATTCCACCCATGTATAAGATGGAACAAGCCCAAAACTGCAGGGACATAGATGAAGTTAAATTTTATGGTTGGGTTGTTTTTTCCTCTACCAATCGAATAAAATTAATGATCAGTAAGTAAACAACACTGACTGGGCCTTGGTTGCTAAAAGTTCTTATTCTGTTCTATGATTTCAAAATCATTCAAATGCTATTCAAGGTGCAAGTGGGCATGTAAGAATCAACACTTTATAAATCAGCAGGTGAGTGAGAAAACAAGTGAAGACATAGTTTTATATTTTAAAATTCATCTTCTCTGAAAAGCCTTGAAACTCTTACTAAGTTTTTGAAAAGCCATAAACAAATTGCCTTTCAATATCCACATAAACATCTGTAAATCTGAACCATTGCTGAGAGCAGATTCTGCTATTGCAGCACTGACCAAAACAACTTAAGGCAGTAGAGGAACAAGAAAAAAAAAACTTCTCCTGCCCTCATTTCCAACATGTAAAACTTTCTCTTAGGTTGCACCCAGCAGGAAGCAATTCTAATTCCGCAATGGATTAAGTAGATGAACTAACAGACCTCTGTCACATCAAATTGTTATGGTATTTCGTATTTTAACTAAATTGCCATTTAATATGGAAAACCAAAAAGACCCCAAAATAAACTCTCTCCACAAGACATATTCAAGCAAGCATGAACATAAGGGTTCAACAGAGCTTAATGCAATATGGGAAATTTGCAACAAAATAAACGATGAGCTTCTATAACATGCTGTCATTTGCTAAAATAAGTAAGAATGTGCACTGGCTGCTATTAAAAACATTCCCATCTGGCCTCAGCAAACAGGAGAAAAGTGATGCAATTTTAATGGCACCCAAAGCCTCAAACCCAGACTCTGATCACCTAGGTGTTAGCAAGCCCTTACACAAGGCTTCTCAAATTACTGCTTCCCACCAAGACCTGAAACTGGCTCCCTTTAACATCTGTTAATCTAATTGGTTCCTATGAGCCCATAACAATTAAACCTGTTGTTGCAAGGAGCAATAGGGAAAGGAGATTTTTTTATATCCACAGCTGGGCTGTTAGCAGAACAAATGGACTGCATCTTACTCAAGGGCTCTCACCAAAATTCAGTTACTAAACTGTGAGAACAAGAACAAGCCTCAGATGAAGTTGATGGCCTCAGCAAGTAAGCTGAGCTCAACGTACTGATTAGCTGCTCTGTCACAATAGCAGTCACAAAGGGGGACAAAGGCTGCCCCATTTCTCTAGTCATCAAATGCAACACAGTTAGCGAAAGGGATGTCTAGCCATGGCAAAGATGGATTGAAGAACTCACTCAAAGAGTAAACAGAATTTTTTCATCATCTATTATGAAGCTGACAATTTTTGGTTAGCCTGTAATAAGAAGGAAAATAATGGAACCAAAGTCCTTGTTTAGATTCAAAATATTTTTTCAAAAAGGAAGTAATGCAATAGCTGAGAAACTGAGCTCTTTACTTATGCAAAACACTTCAGTGTATTTCAGGTAGAAATAACTTTCCTTTTTTCCTGTATGAAGAAGTGAAAATGGAACTAAGTAATATCCAGCTCAGTATCAGCCCTGGTCCCTTTTTCCAGGCATTTAAGAACATCTCTGTGTACTCACAGCAGATTGTCACCCTCAAAAGGAATTTTCATACATCTAAGCAATGTGAATAAAGGCTTGCAGAGTGGGAGCTGTAATATGCTCATATCATTAGCCTACAGAAGAAAAGGAATAAAAACTCTGTGGTAAGTTTTGCAGACATCTAAACACAAACATCTCACACTCTAAGAAAGCAAGTCCTGTGGTTTTCTTGCAGTGTATCAAAATAATAAAGCTTATTTCTTGTCCTTTCTACAGTCTAGTTTTAAAATGATTTAACAAAACCCTTCTCAGAAGTTTTCTTGCTCTGTGCTCTCTGCTATACTTTACACCCTAGTATTAAGCCCAAAGCAGCTGAGCACAACTCTGAATTGAGGTGACACCATCACAACCCTCAGAAGTTCCTCAGAAGCTCCTGCAACAGTCTAACACTTTATGTGCCTCACACTTGGACACCTGAAAGTTTACTAGCTCCCATCTTAGGGTGTAGGAAGAGCAACTGTTATTTTCTCTGTGGGAGACAGGGAATTACGCTTTCAACCTTTGTTTCCTTGCTCTCTATCCACTGGCTTTCATTTTTTTAACTCTTTTGCTTGCTATTCATCCCTTTCTTAATCTGTTCCTCTAATTTTCATCAACATTTGTGAAACTCCACAAAGCCAACTTTTAAAAACAGAAATGCTTTTAACAGAGGGCTTGAGACTTGGTACGTGGGAGTGAATGCAGAAACGCCTCGCTTTTCCATGCGTTATTACTTCCAGAGTATTACTGAAGATCTATGTATCTAAAAACCCTTTCCCCCCCCCCCCCACTTTACAGATGTTTCCTTAGACCATCACAACTACAGACAACTACTACATTCCACAACTTCAGCCAAGAAACAATTTCTTTCCTCTGGTGATTGCAATACACTTCAAACATTATAATTTGGTCATTTTGAATTGAACTCAGGCAACATTAGAAGGTTGCTCATGGTATGTAGAGATATTTGATGTTTTAACAGGTAAAATTATTAAAAGTGTGCCAATGTATCCAGATTACTTCTAAGGATACTCAAATACCTGGAAACACACAAACCTTTGGACAGGCTTTCCGTAGGTTTAATGTTTCGAGCTGTGCCTCCAGACACATTTGGAAAAAAGAACACAGCAGTCTTTCAGACTGTGACAAAACTTGCTAAAAAATGTGATTTTGCACAGCTAATCCTAATTCCTATCTTATCGCTATTAGTTGAGCACCATCCTAAAACAGAAGTGATGAATTCTTGAAATAATTTGCTGAAATGCAGCACAAAGTAGTGTGCTATTACTGTTCATGCATTTCCTTTAATAAAAAGGAACTTTACACATAGATCGGTGATTAAAAGACGTAAAAATAAATAGGATAAAGGCTTCCCAAATAAGAGTCATGGCATCTGGTCCACTTTCTTTTGATTCACTTAGATTATTTCACACACAGACAAAGCAGCATCCCCTCTACATCACACAGCCTTAGTATGATAGTATTAACTCTGAGGTAGAATTGCTCCAGCTGCCAGGAAAACAATTATTAAAAAATACAGTAACAAATAAAAAGAACTTGATAACTATCCATGAGAATGCTGGGGAGTCAGACCTAGAAAATGCTTTAATTGCACTAAATATAATGTTGTCTTCACATATGCCCATGCAAGAGTATTTTATTATCATACTTCTAATGGATTTGAAAGTTTCAGGAAGAAATATGAATAACAGTAGCCAATTTCATGAGACAAATACGCTCAGGAAAATCTGGAAAACTAGTTGGACTTCAAGGGATGTTTTCAACCTCCCTAACACAGAATTTCTTTTTGTTCTTCTCAGATTCACTTTTTCCAATACATGAAAAAAATTATCTGCAGGGGAAAGATTTTTCCCTCATTTAATAAAATCCATAAATCTTTAGAGATTATAATTTTTCACTGTCTACCACATTAAATTTTACCCCCAAAAGAATCTTCATGAAAATATTTATCTTCCTGCATGATTTCTGTAAGAAGTGGATTAGAAAACCATCTGGTAAAGGACAATGGCAACCTTCTACAAGTAGACAAAATTATTTTGCTTTAGGGAAAAACAGATTTAAAGAGATATAAAAAGAGCAAAACCAAAGAAAATAATCAGACTACATTTGGTACAGATTTTTTTTTTTTTTTATTACAGCAATATAGACTTTCATCTGGCTTTTAAACTATATTTCATCAGAATAACATTTAATATTTAGAAACAATAAAATACTTATTTTAAAGGCATTTGTCATGGGCATATTGAAGAATTTTAGGAGGCATATATAGCATAAGATTGACCAACCTTTGGGTCAGGTATGTTACCTCACCTCCCCCCATCCATTTCTCCCATCCATTTCACAGCACTGAAAGCTGATAATGTTCTCGCACTGCGGTATAGCCCTTGTCTCAAGTACTTCTGCACTACCTAGCAGGGATCTGTGACTACTGCTCTGAGGGAAGCACTACCCCTACGCAAAACTGCAGCAGCATGATCAGACCACAGCACTCAACTGTCAGGGATACCTTACTACATGTATTAGTAGATGTCCTCAATTAAGTCACATCTATTATCTCATGCTGATTTAAAAATCAGTGAAGGAATTCTAGTGGTTCCCTGGTATTTGTAACAAGTTCAGCCAGCAACCTTTGCTCATCAGGCTGGCCAGTTCTCCATTTTTAGCTATCATTGAATGCATTTTCCATGGTCTGCTTCCATAAATTATTAGGGAAAAATATATTGTATTCTTATGCTCCAATTCTGCAATTTTAGATGCATGAATTTGAACAGCCATCAACAGGTTATTTTCCAGCTTTCTTAGAGGCTGTAATACCTTCCTCCATTTAATAGCTTTGGGACGTAATCTAACAGCTCCAATAGTTTAAGCTAGAAAGGTCCAGAAGGATGTAAGAGAATTCCTCTAGGGGACATTGAAGAAAAATGGTAAGATAGTCTCAAGAAATGCAAAAGGAATCCGTTATTTCAAGCAGCTCAGTTCTAGTTGGCTCAATGGCTCCACCACTGAGCTCTGTGCACTTACTTTCTTCATAAAGTAAATCTAATCATCCAGGGTTGAAAGCAGGTTTCAATGAAAATGTTAGTGAGTTCTTTCACAATTTATATAGATTTCACTGACAGTTTCTTTTTAAGAATATCTCTCTTCCCAGACATCATGATGGCCCTGTTTTTAAAAGAATTATTTGCATGCACAAGGATAACACATCTGCTTATCTTCAGACACATGTCGAGCGTGCAACTCACAGATCCTGCCCTTTGGAAACAAGTCAGTATGCTGCAGTATGTGGTAGAAGAAAGGGTGGGGGGGGAAGGAAGAAAGATAAAACATAGTCTATTTAGCACATCTGAAAATAAGCTCAAGCTCTTTCTAGTTCCAGCAGCTGCCTATTATGGAAAAAATGAAGACTGGCTGTTGCCAAAGAAGTGGGCAGTAAGAAATAACAGATGTGAAATTTCAGCAACATCATTGGCTAGGTCAGTTTCACAGACACTTTTGAGCCAGGGTTCCTGTTGGGCTGCAGCATTCTCAGAGGCACACTTGCTTTTTTTGCTGCTGAACTGTTGCTCCTCCTGCTTAGCTGAATTCACTCGGCAACCTCGCCCATGAATGCAACTAACAGGAAACATCAATGTCCCCACAATGTGTAAAGGCTCCTTGCCTAAAGTTAGTCACTACATTTTCCAAAATCATATTAGTATTTCATGTCTCTCTTCCTCAGTCCTGTTCACCCCTTTTTTTGTTTCATGGAAACTTACGGTGAGTGGGAAGGACAGGTCCTTCAAGACAAGATCTTATTACATGAGGCTCACAAAGAAAGCAAGATCAAAGAAACCAATCTAATCTGTTGTATACATTTTTAAGAGAAGGGCAAAAGGGCAGTGAGTGAAAAATGCCCCTCAAAGAGTCAACTCTAATTACACAAGTAATTTTCAAGGATGAATCAAGTTTCTTGACAGAGTTTAAAGTGGAAATTATGAATATAAGGTTTGTAGAAACTATCACAGCAAGAGCCAACTCCTGTCACCCAATTGGTAGGGTTAAGTTGACTTCAGTTTAAATTGAAATAAAATAAAAGGTTATATTTAGGCATCAGAAATATGCCTTGAAATTGTATTGCAGATAACAAAGATAACTGTTACTTTAGGGGGAAAAAAAATTAAAAAGTTGTATTAGAAAAAAATACACCCTGTGAAGAAAACCTAGTATCAGCAACTAACATCATCAGAACTGTAGCTGGGCTGTCACAACCATTGCAAGGCACTCTTCGGCTGAGTTCAAAATATGGTTGAAAAATGTAGCTCTTAATAAGCCTAGGTTTCGATGCTATGTCTCATCTGGTATATTTATTACCTGTTGCTGAAAGAAACAGCATCACTCTTCCCACCTACTTCCAGCTGCTTATTGTATCTTTGTCCCTTTTGTTGCATCTAGTAATTTCTCATCCACAGGACAAGCCAGGCCAGCATACTTTTCTGATTTAGTTTCCTTCACTGGCAGTTAGGGTTTGTTTTTTTTTTTTTCTGAATCAGCTGCTTACCTTGAACTCACCTTGGGACTGGGAGCTGATGCAAGAGAGGGAAAGAACAGGCTGAAGTATCCCTTTTGGCATCAGCCTGAGTTGCACAAGACCAGATGCAATATTAAACCATGCTCTGGAAAACATTACTAGCTTTCTTCTTGTACAGTAAATATTCAAGTGTCTTCAGGATTCCACATAATACAGTGACTTTCTGAGAGCTAATGGGAAACTCTGGAAGGAAAAATTGTAACACTATAGGAAACGAAGGACTCCACAAGACAACAAAGCACAACAAGGACTGAGGCTCAATACGTAGACAAAAGGCCTTGCAATCTAAGTCGACAAGAGAAGTAAGAAATTCATTACCTTTCCTAATATCATTTAGCAGGTTAATAACAGAGGCAGAAGTCAAATGCAGGAGTTGGGACAGGCAGCCCTATGCACTACATCACACCTCTTCCTGTAGCAGCAATTGCTATTCACTCACTGCTTGTGGTATGGCATCTCCATGTCAAGAACTGCACTAGGTTCCATTAATAACAACACAAAAATGAACCATTGCATTTGCTAATCCATAAATGAATTATTAGTTCAATGTGGTTTACACCACCTGAAAGTTCCCAGTGCCTTACGAAGAACTTGAAACCACAATATTTTTCTGATTCAGTAACATGTCCTTTCTTCCCTCTAATGAAAGGCAAAAGGAGAGAAAATTGAAAAAAATCTGCTTTTATTTTTGTTTCTATTAAATGGAAGCAAAGTGCAATTTGGAATTAGTACTTTTCGATTATGGGTGCTTGTTGTTGGGCTCTACAGGGGGTTTCCTGGATGGGGGGAAATTTTTTTGTGATAGTTTTGTGTTAGGAAAAGGAGATGCATGGAACTTTCTTGGTCATTACCTTTTTGTTTATTGTTGTCTTATCTAAAGTTTTGCACACTGTCTAAACTAGACTCAGCATGCAGGAAAAATCTACTTTTGCTGAGTAATCTCATTGGAGCGTGGATTACCATCTACTGCGATGTGAGGTCCTGGAAGGATCTTAGCACCCCTGGAGTAAGCAATCACTTCTTGGCTAATATTATATGAAAAACAAAAATAACTGATGTTTTCTTGCCTAATACAGTTTCAGAGTCTAACCATTATGCTTATTAGAAAAGGCATTATAAGCTTCTATCCTACTTCCACTGCAACAAAAGGAGCATACACAAGTGAGGAACTACATGCATGCTCAAAAGAGTAAGCAAAATACCGAAGATTTTATTAAGAAATTAGCAGAAGGTAATTTGCTCCTTTAGAGTTTTATCTGAGTTGTTTATTTATTGTTTCCAGTTACAATCTTATTAATTATTTTGCTACCACTGAAGATTTTGATGCAAATAAGTGCTTAAATATTTTCAAATGTTTCCCCAAGACAAATTATGCAATGCCTTTGAATAAAATGCAGACAACTTGACTTTGCTGTGTTCTAGAGAAAGACAACATTATTTACATATTTTGTTATGAAGGAAAAGTTAAAATTTCAATTTTCTTTTAAACATATTAGGTCTTCACAGAGTTAATCTTATCAGTTGTGCAATTTTATCATCACCACTACATTTAACCCTGTACACTGGTTTCCCACCTACTTCTGCTAACAGTTGCTCAAGTTACTTTTTAAGTTTGGTTATTAATGTACCTGCTAGTGTTTCTGTTCTGTTGTTAAGGGTCATAGGACTCCCCCCTTTGCTGGTGTGAGGCACATTATTATAAAGTAAGTTATATTATCTGTAACACTACCTAAAAAGCAATTCTAATTTATTAAGAGTCTCTTCAATTGTTAAGTATCACATTCTTAAACAGATCACACTTGAAGAAAAGAGTATCTGTAATTTTTGTTGAATATAGATATATGAACTGTCTATAATGCTTTCATTCTGTCTGTGCACTGATGACAACATGGATACAGCAGTTTAGTCCTGATAATTGTCAGGCAGTGGAGGCTGGGAGCAAGGGGCATATTAAAATGTAGGCAAAAAAGAATTATTCAGAAATAACTGAAAAAGTTAAAATTCACTTACTTAGTTTTTCTAGTTAAATACTAGCAGAAATAGAGAGGACATAGTAAATATAGATCGACATGAATGCAAATAGTCTAAACTGATAGATGCCTTCAAAGTTGTAACTAAATGCTAATTTTTGAAATAAAGAGCAAACATACTTTTCAGAGGCCATTACAGAAAAAAAAAAAGACAAAAACAAAACAGAAAAAAAAACCCACCAAGGCAAAGTCTTCTCACTGCATTGGTCACCAAAGTCAACAGCACATGGAACAAAATACATGGGTTCTAAACATTTGCTGCCAACAGCACTAAAATCAAACAAAATCCCTTAAATATGAAATATTTAACGTAAATTGGCTCTGCCATGGAAACCAAAGAACTAGAAACATTTCATTATTCCAAATAACTATCTCTTGGTAAGAAAATGCAGTCGCTTTTTGGAAGTATTATTTTACTCTTCTTCCATTGGTCTCTTTTCCCAGACAGCCAGTGACAGAACAAGAGGAAATGGCTTCAAACTGCAGCAAGGGAAGGTTCAGGTTGGACATCAGGAAGGATTTTTGGGCACATACAATGCAAAGAATCAGCAATAAGCATAGGGGATTGGGAAAATAATTTAACTTTACAAAGGATACCACAGTTTGCAGAGGCAGAGTTCAAACAAACAAAGACTGCAGTTAAAAAAAAATTTGCTTGTAAGCTGAATTTAGTAAATAAGTTATTAGCTTACTTCAGGTTTCTAGAGTGATATTCTATAATGATGTAGTCTAGAATGATATCTCATTTTATAATTGCTAATATAAAATTGCATTATTCTGAAAAGTCAATTCAGGCATCATTATTTTAATACAATGGGTCAAGTTACCACTTCAAAAAGTACACCTTGAACTGTTACTTTAAAGTTTTTTCAAAGTCAGGATGACTTTGAAAAGGAGAGGCTTCACTTATCAAGAGCAGACAGTGAGACTACCTCCTCCTCCGCCTTCTTAAAATCTCTGCTTCAAAAAGTTCTCTGAATGCTCTGAACAGGAACTTGGTGTTCAGAAGAAAATATTCAAAAAGTATAAACATCTTTCATCCTTCCTTTGCAGTAGTAAAACTTCAGCTTCTGAAAACACAGAAAATATGATCAGAATTTCATTGACTCACCACTGTTCCAAATCCTTAGGTCTTAGTTAACCACTTAAGATGCCTGGCAATACCTATAGAAAAAAATTGATGTAAAACATAAGAAAGGTACAGAGACAGAAACATCAAAACAATATTCATGATTATTATTGGTGGCTGGAATGGTAAAAATATTGCTTGTAAGAGATTATATTCACATGGGTAACATTTCACTACCAGGCCACTTTTGCTTGGCTATTGGAGTGATGTCTAGAAATGCAGCATTCTAGACATCACTCCAACCATGAAGGCATTAAAAAAAAGCACAAACCCTGGACGTCAGGAGGATGGACTTTAGACTCTTCAGGGATCTGTTTGATGAAGCAGCCATGGGATAAAGGCCCAAGAAAACTCACCAATATTCAAGGATCACCTCCTCCAAGCTCAGGGACTACACATCCCAACAACAAAGAAGTCAGGCAGAAATGCCAGGCCTGCGCGGATGAACAAGGAGCTTGCGAACAGACAAAAACTAAAGGGCAGAAGCAAGGACAGGTAGCCTGGGAGGAAAACAGAGCGAATGTCTGAGAAGCCAGGGATAAGGCTACGAAAGCTAAAGCCCTGATGGAATTAAACCTCTCTGGAGACATCAAGGACAACAAGAAAAGCTTCTACAGGTATGTTGGTGATTAAAGCAACGTGGAAAAATGTGGTCATTCTCTGCAAGGAAATAGCAGATGTGGTTACCCAGGACATGCAGAAAGCTGAGGTACTCTCTGACTTTTTTGCCTCAGTTTTCACTGGCAAATGCTCCAGCTACAATGCTTGAATTGCAGAAGGCTAAGAAAGACATGAAACTTCTGGAGAGGGTCCAGAGAAGGACTACAAAGATCATCACAGGATCATAGAATATCCTGAGTTGGATGGAACCCACAAGTAGAGTCCAGCTCCTGGCTCTGTGCAGGATAATCCCCAAAATCACTTCATATGACTGAGAGCATTGTTCAAAGACTTCCTGAACTCTGTCAGGCTTGGTGCTGCGACAACTTCTCTGGGGAGCTTGTTCTAGTGCCCAGCCACCCTCAGAGTGAAGAACCTTTTCCTGATATCCCAGAAATACAGCTTCATTACTGTTTCCCATGTCATATCACTGCTCCACAAAGAGATCAACACGTACCCATTTCAACTTGTGAGGAAGTTGTAGACTGCAGGGTTTCAATTAGGGGACTGGAGTATTTTTCTACTGAGGAAAGTCTGAGAGAGAAGCCACACACGGTAGGACAAGATCAGGTTTGCAGCCATCCTCAGGAACTGAAGGTGCACATGTCCATGGAACCTGACAGTGCAGAAGTCCATGGGACCTGATGAGATACATTCGGAGTAAATAGGCCACTATCCACCACATTTGAGAAGTTGTGGCAGTCCAGTGAAATTCCCATTGACTGGAAAAAGGGAACAATAACCTCCACTAAAAAGAAAAAAGGGGGGAAGAAGAGTTAGACTACAGGCCAATCATTCTCACCTCTGTGCTCACCAAGACAATGGAGAAGATCTTCCTAGAAACTATGCTAAGACACATGGAAAATAAGGAGGTGACTGGTGACAGCCAACATGGTTCCACAAAGGGCAAATTAGGCCTGATGAATCTGGCCTTCTGTGATGGGATTGCACTGTCGTAGACGAGGAAAGAACAACTGATTTCACATACTTGGTCTTGTAAAAAACATCTGACATGGTCCTTGTCTCTAGACTGGAGAGACATGGATTTGACAGATTGACCACTCAGTGGATTAGGAACTGGCTGGATGGTTGTAGTCAAAGAGCTGCAGTCAAAACTCATGTCCAAGTGGAGACTAGTGCTGGTGGTGTTCATTAGATGTTCGTTTTGGGACCACTGTTGTCTAATATCTTTGTCAGGGACAAAGACAGTGGGACTGAGCATACCCTCATCAAGTTTGGTGATGTCACTGGGCTGTGTGCAGTCAAGACACTGGAGGGAAGGGATGACATCCAGAGGGAACATGATAGGCTCTGGGCGGGGGGGGGCTGTGCAAACCTCATCAAGTTCAACAAGGCTAAGTGTAAAGGTCTTATACATGGGGCAGGGCAATCTCATGCACAAGTATAGTCTGGTGGAGAGTGGATTGGGAGAAGTCCTGAGAAGAATGAACTGGGGCTGTTGATGATATAAGACCTGGCACTTGAAGCCCAGAAAGCCAATTGTGTGCTGGACTGCATCCAAAGCAATGTGGCCAGGAGAAGAGGGAAGTGATATCTATCTGCTCTGCTCTTATGAAACCCCACCTGCTGTGCTGCATCCCAGGCTGGTGCCCCCAGCACCAGAACTATGTGGACCTGCTGAACTGAGTCCAGAGGAGGGTTGGAGCACACTCACTGTGAGGACAGGCTGAGTCGGTTGGAGTTCTTCAGCCTGGAGAAGACTCTGGGCCACCTGATCAGGAGGAAGCAAATGAGGCCTTCTACAGACAGCTGGAAGTAGTCTCAAAGCCACAGGCACTGGTCCTCATGGGGTACTTTAACCACCCTGACAACTGCTGGAGAAGCATCACAGTAAAGCACAAAACAGTCCAGGAGATTCCTGGAAAGCACTGATGACAAGCACCTGTCACAGATAGTGGGAGATCTCACAAGGAATGAGGCTGCTCAACCTCATACTAACAAGTAGAGAAGGTCTTGTTGCAGGTGTGAAGGCTGGGGGCAGCCTTGGTTGCAGTGACTATGAGATTGTGAAGTTCAGTGTTAGGTAAGGATGAAGCAGGGTATCAAGTAAAGATTTAACAGTGGACTTTCAGAATCTTATTTGAAGAATCCCATGGGAACAGGCATTGCAGGAAATAGGGGTCAAAGATAGTTGGTCTTCCTCCAGGCTCAAGAATGATACATCCTGATGAGCAAGAAATTGGGCAAATGGGCTACGGACCTGCATGGATAAACACAGAGCTCCTGTCATAAATCAAGAGTAAGCAGGAAATACACAGGAGATGGAAGCAAGATCTGGCCATTTGTAATGAATACAGGGAGGCTGTTAAACTAAGTAGAAATGACACAAGGAAAGCCAAGGCCCACCTGGAATTAAATCTGGCCAAGGATGTCAAAGACAAACAAGAGGGACTTCTTCGAATATATCAATAACAAAGATATGTGGTCACATTAAATGGAGGGAGGGAACCTGGAAACAGAGAATGAAAAGAAGCCAGAAGAAAACATTTTACTGAATGTCTTCTTGGCTTCAGTCTTCACTGACAAGATTAGCCCTCAGGGTTCTCTGACCCAGGTGTACAGGGTAAAGCAATTCCGGAGTGACAACTTGGTCAAGGAAGATAGGGTAGAGACTACGTAGGTAAACTTGACATCCACAAGTCCATATGTCCTAATGGGATTCATCTACAAGTGCTGCAAACATGATTGTGAAGCTGCTCACAAAGGATGAAAGCAAATGTCACCTAGTGTTCAATAAGGGAAAGAATGAGGACCCTGGGAACTACCAGACAGTCAGCCTCATCTTGATCCCTGGAAAGGTGATGGGAGCACTTCATTCAGAAGGCTATCCACATGGGTGATCAGGAATAGTCAGCATGGATTCACTCAGTTAAATCCTCCTTGACTAACCTGATTGACATCTTTAATGAAACCACCACCTGGAGGGATGAAGGGAGAGCAGTGGATATTGTCTACTTTGACTTCAGTAGATTTCCTTAGACAAACTCAGGGATGTGGGCTGGATGAGTGGACAGTGAAGTGGATCAAGAACTGGCTGAACAACAGATCCCAGAAGCTTAAAATCTGTGCCACAGGGTCTAGTTAGAGGCCTGTCCCTAGTGGTGTCCCTCTAGGTTCAAAGCTGTAATGTTTAACTTCTTCAGCCGTGACTTGGATGAAAGGGCAGATGCCTGCTCAGCAAATTCACTGATGATACAAAGCTGGGCAGAGTGGCCGATACCTCTGAGTGCTGGACAGGCTGCGGGAGCTGGGCCTGTTCAGCCTCGAGAAGAGACAAGTGAGAGGGGACCTCATCAATGTCTATCGGTATCTGAAGGGAGGCATCAAGACAATGGACCAGGCTCTTCTCCGAGGTGCCAAGCAGTAGGAGAAGAGGCAATGGGCAGAAACCGATGCACAGGAAATTCCACCTGAACATGAGGAAGAACTTCTTTACTCTGTGGCTGACTGAGCACTGGAACAGATTGCCCAGAGAGGTTGTGGAGTCTTCCTCACTGGAGATAATTTAAGAACTGCCTGGACACAATCCTGTGCCCTGTGCTCCAAGACATTCCTGCTTGAGCAAGGAGCTTGGAACATGGGATCTACTGTGTTTGGTCCCTTCCAACAAAATCCATTTCGTGATTCTGTGACCTTCTAGCAGACTTCCAGTACCTGAAGAGGGCGTAAAAGAAAGCAAGACAGTGACCTTTTACAAGAACATGTAGTGATAGAATAGGGGGTAGAGGCTTTAGACTGAAAGAGGGCAGGCTTAGATTAGATGTAAGAAAGAAATTCACTGTGAGGGTGGTGAGGGATTGACACAGGCTGCCCAGAGAAGTCGTAGATGCCCCATTCCTGAAATTTCCAAGGCCAGGCTGGATGGCACTTTGAGAAACCTGGCCTAGTAGAGGATGTCCCTGCCCACAACAGAGGCCTGGAAGCAGAAAACTTTTGAGATCCCTTCCAACCCAAACTATCATCCTGTGAACTTGTGATTCTATGAAGCAGTAACACATAAACTAAGCACACACAAAATCACATCTTTTTCTGTTCCTCTATTTTACTAATGAAGTATACCAAGAGCTGAAAATACATTTAGGATTATTTGTATATTTTGTGGCAGTTTATAATAAACACTTTAAAGTCAAATATGACTTAGGAAGAACTCCAAAAGTTCCTAAACCACTGCAATTAAAAACCTCACCTACATAGCCTGGTCATCCCAAAAATGTACCTATAAACTTCTGCCACCCTATTTCAAGAAATTAAGCAAGGACAAGCAAAAATTCTTATACCTGAGATGGACTAATCCCTTGGAGACATTGGGCATTTGCTACCCAGTGCACACTTCCTGAAACGGAGCTGGGGGTCTGGGCAGAAAGTGGTCTAAACATGAGCCAACAGTTAGCCTTGACAACAAGGAAGGCCAACAATATCCTGGGATATGTCCACAGGCTAAGATCCCACTAATAAGCTAGTATTCGCATTCAGCCAGCAGTTTCAGGAATATGCATCTTGAACAGTTTTGTATCCCCACTACCAAAAAGCAATAAACTAAAGTGAAAAAAGTACGGTTAGGTTGATTCAGCAATACTGAAATATAGAATTTCCCACAGTAACAGCAAATCCTGCATTTTTATACATTCATCAGGACAAGATATATGAAGAATCTCCCCTAACATAAACAAACAAAGTGAGTCAGAAAGTCAGTTCACTCTTAAAAAGGGAGATAATTTGGCCTTGGTGAAGATGGTTTAACAACAGAAAAGCTGGTGCAGAACTTCCAACAAAGTGGGCTTCTGAGGACAAAGGAAAGGGGACTAGGAGCTCTGCAAAGTCAAGCATAGCTTAAAATGGCCTCTGAATTCCTAGCACATAGAATATTCCTTCCGGAAAAAAATAAGAAATAACACCAAAACCACCAACTGACTGGACCAAGTAGCTGTGATTTCTTCAACTTTTCGTCTGTCTCAAAAACAGTTAGCATGGCAATGAAAATATAGCAGTGTTAGCAGAGGCAGAGACTATTTTCAAGAACAAAAAGAGCCAAATTGTTTTCCTTAAACTCAAGTACCAAAAAATGCAGGATCAATTCTAAGTACATGTAAACAAACCTAATTGTCTGAATAATCCATCAGGTGCTGCTTTTAAGGAAAATTTTCCTGCTTGGAGGCCGAACTCCCTAAAAAAGAGTAGTACAGGCAGGCTAAAACAGGATCAGCCCACAGAGGAAGCTGTAGAAAAGCCTCTCTTTCACAGATACATCCACCGGCCAAAGACACAGCAGTGTTCTTCCTCACATGTGCACAAAAACTAAAAAAATAGTAAAACTTTGAAAAAAGAGCAAAGTAAGTATAATATCTTAAAAGTCTCCTTTTTGTCACCACATTTGCAACAAAGCTAACAAGAAGAAAGTCGACACATCTTCCACTACCCCATCACCACACAGGCACCTCCCTTATGCAGCAAAAGGCCAAATCCTCCCAAACAAATCAAAACGGGAAAAACACATGTATGCTTTCATTCTTTCTCTCAGGAGGTCTTACAGATTTTGCAATAGCTCAGACAGATTTCTAGAACAGCTGGCATAAACACATAAAATCTGTTTCTTCCTTTCTAGCTAGCTCTAAGTTTGGTTGCATTAGCTCCACTTCTGCAAAAAAGGTGATAACACCACACTCTTCATTTTTAACTCCTTTCTCATTTGCAAGGGATAAATGTCTTAGCATAACTAAGGGAGAAAGAGTCTCTATAACCAGCAGAGCCATTGATTTGAAATTCTCTTATTTACAGTCAACAGGAGAATCAAATAGACTGGATACTGCTAAGAGAACACAATGGGTTTGATAACATTCCCATGTCACATACCCCGTCTTTGTACACAGTAGGAAGTGGGTATACTTAGGCTACCCAGTACAAATACAATAAAAAAGAATACAGATATATCTGCTGTATCTTAAAACATCATTTTCAAGTAGCTTTTTCTTCAGATATACTACTGTGTGATAATTCCATGTATTATATAAAGGCAAGTACTGAAATCAAAGAAATATTTGCTTACTTCAAGAAGGTTTGTAGGGACCAATTATGTCACTATGAATAGAAATAATGCATTCAATGGGTTCTTTGTCTTTTGCTATCAATGCAGAACAACATAAAATGAAATGAAAAAAAACAAGTAGTATTTCATAGGCGTCATAAAGGCTACCTTCAGAAATAACAGTAAAACAAGAAGGACAAAGTATGCTCTTTAGGAATACACTGATAGTAGGTTAAAAAAAAACCCTCACAAGTAAAACTGCCCTCTAAATTAATGAGAATGCTGAACACCACAGGAAGCTAACAGCTCAAGATATACAACAGATGTTTTTAACATTTTTTCTCAGGCTCATTATTTTCTCTTTCACACAAACCTACAAAATAAAAAAATTCCAGTTTTCCTTTTTCTATAATCTATCTAGTTTGTTCAATCTAGATCATGCTAAATATCTATCTGTATGTAATTTAAAGCAAATTTAAAAACATCATATAGAACAGCTTAATTTACAAGCTGTTTCAAAGAGAACAGAAGAAAAAATCTTATTTCATACTACAAAAATATTTTCCCCTAATGCACCTGTCCTGAAGTTTACACTTTGTAAAAGCCAGATGTACTTCTAATACACTGATCTCTGCTCTTAATGCCAGTTTTCCCAGTGCACGACCTTAACCAAGAAAGCAGCACAGCATAGTTTTATACATCACTAAAATGTTTAAACCAAATAATACTTTTTTATAATCCTAGCAGTTCTCAAAAAAACAAGCAGAATAAATACAGAAGCATTAAGAGACCTGCACTGCAGATGAAAGATCCCTCTTAGCCTTTTACCTAATACAATAACACTGAGTGGTAAATGAATCAAATGACATTTTTTAAACAAGCCAGTCATCACCAACCAAAGCAAAAATATGCAAATTTGGCTTTAGTAAAGTTATGTAAAATTTGTTATGGCTTCTAAGGTTTGTTTCAGCTAAGCATAAATCCTTATTTGAAGTTTGTAATATAGACCATCAGCCATAAGCCTGAAGTCAGTGGGAGTTCTTATCTTTAGCATTATCCACGAGGATAAAAGGACATAAATTGTTTATTTTAAAGGCAGTGTAAAAGCACTTAACAAGTTCACTTTACAACATGCTTCTTGAGTCCCATCTCTGAGCCACAGGGACTACAAAGCAAAATGGCAAGTCCCCCTTCCACAGCTGCACCATGAGTTACACCACAGCCAGCTTTGATCTTCCTCAGTACAACCCTCTACCAACTCAAGGCAACCTAAGCTTTGCAGCAGTATCTCTCTACTAAGTACATCTACAACCACTAAGATTGTTCCTTGGCTCCACTTTGGTCACAGAGCTGCTCTAGGTGGCCACCACAGAAGAACCAGACAAGAAGTGATTCAGAAAGCAGCTTCACCCTGGGGCCAGCACTGCCTGTTGCCTGTACACAGATGATGAGAGGAACAGGTCCCATAGACAGCCCAGTGACCATCAGACACAGGCAGGCTCCAGGTCAACACCACAGCAGGGGAGGCTGGAACAGGCACATTGGCAACACAGCTCTAACACAGACTGATGGCACCAGGCTGGGCTGAAACACACTTCTGGTCCCCAGGCAAGAGCAGGGGCAAGACCCAGGGGAGGCTGAGGCACAAGAGTGCCCTGGAGCCCTGACATACAGTTGCTAATTAAATGCTCTAAACAGTGGCATGCTCCTTAGCCATGAGCTAGAATCACTTGGCAAGCTCAAGCTATTCTTCCTGAATGTCAGCTGGCTTAATAAGTAACAACTTTTGATGGGTATTTATTAGCATTTGAATTATTGCTCCCAGATTACCACACACTGGCCTGCAAAATCCTAAATTTACAAACAAAGCTGTCTTTTGGCAGAAGTGGAAGAGAATGTCTCCAAGGGAGACAAGTCACTTATCTTTTCCCGAAGGTCTAGAGATGGCAACTGTTAAGTTTCATTACGTCATAAACAATTAACAAATTCTTCGATTTCATCTGCACCACACATGCTCTTCAAAGCAACAGATGCATGGTTTCTTTGGTTTTCAATCTCACATCTCCTACTCCAGCCAAAATTATAGTCAGAGTATCATCACGGTGATGTGACTAGTACAAATCAATGAAACAATCATTAGACTGCACAAATTGCCTGATAACATGCCTGCATTTTCCAGTAATGCTGCATCAGGACTGAATTAGGAACTCATTTGTTTTGTGATTTCATCCTTAAAAAAACCCAAAAAGGCTTAAGCACAATCCTTCTCTCCCTCCAAATAAAAACAGAGCTGCTTTAACACTTGAACTTTACTTACATTTGGGACAAGATACCTAACAACAGGGCCCAACTTACTGAGACACAAGCTGTTAAGAGTTCTCAAAACACAAATTCAAACTTCTGTATGGCGTCAGGAAAACAAAATTGTTTACTCTATGCATTTATTCTACATCAAACTAACTTCCTTGTCCTCTTCACAGCTTTCCTCCACTTGATGCAATAAAAATATACACACAAAGAGTATTTTATCAAATTAAAGCGCCCAGAGGTATAAGCCGTGACCTTCTTCAATTGAAAAACTGCTTTTTAATCCTGAAAGACTTCGGTGACTCATGCAATGATTTTGCCAAGTGACAAATTCTTGAGCTTAGTCCATTTAATTTGATGTCAAAGCAAACTGCCTTCTACCAATATTTATCTAGTCATTATCCACCTAACACACCTATCATGCACTCAAGACCTTAATTCAAGGCTAAAAATATTACATATTAATTACACATTAAATTGTATACAGCTCATGTCCCAGAACCCTTCTTCAGTCTTGTAAAAAAAGAAAATCCAAAATCCAAAACCCAAACCCAGTGTAAGAAAAACTAAATGAGGATGAGACTCTGAGCAACATTGCCTTTGTTGAACATTTCAGTAAAATCATGTTATGGAAATGAAAATCCTTACTCAAGTACTATCTGCCCAGTTTTCCAGTTCTGGAGGACACCCTGCATTTTCTGCAGACCTCCAAAAGTCCTGAGCCATTTCCATCCAGCATGCTTTTCCAGCTGGACCTTACAATCCCACTCCTCTGATGTAAACCCAAGGAAGAGGAAATGAGCAGGCCACTGCCTGGTAAGTGTTAAAGGGCATATTTAATTTGAAGATGGAAGAATTAACTAGCCCTGGGGATGGTGGGAATTGAAGAGCAACTAAAAATACATTAATTGTGGTCTTGTACACCACAGTGATGCTTTTTTATGCCTTTTAAATTTTTTTTCATTTAAAACTTTTTCTGAAGCAAATTTACTTAAAACACTGCTAGAGAAACAATATTTTCAGAAATGTTCCAGCAATACAAACAGAAAATCTAGGTTTAGTTTTTCCTGTAGTCAGTAACATCCTCTTCAAAGACTATCACAGTATGCATTTTGTAAGAAGTTATAAATATCCTTTAAACTCCTCTAAATATTTTAAGAATTATTATTTAACATCCATTTCTGAGTAAAACTGAGATATAAGTTCTCGACCATCTGAAAGAGCAAGATTTTGACAACAAGAAAAAGAGCAGAGATAAGAAAACTCTCTAGTTCTATGTCAGAGGCTGATGACACGATGAAACAAATTCACAAAATTAACAAAATTAACAAATTAACGAAACATAATATGGGGAACAACACAAGCACATCAAGGGTCTCCCTTGCTAAAGGCCCTCTCATCCCAAGATCTTTTTTTTAGGTATATTAGCATACTCTCACTCACCTCTCAGCAAAAACATATTAAACAGCTTGAAGCTGTCTCAGACCCCCCTGTTAAAACCAAGACATGCAATCTAAACCCACTTAAAATATTCTCAAAGCATTACTCATCAAAAATGCTGTTTCTCATTTGAGTTCTACTAGCACCATACAGACCTTTTATCTGTATTCCAGGCTTTTGGATTATTAAAATCAGAAGACAACTACATTTATTAAGTCTTGATAATGTACACAATGTCTACATTGACCACATTCACAAAGCCATGTTTAAAGAACATGAAATACTTAGCCACTTATTTCATTCTATACTTAGCCACTTATTTCATTCTAGACAAAGGCTAAAAAACAAGATATGGGGGTATAAAGATGTTTATTTTGAATGTTATTATATTTTTTTCTTCTGCAAAGCATATAAACAAAATAATATCCATGACAGAAAGTTATTTTGAAAGAAAACATGACAATTTTAAGGTCAAGCAGATCTCCCCAAAAACAAAGAAAAGCAAGAAACTGGTCACTTCACAAAGCACAAGTAAAACAGCCCTAGGAAATACATATGAAAGATTTGTTTACAGAATATATAAACTCTGGTCTAAGCTTCACAGATCTCTCCAAAAGTCAAGCTAAGAGACAACATGTCTCTGGAACATAACAAACACTTCTGAAAGTTTCTTCTGTTCTCTCAACCTCTCAAAACACTGTATTCTGCTATCTTAGTAGGAATTAACATTTTAATTGGCTTTGGCCATTTTACTTACTACCAGAATAAACATAATGATGAACCTGAAGGTGAGAAGTTAAGGAACAGCCAATGAGGCAGTTAGGCAGAGAACTCTGTGGGAGGCAGGAAAATGCATCGTTACTAATCTCCTCAAGTTTTGGGGGCAACTCTTTTATTTTCAAGCCAAAAACCATACACAGCTGAGTTCATAGCCTTTTAAACCTATCAATATAATGTAAGACTAAATGTCTAAGGGAGTTAAAAAACTTTCAAGGAAGTACCATAAACCCTGAAATATGACATAATCTCGTCTTCTTAATCAAGTTTATCAGATTTAAGAAGCGATAAATTTATTAGATTCTCTCTTCCCACCCCCACTCCCTTTTTTATTTTGAAGGGCCAGCAAGGCAAATTATTTCCAGGCTACATAGGATCAAGTAACTGAAAATAATCACATGTATGTAAGCTACACATTTTAACAACAGATTCAATTTGACAGCAGCAGAAAATGCAGATTCCTATGAGGAAGTACTATTTTTCTAGACTTATGCATACTTCAAAGAGGGCAATCACAAAAGGAACAAATATCAACAGTTCTTTTTCCATGAGTTTTCTTATCAAGTAGGGAAAAAAGTATTTCAAAGAACAAGAATCCAACAATTCCTTAGTTCTCAGTAACCTTCTAATGCACCGACCCACAATCCGAACTCTGTAAAGTTGAAACTCTAAGTTTCAGAGTCCCCAAATAGTGATCCTTTCTCCCCCAAAACTAGCTTTCTGAAATAGCTGTATGAGTTGCCTTTTTAAGTGATTTTTCCAATGAATGCTCAGGTTTAGAACACAACATGAGTAGGTTTTCTGACATAATTGCTTTCTTATGGTTTTCCAGGAATTGAACATGGACTTTAAATCTCTTACAGGCAAAGCTGACTGGTTTAAGTAATTGTTTTTGAAAGCACACAAATGATATGCAGCTACTCTTCAGTATTCTTTACAGCATCAAAAGAGCTCTCAAATAAATGAAAATTTAACATACATATACAATCTCTCTTCCACATCCATAGTCCAGCTATAGTCCAGCTCCATTCAGATGATCCCCCAAGGTTTTGGCTCTCTAGAAAGAGTTAAATATCTGAAACTGACCCTTGTCATGTTCATACATTATTACTGTTTTCAAAGGGAATGTTCAAAGGATGAAGACTGAGAACAATGCAAATTCTCCACTTCATGCTCAACTAACAAAGCATCCAATCAGTACCCACTGAGTTCCAATTCATGTTGTGTCCAGACGTAAGTGATTAACAGTACATTGTTTGAAACTTAATTCCACATCTGTTCTTCTGTGGGACTTGGAAAACAGATGAAGTTTTCTGGCAATTGTTTGCAGAGTAGATAATCACAAGCATGTGTAATAGCATCCCAAAGTGCAAAACACCATGAGTCTAAGAAGCTTTTTTTGCTGAATGTTTTTGTTGCTTTTCTAAGTAAGATAAAAAAATAAGATGCTCTCGGGTGGAAATGATTAATACGTTCTTAAGAACTCGTCATCTATAACTAAGAAGGCAAAGCAAAATCAAGACTTTCTTCCTAAAGATCACCATTTCACATCCCAGTACTCTACCCAGTCAGCAAAAATTCATTTTATGGCCTATCAGGTAACTTTTAAAAGTCATGCAGAAGTGGCAAATTCCTGCAGAACTACAACACACAAAATGCATTGTTTTGTCATGGCACATTTTTGTAGTAGTGAGAGAATGTTCTGGGCTGTAACAGTATGCCAGTTGGCATCTTTTGAACAGATCACAGCTTTAAGTGATATGGGTGACTTTTCTTTTGATCCCTACAAAATGTGGATAAACACAGAAAGGAAGACTAGATTGCAACTCTTCACTGTATTTGCCAAAACAAGTGCAGACAGCATCACAGTATATTGGGAAATGTAAGGCTCAAGAAAGCACTTTTTCTATGCAAGACACAGTTATACTGAAGAAATCTGTCACAGTTTGTTCTGGATGCTTAATTCCATATTTGCTCAAGAAATGATGGAACAAATTACAAAAGAAACAATCTATTGATAGCCATTAAATGTAACAAGTGCTTCTTCCAGTAAGTCCTCAAGACAAAGAGCAGTAGAAATGACGAAAACATCAGTCCAAATTTCCTCTGTATTGTAGGCAACTGACCTAATACTTCTAGAACCAGATGTAACTATCTGGTTCTAACAGAACTACCTGTTAGAACCAGATAGTTCTAACAACTTTATTTATGGTCTTATGATATCACTTTGGACCTTCATCCGACCTCAACATACAACAAGCACAAGAGTTACATTATCTACACTGATTGAGAAAAACTCATAGGGAAGGCTCAGGGTAGATGAAAGACACCGTTTTAAAAAAAAAATCTAATTCTGGGATTAAAGTAAACTGCCAAGACTAGCTTATTTTGTTAGAGCATAGTGCTAAGGCTGTGTGTTTGACCCCCTAATGGGCTATTCACTGAAGAGTTGGACTTCATGATCTTTGTGGGTCCCCTTGCAACTCAGAATATTCTGCGATTCTGTGAACTATTAGTTAACTATATATAAGAATGTCTCTGACAAGGGCCAAAATTTCAGTTAAGTCACATGCAAAGAAACTAGATACTGCTGCCAATGGCTACCATGGTACTCTGAACTTCCAAATACTTGGTATTTTTTTAAAAGGGCACATGTCTGAGATATGAAATTACCTCACATTGGAAAAGGTGTTTTCAAACTTTTCTACACAATCATTATGATTAAAAATATGGACGAAAACAGGAAGCTCAAAAAAAACCCCAAAAACCCCAACCCAAACAACCAAACAAAATCATAACACTTTATTTGTAAAATAAGAAGAGTCAGTATTTTGAGTTCTGTTACACACACATGTATGCACACACACATTCCCTAGTACTGGTGAGAGTGGAAGCCAGGTTAAACCTGGGTAGTTCCATGTGGCCAATGTGTCACATCAGATGAAGAACAGGGATGAGAAACAGAGAAACTTCCTAAAATCAAAACACAGAAAAGGTGCAGAAGAAATCAAGTTCAAATAACAGAATTCATATAATTTATGTAAAAATAAGCTATTCAGATGAGGAAAATAAGGTCTGTCTTCTACAGAAAAGGACAGTGATGGGTTCTAAAAATATTCTGCTCAACACAATTGCTGACACTACTTAATTAGGACAGCCATTTAAAAGGCGTATTATAACCAATTACACAAATTAGAAGGCATGAAGAGGATGCACTGCATGTTATAATTATTAATTCTCATTATGTAACTTAGTATCAGAAAGGCAAGATTTATAATGCAGAGCATGGGATCAGACAGCACTGTGCTTTCAAATTATTGTTCCTAAGAAATCTGAATTCAAGTCACTACTACATTAAAAGGATAGGCAATACGGCTTTGCTAAAGATTAAAATACAACAAATATCCTTAGTTATACAGAAGCAGGTTATGCAGATACAAATGCCCTGTCCATCAACAAACTGCAAACAATAATGACTTAGACTTTTAGTCTATGATTATAAATGTGTTTATGTAAAGAATCACTGAAGGCTTTCTGAGGCAAGTGTAGATCAAACAAGTTATTAACTGTCTGCAAAAAGTATCAGGTGAACAAATGAAATTCCCTGCTACACATAAAATCCTGCTGATGTCAGGACAGCACCAAATGCTGCTGAGTTATGCACCAGTCCCATGCAAGTCCACTTCAGCTGTTGGGAAATGTGCCAAGGAAGGGTCTTCATTCTTCCATGTGCTGTGGGCACTGAAAGAGAGGTACTTCTATTTTTTTAGCTTGAGTACCCTCTGCCAACACCATTTCCTAAAATACTACTGCATAAATATACCATATACATGCATATGTAAAAAAGCCCCAAAAAACAAAGAGCACCACATCCCCATATTTATACCCAAAAGGCTACAAGCATAACTACTTTAAAGACTGCTATGGGACTTTTCTCCAATTGTGACCAAAAAGCTAAATGAAATTCAGTACACATACGAATCCCACGGATCTCTTCCACTTTGTCCTTCTGTAATTGTACTAAAAGCTTGTCTAGAGTGTCTCCCTCAGGCATCTGGAGTTGACACTTCTCCTATTTATCTAACTAAAGAAAGGTCCCCTGCTTCTTCTCTGCCAATACCATGAAGAATTTAATGTATCAACAGAGACTTGAAGCTTGAAACTCAATCCACTATTTTCATAAAACAATTCACAGAGGTACACAAAGTTTTTTGACTTAAGAGCAAAGGGTTTCCATAGAGCAATTTCAGGCTAGATTAAACTACTCATGTTTCCATCAGTGGGGGAGGGAGGAAGAGCACCATAACATGCAGTCACCAAATTGATTTTAACATCCTGAGACAGAAAAGAAATTCCTATTCAAGTCCCTTCATAACTTCTTAAAAAATCACAGCAGCTATTTAATGACTCCTGTGAAGAAGGGATGAACACAAAGCAATAAAGAGCAAATTGAGGAAATAAAATGGGAACCAAGAAAATAGTTTGTTTTTACTTCACAGGAGGGAGGACAGTGGTTTGGAATTTAATTTTACTCCATACCAATACAATTGTATAGCACGGTAAGGTACAGTATGGATAACAATGAAGAAAAATCAATGGGAAATTTGCATGAAAGGAGCATTGATGTGCAAAGCTGAACCAATTTCCCTTTTCATATCTACACAAGGTGACAGGTACTCAATACAGAAGGACATACTGTTCTATCACATATGCTGAGGAACTTATCAGATGCTCAACAGCACCTTCACTTCTATTATAACAATAAGTAAACTGAGCAACAGCAAGGCTAGTTATACTAATTTTAGGTTTTTTTGAGAATGGAGTACTACTTTGACTGAAAAATTGCTTGCTCATGCAAAATGGCACCTTCAGTTTCTCTGAAACTCTAAAAGTCTTCCATTAACACATCAGCCAAACATCCAAACGTAAAACATGGAATCTACTTATATTGAAAGCCTTATCCCAGGCTTTGTGAAATAGATAAAAAATTTGCAGCAGGTTTTCTTCCAGTTATTTAAACATAGAAAAAAACAGAAGATGATAGCTCTCAAAGATGAGGTTCTTTTTAGCTACTAGAAATCAGAGAGAACTGCAAGTCATCTATACAGAGTCTTAAATAATATGAAGTCTCAAATAATATTAAACATCTTTTTAATTGATAGGGTGCCCACCACTGAGATCCTAAAAGCTGTTTTGATCTTCCAAATTTTGAATCAAAGTCACTAAGATATCTCAGAGAGTTGGGATTCATAAATATAATTTTTTGATTTTTAAGGAAGAAGCAGGTTGTTATAGAGACTAATCGAGAAGCACAGCAGAAACTAAATTCCTCACAGGACAAAACTCTTGGTTTACAGATAATGATGCATTCACAAAAATCACAGAATCACAAAACAGTTAGAGATGGAAGGCAGCACTGGAGATCACCTTGGTCCAACCCCCCCTGCCAAAGTAGGGCCACCTAGAGTATGGGACACAGGAACGCATGGGTTTTGAATGTCTCCAGAGAGGGAGACTCCATGGTCTTCTGGGGCAACCTGTTCAGTGCTCAGCCACCCTCAATATAAAGAAGGTCTTCCTCATATTGAGGTGGAACTTGAGGTTTTTGCCACTGGTCCTTGTGTAGTATCTGGGCACCACTGAAATGTCTGGCACCATCCTCCTGGCACCTACCTTTGATATATTTATATGCATTGAGGAGATCCCCTCTCAGTCTAAACTAGACTAAAGAGGCCCAGCTCCTTGTAGGCAAGATGTTCCAGCCAGCTCAACATTTCAGTGGCCTCTACTGAAGCATAAGGATTGAGGATGGACATTGGAAACACAAGCTGCATGTAAGAGGAAGAGCATCTTCACTAACAGGAACTAATTGTCTTTATAAGTCATAGGCTGGATAGTCTTCACAAACACTGAATGCCCAGAAAGCATACCAATATGCTAGAACACTGCCAAGTTTCTGTGACTTTTTCCCATTTTCTCGAAACAAAGTTCATCCGGATAAGGCCGTTTAAGATTCTCCATCCAGGTGCAGTGTTCAAGCTCTCAAAATTCCAAGTCATTTACGGGAAATGCTACTTTAAAAAATTCAGTCATTTAACAGTATCTGTCCTTTGTCTTCTGAATATGGTATATCTGTAATATTTCAGCACTTACAAGGGGCTTATAAAAAAGAGGGAGAGTGGTACAGGCACATAGTGATAGGACAAAGGGAATGGTTTTAAACTAAAACAGAAGTTTACATTTGATGTTAGAAAGAAATACCTTCCTGTGAAGGTGGTGAGGCACTGGAACAGGCTGCCCAGAGAGGTTGTGAAAGTCCCATTCCTGGAAGTGTTGAGAGATGGTGCTTTTAGCAACCTGGTCTGGTGGAAAGTGTCCCTAACCATGGCAGGGGGGTTGGAAATAGATTATTTTTAAAGGACCCTTCCAATTCAAACCATTCTATAATATTTCTGTTAAAAATACTCTAGATGCTAAAAGTGGTTTTAGAGAGAGACTAGTCATAAGCACATTAATGAAAGATTTTATTTAACTCAAAATTCAACTGAACTTTAAAAAGAGCCACAAAAACTAAATAATGTTAATTTGTAGATGTATATTTCAGGCTTTTGTAACATTTCTCTCAGATATTCATGTGAATTATTATCTCTTACAACAGGTTATATATAGTATATACATAGTTATCTGCAACACATGTTCTTCTGAAAGACTGTATGTCTAAAAGGAAGGTTTCATCTCTTTTTTTTAACTCTTACAGCCTAAACTGTTTGCTTTTAATGAAAGACAAGTGCTTTTGGATGACATGACAGCATACATTGCTATTATGCTTGGCCCTCAAATCTCCGCGCCTAATATAATGACTTCCCGCAGACTCAATCAGGAGCATCCTGCTCCTGAAACAAGTATCTTTTTAATGAACAGAATCAAAGATTAATTAACTAAATGCTACTTCATTTTTTCTAATAATCAACATTATTGTCTTTCCAAATAATACTCAATATTTCTGTGATCACATTACAGTCAAACTCTAAAAATATTTGTATGTGATTTTAAAAGCCTAATTAGGGAACGTTCTTCCTGATTACTTTGGATTCCTCAATCATTCCTTCTCACAATATTAAAAGTCCATTAAAGTGGGCCAGAAGTAAAGAACCTAAGAGGCCATGGATGTAGTTTCACCTATCCTTCAGTCATACCTGGGGTTTTTCTTTTTACTTTGAGTAATATTAAGATGCATATCACATTTGACTTGTTAAAATTTATTGCCTACAATTGTCAGCTAGCAAGAATGAAATTCAGAGGTAGCTTCTACTACTGAACAAGAAAATTAGAAATCTTCTCTTTCTGCATCTTCAAAATCAGAAGCTCTGTGGAGCTTTTGTGAAATTATATTTACTTAAAATGTTAGGCTACAAAAAAGCAGGTTCTTCATTAAAGTAAGTATTCATAATTTTCAGGTTGATCTTAGCATTTGAACTCTTTTTATTGAATTTTAGTTCATTTAAAGCTTTAATTAAACTAATAGTATTAACTATCTACCACTGAACAATTAAATTACTAACATTCAAGGAAACTACTACTCTGCTGCGCCTTTTTTGGTCAAAGACTATATTGCAGCACCACAGTCTGCCTGAAAGGCAAAGGCTTGCTTACTGAGAATTTTTCAGAGTTTTGTTTAATGTCCATTTGCATTCAAAGGACTGAATTGCCAAGACAATAAACTGCTGAAGAGTGAACACAGTGGACAGCCCAAGAGGTGCTGTCTGACAATAATCCTGGAAGATATTCTGGATCTTCAACACCTGTGATTCTGTGATCCAACAGTATGTCGACAAGACTTAAAGAAATTCTTAACAGTAATGAACTCGTTGGATAGAAATGCAAAAATGCCTTTCAGACAGGTAAAACCTAATCTGCAGCACTAAAGAGCCTGTGGCCCAACAGCTCATCTTTATACCAACAGTCTGGTCATAGACAAAAATTTTGTTTATTTTTCCTTTCAGCTCTATGGAAAACATCCATTTCTTTGGGAATCTTGTCCTGGAGAGATAGGCTACTCCCATCTTTCTATCTGTATGAAAAGACAATCTTGTTCAAAAATTCTTTTGAACCTTAACTTTGGAGTAAAGTTTATCAATTTATGGCATGGATTATCTAAGGTGAAAATGTTATAAGGTTATTTAGCATTTAGAAAATTATTAAAAGAATAGAATGAGAAGGAAATATACAGTGGTAGAATGTGCTTCATTACTTACAAAGGCAAAGAGAAGCAAAAATCCTTCACTTTATTCACCCATTTCATGAATATATGTATAAAACAAATTAAATTATTTTGTCTAGATTATAAAACAAAAGTCTTTGTTATAAAATTCAGCACAAGATGATAATTATGCTTAACACTTCCAGCAGAAAAACAGAACAACTTTGAGACCCGTGGAGGAAAGTTGTGAGGCCAACTATGGGGCTAAGAGAAATTTTTAATATTCCTACAAAATAAACAAAAAAGCTTTTTTGGCATCTTGCTATGCCTTATTTATGCAGCAGTCAAGTATGACTTTTAAGCCACAATTAACATAAGTAATAAATAGTAAGAACTGATACTTAAAGCTATTGCCTGAGAATGAGAAAACATGAAATTTCTACTAGTGTTTTTTTCATATAGAAGAGTACAGCTCTTTAGTAATGAGGCTGTGTGCAGTAAAGAGATGAAAGACATCCATCATGAGGAGGGACAAATAAACCCCTTTAGTCCTTTACAGTTTATATTGCTTATTGTATACATAGGTTGTGTAAATTATTACTACCTAAAGTAAAACATTAATTCCTAGGAAAGCAGGAAGGACACACTTCCTTCATTGAAGAGTTTTGGGTTAATAATATGCTTACATTGTCCCAAACAGTTTTTAAATTAAGTATTTGTACTGCCTTTTACAAAACAAATAATTCCTCTATTCAGTCAAAACAATATCTGTAAATTAAGAGTACTTTCCTGGTTCAACACAATGTCAATGGGATTTCCACTTGTTTCCTGCTTGAATTTTAAGGAAGAGTTTTTCTGACAAATGCATCTTTGCTATTTCTTTGTATTACACACACACACAAAAAAAAAAAAAAAAAAAAAGTTAAGGATTTCTGTCTACCAGACAGGCAAGGTGAGACTCTCAGCCTGGTAAGTGACAGCAATTCTATTCACTTACCTAACACCATGAAAATCTACCTAGCTGAGATGTTCTGAAGTGCATATAGTTCATTTGATATGTTATGCAGTTTAACTTCACACCCAATAATTTTAATTTTCTTTCTTCCTAAATTGAGACACAAACTATGCTGCAGCCATCAAAACCAATCACAACCAGCTGCCAAAGTGATTTCAAAAGTATACTTTGCCCTGAGAAACTAGGCTAGCAAAGAAAAACTGGTTTAATAACAGTAAGCTAATGGATATCCTTTCATGGACACACATACCAGGTTAAATTCATGATACTAGGTGAGCTTGCAGCAATTTCCTGTCTCACATCCCCCCCAGTACAAATACAAAAAGCAAATGTTTAGATCAGAATAAGATCCACAGAGAGGTCTGCCACTGTTCAGTGTTTAAGGCCGTTAAGAACCGTGTCTGCAAGAGAGACGAGACCTCCACTCTGTTCTCCTCCAGTGCTAGTAACACGATCAGGACCAACATCCCTTTCCCCAGCACACCAAGAGGGCTGAGCTCCCAGCTGTGCACAGGCACAGCTTCGGTAGGACCAAACAGAGTGGCCACGTGCCAACAACCAAGCCAGTTCCAGCCCCTCTGGCCAGGAGAGGTGAGACAATCTGAAGCACCTCAAAGCAAGGACAGAAACACACCTTCGCAGGCAAGTCCCCTAATGATTTGTTGATCACACACGTGGGGAGCAGAACAGCATCTTAATACTCAAGTAATGGTTTTGTTTTTTTTTTTTTTCTTTTCCTTTGCAAAACAATAATGCAGTAATTTTTTCAGGGAAGGGTTACAGTTCTGGCTTCACGTCCAAGCCAGTAAAGTGTGAGATCATGGGGAAAAGGTTTCTTCCCCTCAACATCCTTGTCATGGACCATTTACTCCTCAAGGAGATGCAGAGGCTGAAGCATACCTATGTATTTTCCTCCAGAATCTTAACATCTTTGTTCTATGAGGCAAGGAAGATATCTAAATTTTAAAAATTTACTTTAAAAAGAATACAAACACATTCTATTTTCACAGAAATATTATAACTATACACACATTGCCTGCAGTTCTCCCGTACATGAATATATGTGATGAACAGATCAAGAAATTATTGTACAGCCAAGATGCCTCACATGCATGCACTGCTTGATTTTTAGAAGCTTTCATTCTGCTTGCAATCAGCTCCTTCAGCTGTGTTTGGCCCCTCAGCTACAATATCTCTGTTCCTTTCAACAGCTGTTCTCTCTCTCTCTCCACTCTGACAACTCACCCTCCATGACCCATTCCACCACCGTTTTTAAAGGGCTCTCTCAATGGCTTTCATTTTCCCTTTCCTGTGGAAATGAAAATTTCGGGAAACTTTATGCCTCCCAACAGCAGCAAAGGAAACTGATTTTATCCAGTGGGCAATTCTTCCTTCGCTCTGCCCATCAGGAGCCACTAGATTCAGCAAGTCACCTACTTGCAGTCATATGGGCCAGCTCTTCCACCCAAGTCCCCTCACAGAATCAATATAGAGAAAAGAGACATAAAATTAGTTGCAAAGATACAAAGAGCTTATAAAACCATAACAGTATTCTAAGATAATCTTCAGATTGCACACAGACAAATTCCCAGTGGTATACAAAAAGTACTGATCAATTTTAAATCTTTACTTAAATGTGTTCAATGGCTTAATAATTTCAAGATTACAATAAAGAGAGGGAACATATGTGACACTCCTTTTACTTTAGTTTTAATCTCTGCTCTAATGTATGTTCAGAAAACAAAGGATTTAGCTAAAGCATACATTTTCTAGAGAATTATTTTTAGCTTGCTTAACATTGAAGGAATTCACTACAAGCTCTCCACAGCATGGAACAACGTTCCCACCAGTCTCTCAGTTACAAATTAATGAAAAGCTGACGGCTCATTCTCTGCCTAAAGGCATCTACCACGCATCATAAATTTCAGTCATGGGCACTGAGGACCAGATCAGGGTACAACCTTACCAAAACAGTCCAAAGAAAGCTGTCCACATTGATTGCAGCAAGATGATACCTTGAGCCTGTTACACAATTACTTCTCATGTACTCTCCTTTTTCTCTCATTACCAGATTTCTCCAAAAGCATCACATGTTCAGAAAAATATTGACAGGCTCACTGATCCTCTTTAAAGCACAGTATGCAGGACAAGCTATGTGTTTTTAACTACCAACTCCACTGCTGAAATGTCATGTTGAGTTTGAAGGAAAGAACAAGTATCAAGTATTTGCAAAATTGCATCAAAAAGACTCAACAGTGATCTTTCCATTAAAGGCCCTGCTCTAAACAAAACCTATGAAGTATTTTAGCTGTATACTTTGGAACAATGCCAAGAAACAAGGCTACAAAGGTCCCCCCACCCAAACCACTGCTCTTTGACTGGTATTTATCAACAGCAAAGGACATATAAAATTATAATACGAAATCACTTGGCTACACAAAAAAAAAATAACCCAACCTCTAAAGTAACAACAAAAATATTATATATGATAAGTAAAATTTTTGAAAGTGCTAAATACTGCTTTAATTCAACTGCTCCTGCTTATGTGAATAACTTTAGGCTATTACTGGCTGCTGGAGAATGACTTAATCTTGAAAGACAAAGGAAATTTAAATACTATACTAAATTCAAAGCTTATAAGCCTTGTCAGCCAGAATTCTTTGTTTCCAAAGAAAAGGAATATCTTACAATTCCAAACAGAGAAGAGCCGATGGATTGTAATACTCTTAACTTGAACAATGTGTAAATTATTAGATAACAGTACAAGCTATTTACTAAAAAAAAAACCAAAACCAAAAAAAAACCACCACATTTTAGCTCATCATTTATCATCACAGGGCTAGAAAGCATTAGTATACCTGCTAAAACTCATCATCATTTGCTTTTGACTTCTGTAGCTCAAAACAACATTGATAAATGTGCAGAAGAAAGACCCATAAAACATTTTCCCTTGACTTTAAGTTTAGTTTTTCACAGCAGGCCACATATTTGTCCCACCTTTTGCCTGCCAACCTGGCCTATTCTGCATTCTGGTAGTCTCTCCTGGAAGTTCTTCAAGGTATGCAGTTCCAGGTTCACACATTATAGACCATCACAGGGTCAGCACAGACTTGGAACTTCTAGCCTGGAGCTGAAAACAGCATAATACACAGTATCTTTCATGCAACCTAACAAGGACAGATGAGTCATCTCTCCAATCCTTCTCACACTAAGGCTCCTAATACAATATATGAAGAAATCACACAAAACAAAGAAAGCTGTTTCATTGAATTTTAGAGGAGTGAAGTCTGAATTTTTTTAGTTAAAATTTATAGTGCTTGTCTGCTAATGGAAAACTTGCATCTAAAATAAACCCTTATATGGCAAAGATTTCCTCAGCTATGGAAAACTAATTAAAGCAAGCAGATCCATGAGCTCTACTACTAGTGAAGCTTACTGTTGTCAGATTCATGCTTCACAGTTGATCAAGCTTTGAGAAGTCCGCCTTTCTGCTGGTGGCTGAAATCAATCAACTGAACATAAAAATTACATAGAGAAAGAAGTACCTACAGATCCCAGCACAGAAACCCAGCACAATGTCTTGCATCACGACTGCACAAATTTCACTGGCAGGAAGGTCTCTGCTATGCAGACTCCTCAACCCCTATCATCACAGAATTATGCAGTTTCCAGGCAGAAGTGAAATACTACAGAGGACTCAGATACTTCTCCACTGTGTGCCAAGAGCCTCTCTCTTGAATCTTCTCCCAGCACCCACTGTCTCATGCTCAACATGTTCACATTCAGCAGTGCTGCAATGTCCAGCCCTTCCCATTGCTCCCTGTTCCGTAACCCTCTGCACTGCACAGTGCTAATGCACGATCCAAAGCTGCCACAACAAACACCCACAGTGCCCCTTCCACCACTGTATGCCAAATACACTCACTGCTTCATGCAAGGCCGTAAAGGTGCAGCATTGATGGATGGGGACTGATAGGGCATTCAATAAACCACAGACAGGCCTATATGCGGGCCAATGGGGAAAACAAGAGGCACAACTGGACTGCCAGGACACCTGGAGAGAGTTCTTTTACAGGCTCAACAGACTGGTCACAGTTCAGATCCAGTTCATGACCAGGTAAATGGATGATTTTCCTCAGAATGAAAAGCAAGTGTTTCAGGTTTTTTTAATTTTAGATTAATTTTCCTCCTATTTAAATGAAGTTTATCTAACTGAATTTGTATCTCAGCCTCACCAGCTGTTTGTCAACATGCTTTTCAAACAAAGTAAAATGCTATAATAAGATTGCCTTCATTATTCTCAAATTTTTACATAAAAATAAAGGGAGAAATCATAAAAACTTAATTGTTACAAGTGCTTTTGGCACCAAAAAATGCCTGTGGAAAAACCTTTCATCAAATAACAGCAGCCACTTTAATGACTATGCACAGCACAAAAAGGGAGGAACTTCAGTATTATACTACTTGTAGAAATTATCATAATTTTCACAATCTTGTTCCTCCTTAATTTCTGTATGTCATCTAACCCATAATTCATAGGATCTTAGTGAATGAAAGAAATCTTCACTCAGTTTTACTGAAAACAAAGTAAAAAATTTCAGTGCTTTGGCCACCAAGTGGATGGTGGTGCTTTCACAGTCTTGTGAGATTGACTCTTCATCAGAAGACTGTCAAACCTTCCAAGCCCAAAGTGATTAGAAGTCTTCAGCAAAGAAAAATCATCAAGGAGAAGTGTACAAGAGGTTGACAGATGACTGATGCATGGAAAAATCAACAAGGATCCGTTTCTCACAACAAAATCAAGTGGGCAGGTTACTATAATGATAGATCTGTAATAAACTAGGAAATGCTTTTTCTTCGCACTGTACACCTGAATTATGGAATCATTGCAGCAAGACACTGGACACACATAATGCCCAAACAGACTCAAAAAAACCCCTAAATTCTTGAATGACAGACCCACTGCTGGTTATTGAAAACACAAATGGCTGTGTTTAACCATGGACACTCCTAAACCACTAATTAAGGGACCTAACCATGGGAAAGAACTACTACATATACTTCATATACTACATATGCATTTCTTACAGTTTTCTTCCTAAGTATGTTTACTAGCTGCTTTTGGAAAGAGTATGAAACTAAATGGACACTTGGTCTGACTGGAACATGCCTAGTTGTCTGTTCTCATGAAATACAGGAAAATATGCCAAATACCAGATGAAGACAGACAAACCAACAGGCACAGAACACATGTAGACATTACACTTTGTACCAGTTTACAAACAGTATTAATCACTATTTCTGTGAACAGCATGATATAATGTAAGACACAACAGATTTAGACAGAGTTATGTATAATTATTGTGAGAAACAAAAATTGCAAATAAGAAAAGTTATTTTGTTTCATACGTGTGATTTTATTTGCTACTGGGAAAAAAGCCATGATCCATTGCCAACTCTGAAACAGGAAAACAAATTAGGTACAACCACTTTTAAAAGCCAAGGCTGTATTCTACAAAGAGGTTAAATTTTGGTCCAGGTTTAGAAAGATTTTTTAATACAGTGGAAATTAAGCCTGGACAGGTGGACCTCATACCTTGTACCTGAGGAACAGCACAGTACACAGCTCCCAGTATAAGGAAAAGGTAGTAATTTAAGCCAACTTCTGTTCCCTCCGTGTATTAAATGTTGCTTTTAATATGGTTAACTACTAAACTTCCATGAGGATCAATAATCCCTTCAGATTTATCTGAACATTGGTAAACTGGCCAATCAAGTCCAGTTATGCGGCAACAGGGTGGATTTGTGGATGTTTTAGGGATTTATTTAGTGGTAGGACTATTTCTTGTATTCTTGTAAAGCAAGAAGAATTAAGTACACAGGAATTTTTCAAAGCTTTTTCTAAAGATGAGGCTAAATCTGGTATCTTTTCTATGGGGAAAACAACACACCAATCTAGATTTAATTTTGTCATCACCTGCTAATAATGAAAGAGGATTTTTGTTTTTGGACAGAGTTTGCTGCCCAGATTCCATTCACTGCTATGCTCAAGAGCCATCAGAAATGACAATAACACTTCAGCCTGGAAAACTAGCATGACTCAGACACCTTCTGCCACTGAGACTCCCCATCTCCAGTTATGTGACATGTGAGAACCTATCCCTTCTAATAAAGAAAAGGAAATTAATTATTGAGAATATGCAAATGGATAAATCACACAGTAGACACCAGGTATTAGGCTGCTGCCACAGAAAATGGCATATCTAAGACAGTTCATACTTTTCTATTATCCATTCAAATTATGCTATTTTTTTCTGCCCTACTCATAATGGAAGAGAATATGTCCTATAAAGATATTAACTTTTTGTGAGACGTGCTTCCACAGCTCTCATTTTTTTTCCTGTGAGACTAAACAGTCACTCCCTTCAGAATGTTCTTGCAGGTCATAGTATTAAAGCACTTTATTACAGCTGCTATGTGCAGTACGCTACCTAATGCTGAACAGAAAATAACAGCTATGTCCCCTTACATGCAGCATTCCTTACTTATGTATCTCAGATGCATAAACAGGTGCATTTGTCCTTTAACTATAAACTCAGATTTTCACTCACTAGACTAATTGAAGGTTTTTTTCCTCTTCCAGGAAGCATGCAAAACATAGCAAGTTGTGCTCATGTTTTGGAATTTCAACTCATTTTGTTTGCACTGTCTCTCCAAATCATCAAACCAATTGCTTTTCAGCCATCCTTTTGGCCACATGAGATCCATCTAAATTTTCCAGCTGAGGCACAGGACCCCGTATAATGAATCTGGGCCATCTGATAATAGGATTGCTTTTGCTACTGATATGTCATGACTCCTTATATGCAAAAGTGGATTCATAGGGTCTGCTCGACAGCCATTTACCACATTCTCTGTGTTCTACTAGCCAAGTACACAACAAAAATACAGAACAAACCCAAAAGACATACTGGACGCATCTGAAATACCTTCTCAGTCAGTAAACCATTAATGACACTAGGAGACCTTTTCTCAACCACTTGTGTGTTCATTTTACAATGATTTCATGTGGAGTTCCCCACCTTCTTCTATGAGTGACATGTGAGGTAGTCAAGAATATCACACATAGTCACTGCATGAAAAAATAATAAAGTCAACATACCTCATCTATCTGCTGAGATAATAAAGTCAACATACTCATCTTCTATCTGCTACGTTAGTTATACTACCAAGGAAGGAAATTTAAATTGCTGGCTCTTGATAAATCTAGGCTGGTTGCTTATCAATTTTATTATTCCATAGGCACTTTTGCTATTAAAGCAATTGTTTAATAACTTGTTTAAAAAAATGTGCCGGAATTAAGGTTTTATTGACCAACCTGTAATTCCTTTCTTCTTTCAGGTTTTATTGACTGGCTTACAATTCCCTTCATATTCCCCAGCACCTTTACAATATACATATATACATTTATTTTTATATTTATATAAAATAAAATATTAAAAGAAGTAAGGAGTGTAGGTTCACATTTGCCCCTATCCAGTATTCTGAAAACTCTCCTGTTGTTACAAAGACTCTGTGAATATTTGGACTAGTACCTGACAAAGAGGTAAACTGTAATGTTGAATTTCCAGTTTAGCAATCTTCCAGCTCTTATCTGAGCCATTAGGATCAGTGAAAGAAAAACCTAAGTTGATCACACCAGATCTTAAATAGGAGAGAGGAAAAATTATAAGAACTGGACTTCATTAAGAGTGACTCCTGGCTATCTAGATTAAAAAAAAAAATTAAAAAAAACCCCACAAATAAACTCCAACAACAAATCACTAGTTTTAAGCACTTATAGCCCCTAAAGCAGTAAATGTTTTTGGTTGGTTGTTTGGGTTTTTTCTTTCAATTAAGATAGTAAAAAAGCGGTCTAAGCAACTAACCTTACTGCTTAGCTTCAAAAGCCTGTTGAGAGGCAATAAAACAGGGTTGTCAATAGAAGTTTAAAAAAACTCCTGTGAAAAACTTACTAAGCTCCTTTGGGCAGGTTTGGCAAGTGGAGATCCACTCAGGTATTGCCTTCATCGACACTGCTGGGGAAGTGCAGGAAGCTGGTGACTCCACTGTTCTGGTCCAAGGTACTCCTTACTGCTAGAGTAGGAGGACATTGTGCTAATGGAAGTCCCCTGCTGACTGCAACTGAGAGCCAGCTTTTTTCCCAAAATATCAGTGCAGCCTGCCAAGACACAGGGTATGCAGCAGGAGATGCAAGAAGGCACTCTGTCTTTCTGCACCTGCTTTGAAGTACATGGAAATGTCAAGTTATCTAACAGGTGGGCTACACACTGTGTTCAGCACACAAAAACATGGCTCCATTAACAGGTGTTGTTACACACCAATCAGTTAAAGTGACCTACTGGAACTGCCAGAAACCACCCCATCCTTTGTGTACTTATTTAAATAATTTAATTATAAAAGGTCACACTAAGCTAGGCATTTCAAAAAGGTGTTCTCCGTCTCTTCCCCTCTTTTGTTTTTAATAGAAGAAAAATTAAAGAGAAGGAAGGTTTTTTTAAAAGAAAAATAAAACCAGAAGCAAGAGACACCAGTAAGAGAGACACCCAGTTAAGTCAACACATACAATTTCTAGAACTTATGCCCTCTAGCTCCATTCTCCATCACTGTTTACTGACACTACAGATGCTGAGTTAACTCACACATTGTAGCTTCAAACTTCCTTGTAGCCCAGAAAGTATAATAGTAGAGTCCCTCCTTTTACCAGAACCCCATTCACCAGTAAAATATCTATATTTATTCTTTTCACTTGATAAGCTTTGGGCTGTGATACTACTTGTGCAGAGTTTCTGCACCATTTCAGTTTGCTGTATTCAATGCATACACGGGACCTGAGAATGTACAAGGCCTCACATCTTCTACAGGTTGCCAATGCAGTGCTGTACCTCATCAGACAGCATACCACTAGAACAGTTATGTTTAGAATTTAGAAGAACTAACACATTTAGAAGAACTGGAATGAATACTAACATGCTAGAGAAAAACACAATAACATACATAGATGAAGGAGGACTGGATCAGCTAACTTCTTAACCGTTATTTCTCACAGATGTCTACAGTGTCCACGTTACATTAATTAAATTTGCAATTTGGTTTTTTTTTATCTTTGGTTAGCAGTAGCTATTTACACCTTACCATTCAATAAGGACTTGAAAAATCAACTATCTTAACATGAGTCATCCAGAAACACAGCTGACAAGGATTCTCAATTCACACCGGCAAAAATCAATTTAGGTAAGCAGAAATCCTTCTATTGGGATGTGGATCAAAATTCTACTGAATAGGATCAAGGTTATAGTATCTATACTGTACTTCAATTACACTGTACTGAATTGATCTAATTGTTTTTGACTTTTTAAAGTTATGTATTAGCAGAAAAAAATATCACTTTTCACAGAATGTAGCAGTTGAAGAAATTGGATTCCAGTCTCCTACTAGTTTAAGAAAAATAAAGAAGTACTGGCTGGCTGACTCTGAGTGACCCTTTGTTCAGGAGCAACACACTTGGACCAGTAGACCAGAGTGTGTCCATGGGAGAGATATACATCACACCGCCTCATCCTAGCCCATCCAGTTCCTTCAACTATTCTGTAAAGAACTAAAGGTAACAGAGAGGTGAGCTGTAACATACCTGCCTGAAGTACAGCATGAGGAAAGCCAAGCCAAGCATTTATTTAATTTGTTGTCTCTCAACTGCTTTAAAAATATGCACTTTCTATTAACATGATAACAAAACATCCTGGAAAAGAAAAACTATGTCGATCCACAGCCCATTCCATGTTTTCCTCTTCTACAATATATAGTTTTTCATTACACATTTCTTTGCACAGGACTTAAATAAGCCCTTTGTTTATGCAGATCATTTAGTCTAGAAGAGTGATTTATAGTTCCCAGTTTAAACAATTACAGTGGTACGTACTTGGCTATCAGATTCTCTTAGTAGACCTTAGCAATTCAGAAACTTGCAGAGAAAATATCACAGAAGTAAAAATGCCAGTGTTTGTATTAAACAGTGGCAAACTGAGGAGTAAGCATCAGCATCTAGTTTTACATTGTAACAGCAACCCAAATTAATTCATTTGTATTTTCCCAACAGATGTCTCAAAACCAGTGGTAATTCCACCTCCTTTTTAAATTCTAGGATCATTTATTTCAGGACAAAAACATCTTTACCTGAGCTGAATAAAGATAAATGTTTTTAATATGGCTTTGTCAGATAAATCATTTTCAGAACCATAAAATATATTTATTACCCAATTAACATACATTTATGCTACATATTAAGACAAACTCATGTAATTGGAAAACTAATTAACATGCTTCTAATGACATGTTAATTAATTTCATTAGAAAACAAAACATGTATTTCTGAATTGGACACCATGCCCTCCACACATCTCAACCAATTTAGTCTCCATCACTGTTCTTTTCAGATTCCATGTGTTTATACTGGTTGTTTATGTGACTACCTAGAAAAGCACCATAACTTGTTTTATCTGAGGCAAAGAAAAACATATACATACATATGCTTCAGATATGTTACATCCCAACTGAAAAAGAAAAGTAAAAGCTGATAGCTCCTATTCAGAAAAACAACTTATCTGCTTTCAAAAAGAAGAAAGGAATTTACTTTTCATGAGTTAGCAATACAGCCTGGCACCATATGTTTCATTTGGATTTTTTCTTCTATTTTTGTTTTTCTTCCCTCTTGAAGGACTATAGCAAGCTCTATTATGCATGGATTCAGAAACTCTGAGTCAGCCAAAAGTCGCAGATCTCTCAGGATAGACATGTCCATCTGTCATTTCACAGCAGGAGAACAATAGCAGCTTCAATATAGACACAACAAGCTCACACAATCCTTACACAGCCAGACAGAAAATCTGCCATAGCTGATAGCTAGCTGCCTTTGAAACTCTAGACAGATGTTCCTGCGTAACACCAGGATCAATTGCTGCTTTCTTGTTTCTGTATTTTCTAATTCCTCATTTTTTCCATAGCAACCAAGAAACAGTCAGTTTGATACTTGTAACCTCTACAGACCTTTGGGAAAGTCACACTTCAGAAGCAACAGAACCATAGAAGCATATTCTTTAATCTGCAATTTTTCTGCTCTTGGGGGCTCTTTTAAAAGTAGGTTATCCATAAAGCTTGACAGAGACTGTGCTTGTATTGTATAATGATTTTCTAGAGCTTTGCTTAACAGCCTTCAATTATCTTCTCAATGAATCTGTTTAAGAGCATACTGCATTGCTTCTTGACTGTTGAAAAAAAATCCACTTTGATTTTTTAAAATTATTTATTTCATATCTGTAGATCTTGAAAACAAAATTTATAGACAGAAAATATTTATAAAACACTCTAATTTAATCTTTGAGTGGCTATGCAGAAAAAATTGACAAAAGATTGGTTGCAGTTCAAGGAAGAAAAAGTGTTACTCCTAACATTCAACCAATTTACATGTCTAAAAATAATCTCAGTAGGCACATCTGTTAAACTTTTGTCTCAGTAGAATATGGAGGAGGTTTTTCCTGATGAGTCTCATTGGGTTTTGATTACTGCAGATTTGCAACACTGGCTCCTTCACAGTTCTCATATTTTCCAGAAGTAAACAAATTAGTCCTTTTAAACAACAGGATAGTCCCTGTGTCCTACTGTGAAGTTTGCTTCATTGAGAATGAGCTTCTAAAATGCTGGACTTCTAATAACTGAGGGCACACTGAAAATATATACTTTGGCATACCTTCATTAGTCCATGCTGGGATTTAAAATTAAGCAAATGCAAAATTAAGCGAATGAGCCTCAAAGCTTATGTAACTTGACAAGATGAAGGCTGACATGTCATATTGTACTAGCTCATCAGTTTTTGTTCAAGAACAATACTATCTGAATTTCTTCTTTAAGGACCTCACAGACAGAAAAAGGTAACAGTCCAGTAAAGGAAAGAAAAATTAAGAAGCTTGAGAAGGCCCAAGAATAAAATACTCCAAAGATGAAGCTAGAAGGGATGTATAAGCATATGATTGAAAGAATGTATGCTTTTTACAACATCCAAATTCCAAGGTTTCACATCAAAAATTTATCTGTGTCTCTCAAATATTTCTGGAAATTTCACAGGCACTGGATGTAAAGTTTCCTTAGCAAAATCAATATGCTATTTGAAAATATAACACAAACTCATTTTCTTGTAACTTTCCACAAAGATGCACTTCAGTGCCACCCAACTGGCAAAGACAATTAAGCCTGCATCAACTCTAAGTCCTTTAAAGTTTGTTGGGTAGAAACAGTATTTAAAACTTGAATAAAGATCTCCCAAATATCAAGACAGATTATGTATGCCACAGCAGGGGAAAAACTGCATGGAAAACTCTTCTAGAGGGGCTTTGTTTTAGTTCAGTTTTTGGATGGCAGGGGTTGTTTGCTCTCTTATCTGTACTGAAGCTTGGAATAGCTTGAGGCAATGAATAGCACAAATTAAGCAGGAGTAAGAATGCAGCTGGAAAAGTCAAAAGGTAAGATCAAATTGAATTCCTCACTATTAAGTAACGGGAACAACAGTTAAACCTGCCACAAAGGAAAATTAAATCTGAAATACCTGCTTTTCACTTGTATCCAAATCTGTTAACATGGTAGGTCTCTTCCTTTTACATCACCCCTTTTTGTGAAGCTGTTATAGTACATAAGCCTTGTATTTTCCATTAAGAGGTGGTTTCCTAAAGAACAGATTACTTAAAGCATGCATCAATTAATTTCTCATTCTGCAAAAGAGGTTGTTGAAGCCACGTTTCTCTTCACAGAGAAAAGCAAGGCATGACTTCCCAAGAATATTTCTGAGATTCACATTCTCTGAACCTCAGAGAAAGGAAAAACAATTCTTATCTCATTTGCTGTGCCTGTGTTTGTGCAAAAGTAGAATGCAATATGGAGACTGTTTACCCAAAGTGATGGCGTTTTGTTTCCTTGGCCCCTAACAGGGCCAAGCGTGTGTATGTGTGTGTCGGGACTGTCAGCTGACAGTCACGAGATTCTGGGCAGTGGAGCACAGTTGAGAGCTTGGCAGATTCAGTTTAGATGTAATGTAACACAATGTAATATAATATAGAATAATATAGTATAATAAAGTAATTAATTAGCCTTCTGATAAGATGGAGTCCTCCTCATCACTCCTCTTCTTTGTGGAGCAAAAATATCCACTATAGGCTATGTTCTAAGTACTCAAACTCTAAAATGTCAGTTTCCATTTCTTAGCAAGATTAATTAATCTGAATTAGTTGATGCAAAGTTAGTCTGTAAAGAAAATAAAGATTCTGATAAATATGAGAGCTTTCCTTTTCTTCCTTACATCAGGTCCCCAGATCCATTAGAATGGGACATGTGCCTCCAGGAAGCAGACCAGAGTCAGGAAGAGTCTGCTTCTACAGGAAGCAAAGCAAAGCAGAACGTTCCATCCTGGACATACAGCACACTGTAAATGAGCATCCATCTCCCCTCTGCTTTTCTCACTCTACTGTGCTCCTTCAGGTATTTTAGATACACTGGTAACATCGGCAGTAAATAGGGACCAAGGCTGAAAAGTAAAAGCACATGATACTTAATTATCACTTGACAGACAACTAGATCCTTACTTAAGTTCTACAGCTGTTCAGGGTTGAAAATTACTAAGGAAATACAATGAAGGAGGAATAGTTTTCAAATTACACAAGAGAATGAATGGCCGTGAGAGTTCTAGGAAGTGGTTTCATAAAAAAGAAACTATTCTTTTTCCTAGGAAAGTTCTTAAATTCAAACAAAATCTCACACTGGAGATTCAGTAAACCTCATGATACAGCAAGACATTTTAGTATAGTGTTGGGAGAAATTAAGTCACAATCTATAAATTGCAGGGCAGGAATAAAATTTGTACCTTAAGGAACCATTTCATGCTGGGATCCTTGAAGAGAATACTTCTCCTGCATGTGTTAATATCATAGATATAATACCATCTTACTTTTGCCCTAAACTCTCCTAAAAAGCCATTGAGGTTGTGCTCCACATGTTTAACACAATATTTAACTGCTGGACTTTACAGACACCAGTACAACACTTATTGATATCTTTCTGGAGCCTAGCTCAGCAGTGTACCACATCATCAAAACACTCTTTTTAAGTCCACACAAATGCAGATGGAGGCCTGCTATTCACCAGGAAACTCCCTCTGCCAAGGCGCATTTACAGAGCCTCTGAGTTTTGTTAAACAAACCCAAGAGCAAGCAGTTCTCCAGACAGAAAAGTATAAAAACAGTGTCAGGGCCACTCTCCTGATCCTATCTTTTGTTCCATTACAGATGATCACTATAATTTTTAAAAAACGCAGCCTTAAAACACAAAAAAATTAAAGCAAAACAACCCAAACAGTTTCCACTGTGTCCTCACGTACTGGCTGGCAGAATGGGACTATTAACAGTATTCCCAGATGCAAAAAGACTGATTACAGACTCATTGGCAGGACTCTGCTATGTACTTTATCCCAGCTGTGAGAGCTGCTCTGCCCCCCAACACTGTCACACAAGAGCTGGTCCATCTTCCTTCATGTAAACACAAGAAGTGCATGGACAGTTCACAAAGCAATGTGAAACTGATTCCCCTGAAACAGGAGGATTGCCCTGCAGGTCAGGCATAACTGCAGCTTTCACAGCAAGCAAAGATGAACAGATTGGCACATTCCTGCTATTCCTGCAGGCAGAAGTAGTGTAACACTCAGTGAGCAGCGCATAAATGAAGCGCATCCTTAAATGCCCTTTGCCTCAGAAGATCCCTTCAAACAGAAATTGTCTTTACTGCCTACAGATGCAGAAGTGCATGATCCCAACAGGAGATGAGGACCCAGACGGAAGACATCTAGAGTATGGCAAGTAACTCAACCTCAACCAGTCTGTCTCTGCAAGACAGCAAGTATTTTGATAGTTCTCAGAATGAGTAGGCTTTGTTTCTGTGATATCACTTAACTCCTCACTGCTGACAACTGTCTTCCATTTATGTTTTTCTAGGGCACTGGCTTGTACCTGGAAACATTCATCTTAGCATGGCCACTGCCACATCTGCCAGTCACTCCTCAATCAAGAGTACTACGTACAAGGGCCACAGCACCACGTCTCCTCTTTCCATAAAGCACTACTTCGATTTCCAGGAACAGACCAGTTTATTTTCCTTTTTCCAAAACTAACATTACTGCTACTGTAATCCTGGAAAAAGAGATACCCAGGGGAGAATCAAACAGCAATAACAGAAGTTGTGAAAACAAAATGGCTTCCTTCCATCTGTGAAACACAACCACTGGGGAGGGAAAAGGCGGAATGCTTTGAACAGGAATCTCTGCAATAATAGTTTATTTAGATGTGTCAGACAGACAGTGTCCTGCTGTGCTTGTCCCCAATTATCCGGAATTAGAAATAAGATGGTGAGAAGATTGCAAACCTTTGATCTGAAGCAGAACAACACCACTTTCATGGTATCAGTCATGTCATATCCTTAGAGGCAGCCAAGCCTGAGATCTGTTCCTAAAACATCTTATCCTGTATCCACTGACCTCCTTTGATCCAAATGATGAGTAACATACACAAAATAAAAGCATCTTGTAGAAGATGAGACCTGCCAGTAACCCCATGGCTGCAGCTTTGGGAGCAGCTGAAGTGGTTGAAAGTTTTTTGCGAACAGAAAAGAAACATCAGGACGAGCTTCCCCTCCTCCCCTCCCTTCACTCTGCCCCTATACCAGACCAGACAGTACCATCTCCTTCCCTCCTTTACATCAGCACAACAGATCATCCTAAGCCTGGGTTCTTTTTGTCTTGAGTTAGTCTGGGAGAGGCAGAGAGAAGGGCTGGTCAGGAGCAGAGCAAGGCTATGCCCTCCCTCAATTCTACCCTCCTTGAAGACCATTGGAAAGGTTGCCCATCTGTGACACTTTATAACACCTCTAATTTGCCTCACCTGTAATATCTGTTTGATATCATTGGACTGGAGTTAGGCTCTCACATTATTTTTTTTCTGATTACTCCAGACATTTCTGCTTTCTGTTAGGACTGCAGTACTGCACAAGCACTTAGCCTTGGCAATTGCTCATGTTAAAGTTCTCTGCAATCATGGCAGAAGAGAAACAGAAACTCAGATTTAGGAGAGATCTACCTAAAAATGTTATTAGCTTGCTGGTTTATTTTAAATGACTGAAGAGCACAATCATTTAACTTCAAACCATTTTCTTATTGAGCAACACAAACACGGTTAAGTTTGTAGCACACATTTCATTAAAATAAAATACCTGTTAATTAAGTAACAGACATTACCGCTAGCATTGTGAGTCGTAAGTATTTTGACACACATATTCACAGTATTTTGTGTAGTAACATACAAATGTATGTACTTCACAAACGTATGCATAACTATCCAACTTCAGAGACAAATGCATATTTCACAGTTCAGTTAGAAAATACAGCTCTTCCATCCACAGAATAATATATCCAGTGCCTGACATCTATCTTCACTTACTTGAGATAACTAAGTTTAAAGCATAACTGCTAATAATATACTGACCTCCCTTTTTAAGTATACTTAAAACACAAACTTTCATCTTTCACTTCCACCAGGAAAGCATTTGAGATCTCCTAGATCCTACATGTATTTTAAACAGAGGTTTAGAATTAAAAACTTAATTAAAGAACAGGAATTTAAATGGCCTAAATGTATCTATCAGTTAACAAACAAATTTATGTGGCCATATCTGAACACACACACACACACACATCTGACCACTTGAAGTGTGCCAAGAGATACAACACTTCCTTCCTGTGATTTTTAAACTTAGAGGGACAGGGAAATTAGAAAAATTTGTCCAAGCACCACTGTTTTCAAAATCAGCAGAGGTTTTCAATGATCAACTGACCAAAAAAGCAAAGAAAAATGTGATCTGTCATCTGAAAAAGTTATATTTTATTTGAAAAAGTATACTTATCGCTACTTAAAAGAGAGTGTTGAAATGTTAGGATAAACTTCATACCCAAGCTTCACTACTTGCAAGGGTAGTAGTGAATACCTGCTGAAGCTCAACTGTCTCCTAAATAAAAACCATCAAGTGCTGAACATTACTGAGAAACAACCTGTATCAATTGAAGTGGTAGCAGAGTAAATTGTGACACAGGAGGAAACTCCTGTTCCAACCAAGATAAAGAAGTCTGCTTTTAGGTAAGATTTCATTTGCATCTGTGTTTAGCAACAAAATAATTGGCAAGCTCATCTCTTAAGATGGTGGAGATGTTGGGAAAAAACACCCAAACAACCCAAATCAACAAAATCTCCTACCTGTTAATAAAGAATTTCCAAGCATTCAAGCACAGCACCCAGTTATCACAAATTGCTGGTAATAGAGAAGGAATAGACCTTCTAACATATGAGCTAAAGACACAACAATTCCTGCAATTCCAGGAGTGACAAAAATGTATGCACAGAAAAACAGGCTTATGAAAGCATTCCGGGAAGGGAAGTTCCGGGAAGGGGAAGGGGCAGGGAAGAATTAACTTGACTCTTCTTCCTAGCTTTTACTCTCTATAATAAACTCCTATTACAGGTCTTGCAGGTAAAACCTGACAGGCCTATACTTTTAATTAGTCCTCATGTGGCCAGCATACTATTTGCCTACCACATACAGTGTTCAGTTTCCAGCAACTACAGGAAAAATTTGAAGCAGTCTCGAAGTTAGTCCAAATTTTAAACCCATCCACAGATGAGCTGGCTTTAATTCAAATGAATGCACTTCCAGGACATATGTATTTGTGCATCTGTGCATCTGTCATCTATATCTCTAGTAAGCAAAACTCCACAGATGTAAAGTTACCTACATTAGTAACTTGGAGTATTTTCAATGGTTTCAAAAGGAAAAAACAAACAAAGAAACCAAACACCCCACAACACTTCTCTGACAACAACATGAAATAAAATTAGATCCCACTGTACTTCAGAAAAAATTCTGTTAAACCCAAGAGTTCAGTCAATAAACATTAGCCCCTTACATCAAATGTAGCTTATAAATGATTAAGCTTTAACAATCTCACCCCACTCTAGTAGGTCAGATAAAATCTGGTGCTTCTTAATTGGGAAAATATTTCACCAGTCTGACTAATCACTTAAGAGAATTAACCCCTTGAATCCATGTGTTTAAAGATTAACATTTACGGTGTTCAGAAAGTATAAGCCAGTTACTGAAAAAACCCTATTTGCAGCTCATTTCCTTTGATCTGAAAATACATACAATAGCTGCTAGCCAACAACAACTCTACACAGAAGTAACTTTTTTAAAGACATGTTTAATGTTTAATTTAGATTAATTATAACTAGGAACCTAGTGGTCTGAATTCTATTTCTGATTCTTTATGATCCAAGAAACTAATTTAAACTAATTTTCTCAGTTAAAATCTTCACAATCATACCTAACAAAAAAAAATCCCTGAAAAAAATCACCTGCTCAAGTCTATGAACTCCATTGCTGGACAAATCTCATTTTCTCAACAAGTAAAAGGCAGAGGCTTTTTTTATTTATTTCTTCGAAAGAGGAATACCAATTCTAGAAAGCTAAACTATAGAAAAAAAAATTTCTAAAAATCTCTTTGGAAATACTAACATATATTAATACAGCTCCAAGTAAGGATTTTTAAGCAAGCACCAAAAGCAAAATATATGCTAGAGAATAGCTGAATTTTACCTTTAATCCCAGCATGTTAAAAAAAGGTTTTTTTCCTTTGATCCTTTTTTTTTTTTCCTTTGATAATAAAAAGCAGTCGGGTATAGCAAGCAGTAGATCTTCCTTTGCTTTTTACTGGAGCCATTGGGTTTCAGCTCCCTGGAGATAATCAAACCTTGAGTATGAAGAATGCATCACAATGACAGACAAGGGATGCATCACATGAGATATTCCAACATATTCCAGCAAATAACACTTAATTCCCTTCTTCTGGTGATACTGTGAGTGAAATTTCTAACACAGCTGATAATTCAGTGTGCAAAGTTAACATCAAATTGCTTATGCTGTAGAACTGGGAAGCTGGTTTCTGAAATACACATCTAATGAGACAATGGTGCAGCAGCCAGCCTGCCTGCCTGCCCCACAACCCCGACAGCTCACCAGTCAGCTCCTTGTTGGGCTGGAGACTTCCTTTTACTGGTGCCAAAACACGGGCACTTTTAACATGCATGTTTTTCTGTATCAGAAACCTAGCACCAGCCTTCATCACCAGTCGCTGGTAAAAAAACAATGTTCTGATTAAACATGAGATGGCTGTCATGCCTTACATTCTCCTGCCTCTCTGAAGTTTCATATATTTTCCATGTATTTAAGAAGTTAGCTAAAACCAGCCATGCTCCTAAGTAGAAGGCTCAGAAATGGTCATTCCCAACTCCTAACTGCAGGCACCAGATAAGTCTCATAAAATAAGGTTCTTTCAAGCATTTTCTCTTTCCTATTGGTTCTCTTACTCTCGAGTAGGTCAGCTTCAGTAAGATGGGAAAATCCTCCAACTCCTCTCCTTCTGACAATTCTGTGACCTGGTGGTGAGGACACTGGAGGTGGTGACTACAGGTGGGCTCTCCAGCGTGCAGAGAGATGGGAACACAGGTCATCCACTTTCAGTGGAAGCACCCAAACTGACAGGCAAGGGTGGCTACAGGACTATCTCTTAAAGCAATACGCTGTGAGACTACAGGGCAGGTACAGTTCTTTACCTGCACAGCCTCAGGAGAGAACCCCGTGTTGGTAGTGATGCCCAGCACCCACCAGCCAGGTGGCAGCACCATGTCAAAAGTAGGCGGGAGATGAGCAGCAACACTGTCCATAGGCTAATCCTGCAAGACTCACCATTCCCCTGGAGATCTCTGGTTCTTTCTACAAACATTGAAGGGTCTAAAATCAGGTAACATTAGTCAGGTGGCAAATTTTTCAGCGCTACGTGGGATTCAAACGTGGAGTTGTTTTGAAGCTGCACCCACCACTTTTATGACTGAATACACTTGTATATCAATTTCTGGCAGAATTTTAAAGCATGCCGTTCTGAAAGTAAATTATTGGAAGAAAAATGAGTCAAGGAAAGATTCAGTTTCCTTTTACATGCATGACTCATTTTAATTATCATCCTGCAGGCAGATCAGTTAATTGCTAGAAAGAACTGATTATTTACTCCTTTTCTCATTAGGTAGAGAGCCATTGCACACTCAGACTGAAAAATCATAACATGAACTAAAACCAGACCTTGCTTTATATTTCTAGTATTTTTACTTCCTTTTGTATTTTTACCCTATTTTCAAACTATATTTTTTGGAAAAAAATATATAGTTTTGGTGAGTCTACACTGCTAAGGCATGTTTTTATTTTTTTAACACCTGAACTTGGTTACATCAGCTAATAAAGCATTATAGTGTTTATTTTTTAAACTAAGTATCCAGATGCATCTCAAAAAGTGTATATTTAAACCAGTGAATTAGAAACACTATTTCACAGCATAATTCAGTATACAGGATTTTCTTCGAAGCACTTACCAGATCAAGTTTGTTTTTATTTTACTATACTGTAAGGGATCTCAAATTAAACATTTTTCAGAGAAGAGAAAAAAGGACAGAAATCTTAACTGCTTTTTAGGGTTGTGTAATATCCTTCAGGGTTTTTCTGTGGAACAGCAGAAGTCATGCTAGAAAGAGAAGACAATCAAATTGAGCCCTGGTGACATGGCAAGTGTTCAGCTAATGAAATCATGCCAAAACTAGCACCTGTAATTAACATACAATGGAATGGCAATGATTAAATCTCAAAAAAAAAAAAGTTATTTTTCATTCTGTATGAAGGAGTTGTGTATTGTGAGTGGGAAGGTATCTTTTTTTTCCTAAAGAAATTAGATACATATGTTGGTATTTCAGCCTGGAAATAAGACATGGCAGGTATAAATAATGCAGTCCCCCAGCTGACATGATTTATTATTGAAAAGTAATATATCTAGAGAAATTATCTGGATTTACAAACATTCTCACTTATGCTGAGAATCTTCAAGATTGCATTATTTCAAGGGCATATTATTTCATACAGGAGATGCCTCCAAAAAAGCATTCAAATTTGTGAGTGGGCAGAAATCCTAGGCCATTGGTTGCTGGCAAGGTAAGCACTGGTACGGTCCATCTGGCTGTCTAATTGTGGCAAAAAATGCATTGATCTGGAGGTGACTGCACTGCAGGCAGTACTATACCACAAGCTAACAAGGGTAGAAAGTAAAGCCAGGTAGAAAGCACAGGTGACTCTGGCTGACATGACATCAGTGTTGTGTTTCAACAACTTCCCTTCCCTTCCCTTCCCTTCCCTTCCCTTCCCTTCCCTTCCCTTCCCTTCCCTTCCCTTCCCTTCCCTTCCCTTCCCTTCCCTTCCCTTCCCTTCCCTTCCTGCGACCTTCCCGCGACCTTCCCGCAACCTTCCCGCAACCTTCCCTTCCCGCAACCTTCCCGCAACCTTCCCGCAACCTTCCCGCAACCTTCCCGCAACCTTCCCGCAACCTTCCCTTCCCGCAACCTTCCCTTCCCGCAACCTTCCCTTAGCACAGGAATGACACGGAACTGTTGAGCAATTCCAGAGGAGGCCACAAAAATGATGAGAGGGCTAGAGTGCCTCTCCAGTGAGCACAGGTGAGAGATTGGTTTTTTCAGGTGAGAGATTGGGGGTTTCAGCCAAGGGATGAAAAGGCTCCAGGGCGCTCCACTTTACAGCACCTTCCAGTATTTAAAGGGGGCTGACTAGAAAGCTAGAGAGGGACTTTTACAGGGGCATGGAGTGACAGGACAAGGGACAATGGCTTTAAACTAAAAAAAGGGCAAATTCAGGTTAGGTATAAGGAAGAAGGCTTTTACAGTAAGGGTGGTGGAATGCTGGAGCAGGCTGCCCAGAGATGTGATGGTCTCCCCACTCCAGGAAGCATTTAACATCAGGATGGATCAATCCCTGAGCAACCTGATCTAGTTGAAGATGTTCCTGCCCATTGTAGGGAGGTTGGACTAGATGAACTTTAAAAGCAACTTCCAACTCAAAGTATTCTATGATTCTATTAGACAGGTTCATACCTCATCAAACTAGAAAGGCAGAACTGCCACATAACTCAAGCCATATGACTTTCCTGAAATAATTCAGCATTGAACTACAGTTTATTTTCCAGGGTGGAGAAAGCTACAGGGGGAGGGAAACTGTAATCTTGATTCTAGCATTGACCTGAACTTTCCTAATGCTAGCCTATCTCAGTCCACTACAGATTTTTATGGCTCTTCTCTGGTAACAGTCAACATCATCTTATGATGTATCTCATGATATACAGATATTAGCAGGTTATTCCAGTAGTGATTGTACCAGTGCCAAATACATGATATAAACTCTACTCCTAGGCAGAGCACCTCATTTTTATTCTCTGGAATTGTGACAGGTCTTTCCTCTTATCCTTGGATATTCCCTCTATGTTGACAACTTATGTTGAGCCGACTATCTGCTGTGACCCTCTTTTCAGAGTTGCCACATTTCCACATGACATGCCAATGGAGTTATTCATATTTCTCATCAGGATGGCTTTGACTTCAGAATTTCCAGCCTGTCCACATTACCATCTCTTTCTGTTATTTGTCATTCCACTATCTGCTGTATGTTATTGGCATGGAAAGCATTGACTTTTTCCATTACTGGTGATTTTAAAACGCTCTTATCATGTTGCAGGTTGAACAAGAATTAATCCAGAAATATATAATGCCTCCACTGCCCTGAAAGTCAGGCTGCCTGACCACAGGGGTCCTTTAGGGCCTTGCAAGCTCTGGTTTTGTGACTCTCCAGAGGCTCACGTGGGTAATGTGATTTTTGCCACCAATAAAATAACCAGTGAAGAGACAGTAGCTTATCTGAGAATCCAGCTAAACAAGAACAACTCCACATTTACAATTATGTTAGGCACCTGTCAGTTAGCCAGGTCAAAGCTGATACTTTGATTTTGCTTTGGTTAACTGTGAACCAAAACGGTTGTTGAAAGGTTAAGTACTTTGATTTTGCTTTGGTTAACTGTGAACAAAAACGGTTGTTGAAAGGTTAAGTACTTCACCTAAGTCTTTTACACTTCTTTATCCATCAACTGAACTTGTCACTTCACATAAAAGCAACCTAAAAATTTTCATCAGATGAATATTCTACAAGCCTGTAACAGTCAGCATTAATTTTATACACTTATTCTATTGCCTATTAACTCATTCCTACCAAAGACAGCCCGATATCATTAGACACACCCTGCCTTTTCCAGCATTTCTATCCAGTCCACCATTTCCCTGGAGGAAGGAGAGCATGGTTTTCAAGACAGTACTCACTGCTCAAGGAGCGAAATATTGCTGCCTACCACAACTTGATGCAGAAGGTCAGGACTGAAATTACCAACGATGGGGCCCAGTGACCATTCCTAATGTATCACTGCCTGCTACCATCAATCTGCTCTTACCTTCTCAAGCAGCAAGGGCACTCTGTTCAGGGCTGACAGCACAGTCACGCACACCTCTGTACATTCAGCTCTCTTCCCCAGCAGTCCATAACAAAACACAGATCCAGCCCATAAGTCCACTGTACAACATTTAAGTCATCACATGTAATCTAATAAACTAGAGACAGAACACTTATGTCATATTCTAGCCTCTGAAACTTCTCCAAAAGAAAAGAAAAGAAAAAAAAAGGTGGGAAAGGTGAAGAGAATGGAGACGCAAATAGCATTAATAGAACAGAGAATTTTACTGCTCAGCTTTTCCAGATTTTCTAAATGCACTTTCTTTGGCCTTGGTGATTTTAATGGATTCTGTTTATGGCTGTAGTTATTGGACTGGAGCCTGTTTTGTTACAGATTTGTGATAAGCATTACAGTGTCTGTTCCAAATACTGAACAACACTAATTATAAATATCTTGTTGGTTTTGCTCTCTCATTTACAGTTATGCCATTCATACTAATGCCCAAACTGTAATGTGCAGTTCAATTTGCTTCTTATAGGAAAAAGCTCAACAGTCCTGAGCACAGTGATCAGGATAATCAAACTCAAGGGGCAGAGTTTTGACTTCTCCTAAAGATCTGCAGGTGATTCCTCAGTATCCAAATACTGAAGTCGCCTGTGAGGTGAAATAGGTGGGAGACTAAGTTCTCATAACACTGACTGACTGTAACTGTAACTAACTGACTGTTATCCTCCCCTAATAATTTAAACCACAAATGTTTAATGTAAAAAATACTATTTTTGTGACTTCAGATTTAATACAGATATACTGTGTATCTCAGAAATGAACAGACATCTGAAGTTTAATAGGTGGCATTGGGAAGCATTCTGAGTCATGTCATGATGAGAGGACATACTCTGCAAAGCTCTTAAAATTAAGAATCTACTGTATAGCTGCATACAACAGGTAAAGACCAGACTTTGGGACCCACAAGCCCTCCAGCAACTGTATGCTCTCAAATAATTTACAAACAAATGGATGTTCTTTTAGAATTTTAAGACAATTGAAAATGGGCATGGAGCACTTACTATTGGAAAAAGGCTTTAACTGTGACTACATCAGCTATTTAACTGTGACTATCAGCTATACTACTGGATTTGGGTTTTTAATTAAATTTCCAACCCACAATTTCCATTTCTGCACATGTAGAACTAATTTCTTCTTATCTATGTGATCCTAAGCATATATACCATGTATAATTTTGATGGGTGGAAGCCATACATTTCAATTCACCTCCATTTCCCCTTCATAGTACCTCTAAATTTCAGTCAGATCTCTGTGGTACTGCAACACCATCACTGCCAAATGGGTCATCTGTCTTTCATCACTTTTCAGAAAAAGGTTTTTTGGGGTTTTTTTGGTTGGTTTTTTTGTTGTTGTTGTTGTTGTTGGTTTTTTTTTTTCAATTTTAGATCAACAGATTCTCCTAAACTTGAAATCCAAATATATAGCTAAAGGCTGTCTACAGTTATTCCTAGTTATTAAAATTTTCAGCACCAGTTTATGTTATAATCGATGCTAGTATTTTCCTGAAGTGTCAGTAAGCAGAGTTTTATAAAGGAAAGAAAAGGAAGATTACATCTTATAAGCATCATTCAGTTTCTGAGGTAATTTTAAAAATACCAAAACTCTCATCAGCAGGAGCTCAACAGTGCATTATGGGCCTCAATACAACTCCAGACAACATTAAACAGTAATTCCTCCTGAAGAGAAAAGGAAGTAGATATAATGGTTATAGTGTTATTTAACATACTCCAGTTCCTTTTTGTTTTTAAAACCCAAAATGAAAACTGTGTCCTGTCACCACAACAACTACAGTTCTCCTGAAAGCATCTGAAAGTGTATCTCAGACAGTTCATGGTGTAGCTGTTATACTGTCGTACCATGTTCTAAGAATTGAAATTTGTGCCTTCAATGCTATATTAAATAAATAAATAAATAAATTAGTTAAATGAATAGAATTAGGCTTTTGTAAGTGACTGAAAAATGTGCCCTATTCGCTTGGTACCTCAAGACAACCTCCCAGTACTGGACACCCTCTCCAAAGCTGCTGACATGCAGACTCAGAACATTCTTCTTCTACCAAAGTTAGATCAACCATAAAAACCCAAGCAAACAAACAACCCCCCCAAAACAAATAAACCCCCCCAAAACCAAAACAAACGAAAAACTCCCAACCAAACCCCCCAAAAAGCTGAAACAACAACAAAAAAGACCCAAATGAACAAAAAAAGTATAATCCAAAAGCCTCCAAAACAAAACATTAAAAAAACCCCAAACACAACAAAACAAAAAAACCCCAAACAGCAACTCTCTCACTATTATCTACACCCATTTCTTTCTCAAATGCTTAACACAACTTCATTACTTGACTAAAAGAATAATAAATTCAGACTCAGAGGAAATGACAGGAGTAGGAGATAAAAAAATTCAAGATACTAAAGTGAACATGCACTTTTTTGAAGCCATTATCTTCATTTCAACTGAAACAAGACAGATGCTCCATTTAACAGATTATTTCAATACAAAAACAGATAATTTCAATTATTTCAATACAAAACCAGATAATTTCAATACAAAAATCAATACTTGAAATTCTACCAAGAAACTGATACCACTTAATTTTCTGCTATTCTGGTCCTGTCAAAATGAAGTCCAATTTAACATCTAATTTTGCATCATCTGTTATGACAGGAAAGCAAAGACATTACTGCAGTCTGTTTCACAATAAAACCGTTAGTCCACAGATTGTGCTTTAAATTTTCATGTTAAAAAATCCCTAACCATAATGAAAAACCAACTGATAATATACATGTTCTCCTAATTGCTGAACAATGTCCCTCAGTTATGTTCTAGAATACTGAGGTTTCTTAGAAGCACTTTTTCTCAACGGCAGCCATGCCAGAATATGGTCGAGTTCAGGAATTGGTTGTTCCTTTAAAAGCCGATCCACTCAAACCAGTCATGCAACTAAAAAGCCTAACAGTTCAACAATGCAATGAATCAAGTAACTGTAAAAAGGGATGAGCTAACGTTGCTTTTACAAACTTTTGATTGTGTTAATTTTCTGGGCAACATTTATCTTTCTAAAGCATCAACCGTAAATGCACAAACTATAAATGAAAGCATCAACCGTAAATGCACAAACTATAAATGAAAGCAGACAGAATCAAAGAAAGCTTCCTCAAATTATGAAGTGAGCAAGTGCCTCATGACTTCAAAATTTGTATTTACCAGGAATAATTAATTTAATGAACCACGCTTCCTGGCAGTGTGCTAACCCACCTCTTAAGGGAACACCAGAAGACTGTATGACTATAAATGCAGTTGGTCACTGATTTATCTGAGAAGTAAATTGTGAGCAGTACTCATCAATTCATAAGAAGAGATATAGTTATGGGGTTTTGGAAGAGGAATGGAAATACCTCAGCTATTTCTTTTGTTCAAAAAATTCTGCATCCCTATTTTTTAAAACAGAAGTCATATTCCTTCATTTTGTTTGATCTAGTTCATTGCCTAGTGGTTACATTTAAAATTTCCAGTAACTGATTACATGAACCATCTGACATCATCACACATTAAAGTTTCCCAAATATGGAGAATGAAAGGGGTTAACTATAAACCCACGCATCTAAGTAGCACCATGATCCTGCATATTAAAATCAATATTTGGCAAGTATTTCCATTACAACTTCTAACACGAGTTCAAAAGCTAATAAACTTTAGCACTAATGAAGCTTAAATTCATCTAAAAACAACATACACCCCACAAATGGTTCTCAGAAATTTGAGGTAGGAAATAGATGGTCTGCCCAGTGTAGGTCAATGCAAGACTGCTCACTACAGCACTGCTTTCTGAACAAAGCAACCCATTTAATTTTATTGTATCTGATTAATGCAATTTTTGGTATTTGATGGGAAACAGTTCCAGAGAAAATTATTTAAATACAAAATGTATCAGTGACACACAGCTTACATTTTCTTCATTTCATTATCACCTTCCTTCTTTGACCTAATTTCACCACTATTCAAAAAGGCTATTAAGAGTAGTTTTGTTTTCCTCATAAATCTTCCCATCAACCCTTTGATCCTTTTGACACCTTCTTCTTAGTTCCTGTGAGTCCATCAACAACTTTTCATAACAGGTACCTTGAAATGCCTGCAATTCAAACAAACGTAAATGTAAATGGACAAAGAAGTGCTTATAAAACAGGAAAGAAACATTTTTTCTCTCCTCCCCTTTGTTGATCCCTAAAATATTTTTGCATACTATTGGAATTCATATTTTTTTATTACTACCTCAAACTCAGATCTTACAGATTTTCCTAGTTCTTTAATAGTTTTTAGGTTTCTCGGACCCATTTTCCTTTTAGTTTAAGCTGCATAGTATTAAATAACATACATCAAGATAAAACTCAATCAGTTTCTTCCTCTTACTTAATTTGGGATGCTTGATGCTGAATGAGAGATGATACTATGAAGTCTATATCCGATGGTATTTTCTCCACAGATTTCTGTCCTGCAAAATCATGTATTAGTTGTTCTGCATGGCAATTATGGTCAAACATTACTTTTTCCATATGTCAAATCAATCAAAATTAAGACTGCGGTTTTTTTGTGAGATTCAAAATACATCTCAAAAGTTACCAATGCAACAAACAATCACATTGTTATAAATATTAAACATCATAAAAAGTGCAACACACAGCCATTTGCTTTTATAATATTTTCCAGAAAGTACGCTTGTTTAAAAATTTAACTATTCACATATTTAAACAGCAATCTATCTTGCGCTGGAATAAAGCAATGTTTAGGTGGTGAATCTTCCAGCTGAGCTGCACGAAAACATTAATACACAGAAAAATAAGTGAAACGGAGCCAAATTATCCCCCCTCTACAGGCAGAAGCTCATTTAAGCATATTAAAAAACATAGCCATTAGGGAAACTACTTTATCTTCTGTTTCTGAAAGGATATAATAAAAAACAGACATAACTACAGTGTGGGCCATGTTCAGGAAACCTGTGAGGTCTCTTGGACCACACACTCCCTCCAGAAAGTCACACATATTAGTGATGAAGCAACTCACCCACCCAGGGTAATGCTCAGATCACTTACATATGGCTGGAAAAGGAGAGAGAGAGAGACATTCACCAAATGGTTACCAGCACCAAGAGCTACCATCATTGCCAGACTCAACCCCAGCTATCCCACTGGCATTTGAGGATGCAGGAATAGCTACAGGCCTCTTCACAAGCTTGAACTCCCCAATAATCCTATGCAAACAGGAAAAACAAAGTCTTGTGTTGACTGCTTCATTTACTTTTTAAATCTTCAAGATGCAAAAGCCCTCAGAGATACAAAGGTCTCTGAGCCACAGTCAGCAACCACAAAAGTGGGTATGCATGATATTGTGCCAGCCTACAATGTGAAGCAAACCTACATGCAAAGGAAAAGGAAAACCAACTACTTCCTAATCATGTTAAATTACAGAAGAAGAAATATGAAATTTTTCATTCAACAGCTGCTTCTCCTCCAACTGGCTGACAGGTTAGGTATGTCAACCCTTTCCAAAAAACAAATGTACCTTCTCTTCAAAATAAGATAGGTCACATAGGAGCCATTCAAAAACTTGGCTCTCAATAGATCTATAATCCAGGGGGATGGACCAACTACTAAATCATTTATTCCACTGTGAAGGCATGTGAACTTCAAAGAAAAAAGGAGGGGAAAAAACCAGAAAAAAAATCAAGCTTCTGCAGCTAACTATAGCCATATATAGTTTTCTGCTTTAAATCTTTATCTCAGTCAAATGAAAACACACACAAATAAAAACAATAAAATAAATTACGCATGGAAAAATTAAGATTCAAAGCTTAAAATCAGCCTCTACTCACTAAGGACAATGCTGAGCAGCAATGTTCATTCCTCTCTTGGTTCCTAGACAAAGACTATACTACATTTTTAAACCATTAATGGCATGCACATGTTAAAACAACAGAAAACACAATTCAAACTAGTTAAACTCGCAGCTATGAGAACAAGTTCTCATCAAATAGAGAATTGTTCAATTAGAACAAGTTCTAATAAAATAATTAATTTAGTTATTTGCAAAACAAGAATATTGGCATACAGCAAAAAGACTTTATCAAGTTGCTATTTGTAAGCAGCAGACAGAAGAGGTTGGTGGACCTATTTATTGTTCCTTAAGCAGGACATCAGTTTCACTGCAAGACCAGCACAAAGACTATTTCTATCATTAGGTAATGAGATAAATGCAAATTAAGAGCTACACTCTTCACTTCTCTCAAGCAAAATCAAGATGCCTGTGGCTGTCCAATGACAGAATGCTCCCTGTCCTGAGCAAGGAAGCTCACAAAGTGTCCTTTGACAGTGCCCCTTGCACTGTCACTTGGACCTTCTGTGATCTCCTCTCTTTATGACTACAGTGCCCCATGCACAGGACTCTTCAAGACATCTCTGTATATTAAGCCCTATTAAATGCTTATTTGTTCCTATTTAATGTAATGTGTTTTTTGTTATTCTTACCAATTACAGTTCCTTTAGGAAAAATAAATGTTTGACCATACCTGCTTCCTCTTTAAATAAGAAGACATATAGTGATGTTCCAAGCTTCTGAGGCTATGCAGAAAACCATAGGAAACAAACTTTAGAAGTCTCTGCTTTCTAAAAAAGAAACTTTGGATTTCTGAGAATTTGACTGAGGAAGGACACATAATGGTCTAAGTCAACCCACAAAAATAAGTAGCAGATAATCGTGTTTCTCTCCCAGACTGCAAACCACTTCACCATACACTGGGACTGTAAGTGCTCATTCTGCGGCTATCAGACTAACTTTCTCCTATGAGTTGTAACATCTGAAGGCTTTGGAGAGAATGTGGAGTATATTTCACTTTTGCAAAGATGGCTACACATAAACTGCTCTCTTCAGCTGATAAATGATGCCTCAGGCCAGACAGACACAAGTCTGATGTACTATTACAACTAGATTTTAACTAACCAGTGCTTCTAAATAGCATTTCACATTACCAGATAGAGAAGAACACAACAGAGCAATGATAGCACTGATATTGATCAGTTTTTGCTCAGTCCTTCCAGTGAAGGAAGATGCATTGGAAAGAGAGAGATTTGCTTTCCATATTATTTAGTTTATTTGAATCAAATATGAACTTTTGATCCTCACTGGAAGAAATTACTTAATCACTATCTGAGGTCAATGAACAATCAACCGTGGTAAGTTCCTAGACACAATGTCCCTTTTTTTCGTTCTTTTTCTTTCACCATAATTCAATAGCAAAAGGCTAAATGGAGAAAAACCATGACAAAGATTTTTTTTTTTGTTTACTGTTTTCACAGCTCACATTTACAGTGTGAGCCTCTCCAATACATTCCCTGAATCTCTGGCAAAGAACCTTGTACTATTCTTCAGCTAAAAGACAGTTAGATATCTAAACAGTAGCCTCATGTTACCTGGCACACTTGTAAGTATAATCAGTTAAAGACAGCTGAATCTTTCTCTGTCCATACAGGAGAGGTGTTTTAGTGCAACAGAAGGACTGGAAAACTTTACTGCCTAAAAAGAATAGTTTCTTTTATCAGTTCCAAAATAACCAGCTGTGATGCTGTTGACTGTGACTAACTGAATTTGGCACAGCTTTAATAATCCTGCAGAGAAGAGAATTCTATTTGCTATATGCAAATACATCATCAGTTCAAATATTTGCAAGTATCAAATGACGATACTTGACAAAAGAATAATTTTAGGGTTTCCTACAGTCTATTCTTAAAGCAGTCAGAAAACAACTTTACTGCACTAAGATTAATTAATGTTCACTTGGTGTGTAGAGATCAAAGTAGTTACTAGATACAAATATCCCAACAATAACAGAAGAGGACTTGCAGTTATTTACAACAAACTTCAACAGTCTCACCTACACAAACCAAAATGTTGCCTTTTCCTTCCCACCTCCAAAGCCATACACTTTAAATAAAGCCCACTCTGGTATGTGAAGCAAAGTGTTTGGAGTAAAAGTATGATCAATTTACTCCAACAGCAGATGTAGTTATAGACTACAGAGGCTCAGGGAGGAACTTCCTAATACCTGCATGATCCTTCCCTCTTCAACTTAGACTCTATTGCAGTAGCACAGGATTAATCTGGGCAATCAACCACCAGTAACACAGAACAGCCTAATACCTGGCATAAAACATCCTCACTGCCACTATGATCACTGCACAGGCTTTCCACCTCCTGGCAAAATTGCTTTCCCTCATGCCCCAAACCTCTGAGAGGAGGAACATAAAATTGTTTATTTGATATTACAAGAACAGAGGAAACATTTATGGGGTAAAACATGAAGCAGCTTACAGATAGAGTCTGGAGGGAAAACATGATTAATTTAACCCCCACACTCACTTTAGAAAACCCAGACAAAATGTGTTAAACATATTAATACATAACAGAAAAGTAAAGAAGACGTGCAACATATGACTGTGTCTTCATTAATGCCAGACTACCATTTGGTACATTACCATTTTGTATGGCCACTATGCAATACAAATTTATGTCTAAGGAAGCACAAGCACATTTCTGTCAAGTTTGCCCAAATGCAGGATGGTGCATTCAAGCCAACTTCACATCAGCTGAAAAAGCACAAACAATATCTGTTTAGGTATTGTCAGAGTCACAGAGAGATGAGCAACATCTGACAGAGCAGAAAACCTACAAGTATAAGGTTAACATTAAAACTGGGGATGAAAAGTTATATTTACATGAGAGATTTGCATCTGTGGTTATGGGTTTTGATTAGCTTACAAGTGCCTTAAAGATGTATCATTAAATCAACAATCTAAATCAAGCCAATAAATCAATGTCTGTAGGGTAAAGAACAACAAAACATCCTCCTCTATACTCCTCTGTCCCCATTATGTCTCCCTTTAGAGACGTAAAGGCTTTCTCTAACTCTGCAGGCAATCTCATGTAGCATATGTTCATGTACCAGTTAAAATGTATCTACAGTAGAAGGGAGATGGGCAAAAAACCAAAAAACTTTCATATTAAATACAACTTCACACACATGTAGGAGAAAACAATTCAGAAAAGCCAAGTTAAGATTACAGACATAGCTGCTTAGATTGCCTAAATGAGACAATATGTATTATCTCATCTGGCATTAGCATGACTGAAACGAAACATAATTTGCAGTTGACGCCAACTGGCAGGAGACAAATGTTCATGGTAATCTTTGTATTTTTTTAAGAAAGTTCTTCTGTCTTAAATTACACGGAAAATGGATTGGAGGCTTTTGGTCTAAAAAGTACAAGGGCTGCAGATGCTACCCTGAGCTGTTAACTCACAGAAAAATGTGTCTTGAGTTTTTACAATTTAAAAGGACAAATCTAAAATTATGCCAGGTCAAATTGTCTACCCAGTACCTCTGTCTTCAAAAGCAGCCAAAAGCTGATGTCTGGGGAGGAGCATGAGAATAGTGTAATCATTTAGTCATACTTTCCCCAAATACGCTTGTCTCCAATAATTTGCAGCTCAGAGACTTCCAAAGCCAGAGGTCATGCTTATGTATTTAATAATCACTTATAGACTCTTTTTTCCATTAATTTTGTCCAGTTTCACTTCAACTTGGTATAAATTTTCAGTATCCACAACATCCTGTGGAGTTACACAACTTAATATATTTGCGTGACAAAATTCCTCTTTTTGCTATTCCAAACCCAACACCTGCTAGTTTCATTTTCATGCTCATTAGTTCTTGTACTGGGAGAGAAAATGAACAATTTATCCCTAAGCTCCTCACCACACCATTCATGTTTTTATAAAAGTATCATCACATCCCAGTTGTCTCTTCTCCTCACCCATTTAACTGCTGAAGAGTCACAGTGCTGAAAAGAAGATCCTCATCATGTCAGTAAGTATGAAGAGGATCCCATTCTGTTTTATTCTACATCATTAGAGCCTCAAGACAAATCTATTCTTAACCAGACAAACAAAACAGATGTGAAGTAATGAAAGGTAACCCAAAGAAAAGCAACAAAAATAGCTGGTGTACAAAACTCAGTGCCTGTGCAGAGAAAAAAAGTAGGTGATTATAGTCAAAAAACTACAATACACAAAAAATAATCACTTGCTTTGTCCTAGAGACAAAGAATGAGCAACTGTAGTATTAAATTGCTACAGGAAAGGAATTAATTGTATAAAACATAAAGAAAATTTTAACATGTCATGACATGTAAGGGAGACCACTGAGTTCCTTAGAACAAGTTACAGATGACAGATACAGATAATCCTAATCTGAGGCAGAAGAATGGGGTAGATGATGTCATAAGGTCTCTTCTAGTCCTATCTTTGTGATCTTCTTGGGATGTCAGGTGGAATCTCTTCCTCTCAATGATTTAAAAACAAAATAGAAAAGCAGGGGGTGTGGAAGGTTAAAGGGAGCTACGGGGTTGACTGCTCTGGAAAATAAGAAGTTACAACCTGCTCACAAATTAATTATTTATTGAGACACTTTCCTTGCTGAACTCCAAGGAGCCTGTGGAAAGAATGAGGGACCACCAGCCAAGAGCTGGAGACATTTTTCTGAAAATGTGGACTTCTATTCTCTGACCTTGCCTGGACATTCTTTAAATCTGGTTGGGAAGTGGAGGCATACTATGCAGAGTACAGTGCACATGAGTATGTGAGACAGCTCCGATGCACTCTTAAGGATTGTTTACCTACTGCACAATGCATGCAGTGAGCAACAGAAAAACAAGGTAAACTGTTGATACAGGCTAGTCAAACACCAAAAAATTAGACTATTCCTAAAGCTCTGTTTTAGACAGGACTTTCACTCTTTCACATCAACATGTACCATTCTTGCAGTAACCAAGCTGAAGAAAGGCTGGATATTTCCACACTCCAAATTCAGTACGATAAAAGGCAAGCTCTAATTCAAGCTGCCAGGGCTGTCATGGAATGCGGTCTGGGCCACTTAGATGTAAAGACTGTTTTATGGTAATTCCACTGATTTTATGCAGTCATGATTATGACTAATGACTGAATAAACATGTATATGCAACACAAACCTCATCCACATTCCTGCAAACTGGATACCTCTGCTAAATGATCTACCATCTCAGCAGTGCAATCAGCTGGGCAGTCTGCGGAATGTCTTATATGCCAGCTGTCATGTACTATATCTATTAGTACTTTTAAAAGCCCCAAAAGAGAGAAAAATGAGACCTTTGTTAACTCATTAAAGGGAAACCATACCAGATAAAAACTAGCTGGAGAAAAATCAATGCACAGAGACAGAAAGTGATGAGATGTAAGAATACATGAAACTTTTACTATTATGCCGTATTCGTCTCACCACTTAGGTTGAACTTAAAACGATTTTCTAAGAGCACAGAAACATATTCACAAATATGACTGAATATAAAATTAAAATACATGCTACTATTTCCAACACACAAAAGAAAAGAATACATTACAATATTAAAACTAGAACTTACACTTAAAATTTTCTTATAAACTTTAAATTACTCAGACCTGCCTGTGCAGAATGACATTCAGGTTTTATCAGGTGGCTATTCTGAAATAGAGTTACAATTGCCAAAATCTTCATGATGACCATGAATACCTACTGCCTTATTTTCTGAAAAGTTTCATAGAAGGCTGCAAGAACTAGAGTATTTTCACAAGATATTCTCCAGTATCTTTATTTATATTTCAAGCATATTTCAGTATGTATTATTCATCAGTACTAAACAGTTGTGCAGAAAGATGCTGCCTCTATTTGCTCAAAAGAACTCTGTGGAGGTACTCTGTACAAATACTGCTTTAGTTGTCATGACTGTCACTCACTCTCCCTCATGGGGATAGGGAAGAGAATCAGAAAAGAGAAAATTATAAAACTCATGACACTTTAATAGGTAAACCAAAAGCCGTGCATTGAAGCAAAGCAAAACAGGAACTGAATTAATGCTTCACATGGGCAGGCCAGCGCTCATCAATCAACACTAGAACACGGCTCCATCACAGGTAAAACTGACTTGGGAAGACAAACGTCATCACTGCAATCCCCTTCTTCTTCTTCTTCCCCCAGCTTTACTGCTGAGCACAATGCTGGTTTCACACCATAGAACTTGGCGTGAAACATCTCTGGAGCTAGTTGTGGTCAGCTATCATGGCTGCGTCTCCTTCCAACTTCTTGCTCATCCCAGTCTATTTGCTATCAGAGCATGAGAAGCTGAAAAGTCCTAGACATGGTGTGACCACAGCTCAGCAACAACAAAAACATCACTGTGCTATCAACATCAGTCTCATACTAAACCCAAAACACAGGACTATATCAATTATTATGAAGGAAAATAACTAACTCAGCTGAAACCAGAACATCAGTGAACTCCTAATATCTGATAGAATATGCACTCTTATCTGCAGCACCTTCTCTTCTGCAGGTACTTTAACAGCAGGAACAGTAACTATATTTACAACACTGTCTATATATATATGACTTATTAAACATTAAATAAAAAGCCTCACCCCTTTATATGAAAGTATTTTTGGCACAGCCTTCCCTCCAAACACTTACTGTTTGCAGATGATGTATCGAAGTAATGCGCACTTGCTAAGAGACAAAACAAGAGTACATAACCATTAAAGACAAATGTATCTACCAACACACAATACTGGTGTATTATCACCGCCACACACTTCAGTGATGAGGTCAGGTTTAGACAAATGAAAGTTCAATGAAAAGTCTGAAAAACTTGTTTACAATGATCCCAGACAAAAGCTTTGCAAGCTGCAATTCACTGACCTATGTAAACTGATTTGGCTTTCAGATAATCTCCCAGTGAATACTATTGCGAAATCTATAAACAGATGGCACCAACTGGCACCGTATCTGCAATCTTAGCAGAAGATCAAATAAATAGAGAGATTGAATTTATCTTCCCACATCACAGGTAATTACTTCCAAACAGGTTTAAGGGATTATCACTGAAAGCTGAACCAAGAAAGTCCTGTTATGGCTAACTTAAGTCTCAACCACCCTGAGAAGTCACACTGCTCAAACAAAACAGATTTAAAAACTATATGGCTTTTAATAAAATAATGCAACATTCAATTCAGACCAGGCTCTGGTTATAATTGCTACAATCATGATGCTGACCATCTCTATTAGCAGTAAACTCACAGGATTTTCTCCTAAAGCACCCCTACAGAAAAACTTACTTGGGATCAAAAGGAATGAAAAGGCTGACAAGCTACAGTCAAACTTTAAGGTAAAGTATCAGTTGTACTATTAAGGCATAGTATATTATTTTATCTACAAAACTTACTGCTATTGATCTGGAACAGAATGACAGCATTGATACTTATTGCTGAATTTCAGAAATTATGTACAAGAAAGGCATATAATGTATGCAATGTTAGGCGTCAGCAAGCATGAAGATCACTTAGTCAACTCTAAAGCTACTACTGTGTGTATAATTAAAATCCAAAACATATTCATCAGTAAGATACCACATAGAACACATCAGTCCAAAAATATGTTCACCACCTTTAAGAAGACATTAAGTACTAAGACAAAGAAGTCTGAAATACAGCAGTGACACCAATGACAAAGGAGACTGTACAGCTGCTTCAGCAATATTGCTTCATTGATTGTTTCTCAGCACTAGAAGCTGTTGAAGGTGAAAAAAATCAGCTAAAATAAGCCTTCCTTGCATGTCTAGGTTCATTACAGTACTCTCAGTGGCTGCAACACAAAATTATGCTTTCTTCAAGACATTTTTTGCTATTTTTATAGTATTTCATTCTCATGGTTCATCATTAAGTTCCTGTGTTTTCACCATGTGCTTCAGAGAAACCCTTAAAGAAACCCCAACCAACAACATCTAAACCAAAATACATAAGAAATATTTTAGGGAACAAATTGCTGCAGCATTCCTCTCATGCATCAATGTCTCAAATATTCTGGATTCTCCTTTGAAGAACCCACATCTAACTTAACTATAGAACTCCAAGCTGAAAAAGACAGTATGATTATGAGAACCAGAAGACAAGAACTGGAGAAATTAATCTTTAGCAAAATACCATGCTTTTTTTGGTTTTTTGTTTCATTTTTAAAATTACATTAGTGAATCAGAAACTGGAATCTATGTGAACAGCACAACAGTCTCTAAATATCTTTTGCTGGGATTTATTTATACTCAGTCATGGATACATACTGTAAGCATCCAGCTGCTATATTGCCACAGTTCAGAATTTCAGATACATTTCCAATCCATTCACATAGACTGGGTACATTTGCAATCAGCTGTTTGCTGTTGCAGCAAATTTATAATTTAATTATTTTCCCACTGTGCATTTAGTTTTCTTTGGAATTACCTACCACAAAAATGTCTTTTAGGAAAATACTTCTAGGAAAATTGATTACTCTCTGATTAACTGATGTTGAAATACTTATTGATGGTTAATGTCTCACCTGCTAGAGTTGTAAAGAGAAACAAAGACAAATTAAAAAGAAATTAAGGCCTCAATTAAGATCTGCATTTTTTTCCAAAATACATCACCTTCTGTCAGCAGTATAACATGAAAATATCACTTTATTTACAAGACAGTAAAACAGTACTTGTTTAGACAACTTTCACAGTATCTTGTCACATCTCCTGAGCAATTTTAAAAGACAAGGAATAATAATACCATTTTTTTAAACTAGGCTTTACAAATGCCTTACATTCAGCTTTATTCCAATTCATCCATAATGTAGGACAGTGATTTTAGAAGAAAGTTAGTTCCACTTTCACAGGGCAGATTTTTGGCACCACAGCTCAGGAGAATCCTGTCAATTTTCAAGAAAGCTAAAAAGCCAGAAGGGAAAGCTGAAAAGCCAGAAGGGAAAAAAGTCTTCGGTATTATTTTAACAGACTTGTCAACTATAATCACATCAGCAATTGTCTTTGCATCAAAAAAAGGGCTCTGAGAATCAGTAACATCTTCCAGCAACTTGCCACCTCCTTCCTTGTTCCCAAATGAGTTCAAAATGCTGACACCCCAAAATTATTTATCATGTAGGCAGAAAGCAGAGAAATGGGAACCCTTGAGAGGGAAGGGAGGCGCTGAAAATACAGAGGAAAGCAGGAAAAGGGAAGGCACAGAAACCCCTCGTTCACAGGGAAGGAATGGGGACATAAAACGGTTTCTCTTATTGCTGCCAGCAGCTAGAAGCTGAGCACTGCTCTTCTCCCCACAGGCTGGATGGTGTGAAGGGTCAGCCAACAAGAGGAGCTGTGTGTGCCTGGGTATGAACACATGTGTGTGTAGGAGGTGAGGACAGTTAGGGACAATGGGGCAGCCATCCTCACCCTCCCATTTCAAGCCTCAGAGCTAACAAACACCTCTGAGGCACACAGCAGCTTCACCAGGGGCTATTTCTATGTGGAGAGACTCTTTCCTTTTCGTCTTGTAACAAGCTAGGTCTAAGATGCTGAGGGTAAAATTCCTAGAAATTGTTTTCTTGCCTGATTTTTTTTTCCTTCTGATTTGCAGAAATCTTACATTAGCTAGGAGCTGCCATCCTGTGTTCAACACATCCCCTGCCTTGCAACCACCACTTCTCTTTTACTGGGGAGCCCTCCAATGGGTACTGAATGTCTAACAGAGTAGAATCTTCTGGAAACACAAATTTTGATGAATAATAATTCTGTTCTCCAACACACTCAGGAAAATAATCAATCTTCCTTTTCATGTAATTATTATTGAAACAGCAATGTCTACACCATATGCAAAATAAAACACCAGGTTTCTTGCCCTGGTTGCCAACTAAACAGTCACCTGCAGCTCAGTCAGGTTGTGCTGATGCAACAACACATAGCAGTTAATAAGTCACTGTCCTACTGTATTACAGAACACCACAAGCAAACTTCACAGCTACAAGCTAGAACGCGAAAAAGGATTGTGGCAATTATTGGCCTCCTTTCAGTCTTTGCCAGCCATACTTTTCATCCTAACTCACCAGCCCAGCACAATCAAGACTGTCTTAGAAGATGTAGAGGAACGATGCTTTGATTAAATAAGTAATAAAAATAACTGTAACATTCTTACACAGTAATGCTGCATCCATTCCCAGGGATTTACAGTCAGAAAAGAAAATGACACACTATTACTACTTGCCTGACATGTGGGTACATCATCATGCAAACATTTCCCAGAATGCTTAACAAAAACAGACGATTTACTAAAAAAAAGATAAAGTGGGCAATTTCCTCCACACTGATTAAACCCACTGCATGACTCAGAGGGAGCAATCCTGTGAAGAAAGCAGTGATGTGATTAAAGCTGGAGTGGCTGCAACTAGCACATGGAATGAAAAACTGAGCAACGTTCCCATGAAACCCTGTCTGAGATCAAACCTTCTCATTAACAGCTATCTCACCAGCCTGCCTATACCCTGACCTAACAATGCATGACCATGGACAGAATACTCAAGAAGATCCCAGAGACCTTATATTTTTGTGGTATGTTTGATTCCGAAAAAATAAAATGTAATGTCACTGACATTTCCCAGTTAGCCACTCTTTGTGCACAGCATAAGTTTAGGTTTACATGAATTACTATAAGGAGCATAACGTTTCTGTGACCAAAGCAAACCCACTGAAAGCAATAGAGCCCCTTGCAGGTATAATCTTGAGCAGTCAGAGCCCACGCAGGACTGGGACCAAGGAGACATCTTTATTAAGGAATCTCTAATGGTGCCTAAAAATGTTTCCCTAAGAAAGCCAAAACTTGCTATTAACGTATATAATATTTTCTTCTGGATGAGATCAGATAGAGCTCTGTAATTATGCTCATTTATTCCTACTTATACATCTCTCGTTAGGATGCACACATTCGCAGCATGTCGTCCGCTTAGTTCTGGCTTGGTGTAAACTCACTATGATGGTGCAACGCTGCTGCTCTGCCACCAGGTACTGGCAGCGTGTGCACTTGTCTGGACACGGCACTGCCAACCCATGCTGTTTTATTGCTCCAATGCACTCACAACTTCTGAATTATGGGATCCAATCTCACCGGTGTGTTACTGAGTGCCTTTGGAGTGACACCTAAACTACCAAAAAAGTGCACCGTTAACCTCTGTCACCTACTTCCGGCCTTTCCCTGAAGGGCCCTAAAAACTAAAATACACACACACATACACACACATCCCTCCCTCAAAATCTGGTCCCAGAAACACGAATATGAAGAACTCGTCAGCGATGTGAAGGCACCCAGATGAGCTCTGAACCGTCGCACTCAGAGGCAGCTCGCGGAAAGTCAAGAAGCTCCCGTGCCCCCGGGGAGAGGCTGCAGGTGCCCGGGCCAGGGGGAAGGCCGGGGCAGCCCGCCACCCGCTACCCATCCCGCACGAAGCCGACCGGGGCCCCCCGACGGGCGGTGCCCCCCCGGCCCCGCCCCGCTCCTTACGGTGAGGAGGGAGCGCGGCCGCCCCGCCGCCCCGCGGTGCCGGACGTGTGCGCTGAGCGCGGCCAGGCGCCGCGGACCCCCGCCCGCTGGCCGGAGAGAGCTGCGTCCCGCCGGGAGCGGCTGCTCGGCAGGACCGCCGCGCGGGAGGGTGGGGAGCGGGGAAGGAGGGAGCGAGGGAAGGAGGTAGCCTGGGAAGGAGGCAGCCTGGCGGCAGCGGGCGCCTCGCCGGGTCGCGCCCTGGGTCCCCGCCGCGCTCCCCGTGGGGAAGGCGCCCGGGTGCCGTCCCGCTCCGCCGCTGCCCCGGCGGTCGCCGGGCGGCTCCCGCCGGCGCCACAGCCCCGTTCTGCCGCCACCTCCGCGCTGTGCCCCGTCCCGCCGCGGCTGTTCCCCGGCCTGTCCCTAAGGCTACAGCCCTGGCCCAGGAGAAGCAGCAGCCCGGCCGCCGCTCGTGCAATGAATGGAAGCGCAGCCAACGGTCCCGGTCCTCCCTCCCGTCCTCCCAAACCCCGCACAAATTCAGTGGTGCCGCTGCCTCACCGCTGCCGGGCAGAGGCGGCTCCTCCGCGCTGGGGCTCCGCTCTCACCGCCGCCTCCGGCCCGCGCCCCGCCGGGCTCACCCTCCTTCGCTCCCGCCTCGACCATGCACCGAGGGAGGAGGAATGGGATCCCGGCGTGGGCCGACCCTGCCGCCCCCAGCCGGAGGGAGGGAACCGCGGCGAGGGCGGGGAGGGACGGGACGCCCAGCCCTGCCCAGGACCGGCCCCTCACACTGACGACTGACGTCCCCCGCTCGCACACCGCCGGCCGCGGGGAAGCGCCCAGAGCGGGGCCGGGCGGGAGCCGTGCTGGGGCGTGGACTCACCGCGGCCATGGGCGGGCTGGCGTGCCCCAGTCGCTATCACAGCCGGGGAGAGAGGCTCTGGAAATACCCCAAATAATCGCTGCCCCGCCATGCTGGAGGGGTTCTCCATCTGCCCTGTCCGACACATAGGCTGAGAACGGACCGGGCAGCACGAACTGGCTGTGTCAGGCCCGGTATTGCCTATTGCATGTCGCGTCACAGTCTACCCCACCGGGCCTAGCCATAGTGGATGCACTGAATGGTAAACAGCAACTCCTCCTATCCAAAAATTCCTCTTGGTGTACACCTTCAGAAATACAATTTATATTGCAAGAGAATGTCTAAAAAGCCTACAATGCTTCTGTTTTCAAACTTTTTTCCCCTCAGAACAAGCAATTTCCCACCAATAACTCTTTAAAATCATATTTAACACTCTTCCAGTTTCAAAGCAACACTCTGATGACCCAGGCTTTTCCAGAACTTAATTTTTAAAGTACCTTGAGATGTCTTATGCCAAGCACATATGTGTCGACAAGCAGTGACACTCATTTAAAGCATCTACAGGGAAAATTAAGGTTTAGGCTTGGACATGTCTCGGCATGTCTCTGCTATCCCACACTGTTGCACCCTTGTGTAATATGCTGCTCGTTGTAAGTGGATGACAGGTGTCTAACTTCATACAGCTCATCTCAGTGTCAGCTTCACTTGCTAGATTGGAACTGGCTGTTGCAACAGATACAACCAGCTGCTAAGTTGGTCAATAAAATAAATCACTTTTGGTATTTCAGAGACATAAACGAAGTGCTACACCACTGCAAAACTTGATTTGCTGCAGCTAAAGCTGTCCTCCTGAGAAAAAGTAAGGAGTTGTCTTTTCACTGCTATTGGAACAGTATCTTTCACAAACACTGCATTTACTTGAAGCTATGGCTTTTGACTAAATTATCCTTTTACTGCTGTGATACAGAGCAATCAGTGCAGGCTGATCCTGTTGACTCCTTGGGACTCCAAAGTCTTCAACTCTGCAAGATCACATTCCATCTGACTGGACCCAGTTGCTGGATCTGTGCTTTTTTCATTGGTGTCTGCTGCTCAGAAAACCAAAAGCCAGAAAATGTTCTCCCAGGTACATAGGTTGAGGAAGAAAAAACAAATACAAAACTCCAAGAATTATGTTCCTATGGCAAAACCAAGAAAAACTTATACAGCTCTCTACACTTACTGATAATGGAGCATATGCTTTCATGTCTGATTATTGTCCAAACTTCTGTCCTTACATTACTTTTCTTTTTCTGGACAAGTCATCAAACGAAACATTCTAAAAAAAGTTTTATTAGAGACATTTTTGAAAGTTCCCATTAGAGAATCTGAAAATTAATTTTCTACAAAATAAGGGTGTCTTTGTAAAGCTGAACTTTCTGTGACCTTTGAGAGCAGCTACTTTAACATACAATAGGAGACAACTCAATAGGTCTGTCCAAAAATAAACAACTCTTTAAAGAATATTTTAACCCTAGAGACTTCACACAAGTAGCATACTGACAACATTATTCAAAAACACAAAGTTAACGTATTAGTCATATTAGTTTTCAGAAAGCTATGAGGCCTTTTGCATTCCAGTTTTGGAGTGCACTTTGAGCTAATACCCACAAATATGTATGTCTGCTACTTTTGAATTACTTTTTTTTCTGAAATAGATACATGCTCCACGCTATTTCAAAAAGATAGAACCATGATTCAACAACAACAATGTGAAACTAAAAAGTACAAAGTCTGCATTGCAAATATGTGCATAGCGAACACCAGTTTTCTCACTATTAGCTTTTTAAAAGGTATATCTATTAACTCTTAAAAAGATAAAGTTAAATGCTAATTGATTTAATAAAGCTTAGCTGGAATGAAGGGAAAGAATTATTAAAGCATTCCCATATATGAAGTCACCTTTTAAACATAGACACCCACATGTGTCCAAATCACAGTTAAGTCTCACAGCAATTAACAGACTGGATATAAAGAGTGATGTTGTGATGGTTGCCAGCAGCATTTTTTTCTTTCTCCTCCATTAATTGTTTAAAAACTGTTTGCTATTTAAAAATACACAATAGGGACAATTACACAGTGCTGCTATCAGTAAATGGTAATGTGCATGCTTAGCCACTGGATAAAGTAATTACTAATGGGAAAGATGACACCTAATGATAAGCAAATGATAACCCATGGAACACTGATAAAATTTTAAAGAAACTTATTACTGACTTACAGCTCTGCATGTAACACAAAGGGCAACCATGTCTTAGAACATTTTCATTTGGGCTAACAGATAGTCTGACCCCATTGGATCCTGTCTGATCCACAGCACATATTGTTACAGGTACTTTTTAGTATACTACCTGGATGCTAAAAAGAAAACATGTGTGGCAAGCACAGTGCATCAGCTTGTGGGGCTGAACAAGTCTATGACTCAGAAAAACTGCCACTAACAAGCAGTTTTCACAAAGAGGTAGGAAGTAGCACACTGAAATACCCTGATGTAGTCTGAAGGCCAAGGATTGTGACCCTGGCAGATCTAAGCATTGCATAAAATTTTTCTTAATTTTGACACTTTTTTATTTGGAATTGGTGCGAGGAACTTGGTATTTCCTTCTATCTAAGTAGTGGGGTTTTAATGCTAACTAATTACTATATTGTCTTTGATGTGCAGCTCTAAACATTTTTATTTAGCTTTTCTTAAGCCCAACTGCACAAACAAATAACTCATCACCAGAACTTAGCACATACACGTTATCCAAACAGGAAACAGAGACGTCAAACAAGCACACTTTGGATTAAGTAATTTAAGAGATAAAAAATATGATATAATGTTTTTTACTTTTGCTCACAGATCTTTCCAAGTATTAACTTCATAGGCATTAATTTGTTTAGTCAGTTTTCCTCCCTAAATATTGGTTTACTTATAACCACAGATAGAAATAAGTGATCTCATTTTGCTTGATCAATTTAAATTCTCCATGGACTGTTAGAATGAAGGATTATTTTACCCTGAAGTTCACCTGAACAAATACAGCCTTGGATGTGGCCCAAAAAACATTCTCTGAAGGTTGTAAGAATAGAATATAGACAGTGTAGACAAAACAGGATATCAGAAAGTACAACCAAAGAGACTACGACATCCAAATAACTAGCAAATAACATACAGGTTTGAAAGAAAAACAGACACTATTTGGCTCAAAATTATGTTCTCACTTAGCCTGTGAATAGTCACTGGAAACTATTAAAATATTGGATAAGATACAAAAAATTCTATATAGAGCCTACAAAATGCTAATGAACAACGTGAATATCATGTGCATATACTGGAATTAGTAGCTGGGCTTAAGAGCATATAAATCAAAACTTCTTAAGCTTCAGATATATTCATACTAGATTTGTTCCCTCATCGCACTTACTCTTCTGTTTCTTTTTGTTGATATTTTGGTTTTATTTTTAAGTGGCTGTTGTACCAACATCTTCTCACTGTGGAGGAATGGAATAAATATTAATATTCTATTCAAATGAATGATCTGACTACAGAAACAAACAGGGAAGAATCTTTTTGAGTAAAATAATGTTAAAGAAAATGCTGCATTTGGAACTTGTCCCAGGAACTCCAAGGAAAATGGGAAAAGAGGAGTTAATAGGCAGAAGATGGTGGGAAATATATAAAAGGGAAGACTCAGCTCTGGAAGAGTGAGGAAATTGAGTTGGGACATGGGTGCTATTTTATTGTGGGTTTTTTGTTCTTCTACCCAAAAGAAAAGTAAGATGTAAAACATATAAATTTTATATGAAATAAATCTTCAAGAGAATGTGTCTTTCTCAAGTAACACTTGGTTTTGTTTGCAGCTTCAGAAATTTCAGTTTTGTAAGCACTTAGCTATGACATTTAATTTCTCAGTAGTTCATTGCTCTAGTGTCAACCCATACATGATGTTGCAGAAAGAATTTGATGTCTCTACTGTACAGCTGCATAGTGACAGTAGGGATTAAAAAATAAATAAAAGAAGACAAGACATTTGAAGAATGGGAAAACCCATCTGTTCATACTGGAGACTTCAGGAGCAAACGAGAAATGAGAAGAGGCTGCGGTTAAGCTAAAAAGGTCATTCAAAATGATCACTCTATGGTGTAGATAATAAAAAAGATGCAAGAGCATCCACAGTGGATAACAGCAATACTATATTGAATGTATAGATTTCAGAGGAAAAGAACTTTATAGCTCAGGTCAAAAATAAAGTTAATGTTAGAATTGTAGCCATACGTAAAGAAAAATTATTACCTCAAAGTTGTTATGTACAGAATCAATGTGCAGCATCTAGACTTACCAGCATGTCATGATCTAGGGAAAGATCAGTGCTGAGTAGCAGAAAGCATGGAGATGTCTGCAGAGAGAAAGAAAATAGGAAGAAGATTTGGAAGGAAAGACTGGGAGCTGTCTTAAATCATACTGAATCTGAACTGATTACTTAATTCCAATATATCCAGAGACATATCTTGAGATTTTCATCTCTACAGGAGAAAGAAGTTGAGGGTGACTCAGGAAAGCTAGTCTAATAACCTATTTAGATATGAAGAATAAGTGAAAGGGGTGAAGGACAGGGCTGCTTAAGCCTCTGTGGGAAAGCAATGAAGAAAGCACTCTTCCAGACATACAGACCAATGCAAGGCAGCAGCAGGCATTCATCAAAATAAAAACAAATTTTAAAAAAGTCAGCTAAAACAGTGTCTCAGAGTCTGAGGCCTTTAAAAAGAAAGCAACATGAGAAGAGACAAAGGCCTGTGGTGGGTGTCTGAGATATCTGTTGACCCTGGCTGAGTATTCTGGGGTCTCACATTCCATCTCTGAACCAAGCTGGGTGTTTTGGGGACATTAATTGTTAAACTAATTTGCGACTCAGCCAATATAATATAATAGAAGAATCTACCACTGTATTTTAAGAAGGCTTTAATTGAATGCAGACACTCAGATTCACTGAAGGGATCCAGATTTATCACTGTGCCTAATCTCTATTTTTGAAACACATATTATTGTAACTAGTATGTAAAAAAAAAGCTGTCTAGCCAAATAAATGCTGCCTGACACAACAGCAGTAACAGCTATTTTATCTCCTTTCCCATAATTTGGCGCTGTAGGATAGAGAATATTTTAAAGTGCACTTTGATGCAGTAATTAATGGGAATTTAAATTATCAGTATCCTTTCAACTGAACAAACCAAGACATCCATTAGGTATAAATAGTTAAAGAGATTGGGTTTTAAATAAGATATTTAATTATTGAAATTCCCACATTAATAACCAGCTATGATAATCTGTTTCTCTTCTAATATCCTCAGGAGTGCTGAGAGAAATTGTACACATTCAAATGACTGAGAAAGCTACTACACATAAAACATTTTAAATTACTCAATCAACTCATATATCCAGTTGAAAAAAGCAACTCTGATACCTTCTTTAACTACTAGCTTATTCATCCACAAATGAGGCATTTTCTAGGACTTTTTCCAAAATATCCTACAGTTCCACTGGCTATGTTACAAATTATAAAAGGAAATACCCTAGTGCTATTTCTAGGAATTATATATCTCAAAAATGTTTAATGTTTCATTCATCAGTGTAAACATCATTAGAGATAAATCTCAAAGATTGTAACATTGCCAAGTTTTTCAAAGCAATTTTACACTTGAAAACTTTGCTTAAGAACTAGGAAGATTCACCCAAACTATCCAAAGAAATTCAGTGAAAAAGTCTTCTTACTCCATATTCCCAGTTATATAATAACTGCTAATAACCTTTTTCAGAATTAAAATTGGTATTTCTAGGAATTCTGACTTAGGGATAATTCAGACATGATTACATTGAAGTTTCCTAGGCACCACAGCAAGAGCAGCACAAATCAGAGCAGTTATAGACACCCACTACTCCCGCTGGCAGTTTGTGCTGGTTTTGAGCTAATTTCTACACATTCCCCACATTCAAGGATAGGAAGTGGATTCTTAACATATTTTATGCTTATCTGGGTGATCAGGATTTTACACACTGATCATGACATTGCCAAGATCCAAAGAAGGAACAAACAATGATGCAGATTGTTTTTTGTTGGATTCCCCTTTGTTGTGGTCTAGTTTGGTTTTTGTTGGATTCCCCTTTGCTTTGTTTATCCTGTAGACTGCCGCATTCCCACACCTTACACTCTGATAAAACTGTCCTTACAGAAGATATAATTATGCCCTCCAGCACAGAAGTGTGAATTAGTAGTTTATCCTTGTCATCTTGTCAGCTATCTGTAATATCTCTAATCTTTTAGGATGTTTTTGACATCCCTGTCTTGTCTCGTGTGGCTCTAGTTTCACTGCTTTCCTTTCCTGCTCCTATCACAAATGTATTGAAACTCTTCCTACTTCTAATACTGATATTATGAAATTATCACAACCATCTCCAAAATAGGTTAAATAAGCATTCCAGGCACTGTAAAAGAAGGATAGAATTCTCAGGGTAAACCATGGAGTCTTGAATCACACTTTCAACCTTGATCATTGTTTCTCCCTGAGAAACCTTTACCTTCTGTTTTCAGGCTTACTGATTGTAAAGCCACATTGCAGTGAAACCATGCAGTGTCAGACTTTTGCCAGCACTATATATTTTGGTTTATCTAGAACTCTGAAAATAAATTAAAAACAAAAACAAAATACAAAAGGAGTTGTTGTATGTTTAAATTTAAGCTTCCTGAGAAGTAACTCTTTTACCATCTGCTTGGACCTTGCCACAACCTATCCCAATACACTCAAAAAAAAAAGGCCCCTAATCTTTGGAGGGCATATTGTACACCAACATCTTCATTAGCATAATGTATTTAAGTTTTCCAGAAGGTAGTTAGCACATCATACATCATTTAAAAAGAAAAAAATAATAACATAAAGACAATTTTAGCTATAGAATACCTGAAACACCCATCAAATAGGAATTTTAATTTATAATCTTACAAGTCAGACATACTCTCTTTGAAAAAACCTCTGACAGCATTAACACATCCTGTAGGACTACATCATGTTTATGTGAATGGCCTCACAAAAGCACTAATCTGACATGTGACAGATTAAAGAGATTCAGATGTCTTAAGAAGCCTGCGGGCACACAAGTTCATGTCTCTTACCAAGAACTAAAGATATGCACATACATACTGACAATAATTTGGGGATGATCTTTTAATGTGAAGGATCACATACAGTCTACATAACCTGGGGTAACCTGGATCTTGCTAAAAGAAAATATTTGTGAATTGGAAAAATGCTTTTTAAGGTTGAAGCGTGTATTTTTTATATGGCCTGCATACTAACTGACACCAGCTTTTCTTCGTCAATAACTAATCACAATTATGTACTAAAAATTGCAATGTAGCAATTTCCTTGTAATGGGGCAAACTACGGAGTATTATGTTAACTTCCTCAGCACAAGGCCATGTGTTCTGAATTTCAGCAGGAAAAAAAATGGAACAGGTACAAAGAGGTTTAACCACAATTCTTAAAAAAACAACACTTTTGAAATCAGATTTCATTGTTCATTGCAGGACACAACACTAAATTTAAGTGACCCTTAATAATACATGCTTTCAAAGAATATATATACTGAATAAACGATGACGAGTGGGGCATTACTGGGTTAAAACCAGCAAACAAACTGGCTGATTTTACCCTACATAGAAGAAAACATATAACTTCAGAACTTTTTCAGAACTCAAAAAGGAATCTATTAAGAAACCCCAAATTTGTGTCAGCACACTAACAATTGCTCCAGTATCTGAAGCTCTTAATGACACAGTAATGAAACCTTTTTTTGGATAAGACTGTTAAGCCAAACAAATGCAATAAACGCTCTCTTTTTACATAACCCACTGAGCTGTCTTCAGAAAGATCATAGTTCTGCATGAAGCTTCTTTGAAAATATTCTGCCTTTTCATTATAAAATGGCATTTCTGTAAAGTAATACTCGGACTTTGTATTTCAGCTTAATAAGAGCTTGTATGTATAATTAAGGCACAAAAAGTTCATCTAGTGTTTTGGCTTTAAATTCCATGTAATTGACCTCACAAGGTTGCATCAGTAAAGACTTGTGTTCGCCAGAATGATGGCTAAAAGAAAACTTAAAAAATAAATTTGATGACAGTGAAAACCCTGCTGATGGACTTAAGGTATTCTCCTGTAGGAAGAATTTTCTTTCTCCAATTATTCACTGAAACATGAATCCATCACTTTGTTTGATATGATATCTCTATATCAACTTTAAAAGAATGTGAAAATCATGCCCGATATAAGTACAGGAGACCTGTTTAGGAGCTTTTGCTAAAAAGGCTTTTGCTGGAGGTTGAGGATTCTGGACAACAGGCTGCTGAATTTCTTTAGGGATCCAGCCCTTTGCTAAAACACACATTTTTCACTAGTGTTAGTTTTCCTTTAAATTAAAGATCGTAATTTTCATAACAACTCCTTTTACCGTATTGCTCATTAACCCTTTAGGTGCATATCTGCATGTTAGCATGAGAGATTTGCTGGGATCTCCAACTCAGGATTCTACTAGTCACATCATAAAAACTCAGAATTTGAATCACTATCTTTAAATAGGTTGGTGGTCCTCATGGAAAATTACACTTACTTTTCACAGCTCTTAAAGTCATCTACACTGCAAACACTGCACCATCTCGCTATACGGTGTGTAAATTTCTCTTCTATTGGTTTGTGTACGTTCAGTGATAACCCTGTCTGCTGATGAGTCAATTGCCTTGTCTCTGCAAAATAATCAAATAATGTTATTCCCTGATAATGGTCAATTCTGACTGCAGCATAAAACTTGTTTCCACAGTATCTATCCTTGTTAAAGACAGATGCCTTGGATCACACACGTAGAAGCACAACAACAGCCTTTTATTTCTCAAAGACTCTCTCATACACTAAGTTATACTTCATCTTTAACTCTGTTGTGTGTAAGTAGGAAACTTTAAATTGCATTTTTATGTTTTCGTCTTTGAAAGAACTAAATTAGCTGTTTAAGAAGTGATGAATGATCTATATTAAAACACAAATGAAAATAATTAGCTGGAGAAAACAGTAATGAAACATTATAGTGATTAGTCCTAGGAATTCATGCTTTCCTTATTTGAGCAGATAAGATGGAATCAAAACAATAACTTGGACAGAAACAATACTGATGTTGCAAGGACATTGCAATTATTGAGAATAATTAGGAAAAATAAGTAAGAGCTGAGAATTAAAATACCACAAATGATTAAAAGTAAACATTGTTAATGATGATAATTATAGAGCTACTTAAGAGAAAAGGAAAGAGAAAGTAAGAACTAATTATGGAGAAAAATAAGGCACATATTGACCAAGAGTATTACATAGTTATTAGTGCATGTTTTCCTGTAGTTGCAAAATATCCATAAAGAGGTAGTGAATAAATAAAATTGTAATATTCAAAGCCGAAATAATAGAAATTGCTGTTTCAGTGTATAAGATCTTACTGAGTGATTGCCTACATCTTAGAGCTTGGTATCATAGCCAAATTCAATAATTACATCAACAGTAGTTCACAATATAGTACTAAACAGACAAAATATACATGGTGGCCCCCATGCAATAATAAGGCTGTCTAACTATCCCACAGAAACCTTTAAAAGATGGGGGTTTCATATAAGGTTCAAAGGTTTTCATAGAAATCTCTAAAAGATGGGGGTTTCCTAGTTGAATACATTTTAACAAAATTACAAATTTCAACTGGTACTGTTTCTCTTAAGATTTTTTTTTCCTAGATTTTTCTTATGTGGTATTCAGGGGACAGTTACACAAGAAATTGGTGGGTACATTTGCAAAGTCACTGAATGACAAGTAAGCACAGCTCATATTTTAACATCAAAATTAATTCAGCTGATGATCTTTCCTGGGAGTCACATTTCATTACAAATTGTTGCAACAATTGTAGCACTTGCAGAAAACCCTAAAGTAGAAAATTTTAAAGTATAATTTAGTAAACTAAGAAGAATTACACCTCTTTCTTTTGACAAAGTGATGCTTTGTTGTTGTGTTGGGGAATTCACAGCATGTCCAGGACACAGTACACAGTCTTTTCTAGTGCTGCAGGAAGAAAGTCAAGGTGTAAGGTCATTAAGGAATGGTTCCATGAAGCAGTTTCTGACCAACTTCTGACATTGAAAATTAGGGCTGAAGTCACTGTTAATATGCAGAGTATATATTCTGGCCTTGAAACAGCAAACAAAAAACCCTAGCCTTGTATGGCAAGGTGCCCATGGTTTCCAAGTGATGTAACAGCAGCAAAATTAATAAAACCCAAAGTTGAGGGTATATCAGGAGCTTTTATGTGCATCCTTTACTTACCATGTGTATGCCAGTCTTCTGGATTCACACATTTGGAACAGTCACTGTTTCTAACAAGTTAAGATTCTTGTGGTTTTGGCTATCTGATTTCAATCAAAACATGTGACTCAGAGCCAAATCATGGTATTTTTTTAAGTGATTGTAGGCCAAGTGGTCTTCAGGAAGCACAGAGTACATGCAGTGAAAACAAATAAGACGCACCTTTTTATTTCTCATCTGTCATAATAATTAAAGAATGATAGTGGCCCTGAATCTCTATCGGTCCTATTCTAAACATAATAAGTGAATCAGTCTCTCTTTAAAAAACAACCAAAGAGGAAACACTGTTTTATTCCTCATAGTCTGGTCATAAAAAATAAAATCCAGTGAATAAATATTTTGCAAGTCACCGGTCTGTTAGATAATTTAAATGACAGGTATCTTACTTTTCTTATATAAATACAGAGGAAGAAGAAAAGTGCAGTAACTCACAAGAACAAAAATCAGGCGTTTTTACCCCCATACTTGGGAAAACCGTATTTATTACCAGAGAAGTGGATGGTCTGTGCCAGAATTTGAACAAGTGATAACCACGGCTTGAGGCACAGATCCAGATTCAAAAAGCTGGATAAATATAAGGAGGTTACACATTTAGGCATGTAGTGAATCACCTGAAATGTCCTTAGCCCCACAAATTGATTTTCAGTGGAATTATTCTGCATTTAGAACATGAAAAAGAAAAACAAACATAATAAAGCGTTCAGCTAAAATAACTTGGAAATAACTGAATACGTAAATCCAAGACCTGGGTTAACATGGTTGTACAGTAAGTTGAACTACATTCAGCATCTTTATATTTCTTTATTTTTCTCATAATGTTCAAACTAATAAACTTCAACTATAACATTGAAATTCAGTGTCACTGATCATAATTCATCATGCTAGCAATTTTAACTATGTAATTAGGATTTCCTGTTGTTTTTTCCCCTGATTACACTATTTCTTTATTTAAATATATAAGGCATTTTTGTCTCTAACATCTTCCAGAACTGCACTAAAAAACTCCATACCAGAGACAGTAAAGAATGCATAAAAGAATGACCCTTAGCCTCATAAGTCAATGGAGAAAGTTGGTATCACCCTCACCAGCAGCACATTCTGTCAATGCATCTCAAGTTGCCAATTTCATCACATTTATGATAAGATGCAATTATGGCTGGAAGAGTCCCACAGTCCTGCCAGATTCCTCAAGGATATTAGCACTTGTATGATTGCAGTACACAACAAAGACATTGCTAAAAAATCAATGCATCAATCAGGAGGAATTTGGAGACTTTGAAGTTTAAAAAAAATAAAACACCAGTGTGGGAAAGAGAGGCAGCTACAACAGTTAGGTACAGTTGTGTTTGTCAGGTTTAGTTAAATGACACACTCTTGGATAAGAATTTTATTCTTAATTTGTTAGCAACATATGTAGAAATAACTTTTCTTTTAAAAATAAATTCATTAATATCAACAGTTATTTGAAAGTACTTGTTTTATGTGATCTTTTCCCGCAAGGAAGAACTAGCAAAATAGAACGGAACATTAATCATCATTAACCATGAGTCTCAGGTTTCTAATTAAGGGAGTGCAGAGCCTGAAATTGCACTTCCTTAACACTGTTGCCAGTGTTCCTTCCTCCCAGCAGCTAATTTCAAAAGGGTATGCAGAAAGTCTGAGTTGTAGTTGTTGGATCTATGAAGAACAGTAAATGTAGTAAATGCATTCTCTTCTAAATCACTCTCTGCTTTGAAGGCAATGCATAAACTTCAGATGTACACAATTCACTAAGAGTGACAATGAAAAATACCCTCATCACATCCTAGAAGCACAAAATCATTGTGCTGGAATTTACTGTTGCAACCTCCTTACGGTAAACATATGTAAATGTACAGGCTTTTATTTTTCTAATTTACATTCATAGTTTCTGTCACTGTTTGGGTACAGACCGAAGCTAAAAGTCATATACCAGAGGTGTCAGCTATAGGTAAGTACTCAAACTCAAAAGTGTAGAATTCACCAAAGCCTTGCTATTATTTTACCCAGAAATTTGTACTAGCTGCAGGAGTGGACTTCTCAGAATTTCTTCTGAAAGTCCAGAAAATATCAGTTTTAAGAAATGTTCCAAAAATACTTATCTCTTCAAAAGGATCTTTAACAGATTAATCTCAGAAGTGACTAAGGAGGCTCAATGTATGTAAAGTGCAGCACATATATTAAAAGCACGAACAGCAAACAGATTTCCTAACTGCTGTCCTTACTTCATTTGTTCCTGCTACAAACAAGTCTTACGGAAGTTTACGCAGTTCCAACTGAGTTTGCAGTTTGTATGATGCTTGAAAATAATCTGATTTTTTCAAATAGCACTGAGGTCTTCCAATGAAGTCAGAGGGCATGCTGACACCAGCATGAACTTGAACAAATCCTTAATGAGAACAAGCAGCCAAAGCAACTAGATAATTTTCCTAGTCCAGAGTCCAGATACTTTGCAATTACTGTTGTAAAAATACATATCCATCACAGAAAGGTAAATAAACAGAGATGATAACAGCAAGTAAAACTGTGTGTCAAGATGTTTGTTCTTTCAAACTGATGTTCTCTCAAACTGATATTCTACAACTGATGCAGCCATGGTCATTGGATGAGCAGCCTTATGCGCCATTAGGACAGAAGTGTGCTTGAAGAGACATACTGTGCTTACAGAAAAATTGTGTTTTAAAATTGTACAGCTGCCCTTAACCATAACCATAGCATCGGCAGAGAAATAACGAGCCTGTCAGAAAGAAATTACAGACTGACTAGAACTGAGTTACTCACTCTGAGCATGAAAAGATCCAATTGTTACCACTGCATACATATGCGGAAGCATGCCACCACCACATGCTTGCTAGAGACCAGATATTAAAAAATAGAAAAAAGGGACTAATATCTTTCTAATTACTGAATTCTTATTGGTATGAACAAACACAGCTCTGTTGGCTACAGTCAAGCTGTATCAGCCTCCCACTATGAAGATCCTGTCTCTTCTACGACTTTTTATTACTCATGAGTTTGGAACAATAGGGCTGAAATCAGAAAATGTAAAAACATGAATTCTCAGTGAAACGTGCATAACTAGACAATGATGAGAGCAGGAACTGATAAGAGAAAGGCCAGGCCATGAAGTTTTCGGTTTGTACATGCCAACAAATCATTAAATGTGAGTGAGGATTTACAAATGCTACATAGCTACATGATCTGAAAATCTGTTCTGCCTTTAAGTTTTTGGTTTACTGCCTTTGAGAGGAGAGGAATGAAGAGTGTCAGATTACAAAGTGGAATTCCTACTGCTGACCAGAAAACATTGGATTTCCTTGTCTGGACCCTAAGGGAAAGAACAGTAGCCACTGTTATGGCCTTTTGGAAGTTGATTCCTAAGCAGTAATGTAAACTTAAATATGGGCCCATTTTAAAAATACAGAAATCTCCTAAATTTACTGGGCTCTCTGTCTCTGTGGGCTTTACTATGGGTCTACCAAAAGAAAATTCTATCTTAAACATATTTCTTTATACGGTTTATAGCTGTAATTTATTCTTTCTTTAAAACTTTCATTCCAAGTTTTTGAGCAGAAGGATGAGAAAATGGAGATCATAACATTTTCAATGCAGTAAATTTTATTAATGACAGCTCCTAAGGTCTATTCTGCAGGTCTGTTCAGAGACTGAAGTTCAAAGAATAAATGCATGTTTGCTAACTTTCTCTAGAGTAATATATAGATAACTTTTTTTTTAAAGATAAACACACAATGAAAAAAACAAAAACAACATTAAGCAAGAATAGAATGTTTGCAATATGCATATATTTAAAAACTAGTTATTAGCTGAGACAGTAACTCAGCTGATTCAGAGTTATCAGCTGAGAGAGTAACTTTCTCCTCTTCCAGCAGTGATATAGAGTAACAGTTGTCATCTTCTCATATTTTCAGATTAATGTTCAAAATAAGCCATGATTCCACTACAAATATAACTTAACCAGTGAACAATAATCAAAGAGTTTTCCCTGAACTACAACAATCATTCCAGTTTGTATGATAAACAGGAGTATTTAATTCTGCTCTACAGCTTGACTGGGCCAGTTTATAAAACAAACTGGAATCATGACTGCGCTCGGGTTGAGTGACCAACGCCCCGAACAGAACTTTTCCAAGCACTGCCCTATCTGTATTTCTCACAATATGCTGTCCTCTCCACCTTTTCACATGGGCAACTAAGACACATGGATGTGACTTAATCATTAATTAATTCTGAATCTTCTTACGGCGGCTCATGGGCAAAGACCTTTCATGAGCACTGCAATCACTTGAATCTATGGCCTTGAGTGGAATTATTCTGACTTTTCCTTTGATAATACAGAGAGATCTAAGCAGTAATCAGCTCCTAAGACAGGAGTGGAAGGAAATGGTGCTACAGGTGCACTGCAGTTGTGTGTGCATTTGGGGCTGACAGTTATGGACCTAAACAATGCCAGATCTCTGCTATATCTAGAATTTTGATGATTATCAGTGTAGTCACTTATTACCTGGATAATATTTTAGATAAACCAAGTGTTCCTAAATATTTTCTTGTATTTTCATGCATCAGCAGTACATTTATGACAAGCACAATGAAAATAAACTATAGATAAAACCAGAATTTGCATTTAAAAAGAGGTCATTACTTTATTTGAACATATCATCAAAAAAATGTCATTAAATAATATTAAGCAGAAGGATGGATAGTGACTGTTGTTAAAAAGTCTGCTTTTGCTCGCACCTTATGATGCTTACACTGCTAAAGGCTCTGAAATGAATTGTTGTTAAACAATGTTGTGATAGCAAGGTCTGAGCATCCCCATGGCCTCTGAAAAAATAAGATACTAAGCAAATTTAAGATTGGTATTTAGAACCACAGTCTCAAAATATAAAATTTAAAAATACAACAAACTTAGACAATATAGGAGCTTGCTTTGTTTGGATTTGGGGTTTGGATTAGGTCCACACATTCAACACATATTTTGTCACAAGTTAAATCTGAAATGCATTATTCCCTGCATAATACAAAAAATCCTCAATGATATTTGTGGGTTAATAATTATACTTGCCTCTTAACACTACACTGAGTCTTTATTGCCAGGAAGATGAATTCTTGCAATTGCACTTAATGCTATAAAAAGAATAAACATTTGTATAGAAACTCTTACTTTTGTAAGAAAATTCTCTCCATTTTAGAGTGTTGGAATAATAATTTTTTAAAATTCCTTTTTAAAAATTCCTTTTTCATATACCGCGGTCTTTTCTTTATCACAAAGTAAATACAGAAAAAGGTGAATTCTAAAAAGTTCTCCATGTAAAGCAATGCACATTACATTCTTGTGTACTGTGGGCAGAAATAATTACCAAAAAATCCTGTTGTTAACAAGCAATTATAACTCAAAGGAATTTCAGACATCTTATACCTGCTGCCTCTAAGAGACAATCTCTCAATCATTCACATTCCTAAATGTTTCTTCACAGTGGGCTACTTTCTAGGGCAAACATAAACAGAAATGCAATTGTTCTACTCTATTCCCTCCTACATTTTTCAAAATCCAGCTGGGATATTTTCATAAGTCTCCTTTGATATTATAAATATGTCTATTTTTTACTCAAACGCTATGCCATTTCAGCTGTTCTGGATTTTTTTTTTTCCTAATGCTGAATTTATGGCAAAAGAAAACTGTCAGTAAATTTCTAGCTAGACTTCTCCACTATATTAGTTTTGGAGCTTTAGTTAGAAGCAGAGTGATGGTAATGTATATGTTGCCCTTATCCAGTTGTTTAACATACCATGACCATGCTCTCTTCATTATAGAGTAAAGTCAAAACAGAACTGAAAAGGCAGAATGACTTTGTTTCTACAACATGTCACTGCTGGGGCTGCGGGGAATGACTAGACCAACTAATAGCCACTTTGGGATTATTTCAGACAGTGCTTTTTCCACCAAGTCTGACTTGTAAAACAGCATATTTAAAAACAAAGCAAATAGGACAGGAATTAAAGTGAAAATTCAGTACATCTATAGAGGCCACCTACAGGGCAGCAGCGCTTTCATGGCTCTTGTGCTGGCAGTTACAATGTTCACAGCCTTTTAAAAAAAGGCTCCTCTTACTACATACACAAGGGAAAAGGGGAAAAATTATGATTGTCCAAGAACTGACTATTTTCCTGGATAATTGCACACTGATGAACAACATCAAGAAAACAATTTGGAATCACAGAATTGCCCAGACCATAATCTATAGCTAAAAACCCCCCAAACTATTTTTAATGTAAGTTCAGTTAAGCTGGAACTGAGAGTATGTTTGCTGGAAGTTCAGTCCACACTCTGACTCAATGCTCTCAACATTCATCTTTCCATCATCCAGACAGACTCATTAAAGTTTTTTCCCAGTGAAGCAGGATAAATGTGAAGGGTAAACTTAAGGGCTCAGATGTCCTTGAATTTCTGAATTTTCTATCCAATAAAAATCAATGACTCCTAGTTCATGAGTGTGCTTGAAGAATGTACACAATCAAGAAAGACTTCAACATCCCTAGTTAATAGGGCCATCGAGTGATGTTTCTGGCAGATTTGTAGGTCCCATGAAATTATTTGGGCAGGCCACAGATGTCCTGATCAAAGTTTTCCATTCATTACCATGGGCTCTATGCCCAAAATTACTCAATAAGCATTGCTGAATACCAAACACAGCTTACTTTGTTTGTACGTGTACTCACTGTGCTCTGACTCCCTTGTTTGCTTGAAGAAATAGCAAGAATGCATAGCTGCAAAGAAAGACAGGGATTTTTTATTTTTATCACTGTCCTGAATGCCAAAATCTGGCAGCCCAGACCTGTGGCTTTGGTGCAGTACCTTGTTGTGGCTTTTGAAGATGTGTCCAAATAAACACTGCATTCCTTAGATCCAAATCTAGCTATTCGGACTATACTTCTTTTCCTAACTATAGTCCTGCAGACAAAATATAACTGCCTTTTTATGCTATTGAGTTTAGCCAGGACTAGTGGATCAACATCCGGTAACTGCTTTGATGATGGCAGCCAGTAGTCCCTTATTTGAAACTTGCCAGCAGATACATCGCCAAACTTTCCAGTATCTCTGCACCCCACCCCGCAAAAACAACACTTTAGGAGGGAACACTAACACAAAAAGAAGTACTGCATCATCCTTCTTGCCTCTGCTAACCACAGTATGCAATTATCACAAGGGCCGTCACTGATCCCGTCCATGGCTGGATGGCTGACTCATTCTGACTGCTCTGTGCCAAAAAAAGTTCCTTGCAGCAGTTCCGCTCGATGTAGATGAGCTCATACATGAATTGCAATGCACTGGAAGATGGGAGAGCACTGGATTCAGAAGCAGCAGCTTGGGATCCTAGGGTGTTCTTTACACCATATGTTCAACCAGGATCTTCCCACATAATAACCCAGCTTGAAGCAAAATTGAGTCCACTGCCTGTAGCTGACAAAGACAGTAAGCTGAAAGAGTTAAAACATTCAGCTGGAAACCTGCTGGCAAAAATACTGCTTAACCTCCTCAAACTTAGAATTGGCAGGGGTTTTTTTCCCCTTTTCTTACCAAAAGCACTACTTCCCCACTGCAAACCTCAGCTTATTTATAGTTGAGAGACATGAAACCTATGGGTCTTCTTGGGGTGGAGCTCCAAAGGGACTGCCCATGGAAGGGCTGGGCTGGAGAAATGGTCCTCTGACCCCTCCATCATGCTAAGGTTAATGTTATGAGAGAGACACAGCCTTGGGGTCTAACTGGAGCAGGGCCTGTGGTAGGCTGCCAAAGGAGCAGGTAGGCAGGAAAACAAATTGTCCCTTAATAACTTTCCAATAACCTTGGAAATGGTTCAATGTTCCTACATTTAGGACAGCCCTAACCTGTGGTTAGATTCTGGATCCCCTGGTAGTGCTTGACATTATATGTTTTTCATTTGTCAAGTAATCTTTCATTTTGACTTTAAGTGTTTTGTGATTCAGTTGCCTCTTTGTCATTTGGGTGTCTCTGGCCCCAGGATTACAAACATGGCTACACACATGGACTGCATGTCCTTGTGTGCCAAACTCTAGCACACAGATAGGAGCCCTGTCAGTGGTTCTATCACCATCAGCCCTTCCATCCAGACCTGTCTGCAATAGGGTGGCACAAGTTTAACAGGATTCTCTGTGTAACTTCATGCTCATTAAGTGTTTGTTAAGGAAAGCATGGAACAGTTTTGGGTACATTGCTAGTAGTCTTTGTCAGAAAGTACGATGAGAGGCCAACAAGGACCGGTAGTGGGAGTTTCAAATCCACACAGACCACAAGTGTTTAAACTCTGGGTTCTTCAGTTCAGAGATTCCAAAGCGGATTAAACTCAGATCTTTATCCAAGACCCATTTATCAACCTTAGGAAAGTTGGACAAATTATTTTCAGGTTAGGGGCCTGAAATATAGGGCCTTTGACTCAAGAAAGACCCAGATCTTCTGTTTTATTTATAAGATCATCCACTCCTTGACTGTGTACATCTTTTTTACAAGTAAGCAATGCAAAATGAGTAGCCAGTGTCAGCACTCTTTCTAAACTTGGTTACTTTTCTGAAGCTTAAATAATTTCTAAAGCATAAAGATTAAGACTTTTGAATTCATAATGCTCAGATGTTTGCTAGATTAAGAATGAATCTTAAATTGGAAAGGGATGAAATGAAGTTTTATTTAGCATTCAAAATACTGCATTTTTGAATGTTACTCAAGTAACCACAAAACATATGAAGAATTCTCTATTTTCCAATTCGAAACAATTTAACAGTATACAACTCTTTGCAGATGCCCATCTAAATGTGTCAGCCAGATGTTTTTTTTCCCTAACACAGTTCAATTCAAATGTTTTGAAGGACCACCCATGAAAAATAATTAGACAACTAAAAAAAAATAAAAATTAGGTCTACTGTAGCTGAGAAAACAATGAATCTTTGCATTTTAAAACATAACAAGAGGAAACAGAGGGTGAATTGAATACCTATGTGAGACAATGATATGTCACAGTCACTTCCTAGTAAATGAAATATATAAATTAGAATATCAGCAAGACATTAAAATGCAGATTGCAGGATATAGAGAAAAGAGAACACATAAAAGCTCTTCTTACCTCTGAAATTAAAATTAGAAATTTTTAAATCTTTTCTAACTTCAGCCAGAAGCTGACATTGATGGGAGTCAAGGACATTAATTATTGAGCTTTTACAACTTGGGTGATTTTTTTTTCTTTTCCACAAAACTAGCTATCAGCATAAAAAACCTATCTATCAGTTAAAAATATCATTAACAGAAGTTTCCTCTTCTGTGGGTAAGACAACATCTTTCTTCATGTAATACAAGTGCTGAATGCTGAAGGACACACAGGAATGTCAGCCAGAAATTTCCCCCACCCCCAAGTCCAGTCCCTTGTTATTGCAACAACCACATCTTGTAACACCTACTGTAAACGAAAATGTTATATGTGATATTGACTGAGAACAGTTAGCTTTCTAATCTTACATGTCTGCATTTGTACATAGGACACTAAATAAATATGCACTACGAAAAAAAGAGTGAGGATAACTTAAATACTTTGGATCTACTTGCCTTACTTACTGGGGAATGGCTGTCAACATCTCTATTTGCATTTGGTTGCACAAAAAAACTGTACCAAAACATTCTGGATGAATAAAAACTAATGGATCTTTTGCTCTTTGGATGATTTATCTCAAAAAGACATTTGAAAGACAACATGTATCATTATGACACATACAAAAATAGTAAATCTAAAGGTCACAAAAGGTAACTTAACATTTTACTCTTTCAGAATCCCATACTTGAAACCACGTTACTAACTGTGTGCTACAATTAAAACATGGAACTTAAGAGTTGCACTAAACAGGTAAGATATAAACTAACATAAATCATTGTATCAGTAAAAAATAAACTAACTGCAACAGTTAGAAAAGGGAAATGCAATAAAGGTTTTTTTGGAGCTACTGGAGGAAGATACAAGCTTGTCAACGTGATGCAATAGCTTATAAAAAGGTTTTGGTGCTTACATTTTCCCTCCCTTGCTGTGGTCAGCAAATAACAGAGCCTAAGCCTCAGTTATCATAAAGAATTTTCAAAAGCTCAAAAGTGAAATGCTGCCATACTCTGAAGCCAAGATTGACACGGTCCGATTGGATCTCTCTAATTTACAGGACAACATGGTCTGTAAATTACTTTATGAGCTCATCAGGAAAGGAAAGAAACACACACATCAAACATTGTTCTTCAGACAAACGAGACTAACATGGGAATTCATTAATTCCTTAATTCATGAGGTTTTTAACTCACAGTTGTCAAAGTCATAACTTACAAGATATAAGCAAAATACTCCCAGAGCTGCTGATGAGAGTGCTCATCCTTTCTCCTCTGACACAGTGCAGGCCTCCCATGTATCCCATCAGGAAGCATGAAAACCTCAGCAGATTGGCTGATGCCGGATATGCTTCAAAGGTGTTTTTGGGCAAGCTGACAGGTTTACGACTTCCAGCTTTGGAGTTTACATGATTCCTGTAAGTTAGTGGATTCTGAAGGAACTGACAATCAACAGGAAGGATTATGTCTGTAGCAGTCAAGTAATGCCTTTGTAATGACCTGAGCCCCTCCTGTAGGCTTCCTACATGTTGCTCTCTATTGTATCTCACAGTGCTGGTCCCAACAACATCAGGTCTTTTTATGAGCTGTGTGTTGGCTAAAACCTGAGCAGGAACCGCATGAAGAGCCACATGACAGAAAGAAAAGCCTAAATATGTTTCATGAAAAGGAAGGAGATATGACCAGGTACCAGTTTGGAGACTGCTTCTACAGAACATATAATGTTTTTAATTTAATTTAAAATTTAATTTATTATTTTAAATATATTAGTTGATATGAAAGTTGCTAACCATAGTATAATAGGAGCTTCTGTCACAGTAAGTAAGTTTTACCAATGAAAATATAAATTACCTGGAGGCAGGTAGGAATCAGATGATTCTCCTAGTGTCTAGATAAGCTGTGGAAATGCATGTCTGTGTGAAAACCAACCGCTTAGAAAGTATTTGTAAGGCTGGACACTATGCCCAAGGGCTCCAGTGGAAAGGCTGGTGCAACCTAATGGAAGAGAAACTAATCTTTGAGGCACTGGGTGATTGTTTAGAAGGTGAGGAACAATCTGAAGAGCTTTCCCAGTTATATCTTGCTTGCATCATTTGCTTTCAGCCACTGATGGATGAATGGAGAAGGAAACTGAACCTTGGTCTGAAACAGGATTCTATAGGAATATATCCAGTTAAACCACAGAGAAAATATACTGTATATTATATGAGAATTACTTTTTCTGAATCTACATTTCTTTTTTCCTTGTCTTCAAGGCTGAAGATCGTGAACAAAAAGAATAGGAAAAAATACTGATATAAAGGAGCAGAAGTGACAAAGGAGTGAGAGAAACATAAAGCTCTTCGGGAGAAAGATAAAAAGCTGAACAGATTTCTGGAGAGTTTTAGCTTCGCTTCCACTCACAGAAAAAACATCAAAGGTAGAAAAGACAAGCGTTCAAGATGAGATTTAAGACAGTGTAGTGGTGAATCAGCTGTATTAGAAAGCATATGCATTTTCAGTTTTCTTGTTTCATCTTTTTTTCAAACTTTATCTTTTTTCTTTTTTTTTAAATGCACAGATTTTGTCAAGCCTTTCTCTTCATTAGCCTGTTTGCTAACAATTAGCATAAGTCTCCCAAGAGAAAACTGGGAAGTTTTGCAAGATTTTAGTGCAATTTATATGAGTTGGTCCTAGAGCCAGGAAAAAGGCAATTAGATTCCTGCTTTCTGGAGATGATGACAGATTGAGCTCTGCATCCTGAGAACTTAGCCAAGGACACTGAAAACAGTACCAGAACTCAGGGTCTGAGAAATTAATAGAGAGCTGGCAGGTTATCTTGCATCAATTTGATGACTAACTGAGAAATGTTGCTTGGCTTGGTTTTTTCATGGCTCAGAGCCCACTTCAGGATGGAAACAGACTCCACTGTGGTAATAAAGACAGGGTACTTACCAGGCAGATAATAAAAGTAAGTTTTTGTTCATCATAGAATTGTTGAGCAATTATTTCAGAAAGGGGCCTTAGGAGGTCACTGGTTGCTTCTCACCACCTCTACCAAACTAGATCAACTTCAAATTTGATACAGCTTCAGGGATAGAATTGTTCAGAATCTTCTCCAACCAAAGACTGAAGATCACCAGGATTAGGGTTGCCACATTTCCCATATTTAATTAAACTCAGGGTGTGACTTTTTTTCCTTTCCTTATATTGCACTGCAACTCCACATGTTCCCTGTGTGCTTTTCATATCTGTGCACCTCTGAGAAGAGTCCTGCTTCCTCTTCTCTATGCTCTCACATTAGGTAGCTAAAGATAGCAACTTCCCTTTTTCTTACCACCATAAACTAACCCATTTCTTTATCCCTCCCCATGATCGCATGATCATATTCATAGCTCTCCACTGAACTAACGCCAACTGGTCAATACTTTTCCTGTATAGGGAAGCTCAAAATGTGATGCTATGCTCTAGCACTGATAGAAGAGAATTAAGATGTCCCCTAGCTCCTGGCTACATTCTCACTTATATGGAACAACAGGTTGGTTTTCTTCACCCAGAGTGAAAATGGCAACTCTTGTCCTAATTATTGTCCAGAAGGATGCCTAGATGTTTTTCCCATGAAAATGCTTTCCATCTGGTCATGGCCAAGCATGTACTCTTGAATGCAGCTGTTCCACCCCAACTGCAGTTGGGGGTGGAGGACTCTGCAATTGTTGAAATTCATGAAATCTTTGTTCACCCATTTTTTCAGCCTGTCAAGATCCTTCTACCTGACAGTCCTGCGCTCCAGTTGATCATCACTCTCTATTTTGTTTTGATACATTAAGAGTGAACAATGGAGATTTTGTTGTGTTTATGAGGTTTTCTTTTTTTACTCTTCCCTTTTCTGGATGGAAGTACACACTGAAGGCAAAAAAAATTATGCCAATACAGATTTATAATAGCTTTCAGTAGAATTTATCTTCTGGACAAACATGAAACCAGAATTCAGTATACTCCACAAGACTGATTAATTTTGGATGTCCCTGCCGCCATAATTCCTTACAAGGAATTCAATTACTTCCAATTTCTTTCAAGGAAGGAGGCAATGTTTATGTTCTGCACTAGGAGTATATTCCAGAAAAGATTATTAAAAAAAAAATTACTAACATTTTACATATAATGGTTGGGAATGAGAGAGTGGGAAAAGACTGAAATAAGATTCCCAACAGATCAAGAATAAGAAATACAGAATTATTCAAAGAATAAGCTCACAGTTAGCAACAGCTCATTAAAGAAAGTACAAAATATGTCACTAGGACTCTGAGTCCATAAACCAGACTCTGCTACAGAGGTTTTCTGCAGGGTACAAAGCTGTGTGCACTATGCCCAAGGACCCCAAACCCCAGTTGCTGCTGGATCACAGGCGGGATCCTCATCAGGATAGAACACAGGCACTGAACGTTTGTGATAATACTGAAGCCGTGAGAGTAGTTTTTCCACTACATGAGGGTATTTTTCAGACACATCATTTTTCTCTTCAGGGTCATGAACAATATCAAACAGCCAAAGTCTCTTTGTTGATGGATCAGACGACTGAATCTGTGACTCATTGTACAAAGACGGTGGAGGGAACCAATGACTGCAGCCTACAGGAACAGGAACAGACCAAAGGTCAATTCTGAGATACAGAGCAGCAGTGTGGAGACACAGTTTTGCCATAACTGATGAATTCACTACGTCTCTTGACAAGACCCTGCATAGTGACAGTTGATGCAGACCTTAACTCTAGCCCTGCACCACAGTCTCTCTAGTGCAGGGCTACCTAAACAGGAGTTTCATTTATGCAAAAAAACCACTGCACCACTGAGATCCAAAATTCCATGTAACTTTATTTCATATCAATTAATTAATTCAATGTCTTCTTGGATTCTATGATCCTTATGGATCCCTTCCAACTTGAGATATTCTATAACAGTTTTTTCCCTACAGTTTAAGTAAGTTGCAGACAAAATATTTCGAAAATGAAAAAAATACATAGTTTGGTTTTTAGACGTGCTCATTCTAGATCTTTGCATGTGGTCAAAAACCTAAGAAGTTAGCAGAATTACTAAAAATAATTAAAACATATGAAACTAAATTAAACTGTGTTTGTGGTGGGTGGGAGATAGGGTACACTTTACAAAAAGTAGTTATTTTGTTACCTGGATATCCAGTTAGTAACTTCCATTTTCCATGTCTTATTGCTGCATGTATGGATATATTGAAAAGTGTATCATCCCATTGAGAAGAATTGCTCTGTGGTAAAGATGTCCTCTTATCAATGCCAAGACCTTAATCAAACAATAAACTAAGTTAGGTACATTGCATATTCATGACGTAATTTTTAGAACTCTATTGAAAAACTTATTTCAATAATGATTTATTATTATTTATTAATTTATATAATAAATTTAAGTAATTAAAATATTATTATTAAATATTAATTTATTAAACTAATAATATTTTAATTACATTTATAATATATATTATATTATATATAAAATATATATTATTATCTAGTATATATTATTATATAATATATATAATATATATTTATTATAATTTATTAAACTCATAATATTAATATAATTACATTTATATAATTAATTTAATTAATTAGAATATTATTATTAAAGAATAAAAAATAATAATTTATTAAACTCATTTATTTTTCCCTACTGGATAAAGAATTTGTGTTGTGTGTATATATATATATATATATATATATATATATATATATATATATATATATATATACACAACATATATATATATATATTTATATTTATATTTATATTTATATTTATATTTATATTTATATTTATATTTATATTTATATTTATATTTATATTTATATGCAAAGATCTGTGCTATGATGCAATGGATGTATTTAACTCTGAACTTGAACTGTATTTTAAAAACTTACCAGTGGAATGGTAGGTAAAATGTCACAGCTGAGTCCAGATAAGTGGACTCATTTTGTACACAGAGTGTACAAAATGTGTATCTCATATACCTGTATTAAGAACACTCAAAATTGGAATTGCTACATTTGGTCATACAAGTGTCTGTATCTTTTTCCAGGTAGGAATATAGGATTGAAAGATCTCCTGAAGTCAGTGCTACTACTGTTAATTCTCTTAGGTCACTACAGGGAACAAGTCCCAGGTTCTGACCACAACAGAGAGCTGTCCCTCTGGGCTGAGCTGGCTGTGTTCACAAAAATCCACATCTGGTCAGCAAGCCTCTTCTTTGGCATATCTTCATACTGTCTTTGGAGGAGCTGTGTATGATGTGGCCCCATATTCAGATACTATTGAAAACTGATATGTCAACTATGCACACATTCCCTCTCAAAAGGAAACCTGAAGCTCCTTATAGGAGGGAGCTCAGGAAAAATAATTAAAATGCACTGACCAGGGATGATTAGGAGAGGACTTTGTTATTGAAACCAACAGGGTTTGAAACCAACAGCAAGTCAGATGGACAGCCCACGAGCATCTAAACCAACTTCCGTATCAGCCTTCATAAATAAAATAGGCATTCAAGACATAACATCTAGAAGTTTTATATTAACTGTATCAGCTGGTAACAGTTTACCAATGACTACCAGAAGGTAATTTTATTCAGACTAGAAGACACATAAGAAGATGGAGAGAAACCAATGTTGATTTTCTAGCTTCTTTCCGAAAGAGATGGTTTTCAATCAGTTTAGGGAATCTCAAGGACTCAGCTGACAGATTTTTGGATGAGAATCCATGAGATGTGCAATGATCATATAAGAGCCAATTGGAAGCAGAACTAGGTATTTCTAAAAAGAGTAAATTCTGCAGAACACATTGGGGCACATACATATCTACCAGAAAGAAGAACAGAAATTTGGGAAAGGAAATGCTAGACACAATTTTTCCATTTTTTATGAAGGACTTGCAGAGTTTCTGTTTTCTTGCTGGACTCTACACTTTGAGTTTATTTTCTTTAATAAACAGATTTGTGCATACCCAAGTTCCCCATCTACATCAGACTTCTATAATGTTCCCAGATTATAAGGATACAGGATAAGGAATAAGGATATAATAGGGGCTACTTTTTGGAGTATGCATACACAGACTGGGGAGGACTCAGCTCATTCTTAGATCAAGAAGCACTGAAGCTGATCTAAAAAAGAAAATTAACCTCAAACCCCCATGAAAACAAGGAAAACCTCACAAGTAACCCCAGCAGAATATCTTCTGGAAGATAAACTCTCACACACCCATGTGATGTCCACAGAAAATATGCAACAGTTTAAAGATTAATTCTGCCTACTTTTCAAAATCATGGTGTTATGTGTTATTCTGTCATTTGCTTTGCTACTCCTCCTTGACTACTCCTCTTTGCCATCTACTTTCTTAAGCATAATGAAAGACATTCGGCAAGTCAAAAAAGAGAATAATTTTTTAAACCTTATGTCTCAAAACTACAATTTTGAGGCTTGGTCTAAAGATAAAATTATGTGAACCTGCATTTCTGATTTTAAAGTTTAGCATGAAGAATGATGAGCTTGCACACAGTATATGTGGAACTACAACATTACTCAAGATAAACTATTTAAAACACTTCAAATAAATGGTATGAAAGGTTGTATTTTTAGATATACTTTGCAAAATGCCATATATGAGACTCAAAATAAGATTCAAGGAGATAAAATAATTTTTAAACACTCTAATATGGTCCAGGTAACAAAACTATACTCCTAAATGAAAAAATGCTTTTACCAGAGCATGAAGTTGAAGTTATTTGGTGAAATACTATCTTTCAGCAAAATTTCTTAAAGAGAAATGGATAAATTCCCTCATGTTGAGCTGTTATAAACAGAACTCTGTCAGTCATGTTAATTTACCCACTGCAAGCACTTGTTATGTGCCAAAGAAATATATTGTCTATTATTCAGGGAAGTGCATTGCTTTCCATGCAGTACAAGTCAACTTTCATCAGAGTACTGGTCATGGAACACAGACTGATGCTTGTTCAAATGCTCTATACAAGGATACTTACAGGACTGTCAGTTTATTACATTACATAAGTACCAGATACAGAAGTATACAATAAATAAAAGTTTTGCTTGATATGAATTCTTTTCTCCCCATCCTATGACTTGCAGCTTAAACTCAGATATTCCTCCTGCTGCATTTACCCATCTTCCTCCTTCTCTTCTTTTACAGAGATGGCTTTCCTGATTTCACAGACTGAAAATGTCATGTTGGTATTGTTTCCTTTTCAAGATAAAATGTTCACTCCCATAGCATCTAAGCAGGTTTTCTGCTGCATTTGTTCTATATTGTGAGGCAGTTTTTATTATTTTTTTTCCATTATGGTTGACAGTAACAACAGCTCTGTGGAGTAATTCAGCAGTCAAAGGACAGATGCCTTTTATAAAGCTCTGTAATCAAGCCAGCCTTCATAGGTCTGCATACTCTCCTTATAGATTTATATATTAAAAAATGTGATGCCTTTGCTTGTGTAGGGGCTGAACATTTTACTTTTTTTTACCGTTGGATCAGTGTATCAGTGGCTAATGAAATAAGCCTTGGTTTTTACCTTGAAAGAAAGTCCCACAGCCCTTCCCATTAATTTTGTTATTGTCAAACAGAAGCCACTGTTTCCTGAAGCTCAACTTTGGGGCCTCACCAGCAGCTATATTTCATTTTTAAGTAGTCTCTTGGGAAATGATAAAACTTGTATTAGTTAAGAAAGCAGTGACCTTTCATTCAGATATTTATTTTCAAATATTTAATGCTAAAATGAATTTTTCTAATGATTTTAGAGTTTTGGTTGGAGTTATAGGTCACCAATTACTATTCAAATAGCTTTTATATCTCTATAGTATAAACTAGGTCTCTCAGAAGACATTGCCCTTGGCAGATGATTTTGGAGTTTATAGCATAATTCCAGAAATCCTTTGTATTGACAGTCTTAAAAATGGTTTCAGGATCAAATTTTAAAGGAATTGAGGTGGCCAGCTCTCACTACCCACAAAAAGAAATACTTTAGAAGTCTGGCCCTTTGCCCCTTACAGAAACTTCAGCTTACTTCTTTTACTTTTGTTATCATACATTGTTTCTATACACATACATATTTCAAATTAGGATGAAAAATCCTATGTAATTTTGAATAGCTAATCTGCACCTTCAAGAAACTTGATTTTTTCGAACGCCAATGTCATTAACTCTGAAAAATCTACACAAGATGCTCACAAAGCATCAGTCAAAATGCGGGCTACATTTGCAAAAATAATTGCCATTTTGGTAACTTGAGTACTCCATAGCATACTCTTCAGGCAGAATGTTGGAAAATTTACTACTGTAAAGTACATAAGTAATATCCTGACTGTCGACCAGAGACAGTCAGGACTTTTTAGGAAAAGTGAACAATCTTTCAGTGCACTAAGTCTTGCTAGAACACAAATTTAAGTACAACAAAAGGGAAAGTAATGAACATGGCAGGGAAAAGCGAACACTACACATACACAATGACATGTGCTCTGAACTAGCTACTGCTATTTAGGGAAGTGTTTGCAAATTTTTAATGAACAAGTATGGTCCAGAAGCTGTCCAGAAAAGTAGTCCCCATACTGAAACTGGCAACAAACAGGACACTATGCCACCACTGAGATCCTTCTTGTGCCTCACATGGTGTACTGTGCCGTTTTGGTTCCCATGTTATGAAACAGACACAGAAAAGCCACGCAAGATACAAAGACCTGAGACAAGGAAGACTAAAGCTATGGAACAACTTCCATGGGAAGAATGACTAAGTAAATAGCAGTCTTTATCCTCAAAAATGGACAACTGATGAGAGAAAGGACAGAGGTCTAAGAAATTGTGTGGCCAGGGGAACCTTAGTAAGGAATAACAAGTCTTTCCCAATAAGGGCATTGAATAAATTAAGATGTCATGTATTGAAAATAAGTGATAGTATGTATTTCCTAATTACAAACCAAACTCAGGTGTCGAATTCCTTTACATGGAATGCTGTGGGTGCTAGAAGTTTATTCCCGTTGAGTAATAAAAGGAATCGCAAAGTGGAAGAAAAATCCCTCAAGAATTACTACATCCAAAATCACAGCCTAAAGATTAAGAGCAGGCTGTGGGGGCCACACAAGAGAAGTGTATTTACGTGCTTGCCCTCATGTACTCTTGCTGTATGCACTGAATGGAAAGGGTCAAAATTTCCACAAAAATGAAGGAGAGAATCATAGCACCATAGCATATCTCAAGTAGGAAAGGACTCATGTGGATCATGGACTCCAACTCTCTTCTCCTCCAGGGACTACCCCAAACTAAACCATATGACCAAGACAGTTGTGCAGATGCTCCATGAGCTCTGACAGGTGGAGCTGTGACACTCCCTGGGGAGCCTGTTTCAGTAAAGAACCTTTCTGTAATGCCCAGTGTGAGCTTCTCCTGATGCAGTTTCATTCCATCTGCGCATGCCCTGTCAGCAGTCACAGAAAGAGGGGATCAGCACCAGCCCCTCTGCTTTCCCCCTTGAGGAAGCTGTAGGCTGCCCGGAGGTCACCCCTCAGCCTTCTCCAAGCTGAGCAAACCAAGTGACCTCAGCCACTCCCCCCAAGCCTTGCACTTGAAGTCTTCCACCACCTTGGTTGCCCTCCTCCCTATGTATATATGATTCAGATTCAGGTTTAACTATGATTTCACAAATCTATGAACACCATAAGTAATTTTTAGCACATCCACTAGTTTACTTGGAGAGCTATTCTTTAAAGGAGGTGTAGAATAAAGCAATGGTAATATTAATTTGTACTAGCAATGACTTCCAATGCACAGATCAGTGTGTGCAGACAGGTCAGTTATTTCCTTAGGGCTGTTTTTTCACTTACACCAGAACATAAATCAAGAGGACAGTAATTGAAATAATGGATTTGCATTGAAATCAGAATCTGACACCTACATTATTTCCTGCTTTATGTATACAATTTTAAACTTTAGAAAAGCCCCTACAATTTACAGAAATGTCACAAGATGATGGGTTTTGCCATACTGAGTGTGTCCCAAGATGTGGTTACTAACAGATGCAACATAAAAGATTAACCAAAACTTCTTACTTGGCCCAGCAATCTGTTCTTTCACTTCACTTCCTAAGCACAGAAAAGATCATAAAAAATGCTGCAATGTGCTTAGCCCTGTTTTATTCCTTCACACCTTTCACAAAAGCTCTCTGACTTCATTCAGTATCCCATATGTACTCCTGATTTAAACCATCATTTATGTTAGGAGAGTAGCTCTTCCAGAAAAAAAAAACAAAAAAAAACAACTGTCTTCCTACATATTTTTGCATATACTTACAGCAGCTTTCTGCTTAATTCATTAGTTCATCTATCCAACTGGGCAATGATTTCTGGAAGTGGAAAATAGGAAGCAAATTTTTTTCACATTTCTACCCTACTGATCAGTGTACACTTGAGAATCAATCTTGGCTCATACAATTCTAGTTACCTACCAGAAACTTATCTAAAATTAAAAACTACTAATTTATCTGACTACCATGAAAGCCACAAAAATGCCTGAAAATCCATTTATTTTCTGTACAACTCAAAACCTTTTAAATTCTTCTTCTACTGCTGCAAACCAAAACAACTTCATGATCCTTTCATGCCTGCAATGCTACATGGTAATAGAAGAAAAGAAGGGTTGATCCAGTTTTACTGCATTTTACAGCTTTAGATGCCTATCAGAAGCTCTGTCTTCTTGTGTGGAGACTATAAATCCACTTTGTTTATCTGTTTAAGTCTTATGATGTTTTCAACAGTTTTACTGATGATCTCTAAAATATTTAATATTCAATCAAGAGCAAATAATAGAAAAAAGTTTTCCTAATGCAACCAAAATAAAAAATAGCACAGACAACAGCAAAAAGTCACTGCAACACTTGGTAGGAAGGCCGGAAAATTCAGATCTGTAAGCTTCTTTGCAAATATTTCCTATGATTCACTTCAATCCTTTGCTTTTTACTTTACAAAGCAAATAGTCCAAGTACCACGTTACTGTTATTTGTAAAAACGGACAAGGATAGTCCACACCCACATTGTGCAAATTTGCAAGTTAAAGAAAATAAAAGGTACAATCTGACCTGCTTTTTAAAGAAAGGCTTGCTCTTTAAGTTAATCTAAAAGACAAATTTTTGGAAACATTTTATTAAATATAATTTGTTTCATAAGAGTATACTCATTTAAACATTGGTATTTAATTTTTAACTGTCAGAAGGAAGAAGATAAACTAAATAAAGTGTAAATCTTCAGCCGATTTAAAAGAAGGACTATACATATTCTATATCAATATTCATGGTATTCTGCAGATCTAATAAACATAGATCAATTACTCTTTTCATTCCTCTAATTCTCCTTCTTTCATCCACTGAGACCAGCCCAAGCAATTGGTAGAAACTTAAAAGTATGGCATCATAAATAGAAAGTACATCCAAAAATAAAATATACTCCCTTCAGTGTATGATTAAGATGATGAAAATGATGGACGTTGAGAACAAGTTTTCTTGGCTGGTAAGAGATCAAAGGGTACACAGTTCTCTTTAACATGCCACTTAGCAATGTCCTGACCACAAAAACTAAAGTGCCCAAAATGCTTGAAGAATGCTGTATTTCTGTACACTGTGGTCTACAATACAGGCACATGGGGAGGCAATGCTGGGTACTAAGGAACAATTTCAGAGAAAGACAAAGGAATGTTAATTTATTATTTATTTGTGAGCCAGAGCCCTGACCAAGGAGTAATCTGAACAGTTAAGTGAATACCAGAGTGGCCATGCCCACAATTTTCTGATATCCTACACAGTAACAAAAACATTCTTTTATAAGCAGCTGCATATAATCAGCATAATTTAAGGAAAACAAAAGCAAATGAAGCTTCTAGTGTTATTTCTTCATCTGCAAAACAAGGATGTTAGAAGTTATCTACCTTTCTCAGTATATTTCCTAAAGGAAACATGAAAAATATCAGCGTTCCCTGTAGTTATACTTCTATTTCTGATAATATAATGTAACAGCAGTATGACAAGAAAAAATATAATCAGAAAAAGCTCCAAGCTTAACTGCAACCTGCTTGACAGAAAAGACTGAAAAGTCTGTATTAAGAAAAGCCACCAAACCCAGGGTCAATAAAGATTTTAGGTGGTGCACACTCTTTGCAGTCCAAATATAAAACACATCTGAACAAATAGTTAACAGCTGCTACTGCTTTGCAGGTGTAAAGCACATTAAAGAGCATGAATGCTCTTTAATTCCTAAGTAGGAATATCACCAGCATTTCCTGTCACACAAGTGTATGGACATATTACATTGGATGTCTCAATAGTGTGAAACCTTGCAGTTTGTAGTGTATATTGCACAAAGAGATTCCCTAGATATTTTTTTATTAACTAAAATTCTTCTCTGTAGCTCTCAAGACGTGTATTTCAGTATAAATTTTGTCTGGCTATGCAATATCCCCTAGAACATTTTTGGTTACTCCACTCCAGTACTTAAATAATAGATAACAGGATCCCCTAGAGCAGAAGTTTACTTCTCATACCACATGAACATGTAGGTCAAGAAACTAAGCAACAATAGGAAAAGAGAGAAAGATCCTCACATGGATAGAAAAGCACCTAAAAAGCCAGGAAACAAAATCAGTTTTGATTTCACACTGGAGGGACCACCAGTGGATTACTAAAGGAATTTGTGCTGGGACCTGTACCATTGAACATATTCCAAGTGACCTGGAAAAGCAAATGAACAGTGAGACGACAGAGTCTATGAATGATGACAAGTTATCTGAAGCTGGCTGTGAAGGATGACTGAAGGCCTGTATGAGGCTGGGTAGTAGGCATTAATATAGACAGTGATATTTAACATAAGCGCAGGTAAAATGATGCATGTGTAAAAAAATAATCTGAAATTCATATAAACATATAAAATGATGGCCTTTGTGACTCTCATAACCAAGAGTGAAACCCTGGAATCACAACAGATTGAGCTAACACTTTTTCAGAATTATGTCAGCATTGTAAAAAAAGAGAACTCAGTGAAAAGAATTATTAGAAAAGGACTTGTTAAAAAAGCAAAAAGCCCCGTGCAACTGGAAAACTGTAGTTTTGGTCTTTCCATCTCAAAAACAAGACTGAGAAAGTTCAGAAACCAGTTGCAAGGTTAGGTGGTATGCAATCCCTTGCGAATAAAACACCTCTGCTACATGTACATTCTACGTAATTAAATTTGCATTTTCTATGGAGCTCCAAGGACCAGGTTGTTTCTGCTCCCTCCCATCCTCTGTAACATTGGCCGAATGCAATCATATAATCAAAACTTTATTGTTTTAAATGACAGGGGATGTATCATTTAAACATGCAGGCCAAATACTTTCAGTACTTTGAACTTACTACACAGTAAGTATTAAGTTACCTCATGAAGTATCCTGAGTGAAATTTCATGATCTAGGTAGTTTTTAGTATTTTTCAGGATAACTTCAGCCTCTACCTGGCCTAACTAGATATCACCTACAATGCAGAGTGGCACTAGTGCACACCGTGTAGCCACAGTGAGAAAAACTCAAACATGCTGAAACTCTGAGTGAGACGTAAATTCTTTACTTAGAAGATTCACTGTCTGCTTTGGCTAGAAATGGCCATGTTCCAATGGGAATAATACTACCTTTTCTGAACAAAAGGGAGTGTCATTTTATTTTTTGAACCACACCGGAGATGTTTCACAGAAAATCTCCACATTATTCTACCACTTCTTAAAATCTTTTAATCACATCTCAGCTATCAGAACAGCTAGGACAACTCTCTGAGCTGCCAGTCCCTTGACATCCTTAGCTCCAGGTTATAAAGGTGATAAAAGAGATTGCATTTTATCAGTTAGCACAATTGTCACCCAGACATGTCACTCAGCAATGCAACGAAGTCCTGCTTGTATTCAGAAACTCTTGGGGGGATCACTGCAAGTGCTCATGTTTTCAGACTTACCTCTGCTAACAGAGGCTGAAGGAACACACACAGAGCTACAGGTGTGACAAGAAGTACCCACCACAGGTTTCTGTCAGACACAGCCCAGAGTAAGGGACACAGCCATTACAAGACTGCACCACACAGCAGACAGCAAGAAACTATGAACTACAGAAACCAGTGCTTGCTGGGAGGCAGCTTTAGGGAATGAAGTGGCACTTAGGCATATGTTAAAAAAAATATATTGTAAATAATTTAAAATAATTCAATCTTGTGCATACTGGCTACCAACTCATTGAAGACTCTCACTCTTAACAGACAGGCTTTCAAAAGGTAGTGTCACTTGGCAATGGTAAGTCTCAAGGCAAGAAATTAGATGTTCAAATTCTGCTGAGATTATACTCGGAGACATTAAAAAAAGTTTCCTTATTTTGTAAAATTTTTTTATTAAGAGAGAACTGAACTACTCCATATATGTTGCAGAGTAGAATTCTGCTTAATATTTGAACCAAACCATGCACACTACTTCCACTAGGGCTTAAAACCAACAAGCAGTAATGAATATTAATTCCATAGTAAGGTAATGTATATGCCTCCCTCTCGTGATCTGATTAGTAGGCTACAAAAACCACAGAGGAGATCCCCAGACAGAAGTCTGGGACTGGCAAACCAAAACCCACTTACATATGAAACCCAAACAGAAGAGACTATTTTCTAGTATTTTCACTATCATCTTTAAAATCAACATACTATTTTAATAATCCAGTAAATTCCTATTGTATCCACCATCTTGTATGTATTGCCAGAAAAATGGTAATTGAATCATTCTCCTACTGCTTCCATTAAAATAAAAGCTTCTGTTCTTAGCTAAGTTATCTGATGCTATTATCAAGGTTTAAATTTTTTATTTACATGTTGCCCAGTAAACAGAAAAAAGAAAGCCCAAGCAGTTAAAAATATCACACACGATTACTTTCCTAACAATAGACAATGCAAACTCCTTATAATCATCTTGCCCCATTTTTGTGCTACAATACCAGAAGTGTAGGTAAAAAAAAAAAAACAAAACAAGAACTTTCTTAAATATTATCAAATTCCACATAAAAATTACCATCACGACAGCAGTCTTCAACCTCCTAGAAATCTCACCACATGCATACACTCAAATCCTGCATGATTGGCAAGCTTCCCGTGCCTTACTAATGCTCAACTGTGGAACAGTGGGAAGTCAGTCAGAGCTTCAAAAAAATCTACCCTGAAACAAATGGGAACCTTTCCATTAATTCCACTGGGCTCTGGTTCAGACTGGTTAAGCATTAGCAGTAACAAACAAGGAATTTACACCCTACCAACTCCCCTTAATCAAATAAATGAAGCTAAATTCCCCTTTATCCATACAGTTCAGTAGACACAAAGTGTTTTCCACAAAATGGTCATACAAAAGGCTTCCCCATTTGCATTTACAACAATCACTTCTGGCAACAACACATAAGCTTTAATCAACTCCTCAAATAAAAGTGATTCTGAAATCAAAACAAAAGTTCCAATACATGATTTACCAATTCTCAAAAGAAAGAGTTTAAAAAAATAAGAACACAATGCCATGAATTGTACCAAAAACTGAGCCTTATGGATGAACAGATGAAAATGAATTCCAGAGTCATTTTCCCTGCTCCAAAACCCACGTCACTATGCTCTGAAGTTCTAGAAAATCAAAACAGTGTTTACTTTAACATATTTCCCTGCAGCACTGAAACAGCAGAATGAAGGCATACTTCAGGTAACAGGTAACCAAACACTTGGTCTTTTATATGAACATGGAGCCACACACAGGAACACAAGGTCAAGAAATGAACTATAACTTCACTGCAGTAAAACTCAGGAAGCCACCCAGTAACTCTTCTTTGTGGTTAGCACTGCTTTCCACAACCACATCTTCTGAACTTTCCTCCAACAGCATTTTTCCAACTGTCCGATAGTTTCCTCCCTGAGGAAATTCCCAGGCCACACCAAAAGCACTAACCAACAGAGTTATTCTGTTTGTTACAAACAGTTTTGAACAGTGACCTCCCATCTTCCAGGAGGGATTTCCCCCCTGCTCTGTGGAAGTCTGTATTTTACATTTCACATCATGTAATAAATACAAATATTATTAATGACAAAACAGAAAATAAGTGATGGCATGTCCAGATGAGTTTGGGTTATTTTGATTTCCACTAACACCAAATTTGTACATAAAACTTTCAATTTATATAAGAAAGTAAGGAAAGTTAGTGGGTACACCATTTGTAATAAATTCCCAACATTCTGCTATCCTAACTTCAATGATATGCGTGTTCTGGAAGCATTCAAGAAGCAAAATATTCTGTAGGTACAGTGTGATTTTCATTTGCAAGTGATCGGGCCTACAGTTTGTCTGCCTTGCAGACAGTCTACACATACATTAAATCCCAGGTCTCCACATTACACCATTTAAAAAAAACAACAAAACCAAAACAAAAAAAAAAAAAAAAAAAAAAAAAACCACAAAACAAACAAACTAACAAAAAAATAGATTTCCTTTGGTATTTCCCAGTTGTTAAGTACCTGGATCTGAGGAAAACAGAAAAGGTTGCAGGAAAGTTCAATGAGGGAACAAAAGAACAGAGAAATAGCTTTCAGAATACACCATTTCTGGTGAAGGCCACTTCAGCAATTAAAAAATGGTACCATCTACACTGTTCATCTGCACACAGAATAAAAGTAGTATGGATCTACAGGCCGTGTCAGAAATGCCAATGGATTTTCATTTTGTTTTAATTTCTTTGCTTAATGTTTTCAATTAAGTACCATTATGCTTTACTTGAACATAAGATATTTTTTTCCCTACTAAATTTCAGGAAATAATATACTGAACATGATTGAAGTTTTTTATTATATACCCTAGACCACAGTGGCTACAATATCGAGAGCAGTGCAAGTACTACATTTTTCGTTTCCACTTATGAATATTAAATCAAGTCTCTTATATATCCTGAAAATCTGGACTGTCTCTAATGTAGTAATATAATTTATTACTAAATTCCCTAAAATCCTAAACCACTCAGATGAATCAACTTCTCACCTGCAAGATAAGACTATATTTTCAAAGAAAATTTTATCAAGAAATAAAAGAGCTAAAGGACAAAGGTTACAGTTAATATTTTTTACAGTTGGAAGATAAACTTGGACTTCATATATATTTTATTTATAAACATAAGGTTTTTTTAAAATGCCACATTTATTTGTTAACAGCATGAAAACACACGGCTGTTCTCCAAAAATTTATAACTCTCCATTTATAACTTTCTCTCCCCTATAGCTACAGAAGCAGAAAAAGTCTTCAATACTAGTAGAAAAGAATTCCCAAAGCAAAATTTTCCCTTGACCATAAACAGAATACTTTGTACTCTGTTTCACTTGGATGAACTGTAAATTTGTTGGTGCTATACTGCAAGTTTAGGTTTAGCATTTTATACAAGGGAAACTTCATGGCAAGAATTACCTTTTGCTAGACTTGATTCTGTGGAGCAGCCCGTCACTTAGTTTTTTATCAAGAAATGCACAAGACAAAGCAAACTCCAGAAGGAGTTTTAAGAATTTCTCCCTATTGTTTTGGCAAAGAGCATACTGTTAGCATGAATACAATTCATATTCCTCCAGCAACTCATTCAGCCTGTGAATTTGGCTCCCCTCCAGCAGACAGCTCAGTTAACTGAAGTATAATCACCTCTGGTTAAAAATGCTAGTCTCACTATGATCCGTTTGATACTCTGCAAATTATCGTAAGGCCTTTATTGATAACTGCTGAACTTCAGCAAATCTCAGACAATGAACTGCAGAAATGAAATTAGAGTAACTTTCACAAAAATGCAGCAACTGTTTTTAATTTTGTGGTTATAATGGATAATGTTACAAATGTATAGACTGTTCTTTCATAGGATACATGATTTGAACCCACTTCATTGTATTGTCTCTGAATTAACTCTTACTTACATGAGTAAAATCTTGGAAAGAGATGGAGAAATGGGAAGACATGGAGAAACAGGCATGAAAAATGTTATGGATATTTATCTTGACATTCAATTAAGCCAAAATTTAGAACTTTCTGAATTTAGAACTTACTGTATTTTTAGAAAATATGTGTAATTTAGACTCTTCATAAACATAGTGGAAAAGTTAAATATCAAAGCCCCAGCAGGTCATTTAGACTGTTTTAAAGGAAGTACATATAAGAGCATCTTATTTGGGAACAGACTGGTTTTGTTTAGACACTGCTTGTTCTACATTAACAAACTTTTAATCATTATATTCATTAGTGCTTCTTAAACTTTTGCCTTCTTATGAAGCACCAAAGACAAAAAAATCTGATGGAAATCAAAGCTCAAAATTACAAGGCAGCTTTGAATAGCACTGTTTAATAAAGTAACATTTTCCCTCTTCACAATAAAAAACAAACACTATCAATGTGAGAGTGGAACAAGTTCTACACAGCTATTTCAAGGCCGGCTGCAGTCAGTGGACTGCTGGTTTAGGTGATTGTCTGTACTACAGCAGACAGAAAATTCTCCTCACCAGAAAGAAAGATTTGCACATATTTTGAAAAGTCTTGAAGCCACACAGGGCACATTCTTCCATCTACACCTGTATGTACTTACCCATATAAAGTCCATTCATTTTTGCTCTTCTGCTCATTCTTCTAAAGCCAACAATTTTTACTTCATGTTTGTAGTGAATAAAATATTTATTCTACAGTGTTGTCTGAAAGATACCTCATAGACAGTAGAAAATGATTTTTCTATTTCAGTTATAGAAATAGAATTTTATATTGGCTTATCCCATTTATGAGGTGCATTTCTGAAGCTACACCAGTATTTGTAGCTCTGATGCCTTAATTAATGTGAAAGTTCATGAAAATATGTCAGAAGGAAGAAAAATCTTGGTACAGCCACTTTGAAATGCAGATGGCTCTGTGAGCTTACAAGACTTTTGCATATATGTACTTTGAACTGATTCCTCTTTTTTTGAACCATGATGTGTAGAGCAATTAGTTCACCTCAACAAGGAAACTCTGGAAATGTCAAGGGCTCTTCCAACCTACTGTGTGACAATGAATCAACAAAGAAATAAAGCCCTTAGCCACTTCACCAAGGAAAGACATTTTGTGACCTTTTGCTGCTTTATGGCAATAATGAGTTTTCTACAAAACTCTGAGTCTTTCTCTTATTTTTATAAAATAAAAACACTTGAGGAATAGCCTTGACCTTAACCTTGGGAGAACGAACAGAATACTTATCTTAAGAAGAGGATGAGCCCTGAGACACTGTAACTTCCTGACATCATTTTGACAAGGTGGAGAGCTGTGCTGCACACAAACTTAAACAGTGAAGCTCACCTATCTTAATTCACTTCGTTAAATGCTATCAAGATCTAAATCTAGTATTATTATTTCTAATGTCAGTTTTATTATAGCAACGTTTGATTCCAAAGGAAAGATTTATACTAGAATACCATATTCAGTCTCTTTCCTTTCAAAATACATATTCTACTTAATTTCAACTAGAGTAGACATTTGAAGCACTCACCTTCTCTTTTAGAACATATTATTTATTTTCAAAAATACCACACAAACAATAGAGTTAAATCCAGAATCATCAAGGGCAGCAAAAAATCCCAGTGCACATCAGCTAGGTGAATCACTTACCCAGGTTACTACATTCTTAGACAACCACAGAATAAAAAAGTGGAAATTATTCTAAATAAGAACAAACTTAATATTACAGCCTACAAAGTTAAACATCACAAAAGAGAGACAGAAAAAAGGAAATGTTAAACTTTCACTTCCAATGGGAAAACAAGGAAAACAAAAATCAAAATCTTACTTTTTGTAGGAAACAATTTTTACTGATTGTACTGAAGTTACGAATTATTGAAGATATGTCCTGTTGTGATGGCCTTCTATGTGAAATACCCAAATCCCATCTGCATCACTGTAAGGATGCTGTGTTGAAGGTAAAGAGAACTGAACAGCAACTCTAACAACCTGTGCTCTGTTAAAATTTTTCAGGTTTATGGCTCAGATTTATTTAATTTAAAAAATGTAATCTACCATTTACATCAAGACTTGCATAAAAACATAAAATGCTAGCATTATGTTCAAATAATTATAGAATACAATGAAGCATAAAAAAGCAGTATAGAGGGATTTCTGGATTCCTGTCATGATACTTGTATTACATGCCTAATCAAGTGACCTAACATTTCTAAATTCTAAAGGAGATTATCTACATCCCAGAGGAAACATGGGGATTAGTATTTATGAGGCTTACCAAACATGCAATTCTCTAGTATTAAATACTGCAGGGATGGATGGTTCATGCTGAGATGCAGATGGGCTAAGAGCCAAAGCAATGCAGAACCGCAGCCCAAACTTCCTGACAGCAAGAGCTACACCCCAAAAACTCACATAGCTGACAATTAAAAGAAAAACAGCACTTATCTCTGATGCAAATGGCTGCAGAGGTAGCTGGAAGAGCAGCCTTCCATTAAGGAGTGGAGCTGAACTCTGCCCAAAATTGCCAGGTCAGCATAACATGCACTGCATGAAGCAGCTGAGGGATCCAGGGTCCTGTGTTGGCAACTCCTGCCTTACAAACTTCCAGGAGCCCATTGCAATTTATGACTTTCTTGTAATGGGAAGATGACAGAGTCCAGATGGTAAGCATGCATGTGTACAATTTTGCAGAAAAATGGTAAGTTGGACAAGCAAAGAACATGTCTGTGATTTTGTCTATTTTTGACCATTCTCCAGTTGCAGTTGTCTCTACGTAAGCTCAGTCAGCTAACTATATGGGTCAATTTTCTGCAGAGTTTTGACTCAAGAGTAGACTCTTGGTCTTAAGCCCGTCACAGACACGGAGTGTATTTATTCCGTTAAACACCCACACAGCACACTCATCCATGCATCTTCTGCTTCCACTGATTAACTCCATTATGACAATTTTTTCCCACTTTCTTTTTCTTCTTTTTCCCTTTTTTAAATAATTCTAAACAAGCTAGATAATCAGTAATAGAACTGGAGAAGAAGTAATTTCTGTCCTACAAACTCTCAGGAATCATCTTTTACCTTGGCAAAATAAGTAATAAACGAGACATAGAGGACCCTGGAGTGTCTACTCCTTAATGAAGATGAATCGTTTTGGTATATGTATGGATATAATATATAATGCTACAGGCATTATAATGCTATTTTAATGTCCACAAATGACACATCAGTCCCAGAAGAGAAAAGATTTCTCTATTGTAATACATTACATGTTCATTCTGCATATAGCAGATCTAGACCTTTACAAGCAATCATTTATTTTGGCAATTAATAGTGCAATATATGAGGTAATGCCTTCTTTCAAATGTCAAGGAGAGCAATGTAAAAACTGATTAATTTTGCTCTAGACAAATAAAGGTTAGGAGGAAAATCACAAACTGTTTTTACAAGTTCTCTGTCTTGGATGTCTCCCTCTGAATAGATATATCTTCTAAATAAATTGAGTACAATTAGTAAGCCACATTGTTATTATGCCTTTGAAGTTTTAGTTTATGGTTAAGTCTGGAATTTTAAATGAAGGTAAAAGTTTTTTCAGCTGAAGCCAGTGCCACCCAAAACATACTTATTTTGAATACATCTTTCTAATTTAAATAAATTCAAGTTCTTTTGAAGAGAAGACATGTAGTATACAAGATTTTGTGAAAAGTCACCAAATTTAGTAATAAATTTAGCAAGTTAAGATTAAAGCAAATACAGTGTGTACTGGCAGATTCTGATTAACAAATCTGAATTAAAGGGTACATTTCCTTTCAGCATGTCATTTAGTTTTGATTCTCAAAATAAAATTGCCTTCTGTGGGATATAAAGTTTCAATGCTGCTTCAAGACAGGTCATCCAGTAATGACTGTGGTCAGAAATAAGTTTAGTTTAGCAGTTAGGGGAATTGAGACTTAAAACCAGTTGGGTTTTAATTTAGCTGAATCAGCAAAACTTGATGAAATGCCATAAGGCTGTTTAAAAGACAGGAGATCTTTCACAATGGAGGAGCTGATGTCATCCGAACAGCTGCCAAGCCATCAACAACTTGGCTATTTTTTTAAGGACAAATTCACAAAAATGGGACAAAACAATTTTGTTTCTTTTCTCTTCAAATGTATGTAAATCCGTTTTTTTACTTATGCAATTTTTAAGTTACTTTATGCATTTTATTTGTGCTTTCTTAACCTATACCTTACAGAGAAAATCATACACTCAACATAACTTCAGCTTTCTGTTTTTAATTTTCTTATTTTACTACTGAATCCTTAAAGCTAACAGAAAATGTGTCTTTCAGACCCAAATCTGAAAGACAGTAGATTTTTCATAGCAAATTTACATAGTTGTAAACTCTCTAATAAACTACAAGTCTACATTGAGATCAAGCAATTGAGACATATGTTTATCACTTCTGAAAACAATCAACAGTGTGATGAAGAAACAATGAGAAAGACAAAAGCAATGGCTTTTAGCATGGAGGGAGAGGAGCATCACCTCTGAGGTGTGTGGGTCCAGCTCCATCTGCAGAGCTTACCAGACTGATTTAGCACAGCAAGGCTCAGCCAGAAGATGTGGTTTCTCACTCCTTCCCTGTGGGGTTCAGACAGTACTAGGAAGGTTGCCCCTCCCTCTGCCTCCCCTCTTCCAGCCACACACCCTCCTTGCCCCTGCCTTGGGTTGCTGCTGGCATCCATCAGCCCCTCCAATGTGCAGATTCAACCCACATGACAGAGGAAAACCAGGCTAGCAAGTTGGATCAGTTCACAGAGGTATCCAAGAAATGCCAAAATGAATGCAAAAAAAGCACTAAGAGCATGTGGCTGGGAAAGGGGAGGGGAGAAAGTAAAGCTCAGCCCCAGCAGAAACCAGTTGGATCACTTTATCGTGTATCATGAAACAGAAACCTCAGGGTTTAACTTCAGAGCCAAAGTAATCAGTCTCACTTGTCCCTCAAAACTCCTTCTGGTCCCAGTCTTTGTGACAAAATGAGCACTTGGCTACCCAGCATATATCCAGAGTGGGGAAAAAGGATAATTAAAATCTGAATCAGTATCCTGACCTGGTTCATAGCCTGGCTCTGTGAGTAGTTTTGGTGACCCATGAGAAAGGGGAGCAGTGGTGAGGCACTGTGGGAGGCAGAATATCCTCTGTGGTAGCAGCAGCAGCCTACTAGCTTAAACTCCAAGAAACTACTGCCTCTGGCTGAGGTTCCCAGCGTGGTCAGAACTGATTTCAGCTAGTGAGTCCTGTGGCCAGACCCTCCATATGCTACCAACCACACACTAATTCCCTACTCCCCATCACACAGCTACAGGGCACGTTGATTCAGCTCACTGATGTGGTAGAAACCTTTCCTCCTCTTTTGACTGGCTGCCCAAAACAATCTGAAAACTGATCTAGCAGGAAAATCATCTTGTTACCATGTGATTTCTACATCTAACACAAGTGAAGGAGGAAGGATAGAGGAAAGGGAGAGGACAGGCTGGCCATCTTGGCAATAGATGGCTCCACCAGACTGGCTTTGCAATCCCCAAGACCACAACCCACCCCTCTCCCCATCCTAGTTTTGGATATCCCACCCTAGTTTTTCGTTCCATTGTATGCTCTTACGTGAGTACAATAGTTGCAGGTCTGCACCACAAACCAGATCAGTTTGTTAAGAGAAAAGCTTGCTTTTAACTCCAACCACTCCACTGAGCTGCCACAAGTCAGAGAGAGGCTACAGGCAAGGTCTGTAGTCAGGGAGAGGAATGCCTTTTTTAGCACTAAAGATAAAAAAAAAAGTTAAAACACTGCCCATGTGTGTCACACCACAGGAAAGGTTTATATTTGAATGAAGGAAGTCTGCCTTCTGAGAAAGATGATCTACTTGAAGGAGTCAGTGAAATAAGACCTGAGCATTTTTTTGTGAAAGGGAACTGCAGGCAAACTATTACACAGTGTTTTTCCTCTTGTGCTCTTCACTATTTACAACAGGAGACATGCAGTACTTGAGACAAAACTACTGCAGGGCTACACTGTTTGCCACTGGACATCAGGTCCTGAAAAAAGGTAAGCAGATGCTGATCAGCAGATTCATCAGATCTGCTGGAGTAACCACAGCTGACGTTCAGAGATCAGAAACCAGAGCTCAGTCTGAGAAGTTGAAAAGTTATATGCTGTTACCCCTCTGTCATGTGGGTAAATAAACACACAGCCAAAGGTCAGTGCTAAAAGAACACAGCAGCAGAATCGTTGCTAGTTCTGCAATCAAGACACCATGTCTTACTACTTTAACTTAACATTCAATTGAATACTTGGCTGTAACAGTTGATTTGTCACTAAACTAATGAATGTCTTTTGCACAAATTCTTCCCTGAAGGAGTGCTTATTTTGGTGTAAAAAATCTGAACAGAACAAAGCTCAGTTTTCCTGTTTCAGTTAAAAAACCCTATTAATGACGTAAGGCATTCCATCATTTGTGCTACTAAATATATATATATATATATATATATATATATATATATATATATATATGTAAAATCAGTTTTTTTTGACCAAGATGAAGATAAATGCATCCAGTAAATAAAAATATATTATGGTGAAAGAATGTATACATTACAGACAAAACCATTCAAGAGTTCAGGAACACTGAACCTGCCCTGAGTGCAGGTAGAATAGTAACTTAATGCTCTACGTGTGCCCAACTACAACAGTACTGTCTTCTAGCCTGATTAACCACAACCACCTGAAAACTCCTTTGTTTGGTTACATTTAACAGAATCTTGATATTTAATTGCCTATTTTCTGTTTCACAGTACTCTGCAAACCCAAAGTTTTGGCTGATCTTATCTTCCAGTAATTATTTCACTTCCTAATTCAAATTTGTATAAGAAATAAAGTATTAGAATAATAGGAATACTTCATTTGACATCAGATGATTCAGGTGATGTGATTTTTCAAATCAGACGAGGACAAGAGAAAAATATGCATAAAGAGGGTAAAAGGTTATACAGGAGTTTAGAAAGAGCCCAGTAAAACCTGCAAACATGTATTTTAGCACCATAGGCAAAAGAGTACTCCAATGTCAAAACAGTTAGGACATGGAAACAATGAACAGTCAAGGAAAGAGTAAGACTCCAGAGTGACACAGTTAATCATCTTGGTGACAAGAAGAATGCATGGACAGTTTAAGATGCTTAAAAAAAAAAGAAAAAAAAAAAAAAAGAAAACTAACAAAACATAAAGAGAACCATGATTGCTGAAAATCTGAAAGTGCTTGTATATTCCAAGTTTTGTGCCTCACTAATCTATCCATAATAGAGACATTAGCTTAATTTTTCTAGATATTAATTCTAAACTTATTATTCTATTTCAATAAATGAAAATCAGACAGTAAGTAAAAATCAGCTGACTTACATACATATTCAATTACTCCAAATAACTCAGGCTGCTAAATAGAAATTTTAATCCTTATATGACAAAGCATAATTTCACTAGGAGGCACAAAGTAATTTGCTGAAAGAAGAGGCCTTTGCTGAGAAGCGTCAGGGAAACTCTATATGGTGCATAGGAACATGCTGGCAAAGGGTTCAGTTTTTGTTTTTAATTACTGCAGTTTTGAAAGGCACATAAAAACACTGTAAATTTACAGGCATGCATATAACTTCCTCTGTTCATGATTCTTAAAAGCCACACCTTATGCAGCATAAGAGTTGCACCTACTACAGCTTCTGACCCTCAGCCCCACTTTTTGCCCACATTTCACACAATGCACACAACTAAGGACATGATACATGCAGCAAACAGTGAATGATCATCAGAGCACAGCATCATGGAAATAGTTTGGGGCCACATTTGCTAGGAGCTCAGGTTCCTGAAAACCTCCTTTGCTTGTCCCCCTTCTGCTTACTCCAGGAATCTGTCTATTCAAACAACTCAATCACAGGCCATTCCCACAAGGAAAATACAGTCTCTGAAGTAGGCCTGAGAATACTTCACCAGGGCATAACATTGCATAGAAATCCTATGACTCACTAAGCATTTTTAAGGGAAATTGGAGTAGCTACACTTTAATTCAATCAGTATGTAGGAATTATCTGCAGGCAGTGCTGCCCAGTTAGCATTAGATAGGCACAATGTTGCTCCTTCTCAGAAAAGAGTCACAGAACCAGATGTGCATCACAAAAGGCCATCCTACCCATTTCCATCCAGTTATTGCAGCACAACGTGTATTTGTTTTGCAGGCAACATATCACTGTCCCCATTGCACTACTTTTTTTTTTCTGTCTGGATTTACTTCTGTATATAATGAAATACAGAAATGCTATAAAAACACTGGAAGGGACCTGTTCCAATGTTCTGCATGAAAAAAATGTCTGCCTGAACTTGTAGTCCTTAGCAAACTAGTAATGTTGAATCATAAAACAGATGATGCTTAAAAAAAGCTATAGAACTAGCATAAGTTCAGCTCAAATTCATGTGATTGTGGCATTAAGGATCCAACCCACGTGATTATGGAACAAAAGCAATCATACAGCTTGGAACTTCTCAGCTCCTCACAAACTCAAGCTTTCCATTTGCAAGGTCATATTATACAGTTGTATCAAGATGTATTAGGGCAGGCAGTTCATTTGGAACTCTGGAGAGAGGATTTGGAAAGGGTTGTTGGCAGTGTGCCTCACTGTGCACCTCAGGCACACAGCTGCTCCTCAACATTTCCATGTTCCAAAGTACTTTATTCATTACTCAGTAGTGTTTCAGAGCTCTCTGAAATAGGAAGCCCATGTTGATCAGGTTGAAGAACTTACACCATCCAGGGGATGAGATTTTTTCTATTTTAAGGCTATTTACTTAAAAGCAAAAGGCATGCTACTGTATTTTGTTTCACCTGGAAGAAAATACTTCACTTATGGATGACAAGAAGTGTTCAGAAGATAAACTGTATGTTTAATAAATCTTGAGCATACTCACATGGGAAATCATCCACAAACATGGGGTCTATGTTATGCAGCAGTTCCACTCTGGGAGAAGGTCTTCCTTCACTAAGAGAGATTTCAAAAGGAAATGTTAATTACCTTCAATAGCTCATTAGGATTCTCCATGGCTGGGTGCCTCAAAAAACAACACAAGCATTGCTATCCCACAAAAAAAACCACCTTTGATTTCTAATTGAGGTCATAAGGATTATTTAGATACTTAGAATCTTGTTGTGTTAAAAAAGAAAATAATCCTTCTTTTTCTAGCAGTACATAGAGATGGTGGGGAATAAGCCTCTGAACTTACTCATAAATTTTCTTAGCTAAGTAAATCCCAGACCTAAAAAACTGAGTTCATGAAATTTACTCCTTATAAAGGGCAACATGAGTAGGAAGACATAATTAGAAAGAAACATGTCTACACAAAGACACAACAACAAGTTATTATTTGACAGTGAACCTAAATACATCCTTTCAGAAATTTCCAAATAATTTAAATTGCTTTTTCTTTCACTAAGGAGCTTAACTTAAGACACAAAAAATTCAACCAGGGCCTCTAAGCTTCTTGACATTAAGAATAAAAACTCAGGTAATATAAAACTCATTGGAGACATAAAAAAATATAGTCATTTTAATATATAGAATATATCATTAAACAGTATTTACCTGTAATTTAAAATTTGCAGTAACAAACAAAATAATATTTTTCTGTTACATTTCTAAAAACATTTCTGCATTATACATTTTGAGTGAGTACAGAACTATCAAGAAGAACTAAAAGATTAAATGTGTTAAGGTAATGTAGTATTGTAATTAATACAGAGGAATTACATTAATTAAGCTACAGTGTTAGTAATTCAATGTATAGAAACTGCCACAAAAATGTTTTTTCCCAAAAGGCGGGTGAAAGGCTAACTGTGCCCCGCCCCCTCCCCCCCCAGTGTATACAGTAGTCACACTCTTAATTTAAGAATGCTTGGCCTTATTTAAACAAATTTTATCTTAGATTTAATAAACTCTATGTTCTCCATTGCCAGCTGTGTTCAGGTGTGCCTTTCACCATATGTTCATAGGTAATAGTAACAAGAAGCAGTTAGCAAAAGTGAAACTAGTTTCAAATTTATAGCCTGTGATTGACTCTGCAAAAACTAGGAAGGTTTTCTTTCAGTTTCTGAGCTGTATCTACATTTTCCAGAATATTTTAAAAGAAAGAAACCACCAGAGTTATGCTAAGTAATCCAGTATCTTCCACCAGAGTCAAATACAGCACAATTAAGTAACTTACTCTTATTTACTTCTCTTCTTTATGGATTCAATATTCATACAGTGCTGCTCAGTATTTACACAGTGCTGAGTGACCAGCAGGGCCAGGGAGGGGATTCTGCCCCTCTGCTCTGCTCTGCTGAGACCCCACCTGCAGTGCTGCATCAGCTCTGGGGTCACAGCACAGGAAGGACATGGAGCTGCTGGAGGGAGTCCAGAGGAGGCCACAAAGATGATCAGCGGGTTGGAGCACCTTCCTTTTTGGACAAGCTGAAAGTTGGGTTTGCTCAACCTGGAGAAGAGAAGGGCTCTGAGCAGCCCCCACAGCAGCCTTTCAGTACTTAATGGGGGCTACAAGAAAGACAGGCACAGACTTTTTAGTAGGGCCTGTTGTGACAGGACAAGCGGTGATGGCTTTACACTGATAGACAGTTGATTTAGATTGGATATAAGAAAGAAATTTTTATGAGAGTGGTGAAACACTGGTGCAGGTTGTCCAGAGAAGTAGCAGATGATCCATCCCTGGAAACATTCAAGGTCAGGGGAACAGGGCTTAGGGCAATCTAATCTAGTTGAAGATTGGCTAAGACAAGAAGGTTGGCCTAAATGACCTTTCAACCAGCCTATTCTATGATTCCATATGAGTCTATGATTATACCAAGTGTATTCATACTGTTCAAGCAGACTGAAGGTAACTTCCATTATAACTTTTAACATGGACAGTTGATATTATATACTAAACATAGCTGTTTACATTACAGCTGATAGGATACAAAAGAAGAGATTATACTTGTATTAATGTAAGTCTTCCATGCAGCAGTTGCCATTATCATTGAATCCATTTTTGTTATGGGATAGAATACTGTTCTTAGTACCTTGGATGTGATTTATATGTAATCATGAGATTTAATCCCTGAAGCATACGGCATCACTTCATTAAGCTATTACATGTACAGCACTGCTTTTCAGTTTGAGTGTTAGTCCAGTAATTCTTCTTGTACAGAGCATGGATATTCATAACCAGCATATATCACAAAATAATACCCAAAGAATTTGGCATGTATGTTGAAAAAACCACCTGCCTCACAGCAAAAAACATCAGGAAAACAGAAACAACATTCTGGGGACAACAGATAGGAAATTTACTCCTGTAACAGAGATCTGTTTCCCTGGAAGTGCTTTAACTCTGCCCTCCTCTCCATTTACAAAACTCCACAGAGACACAGACGCAACTACAGATTCACCTTGGCAGATGTTCTGCAAGGGTATTTTGCATCAGGAATATAGTCTAGCCAGGAGAGCTACAATAACAAAGCAAAAATATTCTCTAGGGAAACCTGCCTTTGTATTTTAGTAACTGCCTGGGTAATCATATCTTGCAACTCTCTAATTTTAGGATATTTATTTTTAGATTTCAATATCCTAATACGTCATCCCTCCCCCTAAACATAAGGAACTTTTGATATTTTCTGGTTATTATTCTACCCTGTCAGATGGTAGAATAATTAAGATATGTCCTTATTACTTGATTAAACAGTTAAAAGCTGCTGGTTTTCAAAACAGTCCTCTATGTAAGAACAGCTTAATGAAAGCATGTGGCCTAACTTCAATGATGGTCTGAGAGTCAGCTAGTTTATTCTTCTGATTTGCAAAGTTCTTAAAACATACCAAAAGCCCTATTATTCCTTAGTGAGCACAAACAAAGATCTACATGTAATCTTTCACTTTTGTTGTTAAACAGCCAGAAGGCGTCCTTGGCAAGGAATCCAGAGTTTTTCAGGGTAAGTGTGTTTGTCTTGCAAAAAACATTCTCTGTGTCACTAAGCAAAATCTGAGTCTTTATAGCCTTGTCATATTTCTCTGGGTCTTATTTTTAACGTTTTCCTAAAATGATTATGTTTCAGATATGTGGGAAATAAACATCCTCTCAGCTTTATGCTGCTCTTTCTTCTGCATTAATTTATATCACAACAATAAATTTTTTTTAAACAGGTGCTTGATTTCTAAAATAAATGTAACCATTCAGTACAGAAGAATTCAAGCTGATCTTACTCTATTAACTCCACTCAATCAGTTATGATATTTCAACATTATAAAAACATAAAAATGAAACTTGCCCTACAAAATATATAATTAAGACGTTAAACTCTCTGCTTAATAATAAACTTTGACAAAATAGTTACTTGTACTGTATTTTATCCTGAATCTCTCAGTGCCTATCATACTGCTTCATGTGGTCTACAATTCCATTCTTCTGTTAATGCAAAATAAAATACTTTCACTGAGCATGGACACACTAGATATTCAGTGCTGAAAATCAAGATGTATCAAAAAAAATGTACCAACCAAAGAAAAACTACTTTGCTAAGTGTCTTTATTTCAATAGAATAGTAAGCATCTGGAGAACAAATGTTGCTTAAAAATGCAACTGCCTTTTGTGACACTTGCTTGGAAATATGCAGAACAATTTAGACTCCTTGACTGGTTGCATTTTAGTATCCTTCTTGCTATTCTCAACTGCTATTTTTGTAAAATCTATCAGTGATATTATCACCATATTTTCAGAAGTGATTTGTAATACATACATCAATTTAGCGCTATACTGTAGTCTTACCCATGATAATCTAAGGCAAGAGAAAAGGGAAATCTACCATGACTTAGTATTTATTCATGAACCTTTATAAAGTGTTGATACCTGAGACTTGAAAGATCTGATAGCTATCTAAAAATGGGTTGACACAATGATACCATGCTAAGTTATTTGCAAAAAGAAGTGATAGACATCAAATAGGAAGTTACATTTCATTTCAAAGGTACTTGGAGAAAAAGAAAAATTACATAGTACTGGTTTAATTATATGCTGCAATAAAATTTTTGCAGAGAAATATAGTCCAAGATAGGTATGGATAGGTATGGATTTTGTCTCCACAAATCTGCATGTGGAGACAACATCATGAACACAACAGCAGGGAAAGGGCTCTTGTCATAACCCATGTTAATGACAATCCAGACTAGCGTGTCAGCACAGCCCCAGCACATGGAGGCCAGTTCCACTGGACAGGGATATCTGGAGGCAAAGCAGTGATGGTCCTCAGGGACTCACAGGGCAGGACACAGATGCAGCATCAAAAGGACACAAACAGGCATAACTAGAACCTATGCACAGTTACCAACCTACAAAGAGCACAGAAGAAGCTTGAAGGACTTGACACCTGGCCTCCTTGAACCTTTGCACCACAGTAACGGATGCTGGGCCCATGGGTTCACAAACATCATGGTGTGGGGATGTCAGGTGGATGGCTTGAAATCCTCTGCCCCTGTGTCTGGCTGGGCAGACTTCCTAGACACACACACACCTCTTGGTGAGTAAGACTGTCTGGCTGTGAGAGTGCGAGCAAAATCTGCTCTATTTCAGTTTCTATTTTAAATAAAATCACAGTCCTCTTTTATTAAGTCTTTCATTGATAAAGTGCTGAAATAGTAAAGGGTCAGCAGGTGGATTTTGAAAGAGAAGACAAGCTTTTGAGTTAAAATCCCTGCCAAAGAGCTTTTAAGTACCATGAAAACTTTTACCTAAGAGTTCAAACAGCCAGAACCCAAACACTGTACTTTCTCAGTTTCATGCACTGTATGACAGAAACTTAACAGTATAGGTAACCAAAAAGAATGCAAAAAAAGGTATTTTTGTCTACAAGATGTGTGCTCCTGAACATCATCTTTTCCTGCTATTTCCTCCTAACTGTTATTTGTCTACTGGTTCTTTAGGCCAGAATTAAGTAGACAAGGTATGAAAGGAACACTTGGCCCTCATGTGACTCTCAGCACTTCTTTGCACTGCAAGTGCTTAATATTAATTGGTGTCATGTTAATGTGATTCTTAATTTGGACTACCAGTCATTTAAAGTCATGATAGAAAGTTCATCTTGGTCTAGAATTTCAGAATTTATACTCATTTAAAAATTTAGGTTGAATTTCTGGATATTGAATATATATTCATATTTCTATAGTATATTACATTTACACATAGTTATTTTCAGTAGTATAAGCTTTATTATAAATTATTGCATTATATTATTATATTTTAGTATTACATGAACATCATATTAAGAACCCATTGTTTAAATACTGATTATTAATAGACAGATATCACTGAAATAAATTAAATATTTTTTGACTTCTGAGAATATCTGCACCATCTCATATCTTCTTTCAAATACATAAATCAAGGTTCCAAATTTATGATATTTTTCCTTTTGATTACAGACATATGAACCAGCAGGCTCAGGATTAAAGTGTCCTTTCCCCAGATAAAATCACAAGAAGCTTATGCATTTATTTGCATTCGACTGTACTGAAGAAAATTAGATGTAACACAGTGATTAATTTTCCTTTTTCAAATGAATTAGCATCTTAGCAAGTTATAATTTTATTCACTGTGAGCCACTTGGTCCTAGAAAAACAACATATTTGAACTTTTCATCAGATATCACCAAAAGGGCACTGTGCCTTCATTGTTTGCTATCTTATATTCAAGTGACCTTTTGAATTATGGTCATGAAATTTAATATACTCATTTATCCTGATTACATGGGAAAATCATGTGAAATTTGACATTTTGGCTGCAAGATCAGCCAAGGAATAGCCTAACAGTTAGAAAACCTGACTTGTTACCTGTTCAGACAGAGGCCCTCTCTTTGACACACCTGAAAACACTGGTAGTGACCTGTTCCCTGGCAGTGCCAGTAAAGATTGCTTTATTTCCCTTTACAAAGAGAGAAATGCAAATGTCAGCAGTGTGTTGGCACAGTTGTAGCTATCCTTCCCAACAACTCTCCTGCTGAAGTAACCTGATCTGAGAAGATGGATCCATTGCAAAAATACATGGTTGAAATGGAACCTGAAGTAGGCAGGAATTCTAATGGTAGCTGGAAGAAAAGTCTATGGTTTAGGTGGACCCTGGGTCTTGCTGATGCTAAGTTTCCCCACAGGAACACTAACAAGTAAAACATTTTACTTTTTCTGGCTGGATGGGAGTCTCCATTATTTCCTGGCAGTTAATGATCCTTGGCCTCAATTATACATATCGTTATCTTCTTCCACTTGGAAGAGAGCCACACAGTACACCTGGGCACAAGGCCATGAGCTTTCTGTAAACTCCAGCTACTGCAGAAAACCACCCCTTAGCTCTTCAGAAACACAGGCAACACTAAGAATGAAATCAAGATTAGCAGCTTCAAACAGGTAATGCTACAGATATAGACAAACCAGTTCTGAACTCAAGATAAGAGTTTACTTCCAGGGAGGTGTAGGCATTTGGGTTTGGTTTTGCTTTTTATTTTTCACTCCAAGATCCATATAGATTGATCCATGAATGGGTATATGGGTTCAAATCTGCCTACTCTAACTCTCAATTTCTCATCTCAGTCCCTAACCCAGACAGCACTCCTGGTCATGCTTGCTTAGGAATAGCTTTTAACTCTTGCAATTCACAATCTAGGATACTAAGACACAAAAAAAAGAAGGGGAAAAAAGGTGATAACACACATGTTATACTCTATCTGCTACAAAAGCAGAACAAAGGCTACCAAAAGAAACAGAACACTAAGCTCAACTGAATAGCATGAAGGAAATAGAACTGTTAGTCCTTTTATTCTGCTTTAGCAGTATTGAACTTTCCATCCTAAATTATTCTTATGTGAATTGAAACTATATTCAAAGACCTAATAAAATAAATATAACTTCTATGAAGACAGAAACAGAATTTAGCCCTATCAGTGAATACATTACACACAGCACAGAAAATGAAGAAACAAAGGAATTTAAACCAACACAATTTTTGCAAAACTAAAGGGCTGGTCACAGAACTTCCAAATTCTGCAAAAACTTAGGTTTTAAGGACTTTTTAATCCTTTTTAGCGGAATAAAAGAACATTGAAGTAACCTCTTGTTGCAACCTGATGTTGCCTCTTTTTCCAATTATCTAAGCATGTCTGCAATGTGCTTTTGAGTATTTCAGCTTGCTTGAATCAGTCACAACTTCATGACCTTCAGGAACCAGGTCAGGTGTACTTTTGTACTCAATCTCAAAGGCTTTTCAAGACACTGGACAGCATGACACAGGTCTATGCAAATGGTGCATGACTTACACTGTGAGTCAGCCTGACAAATCCTGTACTGAGCTAACAAACCATCAAAGTGGGATCCATGTTCAGTGAGTTTAATGTCTGCACAGATTTCCCATATGTCCAGTTCCAGATTGAGAGACACCTAACTGAGCTCTGTAGAGAGCAGGGTTTGGTCCACAAAATTTACTAACTTGTACTCTATGCTGTGCAAAATCAGTTAACCTACTTCAAGATCACAGAATGTTCTTGAAGAAGTATACCATGCTTGTGAGCTGTTGTGTTCATACTGAAAAATTCAAAATACCAAGTTAATGCTGTATGAAGGCTTTGCATCTGCAACCAAGATTAATTTGCAACCTGGATAATTCTCTCACAGACAGCACAATTGACGGCATTTATACCTTCCCTTTTTTACAGGAAAGGACCAGGTGATATTATTCTCCCTGTTCCAGTTCTGTTTCCTGGGCTGATTAAATTCTTCTCATACCAGAATGATGACATGGTGATTTGACATGAAAGTTACCTGATAGTGTTCCAAACATCAAAGCCATCCAAAGGCTTAGTGCCATTGGTATGTCCTCCAGCAAGGTGCACCAGTGTTGGCAGCCAGTCAGAGATATGGATGAGTTCATGACTTTCTACACCTTTTTGTTTCAGCAAAGGACTTGCAACAAAGCCTACACTTCTCACTCCTCCTTCCCAGAGGGTCCATTTTCTCCCTCTCAGTGGCCAGTTATTCCCCCCTGCTAAAGTTTGTCCTCCATTATCTGAAAAACAAATAAACAAAAGGAATTCATGGTAAGAAAGAAACAGAACAATCCTCCCCACACCACCTTTTTATCCATTTGAAAAAATATTTTCACAATACAGGTGTGTCATGTATTTGCATACTGCTGTTAGGTGTCCATATAATGTCAAACATTCAGGGCCAAGTAACAAACATATATTACATTTTAACACCTACAAATTACATCAATGAAAAGCTATCCCTAGGCAGAAATTATCCCATGCTAGAAGACAGTAATTTAGAAAGACTGTGCCAAGAACGACTTCTGACCATGATTCAAAACACCATTAGGTATCCAAAACTTTCAGAACCAAAGACTTCCAAAATTTAGTTTCAACTAATTTTAAGACCAAAAGAAGAGTTGCTATCAATGCCATCATTAGCACTCAGAATACACTGGTTTCCAAAGCAGTATAATATGCTTAAAATGGAAACCTGTTATTCCAGTCTCAGGACAATACTCGCACACCTAGTTTAAAAGCAGAGTTTTTACAATATTTTTAGGCGGCCACACATAAGGTTAGACAAAACAGGGTTACCTTCTCCTCAGACAGAATGATAAAGCCCTAATAAAATTAATTGAAACTAATATCACTGAAGTAATTCAGAAATTGAATTTATTGTTTCATGAGAATAACATATAAAATGGTTACAGAAAAAGCTGAATCCTATGACTACAGAAAAATAGACATGAATTAGAGATGGCTCATGGTATGCTTTTCTTTTTAACTCTCTCTGACCAAGCTCCCATGCTTAGAATAAAACCCAGATCCTTGAAGTTAACAGTAATGATTCTATGAATTTACTTCTGTACTGTTATACAGTTGTTCTTGTTTAAACCTACTGTAACGTTCTCAGAAGATTCATGGCTGGCAATTCTGTTAAACATAATTTTCCACTGTTTTAATAAGGTTGAAATTATTTCAAATAGTAATTGCTGAGCTGCCATTCAGTGCAATTTGACAGGTTTGTATTGTACTTTCTCATTAAAAAACACGAATTTGAGGGAAGAAACAAGAAGTCCAACCCCTTACAGAAGAACTTCACTGTAAACAGAACCAAATTATCTTTCTGGTTGACAAGAGTTTAAGAAGCATTTGGACATTCTCTTGGGCACATGGTGTGATCCTGGGGGATGGTACTGTGCAGGGCCAGGAGCTGGACTCAATGGTCCCTGTGGTTCCCTTCCAAGTCCCTTTCAACTCAGCTTATTCCATTATTCTGGTTTTAATTAGGGATCAGTATAAACCCCCACATCTTTCTACTGCACACAGGAGACCATTTTTGTTCTACAAAGGAATAAACCACGGTTTATTTTTTTCATGGATATCTGTGAAAACTTGGAAAGGCAGAAACCTAAGCTAAATGAAGCACTTGGCAAAAAAATATATATATTTGAAAAGAGTTAAACGTCCTGTGGCCCAACTAACTTCCAGTTGGGCTGCCCATGTTCCTGCATTTTTGGATTAAAAAGAAATTAATGAAGACTGCTACCATTATTTCTTGCACAACAATGTTGAGCTCTGAGATCTGAGAACTTAAAGCAGTTGCTGGTTACAACAAAAATGAAAAAAAAACCAAAACTATGTCAAACCACGACAATCAGTTTCAACAATTCCTTCTTCTCATGATGTAAACAGGAATTCCTGTCAGAGATACTCATGGGACAGAGTTTTCAGTCGCTTCTAACCTTTGGTGGCCTTAGAATAAAAGGCATCTTATCCATACTGTATTAGAGCACAGTTTGGACATACAGAGGAATCAGAACTTAAATATTTCACATACCTCCTTTGTATCAGACTGCTTACTGTCTGTGTCTGTTCAATAGCAGTACATGAGGGTTTTTCTAATTCCTGATTATCAGCAACAAAGTAGCAAGGAAATTAAAGAAGTAGGTGGTATTTCTGAACAATAGTGAGAGAGAAGTTTGTACTTCTCAGGTTATAATCAAATCTTTATGTTACTTACTTCTTCCTTGCTTTCTGTAAAAACATTCACATTCTGCCAGTTTCTCTACACATTACCTTTCCTGATAAAAGGAGTCTACCTAACATACATCCTGAAAAAAACTTGCATCTTTTATTAATAGTATATCAAGTTTAAAAGAAAAGGCAGAACATTTGCGTTTTGATATTTGATCTTATATACAAATGAAAAAATAATGAACATATGAAACAAGGCTCATTCCCCTCATTTGACTGCTCATTCTCACATTGCTAAAACATTATTTTTTCCTTCCTTGGGAATTTATGTTCAAGTGCTCCTTCCTGTGTAATTTCTTGACTGAGTTATCAAGAAAGTGTTGAAGGAGGGAAAAGGATGGTTTTGTTTTGATTATTAAGGTCAGTTTCCTTTCTAGGTAGGCAGAATGTAAATGATGTGTCACTAGCAGCTTGCATGTAAGCAACACCTTACACACAATCTGTTATCTTCCAAAAAATGTTATCGAGGACTTCAAATATCTACAATTTGTTAAAGAGGAGTAGGTTACATAACAATGAAAGACCCTAATGGGATCTGTATTAATAAAATATTAAGCTAACTACTAAATAATAAAGGGAGAGGGAATAAACAATAAACTGATTGCATGGAGTACAGACCTAACAGAAAGTCCACTCAGGACTGTAAGTGCTATTCTGGTCCTGGTCTTACCTCCAGGAGTATGTCTGGACAGCAAGAGACAAGAAGGGCACCAGCTCTGTGTCTGTGTGTGTGTGTGTGTGTGTGTGTGTGTTCAGGTACATTTCCTCTAAATCAAGAGCTGTAGATGTATATATTGATGCTAAAAGCTTGCATGGGTTCAGAAAGGCAGTGAAGAAGTTAAAGTTGAAAAAAGTACATAGTTCCTATATGAAAACACATCACCTCAGTAGCAGGAGTTTCTTCAGCCAGAAATGCTGAAGATTTGTAAGTTTTCACAAAAGTTTCCTAGACATGTGCCACAAAGAACTGCCATAGTGAGGGGGTGCCTGGTTAGACAGATCCTCCACCTGTGGAAGCACAACCACTCTCATTTTCTCCCAAGTTATTCCTTACTAACTCCTTATGCTATTTTACCCAAGTATCTCAAGCATGGAACTAATTCCAAGTGGAAACTTATGTTAGTTTAAAACGCACACTTAAAATCCACCTAGGTGTGAGACAAATGGAATCATTGCTCCTTCATGTTCTACACTGGCTTCACATCCAATTCTAAATCCATTTCAAAACAGTATTTTCTGAACTATTTATCACACATTTTTGTAACTGTTTCTCTCCATGACTTATTCTATGTCAGAAGACAGTCTCCAGAGCAAAGCTCTTGGAATCAAACTACCCACACCTTGTGGACCCGATTTATAAGATTGCTTAGAATTAAAGTTTCAGCCTTGCTACTTCAGCTGAAAGCACAAGCCTCCCCCAGGCATGATACTTCATTATTTCTTTGCTGCAGACAAACATCAAATATGATTTTCATTAAAAATTCTGAAATAGTGTGGAAAATGTAGTGAGTCTATGTTTCTTATCTGTAAGAATAATTTTTGCAATTACATCTACATAATTTAGACTACAGCAGTACCCACAACACACTAGGGGTATTAAAAAATTGTAAAACTAACCAGCTCTTTTCCCTGAAGAAAGGATGAAAGGGGAGTGAATAAGGCTGTATCTAGAAATTAGGCCACTTGGCATAAGTATTATCTAGCCAATTTATGCATCTTTGTTTTCTTTCTTTAACAGAAGAATCACACATTTTTAAAGAGCTTTATTTCTTGCTTGACTTGGCTTGCTTTGAGAGATGCTTAGCTACTGTTGTTTCTCACAGCATTAATCACTCTTATTATGTATTATTTTAATGAGGGGGTACCTAGATGCTTTATTTCCATTCCCACTGAATTTTCTTCTACAAGGTGAAATTTGTGGCAACAAATGACAATATGGGGAAAAGCCAGTCTCACTAATACAAGAATGGGCTGAAACAGAATTTTTAGCAGGCACCACTATCAACAATGAAAAAATGCACAGCACACATATGCTGGGTAAATGACAAAACAGGACAATAAAGGAGAGCAATGGAAGCATCCTGGCTACTTTAAAGGTAGTTTCCATTAAAGCTAAATCAACACCAGCTTCAACAGAACAAGTAGAAACAACAAAAATATGTCACGAAGTTCCTCCATCCTAGAACAAATTAGGTGAAAATAGGACATATTTTTGACACAGAAGAACAGACAATATAAGCTATTCTTAAAAGGCAGGGGATTGCCTTTCGAACTACTGTGGTCCTCTTATTAAAAATAAAGAAGAGGAAGGGTTACTTTAAAAAATGTATTTAATAAAAACCTTTCAACATAAGAAAAACAGATGCAAAGTAAAGCTTGTGTGTCTTGAATATACAGCTTTAAAAATTAAGGCAAATGTTCTTCTCACAAACATCTGCTTTTGTAATTAATATTCATTGTCACATACACGAGAAAAAGTTTAATTTGCTAAATCTGTAATTTCTAAACTGTAAGAGATGTTTTGCAGGAGTTCTTAAGGGAATCAATAAACAAAACTATACAGTGAGGCCCTTCTGTTTCTCCCAAATACTTCTCTGAAGAGTTTCCAGCTGCCAAACACTTTGACTAGCGCAGTGTGCATATATACAGTGATGTGGGATGTGTGTAACTAGCAAATAGTTTAATGACTAAGATTTCTTTAAAGAAGCGATGGACAATAAAAAATGTCAATTCTGTGACCAATAATTAACAAAGCATGGATTCAAGTCTTTGGATAGACTCACTTTCTTACAAAATTACCCTGGAAATGAAGCAACAGTTTGCTGTGCACTCTAAAGATACCACTGGAAATAGATGCTCACAACTATGGGGAAAGCTTTTTAAGGGATTTGTTACTCACTAGGCAGTAGAAAACCAAAAAAAGGCAAAAGTGTTGATTTAAGAACAAACTCTGACAAATGTCCTTCCCAGGATCATAAACATCTCTTGCCTGCATGCATTCATTGCCAAGAAAAATTCACAGTAGTTACTGAACTCAGGGGCAATATTAATAGCATTAATAGATTTGTTTAAGCACCAGAAATCACTTCTCTGAGAAACTCAGTTTAGACTGATCAATGGGCTTGAAAGTTATTTTTAGGAAAAGAAACTAAATGGAAACAAGTACTGTAATACTGTGTAAGGCCAGCTATCTAATAAAGCAAGCTTTATCGCCCTAAGATGTTTACATTAAAAAACCCCTCCATTCTTGTCTTTGCAGTGGAATGAAAAGCTTATAAAAAGGCTATGAAGAGACCTTTATGTTTTATTTTTTGGATAGTGGCAAAACACGATAATAAGAGTTTCCAAAGACCACCTATATACAGTATAGGCAACACCCTAGCTTCTCCACCATGTGGACATGTGGGCCAAGCGACTTCCTCCTGTGACTTCTACTGCCTGCACATGCTATCTTAGCAGCTTTTGATCATAATCCTGACTCACATTAATGGTTTAGAATAGAGGTACTATTTTCTCTGCAAATAGGCCAGAAATTAGTCTTCATTTAAAGATATTCCTTGCTGGTTTTTTTTGTTAAGTCTTAGATAGGGCTTAATTGTGTAGATTAAAAGTGATAAACTGTATATTAAAACTTTTTGCCTTTTTTTTCCCCAAAAGAAACAATGTGTCATCTTGTACAGCTACCTATTTTGTTCGAACAGACCAGGCCTTGTTTCAATTACACTACACAAAAGTGAAATTTATTTTTCTTCCTAACAGAGTGTATGTTTTTTGTCTCCCTTGTGACCATTCAGGTTGCTGCATTCTTCTTTCAACCACAGCTGAGCTACACCCCACAGTACTGTTGACATGCCTGGCAAATTGTTCTAGACAAGTTCTTCCAAGAGAATTTCTTCCAAGTTCTCCCTGGAATTTCTCCAAAGATTCATGCAGGACTGTATTTGGTGCTGTTATTAAGTAGTTTTCACTCTAGCACTTCTCTTCAGTTTGCATTTGCTTAGTTCAAATAATAAAAAGCTACTTATTAAGTCCCCTTACAAGGGAAAAAAAAATCACTCTTGCTGACTACTTGAGTCAGACAGAAGGAATACTTCACAAACATACTCATCATTTACATAAACTGTCTTTAATTTCAACTTATTCTGCACCTTCCATTCTGCTGAGATGATAGAAGTGTGTTTAAGTTTGTGATACATATTATGCAAGCTTAATTACAATATCAGAACTGTAATTTTAAGTATATGTCCTAATAATCTTAATTCTCAAGGAAAATTTAACAACAGTTTTTGGCATTTGTAGAACAAGGAGTAATATGGAAAATCTTTATGACAATAATTTTAGAAAATACAATAGTAATTATTTAATTCCTACCAGAAGAATAACAATGTTAAGGAAAAAAGTTCTCTTCCAGCACAACAGTCCAATATGGTAAGTATTTCTGAACTGTTTTTCTCTGTATACCTCACTGCACAACAAATTCTGCATAAATTTTAGCAGTAAGTTACAGAAGACCAAAACTGCTTGATATCACACAGACACACACAAAATTAAACATGTTAAATGTTTTATGTTACTGATGTTTGCAAATTTAAATACTTCTTGGATACTTACAATCATTTTTTAAAACACCTATCCAAAATTTTAATCCATCTGTATGTATGTATCTCATATACTCACTGAGCAATAAATAACCAATAAACATTTAGGATTTGACAGATTAGGAATCAGTCAAAAAAAGAAAAAAAAAAAGGTGAGAAGAAATCAGGTGCAATGAAGTGCTGTGTGCCAAGAAAATCTTTGACTGTGAAAAGACTTTACTATCCTATTCAGAACACAGCCCAAACAAATAATTTGAAATAATAAATCTGCAAGGGCAAAGAAAGAAAAAACTTTAAATATCTAGGATTGCATAAATATAATTAGGCATTGTGAATCAATTCAGTATTTGTTTATCATGTAATCATGATAACTTTAACCAACCATTAGAGTCTTTAAAGATCTAGTATAACATTTCTGGTTCTTGGCTACCAACACCCAGGTCTCCTTTTTTCTGAAAACAGTTACAAAACACTTGCCAAATAATCCTAATGTACTTACAGTACTTCTCAAATCCAATATCGGCATGGCCCAGCTTTTTTTTCTGTTTTCCACCTGCACTTTAGCTCCTAGTCTTTTTTTGAATTGATTCATTTCTCTACAGCTGCAACAGAAAACTCCCATGCTCTTTGATTTCTCCTCAAGGGCCCCTGCAGTAAGCTGATCTAGCACACATCTGTCTGATATGCAAACTGTGCCAAGCACTGTTTGAAAGCCTTGTTTAAAGCCATACAATATTTTTGAAGTCAGACTAGAAGAAAAAAACAATTTCAATTCACTTTATAATGCAGGGTACTTCGTACTTCAATGTTATCAAATTAAAGCATCTTCAAAATTAGGACAAAAAACCTTTTCAGCTTCTGCTACTCCTGAAACTAAAGGCTGTTACCATCCTAAAGCCATCAACTACATGTAACTTAACATGAAATATGTGCATAAAAAGTTTGAAGGGGAAATGTAGTCAATAATGACTCCCCTTACAGTTTCTTGCTTCTGATTAATACATTAATGGTTTTGTGAAGGTAAGAGTGAAACTAAGGTGGTTTCTCTTATCTAAATGGAACGGAATCTCTCCTATATGCTCCCTCATTGCATTTAAAAAAAGAACTGTTGTAACTCAGTAGGATGTTCAGTTTCCAAGTGCATGCCCCATCCCCCCTACAAACAGAAGAGATATGTCCATATGGTAAACAGACAATAATAAGAGGAGGGCAGGATAAGGCTGACATATGACCAAAAGTATGCTGGGAAGCACTGAATTTTACACATTAAATTTTCTAAGGGCGGAGACTGTCCAACAGCTGGCAGCACCTAGGTGTTTTTATTCAGTAAAAGCATTCAGAAGTTTATTCTGCATACATTTGGGTTTCTTCCTCTACTTCTGGAAGCAGCATGAGTCTAACAGAACAAGCCTGGTGCTATTATCAAAATACTATTATGGATCTAATTAGGAGGCATATTTACAGCAGCTTTTAGAAGAAAAAAAAGCAGGAAGTAGGGATGCTTTTACTGTGCTTACAGATACTCTTTATAAGCAGCAACCAGCCAAAACCACACCTTCACAGGGATGGAAAGACTTGCTACATCTGTACTTTAGGCTGCAAGTTGTAATGTAAGAAAAGAGAATGCTATCTGAACTGTGATGACAAGACCTGGTGGAAAACTAGTTTCACATTTATTGCTGATCAGAGCCATATACAAGAAAAGAGGTCACTGACTTCACATGAAGCAGAGGTACCAAGGTGCACATGGCCCACAAGGAGACTGATAACCTTAGGGGAGCATTATTTCAACTTTCTTGAGTGTCATTTGAGGGAGAGAAGAAATTACTACTTTGACCATACAATCTTTTTGTTTTCTTCTAAAAATAAAAAAAGAAAAACAAAAAAGAAAAACAACCGATCAAAAACCAAGTTCCAGGGATACAAAGCTGCCAAAATGAAGAATTAAAATGCAAACAGCAGAGACCTAATCTAATATACAGGCATTAAAGCCCCAGGGTTCTTCCCACAACCCATATTTTCCATCCTAATATCCTGTACCCCCTTTTTCTTGGAGTTTTATTTGAGAGGAAGCTGCTCTGATTGCCTTCTGTCACTCCTCTGGCACACAATAAACAGAGCAATCTGGAGTTAATTTAAGCAGTTTAGCACATCAGGTTACAGCTGGAAAAGGTTTTGGGAGAAAGGCTGGGGAGAAAGAACAGGACTGCACACAGTCCAACCCAGCCTGTACACAGTAAGGTGGTGCAGATGGGCACCTTCCAACACCATCACCTGCAGACAGGGGAAACTGCCCCATGATGAAAGTCTCCAATCAGCCCAGGAACAGCAGAAACCTTGATGCAAGGAATTTAGAAATCCATTCCTAAAAGCAGGAGTGGCAGGGCCACTCCTTCATGTTAGGAGTATTACAGCTGATCCTTGGCCATCCAGTAGTAACCCAATCCCTCCTCTGTGTCTACCACTTTAATATTTCACCCTCTATAAGCCAGATGTCTTTTTTTCTTCTTAAGTTTAGACATATGCATTGCTTTTACACTGTGCAAAGGATGACTTGATTCCGGCCATTGGGCAGATTTACATCTGTTTTTTACATCACCTTTGTTTGAGTTCTTAATCTCCTGGGGCCCTAGCTATACCCAGAATATATTGACTGAGTTCATTACTAGAAAGAAACACATACCTGCTGGCAAAATAATATAAAAATGAAACTAAAGTCTTTAGTTATTACTTACCACAGGAGACATTTTTAAAAAGTACAGCATGCACCTTAGGAAGAAGTATGTGTCCATACACTAATTCTCACACTGAGCACATACACCACAAAAACTGAAACGCTTTACACCAAAGAGCAAAGAAAATAACATTCTTTATAACACTAGTCTTACAGAGGGGATGACAAAGGCTAATTGTTTTGTGATCAGTTGTAACTGTTTTGTTTGCTGTAGGCTGTGTCATTCTCTGAGAGATTATGACGAAAAGAAATAGGTAATTTAAGTGAACAAAGTGGAAATGCAACCATTTTCTCATCTCGTATAGGCATGTCCAGCATTGTCTAAGGCTCTCCCAACACCAACTCAGCTTTTGCTAAATGCAAGCAAGATTGCAGGGGGGGAAAGGGGTTGTTTTATAAGTTAACATGGTGATAGAGAAACACAAGTAATGGAGAGTAATGGTAGTTTACATAAATAATATCTGTTCCCTCTAATGACCAAAGCAGGATTTTTAACCAGTTTCCATATATCCGTTCTTCAGCAATAGATTATGTTTTCCAGGCAGGGAAATGGCAAGCAAGTTATTTGCTGAATGACTGATTAAGAATATGTTTTGCTTGTTATTCCTTTCTTTAACATCTTTTCTTGGTTACAAGTAACAACAGCTGAATAACATACTGCTGAATCTAAAAAAGGATGTTAAGCAGGACAAAACTGAACCTATGTTCTCCAAAAACCAGAAAAAAACTAGCATTTACAGTTGTGCCTTATACTCTCCTCTTCTTCATTCTGTCACATCAATGCTACATTCAAGTGAGTGAAAAGAAGGAACACTTAAATTCAATATTTTTAACTTATTAATTATTTTATTCAAACTTTGTTATTTTTTTCCTCCAGCTACCTGCCAAAACATGCCCTCTAATTACTCCCATGTTTGAATCTCTGCAATATGCCTGCATCATGCTAGTTCAGTAAGGTCACCTGCAATTTCCTCTTGGCAAGATCCAACCTTTCTCCAGAATCATCATCCTTGAACTTTCTGCTGCCACTTTAGATCATCTTTCCTGAGTCCTGAAGTTGTGAAATCTCTCCTCTTGGCAACATCTAGCTGTACAGACCACATTCAGTCCTCAAATATACACTATAACTCTCAGACATTTTTAAGGGGAGTTGTTCATATGCACAACAGAAACAACTATAGACTTCAACAGAATAGTCAAACTGCGTATTTTGCTCTGTATGGGCATTATAGTTTTAATGGTTTTGTGACTAATGATCATTTCCTAGAACATTTACCCTGGAAATTCTATCCTTTACAGGGTATTTTTTTTCTTTTTCCATTCCCAAAAGTGGGAAAGAAGCAGAAATATCCAAAATGCACTAACAGATTCCTCTGCACAAAGAAAGTATTTCATTATACACAGAGCTTTAGGCCTGGTTGGTCAAATGATTCACAGTACCCCCATACTTCAGAAAGAGGTGAATCCTATAATTTCAGAAGACATCTTTCCTTCTTTTCTCTGCAAATTTCTTATCTAATGCAATGATGTTAAAGCCATAAAGTACATCTGCTTTGTGATTCAACCTGTGCTTGCCGAATTAAATTCTCCACTATTGCTTGACATCCCTGATGCCACCAGCAGTCAGAATTTATCATCTCATTTGTATCACTGATCAAACCACCCAACTGATCCTTCCTCAGCCTGCTTAGTCCAACCCTGCATTAAGAAGTATTAAGTCATAGGGTAGGTCACTGCAAATGAGGGGTGGCTAGAGGTGATGGTGGCACTTCAAGTGGTGAGCTCCCCTAATCCCCACATTTACAGCTGCAGTTTCATCTTCCTTGAAAAGGACTTCTGCCCTCATGAGTAACCACTACCTGACTCATACATTAGTGAGTCCAGAAGTCATATTCCCACTATTCCCACTTCAGCAGGGGAGTTTTACTAAACCCTATTTCAGATTTCTCTCAGGATTACAGAATATGTGACCCATTAAATTAGGCAAGGTCTACAGGTCCATGTTTTCCCAAAGCCTATCTCCTCATTTGCCTTAGGCTGCAGGAAGGCTCTGACTAAACTAATTTAAAGAATAGAGGTAATTGAAACCTCTGAGATCACACAAGGGGTAAACAATCTCTTAAAAAAGGCTGATATGATTGAAGGTATGCTTACTCTTCACACAGTTATGTCAAAATTATCTAGATTAATAAATTGAAACCACTGTGGCTATTTAAAATGTTCAAGCCACTCAAGGTCACTTGGAGATAATCACAGGAAGCCACATGCAGGCCCTGAGCAGCTGAGAGACCTCAGGGGCAATTGTCTGCAAAAGGAGGCACCTGTGAGCAGAAAAAAGCCCCTAACCTTAGCCCCATACATCAACATGACTATCTACACAGCTATTCTTCCACCTGAGGCACTCATTTTTGCTTTTGGGGGTTTTTGTTGTTGTTGTTGTTTGTTGTTGTGGGTTTTTGCCCTTGTATTCTTTCTGGTACCTTTGACTTTCTAATGAACTGTAACAGCTGGTCAGCAATCGTTTCTCTCTCCTAGTCAATGCAAACCATTTGTGGCCAGTAAAATCTAACTATTAAATTGTTTTAAACAAAGGCTTTGCTTCTTCAACCCTGTGAAATCACTGGAACACAGCTTGATGCAGAAGATGTGATACATTCAAGTAGGCAGATATCAATATCCTCTGCAGTCAGAACTACAACTATTTACAACGTTACAGAGAAAAGTAATGGAATGCACCTTTTGTTTTTTAACCGCCACGAGTAACAGAAGAATAGTGTTGAAAAAATTTGGACTTAACCAAAAAAACATGCAGAGGATGTCTTTCTTTATATCCACTTGTAACAAATGCTTATTTGATTGTAAAATGTGTTACAATGCTTCTGTGCAAAAAGAAAGAAGACTTAAAGCAGACTTAAAGAGATACAACTATTAAAACTCTCATTAAGTTCTGCATGACAGATGTCAGCACATGCTATCTCACTGTTGATTTGATAAAGTATATTCTTCCAAGTCATCAGAAGCAGTACATGAATGCTTCAATACATCCAGTCCTCTGCAGTGCTCACCAACAATCTTTTGCATAGCCTAAACATGGAGATTATCTACAACACAAGAAGTCAGTAATGAAAAACCTGCACTACATTTGCTGCATTATTTGGGTTTATGTGCTGTAGGTTCAAGCCATTTACTCTAAAATATAAGTGAAATTACTGCTGCAGACTTCTGATTCTTCCCAACCAGCTCAAGCTACTCTAGAATCTTAATATAGAATTCAGGGTCAGCTCACTTCAATGTACACAAAGGTCTGGCTGTATTTTAACTTGAGAAAACACAACTGGAGGTCAAATGTAAGAGCAAGCACAGGCAGCATTCCACAAGGCAGCAGTGCTCTAAGTGCCAATAAAAGAGGGGGTGTTTCTTCTGGCTTAAAGAGAAACGTAAAGATAGATGCTGTATTGTAAGAAACGGATACTCCAGTCATAGGAGGCATGTCTAGAAACAGAGATTTCTAAAGGGCATAAAGAGGTTTAAAGAAAGCAGAGGAACTATTAAGACCAAGCCATAAGGAACTGAAAAAAAAAACAAGGAACCTTCCAAAAGGAGAGGAAATCAGCTCATTAGTTTCAGTGTTAGGATGAAGAAAGGAAAAAAAACCTGCAGTGAACACTGCAGTAAGAGCTCTTCAAACCATTTTCACATCAGACATTTACATAATCTGATAAACTTACCTGTGGCCAAATCTTACCATCCACTGCCTAACAACTAGCATGCTCATGGATTTCAGTGTTTCTTCCAGTACTTTTAGCTCAATGATCTGTAAAACATATGGCTTCCTCTGCAATCAGCATGTATATATTCTGACCATCTAAATAAATTCTGCTGGTTTTATTCTCCCATTAATTAAGGCAGAGAGTGAAAATCTTATTCTTTTAATGGACACTAAACTAATATTGCCCACCAATATTGATCCATTGTATTCTATGTATGAGAATAACACGAAATATGGAAAGTGAAAGAAAGAGCAGTTGTGCAGAGCTTTTATTTGGAAGTTCTTACATTCTACTGTAGAGTTTAGCCTAGCAACATACTTTAGTTCTGGAATATTCATAAATATACAAAACAGATGTACTAACCAACTCATAGTTTATACAGACACATATGAAAAAAAAGAAAAATCAGGGAAGGAAAACAGATCCAAAATATCTCAGCATGGATTCAAATAACCTTTTCCAGATACTACTCACTTGACTAAGGCCATCTTACAACACCTGCAACTTCTTCCAAATTCTTAACCCAGACCAGACAACATTGCATGCTTCTTTCCCAAGTGAATCAATGATTAATTTTCCCTGTGTTTCTACAGGGTTGTCACTGATTGACAAAGTAAGTCCCTTGGAGAAGAAATTATTTCTAAATAAATACTAAAGCTTTGTGTCAGATGGTTCTGGGTTGTTTCAAACAGTATTTATCAGTTACAAAGGAAACCTAAAAATGTATGTATATAAAATATCAAACTTTGCTTTAGTACTATGAAGCAATTAATGAAAAAATACTGAAATAAAAAATTGTAAAAAACTAAGAAATTACATTTTGATAATATTGAATGGCCTTCTATAATACAATGTACAGGTAGAGTTCTAAGTCCTGAGAGATATGGGCCAGGTAAAGACAGGATCCTGAATTTTAGGGAAGGAAACTTCCAGCTCTTCAAGAAGCTAGTCAATAGGACCCCCTCATGGGAAAATGCCCCTGAGGACAAGGGAGCAGAACAGAGCTGACAGATCTTTTAGGACATAAAGGGCAAAAGCTCCTGAACCCCAGGCATAAGGAATCACGGAAGGAAGGCAATGACAGAGTCAACCTACTGGTAAAACGAAGGGTCAAGAAGAAAATGCACAGGCAGTTCATTTCACAGTGTGGAAGTGCAAACAGGTATTCTGGGAAGAGTACAGGGATGCAGTCCAAGGCATGTATCAAGGTATGGTAGAGCTGTCCATCCCTTGGTAAGGGACACAAAAAGTAACAAGGGCTTTACAGCCAGGATAGGGAGGTCAGGGGAATGGAGTTTTCCCACAATAGATGTGACTGGCAAACTGGTAAGAAGGAATGAAGAAAAGGCTGAGGTATTCAACAACTTTTTGGCTCAGTCTTCTTCTCCTGACACACTCTTTTCTCACACCTCTTGAGTGGATGGACCACAAGAAAGGGAGCAACTGTAAGAGAAGATCAGGTTCATGACCACCTGAGGAACTTACATAAATCTACAGGACCTGACAAAATGCATCCCAGAGTCCTGTAACTGACAGTGTTGCCAATCTGCTCTCCATGATACTTAAAAAGTCATGGCAGTCAGGGCAGGTCCCAGGTGACTGAAAAGTGAAACATGGTACCCATCTCTAAAAAGGGTACAAAGGATGACCCTGGGAACTACTGACTGTCAGCCTCACCTCTGTGCCTAAGAAGATGATTGAACAGATTCTCCTAGAGTCTGTGCTAAGGCACATGGAGGACAGGCAGGTGACTAGGGACAGCCCACACAGCTGCAGGAAGGGCAAGTCCCATCTGATCAGCCCAATGGCCTTCTAAAACAAAGTGACTGCATCAGTGGACAAGGGAAAGGTTACAGATATTCTTTATCTGGACTTCTGTAAAGCCTTTGACACAGTCCCTCAGAATAACCTTCTCCCCAGAAGTGGGGTTGGGCTTTTTTTTCAGCTTTTTGTGTGAATTTTGCATATGTGAAAGGGAATTAAATAGCACTTACTAATGCCAGACACAATATGAGCAAACATGAGACACAGCATCAATGTACAGCTCTGTACATGCATCTCACTTTTGACCTCCAACATTCTTGCTGAAAGTCTAAGTCACAGAACAGGACTTCAGAGCCCTTTGTCTGTGTGATTTAAGCTCATGGTTGTGAGTCACAGTTAAACAGAGAGCCCTGTCAATAATACTGGTAAAGGATCACATTTGGGGAAAATTTCTCCCCTCTGATCTTCACAGCATAAATAATGCTTACTCTGTACAAGTTCCAAGTGCAGAACTCCCATTGAGGCTTCATTTAAAAAAAAACCAGTACAGAATACACAACAGAAATCGGCTCTGTGGATGGGAGACTTGCAGCATGAACTGGAGAATAACTTTGCTCTTAATTTGAACTCATGTTCTTCCCTTGTTCCCTACATTGCATCTGAAAGATCCATGTGTAGCTGTGTTTTCCAGTCATGCTGCAAATATGAATGAAGAACAACCACACTCTCTCTGATGACTTATATGAAACACGTATTTCCAACAAAATGAACCAAAATCATTTGGTAAGACCAGCTGATGAAGAAACATCTTTTGTGTACTTCAGTCTGATGTTGTTTACTCACAGTGGGAAGAATAACCTTGAACATTCAATTTTCAATGGCAGAAATGCCACTTTTTCTTCAGAGTGCTGACACATTATTGTATTTCCAGTGTTTGATACAGATTTATTTGTGTATGTGTGATGGAAGCACTACTGAAAGCTGTTCAAAACTACATCTTCTAATATATAATTTTTTAATGTAATTCTTATTGTACTTTAAATACAACCATAGGGGTTTTATTTTCCATCAAGGGAATAGAATACCTTTCCTGCATCAGAACTTAACTGAGCATTTACAGAGTAATTTTTATCGAGCTGTGGTCATATAAATCAACCTCTATGTTTTTTTGCAACTCACCAAAACAACCTCCATATTCTCCTGACTTTTCCAAAACTGGGGGGAAAAAAATTTATCTCATGGGAAAAGAAACTGATGTACACAAGCTTCCACTACTTACAGGTTTAGCCCTACAAAAGGACAATCTTTTCCATCCCATTGATTTTTTTTTTTTTTTTTTGCTTCTTAATACAGTTTTCAGGATAGCAGCAATCCTAGCACAGTTTCAGTCGAGTGCTTTCACTGTGAGCAGTCTCAGTAATTAAACAGGTCTCAGTAGTTACAGACCCTACTGTGTCAACGTCTACACCAGCATGCACCATCACTAGACATGACAGAAACACAGAAGGAAATTTTAACTCAAAATCAGGAATAACCTGACAAACAGTTCATATGTCTGCAGAGAGCAGGTCAGACAAGACACTGTCAGGAAAACTGTGGATTTGTCCCACTGACAGGAGAAGTCAACTTGGCCACTTTTTGTGTGTAGAAAATTCTGACACAAAGAATAAAGGCTTCTCAAACACTATTATGGAGAACAAAAACAGTATACCTTAGTTTAATAGTAATCATAGTTTAAGGCAATCTTTTGGGAGCTGTGGGAAATTATTAAACATTACTGTTAATACATAAAATAAGCTGTTTTCAGCATTCATCGCATTCTGAGGAAAAAATTACAAGCATAGCTATTAACACGCTTAAGTCAAAGCTTTATACAAGACTGGCCTGTTTGCAAAATTCTGGGCAAAATTCACTTCCAAGTTTCATTTACAAATGAACTTCACTTCAAGCACTGGCATCTGCTAAAAACAGGAAGAAAAATTCAAGATTCAACTTATGATGGAGTTTTCAACCACAAAGACAAAAAAGAAGCTAATATCTCTGGTATGAGGTTTCTCTCTGTTCAGGAACTTGGTTCTGGAGTGTTACATTTTGCATGGAAAAATCTGGGAGGGTGGGGAGGGATTAATGCTAGATGGAATACAAGATAAACACACATTTCCTAAAAAACATTCTGGGTTTTCATAGGATTTTAAAAGGAGGGGGAGGAGGGAATCAATATATTGTCTATCAACATCTTTCAGTATTGATTTTAAATCCATTCCCCCCATAATACTTCCACCTTTGATAACATATTCTCAAAAATGTAGTCTCATTATTATTATCTGCATCATATGACAGAGAATGTGTTTTTGAATTTCTAAATTACCACTATACTTTAAAATGGAAAAAACCTGAAAACAAAAATAGAAGCCAGCACTGAGTACAAAATACCAACCACATCCACCTTTCACTGTCACTGACATGTAACAATTCTAACTGATGCAAATACAGAGAACTGTCAGAACCTTTGCCTGTATAAAAATAAGACTAAAAAACAAGAAATAGAAACAACAAAAAAAATTGGGAATAGATTGACTCAAATAACTACTATGATTGAAGGTGCTTGCAGCTCAGCACCTGTGCTTTCTTCCACTTCGGAAGTAGCAGATACGCAGGCAATAGATGCCCAGGCATGTTCCTCACTGAAACCGGAGTGGTTTCCTCTCAGAAACCACTGAACGATCAATTAAAACAAATCTTCAGGTCTGCAATAAAAAAATGTGGGAGTACAACCTTCAAAATTAGCACCTCAGACATCACAGAGAATAACTGCTCTAGTCAGTTGGCTTGGCCAATCTGCAATTAGAAGGCTCTCTGAAGCCCCTTACAAGCAAAAGTGAAAGAGCAGGAGCTCATTTTTGAACCAAGATAACAAGTAGATAAAAAAAATCACTTAAGGAATCAGTGAAAGTCAGATTCATAGCCTCAAAGAAGGTATTGGAAAAGGAAAATCCCAGTATTTCATTAGCCGAAAGCCACAATATGTGGCCTGGAATGAAAAGAAAGGAAAAAAAAAAAAGAAAGAAAGAAAAAAAAAAGGGTAATATGAAATTTTGTGGGGTAAAAAAACCCTAGGGTCATGATAGAGACTGTATAAACATCAGTAAGTATGTCCAAAACAATCTGTGCTCTTATTAATCATAATTCTACAATGATAAAAAGACCATCTTTTGGACTGAAAACAGTCATCACTGTCACATGCTCCATTATGGAAAGGATTTATGTGGTTTCCTCTTAGCAATGTAAACCAAGGCCTGAAAGGTTCCACGTGTTTTACTTTTCAAAGCCCTCTTATGGAAATTACCGGGCATTACAGTGCTAATCCACCTTTAAAAATGGCAAGAAATGCTGAAAAAAAGGAGTGCTGCTCCGTATAACAAAGAGCAGAAACTTAAATAAAGCAAAGGACAGTAGCTTTAATACAGAACTGAAATTACGGGTCATATTCCTTTGCTTTAATGTCGGCAAGTTCACACCAAAATTTCTTGTAATACCTTGCAGAAACTATAATACATTGTATTCACAGCAAATCCCCACTTCTTTCCTCAAAACACAGTTCGGTATTTGAAGCAAAATTTGGACTCAAAGTCCATGTTAATAGTTCTGAGCCAAATTTGTACCATTTTAATGTTTTTTATGACCTTTATTTTAAACTGAGGCTCTCTTCAGGGACATTGGTAGTTACAGTCTCCTATGATTGCTAAAAGGAAAAATACATCCTATCTTTCATTCTCTTTGATTTCAAGTGAACAAAAGGCCATGGGTACCAAACGCTGCTGCGTTCATTTTCATCTATTTTGCTTAAACAAATGCTTCATAAACAAAAACCCCAAATTTGTCTTTTTAATTCACTCATACCTTGTAATTCTAGCTCAGATGTACTTAGTTTTATTTAACAATGTACTGAACAAAGATTATTGAAATAACTCTACGAAGCCCCAGCCTCAGCAAAGACCGGATTTTTTCCATATGGAATAAATACTGGTATAGTTTTCCATATGTCTTTGCTTACTTTCACTTCTAAATATAAAAACATTGCAAACAGAAATAGACACAGACAAGTTATCAAATTCTGCTAGAGCCAAAACCTGCACAAATATAACATCATAAGGCAAACAGGTTTGGACTCAAAATTAAACTCCAAGATTCTGAGCGCTATAGGAAGTGGCTGCTAAATTCAAAACACGTAAGTGCATTTTCATCACTTTGGTTGGTTCTTTTTTTGTTTTGCTTGTCTGTTCGTTTCAGTTGTTTTTATTGTATTTGAAGTGTTCACAGAAAATTATTTTGCCATTTTGACAGCCCTAATATGTAAACTGTGGACAAAAGAACAATGGTATGCATTGAAAGGCTACTTCCCATTTCCAACCCAACAAGAGTAAATATGTCCCTGAAACCCAGCCAAGCAGCTGTATTCCAAAAAAGTTCTGTTTCATTCTTAATTTGGAAACAAAGGAGACTGCTTTGCAATGTATTATTTACATTACTTTAATAATCTAGAAACCAGATCATGTGCCTGTACACACAAAATCCTAGATTGTAATGTGGCTGACTAGACTGCTCATCATATTTTCAGCTGTTTTATTAACAGACCTTTGTTTCATGGGACTAAAATGCCAGTGAAATACTTCAAAAATGACAAAAAACTATACAACACCTTAAAGTGAGGGAAAGAAACAGTTTTGGCTTCAAACTGCTTGCTGTCTGGCTGCTTGTGCTTCATGAAACACATGGCAATTCACAGACAGGACAGACTGCTTCAGAAGAAATAAATTTGTAGACAACTCTCAGTAAGGATTCAATTCTGACAGATCCTCAGTAACTGCAGTGTCAAGTAGGATGCTTCTAATGTCACTGCACTCCTCAGATTTTACAAAGGTATTTTTACAGCACCAGGAGCATCCCCCATGAGCATAGACACTACTTCAGAGTTGTTTTTGTAAAGCTTGAGAAAGCCCTAAGGGAGAGAAACCTCTATTTCATGTAAACTCCTGCTCAACTTTCATCACTCTTATGTCATTAGAAGATATCCAGAGGAAAGACAGAGGGGCCAGATCTCTCTGTATTCAGCTTGTTAGCAAAGTTATTACTGAAAGAATACTTGAAGGAACTTACCAGTAGAGAAAATAAAAACTGTGTTGTCCCAAAGACCATATGTTTTCAGCGCATCAGTAAGATTTCCTACCGCTTCATCCATAAGAGTCACCATTCCTGCATAATGACGCCTCTTCACATCTTTTATGGAAGAATATGGTTTCACATATTCTTCAGGGACCTCGAGAGGTTCATGCACAGACTGAAAGGCGAGATAGAGAAAAAGGGGCTGGGGTGGAAGGGATAGAATGGAAATTAGTTGAATGTAAAGTACTAAGTGCAAAAGTTACTGCAGCAAAAGCAGACCTCTTTTATCAACAGTGCAGGCAGTGCCTTTTGATTTCTTCTACTACTTCTACATCTTCTATTCCCTGTACATAAACTAAGAAAGCTTTGAAAAATTACTTTTGAAAAGCTGTGGAAAAACATCAGGGGTATCTTTTCTTCACAGCATAATTGTTAACAATTTCCTTCCATTAAACTTCCCACTCTAAGCTTCTCTTTTCTGTTTAGAAGAGCAAACTGCTTGCTCAACCATTTCTAAAAATGTATTCATTGTATTAAAATAGAAGAAATGAAGAAGGGTAGCAGGCCAGGACCATGCAGACACAGCCAATTTTGGCAGCAGCTGAGTTTTACCACTGCTACTACTCACATTTAGCTCTATGCACCTATTTAATAGCCCTCAACTGCAGCTCAAACACAGCTCTCTCTAGTAATATTTCATCAACGTTTTTAGGAACATTCTTTAATGCTGAAGTTATCAGAGTAGCAGCTGTTGCCTGTACCTTCTCAGTTTTGTGATTGGCTATAAGATCTATAGCTCTTTCTGTGAATAAATTTGTGGAGTACACATTTCTAAATCCAGTTGCAACTTCTTCTCCATCTCGGAAGTCCAGAGCACAACGTGTCACATTCTTTGCCTTGATGAGGACACAGTGGTCATGAGTATAATAATCCTCACTACCCAGGAGATAGCCTACAGCAGGAAAAGATGTCAAATGAGCAGGCCAACATCGTGTCACATAAACACATACATGAGGAGGAGAAAAAGGTCAAACACAAATGTCAAAACATTAGTAGTTTTCAGCTAAAACACTAATTCAACCCTGGACCACCTACTGTGAGACTCCTGACACGCCTAAGTAGCTCCACATTTAATACCTCATAGGCTTTTCATTGCTAATGCCAGAATTAATTTCAAAAGAAATTAAACATTTTGAAAGCAGTTTAATGACCTCTTACTTGTACTTGAATGTCCATGAGCACTAAATTAATGCACTAAGAGCCAAGGCAATGATCTAGCCGCGAACTAGTCTGGTTCTTGGTGGTATGATTTCTATGTTTTTATTTTAATGTTAGGCTTCCACCTCCATTGGAAAGTTTGGAATTTTTAAATCCATTTATTCAAAAACACCCAAGAATGAATCATCTTTTATGTCTGCTGTAATGCAATTTCTGATGCACTGCTGACACCAGCTGGTGAAGAAAAGACACTATCATTTAGAGATATCCGAAAGAAATTAAGTAAAAATCCTGCATGTATGGATTTGCTCCTACCTAGGGCTAGCCTGTTATGCATGGAGAGCCCTTGTGTTTTAGCAGGCACCAATAAAACTTTTCAAAATCACTTGAATCTCAAAAATTACATTTGAAATTAGATTTTAGATTTCTCCCCCAGTATCCTGAAAAAATGGACGAATCTGAAAAAAAATACAGTCATATGTTCTGCAAAAAAAAGAACTTGAGAGAAAAATCCAAGACGGAAGAAATTTGCTTGAACTTTCTTTTTTCAGCAGCTGCAGCTAGTAATTTCTGCAAAAACAAATGTACAGAAAAAATAAAGTTATTTTAAATAAAATACAAATGTCTACTATATTTTTAGGAGAATAAAATGGTTAATTTTTCAAAAGATGAAGTGATTTTATAGGCAGATTGCTTCTATCAATGTACTCAGAGGCACATGTTGCATTTTTTCCATTTTGAATGCCCACTGGGCGAGACTGCATCAAGTGAGCCACGGAATAAAACACTCCTAATCATAATGGATGCCTACTGGAATCACATGAATATTGCAGGATATTAAACCACTATATCCTCTGAAAAATAATGTCATATTGGGCACCCAGAGCCAGCGTGTCCTCAGGCTCCTGCATTAAAAGCTGCTCAGTCCCAGGGTGAGATTTCACAAGGAAAAGCAGCCTGTCTACACCCATGCCATCAAAGAGATCCCAAGCTCCTGTGAAGGGTTGGGAGAAAGCACAAATGCTTAAGCAATGAGAGCCATTATATTCCAATCCACATATATTAGCTTAATTCAATTGTGAAACCATGGCCCTGAGCTCCCTGAAGAGTGAAAAGAAGTAAACTATCTAAGGGAACAGTTTTTCCCATCTCATGTTTGGATGAACATAATTTATAAAAGGCACACACATAGCACAGTCACACTCTTCATTTAAGCTGCAGGTTAGAAAAGAGCAATGCAGGCTTCTGCATTGAAATGAACTATTTTGAAATTCATCATTCAAGCAAAGTGTCTCAAAAACAACCTAGTGGAGATGGACCTCTTTGAGCTCAGCGCTGTGCAGAATGAGACTTATATCAGACAGCCCAAATCACATAACATCTGTGACACTTGTGCAAAACTAATAAATATGGAACTGATACGGGGACAGGAACCCAAACCACACTTGGAACAATAAACAATGCATAGCTACAAGTTGCTCTGCAAGTAATGCACTCACACTTACACAATCTACTGTTTAGTTTGAGAGCTTCACTTCCTAACTTGTGAGGACACTACTTTATAGAGGCTTTCACACCATCTCATCACTAGCTCTGGAAAACCAAAGCTACACAAACTGGCTGTAATCCCCCCTTCCCTATTCCCCTGTGCTGCTGTAAGTAGGAGACAGAGAATTTGGAGTAAAAAGTTAACTCTGGGAAGGAGGGAGGAGTGAGGGAAAATGGTAAGAGAGAAATACTTGGAACCACACAGTAATTCTGATACTTTCTTCAATAAGTCGTAAAGCTTGAGCATACAATTAAGGCATTATCATTTTTTAAGCAGCAATACTTTGTAAATATGCATACCCACATATGGCTTGACTTATAAATCAACAGTAAATCTGCTGCTGTCACAAGAATAGGGCAGTTTCTCATCCTTTACAAAACTGCACTTATTGCCCATATTAAATCAAACCCTTACCAAAGTAAGTGTCAAATCCTCTGCGGGTTGGAAGGCATTCTTTTCTGTACATCCCCAAATGCCACTTCCCCACCATATGAGTAACATATCCCGCCTCTTGAAGTAGCTCTGGGAGGAGCTTCTCATCCAGGGGCAGACAGCTGGGCTGGCATGGCCAAATTATCTGGTGTTGTAAACCTGTGTGGATCTAGCAGAGAAAAGAAGTGTGAGAGATCCCTTCCAATGCAGCCCATAGGTTTAATTTATAAGCAGGTCAAAAAAGAAGCACAGCTGCATTAGAGATTAGCATTATTTTTAGGGGCTCTTCATTTTACCATTTCATTTCATGTAGCACTGAAGATGATGAGGAAGCTGCAGGTGGAGGGCAGGGGTTGCATGGAGGAAAACAAGAAAATAGCAGTGCAAGAGTTATTTTCCCAGGCATAAATCAAGCACAATTTAAAAAACTACAAAACAAACAAGCAAACAAACACACACAAAGCCTTTTATGCTTTTAGCTAGATATCTAACAAGTAAGAATTATCATAATGGTCTGTTTAAAGGCTGGGGACATCTCAAGATGGAGTGAGAGATTTTAAATGGGATTGAAATGGGCAAAAATGCACATGGCGGGTGAATCTATCAAGCTTTTGCCTGTATCAGAAAACAGTCACTGGAGGAAAGATCAATAAAACAAAAGGTTTTTTTATTACTCTTCTAAATGTACATTATATATACATACTTGTATATTCATTTGCATGCTTTAAATGAGTATAAGCACCATAGAAAGCATTTGGATATGGGGATGGCACAAGCTTCAAACTGACTAGATCTGATATTCAATAGCTCTACTAAAGTTTTCAGTCTTACTAAGTGGAGAATTTTGTATTTGTTTACAAAACCATCACTGAAAACAATACTTCGAATAGTATACCATGCTTGATATAAGGAACCTCCTCAGTTACTGATACTATAAGCTGACTTTTGTCAACTTCTCTGTCTTCTCCACAATCAAAAAGGCACTTCCCTAAACCTAGACCTGCAAACATATGCATAAAAGCATATATATTTTGTTTATATATCAAATATTTCCAGCAATCTACATGCTAGAATTTATGTGTGTGTCAAAGCACAAAGCCTCCAAGATTTCCTGAAGCAGATGACACCAGATTTTATGGCTTCACTAAGCACACTAGTGTAGCAAGCTGCATGATTAACTTTGAAAGCATTGCTTTGAAATTTAGCAACTCTCTCAAATGACTTTTAAAACAAATAAACCATGATCTTAGGCAAGTGGGTAAAGCCCTTTTCTAAAGGGCCTACTACTTCCTCATTTTCTTTGAACAAGAAGGTTCCAAAAAATTAAATTATAGTAGATTTTCTATTACATATAAAAAACATTTAAAATATTTTAAAATGCTTTATTACAGAAAGCTTTAATACACTGAATGCACAAACTAGCAAAGCATTGTAATTTCTTGCACTGTATCTCGAAAATGATAAAAAGGAGAAGGAGGCAATAATAATAATAAAAAAAAAATCTATAGCTATCTCAAATCAATACCACTGGTTTTTTTTTCAGAGGGATTGCAAGGTGACTACCAAAATTTCAGCTCCAGATTTAGGTTACTTTCTCAAGTTTCTAAGCAATGTTAATCATATCGATGGGTAAAATAATTTTTAAAAAGGTCCCAAATATTTGCTGCATAATATAATTATTTGCTGCATAATTACTGCTGCATGGAATGCCTCCTCTATTAAAAAACAAAAAAAGAAAAAAATTCTTTAATTTTCTAATATTATTTTACTCAATTGCAACATGGTCAACACAAAGATTAATAAATTATCAAGCCAGATGTATGGGATGAATTTAAATCCAGATTGAACTTTGAACTATAGGTATTTTCAAATTCCACTTTTAAGATGTGATGCAGCAGAGGCCCCTTTCTTAGAAAGCACATTCAGATTATGAACAGTATTTTAAAAATATTCACTATGAAAAAAAATATTTTAGGTTATTTAATGGAACAACCTCAAAGGTTGGTAAAGATAATATAAATTGCTTTTTCCTATCCATCATTTTTCATTCTTGGACTTTTCAGGAACGAGACAAATGTTGCTTGGAAAGACTGTCACCTAGAACAACATTCCTGCAAGCGACAGCATCCACTAATACAGGATGACATTTATTTTCTTTCACTCAGTAATCACTATGGTTAACATGGATGTGCAGGACTTCTTGAGACAGAGGGGAAGTTCCTGAAACACACTTAACACTTTGAGAGTTTCTTCCTTCCGTCTGTGTCCATACTTTCTTTCCCATCCCTCACTCCCCCTGTTTTTGCCAAAACTGCAAAAAAGGATGGGAAAAGATAGAGAAAGGATAGAATGATACCAGTATTATAAAGCCCAAATCTTGCACCTGTACAATTAGGGGAAAAAAAAAGGGGGGGGGGGGGGGGGGGAAATCAGGACAATCACTATGAACTATCTGGACGCCCAGACTAATGACCACCCTGTGCGCACTCCATTGAGAAGCGCAGAACATCTTCACCTTTGGTACCAGGTGGAGGTGAATGTATAGCTTGTGCAGGATTTGGGCGCTACACTGGAAATATGTAGCAAAAACTGAACAAGTAATGCTCATCTGCTTCTGTCTGCGACTCGACCAGGCTGTCCAGTGGAAAAATATCCAAGAGTCAGGCGACTAGGGCAAGGATCTTTTCCACGACAGCCTGCCGTGCCTGTTCATCCAACCGAAGCATAGAGAGCACCTCGGCCTTTCTGGAACAGAACAATTTGCACTGATTCCATGTCTAGTTTACTCCCGAGCTCGCAAGGCGAAGTTGGCAGCTTCAGAGCAGCTGGTTTGCGCAGCGCAGCAGCACAGAGACCCAGCAAGCCCCAGCGGCACGGCAGCTGCCAGAAGCAATAAGAGAGCACCCGCAGCATCCCGGGGCAGCGCGGCAAGGGTGGGAGCGCCCGCCATACCTGGTAGCGGCCCGAGAGGAGCTGGCTGCGGGACGGCGTGCACAGCGGCTGGGTGTAGTAGCGCTCCAGCCGCACGCCGCCCGCCCCTAGCGCGTCCAGCCGCGGCGTGCGGATGGCAGAGCCGTGCCAGCCCACATCGCCCCAGCCCAGGTCGTCGGCCAGCACCAGCACAAGGTGCGGGGCGGGCGGGCGCGCCGCCGCCGGCCGCGGCAGGCACAAGGGCAGGCACAGGGGCAGCAGCCGACTGAAGCACAGGCACAGCAGCCGGCTGAACCGCGGGCACAGCGCAGCCGCCCGCCGCGCCATCCCCACCGGCCGGAACTGGGCCGCGGGGACCGCCCCGAGCCGGGGCTCCGCCCGGCGAGCGAACGGCGCGGCCCACGGGGCGGTGCCGGGAGCCTACGGCCGGGCTCGGGCGCCGCCGCAGCCCGGGGCGGGGGGTGCGGGCTGCGCGTCTCCAGGGGGGCGGTGCAGCTTTACGTTACGCCGGTGCGTTTTGGTATCAGCTTAAAGGTTTTGCCGGTGTTGGCAAGGTATGCAACCTGCTGATGCTGCCGGTCCCGTCTAATTTTGTCTTGCTTCAACTCCTATATTAAACACCCGGTTCAAACCTCGGAGCCTTTCCCAGGGGAACCAGGGAACTATGGGCAGGCTTGTGTCTCAAGTCATCTGTGGTTTTAATGAAGTCCGTACAACATTCTGAGGACAGGGCAGAGTGCATTCTCGTAATATTATTCTGGACTGTTACTTCTGCCTTCATAGCAGCTCATCTGTCTTTTATACTGCTAGGCTACAGAGCTTATTCTGTGTGTAAGCACAGTAAGGCAGCTGTAACACACACACGGCCTTGCTGCTGGCCAATGTGCAGGACAGGGAAAAACAAGCTGCAACCATCACTGAAGATGCAGCTGATCTGAGCAAGGTGGCAATTATTCCTGTTGGAGAGACTCTCCTGTCAGCATCAGCTGCTAGTGCAACACACATGCATGAGAGAGAGACCCGTATGTCTTCCCTTCCCCTTCAACACCCAGCCCCCTGCAAAATCATAAACAACCTGGTACTTTTTTCTGGTACATTTTGTCCATTCAGATGAGAAGCCTAGATCGAGGTTGTAAGATCGTGCTTGTGACTGTTACAGTGTAGGAAGGAAGTGAAGTAACACAGAAGCAGAAATGGCAGCAATGTCAACGGGGCTGTTTCTTAAACCATGTAATGGTCTAGAGAAATATTGCAATATACCTAAGTTACAATCTTGAATTAAAATCTAAGAGAATGAAGGAACAGAAATAGCTGTCAACTCAGGTCAATTTTGTTCATCCATGGAATACAAATAAATTTCAATGTCCAGTGGAAGATCAACCATATATTTCCCATTTAGCTGGAATGGTTAATATATGTATTCCCAATATAGCCATTTGGTAACAGGCAAAAGAACAGTCCACATTAAAATTTGTTTTCCTTGGCTAGAAATGGCTATATTCCATTACTGAATATATTGGACTCCTGACTATTTCTTCACAAGTCTCTGTAGGAACAAAGTTCCTGCTTGTTTTAATGAAGTCTAGTGCATAAGCCTATGAAGCTACAAAGTCGGGTTTTTTAAAATCCCACATGTTTCCCTGCTGGTTTGAAAACAACAGCCAAGATGAGTGATCTCAGCTTGTTTTCTGCAATGAGAATGTACTAGAATCTACAGCCAGTACCAGAACAAGAAGCAACAGTACCGTCCTAAAGTCAGTTTTCTCCAAAGTAGATTCCAGGATTACTGACAAACTATGTGTGACTATGAGTAGAATTTTCTTTCTTGAAATGTGATTCATACTGCTCAAAAGCTGCAAGGTTCCGTTTTCTCTTAGTTTCCAGTTCAGATCCCATGACCAGTCTCAAATGTCTCACTGAACTGTTTCTTTTTCTAACTTCCATGTCATTATTACAGGTAAAGTTTCATTCAAATGTTAGCACATTCCCACAGAAACCCTTTTTGTTCACTCAAAATAAGTACTTTGAAAATCTGCACAGTGCTGGTGAAACCAGAAATTTTGAAACAAAATTCATAATCTCTCTTCACTTTTCATATTTTCAAAGTTATCACAGTGTTCAAATGTCGCTGAATTCATATTTCCTTGTAGAGAAGCGTCAAGAGTTATGTACTGGTTATCCTATTCCACTAGAACTGGATGACCTTGTTGCCTGACCATAGTTAGAACATTACATTGAACTGTCTTAAATATATACTGCAGATACTGCACAGTCACAGTCTGGATGTTGCTGCCTGTCATATTTTCTAGGATTATTGTTTTTTTATTTATTACTAGTTGAGGGAATTGGAACCCCAATCAGAAAAAACTATTTCTCTCAGACAGTATTCTCTTGAATCAAAATAATAAATACAGAAAATGGTCTATGTTTAGTTTCTTACATTTCAGTTTGTCTTTTCTGAATTTGGGGTTGAATAATTTAGATGTTGCTTTGGGATTGGTACTTAAAGAAGTCAGCGTGACACACAAGGTTACAGTATCAGTGTGGATTTATCATGCCGTAAAAAGCATGACCTGGACTCTTTTTGCTTTAGCACATGGAAACTTGGAACAAAAACTCAAATGGTAATAGTAACATCTATTCTGGTGTGCAAAAACTCTGGAGATGAAAAAGTATAGGAAAATGTCAAACAAAACTGTCTGAGAAAACTGCTTTTGACATATCCTGATTTGAGTATTTCAGAACATTTCCTAGATGACTGTCATTTTTTCACCTCATTGCAGATGTGTCTCCTCCGTTAGCTGATGAGGTTGAGAAAGATTCTAAAGAAGTCCCTGCCAATCTTTCTACACTGGTATTTCTGTTTGATTGGTTAGAAGCCCTCTTAATACTTAAACATTCTTGCTCTTATTCACTTCCTCTTGCTGTGTCTTGGCACAAGTTTAGGCAACACCATATCTCAATCTGTAATGAAAAGAAGTGACAGGAAACTACAATAGCTGCTGAACACTTCCCCACCTCATTTCTTCATGTTTATGTACTTTTTTTTGTTTTAATAACTTTAAGGGATTGACTTATGTATGTGAACCTGTATGTTGGCATGATTTGTAAAGCTTTGTCTTGATACTGATTCATTTATCCCTGCTGTTCAGAATGCAATGTTGAGCTGCTCTAATGAATATTCAGTAAGCTGACTTGGGTATCAGAGCAGTAAAAAGAATCCAGGTCAACTAGGAAGCACTTTCAAACACTGCTATCACAGCTACAGCGCCTCTTATTCTCAGCAATCCTTGCTTAAAACTACTTCTGATGTCTCTGCTCCTGAATTCATTGTTAAAGAGAAAGGCATTCTTAAGAAGTAACAGAGAGCAATAAGATATTTAAATTGCCTAACGTGGTCCGTGATGAATCAGAAGTTGTTTTAATCTTGTACATTGGTTGCAAGAAAGAAACTATATTGCCTTGACCCAGAAACATTGTTAGCTTATATAAATCTTGAAGTTAAATAAAACTTACAACCATGGAATGTACTGAATTGGAAAGGACCACAAAAGCTTATTGAGTCCAGCTCCTGGCCTTGCACAGGACAATCCCAAGAATCACCCTCTGTGCCTGAAAGCTTTGTACAAACACTCCCTGAACTCTGACAAATTTACTACCATGACCATTTACCTGTGAAACATGCTCCAGTGCCTAAAAACCCTGTGGGTGAAGGGCCTTTTCATAACATCCAACCCAAACCTCCACCAACTAGGCTTCAAGCCAGAGATCAGTGTCTGTCCCTCACAATGAAGTTGTGACCTCAGCCACTCCTCATACAGCTTCTACTAATTGGCCAAGGCTTGATCTTGTGTGGCTTGGGTCACAAGAGCTGTCAGTGAGAAACCCCCAAAGGAATCAGTGTCTGGGCTTGTGTAATGCTACATGGTAAAATGAGAGAAGTCTGCATCGGCTACACGTAGAAATTAGGGGTTGGGAGGTTACAGCTGGAAATGCAGTACAAGCTGTCAGAGGGTACAGGTTCTGAGTTCACTTGACTGTAGGAATTGTATCTGCTGTCCATTACTCTTTTCCTTTTTGAAGGGAAAGCCTGTCCCTTCTGCAATGAGATTGATCCAGCTGATGTATTAATCTTTCTTCTGAGTCAGAAAAGGCAAGCCTGATTCTAACTGTCAGGCTGGGATATGGAGGCATTGTTTGAACACGTTTGGTTTTGCAAAGCTAATTAGGAAAGTATAGATGAATCTGTCTCAGAGTAACTCTTACACTATACTCCAGGATATGGTGTGCAGTGAATTTGCATAATCTTGGGAAATACTAAAATTTAAAACAATGTTTCTAAGCATTGGTCTTTTTCTCCACAGTATAAATAAAACCACATAACATCAGGTTGTACTTCAGATTTCTTAAATGCTCCCGGAGTCACAGTGGTTAAGTGCCTCATTACAAACAACATTATCTTTAGAAAAAAGTAACATTTTGATGGTTCAGCAAAATAGAACTGAATCACTTAATAAAGTATAGCAGAGAATAATTTCTGAATGGATTTTTTCATTCAAGATAGTATGACATGCAAACCTGGCAGAGCTCATATATTTAATTTTTACCTGCTTTATAAAAGATATTCAAAACAGCACAATGTAATGTCAACTTACTTTACCAAGAGTGACTGTTCATTACTTAAATTGTGTTTCTCCTGGTATATACTATTTATACATTTGCTTCTTTGCTGAAGATTTAGAGGCACCAACTCTCTTGAAGAAAGTGCATTTTGGACATGATTCATACACACTTTGAAGACATTTATCTATAGCCTAAAGGACAGCCTTACTAAGTTGGAAATTTTAACACTGTTATTTGAAAGAATTGTTGAGAATATTACTGAATTACAAATGAGTGTTTTATTAATTTAGTGTGTTCCCATCATACACACTATCCCAATGCTGCCTACTTGGATTATTGAATATTTAACACTCAATAAAGCTCCTTTGCTGTGAATTTAATTATATTTTTTCATTGCTAATATTTCTATGTAATAATACATGGCTCATACTGTTGCTTCAATCTATAATTAACAGTAAGAAAAAACTGGCAGGCAGTAAGAAAAACCTAGACAGGCATCTTTGGTGTCTGTCTAGTGTTCAGATTTAATACAGTAAATCTGTAACTTAAGCTTTGTTCAGAAATTGAGCAATTATATAGGGTTTGTTGTAGCACATTACATGTAATATGCCAGTGGATTTATGTAAAATAGTGAAGAACAGGCTTCCTAGAACTGTTTCATTGAGAAGAACTAGATTTTGATCTTCTATGAGAATTCCTGCCAGGCTGACATGCACAGAAAAAATGCCCACAGTTCAATTTACCTTTAGTAATGCCTTTATTATTTTAATGGTTAATGGGATGTCTTTCAATTCCTTATGAAGCATTCTGTGTAGAACTAGTGACATGATTTTATGGTAAGCTTGCTATTCATGTGTAAAGAAGACAGGATAAGCTACTTCACCTCAAGGGCAGGCAAAGGAGGAAGTGTGAGTGTGAGGGAGGGGGAGGAATTTGCTATTGGACAGAATTGAGAGCACATTTGTCATTTGGATTAACACACAGATCTGCCAGCCAATGTGGGAGCAAGCTGAATCAATGATATACTCATTCCCTGCCACTTTCTGCTCTCAAGTGCTCCTGAGAAGTAGAACACATGGCAGCTCATCAGCTCCGCTCAGTTCACATACAGGGAATTAGGAAGTAATGCCATTGAATTTCTCACTCATATAGGGCAATGAAGATCTTGAGTTTAGTAATTAGAAAATGTGAGTAGTGTAATTCTCTTAATTTTATGCATATTAATGGCACTATTTCCTACTGCACAATTTGCTGTATCCTTATCTGTGTTTATATTTTGGGACTTTCACCCTTTCTCTGAAGGCGCATTCTTGTTGGTTCAGTCAGTACCAGTGGCTCCTGTATAATGGTTGCTGGATAATTTTTACCTAAAAGTTCAACTTCCAATTTCTGTCCAACTTTGCTGAGTTCCATGGGAACATATGCGAAAGCTAGACTCTGCTGAGCTCCATAGCTGAAACATCCAGATGTGGTATTGCCAACAATCTGAAAAAAACCAAAACCAATTGTATTTATTTTCAAGATGCAGTGGATTTTCTGAACAAAAACCAAAACAACAACAACAAAAACCCCAAACAAACAAACCCCCAACCAACCAAACAAAAAAACCACCAAACCTCAGCCGAAAACACAAACAACCAGACATCTCACATTTTGTTTTATACACTTCAGACATCATTCAAGTTTCAAGTGTGTCATGCAGTTCATAATCTCAACAAACAGTAACACCACCAGAAACTGGAAAGTTTTTGCTTCTTAAAAGAATACCCTGTTCTTATTATGTTCAATTAAGTTTTCACTGGAACATATACAATACACATACATATGTTTATTATCTATAACAATTTAACTGCTAGTGAGTATTTCAACACAGTATGTGCTGAAGTGTGGAGCCCCAAACTTTGCTGTTTAATTTCTTTCGAGTAGCAAAAGTGTTTTCTTAGAACAGCAGTGAACTTGCAGAAGAAGAGAATGGATGACAACAGATATTAGTCTGTTCCAACCCTACTTTCAGTGACTTGACAGCATTTCACATCTTCTCTGTAGGTATTTAGTCTTTACTTCTTGTTTAAAGATTAGTGTGTTTATCATAGCTTCAAATTGTTCAGTGCCAGTAAAATAGAAATAATGCAGTCACACTTGAAACACAAAGATTCTGTTCATGGAGAATCAAGATTGAGTTTTTGCAACATGAACTGTAGTCCTTGCCTTGCCATGGTGCCACACGCTTTCATTTCCCTCTGGATCAACATTATCTGTTTCCAGGGTGAGATATACCAGTCGTCGTTTGAGCCCCTTTTCTTTAATCTGCTTCAGTGCTTGTTTTCCTGTAAAGGCTGCTGCCTGAAAAAATACAAGATAATGATGATATATGTTTATTTGGGTTCTCCAACGTGTTTAGAGACAAAAATATTTAAATGTATGTGTTTGCCCATCACATAAGTATTTTGTATGAAATATAGATGAAATCAAATCTTTAGCAGACAGTATATCTTGTATCTTGGTATTTTTATACGGGTACATTATATTATATACATACATACTGGTACATTATATATATTTTGTATTTATTCTGTATATTCGTTTGCCTAGATCTCAACCTTTAATATTCATAATTCCAATGTAGTGGAAACACATACATAGTGAGCTGTGGTAAAGACTATCTGCCCAGTTAAGGTTGTAAGCCAGAAGACTGTACATAATTTAAGTATCTATGAGAAGAAGCGAATTCCAATACCCATGTCCTAAATTCTGGGCCTTGCTCTGTCAACATGCTTTCTTTTGAAGCCATCATCAATTTATGACAGTAAGCTGTCAGTATTCCACTTCAATGTCTCTGCCAGGCTGCACAGCTGGCAGTTGACTCCATATTCTTGTTTTAAGGTAGGTACATTTTGTTCCCATATCTACCATTTTATGGGATAACACAACATGTTTTGTAAAGAATACTGCTATTGTCTGGAGTTCCCTTTTTCAGCCTGCTTAGAAAGGTACAAGCAGATTCTCATATTTCCAGAAGAAGACTGCACAAATGAGTGACTAGTATGGGGATAGTCATTGGCAAGTTTCAGAACCCTCAAGAGTATATAGGACAGTATTTACTGAATTTGATCACATTGAGCTGATTCTATCACAGGAACATTTAGGTAGGAAGGAGCCTCTAAGCTCACTGAGTGCAATCTTTCACCAATCACTGCCTTGTTAACTACAGCACAGCATGAAGTGTCATGTCCAGTTGTTTCTTCTTCACCATCTCCACAGATGGGGACTGCCACCTCCCTGGACAGGCCTTTCCAATGCTTAACAACCTTTTCCATTAATAAATTCTTCATTATGTCCATTTTTTCTCCTGTGGCATAGATCAGACAGAACAAAAGAACTGTATTCAAACTAAATTGCCAAATACACACAAGCCTCCCCATGGGCAGAAATATAACAGCAGTTACAAAGTCCTCTAGCTTTCGAGCCTTTGCTTCACTAGCAGTGAAGGCCATTTTAAGGCAGTTGATCTTAGGTTTGAAGAAGGAATTACATTAATTTGATGAATGTTTAAGGGAAAAGAAATGAAATATTGTTGAATTCAAATTCAACAATAATTCAAAAATACTATTTCTGGTAATGTTCTTTAATTTCAGTAGAGAATGATTGCACTGTCAGAATTACAAGCAACATGTACGTGGAGTAGATATTATACAGTTAGTTCACATGTTCTTGTATCTCTTGAGGTCCACATAAATCTCTGTGTAGGCTCAGAAGAAATTATTGAAGAGTTTCTGCACTATGAAAGGCTAGGATCTGTAAGCAGCTGTGAAAAAAAGCTTATGAACCAGTTAAGGAGCAGTTAGTCTGAAAATCAAGGTGATTCAACTCAGGATAAAGCAGATACTGCAAATAATGATCAGAGCTGACACCCTTTGGGGGAAAAAAGCATGAAATACAGCTCAGATCAGAAAAAAGACTGTGAAGATTCATTTTGGAATATAATGTCAAGATGCAGCTGCAAAATATAAAGCAAAGATCTAACACCAGAGAATAACCAGCTACTGGTAGTCCCCTCTCACTTTTCTGCTACATGGTAGGTGCAACTGTAGGAAACACCTAAAACTAGAAATGCAAATAAGATTGTATACCATAGCATGCCTCACAGACTAAAATGCTTTGCACAACAAAGAGATATACCAAGAAGTAAACATTCTACAGGGATACTTAGCACCGAATCAATTCCTTCCTATTCATGCTAATGTAATATCAGGTATTTGGTCACATGGAATCTAACTGTGGCACTAAACACAAGTATTCAAATGCAACATTATATGTCCTAGGTATGGAAACCACTAGAACAAGCAGCTATTAGGTTTTAGAATCTACTAAGTGTGGATCATTCGTAGATCATCTGTTGCTTGCAGATACAAAACTAAATCCTTTCCCAATTCATTTTAACTGGGCCAAGCTTTTGGCCACCTGGAATAAACCACTACATAGCTATTATGCTAACTGAAGATGCACATGGGGGATTTAATGTAAAGGGTTTGTTCTTTGCTATTTTTTGTTCATTGAAGGTTAAGAATACTCCAGTCTTTTTAGAATGGTAGCTTGGAAAAATAACCAGGATGTAACCTAGAATTCAAACTCTACAAAATACAAGCTTCTCATATATGTACACACACACTGCAAAAATGTGTGTATCTACATTTATAAATACATAAACAGGTACATACATACATACTTGAACACTATATGAACATGCATAAAAATGTATGTGTGAAAACATATTGTCATATATGTAATAGGAATTTTATACTATCATCTCTTTCTTACAAAAGTTTCATACCTATTCAGTGTTTTCTGGTGGCAGCTCCGCCAAGTACACCCTTCCTCTCTCACCAGGTAACCAACTGACTCCAGTTCCCTTCCTGCTTCAGGGTGTGTTCTCTTAACAAGCCAACCCACTCTTTTATAGCTCCTATTCTTATTAGTTATAGCTGTGGCCTGTTGAAGTTAGGCCTTCTCCTCATTTTTGATAATTGGCCCAGCTGCAACTCCTTTAGGGATAAGATTACTTTCTATACTATCTCCATTCTATACCCCACAAAAATACATGTCTATAAATAATGCACAACTGCCAGTCTATATGCACTTTAAAATATTTAAAGCACCTTCCTAAATTCCAACTATAGGAACTCAACTAGTTCAGTTTACTTCTTTCACAGTTCTTGGGTACCTATGGCAATTTCACACTAATGTATTCCCACCATTATTCATTTTTGCTTTTTAAGTGTATGTGCATGGGATTTTTCATTCCAATCAAAACAGAATTTGGAAGCTGATGCATTCAACCTCTGTCTGGCTATTTTTGGTAAAAAATGCTTCCTCTTTCTAGGAGAAAAATAGTCAGTTTTCATACTGCTTCTATTTGCTTTATCTTGTCATACAAAGTATAACACCCAACAAATCATATTTAAACCAGTATAATCTAATAAATGAATATAAAATCCCCCAAAACCAACAAAACAGAAGAAAAATAAACAAATGAAAACACTGAACAATTCCAACCTTGAACAAATATCAAGTTTAAAGTTGCTCTTCGCACAGAGTTTAAAAAAAAAATTATGTGACAGGTAGGAACAATGAAAAATATTTGCACTAATTGAAGTAAAGACAGTCCTAAAAAGCTAAGCTTAAAATAGAGAAGACTTTTCATTAGTTTGGCACGAATTCCCAAAGCATTATCTTTGGCAGATGTAATGGTTTTAACATAAAATAAAAACACTTCTTAGACACCAAAGATAAAGACAATATCTACTGTTTAATTTCATTTAATGAAAATGAATTTATTTGAGTGTAGTTCACCAGCTAAAAAGGTGGGCTGTTCCTTTTTACTTGTTAGATAAGTTTAGATAAAATTAAAATGAAAAATCATATCACAAAGACAAATCTGCCAAATTTTTAAAATAGCATGTAGCTAAAAGGATACCACTGATTAGTTAATCTGTTAACATACTGTATGTATGTACTTGCCTTCTTCTTATCAGGCTTTTACTTTGTGTTAGTTGCCATGTCTTTTAGAAAGAGTTTACAAGACAATAACCAAGGTGATTTTTTTAATGCACACTGGGATATCTTGAGGAGTTTAACTTTCTGTGTTTCAAATGTGCCTGGCTTTCAATGCCACCCCAATCCTAATTCTAATCCTCTGTAAAAACTCTTTAGTTTAAGGGAAGCAAAGGAATAGAAATTATCTATAAGCCTTTCAAAAACTTTTTTCCATGTTTCTCAGACTGTGTAGTTTATCAGAATTAAGTTGAATTGTCTAAAAAGAAATATGCTATATCTGTTCAATAGTTACTTGCAGAAAGATATACAACTTTCTCAACAAGGAACTGCTGTAATTTATTCAGAATACCATTGAGGACTGTGGGCATAGAGCCAAATTATGAACACAAAGTGACCCAACAGAGTAAGGCAGCACCAACGGCTGCTGTCATCTACTACAACCATAATGTTACAACACTCTGGAGGCAGCCTCTATACAGTATTTTGAAATTTTTAATAATAAATATGAAATATGTATTTTCATAATAAATATGAATAAATAATTGAAGAGCTAGATGCTCTTCAATTATTTCAGCACTCCAAATGATATCTGTTTCACCAGCCTGACAAATGAAGACAATTTTTCTTCTCAGAGAGCAAATATTTGACAAGTTTCTTTTTCTGTAGCAAATCAAAGCTACAACTTACACCAAAAAAAAATTTTAAGGGAGGTGGCCACTCTGTATGGCACCTGCACCAATGCATCCTTCATTCAATCCACCTAAGCTCTTCTTGTATGCAGTCAGTTCCAGGAAGTTGATACAATAGAAACAACTTATGAATTACTGAATTATTTTGGCTAAAAATCCCTATCTAAGCGGGTGCTTATTCCTTTATGTGGCCAAACAAACACACAGAGAGTCACCTAGATGTGAATTTTTTACAGATAACAAAATCTTTGCAGATTCTTTCTAATATGTTTCCTAACCTGTACAAATTTATGGAATAAATCCTCTGTTTTCTGACCCTCTGAACACCAAACATGTAATGATAGAATACAGTTCTACTCACTCCTGAACTTCAATTTGTATGAGGACAGGACTTAGGTGGAAAAGTATGCTCGACAGGTTATAAGTATAATAAATGGGAATTGAAAGGAGGGGGAAGGGGAGGGGGAAGAAGTACCATGCCCCAGCTCAAATTTCCTATCCATCACTCCATCCTTTTGCCTGTCCCCAGGCTCCTTAGCCCTTCTTCAGTAAAGCCTCTGCTCTTTTTTCTTCTTCCTCTTCCCTTTCTTGTGTGGAGTAAAGCTGGCACAGAACAATCTTATACCAGGTTATGGAGTGAAGTTAGTGACCACTATTGTAGTCATTCCTTTCAGAACAAAAGGGATGCAAGCTGGAAAAGTGAAGCAAGGGCAGACAATGGCAATCAGGGGGAACTGCAGGAATTCTTGAAGCTTAGGTAGTTCCACACCAAGACCACGGGAACACAAGTTGGACAGAAACTGAGGGGCAGTTTTGGTAAGTGGCCAGGACAGAAAAAAATTACTAGAAAGAGGAGGGAATAAAACTTTAAATCTAAGCCTGCTATCAAAGGAATAAAAGGGTAGAGGCACATCCTTAGAACAGCTCATCCTTGTTTCCTGAGAGATAACATCTTACATATTGTTATGTTGGAGGATAGGTCAATACTCCAGGACTGGATCTTGTCATTCACTTACCTATATGAAGCTGAAGGGTGTGACAAAACTTCTATTCATAATGCATAGTAAAGTAATTAAATACTCATGTGTCTAACAGGTGTAATAGTAAAAACCACCAAATGTCTAAGTGAGAAAAAGAGGTAGCACTTGTAGCCTGAGAGATGTGCTGTGACAATGACATTCAGGCAGCCACTGAGCAGGGATGGAGGAAATGAAATGCAATTAGTGATAAGCAGACAAGGAAAAAAGCAAGAATAAAGGAGAAGGTTTTAGGTTGGTAATACAAAGGAAAAAAAAAAAAGGGGGGGAGGAGGGGGAGAAACAAACACTGTTAGGATAGACATAAGAAAAAATAAGAGATTCTGAATCTAGAAAAATCTTGAAAGTAGTTTGGAATTAAGAACAAAAAACCTGTAAAAAACCAGTAAAAAACCAGTAAATAAAGAGGGCTGAGGCAAAGAAACGCTGCCTCCGAAAACAGTAGTTTCTCCTAGTGGAAACAGACAAAATATGAGTTAAGCACTCGGATCCTCATTTATAAGAGAACAGAACAGCAGAGTTCCAAAGGGTTTCCTTCACCTACTGAACTCCCTTCCCAAGCCACGGTGCTGTTCCCAAGTCTGTTTCTGCAGCGAGCACGACCAGGAGATGGCAGTCTTGGATACAGCAACACAAGCACAAACCGACCAAAAGCCAACTGCAGACTTGGAACTCAGAAAAATCCTTCTGAAAGAATTAATTTCCGTGAGCTGGTATGAAGGTTTTTCACTCCAACATCAAGTTTCACACGGATTTCTGGTCCATTACAGTCAGGAGAAAAATAAGGCTATTTTAAGCATTCAGAGGTGATATCTTTGAGTACTTGAATATCTGAGCAAGTGCAAATGTATGGAGCAGTATTCTTGGATGTGGACCAAAAATAATTGCAGATTTTCTTCCTTAAAGATATTCTGTGTATTTCCTGGCACAGTGACTAACATTAGGAGTCTACTGAATGTTTTGTAGCAAAGTGCTTATTAATGAGATTAGGCTATCTAGCAACTATCTAACTAACTTACTAAATGTAATTGAACAGCCAAAAGAAAGACAACAGGTATTAAAAAACCACAAACCATTCCTAACATGGACAGAATTTTGTTGCAAAGTTGTGAAGGCATTCTATACTCCAAATTATAAACTGATCCTGTTAGTGTCCCCCACTTTATTTAAATTGCAGCCCATCCTGCTCATCTGTGCAAGGAAGCAACTAACACTAACATTACTGAAACAGGGATTATCAAGCAGACTCTAAGAGGAAATCATCTAGAACAAAGCCTTGCCATGTTATAATTTAATACTCTATGAGGTATTAAAGAAAGTAAGCTTCAGCTTTGAAGAGTTTTTCCTATTATTCATGACAAAAATATTACTAGTCTGTCTGTACATGAAGGTGATGCATAATTAACTTTCTAAACACAAAGACCATCAGGATTTTATAAGGACTTTACATCTCTTCATATATATTCCCCAGATATATAAATGTCCTTCTGTAGATATTAAAATTCTTTTTGATTGTATTACATTCTCTGGCGTCTGACTCTTTATTAATTTTAATCTGTTTAGATACTGTTTTCATTTTCCATGACATACACCCTTCAAGATTTGCTTATGCTATAGTGTTTTCACAACAGTTTTATGAGTATTTCAGCTGCTTGTTGCACTAAACTGAAGAGTGCCTTTTGACTCTAATTTACACAGAAATCAGCACTTTCCCCAGCTGGGGGCGCATGCTTAAAGGAATAATCTTTGTGAGGAACTGATCAGGCCAAAATGTCAAAAAGAAGTATTTAAGTATCTGTTGCTTGTAATTTTTATCTCATTTACCCTTTCTTGAGGGGAATGTTTCTGAAACAATAGAAATAGGTAACAAAATAGTGTTTGCTTGCGTTGACTCACTGCTGCCTTTAAGAATAGTGTGGTCTCTGCGATGCCAAATGCGCAACAAAACCAGAGGCATGGAACTGGGGCTTAAACTGCCAAGAAGCAGAGTAAATAATCTCACACTGCATTTCATGCTACAGTGTTTAGAGTGCTTCCAATAGCTGAATTAGCACAGGTACCTCTGAAGTGTCAACATATAGTCACAACTGCCCCCATTTAAGTCAATAAAAAAACATTGATTATTTCCTTTTTTGCATTAGTTCAGCAAAACTGGCAGATGTTTCAGGCTGACACACTGCATTTCTTCAGGACATTCATTCATGCCCATGTATCTTCAATGTAAGTACCTGTTCTGGAGAACTTCTCCAACCCTGCATTTCAACCATGCAGAGTGTGCAGAGCAACTAAAGAATCAAGGGCTTCTTGCGCTTTAATGCCTTCCTATGATCTGCATGGGTATCTTGGCAAGCAACAGCTTTCCAACAGCTTTCCCTGCTTATGACTGCTTCCCTATTTAAACTAAAGGAAAAAAAAAAACCAAAAACCAAACAGATGTATCAAAAGGAAATGGAAAGAAAAACAAGTAATAGTAACATTTTTTTATTGCCTTCCCTGCTATTCTGCTAATCTCTCCTCAAAATGGAAAGGCTTTGATTTGTAAATCTATACAATTCTGCATTTCCCTTGCATGTGTCACTTCTTCAGATTAAGGCTGAATTATACTACTCAATGGAGAGATCTGTAACTCCCTGTTATATGTAGGAACTGCCATTTATATTCTTGGGAGCACCCTGCCTCAATCCTGCATAGGTTGAAGAACTTTACCTTCTATAGACAGGTTCAACAGTGAGAGGAAAAACACCTTCCGGGCTTGTTCTGTTATGTTCAGTGAAATTGTCTCATAAATATAAAAGCATAGTTTTATGTTTAACATGGTTCTGTAATTCTTTCCTGTGCAAAGTTTAAGATTTATTTTTTATTTAGAGCTGTAACCTAAAGTTTGGGATTCTTCTTATCAGTTCTACAGCACCTCCACATAACAGGGCAAAAATATCAAGCACCATTTATTATCTATTTATTTCAGGTATAAAGGCAGTATAAATAACAACAGCTTGTTGCCATAACACATTGCATCATTGTCAAGATTAAATGTTTTGCAAACATTTTTTCTTCTTGAAAGAAGAAAAATATATATACTTTATATTATATACTGTTTTTATATTTATATACTGTAAATGTCTATACTTTAATTTACAAATTAATAATTGAAGCAAAATATTAAGTCAGAAATAGCCAGTCATTTAGGACACCTCACTTGCAATTCTCTAGGACCAGATTTTTCATGCAGATCCATTGTGCAGGCAACTACTGTTTGAGTTGATGGAGAAACTGATAGCAGCAGATGGCTTTAGATCTGCACAGTACTTGATTTCACCAGATTTCGTTGAAAGGTCCTCTATTTGACAGAGTTTAGACATTAGGTTTGTGATTCATTTGGGCCAGGAAAGAGAATTACAAGCTTTTTTTTTTATATCTATTAGACTAAAACAGAATTTGAATTGCTAGAATATTAATACAAAAAGTGAGGTTGCTAATGAGAGGAGATTGAACTACATATTTTATTTTTTACTGCACAGTAAATTCAACTAGTTCCATTCTCTAACCTTCAACACAGGTGAAAACAAGTTATGAGCAGGGGACCTCTTCGGAAATTCCATGAGCAACTAATTATTCTTTTAACCAGTGTACTAATTTAACTTATATTTAATTTGTCAGTTGTCCTTAGCAGTTGTAAAAAATATACTTTTTTTCAGTAATTGTTGTAGCAAAATGGAAGCTAGGGAAAAAAATTCTAGAGATACCTGTTTCAACAAGAATGAACAGGTAGAATATTATCACAATATGTACAGGTTTGTGCAACATCTCTCTGTGTATATATATGTGTGTATGTGTGTATGTGTGTGTGTCTATAAATATAGACAGACTATATAGTTACTAAAGTACATGACTAAAATTTCTCTCTGAAAATAAATCACAAAGAGTTATTTTTCATGTAGACACATTTAACATTTGCAAATTTCTGATCTAATGTATAATTTTGATAGCAAGAAACATGGGAAAGATTTTTTTAAACAAGTTGCTACTTGTATAGTATTTATAATTATAGTCATTGATTTACTAAATCTATTTATTTTCCAGTTAATTTCCAGCTAATGCCATTTTTCATGTTCAAACACTTAAGGAATAGTCTTGGACATAATAGAACATTTTGAAAATAGTAAGACATACCTTGTTTAGCTTTACAAAATACTCCAGTCCAGCTTCCAAGGGATTAGTGTCACAGTTCATCTGTTAAAATATATAAATTCACCATCCATACATTACAGACCATCATAGCTTTTGGATTGGGCATTATTCATTCTATACATCCTTCAATTTACTCCTGAGCCAAAGTCTTCCACACTGTGCATGCACAGCTTCTGTCTGCATACACTGCAAGCTTCCAACATGGGATTCAGATAAGGTATCAATTAGCACACCTAATACAACATATAGATGTGTAAACCAGTCATCTAAGTTTTCAGATGCAAAGTAAACACTTTTCAGTAAGAAATAGGATTTTCCATCAAAGCAGAGTGGAACCTCGGAAACTGAGTAACTGAGGTATGCACACCATTTACAACAGAGCAGAGTGGCTTAGCCAGAGAGGAAAAAAACCACAAAACTGATTTCAGCCACCACCTTCCCATTAGGTGTTGGGGAAATAATTTCTTAGGAAGCACTTGAATAAAGAATGAAAATAACTAGCACAGGGCAAACCAAAAGGACCCGTAAATTCCCACAGTTCCAACCTCTTGAGTTCTTTCATTTCCCAAGGAAAAATATAAGGTGAAATGAAATTATACTGATTAACCCCAAATTCTCTAGACCCTTTGAGTAGTTCTTTATCATGAGTGAGCAAATTCTGCAGGAACAAGGTAATGGGAAACAGAAAAGTTCCAAATAAAAAAAAAAATTGCCTCTCATGACATAGTTGTTAGAGAAATAAAACATTTTGAGTACCTGTCAGCCAAACCTTCGATTTTAAAATATGAGAGCTCAGCAAAACCCTCATAACTTTGTTAGACACAAGAGGAAAACCATCCGTGAATCAAAATAAGTGTTTCTTTGCCAGAAGTGCAATGAAGTATACCAGTTGTTTTTATTTAGAAAATTACGAGTAAGAAAGCTTTTCCTGCTTGAGGGTAATTTTCTTTTCATGCTAAACGGAGAAAATGGTACAAATAACAGCTGTGCTAACTGTGACTAAAAACTGCATAGTCATAACAAAATAAAAAAATATAATTTAAAAATGCCACCAACACAACACCTCTCACCCACAAAAAAAAACCAAAAAAACAAAAAAACCAACCAAACTAAACCAACAACAACAACAACAAAAACAACTACAAAAAAACCCCAAACAACCCCAAACTTCCAGAAAGAATAATAAAGAAGTTAAAGAAGTTATATTTCCTGACCTCTGCTCCCCAGGCTCGGAAACCCTTTTCCAGCCTCAAAGCATTTAGAGCATATGTTCCAAAGTTGTCAATTCCCTCTTTTTGGCCAGCTTCCATGATTGCACTGTAAAGAGGTACAGAATCTTCTTTTCTATGGTAAAGCTCCCATCCCAATTCACCTGTTACATAAAAAAGATTTTCATCAGCTCAGTTAAATGATCCTAAGAAATACACTCCTGTCCTTGGTCAAAAGTAAGGATCAATGCAGTCAGTGTTAATTCACACTCTAGGGTCAGTTCTATCATATAGCAAGTCTAATTCCCAGCAAGAACTACCAGGATTTGTGCCCTACATCTTAAGCAGTGGTACTATTATTCAAATTTGAACAGTTACCTGAAAACTGTGGGTTAAAAACTATCAAAATAACTGATAAGGAAAGGTCATGTAACAAAGTCACAAGGATAAATTAAGGATATTATGAATGCATGATGACTTGGCAAGTGAACAGCAAATGTAACTGAGTGTAAATAAGAATGAGTGTATTTAGCATATGTAGCACAACAGAAAGAGAATATGAATTGCAAGGACTTCAGCTACTTCAGAATGCTCTCAATTCAGTCTATTACACTCAAAATTGATGTAAAAAGGGAAAAAAAAAGTAACTGGGAAAGCCAAATGCTAAGCACTACAGCATTACATTTTCAAGGCACATTACAAAGACTAATATACGGTAATCCAAAAACAATTCTTGACGTTGGTTTTGCAGCAAATACCAGAGAGGTTATCAGAACTGGCCTTTTGTTCTGCAAAATAAATATTTACACTATAGGGTATTTCTAGAGAAAAAGGTCTTGGAAAAGTCAGCACAGACCCTGACCATATCACATTTGAAAATCAATGTACCATGATGCCTCCCACACTTACGTGTGAGATGCAGCAAACCTACTTCTCATGAATACATGATAAGACTTAGTTTTCAACATCATTTTAGTGACATTTATTATTTTATTCATTGTCTCTTTCCTTGATTATATGTTTTTTCCATTGCTTACCTGTGTAAGATATCCTAATGGCAGTAACAGCAATGTTGGAAAGTTTCAGATGTCTACACTGGAGAAACTTAAATGAAGCATCACTCAGGTCTTCATTTGTTAACTTCTGGAGGACCTGTCGTGCATATGGACCTGCTACACTAAGTACTCCCATCTCATCTGTCATGTTTTCTATTTCAACCTTGTATCCACCTCTTGTTATTTTGTCTTCTATCCATCTGCATATAAAACATAACACTGATGTTACACTTCCTATGAAAAAAACTGAATTTTATAAGATTTTACTGGGCCCTGTTTTTTTGGTTTTTTTTGTTTTTTTTTTTCAGTATTCATTTCCCCAGCAGCTCCCAATCCCTCACTCTCAAAACCGAAAAACTATGTGCTACATTAGATAGACAAATCCATCGTTGATGTCAAACCGAGTTTTTTGGTGAGACACTGATATAGGAACACAGGGATCTGAGATACAGCCAGGAAAGAACAACATTTAAATAGGTAGAACAGCATTTTTAAGGTAAGAGAAAAAAGTGATCTCCTACAATGACAACAGATTTGGGCTTGGATCCAGAATGTGTTAATTTAATGTTAACATACAGGAAGAATAAGGAATAAACACTATGAACATAAGAAATCTCTAAATAAATTTCTGTGACAAAAGAAATGTACAAGCAGGTTTGTTGCTTCCTGAATAGAGCATTCAAAGTATTGGCAGGAAATTTAGTTAGGATTTAATAAAAAAGAACAGCTGCAAATTATCTTTCAGGAAGCTCAGACAATAAATAAAATGGGTATATTTAAAAATCTTATGGAGTACTACATTTTTAAGCAGTATGGTAGGATTTCAGGCCTAGGTAAGTACCAAACAGAACTGCAGAAAATCTGTAGAAATAAATACATTAGATCTGGCTCTGCCATTTGGTTTCTAAATGTGCCAGGGCTCCTACCGATTCCTGTGGGGCTGTTATGAAACAGTACATTATTCTTTGCCTGTTAGGGTCGTGAATTTCTATCTTTAATGTGTTGATTCATTTTGACTGACTGACTTGCCAGCAACCTCCAGTAAGAAGAGCACTTGAAATGTCAATTCCAGTGCTCTTCTACGAGAAGTAATTTAGTGAAGTCATCCTGCAACTGCTTGCTCTTCTCTTCTCTTCTCTTCTCTTCTCTTCTCTTCTCTTCTCTTCTCTTCTCTTCTCTTCTCTTCTCTCCTCTCCTCTCCTCTCCTCTCCTCTCCTCTCCTCTCCTCTCCTCTTTTCTCCTTTTTTCTCTTCTTCTCTCTCTTTTCACTTTGCAAAAAGAGCCCAAAGCAGAACAACCACAGCATCAAGAAGACTGCACTGCCTGTCTGTTTGGGCCAGGTCAGTGCCTCGGGGTCATCCCTGTTAAGAGCCAATTTTCTTTTTTGCGTAAGAGAACACACTAGAAAGGAACAGCCATGCTGTTTTACATCATGCAATGCCAAAGACAAACAGGTTCAACAACAAAACAAGAACTACCTCCAATAAAGTATATTACGTAACTGTCAGCTAGTTCTCCATCTTCTTACATCAGCAATAATCCAATACCCAACTGCTTCTACTTCAGAATTCAAGTCAACCAAGTTTCTAAGAAACTAAAATCAATACATAAGTCGAATTCTCGTGAAGTTTGTGAAAAATTTGTTGAGTAATAATTGAGAATTTGGAACTCAGTAAAAATTTTTCTGCACTAATGTGACTGTGTAAAAATTTTTCTGCATTAATGTGACTGTATAGCACTATATACTTACTGCATAAAAAATACACTAACCTCAGATCATGGAGTTCTGACCCTGACCCAGTTACAAGCATGAATTCTCCAGGATACAGTTGAGAGACAGTTAGCTCAGCATAAACTTTTCCTCTTGGTGTTAACATATGGCTTATATTTGTGGAACCCACCTACGGAGTACAATTTGTGATTATTAAGAATGCAAAATAAAACCTTTGAATTCTTAAACATCATTAAACATATGGTTATTTGTCTTCATTTGAAAAAACAATTTTTTAATGTTTGCTCAGCTATGCCATAATAGGAGTGGAGAGATATACAGCTGGCCAATCTCAAGGTTTAGAGTAGAAACTTCACTTTTTCCTTTATAGAAAAAATAGAAATTTTTCAAATAAGTTAAATCAAGACCTTTATAAATATTTCCTAATTATGCATTACACAAGGCACTCTTAAGCTACATTTGTTTTCATCTAAATAAAAAATTTTCCATGTAATTAACATGAATATTCTTTTGCAATCCTGTGAATCAAGTTTTAGATCCCAAGAGAATAACACATGCTTTTCCCCTCACTATAGAGAAATACTGAGCTGGCTTATGCTTTTGTGGCCCTGATTTATGAATGCTTTTCTATTTTTTGTAGTTGTTGACTATGAATCTATATGTCTGCACATTTGAATCAGATTCCGTATAGAAATTCAATCCCTAGAGACAGAATTTCAAGTAACAGTTACTTAGCAGTAACCATAAAACACATACATGTTCATACATATATCATCCATAGAAACAGAAATGTGAATATGTCATAGCTGTTGTGCTGGCTTGGTTCCAGAGGCAGAATTTAATCTCTCTGTTTTAATCATTCTGCCTTCACTGAAACTTGTCAATAACCCAGTCAGCAGCCAGATTCCATACACCAAACCAAGCAAGGAAAAAAATATTTCAGATATTATTTTTCAGGCCTTATTACATCAATTAATTCTTCCATAGTTATAGTTAGTTATAGTTATTAGCATATTACAGGCATACAATTGAATTTTCAGGACCTGATGCTAGTCACTCTCAATCCAATTGTAATACAAATATATCTCTGGTAACTCCATTGGACTATTTTATGATGGAGACAAGCATGAATGGGGCTAAAAATCAGGCAGCTTAAATAACAACAGCTGTGAATGCTGGATTTTGAAGTGGACTCATAAACTGTACCTTCTGCTTTGCCACCTAACTTTGCCTTAGCATTGCTGATTAAACTCTGTAAAAAGCACTTGGTTTGTTCTCATAATTTCCTGTTTAATCTTGATTCCCCTTTACCATATATTCCCATACTCAGCAAGTATTATCCACGCCTACTGATGATTCAGTTACTCTGACTCTACCCCAGACTAGACCAAAGACAAACTTTCAATTCAAATTGTTATCACAAAGTTAATACAGTAAAAAAATATGACTAGATGGAAATTCAAGTTCTTTTTTCTTCTAGGATATCAATCCTGTGCCTTCCCACTGAGTTGACTTTAACCTTTCCGAAGAGCTTATCTATCTTCAAAACTGTAGTCTCAGCAGACTTGATGTTTCCCTGTGTTTTCTCCCTTTGGAGTCTGAAGCAATGAAAACTGACACCTACTGCAAATACATAATGCAATTCTGTGCTGAAATGACCAATCCAAGTCATCCTGCAACTGCAGGGTCAAATCAGAAAGGAGCAATCTGCTTGCTGGAGGTGTATCTCTAAAGTTGAAGACACTTTATGAGTGTGTTCGACAAAGTAGGAAATAAAAACAACTCAGGACCAAAACCTGAAGACCAAGAATAAGAAATCTGGGGTAGTTTGCCACTGTATGCCATTTTGGAGCACAGGATCATACTCTGAGGATCTATGAACAGCCACACCTGAGAAGAAATGATACATGTGAGGTGAAGTGAAATATCCTGAGTATTTGCAACCCTGCCTGCACCAGGCAGCCAGGTGTGAAGCAGAGTAAGTATGAGTAGAGGAAAACAATGGGTTTCATTTGGAAAAAAAAGACAAAGCTTTTTCCTTGGGAACTCATTCAACTGTGGTCAGGCAAGAGCCTCTTCCATTGTTCTGCTCTGCTGCTCAAGCTGCCACCTTAAAGCACAAATTTTAGGCAGGCAGCTGCCAAGCTATTCTATTGTAAAAAAATTCCAGGTAGGATTCACTTGCATTTTTTAGAAAAAGATTTGAAACACAGGAGGCTGTCTGAGGACATAAGGAAATATTTTTTTACTATAAAGTAGCTAAGCATAAGAGCCAGTTGCCCAGTTAACTCAAAAGCCATCTGAACATACTCCTAGGCAACAAGCTCCAGGTGACACTTGTCCAACAGGGGGTTGGACAAGATGATATCCAGAGGTCCCTTCCAACCTCATCCATTCGGATTCAATGATCTCTGCCAAAAGGTACTTCTGCGTGGGGCTAGTATAGTACAAACTCCATTTGTGCACTTCTAACTGAGAGCAATACATCTGACACAGAAACTTCTCCAAAGAATCTGTGTATTTGGTATCCAAAAAATATAACTATAATATTATAGTTAATTTTCCATATGTGAAACAGAGCTTGTCTAAGTTGTACATTACAGCAGTTACCACTGTCCCATTTACCTTCGGAACAACATTTGCAAATAGATGATCAAGCAGTTTAACAGAATCTGTGCCTTTAACTTTAAACTTGCCAAATGGTGACAGGTCAATCACACCAACTTTTTCCATAACCTGTTTGTACTCACGACCCACAGGGTCAAACCAATTTGTGCGCCGAAAACTGGGTCTGAAACAAAACATTTAGACACATAAAACACAATTTAGAAATTTTGTGCTCTTTGCAGCCAAACGTAGTCTTCGGTTTTTTCAGTTTAATAATCATCCAAAAAAGACAGACTTTCCTAGCTGTAGGTAGCTTACCCAATATTTTCCTCAGTCTAACACAGATTAATAATTAAAATCCTTTAACAACACAGAAAGATATGGGTTGATATTATATCAACCACTTTGTATAACAAACTGTGAACTCAAATGTTAGAATAAGTAGTGGTCTGTCATGAGTAAATTTACAGCATACTTTGTTGATGAATCATTTATTTAAGTTTGATGTGTCAAAGGCTTTATTTCTGAACAGAAAAGTGTCTCTTTATTCCTTTAAGAGCCTCATTTAGATTAGACTCCAGTATCCCTACAGAAAATATTTATTTGCTGGAGACTTCTGATGCAGGCAGGTAACTAGGTAAGCAGGAATAGAGAAGGGGAGGAAAAAAAGCAAAGAAGATTGGACTTCTCCTCTCCAGACACTTACACAGAGAGGAATGAGATTTTTCATAAAAATGTTATTTTGTGCTGCTGATCAAATATTAAGAGATGGAGAAAAACACACATTGATAATAAACAAGTTGTTTTCCAAGCTCTTCCTTGAGCTAGGTTGCTTTCTGGTATCTCAAACCTAGAACAGATACAAGATACTTTGATGTGTGTTTTGAAATATCTTCATTACCAGAATAAAATGTATTCTAAACTATGGAAAAAGCAAGAATGGAATATCAATCTAATATGTACCTATGCTGAAATGAATGATAAATGCATGCTTCTCATAAAATTTGACTGCCTCTTCTATCATGACAATTTTTTAGGGGAAGAAAAAATTTTAATATTTCTTTTACTTGTATCCAGTCTCATCTCCAGGTTTGTAGAACCAATGAGGTTGCTCCCATCCTGCATGGAATCCCATTGAACATTTTGACTTTAGCAAATCATACAGCCCACTGGTTCTCTCTGTTGGTCTCCCAGCAAATCTTTCTTCTTTAGGGTAACCAACTACAGAGAGGGGAAAAAAAACCAAAACAAACCAAAAATCACCAAAAACTATGGCATACTAAGATCATGATCCAAGATACAAAACACAGCTACAAGTAGAGAAATCTAGACACAGGCTTTGCTGGAATCCATCTTCAGGACGTAAATGTATTTAAAAAAATATCTTCTTACCAATGTTATTAAAGCCATAAGATTCTCTTGCTTTGGCTGCTGTGTATTCTGTAGTGGTCCATTTTCCATAGCGGTTTGGATCCACCTCTATCAGGTCAAATGGAGGCTCCCCCTCAAGGATCCAGTCACTGAGGTACTTTCCCATGCCACCAGCATGTATAATGCCATACCTTAAAAACAGGAAAAAAAAGTCCTGCAGCCCAAGTATTTCACATTTTGCTTTTTAAAATCAATACTAACATATACCATTAACATAACCCCCAAAGTATATTGAATTTTTTTAAATTCAAATTTTTAAAATTCTTTTTTAAAAGATTTGTTCTGTTTTGTTCTCTTTTCAGAAATTAAATTCTATATTAATGGATATTTCTACAACTCCATTGTCAGCAGCAGAATGTCATTGGTAATGTACAGCAGTTGCAGTTTAATGACAAATAATCATTAACACCAAATGATTTAAAATTTTTTAATACCAACACATCTTTTTAAAAATTGCCAAAATATCCATCTGTTTAGAATATGTAAAAATTAATTCTTAGTTGTTCGAGAAATGCTCCCATGAGCACAACAAAAAAATCCTTGAATAAACAGTAATTCTGTCGCAGATCAAGTTTAGATTACCATGCAGCACACCATAGACACTCATGCAGAATAATGAAGCTAAAACCAGCTTAAATTGCTGGTCATCAACTTTGCAATCTGAATTCTATGTCTTCAGTTAAAACAGGCAAGGGCTTCACCAAGAAGAAAAAAAAAGAAGTAATCATTTAATCCTAGTGCATACGCACAAGAAGAATGAATCCATAATAGCAATTATATGAATTTGATAAAGTATCTTATCTGTTATTTACTTATTTATCTAAATAATATAGAAACATCAAAAACTGAGTACATTAAATAATTTTGCCAACTACAGTCAGTACAGCGCTGTTCAGCACAAATCTTCAGACTCAGCAGAAACTTCTATCATGGCAGTGGATGCAGGAAGGATGAGTGCTTGTAAACTGCCACTGCAGAAGAGTTAGCTGGTGCTGGCACTAATTCAATTAAGCAACTCTTAGTTACTCATGGGTACAAGATTGGTACCCTGAAAGCTTATGATGCCTTCAAGTACAGCTCCAGATGAAATCTTAGGCAATTTAAGTCTGCCTGTGCCATACACTGCAGCTAAAAGCAAAGGAGAGCAGCAAAGACATTGTGAGTGGTGACAGACCAAACACAGAGAAGACTTTAGCTTCAGCTGAAGACTGCTGAGTTGATGGCAGTGTAAGCCCAGAAGCAAGGCAGTGCAGACGAGGTACAGGTACAGCCCTGCAACTGGACTGAGAGGTCTCGACATTTTGCAGTTCTGCAGCACTGACTGCACACCCCATTGATTTTGGTGATCTTAGTTGGGCCTACATTATCAGAGATTTTATATTACAGAGGGTGCCCAAATCCCTCTGAGCTGGTTGTGTAAATACAACCACCGCAATTCTGCAGCACAAGAATGAAATATGTATTTCACGGATAGGATATTACAAGTAGCTATCTATGAAGAGTGGTACAGTGTAGGAATATCAGCCTTCTTATGATTCAGAGAAAATTTCCTTAATGAATATGAACTATTTTCCTCCAGGTTTTCTTCTCTCGTTCCAATCCCTGACAGATTAACTCCCCATGGTACCTGTCACATTCTTGTGTCTTATGAAGTGTTGTGCCTCACCCAGTTTCAAGTCATTCCATTTCTATTCCTAGGAAATCTGAGTCGCTGCACACTGTGGTGCCTTTTCTAGTGTCTTTGTCCCAGGTTATCAAATGGTTTCACTGCTTTGAATTAATTTTTTCTGAATAAAATCCTTAAACTACTCCTGTTAATATTTTCAAAATTTTAAGTAACTAAAAATGGGAAGCATTGAGCAACCTTAATAATAAATAGTGCTACAAGCTCTGCTAAATATACTTAACTTTTTTGCATGTTAAAATGCCTAGCAAGCTGCTAATTTTAGATAACAAAAATCCTCTAATCTAAAAGCACTAAGTCCTCTGTCAAAATGTCCCTGCTAGTTGACTGCAAGATAAGGATTTGCTAATGCACACAAAAAATTACAACACTGGTAGAACCACTGCAGTGACCCAGAAGCATAGAACAGAGTCAAAAGTCCCTGAAAAGCAGACAAAGTAATCCAATGACAGCCATATAACTGCAACCTGTGTCTAAACATTTTGAGATTAATCAAACTCCTGAAATAAATTGTTTAAAGAAAATTAAACATGTAACACTAGTCTTCAATTTTTTACATATGGAATTTGATTCTGCTCCCATTGACACCAGCAATGAAAAACATGCTCCAAAGTCTGGCCACAGAGTAGTGAACTTAAACAGTTGTTTTGGTGAACAAGGTCTAGGCAAACCGCTTTTGTAACTATAAGTTCTGCAAATGTTACTGAAAGATAACATTATTTTTTTAAAAATCCAAGCAGCAAAGGTGAATACCTTTCACAATGAATCATTGCAAAATTACCAACCTCTTTTATTTTGAGGGCCTCAGAAAGCATGTTAGTGATACTGCCTTATCTTACGATTGGAGGGTTTGTTTGGTTTGGAATGAAAGAAACCTGGAAAAAGCTGAGCTGGATTTTGAACAGCAAATTAGGCAATTGGAAAAACAGTGTAAATAGAACGTGCTCAATAACATCTGCTTGGAATTGTATTTGGTTCATTCTATCCATCTTGAATCAATGGTCAAACTAAGACAATTAAAGAGATATTGGTGTTTTAACACTTGCTCCAGTGCAGCCGGTATAAATAAGATGTAAATCACATTCAAGAAAAACACCATAACGGGTGGAAGAATGACAACAGTGAACCATATATTTCTATTGCTGCACTGCCCTCTTTATTTGATTTCCTCCAATACCCAGCAATGTAATTTTTCAGCTCCACTTTCAACAGTCAGAAACTGGATTTGTATCCCTAGAGCAGTCAGTCACACACTATACTGGAATGTCTTCTATTTAATACGCCTTCAGTTCTTCACACAGAACTGTATACTGCACATTCATTTTTGTCCAACTTCAGTGAAACCAGTTTTACATACAATAAACAACTGTAAAATACAGTGTATTTCAAAGCAAGAAATGAAATTAACTGGAAAGTATACTTTTAAACCCAGTATATTTGTACACAGACAGTATGAAGTACTACCATTTTTTGTTGCTTCATGATGTGGCACAGGTATTTGCCTTCAGATTAAAATGAAGAAACAAAAAAGTTTCTGAAAGAAACTGAGAGTAATGAAATAAGAGAGAAGGATGATCTTACATTATACAGGTTGTGGTTATTAAGATTATTTACAATCAAATTTTAACACAAAATATGTGCAAAACAACTCCCAAGCCCATAAAAATGCACAAAGCTTGAGCTGACTACCATTTTAACAATATGACTGAAAAAAATTGTAACAAAGAACTTACCCGAAACCAATAGCTACCCAGTAATTTCTGACACCCTGATGTGGTCCCACCATAGGAAGAATGTCTGGAGAATAGGTGATAGGACCTGCAATTGTGTTTACGATGTCTGCTTTTCTCAAAACAGGGACCATTTCCATGGCAGCCTCAATATGCTCCATTATTCTGTCCAAATCAGACTCAAAAAGTTCTTTTCCAAATCCTGCACAAATAATTGACTCTTATTATATATACTTTTTTACACAGAGAACACATGCATTTCCAATACAGCTATGGTATCTATATATAAATATAGCTATCTATACAATACAGCTATCTATATCAATACAGCTATCTATATATAAAAGTTTTATGAGAATAATCAGTGCATATGTTCAAGCCTTTGCCATTCTACATAGGAAAAATGGCATGCATAAAAACCTAGTTTCCTGCAGGACCAAGTTTATTTGTCACTGCAATTATACTATCCCTTATACATATTTGTTTAACCCTAAGGTCATGCAAATTCAACAATGAAGTAGAAAGGAAGTGAAGACACACAGAAACTTTCTTCTACATTAATAAGACCCACTTATTTTTCTCAATATGCCAATAATTTAAGGAGGGGGAAAGATACTTCCTGTATCTGCTTATGATTTCCATGAAATCATACAAATTTCTGGGTATATTTCACACCTCAAAGTCTGGACTCTAAGCATGGCTGAACATTATTATGTAGAGGCACTTGATGCTTCTGGAGACAGTAAGTTCCAGAAGCTGTGACAGGGCTATCCAAAACTGAACCGTGTTAACTTCCCTTCCTTAGGAAATACTGTGTTTTTTAAAACAGCAACACTAATGACTTTGTATAACTTTCTGTCTGGAAGTGAATGGAAAGCTGGAGCCTAGATATAACACAACTATTTATAACAGTTATTAGTAAGCAGCTGCATGACATAGAACATTTCCGTATTCTATACATATCTACATCTCTCTTGCACTTCTATCCAAGCACAGCATTTTGTTTAAGACATTCCTTTGCTGTTTCTATTTACAATCACATTATCTCTGGTGTATCAATAAATATCCAGGGTCCCTGTCAGCATGATGGAGAGAATTGTAACTTAGAAAAATTTCTATTCAGGCAAAAAAGGCTATATAGCACAGATTTGGTGACTGCATCTAATTTAAACATGCAGGCACCTCTTCAGGAAGTAGGGTAAGACTAAATTGTAGTAGGCTTTTCTTATGTTACATTTGTATTTCTGTTATCTTTTATTGTTAGAGTTATAACTATTCTTTGAAAAAAGTTTTTGCATTATAATCATGCATTGCAAATATTTTGTATTTTCTGTGACATAAGGTAGCATGACAGCCTGGGATTTATGCACATTAAAATGTGTGAGCTGGTGCTTATCACGTTTAAAGTTTTAGTGTTCTTAATCACCTGGTGGGACTCCATTTGTTACCCATGACTCCTGCAGCTTCATTTTCTCCTCACTTTCGTATGGACCAAACAAAAGACCATCCCTTTCTTGCCTTAGATAATATGACCCTTCTAAGTCACGAATCACAGGCAATTCTGTTTTTAGAGCTTTCACTTCAGGGATAGTTGATGTTACAACATACTGATGATGAACAGGTATTAGAGGGTGCTGCAGGCCAATCATCTTGCCTATGTCACGGGCCCAGAAGCCTAGAGAAGAAAAAAACCAAAACCAAAATAGAAATATTCAAACATTCATTTCAGTGAATGAAAAATGACAGTAAAACATTTGCAGTACACACTGTGCTTTTATGTGTGACAGTTTTTTTCCCCATACTTCTAACTTTATTTTTCATATTATCTTGCATATTTTTCCCTCCATAATTCCATGTCCTTTTTTCCTAATTATACTATTATATATCATTATAGTATAATGATACATATCAAAATATAACTAGTAAATTATAAATTAGACTTCTAAAAGTTCAGAAGATAATTTATTTAACAGTTCCAGAATCCCCATGGCTTATTCAGTAAAGAGGTCTGAAGTGTACTTCTAGCAAAGTTAGAGACACTTAAAATCCAGAATAAATTAACTCACATCAGAAGTGTCAACCAAGCCCCTTACTATCAATCAATTGAGCTAGTATGCTTTACCAAGACACTAGTTAAGTCCTAACATGCCAATAGACTAAGGCAGTACTTTTCAGGCAACTGACCTCAGGAACTGGAGTTTCTCTCCTCTCTCACATGCATCATGTGACTCATATTAATTATGTTTCTCACACAGCAATCAATTCATAATGATGCTTGTACTGGTGAGTAGTCAAGTGTGCTCTCCCACAGTTGTCAAATTAGAAGTTCTGGTACAAACTCTGACCAGAAAATGCAAGCAACCATTTCCCTGCCTCTGAAACTGGCTCAAGATCCTTCATGCATACCATGAGAGAGAAGTCAGAGAAGACCTAATTCACCTGTGTTAAGGTTAAGTTGGTAAGGCACACTCACTTAGTGAGGTACCTGTGTCAGAATGAAGGAGTGGAAACCACTTAACTGCCAAACACTAGTTTGGGCTCTGCATCATGGCTCTCACATCTGCTGTGAGGCTGGAATGGAACAGACTTGGGAACCAGACAGGTACAACTGAATGGAACGGCAGCTGCTCTAAGCTGCTTTGGATATCCCTCAGCCCCACTCTCCTGACATTTATATCAAGGACCAGAGGTCTCAAGAGTGGGAATGAAAAGGGGAAAATCCAATGAAATAGGAGTTTCAGGGGAGTTTGGGAGTGAGGATTGGAGGAAGACAAAATGAAAGACAATAAAGAGGTAGCAGTGCCTTCCAAATAAAAGGCTGTGTGCCATATGGCACTGAGTGAAAAAAGGCAAGTCAGCCTGGTTCCTGTGTAACCAGCTGAATCCAAACTGCTTAAGACAAATTACCTCCAGCAAATTTTCTACCTAACACAGCTGTCCCTTCTCCTAGGACATACACTTCAGGCTACCCAGCTTAAGCTGCAATTTTTCTTCCTTTTTGCTGTTTACTTGTCTTAACCAAATTCTCCTACCTCTCTCTTCAATTCCATACTCTCCAAGTCCTGGTCAAAATTTCTCAGTGTCCCAAGGACACCAAAAGGCATAAGTGAGCTTGAATAGCTTCACCTGGGATGTCTACCCATACCCATGGGCACAGGAGTCCCATTCCAGGTCATCTCAGGTCCTTCAGAACCTGTCTGAACTGGTTTGATTGTCTCCCTGTTTACAGCTCTGTCACAACCATGCCTGTGCCTGGCCATGGAACACATTGATCCAGACCCTGATCCGTGGACTACTTCTCAGCTTGACCTCAGCTCAGTCTCAACTCTACAGTCCTGCTTATTGATTGGCGGGCATCATTTGACCCCAGTTACCGTCACCAGGCCTGTTCCTGATCTGGGGTAACATTTTTGGCTTGGCTTCAGCCTGGCTTCATCACTATGGATCTGACTGTGCCTGATCTCTCCACAAGTCCATCTGGAGGCCTGGACCGTGGGCTGACCCCAGCTGCAGGTCCTGGGCCACCCCTGCTCAGTCCCCTGTGCCCTGCCGGACAGAACCCTTCCTGGCTCAGCCAGCCTTGTTACCCTGCTTGGCTCGCTGTCCTGTGGGGAGCAGCCAGCTCATGCCGCTTGCTGACAGGGGACATTGCCGCTTTAACTGGGAATACATCCTCTCACCTCCAGCATGGCTTGAAGCCAGGACAATTAGGAAAGCTGAATTGAGCCATGCTGGCCTTGTGCCATTCCCCCATGCCAGGATGGCTGTCAGTCTCTTATTTAATATTACGAACCAGCCACAGGGCCTAACACCCATAGTTTATAAAAAATGTGAAGTTTCCAAGGAAAACATTTTCCATGGTGATTCCCTTAACAATCACTGCCAGCCAGCTAAGGCAAAGCAGCAGATGAAATCCAGCATCACCTTCAAGATATCTGTTCAGCTAAAAGCCCTTGACCAGTAAATGCTAGAAACTAGCACCTGTTGCAGTTTTCATATGCAAGGCTTTTGCTTCTAAATCGCATCTCAGCATTTGGAGGAGACTTACTGCCAGAACACTTGTTATGTCAGTTAAATTGGTTGAGGGATGATTGTGCCATAATCATATAGAGTGAGTGATCGAAAACATCCTTTAAGGTTAATGAAACATTACTTATGTTCTCCTATACAAAAGACAATGGAAAAAAAATGAGTAAATCTGCATTTCTAGCACATATGCAAGGGTTTCCTTCATTACACAGGACACATGCAAATGTAGATTTAAGTGTCAGCTAACAATCTTTAGGAAACTTCTTTTGATTTGCGCATTTCCATGTCACCTACAAATAAAACTATTTTAAGGTAAGGTGAGCTAATGATCCAAAGAAGACAGAAAAAATTCAGGCAGCAGAAAACTAGGTCTTTGAAACAGCTCTGTTTCTTTCTTAATAATAAGAAGTTTCTTAGCAATTAGATTTTGAGAATTACATTACACACAAAGCTAATTTTAAAGTGTTTTTAAGTAAGAGACAAATAGTTTAGGTTTGTTTAAAAAAAAATTACAGTATTGTACATCTAAAAAGGTCACACTTATGGTAAGTATTTTTTAAATTGCTTTAAATAACAAAAGGTGACATTTACTAAAAGAAAAATACTACGGTTTCTTTGTTTACAGTTTTTGACCAAAAGCAAAAATGGCAAAAAGAATACATTCTCTGAAACAAAATTCTAATTAGAAGCAGATGTCAAGTCATATCACACATAGTAGAAATAAATGAAGGCATACATTATATCTCTAGGACATTTGTGAAGATTAAATTGTAGACACTGAAAACATCTGATGCTGAAATATTTAGTGGCAGTATTACTTAACATATCTGCTGAAGTATGTCATCTGACCACTTCCTAGTTTTGAAAAAGACAATCTTCTACCACTATATATAAATGCTTGTATATATAGTGCGTACATGTCTGAAAATACAAGCTTATATACACACACCCACACTGTATATACAGAAAAAAATTCACTATTTTTGGAGACTTTATCCAAACATTCCATTATAAATAGGCTGCAAATATCTTCAGCAGGCTCAGTATAGTTGCTTCATGTCAGGGATTATTTATTAGGCATCTGCCTTCCTCTAAAATGGAAATCTCACATAAGGAACAGCTAAAGATTGGTTGGAACTAGTTTGTTCCAGTTCTGCAGCAGATGTCAGTTGTGGGGTGAGACGGGGAGGGGGAGAGGGAATGTAAAGAGCCTTCTGATGTATTTTTCTCTGCAACATGAGCCAAAAATTATACAAGTCATCATCTGTAGTGGAATGAGGCAAGGCTGAGAAAAAGAATTAATGTTATCTGAGAAAACATTTATAAGAGATATGTGTTATACAGTATTGATTTTACATCTTTAGCCAGAATGTTAAGCAATATGTGCTTCAAATATTCATTTTGGCTGAACAGTTAACTACACAGGAGAATTAAGTAAATACATTGTTGATTTAGAAACTTATTAAATAATAAAAAAGACTTATGAAAAGCTCACAGGAGTGCATTCTAATATTTGCAAATAAGCTCTGAAAAGCATTTACCAGAAAACCCTGCCTAATATCAACTTGATATATTAGCCAAAGAAAGATAACTGCACTACAAAAATGTAAGAAAATTACTACATCTGTGATACTTCATCCACACGATGCAGAGCAAATAGGTGGGAATAATGAGTGTCTGGAAGTTTGTGGCCTAAATAAGTCTGATTGCCAAGAGAGCTGCCTTTCCCTTTCATAATCTTATATCTGTTCCAGACCAACATATCCACACTGTGTAACAAATGACATAAGGATCCTATTTGTGAGAGAACTTGTGATTTTGTAACTGAATGCTGTTCCATAGTTCATGCCTGAAAGATATGAACTGCCAGTCCAAAGGCAATCAAATATTGACACCTCTCATTTTCCAAGTGCTTGACTTTGTGATTTACATAACATTTTTTAATTTGGCTTCCCTGGTTGTGTGGTTGATTGCCTTCTAAAAAGCATACTAAAATCTTCTAGTCCTCTTTCTCTCCAAAATTTATTATGTGGCACTCATGAGCAAGCTTAGATCTTCAGAGTCTTGTTATTTCAGCAGGCATATAGCAATAGCAGGTGATCACCTATGTATAGAAGGCATCTATAAGAAAATGCACTTTTCCATGGGTTTTACCATAGGTCTTCCCCAAAAGCCTGGAATGATTTAACATAAGACAGGGCTGTCTATGTCCCAGAATCTGAAAGAAACACTTCTAAAGCCCATCCCCTGAGAGTCCAGCTGTTTGATTCCACTCTCTCTAAATTTCTCTTTTTTTTTTCTGCTATCTCAAACTCTACTTTCACTCCAGTCCTTACACTCTTCTTCAGCTATTTTGTCACCATGTGCTAGTTAGTCTCCCTCCTTTGTCAAGTTCTGTCCCAGAAGCCTTCCCTTCCTTCCAATCCACTCTCATCTACCCTTCCCTTCCTATTACATATTACACCAGTCTTTCATGCTTAAACAGATCAGTTTTCCACTCAGTTTCACATACAACCATTCCTTGAGTATCCTTACTAATCATTTAGTCTGAAAAGCTCCTAGCTTCAGTTTTCTTAATGAAACAAATCAGATACCTTCCCACTATCTCTCTGGTGTCATCCCTACTGCTGCCATTTGCTCCCAGTTTGAGCTTCCTTATTCAGTAAGTTCTGTATCATCTAACTGTTCCACTTGCTGCCAGTGCTCTTAAACACATCCAGAATCTTTCCAAGGCATTTTGCTCTTGCAACCTATTCCCCTTCCAGTCCAATTCCTTCATAATTCAAATTGTCAGCTATGGTATTTTACCCACCAACAAGAACAGTCCCTGTCTCACTTAACTTCTTCATTTTATCTGTCTTGCACTCAAAATAGGTGCTTTTATTTTTTTCTGTTCCATCGCAAACACAGAGAAAGGAATTATAATGGTGTATTCTTGCTCAATTCACTTGTCCCATCTGAATAAGAAAGTCAACTTGGTATATCACAGCCTCAGGAAGCCTGGTGACTGCAATGGGATGTGTGCAGGACTAATGCCCTAAAAATGCAGATATGATCCAGTTTGAGGCAGAGTCAGCAAAACTTTAATCTATATGGTAAATATTCAACACGTTTTGAAACAACAGAAAACAGAAAATCTTCTACTAGGAAGCAGAAAGCATACTTCACATAACACCTTTCACCAATAATATATTTTTCTACACTTGTATAAAGCAGTGTAATAATAAGTGAATAAATTTAGATTGAATACAGGTTTTTAGACTTATTAAGTTGCATAGGAAAATAAACATGATTCCAAAGGACACTTGCCCAAAAGCTCTTTGAAGCAGAAACATCAGTTTGGCTTCTTTAACACAATGAAGAATAACATTAGTATATGTAAATACAAGCTCCCTTGAGTTAGGTAATTTTTATGACATAAAAAAAAATGCATTGTTAAGCCAAGCACATGTTTAAAATGTGACTCAAAGGACAACAAAAAAAATATTCCGTTTCAAGGATATGTGGATGGAGTTAAATCTTGGAGAAAGATCATAGTGAAACAGGCAAGGTCAAATTCTCAGTTGCTTCAAAGAAACAGTGAAGATATTTCTATTTCATATGTACATTCCACCTGCCTTCCTAGGTATGTTTCATTAGGTTTTAGAGACATGGACAGTTCACCTATTGGGCAGTGGAACAGGCTCCCCAGGGAAGTGGTCACAGCACCAGCCTGACACAGTCCAAGAAGTGTTTGAACAATGCTCTCAGGAAAATAGTGTGACTTAGGGATGTTGCTATGCAGGGCCAGGAGTTGAAGTCCATGATCCTTGTGGGTCTTTTTCAACTCACGATATTCTATGATTCTGTGACTCTAGACCTGGACTTTCTCCTACACAACTTACTGTAGACCAGTAAAGGTCTCTTTTGCTACTAAACTCTAACAGGGCAGACTGATTACTAACTGCTAGAGACAAATCAGGGCAAGTATTTTTAATGCATATTCCAGGACAATTAATATAAGAGCTAAATTTTCACCACACTGTGAAGAAATACATGCAAACCACAAACCAAGTGAATGTTCAAAAATATATATATTCCTTATACATGTAACCCACACAATTCAGTACAGGCACTTTGTGTTAGCTAGTATGTAAATCTGAAAAACATTCAAACGCTTATATTAAATCCTACCTGCAGTATTCACAATTCTCTTTGCTTGGATTATTCCAAGTGGAGTTTCAACTTCCCATGTCCCGTCTGATCGGGAGCTCAGATTAGTCACTTGCACAGGATAATTTAATTGAGCACCATATTTTCTGGCTCCTGCAGCCAAGGCCATAGTTAGAGAATAAGGATCAATATGACCATCTCCAGGGTTATACAGGCCAGCTAAAACCTAAATGGAGATAAAATCCCCCAAATGAAAGAAAGTACAATTTATCAAAATTAGATAGTTTTTTTAAAAAACTACTTTCTTACTTGAATAGAGTAAGCTTTAGGAAGTCAAAGAAATTTTTAAAAAATATATAATAATTTTGCCCAACCTAACCATGGCCTATGACAGTCAAATTCCTCAGATCTCCCATGCAATCAAAGGTTGCAATTCTTTAATATTATAATATTATAGACACAGTAATTAATAGTATGTATTCTAATAAACAGTGTGCATAAAATTCACAAATTCTGATTTTAGGCTATGATACATCTTTTTTCCATTGAAAAACAAGAATCTGTTGCACAATTTGTATAAAGAAAGGAGGCCATACATGTATATTTCTGATAGACCAATATTTAATTGAAATGGAAGTTATATTTCATAAAACTGGCTTCTTTACCTTATCCATGTTCAATAAGGGAAATAGCTCTTGCACTTTCTCAGGTGTGATTAAATATTGCTCTGTTGGGTGCCAACCAGCACGAGTCATTTGGTATTTGAATTCATCCACCCTAGTAGGGGTTGAAGCAATTCTGATACTGCCAGGCTGATGAAACCCCACAGGCTAAATCAAAGAGAAACAGCAAATTACTGAAAAAACCTTTACTGATTGCCCTATATGTATTTATTCTGTGCTAAAGGGAGTCTACAGGAATTTTTCCACCAACATCATTAAGAAAAATGCAAGTAAGCTATGGGCCCTTGAAGGAAGAGGCCTTGGATATAGACTCCTAGAAAAAATAATTTTCAAAAGTTATCAAATTATCTTCCTGACTTAGTGCATACTATCTTCAAAACAGTTGAAAGAAGTGTTTATTGAATGCCATGATACATTCATTTTTACTAACAACTACTAAATACTTGATATATGCACTCACACACTTTCAAAAATAGAGTCAGATACTTCTCAAAAATAAGTACATATAATATACTTTATTTTAAAAGCTGTCACTTGCACGACTTCCTATTGAATGTATTTAACTAAGCACCTTTATAAACACAATGAAAAAACACTTGCCAGTTTTGTCTTTTTAATAAATTAAACATCCTTACAGAGTTGGACACTGAATGCTTACTTTTCTTCACCTTTTCTATGATATCTCACAGGACAATGACAAGCTGAATAAGTCTTTCACTGGAACTCAATGATAATCTGATGTGGCAGCTTATATAGTTGAGTAGCAGAAAGAAGAAAAAAGCATTTTATGACAAATATGAAAAATATCTGTATAATATATATATTATATTATATATAATATTTTTCATATATATATATATATGAAAAATATTAAAATATATGAAAATTGCAGACTAGTAAAGTGAGGTTCATTCAATTTCTGCTGCTGTCCAAAACAAGGACAAGTTTAGTAAATGAAATCTATAAGGCTGAGAGATGCCAAATGAAAAAAGATGACTCCTGTGCTTCTCCACATATCCATTCCTTAAGTCACCAAACAAAAACACTGAAAGGGACGCGAAGAATTGCAGCAGTCTTCTCAAGTATAGACAGCATCACATCATATGAATTTTTAAGCAGACATATTTAAGGCAGGAATGTATCATAATTAATCTGTTCATTCCAGATTCCTTATACTATTTTAGCTCCTTTATCAAGTTAAAGTTGCAGATTCTCTGTTGTGTCTTGAGATGTTTTATGAGCAGCATGTTCCTAAACTGTAGAGGGGTCTGGGAAACCATCTACAAAATATAGTGGCTGGGCATGAAGAAGAATGTGTTTCAATAAAAAAGTATATACTCCTACTTCACACCATTATCAGCTACACTTTTTTCTAAGACTATTGCTACAATTGGTATTGCTCAGAATTAACACTTCAAAGGTTAAGGGGATTACCTGTCCTGTCTCTTCTTCCAGGTTTTCATAGAGTTTGATGCTATAAGCATGGATTTTCTTCAGGTTTATTCCAGGATGAAAATAAGTAGTTAAACCAGCCTCAAATAAGAAATAAAACAACATAGATTAGAAATGCAGTGCTCTTGCCTTCCTTCCAACTGTCATTTAAAAAGGAACTGCCAAGATACTGTAAAGAAAAACAACACATGGATAGAGCCAACTGCTACAAAAATAAAAATAAAGTCTTTTCTGTACTTAAGCCATTTCTGTTTTCTGCACACGTGTTTTCCCATCTGTCTTTTCTCACCAAGTCTGCCAACCCATGATACTGGCAGTTGTTCTCTCCTATCTGATATCTCAGTTTATATATAATATCATAGTGCACCAGATTATTGAAATGCCCAGATAATCCAGTGGAAAAGAGTGTAAAATTAATAATCTGTCAGTATAATATTTTATAGTTCTATCTATATTGTACTCATAAATTTGACTCTAAGTATTTTGGGCAATTTTCATTACAATCTGAGTTTAAGAAGAGATCACAAAAACCTGCAGGAAGGAGATTCATCTAGTAAGGGCCCCATCAAGCACAAAGCAGGTATGTTGATTTCAGGAAGTCCCTGGGCTAAATTAATAGTCTGGAAAAAATAATCCTTGTTCATTTCTTATTATCATATTGAACCATTAGCATCACACAGGACACAGGTGAAGACTAGATATTTGACTAAATGTGATTTTTATGTAATATGATACATGTGTGTTCACGTTGTGAACACATTTATTTTAATTACCTTAGAGTAATCCCCAGAGATGTTTCACTGCAGAGTTTTTTAGCTGAAACTTATTTGTTTCTCAAAAAATATATTCTAAGGGCCTTTTTTCAGTGTGTACAGAATGAAGAAATAAAATATGCATTGAAATATTTAAATTTCCTTAGCCATGTACAATGCCTAAGAGTAATTAATTTACTTCTACCTGCAATTTTTTTTACTGTATCCTTTTATTTATGTAAACAATTTCTGGCCTTTTGTTATTCTTCCAAATGTAGTAATAAATCTTCCAGATGTAAGGAAAATCCATTTTAGTGGTCACTCTAAGTGTAGTCATTTTGAACTAAATGGGTCACAAATCACTGGCAAGTTAGCTACAAACCCATATATATTCAAGAGCATTTAATTGCAGGGATTAAATAAATACTTCAATCTCTTACACTTTCAAGTGAAGAAAAGAAGTTTAAATGCACTTGACACCTTTTGGGTTGAGACAATAAATGTTTCAAATAAAAGACTGCAGCTGGCAGACAACTATAATCCAATTTCACTAAATAAAAATTAAGATAAAATCATAAAATAATTTCAATGAAACAAAAAGACTGAATGGGTCCTTAGGAGATCTCTCTTAAATTTCATATTCAAAGCAGGGTCATCTACAAGATAAGACTACATTTCTCAAGATTTTTTCCAGATTCTTTGAGAATCTTCAAAGACAGTGACTGCTCTACTTTCCTAGCTTCATATGGGACTTTGCATTTGGCCTTGATAAATTCCATAAAACTGTCCTTTCATCCTTGCAGCCTGCCTAGGTCCCTAAGCATGGTTGCTCTGCCCTTGAGTGCATTGACTACTCCTCACAGTTTGGTGTAAACTTCAAAAGTGGAATGAGCATGTACTTTACCTACTCCAAGTTACTGATAAAGAAATTAAACAGGATGGGTCCCAGGACAGATTCCTATGACATTTCACTTATTTCTAGGGTTTGGGTAGAATATGACCCATTCACCCTCTAAGCCCAGCCATCCAAAGAGTCTTTTAACTTTCTAGCTGTCCAGCCATACAGACTGTAACATCTTCAGTTGAATAAATGAATAGTGTGGGAGAGAGTGTCTAAAGTCTTGCTAAAATCTAGGTAAGTCACATCCACTGATCTCCCTGTGTCTAAGAATTTATAATATTCCATAACAGAGAGCAATCAGATTTGATGTGACATGATTTATTCTTCACAAATTTTTCTGACTGTTGCAAATCCCTTTTTTTCTCCTTTATGGACTTGGGACTCACTCAATGATTTTCTGAAGAACTGAACTAGGGTTAGCTGACCTTTAGCTTCTCTGCTCAGTCCTTTGGCTTTTTAGAAAAAGTCATACGTATATGCCCTCTGCCAAATCTCTGGCACCTCCAACAATTTCAATAGTATTTCAAAAGTGATACATCTGTGGCCTTGCGATGAATCAGCAGCATTATTGGATGCAGCCTGTCTGCTCCAACACATGAGCATGCCAAATTACTCCAGTAATCCCTGGTTTGGTCCTCATCCACTGCCTGTAGTTCTCTCCTCCTTTAAATCAAGAGGCCTGAGAAACCCTGTCAGAGCAAACTGAGGCAAGAAGGCACTGAGACCTTATTAGTGTAAACTGTGACTGAATTACTCACCTCATTCACTTATTTTCATTTTTTCAGCCTTTTGCTATTAATGCAGGAGTTGAAGCAGTTCTATTTGCCTTTCATTTTCCTTACAAATCTTTTATATAGTTGAGGTTTGTCTTTCCTAACATCCCCTTCACATACCCAGGTAACTTTTCTAAATTGCCCGATTTGCAGCTTTTTCCTGCTTCATCACCAGTATACTGCATTTTTCTCTGGAACTCAGTCATAATTTGCTCTGGTCCAGCTGGCTTCCCAGTGCATCTACATGTTTTCCTGAATTTCAGCATGAACCATTTTGTAGTTGAAGGAGATTTTCCTCTAGGCTTTACTCCATTTTTTAAAGAGATTTTGTTATTGTACACAAACATGATCTGGAAAAATAATTTAAAGAATGGCCACTTTGCTATGAGAATTGACACAAATATTTTAAAGCATTTTTATCGTTGAAATTTTTAAATGTTGAAAAGTTCATGTACCAGTTTTGTTCTATTTCAGTTTCAGATTTTATTCTAATGCCATTAGCTTTCTGGAGGAAAATGTTATTAACACTGTTATATACTAAACTCTCTCTTCTTGCAAGTGTGACCAAACTGTAACAAGTTATTATTTGACTTGTGCTGTGCTTTCCTGTCAGCAGCAAAATCAATGGCATGTTGAAAGAAAAAGTATAATATAACATGTAATAACTTGCTCTGTTACACCTTTTCATAACCGGTAATATAAAAATGTGCATATTTGTTGTGCTGTCTTAATAGCACACATAAAATCAGCCAAAGTTATCTCAGACCTGAGAAGTGAAAGAAAGTTTTGGCAGCAACACCAGCAGGAATATTAGCTATCTGAAACATGATCCTGAGCTCTGGCAGGACTTCCTGAACGGTGAAAGAGGTAAAATGTGGTATAGTGCAGCAACATCTGAACCAGACTTTCAACATTTGTGGCTGCAGGCAATGTGCTATGTGCCATTTCATGTCTTAACAGTACGTGTAATTGTCATCTGTATTTAGTATCTGTATTTAGTGTCATCTGTGTTTAGTGAGGAAAACACTGATAAGTACACAGTATCTGGTATAACAAGGAACTCATTGTCATAGTTTTGATCTTTTTACTCATCTGAAACAGACTTCACCAACTTTTTCATCTTCAGACAAAGTCCTCTGAGTTCAATTAAAAGAGACAATGAAGACAATGAAAACACACCATGTATTTATCTATTTTAACATGGTCTATAACTAGGTGTTTTGCTGTGTTAATCGCATCAAATTCCTTTTAAGAGGCGTAATGAGGCATCTCTGTCAATTTTATCAGTGCAGGCATTTTCTCTGCTGAGCTCACCCCCTCAGCTTTGAAACTGATCCTCACTCAACTCCAATGTTGCACTCACTAAGAACTGTGGGCAAAAGGAGGAAGGGTTGCTTTAATACTGGTATGAGCAGTAAGTTAGGGTGAGTAAGTGTAACAACAAGAACACAGGAAACGTTCAGTAACAACACCATTCATGATTCTGGTTCCTTGTAGAACTAGGGGATTTTTATTGTTTTTTACAAACATATTGTTTTGTATATGCACTGGGCAAATAAAATTCAGTCTATGCCTCTGAGTATTTTGTAATTATGAGTCAATACACAAGATGCATGATCTGACACTTTACATCGCGTTGCTCTGTTTGCCAAACTGTTGTATTGTACAATTACTGAATATTATTTCTTCTTACTACGTACAGTATGGTTTCTTTTCCTATGTTTATTGAAAAGCAAGTAAAATGAAGTATACTACTTATACACTGCAGGCAATGATTTTTTTTTAATTTCATTTTTTAATATTGTTCTCTCAAAAGCCCCAAAAAATACAAAACATCTGCACTAAGATGAAGCATTGCAGACTTCAGACTTCCTCCTCTGGGAGAAGTATGAGAATACAAATAAAATATAATTAATTAATTTGTCCTCTGAAATGTAAATTATTGCATAAATGCTCAATTGTATTAACAGAGTAGATCTAGAGACATCAAACTGTTGGGTTTCTGCTCTTTTATGTTGCTAACACAAAAGAGATAACAATCTCCCAATTTCAGTTAAGAATAGCTGGAAATAAATGGGAAAAGCATCCGTTACTGTATTATTGTGGCAAGCTTTATTTAATTTTGTTACATTACTTACTCCAGATATAGATTCAGAACATATGTAATTATATAAATGCACATTGTGAACCAGTATGACCATGTGATTAACATTATTAAAGGAGGTGTTGCTATCCTGACATTATTACACGTATGTCTTTTTAGTTCTTGTCCTTAGAATGCAGACAAATATGCAGGCTTAAAAAACCCAGAGTATACATTTGTAAGCTTTACTCCTCCAAGATTTTATGTAATGTCAGCAAAGGCATGAGAGAAAGAGGGAATAACAAGATAATGAAACTTCCTCTACCATTGTATACACAAACTACTGTTAATTTGAGACATGAACAAGACATTTCTTACTGCATGCCAGGTAGATCCTGCAGTGAGCTCAGATTTTTCTAGCAGAACAACATCCTTCAAGCCAGCTTTAGCCAAGTGATAGGCTAGACTCACACCAACACAACCACCTCCGATGATCACCGTGTCTGCTCTGTCTTTCCCTAAGGAAGGAGATGAGGCTTCTTTGCTAAAAAAAGGAAAAAAAATACAGACAGTTAGAGAAAGTCAGTTACACTTTTCCCCATTTCTTTTGTTTACAGCTTCAACCATAATACACATGGGTTTCTACTTGGGAGTTTATACACATTAGGTTAAGACCTAACCTTTTCACTCATATCTACTTTTAAAGTAAATATTGTTTGAGAGTCATATAGGTAAATAGTAGTAATAAAAAGAAAACAGAAAAACACAAAACCAGAAAACAATAAAACAACTTTGCTACCACTTGTAACTTTGAATATTATTTATCCAATATACCCTTATATGTAGATCCTACTTTTCAAAAAGAAGCTGATGCATAACATCACAATGTCAAAACCTGATTATTTACAAAATACTGTAGTATGTGCAACAAATAGGTTTTAAAAATACTTACTTAGTAAGGCCCCTTAATAAATTTTTAAAACCAATGTCAGTAGACTATGTCAGTGTACAAGTTCATGAAGAAAAAAGCTTGATACTTACTTTCATGTTCTGTCTAGTTTGCCATGTTTATAGATTCACAGAATATTCTGAGTTGGAAGGTACCCACAATGGGAAGGTACCCACAATGAATATCAAGTCCAATTTCTAAGTGAATGGCCCATGCAGAGATCGAATTCATAACCCTGGTGTTATTTGCACCATGCTCTAAACAACTGAGCCATTCCCAGAGTTGGCATCTCCTACTTTGTTTAAGACAAAACATTATAGAAACAGGTTTTTGTCAATGGCCCACACCTGCTGCTCCACACTGTGCTTTCACAACTACTTGAGCTCAGCATAAATCAGCACTGCTGCCATAAGCAGCCCTATTCTTCTACAAGTCAAGTGATCCTCCTCTCTACTGCCTCATCCACAGACAGCCAAGCAGCAAGCCACATGTGGAAATTTATCACAAATTTTTAAGAATTTTTTTGGATGTGAGACAAGGTAGCGCATGTTATTACAGCAGCAGTACAGACTACCATGAAACAACAGTATCTTTCTCTTCAGTTAATCTATACTCAAATTTTATCTCTCCTCTCCTTGTACACTTTCAACTTCTCTGGCAACAGACTTTCTAATGTATAACTAGTCTTCTACGTCTCCCACACAGAAATAAAGGCTACCAGTTTTATGTCTCATGAATAGAGAGCTTATAACATTTAAAATGCAATTGCAGGCGGAACATGCTTACGCAGTAAGTGGTGGCAAATGAAAAGTAAAATAAGTGGGAGCATAGGACACCACAGGTGTTCTGTATTTGGCGCACCGCACGTATGCACAGGTCCTTTTTTCTGATTACATATTAATTTTTGCAAGTTAACAGTAAGCTGTTTAATAGCCAGATGTGCTGCACTTACACCAGCTTCTCTACTGAATGTTGAGGCATCTGGTAATCAAGGTCAAGCATAAAGACTTTTCTTATTGTTCTTTTATGCTGTGGATTTGAAATCTCCTCATGTGCCTTTCAGCGGTTTTCAAACCTTTGCCCAGGAGCCTGGCAAGAATCCGGAGTTCACCTTCCCAGTGAACGAAACAGGTCACCCTGTTTAGTTTTTCTTTAGTTTTTTGTTTAGTTTTAGTTTTTGTTTGATCGTGCCGGTTAAAACCGGTCATTATTTGCCTATCGGTATGGTCCAGAAGACAGCAGAAGGGACCTCGCTACACCAGGTCAGCAACGCACCCCGAGCTGGTTCCGGCTTTGGCACAGCAATGTGAGGCGCAGACAGGCATCTCCTGGCCACAGGTGCCCCAGCCGGAGCCGGCTCCCGTCACCAGAGCCCTTTCTGCGCATCCCGGACAGCAGCAGCACGCGGGCCGCGCCTTCGGGCCGACCGCGACCGGCCCGGCCCCTCTGCCCGCGTCCCCCACCCGGCCCGGCCCGGCCCGGCCCGCACTCACCGCCCCTGGGCGCCGAGGGGCCCGGGCCGGCGCGGGGGCCGCAGCCGCCGCAGGGCTCCCCGCAGCACCGCGCTCATCCCGCACACGCTGGCGATGGAGAGCGCTGGCTCCACGCCCCTCTCCGCCGCGTCCCGTCCCGTCCCTTCCCTGGCCCGCCGAGCCCGGCCCTCCCGTAGGAGGGCTCCGGACCGCCCCTTGGAGCCTCGGGGGCAGCCGCGCGCCTCCGGACCTCAGGCCGGGCGGGGGCGGCGGGAGGGAACGGGGCTGCCCCCGCCGCACCAGGGCGCCCCGCGGGGTCAGGGGCCGGGCCGGGCGGGTGTACCGCCCGCAGCGCTGCCCACAGAGTCCCGCCTCCGCTTGGAGCTATAAACGTGCGGCCGGAGAGCCGCCGAGTCGAGGATCATATCGCGGCGTCGGGGCATAGTCGTGCAGCCAGCGGCCCTGGGCGAGGAAGATGCTGCCGATTAGGAAGACCGCGAAACAGGGCAAAAGGGTAAATTTCCCGTCTCCCTCCCTCCCGGGTCGCGCAGACCTGGCCGCTGCTCCCCGTGGGCACGGGAGAGGTGCCCCCGTCGCGGTGCCCTCCGCCGCCCGCCGCGGGCGGGCGCTGCCTCGGCGGGACAGGGCGGTGCGGAGGAGCAGCCCCGCGCCGGGAGCCTGGCACAGGGCAGAGCTCCCGGCCACCTCTCCCGCCTCCGCGGGGTCTGTCTGTTCGCGGGCTCTGCAGGAGAGCTGCTCCTTGACTGGCACAACCCGCGACTCTCGCCGCTTAACCTCCCTCTAAGGTACTCGGTATCTCCGCAGGTAAGGAGATCTTGTGAAATAAAGCCATAGTAACTGTACGTGTTCAGCATCGAGACGTTAAGGATATTTGGACATCGTTATGAGACAGATAAATTAGATTGATCCTATATGGGCAGTCACAGCCCACATAATCTTTGTTTCTCTGAACACATAGAGTGGAGCCACCAGAGTACAAAACTGTTTTGTGTAATACTCTTTGATACACAAATTAAGCAGAACTTGCAACACACTTTAAAATAGTAAATTAAAACGAAAATAGTAAATATTTTAAGGATAAACTGTCATTGGATGAGATTTGTCTCCAGCATCCTGCCTGCTCTGTTTAAAAGGTCCAGATTTCTCACCCCTTGATTAATATGTCTGGTGTTTGTATAATATCAACCCAGATTCCTATGTATGCATGCCCTCATTTAGCTGAAGAAATAAGCCAGTGTAAAAAGTTATCCCGGCACCAGCCATTCATGCCATTAAGGCAAAGCTATGAGCAATATCTAAGTCAAACTCTCTGACGTACATTAGAACTGGTACCCTGTGCTGCTGCTTGACAAGGTCAGCAGAATCACATATTCTGTCTTGTATTTAAAGGATGCTATTGACATTAGTAGGGCACGTCTTTCTCAGAATGGGTTTAACTCGTTTTTATGTGTAGAGCAAAAGAGGAGAAAGATATGGGAAGAAGTCTATGAGCTCTAGGTCCTACAGGTAGATCGATTATAAAAGAAGAAGGTATGGGTTATTTGTTCTACTTTTCATATTTTGACATATACCTCCTAATTTCAACACCTAGCAGAAATTCCCCCTTCAAGCAGTGGAGTTCTCTTTAAGGCTTGAAATGTGAATAGTTGTTTCAAGATTTATTTTCTCTCCACTGATGGAAAGGTGGGTTGTAGGTTGACCAAGCAGACTTTTTCACTTACACAGTACAATTACATGCCTAAAGATGGTAGTACAAATATCTTCAGAGAGGCATTTGCACTCATGCTTTCCATGTATAGTTGTATGGACCATGTGGTGTAACTTCATTCATAGGAACAAAAGTAAAGCTCAAAAAAGCCTTAGATAGCTTTTTACATATACTTTTTTTTGTAATTGAACAGATTTTTTTGTCTTCTACCAGATCACCTGACAGTACAATATTGATCTGGATTAGACATAAGTGCACAGCAGTAGGTCTCTGAACAAAAACAATGTTGATGCTGAATTTTAGTTCGCTATATGGTGGTTAAATAGGTGGTATTTTGTGCAGTATATAAAGCAAAAATGGTGTGAAGAGAAGATAGCAGACCTATAATGAAGTCTGCAAAAAAGGTTATTTCCATTTGAATCCAGCATGACCTGACAAACTAAGGTTTTATTAAGTATTTTGTGCTTTGTCTTTATCTCTCCTGCCATTAGATACCCTGATGCTAGACTTAATGTATCACAATATGTTAAGGTGCCATGGTCTATTCAAACATGGCTTATGTTGCTTCTGTGTGTCAAAAGTGAAGATTTGTACTTCAAAATGAAACAGAACTGTGAAGCAAAACTGGTATTAAATGCTAGAAGTGATTTTTTAAAAGACAGTTCTGTTGTAGTATATTTAAATAAATAATATAATAATAAATATAGTACTTATATATGTCATTTTGTGTCTATTACCCAATGTTCAGTTAAAAAACAACTGAGGCTGCCTTTACGTTAAAGATTTCTTTTTCTTCTGCACACCTGTTCTCTGCATATCAAATTTCTGAAACAGGCTTCAGCTACAAAAGACTTTTTGGCAGACCAAGGAGGGATGGACTCAAGCAGTGAGCTTTTGCTGGCCCCATTTGAGGCATTCTGTTACAAATGAAAGTTGGTTTATTGCAAGCACAATCTTCACAAAACCTCCTGACATTTACTCTAAAATTGTTTCTCCCTGATTCTGTGGAAACGAAGATAAAAACTTGCACAATTTGTTGAAGTTTTAAAGTCAATGGGCTCAATATTTTGGCAAGTCCATAGTATGCAATGGAATCTGATGCAGAGATTTGCAGGTCAACACTTGGCAAAACTCTGCACAGCAGCACTGTACAGACCAGACCTGCCATTTTGCTGCAATGCCAGTGCCTCAGCCAAGGTAGGTGATGCACTCAGCCAGGCTTTGTAGCCTCCAAGGAGTGTGGTGGACCATTGTGGTGCATGGTACTGAAACTGGCACAGCTGGCACACTGCTCCTTGCTGTTGGAAAGGCCTTGTTTTTGTTCTGCCTAAATAGCAGTGCTGAGACGTTGTAAGTGTTTGTCTTTGTTGGATATATGACATGAGAGAATTGTACTAATGAAAAGGAAAATACCAAGAAGCATAATAACTGAAGTTTGAAGGGTAATTGTAAAAACACCTGTCCACTCAGCATGAAAATCACACTCAACTCTATGCCCATAAGGCTTTTCTTTTTCCTACTCCCTCAAACTTCTTCTCTTGAAATGAAGAAAACTATGGATGGAAATTTCAGTCCTACCCTTGATTAATTCTTATCCTTTACTCACTACTTTCATATATGTAGTCTTCATTCAACCACTTTTTAATATAGGTGGAATTATGGTTGCCATCCCATTGTAGAAATCAATCCTACTCTAATAGTGGGTACTTTTTAGAAGTTTTGAACAAGTCAATGAAACAATTAAAGGAATAAAAATGCAATGTATTTTAGGACAAGTCAGTATTTGTTTTTATGTTTTTCAGTTTTGCAAAAATAAGGTATTTGCCACTTTCCTTGCATTAGCGTGGAGTTCAAGGGAGATGCAAGGTTAATCTTGTACAGGATTTTGCAAGGTTTGTAATTTGGTGCTCTAAAACTCTAAAACATTTTAGGGCTGTGCAAAACAAACAGGATTTTCTTTCATTTTGTAAATCTGGGTAAGCAAACCCAGGCCTGTGAAAAGACTGTCAGAAACTGCAAGTCAGGTTTCTGAGATGTCTTGTTTGGTAGGAAACTGTTGCATGCTTACTTTTCTGTGATGCCTGTTGTGCCATCTGGATTCACAAGCTGCTTGTGGTAAGGCTCTGTGAAGGTGGCATTGGAAGCTAGAGAGCAGAGGAGCATTAATAGAGAGATCAGTGGTACTAGTGTCTTACTTTGAGAAGTTTCTCGTGTATTTTACAGGAGAATTTGAGATGGCATATTAATTTCATGGGAAAAGAACTGGACCACTGACTTACAGTTCTGGAAATAATATCTCTGGAATACAATATAACTGACTGATGAGTAGTCTTACACACAATATATGTGTGCATATTAAAGCCTAATGCTGCAAAAGAGCACATCTACCATTCTTTAATTAGAATTTTACAAAAGAAATTTATTACTTTTTATTATTGTGGCAAAAATATTTCTTCTAGCTTACAGATATTTATGTCTGCCTTGCAAATACAGAAAATAGCCACCAAATTGAAGAACTGTAATTGTTAACCTGCGCTCATGCTTTCTCCAGGGTATTCTAGAACGCTTGGATGCTGGAGAAATTGTGATCGGAGATGGGGGATTTGTCTTTGCTCTTGAAAAGAGAGGATACGTAAAAGCTGGGCCTTGGACTCCTGAAGCAACTGTAGAACATCCAGAAGCAGGTCAGTTTTACTGGGAAATTATATTCCTGTAGTGAATGTAAACAGTGTAATGGTTGGCTAAATAATAAATATAGAGGAACTCTTAGTATATTTTTAAATACAAATATTCTTTGACACTGTAGAATTACATTAAAAACAGCCCAAAACCATCTCATCTTGCCTGTTTTACTTGCTCTAACACTGGCCAAAATCAGTAGGCTCTGTAAGAATATGAGTAGTGCAAATGTTTACTGATACCTCTTCAGAATGCTCTCCCAGTTTTCAATAACTTGCATCCCAGGGACTTTTTCATGCAGATGTAGTTATATTTGCGTTTAATAACATTCAGTGATTTCTCTCTCATGGATTTGTCCAGTCTGTTCTTGCACTGATCATTTAAAGCTTGTAATTTAAAATATCTTATGAAAAGGAATTCTGCAGTTAACTAACTGTTTTCTTTTGTTCTAGTAACTCATTTATATTTATAATCTAAAATAGTTGTTTTATCAATGCTTTAAGAGAAATGGCAGTTTTCTTAATAAACATCATAGTGGGAGTATTTAATGTTTCTGGCTCCACTGTAAAATGGGGAATGATAAACCTGATAGGAACCTAAAAATTGCAATAAATACTTAACAGAGTGGACAGAGAGAAAATGACCAACCATTTTATGCCTTCCAGTGTGAAGACTGTAGTGTTAATCATAAATAGTGCAAAAGCAGATGGTATTATCTATTTATGCATGCTTCATTACAAGAAAGCGTTTGCCGTAATAATATGATGTGCAGTTAATCCCACAAGTCAATTCAGAATATCCTAGGGAAAAAAAATTCTTTCTTCTAAGTGTTTTCCATTCCAAGTTAGTTTTTTCTCCTGTACAGGAGAAGAAGGAAGAGGAGTAGAAGGAGAGATATCTTAGATCTCTCTGCTACATCACTTTGTACACTTCACCTATTTATTCAGCCTAATCTTTCTCAGTCTTCAAATGTCACGTATGTGTCACTTAGCATCCCTAATTTAGGGTTACGGGCAGCTTTAGATAATGCAGAGCTCCCGGAAAGGTTTAAGGATTGATGACCTAATTTGCTGACTCTCATCTCCCAAAGAGACATTCTATCATCTCTGTATTACTCTCCATGTCTACCTCAGTCCGCCACTGCATGTTCCATTTTACAGCTTATAGCACTTGTCCTATGCTCTTTCTTTCTTGTCCCATGCCATTTGTTTGTTATTTTTGCACCTCAAAAGCCCTCCCCACTCTGCACATGTCTCATGGCTATTTGTAAATCCACCCTTCAGGGCAAATCTGTTAATTTCTTTTTGTGCAGTGGGGCTCCTTTCCCTCCATGCTTTTGCTCCTGCTCGCTCAAGGGTCATGTTACTTTGGAAGCAGATGTAATAGAACACAAGGAGCAACTGGTGGAGACAGTGGGTGTAAAATCCATACAGCTGCCAGAGCTTCTTGCCTTTATAAGGAAAGGAAAAGGAAGGAAGTTCTGAGAAGGCAGCAAGAAATAATACTAAAAAAAATAGTTCAAAGCCATTAACTATATTACAAAAGAGGAGATTTGCAGACTAGTAATTGTAGAAATTAGGAGATCTATATTTTTTATTCTGAGACAGATTAGGGATTGCTCTGTGCTGAGCCATGTGCGTGGGTGCTTATTGCTCCTATCTCCTCACAGCTCATGTCTGTGTCTTTTATGAAATGTCCAACTCATGATGGATTTAAATGAAAAATTGGTGTTACACATCCGACTCCTAAAATGCATTGAATTATTAATAATGTTTTAACCTCATGTGTGACTGTTATTCCCATTTCTCAAATGCTGGAGGAAACATTCTGGAAGTCACACAAGTAAACTACAGAGTAGTTTGGGTTTTTAATATTGCAGAGTGCTGTGGGTTTGATAAAAACAACAGTAGTGTTTAAGGTAAAGCCTATTTGCTTGAGGTTGAATGAGATTCAGGCTGATACTTACAACACTATTGTTTCCCTTGAAGTGTATCCCATGTCTCCAATTCACAAACCTGGTATTTTGGGGTATGATGTTCCTTAATCACATGTTAGATAATATATTTCATTTTCCTATTTATGTCACCATCCATGTTCACACAAAACCCAGGCATTCTTCTAGGAATGGTCTACTATTGAAATGTCATAGAGCATTTGTGAAAATATTTGTAGATTTTTTTTCCTTTTCTTTTTTCCTGACCAGTTTTCATGAATGCTTCCTCATTCAGAAGGATTAAAAAAAAAGCAAAACATTAGAAACATACAGAGACAGTCCTTTTATTTGGGATCAGTGGCCTATTGTTGTGATGTAGGAAAAAGAGTACTCCCAGCACTACAACTTTTTTGTCCCTTCATAAAGATGTGAAAATGAAATTTGATTCCAGGCATTCAGGCAGATTCCAAAAACTTTTTTGAACAGTACCTCTGCTACAACCAATATTCCTGGAAAGATTTTTTTGACTGTTGGGCAAATAAGCACTGTGTTAAATCACCTGTGTCGTAAGAAAATAAGCACTTTGTAGTTACCCAAGGCAGCAACTAGAAATAAAATACTGTACCAGTAGAGAAAAGCAAGGGACACTACACTGATCATTCACTGAAAGCAGACATGCTTGCATATATGCAGTTAAATCTAGCAACACAAAAGGCTCTTTGAGCTTCTCTGCTGTAGAAAACTATTTTTGTTGCAGCATATGGGAGTAATTTTATTCTCATGACAAACGAGTATTTTTTTAGTGACACAAACTGTTTCTGTAGACAATGAGTTGTGATAAACTAGGACTTCAGGAAAACCTTTCTAAACATCTGCCATAGAAATTGCAGTGTTCTTGTATGTGTAGGTAATAAGTATCTTGTGTACAGTAAGTAAGGAACTCCTGTACTTGCTATAAGCTGTTAAGCATTTAACTCTGTTTTACATGATCAGTAGCATTCTAGTAATTATTGTAATTATTATATTGTGGGTATATATATAAAATCAATTAAGAGTTCCTGTTCTGTTGCTGCTGTGGCAATTGCAGTGTACTGCTTACAGTCAGAAAAGCATGACTACCTTACAGAGCCTTTTCCCAAAGTCCTAATGTAAGAAATTTGTCTATTCAAAGTAATGGTAACCTTTCCTTTAAAAGGATTGTTTTCTATGTAGTAAAATCATCATGTGGAGACATATGGGAAGAATTAACTCTGTGCTGTGAGTAACTTTTCTGGATCAACAAATCTTCTTTACAGTAAAGATGTATTTAGCAAAATAGAGCTTTGGTTTTGGCTGACTATACTCTTTTAAAACTTTGTTGGGGGAAAATCTCAAAAATGCAAAATAGAGGAGGCAATGAAACACTGTGGTTTTCCATATAATTATCATCTTGTCCCTTAATTTGTTGCTATGATACTTTCTTCTATTTTCTTTTTCATAATATAGAAGCTAAGAGAAGACAGCTTTTTCATTTGAACAGCCTTTTGTCTGGTATTCCTTGTTATGCTTTCATGTTCTTTTGTCAGACATCCGTTATCCCTTCCTAAATCACTATAAAAAAGCTCTATAAAGCCCTATATCTGGGAGATCTGAAGGACTGCAGAAAAGAGAGGATTGTCAAGGTGGCAGGCAAAACTGAATCTGCAGCTAAACTATGCAGAAATCTTCAGTCATTCTTAGCAGAAAAGAATCAAGAAGAAAATTTTCTACCCAATGTTTTGATGGTGAGAAGAAAGAAATTCTATGCAGACTGGGGTACTGCTTCTAATTTTTCATAATTGGTCTTCTAGTAAACGCAATGTCACTTATTTTACAGTAAAAGTACATCAATAAACACTAGATTTGGGGAATAACACAGTAATAACTTTGTCTCTTAATTTGCAGTTCGTCAGCTTCACCGAGAATTCCTCAGAGCTGGATCCAATGTTCTGCAGACCTTCACCTTTTATGCCAGTGAGGACAAACTAGAGAACAGGGGCAATTATGTAGCTGAGAAAATAAGTGTGAGTAAACTGGTTTTGAAGATACAAAATAAGTTGATCTATTTCAAAAGATGTGGCAAAAATATTATCAAGTTTGTCCTAACAGTTTTGGCTATATTTGAGGACCAGAGAACGAGATCATGGAATTTCAGAATTTGAAATAGCAAAAAAAGCAAGGTGAAGTGAAGTGACAAAAAACACCAAACCAAAATAAAAATCAAACACAAAATGGGGAAGGGATGAAGAGAGGAAAGAGAATGCCCACATTATATTTTCTTATATTTTTGTCTGAGAAGATGGGTTTACTGAAGTTTAGATACAAAGATTATAGGGAGTACTAAATGTACAGAGAGCAAAACCAGTGAAAAACCAGAGATGTTTAAGTATCCAGAGAAATTACTGAACTGTAAAAATGGTGAAGAATCTTAGATAATAATGAACAGCTAATGAGAACGAAATGTTTTTAGAACCACATCTTAAGTAGCAATTAAAATAATCCAAGCTATACACTGTATTCAATATTCCCCTTCTCTTGTATGAAGAAAATTTTTTACACCAGCAGAAGTACCATGTCAGTGTTTTCTTACCCCCTACATAGAGGAATTGGAGGATTCTGGGTGTGTTTACCAGACACTGGCCCCAAGTGTCTAGTGGAATTCATGGCCAAACATTTCTCCATAGAACCTTTGTGACTCGAATTTTTGGCATTGAGTGGTTTCTCTAATCCTGTTCCTTTGGTCCTACTGTACATTCTATCTTCTGCAAACTAGAGAAAATTCCCCAGGGCTCAGGGAGGAAGGAATAGTTGTATCTGTGAAGATATCCTCAGTCAGAAATTAGAACAATCTGGATACTAGGGAAACACTTGAGGCTTAATTGAGTTCATATCAAAATGTTATATGACCAAATTTATCTGAAATGCTGCACCTTTTACATTCAGTAGAAGCAACACTGAAATGTCTGAAGTGGTAGTCCCAGAAACACAGTAACGCTGGAACAAGCTATGCTTCAATTCTTGCTGACATGCAAAATTATAAAGGCTGGAGAGCACCTGATATTTGGATTGCATTACATCAAAACTCTCAGAATTTATTTCCTGCCAGTTCTAGAATCAGGTTCCTCCTGGATTTAACTAATTTATGGTTCTACCTCGCAGAGTCTCCAAACATGTACCCATGCACAAGTGCAAATGGAAGACAATCTGTCAGCAACAGCTTTAAAAATCAGCTGGGTTTTTTGAGGCAGCCTTGTAAAGCTTCAGCGGAGAGAAAATTATGGACTTCTAAATAGTCTAGGGACTGCAGAGAAACCTGCTATAATCAATACTTGTTAAATACCACAAATAATGATTGTTTTTCCCAGATCTTTTTTTCCTCAGTTTAACCTCTTTTTGAAAAGCTGTTCTGGTCATCCCAATTTAGTTATAGAAGAAATAGGACTTCCAGTCTTGGTGATTAATTAGCAGTATTTTTCCCTTTCTTTAAGTTGGCAACTTTATTATCACATAATTAATGGTATCTTTTTAAAAATGTCTTAAATAACCCTGTATGAATGTTATATTGGGGGTGGGAGCTGTTAATTATCAGAACACTAAAGTACATTTAAAAACAGAAAAGTTGAAATTCTCATGTATCTTGTTTTCCATTCACAAATTTTAGAATGAAAACATATGCATAGGTGTAACTAACTCATTTCCTAAGAGGCAAAGAAAATTCCACTTCACACCAAATACTTGTTTTTTACAGGCTATTTGTGTAAGACCTATTAAAGGTAATGTATTTGGTAGTATTTGATAATATGATAATTAAGAGGAGGCAAGAAATTATTTTCCTAATGTTTGTTATTATTTTAAAGAATCTTATCTTCCTAATCAATATTACTCTAAAAATCCATTTGATTTTAATTACATTTTGTTTAAATTTAACAAAAATATGAAAAAGCCATTATGACTTCTGACTTTGTCCTTCTAGGGTTCTGCATACTTCTGGTAAGATAAAAACTAACAGATTCTATATTCACACAGTGCCACAAAGTGAATGAAGCTGCTTGTGACATTGCAAGAGAAGTGGCTAATGAAGGCGATGCTTTAGTGGCTGGAGGAGTCAGTCAAACACCATCTTACTTAAGCTGCAAGGATAAAACAGAGGTTAAAGCAGCCTTTCAAAAGCAACTGGAAGTCTTTATGAAAAAGAATGTGGACTTCTTAATTGCAGAGGTAAATCTGTAAAAATAAGTATGTGCCTTCAACTGGCACAGTGTTAACTTCTAAGATGTCTAGCCTACTTTGCTAGTAGCAACTACATGTTGCTACCTCCTTCAAAATTTTCTGCTGTGCTTTTATCTCAGTAGTATCAGATACTTTTGTAAATGCCCAACAACATCTGCAGGTGCTCTAGAATAGGATCTTTGAACCTCAATTTCTTCCTAAGTCAAGTAAAATTCTGTACGGATACAAAGAGAAAATGTTGATGGGATCTTGACTAATCCCTATTCTTCCAGTACATGGAAAGCAACCTAAGATGACCTTTCTAGTTGACTATAGGTCTTGGGTTAATCCTTGATTAACCTCCCCTAAGGGCATCCTTGTTCTGAAACAAAAGTATCATTATTTTAAATTTATTTTTACTTACTTTTAAAAATCCTTTTTTAACTGTGTGGCTGGTAAACTCAATTGAATTATGTTAGTATAAATCAGAAAACAGTCAAATCATTGTATCGATGGTATATTTTTGTATTTCTTTGCTGAGAAACAAAATAGTTTTAATTTTTTTTCAGTATTTTGAACATGTTGAAGAGGCTGTCTGGGCAGTTGAAGTTCTAAAAGAATCTGGAAAGCCAGTTGCAGCTACGATGTGCATTGGTCCAGAAGGAGACATGCATGGAGTGTCCCCTGGACAATGTGCTGTCCAGCTGGTAAAGGCTGGTAAGAATCTGTTTTAATGCGCACTTTGAAAGTATGGAACAAAGAAAAGTCCCCAATTATTTCAATAAATAGATGTGTATGTCAAGTAGGTAGCTTCCCAGTTGTATCTGATAGGAGTTTTGACTCTGTAGAAAAGTTTTTGTATGTACTTTACTAGAACAGTCTTATAAAAACATGTGGAAATACAGCTGTGAAATCCTTGATTATCTGTATGAAATGGACAAGAGCAATAGCCATAGAAAACTGATACTGAATACAGCAAAATACTAAACCTACTCCAATTTCATTGCAGACACCCATCCCCAAATTTTAGAATCACAAGCACAAAGCTGCCTTTTATTCTCTGCTCTTGTTTTTGCTCACAGTTCAAGCTCAAGATGAGAGAATTAAGAGAATGAAAGAATTAATAATATTGCCTATGAAAGGCTGTTTTCTACAGAACAAGGGGAAGGGGAGAAGAAATTAGTCAGGGGCATGATGGATGAAGTTACACAGGTTTACATATCTATTCTGAACTGCTCTTTTCCTTTCAAGTTATAGTTGAAATCCAAAGGTAGAACTTGTGTTAGGAACTTGCCACCTGTTTCCATATGTGGCTCTACATAATCAGGCTTCACTGATTAAACATCTATAGGAGAGTAGAAGATATGATTCATCATTAGAAAGATAAAGAGGAGTGCAGCTGAGATGTAAATGGCATGATCAACCTCAGAAGAGTTGTGCCTGCCTGTAGCACAGCTGCCTTGTTTTCATGACACTGGTGTGAAGGTGGACAGCATTGCTTCTAGAGTGCTGTGGAACTTTCATCTCTCACTTCCTGGGGAGTTGTGACTTGAAGTTATTTCCTCCTCCTAGGTGCTTCTATAGTTGGAGTCAACTGCCATTTTGATCCAGAAACTTCCATCGAAACTGTGAGGCTGATGAAAGAGGGCTTGCAGGCTGCTAAACTGAAAGCACACCTGATGTGCCAGCCACTTGCTTTCCATACTCCTGATTGTGGAAAGCAGGGATTTATTGATCTTCCGGAATTTCCCTTTGGTAAGACAAGGGTATATTTTTTGTTGGTGGTGTTGCTTTGCTGTTCCTGGCTTTTTTTTTTTTGCCCCCAGTTTTTAGTACAGCTGAAGATGCAAGGTGTCCTTTTATTCAATATGATGAGTCCTAGTTATCCTGTCTGACATATCCTAGTCCTGGCATTTTCCAGACAGATCAAAATGTAATATTTTGCAAATATTACAAAAGAGTAAAGGAGTAAAGATCATCCACATAGGGAGAATACTTCAGTAGTATCACAGCATGTAACTCAATGTGTAATTATGATGAAAAGAGTAAAAATGCCACAATCTAAATTAATTTTTAAAATATTCTTTCTCATGCTATAGAACCCTGTTCAGGACTGCTGTAAACTGTCCAAACAGCAGCATCAAATGTAGTAAAAACCCCTCATTTTTCTGGGTTGTGATACCTATCCCACAAGGCCTACATTTACCTGTGTAAGGATTTAATGTACAATGCAGTACAACGGATATAGGAGCATTATTATTGCACTCATAATAGTTAAATCTTGTAAGTGTGATTGTCTAATGTACGTGACATTAGGGAGACACCAGAAAAGGGGCTTTAATATTGCTAACAAATAAGCAGTTTGGAGAAGAAGTCTCCATGTATGCTCAGGAGAAACTCTACAAAAACTGAAAGAGTCAGCCATTTAATATTTATGTAAGGCTTGTGTATTTAGGGCTTATTTTCATGTGAGTATTTTGCCCTGTAACATAAGGGCAAAATCAGCTTAAACATTTTAAGGCTGATTAGAAAATTCTTTCATTTTCAGATAACATACACCCTTCTTTTCAAGATCAGAATAAATGGTCCTAAAATGTTCACCATTTGAATTTGCAGAAAAAAAACTGAGAAGTAGATGTGATTTTCAGGAAGCTCGTTGTTTTTCTTTAAATTCCTCTCTTTATATAAATGAAGGAAAGAGAATAAAGCATAAGCCTGGGGCATTCATTAAATGGTAATAACACGTCTGAGTCCTGAAAATATCTAAGATGTTTAAAAGTGTTAGGAACTCATTTATCCTATTTATTCCTTCATATAGTTCCTCTGATTGCAAGCAGAAAAAAAATCAAACAGATGAAGTATGCAATCAAGTAAATGGAAGGATTCACTCTGGTTTGTTATGGTTCTTAGCTTGTGTGCTATAAGCAATCTGTATGACATGTCAGCATTTAGAATTTCCATGAATAATTATGTGGTGAAGACCTGCTCCCTGAGTGTTTTCAAAACCCAGAAGTAGTAACTGATTGCTTGACAGCAGATAATGTCTTCAGTAAATCATTTTTAAACTGACCAAATTACCTGGTTTTCATGAAGGCAATAAGAGAGAGATATTTAGATATCTGAAGAGAACATATACTTTCTACAGGGCAACAAGATCTAAGTTTCTAGGGAAGTATTAGGTATGTTGTATTGACAAACTCCAGCAATTAGATGCCAGAAAAATTTATTTTTTCTGCAGATCTTTTTCCATTTTTCTATGTTTTCACTTCTGTTTTACTGCAATTTTTCTGAAATGTCACCAGTTAAATAAGAACAATGATTAGAAAGAAATTACCTGGTCACTGAAAGCATACCAAATTACCTCAAGGGCAGATATATTGAGGGGGCAAATCAAGGAGCACATTACAGTTTTTACTCATCAAGAACTGTTAAGTTAGAGATATTTAATTCTGAATAAAGCCAAGAAAAGTATTGCATTGACAGACATGGAAAAAATAAATAAAATGTTAGTCACTTTTGGGAAGGTGCCTCTCCACTTTAAAGACAAGGATGTTGTGTGGGACAGTATCAAATGCTTTGTGGAAGTCCAGGAAGGTGATATTCATCACTCTTCTTTTCTCCACCAATGCTGTAACCCCAGCATAAGAGGTCACCAAATTTGTAGGCATGGTTTGCCCTCAGTAAAGTCATGTTGGCTGCCACCAATCACATCCTCGTTTACCATGTGCCTTAGTACAGCTTCCAGGGGATTTGATCCAAGGTTTTTCTGGGCATTGTAAAACTGACTGGTTTCTCTTTCTCTGGCTTTTCCTTTTTTGCCTTTTTGAAAATGTGGGTTATGTTTCCCTTTCTCCAGTCACTAGGAACTTCCCTAGACTGTCACAAGTTTTCAAATATGATGGACAGTGGCTTAAATATGATGGACAGTGGCTTAGCCACTTCATCTGCCATCAGATCAATGCATCTCATCAGGTCACAGGGTGATGGAGATGACGGGGAAACAACCTATACTGTTCCCCTCATGCTTAGTTGCCTAGGTGTAAGTTGAGTGCACAGTGATACATTCTTACTGGTGATCATTTGTATAAATTTTGCATTAGTTTTTAAATAATATAAGAAAGAAGAGGAAATAATGCATTTGTGATTCTGATGCTTTCTATCACATCTGCAGCACTGTACAAAAGCTTGTTTTTATTTGAACAGCTTTCTAAAATGCTTAATCAAAGTTTTCCATGCCATATTAGTTCACCTTTGTCCTTCCCATCTTTCCCTCTGAGACCAATAATTTTCTGTATAAGAATCTTTAATTGTCTCCCTTCTGCTTTTTTATTTGTAAACCTGATTCTTCACTACAAAATGGACTTAGGGTCTATCTGCTTTGTATCAACTTGCATATTAACCATTTTTGGGACAGGACGTAAAGACGTTCTTCAATCCTACTCTCCTTTGTGTTGCTGGAGCCTTGCTACCTCAACTGCAGCTTCTTTGCTCAGCAGCGTTCAGTGCACAGACATAATGCAGCACTTAACTGATAACCATGCTGCTTCACATCCTGCAGATGTGCATATTCATTAAGAAGTGGGAGGATTTTTGTTCTTTTATTTCTGTATTTTCATTTCTTAAAGTTTCTTCTTCAGTCCCTATTCTTTTCTTTCCAGCTGTGCCACTCTTATGCCTTCAGCTCCTTGAAGCATGCTTTTCTTGCTCTTTTCACTTTTTACTCCTTTCCTTCCACAAGTCTACTCTCTCAGCTCTTGTTAATCCATCACAATGCTCAACAAACTTCAGAGATGGCATTCTAACTTAACACACACAGAACTTTCCACAAGGAATGAGGTGTTTTGAGGCAGCAAGCTGCTCATGACTGGGATTATAACTAAGGGTTGGGCTAAGAAATAGCTAAGATCCCAGGTGAAACAAATGGTTGCCAATATCCAATTGTGGAAAAAAGTGTAATAAGCATTTCTGAGGAATAATGAGCAGGATTATTCCTATGCCAGTAGGCTGATACCTTCTCCTTTCACAGATCAGTGTGTGGTAATCAGTTTTCCCAGGTATTGACTGTTAATTAGGAAATGTAGCCATACCATTGAAAGTATTCCAGTTATTCAGCTAAGAATTCTGCAGAATGGGAAACTTGATCAGCCTCATAAGATACTAGGTGCTGTTTTGCCGGGCCAAACATGCTTACAGGCACAGGTCAGTGCAGCACTGCAGAAAAAGCTAGCCTTCTAAAAATTTCAATCACTGATTCTAGGTCAGACAGTTCAAACACATACATCTACATCCACAACCACTTTTGCAAACAGAGGGGAAGAGTTTCAACAATGTGATTTCTTACCAAAAAAGTGGATAAAAATTGAATGGACCATGGTGGAAACTTAAGGTATGAATGTCTTTACAGGTCTGGAGCCAAGAATTGCCACCAGATGGGACATTCAAAAATATGCAAGAAAGGCCTATGACTTAGGAATTCGTTTCATTGGAGGCTGCTGTGGATTTGAGCCATATCATATCCGAGCAATAGCTGAGGAGTTGGCTCCTGAAAGAGGATTTTTGCCTGAAGCTTCTGAGAAACATGGTAGCTGGGGTGATAACCTGAGCATGCATACCAAACCCTGGGTCAGAGCAAGGTATGTATATCTGACTCAGAAACCAACACTCCTTTTGCAAAGGCTTACATTGCTCCAGAGACCACACTGGCTTAGCTGATGGGCATCTAAATATCACTGTAAAGATTTTATAGTTAGAATTACATGTTTTATGTTTAATCTCCAAGAATTAAAGCTGACGTAAGAGCAGGGAAAGGGATGAAGGATAAGTAGAGGAGATCCTGTGAATGTAATTCATGACAATGAAAAGGAAAATATTGTATATCAGCTCCTAATGCTGGCTTGCTTAGAGTATTCCTTTCAAAGATGGAAAGATACTTTTAAAGCATGTAGCATTAAATTGCATATTTTCATTCATACTTCTGTATATAAATATAATGTCCACCTTTACAAGTTAGATGACCCTTTGCAACTGTCATTTAAATCACATTTCCTTCAATATTATGAGGTGCTGGGAAAAAAAAAAACTCTGAGTTTCTTTTTTTTTGTTTAGGGCAAGAAAAGAATATTGGGAGAATCTGAAGCCTGCTTCTGGCAGGCCATATTGTCCTTGCATGTCAAAGCCAGATGGCTGGGGAGTGACCAGAGGAGCCAAGGAGCTGATGCAACAGAAAGAAGCAACAACTGAACAACAGCTGAAGGAGCTCTTCCAGAAAAAGAAGTTTTAATCCACTGCAGTTATACAAATCTTAAAATGATTTATCTACAGACCATCTCATGCTTGAGAAGAAAATCTGTGAAGATGAGTACTGTGTTGATTTATCAGTTAAAATGTAATGAAAGAGACAAAATGCAGAAAAAATGTGATTACTTATGTCTAACTTTGATAATAAAATCCTTCTCTGGACAAATAGTTTAGAGAATACACAGTCAAAAGTAATTTTGGATTCTCGTAATAATTGAGCTTCTGTTAGCTGAGTGCCATTAATTGGGTAGACACAGAAATACCTGGAAAGTAATAACTGGCTCAACTCACCTGTGAAAAAAGAAAACGCCATCTATAAATACAGTGTCAATGGACTTCAACTCCCTAGTCTGTTTTCAGTTTGGTATTATAGGAGCTTCTTCAGATCTCAAGACTTGTTGAGAACCAGTGCAGGAACACACAAACTGCCAATTATTTGTGGTCACTTTCTTGGTTTCAAGAGAACAAAAGTAAACTGAAAAATATATCTTATAATTGTTATCAAAACCTAAGGAAAATGAGATCTTGCAGGAATTTCTTATATGCAGAGAGCTTTTAGAAGAGAAAAAGGGCAGGTAGGTAACTCAGTTTTTGTCTTAAGGTACCATGTACACAAGATTTACTCTTCTGGGGATTAAAAGGCTTAAGAAATTACTCTGCAATCTAAAGAAATGTCAAATAAATTAAAAATAAAATAATGAACTAGTACTGTATTATCTTCACACCTTTAATTGTTAAACCTCAAAAAGTATACTGTATCTCCAGTAAAAAAAGTAATTTTCAGATGTTGCAGCTGATTTCTGGAAATCTCCTTTAATTACTTGGTTATCTTAAAACAGCAGGCTTTTAAGATATAACTCCTGTTTAAAAGAGTAGTACAACATAATTTTTTTTAGCTGATTAATTCACTCTGCAATCTTAGTTTTAACACAGGAAAAACTCTGTTAGGAAATAGATCCATCCATTTAAGTTAAGAAAACACATGGAATTTGTACACTGATTTGTTTTCAAACAAGATAAGGTTTTCATAGGAAGGGTGCTACTATATTTAGAATTTGTAAAGCCCACATTTCCATCATTTATTTTTGTGAAGTACAATAGAACTTCAATTTCTGTTTGGAATGAATTTTCATCCATCCTACATTAAGGCAACTACCTTTATAAAAATCTCATTCTCACACTTAGTGTTGAAAGATGTAGTTAGACTACTTTGTACGTATAAGCTTATTTTCTTGTTTCTATCCATGTTGGTATTCTGCAGTTCAGCAAACACATATGAAGCACTTCAATGAAAAACTTCATGCATCCTTTTCAGACTGTTATTGGCAGACAGGTTTAAGCCTGCCTTCCCTAGGCTTAAAACATATGAAAACATTTACTAGCTAGAAATTTTTCCTGAAAGACAAAAGCAGACAAATCAAGAAAGTAGATATTTTAAAATGCAGATTATTTTGAAAACATCCATGTAAGTCTATATACTTTATAAGCTTTATAAACTCCTTGTGATATAATGTGATTCTCAACATTACCTCTGCAGAGAGTGGAATATTGCAAAATCTGTAAAACAGGAATGCCAGATCTTTGATCATAATCATCAAAATGTATGTAGCTTCAAGAACATATGCTTGATTAGGTGGTTTAAAACAAAGGCTACAACCAGTACAGAAGTGTTTTGAACAATTATTACCTGTTTGGGTACTTCTTGTTGCATAGAATGCTGTTTGACCATCACACACTAACTATACAAGTTAGTATGATTTTTTGAACCTGTCATAATGTGCAAAAATTTGTACTGAAATGAATGACTTCACAACACAGAATACTGAAGTACCTGGTATTTATGAAGATAGGATTTTGAATTTTTGGTATCCAGTTTGAAAAGGATGAATTTTAGCACATTATGATGAGAAATACATTTTAAAGACCATTTAAAGACATGGAAAATGAGACCTGGCCCAAGAGCAGGGTGAAACAAACATTCCCCGTTTTATTCGTATCACAGGCTGGGCTTATAAAGGAATTTCCAGTGGGATGGAAACAACTTCAGGGTGCTTTATTGATTACTAATAAATCTAATCTATTAAGAAAACCCAAACTCCACCAAAAAAATCCAGCAGCACCATCCTCCAAAAAAACACCCCAAACCCAAAAAACTACCAACCAGCAAAGCCAACCAAGCTACCAAGCTTTCTTTCCCATTTTTTTCTGTGTAACAACTTAGATTTCCGCATATTTCTAATGGGTAGTTATATGACTTGTTAAGGAAATAAGAAAAGCCAACAGCACAGTCCTAGGAAATTTGGTTCCCTGGAAAGCCTTTCTGAAAACTTTAGGAAGTGAAAGGGCCTTTAGAGGGCTAACTCCTGTATTTAGTACCCTAAGGATCATTTATTTGTAGGATGAGGTGTTTGCTTAACCTGTTTGGAAATAAATCTAATGATGTAGCTTCCATAACAACACCAAGTTATTTCAATGTCTGCAATCACAAAACCACAAAATATTTGGAGCTGGAAGGGACCCCCAAGGATCATGTTTGGTTACTTCACTCTTAGCAAAATTTTCCTAATTTGAATATTTCTTGATGGAATTTATTCTTTCTTTATTATTTTTATTGTTTTTCTCCATTATTTTTTTACAGCTCGTTAGAGACATGAAGACACAAAGAATTTCTTCCTTTGCTAAAGTCTGTTATACATTTGAACATTTACATACATTCCTTGTTTCTCTCTCAGTCAAACACACCCTGTTCATTCATTCTTCCCTCTGAGTCTGTGATTCATCATATACCCAGAAGTCACCTCCATCAGATCTTTATCCAGACCTTGCTATCTCCTATGTTTGTTTTTTTTTCTGTGAGAAGTGAAGTGATCCAAACCTCAGAAGTACAGATGCAGAAGTGAAAAGCTAAAGTCTTTGATTTTTCTAAAATCTAAAGAATAAATCTTACTCATGACACTGAATGTCAGGACAAGAGGGACCTGAACAAACCGTAAACTTAAGAAAGTACTAGCTATCTGCACTACATATTAGGAGATGGCTACATACTTAGTAATCTCTGAAGTTTCCAAGAATTTCATTTAAAAAAAGGCCTAAAAACCTGCTGTGTAATGGTCAGTTGTTGGTCTGATTCATGTGTAAACCACAAAAATGCAAGGAGGGTGTTGTAAAGAAGGAAAATCGGAAGTTAGTAACAAAACCCACATTTTTCTTGCAGAAAACACAACTTTTTTTCCCCTGCTCTTTTGAAAAGAAAGTTTTCTGAGACGCCTACTAGATCTGACATCTTCAGGTACCACAAATTTCTTCCTAAAGCAGTTTATGGCTCTGTCTTATTTTTCAACTCTATTCACAAATGCAATGGCAGGTTCAGTGACATTTTTAAAATCTAAATATTGAAATAAGTGGATTCATGGATCTGTCTTGTTCTGCTCCATTGACTTAAAACAATATTGAACATAAACTAATCTACTTTAATCCTGCATTTAATTAAGTATAAACACCAGTGAAATAGGACAGGCAGAATATTATGGTAAAATACATTATTTCAGCAGCTTGCTCTGTTGCAAAGTTCTTTGTTACCTTTTTCGTATGTTCCACTTTATTCAGATAGATGGTATTTGACATAAATTTTATGAAATCATGATACTGAATCTTGCCGGACGTGTGTACTTCATGTACAACTCCTGAGACAGCAATCAATTATTACATCTATGCATTAGGAATCTGAAGATGGACTTTCCATCTATTTTGGTCAACTACACCTTAGAGCTTCTGTGTCTAGTAAAGTCGTGTACCTGAAAGAAAAACAAAGTTGGGTAATAGGACTTGATGCTATCAGAGTGGAGAATATGAATTTCAAAGCAGATTGAGAAATGTATGTTTGGAATGGGGAGAAGTATGACTTACCTCACAATTGACATAGCAACAGCAAACATGCATCAATCAAACTAAGCTTTACAAGCATTACCAGTTCAAGAATGGTGTTTCAAGAATGTTTGTAGCAGTCATTTGCAAACATTTACATGCTATTGTGTCTGTGCAATTGAAGAAAGAGAGCAAGGGGCAACTGTAACACGGGAAGGAAGTTCTATGATCCGTTTTTATTTATAATCAGTCAATCCATCAATCAATCAATCAATCAAACAAACAAACAAAAAATAGGTCAGTTCTACCCAAGAGAAAAAACAAGAATACTTTAGGTCATACTTTAGGTCAAGCAGCACTATTTTTCTGCTCCATGCAGGAAATTTTGCATGTTCTTTTCAATTATGTCAGCTGTTATGCTGGAATATCCTGCTGGCTCTTCCTATAAAGGTTTTTATAAGAAAGCACTTCGCAGGAGCATCACAGTATCACAGACCCATGGAAAATCAAAGGTGTATCCTATGAAGGCAAAGGCTTTTTTAAAAAAGCTTTATATGCTTTCCAGTATATAATTCTTTTCTCTCATTTTTTTCTGTATGATGAAATCTCAGGAAATTGTACTTTACAAGCACAGGTCTGAAGCAACCTGTGCGAACACTGCCTCCAGGTGGCTCTGTGCACGGCTACAGCGCCCGGGAGGGGGGGCCCTCTAATGGCTTCTCAGGTCTGCACACACGGACACAAACCAGAAGAGCTGTTAATTCCAATTTTACTTCAGAACAGGCTTAATTACACCTGTATTTGCTACTTAACAAGGAAGTGTCTACTTTAAAAGAACTGTAAAAGCTAATTAAGTCTCCAGTTGTGCAACATTTTAGTATTATTTTACTTCCTCAATAGAAGGACTGACTGGACTAAAGATTTTCCTTGAAAATGGCCAAATCTGCTCTCATCTTAAAAAAAAAAAAATTATATACCGTGTAGACAACCATTCTAAATTATGGAGAATGGACAAAGGACAGAAAGGTTGGAATGGGGCAGGACAGAGGCAAAGAGGCACTGTATGCAATAGTAAATGATGTACAGCACTGCATCTACTACACAACCAGGCAGAATTTAGACATGATAGGCATGAAGATCCATGTCCTCTACAGACACTGCTTTCTGCAAGGGTAGACATTGAAAGGTTTTTCTCTGTTATTTTGGGAAGACTGCCCCATAACTGAACAGCAAATTAAGTCTTCGTTCTTTAATCTTCTGTTTTTCCTAATGCTTCTATTCATGTGAGAATTCTTGTCTCAGACAAATCATTGTTATTCCACCCTACTTTCATACTGCTACACCTATGTTTAATGTGACTAGTTCTGCTGGTTCTTCTAGGCAGACAGGCCTCTTAAAGATAATTAGTATTTGCACCATTGATCTGAAAGACAATTTGCTGGTTGTTTTTTTTTTTTTTTTCAGACCTGAAGCTGTACATGCTCTATTCAGTTCACAGTGATACCGAGGCACAAAGGGGAACGAACAGGATTAGCTGTTTTGCCTTGGAATGAAGCAATCCTTGTGTATCATAATGATACACCTTATTCATCATGTGGGAATATATAACTTCCTACATGTGGGAATATAAAACATTGCAAAGGTGTGAGAGCATGGCCAGGACAGCCCATACTCCAGTTAATTTTGTCTGGAAAATTAAAATAATTTATCAGTTTTGTCTCGTTATCCTGTGGAAGAATGGCTGCATAGGAGTATGAAAGTAAAGAATTAAATTAAAGAATCTGTTCATGCTTTACTTTTATGCTTGACAGAATTGTTACAAACTGCCCAAGGTGTAACAACACAGTAAGTCTGACTTTTGGTTTTTATGTGTCATTTTTACCATAATACTTAGCTTAGAGTGTCCTGAGGTATTACTGAAAAGCTGTGTCTGGAAATTGTCCTCAGCTGAGGACAGAAAGGACATAGGAGTATGTCCAAATATTAATTACTAGTATTTTTCAAAGTGCATGCAGAAAATCACTTGGCTGAAATAAGATTTGGGCCTTGGTTCAAATCTTCATGCATAAGCTATGCAGAAGTCCTCTGCAAACCTGATTAGCTATTTTGTTTTTACTATTATTTGTGGAAAAAATTACGGATCTAAATCACTATTCCCTTGGGTTATTAACAATTGGGCAGATCACACGGGTGACCATCCAATGCTGACAGACCAAAGTGCTTCACTCCAGACCTGTGGGCTGGTGTGAGTCCCTGTAGCCAGGATCAAAGCCCACAGACAGTCAGATAAGGTAGCTAGATAAAGCAGAGGTACTAGGAGCAAGAATATATTGCATTCACTGCTGGATATGTCTTTACTGTTCATGGACAAGCTTAATAGTCTGACTAGAACAAGATCTGTTTTATTAGGGTGTCTGGTTACTTATGTATCTGAAGCATACAGAGATTTCTGAGCAACATAGCCTATTCCATTAGTCAGCTTGCTAGCTGTAATAAATCTAACTAATAAATCAAAGTTCTTCTCATTCTTTTGTCCTAATGTCCTGGCCTCCTTTCTAAAAGTAGTGCCAAAATGTGTGCTGTGCATGTGACAGACTTACCTATTAAGTCAATCTTACAGGAACCCTACAGCCATAAATGGGGCTTTGCAGACACTTGTGGGACACTCTTCATGTTTTTTCTACTCATGAAGAAAAAATACATCAAAATTCCATAAACAAGAAAAAATAATTTTCACTTTTAGGAGCACACAGCGAAACTTTTGTTATAACCTTCAGTGATCTGATGCATGGAATTCATTAAAATAATCAAATGTATAACACACAGCTCCAGATTTCCTTACACATGAAAGCCTGTTTCCATGTGAAAACCTGCTGCCCCTCAGTGGTTTCTAAAGGAAACAACAGAGCAACGTCATCGAACATGCAGAACAAGGAGAACCTGCTTAGAATCTGCTCCTGTTGGTTAAGAATAAATTAACATTTAATTATTATAGCTCACTATTTGGTTAATACTAAAGAACAGTCTGATGCCAAGGAATCGTTTGTAAACAATGTCTTGATGATAATGCCAGTTTGTTCTGCTTATTTCCTGAGCTTACAAGTACGACCTTCTATCCAAACAATGTCTGTTGCAATTCCTGTAGGGTGACAACAAACTTCGAGTTAAATGTTAGATATAGGTCTTACTAGATCTGGGAAATTTAAAGAAGATACTACAGTAGAGAAATTTTGCATTTCAGAAAACTGTTTAGAAGCACCGAGTGTTCGCAACTATGGATTAAATCAATGTGACCCAGCACTTTCCATGATCCAAAAAAAATTGTTCATTAATCAAAGAAAATAAGACTGGGATTCATCATCTGAAATAACATCTCGTCTCTACAACCACTAATAGTTCAAATAAACAACAAGGACGTAGCAGGAGTCTATGGTAATGAAAGTGTAATTCATCTGAAGAAGCTTATATAATGAGATTACATTTATATAACCTCCCTTCTTGCAATATCTCAGTGATTCATATTCTTTTAAAGTCCTTTATTTCACAGGCACCCAGCAAGGTAAAAAAATACTGATCATCGATTTTACATCTAGGAGGCCAAAGCATAAGAATTACCAGGGGCAACATTCAGACTGGGTCATGTAAGTTTACTTCACTATCATAAATACTTTGTCCACTAGTGCCTCTGGAAGCTGGATCTTCCAGTCTTGTATAAATAGTGCTCTGAATTGCTGTGTGGCACACTCTTACAGGTAGATGCCATAGCAGTTGCAAAACCAAAGGTTTGTACTGACAGCACGCAGTATGACTGTGGCCCTAAAGAGCTTGTCCATCGTCACACTGAGTTTGAAGAAGAGCAGAAAGTTGTCATTGGATGCTTCCCAAGTCCTGCAGGTCAGGAAGGAAAAATCTGGGCAAAGGAGGATTTCTGAAAGTAATCCTTTAATGTATTGCCTGTTTAAGCAAGTCAGAGGAAAGCACAGTGCCCTTACCTGGCTTCATAATGTCCTATAGGAGCTTCTGGCAGATATTCACAAACATACTTTGCTCTGGGATTCCTTTTTCCCAAGATCTACTTAGCTTCCTCTCTGTGACTCTGTGACTTTTTTTTTTCCTTTTTAAGAGATCAAGAGCTTCATTTTCAATTCAAGTGAAGACGACTATAATTGATGTGAATTATGCAAAGCCTTTTGTTGCATTTTCCATTCTAGCACATTCAAAGCCTTGGATCAGAAACACCACTCTGTATTGCTGTTCCATGTCTCAATATATAGAGCAATCCCATTTCTAGTTTCAGAAATTTTTGTCTGCTTGATCATGTTAGTAATTATGATTAATATGAATATAAGTCACTACATTTAAATTTGGGTCAGTAGATGAATACCATCAGATGAAACTGTCCTTTAGTAAGTCCTTCGCAATCCATAAATAACACTGATGAGAGCATAACAAAGGCCCTTTGTGTTATTGCAGAGTGGAGCCAAAAATGTTCTTGAAGCAAAGTTTGTTTTCAATATAATTACATACAGCTCATACATAAAACAGCTTCTTGTGCTGAAGCCAAAAATGTAGTCTTTTAGATGCTATGAACATCCTCATCTATATTACAATAGAAACAAATGTAAGGCAAGATCATTCATGTTTCACAGGTTCTATTTATTCTGTTCGATATATTACTTCTAATCTGACAACATGGTCCTGCAAGAATCTTACTGCTGGCACAAATATCTGCCTGTACAAACAGCCTTGAAGAACTGGGAGCTCAGTAAGTGAATGCAGGGGTGTTTTGTTGTCTTTTGCAGTAGTGCCTGTTGCTGATCCTGACTGAAGACTTAAAAATCCTCAGAAAATGTAGCAGATATATTTTAAAACACTGCAGAAAAAGTTGAAAGTAAGTACCTAGGGTTTAGGGGGTTTTTTTATATTGTGTGTGTTAAGATGCATTTGAACTTTCCATTCAAAGTTAGATGGTTTAGATTTTACTTTAGGAAACTGAGTATGTTCTAAGCCACTTCCATCAGCTGAAGCATCCTGTCAGGATGGTCCATTTTAAGACTCTTTCACAATTAAATAATCATTCTGGTTGGCATGATGGAAACAATTAGAATCCCCCAAACTTGGTGGGAGAACCAGACAATTTTCCCTGCAAGGAAGTACCATAATTCACCTAGGAAATTTTGTTTCTTAGTCATTTGTTCTCACATCCCTGCACCCTTCTATGCCACAGTATAATGACCACAGAGTCAATGCCAATAATATCCTAATTCTCCATTGAGTTGACTCACGCATTTCAGCATTTAATCTTTCTTTTTTAGATCACTAGTGGAAAACAAATTATGATAATCCACAGTGCTGTCTCACTCCTCGCTAGCATATGTTTCTCTGCCATTGCAACATCTGGGTTTGTATGGTTCCAGGAAGAATCAATTTTTACAGAAAAATTGTCCTAGTATAGAAATTTATAGTCAGTAAAGTGCTGCTATAGCGACTCATCCCATCTTCATCATTATTCTCACTGAAAGGACAGAAGAGATGCAGTGGCTATGCCACAGTGAGAAGTGGAACAGACCAAAGGACAGAGGTAGCTGGAATACTTCATATAAATGTCACTCTTCTCTGCTGGGGACAGGTCAAAACCCTGGAGACCTTAGATCAATATAACCAATATTTGTGCACATCACAGTTTTCTTTGCTAGGAAAGCATGATCCAGATGCCATGGCTGGAAAATTTCTCATACTGTTAGAAAAAATCTTTTTCCATCTTAGTTTCTGTGGGTTCTTTTTCCAGCAGGCAAAAGACAGTTCTGATCCTGACACAACCTACACAATAAGGGCAGTATGTAGTTAATATTTCCACCAAAAGAATCACATCTTCAGAGAGCAATAGTACTCTGATTTTTCTCTTTCACTTTCTTGCCATACTCTGGGAAAGAAAAGTATTCTTACAAGTATGCCATTTTACTGTGACATTATCTGGCACCTCACCAGGGTGGAACTAATGCTTGAGCAGCACCTCTGTAGGGAAGCAGGTTGTAATAGAAAGCAGTGACTCTACAGGAGGCCTGCAGTACATTATAGTAGCAGCTTTGCCCCCTCCACTTCTCTCCACTTCTTTACTTTCATTTTCTCACTCTTCATACTCTACTCACTCTATTGGTAGTAGCAACTGGGGGCAACAAAGGCAATCTAAAACCCTTTTGCATTTCCCACACACATTTCCCTGACACATTGGTCAGACTAGTCTTGTCCTAGATAAACACAGCCTGGAAATCATTGAATCATTAAGGCTGGAAAAGCCCCCTAAGACCATTGAGTCCAACTGTTGACCCAGCACTGCCAAGCCCACCATTAAACCATGTCCCTAAGTACCACATCTACATATCTTTCAAAGACCTCCAGGGACGGTGACTCAGCCACTTCCCTGAGCAGTGTGACAGTTAAAATGCTTGATAGATGAAGAAACTTTTTCTTAATATCCATCTAAACTTCATATCATCATGTTGTCATATCAACAATGACAACACAAAATTGTGATACAGGGCATAAAATAAATCCCTCACTGCCCCCAAGGTTTCTGGCTTTGATAAAAGTAAATAAAACTCTAGAATGCATTTTTCTAATGCCACTCAAAGACAGAACCTAGAAAGAAACAAGATAAAACAATATATATTACCTAGGCATATCTGGCCTAAAATTTAAAAACTGCCTGCTCATTACTTTGCAGAAAGCTAAAATGTAAATTCTAAAAAAAATAAGTTAATAAATACATTAAAATACAAGGTCCCTACCCATGATGGATAAAATCATTACATGGAAAGCATAACTTTGCCTTTTCCATCATAAGTAACTATCGGTTTCTCGAGGTCAGGATTGAAGGCACTGAAACAGTAGTTCACGTTTAGACTCAGGTGTTTATTGTTTCTTATCAGTGAAACAGTCTCACAATCCTGAGTTCAGCAGCCTTTCATTAGCAAGGCACAAAATGCTAACATTGTTTTGTTACAAGGTATTTTAAGACTAAACTATCCAGTTAGGAACTGACACCTAGATTATTTTCCGTTTTTACCCAATAACTGATCCCAAAGAGCGCACAATGCAATCTTTCCTGCCCAATTACAAAATGCCATCCAAACCCATGAAGAAGAAGAAAGAAGAGGGTAAAGAAGAACAACCTGTCTCAATCCTAAAACCTCCACCTTGCTTCGTATTTATTTCTATATTCTAAAACCCCAAACTTTAAGTTTTCCACCCTGAGACATTAAAGTCTTCTAACCAACTACACACCCGTAATCTCAGTGCTATCAATCAATTTTGGAAGCCTTCTCCAGAGCCTCAGGTCAATTGCAGTGTTCCCTTGTGGGTCCGTGCCTTTAAGCACAGAAAGTTTAAAATTCTCAGCATCTAGGATTCCAACCATAACATCACAAGGGAGCAGATTATTTTACTGGTATGACTTAAATAGACCTCATCACCAAATAGAAGATATGTCCCAAGGATTAGTATGCATTTTATATTTACTGCTACATCTCTGGAAATAAAATAGTTAAGTTACTGCTTGTGTAAGCAGTTTCAAGCTATCTTTTAACATGCAGTAACAAAAATACTTCTTCATATGAGATCCAGAGGAAAACATAAATCCTGCCATAAGGAGTGTTCTGTGCTAAGGAAGGAAACTTCCCTATATACAATTCAAATGTCATAAATAAAGGCTGGCAGAAAAGGGTTCCAGAAGAGAAGGACCTACAAAACAGCCTTTTAAAATTCCAGCAGAAAAAAAAATTGAAAAACTAACATAGTAGATTTTGGCGGTTGAAACCTTAAACCATGGGGAGAGTTTACCAAAGCAGAACTACCTGCAGGAAAGGTAATGCTGCACATGTTCTCAACACACTGTGACCATCTATATATCTCTGTAAACTGGTAGCACACAGGCAGCCTGGGCGCTAATTCTATCCTTAAGCACCATGTGACTGTAGTTTAATAAAACTCCAGAATTAAGTAATGAAAACAATTATCAAATGCTCTAGACACCTAATGGGAAAAATTAGAAAAGCTGACCTGAAATTCTTACTATAAAACTTCATTCAAATATGTGGCATTTATTTAGACAATTCAGGACTCAGTGAAGAGCAAGCCCAGTAGTAGAAAGAAATCCCTGTGTTTTACTTGATTTCCTAACATAGGAAATATTCTGTATTCTGTCATAAAGAATATTCTGTAGTTCTCCATCAGCTAAGTTCCCAGTGAATTAGTTTTTGATCTGTGGGCAATTGCTTTGATGAAGTTGCTGGTACAACAATTATCCTTCATCCAGCCTATTTCAGGAAACAATTTGGAGGGGCCCTGTTGCTCAGCAATGGCTAAAATAGCAGCAAATCTGTTACACAAGGACTAAGCCACTGAGGGTGGGGCAACTGCTGAACTGTAGGGTCCCATGAGATTTCCCCAAGTGTGGGAAATGTCTCAGATCTATGGGATTGATTTGAATGCAGAACAATGCATATGAGTGTGTGTAGGCATTCACACATAAGTGAACATGTGTTTTTAACAAACACAGCAGTGAAGGGAATCTCTGCAGATGCAGACTAACAAGTTGGCAAAAAAAAAAAAACAACAACCAAGATACAGCCAGCAAAGGAGTGACAGGAACAGGACTGTGAACAAAATCAAAGAAGCCTTTGGGCTCTCTATGCTGAAAAACACTTTGAACTGAGAAAAGAGAAATTTGCTTCTGTTACTTGAGTTCAAATATAGTGAGAGAAATATGCTTAACCTCTCTAAAATCCCTGAATTGCATCATAAAATACCTTGCTGCATCTTCATTTTCTTCTTTCAGTGGAAATACCCTGAAATACTTCCCAAACTGATGAAATATTCATGCCAATAAAGGTGAAACAATATTTAGATAGAAAATTTGGGAAGCTGTACAGGAAGTGGAACTAAAATCAGAATCTGGAATATATCTGCAACTTAATTTCTGGGGTTTGGGTGTATGTTTTTGAAACTGAAAGAAGGAATGCTTTCAACTACTTGATTTATGAAAGTTGCACAATGCTATGTCTGTACTTATGCTCATATAAAGCCATTGAACAAAAATTGTGTTGTAATTCATTTTTGATTTTAAAAGATCTTGCTGCCTTCTGTAGCAGCCAAATTGCTACCCCCAGCATCATGTTTTAGTCTCGCTTGTTCCTCCTTCACCTTGCCTATCAGAAAGCAAACCAAATGCACATTGTGACAGCGTTAATGAGAACAGCAGAGGCAGTTAATGACTGAAATTACTACATTGGAAAAGAAACAATACCACATATATACTACAAATTAATTGCAGAATTTCCTTTATTTCCTTTAAAAGCAAGCAAACAAACCAACCAACCAAACCAACCAAAAGTTAAAAATAAGAAAGAAGTCATTTAACAGATGCATTACACTGTATTTCAGAGTATCTGTGCTGTTCCAAACACTACTTTGATGGAAATTCAAAGTTATGTACATGCTGGATACTGGAATATACTAAAAATATTACTTTCCTCCCTCTTGTACTTGCAAGAGCTCACAGAAGATTTAAATGACGCCCCTTTCACAAAGATGACTCCATATTAGAATCAAAATGTCTCATGGGAACTAGGAATTATAACTAGAAATCCAAAACAATCCCTGTCAGTTGCAAAATGGAAGAAAATGGAAGTAAAAAGCATGCAGAAAAGAGCTGATCAAAGATGAAGGCACAGAAACTATTGCTTTGATTTAAATGTTAGTAATATTTGTAGGAAGACAATGAAAAAATAGAAAGTAGAATACCTCTATGATGTATATACTCAGAAGCCAGTGGGGAAACAATGGAACCATTGGACATTGGAACTATTAATACATAGGGTCAACATTTCAATTCAATTTTGTCATATGCCAAAACCACTTTAAGTCAAGTTATACTGTCTAAGGAAAATGTAGTAGGGAAAATATTTTTTTTTTCAATCCAAAAGTGTAGTTAGATTTTAATTGGGGCACTCAAAGGAGGCCAAGTGACTATCTATGGAGATAGACAGCAAAGAAGAAAATAGTAACTAAATTAGGAAGAGAAGAAAAGTAGGGAAAGTAGAACAGGAGGAAGGAGTGAAACAAACTATTTAGCTCTTGCTGCAGCCCCCAAAAGCTTTTGTGTTCCACATCTCTTTCACATTTACTGTGACCTCCTCAAGGATGTCTATATTTCACAGCTGTAGAGATCATGAAAACACCTTTGCATTACAGAGCATCCATTTCTCAACCTTCATTTTTCTTAACTGGCTTCACACCTCCACCATTGACTACAGTCCGCTAAAATTATTTGAAGTGCTTTTCTGAGCCACCAATCTGTCTCCAACAAACCCATCACCACAGACTTCCATCCAGCAGTCTCCTGCTCCTCTAAAACGTCACCTTCCATTTCCCTCCAGGCTGCAGCTGCTCTTATTGATAGAGTTTGTCAGTGGTAAAATGTATTCAGGTGGAGAAACTATTTCTTTCATGACAGTAGAAAACCTAATTACAAAACAGCCCCTAGCCCATATTTAGGCACCAATTAATTCCTCTTGGGCCCCAAAACCCTTTCATCTTCTGCATCGAAGGCGTAAGAGCTCACATTGCTCCTTTGCAGTTTGCAAGTCATAGTATTCCAGCAAAAAAAGTTTGAAACTGTTCAGTATTTCAGTTTATATTATTTAAAATATTCAAAAACTTTCATTTTCAAAATGAAATTAAAATATTTTTCCCTGACTTCTGAGAAAAAATAAACAAAAAGCACAAAACCTATTTTCATTTCATTTCTGTGTAATGTCACTGAAATACCTTGTATTTCCAGATGAAGGAAAAAAAAAAAAAACAAAACAAAATTGAAAGAAATCTTTGGCTTTTCTTGAAAATATTTTTATATTGAATCACTGGCTTTTCCTACAAACTCAACAGAATGAAGGCTCTCCCACCTCGGCCCTGGCCTGAGGAGCTGAAACACATCTCAAGTTGTTCAAAGTACAAAAATCCAGCTCAATTGGTATGAAGAAGATATGCAATCAATCTGATGGGAGCTACTTAGTAGACTGCAGGATGGGAAATTAAATATATTAAATGTAAGTGAGAGCACATGTGCTACTGTCTCAAGAGAAATGTAAGAGTTGGCATCCTGTGTGGAAGTCCAGCCAGAGCAACTGTTTTGAACACTGGGAGAAAAAAAGGGACATCATCTGATCCTAAAAGGGATAAAAAAAACAAAAAAACAACCAAAAAAACAAAAAAACAACCAAAAAAAAACAAAAAACAAAAAAAAAAAAAAAAAAACAAAAAAAACAAAAAAACAAACAACTTTCATAGGTTTTTTTGGTTTTTTTTTTTTGGTTGGTTGGTTGGTTGGTTGGTTGGGGTTTTTTTGCAGCCAGATTAGTGAGGCACTGGAACAGGTTTCCCAGTAGATTCCCTATGTTTAAGCCAAGGTTGAACAGAACTTCAAGAAACCTGGTATAGAAGAAAACTGGTGAACCTGGTGTTCAAGAAACCTGGAATGGGTCTGTGCCCACAGCAGAGGGAGGTTTGAATTAGATGGCCTTGAAGGTCCTTTCCAACATAACCCGTTTTACAGCTGTGTTATAAAATTAATGTTTCCTCCCAAGGTAATGAAGACAATGGTTAATAAGGGCCAGTTGATGTTTATCCTGCATCCATTCCTACTCAAATAAAAGTGTAATGGTTCTTTAAAGAAAAAACAGTCAGTGGCATGGCAAATCATGGTATTCCAACAGTTATGAGTGGCTCTCAAACTGTAATAGGAATAGCAGCTCAGATTATCTGATTATCTGATATTCAAGGGCATTTGCTCTGAGAGAAGCTCAGATAGGGAAATAATAGTCAAGAAACATTAGAGTTCAGCAAACTGTCAAACAGAGTTATCTACATAAGCCAAGAAGAAGATTAAGCTAGAAAGATCTCCAGGTGCCTGTCCAAGCACCATGAAAAGATTGTGTGGCAAACAAGTACATCCACTGTGACCACTCTGGGTCTTCTTTACTCAGTCCTGAGAAACGCCCTGACTAGAACAATGCCTGGTCTGTGTGATACTGACTCTTCCTCCAGCTTCAGCAAATGCAGGTGCTGGAAGACAACTTTCATCCTGCCATCACATCTTTTTACCAGTGTCTCTTTCACTCCCCAACATTTTCTTCATTCTGGTCCTCTTGTTACACCTTCACCTTACATCTTAGTTGGCTACATCACTCTTTTTGGCAGCACTGATGCAAGTCTAAAACAGGCTGAGTAAAACAATGCTTTTGAACAGCTCAATGCTCCTAAAAGCCAGATCTTGAAGTCACTGTGTCTGCTCTAAGAACAATGCTGTAAATGAAAGTCAAAGCAGAAACAGAAGATGTATTTTCTAACTTGGCTTTTTTTTCTCTTTCCTCCCTTTTCCTCTTTGTGTGTCCATTTCCTAATTCATCATTGAGAAGGCAGATTCAGGCTTTTACCACAAAAGTAATAACACAACTCCAGCTACTTCTTAATCCAAAAAGAACAGTTACTACCATCTTTAATACCACCTAAAAGGCTGCCAAATACAACAGCTTCCATTATCATAAAATACGAAACAAAATTAACAGCCACTACTGCAGCTATTTAGAAGGGGAATTAGAAATGTGGTTAAAATTTCCTTCAACTCCTTTCCTGATTTTTTTGGGATTTTTTTGTTTTGTTTTGGTTTTTTGTTTGTTTTTGTTTTTTTTTTTTGTCTTCTTTGTGGCTAGTAAAGGTTTACACTTCTATGATTTTGCTGGGTTTTGTTGGTTTTCTTGTTGGTTTTTTTGGGGTTTTTTCAAGTGTGGTTGCTTTTTGACAGATGTTTGGGTGTCTCTGAATGGCCAGACTTTAATTGCTTAGTATGTGCAGTAGGTAATATAAATAAATACCTTTGACTCATTTGTTCCAGTAAAACAGGCATAAAGTTTGTAATTAACACAGGATGCCACTATCATGTCTCCATCCCTCAGAGAGGACTCTATAAACACTGTGCCATTGTTTCTTCATTTTTTCCTTCATCCTAGTGCTCTTCCTCTCAGCTTAGCTGCCAATCCCTGGGTTACCCCCCAGTCTTACTGCCTTATGAACGTCAACCATGTCCACTCTCCCTAGGCTAAAAGCTGCTCGAATCCTGATATCCATTACTGAAGTGAAAGGCAGTCCTTTCTGCCAAAACTCAGAGTCTTCACTTTTGATTATGAAAACCTGAGACAACACAAAATGAGGCCCGAGGGCCTTTTTATATCTAGGGTTGTTCATATTCTTGCCTTCAAGATTCTGTTTTACAGCTAAAGTATAATTGTTACACTGTAGTTCTACCCCTCCCTTTTGGCCTCAGCAGTCACTGCAACATCTCCAATCCTTTTTACGGCACCCCCCTCCTTTTTACAGGTTGTCTTTTGTGTAGACACTTCACTTAGAAAGACCCTCTATACATGATGGGCTCCTGGGCATCCATTCTCTCAATTTACTATTCCCTATCACAGATTCCAGCCAAATAAAGAGCCAAAGCACTTCACCCACTATTGAAATGGCAGAAGGTAAATAAATCACATACAAGGAAACATCTTCCCATCAGAAAGAAAACTCAGTGGTGTATCTAACAAGACTGAGAAGTGTCTGTTGTTGGACACATCAGAAAAGAGAGGGCAGGGACTTCTGGTGAGCTATCTTGTGAGGAGCGAGTTATCTGCAGTGGATTACTTTCTGGGAGAATGGATGTTCTACCTGGTCTGTTGAGACTCTTCCAGACATAGTTCCTGATCTTGCAATAAAAGTAGGAATATCTGAGTACTGTTCAAACAGCCACTTAAAAGCTGTGGTCAAATTGCATTAGAGCTAAGTGCTTGGTAACAAGCTGTTTAACAAAAGAAGTATGTTGCCACCACCTATGGTCAGGTTGCAGGTTGCCTTTTCAATACTAGCCTTTTCCCAGATCCTCTCCCCTGCTTTGTAGTGGCCTGCTATGACTGCAAACATGACAGGAGAAACAGCATATTTAGGTATATATAATATATATTCCTATATATATTCCATATATAGGAATATTTGCCATACCACTTGGAATAGATGATATTCCTTTCAAGTCAGTGAGACAATTCAGAGTAGTGAAGAAAAGCATGCAATTTCTGCAAAACATTAGTATATTAACAATGAAGATTTGAGGGATTGTAGAGACTCGCACTTAAACAGATGTAATAAGGAATTACAAATCAACCACATTGAAGGTAAACTTTCAATGAGGGAAATCACATTGAAGATTCTGATGTTGCACAAATTAAAAATAATGTCCTTCAGTACATAGATTTGGTAGCATTCAAATTACTCAGGAAAATTCCAAATGCAATTTGTGAAATTAAAATGAAGGGTGCTAAACAAAAGCACCAAATGGGGAGCTTCCTGTTACTGATGAGATCACAAGAGAAACATTTGTTCCCAGAAAGAAATTATCAGTATCTCACTAGAGGAAAGGTAAACAAAAAATGAGGTGATAGAAATTCTTGATTCAAGATGTTTAAACTTCCCTGACATATCCAATAAAATAAGAATGCAATGCAGCTGACTTGAATTAGTTGCAACTGATGAAGTTCTTCAGTTGGTCCATTTCTGCCAGCAGGTGGATTCAAAACTTTGAAAACTATCAAAATACAGAATAGGTTAAAGTCCATCAAGTCTTACAGAAAACAGAAAGCCACTACAAAAATGCAGTTAATTACAGAGGAACCACTGAGATTTTAAGTAAGCAGAAACAGAGTGATTAATGCAATGTGTAAATGAGTTTTCTGCACTGGTAAACAAGGAATTACCAAGCAAAATAAACAGGGCCATCATTCAGTATTTAATAAACACAAAATTACACAATCAGGAAAATCAAACTCTGTCCTACTCCTGTAGACAAGGTAAAGTAATAGAATTTAACAACTACTGATCACATCGATCAATATTTTTAAAAAACCACATTTTTCTCCAACTATATTTGTCTAATAAAAGGCATATCTCACTCATTTTAACCATAGTTAGACTCTTTTTTTTATAGCTATGGTTATAACAATCTGACTATCTTCAAAAGGAATAAACATACAGAATACAGCTTTGATAGAATTAAACATAAAAGATTTGCCATGTTATGATGACACGAAATTACCAACAGGAACTTTAATAACAACTCTGAATTCTTTAAATCTTGCATCAACAGCAAAGGATGTTGAGATGTGTTTGTCATATGATGTAATTCTAGGAATAAAGACTGGCTGGAAAAAGTGTCAGCTGGTAACTAATGACAAGCACATGACAAATCTTTAATAAAAGCTACTCCTATGGATGACTAGTTTCCACACAAAAGGAAACAAGATCACAGTCATACGGCAAATATACAATACCATAATAAAAATTGTTTTTTTATGTAGTTCTTTTACACATGCTATATCATGTTAAAATACATATGCTATATTATATTAAAAGCAAACTGGTGACTATTAGAATGTGTAAAAACTTATAGAGTCATTAGGTTTCATTTCAGTAATGTCAGGTATGAAACAAATTTACTAAACAGATGCTGAAAGTAAGCCTTGGTAATATGAGATGCAGAGCCTGAGCTAGTAACACTGAAATGAGAATCTTGCACTCCACTGCTGGGTGTCTGAGAAAACAAGACTTACACAATCATCAGCCATTACTATGTGTCCTTGCCACTCCACACCTAATAACAGTTGAATGGGCTGGCCAATTCTTTCATTTGAATTTCAAAATTCTGGATGAGTCTAAGTGATGAAGAATCCAAAGTTAAATTAATTTTAACAATTTGAGTCACAAAATTATTTGCATTGGATTAGACCTCAAGAGGTCATCTGGTTTTCACTGATGAAGTGTCAATGGGTGAATACATTTTTTTTCTAAGTTTAAAAAAAAAATTCATTAACTTACATATTTATATGCAGAGCTTATGCTTTGTATCAGCTGACTGACCAACTAAGACATATGTACTTGTATTAACATAGCTCTAGGTGAGTCATAGCACATACCTGTGCTTACCCAGATGGGATGGCACCCTGGTGAGTACTGGGTGACTTAGGACATTGAATTGACACAAATCTGTTAGAAAATAGCTTTGAACATTCCATTGCTCATAGAATTAAATTGTTTGCCTGAGGCATAAATGTAAGAATTGAAAATAGTAAGACTTACCAAATGAGCTACAGAGCAGTAGCATAACATCTGATATAGGTAATCTTCTAATTTCAGCTTAAAAGGTCACATTTAATTTACTTTAAAAAGTAATGATAGGGACATTGTTTCTGTTCTGAAGGGCCCACAATCAGACGGTAAATTTTTGTGCAGAGTTTGAGATACTGCTTGAGAGGAAAAATATTTCTTTCTAAAAATGAAAGCTTCTTCTCATTTGCAAGGTTGATTTTCTTTCAGATCATGTATTCACCAGCAATTAAATGAAAATAATAAAGACTAAAAAAAAACAACCACCCTCTACAAATGCTGAACATTATTCAAACTTCTGAGCAAGACTTCTCTCCCTTCTTCAACATTTGCATTTAAATCGCAAATCACAGCTCTATATGATCTCTTCTCAGACTCTATTACTCTTCAAATCTGATAATCTGAATCTGAGGAGGAATTTTATCCATCTGTTGGGAAGCATGAAGGCCCCTCAGCAGAAGATCTGTACTTGTTTTTAGCAGGACTGTTCTGCTTTCCTCAGTGCAGGCAGTGGGATCACATGGCAATTTATCTGAAGATGGAACCAGATGAAGATACCATCTGTTTCTTCCATACTGTGTAACTGGATCAGACTCAAGTATGTAGCAGCTGTGGGTGTAGCTATCTCTAGACTGCAGCTAATGCTATCCAATACTTTTCCAGAAAAGTTCAATCAAGATGAGAACTTTGGAAAGTCAGTTAAATGTCAGGCCTTCTACTGCTGCATAGCACCTTAGATCTTTTAGATGTAGGTGTCTTGTTTTGATTTGTTCATATGAACACTTGGGAGGAAGTCTTGACTGAACATCAGCAGCATTACCGTGACCTTTCACTCCAGAACATGAGTTTGTGCTATTGTGTGGAGTGTTCCCACAGTAATCTGGAAAATTTTGTTGCAAGAGTTTCTCACTCTTGTATTTCTTTGCCCAGCAGGTTGTCCTCTTTCTTGAACTGTCTCTAATCTCACTGGATCCCAAAATGCTGGAACACATATCTGCCAAACTATTACTGCTACTAGTAGGTGTTTCTGCTGAAAAGGTGGTGAGGCTTAAACTTTACTCTAACCTGCTGACTTCTGTTTTACAAGACAACAGAATTTCCAAATGCCTAGGAAAACAGCTGTGTTTAGTAAGTATCATAGAAATCAAGTTATTTTTTATGTTCTAAAGTATGTAAATATTGGTGTTTACTTTCTGTTTTAGCTTCTGTCCCAATTCTGCTTCTGTTTTAGCATACTTGGTTGCTCTTTGGTAACCAAATCCAAATTTTTTTAAGATGTTCCTCGTCAAAGGAATATTTAAGTATGTCTATACCACAGTCAGAGCTGCGACTGATCCCCACACAGGGAGGGGATCAGTCCTGCCTTTAACAAGGCAGGTTTTTACTGAAGGATGTTGGATATTTAGAAGAGTAAAGCTGAAACAGAAGGGACATTACATACAGGCTGGAGATACTGTAGTTTCTGTGGTGAGGCTAGTAAGTGACTTAAAAGGCAATGGACATCCTTGAAAGGGTGAACAAATAATAAAGATCATTAGTTGTTCATAGTCTTCCCTGACCTGTATGAAAGCTGGGCAGAATGATACACATCATAATGTCTTGGGGAAAAAAATACAGTGTTCTTATAAATATAAATCAAATTATAATTGATACTTCTTAGTATTGTAAATAAAATAAAGAAAGCAATAAAGATTAATGAAACAGAAAAAGACAAATTCCCTGTCATTTCTTGAAGGTATTGCCTTGATTGACATCAAATTCCTTGTCTGGTAAGTCATCTTTGAAGTCACAGACATTGCAAACAAATCCTGACACTTTATTGGATCAGTGCAGATTTTTGTCATATTAATACATTAAATTTACCAGGTTTGAGCTAATACCTCTTGAGTATTGGTTAGAAATGTAACACTTACCCATAACCATGCATTTGAGCCATTTAGGTCCCTTACTCAATATATACTTGGCCTTTCAGAGAAAAGTGTTTAGAAATTTTACAATCCAAACTGTGACCCAAGGACAGCATTGGCTGTGCTTACAATGAGTCTGTTAGGCTCATCTCAGCCAACACATATGCAATGACATAAACCCTGCAGAATCTTGCATAGGTCAGATTGCCTGGAAATGCACTGGAAATACAAGTGACACATCAGTGCTCAATTTTCCTCTTTCACTACAGAAAAAAAACAGCTTAAACTTTATGGGATATGCCAAGGATTACACATGAGAAAGATAAGAGGTTGCAGTGGGTTGAGCTGAGCTGTCAGATGGCCACCACAGCTGCGCTATCACTGCCCCTCCTCACCTTGATAGAGGGGAAGAAAATATGATGAAAGACTTGTGGGTCAAGGTATAGACAGGGAAAGACCACTCACCCGTTATCATCATAAATGAAACAGACTCAGCGTGGGGAGATTATTTTAATTTATTGCCAATCAGATGATAGCAGGGAACAAGAAATAAGAACAAAACTAAAGACACCTTTTCTCACCTCTCCCTAATTATTGGGTTCAACTTCACTATGATTTTTTCTACCTCTTTCCCTTCAGCAGCACAGGGGAACAGGGAATGAGTCTGCAATCAGTTCAACACAGATTGCTTTTTCATGTCTTCCTCTTCATACTCTTCCTCTACACCCTCGTGGGGGTCCCTCCCATGGAAAACAGTCCTTCATTAATTTCTCTAACATTATAATCATTCCTACAGACTGCAGGTCTTGAACTGCCCCAGCATGGTTCTCTCCTACTGGGTGCAGTACTTCAGGAATCACTGGGCTCTCCATGGCTCAAGCCTGGGCTCTCCATGGGACACAAGTCTTGCCAGTAAACCTGATCTAGTGTGGCCTCCTCTGTCCATGGGTCCATAGGTTTGGCCAGAACCTGCTCCTCTGAGGGCTTCCAATGGGGGTTACAGTCTATTTTGGGCATCCACATGCTCCAGCGTGGGATCCGTCACAGGAGGCAGATGGATCTCTGATCCACCATGGATCTCCATAGGATGCAGGGGCACAGCTGTTTCACCATGGTCTTCACCACAGGCTGAAGGGGAACCTCTTCTCCTATGCCTGAAGCACCTCCTGCCCCTTCTTCATTTGCCTTAGCGTCTGCAGAGCTTTTTCCCTCTCATCTTCTCACTCCTCTCTTGGGCTGCTGTTGCTATTGTATAGTTTTATCCCCCTTCTTGAATACATTACTCCAGAGATGCTGGCACTGTGTCTGATGGGCTTAGCCTTGGTCATGGGCAGGTCTATCACAGAGCTACCTGGCACTTGCTCCATCAGACACAGGAAGCTTCTCACTGAGGCCAACACCTGCAGTGGTCCCACTACCAAACCCCATATAAACTCAATACAGAGGCCAAGAGCTAAGTGGTCTTGAACGTACTCTTTCAATCCAAAAGACAATCCAGAATTCTTCAGATAAATCTTTTTCCAAAAATTCAAATCATTTTAGCACAGGCTTGGTATGATCTTGCAGAGAGATTGATCTATCAGTGTATGAGGGGATAGAGATGACACGTTCAAAATATCTGAACTGTTCTCTTGTCATTTATTCCACTGATTAACCAGAAGGCAGACTGTATTAACTGCCATAGGAACTATAATTTCCATTTTTAAGATTTGTGTAGGTATTTTATCTGTTGTAACTTGATGGCTGTTTTGTGGCTTGTGGCTACCCTTCCTAGTTCCAAATGTTCTTGATTGAGTTGAATTGTGGATGTGGTTAAACATTCCGCTTCCTCTTTCCTTGAGTAATCTCTTTCAACACTCCACTACAGTCTTGATACTACTGCAGAGATCAATACACTGTATTCAGAGCCAAGCAGGCATCTTCTTTGGAGAGAAACATTTTAAGATTCCTCAGGAATTACTTATGACTGCAGTTTTTCACTCTTGTCCTTGAAGAAAAGAAGACTTTTGAAAAATGTTTTTATAAAACGTCCATTTTTTAATAATAAGATATTAAGCATGACAAAAAGTATTTTTTTAAAGCCAGAAGTAGTTCTTTCATTTTTATACCTAAGATAAAAGAAAATTTTTCAAAGAAAATTTTGTATTTATCCAAGTTCAAAATTGTTCTGTCATCAGAATAGTTTTCTGTATCACCATGTACTTGCACAGACAATGTAAGAATATTGTTCCTGTTAAACAAACAAGTTGACAAATTGCTTTGTAAACCACTAAAAGAGCTTTAAGAAACACCACTTGCAAAGCATCCAGCTTCCAAGAAATGAATGTTCCAATTTTCTCTCTTGCTGAAAAATGTTTTCTATCTACCACAAAGTCTACAGATATCTTTAATGCAATTTAGTAAAATTCTAATTACTTAGAGTAAAAACTAGTTAAATGGCACGTTTAAGTTATTAACTTTGGGTTTTGCATCATCTGATCTTACAAAGAGGGATTCTTGAGTATTTATCAACATTATATTAAGTTAATTGTGCCTTTTATTTGAACAGACAAACTGACCTTGCCAGTGTACTTACTTGTTTGAACAGAAGGAAGAAGATTAACTTTTATGAACCATAATTTCAAAGGAAAGAAAATTTATACTTAAACTACTGTGCCCTCTCAGCAGTAAGCAAGAGATTACATTACATGTTCAGTTCATCACACATTTGTAAAGCCTACCATACAGTTATGACTCCACATGTTCTACAAATGCAATAATACTTGGTTGCAGAAAGTTCTTTAGTTTAGAGCCAGCATAAATACCCAAAGTATACAGCTGTCCTCCATGAAATGGATGGGCTATCACATGCACTGTAGCTATACTGGTACTGCTGTACAATGCAAATCCTTGTCCCTGGAAACTACCTGAAATGTTTTCAATTGAAGCTGTTAGGGATGGGTACTTCCATAATCTCAAGTGCAGATACAACCATTACTAGAAAGTATGCTTTTGGGTGGGTGTTTCGTTGCTACTAAGACATCACAAAACCAACAGTGCTTGTATGCAGCCAGTTTCTTGTTTCACTTCACACAAACAGAATCACAGAAACACTATTAAAACTTTTGCGAGAATAAAAAAAGGACTCCAACCAACAACAAATAGATGTTGACATTTGGCTTGCCCACACTAAAATTTGAATCACACTATCAACAGAAAACTACTAAAAATGCTTGTCCATCACAGCTATGTTAAGCACAATACTTAATAGCAATTTCAGGACACTTAAACATTGTCTTGATGCTACAGTTCTTTGAAGCACACTATTGAATTACCTCCCTCTTTCATCTCAATTGCCAAAAGAAAATGCATTGACTGAGATAACTAGTTAACTGAGACTCTACAGTCTGTATTCAGGCAGAAATCACTTTTCCATAGCAGGTGTTTGGAATTGATCAAACCTTAAACCAGGCTTCCCAGATGAGGCCTTGTTTCTCATGAACATTTTGTACTAAAGTTACTTTATCCAAGGTAGTCAAGGATTCAGATCCAGATGGGTGTAATTTCAGCTCAGCCTGCAGCATGCTGCAGGAATCACACACCATGTGCTGGAATGCTTGTATAAACACATACAGGAATATTTCTATTCCTGTTCACAACATCAGCATGCAAAAGACAATTTTGGCAACATCAGGTGACATCATTTTGCAAAGGTTCAGGTTAATCAAAGCTTTTACACCTGGCAATTATTAATCTACCTCACACATGTGCCAGTAAATGTATAGGTGAAGTTCCATAGGATTTCATCACATCGCCAGCTCAGTTTTGCATTTATTATGTATGGATCTGCCTAGGGAGGTCACTTTTTCTGCCGCATTTGGATTCTATAGTTTCCCTGCTCTTCCAACACCAGCCTGAACTGAGATCACACTGATAGAACCAGCAAATAGAGGCTCAGTGAAATTATACTGCTAGGCAGAAAAAGCAGAAAACTCCTGGAAATTTACAAACCTACTCTTTGCTGTATCACTAGTTCAAGATTTTATTAAATATCACTGCCCAGGAACAGCAATGACTCAAAGTACTCCCTGCCTTAAAAGTTCTGGCATTTGACCCACTTCTTACGAAGAAATAGGACATCAATTGAATTCCTAACTTTACATTTCAGCTCACTAGCGACTATGTGGCCCTCTCATAGTTTGACACTGGCTGAATGCCAGGCACCCATGAAAGCTGCCCGCTCACCCTCCCCTGTCACAGCTGGGCAGAGGAGAGAGAAAAATTAACAAAGGGTTCATGAGTTGAGATAAGGACCAGGAGAAAAAACATTCCAAGGGCAAAATAGACTCAGCTTAGAGGTACAATTGAGTTTATTGCTAACAAAATAAGATGATAATGAGAGGTAAAATAAGCCCTTAAAGAACACCTTTTCCCCCCCAAACACTCCCTCCTTCCCACTGACAGCACAGGGAGACAGGGCGTGGGGATTTTGGTCAGTTCATCACCCAAGGTTTCCTACTGCTGCTCAGGGAGAGGAGTCCTTCCCCTGTGAGGCCGTGGGGTCCCTCCCACAGGACACAGTTCTCTATGAACTTCCCCAGCATGGTTCCAATCTCATAAGCTGCAGTCCTCCCAAACTACTGCTGTGGCGTGGTCACTCTTCCACGGGGTGCAGTCCTCCAAGGACAGGTTGCTCCAGCCTGGAAGCAGAGGCCCTTCTCTCCATGGAGTCTCCCACTGGACCACAGCCTCCTCCAGGCATCCACCTGCTCCAGCATGGGCACCTCCCCCACAGGCTGCAGGTGGATCTCTGCATCCCTGAGGATCCCCAAGGGCTGCAGGGGCACAGCTGCCTCACCATGGTCTGCACCATGGCCTGCAGAGGAATCTCAGCTCTGGCACCTGGAGCACCTCCTCCCCTCTATCTCCACTGACCTTGGAGTCTCCATGTTGTTTCCCACACATTCTCACCTCGTGCTCTTCTCTGGCAAGAAAAAACTGTGCCCACTTTGTTTTGTTTTTCTTCTTATATATGTAATCACAGAGGCATTAATAACATCTCTAACTGGCCCAGGCTTGGCCAGCAGGGATGGCTCCCTCAGAGCCATCAGGGATTGATTCTGCCAGACATGGTGCAAGTTTCTGGTAGCTTCTCACAGAAGCCACCTCTGTGGCTCGCCACTACAAAATCCAGGCTGTGCAAAACCAACACACCCTCAAAAAGCTTCAGCTCTATAAACATAATAAGCTCGCTTGATGCTACTTCCAACAGCCCTCTTGGCAAGGTAACCACACCTCTCAGGCATGCAGTTTCCATGATAGTGGCAGGATCCCCATGTGCTGCAGTGTCATGCTCTCAGCAGCAGCATGGCAGCAGTTACCTTCTCTCCAGAAAGCTTTGGGGTTTTTTTCAGAGACACTTGCCAGTAGTTCTTTCAGTTTCTGCAAACATATAATCTTTTTAAGATATGTGAAGCAGCAACTCAGGTGGATGGAATGCTACCTAACCCACTTCTCTTTAATGATGAACAGTCTAGTACACCCCACCACAAACTGCAGGCAATCTAGGTCTTTTAAAATGCAATTTTAATTTTTTGCTGGTTTATTCAGGAACAATCAGTGGGGGTTTTCCTTTAACCACCCTTTAAAAAAATTCACTAACATCTGAAAAGACTTGCCTGTATTTTTATGAATAAAGATTTATAGATGTTCCCCAATACAGAAGCTACTACGAAGGCTACTCAATGCTTATTGATAATGTAATTTTAAAAACTTATTTCCTTGCAGGTCCCTTTCTGTAGGGGTACAATTTTAGTAAAGTATGACAGCTATTGAGAGCTGATGGAATGGCTTTTCTATGCCTGAAAAGAGGCCTATCAGAGACTCGATTGTACGTAAGTGATTCCACACGAGTTTTCAGCCAGCTCCTAAATGTTACATTTACCTAGTTCTTGCTTTAAATCATACCAGTTTGCACCTTTGCAGTCTGAGAACAGCCAGAAGACCTCAGCCTCCACACTAGTGAACCTAAAACACCAGGAGTCTCATCCTTTGTCTGATGAAACATATTCGATCCATGTTAAATTTTCTTAAATCTGGACATGTAGGGAGAGATAGTACATCTTTGGGATGCTGAGCCATAGTTCCCTCCTTTTTTCTAACAGCTAGGACTTTCAGCCTAACCTCCATTCTCCTGCACACATGAGGTTGCTTGGTTAATGTCCAGAGAAATGTCTGAACTGCCAGAGGCCCTTCTCAAATACTTCAGCCTCCAAGGACAGGATGACAGTCAATACAGTAACTTTAGAAAAAGGTTGTGACTCATTCTGGCTTTCCTGGCAAATTCTAATGAATTTTTTTTATTTCCTTTGTGCTTGCTCTAATTTGGAGCCCGACAACAATATCACTGATGGGGTGTATTTGGTCCAGCTGAAATGAAGTTAATTTTCCTTACAGCAGCCTTCACAGTGCTGTGCTTTGCTCTGGTAGCTACAGAGGTGTTGATAACACACCAGTGTTTGGCTTCTGCTGTACAGCACTGGCACAGCACCAGCACTGTCTTCCCAACATTCTGCTCCCTCATCAGTAGGCTGGGGGTGAGCAAGATTTTGGAAGGGGACACAGGCCAGATGACCCAAACAGACCAAAGGGGTATTTAATACCATAGGATATAAAATATCATAAAACATAAAAAATGTAAAAGCTAGCAAAGGAGGAAGAAGGAGGATTCATTTGTTATTTATGTTTGCCTTACAGAGCAATGGTTATTTGTGCTGAAGTCCTGCTTCCCAGGAAGTGGCCTGACATCACTTGCTGATGTGACATAGTGAATAAAATCTTGGTCTTTTTCCTTGGCTTGTGTGCATGGAGCCTTCTGCTTTTGCTTAAGTAAAATGCTCTCAACCCACAAATTGTCTTCCATTTTAATCTTTGTCCCCTGTTCAGCTGAGGAGGGGGAGTAATAAAGTAGTTGGTGGCTACCTTGACCTACCAAGGTCAAGCCACCACAGTTCTTTATGGCTTCTGATATGAGGCAAGGCAATGGCAGTTTTATATCATGCATGCTATCATTATTGTGGTTGTTATGTAGCAAGCTCCCCTACAGAACACTAAGTTTGTGAGCTGCTTATCTCTTTATTTTGTGAAGTTTAGGAACAAATTTACACAAACAATGACTCTGTCATTTGCCCTTACATTGATGGCTTTGCCATGCTGGGGGAGCTATCTTGTGGGGATGATGAGGGAATACATCTCTCTTTCTCTGACCATGATTGATGTGGATGGTTTCATTATGCAAGCTCCTGCAGTCTTTATTCATCCCTACAGAGAGCTGTTTAATACTAATAATTAATTCTGCTAGAATATTATGGGATTTGCGTAATCTGGTGCGTCCTGATGTAATGGAAAACACAAGATGCAACAGTTAAATATGCTGAAGCGCTGCTTCCCAGGAAATGCCCAGACATCAGTTGTTGCTGGTAAGTAGAGAATGAAATCTGTCTTTTTCCTTGGCTTGCATGCAACCTTTTGCTTTTGCTTCAGTAAACTACCTTATTTGAACCTACTGGTTGTTTTCCATCCTACCTTTTACCCTTTTTTCAGGAGAGAGAAAAACTGAAAATGGAGACTGATAAAGTGGCATCCAGCAAAGGTCAACCCACCATATGGGCCAATGCATATTGTCCACTAATCTTATTTTTGATGCAAATATTTTCAGTTTGTTTTTGTAAGAAGTATTTTTGTTCACTTGTACATAAGCAGAAATGGGATATCCCAAAGGGCACCAGGAAAGAACTTCCCTTGAGCTCAGAATCACAGAATCATTCCTTTCAAGACAAGCTTGTGAGAATTGTCTGTCCAACCTCACTGAAACCTACGTGTTTTGCAATAAAACTGGCAACCTGGGAAAGCACTGCAGACACTGAAAATTCCCAGAGTGTGAGCACAAAACGCGAGGTCTCAGCGCAGTTTCCTTCAGTTATAAAGTATGCAACTGCCTCAAGACAGCTATTTCGGAACATGCCCTTGTCGCCAGGACTCGCCACAGAAGCTGCACTCTATTGCAGACTTACCGGGAGTGCAAACTCGTGCTGCACGGCGTGCCGCTAGGCGCTCCCGACAAGTAATCTTTTAAGTATTTTGCTTCAATCGCCAGTCAGAAACAGCGAACACAACAGGCACTGAACCATTCCGGCCCCGCGCCGCCTCCCTCGCTCCGCCCCCGCCGCACGGTCCCCACACAGCCCCCGCCGCACCGCCCCCTAGCGGCCCCTCCGCACGGCGCAGCGCGAGGGAGCTCGAACGGCAGTGTTTGGGTTCCGAGCGAAGGGGCGGGGTGTCGCCCTGCCACGCCCACCGAGGGAGAGCGAGCGTGGCGGCTCCGCGGCGCGGCCGAGGCGCTAGGCTCCGCCCGCCTCCCTCCGCCAATGGGGGAAGGCGCCGCGGGGGGTGGGCCTGCCGCAGGCCGCGCGGGGGGCGGGACCAAAGCGAAGTTGCCGCAGCGCCGCCGCTTGTAAACAGATCCCGCCCCACGTGACGCGTGCGCGGTGCTTGCGCGGGGGCGCCGCGCATTGTCCGCGTTGGTGACCGGTGGGACCCGCGCGGGGAGCGGAGGAGGTGATTCCCGTGCGCCCTTCCTCCCTCGTCGCTCCGGTGGGGAAGCAGCGCACCCTCCCCCTTGTACCCCGGCCGCTAAGATGGCTGGTGGTGGGCGGTAAGGCGGTGCGGGGCTGCGGAGCAGCTGACGGGACGGGAGCGCGGAGGGCGGGCGGCGTGTGCCCGTGTGCGGAGTCGCGCAGCGCCATGTCCGCCTTCGCCCTAGAGGAAACGCTGGAGGCCGACTGGGTGGCCGTCAGGCCGCACGCCTTCCAGGAGCGGGAGAAGCACAAGTTCGCCTTCATCGTGGCCTGGAACGAGATCGAGGGCAAGTTCGCCATCACCTGCCACAACCGCACGGCGCAGCGCCAGCGCAGCGGCTCCCGTGAGCTGCGCCGCGGCGGCCCCGAGGCCGGAGCCGTCCCCAAGGCTGGCGGCCCCGCGGTGCGCAGGGACCCGGGGCCGCCCCGGGGCTGCGCCCATGCCCGGGCCGAGGCGCTGCCCAAGAGCCCGCTGCGCCCCAAGGGCAGCCCGGCCCGGAGGCCGCAGCGCGGCCCGGAGGCGGCAGGTGCCGCCGAGGAGATCGAAGTGCTGGAGCTGGGGAAGGAGGACGTGGCCGCCGCGCTGTCGCTGCCGCCCTCGCCGCCTCGGGCGAGCGAGTTGGGCGCTCCCGACACGGAGCCGGCGGGGGAGGAGTGCAGCTGGGCCGGCCTGTTCTCCTTTCAAGACTTGCGGGCCGTGCACCAGCAGCTGTGCTCGGTGAACTCGGAGCTGGAGCCCTACCTGCCTGCCTTCCCCGAGGAGCCCTCGGGCATGTGGACGGTGCTTTTCGGAGCACCGGAACTATCCGAGCAGGAGATGGACGCTCTCTGCTACAAGCTGCAAGTTTACTTGGTTCACAGCTTGGATACCTGTGGCTGGAAGATCCTTTCGCAGGTGCTCTTCACCGAGACCGACGACCCCGAAGAGTATTACGAGAGTCTGAGTGAGCTGCGACAGAAGGGGTACGAGGAGGTGCTCCAGAGGGCCCGCAGGCGCATTCAGGAGGTGAGGTTACTGCGTGGTCCAGATGATCCCACTTTAGTGTCGCATTTAGTTTAATCTGTGCCATCTTTTTTAGTCGTTCTTGCTGTCCTGTTCCTTAGTGAGAAAAACGAGGCTTATCCTTTCCAACGTCCCTAGGGTCAGGATTTAAGGAGGTGCAGATTTCCCTACTTACTGGAGTGTGGCTCAGTACTTTCTTCGTACAATCAAATGTAGATGTTTGTGAATAAATATCTGATGGATTTGGCGAGGTCTTGCTCCCATATTTTTGTTCTTGCATTGCCTTGCACCAGGATGTGTTGGGGTCTGAATTTTTTTCTGTTAAATGAGAGCAGCAACATGTGATGTTTATTTTGATAGTACACTTCAGGCATTTGAGACCAGAAAATTCCAGGTTCATACAGTGGTTCTGAATCTGGTATTTATATAGCAAGATTATGTTTTCCAGTGGAGTGATAGTAAGTAGAACTTTTGTTCAGCTGAGAAGTTCCTAGAGTTGGAATTTAAAGAAAAAAGCAAGCTGTCTGGTCCTAGTGGATATTTGCTGTGTTGCTGTTGATATTTTCTCTCAAAACTTGGGTGTTTCAGGACACTTTGTGTCTTTCCTAAACCATATACTGTTCTAGACAGAGTAGTTGGGGATGCCCATCTAACTGACTTCTAACATCAGTGTATGAGAATTTTTACTTTCTCGGTCTTCATGGACTGAGTTCTACAAGGATCCAGATTTCACAGGTATAAAATGAGAATTTTACACTCGTTTTTGTGCTCCAGTGGCCTTGGTCCAGAATGTACCCGCATCTGTCAAGGTGTGACTGTGAGTGTGAGTCAGGTTACACTGTGCTTTATTTTTACAAACATCATCTTATTTCTGTAGTGGATATAGGTCAAGTTTGGCTGCTTCAGCTACCCACGTATATACTGCCAATATTCTTTTACAAAATGTGTGGTGGTGATTGTTTTTTTCCTTGATGGAGCATGAGTCTATCTTCTTGCTCTCTGATGGCATAGTTTTGAGTGCATAGAATTCATGCCAAGCTTTTCCTTTGTGACTGGAGTTACAGAGTATGAGAAAATTGTAGTATCCATGATGTCATCACGGTAAGGAACATGCAAGTATTGCATTGCCAGGTAGTTTATTTCCAAACTATTGTTTTAGGGTATATAATTTTGATTTTTTTTTTGTGTCTATTTAAAGGACTAAATTAAGTCTTCCTATTTGGTGTACAATTGGTAATTAGTTTGATAAAATTCAGCAGTGGTTTTAGTCCACAGGCTATGAAAACATATCATCTTTCACTGCTTTTTTTAACTGTATGAATGCTTGAGATTGTATGCTTAAATTACATTTAGTCTTCAATTCAGCAGTTTTTAGAAGGAGGTATGCAGGATAAGAGAAGTTTGTGTTAAACACGTGGAATTTGGGAGCTGGAGACCTAACTCGAGGGATGTGGTGGTTTTGAGGAAATACTAGTTAAGAATTACTGAGCAAAAACTGTTTGTTTCTTGGAGAATCTCACTTTCTATTTTGCCAGTACTATTGGCAAAAATAAATTGGCTCTCTAAGCTACATAATTTTATTCTGTGTTAATATTCTGAACTTGGTGCAGACAAAATGGCAGAGCCTCTGTATGTATTTGACTACTGTACAACCCTCCTTTCCCGTGATAACCAGTCTGGTAGTGTACCTAAAGTCAATACAGCTGTACTTCTGTCAGTTGTGTAAGTCGATCCTTCTTTAATTAAGGGTAGTTCATGTTTAAGAAAAGAAACCAGTGGAATGACCTGCTCTTTCCCTCTTGGCTCTCAGGTTTCTCTTTTCCTTACCTGTTAGGGGTTTACTTGGTCTGCAGGAAATGTCTTTCTTTAAGCAAATACTAATGCTCTTTGTCATTGCAATTCTAAGCAAGTGAAGCAGTGGATGATGGGCACTGCTTGGTATTTCTGAAGTAAAGATTATTGTACTTTAAAGAAAACCTACTGAATGCATGTTTTATCTCACATTTTACTTTTCCACCTGGGCTGGAATTCTGTCAGCTGATAGCAGGAATGTTGGATCCAAGGAATTTTAAACAATTTTGTCTCTTACAAGAATTTTTTGGGAAAAGAGGAAGTGATTGAGAAGCATTGGTAACCAGAATGGTATCTGGGAGGGAATGTGAAGGGTCTTCATTAATGTAAAATTGTGCAACTCCCAAGACCTTGACTTAGCATCTTAAAATGTGCCTCTGTAGTTTAGTTATTTAATATATCTCTTACATTTTCTAGGACAAATTCCTCTGTGTAGTTAGACTATTATTTGAGAAATACTTGCAGTTTCTCTTGATTTGTATTTTTAAGTGAGCAACCAAACCTCATGTTCATTGTTTTAGCATCCCCTGCTTGGACAGTCATTGCTTTCCATAAATTACACACAAGCCAGTTTATTTTCACAGCAGTTAGTAATCGTTGCTTTTTGTAATAGTAATTTTTATCTCAGCCCAAATATTAGACCTTTAATAAACCATAAGAATGTTGCAAGTAGAAACAGATCCAAGATGAGTAAGTAAAATAGTTGCAGAGGAACTGTGTAACCTGGGATTAATTTCTTCTGCCTGATTTGCAGTTTTGAAATAACACTTCTTTTTTTTTTTTTTTTTCAAATAAAACTATTAATTCTGAAATGGATGAGGAATTTATTTAAAGTAAAAACTTGTTCATTAAGTTTATAGCCGTGGAAAAAAATTTTCAGGTACTCAGTTAAAAGATAAAAAGATGTTACTTCAACAGAGAGCATACCACTGAATTATTTTTTGGGATTTCAGCTTCCTGGACAGTATTTCCAAAATACTATATTTTGTGTCAGGAAGGCAGAAAAAGTTTATCTCTGTATTCTTGGTCCTGCCAGTTACCTGTTTATGTTCTTCTTACATAGAGAAGAGTTTTTCTAGGCTAGGTGTAGATGTTTGTAAATTTCTGTGAGTTTAGTAATATCAGTAATGGTGCTGTATCTCTTTGTCCATTCTGTGTTTTCAAAAGGCTGGAGTTAGTCATGTTTTCCTGAATAAAAAATGATGTTAGTGTAAACCGTGATCAAGAGGGATGGGTGGCTTAGTCATGCCCCAAACACATTTCATTGTGTGCTCTTGCATAACAAGTTGACAGTTTGGGAAGTCTATCTGTATGTTACATGTCTACTTCAGCATCTTTGAAGTATCAGCTCCTGGGAATGTTCCTGTTCCATACAGCTCTTCGTAGACTGAAGTTTGGTCTACAGCCCTGGTTGGGTGAAGTTTGGTGGATGATAGTCTATAGGACCTTAAGTGCCAAGTATAAAACTAGTCAGAAGCTTGCTTTGCTTTTCTTTTGCTTTATAAAGTCTATGAATTCCAGTGTTTGCAGGTAGACAAAGACTGTTTTGTGTGTCTTTTTATTTTTTTTTTCATGTGAAAGTTCAAACACTTGTAAGTCCCTGATTAAATTCTGAAGTAATTCTGAAAGCATCTTCTCTTCAGTGGCTGACTTTAGACTGCTGTGAAAGTGAGGACCTACTGTTATTTATAATCTCCATCTCCTGTACAGTGATGTATTTGCTAAGTATGAGAGTAGTTCTGATTGGTTTAATTTTCTTTTGATAAAGAACTGGAATGGCTAAGGAAAAACAAATCTATTTTGTTACATTAACAACTTGTATGAGAAGAAAACATAGCATTTTTTGATGGAAAGCTATATGGTCACTTTATTTCCTTCATAATCAGAAATTTTTTTTTTCTAAATTACTTTTGCATGTTTAGTAGGCAAGTTTTTGGTTTTTGTTGGGTTTTTTTGGGGTTTTTTTTTGTTTTGTTTTAAATGGATAAAATATGCTTGTCAAATTAGAGGAAATAGCGAGGAATTGGTTCAGTTATATATCATGGAATTTCACATTTGTTACTTTCCAACATGTATTTCTTCCATATTGTCACTCATTTCTGTTTATATCAAAAAAGGTATATAATATCTAATAACATTTTGTTTTGTTGAAGCTGTTTCTAATATTTTTGTAATCAATAATATTCAGGGTTGCCTCAGTAACTAGAAGAATTTAATTTCATTGTTTTTGGCTGTATGCATTCAGTTCTAAAGTAAATGCTTGTATGCTAGGTAGTAGGGCACTGTAACAAAAGTGGAAGTTTTCCAAAAGTGAGGTGACTGGTTGTTGTTCAGTGATCTGCATCTAGTCATAGTAAGATTTAAGGAGAGTTTCAACATCAGAATCAAAAATAATGCAGAAGTACGTATAAAACATGACAAAAAAGTATTCAGTGTTCCAGTAACATGGAAAAAATGTTACTGGAACAGTAGTGTTTACAACAGTAGTGTTTCCCTCAAAATCAATGTAACATCTTTCTGTGCAAGGTGAAAGAATAACTGAATATTGTATATGCTCTGCAATAGTTAGGTTTAGAAGATACATAAGATGTTTCAGGAGGGAACAGAACACTGGTTTGAATTTAACATTGAGAGCACAGAGGATTGACATGAGGAGGGCAGAGTTTAGACTAATGCTGGGCATTTGAGGAGTCCAAGCTAGTTCTGTTGCAATGCTCTTTTTTTGTGTTTATTATTGGTAGAGTTAACGCTTGTTTCCAGTAACACTGTTTGGATTATAAATCCACTGTAAATAAGCTGTTTAAGTGCTGAACTAGTACTGTTAGTTAGTACTAACCAAAATATATCAGCAGCTGTAGGGTATGCTCTGTAGAACTGGCAGGTAACTTCCAAGCTCTTTGGAGACACCTACATGATGTTAATACTCTGGCTGGTATTGTGCAACTGCTAGAGCAAATTGACAATGAGTACTGCAGCTGTACCTGAAAGTCAGAGTGCTTAAAACAATGTACATTTCTTCAAAACATGGGAAACTTATATGTACACAAAGAAAAGGACATTGGTTTCCAAAATCAGATCGTATTTAGATGGAAAGTAGAGGTATTGCATTCTGTACAATATAGCAGTATTAGTAATACTGGTATTAATTTTTAGAAACTGAAGACAGCAGCTTGCAAGTCTAGTAATTAATTTCCTTACCCAAATACCTGGGAGAGGAAAAAAAAAAAAAAAAAGAAAGAAATGCAGTATGTGGTCTTTTTTACTGCCTAAAGTGGGATTGGGGAACCATTTATGTCTATTAGTTGGGGGAGTACTCTGATGCTGAGATAATTTCATTTGATATTCCCCTTGTTTTCTTAGATGTAAATTTTCCTCTGTTTTTTGTTTAAAATTGTTGGTACCTATTTTCAGCATTTTCGTATGACAGAATATTTTGAAGAGGTGCGAACGACCTATGTAATATATGTTCTGTACTCCATCATGCTACTCAGGATTCACAGCTTCCTTAATTTCTTAGCCTTTAGAGATGATACTGGGTTGTACTTTCTTTGTGCTTACCTTTGTCTTGTATATTTCTTCTCATTTTTTTTCTACCATTATTTTCTTTTTCTTCAATTGAATGTCCTTGCTTCAAGTAGATGTTGTTTAAAACTGCTTTCTTAAGCCAGTAACATTTTTTTCCTCTCTCCTTTTCTGGCTGACATAATAGTATTACCCAGGGAGGTGTTGAATTTGAAAGCAGATCCACTGTCATATTTTAATCTTTTTATGTTCCTGTAACATGACAAGACACTGTTTACAAATAGTCAGGGACATTTGTGTGCTTTACATATGTAAATATTGTTACCACAAACCTAAAAAGGCATTGAGAAGCAGAGATTTTTGGAAATAACTGCATTTTTTGGTTTTGAAACTGTGCTTTTACATTTCTTTTTTAATATTATTAGAAACGTAGCATTGCAATGCACCAGGATATTGCTGTTACTGGAGAGAACTTCTATGGAAGTTAAAGTTAAAGATACATCTGTCAAACTATTTTTGCAAGAGATGAAAACCTACTCATTAAAAATATGGTAGAGAGAGAAGGAAGCTGGGACAGGAGGAGACGGAAAATTATATTCTAAGGATACAGAGCATCAGTGAGTTTGTCAATACATATATGTTTATGTTTTGATGAGAAGACAGCTTCCCTGGCAAGCCAGGCTTTGGACATGATCATCTGCAGCCATTCACTTTAGGAGTAAATAGAACATGGGTGACATACTGGCATGACTCTACTCACCAGTTACAAAACCTTCAGCAGATACTGCTTTCAATTCAAAACCTTTCAGTGGTAAGACCCTATCTCTGGGTTTCTTTTCTATCTGTTCTTTTCTGGGTGTGGTATTTTTGTAGGAATATCAAATGAATGTTTGCGAGTTTTTTGATTAGTGATAACAAACATTACCCATTCAGACAAATTTGAACACTTGGTGGGCTTTTTTTGTTAAGGACTTGCTTCTGGAAAGATCTTAGAAAACACTTCCAGTCATTCAGCAAATGTTTAAATTTTTTTTAAAGGCCCTTGAGTGTTGGAACACAGAATGTCCCTCAGACATTCTTGGATGTTCCAGACCCAGGTCAGAAGCATCTGAGACCCTGGCATGCAGCCAGAAACCCCTGTGGCTTTGAATCTGACCCATGGAACAGTTTACCAACCTTGCAGGAAGAACAAAAAGTCACACAAGTTTAGGTATTGTAGTAGAAGTAGTCACAAAGTGAAAGGAAGGATTTTTGAGTGCTGTACAGGGGGGTTTTAAGCCTTGTATGCAGGGGTCCAAGTTTTGTACATGGGGGTCAGGAGGTCTGAGATGGAGGGATTTGGGTGTGCCCTGTCCTCCTTCTTTCTCCTTCCTAGCCTCCATGTCTTTGGTGATGTTGGCACTCACAGATTGGTCTAGAGTAGAAAGTCACCATTCAATATAGATCATTGGCATTGGGGAAAAAGTATAAACATGTAGTACGTAATGTATGATATAAAAGATAGCACCAGCCCCCTGGGAGGGCAGTGTGCCTTTGTCTGACCTGCTGAACGGGCCACAGCAGTTCAGGAAGAAAATCTTTTAGATAACTTACGATAAACTACCTTGAGACAGGACGACTGAAGACTACTGATTCTTTAAAGGCACGGGTTGGAGGAGAGACTTCTCCATCTTTCAGGGTCACCCCAATCCGGGGGTGAGTCCCGACATTTGAGTACTTCTGATTTCTTAAATACATAAAACAACCCAAATTTTTAATTATCTACTGTTAATACTTTCTAAAATGTATTTGTGCCAAGTGGTTCTGACCTTCTTTTGGAAAAATGCTGTGATATTAGTGTGAGAGAACTGGATGAGTTTGGTTTTTTCCCTCTGAAAAATGTTATTTAAATAATCAATTAGTATTTGTTTGTGGTGACTTGCAGACAATTTATGTGGGTCATCTAAAATTAATAGTAGCACAACTTTTCACATAACAGTATTGCATCATGACATGTTTGAGCTTTTTTAGGGAAAGGGTGTTGTAAAAGATTTTCAATAATTTAGAATCATAGATTATTATGTTAGAAGGAACCTTACTGTGTTTTCTAGTTGGACCCTATGCTTAAAATAGAACTAGTTTTGATTAGGGCTTTCTTTTTATTTAAAGGAAACATGAACTTTAAAAAACATGGTGTTTTATATCTGTTGAAAGGAAATATTAAAAAAATGAAGAAGAAAAAGAAGAAATGAAAAAGATACTAATGTACTAATTAAGTTGTGAAACTTTTGAGGGGGAAAATCTGTAGATTAGTTCTAGAAGTTTCTAAGTTTGTAATTTTTTATAGTGTAAATAGCCCTGTGACTTCAGATCCCAAATTCTTTAGCCTTCAACAATGTGTTACTTGTTCATGATCATCCGATGTCAAAATTTTAAATTGTATAATTTTGTCACTTCAGAGTAGTATAATTCAGGAAAAAATTAATATATGGGAGGAGGTTAAAAAATCCCAAACTACTTGCAATATTGGAGGCCTTCTGGAGGAGTTGCATGAGTAGGTAAATGGTATGTATAATTTCAAATGTGTTTTATCTTGCTGCTTTATCACACATTAATTTTATTTCTCTTTAACATTTAAAGGGAGTATGCTTTCCCATTCATTTCTCCCTGAGAATAGGAATAAAACCAACTCAAACAATTAGCACCACAGAATACAAGTCTGTGTTCCTCTGGTGCTAATAGAAGTTGCTTTTGCCTGAGATACTGTTCTGTTATGAAACTGATTAATAGCTTGTAATTTACTGTATTTGCTGTTAAGGTAGGAGGAAAAATGTGCATGATATGGGATCTAAGGATTTTCTTGGTATCTTATTTCGCCTTTTGTTCTTAATAGTAGACTGTAAATATGTTCTTTCGACTGGGCTTTTTTTTTTTTTTACTTATTCATCTCTTAAATGAAATCCCTATTATTTGTGCTTGGAACCTTTGAAAATTGCATTTAGGGAGGCAAAATGTTGTTTCCTTAGGCCTGCCTTTCCATGATTGCACTATTGTTTAAGGTGTCATAGAGGCTGAACTCTACCAGCATTGAAAGAATTCACAGAAGGCTATTTGAGTTACCTCTCATCTGTCACCTGGGCGTTAATTTGGTACATCATCTGTGTTGTTGAAGGGAGCTGAAGAACTGGATCATCAGCTTGCTAGTGTTGACGGGGGGGGGATGCTATCGCTTTCTGTCCTCCCCCACGTCAGCTTTGTGTTCCTTCCTGTTCTGCTTCTCTGTCCTTTCAGTATGCTGATTCAACTCAATAAACCTCATTAAATTACTCCAAGAGAGACCACAAAGTAGTTTTTTGCCAGACGCTGAGTTAGTTTGTTGAAGGATCTGAGAAATACTAATGCCAGTCAAGTGGAGAAGAGGGCACCTGAGAGCACAAGGAACATGGAACTGGAGTATACTGGAAAGGAGAGAGGCAAGAGGGGATGGGAAATGCAATCTTTTCCCAATGGGAGCAAGCTATTGGGCCAGCTTTAAAAAGTAAATTCACCCTTACAAGTACTTAGAACCTGGTATTGTTGTAATGCTTTTCCTGCTTTGAATTAGATTTTTTAAAGTCTAACAGTAGACTTATCAGACATTTGAGAATTATTCGCTACCATGCCAAATGCACTGTAAAACTGCTAAGAATACTAATTCAGTACTGCTGCTGATCTAATTCCCATGAGCTGACTTCACAGTGAAATTGATTGTACCTTTTTTTTTTTTTAATTCCCATCAAATGTTCTTTGTTCTCATAAAAGAACATTTGCCCTTTACTGCAGGTGAGTATTTGGTTAGGCCTGTGTCCTGACATGGCAAATGTTATGTGAAAGTTTTTAAGACTAGCACTAGAATACCTGCTAACTAAATGTATTTATTCTATGCAAATATTAGCTTGTTTAGAGAGTTGTCAGTTCTGATGCTCTTGAGTATATTCTCCTGACTAACAGCATAGTTCAGAAGAATAGAAGAAGACAATGTGTGGACCAAAAGTTAAAGTATTTTATAGCACAGCCTGAACACTTATGTATTGTATGTTCTTAATCTTCTGACCTTCATAAAAAAAATTACTTAGAACTCATTAGGATATGTGTAAAATAAATTCTTTGCCAAGCCTTCAGGGCGAGGTGTTGCCTAGAAGTCTTTTTGTTCAGAGTTACCATGTTCCAACCAACCAGTGATTCATTAGTGACTTTATCTTTTAATTATTTTGTCCCTTTGCAAAGGAAAGGAGTCCCAAAATACCATAATAACTCTGAAATACAGATCTAAACAGATCTATTTCATTCATGAAATTATGTTACAATGTAAATACCTATTTCTGTGTTACTAACAGGAAGAGAAAAACCTAGCATTCCTGTACCATGAGTGGTCCCATGCAGTTAGCTCTTGTTTGCTATGATTTCTGTAGCTCATCTGTGGCTGTCCAAGTAATATACTAAATTCAAATTAATAGCTCATATTTATAGACACTCATTTGACATGGCAGTCTGACTAAGGAGTTGTACAGCCGCATCACACAGTAAGGTAAGGTGACCAGACTAGTACAAGCTTAAAAAAACACCCCAAACAAGACATGTTTGTCTTGTTTACAGAGAAGGAGATGAAAAGTTTTTAGTTGTTGACATTTCCCTCTTGATCTTTTAGAAGAGATTGAGTTTGCCATACATTGTTGTCAGAACTGAGAGCTTTATGCCTGAGCCTTATGATTTTCCAACAAGTTTTATATGTACATACAATTCTGCTGAGATTTCTATTTAGAATTCCATGTGAGAGGAGAGAAGTTGCATTGTTCAGTAATGATGCATACATGAAAGTAATGTTTTTGGTTCACTTGGCTGCATTAAAATGTTGCTTCAGTTTTTCTTACTCAGTTCAGTTCTTTTCTGTATCTGTGGAGTTGTATTACGGGTAGTATGTTGTAATGAGGTGCATTTTGGTAGGCAGTGTAAAAGAACTAGACAAAGGTAATTATTACTGTCCAGGAGCTGTAACCTGTGTATAAGTGAGGATCACTGATAGGAGTGAGAAGTGGCCAAGCAATCTGTGCTGGTCATAAACTTCTGGGGTGTGCTCTTGCAGTGGGTATATGTTGTACATCAGGTGGCCACCAGAGCCGCTCTATGACTCCCCTCTGCAGCTGGGTAGGGCAAGAAAATGATGTGGCTTGTGGGTTGAGATAAGAGGAGATCACTCACCAGTTACTGTCACAGGCAAAACAGAATCAGCTTGGGGAAATTAATTTAATTGCTGATAAATCAAGTTTGATAGTGAAAAATAAAATCAAATCATAAAACATCTTCACACCGCCCTCCCTTCATCTTGGGCTCAACTTCCCTACTGATTTCTCTACCTCCTCTCCCTGGTTGCCATAGGAGGATAGGGAAGGAGCATTGTGGTCAGTTCATCATGTGTTTTCTTTACCACTCATTTCTCTTCATGTTATTCCCCTGCTCTCACATGGGGACCCATCCACAGGAAACAGACCTCCATGGACTTCTGGCAATGTAAGTCCATCTCATTGGGTGAAGTCCTTGGGGAACCAAGTGCTACAGTGTCTGTCTTCCATTAGATCATAGGGGTCCTGTCAGAAAACTTCTCCAGTGTGGGCTTCCTTGTCCATGGGGACACAGGTTGCCAGGAGCCTGCTCCAACACAGGCTCTCTGTGAGATGATGTTTTACTTCAGGGCCCATCCATCTGTTCCAGTGGGGGGATCTTCCACAGGCTGCAAGAATATCTCCACACAGGTGCTTGGAGAACCTCCCTGAGATTCTTCTTCACTGACCTTGGTGTGTGCAAAGTTGTTCCTCTCACCTGTTCTTGCTCCTCTCTTGGGCTGCACTTCTTGTGCCAACACTCTTTCTCCATCTTAAATGCATTATCCCAGAGGTGCTATTGTGGTTGCTGATGGATTTGGCCTTGGCCAGTGGTGGGTCCATCTTGGAGCTCACTGGCTTTAGCTCTGTTGGACATGGGGGACGCTTCGGGCATCTTCTCAAGAGATGCCACTTCTGTAGTCCCCCAGTACAAAACCCTTTCCACCCACCTGGAACATCTCTGCGCACATGTACTGAGGTCTTAGACTCACTGTGTACAGATAAAGGACTGTTTTAAGTAGTGTTTAAAGGGGAACAATGTGGTTCATTTTGTATTAGCAGCTCTTAAGAGGCCTAGAGGACACATCTTATGCAAGTATTGTTAATTTCTTGTGTTTTAAACACCCCATGTTTTGCTTTCCAGTATCTTTGTTGGGTTTTCTTGTTTGCTGTTCCATTTTTTGAATACATGTGAACTTTGAACTTGTTTGCTGTGTATGTTTTATCTGTGCTTTTAGTTTAATTAGTTGAATGAGCTCAGCTCTTCTCTAAACAGCCATTTTAAAAACTACCCAAATCCAGACAATAACCTTGGCAGTGCATCAGCATACACTTCAATTCCCTGTCTTCAGAAGCCTCTTTGGAAAAAAATGGACACTTTTTATGTACTCAGTAGGTGGTCAGTTGCTGTGTTGTTTCCAAATAAGTTACTATTTAATTTACTTGTTTTTATCTTTTTTAAATCTTAGGAGGTTAGACAGATGTAATGCTGGATCCAGCACTTCCCATGCTAGTCAGTATTAACTAATTTACTTATGATATCCTCCCTCTCTATCTAGATTTTGTGTTCTCTTAGATGATTTCTGCCCTAGCAGTGAAATATGCTTTTAATCTGTGTGGGAGAGTCTGGCTTTGGTCTGTTACTGCTACAGTAATGCAACTGATTTTTTATTTTTTTTTTCTGCAAAGGTTAGGATTATTGATAGCAATGCAGTCATGCAAACAGCTGGATATCCTGGCAAGTATGAATCTCTTAACTGTGATGGGTGACATTTAAGTACAGGACCACATGTTTGTAGGAGTGAGAAAAGCAGTTTGTCTGTAGTGAAGATTTCATGTAATTGAGACTTCTGCTTATTGTCAGGACATGTAGGAGTATATTTGTTTTTAACAAGGATTTCTTTTGTTTGGTTAAAGAGAAACCGTTATAAGCATGTTCTAATGCCAAAAAAAAAGTTGCCTTCTAAGTTCAGTTGCTAGAATTTTGCATGCAGATCTTATATGTTCTCTACCTTTACTTCTTTATAACTCATTGTCTGAATGTCGTTGCGGATTACTGCCAGTGCATCATCAGGAGGGTTGAATATTTTACTCTTAAGAATGCTGTTCTCTGGACAAAGGATGGAGTATCTGAAACTACTCTATCTGCAGTACTGTACTTCTTTCTGACACCAATTATCTGTGATTCTACCTATGAAATTGAATATGCTTCAATTTGAATCTTTAGAACTCTTCTTGGAAATGGCAGGTAATACTGTCAGGCTTCTGACAACCTAAATTCATTGAAAAATAGGGTGTTCTGTAGTTATTTCTGAAGTATGAAGGAATTTAAGAAGATACTGAAGAAATATCGTTATGACTGATTTTATCTAGAAATGGTTGTGTGTCATATTGCAATGTTTTTATAAAATACACCAAAAAAATAGGAGTGACATAGAAGTTTTGGGAGTATTAGCAGAGGAAATGTAAGACTTTATTCTTCTATGATTAAACTTCAGATTATGCACCCAGCTGCACATAATTACACTGTCTGTTGTAATGCTTTTAAAGCTTTTTGAACAAAATTTAAAAATACAGAAAAAAATCTTTGTTATATAGTTCAAATATATGTGCTGTTAAATTTTTTTTAAAGTTTTTCCTGCTGATTAGAGTGTATCTGCATAATAGTTGCCTGAAATATATGGATTCATTTAGTTGTGAACAATGTAACATCTGTGAAACATGATTCTTAAAATAAATGCAGCATTCAACGGGTATAGAGCTAATCAGGCCTGTACAGGATGTTACTCTACTCTCCTCCACCCACTTCTTTAAATAATGTAATTAAAATATTGTGAAAGTCAAAAATTCATACTGAAACCATTGAAGTAAATGAGCAATAACACTGAATGTCTGTGCTGAGAACTAGTCTTCACTGGGGCATAAAACATGCCACAAAAATTTTTAGTGTATTTTATGCCAACACCTTGAAAACTACCTGGCTTTAATGTTCTGGGTTGGTCTAGACACTTGGCTAGGTACTCATTTAGTACTGCCTGTGTGAAAATGGGAGCATACAGAATGAAACTACCTGTGGATCTATGGAGGGTGTGGTTTTCATTTTGACATTAATTCTGTACTAGTCCCAGCATCCCAGGTATCTAGTAGTCTGAATACTATCTGGGTGGCAGCCAGGTAAAAAAAATGCTTCAGCTTACTTTGATCTGGGGCAGGAAAGCTCCATCAGACTGTGTTGTAATGGGAGGTGCTCTGTGCAGCCAGTTTTACATCATCTGTTTCCTGTGTCAGTGCCCCTTCCTGACTTATGGCAGTGAAACACCTGGACTCTTCATCAGGGTTAAAAGCCTCCATATAGAAGTAGAATCAAAGCTGTTGATCGTCTGTTCATACCACTCTGGGTTGTTGAAGTCTTGGTGGTTGGTACACGCTCCAGTTCCAAAATGTGAGAGAGAATAATTCTGTATTCCTTTAAACCACTTACACAGGATTATTTAGGTCAGAGAAGACCTTTAAAACCATCAGGTCCAACCATTAATGTAGCACTGCCAAGCCCACCACTAAACCATGCTCCTAAGTGCTACATCTGTGCATCTTTTAAATACCCCCAGGGCTGATGGCTGAGCCACTTTGCTGCACAGCCTGTTTCAGTGCTTGATAGTTCTTTCTGTGTAGAAATTCTTCTACTGTCCAATCTAAACCTGACACTATTTGAGGTTTTTTCCTCTTGTCCTGTCACTTGTTACTTGGAAGAAGAGATGGATCTCCACACAGCTAAAAAAAAATCAGTTAAAAAAGCCGGTCACCAGTAAGACAGACTCTACATTTGCATTAGGCAAGATTAGGGAAGAGGGTTGGCAATGGTATTTCCAAGTGATGTATAGCTATACTGTCTTTTTCCCCTTTGTTTAATAAACTCAGAGTTAGCTTTTATAGTTTGTATAGTTCAGGTGACTTTTCCTAGAAGCTGATCTACTCATATTGGGGAAGATTGGATATTTGCTTAAATACACCTTTTCAAGTGGATTTTAAGTAAGCTACTGTACCATTTTGAGAAGTGCTGTATCTAGAAATCCCATTTAGTTTTTTACAGGTCTTTCACTCTCTCTCTCTCTCTCTCTTCTGTTGAGGAAGCACACATTGCAATGGGATAGTATAGGTTTTATGCTTCCTGGTTCCTTGGTAGCTGGTAGGGTGAGCAGCTATTTTTAAGCAGAAGGAGTAACAATATTTTGATTTATTTAGGCTAATCTTGTAAAACTTATTCTCTAGACAATTCACCAGTTCCGTGAAAGGCCCCTTAGGGCTTTTCTTGTAATGAGTGTCCCAAAGCTGAACGCAGTATTCAAGCTTTATGTCCGAGGTTAGTGTTAGTGTGAAAATGGAGTGTGAATAGATGGATGGGTGCAATGAGGCTTTATGTAACAAGTACTCTCAGGCTGATTACTTTCCTATCTGTTTTGAAGAATTGAAGAATACCCCTATTGAATAGCTCATTGATCTTTGCATTAAACCAAGTAAGATTAAACTCTTTGGTTTCTAAGTAATTTTCTTGTTTTGTTACATCTTTTTTGGAACTGCAGAATAGATGAAATTTTGTTACCATTTTCATTCAAAAAGCCCTCATTAGTAATAGGATTCTGTTTGCGTCATTGCCATAGGGATGAAGAATGGAAGTTTACCTTGTGTTAATAGTTAAAGAATAAATATATATATAATTCTATAGTAACTGGTTATGAATAACCTGCCCTTACTTCTGTGTTTGTTTTTTTTAATTGAAGGTTTGGTATTTTTGAAGGAGTTGAGAATTAGGATTTGATTTAGGTTTTGGGTAACCCCCGCAACAGACTAACACAGGCAAGACCAGAAAGTTACACCCATTTACTCACCTTTTGTATGCACAGGAATGTATTGATAATTCATTCTTTTACCCCTGCTATTTTCAGTGATAGACATGATTTTTTTGGAACAGCCGAAAAACAGTTATAAGTAGCTAGTAGTTTTTTGTGTCCTTGAGATGTCTTTGTACTATTCTGATAGTCATAAAATGGGATTGGTCATCCATTTCTTGGCACTTTCACTCCAGCTTATGCAAAGTTGTGCCCATCTACCGAAATATCAAAACTACTAATAGGCCTTAAGAATGATTGGTGAATAAAAAGGAAGAAGCCTTTGTTCTGTCCCTGGAATAAACGTACCTAAGATTCCCCTTTAAATGATATTTAAATGATTACACTTTCTTGAATTGTCATTTTTTGTTGCCCTTTAGAATTTGTATCCTAGTGGAATATTAATGTTTCACAATGAAACAGAGGTGCAAATTTATTTAATAGTAAGATACTAATAGCCTAAGCAACTAAAAGGAAATTGTCATGTACTGGTAGAGTTGCTCCTTTGTGCAATGGGTGGCTTGAGAAGAAAGGTTTAGTGGCTTGATGGAAGGCTAATTACAGCTTTGGGACTGCAGAGGAATTTCTGATTGTGCTCGGGGAAAGTAGGAGGAAGCTGGTGTATGACAACTCTGCTTTTAGGCCCTAGTCACATGGAAGTGGAGCTAAGGAAGATGATGCATTCTTAGACTAGATGGTTGAAACAAATAGTGAATTGGAATAGTGTGTGAGATTCATAGGGACTTAAGGCATGAATCCAAGAGTATCTGGGTTTCTGTAGTTTCAGGTTATGTTATGTGTGTCTAAGACTGGAAGTTAATAAAATGCTGGTCTTACAGACTGCAAGCCTAGTGGTTGTGTTGTCAGTGAGAACTCCAATGCTACAAAATACTGTGTGCTACTGGGAGAGTAGAAGAGCATAGGCAATGACTTTGTGATAAGAACAATTGTCTATGTGAAGTTGTTTAAGTAACAAAACAGTTTGCCTTGTGCTGAAGTTTCCTCCTTGTGAGGATTTTCACATGTTTTTTATGTCCTCTCAGACCTTTGTTCTCTGCTAAACCTTATTAAGGGAAAGCTCCTCCTGTCTTTTCATAGAATCTGACTGTTACTTTAATGCTGAATGTATAAATAAAGCCGCTACGAGCATCTCTGCATTCTGCTCTGTGTTCTCTCTAGCCTTCTTTAGTGCTTCAAAGGTGGAGCTGCAGAGATGTTCTAAAACAAACTTTCCATTACGAAGAAACAAATTTTTCATACCCATTCTGGTAACTGCAACACAGTTCATTATAGAGAGAGATGTCGTGGATGGCTTAGCATCCAACTTCAATGAACAGATAGAAGATAGGATGTATTTACAACACAGTGTTACTAATCTTTAAGTTTAAATAAACTTGGACTGTGAATATAGGCTTTTGAGATCATAATATAAAGGGCAAGAGACTTTGACTTAGAAAATTATATGAGGGAAATTAATTTCAGATAATCTTATCTTTGTAAATACAGTAAGTACTCCACATGTCTAAATGAGATTAGTTTTTATTAAACAAGTAAAATTTTTTATTAGACATGGTAAAAGGTTTCCAGCACCATGTGAAGTCTGCTCAGGCAAATGCCCAAAATAGATGCAAAATGAGCATATACAATAAAAAAAAAACACACATTGTAGCTAGTTTGTACAAACAAGTGAATTCTCTGCTTCACAATAACTAAAAGAACAGACAGACTTTGATGTTGTATTTTCTTATATGAATTTAAGTAGTTTTATACTAACATCTAAGTATTTTTAAAGATTATAATGCTTAGGTAATTCCTGTTGTAAAAATAAAATGAGATAAAGGTTAATACATTTGAAGTTCTGTAATTGAACTTTCTAGGAAGTTTTGTTTCATATGGGTTACTCTCTGTCTGAGGCCACATGATGTAGTGGGGGCTGTGTGTATCCAAAGAACAGACTGACAAAAAAACCCGCAAAACCCAAACACTAAAAATTCTAAAAAATGTAGGAAGTTGAAAATGCAGCTTCTCTTTTTGTCTCCTTGTCTATCACTCAGTTTTCCCCTGCTCTGTTACCCAAAAGTGGGAAGTGTCTGAAGTAGCATACCTGATCTACATTATTAATTGTTGTGCTCAGTTGCTTTTTCTGTTGTCTTTGTGCTCATATTCATTACCTTCCAGAAATCTTCGAAAATTAAAAAATCAGTCTCAGTGTTGCTCAGTTAAGGTTATCAGAGATGTGCTCATACTTAACTGGCTGAATTGAAAATGTGTTTTGGGGGCTAAGATTGTTTTGTTTATTTGTCTGGTGATTTTGTGGGAAGGGGAAGATGATACAAGATGATAGAGTAAAAAAAGTTTTTTAAATTGCTTTCACTTTTATCAGGAATGTTCCAATATTTTCATTAAAACTCATACTTTTTCTGCAGCTTCTGGAAAAACATAAGAATACAGAAAGCATGGTAGAGCTCCTTGAACTGTACCAAATGGAAGATGAAGCCTACAGTAATCTTGCAGAAGCCACCACGGAGCTCTACCAGTACTTACTGCAACCATTCCGAGATATGAGGGAGCTTGCGATGCTTAGAAGACAGCAGATAAAGGTAGAGTCAAGGCAACTGAGATACTTACTATTTGGGAAGTTCTGCTTTTTAGTTTCTGTTTACTAATTCTGTTATGCAGTATATAAAGTGATATTTTTCCACTAGATGCTGACCCTGTTTTTCTGGGCTCTTCACTAAGATGAGTGCTTTTGATGAGTGAGAGTGTGTGACATATGTAGCTAAACACCACCTGTTTATCTTACTGTCTTACCCTTCAAACACATGGCTGAATTAAACAGTTCAAAGTTAAAATTTTGTGGTTGGGAATATTGAGTAATATATAAAATACAAAGAAATTGCAGTATTTATACTGTTGTTAATTCTAGAAGATTACCTCAGGAAACTAAAATGAAAAGTAATTTTCTGTGCAATCTGGTGAACTGTGAAAAGTCAGTAGCTTTTTTTCTGATGTTGCAAAAGACTTAAACACATGGAGCCATATTAAAATACATACTTTGTTGTAACACTTGGGCAGTATATTTTCCTAAGAGCTAAAAAAGCTATCTGAAGAATACTCCATTTTGTTAAATTTGTTCCAGAATGAGTATGTTTGTTATATTTGAAAGTAATTCTAATCTTGAATGCTTAGCCAGAACTAACAAATGTTATCTTTATTGCATCTTGGATGTACTTTTGATAAAACTATTAGTTCCTGTGCAGATTATTAAGACTACAACCTTCTGATTCTAAGCAAAAATTTTATTTCATTTAACCTGTATTGTAAATGTCATTTTATTTCAGCTTGATACCTTATTCAGTTAGCTAACATTTTTTTTACTGTTTTCAGCTTAAAAATATTGTTCCTCTCTGGTTTTGAGAAAAATGAGTGAGGCAAAAGGATTTATGATATACTAGTTTTATTTTGACATATTGCTGTGTGCCTAAAGTAATTTTTCAGAAAAATCATCAATCTTGAACGAACTCAGTTTTATAATGTGATGATGTTTTAACTAAAAGTGCTTTTTCTTCTCTTGAATGATGTTGTTGCACAGAGAATTGGCATGAATATTTTTTTCAGATGTATTATACAGTTGAAGCCTATAATCACTTCATTTATTAAAATGCTTTCTTCAAAGCATGGTGAAATAATTCCCATTTATTTGGAATTTGTAGTAGAGAAAAAGATGATTTGTTTGTTCTTTTGTCAAATAAGAGAAGTAAACATTGCAATAAGTAGAAATACATATTAAGAGTTATGTTGTGTTTTGCTTTGTTTTGATTTTTTTTAAACCTCAGTAATCTCTTGAATTCCAGTTTTAAAATGCATCATTTAATATTCTTCCTGAAAAATTAGTCTTGATAAACTTCAGAGATGTGTTCTGTTGTTGATTATTTTAGTAATACATAATTTCTTCTAATGTACAACATTGTGTTCTCTTCCTAACTTGGCAATTGGTGAGTTAAAAAACTTGGTCATCTGTATAATGCAGTAGAGAAAGATGCCATCTCTTGTTTTTCCTTTCATTGTTTGAGAGAAAGCAGTACTTGTATCTATGATGACAAAACATATATTATACTGGGTAGCTAGGGTTGAAGAAATGTTTTATAAATAGAACTTGTGCATGAAATGGTTTGTATTAACTTGCTGCATATGTTTTTCTGGCAGGCTTTAATGTTTCAGACCTTTTCTGTATTAGGTATCTGTTTCTAATTTGTGGGGAAGTTGTTTTTGTTTGGATTGGTTTTTTGTTTTGTTTTTTTTTTTTAAAGAATTTGGGAGGTTTTAAGTTTTTTAATCAGATTAATTTGTCAGTTTTCACAGTGAGTTTAGAAGGAAGGTAATTACATCACCTGTAACCTTTGGGAAGAGTGTTTTCTGATTTTGGAGCAGGACATAAAAATTGGAATATATGTCATCTGGTGATAAATTTCTGCTGTTCTGTGAGATTTTAAGGAAGAGACAAGCCTATAGGAGGCAAGGGAAAAAAAAACAACTAAGTTCTGTCTTCAGTGGAAGCTTACTAGAGAGGGACATCTGTATTGTACCCAGATTCCTTCTTTTGGAAAAAAGCCACCAAACAACAAACCAAACAAATCAGAATGAAAGTTCATAACAAGGTTACAAACCATGTGGAAGCTTGGAAATGTAGATTACTGCTGCCCATTATAGACATGACAATCTTGTTTAATTTTATATTTTGATCATACACTAATTTTTCAGGTGTATTTTGCTTCATTTAGTGTAAAGGATGGAACATTTAGGTGTAAAGACTCAAAACTATGAAGTAATTAAATATTTCTGGATTTGAAAAGCAGTATGAAAAAGGTATAAGATCATGGAAGGAAAAAAAGCTGGGTTATTATGAAATGAAACAATGTGTTCAGTAAGTGATACGCTTGGTTTTTTTTGGGCTTCTAGCATCGGAAACCTGGTTTTGTTTATATAAATGCTCTTTATATGTAAGTGCTGCTCAAATCCATGGAGACTTCCCTCCAAGCATGTCAGGATGCTTACCAGATACCATGCATTCTTGAAAGAGCTGAGCATTGCCAGCACAGCTATGTCTTGGACTTAAATCGTTATATGTATGATACGGGAACAGCCCTGCTTGCCCCAAGGCCTTCATGAGGGACACAGAAATAAAACACAACTTGTAGTGAATGGTATTACCAAATTGAATGGTATTATCAAATATCAAATGGTATTATCAAATTTAATCTCATTTCAAGATTAAAATATGAGATGCACTTATTAGACATACTCAGTGTGTTTAGTATGACTGCATTTTGTAAGGTAAATGTGAAAAGTTGTATTGATAAGCCAGCCAAACAGTCTTTATGTTCACTGAATGCTGGAGAAGGCATAATAAAGGACTTGAAGACAGTATTAAATTTTTTATATACATAAAAGCTGGGCTGGATTTGTATGGGCATTTTCTGATTTAATTATGGACTGTTGCTGGTTTAGTTGTAATAATATGTAAAGACATTCAAGCAGTGAGTTTTAGCATGTTATTTCACTATATGCATTATTGGACCTTTTCTTCTGATTTCATCTTTTCTTTCTGATTTCATTGCATATTATATAGGCATCAGGCAAGTGAAGCCTGATACTCAAATACTGTGTTACATCTTTTGGGCTGTCAGTATATTCTTCCAAGAACTGGGAAGACAACTGTGAACATAAAACCACAGGACAAACAATGTTCATAGATTAATCCGGCATTAATGTTGGATTTTAAATGGAATTTAAGATACTCTTTTTGCTAAGAATCAGACTACTTGGCAACTAAGAAAGGGTGTTAAATTTTTGATTCTAAAAATATGTCAAATTTATGCACACAAATTTTTCCTTAATCAAAATAAATACTTTTCCTGTGAAAATTTGCATATTTTTGTGCGTGCAGAACACACATTGCCACATCAGAAAGGTTGGAGGTAGTAGTCATCAACAGCTGGAAATAAAAATGCTAAGTGTTTCTGAAATTTGGAAAAATCAGAGTAGGTACCTCTGTTCTGATGTCTTTGATTTCAGAAAGTAAAATCTAAACTTTGTGAGATCGTCCATGTATAGTGCTGTGTTCTTCAGAAAGTATGTAAGGGAGCAACGCGACAGTAATTGATACCTGGCTGTAGAACTACTGGCCAGGCTACTGTGGTCAAGCTTTAAGTCCTGTAATACTAAGACATGAAGGTTTCTTTGATACAGGGTACCAAATCTGGTTAATTAGAAAGGACAAAAAAAAAAATTGTTTTAAAAAATTATTTCATGGGCTAAACCCCAAAGCCTTTTTTGTCTGTATGTCTATGTTCACCAATCTTCATACAGTCAAAGAAACTACCTTGCTACTTAGAAGTTTTATGACCTTGTAGTTGTGGACAGTACTTCAGTCATGATGAGTAGGCACCGGATTTGTTCAAATGCCAAGTGAAATCAGTGGGAGGCCTTCTCTTTTCATGCTTGGGTGTTTTTTGGCTGTCCTTGATATTGGACTAAAGATAAAATGTAACAAATTGCTTCACAGCCTACATGTAGATGCCAGCAAGACTTCAAAACATGCACTCTTGAAGGTCTGAGTTGAGCTGGTTTTGCTTAACTGGAAACTGATACTGTCTCATTATGGGTTAAAGCTTAGAGACACCATTACATGTCAACTCATCTCCAGGAAATGAGAACATTGAAAACTTACTGTATGTTTAATATATTAAACATACTTGTAGCTTCATTGCTTACAGGTTAATTCTTTTTACTTGCATGTTAGTTCACGTGAATGTGAAAAGATTTTAATGACTTCAGACACCTTAATATCGAGGTCTAGCACTGGAAGGTACAGATTAGAGCAGCATATATGTTGATGATTCATAACATCCTGCTTTTAAAAATTTTGGAATCTTATATTAGTCTGTCCGAAAGTTTGCTTCCCTCTCAAGCTTGCTTATGCAGATTCTGGTGTATTAAAATAAAATCCTAGCTCAACTATGTGTGAATTCCTTTGTTTAGTATATGATGGTGAATTGCAGTAGTGAACTTTTTGACTAATTTAACTGTGATTTATGCAAAATTAAGTATTTAGAAATAAATTACACTGTATTGAACATGTAAAATTTTGGTTAAAAAATAGTTTAATGAAGTATGAAACAAGTTCAAGGGAGAAGAAACTTAGCGATGAGAACAGCTGAAAAACTGAGAGAATTACTTTTAAAGGTACTTACAGAATATCTTTTTTTGAAAAGTCTCTAATCACATAAGGATGTTTTGGAGAAACTGTAAAACATCAAAGGATTTTTAACTTTTTTTTTTAATCTATTTGCAGGTGAAGGTGTGTCCTCACATCATTAGGAATAATACTTAAATAAACATAGCTTTTGAAAAACCCGTAAACTGGAGAAGAAATCTGAGTTTATGCAAAATGGTCAGAAACTTCAGGGAAATTATTGCTTGCTTATTTGAGAATATGATGCAATATGGTGAATTATGCTAATTGTCTTTATAGTTTGATTCAAAAGGATTGTATGTCAGTCTCTGTTTACAGTATGGACTATAAATCCTCTAGACTATTATATGAACTCAGAATAGAACATTTTGCTGACTTAAAGTCAGGACTTTATGGACTTCCCCCCCAAAAAAATAGAAAAAAGTTCCAAAGAGTCGATCTGATAGAAAGCAGGCTGGTACCCTAAATCATTTACTGAAACTTAGTTCCTGGTAAGAGGTAGCTGACTACAAAACTGTGGTGTGTATCTGATTGGTTAAATCTGCTTGTCTGCAAAATGAATAGAGTACAAGGTTGCTCTAGGTATTCAGCTATAAAAGTGGTTAATAAGACTTGTAAGAAAAATTTGATTATGTTAGAATGCTGAAAGGACTATTGTTTAGTGTTTTTAAAAGTCGACGTACAAAAAGCTGGTTTGGATTATAAAATGGTAGGTGAAATTTCAGTAACTAAAAATTAATTCATATGCAGAAGGTTGATGACAACCTCCAAAAAACATATATGCATATTTGTGTGTGCCTAATTAACTAACTACTACTCTTGAGGAAAAATGTGTGAGATTTATCTTGAGTTTGCTGCCAAACGTAGCAAAATGGCACTTTTGCCAAGTGCCAAATAGAAAACATCATACTTTGGTATACATCCATAGTATATTTGCATCTTGAATGTCACAGTTTTAGTTTCTTCCTCTCAGAAACATAGCACAGTTTCAGAATAATGAGAGTATGGAACGTAAGGCTGTTTCTCTACTAAGCATCATCAGTGCTAGGCCCAAGTAAAAGAATTGGATAGCCTTAGTTTGGAAAGCATGTGATTAATCAAAGATCAGAAGGATAAAGAAATCATGAATGTTAAGGGGTAGAAAGTAGAGAAAATAGTGGTACCTAAGTGAACCTGTGGTGCTTTAAAACAACTTACAAATAAAGCAGAAACAAACTCTTAATACACCTTTACATGCTTTGTGGCAATAATTTCTACAATTTAACTGTGGACACGAAATATATATGTGTTCAGAAAGAGACTCATCACTGGTTATTAATAATTGAGATTAACCGTCAGCTTAGGGTGCCTGTAAAAGAATTTGGGAGTTAGTGATGTATCTGTACCTCTTCATTTTTTTTTCCTCAAGTGCTAGTAATGGAGAAAATAGTGCAGAAAAATGCAGAATCAGTGTGTCCATTCAAAAAGCCATCTTGATGGAACTTTGAAAGGCTGGTGAACATGCAGGAAATACTAAATTTTGTGTCCCTGAGGATTAGAGTCAAGGAGGGGGAAACCTAGAAATGTATGTTGTTTTGGTTTTTTTCCCCTTTGCAGTGTTGGAGATAGGGAAAGAGGGAAAAGGAGGAGACTTTGATGCAATGTTATTCAAACTGTCAGGTCAAGGAGAGGGACTGAAGGCATTCAGAGGTTGAAAAATTCGCTGAGTCTAAAGTTTACAAAAAGATGTTTTACCTGAATATCTAAATTGTTTGAAATCTAGTACTTTTTAGTACTTCTTTTTTAGTAGTGCTCTGGGAAAAAAACCCTTTTTGTGAGCTTGCGTCATATTTTTCTGACTTCATACTGAAACTTATCAGGCTTTATTTGCTAGTTGTTACAGTTATTTCCAGTATCTACATTCATGGCTATTTCTCTTTTTTCAGTATATCTGTATATAAAAGATGTCAACCATATTTTGATGAACTCTTGAAATATATGCTTAAGATTTTGTCTGTCGCATATATTACATTTTTTTTAACTGAAGATTTAAAAATCCATCCAATCATTTTCTTCCACAAACAGAATCTAGAATGTCTGGAAACAGACATTCTGTAACAGACATTGCACTTGTCTTTGAGTTAACTTGGCTTAAACAACATTTTCAAATAACTAGTAGAACATGTCTTCTTAAAAATATTTTTTCTGAAAAATAAAAGCTTTCTTTTTGAAGGTGAACTCTGTTTTAGTCTAGGTCTCAGTCAGTGAAGCTGAAACATATAGAAAGGTTTTATGCTATACAGATGAATGAATAAGGTAGGCGTAATGCTGGGTACACTGTTTAGCTTTAATTGCCAATATAAAATATTGTAGCTTAGTGTTTTAATACATAAATTCTTTATGTGTCTTGGGAAGAAGTACCAGTTAAACAAACCCAGTCTTTCCTCTTATGCTTGCCCTAACCTGAATCTTCTATGATTTTTCTCTTCTGACTACTTCTTAGTTTTTCCACATTCTCCGTCATTCTGGCAAAAACATTCACGACTGCACTTCGCAGCAGAGTGACATTACTGTTCAGTCTTCTTTCTGTATGTCCTAACATCTTGTTACCTTTCGGTTTATTGCTTCCTTTACAGTCTTGACTGAATTGTATATGTTGTTCTCCTGTGTTTTAAGATAATCAAAACTGCTGCAGTTTGTGTTTTAGTCCAGGTGCCGGATATTTTGAGGAATCTAGACTATGCAAACTAAATGGGTTCTTATGTATTAGCATTGAAGTTCATGTCCATATTTCTTAGGGTAAAACTGTAAAGCCCTTTTCAAAGTTGAATGCTTTCACCTAATATATGTAGAGCTGTATGTACAGAGTTATAACTTATTTGGGGAAAGAATATTGGGTTTGTGTTAACAGCTGGGAGCACAGTTAAATTAAAAACGTCAACAAGAAAGTAAGACTAATTTTGAGAAGTCTCTGACTAGATGCTGAAATGCGTGTTTTCTGGCTATGTCTAGCAGGCTGTGGTTGGACTTGCTTGTTTGACCTCTTGGAGAAGGCAGATAGCTGAGCCTTTGGTCTGAAAGACGCTTTTATGTATAAAGCTATTTCCGTTTTGTGTTTTGCCACTGTCACTCCTCACTGCACTACTCACTCAGCTTACTGGTTTTTTTGTTCTTATAATTAACTGACCTGCTGTTACATGTCACATTTTTCTCCTTTTCTACCTATTACAAGTCCATCCAGGAGAAGGATAACAAAGGGAGCTAGAGAGATGTGACATATCCCTGCCTAAGTTATTACATGGCCTGGGCCAAATCTTACTTCTGTCAATCTTGTCCATTATCCAGAAAAAAACATGGAAAGTATTAAAGACCTTCACTTAGTAGATGTATAATATGTGTGTATCCCATTGTTTCAGGCCTGTTGCTCGTATTTTCTCTCAATATGCTTGCTTCAGTCTCTTCAGAACTTAACCATAATTTGCCAACTGTTCCAGAGAAGGATATTTCCAGTACAGCATTGCCTCTGTTGATTCATCCTCATTTGCTTATGGGCTAGTTTAGGAGCCTCCTTTCAGTTTGTTTTCTCTGAAGAATTCATTTGTTCTCCTTCAGAAATATATCAATACAGCATTGAGGTGTGTTCTTTTATGTTCCATTAGTCTGAAGCAATTGCTGATGAAAGTAGGTGTTTGTGCAATGTGTTGAAGTTAATGGCTTCTGCTGTTTCTAATCCCTTCTTCTGTGTTTTGCGACAACCACTTCTGTGAAAGCTGTCATAATTTTCTTAGCTTCAAAGCATCATTTGAAGTAAAACTTGTAAAACATGAAAGTCTGCAAAAGCAAGTTTCATCATTGGGGAAAAAAATCATAGCAAATCTTACCATGAAGCTTGGATTCCTTTCCAGGAGAATATAGGATTTTAAAAGGAAGAATAGCTGGATTGTTTTATTGATAAAGTGATGAGTAGAAGACTAACTGTAGATTTGGCTTCTCATCTAGTTGTGAGATGAGAGGTTTTTCTGTAGATCAGGCTTTCTTCTAAACTTTTGAGTCCAAATGAGCAATTCCAGGCCAAAAGCTCACTTTGAAAAAATATTAGGTAACTGCAGAGCCTTTTAGATTAGGAAGAAACTTCAGCTGCATTAGAGCTTCTTAATTTTTAACTAAAAATATTAATTTGAAACTAGATACACAATTTCACAAGAAATGTCATTAGATGACAGCACTTTTTAATTATTCTTTGCCTTCTTTTAGTCATATTTAGCATGGGTAATAGTAATTTAAAAATTATTTGTTTAGTCTCTAAAATGACATCTCTTTTATGAGCTATAAAAACTGAAGATGCTTGCATCATAAAGGTGAGCAAAATCAAGCATACAGATTATGCACATATTGCAAACAATAATGGAATGCAGAAGCATGTAAGAGCTTCCTTTAATTCCATAATGAGAGTTGTTGTCTTACATCAAGGTGATTAATTATTGAAGAGAATATAGAAAACAAAGTCTTCAAGACTCACAAGCCTGTTCATGTTGATGTTTAATAGTCCATGGCTACTCCCTTTTCCTTTTTAAATTCTTAGCTAGGACAAAATGAGGGAGTGGTCACTTCTGTCCTGGGGGTGTTTGCAGGTGGGGAGAAAACCTCCCATTTCATAAACTTCCAGCTCCAGAGGCATGTTCCTTATCTTTACTCCCCAACTTTTCCCTCTATTGCAGCTGTAGTCTTCATTTAAGCTCTTCCCCCCCGCATGGGCTTACTTTCTATTTCCTGTGATAACATATGCTATGAATAATTTCTCTCTTATATAAATGTACCACAGTCATATTATTTAAATGGAATATTATGATTTAATATATATTTGTATCGATTTTCTCTAGTGACATTTTGTTGGACTCTGAGATATAATGCCCAGGCGGCTGTTTGACAAGGGGGACCATATATATTTCACCCCCATGTCTCAGTTCTTCATTTCTGTTTTTCTCTGGAGATTCTGTGTCCTGCCTGGAAAGGATGATAAGCATAACTTTAATTAATGACCAGTAGATTACAGTAATTCTCTAGCTAGGTTGCACTTGAGAACTGGTAATTCTTCTAAATTGTTGGTGCTGTCAGTATGGGCACTCATAATATGGCTGTCTTTTTTTAATATGTTTTCCCAAAGTATGCCAGGTGCATGGCTAGAGGTATCTTTTTGTCTGCCCTCTGTCTTCTAGTTTGTCATAGTTACTTGGTTTTGATTATAAAGGATGACCGTAATTACCTTTGGAAAGGTTGCAATCACTATTTTCTTTCCTACTGCAGTTTTCTTGATTGTTTCTTTTTAATAACTATTTTTCATTTTTACTTTTTGATGGCAAAATTGAATCAGGTGGAATGAAGTGGCTGGATGGCAAGAGATTGGTTTTCCCACAGGGAGCATTACATCGCCTTCAGGTCAATGGAGTGACTCTCAAAAGGCCATGGGGCATGTATACGTCAAGCAAACCCAGCAGAGCAAGCTTGGGCAGGAACATCTCAAGCCTGAAGTGAGAAATAGGGAGCAGTAGCCAGCTAGATCTGAGGCACCAAAGGAGCTCCTAAAGTTTGCTGCCACTCAGAAAGTCATTGACCTAATAGAAACACAGGTGGAAGCTGTCTTCAAGGAGGCAGTGCAGACTCTATTAATAGACTACTGTTCTGGAGTCACCTTTTGACAAGTCTGCTTTTCCCAAAATTAGATCCGGTCTTTCATGTATCCAAAGAGTAACCAAGATCTTTGTGACTGGGGATTGTTACTCCAGCCTGGAAGCTTATTCTTGAACTTTCTCATTTGGAATTTGTCACCTTGAACCTTAGTTCTCTCAGGCTGGCATAGCTGTGGAGAGGTTGTGGCTGGGCTAGTCTGGTCCAACAGCTTCAAAAGTGAAGGGAACAGTCTTTTCAGTTTAAGGTTCATCCTTAGCTTCTAACCATTCAACTTTATTAAGAAAGCATGTGGGATATTTCACCTGTCAAAGACAGTTCCCCACTTGTACCTAGATTCTGTCTTCACCTTTACACTGGATGCTGCCTTTGTTATCGTGAGAACCTCATTCTTTGTCATAGTTGAACCGTGACCATCAGCTAAACCCCACACAACTTCTTGCTCACTCTAGCTCAGTGGTGGTGGGAAGAGAATCGGAAGAGTAAAACTGAGAAAACTCATGAGTTGAGATAAAGACAGTTTAATATGCAAAGCAAAAGCTAACCACGTGAAGCAAAGCAAAACAGGGAATTCATTCACTGTTTCCTCGGGCAGGCAGGTGTTCAGGTATCTGCAATAGTGCAGGGTAACAGTGACTTAGAAAGACAAACACCCATCCCTCTGAACATTACCTGCTTCCCTCAGCTTTATTGCTGAGCACAGTGCTCTGTGGCATAGAATGTCTCTGTTGGTCAGCTAGGGTCAGCTTTCCCACTTGTGTCCCTTTCCAACTTCTTGTGAACCCGCAGTCTCCTCTCTAGTGGAGTGGGATGAGAAGCAGAAAAGGCCTTGGCTTCTGTGTCAGCACTGTTTAGCAGTAGCTAAAATATGCCTGTATTACTAAGACTATTTGCAGTACAATTCCAAAACAGAGCCCACACCAGCTAATACGAAGAATATTAATCCAGCCAAACCAGCACATCCATCCTCCATTATTTCCTATCTTCAGAGCCAGAAAGTTAATACTCTGTGTGTGTGTCCCTTATCCAAGCTGCAGAATGCGAAGTCCAAACAAGAACATTAGCTGTACCTTTGGTTTTTTTGATTGTACTGCAAGATATTTAAGAACCATGTTCTAAGAGTTTGACTGTCTGGCTAGATGTGTAGGTGTGGGCAAGCATGAAGGCAGATCAAACAACATTAGGGAAAAGTTTCTATCCATTTTAGCTTTCTGGGGCTCCTTTTACACTTCTGTTAAGCATGCCACTGTTCCTGCAACCTAAAGGCAAGTTGTTGATCTGTTCTTGTTCATGCAGTTGATTAAAGCTACGACTTCATGGATTTTCTCTATGTTGCTTTATAAGTATCTTCAGTGCTAATTATGATATATGGATGACATACTTGGGATTGTGGATAATGAAAAGATGCTTCCCTTTATGTTACTTGTAAATATTTGCCCTGGGGAACGAAGATACAATTATATTATGCAATCATAAAACTCTTTAGCTTGAACTGTGTGTGAATAATATTTGGCAGAAAAAACTTTATGGAAAAATGTTACTTTGAGGCTTAATCTCCTAGAACTCATGTCTAATAAGAACCTTACTCACATTATCAGTGATCCATTGTCTATTCACTGTCAAGTTACCTCATCTCTACCAAGGAGCAGAAAAGGATGACTTTTAACTGTGTTGCTTTCTATCCTGCTTCACAAATGAATTTGTTGTTTCAAAGTTCTGTGTAAATGGAAAGCATTAATTTCACCAGTGTGTAATTCACTGATGTGTGTGTATATATATGTGTCTACAGTTCAGTATTTTTTTGGAAACCTGTCTGTCCGCTCTTAAGTATTGCCTGTGGGAGACATGGTACATATGTTCTCCATAGCATGACATGTTACAATGTATCTAGTAAGTGTTATTCACTTACTACTTGTCCACATGATGCTTCATCCGTTGCCTTTCTCGGAGTTTTGGAAATCTATAAGAAGTAGATTCAAATACCTTACTAATGTCCATTAAGTGTTTTTGAAGGAATGAACAAGTATTCAGAAGGCATCTCTTTGTTTTTACTTGTGAAAATCATCCATCTGAGAGACAAGGACAAGTGGGTATGCAGAAGTAGGTCCTGAACAGTCACTTAAAAACCTTTCATCTGCAATTGAACTATAGAGTGGAATGGCTGTTTACACCAAATTGAAGCTTTTTGACAAGATTAATACTTGAGGCATTAGAAGTTCAGGTTGAAGTATTCAGGGACGTACAAAGTTATGAGAACTTTTGGTTTTGTTCAGTTTTGCCTGTACTATTAAGATGTCTTCTTGAGTGATAAATATGAAAAATATTAATCATTATTACTTTGGTATTGCATAAGCAGGCTTAAATTTTTAATTATTATGCAAGATACGTAGTCTGTTGTTGTAGTGTGACAGGTGTGTAAAAATTGTCATGTTTGGGAGAGAAAGCTATGTATTTATAAATTGTAAAACAAACTCCCAAGTGTTTATTTGCTTCGGGTAGCTGGGACCTCAGAATAAAATTGCCTTGATCTTGGCAATGAAAGAATGTTTGAGCTCCCAGGCACTAGGAAAATATGCTTTTAAAGTCGTCAATAACAAAGAACTTCTAAAATGTTGATGATCACTTAGCGCTACCCCAGGACAACCCTGGTTGCCAGCTTCATTCTGATCGAAGAGCATTTATTTACTTCGGAATGAAATAGTCCAGGCTGGAAGAAAGCCTGGATGAAGCATGAGGCATGCATGTAACCTGCAGGTAATAAGATCTATAATAAAAATATGCTGACAAATCAAACTTATATATGTGGGTTTTTTGCGTCCAATAAGAACAATAATTATGAAAGATGGATGTACTTTTTCAAGAGGAAGGAGTGCTTCCCAAGAGTTTTTTCCTGTTCAGTAGAAACTGTGATGGTAGTTTTATCTCCATTTTTTGCATTTTCTTTCTTAGCCTTGAGAATGTTTGCTGTTGGCAAGAATAGCTGCAATTAATTGTATTTTTAATTATGGGCTGATTTATTTTCAGATCTCAATAGAGAATGACTACTTGGGCCCCAGAAGAATTGAGAGTCTGCGAAAAGAAGATGCTGATTGGCAGAAAAAAGCTCACATGGCTGTGCTATCTATTCAAGATCTTACAGTTAAATATTTTGAAATAACAGCTAAAACACAAAAAGGTAGTTATTTCCTGTTATCCTAACCATCACATAAAAATTAAATTATTTAATGTTTACTATGTTCTGTGTTGTACCGTGAGTTATTTTTTCATCAGTTCTTCATGAGGAAAATGGAGTTGCCATTCCTATTTGTTTTTTCTTCTGTATCAGTTTGAATCTTTCACTTGTAAACCTTTTCAGAACATCATCAGCAATGAACAGAATAGAAATTTAGGTAGAAGTTTTACAGCCGTGTTCTCAATGTAATTGTATTAGTGGTACTCTGTATTTGGAAAGGATTTAGGAGCATAGAGTCTTGGTGGTTTTTGTTTTCCACACTGGATATGGCAGACTCCTATAGTAAATGTTAATTGTCTTTTAGCTGATTTCCTTTTCTAGTCTTCCTTGCCTTTCAGTAATTTTTTTCATAACTAAAGATTAATCAACAGCTCAGTTTAACTACTCAGTGAAAGCTGCTCTGTTGTTCAGAAGCCTTCCTGGATATAACCTTGGCTTTTCTATGTTTGAAGAATGTGATGGTTTTAGTAAAAAGTGGTGCAGTAAAGCAAGGTCAGATGACTTGGTATATACACCCGTGCTCTCATCCTTGTACCATTTCAACTTAAATAACCAGTTTAATAGGGCAAACAGACCTTTTTCTAGTTCACTGACAAAGTTTGTCCTGGTGTCCTCCCCTGCCTAACTGCAGGTCCCTGTTTCTTTCTTTGCCTTGGTGATAGTGATTGTGCAAGATCCACAGGAGAAATCTTTTTTAGACTGGTAGGTCTCTTGTCATCTCTGTGCATGACTGCTACATCTGACTCAAGAAATGCAGGCACTGCAAATTTACTCTGTTCTGTGACTAATGTGAAATTTCACCTTATTCTGACTGGATGACTTAATAGGTTAAAGCATATTGGAATAAATCTAATTGGAGGAAATTCTAAATGTATTAATCAGCTTTGCTCCTTTTCTAGTATGACAAAGGCAGCCAGTAAGATGCACTACTAGTTGATGCGTATTTATAGATATTTACTTGTTGGTTTTGTTCACATGATTTTTTTATGCACAGCAGTCAGGATTTGGGGGAAAACCAGTGGAAAGTGACATGCCTGAAGGCTGATTACAGCGTAGATCTTTAAAATACAGGTTATTTACTTGGTTTTTGTGTTTGGGGTTTTTCTTGGCCTCCTGCTGATCACAGGGTAGTCTTACATACCCAAATATGAACAGATGGCAGAGGAAAAAGACAGGAGAACATAAAGGTGCTTCTTATTACCTAAGAGCAGCCTGCAATAGCATGTGGTGACTTAATGCCACCCCTTTGCTTCCATTACTTTTGTGGCTTTTGCTTTGCAAAGCTACGTACAGTATCACATGACCTGTGTATTAACAATGGTGAAAATCTTGTATGTGTCTCCCTAGATGTTATCTGGGGCCCAGGAATAGTAAATCTGAATCAGGCAAGGGCCTTCTGCATGTTGAGTTAAAAGATGTTGTGTTTGATTTAAAAGATGTGTGTAATTTCTTGCAGTGTTCTTACAGAATTGCACTTGAAGTTAAGCTGAAATCTTTGTTTTAAATAGTGGTTTTTTTCACTCTTCAGATTAACTTTAATTTATGACTGTAGTATAAATGTTATTAAGGTAAGCTGGAGACTTTAGTAGCTGATAATTTGTGTTTACAGAAGTGGGGAAATTTTGGGATCCAGTTCAAGACCAAATATTGTATTAATGAGATTTTTATTAAGTACCAATGTGTGCATTTTCTTTGCAGCAGGATCACTAGTGGTTTGAAGAGTAGACTAGTAAGATGCCTGCCTCTTTTCCTTTCTGTAGCTGTGTATGATCGAATGCGAGCAGACCAGAAAAAATTTGGTAAGGCAGCATGGGCAGCAGCAGTGGAACGTATGGAAAAGCTTCAGTATGCGGTTTCTAAGGAGACTTTGCAGTTGATGCGTGCTAAAGAAATCTGTTTGGAGCAGAAGAAACATGCGCTGAAAGAGGAGGTAAGTTTTCATGCCAGTAAGTAGAAAATTAAAGCACACAGAAAAGCGGTGTTAGACAAATGATGTTGCAATGTAGTTGTGGTGAGTTTTGTCCCGCTTATGTATGATTTCTGTTCACCTTTCCTGGTTAGTCAACCAGAAAGATGGTTTTTGCTGTTACTGTTTACAGCCATCCACTGGGATGAGTAAAATGAAGAGAAAGGATAGGACAGAAATTGGCTGCTATATAATCTCTGCAGCTTAGCTCTGAGGCATGACCACCTTTTCAGAATAGTTCTGACATTCCAGATGGAAGGTGTCTGACAATTAGTAAATATATGGGTAGCTGGACGATTGCGTTGCACTCTTTGTCTGCTTACCTTAATTACTAAGGCAGTCTTCCAGTGGGGGGCTGTGCTAGTTATGGTTTTCCTGAGAAAAGAGTTCATGCATGAAACTGTGCTTAAATGCCTTAGCAGGTAAAAAAATCCACATTTATTGGATTTTATGGCATCTCAAAAGTAACAATGTTTCAAATTCTCTTTTAAACTTTGCTATCATATGGACATTTGATGCAAAGAACTTTGTCATACTAATGTTAATGTGTGTTCTAGCAATTAGATGATTGTTTTAGGACAACTTTTCAAATGTTTCAGCAAAATTTGGCTAAACTGATGGTGCTGTTATGAAAAGGTTATCCAGAGCTCACAGCTTTAGCACTGCAAAGGCTGGTAGGTTTGTAAGGCTGATAGACTATGTGTCTATTTTAGGAGCCTCTGTAGAAGACAGCTTGATCTGCAGGGAAGAGAGAGTATATGCAAGACCCAGAGCATAAAAATAGGTTTACTGCATTTCAGTGCTCTTTCGATTTGGAAATCCAAGAGTTGTCTGAAGACCTGAGTTTATCAGGCTGCTGTCATCTTTAGTCAAGAGTTGATGAGACAATCCAGCACTATGAATTGGAAATATATTGAATATTTTCACCTAGAGTAACTGTGCATCTTCTTTTTGTGGCACATCCTATTTTTTTCCCTGTGGAGACCTGTGAATTATTGTTGAATGAGATCTCAGTCTGGTCAATGAGTGAGTGTTTGGTCTGATATGCTAAAGTATTAGGGGCTGCACAGGAAAAGGAAGGATTCCTTGTAGTATACATCAGGATGAAAGTGAACTGTGAGTCTGGAGCTTTTGGGGGCAGTGAAATAAGGAACATCTAATGGCCTTGGTGCTTTGGGATGGTGTATGACTAGGTATAGAGAGCTCTGGGCCTCTGTACAGTGATAGGAAGATAGCAACAACCAGCTTCTGCTCTGATACACATCGTGTGTTCTGAGAATGTAAAAGGCTTAAGTAGAGAGACTTGAATGTGGGAAACATGACTGGGAATCCCATATTTGCAAAGAATGGTAGCGGTCTTGTAAAGATAATGTTTGTAGAACTGAAATACCTCCTGGCAAACCATTTAGCTACTACATTCTAGAAGATAAAAACAGAGTATTTGTTTGAAGAGACTAAAATGCTCAAGAAATTAATACATCTGGATTTTAGCTGAGAAAAATGACAATTCAGAACAAAGATATGATATGACTTCACTTGAAGAAAGCGTTTGTGTTCAACAGGTTGTCTAGGGATTTTTGAACATTTAGTCTTGGAGAAGAAATTTTTTGCAAGGGCATATTGTGGTAGGAGAAGGGGAAATAGCTTTAAAATGAAAGTGGATGGGTTTAAATTACATATTTGGAAGAAATTCTTTGAACTTTGAGGTAGCAACACTGCAACAAGTTGCCCAGAGATGTCATGGATCAACATCCTGAGAAGTGTTCAAGGCCATGTTGAATGGAGCTCTGAGCAACCTGATCTAGTAAAAAGTGTCCCTGCGTGTGGTGGAGGGCTTGGAACTTGATGAGATTTCAAGTCCCTTCCAACCCAAGCTGTTCTATGATTCAGTGAATGCAGCCACTCTCTGATTGGTATGAATGCAACAACAAAGACTGTACAGATTAAATTATTTGCTTTCATTAGTGCAGAAAGTTGTGGCATTACAGGAAATTGAACTTGAGTCTTCCTAGTTTTAAGTTTTTTGTTCCACCACTGTGGTGTTTTTACCCTAGCCAGCAACCAAGAGACATGTGGCTGCTCACTTGCTCCCTCACAAGTGGAATCAGAAGGGTTAAAAGCTAGAAAACTCACGGGTTGAGATAAAGGCAGTTTAATAGGGAAAGCCAAAGCCAAACATGTGAGCAATGCAAAACAAGGGCTTAATTCATGTCTTCCCTATGGGCAGACAGGTGTTCAGCCATCTCCAGGAGTTCAGGCCCCCATCACAGGTAGCTGTGACTTGGGAATACAAAACTCCACTAACTCCAAACGTCTCTCCATTCCTCTTTCTTCCCCCCACTTTAAATACTGGGCATGATGTCACATGGTCTGGAATATCCCTTTGGTCACTTGAGGTCACCTGTTCTGGTTGTGTTTCTTCCCAACCTCTGATGCACTTCTGTCTTTCCTGCTAGAGTGACCATACAAAAAGCATATAAGGCCTTGCCTCTGTGCAAGCCCTGCTCAGCAATAACAAAAACATCTCTGTATTTTTAACCCTGTGTTCAGCACAAACCCAAAACACAGCCCCATACCAGACTCTGAGAAGAAAATCAGCTCTAGTCCAGCCAAAACCAGCACAACTGCAGAATGTTTCCCATACTGTTCTCATGTTAAATTTCTTTGTGTTTCTTTTACTATGTTGATCAGCCTGAGAACTACCAAGGATGCAGCAAATTAGTGGTACAGATTAGGTAGAAACTCATAGGAGTTGCTCTCAATTAAGAAGAGAAATTTTTAACGGAATATACTGAAATATGTTCAAAAGTGATTATACTGTTTTGAATTATCACACATTTATTAGTATCTTAAATGAAGTTTTAATGTAAATTGTTGAAATTCAAGGTCTTCATTTTACTTTTTCCTGGGGAGCTATTATATAGCTAGGATATCTGCCCATGAGCAATACAGCAGTTCTAATTTCCCATTTCTTTTGCTCCTGAAAGCTAAGTAAAATGGCGGGGTACCCCTAAAACGGAACAGGTAACTAACAGCATCTGTAGTGTATGCCCTTTGTAGGGCAAAAGTACAATTGTCAGATGCTAAGGTCCTTTATCAGGCAGATGCCACTGCAATTGAATGAAGTACTCAGCTGCTTGGTGAGCTGATACTTTTGAAGATGGTCTGTGTGTGTCTTTATGTCTTCATTCAGTTTTTATATACCTTGTGTATTTAAATTTTGGAACATCTGTTTTTAAGAAAAAATTGTGAAGGTTTGAGTAATTTTCACAGTTCATGGAAAAGGGGAAGTTCTTAGGTGTGGTCAGATTTGACACTACCTTAATTTAAAAAGCAAACAAACATTTCCCACACTGACTTTCCTTACCTCCAAACCCACCAAATTTTGCTGCCTTTTTACAGTGAGGAAATCCGTGGAAAGTGCCAAATCCCTTGGAAAATGCTAATATCCTGCCTGAACAATAAACATTATCCATCTTATAGGAAAAACTGGAGAGTTCAAGAGAATCAGTCCTTTTGTCTTGAAAAGTAGCCTGTAGTTCACTCCAGTTATGCAATCAGTATGTCATTTACTGTTTTGGTCAAATTAGTAACTTAATATGGATGCAAAGTAATAAAATGGCGTAACAAGACATTTTTGTGTAGCACTGGACTCTAGCATATGCATGATACATTAATGATTGTAAGGTTTCTCTGTTCACTTAAGGACTTACTGGAGTTTGCAGACTAATGGTTGATATACAAAAAATGCATACAGAAGTACAGTATGTAGCAGAAGAAACTTAAAACAGAAGTTGCAAGAATTGATTAGCTGATCTTCTGTCTAGCAGTCTTATATGGAAATAAGTATAGTACACAGAACTATTTGCATTTAATTGAGCTGGGAAATCCCTGTTAATAGATAATGGTGCAGGTGCTAAAAGCTTATATGTTAAAAAAAAAAAAAAGAGGGATAGGACAAATGTATTAATTAAGTCCAGTAAGTCTGTTTTGTATAAGAGGCAGCAGTGTGGGTTAATTTGTGCTACAGGCTGTGCTAGAGGCTGGTGAATCCTTTTGGGAAGATATCACTGCACTGCCTGTTTTGTTTCATCATCCTGGATTTTTGCAACATTTTCCCAAAACAGGGTATTGACTAAAATGGATCGTTGGTTTAATTCAGTACAGATACCTTTCTAGTTTACTCTTGTCATGTTTAAATACTCAAGGAACCCATTTGTAGCTGTTCGTTACAGACTCAAATTTTACAACTTGACACATAAAAGTACAGAACATACTAGCAAATATTTTTTTAAATGTATTGCTAAATTGGTTGGGTATTTTTGCTTGGTAGATATCCCTTTTTAATGACTATGTATAATATGAAACTGGATATTTCTTCTGAATAATGAGGTAGACAGATCACAAATCTCCATTAAAATTTACCATTACTTTCATCCAGTATCTGAGAGAAACTATCAGATATACATAATTTGAGCAGGTAAAGAATTTGGATGTGGCCCTAACTCTTCTGCATGTAGGTTGTAGAGGTGCATGAATTCCCTCCAGCACATAAGATTCCCTTACATGCTGGTATTTCTTAAATATGATCTGAATGGCTGACTCTATTGAGCAGATAAATCTTGTTTGACTGAATGAAAGAGAATGGTTGAGGTTCAGTCTGGTTGTGTGTTACTTTTCTCTTCAAATGTATAATACAAATCAGTACTGAAATATATGTAAGTATTTTAATCTGTGTATTTATTAAGGACTCCGGAAAGAATTGAACAATTCAATTGTCATTACAACATGATTAGTGCATTTATCCCTGTATTTAGTGTATTTATCCCTGTTTTATTAGTGTATTTATTTAGTGTATTTATTAGTGTATTTATCTCTGTTTGCACATCTTTTCACATTTTTTCCTCAGTTCTGCTTTTACAGGTTTTAACTGTGGCTTTCTGGATGCTTACTTCTAGACTTGGGATTGAAGATATGAGAATTCTAATTTAATTATGTACCTTCAGAGAATCAAGTGGTAGAGTAAAAGAGTGTGCGGGATGTTTCACACTATGCACTTGACACTTGACAGTTGCAAAGTGTAATTCATGAATTTGTTTCATTGCCACGTGTCAAAAAAAGTCAGTTATTAAAGGCATCTCAAAATGTGTGTCTGATCAGAACGTATCTTAGGGACTTGATGTGTTCAGTTTTAACATGTTGCATTTACTGTACCAGACAGTATCTAGCTGTAATCATAAAATCTGTGGTTTTGTTCTCATAATTATCCTGGAGTTGTATGGTTCATGTTTGTTTGTCGTTTTCCCTTTTGATTTAGATGCAGAGCCTGAAGGGTGGTACAGAAGCATTAGCCCAATTGGATCACTTAGAAGCTGATTACTATGATCTACAGCTTCAGTTATATGAAGTGCAGTTCGAGATCTTGAAATGTGAAGAGCTGCTACTGACAGCACAGCTGGAAAGCATTAGAAGATTGATGTCAGGTGCTTTATTTATCTCAATTAATACAAATCTGTGAAAGATAATTTTCTTCCTAAGAGTCTAGGGAAGCCTGTGGGAATAAAATGAGAACGGATTCTTTGCCACGTGAAGAGCTGCAGAAGTACGGTTAAATTTAAATTTACATCTCTTTATAAGGCATATACATACACATAAAGAAGTTGTGGTATGGTTCTCATTGCCTGTATTTGGAAATTTGCATATAAGATACACAAAATATATATGTTTTGAAGAACTAATATCAGGGAGGAGGAGATGTCTTAATTACTGGACTTGTCTAAAAATATGCAGTACACATTGATAATTACTCATTTTTTGAAAGTGATTGGTTTTCAAAAGCTCTATCTGCAAATGGGATTCCTTTTGCTACACTTGAAGCTTATATTGTTATCTCAGATTTAGAGCAGCAATGAAAACCTTGTGCTTCCAGAATCGACTGTCCTACTACATCTCATGTACTACATGTAAATCAGACAGCATTTTTCAATCCAGTTCTGTCCTTTAGATCTTTCTATCTTTAATGTTTGTATTTAAGCAAGCTTTGTTTTACTGTTTTTAGAGTGTAGGGCTTGAATAAAAAATTCTGCTACGGATAGAAAATTCTCCTTAGAGAAGTTTGAAGCTGGATTTGAATTGCCACTGGAAAAGGAGAAAACATAGGTATCACAGATAGCAAATGAGATTTGTCTCACTGTAACATGAATCTCCACCTTTATGGCTTCTGATGGAAACAGTTAAAACAGTATGCTCCGAACATGAGGGTTGGAAACTTTGTAAATGAGTTACAGAAATGTGGCTGCTTTGACTGGTTAAGAGAATTAGTTAGTGGTTTTGAGATAGATAGATAGATAGATAGATCGATTTTGGACTGGGAAATCAGACATATAGTTTTGGTACTGAAGATGTCTGCTCACTTACGAACTGAAAGAAATCCCCTGAACAGGAGATTGAGAAGAAATGTGCATCAAAATCCTTTGTCTTTGGTGTAGTGATAGTAGAACATCTGGGCCGTTAGAGACTAAGCTGTAAAAATGTCACAGGACAATAGAATTTGTCATTGATGCTTTCTCCAGAAATCTCAAAAAAACCCACAACCCAGAACTTAATCCAAAATAAAACCCTCAGTCAGCTGAACCATCACCCTGTTCCTTCCCTCATGACAACAAAACAGTTCACCATTCTGGCTTCCTTTGCTATTTTAAATTTGTAAGATACTGTTTAATAATAAATCCAAAACTATCCCATAGGACAGAAAATTAAAAATACAGTTCCTAAATGTCCGGGAATTGTTCAACACATGAAATTACCTTCTCAGACTTTCCTTAGGTCGATAGAACAATTAATGTAAAAAATAGTATGATGTGCAAGTGACTACATATGTTTGAGACTATTCAACACCAAATCTGAATTCAAGCATCTAAAACATTTAGTGGTCTTTTAATATTTGTTGCTTCCTATGATGTCAGAAGAAAATCATGGTCTGTTACACTTTCTTTTTGAAGTGTACTGATAGGAAAGTAAGAGACTTTGATTTTGCACATCTGTATGATTTGAAATTCATGTGTGTAAGCTGAGTTGCTTCTCTCTAGTATCTGACTGTAGTGGTTCTGCGGAGATAGTTCAGAGAGTTCTCAACTAATGCTTTGAGAGCATGGTTTGAATTGCAAATTCAGCAAAGGATCTAAAAAGGATCAAGTGATAATAAATTGTTATATTATGAGCAACACTAGTCATTAAGTAAATACCTGCAATGGAATTCAAACAACATTACTTCATCAGGTAGAATTTACAAGGATTTTATCTTATTCATATGAAGTATGAGCACATTCTTATCAAAATTCTGGTTTTGTGATGGGTGAACTTGTGTATTTCTGGTTTTAACTTAGCATGAATGCCTTCTAAAGCAAAATTCAGGTGTGAATTTTCTCCCGTTTCATAACTGCATGGTGAAACACAATTGTCAGCCGTGAGTCTTCTTCTTACTCAGTGGTATCTCAAAGGGACTTCCAGTGACTTGACAGTTACATGTTGATGAAGCTTTACAGGGTTTTTATTTTTTTAAATTGAGCACTGAAGTAAAGGAACTTGTTTGGTATGTTTTATTAGCTTTTATTTTAAGGTGAATATCTTGCTGTGCTTTATTGTCTGGTCCTGCCATGACTTCTGCTGAGCTGAAATCAGCATGGCAGTTGGAATTCTGGTTGCAGCAGAGACTGTACACACAAATAACATGAAATGACAACAGCTTTTAAAATGGACTGTGTACTGAGGAAAATCCTGTGCCTGTGCCCACATAATCAAGTAGCTGAAGTTGGAGAAATTACAGTCTTTCTGAAAGTAGTTGAAAATGTTGAAATAAGAATGTTTGGTGTTGCTGTGGAATAGACACTTGACAGACATGCCAGCTGCATCTGCCTGTTTCAGACAGCAGTAATGCATTTCCTTCTTGCTGCATGACAAATATATCCTACTTTGTATGCCAGTGGAATAAAGAACAAGAGGTCTCTGCTTCTTCATCCAACATCCTTCAAGGATTTATAATCACCACACTTTCCTTCTTGGCAAGAGATGAGAGGCAGCATTTAAAGATAATCTCAGTGCTATTCCAAATGCTTCAATCAGGAAGCTAAAAATCATGAGTGTTGATAAAACTATTAGTAATTACCTCCTTTTCAGGCCTGTAATGCTTTGAAGGATTGCCTTGAAGTTGCCCTCCCTCCCTTCCAGGAGCAGTGACTGTGACATCAAAAACCTGTGAGATGATTTTTGGTGTCCTGTTGGCTGAATCCCTTGCATGAAATTACAACTTAGTTCTAACAGAAGAATCTCATACCAAGGACTTCGATAGTCTTGTCTATCCTGAACTTCATGGTGAACACCAGAGAAAATTGCTACACACCTTGGGTCCCTTGTGAGACCCAAAGACATGCATGGGCATTGTGTTCAAATTAGGCTACACATTACAGCTGTACAATTAGAATTGCATTTGTGTTTTAATACTCTGAGCTTGCCTGAATAGCAGGCTGAGCTTCATTGGTATTAATTTCTGTTCCTCATAAAGACCTTAAAACTGTACAGTGCCTTGTGCTGTGTAATGGTTTTCCGCTGACCTATTGGTTTTTGGTAGTAGTCCTCTGAAAGGGCTGTGGCATTCTTCTGTGTCATATCTTGCAAGTCACTGGGAGGTTTGTTGTTGAGGAAAATAAAATGTTAATCAAATACAAACCATTGATTTGATTTATTTGTTGCTGACATCTTTAAAACAGAGAAGAGAGATGAAGTGGTGTATTATGACACTTACGAAAGTATGGAAGCCATGCTTGAAAAAGAGGATATGGCAACATCTGTGCACTTGCAAAAAGAGGAGCTGCAAAAGTTACAACAAAAAATCCGCCAGCTGGAAGCAAGGCGTGGACGTATTTCAGCCAAGAAAGCCTACCTCAGAAATAAGAAGGTACTGTTTCATTGCCCCTTTTTTGGACATAATTAGCAAATTTAATAAAACTTCAAAAGGTTTCCTTTCAGATGCAAATTTCCCAGAATTTTTGTGGATTACATTCATTGTTTGCTAAAAGTTGTTTTGCAGATTACTAAATAAAATAGCATGTATTATTATATTGATACATTTAACATTCTGTTTACCTTTCTTCTGGCTGTTGAGGAAACTTCAATTACTTTGAAGTCAACAAATAAACTTATTTCTATTAACTAATCAGAATACTTTCATGCAGGAAGTCCATGCTAGAATGAATGTTTTTATGGAGAGTAGTTTTGTATATGTTTGCTGAAGAGAACTTTCAAGTGTTTCTCACTAGTGAGTTCTATTTTCATTCTCTTACCATCCTTTTAAACTTATGTCATGTGTTGTTGATACTGTGTGTTTGGCAGATCTATATGAAGTACAGTCTATATTCTTAATTTGTAATTCTATGATTATGGGTATGCTATTTAGGTCAAAGTTTTGGGAGACCATTGTAATACTTGTTAGAAAGTCAGTTCCACCCCATACTATGTACTGTAAAACTGTGCAGAAATGTCAGTTGGCAGGCCTCATTCTGGATTAGGATGAAGGATTGGTTTGGTTGTGTGTTCAGTCATATCCTTTATGTGAAAATGACCCTTTCATATAAAGAGTTTTAGAAGATTGACTGTAAACCCTTCAGGTTTTGCCTCCACTTCATAATTATATATCTATTTCTGTACCTAAATCTGAAGCATAACAGAGCAAATGAAAAGCTGTTGATACATTTTATGTATTTTATCTTTTGTATTTTGTCAAACACTGCCTGGTTTCTAGTTAGTCCAATATTGGGAAGGCTGCAAATGAAGTATTAGAAGAGAAGTCTCCTCTAAGCCGATTATGTGAAGTAGCTTGCTTTGTCATTGTGTTTGCTTTACGTGAGTTTGTAAAGAGAAAAGGTATCAGGAACGTCGTTAGTATTTTATGAGAACTTACCTGTCGCTTTACGCTAATTTACACAGGCTAAAGTATACTAAGATATTTTCTCCTGGATATGAGAAGACACTGCTGGCCCCTTACAAAGTAGACAAACCTGTTTAAAAGTGACAGCCTGTTTGCTGTTCTTTGCTTAACTTATTGGAGTTCACAGGTCAAGAAGAAACCCTGAAGCAGGACTAGAGATTTTTTAGCAAGCCCATATATCTGTATAATGAACTAGTCACCTTCAGTGGCTCATTTGTTTCAGTGTTATGCTATGATAGAATACCTTGTTTAAGCGGAAGGAGTTGGTTTTGGTTGTGTCAGGAGTATCAGCATGCCTGGTTGTGCACTGTGACAAAATGCAGAGCTGTGTGTGCTAGTGTTGCTTTTCTGCATCTGCATGCAGGAGTGGTACAGTTACATCTTCTCAACATTGTGCTGGGATAGCTGTGGCTGTACTGCTTGCAGGACCTGAGATAATGTCTCCGTGTGGAACTTGGACATCACATCACTCTCAGAACTAGTTCCAGTTCTCTTACTTAGGTCATTGCCCTGCATAGCATTCTCTGCAGTTGAGTGCCGCAGGGAGATACTTAGCTTTTAAGAAAAATCACAGTGTAGAACAATGTGTGTTTAAACTTACAGGAGAAAATAAATTATCTTTATTTGAGCAAAAAGAAAGGGCAGAATATGTTGTGTGCCATTGTGTGGCACTTGTTGGGCAGAAAAGGATATGGCCATTTTCAGCTTCACTTCTTACTGCTGGATAACACAGAGTCCTACTAAGCTTTCTGGCAATTACGTGAAAATCAAAGTTCGTAGATTTGTCTCATTTCTTTAAGCAATCTTTGCATTTTCAATGGCCTTTCTAGTGATACTGTAAAACATTCATGAGTGCTATTTAGGATGCCTGGTGTGAGTACTTGTATTTGTGGGGGAAAAAGTATTCTTGCTCTGAAGTGTTTGGAGGTTAAGTCAAGTATGCAGAACTGAGATACAGATGGGATGCAAAAGCTGACTGTAGATGGTGAGAATGAGGGCAGTGATGACTGAATGCTATGGGAAGAAAAGTGAGGGTGAATATGGAAAGTACATACTGTGTGGTATATCCCTATGTCTGTCTCGATTAAGAAACATTTATTGTTGAACTGAGATGAGAGAGTACTTAATGCTTAATGCTTTTCAGATTGTGTTCCTGACTTGGCGTATTTCAGCAAAGTATCTTAAAACAGACTTTTAAACTGGTGTTCTGTTTTGGATTCGGTTGGTGAGATTTTGATGGTGGGTTGGTGGGATTTTTCCTTCTTTTTTGTTTGTTTGTTTTTTTGGGGGGGGGTTTGGTTTTTTTTTTTTTTTCCAGCTTGTCAGTTCTGTAGGTGAAAACAAAAAGCAAGCTATGCATTAAATTGTGTATAGGACAGTCTTGTGATATGTTTAGAAATTACAGTCCTTTCTCATTCTCAAGATTTTGGCAGCTGAAAATGCCCTTAGGAGAATGTCTCCTTTCTAGCAGCAGATAATCAGGATTAAGGAAACAAAAGGGAATTTTTCTCAGTCATCAGAAGGTAATTTCATCATCCAGGTGTTTGAGAGTCTTTTCTATTGAGGAGATAACACAGTGAAAGGAAATAAATTACTCTTTGTAGAGTAAGACAATTTGTAATTTAAATATAAACTTCAGTGACTATAGTCTCTATTCTGTTTTTCAGAAATTCCTTCCCTAATTTTGCCAATGATGCATCAGTCTTTTAGTGATGTTGTCAAATAATCATACCAAGCTTTTATTTAGAAACTTTTGTTAAAGGTTTATTACAAACATAAATCAGTCTTGACTGTAGAATAACTGAACTGGCATTTTAAAAATTCATGGTTTTATGGAGTTTGATATTTTTCCACTGTACTACCATGAGTATAAGCTCTTCATTCTCCTTTTTTTAATACAAATCTCTTTGCATTTCCTAAACAATCATTTCCTGATGTTCCTTTGTGTTGATGATGGTGAGTTATTAAAAACAAAATTAATAGCAGTTTAACTTTTTTTCCTTACTTCTAGAGAGCTAGCTGTAGATTTTTCATACTGGAAATTGCTGTTGTTATGCCAGTCTACCCCCTGCTGGCTACACATTAGTATTAATTAGATTATCATATGGAACAAGCAGCTGAATTATTAGGGAGCTAGATTTATAGCAAGGAGTCAAGGTGAAAAAAGTGGTGTAGAAGGTTATCTTAAAAACTCTGAAAAAACAGAGTTGTGATGAAATCAAATTATTTTGCACTCACAAAGAGTATTCCTTATCACAAGCAGACTGGGAGAAGCAACTGGTTGGTGAAGCTGTTTGGAATATGTTCATAATGTGTGCTTTCATCTAGGAAACTTCCTCCCTTGCTTTTGTGTTCATTTAGTAGGACACCTTTAGAATTTTGCAAGCCCACATTCTAAAGCACAGCCTGTACCAAAATAGCTGTTACATAGATGCAGTGACAGCTGGCATAGGATTATTGGTATTCTCTTATTACCTATTACAACAACAAGAAGTTCTTACAGCATAAGAACATAACTAGGCTGAATGCCTATAGTAAAATATGGTTTCTGTACATGAAAAGCTAGCCTTTTAAATGGGATGTTTTTTAAGTTGAAAGCAAGACTCACTGGAATTAGTTAGATACAATACTAATGCAGATCTCTTTTACATGTATTGCATGTTACTAGTCTTAAAGATTGTAGTTCACACAGTGACAAAGGTTGAAATGGTTCTTCAGCTCTCCCTTTGTGTCTCTTTAATAGAAGTACAACTTGATACTGTTAAATCAGTCAGTTGATTAAAGAAGGAATGGGCATTACTTCTTGTTGCTTTCCCAGTTCCATACAGTTGATCGACATGTTTCTTGAGGTGTGGCTCTCACTGGACATAATTTCACAGGGAGGTAGTAAAATCATCCCTGAAGGTGTTTGAGAAGTGTCTGGATTTGGTGCTGGGTGATGGTTTAGTGGTAACAATGGCAGTGCTGGGTGGACAGTTGGACTGAATGATCTTAAAGGTCTTTTCCGAACTTGATGATTCTATGGTAATGTGCCTGCTTCCCAGTGCTTAGAAGTAAGGACTGCCTTGCATGTGCAATAGGCTGTGTATTTCTGCTCATACATCCAATTATGTTTGGTTTTGTTGTTTTGGTGTTTTTTGCCAGAGTTCATTGGTGTATATTGAACTTGTGATCTGCCGTAATCATCCAGTTGGTTTTCTTACAGCTGCTGTCTGAGTGTTTTTATTTCATCCTTTATGTGAAGTTACTTAACCTTGTCTACAGGTAGAACCCTGCATTTGTCCCTCTGAAATTGCAACCTTTCCTTTTTTTCTTAGACCATTTCTGTAATAGTTAAGATGATTCAGATTTCTACTCCTGTCCTGCAACATGTTTTCAGCCCCTCCTAGTAGTTTTTATTATTTCATGTTAAAGAGATCTAATTACATTGAAGTAGGTTGTTTATTAAAACAAATTCAGCACCAAATACATTTTGGTCAGGTTTGTCCTCTTTACATACTTAAAATATCTTTCATTATTGCATTTAATCTGAGATATTTAAATACTGATGCTAAAGTGAAAGAAAACATTACATAAAATTGTGCCCCCTGAGTATCTGAGACATGTCAGAAAACACAAACCGTGCTTAATTTACATTTTCTCATTATTTTATAATATTTAAAACCTAAATAGAGAATAAAGTGTAAAGTACTTAGGAGTATTACAGACAGTTGTTCAGATTTTCTATTAGTATTATGTGGCTTGCTGAGTCTTTGGAACACAGAGATGAAGTATTTTGTACTTTTTCAGCTACAAATTAAATTGATTGACTGTTACAGAATTAACTCTTTTCACCGGGGGAAAAAGCTTTCAGAAAGAAATACAAAACCCAGCAGTGTTTGGCTGTATATATGTGTGGACCTGTTAGAGCAAGTCCAGAGTAGGTCCATGAAGATAATCAGAGGGCTGGAGCACCTCTCCTATAATGGCAGGCTGGGGTTGTTCAGCCTGGAGAAGGCTCTGGGGAGACCTCAGTACAGTCTTTCAGAACATAAAGGGAGCTTAGAAAAAAGAGAGAGAGTGCCTTTTGACGTGGACGGGTATTTTACATGGACAAGAGGGAACAGTTTTTAACAAGGAGAGATTTGAATAGCTGTTAAAAATTTCTTTACTGTGGGGGTAGTGAGCTGCTGACACAGGTTGCCTGGAGAAGTTGTGTATGTCCCATCCCTGGAAATGTTCAAGGCCAGATTGGATGGGGCCCTGAGTAGCCTGGTTTAGTGGAAGTTCCCTGTCTGTGATAGAGAATTTGGCACTAGATGAGCTTCAAGATGTCTTCCCACCTAAGCCATTCTGTGATGTACTTCTGATGAAGGTGGGGCAGTATTTGCACAGAAATCTTTGCTTTTGTCAGTTACCTGTATACAGCAGCAACATTGATGGTTTTACTGTCCTTTACAGGAACACTGGTTACTTTTTTTATGTGATCAAAGCATGTCCATAGACAACTTGCAGAAGAACAACTTTTTCTGCATTTTTAAGCATCCAAAATAGTGAGGTTTCTTTAATCCCTTTCCTCCTTATCTTTGTGCTTTACTCCATCAGCTCCCTCAAGCAATACTTTCAATGGCAAAGCTCTTTTCTGAATCTCCAGAAAGTCATCCTGAATGATACTTGAGAACCCCATCAGCTCCATGCTGTATCTGGAGTCACACTCCAAACTGCTAACATTGCACCTTCTTGTGCAACTGTGGGATTTGTTTATGACTGTATATCTGATTTTGTTCTAGTTCTGTGTGGTGCTTTTACCAAGTCTAATTCCATTGCTCATACTGTCCAATTTCCTGGCCCTCAGTATCGTCCAGTGAAGTTGTCTGTCTACTTGAAGTTTGCCTGTTATCCTCTTGTTAGCTGTTGTCAGCTGTTGTAATGTGGCCTAGTTTTTTGCTTGTTTGTTTTTAACCTGTTCTTATTTGCAGACAGTGTAACAAATTTTTGTTTTAAACCAGATATGAGAGATGTGAACTCAGTGTAATTAATGACCACGATGAATTGTAACAACTTTATTCCTGTCTGTGCTTGCAGATAGTACATGGAAAAGATGAACTGACATCTGTAAATGGGAAGCTGTCTATTTGCATAAACAGAAATATGTGGTACATTCAAGAGTTAGTTATTTTCCATGGGTGCAAATACGTGGGGTTAAACAAGGGCTTTATGAAGTGTTGACAGATTGGTGATTTTTGCTACTGTTATATTGGTCCTGTAGAACAGACTTTCCAAGCAGCTGTCAACTTGGATCTACTCTTTTGGTAGTTAAAAATAATAGATTTGGGGTTGTCTGGCTTTTTTTTTTAGTTCCAGTTCATTTTAAGTTAAATGAGCCTGTATGAAATAGGCTCTGTAGTTTCTATTTTTCTACCTGCTATTTGCTAAATATGACATTATGTAAATCTGTATTTAAATTTCATGCTTTATGGGTTGTGTTTCGTGTCCCTGCAGGAGATCTGTATTGCAAAGCATAATGAGAAGATCCAGCAGCGTCACCAGAGCGAGGAGGAGTACAAAATGCACCATACTGTTCAGCTGGTATGTTTGAGTTTTCTGCTGCTGAGCTTAGCCTGTCATTAATAGCTTGCATTCCTCATTATACATTAATTAGAGGAGCATTCAGACTGATAGCTCTTTCAAAAGATGTTGTGTGTCCCTGAGCTTTGCACCATGGATTTCTGTGTCATATTATGCTGGCAAGGGGGAGTATATAGTTGTGTTAGGAGACATGGGAACCAAGCAAGTAAAAAAGTTCTTTATGCTAGGTTGACATTCTGAGTGTTTTGTTTTGTTTATCGTCATGTGCACATAGATGATTCTGAACATCTCTGAGTACCATGTCTGGTATGCTGATAAGAGTAAGGAAATCACACATTTATTCTTGAATCTTAATAAGCTGGGTTACTCCTTTTCTTGTACTAAAGCAATTACTGGAATTATGTTGTATCAACTTGTTGTTCCAGATGAATGCTCCATGATTTTTTTCATAGTCTTGTTGCAGAGAGTAGACCAGCTGATCTCTTACGCTGTACCTGATAGGCTTATCTTAAAGAATATTCAAATTTTGGACTGGGTCTTGGGAGCTGATATAGTATCAATATTTGATAAAGATCACTGACAAAGATGCATTGAAATCTAAGTCACTTTCATTCAGGCTTCAATTAGATTAGTGAAAGTGATTCTATTTCATCCTTATACATTTTTAACATTGATATTTTTGTCCAGGAAGTCAGCTGCATAATTTATTTTATGGAAAGGCTACTTGTCAAAGGCAGTATGTATTGGAATATTCTTTCAGAAATTTAAAAAAAACTTTTTTAAAAATCAGTTCTTATAATAAGGCAGAGGAAGTTATTGTGTGGACCGTAGGCCATTTATCAGTCTTACAAATAATACTTGACAAAGCCAAAGTTGTCAAAGCCATTGTCTCTTAAGTACTGCAGAGCTTTATATTATGGAGTTGCCCACTTGAATGATATAAAGAACCTTATGCTAATTTTTTGTGTTTTGTGGGGTTTTTCTGGTAAAAATGTGACTGAAAAATTGTAGCATTGCGGTAAAATAGGTTTTAAATTACTGGATTTCATTAAGAATTTTGAAAAGATAACTCTTAGAAGACTTTGGAAAAGGGGAATCCAAATTTGAAACCAAGTAAGAATTGCAGTTTTACTATTTATTTAAAAGTGAAACAAAACCAAATACACAAGTCGGCCAAAACAAAAAAAAATCCTTGATTTTGAGACTGCTTCAGGAAAAGTTTGATCTGGATGCATATGTAACATTCAGGTACAGTGATAGAACTACTTTTCTTCCTTTCTTTATGTTTCTGTTTTAACTTCTTTGACCACTGTTCTTATTTTCTTTTACCACATGCTTCTCCTCCTCTTCACCTCTTTCTGTTTTCTGTCCTTACTATTTTTCAGACATGTTCTCATCTTTCTCTCCCTAACGCATCTATACTTCCTTCCAAATCACAGGAGTTGGCTTTTTGTGAAGGACACCAGGCCACTAGCTGACTTATGAAAATGGCAGGCAGACACTGCTTTTGTGGTGACTGAATGAGAGTAAAAGGTTCACAAAAGTGATCAGAATTTTTGATTATGAAGATACACTTTCAAAAGTAATATTAAATGCTGTGAGTCATCTTAAGAATTAAAGCTGCTGATTTTGCTCAGGGTTTTTGCTTTGTGGTCAGCTGTTACATCACTTTTCCTGGTAGCTTCTGAACTTGCCTGCAGTGAATTTCACCTTCTGGTAATTAGCTTCCATTTCCAGTAAATTTGACTGAGGAGTGAGTGTTTGTTTCAAAGGTGTAGTAAGTCTTGCTGAAATTCTGTAAGAAAGAATGATTAGTTAAAGGAGATGTACCCAAAGGTATGTTTTCCATAAGCTAAAATCGCTGTACAAGAAAAAACACAACTGTCCTAGGTGTGAGGAAGAGCTTAAGACCTTTACTTAAGTGCAATTATGTAAAATCAAGCTGGAATAAATAACAAAAGCTAAAGTAAATACAAATTATATTTACTATTGTAAATGTAAGTGTGAAAACATTTACCTAATTTGCTCACTGTTGGGTTCAAAACTTTGTGATGCTGAGTTCTGTGAATTCTTATACTTTGAGAATACTAATACAGCTTGTTTAAATAGACAGCCTTGTGATTTGGACTATCATTTTGTTATTGGAATGAGGGGGAAATGATACTGCTTTGCTCTCTGGCTAATTTATGTAGTTTTAATTCAGTGGGGCCTCTTTAAGTGTAGCATTCTGTCACTTGTTATTTCTCATCTCTCAAAGTAACAAGTCTGCCAAGTGTTCCTGTTTGAGATTTGAAACATTTCTTTACTGAGCTTTGCATTTCTTTGAGAAAACAAATCAGGAAATGTATACTATTTTTTTAAGGGGAAGTCAAAGGCCAAATTTTGAGGTTATGTTTATTTCAGAAGTATCTTTTTAAGTAACTCTTCACATTTAAGAGAAGAATTTTTTTCTAGTGAAACCAGATAGAGCACTGGATGTAATATTTACATGTTTTCCATACATTTTCTCAGAAACGAGATCAATTGCAAGATGAAGAGGAAAGAAAGAGCTCCTGGGTTAGTCAGGAACGACAGAAAACCCTGGACAGACTTCGTACATTTAAGCAGGTAGCAGAAGAACAGTTTTTAATTTCTGGCCGTTTTCTTTCCCAAAGAAATTCTCACTCATTCCAGTAATAGCATTCACTTTCCTATTAGCAATTCTCTTTCATTGTATCATTAACTGGTCTTTGGGAAGTTCACAACAAGATATGGCATTGGTGGTATCAGATTCCTCTAGCTGTTGCATTCCCAGTGCCATAGTAAGTTTCTATTTACTCTTACACCTGTACCTCATGACAAGATACTTGGGAAGTATTCCTGAGAAGTATAGTCTAAACAGTACTTCCCACAAAGAGCACTGTCATCTGACATGGCCCCCTGCTGCTCATTGCTAGAATACCTGCCCCTTCTTATTACAATAGAAGCATCAGAAAGTGAATAGAAGGTGGAATGAAGGGGAAGGAATAAGGAAAGGGCTGAAAGTGAAAGAAAACAGAGACTGTATTAATTGGTGAAGACTTTTTGTTGTATACATTAAAAAAATGAAGGTATGAGAAGTTTCTTTGCTGGAAAGTTGTCTTCTTCAGCGGCATTTCAGCAGTATATTCATGTCCTTATTGTTTTCAAGGCTCTTGAATTCTGTAACTTCTGTAAATTGAAGCAAATTTACTTATTTTAACCAGCAAGTGTTCATGAGCTGACTTTTTCTATTAACATACTAAGGCTTTAGGCTATTGCTTTAGGCCTTCCACAGTTGTGCAGAAAATATTAGACCCGTCTTTCAGAAGCAGCTTAATTTTTTGCTTTAAAAAGGCTATGGATGAAACTAATATGAAAAGACTGATAAGGAGGCAGCAAATTTCAGAGGTAAATAAAGGCTGAAAATCTTTGATGTTCTCAAGATACACCTTTTAAGTCAGTTTGATTCATATATAAGGCCAGTGTATTAAGTCAGGACTGGTCTGCACTTGCAGAGGAAGCAATTGACCAGGTTTAGAAGGAAAAGTCAAGAGGGACTTTTGAGTTTTAGTCTCCAGTAAAAAACTAGTTTTGAATGTATAATCTGATTCTTAGTAAAATTGTAATTCTAAACTATGTATTTCACTGATTAGACTAATCAAATAGTGGCTTAAATAAGAATAAAAATTACAAATAATTTTTTACATAAAGCTGGGGATGTATTTGCTTTGTTTTTACATACAGAGTGAAGTGAAAATTGTTTGTCAGAAATGACAGGTATGTAAAATCTAAAATAGTCCATTGCAAGTGCTTACATAATTGTTGATACCTTATTCACTTTAGCGGTACCCTGGGCAAGTAATACTTAAGTCGACCAGACTACGGCTGGCTCATGCAAAAAGAAAATGTGCAGCCAGCACAGTGCCCTGTGTTGAGCAGCCTCAATCTTTGCCGTCAACCATACAAATCCAAGAGAAGAGTGAGGAGGTGGAATTGGAAAAAGCAGTTCAGCCTTTGCAAGTACAGGAGTCCACAAGCCTAAAACAACTTCAAGATGTCTCTTTGCCTCCTAATGGTGTTACCTCTGAACTGCCCCATATTAGCACTTCTCCACTCACCAATGAGCAGCTTCAGCCAGAGACTGCTACTGGAGTACAGCTTCCCCGCCCTTTGCCTCCTCCACCTCCACCTCCACCTTTGCCCTCCAAGGAAGATGCCACCAAATCCCTAGAGGAAAGTGACGGCTTTGTTAAACGTCAGAGTGTGGAGAAGGGAGTCCAGCACTCTTCTGGTGTCCCACCAGCACATCTGTTTGATAGCAGTCAGCTAGTCAGTGCCAAGAAGAAGCTTAAGAAGACTGGTGATCCAGAGGGTTTACAGAGGAGAAGAGGTAATGTTTTAATTTCTGCATATTTTATTTAAAATTTGTTGTTATTAATTTAAAAATTGCAGTGCATATCAGTTCATCTTTTGAATTGCTGTGTAGGAAAGTGTATGCTTAATTTATTATTAATTTAATTTGTTACTGATTATTATTAATGGGAAAGTTGTTAAATCCTTTTTAGCTGAGAGATGCTGGCAACTTGAACACTAGGGATTTTATGACAGCATGGCATACTTGTTCAGTGGGAAAACACTTGTGAAATTGAGTCTACATTATCCCATGTTAGACTAGATAAAAAATGGACTTAAATGCTGTTGAAAAGAATATTTATATGTCTGCTTACTGCTAGCCCTGTAAATATTCTGTGTTTCACCTGAAGATGCAGTGTTCTATTTAATAACATAATAACAATAATTTTTATGTAGTCCTATTGTTTATTTTACTGACTTGCATTTTATCTTGCAATTTTTATAAAGCACGTATTTTATGTGCAGTTTTATATGTATCACAATATGACAAATATAAATTCAAATCAATTATCCCTCTTAAGAATATTGTTAATGTCTGCAGCAGCACACTACCTGCTGCTCCATATCCCCTGAGATGTTCCATGTTTCTAAGTGGTTTCAGAAATTTACCTCTGTATGACAGACAGGGGCACTACAGTCCATCCTTCCTTCTTCAAATGTGCAATACTGTATTCTTTTATATTTCTCTTTCCATTGTGTCTTTTCTGTCTAGGCCTTTAGTGGGATGGACAAAGGTTTTAAAAAGCATATTGTACAATGTACAAAAAAGAACCTGGAGATAGATATATATTGATTGAGAGGTGCTGCACAAATTGCATGCTAGTGTATGCAAAGTGTTTAAACTTTATTATACTTTATTGTAATGCATTCTCTGGGATGAAGATCTTTCCTACTCGTGGCTCTTACAAGAGCAAAAGCCTGATTTTTATTTTTGCAGAAAACTAGTTTCAAAGTGAATTATAAATGAAGGATTTGCCGTAAAGAACCATCTCTGGCTTCTTTGTTTTCATTAATTATAAAGGCAGACAATTTTTATAACTGTGCTGGGACTAGATGCTAATAAACACATGAACCCAGAGAAGCAGGAAAATGCATGCTCTTGCAATTGACTGTACTGCTGCTTCCCTTGCTGGCTTGTGGAAATAGTCATGCAATAGGTAAAATTAGCCTAAAAATGCAAGTGGTAAGAATGGATCCCACCGTCCAGTACAAAAGACATATGCTCATTACCTGAGTTCTAAAGTAAAACAAAATGATGCAGTAAATACTTTCCTTATGTTGAAATCCTTGCAGTTTATTTGACTTTCCTGACTGCAAACAGAAAAGCCACATTGTTTAAAAAGTTTTTCTGTCTGATAAGAAGTTAAGTGGTTACAAAAATTACAATTGTCTGTATAAACCAGCTTTGACCGGGTAATAAGGAAGATTATTTAGAAGATAAAACAATATTGGAGCTACCATTATACTTAGAGTATGGGACTATCATATAGTGTGCAGGTGCTTTTTGGTTGTAGGAAATAAAAACTAAAACTGATAAAATTTTGTTAGAATAATACTGAACGTCTGTTGATTTGCTGCAGTGAGTTCCCCAATGGATGAAGTGCTGGCTTCCTTGAAACGTGGCAGCTTTCACTTAAGAAAAGTTGAGCAGAGAAGTCTCCCTCCTTTTCCTGATGAAGATGATAGCAATAACATCTTGGCGCAGATCAGGAAAGGGGTGAAACTGAAGAAAGTACAGAAAGATGTTTTGAGGGAATCCTTTACAATTCTGCCTGATACTGACCCTCTGACAAGGAGCATCCATGAAGCATTGCGAAGGATTAAGGAAGCATCACCTGAGTCAGAGGATGAAGAGGAGAGTTTGCCTTGCACAGACTGGGAAAACTAACCTGTAATTAAGCTACATTTAAAGATAGTATTTCTGCGAAGTTTTTTATAACAGTAGCAGCTAAGCCTCAGGTTGTGCATTCTAGGAGACTTAGTAGGAATGTGACTAAACTGTCTGACATCCAGTGTCATAAAAAAATGCTCATATGAATTGACTATCACTGACTTTTCAAAGAATTTAACGTTTATAATAAGGAAAACCTCTTTTTAGACAGTATGTTAGCCTTTTACTGTTCTAGTACTTCTGCTGAATATTGACAGGATGACTTCAGAAAAAAAGCTCTATTTTATCTAGTAAATTTGAATGGATAGTTCCCAGTTTACCTAAAAAGCTTAAAAAGCAGCACAACCACTCTGGGACACACCTTATACTTACTTTCTAATTATTTCCAGCCTTGTAAAAATTGGGTATGTCTTATTTTAGACTGAGTGACTTCTAAGAGAAGGACAGTAAGGTTTGAATGCTGAACAGGTCAAAATCTCATGAGTTGCCCTGAGTGGCTGACTTCTTGTGGCTTGGTTTCAGTCTCTAAAATCTCTGACTTAATTGAATTTCCAGGCTATAAACAGTAAATATACGATTTATACTTCTGCTAGTCATATGAATTCCATGGACTTGCATCAATACTAAGCTACAGTGCCTGAAAGTACAGATATCAGACTTCAGCAGATAAAATTAATGATTTCAGAACAAACCAAAAATTGGCAGGAGATCAGTTTTCAAAATAATTGCTGCATCAGTAGGACAAAGATATTTGTGACCGCAGCAACAGTGTAGGGCGCTTCTCTGTGGTGGCTCTCTCATGTTACACGTGAATGAGCTTGAGTATCAGTGAAGGTTCCCACTAAACCTAAAATCTGAGAAACCAGAACTATGACAATCTGTAAAGAAATTAAAAATCTGTTTAGAAAGGCTATTTAAACAGAATGGAAGATAAATATTTGTAATCCTTGCAACACAGTTAGCAGTAGAAAGAAGATAACATTTTTGAATGTTCACAATCCAGCATTTCTACCCTGGTTAGTTGTTACCATAGCTGGAGAGTGACTGTTGGTAAAGTGCTACAGCTGTTTAAAAACTGATTCTGACTTGGTACATCATCTGCTGAATATTCTTATGGTTATGAAATACTATCTCAATCTGTTGCCTTGGTGTGGTATTTTCAAATTATAATATTTTAACTTTTTGAAAAGGAAAATAAATGCTGCATTCAATTCCTCACAAACTAGCCATTGGCCACCCTAATGATTTTACACTGTTTAATTATGGCTTGCTCCTTCTATTCCATACCAAATGTACTGCTAGTTATGGAGTTGAAACTCCAGGAATGGAGGTGTGCTTAACTCTTGCTGAAACTCCCAAGTGAAAATAATTTTGCTTTCATGTAACTTCTTTCTGTCCTTGCATATTGAAAACTCCCACTACCACAGCTCTTCAGAAATCAAGTGACAGCTATAAGAAAAGACATGTCTTGGAACTAACTTGGCTTTCTTGGTGCAGTTGCAATTAGACTGCAATCTAATTTCCTAGATAACCGATCAAATTTAAACTTTGTGATTTGACTTTGATTTTAGTAAATCTGTTTGACTGTTTAGGATTTTGTTTGCATTTTTTTGGCAAGATACAAAGAAATTTTCCAAGACTTAAATTGGTTTATTTTAAATCAAATTGGTTGACCTCCTAAGCATTTTACATTGGAAGTGCATCTTAGAAATATTCTGTGGTCATTGCCACACAATGTAAATATGTTTTTCTCTGCTATTTGCCCCATAAAAGGAGTTCAGAATGCAGGCTAAAAATCACTGCCGCATGGTCCCTGGTTGTTGTCTTCTTTTTACCAATCTACATCCTGCTGAAGTGAGAGAGGCCCTTTTGGGCCTCTTCAAACTCTAATCTGTGTTAACTGCCAGTAATACCAGAAGGCAAAAAAAAAAAAAAAAGAAGACCTGGTCAAATGTGTGTTCTGGCTCCAGAGTCACTGTGTCATTACCCTGGGAGCAAAGAGAACAAGAGAACATTTGCTCAGTATATTGCACTGCTCATTATATTGCATGTTAGAATTGCCTCATATGTTGAGACTATCAGACAATATTTGTACAGCCGTTTAGCTTTTCAGATGTTCCTTTTTCTTTCTTCCCAAACAGGTGCTTGACAGCCACCAACGTGTGAAAAGAAACCCCAGTTGAAGATGACTTTTCTTCTGCATTTCTGAGAATTCAGAGCCAGCAGTTACGACCATCAATTCCACAGGAGGCTTTCTTTGGCAAAGAAATAGTCTTTCTTTGGCAAATAACTCAGTACTTGGGTAAAAATGGCCTGAAATGTTAATTTCAGGTCACTTTTTTCTTTATTTGTTCAAACAAATTCTGGTTTGGGCACAAAGCTAAGTTGTTAAGACATGCATTTTATACTATCAAGAATGCCCAATTCTTAAGCACTTTTTATATTTGCATTAGTAATGTACGGCCAGTTAAGTGAGGGGGCCATTTTGAGTTGGGGGACTACTTGCTGTTAGAGTAACTTTGGGGTTCCAAACCAGCTGTAAAATGGCCCCTTTACTGCACTGAATATCTCATGTGCTTAAAAATTCAACAAGATGGCTCCCTGCAGAGAAGCTTGCTCTGTAGCAGTCTGATATTCCAGAAAGAGAATTCCTAGTTGCACTACAGTAGCTGAAATTCAGTAACATGCAACTAAGACTTTTTTTCTTCTTAGCTTGAAGAAGCATATATCAGTATGAAAAGCAACAAGTGACCACAGCACAATGAGAATTAAGAGTTGAATTCAGTACATATTTAAGAATGTGTTTGTTTCCATCATGATATATTTAGCAAGACATACTGCAGCACCTTTTTAAAAGGTCATGTTTAGTCTGACATCTTTTTAAAGTAGACATTTTCATGCTTTTTAAAAATATTTAGCTATGCTGAACCAAGTTAGTTATACTTTTATCATTTGTTATAAGAAGCATATTTTGTAATTTCATACTTTAAAATATTTTTCTGTTTTGGTTTAAAATGGCTTTTGATTAGTTTAAACAGCCTTCTCTAAAAAAGATCAAAGCACTTCAGCATTCTGATAATTGAGTTGTGAAAATCATGCTATTCTTGCTGGTTTTCATTATTCCCTTTAGTGGCTGCAAAAATGTTTGTATTTCATACCCAAAAGCCTACTGGCTGAAAAAGTTTCTTTTGATTCTGACTGTTTTATTTTTAAAGGAGAGTTACAACTTCCTCTGCAGTGAATACTTAGGAGTAGTCCTAAACCTCATGACTAATAGCTGCAGGCAGCTACACTTATGATACCACAGTACCAAGGGGTATGTCAATACAGAGATACAAGTAGCCTTGTACCACCTGAAAACCTCATGTGGTATTAAAAATCAGCCCATTACACTTCTAGGAAAGCTGAATTTCCACTAGCATTTTGTTTTTACTAGTGTAACATACAGTGTGTTTGAGAAATACAGTCCCTGTCATTTGTGTTGTGTGGTCCATTCACTGTTCCTCTTTTGACAGATAAACTACTTTATGGGGATCTGGGTTCTTCTAAGTGGAGTTATTCATTGCTGCTGTCGTGTAATGGAACACGTACTGTGTTAACATTTATAACAGGGGATTTCACGTCTTGCCGTTTACTTACAGAGAGAGGAGCAGGAGACCTTACCTTAGCAATAGGCTGTGTAATCTAAAGGAACCTCAGCTCTGGGACCCTTCAGTCTATTGAAGATGTTTTGCTGTGGCTGTCCAAAAATTAAAGCTCTGTCAAACATCTCGAGAGGATTTTCTTAACCACGTTGCCTTACTTATAAAGTTAGTGAACATTGATTTTCAAAGCACCTGCGAGTAGCGTTACTGTAGAATTGTATAGATTTTGCTGTGTTAGTTGCTAGGTCTCTATTTTTCAGCTGTGTGAAACACCTGATACTGGCTTTCCATAGGCCTAAAACTATATGATGCTTTTTATTCTCCGAATTCTGTGTTACATGGTATGGTTGCGAGCTGTCTGATGCTATGTTCATGCAGCAATAGCAGCACTTTCAAGGTTCATCATAATCATTCAACACTGCCTATACCATCAGCTGTTTTGTTCTACATTTGTTTGTACTTTCAGTCACACCCCACATTAAAACCAAGGTAATCAAATAAATTTTGGGCTGTAGCACAAAACAGAACTTTGATGTAGAATGGTAATACACATTATACATTTCATCTGAAAGTTAGTGCTAAATTAAACAAGCAATTTTTATGTTTGTTTTTTCCTATTTTCCAGCCTGCATTCCTTAGAGTATGCATACAGAACACTAGCAAAATTTCAAGCCGAGGAAAAATAGTGTAATTTTAAAGTATTTGTGCAGTGGTTCCCTTGCACAACATGTTTGTCTGCAGTTTACCACTGTGTTGTTATCTAAATAGCTCCATGCTGTACTCTACTACAGTTTTCAGATATATTTGCCATGTGATCTGTCATTTTTGCCTTGAAAAATGTGTGCATGATTGATGAAAATTACTCTTCTTAATGTGTTTCATATTTAGCTGAAAACTTAGATTTCTGTAGTAGCTTAGTCTCAATAGAAATGGAGTTCTCATATGAGCATGTATTCTATGGGCACACAAAAGTAGTAGTTACACTCAGCATAGCAGTATGTATCAGTTCAAAACTGCCATCTTCTTTGTGGAAAATGAATGGGTTTTTTTCCCACATCCTGCTCAAAGAAAAAATCCTGAATTTAAATCTCCATGAGTCACTAGATGTCACAATGTCACGTAATTTTCACTCTGATACAAAAATTGTGCATACATAGTGTACACAGGCTAATGCATAAAAGGTACCATCCTCTGCCATGTGAAATTTTCCAGCGGGATGGCTACTGCAGGAGAAGGGTAAGTTTAATATATTTACAAGAAACTTAGGGACAGTTTATGACAGTCCTGTATTGAGGTCAGTTCCTCCACAGCTGAGAAAAGCTGTAATAATTGTGTTGGTCCATGAGAAATGTTGGCAAGCATCACTAAGGAAAAACACGTAAACATGCGCAAGGAAAAAGAGCCTCCATAAAAAGACCTGCCTATTGATATTTTTCATTTTATTGTAGTGGCTGCATTGTACGTTGCTAGTTTATTTATCTTAAATAGTTTGTCAGCTTTTTGGCTTTTTCTGTTTTTAGAAACTTACTTCTTTTTTCAAATTAGAAGTTTTACTATGGTATAACTGATCCAGTGAAGTAAAGATTTGGGATGCATAATGTTTATTGTACAAATGCTTATGTAAGGACTGAAGAACCTTTCATGAATGGGAACAAGAAACTAAATACTCAGTTTCTGCTAAAGTAACCAAAATGTAAGGTAAACAGCAATAGTCTTGTTCAGAAATTGAATTTGTATCAACAAGAATTTCATGTTCTCGTTCATGGAGGTTTCAGGTCCTTTACAAATGACCAATAGTCTTACTCACTTTACTGTATTTTCAAGTTAGTTATCTGTCTAGGGTAGATGAAGGCTTTTTTTTTATTATTCTTTTCAAACATTACTTCTGAGTTTTGCCTGGGTTTGTTTGTGGTTCTTGTTTTTTTTGTTTGTTTTTTTTTTTTTTTAATCTGACAGTCTGCATTCTACACCAGACACTTGTAAAATAAATTAGTATGATTATATATTGTGTACTTTTGTGACTGAATTGGGGATAGAACTCAACATACTTCACTACATTATTTGTAAAGAATCATTTTGAGTATAAGCACTATATTCTGTACTGTTTAATAATAAAGTAATGATAGATGCATTATTGAAGATGCAACTTATTGAGGAGGCAGAAACATTATTGGTTAATGTTACCCTTATTCCATTTGTTGCACTGAATTTCAGGAGTGTAATTTGTAAATCAAATTTGCTCATGCATGTAATCAGATTTTATTTTCATTGTAATGCTTATGTAATTAAATTACCTGGATGTATTTCTGGTAATGATTTCATAAGCATGGACAATATGTTGTTGATGTTTCACACTACAGAATTGATGTTAAGAACAAGCAAAGCTTCTTGCAAAGAAAAGGAGTAACAGAAGCACCTTACTGGGAGAGCATGTTGCATGATTTCAGTCCTCTTGGAGCTGACAGACAGTAGGTCATCTTAAACTTGACTGCAAATTGCTCTTTGGTGTAATTAGCACATCAACATACTGCTATCAATGCCATCAACACAATGGCTATTTTTAACCTATAAATATACTGTAATTGAAGTTTTCCTACAAAGTGAATTTATATTTAATTGCTGCCTAATACATAAATACTTAGAATTTTTAGGAGGGTCAAGGGAGGGAGGGCGGGCATGCCAATATATTTGTGGGAGGGGCTGTTGCATATATGGGTCTTTGTACTTCCTGTTCAGTTTGACTGTTTATCCAAAACTCACAGCTCTGACTTCGGTGAATCTGCAACCTGACATTTATGTATTTTTATTGTGATTCAGGTCTTCTATTTTCTGTGGCTCAGAGCTTCAGAATTTGACAGAAAAGGTCATCTTTCCATTCTCAAATGTGAATGCTCTGTACCTCTAATATGGAAAATGACCAAGCAATTAATTTTATTCTGCTGAGTTTTTAATATTAATGTGTAGAGCATTATCTAAAGCTCATTAACCAGTAGTATGCCCATTGAAAACAAGTAGAAAGGATGAAGACCATTTTGGTGCATATAGTCCAAACTCTGCAGAGACTTTATTCCAGAGACTGTCACCTTTCCAGGAATTAATTTGCCATAAACTGGCTTGATTTTCAGAGTATAAACATAGTTTTGACTTCTGAATTGGTAAATAGGTGTTGGGCATTGGGGATATTCACTTAACATCTTCCAACGTGTTTTTGCTCTTGCTGTATATTTTGAATTTCATTTTACGTGTATACAAACATGTTATCATGAAAGGAAAGCTAAAGAAATACAGATGGCTGCAAGTTGTCTTACATGAATTAAGCCAGTGAAGCTTAATGAAACTAACTTCTTTGTTAAGCCTGTAGAATAAATAAGAAATAATGAAAACAAATTTTCCATTCACTAGCTTTGTGCAATATTATCATTAGACTAAGACACTACTAGCACATTGTGCTTGGCTTTAAGAAAGTTCTTTAATTCCATTATATTCAAAAGGACATATTAAATGCATATTTTAATGTAAACAACTCTGCAAATTTACTATGCCTGACAATGCTCAAAGTTATTAAGTATTAAGCACAAGTATGTTTAAAAAAAAGTTTAATAACTAAACAAAGATTTCTAGCAATACCTAGAAACTAAAAAAAGTTTTAATTGTCTGCTTCTTGGTCTTTTTTCTTTAGTGTAGCTTTTCTGCAGTGCAAGTTTATTGCTGTGTATTTCATGGAGTTTTATTATCATCATTCAGAAATTTAAACCTGTTTGCAAAGTACTGCATTCACCTTATTGTACATGCGATGTAACATCATACTCACAGTTTTGGTGCTTTAAAATTATTCCTCTTTTCTTTATTAAAGGATATTTATTTGATCACTGTCTTGGTTTTAACTTTGATTATGTATGAGCATTTAAAAATACTTCTGGTACGGTTTGGTTCCCACAAAAAAACAATTTCAGATCTAATTCATTTCACTTCCCATTGGTATTACAACTCCTCAAATTCTCTGTCATGGTTTATGGTAGGTGCTTGCATCTAAGCTGTGTTGCAGCATGGAATATTTGTATTTAGGTAGCATCTTTGTAAATGAAGCCACATGAACAATTTAAGTATTACAGAAGAACCTTGCTCCAAAATGATGCTGGGTAGTTGTGCGTAATTACAAATCACACCCACTTTCCATCTCTTGATCAAAAGACAGAAACACTCTATGAAAAACGGTGAAAGTTTAAATACAGAAATGTTAAGAGCTTAGCACCCTTATTTACACCTACCATGTCCCTAACTAGAGTTCATAGTGTTTGTGGCTAAGTTCTTCCTTTTAGTGCTCTAGCCATTTTGTGTTATTATTTATGTAGACCTAAATCTTGTAAAAAAGTTATCTTTATATTGTATCTCTTTTCCATTTTTTCTTCTATGTTTTTTTGGTGCAGTGCAGGCAGGTTCTATTTCTAGTTGGTTCCTTAACATGAGGAAACAAAAAAACAGTGTATTTCTGGAACAGGAACTTTTTAGTGCCATTACAGTCCTGAGAAAACAAGAAAAAGGGCATTTCAAAGAGCAACATGAAACCAACTTTGTATTTGTAGTGCAAATCTACATTGCAACATGTCTTGTACAAAATTGAAAGCTGTCTGGCTTTGGTTTCCTAGTGGTGTTTTTCATGCCAGGTAATAATGACTCTTAATTTTGAGTTATGGCAGAACATGTAGAACAAGTAGGAAATATGTTTTGAAATAATCAGTTCCTTGATCATTGCTGACTTAAGAGAGAAAAGAGTTATTTATACTTGTGTCTGAGGTCTGTTCCTAAACCTCTGGCAGTGTGTGACCTTGATGTGGGTGCCTGCACAGGATTTGCTCTGCAGGACAAACTTAGGCTCCATCAGCTGGTTCTGATTGGCATTGGCTTCAGTAGATAAGTAGATTGTTTTTTTATAACTCTCTACAGTATCCATACAGGTTGGAAGTGAATTTAGTGTATGCATCAGGATTGCAGATGAGTGAATATTATCTGTAGGCAGACTTAAAAGACAGTGGTATGCCATGCAAAATAAGGCCTCTTGTTTGTACAACACAGAAGATGAAAGAACTGTCTTTTTTTTCCTGCTTGTTACATGTCAGATGTAAATCAAAGGTACATTGTGAATAAATACTCAGTGGGCCACAGTGCCTCTGAAACGGGAACTACTGATAACATGCAGAGTTTGTCTCTGTTCCACCTCTTAATGCTCAACAGAGGCAGTAGATAAAATGGAAAGAAGTAAAAATGGAAGGTGTATTTCACAGATGCTTTTTTCCAAAACCTATGAACTCAGCAGTTCTCACTGCTGCTTCCCATCATAGGGAGAAGCCATTTTATAGGCTTCATTCTTCCTGCAATTGTAGGAAGCTTAGAGGAATCCTGGACTGCCACAGTATCTCTGAATCTTGGGATCAGCAAGCCATCAGCATGTCACTGCCACCAACACAGCTGGAGCTTTATGCACAAGGCACAGATCACTGTCTAAATCTACCATTACAGAGTTGTGCTACTGTGTTTTTACTGTTTGTAAAGGAAGGTTATAATGTCCATAAAAATGGATGAAATGGTGTCTTAAACCTTAGGTGTACCATGTCAGCTATTTAACTGTACAGGCATCACTTTGCTTACACAAACTGCCCTTCAGCAGAAAACTATCCCAGAGGTGTTCCCAAGAAGCTACAGCATCATCATCATGTAACCTACCTTGCTCACAGAAGTGCTGCAAGTCTGTCCAAATCTCCATCCTGCAGAACTCATCCCACAGAGAAGCGTTTCTGCCCTTTCCCCCTTTGCAGTAAGATTCTCAGTCTCTTACTACTTTCTCTAAACTTTATGCAAATCTTCACCACAGTCATGCTCACTGTCCAGATTTTCATCAGCTCAAAAACAGCACATCTCCCTTGAACTGTTGCCTCCACAGGAAGGACTGGTGGATTACTCTGTGCTGTTAAAGCTGCTGCCTGTGTTGTTGCTGAGATTTGCATCATTAATCAACCAAAACTTTGGGATAAAAAGAACCTAAACCAAAGCAAAAGTTATATTCACATTCACGCTGTATCTGCTGTCTTACTCCTTTTTCCTATTGTAGTTTTGTGCTGCTCGTGGGATGTTTGTTGGAGATACTTGTGACACAGGCAAATCATCTGTTTTGCTTTCTTGTCACTCTCCTCACCATGGAATGCAGCAGCCTTCTTGACTTCTCTGAGATGTCTCACTATACCCCACATTGCTTACATAAGACTAAGTACATTCACAGTCTTTCAAACATAAGTCACTGTTTACTTCATTCTTTCATCTTAACAACTTTTCTAATTAGTATCACATTCCCTCTGTACATTACTGTTTAAAAGTCAGGAATAAAGAAGATTGAAGAATCATGCAATTCATACAAAGCGCTTACATTAACTATTTCTTCCTCAGTACTTTATTTTAATCCCATTCAATTTCAGTAAGAGTGTAACTGAGTTCTTAGCATACAAAATCATCAGTGCATGCTCAAACAGCCATGCATGTTAAAAGCACAATTTAAACACCAGTAACAGACATTTATGAATCAACTTCTTTCGAAGAACTATAAAAGGATGGTCATTTCCCCCCCCCCCCCCAACATGCATTTGGCTGTGAGTAAAATGACTGTTGGAGTGGATGAAGTCCTGTGAAAACAATTTGACAGAGAAACTGCTGCACACTGCTCTTGGTTTCTAATGACATGTTAAAAAAAAAGTCTTAAATTAGCATTATGAAATAATATTTATAGTATCAAAAGGAAAAAAGCACATATCCTATACTGTTGATGGTGCACATATATTTTTGTCATGGTTTCCTAAAGATTTCTGCTGCTAAAAAGTCTTCTCTTAATAGCAGAGTAAGTTGAAACATAAAGTTCATTCTTCTTCTGCCCAGCGCCACTGTTGGAGGAAATTTATTTCCCCCACTTTACAACAGTGTGTCCCCTGACACACCCATACCTTGCTCTGTCACTCAGCTCTAAGTTAAACTGTGCTCAGTGAGTCAGGCTCTTGGCTTTTGTGAGATCTGACCATTCATGGGCCATTCCATCAGGGCTTGTGGCTAGGAGATGGTGAAAAAACCCCAAGTGATACTTGGAGGGTGCTTATTCTCATTCAGCCATTCTGAGGAAAGATCAGAGGAGTGCAGAAATTGTCCTCAGTCAAAGGTTCTATTAGTTAAAGCAAATCTCTGTTTAGGAGATCAGGTTTGTCACTCTTAAAAGAAAAAAAGAAAAATACCTACTTGGGCTATGTATTCCGGGGAAACATGAGCCACACAGTGCCTACCAGGGCATGCTTTGCTTAATTGGTGTACAAAATAACATGCATTATATTTAAATATTCAAAATTACATTTTCATGTTAGTGCTATGTCCTATTTTGCAGAAAACCCCAATCCTTCAAGTATTCAGCTTTTAATCTCTATTTGCAGTAAGAAACTTTGAACAGAAACTTTGTGTCCCAGACAGCATTTGTTGAGACTGTCAGCCTTATGGGATAAACCTGGGTTCTGCTCCCAGGCTTTAGCTGCCTGAGATGACTACAGAATCCCAGCCTTTTGAGGCCCAGATGAATTAATTTGCTGCAGTCCTTGGTGGATGCTCAAGGTTGCACGGATGCTTCTGGATAAGGAAATGCTTGGTACTGTCAGTAGTGCCAGCTTGGCTAAGTGATTGAATGCAAACTTTAGCTTCTGCTCCCTTCTCAGTGGAAGGAGCCTAGCTGTTCTCCAAGAGAACACTACAGTGTCTTCTATTAACCCATCAATGTGTCATTGCAATAGCAAGCTGTGAAGTTTCAGTAAAAAAAAAAAACAAAAAACAAACAAACAAAACCCCCAAACAATTTACCCTGAAATATTGTGAATTAGAATTTCTTCATTTAAATCTGTCAAGACCTTCCAGCTGATGAAGGCCTGATCCCTTGACATTCCACTATCACCAGCTATCTAGTAAGTAGCTGCATGCCAGCATTTATGCCGTGTAAGACCCAGCACTGTGCTTGTGGGAGCCGTGGAGGTCACCTTACAACTGCCTCTAGTAGTGGCCCCCTCTTCTGGTGCAGCTCCTCAAAAGAGAGACTTGAAATGTTACGGCAAATTCCACAGCCACCTAGCAGCTATTGCTGAGCTGTAAAACTGGCCTCAAGGCTCGTGAACCTGTTTTTCTTATCCCATAAGTGAACCACCCTCATTGCCAAGTTCAGAGAGACGATTCCATGTTTGGGCACATCAGTGGTTACAGTGCAGTTGCTTGCTCAGTCACAGAGCTGACCAGTGCTGTGCTCTGTGAGGCCTTATTCCCTTCTGGATTTTAGATGCTTATGTCCTTGTCACAGCTTCAACACTGCAATTTGGCCCCTGTGTAAAAATTCCTTTAAACCCCTCTGAAACGACAGCACTGTTTGCCACCAGCCCAACCTTTTGGTCAAGACTAAGTCCCATAGCTGGATTTCCCAGCCTGAACTCAGGTACAGAGAACTGTTCTCATCTTTGTACTTGTTCTCTCATGGAGATTTTCAATGTAGCTATAATTCATTTGCAAAAGACCTGTCACCTATCCCACCTGATGACAGAAATCCTCTAGCTTGATGGGAACTCTTGCTGCCAATCCTAACACATTTTTGCATTTTGACTTGAGGAGTTACATGTGCCTTATAAGTATTTTCTATTTGTGCAATACAGTTATCATCATTGGTGAAGAGCATGAAAACTCATGTCTTCTGAAAATAGTCACATTGCTGTCTTTAAGACAGCAGTGTTTCAAGGTACTTTACAGTAACATGCTTCAGTAATGCTTGTTTAGAAGATCCCCAATGCTTCCTGACTTAGGGTGAGGTGTTCATGCACAAAAGTCAGCACCTCATTCTCACAGGTATCTCTTGTGTGGGTGAGTTTTTGGGTTTGTTTTTTTTTTTTTTTTTGGGTTACTGATGTCCCTCCTGGGTGAACATGACACTGAATATTTATGTTTCTCATTCCATAAGCAGTTTAGGACTTATATTGACTATAAACATGTTTGGTTGTTCCATGTTATGGCTGTTCCATGTTATGCAAGAGAAAAGAACACAGACAGAACAAAAGGAAAAATGCAAGAAATAGAGGATAATGAAAGTTTTGACTGGTAGGTTCAAATGGTAACAATAACCACCTCAAATAAAGCTTTTCAAAGAGGTGGGGAAAAGCAGCTTATAGCAAATCTACATACTACTCTTCTTCTTTAAGATACACAGAACGAAATTTCCCCTTTTCTCCCACTGCAAGCAAAACTCAATGTGCAAAATGCTCTAGAGCAAAAGGGCTCCAGACTGGTAAATGACAGAGCTACAGTTTTGAAGCAGCAGCTTCTGAACAAAGGACAGTAAGCCCTCCTGGGTTGCTTCTGGGACAGACAGCAAGTGCAGTTGGCAGGGTGTAGCAGTGAGGCTGTGCAGCAGGGACTAGATGCAGGATGCTCGCATGAAATACTACTTGAAGCACTCAGCTACATACTTCTACCCTGGCTCCTCTCACTAAGTGAAAGTTGAAGAGAGTGTACCTTACACTGATAAATTTCTGGTTGTCATTGCTGCGGATTCCTGAGAAACAAAACTGCTGGAATTATAAAAATAACAATATATATTCAAATGTGAAGAAAGAAATAGATTTAATGTTAAAATTTCCATCCATAAGTAAGGGCTATATCTTTCTCCTGCAGGCAAGTACAAGGTCATTTTGCTTCAAATTTCTTTTGTTTTGTTTAGAGACAATTCCACTGAACATTTAACAAAATACAAGCCAGACTCGGAGAATTTCAAAGGCCTTGTTCCCTCTCTGCAAGTATCTGCATGACCATATTTAATTCAACAGGAGGAAATCCATACACACAGATTATATTTACACATACCTTGTCAAGTGTAGCTCTTCCTCTCCCCTTAGCACCTGGATGCATGGTATTGTTTGTGAAGGTCCTTAGTTGTGCCCTCCTTCTTGATCTACTGGGAAAAAAACCTTCTTCTTCAAGAATTACCACAGTCACAGAAATGCAAGTTCTCTTCCAAGAAAATGTCTATACTGCTATTCTCAATCTAATCGAAGCAAAAGCACCTGACACACTGCTGGATCCGTGCAGTGAGATGAGGCTTGGATGAGAGCAGATGAGAATTCCCAAAGCAGGGAACAAGGTTGGAAACTACTTCCAAGTTAAAAGAAAGAAAATACCCAAACTCAGCTCAGAATTCCATTACATAAACATCATAGGAACTGGTGGCAGCAGAAAACAGGGAGCACTGATGGCTAATACTGGTATCAAACCTCTAGAGTCATGAAGGTAAAAGACAGAAAGGACATGGGCTTTGCAGACTGTCAGGACTTCAGCTGTGTTCATGAAACACCCCCAGTGCTGACCTTGGGAAGCCTCCAGCAATCAAGAGTGGACTTTCGGGGCAAGCCAGGTGTGCTCAATGTCAGCATGACATGAGCACCTAAGGAAAGTGAGATCCTTTCAGGTGGTTTGTCATTCCCTATGCTAATCATTCTCACCTATTTTACAGTTACACAAGGGTTCCACACTAGGGAATCTGTTTGAAATCTGTGTTTCCCTCACCCACCCCGAATTTACAACACCTTTGATAGTTACTTTCCTTCCAATATCTTTATCTGAAAATACTAAGGAATGCCAGATGTATCACTGCATGTGAGCTCTGCTTATGCAAGACCCAGCAATAAGGGGGAAAGTAGGTATATTGTGTTTCTTTGGTCCTATGATGAGCTGCCAGCAATGCAGAAGCAGAACTGGCCACTGCAGGTCCCTGAGAGGTTGTGGCGGGCAAGCTATGAGACCCCTTATGGTGTGAAAACCCACTTATGTCTATAGTATCTAGAGGTATTGTGACATTTAGATTCACACCTGCTTTCTGGCTAGGCATGGCCAGAAGAGTGGACATGAGCTGAACTGACTCTGGGATCTAACACAAAACTTCACTCATTGTTCCAAAATGTTTAACATAACAGGGAAAAATTCATCCATCCTGTCTGAAGTAAGTGGAGGAACTAAGGCTGCTAAGCAAAAACACAGATTTCAAATAACGTGTGTTATTCCATGATATGGTCTCTGCTTAGCACTGTTCAGAGGTAGTGCACAAATGCAGCATTACTAAGAAAATGTAAACAAGACAGTTTGAACATTGCTTAGCAGAGTCCGGTCCATTTTCTGAAAAAGAAACCCCAGTGTATAGGTGTGCACTTAACTGGCATGTTCAGTTACTGAGACTGAGCTATACACATTGGGATAGAGTTTCTTGATGGTATTTTTTTTAATTGTTTTCTGACATCCAGATCTAATCTCTAATTAGATCTATCTTTGGCCTTAAGGTTTTTACAACTAACCAAGTTAAGTGCTTTTACTGATATCTGCAGCTCTGCAGAGAATTAAGGTCTGCAACAGTTTTCCATTCCTCTCTCCATGCAGTATTTCTGAAAAATGGCTTTGATTTTGACTTTTGAATGCAGTGTTCACAGAGTGCTGTTCAGCAGCCACTTCAGTACAGAATATATAAGATGACAGAATGAAATGAGGTTTAGCCTCTTATTGAAGGCAAACCTGAAGTTAATCCCCAGCTGGTAGAAAAATGAGCAGAAATCAGAAACCTTTCACAACTGACAACTGAAAAGACATATCCCAAGACATTAATCTTTAATTGATGCATTGTTAATTCTAGGGTTTTCTCTAAAGGAATTATCTTGGGAATGCCACCGATAGAGTTAAATGATACTTATTTGTGTAACAACTGGTTTAGCCCTTTATTAATTAATTAATTAATTTATTTATTTATTTATTTATATTTTACCTGAAAATGTATTTTCTTAGAGACATTATAACCGCATTTCTGCATTATCAGTTCATTTTGTTCTCCTCTTTCCTGGATATATTGGCCAGGAAAAGGAACTTCTAGTCATCTATAATGGATAGTTTAAGTCACATGTTTTACTTTGTCCACATAGAAAAATGCAATTTCTGGATCATTGAGGCATATAGATTATGAACAATACAATTCAAAAACTAGCTACCCAGAGGGGGATATACTTACAAAAAATTTTTATGTCAAAGTCAGGATTTCACAACATAAACACACTAATGCAAAATCCAGTAGCACCTGAAAGATTAAGGTAGCTGCTGCTATCACTTGCACATACTTGAAAAAGATTTAAGGAAAAAAAAAAAAGAGTAATACATTCTCCAGAGAATAGCAAGTGTATTTCAAAATAAAGAACTGTGGTTTAATATCTTTTTTCTTTTTTTTTTTTTCTATTTCTGTATTTCTGTGAGGCTTATGGTAATTCTTTTGTTGGCTTTTTTTTTTTTCCCCAAGACTGTAGTTGCCATTTAAATTTATACACAAAGTAACTGCTCTCCCCTCCAGTGCAAGTTCATGGTAATGTTTTCAGGCTATAGTACTGAACACTGTCTTCTTGTATACATATTCCCACAGTTTCATTAAAGATAGATACAATGTACAGTACTTGTTTCTGGGACATAATGTTTCAAATGGCAAAACCTTTATGTTAAAACAGAAGTGAAGAGGCTACAGTAGGTATAGCCACCTAAGTATGAACTTTAGATCACCAATTCTAAACGCTTGCCTACTGTACATAAGCATTAAAAATAGTCTTAGACATAGGATTTTATTTATATGTGCACGTATGTCCACCTCATCCCATATTTATGTTTGGCAACTATTTGGGAATTCAAAGGTGCAGCCCTCAGTAATTGTATTATTAAAAAAAAAAAGAAGAAATGAAGCTTATCTATTCTATGAGAAAAAGAAATTCTCAAATATCAATTTCCAATTTTAAATTTAATTTCAATAGGAAAATATTAAAAATGTGCACATCTAAATTTTTCCATGTTCTGTATATACATATGTGTGTGTACTTATACATATAAATGCTCATGTACCACACATATTCACAAAATTTAAGTGGAAATATTTCTGTCCACTATTCTTCCCACACATATGACATCATATCTTTAAAAATGTCAATAATAATATCATTAAAAATAATATTACATTTATTCCATCGTTATGTTTTTTTTTATTCTTTCTTCATCCTTATTATGTCCACTGAGCATTAACAGGCCAAATTCTCCTTGCACTTCCACGGATGTTATGCCAACAGAATGTTGCTGACATCACATCAAGGACACATCTGGTTTACAGCAGCACAAGTGACAGGAGAATCAGGCCCAAATATCCCCAGGAAAATTAAAAACTGGCTGTATCTGCTCATATGGACCTGATGAAGATATACACACTACTGTCTAAAATCCCCTGAATGATTAACATGTAGCTCACCACAAAGTTTTCAACCAGTAGCACAATGAAACAAGCTCCCCCCACCCCTTTAATAAATGTGAGAAAATACCCTAAAAAATATGGAGAAAGCGTAAACATTGTGTATATTACATACCATATAATACATTACAGTTTTAGCATTTAACCTAAGCCACTTCCCTGACTAGTCAGGGGAGAACTGATAAATCACCACTTAAGAAAAGAAAAGAAAAAGTATTTCAGAAATAAAGCATGTCTTTCCAATATAAATGACAACCTGCGTGTATTATATGGTACATACACACAGTACATACATGAAAACAAGCTTATCTTTTCTACTTCAATCTAAGTGAAGAAAACTGTGTTCTACAAATTGAATAAGCAGCTAGATTTCATGTTCAACATTCAAATTAATTTGGGGAGCAAACAAAGGTTTGTGCATCTTTCAACTCTGAGGTCTGACATTCATTCATACATTTTAAAAAAGCCCTCTTCTTCAGCATTACAAGCAATTTATGGCAAGAATGCACTGTGATGCAAGACACATGACAATTGGCTTACCTTTCAAAGAGTTGTTTTTTTTTTTAAATAAATCTATTATATAAAGAAATATGTGTTTGCCAAAAGTCTGTTAAAATTACATCAAAACAACTTTAAAACCTGCTCACTGAGGATAATTCAATTCAATGTTTTTAAACACTTAGTTAACAGTTCAGAATATTGCCTGGTGTAGTTAGGATAAAGATGTGATATGAAGACCCATAAAAGAGTAAACATGTCTTCAGTTCAATTTGCTATGACAACAAAACTTCAAGAAAAAACTTCTAGCCTTTTTGGCTAGACACGTTCAGTGTACGAACAATCCCTTGCAGTACCTCTGTGCTCTTAATGAATCCGAAACAGAACAGTGCTCCCCGTAAGCCATTATTCACAGAACCTCTACTTCATGTCACATTCTGAAAAAGTCTCTCTTGCAGAACAGATTAACAGCAAACTGAACATTCATTAAAAGTATCAAGGCCAGAAAACAAAAGACTGGCCATTCCTTGTTATGTGTGCAGGTCAAATTTAAAATGGTAAGTTTACATTTAAAATTCTCAGGGCTGTTTGGGCTTTTTATTTTTCCTGTGGGACTCACCTTCTGTCACTGGTTGGCTTCAAAATTTAGTTAAGTGGAAGATACTATCTCACTGTAAGTACATGGAATTCATATGAGAAACTAAACCTCACATTGGACAATATTGTAGAACACCAAAGTAAGCTCCATAAAGAAATACGGTATCTTCCAGTATATATGTATAGCTATAAAAAAAACCCAAAAAAACAACCAGCCAACCGACCCCAAAAAAACAAAAAGGAAGAAGTTTATACAAGCAATTATAGTAAATTTGTTTCAATTAAAGATGCAACTCTCTCTCATTCCCGGCAAGAATAAATTTGTTCCGGCACTGCTTCTCCACAGTGCAACATATCCTGAGAAATTATTAAGAACAAAATACAGGGCTGTCATCACTAAGTTCTTGCACAAAACACAGCATTTAAATATCTTAAATAAAACAGCCAATAACCTATATTGTATATGTCACAAAATGGGGTGTGTCCTGGGACACTGCTAATTCTTCCATCACTGATAATTAGAAAAGGATTGCATTCTATTATTCTTAATGTTTTTCAAGTTATCTGCTGCCAATAATGTAAAAGGAGGTAATTTGTAATTCAAGTTTTTTTCTTAGTTATTTTTTTCTTAAACTGGCTACAAGCTAAGTTCTAAATTTTACATTGAATTACGAGTCAAATTTAAAACAATCCCTCTCAGAGGAGCATTTTCTGATTTTGTGCAACTTTGATGCAGAGCCCAACATGGTCCTATGAAGAGAGACAGTGCATCTTTAAGCTGATTGGCACTGAAATCCCATTTTCTTTAACTGCACTCTATTAGCTTGGCCAAGTTATCTCGTAATTCTGTTAGTTCAAATATTTTTCCATCAAGAATTTCTAAAAGTGTCTTCAAGTTATTGCGAAAAGCTTCTTGCTCATTCTGACTTTTCTCCAGACGTTGCTCTAGATCAGACAGCTGTCCTTCCAGGTCTTTGTTTCGAATTTCTACTTCCTTTGGAGAAAATACACAACATGTTAATGTGTTGTCTGCAAACAGAAAGCACTCTAACATCCTCTTGGTACTCATGCTATTTTTGTCTACTGCTTTTTAAAATAATTTGTAACCCTTTACAGTTTTCAGTATGTCAAAACCAAAACCTGAATTGTTACTACGATTGCATATGTACTGCCGCTTCCTCCATTTTTCCATAATTATCTGAAGGACTGAAACTTTTGGAGAGGAACAAACTTTAGTCAGTGAAAAAATAATACACTTATTCAGGTATGTTATCACTTCTATAATTCAGAAATGCTCTGCCTAATGAAAATGCCTTCTCAGAGTTTACTTACATTCAAGTATGCCCTGATTTAGACTACATGATTTGCTCAAGGACACGGTTCTCCATCAAAAGTTCTCATGCAAAAACCCATCCAGAACACTGCTTTAGAGACAGAGGAGCACCACCTTATTCCCATCCTGTGTATGGCCTTTGCGCTTTGAAAATTAAGACAGGAACATAACCGGGCCCAAGCAGTTTCAAGGTGACTGTAACAAATGTAAACCAGGAGGTGCAAGTTGCACATTGTGCCTCACTGCACGGCATCCACCTGCGGAGCAGGGACAATGGGAGAGCCACCACGGCTGCACGGACGTGCCGTTCCCATGCAGTGGGGGAAAGATGAAGCAGCAGCACATTGGACACAGCCCAGGGGGTCTGACCCTGAGCAAGCTCAGTTCTCACTCACAAGGAGAAGCCCTTGGCATCCACCCCTGGGTCTCCTCGCAATTCCAGCTTGCACCTGATGGGTGACAGTGTCAACTGCTCTGCCCTGTGCAAGACAGGTGCCCTCTCTTCAATCAAATCACAAATGAATCAGTCACCTGGGTCTGGAATAGCATATTGTTCTTTGTTCCATTCATTACACACCTAATAAATTCATGCTAAGTTTTGTAATTTCAGTTACAAAAATCACTTCAAAGGCAGCACAGAGACAGGGTGTTTAGTACACCATACACCTTGTAGAGCCATCTCTGGAAAAGTCCATAGTGAATTCATATTATGTATGGTAAAATGTTTTTCAACACCTCCTCCCTTTACAGTGGTTTTGTGTCACAAAGCTTTAACTGGCCTGCTCTGACATTTTACTACAACTAGTTTCACAAATAAGAAGGGAGATCTGGTAGCAGTCAATGATCACAGCATGAGAAACTCCTCTTTGAGCCCTCCAACTCTCTCACTGGTTTTAGAGTGATTCTTCTGTCTCCCTCAAGGCTAAGAAATATATTCATGTTTACATTGGAGAGATCTCAGCTACCCATAGAAAACAAGCTGACCTATACAGAAAATATACTGGGTCATTCAAGAGTAACAGGTATGTATGTAATGGCAGCCCTGTGTGAAAGCCTCAAAAAGGTATCCACTTGTGAGGGGTCTGACGGCAGCATTGATTGGGTGCTGCATCCCTGGCCAAAGGAGGGATGGGGTGACATGGGCAGTGCTTAGTTTCAGCACCCAGCCTCTGCAGCAGTGGAGAGTACTGGGCCCCCTGGCAGTGCTGCAGGACATTCACTGCCTCATAGCTGTGGCTGCTTGTGGAGCCAAGGGTTACCTCCCAGCCGAACTGAAGGCCTCCCTTACTTCTTGTTTGCAAACAAGCAAGTAAAAAACTATGCAGTTTTGGGCACCAGTCTTGAAAGCCAGCACACCTGAGAGTAGGAATTGTCCCTTACAGCCAGGCTCAAGAGAAGAATTGATTTGTTCGGCACTAAGTAATTTTGTTGCCAAAGCGCTAAAAGAAGCTAACTGGAAGCGCACTTGTAGAAATTATACAAATACAGTGCATACATGCTTATATAGTGAATAGCTACCCCACTGCTGCTACAAATGAAGACAACTGGTTATAACCCAGTCATACCATGTAAAGACTCTTCTTCATTGCATCTACTCCTGCCTTCCAAGCCAAGTACTTACAAGTCCTCCCTGGCGTAGTGATTGCACAGGTTCAAGACCCTCTGAGGGCCAAGTAATTACAGTATAGGACATAAAAATGAAACCCAAGGTCTCTCAGCTTTGCCAGAGTGACACAGTCTTTTCTTTAGCACACAGAAAACTGATTGCTGTTTTCCAGTATTTGCCCATCCTGTCATTGCTCCTCTCCTAGTCACCAAATCTGTGTGCTCTATGAAGTCTTCTTGCCACTGCTCTTATCTTAATGACAATTAATCCCTGCAAGTGGACAAGCCAGTGATAAAATAGACCACTTTGGGACAAATCTACAGATACTTATATGGCTTTACATTGTGATGTCTGGGCTTGACTAGAGCATTCTGTTGGCCTGTATCTACCACTGAAGAATACCTTTCAGACCCTTCTCGCACATTTTTAATGAAATATGCCAGAAGATGTTGCTTTTAATTTCTGAAAAATGCTACTTAAATTTACATTCGACACTTATGCGTATTTACCCTAAATTAGTATTAATGCTTTCTGCAATGTTATTGCATTATGAACATAAGTTCATGTCCAGCTCATGTGCAGTTCCTGTTTCAAATCAGCCAACCTCAAAACTAGCTTCTTGATTGGAAGAGGTGGATTACATGTAATGTAATCTATTCCCCTAACTGTGCCATTTCCTTTTACTGGCATCTGGTCTCATCCAACAATAAATTGACTCTTTGATACATTCAGGTCCTTTTCAAAATGTATTTTGCATTTGGATTTTTTACCTTTGGTTTTTTCAAGCTCTTCTTTCATGAGATGTAACCATTTCTCATATTGTTTTCTCTTACAGAATAAATAAATCACTACTAGTTATGTTTGTTGTTCTCACTGTAACAATCTTTTGCAGAATTCAGTGCAAGGATTGGAATTAAATATTCAAACCATACACAACAGCTACATTTAGGAATCAGCCATATTAATGAAGATATTCTGACCTATTGTGAGAGTCATGCTGATCATGACTCACTGATATGACTTCTCTACACTACAAATCAGGAATTAGGACTCTGATACTTAACCTTCATGATAACATATTGTTCTTCACTAGAGTTTTCCAAGATTGATATCTAATCAATTCCTGATATGCATCTATCAGAAATGAAATACACCTTGAAATACTAATTTCTTTGTATAGCATTTTTCATAGAGGATTTTTACCAAAATATTTTCAAGTTACATAATCCCCTTGCAAAACACAAGAGGGAAAAATAAAGCACAAGAACAAAGAGTGAGAGAAACAGACACAAACCCTGGAGAGAATCACCCTGAAAATAAATGATGAGTCAGGTAAGTGAACATACATGAGATAATGTGAAGCTACAGTGGACAATGTGACAGATGTAGGGTGAAGTGGCTCAGAGAACACCAGTATAATCAAAGCAGGACAACTACAGCAAAGCACAGACTCAAGATCTTTTTCTGGGGCAGGATCAGGGCAGTAATTAAGTTTAAGCTTAATAAAGACACCTTTTAATTCAGATCCTAAGTGATCCTTTAAATAGACCTTAGAGAATATTTGAATACATGAATATGAATAAAACCATATAGAGTCATTTCCAGAAACAGATCACTTACAATGTGACACACGGACGTATATACAAAATATATCCATTTGGTGATTAAGCAACCACAGAACCATAAAATGGATTAGGTTAGAAGGGCCCTTAAAACAACCCAACAAAGGGTTTCAACCCTTTGTCATGGGCAGGAACCCTCTCCTCCAGATATGGCTGCTCAAGGCGCCATTCAACCAGGCCTTGGATATTTCCGGGGTGGGGCATCCATAACTTTTTTGTGTAACCTGAAGCAGTGCTTCACCACCATCACCAAGTAGAATTTCATCCTAGTATCTATTCTGTACCTACATTCTTTCAGTTTGAAGACATTACTCCTTGTCCTATCTCTGCAGTTCCTGATGAAGAGTCCCTCCCTGGCTCCCTGGTAGACCTCTTTCACATACGGTAAGGTTGCTCTCCATGCAACCTTCTCCAGGCTGAACAGGAGAGGTGCTCCATGCCTCTGATCATCTTTGTGCCCTCCTCTGGACTCCCTCCAGCAGCTCCATGTCCTTCCTGTGCTGTGACCCCAGAGCTGATGCAGCACTGCAGGTGGGGTCTCAGCAGAGCAGAGCAGAGGGGCAGAATCCCCTCCCTGGCCCTGCTGCCCACACTGCTCTGGATGCAGCCCAGGACACGTGTGGCTCTCTGGGCTGTGAGCACACACTGCTGGTTAGTGTTGAATTTTTCATCTACCATCACCACCAAGTCCTTCTGGGCAGGACTGCCTTGAATCACTTATACAAAAATATACCAAAATGGAACTACTGACTTTATAAGGTAAAATTTTATTAAAAATTTGCCTTTTTCTAATATTTCATCTCTTACTAGTCTAATAATTCTGCTTGCCAAGGACAATTCTGGCTCACTGCTACTTTTCGTATGATCTTGTGATAAAATTACTGCATTTGCTATTGCTAGAACGATTTCCAACCCTTATTACAACGTATCTTTTTAGTCTCTCACATAAATGTCTTTTCAGATGAAAATTTGTATATTTAGCCTAAAGCCAGCAACAACTTTTGGAACAGGCAAGGTCAGGTGTACTCAAAACACTCTTTAAACACTGTTCAAAGTAATAAACTTTGTATAAACAAGGTGACGTAAGAATGGGGAAAATGAATGAACTCATTTGATCTTTAGTGTTTTATTCTGTAGGTTAAAATTTGATTCATGGAGGTTCCGATTCATGTCACACATTTCAATGAATACCTACCTAATGATTTTTAAGCTATGGCTGTGATCTAATGGGGCACGCTTTCAGCATGCTAAGCCATTGAACCAAGAGAATTCACTTTCAGCACTTTAGGGCTGGAGCTATTTAATGCCTGAGTTTCCAGTTCTTTCAAAACTCAGAAGGCTGAACCCAGAGTGTAATCCACGTAAGCTTTTGGTCATTCCAAAGGCAGGTGTGACAAGGAATGTGGCTATGCATGCTGGCCAGGGCAGCGACAGACAGGAAAGAGCTCAGATGGAGCACAGGAGGATATAATGAGAGAACATGGAATCCAGCAGCCTCAGGTAACTGGCATTACACACAGTAAGAAAAAACTGCTAAAAACCAATAAAAGCACAATGTTTCTTAATAACTCTAAGAAAATGTAGAAAGTGTGGTTTTAAAGCCTGTACCACACAAAAGAACTGTAACCTTACTTTCTCAAGGTATATTTAAAAGCTGAACACAAACTCATCCCAGGCTGATGATACATAGACAGACCGTTTCAGACCGTGGCATGCAAAAAATATGGGAAGACACTGCTGTGAAAATGAGACCAGAACTGTCCAGGACATGTATCAGGGAAGGATATTTGCTAACCTGAGAGTACTCTGTGGACTCGTAAAACCAATGTGGATGTGTTTCCTCAGATAAAAATAGCAATTTAGAGGAGGTAGAAATTTTGAAACAAATTCCTAAGGTTCATCCCAACCCAGCACTTTCAGGGCAGTCTAACTTACACATTCATGTGGCACATTCAGTGAACATAGCACAAATTGCACATGTGAACTGCTCACTTGCTGATAATTTTTCCCTTTTGTCTAAATTAAGATGATGCACTACATCTCACCTGTAACTTCTGGGTCAGAGAATCCCTCTGTGCTTGGAGCTCTCTGGCATTTTCAATTTCTTGTTTCAATCCTTCTATTTCCTAAGGGAGAAGAAACAACCTTGCTAGCAATGTGTTACCTGGCTTGGCCTCGGTGCTGGTAATCTGCCTCCTGCTTCTTCTTCTGAGAAAGTCATTGCAACAATACCAAAACTGGCAGTTGGCTACTGCCCATCAGAGAACATGATGTGTAAGCCCTGCTCCCAATATTTCTGAATCACAGTCCCAAAACAGTAACTCCATTGTGAATGAATAACAATAGAGAAAAGCATTTTCTTTTATAAAGGTCCAAGTTTTCTTTTCCTCTGAAGAGACATGAAATAATTTTTGCCCAAAAAATTAAGAAAACAAATTTAAAAATTAATTATTTCAATAATTTAAAATGTAATTAAAAATCAAATTTATACTTTAACTTCTATTCGAATCTACTCTTCCCCATTTTTTCAAGAAAAAAAATCCAATTTTCAAATGTAAATTCTTATTATGTCACCGCAGCAGGGCTGAACATCAAAAAACTGCCTGTTTAGATTGACTTCTGGAAAAAGAGAATCTAAAAGAAATGGCATCTTTAATTTAGCAATTAGAAAATAATAAGGTATAAAATAAGAAATATAGATGAAAGAGTGAACAGAAGAGAAACCTGTTCTTAGTTCACTTCCAGAGACAAGAATAGGAACAGTGAACAAAACTAAAAGGTATCAAACTTAAAACTAGTAAGTACCCTTGTCCAGACAGGCATATTCACCTCCTAGAACTCCTTTTGGCAAGATTGCTTTGCAGCCAACAACTCAGGATAATTCAAAAGCGAATGGGCAACAAAAATGGGAAACATTACCAAGCTGAGCCTAATCTATTAAGTAGGAAGGAGTTTGGAAAAGGCTTCGTTCCATTTTGGGAGGATATTCTGTAATGACTCTGCTTCTCTTGCATCCTCCTTGGAAACACCTCACAGCACTGAGAGAAGGCTTGGCAAGACACACTGCCCCTCCAAGTATACATGCCAGTGCACAGAGTCTCTTACATGGGGCAAATAATTCTTCCTGTGCAGCTGCTTCCATCCCTTTCTTACATCCATAAAGGGGTGATTCTTGATCATTCTTTGGCACAGATATGCTTTCCTCTAGGACATATGCCAATGCATGTGTTACTCCAATTTCTTTTATTTACTTGCTGCTGCTCCAGGCCAAGGCACATGGCACAGTAAATATCAAGTTTTAGGCTAGGGGTTTGGCATGTGTTTAAGGAAATTGATCTTATGGAATTGATTTTATGGACCATAAAGGTCAGCTCTATTAACAGAGCCTGAAAAAGAGACTGGCTGGACAAAGGCATTGATCTATTACTTGTTTCAAATCCTATTCTCCAGAAAAACAGAAAGCAAGCCTACAACAGCTTCCTTTCTTAGGGAATCTGGACTGCATCAGTGTGATGATTGCCCTGTGGAAACCACTTATGACTTACTTTTGCAAACAGAAATTTTTGGTAAAAGCAGGAAAACATGATATTTTTTTGTTGCTATCCAGATACCCAGCTCTATATTAGGCTGATGTAATTATATAAATGAAAAATACTAACAATTTCAAATAAGTTGAAAAATAATTTACTTTGCAACATTAATGGTAAATAATTCAGTATCTAGCAACCATCACAAGCTTAATATTGAAAGGTTTTAGAAATAATGTAATAGAAAAGCCAAAAAGAAATGTTAGCAGATACCTCTTCTTTTTTCTTCAGTGTAGACTCTAATTCCTGTATTGTCTGGTTTAATTCTGTTTTATGAGTGTGAACTGCATTGGCTTGACTGCTCACACACTCCAGCTCAGTCACCTGTTGAAATAAGTAGAAGAAACACATATAGAACTAATTTCAATATATTCAAGGTACTATTACTTCTTTGCATCAACAGCTGCCTTTGAAATACACCCTAACTTCTGGATGACTTCTGTTGATTAAAATGGTGAAGGTGTTTTATAAAGTCAGCATAATATTCCATTACATCTCGTTATGTTAGTTGTTGCTATGAATTCCTGGAAACAAAAAAAATTCATTTGTTATAGGCTAAGAACACTAATTAAAACTTATACTAATTATTGGAAGCTTTAAGAAAGTTCTGAATTACCACTTCAAACACAGTAATGCCTTGATGACTAAACACAGATCTGTCTGTCTAACTAACCTCTCCATCTGACACTTCTTAATGTTCTACCACCTTACTAAGCCACAATGTTCACACACTTCCTAGAAAGCAAATTAACATTTCTAGCATCATTCAGCATCAACAGTGCAAGAGCAGACACTCAGCCACCGAAGTACAGCTGCCAGCTTCTAACTTTCCCTAGTAATGGAGTTCATCTCTCAGTCACAAAGGCAACAGCTAATGTCACAGTTTGGATTCGCTCAGTTCCCCTTTTATTAGCAGACAGCAAGCATGCTCCATCTGCCCTTGATTATGTTAAGATACCTGGCAGTGGTATGCACTTTCGTTTTATTTTATAATCAAAAGGATGGTAATATTCTGCCGCTCACAGATAAACAGTTTTAAAAAACAGCTGCTGCATCAAAGAAAAAAAATCCATGCAGCTAGCATCTACGCAGCAAAGTCTCTGTTTATGTACCTCTCACATTACAGGTCAGAATATTAGAGAACTTTCACAACGCATGTCTGCTGCATGTGTGCACTAAAACATTTTTGTTCAATAACTAAAACTTAATAATGAATTTCTCTGCAGAAGTTATGAGCCTGTCAATCCTAATATATAGTTTTCAACAGAGCTGCATCACATACCTACAAATCTGGCCATAAAACTCCTTTGAACAAAGTGCTAGTGACAAAAATTCTGTGACAAAAATCTTTAACATTCAATTTAACATTCTTGGAGAGGCAGCCATTAGACAGAGGGCAGACATTTTCCAAGACAATTTTATTTCTTAGGTAAAATATCATCTCAGGAAATCAAGGTTGCTGCTTTCCAGCACAAATGTTCCCTAGCTAATAAAGCCACTGTGATACAAGTAATTATTTCAGACTCTGAACCATTTGTAGGCTTAAAAGGTAGATTACTGAATCAAGTCCAAGGGAAGTCAAGATGAAACACAAGGAAGTTAAAACAACCTCTCCTGTCTGAATCACAGACCACAAGCCTCTCCTCTGCAATAGCAATGATGAATCTAGGCTCTTCTGCTGGAAAGCTATTAGTTAGAGATGAGGTTTGTAATGGAGAGAACTGAGATTGGAACGAATTCTTGGCAGGGGGTAAAGGGAATGAAGGAGTACGATATAGCTTGGTACGGCAACATGCCCTGTCCACCTCAAAGAACTTTCTTATTTGCTGGTATTGTATCAAAAGGAATACCCGTGCTCATGACAGAAAAAAAAAAAAAGTGATTTGCTTCAATTTATTATATGCCACTGAGCATTACAACTGAAGTCTTAGATAATTTTCTGAATTACACATATCTATCTGTATTTAGATTCTTATAATACTGTTACAGTGTTCACCACTGCAATTACACAAACAAGAATTGGAACACATCGATGAGGACAAAACTATGTCTGCACAGTGTCTGACCTAGCATCTAGAGGGAGCAAGAATCAGAAAGGCACAGAGCAATTTAGGCTGGAAAAGGACTGGTGGACATCTGGTCAAGGCCTCCTAGTCAAAACAGGGCAAATTTTGAGTCACATTTGCTTGCTCAGAGTCTTGCCCCGTCAAGAATCCTCCACTATCAAGCAGAACTGTGACAGTTCTGACATTGCAGTTTTATGAAGAGCTCTAGCTCCTTTCTAAGTTTTGCTGGAACTGTCAAACTCATTCACCCCTTTCACCTTCAGCCCTTCTGATGCTGTTCTCAAACATTTCTAAGCTTTCCTGCTGAGAGGTTGAACAGTAACTTCCAAGAAGACAATCTCTCTGTAAAAGCTATTGCACTCAGCAAGACCCACTGGCCCTCAGCAAGCACCAGCACAGAATGCTCACTTAACACAAAACCTCATCTAGAGAGACAAAAGTAAGCCCAGTCCCCAAACTACCTCTGTCCTAGAACCTCATGCCTTGAAGCATGCCTGCAGAGGTCTCTCATCCTGTGACTAAGGAAGTATCTGGACTCCAACTGTTTTCCATATGGTTTCCTCTTGGCTGATACACATAGAAAGGGTGTATGTATTGGCGCAAACTGGGAATCCAAGGGACTGATGAATCGAACTGTTGGATGAAATGTTACTGTTCTAACTTGCATCTATTATTGCTGGTTAAACACACCTCCTGCAGCAGCCCTGCCAGGGGCATAGCTCATGTGAATACTCCCAAGTACACTCTGGTCCACGCTAACTCAACACACTTATTGAAATTGCTTAAGCAAACACAGATGATTACTCTTAAGCAGAGCAGTCTGTGCTCCCACAAACCTTCTTGCCAGCAGAGGCAACTGCTCTCAGAAGGACAATTAATTGCCAGCAGTAAAAAGGCTGTGATGTCTTACTCTAGCCCAGCTTTTCTCTGGCCAAACATCCGTCTCTTACTGATTATGCAAGAAAATAATGTTCAACTGTTCTGTTTACTGTTGATTGAAAACTCAGTAAGTTGGGAAGAAAAAAAAACAATTAAAAAAACTGGGTTACTTGAACCAGTCTTATTTAAATGCCCATTTCTACAGAGATCTGAAAAGATGTCAAATATTTCCATGATTTTATCTTCTTGAATGTACCTATAAAGAAGAAAAACATATTGTGACCCTTTCAAAAAGATCTGTAGAGTAAGATGGGCTGGAAAATGCTGTGATATGAAGAATATGAAACTGAAAACAGAAGTAACAAAAGATAAAACTCTAGGCACAAATCTGCATAGCATTTACTTGTCTTGTTTCCTGTCTCAAATTGCATTTAATTTTCTCATGACCAGTGGTCCAAAAATCATTACAAGAAACTGTTAATGCATTATGCACAGAAGGGGGCATAAAAGGCAGTTAAAGCGCTTTAGCCTGACCCTCCCACAGGCTATTATCAGGGACACCTCCTCATTCAGTGTTTCAGGTTTAAAAGCAAAGCTCAATCAATCCTTCAAAACCTTGCACAGCAGTATTAAGCAATGTACTCGTGATTACACCTCATTTTGAGTACAGAATTCAGACTGAAAGAAAAGTCTTTGAAAGGTAATTGGCTAAACAAAGTCCTGCTACTGTGCCACCATAAGACTGCACTGACTTGTATATCTGAAAACGCTGATAACTCTGCCTTTGTATTTGAGACTAAAAAAGAAAAAAGTTACTGTTCTTAGCCTCTGTTTATGTATCATCCCGGTAAGGACTACAAGCAAGGAAAATATTCTGAAAAGGCTTTTTAGTGACTATTTAGTGTGCAAACTCTTCTAGCATGTGGATGGCATTATACTCAACTGCCTACTTCAGTGTGAAATACATCAGCTGAAGTAGGACAGCAAGACAACTTCTTCTGGTAGACCCTAGACCCTCCTAGCAGTGGCCATTGTAGACTTTTCTGGACATTTTAGTCTAAGTTCAACAACTAATAAATGCAGGAGGATTCCAGGAAGAGATTTTCATTGCAGCAGAGGGCAAGCATACTGGGCTGCTGGAAAGACTGGAGGAATGAGGCTTCAGGTACACAAAACAACAAGGAGTAACAGCCTTGGTGTGAGTTTAAGACAGTGACTGCCCAAAGCTTCAGAAAACTGAAAAGACTCAAGAAAATCATGGCCACAGAAAATTACTTTGCAAGTGAAGACTTCAGGTAGATGGAAGAAAGAAGTGGAATGGCGCAAACATTTTGAGTTGTGACCTGCCCCAAGCAATTATTGACTAAATGATTCTGTGCTGTGTTTGCTCCAGCTGGATTAATTTTTTCAAACCACTTTCTTGAGATGAATCGTACAGTTCAGTACCAACAGATCATGCAATTCCTTCTTACCTACATAGAGAAATTATTCCAACTTCTACAGAAAGACAAAAAAAGACAGATCAGAACACAAATCCATCTAGAACACAGAATTTGTCACACAACTGTAGAATAATTCAGGTTGGAGAACACCCTTAAGATTACATAGAGTCCAACAGTCAACCCAGCACCGCCAACTCCATCACTAAGCCACATCTCCAAGTACTGCATCTACATGTCTCTCAAATACCTCCAAGGATAGTGACTACACCACTTCCCTGGACAGCCTGTTTAAATGTTTGACAGCCCTTTCTGTGAAGAATTTTTTCCTACTAACTAAACTGCCACAACTCTAGGCTATTTCCTCCGTCCTCTTGCTTGTTACTGGGGCAAAGAGACCAACCCCCACCTACAGTCTCCTTTCAGGCAGTTGTAGAGAATTATTAAGTCCCCTCTGACTCTCCTTTTCTCCAGGCTAAACATCCCCAGCTTCCTTGGTTGCTCCTCACAGGACTTGTGCTCCAGACCCTTCACCAGCTCGTCTGCCCTTCTCTGGACTCATTCCAGTACCAAAATGAGCTCCCTGACCTGAGGGGCCTAGAGCTGGACACAGAATTCGAGGTGTGGCCTCACCAGTGCCCAGCACAGGGGGACAATCCCTGCCCTGCTCCTGCTGGCCACACCATTGCTGATCCAGGCCAGGATACCATTGCCCTTCTTGGCCACCTGGGCACACCCTGGCTCATGTTCAGCTGCTGTCACCAGCACCCCCAGGTTCTTTCCAGCCACTCTGTCCCAGCCTGTGGCACTGCCTGGGGTTGTTGTGACCCAAGGGCAGGACCCAGCACTTGGCCTTGTTGAACCTCAAACCACTGGCCTCAGCCCATGATCCAGCCTGTCCAGATCCCTCTGCAGAGCCTTCCTGCCCTCCAGCAGATCAGCACTCCCACCCAGCTTGGTGTCACCTGCAAACTGACTGAGGGTGCACTCCATGAGATCATTGGTGAAGATACTAAACAGGACTGGCCCCAGTACTGAGCCCTGGGGAACAGCACTAGTGACTGAAAACCAGCTGGATGTAACTCTGCTCACCACCACTCTCTGAGCCTGGCCATCCAAACAGTTTTTTACCCATATTAGCATCATATATTCAGTGTGGCTGTAGCCTATTTTCTCTACCTGACACAACTAACTTGTTGTTTCTATAATGGTGTTAAGAAATGTGAAAATGCAGAAAACAAGAAACATTGATTTTTAAGGGTAATTCTGACGGAAGAAAAAGCACACAATGGTATTATTCATATAAATCACTTCTGACAGGAAATTAATTATTGTAGTTTTCCAAGATTTATCCATAGATAAAGTAATAAAACCTGAGGGTGAGTGTTGTGCACTACCAGCAATTTATTACTTTTTTCAACAGAGAAAAAAAGATTTTGCTGAAAAAGGACACATTTCTGTCTTTGGGCAGTTGATGCCTTAAGCCATGGAAATACCAAAATGTTTTCCCCAGTAGATGAAATAGGAATAACCTATCATCTGCTTGATTTTTGTGAAGAAAGCAATGAAACTGTAGTAGGAATCTTTGAAAATATAACAAGTTTACTAGAATTGATGATTTGACCTTCAGCCATGCATTATTATTTGCAATTGATAAGGTAATAACTTAATTGAAAGCACATCCCTTTCCCTACAATCTAATTAGCAAGTACTTTTTCCAGTCACCTGGCCAGTTCATGAAACACATGCAATGCAAACACTGCACAGATATCATCCTTCAGTCCTGAGGATCTAAATCCAGTCATTTTCTTATTCACCTGTAGAGTTTTGGAATTATAATATGTATTTAATTCTGCAAGCTTTAACTATGTAAACATCTTGTCGCATGCCTCCACAAAGCATGTGTTTTATAACTTGTAGATAAATATATCTTAACACTTTTCTGAAGATTTTTTAGAAATAAGAAGATGGGGATGAGAGAGCACTTCGGTGAAAAATTATTTCATTAGCCAGAGTCAGAGTAGCTTAGTTGCTGGTTTGTTGGGGTTTTTTTTCCAAATTATTATCTTGTCTATGACACATTCAATGAAAGTGAATTCCCAGAAAAAAAAAAAAAAAAGAACCCTAGAAAAACAGTCTTGGGTCCTAAATACAAATCTTCTCTTAAGAAAAAAAAAAAGGCAAACTGAAGAAGACCAAAAAGACTTCAATCCACCATAAATTTAAAAAAATAGGCATATTCACATTTTGATTCAAGGAACATAACCTGATACAACTGCTCTGAAAAGAGATCATCTTTCTTGTAAAGTGTAATTATTAACCAAAAGTTTGAATCTTTATATATGCTAGGTGGATTACCTGTATTAGGAATCACAGACACAAAGGGAGATAAAAATATGTGCTGGGTTTCACAATTCTTCTTCTAAGAAATGCTTTGATAGCCTAAGGCTGACAACACATACTGTTTCAAAAATAATAAAGCACTTATGATGGCTGAAATGGATATTCTAGAGACTAAAATGTATATCTGAGAAAAAATTCCCAACATATTGTCTGAAATAAAATGCTTGTATTTTTTTTCCTTTGGTATCCCCTAATGCCATGCAAAAAAGTGGTCATCTATTTTCATTGTAAACAAGAAGTACAGAGCTGCTATCTAAACACATGCTAATTACAGTATCTTCAGGAGAAGATTATACTTGGTTAACTTTTTTCCCTTAATCAATCAAACCTAATTTATTCAAAATTTATTCAAAGCTAAATTTGAATTGTTCAGTAGGAGGGACACAGCCTTAAAGGGAGAATGACAAGAGATGGACATCAAATAAAAAAGGTGAATTACCAATAATTTTTTGGATCAGAACACCATTCATAAATTTCTTGTTAGCATGCTTTCTGTCATCTTCCTTCATATTTCCACTCTTAGATAATGCTCTTCCTTAGGCATACAAAACCAGTTTTCTACAGTAGTCACAGGGCTGCTAACAAGACTTGTCACCAAGTATGAAGTCCATGGCATGGGCTCCAATCATGACAAATTCATCACCTCACATTTGCATGTTCAAAAGTTAGTTTTGGCTATTCAAGTATTAATGTAGCTGATGGAAATGTGGAGGTGACTTCTAAAAGGTCTGCAAAGCTTTTCTATAGATAATCTGAATAGATGGTTTATACAGCACTTCATACTTCTTGTGAACTTTCACAATTCTTTTACAGACTATTGTTCTCTTTAAGTGACACGGAAACAGCCCAATAAAATGACCATGTTTTTATTTTGGTATGCTCATGCAATTTCTTAATATCCATTTTAAAATTTCTTTTAACAGTAGAAAAATCATGGTCTGTTATTTGTCAAGTGATTTTAAAAACTACGTAAGATATCTCACTCTTATTTCATTCATTGAATGAAAGAACACAATAGCCTAATTTTTGTCTTATTTTATGGGAAATTTTTGAAAAATAACAAGCTAGAATTCAAGAGTTTACCACTCTGTTCTTTCATGAATACCCAGGAGCTTGATCACTTCCCTTCATCTCTTTTTATCTTAGGCTTCTTTTCTTGAAGATGAATGATCTTCAAGAACTGCAGCTCTTATTATCATGCACTGGTGTTATTACTTTGTGCTATTTCCCAGTGTCATAGGATGATTTACTTTAGCAGATAGCGTACATGAAAAAAATTAATCTTTTTTTTTTTTAACATGACAAAGACAGAACTTTGCGTTACTTTCTGTAATTTATATCATCATTCAATCCTTTCCTCTTTGTGGTAACAGGATTAATGTTAGGGCCCATGATATTCTATCTGTCTGAAGTAGCTTACTTCAGGGTTTTTCTTTCTGTTACTGAGCTGTTCTAAACTCATTAATCCCTTCTGATGTCAAAAAGCTATGCAAGGTGTGTAGGAGTGCTCACTAGCCCCATTTAAGGGAAAAATTTTGTCATTTCTGAGCAGATTAGAGAAGGCTGAGTGCTCCAAGTTAAGCTCATGACTGGGCATCACATTTTCCTAGAATTATCTCTTTGTATTTTAGAGGTAAAATTCCATACACCCATTTAGCAAACTTCTGAAAAATAAACTGACTAAATATCAAAATACAGTGTTTCTGAATTAATCCTAGAATGTATCAGGAGAAAGCACAACACTTTAATTTATTGAGAATGTTTCACTCAGCCACACTGAATCTGTATCCTCTTTTATCTCAGCTCTAGGCATTACTAAGGCAGAGAACAAATGGAAGAAGGAAGATAAAGGCCACAGAGAAAGCAAACAAATGTAGGTTATCACAAAAAAAAAAATGAACTGATAGATGAGTAAACCTTATACTTACTCAGAGATGGCCAAAAAAGAAAAGTGGAATTATTTTAAAAATGCGACCAAAATCAAAGAAAGAGAAGTGATCTTAGACAGTTTCCTTAAGGACTCTTACTCTTCATGCTTTTGTCTCTACAAAAATTACTAGAAAAAAAGGATGTGAGTTAGACTGTGAGAGACTGAAATTGTTAATGGGTAAACATTGGTAAAATCACTGGAGGGCTTTTGCCCATTACAGCAAACTTCAAAGAAGCAGGTGTTCATCTATGACCACCAAAGCCCACCCCTCCCCAAATACACGTACTAACTGGAATTTGGATTGTGACTGGAACTTAACAAAAGATAAAGGGGGTGCTATTGTCCAACCATTCCAGATCTGGGGAGAAGAACGTATCCACAAGTAATACTGGAAGAGACACTGGAACGCTAAAGTCTCAAACATTCAGGGGGCAGGCTGATGTGCCAAGTACCCACCCAAATGCAGAGGGCTGCCTGGGCAGTATCAGGGACACTCACGTGAGCCTGAAGGGGCTCATCTCTGCTGATGGGCCATGTTGAACTAAACTGCACTGGCATAATAGGCAGCTGTAAAGATAGTGAACCTGAGCATACAAAACTCATTAAATCTTTTGAGTTTTACGGACTTTCCCCACCCCCAATGGACCAACATCTTCACTTCAAGCAACAGACATCAAAATTATACCAAGCCTCATTTCTGGAACCAACAAGGGGGCTGACTATAAATCTTTCCATATTTGCCCTTTTTTTCTCTTTTGTTTCTTTACACATTTTTAGTGCTATTTTAATACTTTTATATTGCTATGTTACTGCAGACAATAAGAACTAAAATGGCTACAATTGGCTGTTTGTCTTTCCAACCAAATTGTGGAATATATGTGTGTATATATATATATATATATATATATATATATATATTTACAGACACTAACTATTCAATGGTGTTTCACTCTAATCTGCCCCTAGAGATTTATTAACAAGAACATGGGTTACCCTTGCCTTCTAGGGCAGGATGTAATATAGACTTGATATATAATTTATACATTATCTCAGGTGAGATTGATTCCCATTTTCCAGTTTGGGGAACATTTTTTGGATCAACCGCAGCTACATGCTTATACAGAACAGATAAACTGCACAGAAAGATAGCACAAGACAGGGACTGAACACTGCTTGCTGCCACATGTACTGTAACCAACACCAACAGTCTCTAGATCTGCCATTTCAACAGCACATTTTTGATCTGTATAAGAAAGAAGCATCTGACTTGCAGTTTCTTTTTGAAGTGAGGCACTCATTCAGTTTGAAAGATCAGTCTCCAGCATGCAGTTTAGAAGACTTTTTGTATTGCACTGCACTGTATAGTAACAGATGGAAATCGACTTTTTTTTAACACTACATACATTTTTTGCTTAGAGAATTTAATTCATTGGGTTAGCCAAGTCTGCATTTCTCTAAAAGCAATTCCAACAGAGGGCAGTACTCTCAATGAACTACCCTATTGTAATTTACTGGCATTCCCAGAGAGGGTTAGGAATAGAGTGTTTCTATATTCTTTGTGAAGTATCAACAAGTCCTGAGGTTACAGAATCACCTAATAAAGCCAAGTAAGCAATGATCAAAAGAGCACGTTGTAGATAATACCCTGCTATGGATTTTGTGTTTCCTCAGAAATACAAATAACTGTGGGAAATTTGCTGACATAACGTTAAGAAAAATCATCAGCTTTTAATGAATGTAGCCTCAAAGACTTGATTAAAACTGTTAAATGTAGCCTCAAATAAAGACAAAATTAAATGCTAAAAACTCCTATATTCATTCATTTTTTTTCATTAATTTAATTTTTCAGTAACAGATTTTAAATAAGACTTCACTGAGAGTGGGAGTAACATAAAAAAAATAAAGAGATCTTTGCCTGTCTTGTCTGGTTGAGTCTCCCAAGGCAAACACAGCTGCTCTTGTTGTGCATTACTTTTCTTTCTTTGGTAAGGATTTTATTGTCTCAGCTTTGCAACACAAGCTGTACATTTTTTTAGGAAGAATGCTACCTTATTATGTCCACATTTAAGCAATGAGTTATTCACTGTAAAGCCTATCTAGTGTTCAAATTCACCTGAATATTTGCACTGTAGTAACTTTAATACAAGGCTGTAATTTAAATACTTTTATCAACAGTGGCTGTTATCATCTATTCACAAACCTGGAGCAAAGGCTACAACTCCCACTACTCCAAATGAGAAGCTTAAATGAGATGACAGACAAAGTGGCAGTTTCCCTCTGTACAAACATACATTACAAGCTTCTGCTTGACTGGAACATTTCTGAAGCAAAGTTTTGTCAATTTCAAAGCAACTGCCAATTTCTTGAACTGAAAGCACTTTGCAAAAATCACCAGTTTTAATTACATTTCATGTGTTTTGTCCAGTCAGCTATAGCAGACAGAGTTACAGTTTGTTGGAAGTTGTTGTTTTTTCCTATAAAATCCTTTACCTGGGACTTCAGGAGTGTTGTCTGCAAGTCAGTCTAAGTGTAGGACATCCCCAACAGTTTGCCATTTCCCTAAGTTTCTTAAACTGCAGGGTATTCTTGTTTCTCTTCCACACAGGTTAGGCATAGCCCACTGGATATCTCACACCTCAGATGAGTATAGGATTATTCTTGGGACTACCTGAACAGCCTTCCGTTAGACAAGTCCGGCACAGGTCTGAAAGATGACTTTGCAGGACTTGGCTAGCTGTAATTGCTGTATCTTATATTCTGTAGGTGACTATAGCATTTAAAACCAAACAGAGAGGTCTGAAATATTCACCCTTCTTTTTCAACATATTCATGACACCTGTTTTCATGCATAAAATTACAATGGTTTAGTTCGCATTTTTTGGGTTTTTCGCATTTTTTTTCTTAAGTAAGTATCACAGAATCATAGAGTGGCCTGGATTGGAATGGACCTTAAAGATGAACTCATTTCAACCTCCCCTGCCACAGGCAGAAACACCTTCCACTAGACTAGGTGGTTCAAAGCCCTATCCAACCTGGCCTTTAACACTTGCAGAGATGGGGCATTCACAACTTCTCAGGGCAATCTGTTTCCTGTACCTCACCACGCTCACAGTAAAGAATACCTTCCTAATGTCTAATCTAAATTTACCACCTTTCAGTTTGCAGCCATTTCCCCTTGTCCTGTGATACATGCCCTTGTAAACAGTACTACTCCAGCATTAAGTGCACCTCCGTGATTTTTTCTAAGCTAACTTTTATTAACAAAAGTGATAAAGGTTCATCAAAAACATCTTTCCTTCACACATGTTGCTCATGCCTTCACTCTAGAGAGAAATATGCCCTAAGCTATGACAAATACATATGGATAAAGGTTGACAGACTATGCAATACAGAGAGTTATATGTGAAAAGAGAAGCAAAATTAGATATTGAATACTTGTTTTCATGACTTAGACTTCAACCTTGCATGTTATATTCCTTCCTCAAACATTGCCCTTCCTTCCCCCATTGTGAACTAACTTCTGGTGTGTTAAATGACCTCTGCAAAATTTGTCATGAAGGCAACAGGACACCCAGACCCTTCTGTATGAAAATAAGTGCAGATCCCGACTTGCATATACTGGCCTTGTGTTTGTATTGTTCTGACTCCCATGTGTGCAAGGAAGAGGGTAAGCTCTTCATCTTTGTTATATGAGGGCATTATAATAAGATTTCTTGAACTTGGAGATTTGATGTCAAGCTTTTGAGGGCTTGAATGCAGAAGGGACTGGACTTCAGTGCTATGGAGAATGTAATGAAACAGATGTGATGGCATCAAATAAAGAGTTAAAGCTGCCAAATATGTCATAAGGTTTGATAACTTCTTGCAACAATAACCTTTGCGGAAAAAGAAGTCCTACAAAGCAAATAATTTCTGGAGGAAATACTTTTAAGAAAACTGGAGGAAATGCTTTTAAGAAAATCATCAATTTCTGTCTCGAAGACGAAACCTGAAGCTGCAACAGTAAACTTGTTTTATTTGAAAATGAGTGAATACAGTCACTAGTACTTCCACCTCAAGGATTCTGGCCATTTGCCTTGACTTACCCGCTTATGAAGACGCTCTGCTTCCTCCTGATATGCAGCAAGTTGTTGTTTCCATTGTTTCACATTGGCAGTGGACTCCAGCAGGGCTGCTGTGAGCTTAGCATTATTACCCTTGAGCGTGGCCAGTTCTGCTTCCCAATGCTTGCTGATTGTCGAACTGCAGCGACAGAAAGAGAATGGTCAGGACTCGCAAATCTCTTCCTTTATGCTTCCTAAATGTCGTATAAATTTTCTTTTAATATCCAGCAAAAAGAGAATTACACAAAAAATTATATAATTAACAATAACCAAATACAATATCTATTTGGTATATAATTATATACCAAACAGAACAACCAAATGAGAATCCAACTGCTCAAATCATCAAAACTATAAATCAAGAAAGTATACGTAATACCAGTATTGGAAAAAAAAATCTACCTTTCCTGTTCAACAGGGTGTATTTATAAATAAAATGTTAAAGATCATGAAACCCACATAAGCTTCCCAAAAGCAACAGCATGAAATTTGAGAATATGTATATGATTAGTCACTCTTTTAATATATGCACATTGAATGGAAGTGCTTTTTTAATCCACTACTTTATTAAATGTGTTGTAGGAAAATATTTGTTATTGACTTGATTAAAGAGAGCTAATCACGTGCCTTGGAAGTGCAGCTTTGTTGTCTTAATGTAAGTCTTCCAGTCCTGAAATATACTTTATTAAATACCATATGTAATTTGTTCTTGCAAATTCAAAGATCGTGAATTTCGTAACACTGTTAATATGTTTTTCCTTACTAATATGAGCAAAGAGAGTAGAGCTCAAGCAGGATGGATATACAACTGCTTTACTTCAAAGTGGAAGCTGATGTTGAGGTTTACTGAAGCAGCCTATAGAGGAAAATTTCTGCTTACAATTTAGTTGTTCTCTTAGTAAATACAGGGTTTTAATTTTCACAGGCAATTAGTCTGCCATCATCTGCAGACCATATCTTTACACTCAATATGCAAGGGAAAAGTATCTCAGACATATTAGGTGAATGCATTATATGCGTTGTATGCAAATAGCTCATTAACGTGTACTTGTATAATGCGAACAGCATGTGAGTTGCACACCTACATGGACAGTACATGCAGAAAATAATTAATTTTGTTTCATTAGCTTACTACTGAAGGCATCAGTGAAAACCAAAAATCTGTAACTCTGACCAAAATTATATTCTATGAAGAATTACTATTATATAATTACATATTTAAATATATCTCCTAATACTATTAAATTAATTACTATTTTGAATATAAGTTTATAGATTTATTTGAACTTCGTACACATGTATAATGAAATATTTTGCCATCATTTTGTCCACTCAGTTTCTTTCTTCCACTTCCTGCATATGCAAAGTCCATCTCATCAAAGCATATTCCAAAAACATTATGACTCATACAAATGCTCCTTAGGTGTTCAAAATTAACCAGACACTGGGGAACATTCATTACCTATTCAGACCACATGTTTCACTAAAATATTAGCACTGATTCTTCCATGGTACAGCATTTCCTTCCAAATAGTACTTTGTCCCCTTGAACAGGAATACAGGTTCCTCCAGAAGAGGAATATGCTCTAGCATTTAATGATACAACTAATTACAAGTTCACCACTGGAAATTTTAGATCCTAAAGGACTAAACTAAAATAGTTATGATCCTACTTCCTCAGGGAACACAGACTCACATATATAAGAAGATAAGCATGAATTTCTGTAACCATGCTCACTCTTCTGTTCCTCTAATCAGATTAAAATTTCACTTACAGTAGCCCACAAGATAAACAAACTGTATTAAAAGAATGCTTAAAATATCTAGTTCATTAGTATATTCATACTCCTCTCCTGATGTTCTGATCCGACAATAGCCAATCCAGTAATTTCATGCGAGTTCCATTTAGCAGTCCTGCAGCACTATTGGCTACTACTAGCTTCTAGGAAATTATTTACATATGAGACCGATACTCCCTTACAAAATGTGCCTTACTACTCATCTTTGCCCTCAGAAGATATATGTATGCAAACTGATGTAACACGGCTGTATCTGAGGCAGTCAAAGGCTGAGAACTGTCTGATCACTTATTATCCAAAGAACTGAAAGGGGTTTTTTTTGATACATGAATGCATGTATCTACAAAGATACCCTTCTCATCCATTAAGAACCCAGAAGTCAGACTCTAGGTAGCAATGAGCAATAGTGTGAGGGTGATTTGCGGTGTGTAACACTTTCACCTTTGCCTGGTGCCCCTACTACAGTGTCTCCCAAGAAAACAGCCAGGAGCTTTTAAGTTATTCCTTATATAATGGAATGTCAGCATGAAATATGAAGCATGTATTTTCTATTACTGCTATGGTTACCCTAGTTCAAAAGCTGTAAAGTTTCTTTGGATCTGGCTATCGTTCAATTGGTTATTCTCAATAGGAATGCATCAATATTATTTCTCTACTGTACTCTTTTTCCGTAAGAGACCCACATAGTTGGCAGGAACGTTTCCTCTTGTAATACAGGTTTGACTTGCTTGTAGCATATACTGGGGTTTTTTTGCTATGAATAATTGTTACTGTATCTTCTACAGATTCTACTACAGTGCCATAAAATGGAAACACGTTACTTAAATTAGTCTAGTTCTGTATTTGGTAATATACAAAGACTTCCTAACTCTTTAGATTTATCCTGTTTCTTCTTAATGGATATCATACTGGGAAACACAGTCCCAAGAGTGGAGATTTTTTTGTTTCATAAAATAATAATTTGATTAAAATAGCCCATAACCAGCCCTGGCAGTTTTGACTTTCTTTTCTCAAATATTTTCTTGAGATAAAAAAAAAAAAAAAGGAAAATAAGAACAACAAAGCAGATAATGAAATTATGTTCTGTGGATTAGCTTGGTTAACACTGGATTTATATTAATTACTTCACAACCAGATAAAAGCACACTTACAACAGGCTGTTCTTAGATGAGACTGAGAATATCTGCATTGATGCTTGTATCTGTAGAGCTATTACTGGTTCAAATTTACCCACCCTTCCTGAGAAAGAAACAGGAAACATATGATTCAGACACAAATTGCCCCTTGGAGGAGGAGATGCTGAGACTAACCCCTGTGAAAGCAAACACAGAGATCAAGAAGATGATGGACACATGAAAAATCCAAATGGGTCCCAGAAACTGCTCAAGCATGTAGCCAGAATTTTGGCGGTGGAACAAGTGCACTACAGTCCCTTGGGATAGGTACAGGAGAGCTGCACATACTCTTTCTCTCTAAAACCTCTTACTTAATTCCTGTCTGAAAGGCTTGCTGCTAAAAGGAATTGATTTTGCCCTCACTGTGTTTGATTCTGTCATAGAAAATACACACAAGTTGTTTTACCAGCTGTAAATATCTAAACCAATCTGAATCATCCCTCATGTCCTCTGAGACTATATATGCTAAAAAACACTTAAAATATGTATACTTACTCAGTGATCACACTGATCCAAACAGTAATATCTACCAGAGCACTTTCCAGCTCTGCACTGTTGCGGAAAGCTGTATATAGACACTGAGGGACACACAGTCATACCCACTTGCAGTCTTGTGGCGTGAGAATTCAACATGCATACATGCCTGTTTTCTTCTGAAAGCCATCCATCCCTATGCTGGCAGTGTCACAATTTTAACAGGTATTTCTTGAAACCTGTCAGAATTAACATCACTGACTGCCTGACAAGCCCAAAGTTTCAAGACAGTCCTTCAAAAAAAGAAACATTCTTAACACTCTGGCTTGTTGCCTGTTTTTCAGCACGAAAAGCTACACAGAAGTTTTGAAAATACCCTAACAGAGAATAAAGTCTGGTCATTTCCCTTGTGAAACTTCAGAACATCTGAAAACACAAGGATGAGCTGTTTTGCATGCATCCCATTGGTGCCAAATACAAGGGAGAGAAAGGGATCTTCTAAAGAATAATAGCAAACTATGAGTTTTATTTGCTCAACAATCATGCTCATTAAAAAAAACCAAAAAAAACCCAAAAAACTTTCATAGTGGAGGTTTGGGTCTCACAATGACAACTCTCCAACTCTTCATGGTATTTCAAGTGCCCTTAAGTGAGCAAAAGGTCAAAACTCTCCTGAATCTCCTATCCTTGGTTTTGGCCATTGAATCTGGTATTTGTGTAACATTAGACGTGTCCACAATCAGAACACCACACGGTGCCCCCACTATCAAGGCAAATGATTCAAAATGAGATTTTTAACATCTGTGACATCCTGTAATTCAATCACTTTCACAAAACACTCCTAGAAAAACAGCTGGTTGGTACCAGTACACCTAATTGTGATACCCTCTGAAAATTGAAGTAGGAGTCAATGATCTTCCTTCCATATATTCAGGCATTCTGGCCAATTAACATCAGGCCAATCTCCCTTCTCACTGGGGATTAGTTACAAGCCCAGTAAGTCACTGACGAATTGCTTTGGTATCTGTCCATCTGTGACCTGAATAGTGTGCCAGAGGCTATAAATGCATGATTATCTTTCTCTGCAAAGTAGGTCACTTAAGGAAAATTAATCCAAAAAGCTCCAGTCACCACATTTAGCCAGTTGGTGAAGGCTTGCAAAGGGAAAGGGGGATAAGCACACATTGATGAGCTCCATTCAGAATAAAGTTATTTTGATAAATGCTTTCATGAAACAAAGAAACAAAAGCACTTCAAATTATGTTTCTGCTTTTTGAATAATTATTGCTTATTTGCTGTTCGCTTAGTTGAATGCAGTACCAACACTGTGAAACATGGTTTAAGGTTTCTTTCAGATTTATATCAATAAAATGTGAAAAAAATCTATTTTATTAATATTTAGGGGTCTTAATGTTGCATTCATTGCATAAATATGATTAGTTCAAAATTTATGCTATAGCATAGTCATGGTTTCAAGACACTATTGTTATTTAAGGGCAGGTAAATTATTTTCTTCAGGTGTCATTGTGATCTGCTCTGCAGGTGTGGGGTGAGCAATCCTGTCTTGGGATAGCAGACATGAAGAGGAATTTAGCCAAGTAAGAATGGAGTATTTCAACATAAAATGTGGATTCTGGTATAATAACTAAATCCATGAGACTTGACAAATATGAATAGAGCACAGTCTTGGTAGCAGCTGCCTAGGTCATAAATAGTGGCATGTGTTGGAAGCAGCCCAAGAGTCTTGTGGAGTGAGCATTATCAAGCAGAGGGAGTGGTATGTCAACCAGCTGGTAACAACGCATTAACTGTGCCGGCAGCAGGGAGTGACCCCTTCTGACAGCTGGGCTGGTAAGCCTTACAGAGCAGCTCTTCATGCTCAAAAGAGCACAGGGGCATTGTGAACAATTTGGTTCTGTTGCAGTAGCATTTACACAAAGCATCATTTCTTCTCCTTGGAAGTGTAAGGCAAGTGTTTGCGTTTATGTAAAATTCCCTGATGCACTTGGAAAGGAATCCTGCAAAAGGACCGTATGAAAGCCCCCATATCAAATAAGCTTCAGCTAATGCTGAAAGCTGTAAGGGCAAGATCTCTTCAACAAGTTGTACTTGTTATTGCCTACATTGGTATCAGGTGACTGCTTGATTTGATGGAGGTGTTGACTCTGCTGGTACAGCAAGGGGTTGCAGCATCCCTCAAGGAATTCCTAAAAGTTCACAAGAAACCTCCTCTCATTCATGCTGAAAATGAGACTCAAGCTCCTCAGCTTACATCCTGATGTAGAAGAATTTTTAAACAAGTAGTTTGGGAATTACACCCCTTTTTGGAGATTTCAAGAAGCATTTACTGTGACCATCTAATAAATATCTAAAACAACTTTGTGATGGAAAGGATTTAAACCTGATGGGTTTGGGGAGTTTGTGCTCTTGCTATTCCAAAGCACCATAAGCCCTCAATAATGATATGGAAATTTCTCCCTCCCTCTTGAATATTCAAAGCAATGGGGAAGAGAAGGGAGTTTTGTCTTCTATTAAATTATGGAGGAGGAGGAGGCCTATACTGAGCCAGATGTTGAAGAAAGAGCCATTGAGTGTACCAGGTTCTATCTCACCACTCCAGGAAGAGGCAAGAAAGAAAGGGTGTCAGCTGGTCTGCCATTTGTCTTCCTACAGAACTGTCTGCTTGTAGGGGTCTAATTCTGAATTTACCTACATGTGGGACAGAGTCACCCAGTTAAATAATTAAAAAACAGCAAAAGAGGGATATCTACACTAAGAACAAGAGATTTTGTAAGAGGAAAATGTAATACACAAAACAATTGCCTCTTCACAGCCACTGCTCACTGTCTTACATGCAGCTGTGACTAACTGTACACATACAAAAGGAAGTCTTACTTGATAAACTGGAATTTATTTTAAGAAAAGTAAATCTTCTCAAAGTTATAATCCAGAGATAATTACCAGGAAATCACTTTGAGTTAAATATTTTGAGTGCGGCCAATGAAAAACTAATATTCAAAGAGATCCTTATCCTTAATTAGAGTATTCAAAATAATTTTTAGCAAAGGAGGATAGGTCCCCTGAGGAGACAAGGAAGAATATTAACAGAGCATGAAAGATCTGTTCTTCCTTTTGGGATAACGAATATCTACATGATCTCAGGGGAGTTACATCAGCACAAAACCAGAGAAACATGTTTGTGAATCAGTACATAGCAAAAGAGATGAAGGAGGCCCTTGAAGCACATTGTACTTTAAGTGAGGTGCCTAATATCAAAGTCACCCTGCTGGAGAGCAAGAAAGGCTGCTGAGTGGATGAAATGAGGACTCAGCAGATGAGAGAATTATATGTCTGGGAGTCTCTCGTTCTGTACAAATATTGAAGGTTCATCCCACTCCAGGATATGTTATTTCGTTTTGCGCACATCTTCGCTCAACTTGGAGCTATAATATGCTTGAACTTCCAATTTCTATATGAATGTAGAAGGCAAAACTTTTTCTGCAAATTTGGGCAGCTACAATATATGGAGATAGAACAGATTTCTTCCTCAAGGTGTTTCACACATATGTTTTCACATACGAGCTTTCACCTTCATTCAGCCTATCAGCTTGGCCAGCCTCTTGACGGGACTCTCAATCACGCAGAGTACACACACAGCCCATGGACAGAAGACTTACCTTTCTAGTTCTGTCACAGTCAGTACTGCTCTTAGGCGGCTCATGCACTATGTCTTATCAGCTCACTGAGGAAGGATCAATATTTTTGTGGACTTAATGGGTGAAAATCACAAAAGAAGTTGAGTAATGATACAGACTCTTTCAATTATAAAGCAGACCACTATGCAATGAAAACGGGTGGCCATATCCTATTTAGATCCACCACTTAAAGTAATGCTCTGTATTTTGTTATGCAGCCTTTATTAATCACAGGGCTATAGAAACCACCATAACACAGACTGCTTTATCATGGAGGAATAGACTGGATACGAAGAATGGGAATTTTCAAATAAATATCACATCCAGTAACCCAGCATCATATGCCTGCAAAAGGCAACAAAGCCAGAGTTTAAAATGGCAAAGTATGTGTTCACTGCTCATGGAAACACTACGAGTTAACAGAAAAAAGGAGCTCTTGAAAGACACTTCATGGGATATTAAAACAAAACTAATGCTTCAGTAGTGATCTCTAGTCATGCAGGACTTGGGTCCCAGTCCAGACCCAAGTTAAAGGAAGGAACAAAGCAAAGACGCTACTAAGTTCCTTGTACTGCATGTTATTGCACCCTGGATGTGTTTACACAGGTTACATTTAAACTCTGACTCTTATTTAAATTATGCTGTTAAGCACAGAACTAAGCATGATTCTGTGCACTGTATCCCAAAGCAAAACCCCTGTACTTAACCTGAACAAAGTCCCTGATCTCTCTGAAGAGGCTCAACTTCTAATTTTATACTTTTAAAAAGACCTCATTTTTATTAGTAATTAAATTTTATAAAGTAAACAGAATTTGTTATCTCTTTATGAAGGCCACAGAGTATAAACGAAGAACAGTAACTCTTTCTTATAACTTTAAGCCCTTTGAAAGCACAAGCATCGCTAATTAATGTCTAGGTTTTTTGCAGTAATTATTAAAACCTTACTCACCTAACAATTATTCCATATTCTGAAAAAGTGAAAGAAGAAATTGTCCTTGTCCCCTTACTGAAATAGCATATTGGTGTTGATGGAAATAGTTTACTCTCAGATCTGTAGTGTGTAACTGATACCCAGTAAGTTTTTTTAGTGCACTGAACATTAGGCATGATTCCTTGCTGCTGCTACGGTGCTGAATACTTCAAATATTCCAACAAAATTACATTTTTAAAATCAACCAAAGTTTTTTAGGAACTTACATCCTATTTTTGAAATGAGTAGGTATTTGACTGCAAAGAAAGTAAAATTGACTCTGGTATTTATGGCACTTAATCACTTTAAGAAATCAATTAGATTATGTGGCTATCAGCAAGTCAGATACTAGGACATGGTAACTCTGACACTAAAATGATCTTGTGGAACTCTTCTGTACATACAAGAATTTAAAGCTGTTTAACTGCAAATTCACACTCTGAATTAGTATGAATTAATTCTGCTAGGCCCATGGCTAGGCAAAATCCCATGTTTCTTTCAAAACTCCTACTAATAACAATAATTTGTGTGTGCACTGAATCAATTTGCACTCCATCAGCAATTTAACAGAATAGAGTATTTGACTTCCCTACACACCTACTACCTGGGCTGTCTTTTCTTGAGTGCTATTCAGATTTTAACAGTTTCACTGAACTGTGCTCTCAATTACACCTCCAGTGCGTTTTTGGGTCACAAAAACACTGTGGTGGTGAGGACAAGGAACAACTTCTTTCACAGTGACCACCTTCTCCACTTAGTAAAATAGGGCCAAAAGCCCTGAGCTTCCAGAGGTTGTATGGACTGGGGGATTGGAGAGTTTGCACTCCCCACAAACTGCCCTGCCCAGTGATACCTAGCCAAGGAGATGCTAAATACAGTTTGCCCATAGTCACGTTGAGCACCCTTCCATCTTCACAGTCCTCTGAGGCCTTATGGGATCTGTAATCCTTCCATTTCCATCTGAAACACTCCTGGGCATGCAGTATTGATTTGTGTTTTTGTGCAAAGAGAATACCACTCAAGTGGGTGGCAGTGAAGCCTCTGATCATTGCAGGCATGTTGGAGTGGAAAAAAATGCCATACAAAACACAGTAACTGTGCCCTACAGCCACAAGGACACTGAACGGGCACAGAAGGGAAAACATGAGGAAACAATTCAGGCCACAGACCTCAGTGCCAAGGCACATTTTATTTAGCAGTCTACATGTGGCTCACAAGGCTTTGGAAGCTGCAGGTCGATTCTACAGGACTCAGCACAGGTTTTCAGCTCTGCAACAACAGAGTGAAGACAGTAAGAGCTACTCTCTGGGCAACCACAGCCACATGCAGAGCAGTGAGCTGGCTAAAGAGACTTCTCCCAACCCTGTAAGCCTGACATAAACCCCACACGAGTAGTGGAGATCTTCAGCACAAGCCTCTGCCTGCATTTATAAGTGCTGTCACAGCTGTAACTGGAGTGTGTTGTGCCTCTGCTGAAGACGGAGCAGCTGTTACAATGTGAAAGATTTACAAATGTAAGTTTTTCATGCTTAGCTGAACCTTCTGTTATTGATACAACAGGATGGCTCAGCCTATAAGACCCCTTAATGATGGATGGTTCCCATCTTACTTTCATAGCAAACACGGACCTCAGCAGAAGACAATACAGCTGCAGGGCCTCACAACTCCACTACCAGCAATAGAAAGGCATTTTAATAGAATGACCTACAGAAACAGCTCTATATAATTTCATAAAGATTCTGATTTATGACTACTGACCCTCCATCCAGATAGTACCTTAGGTTATCTTACGATATCAAATAGTAACTATTGGTGCAATTCATTTTTGCATTACAGTTGCCAGTTTGCTTATCTCAGTAAATACAAGGACATGCATTAATCACACAGGTAGTGCCAGAGATGGACTCTTGTTCACATGCTGACAACAAAATAAGCTTATTCCATTAAGGGAACTGAAGCTACATGGAATCATTGAAAATTTAATTAAGTTTCATTTATCTCCTATGGTAGCCATGCAATTATGTAAGATCAATAGCTTAAATATAAAGTCCAAACTAAACCATCTATGGAACTCTCAGAAGTACTTTGAAGAACAAGCAGTAAGTCGCATGATATGATCACAGTAAAATATTTATTGACTGTATATGTTTGAACAAAACAAATCACAAGTGAGTTGTAACACATGCGGATGCTGCAAGTCGTATTTTTTTCCATTCCAGTTCTTTAAGAGAATGGAAGTATTACATTTGCCTTGTTTAAACCAAATCTGAATCCAAGAAGAGACCATATTACTTGCACTATGTTGATCCTAAAGCTAAATTTACTAAAATTGAATTAAATTGATGAATCAAGAGATTCAATTTAATACATGGAAAGTCTCTGATACTGATGCTTTTCCCATGAACTACAGCTTAACACTCAGAGGAAGCAGTCCCTATGTAAGTTTCTCTCCCTAATTGTAAAAAAAATCCCATTTTTAAAGAAAAAAACTAACATGGCACCTTTCTTAACTAACTGGTAGTTAATAGTTCTTATTTACTCAGTCTAGACTAAGTGATTTTGTATTTCCTTCATCTTCTTTTTGGAATAATGAAGATGATTAGGCTCAAGAATTCAGCTGGAAGGTAAAATATAATAATGTAAGATCCATTCTTTCCAATTCAACACTTAATTGATGTAGCAGTTTCCAAGAAGAATATAAAACTTGGCTCCCCTCTTCTCTCCTTGTCTCATCTTACTTAACTCATTGCAACCCAACAGGGAAGGAATGAAGTTGCACATGAGTTTTTCTGGTTGTGAGCTCACAGACAGCAAAGCAGAGACTGAACTTTCATCCATTCATGAGGCTGTGCCTATGTGCCACATTTCATCATGTTTGTTTTCTAGTATTACAAGCTCTATTTCACTTTCCCTGATAAGGCTCTAGACAAGAGAAAGGATAGGGCAAACACAATGTGAAGATGTTTAAAAGCCAGCATTCTTCAGCCTCCCACTATGCTGATCATAAGCCAAGCACAAGTAATTCCTAAAGTGTCAAAGAATAATTAAACCAAAATACTAAAACCTCTGGAGAGTATAGAAGGAAGGTACTACACGACTGGTGTTGTTATGTAATTACATTAGTTTTACATTACAAAGTATTTCCTAAATAAAGTGCAGGTAACTTGCAGTCATACACAGTGATCTGTTAGAACACACTTCACACACACAGGAAATTATTTTGGCTATTTTCTTAAAATTGGACCAAATTAATCTGAATGTATTACCTACATGCGTTTGGCTTCAGACAATAAAATCGTATTTTTCTGTTTGCATTATAGTGAAAGGAAAAATCCCTTTCATTTTTCTTCCTTTGGCAAACTACTAGAGCTGAATAACTGAGTAGAATTCAGTCAATTCACTTTCAGGGTTTTTGGTTTGGTTTTGGTTTTTTTGTGTGAACCATGTTATCTGAAGAAAATTACTTCTTAATTACCTGTGGGATTGCAGTCTCCCAGAAGAATGGTTTCCACTACTCTAACTTTAATTTAGAAACCAAACCTTCTGCATTTCATATCAGAAAGACAGAGTATCCTTACATCACAGTGCCATAGAGTAAAATCAGTAAAGGCAACAACTGCACAATCAAAGCTGATCACAAATGTGGACCACTCATAATGGTTTATTATTGTGTACCTGAGAAATCAGAGTTCTGGACATTCCAGACATTTTACTTCAGCATGCTCACACAGCTCTAGCTTCATTTGCCAAATGGCTTAAGATGATTTAAAAACTCTTATATTCTAGTTCATTGCTCATTTGTGCCCACTCAATTCATTACAGACAAAACTTGATGGCTGTTTGGTGTTACTGTGAAATACTCTTAAACTCAAAAAGAAAATACAATAAGTGCACATTTTTGACAGACAAAATAGTTGTGTTTATGTGTGCCTGCCCCTAATCTCTACCCATGTCTGCCAGAACAAGTCTGACACTATTGATGTCCCATTTCAAGGGATCTCCCTACTACAATGTGACAGAAAATCAACATGACACAATTATGCTTAATCAAACTACTTGTTCAGGTGCAGACTGAATGCTATTTGCACATTTAGACACGTCCAGAAATGACTTAGAGGAAAGCAGCCTTGGCTGTTTACTTGATCAACGAGATTTTACTCTAGTCTTCTTGAGGCTTACACTACCTGGACAGGAACCTTGACCTGGAGGGTAATGAGAGTAATTGGAACAGTCCATCAGGGAGCCATGGCAGGGTGACTGCAATGCCAGGGAACATCATGCTGTGCTGTCTCCATAGAATACAGAAAGCAAAACTGTGGATTGCAACACTGCCAGGAGGTACAAATAAAGGCTGTACCTGGGAAGGAGGGTTTAGTGAATGAGACCTGTCTTCAGCAGGTTTAGATTTTAAAAGCTAAAAGAGATTAAGTATCCCAACATGGCATTTCATCCACCTTCATCCACCTTCATCCACCTTTCCTCTTAGATGCCTATCTAAGAGGAAAAGCATCAGGCACTGCAGAAGCCCTTCAGGTGTTATTTTTTGACCTCATTGTCACATGGATTTGGGAGATTTGCTTGGTCTCCAGTAGAGAACCCAGGCCACAACATCCTCCAAGGGAATCACTATCTTAACCTATCACTAAAAAAGGGAAAAATCTTTAGGAATCTTAATTCATTTGACAAAACCAAGACACTTATAAAGTATCATAAGTAAAATAGCATGGATCTTTTGCCTTGGACTTGAAACTAAGCTTTTAACTCCATGTAAAAATTAAGAGCTTCTGGTCCTTGGTCCATTGGTCTTGCAGGGATGTAAAATGATCCCTCAAAGAATATACATATCTTACATGCATACATACACACACAAACACACATACATAGATTTTATGAATTCCAGATAACTTCTAGAAAAAAAAAAACTTAGTTGAAAGCTATTTTTTGTATAAGTTATTCATTTAAACAGGAAATATTCCTTTTAAAAATACACTATGTTAGTACTCTTTTAATGTAGAGAGTTTTCTAAACTGCTATTCTCTTTTTTTGTTGCTTTTTTATATGCATTCTTTCAAGAAGTGGGCAGAGGTAATCCATTTGATTGAATCCTATCCATAAATATCTAAAGATCTAAAAGTGGCTTCATCAATATGATCTCTTTGCACCACACACACAACGGTATGTTGGCTCTGAACTGGTGAAGTCAAAAGACACAACAAAGTTAGCTCCTAAGACACATGTGCCTGTGAATGAAAAATATTCCAGGAACAGAAGTGTTCTTGCAACTCTATCCTATCGTCCCTTTTCTGTGTAACCGCTGGAGGTACAGTTGTCAATTCTGAAGATTTACTCTGGCATCAGAAAGGTAGCAAAGGAACAGGAGCTGCATTCACAACTCCTGAATTCACACACTATTTCTGCCTTGTCTTAACCCAAGCAGAAATTTAGTATAGCAGTACTTCTACCTCAAATTTTCTACAAGAATAAAATCATAACTGAAGGCAGCTCTCATTGCTTTTGACTTTCAGGCTAATCTTCTAGTATTGAGGTATCTAATTGACTAAAATTAGCTAATTGGAAGTCCATATGGGCTTCATTAACACTATCTAAACACTTTATAAATGGCAAAGCCCATAGATGAAAGATTCCATGCCGTGTGTTTCAGGGGAATCCATAGGTAACATTTCACCAAGAATCAAAGTGGAAATGTTTCATGACTGAAGATGCCTGGCATCTTACAACTCTGGTGCAGTGTACACTTTACACTCAGATGTAATGTAAATAGAATGTAAATCAAATCACCTATCATATATATTTAATACTCTTCTCATAAATGACATAATAAATAAAATGAAAGACTGGCTCTTAAGTTTAAATATTTGCAGAAGATGGTGCTAGCCATCCCCTCTTTGTTTTCAGAGTGTATCTCTTGTCCAGCAAGAGAGGGCAGATGGGAAGGGAGTAATACAGCAAATTCTAAAAAGAATATAAAAATCCATAGACTAAAATTGGTCACTGCATATTTAACATGAGGTGTTAAAGGATGAAGTTCCATTTATTTATTTTCTGATTGGAAGTTTGAGAAAAATGAGTTCTACACTGTTTCAAGAACAGGAAAGAATCAGTCTTTCTTTAGCATTGTCATTATAATTGTTTGTTTGTCATCATGTTTACCGGATGGCAGTGAAAACATAATCACACATTATACATAAAACTTCAGAAGCAGATTATCAGTCGATATGTGCAGCTTCTCATAGGAGATGTGCACATATCTCATGATCCACCACTACACCTCAAATAACACAGGAGGCAGAGTAACTTGTTGGTATCAGTAAAAAAGATCTAAACTGACATATCCATCCAATGGAGCTTCACTTTTGCTAAAAAAGTGTATTCAGGTACAGGCTTTTTTCTTATCCCCTCTCTCTTTTAAAACATACTTTCTTCAACTATTCTACTGGGTTTGGCCTCACTGTCCAAAAAGTGTAACATACATCCTCTCTCTTAGAATAAATCAGGCAGATATGGAACAGCAACACAGGGAAGTTTCAGAAGAACATGGGAACAAGTGAAACAGATACAATACCTGGTGCAGGGTATGCAGGCCAAGTGACTGGGAAATGTAAATACCCTACAGGTGAAAAGAGCCTCTAACTGAAAGATTCAGGCTTGTTTTATTTGCTTTATCATAGAATCACAAAATGATATGGTTCGGTTTGGAAGAAACCTTAATGATCACGTAGCTCCAACCTGCCTGCCATAGACAGGGTCATCCTCACTAGACCAATTTCCACTAGTTGGATGCTCAGACCCCCATCCAACCTTGTGTCCTTCAACACATTCAGGGGTGGGGCATCCATGACTTCTTCAGACAGCCTGCTCCAGTGCATCACCACCCTCATTTTAAAATATCTGGGTGGAGATGTTCAAGTACTCTATCAACTGAACAACTGGTGATGTTTCCTTATTAAAACATAAATATTCAAGAAAGTATGGGTTAGGGGAGGCAGGTTTATGTAGACTTCAAAGGAGTAAACTTTAAAGCTGTATTTTGAAACTACATTGTTGCTACGAGTTGGAGCATATTTTTAATACAAAAAACTGACAAAAAGCTAAGTTTTCTCTTGATGAAGTTTTTTTAAACAAGTTTTGAGCTCATGAACTTTGAACTTAAAATTCTTTAGCAACACTTGAATTTCTTTCACTAAGGCATATGACAGAGGCATTCTTCCATGACTACTGACTGTAAGTCGCACAAGTGTATCTGATTTTACTAAAAAAATCAAAGTTAACATGAAGTGAACCTTGGGAGGAGTAAAATATGCAAGAATTGAAATACAATAGTGATGGAGATTGTTCTGCACAAATCTTCAATTCTCTTCAATGTTTTTTCCTTCTAAAGCTGTGTAACCTTTTCAACAAATTCCATGTGGATGGGAATATGTACCCTGAAACACAAGACCAGATTATTCTTGTGCTTCACAGAAACACATCATAATGAAAGAGTCAATTTAGAGAAAGAAAACAGTAAATTACCATGTCTGGAAATGATTCTTTAGCATTTGCCTACCCATATAGATGGTTGCATAAGCCTTGTATTTTGTGTTGGCAAAGGTAAGGGGACTTGAAACAAAGCAGCTACATAGCAGCTACTATGAGTCTTTATTTTCTACTACACTTCTGAAAGATTTCTGGGGCATAAGACAGGGCACTGAAGAGTTCTCTTTGCTGAGGCAAAGCACGTGTGTGTGCAGACGGGTGTAAACTGTGTGACACTCTTACCTGCAGAACAGACTGCCATAAGAAAGTCTCATTACAAACAGCCCAAATTTCAAGCTCTAAAGAAAGCCTCCAGCTTTGTTATCAAGAATTAATTCTAGGCTGAATTCACAGGAATGGGTGAGTCATGTTACATTGGTCTTGAAATACTGCCATGTAACTCCTTTCCTAGCCAATGAGGAGGAGACTGTGATGTTTGAGTGATCAGACTTGGTGAAAAATGTATTTGTCCTGCAAAACATCCCCTCTGTCTTTCTTTTTAAAAAGGGCTTCTCTTCTCAAGGTCAAGACTTTTGGAAAACCCATTGAGACCCAAGAGATTCAATAGCTATGTGGTTGTTTTGGCTTTTTCTTCCCTAGCAACTTCAGGTCTTATTTGCTTTCTGCTTTTGTTCCTTTAATGGGATGCTGAAAAATTCTAAGTATGAAGTGAAGTTTCCAATGCAAAGAAAGCATGACTTTTGTAGTTTCAAAGTGCTAAGTCTTTCCACAGATGAGTTTCAAATGAAAGGCAATTCTACAAAGTGACTATTTCCTCTCAAAGCTTTTTGTTTGTTTGTTTGTTTTCTTGGAGAACAGTGTGTTGAGACCGGCAGCGTTTCTTTGGTGCATTTGGTTCTCTTTTATGTTAACAACAATTTTCAATAATGAAAAGAAATTTTTAGAAGACATCCGAAATAGATCTCTAATATATTATGGACAGGACTTGGGTCTACATGGTGCCTCAGGAAAATTCAGTTTGCAGTTTATAGAATCATAAAATCACAGAATGCTAAGAGCTGGAGGGAACTTTAAAGACCATCGAGTCACAACCCCCCAGGCCATGGGCAGGGATACCTCCCATTAAACCAGGTTGCTTAAGGCCTTGTCCAACCTGGCTTTGAATACAGCCAAGGCTGGGACATCAACCTCCCTGGGCAACCTGAGCTCCAGTACCTCACCAGATTCAAAAGAAATAATTTTTTCCTAATATCTAACCTAATTTCATGTCTTTCAATTTGTACCGATTACTCCTTGTCCTAGCACTACAGTTCCTGATGAAGAGCCCCTCTCTGACTTCCCTGTAGGTTCCTTCAGATCCTGCAAGGTTCTTATGAGGTCTCCACACAACCTTCTCTCTCCAGGTTCAACAGCCACAACTTTCTCAGTCTGTCTTCATAGAGAAGGTGCTCCAGTCCCCTTAATCCTAATCCTTACACACCTAATCTCTTTTTACTGGTTGAAATATTTCCTACTATGACGTGAAACAATATAAAAAACAGTGATGGAAGGAGGAGTAAAAAAGACATGAGGTAACAACTGTTTACCTAAGATCTTCTAAAACTACAGTTTTAATAATGTTTTTTGAAAAGATGATGGCATGCTTAAGTTTACAACTCAAAATCCATCCAATTTTAAATAATATATGAACAAGTTATGCCATGTACACACCTCACAGACACTGCTTACAAATTTAAACAAGTATTCACTCTGGTATCAAAATGCACAATAGAAAAAGTTTGTTATTCAAGTAAGTTACTTGGAAAATCTAGAATAAAGAAGTAGCTCCTCCACTACTGCCTAAAAATGACATAACCAGGTGATTTCATGCTTAAGAGCAGACTTCTAAAATGAATTAATGCAGTTCAAAAATGTATTTGGGGGAATATTAACAAAAGTAATGATTGTTAAATAACGGATGCAACACAAAAATCCAACCTGAGCCACTCACCCTACCGAATCATATTTAGTGATAAGCATCACATATCCCAGTTCACAAAGCCAGTGTTTACAGTTGCTGAAGTACTAACAATCTTTAATGTCATCCATATTTTGAACAGGTTGAACCCAGTGCATTTACTTCAAAGAGAGAATTTCATTCCTTAAGCAAGTTCATTTTCTTTTGGTTTTAACTGGTTTTTGGTTGGTTTTCTTTCTTATGTACGTGATTAAAGGGAGGAAAATCACATAGCAAAAGTAGTATGGTTTTGGCTTGTTTTGTTGTCTTGGTTTTTGTTAAATATAAATTGCATAAGGATTATATTCTTCCTCTAAGAATGTACTTGACAGGTGTGTTTCAAGAGTGCTTTGTTGTCCCTGAGGATAGTATTTATATAATCTAATTTCAGATACCCAGCTCATATAACTTACATCATTCTCTCAGAGTTCTTACTAAATAAACCTCAGGAAGTAAGCAATTCACATACCCTAAATAAGAACATGCCTATGTGCACAAGGGAGATGGTGAAATTATTCTCTTAAGCGATAGATTATTTTTAGTTTTTTGCTTTCACCCATTTCACCAGCTATTAAAATTAGCTCTATTAGTTCCAGAGTTTCTTAATTTTGAATATTTAAGCAACACATACAACATGGACATTCTTTCTCTCTACCTCTCCTTCCATTACGAGAGATATCTTATTAAAATTTACTATGTATTTCAAAGATATCTTAAAGAATCATAAGAAATTGACAAAATCAGGGAAGTCAGACATAAAAAGAATAATTACTCAAACATAGTGTGAGACCTTCCTTTCAAACTATTAATTTCCTAGCAAGAACTTTTATTTTGAAGGAGACCCTACAGGAGCTAGATTCCAGCAGCTTAGGCAGAAGTGCAAGAGTTTGGGAAACAGAAGGAATTGGGTCAGGAAAGGAGGGAAGAGCACCAGGCTCATGCCAGTGAAGCACAAGAGGCTGGAAGAACAGTACAGCTGGCCTTCACAACATCAGAAAATGCTGGTTGAGGGCAAGTCAGATCTAGGTCTAAGTTTCTGTATTAACCAGTTCTTTGCTTACACTGACAACTACAACATATCATCTCTGAATTTCTTCTCTGACTGTGACACAAGAAATAATCTTGTTCAACAAAACAATTGAATTTTGCAGAATTCCTCTAGTGTGCGCTAAAATGTCACAGTTCACTATAGTACAATAGTGCTATAGTGAAGTTGCTGCAATGTGAAGAAGTTGCTGCCTTTTACGTTATATAGAAACCTTTCAAAAATGCCTGATTTACCCTTTTCCATTCCAGAAAGCTTTCAAAACCCAAGTGGTTAAAGTTTAGAGCAGCTTGATCACATGTCATAGCTGTTCTTTGAGCAGGAGGTTTGATTAGACAGCTCGTGAGCATCCTCACAACAATAAATAATCCTCTGATCAGGTTAAATAACACTCAAAGCCAAGTATTTTTTAAAAAGCTGTATGTGCCCCAGAACTACCTGATAAGGAAGAATAACTCTATGATAAACATCTAAATACTAGGATTTGAATTTAAATTCAAATCACAAAATACCCCAGTAATTATTAATGCAAAGCTTTTCCTTAAAGCCAAGTTAAAAGTTCTGCCTGATTCACAATGTATCTGTACTATAATACAACTACAATATTTGAGCTTGTAGAAGTGAGTAGTTTCAATACACACAGTGAAAAAATCTACTGAAGAGATTTCTATCAACTTTTAATGAAAACTCAAGAGAAAGAGCATGACCTAGCAGCAAGACTTTTTGGTTTTTCTTTGTCGTACAGCATTGGATTTACATGCAGCATTATCAAATGGAAACCTATCTAGACAATAACATATCTAAGATATAAGCATCATTTGAATTAAGTCCATTTTCACTAAGGCAATGAGTCAAAATTCCCTATTAAAAACTTGAATACAAAAATACGAGTTTTAACGAACAAGCAACAAACACACACATTTTATATTATTTGATCAAAACATTATGCAATAGAAATTCCAAGTTTATGTATGACAAAATAAAATGAGGTAACAGGTACAAGTCATGGTTGACAGGAAATTGAAGACTTTCAAAGTTTGTCCCAAAAGAATCCTCTTATATTTCCTTTCTGAAAATGTGTTTTATCAGCTTCTTAAGGTGTCAAAAATGGAATAAAGCTTGTTATAAGCAACTTGTTATAAGTATTCTCTTCAAGAGTGAAAGAAGAAATTCAACAGTTATCAAAAAGCAGCACTTGAAAAGTTCACCAAATACACTATTCAGCCTTAAAATATAATTTGGATATTAAGACTGAATAGTTTTAATAAAAGTTTTAATCCTCATGATGCATAGTAGACAATTGTTGGTCATGTGAAAACTTTAAAAGTCAGTCAAATCTGAAGTATCTGTAAAATCAAAAGTTTTTAGCAACTTTTTTTCTCTCCAAACCCCACTTTATAATCAACAGTTTTCAGGTGGAGAAAAAGACCAAAAAAATCACAACTTGAAGAATGTGGAAAGTATTTTTAAACAGGAAACATATCTGAGGAAACTAAATTTTACTTAAGAACAGAAATATGTATATAGAACAAAAATATGTGTATTTTTTAGTCTTGATTTAAAAGTTAGATTTGATTACCTAGGTTCTGCTAGAAAAAACGTCCTCTTGGACTAGCTATTGTTCAGAAAAGGATTGTGGACAAGACTTTTAAAAATTCTAACGCCACTCCTTAGGCTACATTTTACTTCATTTGTTCTGGCAACATTTACCCATGACAGCAGTACTCAGTCTGTAGAATGCTATAGGATGTGGGAGTTCACAGTAATATTACTTTATTGTTCAACATTAACCATCATACATAGCTTAAAAGAAAGTAAGATATTTAATTACAAGAGTTTATCTTTGGTGCAAGATTTGTAACTGCTTAGTACACTTATCTCTCAAGCAATTGATCTGAATTACACTGCTTGTGAAGAGCATTAGGACTTTCCAGATGAGAATTAAACTGAAGCAACTCGACTTCAGCACTGTAATGCTCAAGGGGTATTAATGGAATTTTAGACATATTCTGGAGAATGTTAATTTCAATTCTTACAACTATTTACTGAAATAATATGACATTTGAGCTCTAGTAAAACTCTGGTGACTTGAGTAATGCTGATTTTTGGGGTCAGAAAATAACTATAAATTCAAAAGTAGTCTACACTTATGCAGCCAAAATAAAAGATCTCAGCTACTTACACTAAGACCTAAAGGAGTGAAGAAAATATATCTGGCCAGAAAAGACATGTTATAACAAAATCCAACTGAACATTTTTCAGGTGTGCAGATTGAAAATGACGAGCAGTAGGATATAAAGTAAAGCATGACCTTCACACCTATAATTGCTGCCCTTTTCCACTCCTGTCAGACTTCCAATTCATATAAGGACATGAAACCCCTTACTTGAATCACTGTTTTGACAGTGGTCCCCTTCAAACCTTTACTCCTCCCTCTCCTCTGCCACAGAGCCACCTGGCTCTGCTGTGCTTGACAACCTTCTTGGCAGTCACAGCTCTCACCTGGCCAGCCACTGCTGCCACACAGAGCTGCTCATGTCATCTTAGCTCCCCACAAAGCTACAACACTTGCCCCATGACTGCATGGGCTCCTTCCTTGCTGCCCCACACCTGCTTCTGTGTGCTCCAACACACACTGAGGACTACACTTTTTCATTCTTCACACAGTAACTATCTAATGTTAATGCCAGAGCATAATGGAGCTTTCCTATTTATTGAATAAATGAACTTGCTATGGTAGTGTTATTTCAGAGCAGTGTAAACCAGCCTGGGTGACTCTCACATGCCCTACAGCTAAACTCACTGCAAGGGAAATCCACAATGCCTTTTCTTGTGAAAAGCACCTAGAGACTGATCAGCAGTTTCTGGGCTAAAGGCAAATCAGTGAAAAGAAATGCCACAAACAAGACAACTCAAATGACCTTGCAGCATTACCTTCCTCACCCAGAAGTGCTGACTAAACTTCACCTTTGCTGAAATGTAGAATGCAGAAGGAAAAGGCCCAGAATTAGCAGAAGTCACCAGGGTGCACAAGGAAAGGGCTCAGTTCAGCAACTCTTCTCCATCACACATGGAGTGCCACATACACACTATATCATCAGAAAGGCAGGCAACGAGGAAAAGCATAGTCCTTTCCTGTACTCCTGACACATAAGAAACCCAGGGAGTCTCCAATAATTGGTACGTAAGGTTTTAATTTTTTTTTTCCTTGTAAGTGAGGGCAAGGAGACTGCCTGTGGAGAGCACCCTTTTAGACAGCACAAGCAGCTAGGTGTGTCTACCTAGTTGCCAATTTATTATTATGAAAACCCTCTACAAAAACATACCCATTTAGTCAGGATTAACACAATCCTGGAGGCTTCACTTTCCATCTCCTTTGGGCATGTGTTTCATGCATATTTATTTATTTATAATAAATAAATAATACTTATTTATTTATAACAAAATTCTTATCTATTCCAAAAATTCAATTTATTTCAAAGAGGTATATAAACTTGGGTTTTCTTCAGTAATAGTTCACTAACAAACTTGAAGCTACCATTAGCAAGACAAAACACCGGTCTTTTGAGAATGATCAACAAGCAAATCTCAAAATGCAGAGTTATTGTTGGAAGAATAATTCTAGCTACTGATATCTAACAGGACAAAACCTAAAACCAGGTACTCACACTACATATTAAGTAGACAGAAAAATGCAATGCATGTAAAAGTTCTGTAAACTCTATATCATTAAAAATTACAACAGGATTTCAAAAGTGTCCTCAGTAATGCTCAATGGAGAGCAAACTTGGTTACTACATTGGCATACCAGAAAACATATTTACATATGCAGAACCAGAGGGGACATCTTCAAACTATCATTTTTTTAAAAGAACAAACCACACCACACTATTCATGTGTGGGCTTCATCACAACTCCTTTTCACAAAAACATTGATAGAAAATTTTGATACTCAAACAGTTTAAATAAACTTGTTACAGAGCACTAATAGATCTGCAACATCTGTAATATTCTTTCACCGTGTACATAACATTCTCACAATGCACCATTTCTTCTGAAACATATAATACATGCACTGGTGACAGTATAAAAATAAACAGAATCACTCTGTTTAAAAAAAAATAGTGTAAGAGGGTTTTTCTCATTTGGAAAATGCATATTATTTTTTTTTCCAGATGCTTAACATTATTATTCTCTTACAAAAACTGAGATGTTCTGCATAATTTTGGTTTCACTTGTGCTCACTTTGAATTGCATTACATATCTGAAGTATTAATATTCCCCAAACTTTGATAAAGAGCTCTTAAAGTCTACTTAGGCTGAATTACACAATGCTTAAAAATAAGTCTAGTATTTCCCAATGTGCTCTAACTTTATTAAATGTTTCACTTACTCTCCATGGTCCCAATAAATTACGTGTTTTATTGAGAGCAACTCCTTTACAATTACCTCGAGTAGGCAAGATATATCCATTGTAACTCGTCACTTGTATAATTAAATAAAAAGTCCTACCTTTCTCAAAGAACAGAGCACAGCATTCCTAGTGCAAAAAACAAGAATTCAGTCTGAAGCAGAGCTGCACTTCTCTCGTATTTTGAAAAAAAGTTGAAAAATTTTACAACTGTCAGAGAACTGTGCAATTAAAGCCTGCTTTAAACTTCATAATCCAAAAATGCTGTAAGAGTCCCTTTTCTTCCAAGAATTGTCAGTGAAAGGCTGACATCAAGTCCCATCAGCCATTTAAATAATGTGTACAAAAATAATTTAATTTGAATATGCTATGAAGCAGGTAATTTTACTAAGAGCTCAGACATTGAAACATTGATTCCTGTTAAAGGGACACCTACACTAACCAGTGTTCAAAGGCTGATTACGTTTAATGCTTAATGTTCACCCAAATTTTATTCCAAGACATTTTCTTGTATTTTTTTTAATTAGAAAAAATATTACAAATCCAAAAGTGAGTCCATTTTTGGGGTAAGAGGTGGATTTGCTTTGTTTCCCCAAACAACATGGGAGAAGGTCCCTTTAACAAGGAAGGAGATAGGTATCACTTAATCAGGATGTGGGAATGGAATCTGTACCTATGAGTAAATGGCAATGCATTCTGTGTTGGTTCAGCCCTTGGTTCTGAGTTCTGCATCACTTCTGGCATCGCTCGCTCGTCATCGGTCCCGTTGATGCTCTCCGGAGTTAAAGGAGACTGAATATCCCCTCCAGCTGATTCCTTAAGTGAAAAAACCAACATATTGAAATTACAAACTGATCTGCCCAAAAAGGTTATGTACATAAAAGCACTAACATTCATTTTTAAATAATACACAAATTTTAGTTAGTATTAATATGGTGTTGAGACTTCCAGCATCCCTCATGGTCCCATTTCATCATGTGTATTTAATACAGAAGTATATTACCAAAAGATTCACATTATCTTACACAAAACACAAGTGGCCTATGAATTCTTTGCAAGATCCAACCTTCCACTTATTACATACATCTCTCTTACCTGGAATTACATTCCACCCTCATTCTGATAGACAGTGGCTGACTCTTGACACTTGGAATTCTTGTCTCATACTTTACATTCTAATGCAGTGAAACAAAGAATTCTGGTATTTGTTTCAAAATCTAGCTTTTGTGCTATTTATTAACCAAAGTCAATAGTGGGAGGGCCATTTGTAGTGTGTTCCCAGTTTCACCTATGAGCCATCTGTAAAAAACACTTGTTCGGCAAAGTACAGGCAAAAATTTTCATAGGCATGTCAGCCTGGCTCAGCTCTTACTGGTCATGCTATTATCTGGGAAGAAGAATACTCCAGCTACAGCCAGGTGTACACATAGCTATGGCTATGCAATTGAACACCTGAAGAACTTAATGGTTGCCTTCCAGCAGAAGGCACTGCTGTGGTTTTCATTACCTTTACTCACACCAGCACGTACGTTTGTGCGTAGATTCAAGTATGAAAAAGAAGAGTTCATAATATAAAGAGGCAAAAAAAAATTATACAAATGGCATGGTTTTGTATGGCATGGTCTACTACTACAACTATTATTTTTGTTATTATTATCATCATCCAATATGATAGAGTTTCCACTGACAAAAAATCAAAGACTTTCTGGATCTAAACGTTTTTCTTCTATTTTTCTTCTTCTCAAACTACATTGTGTATTATAAAAATTTACATACCACAGTGTAAAATATCTGTATAGCTTGTATCTTTAAGATAAAATTCCTGCAACACAACTAATAGATACATAAAATCAGAGTCTACTTATTAAAATGTTTTAAATGTGAATGCAAAAAATTATTTCAATAGAAGGAAAAAATAACAATTTCCATCCAGGCTTATTTTTTCACTAAAGTACTTCCACAGACTTCTAATATGAATGAAATTCAAGTAACAAATACTAAGGCAGAAAATCATCCCAGTATATATAACAACTAAAGGTTCATAGCCTGCAAATTCATGAACAAAAGAAACATCAGTTTTTAATGTGTTTCTCCTCCAGAAAAAGTACAGGTTAATCAGCACTTTCACACATTCACAACTATCCCTGTAAGTAATTTATTTGCAGACAACTCTAATGGAGGTGACTATGAACAAAGCACCCAATATAACAGAAAAAGCCACTTACACTGAAAAGATTTTTCACAAATGTTTACAAATAATATGTTCCCATTTTATATTAATTAGAGGAGTAAAAGTATTTTAGAAACATTTTGTGAGATGCGCAAATGTAATTAAGTTATTATTGCATACCATTATAACTTCACATATCCACTCCAGATTTTACAAAATTGGGCATGACATTGTGATTTTTAGTATTTAAATTAAACACAATAGTGGGGTATTCATCAAAAGATATCTTATAGTTCAACATCTTAAAAAAACCCCACATGCACTTACAGAAGAGTCCTTAAAGTAAAACAAGTAGACGTTACAGCACAGATCAAATCTTCTTTTAGTGATAACAATAAGGAACAGAAAAAAAACAGAAGTCAGTTCTAAAATAATGAACAAAAAACTCCAAATCCAGCATGTTTAGATATTGAGTATTATACTGTTGTCTCAGTAAGGATTCCATACACCCTCTTAGCACAGCTGTTCTTCATAGTGCTTCTCTGCACTGACTGGCAGTAGCATAAGTCTACCGGCTACTGCCATCCAGACATGTATGAAATATTTGATGCAGTATTTGTTGCAAAAATTCATACAACATCCCAGATCTTTTTCACAAGCTCTAAGTGATTTTTGTACTTCTACAGAGAAAAAGACAAAAAATTATAAACCAGGATGATTTTGCCAAAATTGCCAACCATTTTTCACTAAGAATCATGTGATTGTAAAATTTTTCAGGCAATAGTTATTCCTAATAGTTTGCATAGGAAAGGCTAGGAATCACAGACAAGACTATTATAAATAATTTACCCACCCCACTATTTCAGAAACCAAAAAAGGTCTTAATCTGAAATGACCAGGGTCAAAAAAAAAAAAACAAACTATCAGAGCACAGTCATCATTAGAAGAAAAGAACAGAGGTTCAGATGCCAACTGATTGGGCTGAAACTTCTCAAGCCTGATGAGGTGTAACTGCAAACTGTACAAACTGCTCTACTTGGTTCTGCACTTAAACCTAATTAAGGTTACTTTAACCTTAATTAGCAGCTAAGTGAACTCCAGATCTAAGTGTAAGTGCATGGGGAAACTAGTAACTGAGAAATGCGTGGTTTGCCACTGCGAGATCCGTAAGTTTTATGCCAAAAGCAAAATTATTTCCTATATTACAAGATGGATCTGGGAAATATGAGGTGGCAAAGCAGGGGACCCAGTATTTCAGCTTTATGTAAACATAGTTAAGAGGACTGCAAGTTTTAATTACCTAAGGCTCAGTTAAATGGACACCAGATGGTATAGCTATGTGCATAGGTGGTCTTAGAAGTCCTGAAATAGACAATGTCTTTCTAGATCAAAGTCTCCAGACATACCAGATACAGATAAATTGTGTACTATTATATGAATCTGTCTTCATACATATGGCTTGAAACAATATGCTACTCCTCATCTGGTGAAAGCCCAGGATACTCAACGGGACTTTTATATATAAAAAGGAAGCATCTCTTCTAATTTGGTGGTCCAGGCCACTGTCTCTCTCTGAACAAGTAAAGTTCTCTTTATAGTTAAGGTAAATGGTGATTTTATCTATTATCTGGTCTTATGGAAAATTAAAGTAAAGCCTGCTGGTAGGCAGGCAGAGAACAGGGAGTATTAAAGAAACAGGGAGAATTAAGAGTTTAAAATTAGCAGCAGCATTGCTTAGGGGACAAGGCACCCCTTCCATAAAGCAACTGCAAATTAGGCTACGTATGGTTTTCTTTCTACCATGTGTTTCTCACACACTAAAAAAAAAAAAATAAAAATCCAAAGAACATATTCCATCAAATGAAACAAAATATCAAAAAAAACCCACGGAACTTCTACTTCTTAGCCATTAGGCCCTTTATGTGAGGAGCAACACTTTGCTAAAGCTCATAACACCTGGTGGAATCAACCTAATTTCAGTGGACTTATGGCAAAATAGCTCTAAAGTTTTAACATGGCTAGAGTCTGCTAAATATTTGAACTACAAATACATACCAAATTTCTGAGGTATTTTTGCTGTTATCTCTTGATTTCTATTTCTCTGCAGTTTTCCAAGCTTTTGCATGGCATTCAGAAATAAAACTCACATGTAGCAGAGGTATTTTCAGGCTTGCATCAAACAATAGTGAACAGCAAATGTCTTGTGCAGTGTTTTGTTACATTAGTTGTAGAGGTATTTCATAAAGATTCAATCTGCAAGGGCATACTGAGGCAGAAAAGTGTACTTTTACTCTTTCAGAATTCTGTAGTAGAGAGGATGGGAAATGGTAATATTCAGTACTTGAATTAACTGATAAAGCATAAGGACTTTTTTTTAAAGCTGTACCAAGAGAAATGAAACATTCTATTTAAGTTTTACGTTTATTAAAACATTCTATTTAAGTTTATATTTTTCAGTTTTGATATGCAGTGTTGTCCTGCTTATTACTGATTTAACACAGAAAAATACCTGTATGTCCAAGACTGCAGAGGGACTGATCCTTTTAGATAACTGAGTTATCATTACAGAGCTCATAAACCTCTCAATGTCCTTCCTGTCAATGCCACCAAAGCTCCACTGAAAAAGCCAGGTTCCTGCAAGGCATTTACTGACCCATTAAAAATATGTCATTCCTCTTTCACTCTTCCCCTCTGCAATGGACCGCTATGCAAAAGGGAAAGAAGAGCTATAAGATGATTCAGAAAGACAACAATTTAATTGTTTGCCTTGCAGACACCTTTTAGCAGATGATGAAAATGAGAGCAGATGCTCTTTCAAATGTCTCTATGGTCCCAACTTCCTTCCCTAGTACCAAGCACCTATCCTCCTCCAGTCATAAATCCAACTGAATGAGCCCAGTGCCACAGAACTGCTGGAGTTTGTCATGATGCCATTGCTTCTTATCTGTTCTAAACTCTGAAGTTCTTGATTTGATTCCCTTCTCTCTAGGGAACTAGTGTAGCGTTTTGCCCTGGGGGTTTCGAGCCGATCTGATAAGCTCTCAACACCCCAACACTACACCCCAGAATAGCTCAGCTTTCATCAGGAGGCATAAAAGGAGCAGGAGGCTGATGTGACAGCGTCAGGAACAAAAAAGGTTTAATAAAGGCAAAATAACAAACTCAAAGCGATCCAGGTGCCACAAGCTTGTGCTCCTGGTAAAAGACACCTCACAAAAGCGATTTGGCTTCTTTGTTCTGTGCTTTTCTACTAAGTGGCCCAGGCGGGACCTTTTGGCTTATGGCAAATTAGCTGCCCCCAAACTTGAGGTGAAGTCGCCATGGTCCTATCAGTGACTTTTCTACCTGATCACCGGGAGAAAGTTCTGGCTCTTTCCTTTTTGGGGGACAGAGGAAGGTTCTGTCCCTCCGTCCATAGGGGGCACATTCCTACAAACTAGCATGTGAAAACTACTATGCTCATGTGTCAGCACTTGCACTAACTGTATAACTCAGAATAATACACTAGCTTATCAACACAGTGAAAAGCCAAGAAAAGAAAAGTAAGGCCTGAATAGGAAATTATTCTGAAGTGTGCCATAATGAAACTGCAGCCCACAATAGGCATTATAGAATCACTCAGAGTAACATTTCTGTAACTGCGTACAGCATAAAATGTTAGGTTTCAACTGTAAAAAGAACTCTGTACAGGAAAATGAACAGTATTAATAGCTCACACAGTTTAAGAGAAAGCTTTAACCCTGATGAGCTGCAAGACAAAAGCATCTTATCTCTGAGTGAATAGCTCAAATTTATGTCCAAACCATGTAATATGTCACTACACATGATAGTGTCAGATTTAACTTCTGAGTTCAAAATATTATTCAATGTGTCAAAAGAGAAGCATAATAATTTTTTTGCCTATAACATCAAGTAACTAGAGGCCTGGTTGAAGCACTTCACTGTTTCTTAGGTCAAATGTGAATTATTGATAAGTGTATAATATTGAAATACCTACTTCCATTGTCTCTGTGGAATTTATCAAAAATTTAGAGATGTAAAGTAAACTTATAGAAATCCCTGCCTTATTTGTTTTTCAATTTCAGTGGAGTAAGCAGCTTCCCATTAACAGCAAAAGCCAGCCTAGCATTTGGGCAAAATGCTTACAGGGAAAACAACATGATGCTTGTTCATTGTGAATGTTCTGATTTCCACTGACTTCCCTTGGTAGGACACCAGATGTAGCTTTCTGGTAGCAATAAAACTATTTGTGCAGTACACTGTAAACTGCCTGCCATCCTTACTCCATCAAAGAGCAGTAGACTATAACAGTGAAAAGCACTGAAGATACGCTGATTCAATGAAAAGACTCCCCAGAAAAATGGTTCAGTCTACTCAACTCACGAATCGCTGCTGTAGTTTTAAAGCTGTTGCATTCTTTAAGAGAAGGAATTGCATTTGTCTTTACTACTGCTTAAAACAAAGCAAATAGCAAACTGAGTCAAAAATCTCGGGCGGGGGGGATACAGGAGAGATGAGGTATAAAAGCTTCAAGAAGTTTCTTTTTTCAAAGCAAATTCTAAGTATTCATAATTAATTTTAGCAATAACTAATGTAAATGTGAATATAGTAACTGACTCTCTGTGCCTAGATTAACTCAGTTTGTGTTTTGAGATACCTTTTATAAACTCTTACTGTACATCACAGCTAACTGTAATAAAACTCCAGAACGAGCCTGTGAATCTATCATCTTCCTCCAATGCATCTCACAAGAGAAAACTACACAGGAGGAAATAAGTAAAAATGGTTTCCTGTTTCAACCTTTATTTTTGGTGCAATGATTGTTCTATAGAAGTTATTTACAGTGCACCACCAGAAGTTTTGTGGATACAATAGGAAAGAGTACAAAAGTGTTTAGTATAGTTCATTTACACAAGCATGTTTATTCATTTTCTTGGGAAAGCTGAAACAAAGGAAAAGTAATAAAAAAAACCCACACAATTTTTTTTTTAGAACAAGTCCCTTTGAGTTGCTTGCAGTATATGTTAAATGTATTTTTAAGACTTCTTGACACTCTTGCTGACCAATGAGAGGATTCACAGTAACTGAGAAATTGCCTCTTAATTTTTAATACATATGAATGTAAGGAACAATAACAATATGTAGCATAGACAAGAAGTATGATGCCTGAATCAGGCAATAAGACTCACTTGAGAGGGTGTACTTGTTAGCTCCATTTTTTCATGGGATTTTTCCTTTGCTATTCGTGCAGCTTCTTTGAACTCCTGAAATTTTTCAGCAAACTGAAAGTACATATGTTTAAAGAATAAAAAAAAGAAAAGAGAGAAAGAGTAGGTGTGAAATAATATATTGCATGCAGAACAGAATACTGTACTTTGCATTTCACAATGTCAAATTCTGTCAGTAATTTAAATTTTTTTTCTTCTTATTAGTTACTCATTTAAATGAGTTACACAGTGACATACCTTTCAGGCACTTAATACATATCTTAATACACACTCTTTATATGTCAGGAAAATAACAATGCAATGAAGCATCTGTTGCTTGTAGTTTTAAGAAACTCACCTCAGAGATAGCTAATAATGGGGACAAACTGCCTTGCATAGCTGCTTTCAGATTCAGGTTTTACCCTCCTCAAACAAGAAATAATCTGCTTCTGAAGCCTAATGTGGTCACCATGAGCTAGGAAAGCTTTTAATGTACTTTGTTCTTTCATGACAGAAACAATACTGACTTCTTCCCAAATGTAAACTGCCTTTATAATTTCAATAGCTAATTAGAAAAGAAACAGTGGAAATACTGTGTTCATCTCTAGAACATTCATTGACATCAATCAAGTTAAAGAACAAATTCACTGAACTAGAACTGCCTATACTGAACACTAAATCATGAAATTGCAAATGGAACTGCCATATGAGGCTTAATTTCTATGCTACATGCGCCTCTTCCAGAAAATAGCTAAAGCAGCAATTTAGAAATATATGCCCTCTTAAACCTGAAAGATTAAATTAATCTGTTAAGAATAGGGCCTGGTTCCTCTGGCTAGAAAAAAAAAATTGGCTTCACAGTTCTCATCTTGCCACTACATTAATTGCTAGACTGGCCACAAATTTGTTTTTGCGTCCTACTGCCTTTATACAGACCATTATCTTAATATGATCAGCTTAAGAGTGAAATGATTCTGCAAAAATATCAGAAGCTTCTCCAGTAGCTTCTAAATCTCTTTGGCAGCAGCACATGAAGAAATTGTTTTGCACTCAATGTATATACAAGGTACAAAGGCTATCTTTTGTATGGCACAACCTCACCAATTATTTTCAATCAGAACTTCACTTACTACACCAGACCTAAAAAACCTTACTGTCTTTAAACCTTTTTCTGGTAGGTACTAGTATCTGAGCACTTTAATTTCTCTCCACTTGTATCCTGTATTTCATTTGTTATCACAGAATCACAGAATAATGAGGTTGGAAGAGACCTCTAAGATCATCAAGTCCAACCTATGCCCTAACACCTCAACTAGGCTACAGCACCAAGTGCCATGTCCAGTCTTTTTTTAAACACATCCAGAGATGGTGATTCTACCACCTCTCTGGGAAAACAATTCCAGTATTTTATTATTCTTTTGGTGAAAATTTTTTTCCATATATCCAATCTGTACCTTCCCTGACGTAGCTTGAGACTGTGTCCTCATGTTCTGTCACTTGCTGCCCGGTGGAAGAGATCGACCCCCACCTGTCTACAACCTCCCTTCAGGAAGTTGTAGAGAGCAATAAGGTCACCTCTAAGCCTCCTCTTCCCCAGGCTAAACAACCCCAGCTCCTTCAAACATTTCTCATAGGGCTTGTGTTCCAAGCCCCTCACCAGCCTTGTTGCCCTCCTCTGGACACACTCAAGCATCTCAATGTCCTTCTTAAACTGAGGGGCCAAGAACTGGACACGGAAGCAGTCTCACCAGCACTGAGTACAGGGGAAGAATGACCTCCCTGCTCCTGCTGGTCACACAATTACTAATGCAGGCCAGGATGCCACTGGCCTTCTTGGCCACCATGTTATCTGTTATGTTATTTGAAAGCTTATTTTCCCTGAAAGTTTAATCCAGCATCAAAAAAAATCTCAGAAGAGATGATGAAATTGGTAACAGATGATGAAACAGGTCACCAGAACCAGATAATACTTTTTTAAGACTTGTGCCTAAACCTCAAAATCTCATGGGTAACCTATTATTTAAATCAGTCTTAAGACCAGAGAATTATTAAATATGATTCTGAGTTTGGAATAAATGGCTGAAGACAAAGGCAATAAATATGACAGCCACAGAAATTTTTTTTTAAAAAAAATCATAGATCAATAGACAGCATTCTAAGAAAGAGCCAAAAAGCCCAATTTGGTTGAGATTTTCACAAATTTTCTAGAATTCTCTGAGACAGTCAGGTGATGAATAATAGCTATCTCTTGATAAAATTCCTGAATAAGAAAGATGAGTCTCATGGTATAAAAGGAGAAGTTTTCTGGAAGATCACATTTTTAAGGAAAGATGAAAAATTGTGCATGGAGACTACATAAGGCTGCTGCCAGTATCCATGGTGGCACTTTCCATTTAGCATATTGTTTAAGCTTTATGGAAGAAATCAGGTCAGCTAACTCAAGAGGGTAAGATGGCGTATATTTCTTATACATCAGGATACTATCAAAAGCATAGACATATTCTGAATGAAAAAGTAGTCTCAATTTTTCCTGAAAGTGAGAGGACATTCTGTTTCTCCTACTGCAGCAGCAAAAGGGACTCTGCTACCAAATAGGGGTCCTGTGAATATTCTTCAACACAGATATCTTTCAAGTATCACCGACATCTGATGGAACAGTCTTGAGATGAATTTGTGGTCTAACATTGAGAAAAGGCCTAGTGAACAGAAATAAATGTTTGATTAATTTTCCTCTATACTGTTTGTATGTGAACATTAGAATGCCATTACTTTTCCATCAGACAGTCTCACTCCACTAATTTCTATTCAGAATAATTGTACAGAAAAGAGGTTGCCATTGTTGCACTCTACCCTAGAAATCAGTTCAGGACAGGGGCATGAGGGGCATGTGAAAAAGAAACAAATAGTACAGAAGTCAAACATGTACTATAAGACAGGCAGACAATAATGTGAGAATAAACAGTTTACTTTATCTAATGGGATTATTTGCATCATTAAACTGTGGAAATTGGTCACAGACTAGACCAACTTTTTTTATGGTTGCAGGCTGCCTTTTGCTCTCTGGAACTTAAAACACTTACAATCCTAAAGTGTTAGCTGTATCAGAGTGCTCTGGTAAAACTGGCTATGATGCACAGAAGTGATGGTAAATAATCTGAGGGAGAGACAAAACAGGAAAGAGAATATAGACATGATTTCTCTAAAGCTACAGGGCAGATCTAATTCAGGTCTTCTGATTCCCAACCAAACAAACCTACCAGCTCCAGTGGCTCAACAGTTTCTAATCTAAAGAAAAGTTTTTTTCCCCCATCAATATGTTTATAATTTTTAAACAACACAAAAATTTACATCTTTAGGAATTTTAGTAGCAACAATTGGCAATTGTAACTCTCACGAATATCAGTTTAATAATTAAGATGTAATACGACAGGAACAGTATGCTGAAAAGGCTCATAGATTCACCATAATCTTCAGAAAAAGTCTGTGACTCAGTATTTTTCTTAATAAATTTGCTTATTGTCCATAAAACAGTAATCTGAGTAAAAAAATCTGCTCAGAAAAAAAGAAATTAGGAAAAAATGTCTACTGTAGCCTTTCAGATTAAATTTTCAACAGCAATATAGAACTTTATGTCAAAGAAATATTTAAAAGTCCTAGACATCTGTTTGATCGCAGTGAAATGAAAGAGATTGAAAGAACTGTAAATAAGAAGGTGACGGAGGGCAAGAGAAGAGTTGAGGATGAAGATTAAAAAAACGCAACATATTTTCACTGGCAAGGATAACCTAGAGTTTGAAGTCAGGCAAACAGAGTGTGCATGATTACAGCAGGATGCTTTGCCTTCAAAGAATCATCTGTGAATAATAAAAACAAGCTAGTCTACAAGAGTAGTAAACTAGATTAACATTTGTGCTAAAGCCATTGAAATATTAAGAGAAGTTATTACCATGTTGGTAAGCAAGTGCTTCTAGCCATACACACCAAATTAACTGATGAGGTTTCCAAGTTTACTGAAGCAATGACAGGTGCGCAAATGCACATGCAATACCAGAATCACTCAGAAAGTCCTGTGGTTGTGTTGCTTTGTGGAAAGGAAAACCAAGTGATAGGAAAGGAAGAAATCTTACAAGTTTGATGCTTGCCCAAAGAAGTACTGGGTCTCATTTCAATGGTTTTCTGGCAGGCCATGCATATCCTTGGACAGTGACAAATACTTTCTCAAAAGGGCTGCTACGATTACTCTTCCTTCAAACAGCTAGCCACCATTATTCCTTCCTGAACATGTATTTCTCTTATTGCACTTGGGTGTCCAAATCTTTTCTTTATTTCAAATATGAAAATTTTCTGCTTAATATAAACACAAGCTCTTAAACTGCACTGAAATTCCTCATCTGAAGAAAAACCACATTTGTACAAGGTTCTTGGACTCATCTACCAGGACAGTAGCAAAAACAACAAGTAATGTAGTAAGGATGCTCAAAGGACCTAAGCCATCAGTTTGAGAAACAGGGATTTCTTCTTTCCTTGGAATGAGGTCTTTTTCCTTCTTGCAGAAGCAGACTAGAAAAGAAACTCATGTATGGCACATACTGCCTCAGCAAACATTTCAACTTTTGCATTCCAGCAGAAAATGTATTTTTCTTTTACACTGAATATATTTCCCATTAGCTTTACTTTAAGGCAGCAAACTTTGAAATAACAGTAATTTGATGTACTACATAGTAGAAAAGTGAAAGTGAATGTAGCCTAAAAGACAAAAATGCATCTGAAGACTACAAACAGTTTTTTTGTAGGAGATCTAAATACACAAGAAACACCAAATTGTTTACTTCTTTAAATTCTATCATGGAAAAACTGTAATGGAAGAACAACTTTTAAAAAAGAAAAACCTAACAAATAGTAATTAGAAAGCATTAGCAACATAGAGTGTAATAGCCTTCAATCTTCCTCCTTTTATTCATCAGTTTGAAGAAAATTTGCAGATATCACACTTACTCCTGTGCTGTCACATTATAAGGATTGATACAGAACAATTTTTTGTAAATTATTTTTAAATATACAAACATTTAATAAATATTTAAACAACAGTAGTGAGTACTGAGTCAAGATATAGTGGGCAGGAATAAAATACACTTAAGTAGCTTCACTAGCTGAAAAGACGCCACTGGTCATACTTACTTTTGAAAGGTGATGTTCAGATGAAAATCCCAAGCCATAGACTGTATTTGCCCTGCTGTCTGCCCACTGGCCAAACTTCTGGGATGTTTTAGTAAATGTCATGTTGGGGGTGATGGTGCTGTTTATTATTGCCTGAAAAAGGTAATAACTGTAAAAAAAAGGGCTTCATGGTTTTTATTTTTTTTCTAAAGACAACTCATAATTGAAAATGCCAATATTGTAGGCAACTACCTGAATACACTGAATGAGACACACACTGGGAACTAGGAAACAGTCTTCTAATTCAATGCCAGCTAGAATTGCAAAGGCATATTTCTGCATCCATTGTAAGGAAGAAGTAGCTGGGGAGGGGAGTAGGCATCAATTAGCAATTGCAAGCAGTCCTTTAAAGTTTCTACAGATAAGGACCATCAAAGTCCTTTTTTGTCTCACACTTGTATTTCTTTGTTCCTTAAGGCAGTGCCTCTCAAGTTGCCCGTCAACTCCACTGCTGCTCTTCCCCTACCCCTGCTGCAGATGTGATTCTCACTGAAAAACACAGAATAATACAAAGGAGCACATTTTCTTTTTAAATCTCAGTTTTACAAGAGTCTGTTTCCTTTACACATATACAAGCAAGGCTAACTATGACAGGATCATACACCAACTACAGAAGTGGAGCTACTCTTGTTTTAATTTTTCTTCTCTAGTTCTTGCTCTTGCGTCTACAGAATGCAAAAAATATCACCCTCCAGCATGTAAGTTCTGATAATGCAAACTCAAAATTAAATTGCTAGATGATATGCTGGTTCTATTAAAAGCAACTGAAGTTTCACTGTGGATTTCAACAGTATTTCCATCACATTAAAGCGTACATATGTGAAGTGCAAACTGTAGAGATGGGAAGAACGTAACACTGCTTTCTCAGGATGGTGACTGAGAAACTTTAACATCACAGAAACCAAGTCAGAGACCAAGTACTGCTCTCCTAAGACCAAGATCCTCTAAAGTTGAAATCAGTCTATACTACATGAGTTATATGGACTTCTGGATGGATATTGAAGTATTTATTTAAAGAAGTTTACTTAGCACCCTTTGTTTTTGCTGAGAGATTTGGGTACCACTGGAACACAGCTACCACCAAATTAAAATTTTCTATGAATTCTACAGTGCAAGCCCAAAAAAAATTACAGCAGAGGGGCCAGCCAAGCTCACAAACAGCACCCATGTTCATACAGTAATTCCCAGATGAAGTAGTGGAGAGGAGTATTGCAGGAAAGTTCAAAAGAATACACTGCATTGCAACATGTAAAAAGACATGTAAAAAGCAAAGATACTGCAGCACAGATAAATTTAACAAAACTCTTTCTTGGTGACTTTGGCAGCTTCACTATACTCACATTAATGAAGATGAGCAGATCTGAACATAGCCAATTGTTTCTGATAATCTTTGTCTCTAAATACAAATTTTGCTTACCAGTGTGAACAACTCCTTGAAAATTCTGGAATACCTGAAATCTTACATTTGAGCCAAGAAGCCTCATCAGATCAAAGACAGGATTTGCTGTCTGACTAGAAAATGGAGAACTATTTCCAGCATTGTCTGAAAGACATCCCTCAGATTTTCATATAGAAGCTGCTTAGTGAAGTCACTGGTACACAAAACATTATTCTCCTTTGTTTAGGCATAAGGTTCGGAGCTCACATAAAATCATCAGACCCCTACTTGCACAATCACCTCCAACTGACCACCTAGAAAACTGCTGTCTACAGCACATAGGACAAAACAGAGAATGTGAGACAGGACTTCTCAGAAAAGAGGTGCTCTGGAACTCCTTTTTAGTTGTATGCTTCTTGTCTTCTTTTGCACTGTTAGTGGTTGGAAGCCCACCTTTGAAATAACCAGGTGGAAGCCCAGAACTGAGCTGTGAAAGCTCATTTAATGCTCAATCTCACTTCCTGTAGAAGCTGTCAACAGTAATATACGTGAAATTAAATATTCTAGGGACTGTGTAGGATAGATTCTTCCTCCCAAATCAAGCTCTAGCTATGTTGCCTAGTCTGCTTAAGCCCAGGCCCATCCATTGCTTCATTCATTGCAACTTGCATCACATATTTTAGAGAGTGAGGAGTATGTCATGGACATAACTTCCTCAATTCAGAAGAGGACTCCAATGCCAGAGAGCTAAGACCTCCAAGCAAAACACAGGTTTAAAGCCTCCACAGCTGCCATTTCCTGCAGTGACAGCAGCATAGCTGGCTGCAGCTTAACCCAGTCAAAACAGAGAAATGCTTCTGCTGACCACACCAGGCTCCACCATGGAGAAACTGAACAGGGTGCATGGTCCAGAATGGGATAGCTTTTTTGACAGCAGTCTGCATTTAGGCTGGGTTACATTGACTGTCAAATTGCTTTCTTCCAAGAGAGAAAGGCAGGAAGAAAGCTTCAAAAACAATTGTGTTGAGAGAGAGCTGGCTGTGATTCTTTCCTTTATTTTCCAAGAAAGAAAAGAGGCTTCACGTCAGTAGAGAGCATTAGCCCAAAGACTGGAAAGACTACATTCAGATGCCAGTGATTAAAAAAAAATTTAAAAAGCCCTTTCACTGAATTTACCAATTTTAGAAGGAAATCAGGGTTTTCTATCTTCTCTAAATTAAAAGCCTTGATATGCTAGGTCTCTCACATCCAAAACTATGCTTTTAAAAGTGTAATGCTAGAGTATCCAACAAATACAGTCCAGTGTCACCTACTTCTGGAAAAAACTAGATACCAAGCCTTTGTGTATTTAGCTTAAAAAAAACCTTATTTTTTAAATCAAAATTTGTAATTAAGCCTGTCTTGTCCATTCAAATGGGTACTGCTTTAACTGCTCTCCTGCTCTCCTCTAATGCGGATTTCACTGCATAGTTATCAGTATAACAAGTGCCAAATATTTCATCAACTTTTAAGAATGTTGTTTCCATAAATGAACAAGAAGATCTTAAAAACAGAACAGAGTCAATCTGACAGGAAGACATTTAGCTTTTGAAGAAAACTGATTTAGTTATCTTCAGGCTTTTTCTGAATTGTATAATAGCTTTCATGTTTCCCTTTCATATTACTTTGGCGATGAGAAAATAGGGCATGTGTCTGAGCTGTTCATTTTACGAGCTGCAAACCCAACAGCTGCAAGATATAGAGTAGTGGTCAAATACGATTTTAACTTGTGCTTAAACTAATGGCAATAATAATTTAAGACACAGAACTTTCTAACTTCTTCAAAGGAAAATCACTGAACACTTGTGTGTACAGGTCTTACTTAAAACGTTTATAGAGCATTTAAAAAATTGTCACTTTAAAGTGAGACAGTGATTAAAATAACAACATCATCTGCAGTAACATCGATGGGAGACTTGACTGAGTCATAATATAGGCAAGGTTCATGGAACCTGCAGACTGGGAAACTACTCTTTTCCAGAGTCTTCTCTTGTTCTAGATTAATATAAAATTTAAGTTTGCTTTCCTGCCTTGTGTCTGTGAAAAAAATTATCAGAGAGTTAACTAGTAAAGCAAGAACCACACTATACTTGGTCTCCTTCCTTTTCTCAGAGATGGTGAGAGACAAAATGCAAAAGACAGTGGGACTCAGAATAATCCTAATGTCTGCCTGTACTGTTACTGGAGAAACAATGGAAGCTCTGTTCAATCTCCCAGGACACAGGAGTACTAAAACACTAAAACATTTTTTCCAAGGAACTCTGAAGTATATAATTAATGAGGACTGAAAGCCTTAGCAACAACTGCTCAATGTTTTCATGCCAACCTACATAAAAAATTTTATTTTTAGGCTTTCTTTTGATTCTGGGACTGATAGGAAAAAAAGGCACATAAAAGATATTTACTCAAGAGGTCAGAGATATCAGATTCAAGTTCTATGAGATTACTTGCATCAAATTTTCTCTGCAATGGGCAACAAGGCTCCAAATATTGTGCATGACTATAAAATACATAGCTTGTACACTGAACACCTTATGGTCCTAGAACACTTTTTGTAGTCAAGATAGAAGGACATATATCATATCTGGCGCAAGATATTTCAAGAGCAGACTGTAGCTTCAGAAAAAATTACACAAAATGCATTAAAAGTAAGCAGAAGTTGTGTCTGTAGGAACTGTCTTGGCTAAATCAAGCTGAAATAAGGAAAAAAAATAACCTCTCTTTCAAAATTAATCAAAGACCCCATAAGCAAATTCAGGTTGGAAACTTCAAATGTACAATAGGGGAGTGAAGATCATGTCTTTAAATGTCCTTTATTTTCAAGAAGAAAGATTTAATGACGCTTAGATAATCAGTAGAGAAGTTAAATTATATCCAGGAATATTTCTGAAACGCACCAACCTAAAGAGAGAGAAGGATGTGGGACAGAAATAGGATTACCTTTCAAATCTACAGTACACCTGTCTCCAACATTCCTACTGCAGTAATATACATGTGAGCTGCCTTTACTTACTGACTTACTGCTCAGCATCTGAGAACTGAGCACATCATTCTCTCCACCATACAAACGCATAGGATGCTGTAAAAACCCCACCAGCACCCAGAGACATACAATAAAACCCATCTGGATCTGTTCCCTCTAAGGGAGCTTCAAAACCACTAGGGTTTGACAAGTGGTTTTGGCCACTGGCAACATATGCATTGTCAGCAGTGTTAACTGACACTCAGCTATATGCCATACAGCAAAGACTCTCTCTGGGTGCAACCAAATATAAAAATACTTTATATTTACATTTAACTCTTTGCACATACAATATTGTATATAAACAGACAAGCTAAAAAAGGGATGGGGTTTTAAGGACAAATAAACTAACTCTCTGGGAATTATGCTGGAAACCCACTTAAAATTCTTCCATGTGTCCCTCCGCTATTCACCTGTATATGTTTCAGAGCAGTGTGGTGAATGCCTGAAATAATGGGACTCTCTTAACCATGACTGGGATTCTAGATCTTCATCTAAGATTTGGATGAAAATATTATTAGGATTGCAGCATTGACAGAGTAAATAAAAGCGATGAACTGAATTATCAATGTATCTTGCCATTAGTTCTGGATGTAGAGAGAATGCAGCAGCATACAAAGGAACAACTAAATACGTGAACAACTACTTGGCAATTTAATTCAGCAGGCACACAGCAGGAGTTGCAGCATTAGGATGAAGGTAGAGGAACTCCAGGGATGTCAGAATAAGGATTTTGTATATTCTCCAGATCAGTTAAAGCACTATTTTATAACTGGTACTCTTGATTTCATACATCATCTAGTTCAAATCCCAGTGTCTTTATTCATTAATACTGACTCAAAAGTTATTTTAATTATTTGACAGAACTAATTGAATAATTTGAAGGAAGGCTGAGAAGGAAAAAAACAATGTAAGACTTAAAACTAAAAAAAATCTGGTAGGCTCTGATACCAGTCTCAGCCACTTCAAGCAGAGATTTTTGAATATGAGTATATTTCTATATACTTCTTTGTGGTAGAAAATGTCCTTTTACATTTAAAATAGCAATATTCTGGTATTTTAAAAAATGCAGGGTAATAATTTTCAGCTTTCAATAAGTAGTCATAAAATCTCGGTGAATACTGCCATGCTTTTAACAGCGTATTTCATTTCCAATCACTGTGAACTGATGCATTTCCAAAAGCTTCAAATGAAAGTCTCTGGAAAGGATCACAACTTTTGATTACAGTCTGTGTATCTTTATTGCCCTTAGTGTAGAGTTTTCTGCTACACTGTTTGTAAAGTTACTGTTATTATAGTTATGTGGGTAGAAACAGTCAAGGATTTTCTGCACATCAAATTGATTTCTTAGACATATTTTACAAGAAGAGCAGATCAGCACAATATCCTTTCTAGTTAAAAAAGAGAAAAACCCAAACCAAAACAAACAAAAAAAAAACCCACAAAAAAAACCCTACTAAAACCAAACCAACAGTCTAGATAATTACCATTTATTAGGTAGGCTTTATTAGGAGGCAATCCTCGCATTCTCTACGGCAAAAACTGGAAGATTATATAACGAAGGATTTACTAAGTGATTATGGCCACTGAACAGATGTCCTTCATAAAGCTGAAGCCAATTACATTGATAAATGACTTAGTACAGAAATGAAAACAAGTTATTGTAACCCTATGAGTACTTTTTGTACAATTTTTTGTCTTTTTAGCCTTCTCACAGCATTAACCAAAGAACAGGTCACCACTTCAATTCAGCAATAGTTATTGAAGTCAACACAACTACACAGAAAACAGAATTCACAAATAAACACTTAAAACATATGATGAGGCAATGTTACCATTTTAAAATGTCAATAATCTGTTGATCAGATAATGATACATACATCTGAGAAGAAATATGAAGAACTTCAAACTAGAAAATAATAGCAAAAATGCTTCAGACAACTAAGTTTTCTGAAATACAAGTTACCTTTGAGCCATCCAAACTGATTATCCTGTAGACATTTCTTGTGCTGTCATAGAAGTAGGACACAGTAACAGCATGCTTGCTGGTGGCAACCCAGTTCTTCTTTGTGTTTGGGTCAATCTGGAAGACATGAGCTCGGGTGCTGAAGATGGGTTGTTCCCTGAAGGAGAGAGAGAAGTCATGAATTTAATCTGTACATGCTGTAATTGCACACAAGCTATCTGCCAGTTGTGCCTATTTGGATGTACACAAGTCACTCTGCACAATAAACCTTGCCTGATGACTTCTGTATGTGCTGCTGCGTAGAGCAGGTAAGTTTATTTATACATATACACAAGCAAAAGTCAAGTCTTCTAAGGCAAAAATCAGCATCCAGTCGTGGAGTCAGATAAACACAGACATCTCTAATATAGATTCAGCACCATCTCATCATCTCCCCAGCTCATCACTGCCCTATCCCTCAAAACTAAATGGCATTAATGCATGTGTAACTTCTCTCATTACACAGCACACTATAGAATGTGCATAACTTCAAGTCCACTTCTTCTCCAAAATCTTCTAATACTCTGATTATTCTCATCAATTTTATGCCACAATTTGGATCTTAACTGGTTGATTCAATGCAATTACTCTAAAACTAACATAAATTAAGGCCAGGAACATGTTTTGAATCCCTCATTCTTTGGAGATTTACGCCTGAAGGCGTAAAGGTATTTACCAACATTAAATAATGTATAAAATACATTTTAAATTGTAAATTGCTTAGCAAATAAAATTACATGAGGAAAAAAAAAACCCTTATTATAATTTAGAATTTACAACATTTTTCCCCATGGCCACTACCAGGACACACAACATTGCACAGAAATCTAAATACATTTTAATATCACTAAGATGGTGATAAGATGGCCTTCTACAATAGAGTGACTGTATCAGCAGACAAGGGGAGAGCTGTGGATGTCAGTTATTTGCACTTATGTAAAGCCTTTGACACATGCCCTATAACATACCTCTCTCTAGATTGGAAGAGATGGATTCAATGAATGGACAGTTTGGTGGATAAGGAACTGGCTGGACCATTAAATCTAGAGGGCAATGACTAATGACTCAGAGTCCCAATGGACATCAGTTTTGGTATGTTCATCAATGACAGAGAATGGAACCAACTGCACCCTCCACAAGTTTACACCTGACCCCAAGCTGAGTTGCACAGCTGATGCACCTGAGGGATGGCATGCCATCCAGAGAGACCTGGACAAGCTCTTGGAGAGGGTTCATGGGAACCTCATAAGGTTTAACAAGGCCATTGTGCAAGGTGCTGCATCTGGGTCAGAGCAACCCTGGCACCAGCACAGGCTGGGGATGGGCAGATCACAGCAGCCCTGCCCAGAAGGACTTGGGGGGCTGGTGGCTGAGAGGCTGGACATGACCCAGCCATGGGCACTCCCAGCCCAGAGAGCCACATGTGTCCTGGGCTGCATCCAGAGCAGTGTGGGCAGCAGGGCCAGGGAGGGGATTCTGCCCCCTCTGCTCTGCTGAGACCCCACCTGCAGTGCTGCATCAGCTCTGGGGTCACAGCACAAGAAGGACATGGAGCTGCTGGAGGGAGTCCAGAGGAGGCCACAAAGATGATCAGAGTGATAGAACACCTCTCCTATCAGGAAAGGCTGAGAAAGTTCGAATTGTTCAAGTTGGAGAAGAGGAGGCTCTGGGGAGACCTTACAGCAGCCTCTCAGTACCTACTGCGGGGCTACAAGACCAGTGGTAAAGGGACTTTTTTACCAGGGCATGCAGTGAGAGGACAAGGGGTGATGGCTTCAGACTGAAAAGAGGGCAGGTTTGGATAAGACATTAGGAGGAAATTCTCTACCATGAGGATGGTGAGACACTGCAACAGGTTGCACACAGAAGATGTGGCTGTTCCATCCCTGGAAGTATTCAGGGCCAGGCTGGATTGGGCGTTGAGCAACTGGTCTAGTGGAAGGTGTCCTTGCCCACGCAGGCAGGTTGGAATTAGATTATCTTTAATGTCCCTTCCAATTCAAACTATTCTATGATACTGTAGTTGTCAGTTTAAGTTTAGCTACATTTTAATGACAAACTGATTACTATATTTTTTATGGAATGCTGCCATCAAATTCTAAAGATATTAAGTACCAGGACCTTAGGCTGAATATAACTTTTTAGGTATTTTGACTCTCATTTTCAGGGCGTGAAAAAACAAACCCTTTGACCTGTTTTTCAGAGGTATGTTTTTAACACTTTTTTCCCCCAAAATAAATTCCCACAGTATTCTGAGCACTTGTAGTCAAAGGGGTTTAATTTGACCTCACTACAAAGGAGTACATGAGAACTCAATAAAATATCTCTATTGCTCAGCAGGAATGGCAGCTTTAAGTAGTAGAATTGTATTACTCAGCTGGGAGTCAATATTCCTTGAAGTTCACCAGATGACAGACATGGTGTTCTCCTATGTTGGCTGTTGGATGAAATGATAGCAGTATGCAGAATAGATCAGAGACAGCAAAACAGAGTTTCAGTGAAAGATGAAGAAGGAGGAAGGGTGGCCAATGGGATCAATGCACATGCTAGTTCTCAACAGAAATGTATCCTCAGCATCAATTCATCTTTTCCTGGTGAATCACCAAGGTATAGGAGATTGCACAGTTGTTTTCCTGATCCAAATCTCTTGCACACAAATGTTATGCAAAGGTGACTGGTATTTATAGGCCTTTTGTTTAACAGAACAAACTAATTCTTTTTGCTCTTTTGAATATCTACAATTACTTCTTCAGTCATACTTAAACTTCAGTTGTCTTCAATATTAGATCTATTTTATAAATTACCTCCTGGTTAAGCATATGCCAATATCAAGGGACACATATTAACAGGATGCACCAGCTCTTTAACCCTGGAAAATTAAAGAGCCCATTAAAAAATGGGAAACAATCTTAGAAGCCTGCCAATTGTTTTGATGAATATTGACATTGAAAGGAAACTATAAAGGTTCTGACCATGTTAATGAAAGATCAAAGAAGAACTGAATCCAAGACATAGATGTGTGATTAATGAATATGCATTTGAACTGATGCTCAATTCACTCCCAGTACAGTATATCACATAACTGGGACTTTCAACACACCACAGGTTAGAATTTTAACATGTAAAAGGTAGGTGAGTACTATATGGCTGAAGTGAGCGTCAGTGAAAGTCAACTGTTCAGCCCTGGGATGCTGCTCTCCAGCACTGTCATCACAAAAATCTTCCACAGTGCCACCAAATATCCTCAATTCATCTGATGAGGTGGCCTGCATGTTCCTGTTGATTGCTCAGCAGTACCACTCAAGACAAAGCAGACCACTTTGCAGGGCAGAGTGTGGGTCTGGCATAGACAGCACAGTTAGGTATGGAACAGTATAAATGAAGCTTACCTACACTTCTTTAATCACTTCTGATAAAACTAGAGTTACAGTCTTTCCTTTCCATGCTGAAAGTACAGCTTTACTGAATGACAAGCTGTCTTCGCTCTGTGGAAAAAGCATAGCTCCCTTTGTTAAACGAGTTGGATAAATAATGATTTTGCAAGATTACTGGGGTAATTAGGATTTTTTTCTGACAAAGACACTAAACTTCAGATGACTCTAGAATTAGACCACTGTTTTGACACTTGACAATGAACATTTATATAGATTATTTCTGCAAGCTATTGGAAGTTATGCACTATCTATCTACAGGCTTAAATGTGTTATAGAACCAGTCACTGATGCACCACTGAAGTCCTCCAAAGCTGCTACACAATTACATCATCTGTTCTTTTCTGCAGACACATATTATATAGAGCTACTTAAATTTTAGATTTTGTGAAACACCTGTCAACATGCAACACATAAGGTATAAAATATATAAAAATATTTGTAACTTTGGCCAATACATCTTCACATAAAAGTTTTACTCTTCCATTATCCACATAAGGGCACGATGCCCTCCCAGTCCGGAAGTTTCAATCAATTCAGCTGAAATAATATTAATTTTAGAAATATAAGTTAAATAGGAAGACAGCTTCCTATTTGCCTTCCTGAGTGGTCAAACAATTATTTTTTTTAAAATTATGTATTTCTATATATATAAATAAGTCTTCTATTTTTCACAGGATCACAGAATAAGCTGAGTTGGAAGGGATCCTCAAGGATCGAGTCCAACCGTTGGCCCTGCATAGCACCATCCGCTTCATATAAAGTTGAGAAAGGAAGAACATCTTTAAAGAAGAAAAATCAATCCCGTAAAAAAACCAAACCGCCCTACCAGTTTCTTACTCTTCCCTCTCTTCTCCTCCCCTTTCAGCTTTCTCTTCTTTTTCTTTCATTATCAGAAGGTATTCAATACTCATTAAAAACATTAATAGGAACTAAGACATTAACTCCTCATTAATTACAAAGCAAAGTAATTAATTTTTCCAGAAATATACTGATGCTGAACAAAAAGAAAACAAACTAACAAGAATGCCATAGTAACACAGTTTGACTATTAGAAATGTCCGCTCAGGCATAGTAAAAACATTAAGGCTCATATCCTGCTGTTCTTAATTGCCTTAGGCTGCAACATTACAGTGGTCAGACAAAGACTAACAAGAAGTAAGTGCCAAGTCCTCCTGGACCCAAGAAGCAATGTGATGAGTAAGGAAGCATAAGAAGTATCACTTTAGCAGGCAGAGTCATAACAGGTTCAAAATCAATACAGAAATACATTCATTGATATGTAATCAATCCTAAACTAAACTTAGGAGATAAACCTGTTTACTAACAGTTGAATGAATGAACAGTTGAATGAACAGTTTCCAACCACTCTTTCCATTTTGACATCTTAACAGCCTTTACAAAAAAAAATGCAGACTGCTCAATATAGGAAGTGTTACACTAATCAAAGACTGCATAAAAGAAGCCTAAGTTAGTATAGAAGGTTACAAAGTACTTTCCTTGCTAATTCATAATTAATAGATGCTTAATTTTTAAAAAAGGTATCTATTCTTTAACGTCTGGTACTTCTACAGCACTAGTGGTGAAGACCTCTTTTTGCTTATTTCTTCCCTCACATTATTGCTTACCATGACTTCAAGATTGCCTTGAATGCTATAAAACCTATAATTTCTCAAGACTGGGATTCCATTTTCTTAGTTACTCTGAAAACAATAAGGCCAGTGAAAAGACAGTATGAACCTCTACAACAGCACTTGAGGTTCTACTTGCCTCACCTTTGGGAGTGTTAATTATGCAAAAAAAACCATATTAAAATTTAGATACAACTTTCACCCTTCTCCTTCATACTGGGTTAAATTGACAGTGTTTTGGCAGAGAAGTTGCTGCACTATGAAGGATGAGGTAATGAACTTCCCTGTATGGACACAAGATCAGGCCAGGATTGCAGATGAAGACAAAAGAGACAGGGGCAATGACTCTTAAGCAAGAGCTGGAGCAAACAGCTGCCCAGGCAGAAGCAGACAGCAGACACCAAAATAGGCTAATACTGAGTGATTGTGGCCCATGGGGGAACTGAGTTTTTTAAAAAAAGGAACTACCAAAGGCAATGCCTGTCACCTAGAAATTTTAAACTTCTCAGCAGAGGAATTTTCCCCAAACAGTAAGACAAAAAAGGACTGAATAAGCACGTGTGATGGGGGGTTCTTACTCAGCTCAGTTTTGATAGTGAAAATTCCATTAAATTCATGTCCACGTCTATTTCTCCAACATGGATCTTACAAACTCCAGGGCATTATCCAGACTTCCTGGCTTTGATGCACATGGAGCCCACATACAAGACTGCTTTCAAAACAAGTCAAACAAAATGTGCCTTGGAGATTTTTTTCTTGCTACAAACAGTGCAAGATTTCATCCATCAGGTTTCATAAAAAGAGTTTCAGAGGAAGATAATGCCACATGCAGGCAAAAACCAGGCAATATCCCTGTGCTCAAAATGGGAGTGCAGCCACACTCCAAGCTGGTGGGAGTGGTGGAGACTGGACAAAAAGTGTGGTGTCCTCATGCCATTAGAGCCCTGGACACAGCAGACCCTGCCACATGACAGACAGCATGCTCAGCACACAGTCTCTGGCAGTCCTGAGGACTGCAAACCCCCACAGTATGCAGTAGGCATGTTTTGCAGGTGGTCATTTTGCATACACTAAATTCCAAGCCTCTATAATAGCTGTCATCCAAACAAATTTCTCCCCAGGTCAGACAACATGAACACTGCACATGGTATTTCAGACATTTGCTGATTTAAGAGAGGACAAACACCTTTTTGCTTTTTCCAAATGTCAGCATATTAATCCCACGACACTAGCTGTGTCCTGCTAGTCCTAAAAATATTCTCCCCTAGCCTGCTTCTGAAGCTGTAGCAAGCTTTTGTTACTCTAAGCAGCTTGAGAAGAGATTCCTGAAAAGAAATTAGAAGAGTCATTAAAAGCGCAGCTCTAGTCAGAACCAATTCATAAACTACAGCATCCAACCACAGTCAGTGTTGTTTAAAGGAATATAAGTCAACAAGCTCTGCAAACAGTTTAAAGCAACATGAAACCACAGAATTTTCCATGTTCATAAAAAATGCTCTGAGGTCTGATAAAAATTGTATACATTTGGGGAAAAGTATTACACAACACTGGCTTCCAATGTATGGAAACTGTTCTGAAATGTAATCTTTTTCTGGACACGAAATAACTGACAATACCATCTTGAAGTTAAAATTATGAAGCTGAACAAATGCACTCAGTGGACTTGTGTAATGACTATGACTTCAGATTTTGCTTTTTGTCTTATACACAGCTTTCATGTACAATGTACACATACAATAACAACTTTCATATCTCAAAACAAGCTTTGAGACAGTAAAAAAGTGGAAGTTACAATCATGTAACCAAATCAAAATCTCTCCCATCTTACCAATGATTTATCTAGCTCTACACCTACTTTCTCGACCTGTTTTTGCTGTTATGTTTTGGTTTATTTGAAGTCAGCAAACGTTTAGAAAGTTGCTACAAAAAAGCTTGTTTTCTGTATACAGTTATCAGTTATACATTTCTGTTTACAGTTTTACAGTTAATATGTGTAACTGCCTATTTATAAAGTTCAAAATATAAATTTTACAGACTGTGCTCTGTAGCTGTGTAACACTGCACAGGCAGTGCCTTCAAGCATTTTCTAAGCTGTTTTGTTTCCATTTAAGAATCAGCATTTAGAATTAGATTTTTTAAGCACTTGGGAGTTAGCATAGCATCACAAGTAATAAATGCCATTTTTCAGGATTTGAGGGGAGAAAAATTATCTAGAGACTTTCACTAAACCTGTTAGGTTAAGTAAAAAATACATTTACCTTAGCCAGAAACATAATTATATACTGTCCCTTACATTTTCAAGGACCTAAAATTTTAACCAATTTGTTTCAGCTTGAAGTAGGATATTGCACAGTACTTAAAGAGAAATAAGGTATAGGAAGTCAGTAGAAAATAATTTAGTGATTACAAGAAATCTATTATCTTCGAAATGTAAGTGCCTCTATAAAGACTAGTGAAAATCTGTGAGCTATTTGGACAACAGAGGGAAAAGTTGCACTCTATTTGCATACCTTAATACCCCACACTTTTGAAAAAGAAAAGAAAACCTAATAAAAAACCCAAACAACCTTGCAACATTTTACTGTGGGCTAAGAAGTATATAAAGAATATGTACATATGTATGTATGTATGTATGTATGTAAAGCTAAATGCAAAGAATATAGTTTTATACAAACCACATTAAATTTGATGCCTACGAGCAGACAGAACTCTACTTAAGTCAGCAATTACGGACTTCCATTAGCAGAAAAACTGTTTATTTGTAATTATTGCATCAATTAATAGAAGTTTTATATTACATAGCAGGCAAGTCAGGAAAGCATATAACTTCAAATATTTCTGAAATCAATTCCTTTTGGTAACATTTTGGCACATCCACTAAGGTGGAAGGCATCTTCAGAAGGGTAACAGAGCTGGTGAAGTGACTGGAGCACAAGGAGCAGCTGAGGCAGCTGGGAGGATATAGCCTGAAGCAAAAAGGAGACTGAGGGGACACCTTGTAACTGTCTACCACTATCTCAAAGACGGTTGTAGCCAGGTCAGTCTCTTCTAGGTAAAAAGTGATGGGAGGAGAGGAAATAGCCTCAATTTGCACCAGGGCAGGTTTAGAGTATGTATTAAGAAAAAAATTATTTATGGTAAGGGTTATCAAGCAGAGTACCCAGGGAAGTGGTGGAGTCATCATTCCTGGAAGTGGATATGGCACCTGAGGACATGTTTTAGTGGTGACCATAGTGCTGGTTCTAGGCTGGTTCTAGGTTCAAGCTGGACTTGGTGATCTTACAGGTCTTTTCCAACCTTAACAATTCTACAATTCACAGGTATGCAATCCTATAAAATAGTCTGTTTCGGGAACAAATAGATGACTCTGTATGTGCAAAAATCAACCAAATGCTCAGGAAGCCCACACAGAGGTACCTTCCAGAGAAGGAAGGGAAAGAAAAGAGGTAGGGGAGTTTTACAAACAGGCACTGTAAGACAATCACTGACAGCATTTAAAATGTATTGCCATCAGATGAAATGTCAAGAGTTAGGATTACCATATCCTGGGAAACACAGCTCTTGCTACTGAACAAATATGAAGACAAATGAGAAAGTTTACCTAACCTCATTCCTCTTCTGTCTGAGCTTACCATTTGAAGGGACTCATGAGGGATCTTAGTAAACTTTTGAAGAGTAAAGAGCTTTTTCCACAGCACAGATTTACACTGAGCTGTAGGACAGCACAGACATTACATTAGACATTAGTAACATAAACAGCATGGAAGGTGGCAGAGTTGCAAAGCTGAGGACAAATCAGCGCCCAGTACTTAAAACGAGGGTTTATATAGGACAACAAAGAAAAATCCCAACAAAACTCTTAAATTTTTGGTATAATGACAATGAACATGAAGCTGTTTACACTGAAGATTAATAAAGCTACCCGTAAGTTACGTATAGAGCACTGTTAAACTGATTTTTTTTTTTTTAAGAAGGAAAATAAACACTGGATTTGCTTTCACTTCTGCAATTCTCTGGGTTTGTTTTACATGCCTGTTCTCCAATGCCCCCATATGCTGTTATTGTATGCTGCTCAAGTTCAGCAAGTAGGCAACTAGCTGAAGTGTTGGAGGAAACATTCACAGCAATAATTTATCACTGACTATAAAAGTTACTCACACAGCTGAATGATGGTCCATCTCTCTAAGGTTTTTCTTGTTTTTTGTCCTTCTACACAACCTTGAAAAGCTCATTTTCATAGCAGGAATCAAGGGGGAGTTCAGGGAATCAAATGAGGTAACAAAAAGTGTCTTATCAAGTACTCAGCTTTATCTTCCTAAAGCTCTCACTTCAGTTTAGTAACTTATTCCAAGAATATAGGTATAGGTATCTCCAGAATTTTTCTAGGTACCTAAGTGATTATTCCTCTAAATTGTGCAAGTGGACAAAGGTATGTCTGAATAAACATTTACCTTAAATTTGTTTTAGTTACAAAATTGGACAGAACTAACCATTAGCTTTCAATGGCTTAAGAGCAGCTAAACTATGTTAGGTTGAATTTTAGAATAGGTTTTTATCTATAGTGAAAATACTAAGACATCATGACACTAAAAAATTGTAATTTCTTCTTGAATTTTTCTCTGTGTGAAAATTCTTGTCAGGAAGCCAAGAGAGGAGCTCTTCTCTCTCTAGAACTAGACAATTAATTTTAAGATGTACAGGTATTTTCCGCATCTAGTCACCAAAACTATTAATCAGAAGTAAACAAAAAAACCCTAACTTAATGTCAGGTTCTAGTCTATGAACAAAGAATCCATAAATAACAGTGTAATGAGATATTTCGGAAAGAAGTCTAGACATTAACATTCTACATTAAAAGCCCTTACATGCAGTAAGTTAAGCTATGCTGCATCTGGAATAAGAAATAAGCAGGCAATGAATGTCTTAAAACTTTCGTTTCTCTCCATTCTACAGCAAGGAAATCCAACTTAGCCACACTTCCAACACAAGCAGAAAAGAGAAGAAAGTGGAAAGGAAGAAATACCGTTATTCATGCTTGTTAGTAAAGTAAGTTTAGAAAGGCCTGAAAGCAAGCCACAACCAGGGTTTCTAGTTAGTTCCCCTAGTTCCTTAATACTCCCTGTACAGAGACAATTTTTCCTTTGCAATCTTTATCTAAAAGCTCTCTGCAATGAAGTTCTGACAGTCAGACTACTCTTAGAGAAGTCATGTAAATATTTTAAGGGAGAATATTAAGTAGTTTAACTGCTTAGCTTGAATTTCTACTGTTATTTCACACAGTACTTTCTTACAAAGTCATGTGACAATTAAGTTATAGTTTCCTGTCTTTCTGCACCACCAGTTTTCTTGAGTGTAAATTAATAGATATTTTCTTTACACGGTCCTCAGGAACAGTATCTACAGTCTTGAGAACCATTACAAGAACTACAATTTGAAGGAGGGGAGGGGAGAAAAACAGAACAGAAAAGAAGTAAAGAAACCCCTTTGACCAGCAGCACAAGCACAGCTCTCCAAATAAGAGAAGCAGAGGGAGCCAGAGCACAAAGTCGCTTTGGGATCCAGAGACACTGCTGGTGAGACAGGAGTTCGTGTACTGCTTTACAAGCAGGTACAGCAGTAGTCTCCTTTCCAGGGGCATGGAGAAGGATAAGGAAAATGAGGAGGAAGGCTCCAGATGGGACATAATTTTCAATCTCTGCAATCTCCAGAATGCAAGCCTATTCATGACCTGCATGTTTTCCTTTTCACATTTCACAACCAACCTCAAATAATTTATGGATTCTTGAAGATCTGAAGTTCAGTAGTTTCCTTTGCAAAACCATTTTCCGCTTGTGATAAGGGCTGTTTATGCCACTCACAAGTAACTAATTAGACCAACTGATGCAGACTAAACAAGGTAAGAATTAAGCCAAATTGCATACGGCCACTTAGGTGCTCTTGCTGAGGCAGAGATAGGTAGAACCAGCACCTTGCAAGGTCTTTGATGTTAATCATAGTGGTCAGTGGGATTTAAGGGTCATACAACAACACTGGTAGAAATGCCACCCTGACCAGCAGATTCAGAAAATTGACTGACTGAAACTCCTAGCCTTGTCCTGACATGAAAGCACAAGACTGTCTGTAAATCAACACCCTCTGTTCTAAAGTTTGGTTAGACCAATTTAGTGGCTGTAATAAAATCCTTCAGCAGCACTGACAAGTGTCATCATGCACAGATAGTGCAGTATGAAGGAAGTGAGAATATAGGGATGGCACTAGGACATGAAGCTACATAAATCATTGAAATAATAAGAGTGGGAATCCCACATCATTTTAGATTCTATAAAATACAGCAGAGTTCAATAAACAATGTAAACACAGTATTTTCTGATTTGACATTCAGTGTGATTTTGCATGCTCCATCAAGTCTCATCATTGCCTAGACAAGAATTTCTATTCTGATGGCTGTATTTCACAACTATGGAGCAAAGTGGCAAAGCTGGGGCTTTTGACAATAGACTAATGGGAATTCTGGAACCTAGAAAATAATAGAAGAAATACAAAATCATAGAATCAAGTCATCATGTGTTTCCATTGAGATAAAAAGCAATTATATGGTAAACAGGGATACTATTTAAAAATTAGTCTAACTGCTGTTTTTCTAATCATCTTTGACTTTGAGAGACAACGCTAAAATAATGCTAGTCATAATTTTGTTATTATTAAAATTAGATGTCTTGGCAATTTGCTAACAGCAGAAAACCCAAGGAATACATATCCTCCTTGCTTATTACACCACATTTGGAATTTGTCTCAAAGATATGTCTGTACTAAAATCAGGTTTCCTCATTCAGCACCACAGTCTTTACCAACTTCTCTTTGCTTTTTAATAGCTTTAATTCATCTCCTTATTGGCTCTAAACTTCCATTTTGCTTCCCTGTAGACCTTCATACAGAAAAAATCACAACTCCGCATCACTTCACACTCAATCAACCACATCTACTCCATCTTCTCCACATCTCCAGATTATTATCTTTGACATGCTTTCTCCATGTGAAAAAGCTAAAAAGCTTTTTCTTTAAGTGGGCCTGGCACTTGTCACGCCTTTCATTTCCAGCTTAAAACCCACAAACAACATATTTGACATTAAGAATTCATCAGTTAACAGTCAGTTTTAAGAGCTTTTGCACCTAACCCTCAAAAATAAACACCCTGAAATAAACCACTAGCACTACCCCATGTTGACTGCAAACATCTCAAAGCTGAACTCATGTTTCCACCAGCATCAGTGGAAGTATCAAAACTGACATAAGAAGGGGCTGAATAGACATGCATTTCATCACCAGCACTTGATCCTCAAACAATGTGCAATCCCAACTAGAGTGCTACAGCTGCATGTTAAGTTTCAGAGGAAAAAAAATCACTGCTCCACATCAAAAGATGAGAACTGGCACATTTTATTTGTATCAAGGAACTGAATTAGACTCCTAGAAAGGTAAACAAATTAATTTTATATTTATAAATAACAAATCAATTTGAATCACCCATTGAGCACTACAGGAACTATAAAGACTCTTTCATTCACATTCAGCACATTATTATTACCATGCCAAGTTTCTCCCTTCTGACAACTTACAGCCAAGCAAACACTACTGACTTTTGGATGCAGTGGTTGAGCCTATATTGACCTGTAGCTGGGAGTCCCAGGTCTGTTTCCCTGGTTGTTTACAGCACACTTACACCAAACATTCTGAGACACCCAAATATCATTCCTGACAGGTAATGCAGTTTGCTCACTGGATCACTGAAGGTGTTCCTAAGATGGCTCCAAATCCTGTCTCTCCCAATGACATGTTTCACACTGTCAGGCAACCTCCCACTGTAGTGCAAAATATCCCATCGAGATGCAAAATAATGATAAAGGGCAAAATCCATTTTTAAATATACTAGTATGAACACACACTGAGCACAGAGCAAAGAGTGCTCTGCACAGCCCACTACAGCAGCTGATGAGGGAAAAGTTAGACAGGTTTGCATAGTAAGCATCAGTCAAGGAAGAATTTATACGAAATGTTGTGCCATGGGGATGAAACTCAACAGGCAGAGAAGGACAGTCACACCTGGACTAGGCTGTTCATTCCACTGATAAGCAGCTTATGGGGGGAGAGCAGTCAATACTGTCTACTTGACTTCAGCAAGGTTTTTGACACCATCTCTCACATCCTCATTCACAAATTCAGGAAGTGTGGACTGAATGAGTGGACAGTGAAGGTTGATTGAGAACTGGCTGAATAGCAGATCTCAGAAGGTCAAAATCAGTGTCAAAGGTGGAGGCCTGTCCCTAGTGGTGTCCCCCAAAGTTCAATACTGGGCTCTAAATGTTTGACTTGTTCATCCTTGACCTGTAAAAAGCAGCAGATTTCTCCTCAGCAAATTCAGTTATGATACTATGCTGAGAGGAATGACTGATACCTCCAAGTTCTGTGCAACTCTTCAGAAGGACTTTGAGAAGATGTTAAAGAGAAGAACCATTTGAAATTCAGCAAGGGCAAGTGCAGGGTCCTGCACCTTGGGAGGAGCAACCCCAGACAGCAGCACAGGCTGGGGCTGACCTGCTGGGGAGCAGCTCTGTGGAGAAGGACCTGGGGGTCCTGGTGGACAAGAAGCTGTCCATGAGCCAGCAGCGTGTCCTGGTGGCCAAAAACGGGGGCATTAGGACGAGCATTGCCACGCAATGGAAGAGCAGGTTATGGAAGGTGATCCTGCCTCTGTACTCGGCCCTGGTGAGGCCTCACCTGGAGTGCTGTGTCCAGTTCTGGGCTCCTCACAGCAACAGAAACATGGAGCTCCTGGGGTGGGTTCATCAGAGGCCACAGAGATGATGAGGGGTCTAGAGCATCTCTCCTATCATGAAAGGCTGAGGGAGCTGGGCTGTCCAACATCAAGAAGAAACAACTGAGAGGGCATCTCATCAGTGTATACAAGTATTGGAAGGAAGGGTGTAAAGACAATGGACCAGTGGCGGACCATCTTCTCAGAGGTGTCAAGCAGTTTGACAAGAGGCAATGGGCAGACACTGATGCATGGGAAGCTCCACCTGGACAAGAGGAAGAACTTCCTTACTGTGCAGTGACTGAGCACTGGAACAGATTGCCCAGAGAGGGTGTGAAGTCTCCCTCACTGGGGATACTCAAGAACTGTCTGGATACAATCCTGTGAAATGTGCTCTGAGATGACACTGCTTGAGCAGGGAGGTTGGACAACATGACCCACTGTGGTCCCTTCCCATTTTACCCATTCTGTGAAGATGACAGTTCTGGAAACACAAAACTGCATCAGTACTAGCCACATGTACTGCTATTGAAATAATGTAAAGAAACATTTTCTCACTGACAGCTCATGCACTTCCTTTGATTGAGCTGGTGGAGGCTGGTAAAGACAAAGTGTTATGAGTTGTACTGGAATTAGATTAGCAACCACTTTGCAAACAGCACTTCAAAATTTAGCTTATACTTCTGAAGGGCACTTACGATGACCTTAGTTCTAAGCCCAAGACAGCAGGTAGGCATCAGGGCTTCACTCAGATGAAAATAATTTTAAAAAATCAGGTCTCAGAACACTGTTTAGCATTTTTGACAAACTGAGAAAAAAAAAGGATACTATACAATTGGTGCAGAAGTTTTGGCTGCAATTGCCTACTTTAGAGGCCTATATTTACCCGCTAAATAAAAATATTCAGAAATTAATACATGCTACTACAGTTAAGAAGCATCTAATCAAAGAGCAAGAACCAGTGCTTGTTAGCATGAATAGTTTTTTATTAACAATTTTCCTTACATGGTACCTGAATAACCGGTAGGGTTCCATGCCTTCAAAATCTACATATGAAAAAAGAACTAGAAAAGCCTCCCTCACCCCTGCCTGTGTGCATAAATATCAGAACAGATATTAAATGTAACAAACCAAGCCCTAGTGTTTCTGTATCCATGAAATAAACAGTGGCCAAAACCGAGCAAGTTCATTAGCTACTTACAGAATGCTTGCATTGCAAAATCAGTTTTAAAAAAAGCTGCATTTAAAAACACTTTATAGCTGTATGCTAAACATGGTATAGTCTTCCCAAACTGGAGCACTTAGGTGCTCACATGGGTTCTGTCCAAAAGAGGCTTAACTGAAGCATCAAATACTAGTCCATACAGCAGAAACTGCTATTTCCCACTCACTAACAGGTTTTGTGTTTACAAACAGACTGGTTAATACAGTAAATAGACTGCCACGAGCAGCATACCATAGTTAATTGCAAAAATTTTTCCAGTGTTACAAGCAAATGAAGACTAACAGTTCTTCAGGAAGATGAACAGCACAGATATAAGAAAAAAAAAATATAGGGTTCCCTGAATAAGCAAAGTATTGGGTTTTACAAAAACATTAGCCAGTGGCAGAAGTACAAAGACAAAAAGACAAACATGATGGTGGAGCAGAAGGTAACCTTTGCAAGATTTAGATGTGAATTCTATCTGTAAAGGCTGACTTAGTGCAAGTGATTTGAGGAATACCATGTCCATCTCTGAGCACTGAAGACCAGCAGTATTCTTTGAACGTTGGATTTGCCGTTGTTACTAAGGAGAAGAAAAGGACTCTTTAAATATATTTTAATGCCAAGTAAAATTGTTCTTTTTAAGAACAATTAGAGAAGAAGCAGATTGTCTTTCTTTGTCTAAGAACTTCACCCCAGAATATTAATTCTCCACTTCTGCTAACAATAAAAGTAGCATATTGAAAAGGACCCTATAATACTCATCATCATTCCATCCCAGTAATAGAACTACTTTAGCTTTTGTTGCAGTCTGATTTTAAAAACTATAATTAATGTGGACAAAAGAGGAAGTTTTGTTGTTTTTGTTGTTGTTGTTTTTTTTAATTTCTATGTCACAATTAAGCTCAACAAATACATAAGTCTCAGTAAAAAATACTTCAGATCTCGAGTGGCCCATTAAGATCTATTGTAAGAAACATGGGCAGCATTTACATTCAGATATGAGGTTATCTTAGGAAATCTACTGCCATTCTTTAATCATATACTTCAGCACTGGTGTCTTTTTTATGAAAACTTCTCAAGCATCTTTTGAGTTTTACTATCATATGTAGCCAGACATACTACCTGGGCTCTGCAGTACTTCTGAGAACCATGTGTACCTAGGACTCCAATAGGCAGGACACCACCTATTCCCAAGCACTGCCAATTGTTTCCTAGTAATGTCTAGATGTAGAAAAGGGACTCACACTCAAACGTTGTAAAAGCACTTGGAAATCAGTATCCAGAAGCTGAAATTAAGTTAAATCCAACAGAAGTGTTCCGCTCTAATAGCAGGTTAACTCTTTTAGTCACACAGAGTCAGTGAAAAACCCAAGTAGTGCAAAAGCAATGGTTAAAGCAAATCATCTGAATATCTGCTTAGGACCCCAGTTTACTGCATACAGCCACCTGACAACAGAGATACACACCACATATTATTGCATATGTTTATTTTTGTTAGCATGAGAAGTACCCTAAGATACCTGCCATGGCTGTGTACTCCACACTAAGTCACAGTGGAGAAAACAGTGTTTTTTCCAATATCACACAGTACATTCTTTCAAAATTTTGTACAGACAAGCCAGGGCTAGCAGTCTCTTGGAAATGAACAGGCCTAAGAAGCAGGCCTAAGAATTGTGAGAATACATGTCAAAGATTATTTATTTCATCAACACTTCACTGTAAAGTGTTGACCATTTAAAGTTTATTCTTCAGTTTTCAAAACTCAGGGAAGGCCTCATCATGTGTCCTATTACAAGAAGAGATTAACCATGGATCCAAGACTACAGCATACTATTTACACAATAAGTAATTTAAAAGCACTTTAAAAACCCAAATTCTGTACCCAGCAATATAACCTATTATCATTTGGGCTTAGTGAGTTTGTTTGGGTTTGGGTTTGGCTGTAGTGGTTTGGTTTTTTTTTACTACAAAATACACTATTCAAAGGGGAAAAAACCACCATTGCTCAATAAATTGAGATTAAACCTAGTAGTCAGTCACAAAAAACCTTTCCAGACCTGAGATTCAAAACTGAGGAGCAAAGTTCAACAGGATTGGATCTGAGTTCAGACCTTTTTAAACATTTCCCACCAGAGTAAACAAACACCGCTGTAGTAAAATGTAGGTCTATCCCACCTGTAGTTGCCCTATCTTTGTGCATACCCCTGTATTTGCAGTCATCTAGCATACAGTACTGACATAGCTCACTGCACAAACATTGGTTCTGTAGTAGACAAGTGGATGAAGCAGTGCCTGGCTTCTGTGGTTCCCACCACATTTGGTGGGAGACCTGTGAAAATTTAATAATCAGGATGTTTGCAAAGAGCACAACCACAAATATCAACAAAACAGTGCCTGTGAATCATTTGCATGTATGTGGAGGAAGAAGAAAAACCTGAGAAGACCTATGTATTTCAAGTTCTCCCTTCCCATTACAGAAAACGAGCAATGCAGTCTGCTTAAGTTACCTAACTTGATAATTGTAACTAAAAAACCAGAAATCATGACTAGTTACTGGAAATGTCAATATATGCTTGTATCTGGCAATCCAACATCATCTATTGCATGTTTAAACAGTATTTTCCTAGACTAATTTTTTAACGATGACTGGCGTTCATCACTACTTGCCACCAAAGAAGTGTATCAGAGTGCAGTCTGTTGTCAGAAGCATGACTGTGATGCAGTTCCAGAAAATCAATACAGTATTGAAACACAGTTCCATCACTTCACCAAATGGAGTAATGCCACTACCAGGACTCTGCGTAGATAAAACAGAGCTCAATACTGCATAGTGCAAGGACCAGGTAGAATAAACCCACAGCTCCCTCTAGCCTCTTCTCCCCTCTAATATTTCTGTTCTGCACACAATACTAATTTTGGTGGATCTCACATGGCTGAGCCTTGGGAAATATAAAAACATGAAACAGAATGGGGAAAAGAAGTCTACTATCAAAACTGGATAAAAAAGATTTTTCATAATTCAATGGTTTGAACACCCATTACACTTTACCTTTAAGACTGACTATATCTGAAAAAGCCTTGCAGGAAGAATAGCACAAAACCCTGAACTAGAAAGCATGTTTTTTGAAATTTTTTTACAGAAAGCTTTCACTTAAGTAGGGCCTTTAAATAGGGCATTTAAATACATGTTTCATGGTATCTTTAAAAAAAAAAAAAAAAAGAAGAGGTGGACTCAGGGTTTTTTTTCACTTTAAATAATACAGAATACTTAGTTTCTTTGTTCACTGTCACAGTTAACTGTTACTAACACTATAACCACATACATGGGGAAGCCTGAGAGTCTTCTCCAGTGCAAAATTGTCTCAGATAGGAAGTGCACATTGATAAAACACAGGCACATATACTCATGCAAGTCCCATTCTAGACCTAGTTGTAGCCTGCCTGGGTATGAACACACCACACTGGTTTCCTTGTAAGCACCTCTTAACTTTCAACCTCTGGACTAGCAGAGACCTTGGTCCTCGGTAATTATTTTAGGCCTCAACAGCTTCCAAATTACAAACATCTAAAGGAGAAGAAAAACTAAGCTCTAGTCTGGTTGAAGTATCTGCATTGTTTATACGGTTTGGAATACCTTAGAAAACCATAGCTTCAACTACAACAATGTCCAAGGCACCGTTATACTAACGAGAAACCAGTAAATTAGTGTTACATCACATGATAATGCTCTTCTCTGAAATACACGAGTGCATAGACACAGATTTGAAAGGCAATGATTTAAGGAATGAGTAGCTAAGAGCCTTTAATCAAACTACAGTTTTATGACACAATCATAAAGAATAAATATTTTGCAAGAAAAATTCCCATAAAAGTGATATCTAAGTTCAACTTAAAACTTTTACCAACTAGCAGGCAGAAATACTCTGCTCAGCTCTAGTTAAATGTCATTGCCTTCCCTGATTAGAAGTGCTGACCTGTTACAGAATTATAGGCCATTGCAATCTCTGTGGCCCCAAGACTGTGTATTTCCTCAGATACTGGCTCAACAACTAGATGAGTCCTGCAAAGATAATGGTAACTGTGGTAGAGCAAACACTGTTTTTTAAAAAAGAAATCACAAGAACACACATAACACACACACACAATGCTTGCCTTGAGTAAATATAATGAGAATAAATACTGAGAATAAAAATGAGAATACTGAGAATTAAAATAATCCCAACATAATGAATCGGAAGGTCTTAAATATTTATTTTCAGTAGAAGTAGGATTTTTCCAAAAGGGTTGGCCTATAAAATCTTGATAATGCATGGAAGTACCAAAACAGATCAATTGCAACCTTAAGTCATTACAAATACCTTCACTAGATCAGCAGTCATCCCCTCATGATGCTCAGGACACTCATTTATGTTTTACCAGGCCATAAGATCTGGTTCAGATTTCTTATGCTTGTTTTGAAGTCATTAAGTGACTGTGACAGAATATAATTTAAGCATGGTAGAAGTCTACACATATTGTTCTCTGTAAAGTAGTTTAATAACCAATTCAGGCTGACTGATATGCAGTCTGTTTTGGTATTTATACATTACTAATTCCTTACAGATAATCAAGTTTTGCTATCTGTAGAACTTGTTATACTCTCCATTCTGCTACAGAAGACAGCATAAATTACTTTGCTGCCATTGCTTTCACACAATAAGCACCTCATTTTACCCTGAGACAGCAAGATGGCCAGGAATTGCAGTAACACTGAACTACTGCCAAGAAGCTACACCTTCCACTTGACTATCTCAAGTATTTCTGTGGAGCACAGTTGATAGAAGTGTTGCTAAAACAAAGTCTGGGGAAAGCTACCACTAAGTCTTGTGGGAGGAAAACAGGTTAAAGAATTTGAGTCTGGACAAATTTGATGATCAATAATACTTCTGGGTCCCAACAACTTTACAGTGTTCATGTCTTGTCACCCAGACACAGAAAGCAAACTGAAATATATCAGGACAAGACTGTAGTTTGTTCTGTTTAAAGAAATGTGTTTGACTAACTGCACATACTTCAAATAGAGTAAGATCTAGGAATGGATCAGCCAGCTGCAGACTACCAAAAATTAAAATACTTATTTCTAGGCAAGTGCAGCACTAACAAGTATACCCTAAAATACTAATCTTTCTCAATATTCTCCAGCCAACTTAAGAACCTTAGTATTCTAATTTTGCCATCTCAAACTGACACATATCATAACTACCTTTATGAGGATAGCATACTAAATATAGTCTAACAAAACTGAAGATGAAGCCTTTATAAAAACACCTTGACTAACATGACATGACAGAGATGAGCACATCTTCCAGAAGCTTTTACCTAGTAATTCCTTATAATTCAGCATGAATTATGGGAAAAGCAAGTGGCAAATTTAGCTATTTGTCCACAGCCGTCATGTAAAGGCCATCATGTGAAGTAGTTATGGAGAGACTACGCATCAATAAATCAGGAATTAATACTAGATACTATGTTTAATAGGATATAAATTTCTGCATCCCTCCAGAATTCACAACTGTGTAGCTTCCCCATTGTGTCTAAGGAAGTTTATTCATTCCAGCTAAACAACAACTGCATCCCTGTCTCTACTTCCCCTGCTCACAGATCAAAGTACAAGCTGTACCAACAACAAGAAAAATATAGCAACAGTTCCAACTTGAAACACAGTACTTACCTGTCAATACATATGACATCCCAAGCTTCCAATATAAATCCTGAGTGTGCTTTAGAGCTGTTATTTGAGGATTTTTCATGTAATCAAACTTCTGCTCAAAGAAGACTGATTGTGCAATACTGGCAATGAACAAATTAATACATGTTTGTCAACTAGGATAGAACACAAAATCCATGTTTCTCTATTAAAGAATACTATATTGTATGTGTTCAATCCAACAAAAGGTCATCCACAATGGTTATATCAGTCAACAGTAACTATTGATAAGAACTTGTTTTTATGCAACAGGAATGAGGAACTGGGAGAAGTGAGACAGACTGGCAGACAGAGAAACAAGGAAGGACAACCTCTGTGTCTGGCCTATATAAGGGCTTGGTACACTTACCTTCTGTAAGATGAAACACACGCACAGATATACAAGATACAGCAATATGAAAATGTCCTGAACTACTCTACATTTCTCTAGTTTCAAGTTTCCCAAAAAAATGTTTAACAGCAGCACTGGTCCAAAGCCCAGTTACTCACCAGTTGGTTTCCACCACGCACCCAATGTGTAACTACCTGGCTTGCCTGATGGTACTGCACGTGCCAAACACTGCACAGCAAAACAGTGAATTCTTCATTATATGTAATCAGACTAAGAAACCCCTGCTGGTTTGCAAGCCAACTTACCTTTCCCAAGTGGTCTAACCATTGAAATAGGTGAGCTCTCCACCAGCCAGGTGCTTACAAGATCAGTCTACAAGCTCACATAGCATACCAGTACCCATTAAATACTGAATATAATACACAGACCATCATGTGACTCAGGTACATTGAATTACCAATGATCTTGCAGCTTGCTTCTAGCATGCTCAATTTTTAGACCTTCGTATAGAGTATCAACTGTTGAATTAAAAGGTGTAGAATTACTCTGAAATCCACAGGTACTTGCATTTAGAAATTAATTTAAAACAGCTACCAAATCAAAACCTCTGCTGTGAACAGTAACAGATGTCTGATACTTAACCATAGTTGCACTACGGAGGTGCTGGCCCTGGCTTGGGTGTGCTCACTCAGATTTAGAGAGATGCAGGCTTATCAGTAACACAGTCCTACATTTCAGGGTTTGTCCTCCTTGTTAGAAGATGGTCTGCAAAGGAATTCGATATTGCAATACCCCAAAATGTCTAAAATGTGTTTAAAATATTTGTTAGCAAATTTAGTGCTCTTGACCTTAATGTGCCAAGATACCACTCAAGTCATTGCACCAACAATTGTGCTTTTTAAGATTATTTCAGCTCTCTACAGATAGGGGTTTGTAGTGTTTATTAAGAAGCTATGACACTAAAACGCTAAGAGAGCTGGAATCCTGGAGAAAAAATGTTTGCTCCTCTTCCACAGTTCAGTGGATTTGTAATATGATATGCTTAACCCAAATATCTACAAACACAGTATTGATTTTAAATCAATGAGAAGGTTCCCATTATTTAATTTTACATAATCCTGTGTGTGATTAGCAATTTTAGGTATATATCCAAAAAAATTATCGTATCATTTAGACTTTTGGCAGAAACATCACTTTCTTGGATATGTAGACAGCTGCAAGTTTGGGTTTATTCTGTTCAAAAATTTTTAATGGAAGGGAAGACAACAGAAAAATAAAAACAAGCCTAAGAAGCAAGGAGTAATTCCTTCCTACATCTTGACCTGTGACCCCCAGTGATAGCACAGAGACAAGGATGCAGCTGTTATCACCACACACGCAAGGAAGTTAATAAATTGAAGAATTCTAAGGTCCTAAACAGCTTGAGGAGATATCTGTAACTCCCATAGTAATATGCAAATTTCACATCTGAATTCCTAAGTGACCAAAATACAAAGGACATGATTTGTAACTTCTGTAGACTGTCTCCACCTTGCAGTTTTCCAGATGATACCAGGTTTCTGTTGCTTTGGAACATGGATGAGTTTCCATTCCACAAGCCCGGTTGCATGGACTATTTTTTCAAATCACTACACAAATTCCGAAGTATATGACTGTGGAAAGTTTTCATAGGTAACTATGTAACATTTTTATCTACCACTTTGTATGAGATCTGACTAATTTTATAGATTTTGTTCCTTCTAATTTCCTTAAGCTCTCAAGTGGATTCCCCAGTTTACTTAAGGAACCTGCTATGAAACTGACTTCCTCAGAGCCTTCAATTTATTGAGAAATTCCCACGTAGTTCGATACTCTCTGAAGACTCGAGAAGAGTGAAAGCGAGCCTTCCCTGTTCTGGAATTTCACCCTGGCGCACTGAGTTTAAAGCACTCGTTTTCAGGACTGAACATCGCCTAACAACCCAGGAAAGGTCCTCACAGTGAGGAACTGGGAGCCGAGACGGCTCTTCCAGAATTCCGATGTGGCTACGGCGAAGACAAACCTCTGCAGATCGCGGTGCGTCGCTCACGGATCGCATGGCTCTCCCCTCACCGGAGCTGATGCACGGCACCGAATGCAGCAGGATTCCTCCGGCTGGCGTACCCCGCCAGGGAGATCCCTCGACTCCGTGCGCATCGAGCAGCGCCCACAGCTCCGCGGCGGCCGCTCCCACCCCCAGCCCCGGCCGCGGCACCAGCCCGGCGGCCCCCGCGACATCCTTACCCCATGGCGGCCGGCAGCGCCTGGCACCGGTGGTGCCGCGTCCCCGGGTGGTCCTCGCCGCTCCGGCAGCTCCGCAACCCCGTGGCGGCGGGCCGCTGCTCTGGGCTCGCCGCAGCTGCCGGGGGCCAAGCGGGGCCGCCCGCGCCCTAGGGAGCGCCCCCCGCGGGCCGGGCTCCCATGGCCACCGGCCCCGCCGGGCGCCCGCAGGCAGCGGCTCCGGCCCCCGGGCGGGCGGCAGCGGTGGCTTCGGGGGCGGACGAGTCCCCTCCTGCAGGCGAACGGGGAGGCGCTCGCCTTCTTCGCGAGGGACTGGCGGCGGCTGCGGCGCTTCTCGCCGGGACGTGCGCGGCCGCGGAGGGCTCCGTGTGCCTCAGAGGCGGAGCGGGATGGGGCAGGCGGTTGGCACAGAGCTCCACGCCGACGCTCCCCCTAGCACCGCCGCCAGCAGCGTGGCGGGCACAGATGCATTCTCCCGAGAAGGCAGAGCGAGCCGTGGCACCGGCGCTGGCATCGGACTCCCGGCGAAAGGCCGCTACCGACGAGCTGCGGCCGCGCGTCGCCCGCGGGCACCGGGGCGCCGCGTTCCCCCGATCCGCCCGCCCGCCCACCCCCGGCTGCGGAGATGCGGAGCAGCGCTCCTCCTTCCCGCGGCGGCGGGCCCGCTCCTCGCCGTCACGCCTTCTTCTGCAGCGAGCGGGCGGGCATCGTCCTGGGGCGCGGCGGATCGGTCACTGACAGCGGGCGGCGGGAGGGGCTGCCGCCGTCAAGCCCGCGCTGTTCTGCGGCGCGGCCGTGGGCTCTGCCCCGCTGGGGTGACGGAGGGCGGGAGCGATGGCCGCTTCAGGCGGTGCCCGGCTGCTCCGGCGCCACCGAGCCGCTGCCTGCTCGCATCCCCCGCCTCCGCCTCACACCTCCGCCACCGCCCGCTCGTCCCCTCGCGGCGGGCAGGCGCAGCCGCCGCGCGCAGCCCGCACCTCCGTCCCGCTCCTCCTTCCCAGGGAACGGGAAAGGAAGGGAAGGAGCGAGAAGAGCGGAGTGGAGCCGCGCCCTGCCCTAGAGCGCCGCGCCACAAGCGGCCACCACGCTGCAGCTCGCGGCGCCACCTGCCCGCTCTGCCTCCATCCTCCGCCCGGGGAGCTTTAAATAGAACACGTCACCGCGCTCCCCTACGCACTGACGTCACACCCCGCTCCCGGCGCTGATGTCACCGGGGTGCGGAGGATGATGTCAGAGTAGTCCATGCCGCCGGAAGCTCTTCTATAATAGGGAACGGCGGCGGGGGGAGAGCGGGGCGGGGAGGGCTCGGGGTGCTGGCGGCGCCTGGGCCGCCTCCTCCCGCCCCCCTCCGCGGCGCCGTCTCCACGGCAACGCCGCGCCCGGCGGCTCGGTGGGGAGAGGTGGTGTCACGGAGTCACGGGCGAAGGCGGTGCGGAGCCGTCTCCGGAACGTGGCTACTGCAACTTCTCAGCCCTTCGCCTTGCTAAAACACAGGCCCGCATCCCATGCTCTGCAGACACTCTGCAGACACTTAACACAGACAGCGTTACCGGAAAAACGGGGAAGAAACACGGCAGCCGCTCTAAAATTGTTCCCCCAAAAACGTACATTCCCGCACATCCACCCTAGTACTATCGAAAAGAAAGAGCCAGCACTGTAAGCTACCCAGGATCTGCAATATTAGGCTGAGTTCTTCAGTTGTGCCATGCAAACAGCACGTTTCTAATCCATCACGGTTGCCCGAGGTCCAGTATCCTGTACTATCTTGCAGGGATATACCTCATCTTAAGTTCTGCAAATACTTCCATTAACTCCCTGAGATTGCCTCAATTTGTAAACATTAGGTTTAACTACTCCAGTACACTGCCAGTGGCATTGCGATGCCCTAAGTGGAACAGGCTCCTTGCTAGGATGTCTTTCAGTATTTTCATGGTGTATTCTGCTCAACTGAGGTTGTAGCTACCAGAGGCATATTAAACTACAATGAGCATAAGAGGAAGATATTGATACTATACTAGATACCAATCTCCACATTAAAATTGAAGAAGCCCAGAATATTACCAGTGTGTGTTACAGAATTGTAAAGCATGATAAAACCAACCATGTTAAAGCTGTTGCTTTAACAAAGGGTTGCTTGTCCTCTCATAGAACCTCTATTACTTGTGACCAAGTGTATCCCATTAAGAGGCTGGAATAAAAGATGGCTAAAGCATTCACCTAACAACCTGATCTTCCTAGAGTCAGGATGCACGTTTCAAAACTTATTTTAATTTACAGATGCATGTTTTACAGACGCTTGTTTCAACATTTTGACCTCTAAAAGTAATCAGTTATGGGAAAAACAAAGATGATAAATTAAATATCAAGGCAAACCTCCCCCAGTCACAAAAAATCATGGGAAACCCAGCATGAATCATTACTATGACAGTAGCAGCAAGGCATACTGCCTCATGAGGCAGAAAAGAACAGCTTCCTCAGTTGCCCATTTCTCATTTCCCACACACCACCTCATAAGCTACACTAAAGGCACTGAGCTAAAAAAAACTTTAATCTGAGTGACAACAGTCTAAGGTTTGTTGTGTGCAATGCTCAGAACCCGCATAGTTATGATGAGGCTGCCTTACTTCGCTGGACTGCAATTGCTGTGGTTGGACTTCACCTGCTAGCTCTGAAATATGAAGTTCTATATATTTTCCACTAAAAATCAAACTATGTGTGCAGACTTCTATCATAAAACAGAGGTACTCTCTGGTGTTGGGGTGGGAGGAAGATGGAGATCCACAACCATTCCTTCTTCTATATGATTAGAGTGAAAAAGATCAAAATTAATACCAACTAGGCAAGCATAAACAAGTAGCTTACATGTATGTATTCACTGATGTCAAGTAGCTAGGAGTCTATATTCATTAGCTTCTAAAAGTCTGAAATTATATTCTGCATGACCTGCAGTAATGGCAGGTCAACAGCAAGGAAACTAAGGCTTTAATTTCATATATGAGTAACTGCTGCATCAGTTTTGTTGGTTCAGCTCAAGCACACACGCTATTGCAAATGCTTTAGTATTTCATTATGTTCACAGTATTTTGTTTAGATATCACAAAGATGATTCCATCTGTCTCTGCCTTTCAACTTGTTCACATATTTGTCTTGCATGAAGTATACTTTTCTACAGCATGGGTGCAAACCCAGAAATCCCCGAGAATGAAGATAAAAGAGAAAAATATAAAAATAGACAAATACACACTGAACCCTGGGGTGAAGAATAGTGTGTTCACTTGAGAATCAGAGGTGTGACCAGAATCACAAACATGGAAAAAGAAGCATGGAATATCAACAATGTCTTTATTGACTTGTGAAATAAATGAGCTGTAAATTTCATGCCCTTCTGAAGTAATAAAATATGAGTACTGGGACAGATAAGATCCTGGGTAGGGCAACAGAACTGTAGGGACAAAGAAAGGTTTACTTCAAGTAAATCTAGTTTTTTTCATTCTTAATTCTTCATTTAAACAAATTTTATTTATTATTACATTGAAGTGCAGAAAGTCCACCTAATTGACTACTTCTCTTCCATATTCATTGTAACATTGCCTCCAGTTCTGACAGGTTTCTCTAAGATTTAAGCTTTGTCTCAATTACATCCTTTTACAATCTTGATTAGTTTCCAGGTTGATTTTGTAGAGTTAACATTATTTGTATTGTGGAAAAAGCCTCTGTTTATACTTGCCAACCTTACTGAAATCCCTTTTCTGTCTTGCCATTCCCCAAATTAATATATGATACAAAAGCATGGTGATCTATGTCAGCTAAGGCAGAACATACAGATACAAAGCAAGCAAGCCAGGTGATTAATCTAGATATTAACAGGAGAAATACACAATCACCTCATCTTGAAGACTGAAGTGATATAAAATGGAGAATTTTAATAGTGATGACAAGACTTTTAGCTCTAAGTTAGTTGCTTTGGGGTTTTCCCCCTCGTATTTTAGAACATTTTTTGTCTAGAGCACTTTGATGGAGGCAGTCTTGAGCATGCCTGGAAATCAGCAGCAGCTTAGTGGCTGTTCCTTCACAAAAATACCAAGTAATGCCACAATCAAATAAGAGACAGATGGCTTCAGGCAAGGCAAAGCACAGGGTGGTGCAGGAGAAAGAGTGTTATTTTACAGAGTTGAAGTAGCATACTCCTGGCATGTATATTCATAGCCAGCTATTGAGCTGCCAAACCCTGTTCTGACACCCTTGCCCAGGATGGCCAACGAGCTGGGGCAACACCTGTAAACTTGGCAGCAGTTACTGGTATCTCTGAAAGAAATGCTACTTTGAGTCTCTCAGGGGTATACCTGTAGATGGAAAAAAACCCCAGATGGCTGTGCTGTCTGAATCTCAAGCCTGCTGTGTATCAACACAGCCACTGCTCAAAGTCCTGGAACAGCAGAAGTACACAGCTGGAACATCAAGAAGCACTACAAAGGTCTGCATTTTGCCTAACTTTGCATAGTACCTGTTTTTTCTCCATGCAAAACCAGATCTGTACCACTTGATTGCACACTGGCTATGAGCTACCATTACTATGGAAAAGACAGGGGAATCCCATTACAGGATATTACGCAGTGAAAATATTTGAACAGCAATTGTTTGTACAGATCTAGTTGACACACTCAAAACAGAAGAATTCTAGCTGCAGCAAAACCAGAAACTGTTAAAGAGTTGTTTAGGGAACCTCAGAGCAATTATGTGAGAATAGAAAACTAAAATTGGCTTGTTTGGTTTATGAAGTAAAATCCAATATGACATGTTCTTATGTTCTCCAAATATTTTGGGTGAGTTTAATACAAGCAAAGGAGCAAAAAGAGCTATTAAATGACAAAACAATTAAAAAGTGTAAGCCTTCCATAAGTGTTTTTTTCTGGTACTCCAAAGGTTCTTGCTCCTCAAGAAGATCGTACTTTAACGAGTAGCCTTCCTAAACAAGGATTAGGTGCAAAAAAAGCAATGACTGAAAAGTAATCACAGATGGCAGCCATCTCTGACTCCATTTGGGAAAAGGTAGAGGTAACTAAGGACATAGACATCTTTGCTACAACAGCTCACAGCCTGCAGGTAGTACTTCCTCCATGGCTCAGGGCTGGGGTACTACCACTCCCTTACATCAGCTATTTTGTTCTCTTTGTTTGAACTGTTGGTTCAATACCAGGTGAGCTTAAATTCTACAATCCCTAAGGAAACCAAGGATGTTTATTCCTGTTGAAGGTGAAGGAGCCAGCACCTCACACTTGCCTCACTTCTCATGCATCACTGCTATTTAGTGTCTCCTTCCTTCTCCTACTCCTTTATATCTTCTTCTTGCCCTCTTTTCTCCTGTCTAATAACAAATTTCCCTCCCCACACATGATTCTTTCAGTGAGTAGAATCCCTTCTCCATTATTTTTCTTTGCAAGATCTGCATTTAATACATAAGTGGAGAAAAGAGGGGAGGAGAGTAAATATCATCCTCTTCCCTGAGCCCAAGGTTTTTGTCTGCATTTTTATCAGTCTACAGTAAACTTCACTGTTACATCAGGTGGGCCTGGAGGGATTCTGGACCAATTTCACAGCCACTGTTTTTTCTCCTGGAATAGATGAAGAAACATAAGTGTTGCCTTATATTAAAGTAAATGTGGTACTCTCAAACTAAGACTAGATTTGATTTTGAAAGCAACTGTATGACATAATTCCCTGAGATGCCTTATGGTCCAATATTTCTAACTCAGTGCTGTTGCCAGTGAATGCTAATTTTCCAGCACCGACTTCCAACATTTCATTGTCTTGCCACCAGAAATGTATTGCACATCTCCTACACAGCTCTGTGGCAGTACACCCCTACTGGATTTTTTAAAAGATACTGATCCCTGACTAATGCTTTTATTTGTTACTTAGGTTTATTTGTGGCTGTTATTTCCTCCAATGCTTTTTCTGACCATACAGAAAGCACAGTTTATGCCACTAGACTGATTAGGTCAACTTGTCATTTCTGTCTTTTTACACCAAGTTTACTTAGAGACATCACTCAGTTTTGGTTTTGCAGTTTCACCTGAAGATTATTAAAATATTGTAAAATAATCACTGTGGTTTTTACATGTGAGTACTGAGAGCGTATGTATGAGAAGGAGGGAGGAGTGGGGGAGTGTTTTTAAGCCTTGAGGTTCCTAATGTTCAACATCTGTGCATTCCTTGCATATCATTTGAGAATAGCCAATTAAAAGAAGACACAACTTCACATAAATCTACCCCTTTATCTGGCAGATGCAGGAATTCTGAATTGGGCAAGAGAATATGCAGGCTTGTAGCCAAACACAAGCTTTGCAGAGGCTTGATACTGCTCACCAAGTTGCTGGGAAGGAAACTGGAGAAGGAGCAAGAGCTCTGTCCTATGAAGTAGAATGTGAACTGTAAGGAAGAAGATACATTTGCAAATCACAAACTTTTATCTTTTATTTTCACACCTTGTTGAAGAAGTGTACCATTATACTGGTTAAATGAAACTATACTGAAGTTACTGTATTCAGTTTACCTCTTGTAGATTACTTGTGTTTTCTAAGATTTTGCTCTTCATGTGATAATACTTTGAAATGCGATGGCCATACTGTGCAATTCTAACTCAGAAGACGTGCGTTTTAATTCCTTGGCCAAAAGTTAGCCGTAATATCAGTTTCTAAGTACACATCATACAGTCACTTTAATATGAGAGTGACAGATAGAGTCAGCCACAGTCAACATCTGATTTCTCATGTTTGCTGAGTAGCCAGTGCCACTAATATGCATTGTAAGTAGCACTCAATATAATTAGAATTCACATTAAAAAAGCCACTTATATAGAGTTGGATAAAGGGGAAGTAATTAAAACCACAGAATACTACTTACCTAAAGGTGTAGAATTAAGGCGTCCATGGCAACCTTAACTCTGCATTTCCTGCCTTTAGTGATTTCAAAAGCTCAGCTTCACTCCTCCTTTAATATAGTATTTCACACTGAATACTTTCACGATAGAAAGGTTATTCTGAAACCTGACATTTCTGGGACTCCTAATACTAACCCAGTTTGCACAGCAACAGCTATAAATTATTCAGAAGAAACTGCAGTAATACATAGTGCACAACAAAGACTGAACTTGCCTTAAGTTGGGGTAATGTGTTATGGATATGTGGTAGCCTCTTCATAGATAAGGTGATGGCAGCTTCCCTTTGGATCTCTGTTTCATTGTCTCTGTGACACTGGCTGAAGAACTATCTGGCCTGAAAAACCCCATATTAAAACTGAAGATGAGAAGGAATATGCCTGCAAATATAAAATTAGAAAAATATTTTATTTTAATTACAACTCATGAAAAAACATTAGCAAGTACACCTGGAAAACAGGTGGTGGTGGAAGTAAATATAAGCAACAGTGTGGATTACTGTTTAAAATTGTTCCAATTTTGAACTTCTAATTTTTGCTTAGACTTCTGTAGCTTGTTTCAGGAAGTGTATATGGCACAGATATATGTGTCCATCTCTCGGCTACCTGCATTTTACCATGAGTGTCAACTTTTATGGCTTACTAATAACATAAGTGCTACTGGCTTGAGAGATAGGCACTTCGTTTTCAGAGACAAAATACATAGGACCAGCTTTTTATAGGACACTTTACTTAAATGGTTATTAAAACTGTGTCTTCAGTTACTCCTATTATAGGGCTTCATAGAAAAGTTTTGAAAGAAACATCTATTTGCATCATATATTGCAAAGTTTAACTCAATCCTTGTTCTTGTTAAAAAAAAAGTTCTGATTTCTTGAGTAAAACTCCTAAAAACTAGTACATTTTATTTCAAAGCTTTTATGGTACAGGAAAATGTTACTCATTCATCTATAAGTATCTGAAGGATGTCAAGACAATTGATTCAGGTTTTTCTCAGTGGTGCTTAACAATAAAACAAGAGCCAATGGTCAGACACTGATGCATAGGAAGCTCCACCTGGACATGAGGAAGAACTTCTTTACTGTGCAGGTGACCATGCACTGGAACAGACTGACCAGAGAGGCTGTGGCATCTGCCTCACTGGAAATATTCAAGAACTGTCTGGATACAATCCTGTGAAATGTCTTCTGGGACAACCCTGCTAGAGCAGGGAGGTTGGATCACATGACCCACTGTGGGTCCTCCCAACCTGACCCATTCTGTGTTGCTGCCAAATGTATTTGAAATTTGGCAAATTTTAGAATAGCTTTTGTGTAAGTAGACACATAATACTCAGAATATTAATAACATTAACAATCTGCTCTGTGGGGGTAAGATTAAAATTAAGGAATTTGTTAATTGATAGGTACATATCTTTGACAACAAAACTGTTATATAAGGGTTGGGTTGTTTTTTTTTTTCCCTATAAAATGCTGTCATCATTTACAGCCAAATGATGAAATTTAGTTCTTAAACATGAACAAGCTCATGAATCAAATAAAACTGGGCATTCAGGTGCATTTTCCACAAACAAGTAAGCAACCAAAACCAGAGGTAAAAACCTGAAAGACACAGTAAAGAAATATAATACAAAAGAATTCATGTTGGCCACCAATAGTTAGCTCTTTCACCCTACTCAGCCTCTGGCATTACCTTCAGAAGATGTTAGGAAAACAGAACAAGGGTAGGAAGTTATATTTTATTTACTAATCCACAGCAGGACCTTCAAAATTTGTTCAAGTCCCAGTATGCTAATTGAGAACTCATAAATTCAAAGTGCATGCTTAAATGCATCAATTTTTAAACAAATATAAAATAGAGATAATACTGACTTTATTAAATGTTTAATTCAGTAGAGAAAAAAAAAAACTGCTATCTGTCTGTCTGTCAGTCTGGGGATGTTACTATATGCATGAAGATAAGTTTATGGGTATTGCCTCCAGATCCATTAATCTTAAATCAATTTCTCTCAACTACTTATAAAATCTGGGCAACAGTGGATTATCTACTAGACCTTTGTAGCAACAATAAAATTCTTATTAAATTATTAACCCTCAGAAACTGACATATCAGGCATGTCCTTCAAAAACTTAACTGACTAGTCTAGGGCATGAAGAACATGAATATCCTACTAAGGGTACAATGGGCTAATACAAAACGGGAAAAAAACCCAGTTTTGTAGAGTTGCACAGAATAAATTTGCTTTATCTACTGTTTTCAATCAAATTTCATGACCCTATGTTTTAAGACATGTCTCTCTTCATGAAAGAGAGAAAAGATTAAAATTTAGGAAAACTTAGACCTTCCTTTAAAACACTTGTATTTAAAGGAGTGTAACTACAAAATTTACAGAAACAAAGATTGAAGTAATAAAAGTGCTAGCAATTACTCATTAATCTAACCAGAGCAGAGCATTAACCATGTATTATAACACCTCAACTCTCATCAAATGCATATAGTACATTTTAAATGGTAATCTAAATAGTGCACTACAAAATACTCATCTGAAGAAGATACAGGGATAATTCATACCTAGACACCAAATGAAGATAACTGTAAGTACATATTTTGCTATAAATCATTATAATAGATTTATTAGATCTGTATTTTATCTGGATTTTACAATTTAAAGTTGGAATTCACAGATTTGACTGACATGGTTGCAGAGTTACATCTTCATTTGGGGCCTATGATATTAATTACATTTAAAAATTCTGTACTGTATATTATGTGATACCTATATGCATATAAAATTAGCACACTGTATGCAATAAATACTTTAAAACCACTGAAAAAATCATATAAGGGCATACATAAGCATCACTGAATCTGGCTGAAGGTTGAACATCAGAACAAGAATGCTGCACAGTGGGAAAAAATACTGCATTTGTGTAATTAATTATTAATTTTTCATTCAGTATTTACTTGCTAAACTTTTGAATCTTACTTTGTAGGCCTTTATTCCTTTTTAATATTGTTTTCTAATGGACATCTAATTTATGTTCTTTGTATTATTATTAAAATCTTGTATTGTTTTCCTGGGGAAAGCTGCTTTTTCCCTGGTACATAAAATTTCTTTTAAACTTAAGTCTCTGCTTTGGCTTCAAGCCCAGAATATCCTGATTTCTAAATGAAATTCAAAGCATTTCATATGGTATCATGACTAAGAAGCTTCAGTCTTCACAGTGGATCTTGCACTGTATTTAATCCCTGTTATACCATTTATTTCATTGTAGCTACATTTTTATTTTAATATATGTGCTATGTTTGGTCTCTGTACCAAATATGAAAAAAGGATACTTAGAATGAAGCTCTGTGTTGACACAAGTTTCATTATTTCAGACCTGGTCCCAGACACTAACAACATCATAAATGATCACATATTACAGGTGGTTTTGAAACTAAAAAAAAAATGTTTCAAGTAAGTTAAATAAGTGAGTAGGGGCAGAGTATATATATAAACACATGTTTTTCATCACTCTTAATGACTGCAGTAGTATAGGTGTCCTTTAATAAGGCTGTTTGCTATGATAAAGCACATTCTAACCACACACCTGTCCGAACTCTGATAGGCCTTCTGAGGTACCAGGAGGCAAAGAAAAGTCTGTAGACTTTTCAAAGATTAAACAAAGGTTTCCATAGAGGAATTGACTTTTATTCTTCATTTTTTCCTTCTTGAACTACTGACAATTGAGTTGCTTTGATCAAACTTTCCATCCCTATTTACCTTCAGAGACTAACTAGCTGGAGCACTTCAGCTCCAAAAGTGTCAGAAAAATGCAAAAAGACTTTTATGTTGCATAATAGTTTTCATTCTATGAGAGAGATTGCAGATGGCTCATCAGAGATCTCTTTGCAGGAAACCACACTCTTTCCTGCATATCAGAACGAAGTATAGTTTGTAGTTTATAGAGGCTGATTTCAGACTCTGCTTCTATTACAGATTCTAAATTTCCTTCATTAATCACTCAGTTTCATGGCTGTTGTTCAAATAAATTAGTTTTATAAACAGTTCTTTTACCATAAATATACCATTTTTATTCTAATGCAAGCATCTTTTGAGGCAGAAACACAAGACTAGTCCTAACGCCATTCCGTTTGGGGGAATCTGTTGGAATCACCAGTGCAAGTTCTCCAATTCTTTGTTGTATAGTTGTTCAGTTGAGTATCTGTAGACCAGCAGTCTGATTCCTGACTAAAACTAGAAGTAAGGCTTTATATGTCTTTTCTAACAGAAGAGTATCTGTAAACTGTCTGAGATCACACTCAGGGTCAGGAAGAACAACAGCACACATTGAAAAACTGGAACAGCTCTCAGCACATCAAAGCACAGAGATTTGTCTCAGAAGGCTGCTGGCAATTTGTAAAATGTCAGGTTATTTCAGGTGCCTCACTGAAATGTGCAGCTAGGTTGACAAGTGAATGCAGGCAAGACATGGGGAAAAATCCATAAGAATTAACAGTCTGTGGCAAAAAAAAAAAAAAAAAGTTATTTAGTATCTCGATTGATGCAAACACAAAATCAGGGTGCCTTATGCCAAGGAGCAGAGGAAAGGAAACCAGGAAAATACATAGCAACACAAGTTACTTCAATCAGTAGAGCATTCCTAAGTATTTTTTTCTTTCTCTTTTTCATTTTTGCTGTGTAAAAAAGAAATTGATTTTTAATACCCTGCTCTAAACACTGTCTGCTGCTGATTATATTGATTCTGTTAGGTTATATTTATTGTAGACCCCATGGCAAATGTGAGAAACCTAGGAGCATGATGTGTTGTGGTTAATGGATAGATCATGGTGAGAAAAGCAGTCAAATTATCTGGAGAACACCATTTGAATGCGGCATGTGGGGAACTGCAGCTGTAAGGAGTTGTATAGCAGACTTCTAACAGTTAAGACACAAAGTTTCTGTCTTGAGCAGGAAGTAGAAAGCTAAGTTTTGATTCCAAACAAACAGCACAGAAAGATTGTCATTGTTTAATCCCATCTTGCAACCAGCACTACACAGCCACTTCCTCACTTCTCCACTAGCGTGATCTGTGACAGAATCCAAAGGGTAAAAGCTAGAAAACATGGCTTGAGATACAGACAGTTTTATAGAAAAAGCAAAAACTGTGCATGCAAGCAAAGTGAAATAAGGAATTTATTTGCTGCTTCCCATGGACAGACAGGGGTTCAGCCAGGAGAGCTGGACTCCATCACAAGTCACGGTTACTCAGGAACACAAACAGTATAATTCCAAATGCCCCCTCTTCTTCCTTCTTCATCCCAGTTTATATACTGGGCATAATGTCACATGGTCTGGAATATCCCTTTGGTCATTTTGGGTCACTGTCCAGCTGCCCAGCCTCCCAATGAGCCCCAGTCCGCTCACCAGAATAAAAAGTTCTTAGGGGAAATTTCTTTGTGGCTAAACTTTGTTTTACATCTTCATTCCAGGTATGCCACTTGTTTCTCATAAATGATTTGTTTCTCATAAATGGATTTGTTTTTCATAAATGCAATGCTAACCACAAACAGATCCTTATATGAAGAACCTATCCATAGCCAAGACAATAAAATCCTTTCACAGCCCAAACTTTCCCTTGCCAGTCCCTTTGCAGTCTCACTTCACTAGGCCCCTGTGTTTTGTTGATTTCTTATCTGTTAAGTCTGAGTAGCCAGAACCTTAAACCATAACAACTCCAGCTGTGGCCTGCTTTCAGGTGAGCAAGCCCTCAGGTAAGAATTTTGAAGCTGAGTAAGCTTTCAACTTATCCCTTTCCTCTCAAACACGAGAGCTTCAACAGTGTGTTTATGCATGCACAAACTCACTGTTTCAGTACCTGCTCATGCCAAGAGCTCACTTACGGTTAAGTGTACTACCCAAGAAGGAATCATATTAAAGAGGACATTGAGATGCTGGAGTATGTCCAGTGAAGGGCAGTAAGGCTGGTGAAAGGACTAGAAAATGTGTCATATAAGGAACAGATGAGGAAGCTGGGTTTGTTTAGTCTTAAGAAGAGCAGGCTCAGAGGGCACCTTATTGCTCTTACAGCTCCCTGAAAGGAAGATGCCAGGTGGGAGCTGGTCTCTCCTATGGTGCCTGCAGCACTACAGGGAATGACCTTAAATTGAACCAGGGAACATTCAGATTACGTATTAATAATTTTTTTCTCTATTATTAGGGTGGTTAGGCGTTGGAATTGATTGCCTAAAGAAGTAATTGAGTCACCTTGAGATGTCCTTGAGGTGTTTGAATCTGGTGCTGGGTGATAGTTTAGTAGTTTAGGGATTACAGTTGGTAGTGCTGGGTGGACGCTTGATGAACTGCGTGTATCTTAAAAGTCTCTTCCAACATTGATGATTCGATGATTCTATGATTTTGCTTCTGACATCCTTCAGGGAGCAAGCATTTCAATATGTTTGTGACTCCAAATTAATCCTAGCATGCCTATAATCCACTAGGCTAAATCCTAGTATTTAGCCAAATACAATAGTTTGGACACACTTCTGAACAGTAGCTCAGTAATAGTCTGCCAGTAATTATAGAAAGCAAACCGGCTGCGCCGCCGTGTCTCTCGGGCCCTGTTAGGACCGAGCGCCGGCGGAGCGCTGTGACGCTCACGGCCGCCTCCCGCCGCTCCCTCACGGAGCCCATGACAGCGCCCGCCCCGCACCCGGAGCCGCCCCGCGCATGCGTCCCGCCGCGCCGCTAGGCGGCGTGCGCGCCAGGAGGAGGCCGCGAAGTGGCGCAGGAACTGACGGAGCGAGCGCTTGCTGCGGCGGCCCGGCCGCTTCCTGGTGCACCCCGGCCCCTTCCTGCGGCGTCTCTGCATCCGGGGGACGGGACAGTGCTCAGCTACGGGAAGTGCTCTCCGCTGCCCGCCCCGCCTGGCTCCGCTCAGGCCCTCTGTGAGTGTCCTGTGGGGGTCCCGCGCGGACGTGGCAGGGAGCGGCGTCGGGGTGCCGGGCTCTGGCCCCAGGGGTGGCCGTGGGCCCGGACGCTTCTCCCGGCATGGGGGCTGGGGGCTGGCGGGCTTCCGTGCGCACGGGCTTACCCGCACGGTTCACTTGTGTGGCTCTGCGGGAAATACTTGCTTGTTTGGAAGCACTGCCCAAAGGGACAAAGGTACCTGGTCTGTAAGTTATGAAGCTTGTTTAGGAGAGCCTGGCAATTCGTGGCGAGGTAGCCGGTGCTGACGGTCACGGTAAAGGTCGTTGCCGCTGTTGTGAGACAGCGGTGTTGCTGCATTGTTTTGGGTTGGGGAAGGTAACTCCTCCATTGCTTGTCGTCGTGGTGTTTACAGCTTCAAAGGCTAAACCGAACACGTGTTTCTTCTGCGCCTGACTCTTGAATTCTCATCCATCGTTCTGTTACTAGCTAATTGTATCCATAAACTGCTCATGTCTGCAGTGTGCTATGGAGACTGCCTGGTCTGCTCAGAGGGGAATGGGGCATGTTAACAATTGTTCTGTCTAGTAGAGATGGAAAAGTTTGGACAGCACTTAAATACTCATCCAGACTAAATGTCAAGTGACTTATTTGTTATGCAACATGGTGTCATTTCTTCGGCATAACTGAAAGTGAACATCGAAATAGCAACTTCCATAATGCATAATGCTTCCCCTCACCCACCCCATCAAATGGGGGGGGGGGGGGGGGGGGAAAGGAAGAGCTCTAATAGCTTTCTCTTGGAGCAGAAGTGTGCACGTTTTTATTATTCACTAGTGTGGGTTGTTATCACAGGAAATGAGGAGCAAAGCCAAACCCAACCATATAAACTCCTCATTATTCATTTTCTTATGCTTTGTCCTAATGCTGTCCACAGTGACAGTCAGAACTATCTGGGTAGTTGTACCAGAATTGATTTTTAGTTGAATAGATAGTAAACATATATTTTTCTATGACAGAGTTCTGTGCAGTAAAATAATACTACATATGTACGATAAAGAATGATTAGACTAGTTGCAATTGGTGTCATCATTTGTCTGCTTATTTACATGTCATGTTGTGAAAAAATACTAAACTTCATGACATAACTTGCAGTTCATGATTAGCAGCATCTTCATGCTCTTATGATGTATTCAAGGGTTTCTTTCTATGTATTGTGCACCTCATCGTGGAATGTTTCAAATATGAGACAAATTCCTTGGTTGCATGTTGCTTTTCCCTGAGATGAAAACTGTTATATCTTGTGACATGTAATTTTTTTTAAAATTAAACTTAAAATTGAGGGAGTCATATAAAAATTCACTCTTAAACGTAAGCTAAGTAAGCAGTAATTATAAAATTTCGGAGTATGCAGTATTTTTATTTAGTGTCTTCTACTGATAGTAGATCCTGTGATCACCATTCCCTTAAGCAATTCCTGGAAGCCTATTCTAGCTTACTTGAATTTTTAAACCAAGAGCTTAAAAGGTAACTGGTATTTCTTTTTGCCTGATTTCAATTTCTTTTCTTTTTTTTTTTTTTTTTTTTTTAGATAAAAGGATACATGTTCACTTCAAGTAGAAAAGAGCATGTTCCCAAATTCTTCCAACTTGCGTCGTCCACCACCCTTCCCTCCAAAATATCAACAACAGAGTACTTTCTTCACTAAACTTCCTCTAAATATGCCTCCTACTCTTCTTTCTCACCAGCAAATTGTCGTTCCTCCATTTCATTTTCGCAATGCAGTGTAAGTACAGTAAGATTTGGAAGTAGGGGTTAGGTCTGAAAGAAATATTTCTCTTTATGGAGGATAGTTTTTACTGTTTATAGCAGTGAACAGCCCTGAACTTCACAAAACGTGAAGATGTCGTGCATATAAAAAAGAGCTATATAATTTCTCTTATGGACCTATGAATCTAAATGCCCACCTGTGATGCATAATGCATGAGCTGTAATGGCACTGATTAGAGTTGTTAATTCACAGTTTAGTTTTAAAGATCTTCAATCATATTTGTTTATTGTGGAGAACAGGGAGGAGATGAGAAGGGGAGGAAACGTTTATTCTTGGGTTTATATTTCAAGACACTGTAGTGTTGTTTAGGCTTTTGAATTTAGAAGTTCCTTAAGTGAATTTGTTTGCTAACCCCTTCTTACACATATACTGTCAAGAATGAACATTTTCTGTTTTTAATTAAATGCATATTATAAACTGAAATATATCTTCATGTTGAATAGAAAAGAAAGAGGTATTCCTTCTAAAAAATCCCCAGGTGACAGGACTTGTAGAATTTAATATTCAGTTAACAACAACTACCAACCCATAAAAAGTATCTTGGTTATCTTATGAATGATTGTTTTGGACTGTAGTCTTTCTAGAACTCTTTTGAGTGGGAATGTTGAAGTTACTCCAGCTGTTACTCCAGTTCTTACACTGCAACCAGTGACTTATGGAAGTGTCAGTCCAGTGTCTACGTCGGATGCCCTGACATCATTTCAAGGAAGAAAGTAAGTTCCTTTGCGTGTGTGACTAATACTGGTTGTAATGTAGCCATTGTGAAGCTCATCTGATGTCAATTTCTTATGCAGTTTGAGTTATGTTAGAAATTGCAATACTGAATACTTTTTTCCTTTTGATGAAAACAGGCCATGTATTGGGTCTCCAAAGCATTGTACCTGTTTGAGAATCTTAGTACTCAGAAGTGACTTCCTGTACCTAGTTTTTCTCTTCCAGCATTTGTAGCCTTGCAGAAGTGATTAAAGTGAGTTGTTGTAGTACTGTAGTGAATTGTGGTCTGTATGGGCTTGACTTTAAGCTGATTTGTGTCAATGAATGTTCTTTTCCTGGTAATTTGCCAAGTTAAAAATAAGAGTGCACCCTCAAGATTTTATGGGAATTGTCATGTTTTCCTGATAATGGATTATGTGTTTTTCCTAATTTTCTTACTATGTGATGTATTGTTTTTCAAATACAAGTTGTTAAATTCAAGCATGTGTAAATTCTTTTTTTTTAAAGAGGATTTTATGGAAACCTAGTTTTTGTGGGTTGTTTATTTTTAAATTAACTTGAATTTACATTACTATCTTTGTTATTTTAGTTACCACAGAAAGGGAAATTTTGTGAAAATGTAGGGTTTAATTTTCTTTTAATGCTTTAGAAAAAAATCCAGTTCTCTTTATTAGTTCAGATATACTAGTCGATACATCTTTCTAGTAATTGTGGGAATCAGCTGATTGGAAGGAGGTTCTCTGAAGTGTGTCTTCAGTACTATCTCCTGAATGCTATTTCTCTGCCAAATCTAACATGAAAAAATAAGCACAATCAAGTATATGCTGTTGAGTTATAGCTGAATGTGTAATTTTTCCAAGGACTAAGGAAGCTCCTGGTTTCATGCTGCATGCATCTTTTCCTCTTGAGCAATCTGTTCTATGGCAAACTATGCTATGTTGGGAGATTTGAAGCCAGCTTAAACAAACTTGTCATTTGGGTTTCAGTTGGTTAAGTGCAGACACTTGCCTTAAAGAATTGCATCAATCCACTTCTCGGGTAGCTTCATTTCTGTGATTTTATGTTCTCTCTTCCCATTCCAGGTTTGTTTCACATAGTACCTAGGATGGTCACACCTGCTCTGTAGCATACTTGGGCTTAGTGAAGTAGTTATGTCATTAAGTGTTAGTATTTGAACTTTGTAGAAACTGTCTTTTAATCATAACTTGAAGCTTGTGAACTAGAGGAATTACACAGTGTCCCTCTCTAGGAGACAAAGTCAACAGAGTGTTCCAGATGATGCCAAACGACAGCGGATTCATTCACATGATTCTGATACAGCTGTAGTTAACCAAGCAGTGCCTTTGCCAAAAGAGCATAGACGCTCCTTTCCAGCATCAGTTTCAGTTCAGACTCCAGTGTTGCATGCAAGTGGCTCACCAGCCTTAATTGGATGTGTCCCTCCTTTGCAAGATACTTTGTTTCCAGATCCTACAGAAACCGGGCTCCCCGTTGCCACTGACGAGGTAATGGCTTTCTGTGTCTGTACTTTACTTCTGTCTTCCGAGTATGCAGAATTTAGAGGTGCTGTAGGAGACCACAAAGATTTCTGCCAGGGTTTTTGACAGTATCATGGGATATCTATTGGTAAGCTGCCATTAGAAGGAGTATCAATACGTGTAGCTGCCACTGTTGTTCTGCATCACCTCCTTGTCTCTGCTTGGGTTTGAAGCATTTTTATGGTGGCAGGGAAAGTCAGGGTATTGTTTCCTTGTAAAACCCCACCGTAGTAATATGAGAGAAGCGCATTCTGAATAAATGCAGTATTTGGCCTGTAAAGATGTTCACTACCTCTTTTCAAGAAAGCATAAAAGTTGCTGTCATAGCTGTTCTGGAATATAGAAGAGAATGGAGTGGTCTTGTTCTGCACTCACATGACAGAAGGGTTTGGGGTTTTTAGTGTAAATATGCCTGTTGATTATAGAATGTAACAGTGTTGGGAAAGGAAAACAGTCAGTACCTCCTTCCAACAAAGATCTGACTTCTTAATTGGTTTATGTGGGATAAAAAAGAGAGCTAATTTAAATCAGGTTTTTTTATGATATTTTTCTCCCTGTTACTGGTAGGCAAACTGTTGACGTTAAAGTCAGCAGAAGATGTCTCTGGTCATTCACTACTTATTCCCTGAAATACTGCATATACTGATGATGCAAAAATTATTTTATCTGGTTTGCCATTTTATAACAATTGGAACAAATTTAAATTTAAAAACTTAGCAGAAATTTCTTTAAGGAGCTATTAATTGTGAATTTAAGTGCAATAAAACTCTGACAATGGAGTTGGTCATGTGAAATGGTGCTGGGTTTTGCATAAAAAAAACCCAACCTTCTGTGTTTCATGTAATTGCATCTGTGACAAGAAAGAATGTTCACTGTGTCTTTACTTTTTGTATGTGTGTATCCAGTTAAGTAAACAGGTTCTGGAGTTGTTTCAAGCATGTCAGCAACAGGCCTCTGATTTGGACAGAAAAGAGCTTTGCAGAACAGAACTCCAGAGAGAAATTCAGCTAATTTTTCCACGTATGTTTTGAATATAATTACTTAGTATCAGTTGGCATGTTCTTCAAGTTTGTGATTCTTCCTTCCTCTTGAAGTGTAATATGTCACGTCATGTTTATTTTTTGTTACTTTTCCATTACAGAGAGCAGACTTTTTTTGGTTGGGTCCTCACTGAATGGATTTGGCACTCGTACTAGTGATGGTGATTTGTGCCTGGTGATTAAAGAAGAGCCAGTAAGTAGTTTGAAACATACGTAGTTAAAACAAAGTCTGGTTTAATGTACGTGCTGTTAAAAGGCTGGATACTGAAATGATAAAAAAAATGCTCACATCTTTTTGATTTAATAACATAGTTTTGCACTCATAATAGCTACAAACTTTGAGCCCATTAATGTGCAGATAAGAATTCAACCCTATCAACCTAACAAAACTTATTTTTTAAAGCTTCACCTTCAATTCATTGGTCCAGAAATACAGCAGAAGGGAAGCTGATGCCTAGAATGACGAAAAATCTGTTTAGAGAACTCTTTTAGATGCAGAAACAACTTCTAATAAGTAAAATTTCTTGTTATTTAGATTCATAGCTACAAATTTTAGTGATTAGGCATAAAAATATTATGTATTTAGTATCTTAAACATTTTTAGTGAGAAAAAATGTTATGTGTAGAAATTAGGTAAACAGAAAGGAGATCTAAAAGAAATTTAAATAGACCATAATCTTGAAAGAATTTAAGTGTAATTTAAAGTGAAAAAGAGGGCATTTTTTGTGTAAATGGGGCTAGGTTTTCATCTAGGTCTGTGATTTTTGAATGTCTGATAATCACTTTGCATATTGAGTATGGATTGTTACATATTGAGTACATACTCAATACACATATTGAGTATGGATTGTTCTGTCTGGCATTTAGTGTGATAAATGTGTAGGTAGGCTGTAGAATGTGTTGGTGTACATGTTCATGTATTATCCTGAGCACTAATTTAATTTTAAAACGAAAGCATGCTTACTTTGAATATTTAAATGAGAGATACCAAATTTTTTCATTAATTTTAATGCCACATTTCAGGTGAATCAGAAGACTGAAGCAAGACGTATACTCAGCTTAGTCCAAAAACTCTTCAGTACTAAACTTTGTAAGTTACCCTCTAAAGTGAGATGGTGAGATTATTGGCAGTTCTGGAAGAAGTGTTGATGCTCAATTGCAACTAATGTATGTAATTGTGTCTTGTCTAGGTTCTAATCCAGGTTCTTTTTGGGAAACCTCTGTTAGTGAACTCTTGTAATATCTTAAAATTGCAGTGTCTTCCTGGGAAAAATACTCTTAAGAATTTGTAAAATAAGATGTCACTCACAGTAGACTGTGTAGAATTGATTTTTTTCTTTTGAGAAGTAATTAACTTAGGTGCCTAATGAAGAAAGTAATAAATGTTGGCAGTACCAGCACATGCAGATAAAACGTATCAACTCATAGTTTCTTCAGCTTATTGTTTAGAGTCCCTTCAGATTAAGAATTCACATGGGTAGTTCTTGAGTTAAATATGAAAGCCTTCTACTTCAAAGAGGCTTTTTTATCTTCCTTTGAATTATAAAATACTCTTAACATTTACTGATATCAGTGACTTTATCACCCTGCTTCCCAGACTTGTGGTATATTCTTTGATGCTAGTCCTTAGAGTGATGTTCTGAACAGTCCTGCAGTGCTAAAAGGAACAAACCATAAGTTTACATGCAGACTTCAAAATTTCTTCATTGGCAAGTATGCATGCACAGATTTTAATAGCTCACGTGGAAGAAAGACTTGATACATCTATTGCTGAATAGGTATCTGATATTTAATGCTTATTACTACTGATTATTGACATTTGCGTTAAGTCTGAAAATTAATCTGGGTTTGTCTGTGGTGAAGCTCTCTCCAGTGCTTCTGATAGCACAGTGATACATAGGTGTGTTTTCAGGGTCTTGTTCTGTGACAAAGTCTTGGACAAAATCACATTTGTTTATCAGTATCAGAAAGGTATGATGGTCGTGTGCAAGTGATCCCCAAGTGATTTGTGCCTTTGCCCATTTTTGATTTTGTAATTCTCTGATACCTTGCAAGTGCATTTGGTCAGCTTGATTTAATCAAAATATTCTATGGAAAGTAAGGCAGGACAAAGCACTGCTGAGATTACCACTCCTGTCAGGCTCCCTTAGTTGTGGTATGTAGTCCTCTTACATCATCTCTTCAAAATCTTAACATCACTGTGGCATTAATTCCTATTTGTAGCAGTCTGTCCTGTGTCTGTGTATGGATGTTTTGTGAATAGAACTAACAGACAAAAGTTGGTTAAAAATGTTCAAAACCAAAAGGCTTCTGCACATGGGTCTTTACAGTTAGATGTAGCTAATTTACAAACTATAGCTCAAGTTATGTCAAGGTTTAGTACTTCTGGAACAGGAGGTGTCCTGGTTTCAGGTGATATAGTTAATTTTCTTCTTAGTATCTGATACAGTGCTGTGGTTTGGATTTAATATGAGAATAATGTTGGTAACACACTGAAGTTTTAGTTGTTCTCAGTAGTGCTTACTATAAATCAGGGAGAGCCTGTCTACCTAAAATGCGTGAAGCTGCATCTGGTAATTATTTTCAAGTTTTTGCTGCCCTGTATGTATGATACTATCCTACAATTTTAAGGTAATACCTCTCTGACAATATTAGTTAAGTATTTTTTTCTCTCTTCTGTAGAAGAGAGATTGCAGCATGTTCTTAACGAGCGTGTGAACACTCACAAAACTTGCAGTTGCTTCACAGGAGAGAACGGAAATAAACATAGTGTGGGCCAAACATGAAAGCTAGCAAAGTGTGTGCCAAGATGTAAGAGAAATAACAACAGGGAGAAAATATAAGATGCTATTTAAAATAAGTTCTTGCTCTTTTTTTGAAAGAGTTCTTTTGAAAGAGTTAAAGGACAAAAAGAAATAAGGAGGATATTTGTGACATAGGTAAAGTTTTAGAGCTTTTTTAACCTTTTTCCAGATTACTTTGGTTCAGCAACCTGGAAGACGTTTTTTCTATCTGTGCCTCTTAGAACATCTTCTTTGTTCTTGCATACTGCAGTGTTCCTGTTCATTCCAATATAAGGACAGAAAAAGTGTGATTCTGTGCTTATTTCACCTTAATTCTATGATGGATAAATGAAGAAGCATTCAGCTGCAAATTACATCAGTCCCTTTCACAATTTGTTTATTCAGCTGCAAATTACATCAGTCCCTTTCACAATTTGTTTTGTTTTCAGAACTTAAGGTGCCATCTCTTTTATCCTTCATATACAGTTGAATGTGATTGTTAGATTAGGAGGTTCAGGAAGTGGATATAAAATTTGTATAAACTCTAGCTTGTTTCAGATTTGTAAAAGGTAACAAGTCTGAGCAAGGCATTTTAGTCCCTCAGATTCTAAGTCTTATAGCAGAGGCTTTTCTGTGTTGTCATTCTGCATCTAGAATACCAGCTGAAATGAAAATGTGTTCTGTTTTTGAATAGTCTGATAACAGAAAAGTGGGAATAAGCTTCTGATATTTTATTCATTGTTTTTGTGTATATCTAAACCACTGAGAGTAAATGTCAGACTGATTCCTCACTTCAGATTCATCTGTGTGGGATTCATTTGAAGAACACCTTGATAGTGTTAGGTTGACAGGTATTTACTGTCTGCATAAATAGCGAAGAGCTCATTTTCCCTTAGATTTACAAAGAGGTTCAGTAGCATTGAGACTAGGGTATCAGAGTGGAATCTGCCTAATGGTGGTCTAGTGGGAAATGTGTAACAGCTGGGACAAGCAAAGGAATTTGAACTCAGTTTGACTTTGTAGGACTGTGCAGATCATTGAGTGAATTACAAAAAATCAGCAGTTATTTTATCCTGTAGTGAGTTGTACCTTCCTAGATTCTTCATGAATGTGGATTCAGACTTCTATGTTGTCCACTTTCTCCTTCTGTAGTATAACCAAATCAGTAAGAGCAGGCTTTGTGCTCAGGATGTCAAAGATCTTTTTGGCATATACCATGTTTGGGATTAATATTCTGTACAATTGCTTAGTCTTTCATTATGTAAAAGAAGAGAGAGAATTAAGCTCTTCAGTCTGAAATTCTGCATGAATAAGTTATATATGAAGCAATGCTTAGTCTTCTTTGAAGCCACTTATATTCTATTTTGCTAAGCTGAAGTGGTGTTCATGACCTTTCCACAAACATGCCTAAAACTGTGGAGCAGCTGTACAGATTTCTTTTCAAGTATTTTGGTGTAGCCTCTCTGGTCATAGCTTTCATGATCACATAGTCAGTTTACTAAGGCACTTACTCAACCTTCCGGAATTCCCCACCCTGTATTTGTCACTGTTTCTTCCCCTGTAAGGTGCAACATAGATTCTGCTAACAGCATCATTGGTCTGAGCCAAGAAAGAGGATACCAAAGTTACTGCCTTCTAACTTCCTCTTAACCTCTTATTTCTGTCTTCTTCCTTGCTTTTTACCACCCTGTGAAACAGATTGGGATTATGTTTTGTGATGTATCTTTTTTTCTTAGCTAGCTAATTTGAGACAAGCATCCATCAAGTGCAGGGAGGCATTTGCAGACAAGAATGTCTTTGGAAGTGTATTGTCCCTAGAATGAGTTTAGTTAACCTCTGAAGATAATTAGGAAGGGTCATAGTGATGAAAGTTGAATTGCTATAGCATACAGATAGATGCCTACTGTTGCCTACCGTGTGTTAGCTCATTAGGAATCTCTGTCATAAATTTGTTAGTGAATAGAGAGGAGGCAGAGAGCTCTGCATGCTTTAGACTCTTACTTTAAAAATAGTCTGGGATGCTGGAGGAGAGATGCCTGGATGTTTAGGAAGGTGCAGCTAGAAGGAGGGGATGCTTGTGTTCATTTAGCAGACAGTGAGCATGAATTGTTCATTTAAGATTCTCCCTTTAACATCAGTAAATTAGTAAGATTGTCTTTTATTCTGGGTGCCAATCTTGTGCAATGCATCAAAATCCAGATAAAAGATTGCCTCAGGTCAAATCTGTCTGAACATGAATATCTATAAAACTGTTTCAGAGTCTCAAAAAAAATAAAGCTTGCTTTAATTGAGTATTGCACATATTTTGTTTCACCAAATCTGAATTTGTCATCCAAAAGCAATGGAGATTATGCTGTTTAATCAAGCTGGCTGTTCAGCTGATAGAAGTACCTTGTTGCTTTTTCTGGAGGGAAAGAAAAAATAATTTTATCCAAGGTTATTTTTAGTCTGTATTATTTGTACTGTGCATGCTTATTCATGCTAATCTGAGGTGAATTTATAAAAACAATGGGAAAATACATGATGTTGGATATGGACAAATTCAAGTGGTCCTAGACTTAGCAACAGAAGTAATTACTAAAATTACACCTTTTGATCAAATTCATATCATACAACCTACAGGCCCTACCTTTCTTTCTTCTTTATTACTTTCTTGGGCACAATATTCATTCAGGATTATGGGAAACTACTGAATACAGGCTGAAGTATCATGAAGTCTAGGGAATTCACAGCAATATGGCTGATGCAGCTTTGGGGAGCTGAGTGTGGAATGTGCATTTGGTAGCATACTGTGTAGATATTCATCTAATAATCATCATCATCAGTGTGGATTTATTGCATGTCCTATCACTATTAAAACATAAGGCTGATAAAGCTTACCCCGTCTTTGATAGAAAGCATTATTGTGTTTTCAGTAGCATTTCCTGATACATAGTTTATAATTAAAATGAACAGTTTTCAAAACAAGTTTTAAGCCTATCATTAGCCCATCCTGGTTGGATATGTTCTTCTCCATTATTTTTGTACCTTAATTATAACTATTCAGGATTTGTATTACAAGTACTGTTCCATGAAAGTGTTGTAGTACTGCATGCTTTATGTTAAAATTTCTCGAATATATTTCCGTCAGAAAAGCCTTCTACTTTATGTTCTACTTACTTCTTCTCTAATGTTTGATGTGGGGGGTGTTCCACCTGCTTTTATAGGTTGTTTTTTGCTACAGTTGCTATAATTACTTAGTTTAGCACAACCCTGCTAAATTTAATAAGCTGCTGTTTGCTATAAATCAGTCGATTACATTCTATTACAGGATCTTTTATTAAGATCTGCATCTTGCATGACACTTAATTGCATATTTTTCTCCCTTTCAGCAAGCTACATTGAGCGACCTCAGCTGATCAGAGCAAAAGTGCCAATAGTGAAATTCAGGGATAAAGTCAGGCAAGTATTCTCTTCAGCCTAATCTTAGACTTTGACATGGGAAAGTTTCTATATGTGTACTGCCCTTACGAGTAGTCCCACCATTTTATGTCTTTATTTGTGTGGTGCTGTAGTTGTTATCAAAGTTTGTAGAGCTAGCATGCAGTGGCAGTCAGCTTATTGCCTTGATGATCTGAATCGCCTCTTATGGTTAAGATGCTATTCAGTTCCTATGATGTGAATTAGAAGGGGTATAGCACATATTTCTGTGGGTTATTTGTACATAGTGGACTCCAAGTTAACAAATGGTTTGACAGAAAAACAGTGGTAGGAAGAAAACTGTTGTGAAATATTTTGCTTGATGTGCAGACATAACTGTTGAGCTATACAAACAACACTGAAACAAACTAGTTTGTGGTGATATTTTCTTGTATTCATTGTATATTCATTATGAAGATATGAGAATAATTTAGAGGGTTGCACTAGGACAGATAATGATGTCTTATTGTGTGTGATAAAAGTATCTGACAGGAAAAATTCATGCAAACACTGAAATATGTTGACAGTCTGAGAAATGTTAATTGGCTTAGTTTTGTAACACTGCTATGTATCAGTTTCCTATAGTAATATTGTTTCATCCTTTGTAAATTGGACTTTGAACAGCTTTAATGTAGTTCTCTTAACCTGTCTATACAGTTCTAAAATTTTGCAACCCTGTCTCTGTCTTTTAAAAATAAATAAGCATACTTTTCTGGCCTCTCCCTACGAAAGCATATCACAACACGCTTTAATCATGATATAACTTTATCATGGCTAGGTTTCCTGCCCTGATAAAATTAAATCTGTCATGTTTACAATTTGAACTGATCTATATCATCAGTTTAACCTTTTGTTTCATCTGAGATTATACACTTGTTGAGGTTTTTACTTTACACTTTTTTCTTCATTTACACCTAGTCCCATATTTATTTGAGTATAATTGCCTACCTTCTTTTAATAATTGGAATTTTTTTACTTGCTCTTCTAACAGTACAGAAGGTTGTTTCTTCCATGCTTCCTGAAAGTATGGTACTTGTCAAGCTAAAATTTGGGTTATTTGGACTAGCTACATATAGCATTGCTAGTATTTTCATATATAAATGAAATGATACATTCCTAGTCCAAATATTGAATGAGTTATGGGATTACAGCACGAATAATTTTTTTCCTCAATTTAAAATGAGAAAATAAACTTTAAAAAGAGACCGTTACTATGGAACAGATAGAAGTGATTGTGTGAGAAGACTGAAGTCTTTTTGTAAGCACTGTTAGTCCATAGTACCGTCACTTTCAAAAAATAAGTCATGATAATTGTATATTTTACAGATAGGATTTAAAGAACTCTTTATTTCCCACTAAATCAAAGTATGATCCTCTAAGACTAGAAGCAGCACATTATATTTTTGCAGAGTAAAAAGCAGTATTGTTTGCCATCTGGTTTTCCATCTTCCACATTGCTTTTGTGGTAGAGAGGAGTGGCGGTGAATGGCATCATTTTGGGTTGGGATTTTTTTTACTGTAGTTAATTTTTGTTTTGTTTTCTGTATTTATAGTTATCTTACTCTTACATAACCTGTTTTTATGTAAGCATTTGTCTCTTTATACTCTCTTACTGGCCTCTTGTCTTTTGTAGGTTCAGATGTACAAAAAATGCATATGCATGCATTTTTTCACAGAGGTCTTGAAAAATTGATTGGATATCCAGTACCCAGGGCACTAAGCCTGTCTTTGGCAAAATTGAAACTAAACATTACAAGCTTCCTGTGAGAGCTGTTTTTTTGTTGGGAGTTTTTTCCAGCTGCTGTGAAAAGGTGGTTGAATTCAATGGGTGTTATCTCTGTATCTGGAGATGAACAGTCTAATGTCTTTTATATATATATATATATATATATATATATATATATATATATATATATGTTTCATATATAACTGAAAATGGCTGTTTCCCCTTACTTTGATTCAGTGAATGAGAAAGCATTCAGTTTGTATTTGTTCTCTTTTATAACCTTTAAACTTGGGGGTTTATAGTGCTGAAAAAGTAAGAGAAGATCAACTGCACTTAAAGACTTACCATATTTTTTTTGGTAGTCTTTCCCAGAAATTACTCTAATGCCGCTTCTGCTTCCCAACAAGCCTTTTATCAATTATCAAGATCTTAGTACTACAGAAGATAACAAAAAACTTCCTCTTCTGCTACAGTTGATGTGCAGTTGACTCTTTTCCTCTCCTTTAGTGCTTTTTAGTAGAACTTGAGTCCAAGTGGTACAAAACCTTTTTCACTTGCCACCACTGCAACAATTAGTAAACATGCAATAGAACTTGCTTCAGTTGGCATCTGGAAAATAGTCTTGTTGTCAATTTGGATTAATTGGAATTACACATGCAATCTGACATTTTTTATTATATTTGCACATACAGTTAATATCCTTATGGGTGGTCATGCTTATATTTACAACTGTGATGTGGTAGCTGAAGCTTGTTTGTTTCCTGTACTGTTATGTACTATATTCTTAAGACATATAAAAGGTTATGTTTGATATTAACTCAGGTTTAAAATTATGCAGTAGTTTTGATGCAAAGAATGTTTTGATGTAAAAAGTGTATAAAAGATGTAAAAATATAAAATGTTCAAAATACATGAAAAATTTCTTGTAGGCCTCAAATTATTGTCTTTTAAAAATTTAATGAATTTCAGGTCCATGTTCCCCTTATAAAATCAAGAAAATCCAAAGAAGTGTTTGGGTGAACAAGTGCTATATGAATGAAACTTGTGCATGTAAAATGGAAATAAGTGTCTATCACATATACAGCTATTTCTTTGTCTAATAATAGGCTCTTCTTGTTGCAAGTTAGTGTTGATATGGATTATTTACCATGAATGCAATATAATTTCTTGAGTTCTGTGAGTAGTTAGGATCTATATGCTGTAGGAAATTCAAACTTGGGGGCAGGCTGTGTTGTAAATAAAGTAGTTAGTGTTTGTTTACCTTATTTAATCTTAACAGAATGGAAAGTATCAAAACTGTTTTATTGCAAAATATGTCGTGTTTACTCAGAATTGGTTTTTTTTCCTACATACTGATTCTCTCTTACTGTCATTGCAGAAATGGCTCGTACATTCTGACCTCTTCTAGTTCTCTTTCTCAGTTCGTTGGCATAATTTCCTAAACTAATACTTCAGAGAATCCTTCCTTGTATCAAAAGTTGTCTGTAATAAATCATGTAGTGACAGTGTAGTTGGGAGAAAGATTTGGTAAAAATTAAAAAAGATATCCTAAGTTGTCCTAAAGTCTAAATTTGTATCTACATGTATTCTTCATTGAAAACAACAATAACATTTTTATAAAAAAGGAGTTCAAGTCTGTAAGTGGCTCAGGTGCTATAAACAAAAGTAAATCATGGCATTTAAAACTCTGAAGAAAGTTTCTAGGGCTTTATATTAAAATTACTTTTCTCTGTATTTGTCATAGAGTAGGTAGTAAACATTCAGAAATTAAATACCATGATGCTTCATTTTTTTTTCCTCCCTAATAGCAATGTGGATTTCGACTTGAATGTAAACAATGTGATAGGTATAAGAAATACATTCCTTCTGAGAAGCTATGCATTCAGTAAGTTTTTACTGTATTTTCTTATTTCTTTAAACTTTGCTTTTAGAGTTTGTATTTTGGTATTGATATGCTATGAAAATATATTAGGTTCCTATATATATAATTATCTATTTAGCTACATTAAGTAGCTTTAAGTTAAATTCTTGTTTCTTATTCTAAATTCATGGAGAAAACAGCTGTATGTTTTAAACTGAATATTATAATATTCAGAAGATAAAAAAGATTCCTCATATTCAGGTCCATATATCTACTACAAGGGCTACTTCAGGTATTCTGGAGATAATAAGATCATGATAGTAATGGTTATCTAGTGGTATAATCTCCAGCTTCTTTTATTTCCTTACAGCCAATGACAGTATGGACAGCTGATAGCCAGCTATGTCTGTATGCTGTTGCAGAGTCTTTGCTTGGAAAATCCAAAATAATGCTTCAGTATTTATACTAATCCCAAATCAAAACTGGTTTGTGTCTGCTCAGGAGTTTGCATTTTAGGGAGAGATTGTGAAACAGCCTTGTGAAAGGAAGGTAATAACAGCAGCACTCTTAGTGGTAAACTAAGAGTTTTTTTCTTAGCATTGCAATGTTATTTGTCAGATAAGTACATAAAGGAGTGTGCCTCAGCCTTTTTCTTCTAGGGCATTTGCATTTATTCCTTTATCCCCTTCTTCAGTTCTTGCATAAAGGAATTTCTTTCTATTTAGGGTAGGAAGTTACCAATAGAAACTACCTTCACTAGTTAATTTTTAGTAATATTTCAGTCAAAGTAATTTGTGTTCCATATTCATGTTACTAGGAGAGTCTACAACTTGTCCTGGATCAGTTGGTTAACTGTAACTTCTTCATACATTCAAGAAAGTGTATGATTGGAAAAGGATTTGCTTTCAAGTATTAAAAATATTAGGAAGTAATCATTGAGCAGTCGCTTCACGAAGTCTAATGTTGATATACTTGTTTGTCGCTTCTGTCACAGATTGTCTTTTCTCAGAAAATCACTGTAGGGCAGACAAGTCCAGATGTGAAAAGAGCAATGGAAGCAGTCCTAGTATCCTACCTTCTCTTCTGTTCTGCTGTGGTGCTTCACTTTTATAAGGCCAGCAAAGTTAACTTCATGTTTCCTGGTGAAGGCTAAATAATATTTTCTTGAGGTCAAGGAGTGAGTTAATAGCAAAGGGAGACCTGTGATTGAGAAGATAATGTTTTCAATGTTCTGGACCTTCCTAAATATCATACAGCGTACAGCTTGTCTGTCTTGTCTTCCTTGGACCAGAAAACTCAGGTGACATAGGGCGCACAAAACTAAATGGAAGCTTTTATCAGACTGTCTCCATACTTTTTATAAGTCAAATGAGCAAGGTTGGATAGCCTTATATGTATTATCCTGCTCACTTACTTGTGTAGTTGAAGGTCTTCAACCTGCAGGATAATTACCCTGCATGGGTAATTATCAAATTACCTCTAATGTAGAGGATGTATTGGTGTGTTTTCCATTGGAACAAATTAGATGCTCAGGCAAACAAGGGACTAACTATCTTAGTGAACATGATAAAAAAGCTAAAACTCAGAAAATTTCTGCGGATGCTGTTCTGTCTGTTTTGAAGTTAACTGTTTGGTGTTGGTGCATGAGTACTCTAGAAAGTATGGAGGATGATGAGGCAAGCTGACACAAAAACATCCACAGAAAATGTAGGCAGATTAGGCAGAGCTAGAAGGCGAAGTCTGTGCTGTTATGTTAACAGCAGTTTGTTGAAGGGGGCATGTCTGTGATTAATCTGCAATTTTTGCTAGATATTTTTCAGTTAGTGGAGGCTGGACTTCTTAGCTGTGTGCAAATATCATTACTGAGCATTTTCTGGAGAGGTAGCTTGTATCAAAGCATCAGACAAAGTTTACTGGCCATATTGCACACTAACTTTATTATATACTAGTTACATGCACCAGCAGACAAAATTTAATATCTCAAAATTAGGTCAACTAAAAAAAGATCTTTTCTGCTGTGACATAAAATAGCTGTGTAACTGGAACCTATTTGCATTTTTCTCTCATGGAAAAATTCTATTCCAATTAATGCATCTTCATGTGCTATCTGTACAGTACTTTTTTGGCATCTCACAATTAGTGTACTAAGTTATATTTTTTAGTTTAACCACTGGTGAACAATGTCAGGAATAAGGTCATTAGTGGTAAGGAGTTTGGTTGTTTCCAAGAGATCCTCCAGATCTAGTAGGACATTAATTCTGAGAAGAGTACCAGTTACATGGGCATGTGTGCTGAACCACTCTAAATATGTTGTGAGAAAATCATGCTTGATAGTTTTACAGAATAACAGAGAGCACCCCGACTGATGCAGTTGTAGGATGTCTTTTCTCCTTGTGCACTGATAAGCAGAATACAAAACTTTGTGTAATGATGTCAGGTTAGAAAAGGTGCTCCAGAATGTGTAAGCTTTTTTTGATGATCTGCTTCTGCACACCTGCAAATAATAAATTATTCAACAGAGTCCCAGGAGTTTGTGGTGGTTGATGTTTACCTACAATAGATTAATGCTTTAATTAGAAGGTTATCTGTATTCATCAGAAATTCAGAAGATCATATCTGGCATAGGGCTGTGTTTATGTTTTTCCTCATGAAATGCATATGTATTAATTTAAAGAGATATTGTCTCTAACATGTCATCTGCATAAAAAGCTTTTGAGAACAAGGCAAATTTAAAATTTATGTTTGTATGCAGGGATTACTGCTGTCATGTATCCTGCTGTAAACTTTAGAATCAGCTGTGTCCTCCAGCCACAATAATTCTTTTCCCTGCCTTCAAAGTTTGTATAGCCTAAATTAAAAAATAACATAGGGTCTGTCCTGGTAGCAAGTTTTTTTCAGGGAAAATTGGTACAATGAACTGGAGAGACCTTAGAAGTAGAGAGACGCTTTGCAAATTTCCTAGTATACCTCTTGTGATGTGTCTGTGCATTTTACTACTCAAAAGGCTGTTTGCAAATGCAAGTACCATATTTTGATTTTTAGGATGGATAGTAACTGTAGAATTCTATAAATAAATTCTTTAAAATGCCTGCAGAATGAGACCTTAGAATACAAAACTACCATGTTGATCAAGTAAGAGCATATGTTGATTAATTGCTATCTAGTTAAATGTACTTTTTTGAGATGTGTTTCTTTTACTTGCAGTTGAGAATCGAGTTCGTCCGTTAGTACTTGTTATTAAGAAGTGGGCAAGTTTTCATGACATAAATGATGCCAGTCGTGGTACTTTAAACAGCTATAGTCTTGTGTTGATGGTTTTGCACTATTTACAGAGTAAGTATTTTCTACAATGTTTAAACTGTCCCTTTTAAGTTCCTATTTGTGTAGTTTTCCTCTTTAATGAAATAAACCAAGCATCTCCTACACAGAAATACTTAAAAGTAAAGTGAGTTTTACTCCATTTCCTTAGTGTTGCATTTGTCTTTTAACAAGTGGACCTGCTCTTTGGAGGCAGAGTTACCACCTTTAAAAAGGTTTGAAAAAAAATGTACCTGGAGGACACTGTGTAGCTATAAAATAAACTCAAATACTACTTCACAAAAATGCATAAGGACATTTACTGTAGTCATCTCTGGCAGCTGCCACAGCTATCTAGGAAAGAGGAAAAAAGGGTTCAAATAATCCTTTTCATGCAAAACTGATCAGTCAGCTGTCTTGGGAAGATCAGCAGTCCAGAAACCAATGAGGAGCCTTCTACCTGTGCTTCTCAACCTTTTCTGTGGGGAAAAAAAAGGCATGAAAAAAAAGCCCCTGAGGTGTGGTCCTGTACACTGTACATGCATCTAAGCACCAGATTTTTAGGTTCTGATGTTTTATTCATGCAGATTTTAAGCTTTTTTTCCCTGCCATATGCATGTGATGTTCCTGAAAATAGCCTGTGTCCTACAATTTTTAATAGTGTTTTTGTTGATACTGTAGAGGGAAAAAAAGAATAGCTTTCTTTTGTACTAGTGTCCCTGCCTTTGTTAGGCAAATTTCTTTTCTATACTTATTTCCATATTCTTATACTAATGTGGATGTCTTTGGAGATTCAGTGTGTAATACTTGGCAGCTGAAAAACATGTTCTTTTGCAGTAACTGTAGACTCGTTCATAGAATTGTATTAGATAAAAGGAAAAAAAAAAAAAAAAAGATGAGTGAAGCTCTAATTTTTCATTTAGGGAATCTAGGTTATTTTCCAATAGCCGTGAATTCTGAATATGAATTTCAGAAATAAAGCTGTACCCAGCTGCTATAGAATTTTTCATCCCTTTTATGTATAGTAGTATCTTAGTAAGACCTTTCATTAGCTCAATAAAGTTCCTGTAGTACCGTATAGTACTAAATATAGTAATAGAAATGTTTGCCAAATAACTTATTTTACAAAATGCTTGAAGGTGAAGTTCTTGATAAATGGTTTTAAGATAGAATTTCAATGCAACTCTTTGGTATAGTTGATATGATATTGCTTCCATGTGAATTACATGAATCACAGCAACTTTGACCTTTTTTTTTATAGCCCTACCTGAACCCATCCTTCCATCCCTCCAAAAAAATTACCCAGTAAGTGTTTCTTATGGATTTACTACATCATATATGTATGTGACCCTGCTTATCTAAATATATGAATTCTTAACTATCTCTAATGGATTAAGGTGAATTAACAATTCCAGTAGATCAGGTCATTGATATCCCAGACCTAAGTGTGAAAAAGATTATTTGCTGCTTTTGATAATTTCTTTAATGAAAATTCTGTTATGTATGGGAAGATTTGACACACAGTTAGAAGAAAGTGCTAATGAAAACCACCGACCCAATACTCTTTATGCTGGCCTGGAAATATCCCTGTGTCAGCTGTAACTTTCTGGTTCCTGTATCTTCATGTGTTAAGAGTGCTTTTTCATTCAGCTCTGTTGCTTCAGAATTCCATACCTTCCTACAGCTGTTGAGTTTCCTCATATTTCCACGTGCAGAAAGTGAGCGATACGTGATTTACTAAGGAAACTTGAGACATCACAAAATTTGACTTCAGTCCAAAAAGAAAAGACATTTTTGGAACTTTGCTGTTGTAGTCAGATCATACTCTGTTCATTTCTGGAGAAGTCAATCAGTATGCTTTGGTCCCTACAAAATTAGGAGTGTTATTATTGAGATTTAATCTAAGAAAAATTATCTAGAACTAAGAACTGCCCTCCTAAATATTTGTCTGTGCACAGAAGTGCTATTGCCAATAGTTCTATGCTGTAATTTATTTACAAAAATTCCTTGGTTCCTTCTTTACATGTCTCATATGTGTCACTTAAAATTTTTCTTTATTCATAGTTGATGTAATTCGGTGTTCCTGTCTACATATGGGGAGTTTTTAATTGGTTGCTGGCAATTGTGCCAAGCTAGTATCAGAAAGCCATTCTGTCTTTTGCCAGTATTTCCCATAATGCTCAAACAGGAATATTTAGTGGTGCTGAACATCAGGGAGAACATACTGTGGTGTGAGCCATTTTGGGTAATTGAGATAATTGAGATGCAGAAGAAAGCATTGGGCAATAATTCACTGCAGTTTTATTTATGTGTTGTAAATCTGCTTAGGGATACCTGTGCTATATTTTTATGGTCTTTATCTTTTCCTGTAATTTTTTTATGGTACTCTATACCTTCTAGTTTCTTCATTGAGAGTGCTGAAGAGCTTTTGAAACTATCTTTCATTTCTTGCACACTTAGCTTTATCTGATAGGTTTTTGAATTGCTAATTTTCTAATTGCATTTCCTTAAATTTTGTGTGCTGTAGTGTTCTAAGTTTTGTGTAGCATGTTATTTATAGAAAAGTGTTTAGAACTGGCAACTTTTGACTCTTCAATATTTATAACGCAGACATTTATATTTGTCACGTTCGAACTTTGTAGAGACCTTCAGAATACTATACAAATATTAATGCCTTCAATCATTAAAGCAAACATATACAGTACCTTAAGCTGAAAAATCTAGTTAATCTAAATGCGAAGTTCTGTCTTGTGTTGTGTGAAAATGGTAAATCACTTGCAGGTGAGCACTGCTGTAAGAACTGCATTTTTGCCCTGTTCTGATATAGATTATACTTGGTTTTGTTGTTCTTTTTTATATTTGGAGAATGGATGAAATATTCTAGAATTGCTAACAAAATTAGAAGAATATTTTATGCATGCTTACTGCAAACCAAATTGCAAATATGTTTTTGATCTACTGTTTCCATTAGGAATACAATTAAATGTTTTAAAATTATGAAACTTGAAATTTCTGAATACTGATATTTCAAAGGAATTTAAAATGAAAAATATGGCAAAACTATTTTGGTCTCATGGCTTGAAGTAATTAAAAAGCATAGGCAAATTTCAGTATCAAAAGAAACCATATATTTTTCTTATGATTGTAGCTGGTCAGAGTTCTGTCTCTATAGAAAAACTATACAAACATACTTCATCTTCCCTATATACACCTACCCACAGTTTTTCAAAATCAAATCTGCAACCTGAACACACTTCCACAATCTGGAGGAAACTGCTTATCTTAAATTGTTGGTACCATATAGGAGAGACATGCTTACATTGAGGAGGAAACTAGACAGATTCCATGTCTCAGTGAATCCCTACTACACATGTGAAGGGTGAGAAGCCCTGGAAAGCCACCAGATTTGCCCACTTTTGCATTCTATTGTTGTGGGCGTGTTTCCAACTGGCACAAAGCTGATGTGTTTTGCAGCCACTAGTTTAGAGGGAGTATCAGACCACATCAAATGCAGGGTTGTATTCTGGGGCTTCCCATGCCCCCTAGCCAGGTAAGGTTGATGACAATAGCCCATCAAGTGTGTTCATCAGTTTTGAACACATATACTATGTGTTTCCATGTCAGGACTTCACGGATAAGCTCTAGAGAACCTGTGGTGGATTAAACCGTTGTGGCTGGTGATCATTGCTGTCACTGGCACTCAGAAGGAAACTTGTGCCTGACTCACCACTGTTCAAGAAGTCTGGTGTTTTAACTGAAGTCAAGATAAAAGTGGGTTTCCATGAGCGCTCTGGATGGTGAACTTCAAGGACTCTAGCATGAACACATTTTTGTTTCTGCTGCCTCAGCTTCATGTCATGTCTTGCAAAGGGCAGGGCAGAAGGTGGGATTGTCCTTAACATGGGAATCAGCCCTTGGAAAGATGCTTCACACTGAGTTGCGCTTTTAAAAGATATAAACATGAGTTAAGTACTCATTTATAGGACTGGGGAAAAGGATATTTTAGGTGTGTCAGGACATTATGCTGATGTTACTACTAAAATTTTTTGAATGAAGGGTCTTGTACATTCAGAGTTAAACTCACTATACATCAAAATACTCAAATATAAATCTTATTTTGATGTACACTCGTGTTCCTTTCCAGTGTGTAAGGTGGAATGAGTATACTTATGTAGCTTGAACATGAAGCATGTTGCTAAATACTCATGTTTCTTGACAAATTGGCCAATCAAGGTAAAAATTAGAGATCCAGCAAAAAAGAAAAAAGACTTTCAGGTCTCTCTTCTGGAATATATTAAAATAATGGAGACCTCATTTATATTTGTTGCTCAATCAGATCCTGAATCTAAGTTTTGTCTCTTAATACAGCTTGAGGCAAAGACATAGTAAGCGAAATCGGGACTAGTTTTAATAGAAGCTGATTCTTTTGCCTTCTAGAGCTAGTTAAGGAAAGAAAATGTACTTTGAAGGGTGCTTTTTAATTCTGTTTTTTTAACAACCTCATCTCTGTGCAGAATCTGTAAGTCGTACCTTGTTTTGTCTAGTGACAAAATCCCCCTGAGTCCCTCTAGTGGGAAGGAAAATACTGTTATCCTTGTTTTACAGCAGGTGAATGGAAATGAGTTGAAGCTAGTGATTATGATGGTTGTCTGTGGCAAAGCAGAAAAAAATATCTAGGTATCCCTTAGCTGGTTTGACCTCTTGTTCACTGGACACTGAGTGATGTCTTTGTTAAGAAATGACCTCAAATTACATTAAGAAATGACCAGTAAATTACATTACAACAATTAAATTGTTGGTAATTGAATTATTGAATATTGGTATTTCTTGACAGAAGCCTTCACTAAATCTTGCCAATTTTAAGTAGCAATTAATTTGGTTTTATGTGTAGAACTTTCTAATGTGGTAATAGCAACTTCTTACATAACAAATTTTCTGTGTTTCAGAAAGATGAAACACTTGGTTTCGCCTTCTCTGTGGGGTGATCAGCAACCCACAGTGCATAAAAAATAAATCTAATAATGGTATCACAAACATGTGATTAATACATTGCTTTAGTTTCCCTTAATAAGTCTTATTTTCTTCCAGAAAAGTCATATCAGTTATGCCCTCTATTTTGCAATTCTCAGTTGTCTTTTTAAGAGCAATTTTTTATAGTGACATAGCCACTAAACCAAATGGAAATGAGAATTACTTATATGTATGTCTTAAACTAGGTGGTTGGTGGTTTTAATAGTTAAGTGCTATAGCCTGTAACCTGTGTTTTTACTAATGCATGTGTTTAGAATAATATGCATGTATTTTCTTGGAAGCAAAAGCCTTTCTAAATAAGAAAATCTTTGATTTGTCTGATATCTTATTGTCTGTCAGTAAAAAAAATAGCTTGTTTTTATGAAATATAATAAAATAAAGCCTAACTTTTTAGCTGCTGGGGATATCAACCTCACTGTGATGGCAGAATTCTCTTGCAATTAAGAAGTTCTCAGGCAATTAAATATTCAAAGTGTAAAAAAATTAATCTTGTCTTCCTTTTCTACTGCCTCCGAACACGTACTAGTCATAGTAGACATCTGTTGTAATTTCATTGCACTTCTGTTTTGTATTTTTGTAGGTCAGTGGCCCATTTTCTTCTTCCTTTCCCCTCCTCCTTGTATGCTTCTTCATCAGCTGGTGTACTGCTAATTCTAAATTCAATTGTTCTGACTCTTCCTTAGCTTTCTGTGGGGATGGGCAAGGAGTGACTTTCACTGTAGTACCTTTCTGATTAACTTTAGTGTTAAAACTATATTTACTATATGGCATTGGAACAACTGTTCCTTTCTAAATCTTTGTATACTGCGTATCTGCTTTTTATGTCTGTGTTTCCATTGTTTTGGTGTTTTCTGATGAACTATAAGCTGTTAAATTCTGAGTTTTGTGAACTAAAATAATGTTTTACATATAACATTTTATCATATGAGATCAACCATTGAAATTTTTATATCTCTAGAAGAATGGGTTTTTTTTTCCCCAAAAGGTGTTGCACAGGGTTCCAGGAAGTTTTGCTGGAGCTGACAGAAAGAAGATGGGAGTCTCAAACTTTCCAGTCCTATTAGTTTTGTCACTTAACAATACATTTCTCAGAGGAAGCAGTGCCAGCTGTGGACATGGAAATAATACTACACTATGTAGTGCTTCTAGTGCTATTCTAGTACTATAAAGTTTGAATCACGCCTGATACTACTCTTAAAAATAAAAAATGAATGGGTAGGGAGGGGAAAGAAGATACAGTAATAAGTGAACAGGTTCCTAAATTTACATAAATGTGTGCCTTTATGTGAATGTAATGTTTGCTTCTGTGAGTCCCTCATTTTCAGTAAAACACACAACATTGCTGTAAAATGGTGTTAAAACCAGGTATTAGCAAGTTATAAAATTGTTCCTGTAGCTAGAGGAGATACGTTTACTTCTATGTACCCCAGTCTCATCAGAAGAACCTAAAGGATGCAATGGACACTGAAACAGCAGGGCAGTTCTAAAACCATGTGTATTTAGTCTTGTATATATTCCTTTTTAAGCTGGCAAGAGTTCCTTCTTTTCATAGCAAACCTTATCTTTTCTTACCCCATCATACTAGCCTTCTTCCCCTACAGTAAAGCATACTTCAGCTGAAATGCAGCATTCTGTGTATTCACTTGTTTTGTAGAACTTCATTGCTGGTTGAGTTTTTTTTGTATGTATGTTTGTTTGTTTGTTTGTTGTATTTTGTTTGTTTGTTTTATTTGTGGCTAGAGGAAGTCATACTGGTAGTCTTTATGCTTATTTTGTGGGTGGATGCAGGTTCATTCATATGCAGTTTTTAACTTGGTGCTTGGGAGCAATGTTAGGCCTTCCCTCTGGATTATTTCTGTACTTCAGCTATGGGAAATTGACATAAGTGTACATTAACTCCACCTACATATTTCTCAGCTGAACTGCAGTCAGCTCAGTGTAGGCTCAGCTTTTGCTCTTGTGGTCCTAAATTCAAGTCTAGTTCAAAGATTCTCCCATGTTGAAATTCTTTATCTTGTATGCTTCTGTGCAAGATGATTCTACCTGAGTTCAGGGAGAGTAACTAGTATTCAGTGGGGCAGAAGAAAAGTAGTCCTTGGCTTGTAAGTTGTCCTTGAACTTATAATAAGCAAACAATAGGCAGCTTTCTTATTGTGGGAAATACATGCATCTGGGTTAAGGCTATCTGTGTGTGTGTGTATATATATATATATTATATATATATTTTTTTTTTTATATATATATATAGTGTATATATATACACTCTGATTTTATTTTGACAGGAATGTTTTGATCCTACTATGCAGTTGCATTTTGTTCATCAAGCGCCACGTACCATTCCTCCTTACATCTCAAAAAATGGATCAAGCCTTGGAGACTTGCTAATAGGCTTCTTCAAATATTATGCTACAGAATTTGAGTAAGTAATAAGCTCATTTTAGTGGTTTAGAAGATGTGAAACTTTGATTCCTTCTATTCAATAGAGCAACACTTTATAACCCTTGAAAGAAAGAAAAGCAGCAATGCTGGAGTGGTAACAGAGAGAGGAAAGCTATGAGTGGAAAGGCTAAATGACAACAGGAATGCTAGTAAATTGTCTGATATCTTCTAATGAGCTAGGCATTCTTTCTTGTAAAATAGTTCCCAAAAAGTTAAAGAGCTTTGTCCTTTAAAAATTGCTGGGGCTTGTTATGCAGTTACACTATTCCGTAACTGCCTGTTCATTTGTGAGATCTCTTCTTAGCCGTTGTTTAAGGTATCAACTGTGATATGAATAATTTGGACCTTAAGGGCTGTGCTTTTGTCACACTGAGTCAATGGAGGTAACTGACCGGGTGGCTCCTTACTTCGACCAGAATATACATGTGTATAGGCCTCACCTAGTGAAGAATTCTCTCATGTATAGTTGTTTCACTCACATTATTGGTTTGATAGAATCTGAGTTCAATTTTGGCATCTAGACTTCCTTATATAAGAGGAGAAGCTTAAGTTGTTAGGACATCTGAGATAGCCTTAAGTTACAACTGTTTTGCCAAATTGTTACTCATGTATTTCTGAATTTCTTAGAAAAAATGCTTGTTTTTATAAAATATCCAATGGTTGTATTTCAATCAGCTTAAAGATCTTCTAAATAGCCTCCGAGGCAGTTGTTTCATGCACGTTGCTGTCCTGTGTATGTGCATCATCTCCATTTCTTGGAAGGAGAACAAAGCATACAATTGGATACTCATAATTCTGGAAGTGTCCATAATTTACTTTAATGTAAGAAGTGAAAGACTATAAAATCATTAAAGAATTTCTGGAATGTGCATCACATGGGAAATATGTAAGCTAAATCCCTATGGCCTGCAGTAATGCATGAACCAACTGCATTTTGTGCATGCTTAAGCCTGACTGAGAGATTTTCATGTAAGAGATTTTCTTTCAATGATCTCTGCAGATAAGAGAATGGTCTTTTGTCTTAAATGTTTCTCCTGAGTACCTATCTTTTGAGCTGTGATGTTTGCTAAAGAGGCGACTGAGAAGACAGTGCTGGAGGATAACCTTAGATTCATAATTTGTGTGGGATACTACATGTATCTTTTACTACTTGACTATACAAGCTGTTAATCTTCTATATATGAAAGTAAATATCTTATTCACTAAGGAATTTTCTGTTTTGCCTGTGCAAAGTACCAGAGATGATCTTGTCTAATTACAGGAAAAATACCTAGTTTGACTTTTTTCGGTTTAGCTTGTGAATCAAGACCAAATTTCTGCCTAAGTTGGTGGCTGGTCCAGAATGACTTCATTTTTGTCTGCAATTAAAAAGGGTATGCTAAGACATATGCAGACCAAAAATTCTGCAATATCAGTGTTTGATCTGATGGCAATCCCTAAGTACTATTTTTCTGAGGATTATAAATCAGGAAAAAATACTTTCTAGATTTATTCATAGACATGCGGAGGAGCTTCTGGGTAAAAGAAAGCTTGAAGGAGTAGATAGTGAAGATAGGATAGTTGCTGATGTCAAGGGAAGAAAATATTTCAAAAAGCAGCTGAATAAAAAGAATACCTGATGTGTTCTTCTAGTGTTCAGTATCTGTTAAGTATTTAATCATTTCACTTGTGATATTCTGTTAAAAAAAAGGAAAAAAATACCAGTAAAAATAGCCATTAGAATTCCTGTGTTGAAAATGCTACTGCATAGCTGAGAAGTCATTTGAGGAAATTATGCACTTAATGCAGGAGCCTTTATTATTTTTAACTCTTTCTGCTATGGAAATAAAATTTAGTCAAGTGTACTGTTCATCTGTGTATTCCTGTCAACTATAAATCCTCTTTGGAAGGAATAGGATTGATAGTAAAATTCCATGTAGTTTCATTGACTGGAGAAGACAAATTAGTGTACCATAGGGAGGAGCATGAACATGGTGCTTAAAAAGTTTTGTGTGTGTGATAGCCAGACAGTGAAAATAAAAGTAGTCTTATGCTAGCCACAGGACCTGTTATCTTTCCTTTGAAGTTGCTGATGGAAACAACATTATAAATGAGAATGAGGGTAAGAATTAAGGACATGCCATCACAGAGTAATAGAATATGCTCGATTGGAAGGGACCCATCAGGATAATTGAAATCCAGCTGCTGGCCCTGCACAGGATCATCGTTAAGACTCATTCCCTAAGACTTGGTGCCTGAGAGCATTGTCCAAACACTTCTTGAACTCTGTCAGGTTGGTGCCGTGACCACTTCCCTGGGGAGTCTGTTCCACTGCCCAGCCACCCTCTGGGTGAAAAATACTTTCCTAATATCCGAACTAAACCTCCCCTGGCTCAGTTTCATGCTGTTACCTTAAGTTCTGTCATGAGAGTGAAGACATCAGTGTCTGCCCCTCCTCTTCCCCTCATGATGAAGTTGCAGACTGCAATGAGGTCTCCCCTGTCTCCTTTTCTCTAGGCTGAACAAACCAAGTGACCATAGCCACTCCTCATACAGCTTCTCCTCAAGGCCCTTCATGATCCTTGTGGCCGTGCTTTGAACACTCTCCAGTAGCTTTCTGTCTTTCCTATACTATGGCACCCAGAACTGTCCCCAGCAGTCGAGGTGAGGGAGGTGAGGTCGCCCCAGTGCAGAGCAGAGCAGGACAATCCCTTCGCTCGGCTACCGATGCTGTGCCTGATGCCCCCAGGACAGGGCTCCTGGTGGCCCTCCTGGCTGCCAGGGCACTGTTGACTCATGTTCAACTTGCAATACACACAAGACAGGGCTCTCTTAGTTCTGTCTTTCATGGAAGAACTAGAGGTAGTGCGTGTTGAATATTTTCTTTGCTGTAATAAGTAGTTTTTTCACTGTTTATTTTCCCTGTGAAACATTTACTAGTGTCTTTATGCACCAAAATTCTGAGATTGTATTTCAGACAGTGTGACTGGTAAATGAGGCTATATGTTTATGGTCTGTACTGGGCCACTGAACTTTCCCTATTGAACTGTCATGTGTTTTATGAAAAGATTGCTACAGAGAGTGTGACTTCAATTTTTGTAAGCTCCTACCTGTGGAGTAGGATGCACTACCAGATTTGATACACAGGAACTGTTTTACTGAATGAACATTATGCAATCAAGAATTATCAGATCATGTGCAAAGATCATAATTTTGACCAGAATAAATCATTGAAACCACCTGTCTAGAGTGTTTAACTACTGATCTATTTTACATGCAATCGTCAGGAAGATAAAAGAAGATGGAGATGTACTGTTTTAAATTTCTCCCTCACTCTAGCTTAAAGAGTATAACAAAGGAAGAAATAAGAGCTTTGCATCCTGTGGAGTCATGCATAAGTCCTTGTGCTGTATTTATTTTCCCTTATGCTTTTAAACTGTTTTGTTTATTTAGACTATAAGATGTTTCAGAAAATTGTTTATTGCTATGTATTTATACAGTACCTTTTCCACAGTCTTACCCTACGGTTTTCAGTGTGTGCATTAGAAGTAGTTTTTGTACCCCTTCATCCCTCTCCCCAAAGAAATGTGGTTTGGAAATTGCAGCATGTATTGGGATAGCACACCATATATGGCAAAGCCTGTTTTGCCTTTATGGTTGTATATTTATCTTGCCATAAGAGTTCAAGTCTGTGTAATGCTTCTTATGATACAGCTGGCTATGGTAGTGACTTCATTTTAACTTTAACTATTTAAAATTGTCCACTGATTAAGTAGTGAATGTAATCAAGAAAAAACTGTAGATGTTCTCTGAAGCAAGTATTTGGAAACGTGTTTGCCTGCCCCTCTGAAGGAGGTGTCGGATTTCAATTCTGCAGCTGTGAGTGAAGGCAGCAGGTTTTCATTTGGCTGTCTCCTTACAAAGTGAGACCTTGAAGCAAGGTGTTGCTCGCCTGAACTTAGTGCTTTGTGATTACTTCCCTTAAATTTACCATGGCAGGTTAAGTAGCAGTTGTTTAAGATCATTCACTGATTTATATATGGTGCACATGGTAAAAACTTGCTTACATTTTAATGACAAAATATAAAATTTCAGCAAGAAGTTGCTTGCAGCTCTTTTCACGATCAAATTGGTTAGGTAATAATGGGATCATTTTTAATGCTATGTTGTATTACATATGTTTGTAACTTGTACCCATCTTACTGTGTTTATACAAGTGGCTTTGATTTGTAAGAATGCTCTGAAAAAGATTAGTTCTCTATTCTGTTTGTACTGCAGTCATACAAACACCTTTAAATGCCTAGTCTCCTCCTTTCAAATACTTGCCTTTGCCAAGATGACATACCTAATGCATTTAGTGAGAACAGAAATAACTGATAATTGAAATAGCTGTTTAAATGGCAATATTAACTCATGTATAGAAAGTGTGTGCAGGGAGAATATCTGCTTTATGTTGGCAACAATGAAGTTATTACATGCAAGCCAAAGTGGCTAAAATTGACACACAAATAATTTGCTATTCATAATTAATTTCTAATTCAGTTTGATTTTGGTACCAAGACAGTTCTGTAAGACTGTCAGATAAAAGAGTTGTTTCCAAATTTAAATTTCAAGTTCAAATAAAAGGCTTTTTTAACTTTCAAATTTAAATAAAAGGCTTTTTAAACAGCCAGAAATGCCAATTTTTTGTTGCTTTTTGTTTAACCAGTATATTATAAATGCGTGTGGTTTTGGGGGTTTTTTGGGGGGTTTTTGGGGTTTTTTTTGGGGTGCTTTTTTTGTTTGTTTGTTTGTTTGTTTGTTTTTGTTTGGGTTTTTTTGTTGTTGTTGTTGGTTTTTTTGGGTTTTTTTGCTGAGGGATCAAGTATAGCCTAGGAAGAAAAGAATTCAAGAGAAGAATTACTGTTTCAAGTGAAACAGTACTGCTTTGTTAAACCAAATACAGATCAAATACTTCTTTGTATGACTTTCTCTCTCTTTCTCTCTCTCTATTTCTCTCTCTCTATTTCTCTCTTTCTCCACTGGTCTGGATCTCTGATTTTTAAGTAAGCTTTTAAAAGAAGCAAAATGTATGCTTCTGCTCACAACACGTGTTCTTGAGCTGTAGTTTAGCTTGTTTGATGCTCTAAGCACAGGGGTTTTGTCTTTTGTCTTTTTGTGTGTGCGTGTTTGGGTTTTTTTGAGCAGTTCATCTGAATTAAGCCTGTGTTGATGGTTAATTATTAAAAGACATGATAGAGAGTATTTGATGCTTGACATTATCTCTATTTATCACAAAAGTAGTCTTCTGTGGGAATTAAGGAGAGGAAGGATTATAGGTTAGAATGGAGACTTTAGTGTACATTGAATGCTAGAAAAGATCATCATCATTACTAATTTTCTAAAGTATATATTAAGAGAAAGCTAAATATATACACTGAGGTATCCTAGATCTCTTCATGTTCTGTGCCTGCATTTTTTAAAAATAGGCCCTATTCATAGTGTTAAGTATATGTGTTCTGCGGAATTGCAGTTATTCAAACAACTGAGGCCTCCATAGGAGGCTTTAATTATGAGTTGTATTCAAGATAATTTGTAAAATTATAGTCAGGATTTTTAGCTGTCTTGTCATTGTTGACTTAATGGAGTTACAATAACAGATCTGTGGTCTAGGGAGGACAGAATTCTTTCAGATTTAACTGATGAATGAACTGATGACAGTATTTTAATTTACAGTATATTCAATTTACAGTTGATATCTACAGATTTACTGCTGGTGGTTTACATACCCAGCCCAGCTCCTCTGTCAGGTGTACATAAGACCAGTACAGCTGGAAGCATATTGCCCAGCTATTTCTACCCATTTAGTCAGGTAATGTATTGTGGTGATGTATTGGTGATCCAGCTGTTTCACTGATGTGGTGGCTCCTGGGTTTGCAGAATCATCAAGATTAGAAGAGACCTTTAAGACCATCTAGTCCAACTGCTTATGCAGCACAACATATTCCCAAGTGCCACATCCAGACACCTCTTGGGCATTTCCGGAGATGATGATTCCATCACTTCCCTAGGCAACTTATTCCAATGCCTGTTTACTCTTTCAGTGAAAAATTATTTTCTAATACTTAATCTGAACCTCTACTAGTGCAATTTAAGGCAATTTCTTCTTTTCCTTGACACATGGCAGAAGAGATTGACCCCCACCTGGCTACAACATTCTTGTAGTTGTAGAGAGGTTGAGTTCCTCCTTGAGCTTCCATTTCTCAAGAATAAAAAATGCCATTTCTATCTGCTCCTCTTAGGACATGTTTTCTAGACTCTTCCCCAGCTCTTCTTTCAACAAACATCAGGACCCCTCAGTGTGTTTTTGTAATAAGGAGCCAAAAACTGGACACAGGATTCAAGGTGTGGCCTCACAAGTGCCCAGTACAGGGGGACAATCCCTGCTGGCCACACTATTGCTGATCCAGGCTCATGTTCAGCTGCTGTCACCAGCACCCCCAGGTCCTTTCCAGCCACTCTGCCCCGGCCTGTGGCACTGCCTGGGGTTGTTGTGACCCAAGGGCAGGACCCAGCACTGGGCCTTGTTGAACCTCACACCATTGGCCTCAGCCCATGATCCAGCCTGTCCAGATCCCTCTGCAGAGCCTTCCTGCCCTCCAGCAGATCAGCTTTGTGTCCCCACCCAGCTTGGTGTCACCTGCAAACTGACCGAGGGTGCACTCCATGAGATCATTGGTGAAGATACTAAACAGGACTGGCCCCAGTACTGAGCCCTGGGGAACAGCACTAGTGACTGAAAACCAGCTGGATGTAACTCTGCTCACCACCACTCTCTGAGCCTGGCCATCCAGGCAGTTCTTCATTCAGTGAACAGTGCACCTGCCCAAGCTACCAGCTGCCAGTTTCTCAAGGATAGTGCTGTGGGAAATGGTGTCAAAGGCTTTGCTAAAGTCCATGCAAACTACATCCACAGCCCTCCCATATCCACGTTGCCACAGAAGGAGATCAGGTTGGTCAGCCAGGATCTGCCTTTTATAAACCCCTGCTGGCTGGGCTTAGACTGTCTTGGATGCGGGACATGATGACACGCAGGATGAGCAGCTCTCTTTAGTTAAACGGAGCTGAAAGACGGCTGGGTAGATGAGAACATAAAACTGGAAGTGGTTTTTCTTTGGCTTCTGTTATGTTTGGGATATTGTTGTGCCAAGTGTTATAAAGATGGTGGCACAAAGACTGCCCTATAATCTGCCTGCTGTTTAAATGTGGTAATTTCTGTGTTTTGTTGTTGTAAAGCTGCCTGCAGAAAGTGGCAGATCTAAAATTCAGCATATATAAAGTATTGAAACTTTCTAGTAATAGGTTCCTTGTACAAGGAAGGCCTCTGTGAGCAAATTATTTCTACATATCTTTGTACTATTGAGCATCGTTTATGAAATGCAGTATGTGACTTGTCTGCACTTATTCCTTACATTCGTTTGCACTTATTCCTTACATTTGTTTTCTTCCTACAGAAAATTCTGAAAATTTTGATTCTGTAATTTATTTTGAACTTAGAAATAAATGTAGGTCACAATGCAAATTGTCAATGCAAAGTTTGACATTGTTTGTAGAAAAAATTCCATTGTGAATATATGTTACTCATGGATAGCTGTGATGCTCTGTTTTGGAGAAGCTTTTTGTACGTGAACTTCTGTTAGTAGAAAAATTTTCTTGTTTCCTACCCATGATGTTAAACTAAATTACTCATTATTATAAAATACTGTGTTATCCAGGCTTATAACATTGCAATCTGACTTTTTTTTTAATGTAAATTGATAATTTTAATTTAGAACTAAGAGTTAATTTTTTTTTGCAAATTGTTTTCCTTTTCTTTAGTTGGAACCATCAAATGATATCAGTTCGTGAGGCCAAGGCTATTGCAAGACCTGATGGTATTGAATGGAGAAACAAATTTATTTGTGTAGAAGGTAATATGTGAAGCTGTGTTATAATTTTTAACTGTTAAGGCATTAAATACATAAATCTATCAATTAGACTTTACCTTGGTTGTGTTTTGAGAAATATATTGCATGTCTGCATTATGTAGAGAAGGAAGTTTAACCAATGTAAATAGTTTGTAAACAGTCCCGTCAAAAACATTTGAGAAGGAAGCTTTAAGCTCTAAAGTGTTTAAAAATAGTACTCCTGACCTTTTCTTCAAGAGCATTGCCCTGCCACTTTTGGAACGGGGCTTAGGATTTTGATAAGGAATGGCCTTTATGCCAGTAGTGTGTGTTTTTCTGCTCCACAAAAGTATTTGTCACTTTTGCCAGGTTTGAACTTCTGAAAAAACACAGCAGGCACATACTGAGATTATTCATGAAGAATATTCTTTCTTCTTGCCATGCTCTGGCATTGCACTGACTAGGTTATGTGTACGTTGATCTCCTTGTGGATACTGTTTTTGGCTGGCTAGTAGGCTTTGTGCAGAGACTGCATGATGCCTTCCAGAACTGGAGGGTAAACCCAGGCTACCTGTTGGAGTTGCAGGTCTCAGCTGTCTCAGTACAGAACTGAGTAGGATCACTATACAGGCAACCAGATTCATATGCTAGTGACACCTTTCAGCTGCCATGGGGAATGTTTATGGAGAAGATGAGCAGGTAAGCATACATAGGAAATGAAGCTTACACTAAGGAAAGACAAGATGATAAACCAAGAGAAGGATTGAGATGTTAGGAAAATGAGAATGGAATGAAGGGACAGAGGTTGCTGGGTAACTGGAGACCGGTGTCACGATAGGAGAGGTGGCCTGGGCCCTGGCTGCAAATTAATGAAGGCTGTTAGGATAAGGATATCAAGGGTTGACGTCACAGGATGAAATAGGAAAATAACTTGAACAGGGGACAAACAGTATGGGGAAAGTTTTTAGACACTGAGAAGATTTTGCTGGGGGAGGAGAAGAATAAGACAGAAGTTGTGTGGCTGAACAGACATTCTTCAAGATTGATGAGGTTTAGGGTTGGAGTATGTACGTACTTTCCTGCATTTGTGCTGCTCTGTGCAGAGAATCACCTTCAGTCAACTTCACCTGCTGGTGAACTTGGTTATTCTGTGGTCCAGAGCTCATGGACTTGGTCATAGTCATATGAATGTCAATGTAAAGCCACATGATGAGATTTCTGTTCTTTATTTGACCCTTTGGGAAAAAATCAACAGTTATCGGAGAAGAATAACACATTAAAATATAGTTGCACTGGACTCTGTGGTCTTACAGTTGAGAAATGTGAGAATTAGAGTATCTGCGCAGTTGAAATGATTCAGAATAGCATAGTGAGGCACTGCCAAGGCTTTGGTCTGAATGTGGGTGGTGGGAATGCTGGGCAGCTATGTTTGCTGCTGTCACGTGATGCTGATCTGCTGTGTTGCAGGGGGCTGTGTGTTTCAAGCTCTCAAGTATTTTACGACATTACAAAGTGGTTGAATAATTAGGTTCTCTTTCTACCTGGCTGGAAAATAGAATAGACATCAACATACCAGATTTTTCATTTAATGGTCTTGATCTTTTCCTTAATGCATTTGCCTTTGAACTATTAAAAAATTCAAAATTATCCATAGGTGACATATCTGATTCCTTCCTTGGTTCAAGACTTAGTGGGTTTAGCCTCCCGTACCAAGTTTTTTACTTCTGATTTGGGAGGAAAAAATAAAATCTACTTTTGCTCAAAGTAGGCTTCATGTTTATAACAGCTGTTAAACTGAACTAGGTTAACAAAGTATGTACATAAATTTCTATGTACTTGAGAAGAAGATTGCAAAAGTTAGGTAAACATGCCAATATATTCTGTTTTCCAAGTCTTTGTCAAATTTTCCTTTTCGCAGAATAAAATTTCAGTAATTGGTACTATTGCATTTATTTTTAAATATCTGAAATGTATTTGTTGATAGATTATACAAGTCTGTGCCTGTAAGTTTCCACAGTTCTGCATGTAGTACTGTACTTAGATTAGCTCAAGAAAAACTGTATTCTGTTTTAAATGTTACGGGCCTTAAGCCTGATTCTCACATGTATTTCTGCTGTTGGAGAAACAAATATGCTAGAGATGCTCTTTTAAGATATGATCGGCTTTTGCCATGATGGGGATACAGAGATACAGAGAACCCTGCTTTTTAGATAATGTTTTGAACAATCCTTGTCAGAAGCTCTAAATGGCTATTAACTATTCTAGTTTCAGTTTAAATCTTGTCTGTATCAAATAATATCAACTACTCTCCTGTTGAAGAATACGAAAAGCTAGAAATGTGGCAATTTTATGAGATAATTACATTGATAATGATTTAGGGAAATCAAATCAGAAGCCATCTAAGCTGCACCTGATTCATATTTGTAGTTTCAAGTCTTTGAGATCCACATGCTAAAAATAATTCAAAAAAATAATTCCTTGGGTTTGATTAGCAGCAGTTCTAGAGTTCTGGGATATCATGTATTTTTGTTTGGAAAAATGATTCCCTTTAGCTTTTCCCTCAAGCATCAGTGTTAAAGCTGTGTTACTTTTTTCTTTTAATATTCTCATCTCTGTGTGTGAACAGAATAACTTAAAATAAACTCTTACAGTCTTGATGATTAGAAAATGTAGTGGTGTAAAGAGTAGCTGATTGTAAAATAATTTTGCTGTGCTTCAGAGAACCAGTTTGTCTTTTGACAATCAGTAAATATGCAGGAATATTAAAGGGAATATGTGAGTTAGCTTTTGTGACTGGAATGCCTTTTTTCCACTGATAATTTGAGAAGATTGTGCAGTTCACCCCCTGTTGCTTTAAAATATAGATATGACTTGATTCAACATAAAGGTCCTAGTATGAAAAAAGCAGTTATCATCACATTTATGATGCGCAAATGAAATGCTGTATTTGTTCACATAGTAAGGGACATGGAGTTCTTAACTATACTAGATCACTCTCTCAAATAATGGGACTGACATTAAAGGACTGTGCATGTTTTATTTGGTTGTCAGTTTTTGTTTTAAACTAAAAGTATGATGCATTCTGGAATAAAAGAAATCTGCTTGTAACTGTCCACTGAAAACTAGGTAGTTTGAAGAGAATCCTTTTAGAAAATTGCTAAATACAGCATTTATTGCATGAAAAAATTTAAATAGCTAGCAGAAGCAAAAACCTAAAGCCATGGAGCACGTACTAAATTTGAAATTACAGTCTCCATAATGGCACAGGCCCTTCTGGTGTCTATGTAATGCTTTATTTTGCTATACATCACTGTCTGAATAAAAGTAATTCATAACCAACTAAACAAAAAAAAAATCTACCTGATTTAACAAATACTTCTGTGGTTCTGTGGTCCTTGAGGACTTCCATACATTCTACCTGTGTGAAATACACAATATTTCTTAAGCAGTTCTCTATTAAGGAAAAAAAAGACTATAAAATCTGGTTTTTAGCACACTGTAATGCATAGTCTCTGCATCATAATTTTTTAGTATCAATTGCTTTAATGTTGGCAACCTTATCAGTAGAAAGAAGTACTTTTTAAATCTTGCAATTAAAAAAGTTCCAAACTATTAATTAAGTTAGGATAAAAAAGGGGGGGAACATCACATTGATTTGTCATCAGTTGGAAAGTAGAACCCGCAGATGGTTAATTTATGAACAAATATTGCAGAATAGGTATGAAGTGATAAAATATCTTTTACAGCAATTATAATATGTCTTATATTAAAATTATAGTAAATATTTTGCTATATTCTCAATATTTCACTGAGAAACTGTTGAATTAGATGAATCTAAAGTGACTAGTTCCAAGAGTCTCATGTGTAATAAGTTTCAAAATATTTTAATATGCAAAATCATAGTCTGATATGTTATCACAGACTATTGAGCTGTAGCAGATAATTACTGCTGCATAAATTCAGCACAATCATAGTATGCTTCAACAGATAATAATAAACTGAGTTTATTAGGAATTACATATCATTAAAGCATTCATTGAATCATAGAATGGTTTAGGTTGGAAGAGACTTTTAAGTATCATCTCTTTCCAACTCCCCTGCCATGGACAGGGACATCTTTTACTTGATCACGTTTCTCAGAGCCCCATCCAACAGGCCTTGAGCACTTCCAGGGATGGGGCATCCATAGCTTCTCTAAACAACCTCTTCCAGTGCCTTATCACCTTCACAGTACAGATTTTCTTCCTAGTATCTAGTCTTAAGCTTGCCCTTTTTGGTTTAAAGCCATTCCATCTGGTAATATCACGACATGCTGTTGAGAAAAGTCCCTCTCCAGCTCTCTTGTAGGCCCTTTTTACATACTGGAAGGTGCTATGAGATCCATCCCAGAGCCTTCTCTCTAGACAGAACAACCCCAACTCTCTCAGTCTGTCCTCTCAGAAGAGGTGCTCCAGCCCTCTGATCATCTTTGGGCCTCCTCAGGACTCCCTCCATGTCCTTCCTGTGCTGTAACCCCAGAGCTGATGCAGCACTGCAGGTGGGGTCTCAGCAGAGCAGAGCAGAGGGGCAGAATCCCCTCCCTGGCCCTGCTGCCCACACTGCTCTGGATGCAGCCCAGGACACGTGTGGCTCTCTGGGCTGGGAGTGCCCATGGCTGGGTCATGTCCAGCCTCTCAGCCACCAGCACCCCCAACCCTTCCAGGCAGGGCTGCTGTGAGTGACTTCTCCCAGTCTGTAATCATGTCTGGGATTCCCGACCCAGATGCAGCACCTTGTACTTGCAGTTGTTGAGTTTTCATGAGATCTGCATGGGCCCACTGTACAAATTTGTCCATGTGCCTCTGGATGGCATCCTGTCCTGTAGTGTCAACTGCACTGCTCAGCTTTGTCTCATCTGCAAACTCCCTGACAATGTTCTCCATTCAGGGCATTCAGAGAATTCAGTGTTTGGGGTGTTTTGGTTTTGGGGTTTTTGTTTGTTTGTTTGTTTGTTTGTTTGTTTTCTGGTTTTGATTTTTGTGTGTGTGGTTTTGTTTTTGTTTGTTTGTTTGTTTTGGTTGGGTTTTTTTGTTGTTGTTTTTTGGGGGGGTTGGGTTTGTTTTCTGTTTGGTTTGTTGTTGTTGTTGGGATTTTTTTGTTGTTTTTTCCCTCCTCCTTTTTATTGTTTTGTTTGTTTTGTCTTGAGTTTTCTTGTTCTTGTGGGGGGGGGTTATTTTGTCTTATTGGTTGGTTTAGTTTAGTTTTGGTTTGGGGTTTTTTCATAAATGTTATGTAGAAAGAAAGCTTGAGAACCAAAGAGGAATTGAGTATTTAAAACACTTTTATGAAACAGTTATATGCTTGATGCCACTTTGTTAGCAGAGACAACTAACTCTAGATTTTTTTAACAGTTTTCATGTTTGTTTTTGATCTTGCAGAGCCCTTTGATGGGACAAATACTGCTAGAGCTGTACATGAGAAACAGAAGTTTGATATGATCAGAGGAGAACTTACACAGGTAAAAAGTAATCTCATGTAATTTTTCTGGTCACTTTGTCAAGATAATTTTACTATCTTGAAAATGCTAGTCATTAAACCTGCCTATTTCTAGTGTTTTACAGTTTGTACTATAAATAGTAAAAATGCATGTTTTTAAAAATATGTGGAAAATCATTTAAGAGTATTCTTTAATGTCTGCCATTAAACTTCAGGTTTACACTGAAATGGGTACTCAAACTAGTAAAAACCCTCTCTCTAAGATTTTCTTGTGTGTGTAAAATTCTAACAGTGGTTAAGAGCTTTAAAGTTACAACTTTATTTTCATTCATTATTTATTCCTACAGGAATTTGAGGAGTAATACATAATATTTTATACTTCTTACTATCCCTTTTTTTAATAAATGTCACCACCAAAATAACGGGGTTTTCTGATTTTTGATAACTTACTTAGATGGGTACTTTTCTTTAGGGACACCACACTCATAATTTTAGAACATGAGTAATTCAAACATGAACTTTCACCATCCCAGTCAGGGGAGGAAAGGACACTTTGAAACAAGGGAAAATTAAGCCTTTGGTTAAGCATTTTTCTGAAAATTTTTGGTATCAACTATCTTTTATGCTTCTTTCCTATCATAGGCATTGCATAGGTATTGCAACTGAAATTCTACGTTTCTGAGATCTCTATTTTTTTTGTAGTTATGACTAGGGATTAGTAGATAGTTCTTGATACTGACTTCCAGCTTTAACTAGTTAAGACTCCCCTGTTAGGCTGTCCTTGGAGGTTCATGTTTACTCCAGTTATTGACGTCTTCAAGTACCTTGAAGGCTTCTTCAGCAAAACATAATTTAAGGCCAGATAATTGTAATAGAGCAAATGCTAAAAGAGACACCTTAGTCATTTTCTTTGTAATTCTATTCAGAAATGTTAAGTTTTCTTTTATTTAACCATGTTAGCATACAAAGTACTGAATCATTCATGTACTGGTACATAAAATAATTGAGTTTTGCCAGTCTGCTAAAGTCACATCACAAAGTGGTTTGGGCTCTAGTGGTACTCTGAAATCAGGGTGAAATTCTCTTTTCAGAGTTTTCAGTTAACAAAATTTGTTTCAAACCTCTGTGGTTTTCTGAAAAATGGAAAAGCAGATGTTTGATCCTAGCTGTCTGAAAAATGTCCTTTTTACCAGATACCATAAGAATGACAGTTCCTCTAAAAGTGCAAGTAATTTTTAATATCCTGCACTATTTTTTTAAAAAGCTTAAGCAATCTGTTTTGTCCTTGAGAGAATTGTTGTTCTTGTGATTTTCATTACACACTGGAGTGTAAATGACTTCTATATAAACACAGGAGGGTCATTGCAGTTCTTTGCAGGCTCACGGCTTAGCAGATGTCCTGAAACTCACACTAGAACACAGAAGAAAGTTGAAATAACCTATTTCAGAGACACATCTGAGTTCTGGAAATGACAGTGCATACCATCATTTATTGGTGACTTTAACATGTGTGAATTTGAGACAATTATTTTGCAGTTAGAGTACCAATGTAATGCCTAAATATTGTTAACATCTCTGTCTCCAAAAGTCCAGTCTGTTCTTGAAAGGCTTCACCTTCCTCATTAGTTCATTGCATTTTGTGTACTTTTTGGATTTTGCTTCCCTTAAAAAATCCCAAAAACAAATGAACAAAAAATACCTCAACCTACAAATTTTCTTTTCAAAAAGGTGAAAAAAATCAACCTTAATTTTGTGGCAATGTGATGCTTAATGCTTATAATGGTATTTAAGTTTTAATGGCAAATATTATATAGTCTTTTAAAAAACCTTGTGGTTTTTTTCCTCAGGCTTGGCGGTTATTACGAGACAAGAAAGACCTGAACTGTATATTGCCTTTAAAAGCAGTCAAACAGAAAAGATAACTAGCTTCTTTCATTTTCCCTTTTTTTGGATCCTGCTGAAATAAAGAACAGTGTCAAAATCAGGAGGCACTCACTCCATGGTTTTTATGACCTGTTTTTCTCTGTAAACTTTTGTTAAGGAAATGTTTATAAAGATGTGGCATATTTTATTATCAGTATTTGTTAATACAGCTGTTCAAGATACGCTTTCTGAAAATGCTTGCATTGTTGACTTCTAGAAGAAACTCACAGCAAACAAGAAGAATACATCTATTTTAAGGAAAGTATGGGGATATACTGACTTTTTTCTTGTGTGATCTGTGTAACCATTATTTCAGTCAGATTTAACCATGAAAGATAGACATTCAAAGTTAACCATGTGCAGATCTGACTACATCCTTAAGGCACTGTGCACTACCAACTTCTTGATGAACAGTCAGTGCTTTACATCTGCACTTCTGCTCAACTTAGCACTTTCCAGTTTTATTTCACTTTTACTTGGAATAACAAGCAACTCTTTATGAAAATGTAGATTATGATTGTTTGTACTCTGAATATCAAGAACTATAATCTAAACCAAAATTTTCAAGCAACAGTTGTACTATCAAGAAGTTGAAGTAAAAAAGTTCAATTCAATGCACATAAATGCTTCACATTCACACAGAGTAGGAAGGAAAATTTTTAGTGCTTCCTTTTACGTATTTGAAGTAATCGTGGTGCCTCTTGTAGAGAAAAAGACCAAAATCAAAACACCTCACATCAGTGCTAAAATAAGCTGGGCTTCTCATCTGATTTTGTGTAAATGTTTGTGAATTGATCAGCCACTGTAAATTGAATCTAAGTAATTTTGAAAATTAGAGGTCTTCCAAAAAAATTGCAAACTTTCTCTTAGACCTATAGCACAATTTGTGTCTCTCATATAATTGTTATTGAAGACCAATTAATTTTTAAGGTTGTATTTACCACTAAAGTTGAATTCGTACTTCCATTTTTTAAGTTTAATATTTAATATGGTATCCAGTGAAATAAAGTTTATATATGGAAGATACAGGTTATTTTTCCAATTTATGTTATTTTGTACTGCATATTTAAAATTTTTCCTATAATTAAGTAGAACAGGAAATGCCCCATGGGGAAAGGCCTATGTTGGAATTCATCAGGATCTATCATGGCTATTCTGCAGTACATCTTGAATAGGCAAAAGTTTGGTTTATTACTTTCTCCAACAAGATTGTGAAAACTCTTCTAACGTAGAATAACAAGCATTATGTCTTCTTGTGCAAACTTTTAAGTTCTAGTTTATTTAGAAGTTCTAAGTACTGTAAACTATATGCCTGATGTGAGATTATTTCCTACACACTTTGTCATGGTCTAGTCTATGTAGAATTTTGTCTTTTTTCTGCAATTGACTTTTCTTCTCAATTTTAACTGTCTTTCAGTTTGAATATGACTCTTGCAGTCCACTGAAATGTTCTTCCTCCTTGCATATGTTCACCCTCACTGCCCTTTTTCTATAGGATGGTAGACTTGAGTGTCAGTGAAAGATTCACTTTGATTCAATTTATGTAAAATTGAAGCACAGGATTTTAGGACAGGATGATGTCTGGATTCAAAGGTGCTCTACAAGCTCTATGTAGATTCTGGGAAAAGAGAATGTTGGCTATATCTTTGTCTAGAAAATTTAAAACTTTCCCAACCTAGGATAAATATGAAGGGACATAAATGTTTAAAGTTTGTTAAATATATTTATAAGTGAGCTGAATATGAGAAACAAAACTTTAAAAAAGGCATAAAAATGTTTTATGAGTTTGTATTGCATCACCTAATGTGTCAACGTTTCTTACACCTTAAATTAATGCTTCATGTTTAATTTAATTCCTAACTGTTTTTAAAAGGTTAGTTTAAAATGTTGTGGTATGTCTGAGCTAGTCTATAAAAAGTGCCCTACCAATTAAGTGGTATTTTTAATACAAGTTAAGGTCTGTAACCACAACAGTCTGTGTCTTTCAAAAGAATCCTTTTGTATTTTTTTCTCAAGTTTATGTCCTTCTGATAAACCATGTGTATAACCAGAAAATCTAGATGGTAGTTTTCCCCAATTTTTTTGGAACAGACCTCTTGATAGCATATTTGTTAAATAGTGGGCTGCAACTTCTGTCAGAAAATTTCAGATGTAATACCACAAAGTGAGTGGCTTGGGGAGGGTGGGTAGGAGCTGGACTTTAACTTTGGATTCAGGTCTGTATAGTCCGAAGTTGTTTGAGGTTTAATGACCTGTGTTTTCATCTACTCTGGGCAAGTATTCAGAGTAAAAAATTCACTAATGGCTACCATAAATTTTAGTGTTAGGGTAAAATTTTCAACTTTTCCTCACTTTAAAAATAAAAACTTTTACCTTCTTATCCCTTGGCATGCATTCTAGCAGGAATAGTTTTTTCTGAGAGGTCTTTGGTAAAAGATATTTTTCACAACTGATCAAGATGTCAGTGTGTGTGCAAGATGCTGTCTTCTTTGGAATTTGTTATTGCCTTGAAATAAAACTGCTTTAGTTCAGCGCTTTTATTTATTTAATTATTTTAAATATTATTCTTGACTACTCTTTTCAGCATTGGGTTTTCTTGTCTGTTCTCACCTCATGTGTCAGAAACCACTAGTGTCTTCTCTAGGATTTTAAGAACTCTCTTTAGTCCTTCAGGACTAAATTAACAGGCTCAGAGGTGCACAGTAGGACCAAAGGTTGGCATGAACTTCATATTTGGTGACAGTAATGCAGAACTGGCATAGGCTATGCACTGTGAAACTTAAAGTTTCTCTTCTAGCTCTTGCTCCCACTTGTCCTGAAATGTGAATGTGTAAGTGAACTCTCAGTACCTTTAGGTGTGTTGACAGTATAAGGTGTTACTTTTTAAAAATCCCTCACAAAGAAATCAATATAAATCAATTTTTAAGACTCACACTGCAGGGTGACATGGTCATTTGGGAGAAACGGGCAGTGATGATAAAAGGATGTAAGATGATTTGTATAAAACCTGAAGTTAGCATTTGTGAATACATTATATTTGTGAATCCCAAACATTTATTTGTAACTAGTGCTTTAGTTGAACTTGTGTTACTGGACTTAAGTCACAGTATATTTGATGTTAAATTTAAGTCCATCAGAGAATGTCACTCTTGATTTATTGTACTGTACTTGCTACAGGTTGTCCTGTGTTTTGTGGTTTGTGGGGTTTTTTTGCCTTGTTCTTTGTAATCCTTGTGTTTTCAGATATAAATATTTCCATTGATTTTTCTGAGTATGATGCTTGTCTGAAGAGCATGAAAGAATATGTGATTTTGGTCCATTTACAGGTCAAATTCATTTGTGAGAAGTACAGATGGAAATAAGTTGAAGGGTTTCTGGTAAAAGAGTACTTGCCTTTCTCTTGCTGTGCTGAAGACTGAATCAAAACTTGTGCAATGTATGTATGTTTCATCTGTAAGCAATTCTAGAAGACTTGTAAAGCTCTTGACTTCCACATGAAATTTAAGGAAGAGTATTTCATATTCTTTACATTTTGCTGTGTACACTGTCTATGCTTATGATGAAATGTAGAGTTTAATATAGTTTAATATCTGTTTCAAATACACTTTTGAAAAAATTACATTGTCACCTTGTAAATTGTGTATGTCACTGCATGGGTCAAGAGAGCAGAAAGACCTGTACATACTATTTTAGAATATCAGCAGAATTTTTATTTTGGGTGCAGGGATAGCTTGTAGTCAGAAGTACATGGCTGGGTGTTTTTATACTTACAGCACTCTTAAGGAAGAGTTTGCTGATTGATTTATAACCAAATATTTATTTGAAGAACAATTAAAAAAAAAGCTGAGGGCATTGGAGTTATAGGGTGCAAACAGTTCTTTATACTTGAGATATCTTGGAAGTTCTTTACTTAGAATCAGGGGTTATCAGGGGTGTAGTGCTTTTCCTCCTCTTCTAAAATGTTTTTTTTTAATAAAGTCATTATGTTGACTAATACAGATTGGAAATATTTCTTTTTTGTGTGTGAAAAACACTGCATTTTGTGTAAAATGCAGAATAAGAAAGTATAAATGTGGCTTAACCTAAACTCTGCATGGTAGTATAGTTTTGTCTTTGCTTTATAATTGGTTCAAGTCCGCTCAAATAGGAAGTTTTAAATGTCCTGTGATTTAACACACCGATAAATTAAGGGTTTAAATACATTCCTTTTGCATGGTTTAATACCACCATGCAAAATATCAGTGCATCTGATATCTCTTCCAGTACAGTATTAATAATTAAATGTGTTTGTCAGCGGCTCATCCGCTAGTTATTGTATTTGACCTTTCCAGTTCAAGCCTCAGGCACTCTGGGTGTGCTCAAGGGCAGAACTTGGGAAATATACCTTCTCTTGGAGCCACAGATAAACTCTCTTTCTGCTTCATCTGTACCATCCACCCCGAATTTGCTAGAGGTGACTGGAGAAGGTCTGCTTGGTCCCCTTCCCCCCTGCTGCCGCCTGACTGCTCTGTCTGGTGTACAAGCAACTCTGTGGCAGTGGCAGCAGGTGAAGGGGGAGAGCAGCTGGAGAGATGGCCGCGGGGCCACGTGTCCTGGCACTGGGTTGGTGCTAGGAGACAGGGTAGGAACAGCAGCAACTCTGCGCTGTAACTTTGCTGCCTTCTATTTAAAGACTGCCCTGAGTCAGGAGAAGTGAGTGCTACTGGGGATGACAGTTGCTTCAGGCAGCCCTGGGGAGGACAGGGTTGGGGGTAAACATCACTGGCAAGGGCCTGAGCAGGGAAGGGAATGGAGGGCTCCCATGGCGCTGAGTGTGACAGGGCATCTGAGACTTCGTCCTTCATAGGAGATGAAGAAGAAGAGGAAGAAGAGGAGGAGGAGGAGGAGGAGGAGGAGGAGGAGGAGGAGGAGGCCATGGACCCAGAGGAAGCAGAGGAGCTGACTAATAGGTATGTCTCCATAGGGACTCAGCCCCAGAGGGAGCTGGCAGCTCTACCCCAAAGCATCATCCCCCAGGAGATGGCAGGATTGGAGTCCCATACTGGTTTATTGGCTTTTCCCCCTTCCCTTACCCAATTGCTGTAGATAAAAAAATGGGGGAGTAGAGGACTGTAATATTTTCTTCAGATGAGTATGACTGTAATTAAATTTTGTGTGGTAAGCGCCTATCCCAAGTTCCCTGAAAGCTTTTCTATTTAAAGATCCTCTGATGTGCCAGCTCAAGTGGCATCTCCCTCCACTCCTCCCTTTCTGGCTGACTCTTTGTCAAATATGGATCTTAAATGCTTTGCAGATTTGCTTGTCAGGGAGAAAATTCTCAAAGATTATAATGGTGCATTAAAATTGGTTCCTTTTTATGCCCTTTTACTCCTTCCCACTTGTCCCTCCCTCTTCAGTTTCTTCTTTCCTTGAAAAGGAAAAATGTCTTGTGCATGTCTCCTATTGCTGGTCTTGATTTGTAAGGCTGATTTTTGTGGAATGGGAAATATTCTATCCCTTTGATCTTTAATTTTTTTCTCTTAGCATTTTTGTTTTCTTAGTAAGTCTTCCACAGTAACAGTTTATTGTCCTACTATTGCTCTCCTACCATTAGGAATGTAATGAGCAAGGCTGTGGCCCAGTGCCCTGCCCAATGGTCCTGTGCAGGATGCAGAGGCGTCTGCAACCTGGTCCAATCAGACGGACTCTGGCTGTGCCAGCACAATTGGTTTCATAAAGAGACCACAAGGCCTGAGAGTCCTCCGACACATACCAAGCCTCAAGATTTCTTCCTTGTCTTGAGGAGACCCCATCAGTTTTAAGTGGATACAGTAGAAGAACCTAAGATGTTAATGTTAGCTTGAGTTTTTCCAGAAACCCATTTTTTAAGAAACATGTCATACAGTTCCTAATACCTCTGTGCTTTGAAGCTATCTGCATTTACCATCACTCTGTATGAATTACAGTTCAAAGTGCTTTCTGACATTGCTGATGGACACTGGAGAAAAAAGATGGCAGTGGGGAGCTCTCTGCAGCCTAACCCACCCAAAGTGCTGCAAAAACAAAAGCCAGATGGGGAAATGTATCGTAGAACTGTAGGAAAACCTTCCTGTACAGTAAATAAAGAGCTAGTTTTCCACAATGAGGGGACACCCTGGTGTGTAATGCTGCTTTATTCTCAAGGGAGTTGTTGGCTTTTCAGTCCTGTACTGGCAGAGAGAGGGATTACATGCCAATAAAACACTGCTTGCCCGTGGCTGTATCCCTGCAAGAAAACCAGCAGAAGTCCATGGAGTGGAGCTGCTCACTGCACACAGTTAAGCCATGATTTAGATAGATAATTTTTAATAGACTCTCAAATTAAATAGCTAATAATAAAACTGAAATTGTAAACACAAGTAGGAATTACTAAAAAGGTAGTGAAATCTATGTAGCCTTACAGTTATTTACTACTTGTGCTGAGAGGATGACTTTTCATGAGTGCCTATTAGCAGCTCCTCACAGATGGGTCTTGCTTCTGGCTGGCAACCTCTGCAATGCAAACTTGGGCATTGCATCTCAGCACTTACTTAAATAACAGCAAACATTCCCTTTAGCTCCCAGTTATATTAAACAAGCAGAGTTTTTCTCTGTCCTTAACTGTCTTACTGATAAACAGATCATAGTCTACCAGAGAGGTTTTTAACGGCTATGCTAAGTGGTAACTGAGCATATTTAACTTAGTTAGTTTAATTAGGTTAAAGGAGATATAAAATTTTGGGTTCGGCACAAACGTGGTGACTGCAGCAAGCCCTCGGCCATATCTTGGAAAAGTTAAATAAAACTCTTTAATTGCTTAGATGTTGTTACAAATGTCAGCAGGGTTGTTGAGCTTCAGGCCTCTTTCTGTAGTCAGTGCCTGGGCAGAGCTCCTGGCAAGATAAGACTGGTTGAGCCCCTGGGACATACTTACTCAATCTGTGAGCTAATTATTTATTGACAAACAGGTTTTCAAGCCCCCACTGCAGAACAGATTTTTTTGAGTGCATGGGCTTTGAAAACATAGCTTAGAGGAGATGTAACTAATATGCAAACTTGGCTTAAGGCAGCTTGTCCTGGACCCTGCTGCCATCAATTTATTTTTACCAACCCCAAGTTCTCTGTTGCTTCTGCTTTCCTCCTTTGAATGCAGTTGAACAGCACCTGCTTGTGCAAGTCAGCTTTCCTGCTGACTCCTATTTCTGCCTTTCAAGCACGTTAAATAGCCTCATACCTAATTTGTATGAGAATCATGCAGCAAGATGAGTGCCCCAAGCTCAGGAAGTGCCTCTGTGAAAGAAGCAGAAGAGCCCTGGTGTTCTTCTGAGACACCAAGCCCTGAGCTCTGACCAAACCATTCTGCTTCCGCACTGTGCAGCAGCTGCAGCAAATAAAATCCCAAAAGCTGCAGCAGAAATGATGACTTGTCTCAAAATTACAAGGCACACATGGGAAAGGCAGAAGAGTTTGGATTTCATGTCTTTATTACCCTTACTAATGTAATGTTTAAACAATTTGGTTTCCTAGCACATTTTTTTATATAAGTAATGAGACTAACATGCAGCAACAGAACCTATTAAAAAGGTGGGATAAGGGTTTCATAACCTTGTCAGCACAAAAACGCCGCTAATCTGTATAGCATCTGTACAATATTTTCTTGCTCTTGGGCATTTTACTATCTAGGATAGATTATCGCGGTAGATGACTTATGTTTCTAGCTCCATGTATGCAATTAATCATCTAAATAGGGGAAATACTTTCTGTGTTAAGGCAAGCATGAGTAGGAAGTTAGCGGGTTTTAGTTTTTGCATTGGTAATGGTGAAAATTAAGTCTAACTAAAGTAAAATTATTTACTGTTTAACTGGTTTACATAACCACTGGAATGTCTGTGTCTCTAACAAATGTGTGATGGGTGAGCTGTTCTGACACAGTTCTGTCTTTCAGACCATTCTCAGCTAGTTTCCTTCAACAGTGGGAAGGTCTCTGTATATGTCTGTGCGCAGGTTTTACATAAAAATTACTCTGCAGCTAATTTAAGTGTTTTCAGACAGCTTGTTTGCCTGGAATAGGTAAATAGCATTTTATCTGCTTGTTTAGTGTTTACCTATAACCAGTAGATGGGGAGAAAAATGGAAAGTCCTTAAGATGTGGAAGTGGTTGAGTTTGTTTGTTTGTTTTATTAATGAAGCAGGCCTTCCCCAAGATCAGAGGTGTGTAAGATTTAGAGACAAGTGTCATTTATAATGATTGATGAAAATGAATATAACGGGAAGCACAATGGATAAGGCGTCTTCCTGTCATGTGGGGGATGCTGCAGCATCTAGAGAGCAAAAGACTGGAATGATAGCAAATGGATGGTGAGAAGCCAAGGGTGGAGAGTACTGTGGATTTGTCTTCCGAAAATAAAAGTTACCATACCCTACCCAAAGCAGAGAAAGACATGGGGAAAACGTGTGTGATTTTAGATGCCTCTAGATGAGGCAGTGCCTGATGTGGGCTAGGGTGGAAGAAGCTGGCATGGCTGTTCTTCTGCTACCTGCAGCAAGAGCATTAGCAGGGAATGTGAGAGAGGTAGGAAGCAGAGTTGTGCAGGCCATTTCAAGCACATCACAGCAGAGGCTTGAGCAAAAGGTAACTGAGCAGCTAAATGGGGCAGAAGTCTGAGGTGGGGGCATTGCAGAGGGGAGGGGTGCAGCCAGCCCCCACTTGCTTCTGCAGCTGGGCGCTCCATGTTTTGTTTCTCTTCAGCTTTTTGAGTAAAACTGAGTCCTTAATAAAGGCCTATGTTGCGTAGGGCTCTCAGACTCAAGAAGTTCCCCACTGGGTCTCAACAGAGGGATTACATAACTGTGTAAAGGAAGTGTCCCACCCAGACTGAAGTGTTTGGTACGTGTGTTCCCTCTACAACATGGTGGAGAATCCAGAATGCAGGAACATGGCAGACCTCTGGGCATGGAGGCGCTGTGGGTTTCTCAAGCAGCATCTGATCCTGCAAATAGCAATGCCACTAGGACATGCCATGACCTAAGGTCTGGAAAACAGACTAGGACTATAGCAGGCTGTGTTCCTTCATAAGAGATGGAACAAAACCTGTGAGACAAGCCCAGACCCTGGCTCCCAGCTACTCATCATAAACCCCAGCTTTGTAGCTGGGCAAGCAGCTGTCTTACTGTTTATAGATTGTAGTTCCTTTGAATTTCGAGAGATGCATGAGCCACTCCATTGCCAGACAAGGCATCATTAATTGAAAGAAGTCAAAAGTGGAAGGCTGGGTTTTAAATTATGTCTTTCTGTAGCTCCCAGTTCTCTTAGCCTGAAGAAGATGGATGAGCTGTAGCCCTGGGAAATGCAGAACAATAGGCAGAGACCTTGCTGAGCATACTGATTGCTGTAGGGGGAAAGGAGCACCATGATAAAGGCAGAAACTACAGATATGTACAGAATAAAAACACAAGCATAGAGAAGCGTTTCCTTCAATTGGGAAGACAAGCTGGCAATACCAATTTCCACCACTCCTGCACTGTGCCTGAAGTAGGAGCTTTCAGAAAATGAGATCTTGTCAGTGCAGATTACAGACATAGGTTGACATCTTGGTCATTTAATCTGTATTGTTTTCAGCTTGTGAGGAATTATGCAGCAAACAGCTACACATTTTTATTATATCAGTGGCAAGGTCTAATATGAAGAGGATAAAGAGAGGCTAGGGAGAATTTTAGAAAGCTGATAGGCTGGCTACATGTATATCTCATAGTAGTGGTGTGCACAGGTGGATAGACCCCACCCACTGTGTGAACACAACCACTCCAGCAGCTGGGGAGGTGAAAACTCTTCCCTCATATGATTCATAAAGGAACATCTGTGGAGCCTGCCAGGCTGGACTAGAAACCTGAAATCCTAGTGGACACAGCACAGAAGTCATAGTGAGAAGCAGAGAGCTAAGAGAAGGAGGAGGCAGGAAGAAAATTCTGGGTTTGAGCTATTAAGTCAGGAGGCACAAAACTGGTTGTCAGTGTCTCCAAGACTAAGAAAAGATTGAAGTCAATGTCCTAGCAATGAAATAACATGCTGATAATATAAGTGCCAACAGGAATGGGCATGAAATGTCTACATGGAAAAAAGACAGCCCTGGCTTTTGCCCTGGATGTCAGTGGCTTTGTATCTACATTTACGAGCTGAAACATTGCAAACATCTTTTTTCCAGTGGCAAACACTTCCTCTGACTAGAGAGGGGTCTTTCAGCTACTACTGTGCAGCTTGTAAACAGTACACAAAAGGGCAGCATTTGGAAGTGCATTGGAAGTAAATGTTTGAGTTCCATGTGTCTCATTCTGGTCCTAAAAGTGTATCTCCTCACACTGTAGAGGAATATGAACTGTGACAAGTCTGTGACCATGAAAATGAGATAATGATGTATATAATTAGAGCTTTTTGCTTTTGACAGGGCCAGGGCAGCCCATACTTATTTATTAATATCAGCTCAAGTGGGAGTGCTGCAATGTTCTGTATGAAGGTTTATTTAATTGCACCAAGTAGTGCAGAAAATAGGTTTAAAATATAAGAATTATTTAGAGGTTGAAAAATGTTTAAAAAAAAAGCCACCAAAACTATTCGTCTGTTATTGTGGATGCAAATAACTGAAAGCTTCCTTAGTAGTATTGCTATTGATTTTTTTTTTTTAAATTTATTTAATCTTAGTCCAAGTCAATGCCAAGCCATAGAACTGGCAAAGAAAAAAACTAAGAGAAAAATTGGTATGAATGTATTCTGCTGTACTTCTTTGTCCACCCTGTAAGTTTTCACCTATGGAACTAGCCTTTCTAAAGAGTACTACACCAAGGCAGACAATCAGCTGTACATGCTGGGGCTTAATTCTCTTTGAGGGCTGGGTTTGGGGGGCAGGAGGGGATTGGCTAACAAGCAATTATTTAGTATTGCACTCTCAGACATGCTTTGAATTGCGGGCCTTCCAGTTGTCCTGCCAGTCACCATCTCCAGGCCAGCCCTGTCACCACAACTGGGTTTAAGCTCCATCACTGGAGTTTGATACTGAGTTGTCCCACCACGGGCTGGTCAGGCTACTGTCCCACGGGGTGACTTCAGCTTTCAGTTAGCACTGAGATCAGAGATGATCTGTGCCTCAGTCTGCACAGACCTGAGCATGGACCAGCCCAGCACAGCCCATCTGGCTCTGGAAAGTAAATTCATGGAAAGGTAAGAGTAGCACCACCAGTAGCAGGATTACATGTCTGTTTCTATTAGGTACTGAGGATTTTCACTGAGTGTCCTTTACAAAAAGCTTACAGCCCAGACAGTTTGCTTAATTAAGTAGTTATGACTTTCCACAGGATTTCTTCTCCTTCAAAGACCTCTGCCTTCTGACTGGTGCTCAGCACCCTCTGGCACAGTGCTATCTTCTTCTCAGGGGTGTCCACCTGCCTCTGCAACCTGCAAGTATCTCTGGCACCCATGTGGTGCAGGGCACAGCCTCTAGCAGTTGGTCAGATGGATTCTGCTTTTCTGATCCTTGATCAGTAGCTAGCTTTCTTCACTTTAGCTGAAACGCTTTTCTCTAGTCAGTGGAAAAGTGACCCTTCTGTTCAGTGGAAGCAGGGTGTTGTGTGGCCATAGATGTGCGTTCTTCCATGGGAGTAACAGAGACTTCACTGTTTCTGCTCTATTGAAGGTGACACCTTATCCAGCAGATGCTCTCCCTTTCTTTCCATCAGCTACAAATGTGATTTCCATAAATGAACTACTGTCTACTCAAGAAATATTAGGGTTTAGCTTTGATTCGCTTTGCTGTGCTCATTTTTTTTAAAATATTGCCACCCTAAAACTACTAAACCCTCCACACATTGTGTATTTTAATTGCTTATGCTAATCTTTACACTCTTAATTTGAAGAACTTGGAGAATTTGAAGTTTTCTTTCCTAAAGCTTCTCAGAAAAGCCTTTCTCCAGCCTTTTTACTGTTTTAGCTGAGAGATTTGGTTACAGCATATGATAGTGTATTGATTACGCATCGTAAGATTTAAAACTACCTTTATGAAACATTGTGGTTTCATTTGGGGAGGTGTCAGTATATTTTAATTGTTGAAGGTACTCTAAATTATTTTTAAAGTATCTAGATTGCTTAGAGAATAAAATACATGAGAAGACAGTAACAAACCAGTGGATAGACTACTGCTTTGAGCATTGTATAATCTTTCACACTTGCGCAAAGCAAGTGTGGGTGCTATTAAAACACTGACAGTATCTTTGAAGTGTTTAATGAAAGGTTTAATTTATACTGTGAGATAAACACATGCTGGAGAATAGCCCCAGAATCAGCTCAACCTCACACTGGCAAAACAAGGTCAGATCAAAGACTGTTCTTCCTGCATTGTCAAGATCTTTTAAACACCTCCCCTTCATTGAACTAACCTTGCAACATGCAGTTTTACACAAATTCATCTAAAATATAGTTGTGAGATGAAATATGACTTGTCTTATGCTTGTACTTCAAAATCTATGCTTATGCAGTATTTTTACAACTTTGAAAGCCATTTTTATTTTAATTAATAAATTCAGCTTTTTTGCTCCAATAATTTAATTTGTTGTGTGTTTTTACATCTTTCTTTTGTTATTTGTTCTTTTGTTTGTAGTTTAAAAGATCTTATCCAAAGTGAAGATGTGAAACCCAAGCTGCAGTACATCATGACTAACCCTTCCTTTTCTATGGTAACATGCCAAAGTGAAGACAGTGGAATAACCTGGGAAACCAACTCAAGCAGATGTTCTACTCCCTGGACCTCAGAAACTAGTACAGCTTCTGATCTTTACAGTATGGAAAGTTCACCAGTGGGTTCTCCTCCAGGAAAAGTTATCTTTATTATGGATGAAGGCAAGATCATTCGGAAGAGGACACGCAAATCTTCAAATAGAGTGCCAATGGCTACAAGACCAAAGGGAGGCCAATGCAATAAAAAACGTGATTCTTCTGGAATGCAAAGGCAAGAACCAAGAACTGTTCTAGGAGATGTGCAAGACTCCATGTTGAATGTAGAGCAGATGGAAGCACAAGACACAGATGAGGAAACGTTGGACAGCAAAGAAGATCAAGAGAATATCGCAGAAGAGCCTGTAAACCGTGCTCCAATAAGATCCATATTTAGGGAGAGCAGACTGAGAAAAGTTGGTCCAATTCTTGGAGGACCAGTACAAGCTAGAATCCAGCTGTTCAACTCAATTTTTGGAGGGACTGGGCCAGCCCCTGAAACACTGGTGAAAAACAGAATCCGGAGAAGCAGCTCAGCTTCAGGAGATTCTGAAAAGTTTCTTGAAACATCAGTAAAAGAAAGATTGCAGAAGTTCAGTTCACTCTCCACACATCCAAAACATTTCCAGGGAGCAAGAAGTAAAATTCTTGAAACACCTTCAGAGAGAAGAAGGAAGCAAAGACAACAACTCACAGAACAAGCAAATCAAAGCTTTTCTTCACCAACATCACCTCTTGGAAAACAGCTTACTAAGAAAAATGATGTTTCATCTGAAAATTTTGAACCTTATAAAATGAAAGAATCAACTCTTCAATATGAAGAAAGAAAAGAGAGGCAACCTCTTTTAGAGACTCCAAATCAGGTTTCAGGACATTTACTGAAGAATGAAGCCAAGGAGCAGCAAAGTCATTCAGCAATGGCCAGAACATCAATAACACAGTCAACAACCTCCACACCACTCAAGTCTGACAAGAAACAAGCGCTGCTTCCCTCAGCCGAAAATGCAAACAAGAAGCCAGACCAGTCCCTGCTGACAGCATCAGATCATCTGGATGAAGTGAAGAAGCAGGAAGTTCAGCCTAATTCTGCACCACAGTCTGTTTCAGCAGATTTTGTTAGTGAATTAGATAGACCAAGTTCCCAGCATATTTTGCCTACAGAATCTATGTCAGAACATCCTGAGAGGGATACAGAGAAGTCTTACTTACCTGATGTTCCATCAGCTAAACCAAAATATTCCACTTCAACTGAAATAAGACAGGAAGATATTACTTCTCAGTTATCAGAAGCTGCACAGTCTGAGTCTGAACATGTGCTTTTACCATATTCTGGAAATGAAACAGAAAAGCAAGAAACTGAGTGCCCATCATCAACTGCACTGTCAGAGTCAGCAACTTCAGGTCTAATGTATTCAGCTGAAAGAGAAGAGGGTCAAAAGACCCCATCTTCAAAAACTCAAAATGTTCATTTGGCGAACCAAGCAAAATCTGAACAAGACTTTTCACTTCAGGAAACAGAGAAGCAAGGAATTAAATTAAAACCAATTCCTGAAAAGACAGAATCCAAATATTTTGGCATTTCATATCCTGTTCACACAGAAACAGAAGAAACACAGAAAACTTCAGCTATAAATAAAACAGTAGATTTTGATCACTCTGATTTTTCCATTGAAGAAAACAAACAAGCTGAAGAAGAAAACAAACAGACTGAAGGTAGGCAAATGGAGATGGAGCATCCAGACTTCTCATATTCCACCGAAGAAACTGAAGAATCAGAGACAACACAGATGGAGACAGAGCATCTGGACTTCTCTTCTTCCAAGGAAGAAAGAGAGGAATTGAAGGGTGAACAGATGGAGATGGAGCATCCAGACTTCTCTTTTTCCAGGGAAGAAATAGAGGAATCAGGAAGTGCACAGCTAGAGACAGAACTTCCAGATTTTCCATATTCCAAGGAAGAAACAGAGGGATCAGAGAGTGCAATACCAGATACAGACTACCCAGAACTGCTTTTTTCCACAAAAGAAACAGAAAAATCAGGGACATCCCAACTGGAGACAGGACAACCAGAGTTTTCTTCCAAGGAAGAAACAAAAGAACCAGAGAGTGTGCAGCTGGAGATGGAGCATCCAGACTTTTTTTTTTCCAGGGAAGAAATGGAAGAATCAGACAGCACACAGCTGGAGGCAGAGGTCTCCAGCTATGATAGATCTGAAGATCTATCATATTCTAGAGAAAAAATGGTGGAATCAGAGAGTGCACAGCTGGAGATGGGTCATCCAGACTCTTCTTTAACCAAGAAAGTAGTCAAGGAAATGCAAAGTGCACAGCTGGAAAATGAACATCAGGTTTTGCTTTCCAGGGAAGAAACAGAAGACCAAGCATTCAGTCCTTTTGAACTGCAACAGTCTTATTCCCCTGAAAAAGAAAAACAAGAAGAAAAAGAAGAGCTTGCACAAGTACATTCAGATTTATCATGTTTGAGGGAGGAAGCAGAGGAAGAAAACACTGCAGAACTCCAGTTGGTACATCCAGATAGATTTGATTCCACTGGAAGGGCTGAGATACAACAAACTGGGTATCTGGAAACAGCATTTTCTGATTTACCGTATCCCATTAACAAAACAAAGGAGAAAAAACTGTCACAAACTGACAAAGGAAAACAGCCACAGCCTGTACAGCAAGATTCACAGTCTGAAGGTAAGCTGGATTCCTGTGCCACAGCAGTGCAAGAAGAAATTACTCAACTGCAGTCAGAGCATCCAGTTTGGCCACATTCTACCAGAAAAGAACAGGAAAATAAAACTTCACAGCTGAAGGTGAAACAGCCACAGACAACATCTTCTACTGGCAAAACAGAACATCAAAAATTGCAACCAAAGCTGGAACAAACTGATCCGCTGTATTCCCAGGGAGAGGCAGTACAAGAAGCTGTACAGAGAAACTTAGAAGGTCCAGAGCCATCATGTTTCATTAGTGAAGCAGAGCAACATGAAAATGTACAAGTAGTTTCAGAAAAGAGGGATTTCTCATTTATCTCTGGAGAAGAGACACAAGGAGTGGAGTCCAGAACTTTGTCGTCACGACTGATTGACAGAGCAAAGCCCTGGGAAACAACACAAATGGACCAGGAGCAGTCTTTTCCTTCCTGTTCCACTACTGGTACTCAGCAACAGGAAACACCACCACTGAATGTGCCCCAGCTGGATGTTTCACGGTCCTTTGGCAGAATGGAACAAGATACAGTACAAAGAGAGGTGAAACAGCAGGAAACAGACCAACAAGAAGCTGTGCAAATGGAAACAGAGTATTCAGGTATTTCAGAAAGCCTGGGTAAAGAGGAGCCACAGGTCATAGACCAAGTTAATTTGGCACAGCAAGAAATAGCTCAACCAGGGTTAGTGCATCCATCTTTGCCATATTCGTTCAGTAAACAAATGCAAGAAGAAATGCAAACAGAGCCAGCATATCCAGAAAAAAACTTTTATGTAAGTACAGAAACAGAGAAGGAAATTGTACAACACAAATCACAGCAACAAGAAATGGTACATCCAGAGCTGGAGCAAACATTTTTGCCTTCTTCCAGTGAAAAAGAAGCTCCACTGGAAATGGAAGTAACTTCAGAATATCCAGATTTGCCATATTCCTCTCACGAGCAAGAAAAATTATTGAAAAACCCAAACTTACCATTCCATTTGAAGCAACAAGAAATGGAACCAGTAATGATGGAACATCCAGATGTTTCATGGGACAGTGGTGAATCAAAACAAGTTGATATTGTGGAGCAGGAGTCAGGACATCTAGAGCTCTCATACGCCATGGGAGAAACTCAGCAAAAATCAGAACATCTGGATTCACAAGGAAGCCTGAGTGAAGCAGCACAAGATGAAAGTATGGAAGTAGAATCTCAATACCCAAATCACTCACGCTCACAACTGGATTCAAAATATTCATATTCCTCCTTTTCCTTTTGTAAAGGCAAAGAACAATCAACTCAAAAGTTTGAGTCTAAACATCAAGAATTGACTAAAATAGGTAAAAAAAGAGCTTCTCCAGCAACTGCACAAATGGAGTCAAAACAAACCAAAATTGCACCATGGGAAATGAAGCATCCTGATTTGTCACATTCCACCGGTGAGACAAGCCAGGAAGAAGTAGCACCATTGGATCAAAAACACAGAAAACTTTCTTCTGGCAGAGAAAAGCAGCAGAAAGCCACAAGGCAGGAGTTAGAGCAAGAAAAGTTAACGCATTCTCCCAATAAAAGGGACACTTCAGAACATGCCCGGGAGGGCTTGGAACAACCAAATGTATCATTTTCCATTCCAGATGATGAAATGATACCACCAGAGCTGGAGCATACTGATGTGATATCTCCTCTGGACAACACAGAGGTACAACAAAGAGTACAAGAAACAGAGCAAACTTATCCCTTTGGACAAATGGAACAGAAAACAGTTCAGCCAGAAGTAGAAATTTCACATTTGTCACGTTCTGTGGGTACAGCAGAGGAAACAGAATTGACAGTACCAGGGCAGGGACATTCTGATTTTCCTTACTCTGTTTTCAAAGTAGGAGAGCTGCAAACATCACAGCTGAAACCTGAACACCCTGGGCTAGCCCATTCCCTCAACAAAGTGCAGGAAACAATCCAGCTGGGATTGGAGAAGCCAGGTGCATTGTATGGTCATGACAAAATGGAGCAAATCCCACCTGCACAGCTGGAGCCAGGCCATGCAAGCTTGGCACCCCTGGCCAGGGAAGTGGGGCAACAAGGGACAGAGCACACAGCTGTGGAATGCTCTAAAGAGGAACAGTCTGTCAGCAGAGCAGAGCATTCACAACCTACAAAGGAGAAACAGAGAGTTCCAGATGCACCATCCCCGAGTGGAAATATGGAGCAAAGAGAAATGTTAAAAGCAGAGCCAAAGCATCCTGATTTACTCCATTCCATTAATGAAGGAAAGCCACAAAGAACTGCACAACCACTGTTAGAAAAAACAGATCTGTCATCTTGGCCTGGCACAACAGAGCAAGGACAAACTGCTGGAGAGGAGAAGCAGAGCTTCTTGCATTCTTTCAAAAAAGAGGCACAAGGCAAGAAAGCACGGACAGAATTGGGACATTTAGAATTATGTCATTCTCTCAGTGAGGCAAACCAAGAAACTTTAAACACAAAATCACACCATTCAGGTTTATCTGCTGGCACATTAGAACACCATGAAATCATACAGCCAGAGGCACAAATAATGGATTTATCATGTTCAATTGGTGAAACACAGCAAACTCAAATTGCTAATGAGGATTTGGAGTGCCTGGATTTATTTCATTCCACTGCCACAGTACAGCAAGAAAAGATTCAATCAGAGCAAGAAAAGACAAATGAGTTTTCATCATCTCTCAAAAAAGCAGAGAAATGGAAAGATGCAGGAATGCAGGCAGAACACCCTGAGCTGCAGTGCTCTAAGGAGAATACAGAAGGACTGCAAAATTCCCAAGCAAACTCAGAATATGCAGATTTGTCATTCTCTGTTGGCACAGCAGAACCTCATAAAACAACTCAGCCAGAGCTGAAAGAAAAGAGTTTGTTGTGTTCATTTGTCAAAACAGAGCCATCATGGGCTGCTCTACCATTGTCTAAACATGCAAATGTCATGGATGCCACAGGCAAAGTACTGCATACGGATTTGTCCTCTTCTGTTAGTGAAGAAAAACGAAGTGCACAGCTGGAGGTCAAACAGGAGAGGAGAAGCTATACATTACACCCAGAAGAAATAGTAAAATTAATATTGGAGCAACCAGTGTTTTCAAGTCCTCCTGGCATGGAAGAGCAACCAAATACATCCACAGTGGACAGGGAGTTCCCAGACTTCTTGTATTCCTCTGGCAAAACACAAAAACAAGACACTGCACAAGCAGGGTTCACTTCTTCAGATGTTTCGTATTCCACAGGAAAATCAGAGCAGTTGCAACCAGAAAAACTGAATTCAAAACATCCAAATTTGTCATACTCTCTTGGCAAAGCAGAGACTCGTGTAATAAAGCCACAAGATTTATTGTATTCCTATGACAAGGCAGATCAACCACAGACTGCCCAGCTGGAGCATCCAGAGAAACCATATTTCACTGGTGAAACAAAGTGGAGGGATGAGGTCCAACCAGAACAGCCACATGTTAGTTTGCAGTCCTCTGATGTTAAAACAGAGCAGCCAGAAACACCTTGTGTAGCACATACCTTTGTCAGGAACGAGGAGCAGGGAACTGTGCAACCAGACTTCAAACAATCAGATTTCTTAAGTCCTGCTTACAAAGCAGAAAAGCGTGAAAGGGCCCCAGTGAGTGCAGGATATTCACAGAAGCAACACAGTGGTGCTTCTTCATCTCAAAGTGCTCAGCTGGAAACTGAACAACAAAATTTATCATTTTCCACTGAGGAAGCAGACAGCCACAAAATTCAACCATATTCATCTCTTACTGAACAAACAGTGCCTGTACCTTCGGATGCTTCACACACTGTCTCTGAAACAAGCTCTGAAGGAAGTCCAAAGTCTTCACCTGTAACTGGAGGCTCACCCCCCAAACATTTAGATACATCTTATTCCAGCTGTAAAACAGAACACTCAGAAACTGCTCTGCATGAGTCAGGGTCCTTTTTTGCAAGAAAAGAAGCAGAGACTACAGAAAGTCTTCTACATTTGCCTGTAGCTGAAAAGTCAGAGGCTGAATGTGAAATTTTACCTGAAGCTGAGAGAGAACAGACTCCACATTACTTTCACACAGCTACACAATTAGAATCTGAACAACTAAATTTATCATATTCTACAGACAAAACAGAAAGTCTAGAAAGTCAGGATTACCTGACTGTACCTTCAAAACTGCAGTGTGAACCTTCAGTTCCATTTTATTCAGCTGATGAAACATGCCAGCAAGAAGTTCCACCTTATTCAAAACCAGTCTCTGAATATTTGATTCCCACACAGTCCCTAGCCAAACAAGAAAATCAAAATATGCTGCCATTTATTACCCAGCCCATACAATCAGAGTGTGAACATGTAGTTCCACCACACAATGGACAACAGTTGCAAAAAATTCAACTCGGCTCACCTGAAACAGCAAGCTTAAAGACAGTGCACTTGGAGAGTGCGTCTCATGTCCAAGACCAAGACAAGCCAGAATCTTCTTTGTTGGACACAATATATTTGTCTCCAGACCAGCTCAGAAGTTCCCCCAAATTCACTACTGAGCAATATGAACAAGAAATGCAACCTGATCTACAGCCAGTGCCAAGGTCAGTGACCACAGAGTCAAAGGTGATTGGTGTAGCAGACCAGCAAGCAGTGTCATCAGAGTCATTTATACCTTTTCATAAATTACCTGGGAAGTCAGAAGTTGAAAAGCCAATATCAGTGGCTCTCACTGATGATGAAGAGAAACAAAATATTCCATCATCTTTATCTGATGTAGCAGACATGCTTGGAAAGCAATCAAACAAAGTTTTAGGCATTTATACTGAAGGAGAGCATATACGTGAAATGCAACAATGTTTTGAAGACCAAAAGCACACAACCTTGGAGCATCTGGGAGTTGTTTCATCAGACCTTGTTCATGAAACTATGACACACAAGACTCAGCATTATTCTGGTGAAGGGAGTAGCCTTTCTTCAGCAGAAATTAGGCCCCTTAGCTCAAGTTCTGAGGAAAAGCAGAACCCAGATATTCCATCTTTTGGGCTGGCTAGCTGGCTGGTAGAAGAGGTGAAAGCTTGCTCAATTAGTCCAAGAGGGGCTGCAGAAGCAGACACACAAGGAATTCAGCTTAATGCAAATGAAGCTTCTGATTTTGGATCAAAGCAATTCCCAGCTGGAAGTTGCACAGAATTTACAGTTCATGGGACTACAGAGACTAAGCGACATACATTTAGAGTTTCTGAATCAGTGTCAAATAAATTTCCTCACAGGAATTCCTCAGACACTAGTCCCAGAACACAAAGGTATGATTTACCATCTGTGGTAGGAGATAAGCAAGGTCCAGATAAACTTCTGGAGCATGAAACTAGTACTTTAAACCCTACAAAAATTGAAGCAATGCAACATTTGGAGGTAGGCAAAATGTCTGAAGTGCCTGAACATTACCTGAGAGGAGAAGAGGAAGAAATGGAACATGCAAATGCTGTAAAAGACAGCCAGCATGCTCTGGAGACTACTGAACAAAAAGATCTATTTAATATCATTTCAGAAGGTTATGAAATACTCAATATTCATGCACCTACACATATTTCTTCTGTTGATCAAGAAGAAAGTAAACATATGCCTGATAAATTAGAATACTTGGAAACAAATCCTTCATTTAGAAGAAAATCAGTTGAGGATGGCCAGAGAGCCCTAACTTCTGGAAGAACCACAGAAATTTCAGAAAGCTCAGTATTGGAAAAGACCGCAAGCTATGAACTAATAGAATTAGTCAAAAAGGATGATGATGAGGAAACTGAAGAAACTCAAGAAGAAAATCTCCTGTTGCCAGAAAACAATAATTATGCAAAGTTGGATCCTAATAATGGTACTGCTGATATGGATTATTTTGAAAAATACACATTGATTGATGACAAATCCCCAGTTAAGCCACAATTTGAAAGGCGAATTTCATTGTCTCCTGTGACAGAAGACCTTAATGAATCTATGGATGAAGCCAAATCTTTTAAAGAGAGTACTGAGGACAACACTTTGGAAGAGTTTTCCTTACTGGAAAGACTGGATGAAGTCTTTTATGGTACCATAAAAGGAGAAAGCAAAATGCAATCCTACGCAGATGCTTCAAAACCTTTACCACTGCAGAAATCAATTGATTCTAGCAGTAAAAGCATTACAAATGTAGAAGATGAATGCAAGTCACCGGGGACCCCACTCTTTGATTCAGAAGAAGGAGTACTAGAACGATCTCTCTTGTTCCCTACCACTGTTGCTGCAGTTAACCCAGAGCTTTTAGAGGAGCCACCTGCTCTATCATTTTTATACAAGGACCTCTATGCAGAAGCAGTAGGAGAAAAGACAAAGGATGAGACTCCCTCCGATGAAGAAAGTGGTAATTCTAATGCTTCTTTCCCTAGCAGAAATTCAGACACAGATGATGGAACTGGAATATATTTTGAAAAATACATCCTTAAAGATGAAATTCCAAGTAAAGCCACAGGCCCTCAGAAAGATCAGATACCAGAAGATGAGTCCTTTAGTGGAGGAATTTTGGTTTGGAGTTCAGAGAATAAGCAGGAGCAGGGATCTGGTGATGTTCAATATGTCAAAACTGAGGTTCTGTCAGAAAGAGTTGTTATAGAGAGAGACAAATTCCAGATTGACAGCAACATTCAAGCAACAATTTGCAAGCCAACACATGCCATTCCTTTTGGAAGCAAAACAGTTCTTTCAGGTGCAGGAACTGATATCACTGAACAAAGAAAAGAAGAAAATGTACCAGTTGAAAGAACTGAAGAGTTGCCAGAGCAGTCAAGTCAACAAAGATACAGTCATCAAGTGGATTACCAGGGAGCTGCATATCAAGAACCTAGTACTAAGCAGGAAAAACAGCAAGCTATAACAGCATTTCCTCAAATGGAAAAGTATGTTCCATATGTCAGGGCTCCCACTGAAGACAGTGTAGATGATCAGTTTACTCAGGAACATCTGTCCTGTGTTCCTACAATTCAGCAAACAGAGAATCCACACTTGCAAAGAGAGGAGCAGCATGGTGATGTTTATGAAGATTTTGCTGAGTCAATGGACTATGATGTGATTACACAAGAAGAGCTTTTGCAAGATGAAATATCATCCCAATTTACACATGAGGAGTTATTATTTGAAGACAGGGACTCCTTTGATCATGCTGCTGATAGTTATGAATTTGTTAATGAGCCAGAACAAAGAACTCCTGTTGAGCTTGAGGATTCAGGCTTTGTGGTGGTGTATCCTGAAAAATCAGCAACAAACATTCCTCAAGTTGAGAGCCCACAAAGAGAATTGAAGAAAGCACAAGCAGACACTTATTGTTACCACTGCAAATGCCCAATATCTGCTATTGACAAGCTTTTTGGAGAGCATACAGACCATGAAGTCACAACACTAGATGATGCTGCAACCAAGATGAAGGTAAGTGTTAATTTGAGTAAAAAAAAGAAGCTACTAAGGCTAATTTCTCCAGTTCTCTTGCATTGTCAAGAGGTGAGGCTTCCAAGAGCAGTCCAGAAGCTATGATGCAGTATCTATAAATAAAAACTATTCCTACACACCTGTTGGAGATCTTGAAGGGAGACTATTTTATTAAGGTATTCTCTGGAGTCCTAGACTTGCTAAGCTGGTATTTTAATTTATTCAGAAGTTTGAATGGCCTTGTTTATATGTAGTTGTTAGCAGACTTTCCATCTTTCAGTCTTATCGGTATAAGTTTGTTCTGGTTTTGATATGTAGGGAGAGAAATGAGAAGAATGTTGTTTCTATGAAAATAAAACTTCAGTAACAGCAGCTCACTTCACTTGAAAGGGTACGGAAACCTCCGTATGTGGAGACTGGTATCATCATAAAGTGTTCCCTGTGCCACTTATCTGCATTGGTTGCTTGGAGATCTTAGACATATCACCCTACAGAGTTATGTTGAAGTGCCAACCTATTTTCTGTTCCATTCACTTTCATCCGCAAAATGGCCTTAAACTGGGGAGGGCGGTTTTACAAGGGCATGTAGTGACAGGACAAGGGGCAATGTCTTTAATATGAAAGGGGGAAGGTTTATATTAGAAATTAGGAAAAAAATTCTTCACAGTGAGGGTGATGTGGCAGTGAAACAGGTTGTCTAAAGAAGTTGTGGATGTCCCACCCGTGGAAGTGTTCAAGGCCAGGCTGGATGGGGCTCTGAGCAACCTGGTCTAATGGAAGATGCCCCTGCCCATAGCAAGGAAATAGGAACTAAATGGTTTTTAAGGTCTCTTCCAACCCAAACCATTCTGTGATCTGTGCCAATAGCATTGTGGTGTCAGCACAGGTAAGAGCTTATAAGGTCCTACTTGCCACTATATCCAAGCTGTTCCCCCCTAAGAGATAAAATGCTCTCCATTTCAGTAAGCTAGTCCATTGCTATAAATGCTAGTGAAACTGCTTTTTCTGTGGAAGCTCTTGTTCATTAAATTACAGTTCTGCTTGTGAAAACAATATGTACGTGATACATCACTTCTCCAATATCAGATCTGCTCATGTACAAGTGAACATATCATACAGATGTTTCTTTCTTGATTACCAGCTATTTACTCTCACCCCAGTTAATGAAAGGTGAGGTCTCTTTTTTGGCACATGTTCATTGGACAGGAATATAGATTTCATGTCATTTTACTGAAATTCCAGAAGGGCTTGTATTGGTGGTGTTTACATTTTATTATCTCATTTGTAGAAGAGAGAAATCAAAAGTAGGAGTCAATGTAACAGTTTCAATTATCAGTACTTGCAAACCATCTCCATGGTGCTCAGCTATAGAGTTGTTTTTATATATGGCCATTCAGGTTTGACTTAGCAGTGATAACAAAGCACAAGTAAGTCAGCAATAAAGTCACAGATCCCAGCCACCCCTCAAATGTACCCACATTACAGTGAGTCAAGCTGCAAATAAACATCCCATGACATCACTCCCTGGCTGTGGAGCACAAATATGAAGCCAGTATTAAATCTGGCTGCAACATAGGCCTGGTTTCACATGATTTCTAACACTTAGGGCTCAGGTTACTTTGAGACTGCATTTGTATTTCTCTTGTTACTTCTGTATAATTACTGAGAAAACATTAAGATAGCAAAATGCTTGTTGCATGATTTTTAATTCTTAATTTTTTTATTGTTGCATGAAAACTGTGAGAACATAGCATCACAATAAATTAAATGAGTTAGGGATGGCATTTGTCAGATTTTACAGTTCATTCTGACAAACAGAAATTTGTTTCCAAATCTTGATGATTTCTCTAGATATTTTTAAAGGGAGATTTCAATTGTATTCTCCAATGGCATATTTGTAATTAATGTCAAGTCTTGTGCTTTTTTTCTACAGATCTAGCTGCAAAATTTTGCCATAATAAGAAGTCATTACAAAAGAAGATAACCTTCCTTTTAGATTTATGCCGTCAAATTAAAACTAAGCATTTTTATAAATTATTAATTGCCCCCGAGCAACTTATTTTTATAAAAGGTCAAGAAGCACTAAGAAAAAGTTCTGAGTTGTCTCTGATGTCTGTTGTGCCTTGGACTGCTTTTGTTTCCACATAACTCTACCAGTGATTTTGATGACTTCTTGTTTATAGGACATATATATATATAAATATACATACACATACATAAAGGTGTATCTATTTATCTATATATTGATCTATCTAGAGACAGATACCTATCTTTTGAATTCTAATTTTAAAAGCCATGACACAGTATAATCTATTACCCTCACAACTTTGTTATCTTCCTTTTTATGGGCTTGGTCCTGTGATCTCTCAAGGACACTCATCAGGCTCTGAGTACCCGCACTCTCTGGCAAAGCTGCATTGGAATTCATAACGTTCAACAGCTTGTATGGACAGAGTGCCTTATCAAACTGAGCTCACTTGTTTCGGTTTGGAAACAGTTCTGTGACTGTTCCAGTTGCTATTTCTGTGCTTGTCTTTGCAGCCAGGGTGATACTTGAACTTACTTAGCAATTGTTCCAATGGTGGCTCATGGCAAAAGAAAAATATTCACCTAAAATAAATTCTGTGTGTAAAACATTTATAAAATAACTTGCCTAAGTTACTGAAACATTTTAAATTTCAGGATCAGTTAAGTAAATTGCTAACAGCACTGGAAGAAAAGTCAATGAAGATTGAAGAGTTTGTGAGTGATATTGAATTGCGATTTAACTCAGTTGAGGTAAGTCCAGTGTTTCATCACACTAGTTTTCTTTTCCACTACAGGATTACTTCTAAGACATGCTTGCCTATTTGTGCAGCATTATTTGTGCAGCTTCCACTAAAATATGCTGCTGCTCTAGTCCTCAAATTGACTTCTCTGGAAGCTCACTGGAAGATGTTAACTTTGGAGGAAGAAAAAGATTGCTTTTTTGCACATTACTGCAAAGTGGAATATGTAACTGTCAAACACTGAAGGAAAAAGTTCCCTTAATTTTGTTTATGCCTATGAAAAGCTCACACAGTGTTTTATTTAGAATCCTATGCAAAGCATTTAAATTATTTGGCCAGTATCTTAAATTCTGATTGCCCGATTCTTAAGCCTTGAGAACTGTATTAACTCCAGTTGAAACAATGCATTTTTAGCTATTTTTTAGTCAGACTTCCTATCTCAGTGATGAAATATTGAAGTTTAATTTTAAACCCTAACAGTTAAAAAAAAAAAGCTGTTGTTGTTATTGATGTATTTCTCTAGAGATATTTCTCTCAGAGGAGTCTGCCTGCAGAAATAAAATTGTCTTATTGTCAATGTGCCAGAATCAATATGGTGGAAGGCTCATGTATGGGTAATTGAGAATTTCTGTGTATTAAATGTTGTCATTTTATTCTGCAGGAAAATTGTAAGAAAAATGCAGACTTATTGGAAAAGCAGAATGAAGAGATGCTTAAGAAAGTGGTAGCACAATATGATGAGAAATCAGAGAACTTCGAGGAAGTGAAGAAGATGAAAATGGAGTACCTGTATGAGCAGATGGTAAATTTCCAGCAAACTGTTGATTCAGCAAAGGAAACTTTGGAGACAACAGTAAAAGAAACAGATGAAGTGGATGGATTTGTTTTCCTAAATGTAAGTGGAATTGGCTTTCATGCTGTAGCTTTTATGATGTTAGTTAGGAAAGGACTTACGTATCTAGGGTCTCAATGAATTTTTTATTTTTTTTAATAGCTAAATCCTGCTAGCTCAGCTATTCCACTCTGAAACTGCTGGATCATTTGGTTTTCATGTGGGAATTCCCAGAGAGAACTGTAGAGATGATGCACAGGACAAAAATGTGACTTATGCTAGTAAAATGGTCCTGTTCATTTTTTAAGAAGTTGAAAAGACAGTTTGATAATACATCTAGAATTAATAACTGAGAAGTAGGAGATGTTAGAGTATTTAAGTATTTTACCATATGAAAAATAAAATACATATTATGTATAATAATAGACAACAAGAAAGTGATCTTTGAAACAAGAAAATTTAATTGAAAAGTAAAATTGTTTCTGGGCTATAGGGTTTTTTGTTGTCTATTGTTGTTTTTGGGGTAGTTTTTAAGGAGCAGATGGACAGTATTTATGCACTCAGATTACTGAAGCTGTGATGAATAATTACTGTTGAAAAACAGTGAGGGGCTGTGTTGGTTGCTGACTGGGGTGAAACCATGACAATGAGGCTGAGGGCTGTGCATGTGACGTATGTGGCTCTAATGGGCCTTCCTGGATGTTAAAAACGCCTCCAGTGAATCTGCAGGACTGGACCTACTAACTCAAGTTTAAGCCAGTAGTCTTAAACTTTTCTCAGAGACTGTTGCTGGTCCTGGGTTCTCCAATACTGTTCTTGTGCTGCAACCAACATTTGTCCTAAAGTGAGTGACAGGACTTTCTTCTCTCCACAAGTGTATTACCAGTCTCAAAGAGGTTGGAGTTTCTGGGATAATAATCTTCCCCCATTATGGAATTAGCATGTGGCCTGGAAGTTGCAGATAAACTATCTTGGAATGCCCGAAATAGAAAGGTCAAATTACTGTCTAAAGACTCATGCAAAATAAGCCAGCTTTCAAAATACAAGTGTCCAGCCCATATGTGCCCCAGCAGCTACAGAAATTATGCCAATATTTGGCTTTCCTCCCTGCTCTGTGCCACACAATGTTGTAGTATGCTGTAACCAAATGAATGTTGGGGTAGATTTGCTGTTTTGGGATGGCTGAAAAATCTAGATTATTTTCCTGATTTTGTGAGGATCGGTGCTTTGGCAAAAAGATAATTTTGTAATCTGTAATTCTTTTGTGGGAGTGTGAAAATTACTGGATTTCCCTGCTCCCTTCTGTAAGTGATAAAGGACGGAAACTTTTTGGTTCACAGGCCAGGACACATTATTTGAAGATTCCTGGGGCATGGGACAAACTTTCATTCCATAAGTAAAATGGCTCACATGGCTCTCACATGGCTTCTAGTAATAGGAAGTTATGAAGTACATTTTAGTCAGAATTTGGATTTAACTATTCTTAATGTGCATTCTTAAGTGATTCTTAAGAAGTGATTTCTTTCTCTAAAAGTCCTGGTTTTAGAAAGTACTTGATTATGCTCCATCTTTAAATCTAGATATTGAATACTGACCCTTCAGGCACTTAAAATGAGATTTATATTCTAATACCCTGCTGAGCCAGAGCTTTGAAATGAAATATTTCTAGGGAAATAAATTCTCTGCTGGTGTGAATGAGCAGCATTCCACACAACCTCAAGTCAATTAAACTGTGTGGTTTTTGTCTGTGCAGAGTAGAAAGACTGTTAGATGACCATGATTGGCTCTTCAGCACTTTGGGGGTTTTGAAAACTGTTAACATATTTCTTTTCCCTTCTCTAGTCATCTAAAGAATTGAATAAAAGGTACATGAAGTGTGGGCTAAGTGCACTGTAGTAAGTACTAGGCCTAGCATGCTGGATGCTTCATTTAGTACTTGCAAGCTTTTGAATACACACCACTAGTAATCAGAGCTACCTTTATACACCTTGCACATAATGAAATTTGGAAAAGCGGCTTTATACTTGTTGCTGTAACTGACTGGTTTTGAAGTGTTTTGCACATGTTCTGTAATACATTATTTAAACAAATGGCACGTAAAAACATCAGCTCAATTTTCAATCTCTTCATAGACATTTTTAAAGAGATGCTCCTTGTAGTTATTACTATACATACATTTCCAACAACCATTGTGATCATGCTTTTAGACTGATCAGACATACCACTGATACGTTTCTTTTTTCACTAGTCTGGTTCTATACCACTTAGTCTCTGAAAGGTTATAGCACAAAGCAACACAGATAGTTTGACTATGTTTCTGAATGCAACTCCAGAAAAATGAGATAAAGTAGATTTCAAAACCTGGCTAGGAGACTACAAGCTGATGTTTTTCTGTGGCTTTCCACAGGAAAGCCTGATTTGCCTGATTCAGGGTGTGTCACAGGGCCTCATCATAACTGCGTCTGCCTGTACACACCAGTAAATGCATACAATCACAAAGAGTTCTCTGCCACGTGGGATTTTCTCAAGGGAGTTATTTTGGTGAGTCCCATCCTTTATGAGAGAAGTGTTCAACCATAAGCCCATATTCCCCCAAAAAATTCTCTATGGTAAAGGGAGAACATTCAGAGCAGTTGGCTGCAGGCTTCTCCCACGCAAGCCCCCAAAACTGCACTGCCCAGCCCACCACCCCTGACTTTCCCCAGAGGGCTTGGACACTGTGCAGTACATATCAAACATACCCTTGTCAGTGCTGCCTCAGCCATCACAGGGATATGTGTGCTGACACCAACTGGGGTATAACAGTGACACCAGGGTTTCAGTTTGCAGTCAAATTACAACCTCAGGAGAGCGATCTGAAGAGAATGTGCCACAAACACCCCTTCAAGGTTTCTATAAATTTCCAGAATTAAAACTATAAATCTGGACTCACCTATTGCAAGTCAAACTGTCTGGCCATGTATCTACATTTAGTTTATTGCATAACATTAGAGCAGGTAAAACAGGACAAAACAATTTTCCATGGCTTTCTGTCCACTTGATCTCTACTTTTTTACTTACACAGTGTAATTTATTCTGCTTGGTGCATGGGCTTGGTTATTACTTTAGTTTGCTAACATCTGTCTACATAAAATAGGCTAAGAACAAGTCTATTTAACAATGCATGTTTTTCTAAAGAAAGTGTATTTTACATTTGTTGTACGTTGTTAAGATTATGCATAATTAACTACTTCAGTGACTGAAATAAAATGAAGGGGAGAAATATAAAATTCAGATGCCTTAAAAAAACCCAACTTCTTCCATTTTCTTGAGTTTGTTTCTGTCCCAGAGTTAAAAATGTTCAGGGTTTTTTTTTCATATAATGAACCCAGAAAATACAGGATAATTGAGTGGAATCTATCTTCCCTCTAATGTTTTTAGCTTGCCACAAGCAGCTGCTTTACATTACATCTCTGGAGTCAGCTGCTGTAGTTAGCTCTAAGGTTTGTAACCTTTAAAGGCACTGCATTAGCAAGCCCAAACCCCTGTGTTCTTGAGAGTCTTGCTGAGAACTTCCACATCTTCACATTCTTATGGGTTAAGTGTAAACAGACCATGAGCACACTCACTGTGCTCCTGATTCAAAACTGCAGGATGTAGTAAATGTTCAAAATCAGGGAGAGAGCTTCTCCTTGTATGCTGTCCCAGGAAAGTTCCCAGGAAATATTCAAAGAAGCATATGTCACGGGGTCTTTGCTTCTGGCCTTTGGAAAACTATGCTATACCACAAAGGATTTACATGGACAGATATGTGTTTTCTTCCAATTAGGTTACTTTCTGCAATGGATACCACTCTCTCTTTAGAGAACGTGCCCAGTGCTTTTTCACTGTTTGAGCACTATGCAGACAGTCCAGGACAAAGCAATCAACACTCCTTACAACACGTGGCTGGTAAGAAATTCTGGATATTGTCTTCACAAAAGCTAACATTTTGGCAATACTTTGGAAATTTCAGGAAGCTAAAAATAGAATCTGAGAATAGAATATGAGAAGTGTGGATTTGCACACCATGTAATTAGCAATCACAGTTGAATGTAAAATGAAGTTTAATTGTGCACAAGTGTTTGGCTTATAGTAGGTACAGTAGGATGAGCAAGAGGGAGAAGTGCGAAATTGAGGGATTCTTGCATCATTTTAGACATCTGTACCTCAGACAAGCTGAAAGTCTTGATCTCTAAATCTCTCAGGGCTAAAGAAGTTGCTTTTCCTTGCATGCAGAGATAGAAGAAGCAATCAAAGGGTCTCCTGAGTTCTCTTCCTCTGAGGGTGGCAGTCCCAGAATGCTTGGTGTGGGAATGAGAGCAGAGGGCTGTTGATGGCTGAGGTTCCTGGACTTGCGGTCACAAGTGAATGGAGGCACCTGAAACTCCCAAGGGATGTGAAAGGGAAAGTGGTTAACTAGAGCTAGAAACAACCTCTGCCTGGGAGGGTAGTAGTAAAAATTGCACATGAAAAAGGGGTTTACTTATTTCTGTCTGATATTTCATGTCCTTTAAAAAGCCTGACTGGGTTTTCTGCTCGGCCCGTATATATAGGTGTATTATCTAGATGTGGACAGCTGTCAACGAAGATCTTGTCAGCACCATTTTGTGGATTCATTTTTTTTCATAATGGGACCCCACTACAGGGTTTCTTTTTCAAGATAACAGTGGTTTAGAGATCTCACCTCTCACTGTCATGCTTCCCTCCCATTCGTTGTCCCATGCGCCATTGCCATCATAGTCACTTCCCTGGGAAGCCCCTTTCTCATGTGTTTTGTCCCTGAGCACTGAAACTAGAGTATTAGATTCCCTAAGATGTTTTGTTCACTGGCTGGTTTCATGACTAATGGGACATTTGAGAAGTGCCCACCTTGTGCTGACTCTCTGGTGTCTAATAAGGGCTGAGTGTACTTTGTAGCAGTGTCAGTATGGGGAGATTGTCTCTCTCCTCCACACCACTGCTTTTATTAGACTTGGAGGAACTCAAATATATCTGAGATGTTAATGTCCTTGTCAGATGTATTCATTTGTATGAATTCAAATGCCTGCGGCATTTGAAGCTTCTTCAGTGTAGCTGGACAGGCATTTGTGTATGCAGCATTATCTCAGTGTCATTTTTTAGGAAGTCAGATAAAAAGACCATTTTTGTAACTCACTCTGCAAGTTAACTTGCTGGTGTAAATGTACTGTGTTTCTTGGCTTCATTCCTAAACCTCCTCTTGCATTCCCATGGGTGCAGTCATTAATTTCTCCTAGGCTGCTGCCTGCTGGCAAGGTCATACAGGAGAACGGAGCCATGTACTTCTTTTTCCCATAAGCCACTCCAGCATTTATTTCCCTAAACTGCTGAAGTCTGCTTTCTGGGTTAGTTTGCATTAGCTACTGATTTTGCTGGCTCCAGACCAGTTTGCTTTGATAAACTGCAAATGAATAATTGTCCACTAGTAAGAGATCTTCAAAGCTCCTTATCCTTTATGCCTACTTAATATCGAACATACCTAATTTTCTGTTTTCAGTTTTACTGTAAAGTATTTCAACTGCTATCACTATTTTTACTTTGGCAAGCAGCAGACAAAAAATTTGGGGTGTTTTTTCTCATTTGTTTGATAGTTTGTTTTTTCAAGGTTACAACCCTTCTGAAGGAAAATAGTTACATGTATACATGAAACTTGATTTGGAATTGAATGGAATTTAATGGCTATGAATTTAGCACATGCTGGGGACCACTTTCACACACTTACAATTTTATTTGACTGAAGCCATATGATGAAATACACGTGAATATGCCAGATTTCTTCAATCCATGTATTTTCCTTCAGAAAGAATTGTGTTTTACTGAACAATTTCATAGAACATTATTTTCACCACTTCAGAAACATCTTCCTTCAAAATGCCCTCCATTTCCAAAATTCCCATATCCACTAATGAAAAGCCCTTTTCCCTCAAGTTCTTCCTCCTTTCATGTAAGCCATTTCCATTCAAAAATGCATTAGCATAAAAAAGCCTTACAGAATGCTGATGAACATAATGGGACCCAGGTTCTGCCTGGGAACAGAAGAGTGAGAATAATTTAAAAAAAAAAAATAAAAAATTGTTATTTCCAAAGTCCACTGCACGTCCTGGCCTTTTGTACTGGAGGGCTTTTACACCTTTGCTGATTGCAAAAATGTTTCAAATAGAGTCACAGAGGAATGTGCTCTCCTTCTTCAAGTACACAATGCCAAGGAAATATTGTTTCTCATTACACCTGAAAAACCATGGATTACTGTGGAGATTACACAGCATGACGAAAAACTTCCTTACCCCACAGGACTTCAATGAAAACTGAACTGATGAGAACATATGCCACTTTTCTGTTGAAAAATATCATTTAGTCAAACTCACATTGCAAATAACCCCATTTTTAAATTAAAAGTCACTTAAAGGGGACCACTTAAAAGAGAATAATTCATAAAGATTCTGTTTCTGAACAGTTCAGCTTCCTGTTTTGAAATTGCTTCCTATCAAAATGTTTCATATTATGCAAAAGAAAATTAGAAATCAAATGTTTCTCAAACAAATATTGCTGAACTGAACTTTGATCTATGATTTTTTTTTTCCAGAAGTTTCATTCAGTATACTAGCTTCTGTTCAGATTTGGCATAATAATAGATCTTGCAACTCTGGGGTTTCTGTGATCAAAAATAGTGGTTTCTAGGCAACTTCATGGGAAAAAAAAAAAGGTTTCCCCATCGTGTCCACAGAAAGGAAGTATTTCCTAAAGATGATAAATTTCTTAATTGCCAACTTTAGATGCAGTCAAAAGACAAAATGAGGATTGTTTTTAGCAATAAGAAGGATAATTTTTTTTCAATGGGAAGCAGATGTAATGCTACTGTACTGGTAGCTCTCTGTATAAATCAGAAGGAAACAGCCAGCATCTGCATTTGCCTTGTTCATGCCACAGGGGATTATCATCATTACTGTAGAGATAACTGAAAAGAAAACTAAAGCTTTCTGCTGAGATTCTAAGAGAATTCATGAAATATGGAAATTTACTGGGTGAAGAAATAGAACCATGTATTTTTGTTCCCTGCAATCATTTTAACAATTATCATCTTTTGGGGCTTTTTGCTTCTTTCTTTGCCCACCCTCTCTTCTATGACATAATCACAGAGGCGAAGAATATCTCATCTGGGGCTGGATCTGTGTCAATCAGGAGACAAAAGTTTGTGTGAAAGCTGGGGAGCCTTGGAAATCTTTTAAGCACTTGTGAGGAATGATCCTCGTAGCCCCATGGGGTTCAGGTACTTTGGCAGAGTTCAGCTTCACCTGCAAACCAAGGATTCTCAGTCCCCCGGGTCTGTGGGTAAATGACTATGGCAGGAAGGAGTGCAAAGCTGTGCATGTGCAGTAGGAGTCCACTGCAGAGCAGGGGTGGATCCAGGAGTGCAGGGAGCCTCCTGCTCCCCAGTGCACTTGGAGCTTTCTCTGCCTGAAACACATCCCTGCTGCCGTCAGTGGCACTGACACGTTGCATGAATCCCCTCCTGCTGTGGCAGGTCCTTTCTGCTGCCCTCGTTTCCGGGATCAGTACACACATATCTCTGTGGAGGAGGGTATAGGTATATGCTTTGTGCTGGGTTTGGGTGGTCCCAGTACCAGGACTGCATCTTATTTTGTCCAGACTTGTGAGGGAAATAGGGGGCTTCCAATGCTGAGCAGATACTTTTTTCTGTTCCTAGTTTAGGAGAATCTGTTGCTCTAAGACTGCACCAGTATTCTGTATTTTCTGCTGTACTTGCTCTCTGAAAATATGCAACCTGAGTGAAAATAAGCAATTGTATTGACTCATGAATTTGTAGGTAATTTGGCTGGAAACACAGGAGCATGCATAACAATGGGAAACTTTCCTCTCAGTCCCACAGACACCGACTGTCATAACTCAGGAGCCAAACTCAGCCACCAGCACCTCCATTGCTGTCTACTGGGCTGTGAATGATGGGGACACCATCGACTGCTTCCAGGTCTACTGCACAGAGGAGCTGCAAGCCAGCAAAGATGCAGGGAGTGCGTAAAATCTTGCCCTTTCCGCCCTGGCCTGGGGTAAGCAGAAGGGAGGATGAGCTGCAGGGGAGTGCCCAGGACATAGGAAGAACAATGGCTGTGAAGACATCACGTATAAAACTAAAGATAGGCAATAGTGGGAGAGATTGTGAGGAAGATGCTGTTTCTTCCCCTACCCTTTGTCTCCACAAATGCAAGATAATATCATGCTCTGTAAAGTCAAGGGCACTTGTTTTCACCTGTTGAAGTGCCTTTTCATGAAGAGGCCTGACCATCGGAGAGGATGCTCCCTGCTGCCCCATTGTTACTCATGGGGACTGCAGACAGAGCTCGAAAGGGGAGAGGTTTCATTATGTTTTTAGGACCCTGCATGTGCTTCAGAAATAGGTCCTCACTGAAAAAGCATTAGGAGGTATTTCCACAGGTAGACAGAGATTTTTTTCAAAATATTTCAAACGTTAAAAATTGAAATTTAATAAAGGGGATTGAAATGCTCATTTGTTAAAAAGCTGAAAGCAGGCCAGGCTCTGCCCAAATCCATATATGCATATATGTGCAAGCTAAAGGATGTTAAGGGCTTTTTGTAATATGTAATTTATACCTAAGTGCTATATAGTTGATAATAAGGAATTCTTGCTATAAAGTGGTAACACCAGGGTTGGTAACTCTGGTTGCATGTCCTAAACTTGCAGTCCAGTAGGACTGAGGGCAATGATCTCCACTTGCCATGAATGGCATTCGTACTCTCAACTCAAGTGCATGTCAAAAGCTTTCTGCCAGTCAGAGTGAAAAATGGAGATCTTAGCTAATAATAATTTCTGGATCTTTTTCATTTGATTGTTTTTAATATGTTATTTGAGAGGCTTAGTTGTAAGCCCTATCAGTGCAACCAGTGTGAGGTCCTGTGCACATGTGTGTTCTCTTAGCCTTAGTGGAAGAGTACAGAGTGACAGTGAAAGAGAGCCACTGCATTCTGGAGGACCTGGAGCCAGATTGCTGCTACAGTGTGTGGGTCATGGCCATGAATGGCACAGGTTGCAGTCTACCCAGTGAAAAAGCTGTTTTTAAAACAGGTATGTACATTTTTTGTCATTTGATTATTACAGGTTCCAGGTCCTTAGACTAATTCAGCCCACAGCATTACTGACACAGAAGAAACTGCTTCATTTTGCCCATCTGGCAGATAGCAGGCAGTTCATGGTCATTCCCCTGTTTGCTAAGAGATAGTGGCATAATTGCTCCTGAGAGGAAAATTGAAGGCATTCAAATCTGAAGATGTTTCCAGTGTTGGGCCACATGGCTGCAGCATCAGGGCAGCACATTACGTATTTATCTTCTGAGTGTGTTGCACTGCTCCATGGAAGCTCTGGGAAAGCCACCTGGCTGCTCCCTGCTGCTGCTCTCTCTCCTGCCCACAGTGGAGGAGATGGCTGCATGTTTTACCTCTCTCCCATCCACCTGAATACATCTATGTTGCATTGATTTAAGGTATTAATTTTTCAAGGGAAGAACTGCTTTACTGAGGTTACATGCTGTGTCTTGCTCAGTGGGACACAATTCTCAGGTGCGCCTGAGAGGCTCTGCTGTTGTTTAAGTAGTATAAATTGAGATGAGTAACTAGATGAGTGTTGCTTATGAGCTTCATTTGACTGATTAAGTTTTCTAAGCATTAATTTCTTTAATAATTTGTATTGACAAAACTATTGCTTCTTGAATAGCAAGCAAGGAGAAGCATCCTTGTGTTTGAGGCCCTCCTGTCAGACAATTTTTTCAGTGCTGCAGGATAACAATTACTTCATTCCTGAAGTCACAAATACGGGCAAGGATTTCTAACAATTTCATAGCAAAAAATGCTGTTCCACGCTGATTTCTTGTCGAAATTACTTGGCAGCAGCCACCGCTTCAAGCTTTTTGCTTAATCTGCTCGATTTCACATCTGTTGATAATTCTCCCCGATACTTAATTGTGATTTATATTTTAACAAAGGTTATTTTCCAGAGAACTCAAAGGGGAAATTCAACATTTTGGCCTCAGCAATGCAACTGTGAAAATAGTGCAGACTTTCTGCCAAATGAACAAATGAGTTCTTGCTAGCTAATAAATAATAATTTTTAAAAGGGGTTTCACCCTTCTGAAACCATTATTTTTAAGAAGTCTCTTTGTCTTTTGGTGTCAGGCTCACAACACTTTTTTTTCCTAAAAATTGAATCGTTTTAAGAAAAGTTAATTTATATGAGTCCTTAATGGCTTCCTTCAGCCTGTTTCCTTAAGAAAACAAATATACTGGGTAAAATGTGGGCTTATTAAACACCTTCTCTCAAAGCTCAGTTGAACTCCCTCTGGAGTGCATGAGTCCCAGATAGACTTTTGGGGACACTGCTGAGGACTGACTGATGCAAAATTACTGCATCTTTCCAACACTGAAGGCAGAAAGATTACCACCAGTAATGGAAGCCAGTTCTTCAGTGGGAGTCCAGCTGCTTTGATACAAAGATAAATTTCAATTCTTCAAGTAGCCAAATAAACTCAGAAGAATGTAGAGTTTATTTTTAGTAATTCAGATTAAAAGTTCACACATGCAGGAAAATAATTTGCTGATATATGCAGTTATAGGAATATACCTTAATAGCTGAACAAAGCTGAGACTCTTCTAGTTGTTGGGAATGCTCACAAAATTTCTCTGTTGGCACTGCACCAATGGAAGTGTCAGATCAGCCTGGAGAGTTGTGGGGAATGCAGGGAGATGCTGCTGTAGCATCCCCCAAGAACCCCCTGACTCTTGCTCCTTTACCTCCCAGACTCACAACTTGTCCTTCCCTCTACTGAGGACCATTCTGTTTCCAAACAGTATTTTCTGTGAGGGGATGATGCTCAAGGCAAGAAGTATCCCTCTATCCCCCTGATCCCTCCCCCACAACTGATCTCCTGGTGATCTCTCCTTGCAGTCCTAAAGACACAGAAGTGGACACACCTTCTGCTGTTGCTCAAAACCTGCATGATTTTCACCCTGTTGGCTCTTTGTCTCTTATATAATCACTTACACGAGTTCCAGAATATTACAATAAAATTAGATTTTGTATTCTAGCTGCAGTTAATTTGTTAAAAAAATCTCAGAAGCACAGTAACAGCTTTTTCTAGTATGCTCACTTCAGCTACTCTTTAGATAGATATTTTCAAATTATAGTAAAAAAAGTTTAATGTCTTGTGACATGCTGTTTACACATACATACATGTAGGTATGTGTGTAAGCTGCTGAATGCAGGTATTAGGGGATTCAGCTATTAATTTTTCATTCTTTAGCAAGGATGCATTTAGAAACAGACAATAATCAAATTTACCAGAAGAAAATTAAAGAACTATTGCTAAAGAAGCTACAAAGAGGTATTACCAGATGATGGTCTCTCCCACAAATGCATTGTTCTGCTAAGTACGTACATTAGCTCTTTCTGTAGCAAAACATAAAGTAAATCTTAACCTAAACTGCTAACCTCCTCATCTTCACTAAACCAGGAAACTGTTAAATATTTGTGGTTTTTTTTTCTTTTCTAGTAAAAATAAACAAATTTTCTTAAAAACCAGAATGCATCTGGAATGTTTCCTATAGTTCTATTAGATTATCTTGTCATAAAATCATCTAGTCTATACTTTTGTCTTAGGCTTCCTACTTGGAACCCCAAAAGTATAATTAATTTTTATGACTTTTTTTTTTTTTTTAATTAGTACCTTTTCTTTTAGAATTGGCATTAGGACTGTTTATGTAAGTTTCACAATAGGCCATAAGGTGTTTTCTGTTGCTATTTCCCAGAATGGGAAAAAAACAAGAGAATACAACTGATCCATTTTCAGCCTACAGTGTTGAATGTGCAGTTTCACACAATAGCTTTTGATTACTTGCAGCTAGTGCATTATTTTATATTCCATTTTCTGTATTGCAGTTTGGCCTGTAGCTCTTAAACAGAATCTCTAAAAAGGAGAAATTACGGAACCAAATTTTAGCCTTGCAAAAATAACAAAGACATAATTAAACTGAAAGTCAGCATCTCCCTGTCATTTCTGCAGCAGCACATTTGTTCCTGATGCAGTTCATGCAGGGACTGCTGAGGACAGGATTGAGGTGATGCAGAGAGCTGTAGGCAGTGCTGCCTCGGTGCTCTGCTCCTTGCAGATTGGCAGAAATGAGGAAACATTGCTTGAGGAAAGGCATAAAAATTTACCATTCTAAGGATGTGACAAATGCACAACTATTCACAATTACTTTCCCAGCATGTTTTTATTGTTTGTTTTCCCTGTAATGCAGCCCTCTGCCATTCAAATACAAACAAAAGATCACTGCTGGATGGGCAAAAATCTATCGCGTGGGTTTTCACGGAGGTGACTGTTCCTTCCCTTCCAAAGATGCCCCTCCGGCACCCTCCTCACAGTACAGCTAACGTGTCCTTGTGTCCCCAGCACCCGCTGTGCCCACCATCAAGGCCGAGGACTGCACCGTGTGCTGGGACACAGCCACTGTCCGCTGGCGCGCCGCATCCGCATCCGCCGAGTCCTATATCTTGGAGTACTGCCGGCAGAACTCGCCGGAAGGAGAAGGCCTCAGGTCAGTGCCGCGCCCACCAAAGTCCCGGGGTGAGATTAGGCAGCCGCTAATGACAGTCCTGCAGACCGCGGCTCGTTACGCAAGAGATTATTCTGCCTGCAGCCACGCAAGGGAGAAATCTGCTTCTGTGTGCTGAGGAATTTAAGGGGCAGGCACTAATCCTGAGATTAGGCTGAGACATAAAAATATTTCCTTTTCATTCCGCCTAACCGGACAATCCTTTTCATTCGGGGCCAAAACCATGGAGATGCTGTGCTGTCTGCAATCAACCAGAAGTTTCGGGGCTGTGCTAGGCGGCCCCGGGGCAAGGCCGAGCAGGGAGCCCCACGGGAAGGCAAGTGATAGAGGAGCATGGCCGAGTTTGCTCTTCCCTTTGTGGAGAACAAGACGGAAGTCATCTCTGGGCATAGCAAGGGTGATATTGGTGAACCATCTGTACTGTCTAGACGTGCATGCAGAGACCTCACAACACACAGCTGAACTCGGTGCTGCCTGGCTGTGCCAGCATGCCATAGGGCTCCAAGAGTTGCTTTGAAATTCAGGGTAGTGGCTGTTTATGCCAGACCCTCTCTGGTTTCCCCTATGCTAAGCTTGTGCTGCATAGCGGAGAGGACAAGGAGGGATGTTGGTGCCCCTGAGCTGGGTAACTCTGCACTGTGCTGAAACGCAGAGAAAATTTGCAGAATCATAGAATCTTAGAATAGCCTTGGTTGGAAGAGACCTTAAAGATCATCTCATTCCAACCCTTCAGCTGTAGGCAGGGAATTACATTGGTGATCTGCATGTCCTTAGGGCTTGGGGGGATGTCTTTGTTTGCCTTATAAAAACAGTGACAATATTCTAGCAAAATACAGATGGACCGGTCTGAGAAGTTTTGTGGAGAGGGGTGACTTGCCATACAGAACCCTGTGGAAGAGCCTCAGCCCAGCTGAGGCTGTCTTTGTCACTTCCTGAGAAGCCTGATTAGGGTCTTCACCTATGGGCTAGTTCACATGGACATCATGAAGATGGGGTAGAGAGGGAAGAGCTCCTTGAAGAGGAGGGAAGGGCTTCATGCCCTGCAGTCAAAATTAAGTGGACTGAAGTGTTCTTAGCTTTGTAGGAGAGAAGTACAACTGTGAAATTGTGAATGCCTTGCTCCTTACAAAAGTAGGCTGAAAACTGAAATTAAAAATTTCTGTGTGGGTGGGAGACTTTTTATCATGCAGTAGCAGTGGGCTGCATTACTGCAGTCAAGGAGAGGTCTGCCCAGTTCTCCTGCTTCTTGGAGAGGGGTTTGCTGTATTTTGTACCTATTTCATGAGGCCGTCAGGTCCCTGTCAACCTGCCAAAGTCACTGTTGGTCAAAGATAATGGAGCTGCTGCTGAAACATATGCAAGTTGTTTGCCCTCAGGTTTCTGTGCTGTTACATGAAATTGACTTTTTTTCTAGAAACTAAACCAGAAACTGTGTTGATTTCTGTAATCCATGAGCAAGGTGTTGGCTTGTGTGGTGATAAATGTGGCAAAAAATCTTCCAGAACAGACCCTTTTGCTTTCTCAAGTGACCTTGTGTAAAATCTAACGTGTTTATAATTATACTGAGTCACATTTGACTTTTTGGTCTCCCTGTCAGCAGAAGCTGGCCTTTAACTGTGACAAGTGTAAAAACTTTCCACATCACAAAACAATGAATTTTCTCAGAATTGCTATAGCTTAAAATTCTCTATTTGTAGAAGGGCTTTGACCTCTTTTTGTGTGTCAAAGACAATGTTTTACCACTTGCTTTCCCTGAAAACAATTTTCCTCTTTTTTTTTTTTTTCCCTAAATTAACCCCCTGAGAATAACCTGGAAATCATCTGTAATGTCACAAGTTGTTATAGTGATGGAGAAATTTTTTTTAAAGATTTCTATTTAAGATTTTAGATAAAGTTGAGGAGGGGAAAAGCCTACTGGTGGATGGAGAATTGCCTGTATCACTTGTATCCAAGGCCCCCAAAGGTGCAATTTAGAATTAGAAATCAACTTGAATAGAAGTCTATCAACTTGACTAGAAGCCAAGTACCTATATAAGGTAGAATGACTCTATGCACACCCCAAATTTTGGTCTCAAATCTTGTAGATTTTTTTTTTCCTTGAAAGCTTGGAGTTTGTCCTTTGCAGGTTTCCTGAGCAACATGCATCTTGGGGATCAGCCAAATGTGGAGCCCTCTCATAGACAGCCTGTGCCTTTTGTGCTTGCAGCAGCCCTGGAGCTAAGCAATTTCCCAGTCCTTGGGAGGGAGTTCAAACACATTTCTCAGCAACCCTAGAAGGTTCATTTAATTGCTGCTGTGCGTACAGTGTGAAAGCAGAGGTCAGGGAAGAACATTCAAGAAAAGTTCAGGAGAAGGCAGCATGGTCCCATCTCCATAAGGCTACTTCCACGGATGTCATTCTGGAAACTCATCCAAGGTAAAGGACACTGCCAAGTGATCAAACAGGGAGAAAGGCCCTCATTGAACAGCTAGGGACTGGTGTAAGTCAGCGGCAGGTAAACGTCAGCATGCCACAGAATCACAGGTTGAGGCTGGAAGGGATCTTTGGAGATCACCTGGAGTAACACCCCTGATCAAGCAGGGCCCCCTAGAACCAGTTGCCCAGGATGCTTTTGAATAACTCCTTGGAGCAATCCCAGCTCCCCAGGGAGAGAATATGAAGCATATCTGGAAATGAAACCTCACTGAAGTTTCCTTTCAAATACTGTCAAAAAAACTCCAAAAAACAAAACAAAAAACCAAACAAACAAAATGGATACCAAAACAAACAAAACAAAAAAAAAACTAAATAAACAAACAAACAAACAAAAAACCAACCAAACAAAAAAAACCCCACAAAACCCCAGTTGTGGGAAATGGATTTGTAGAAGGCCCACACAGTATGTATCTGTATGCAAAATTTGAGATAAAAAATGCTGACTTAGAAATGCCATGGAATTAGGGCAGATATTGTTGAGAGAAATGGAACTAGAAAAAAGTTTCAAAAGATGGCCTTGCAAATAAGATTAGATACTTTGGAGAAATAAAACTATGAAAGATGCATTGTGGTAGGACCTACGAGGGGTAGTTTTAGATGATTGGCTTTAAGGCATCTACAGCATGGTGTGGCAAAAAGCTGATAGGCTGAGAGACACATGTATTGTAATTTGTAAATAATCGGCTTCTCATTGTGGTGGTGTGAATTATCTCTATTGTCTCACCCTTCTCATGAGACTGAAAATGGAATAAAAGTTTTTAAAATGCCTCTCAGTTGCCCTAAGTCAAGAAAAAGGTATTATCCAACACCCAACCAACCAAAGCATATAAAAAACTAACCAATCAAAAAAACTCCACCCAAATCTACATCTTCCCTTCTACTTTCAGTCTTCTTGCCAGCTTGCCACCTGAGAGACATAATTTCATGTTAAATCACCTTAAATCTTCAGCAAAAATGAGTCCCTGGCCTGCTGCAGTGGTTCTAAAGCTCTTTCCCAGGCTGAATATTTTTCCAGAATCTTTGTGAGTGATGCTTTGAAATGTTTCTTTCAGTTTCAAGAGCTCTGCTATTTTCTTACTGTTCAGTCTCTTTGTGTTGAGAAGTCAATGGAGTTGTGGGTGGAAGATGGAAAGCTGTGAGAAATGTAGTCCAGGGATTAGGTATGTAGGCTGTTCAGATGGAAAGCCTGTGTCACATCATGAGAAATCCGTAAGACTCGGGGAGGCAGAAATAAGTGCAGTTTGTGGTGAGCTTATGAAAGTGGAAGCTACTGAATGTCATCCTCTCTGACAGTGCAAGACCGGCACTTCCAGGGAATGAAATTTTTGGGTTCCTTATGAAGCAAGTCTAATGCTGGAACAAAAAGAGCAAGTCTCCCTCCTCTTTCATTGCCCACATGATAGTCGTGGTAGCTCAGGAAACAGGGTGCTGGAAACGCAGAACCTTCCTTCCCTCTAATTCTGCCAATTGCAGATAGCAGCAAGCAGGGGGTGTTTTGGTGACCTAATCCCAAAACAGTGTGAGCTGGGACAGAGGAGAGGAGAGGAAAGGAGGCATGTGGCACAGCTGGGAGAAACTCAGAGCTATTTGCTCTTTATTTTTAGCTTCAAGAGCTTTTTTCCACTCATGGTGCACCCTTTCTGTATGCTTCCACATGTATCTTGAGAAGCTTGCATACTTTCACCCTAACTCCGTATCAGTGATAGCAGCACAGCTCTGGAGGTACTGTTTCAGTGGGATCTTGGGGGTGGAAATGACTATTATAGCTCAGAGGGTGTTGTGAATCACTGCAAGGCATATAGTTTGCTGGGTTCAGGCGATATTAAAAAATATCCCCTAGATGTTGTTTCCTTTAAATAAATGAGGATGCTGATGGGAGAAATGAGCATGAAAACACAGCATCAGATGTTCCTAAAACCAGAAAAATTACAGATTTAGCATAAAACTGCTACTATAATATTCCTTGGCAAGTTAAAGGTGAAGGAACATGCAAGTCCTTTTTGTTCTGCTTTAAATAGCATGTACCTGATATTTGAAGAGTGTATTTTCAGTCTTAGAGATTCATCCTACAATGAGAGGGATTGGGAGGAGATACCTAAAATATTTAACTTTGAATGCTTCTTGACCAAGAAATTGAGAGGACAGTGTAAGTAAGATAACATTTAATCTAAAGACCAGGATGCCTCACACTTTGATAACAACATTATTACATCTCAAATAATCTCTAAAGTGGGCAGGTGTATATAACGTAGAAACTATGTGACATTAGAAATGTTGTAGGTGGATTTCTTTTTCTTTCAAAATTACAGTTCACTACTTAAGGTGAGCTTAAGGAAGATCCATCTGCAATGCTTGTTACAAGAAATCAGAAATGAAACAGCCTTCCACCAACACAGTCAGGATGCATTTTCCCTCGCCTTCTCCTACACACTAACCTGTATGCTGTAAGCTAATCATACCTTCTCCTCATCCTTGCTTTTGTGGAGTCAATCTAAAGCATGATAAACTGGGATTGCTGGGGACCCCTCAGTATTCACTCTCCCCCTTTACCCTACCCTCTAGACAGGAGAGGCAACAGATAGGAAGACCTATTTCTTCTTTGCATGCAGCTTCTTTTGCTCTTGGATCTGGCTCAGAATGTAGCAAATGAAATTACTTCTTGTCAGCATATTCTGTTTCGTTAGTTGGCAGCCGCAACTAATAGCAGGACTGTTTTTAAGCCTTAATCATAGCTAAAATTTAGGGGCTCTTATCTTAGGCAGCTTAAAGCTGGCCGAAATAGATTATCAAGCAGATAATGCTTTCAAAAATCTGATCACCGTTTTACAGCCCAGATCTGCTTGAAGTCAAGATTTTTCTGTCTCACTATTATGACTGAAAAGCAGCATGCTATTGCCTTCTGATTTAAACATGCATCCAGATTCTGATTTGGAGAATTTCGTATTTGTAAGAGACTGAAGTCTGAACTTTGATCACTGATCCTGTTCTGCAAATGACTGGACCCAACATGTTTCTGAATACCTATGAGACATCTCTGGGATCTGCACTTCAGATTATGAATATCCCATGTCTACTCGTTATACCACAACTATCTAATTGAATTTAGAAGTGATTTTGTGTTTTATTATTTAATTATCTGATAAATAGTACATAGTGAAAAAGAAGATTCCTAGTTTCTTTTCAAGGATACATGACTTACATGACATTTTCCAGAAGACAGAAAAAGGAGCTGTGTACAGGGCATCACTGTACTTAAGGCATGCTGATCTACATAGTGCTACAGACAGCTTTCAAGGAATAACTTAGCATATCCTCTTTTCATGATGGTCTGTGCTTCAGATTGACATCAAAGATGTCAGTGTGCTGCTTTTAAGGAACAGATTGGGTAAGTCTTGCCTAGGAAGCCTGGGCAAATTTATTCAGAGCTTAGGTGCCTACTTCTTTTCCCCAGCCTCTGCTTCTATCCTGTTTTTCCTTTCTCTCCTTTCATATTTGCCTCCTTTCTCAGTTCCCATCTTGTAGTTTTCTTCAATCCATCTTTTCTTTTTTCTCTTGTCCCCTATCCTCAAGTCTAAGGAACTTGTGTTCTCATCAGTCAATTCATCAATTCAAGAGGTTACACCTCTTCCCTAAACCTTTCAGCCTGCTGTGCTGTCAGTGCCTTGCTAAAGTGGTCAGGGCCTTGGTGAATCATGAGGGTGAAGCAAGCCATGCAATTTCTGCCATTTCTCTTTACTACATCAGCTCCAGCATTAATGTAACACATTCCCTGAAAGTGGTATAGTCTTGTGCTGATCACGCTGGAGCCCAAGACTCTCTGAATTTTTTTTAAATTGAAGGAACAGATCACAGAAGCACCCAGTACATTTTCTCGATGCTCTCAGTCGCCCTTAATGATAACTGTCAGTGCAAAATACCTGTCACAGACTAAAAAGGATGACACATGAGTCTTTTCTGAAGATGCCATCCTCCTGGACAGAGATCTGTGTGGTGTAAGCAGGAAGTGTATTAAGAGCTGTGAGATTTTACTTTGATGTGATAAATGCAGCAGAAGCAGGCATGTGAAAAACCGCGATGGATGAACACTGATTATTCGTCAGTTTGTACTGCTCTCTGGTGGGATATGTGTGTAAAAACAGTAACCCCTAAAGGATAGAACTATCTGATCTGACTGCTGACTCGCTTGCCTTACCTCCTCTGGGGTCACAGCAATTTGTGCTGGAAAAAGTAATTTATTTAGTCTAGCTTCTCACAGGGACATTGCTTGCCATTGTGGAGAGAGACCATCGTGAGCTCCACTCTCAAACCTGAGGTGGAAGGGAAAGTGTCTTGCTCGCTCTCCAAAGGCAGGTCTCCCATTCTGGAATTTAAATACTTGCCTTGTAGATTCCTAAAAGCATTTCTGGAAGGAAATTACCTACTTTATACAGATAAACAATCTTTACCTGCAGGCATACAATGCAGAGCGTGTATATTGTCTGGCTTTACTGTTATCATAAGAGGCAAAAAATGAAGAAAATCAAGATCCAGTGCAAGAGAATTTGTTAAGCAAATCTTTCATACTGCTGTCAATGTTGAAAATAAAATGGCATCTTTCTAGCCATCCAAAATGCTTTCACTGATACTTAAAAGCACCTGTGAAGCAGATTGAGTGGGTGCTGACTCCTGCTTTCTAGCAGTGTGTGAAGACACCAGGGGTAGAGGATTTGAGGGCTGGAGTTTTTGAGGCACTGCACTGGGGAACATAGTCAAAGCAGGGAACTATGTGAAGGCAGCTCCTCTGCTCTGCCTCCTGCAAAACTGCCTTGTTAGAGTGCATGGTACCACAACAAAGACAGAGCCCAGACTTAGCTGTTGAAGGATTTGTGAGTGAGGAGTTCCTAATAAGAAGTTAATCACCATTCCATGATGATTTTGTGATGAAGAGCATAATTTCTGTGCTGCCTCAGATAATGGTATCAGTTCTTTTGGACTTGTAGCATGTGCCCTGATAGTAAAGGACAAGTCTATTCAATGTCATGTAACTAATTAATTAAAAGGTGGGTTTTTTCCTTCAGAAACTTGCCCATTTTGTAAAGGAAAAGCAGATTTTTCACAGGAGGCAGATGAGGATTTGACTTCATGCTGATTAAATTTTATGTGATGAATTATGCCCCAAAACCAACATAAAGTGATCATTATACCAAATGGCTGCACTGGGTGATAAGTAAGGTAAAGCAAAGACAGTCCCTCAAGTGAAATGCTGAAGCTCCTACATAACCCAGTTGTTTGTGAAAACAGTGTTTGTCTTTCTCATTTGGAGTTAGTGTATGGTGTTTGTTATTTCAGTAGTAAACAATATAGTTAGGGAACTTAACTGTTGGCATAAAACAGTCTTCCCTAGTTTGGATACCTGCATACATTTTAATGTATCTTCAACATTTGCAGATCTTTCGCTGGTATAAAAAAACCTGAACTGAAAGTATCCCTGGAGCCCAATGTGAACTATTTTTTCTACCTGAGGGCTGTCAACCCATTTGGGACAAGTGAACAAAGTGAAGCAGCTCTCATATCAACTAAAGGTAGATCATAATTTCCTGATGTCAAAACAATGGGGTGGAAGGGCAAAGTAGCCAAACATTTTTCTTTGGAAATTATACCTGAAGTTCCCAATATGGTTGTGACCAAGTTATTGAAGTTTTTATCTTGTTAACACAAATTTATATCCTTTTTTTTCTGCTTAAAATTAGCATAATCAGGACTTCACTTGAAGTTTGTATATTTATGTCCTGTGTAAAACTAGTGTGATCTCAGAAGTGAAAATGTTGAATTCTGTCAAAGAGATGAAGTGATTAAGTATTCTTCAGGGATCTCAGTTTGCTTGAATCTGACAGAGCACAGTCTCATAAAAGTTGTCATGACCCTAAAGAAAACCTCTCACAATTAAAACCTAATGGAGTTTGAGTGATGAGGAAGCATGCAAAGCAGTTTTAAAACTCTAAGATTTCCAGATGAATAGTATTATGTATGGTTCTTCCAAATCAGCCTGAAAATTCAAATTTGCTATCTTGAAAAAAGCAATTGATTAAAAATTATTCAAACTTATTTTATACTCTAAAAGACCTCTTTATCACCTTCTGCATTTCTGAATATGAGACTGCTGACTCTTGGAAGACTCCTTGCATTTGCATCCAATTTTTTGTCACTCCTACCTGCCAGCAGACACAACTCTGTCCAGCTAAGATGGCCATAATTGTTGCTTAACATTTTGTGATTCATCTCATGTTAATGTAGCCAGCCTGTCAGATCTGGTGTTTCTTTGTCATGAATTGTACCAGGAACTCGATTTCGCCTGCTGAGTGACACAGCGCATCCTGCATTGCAAATCTCTTCTAATGCAACAGTGATCCACCTTCCTGAAAAAACCAAACTCACTGGGTGAGTAGCAGTATGATGAGCAAAACCATCCTGTGGGGTTCAGGATGGATCCCTCACTTTAATTTTTGCCAATAGGCATCTTTCACACGGCACTAATTTTGTAGAACTGAATCATTTTGGTCATGCAGCCTCTGGACTTCATGCAATTGAACCCCCCTTTCAAACACTGCAAAATCTCAGTACTAAGTCAGTGGTGGGATTGATGTACTAGGAAGAGTTTGGTGTCACATAAGGAATGGCCAGGAGATCAAAGGTAGTGGTACCTACTTGGACTGCTCGATTTGTTTCAGCCCATGGTCACCGCTTAATCCATCAGTCTCAAAGCAATTTTTTGCTGCACTGAGAAGGTCAGCTTTGTGGGCTTAGTTTTAATGCATTGTGGATAGAAGTAATCCATCTTCCATAGTTTGCTTCTCTCCTGAGGGTATTATTTGGTAGTGTTTTCCAAAGTATTTCTGGCTTTGGAGAACTAGGAAGTTCTCCTAGGATATGTTAACATGATTGTACCAGGCTAGCTCCATCCATTGAGAACATTGCAGGGGGGTGGGCATATTGATATCAGTCCTAGGACAAACACAGGTCCCCTTGTATAACTTGTGCCATAGCTTCTTGAAAGGTGATCAGGATTTACTGGTTTAAGCACTTTTTGTTGCTGTTGCCACTGAATATACACAAGGTTTTCATAAAACCCTGCAGTTAGAACAACAGAGTGCAATTCATTAGTAATTTTATGTGATGCTTCATGATTTGACTGAAAGAAATATCACAATATGGTTTGTCTACCACCACACTTTTTTACTGTATTCCCTCTTCCACAAACAGGTTTCCTTCAGTCCTGGGTGAACTGCTGCCTGCTCAAGGATGTCATTACTGGGAAATTGTTGTTTCTGCCTGCAGAAGCTACAGGATTGGGATTTGCTATGAGGCAATAACACAGAGCAGTGTCTTGGGGTTGAGTGATACCTCCTGGTGCATGAGGTGCTGTTCTACACAAACCAGGTAAAGAGGATTCAGTCTGGTGGCTTGAGAAGTTACTTGTCCTTCATGAAAATAAAGCTGGCCAGACACAAGAATCATGAAAGCAGAAAGGATTCTTCAGCTTCCTTTATATAAATTTGAATAATAAGAAAAGGCTATCTCCATAAGATCTTTAGACCTCCTCTCAGTTTAAAGAGTATAAAGCACCTTAAAAAATAAAATTAAAGTAGATTATTTTAGCACCCTTGATCCAGATAGTGAATAAAACTTAAAAAACTAGTTTGTTGCTGCTCATATCCTGATTTGCTTCACTAAACCCCAGCAAGGGTATTTATTTCAATAAATGCAGCCTTTTTAGAACCTACTTCCATTTGTAGGAGATGTCAAGACTTGATAGGGAGTGTTTTCTCCTGCCTTGTCCTTCACAGTGATAGACCTCACCTGCCACTGTGGCAGGATTGCAGTGTGTTGGGGTAGTCTGTGGTAGCAGGCCAGTGCCAGGCTGCTTGAAGGTGAGGCACCACCCTGCTACTTTGTAAATGTGCTCTTGATCTAAACAAGTGTGCTTTTTTCAGTGTGAAGTCATACAGATGTATGAACATTACTAGCTAAATGGAACATCCAAGAGGCTATTTTTTCTAAGAATCCAAAGATGCCAAGTGAAAAGGCTTGTCAGGATGCCAGACAGGGCTTGAAGTAATGCCACATTTGCTTTGCCTACGTACTGAGCAAAATGCTGCAACCGTGTGATAGGCTGCTGTATGCAGCCACCTGTTAATAGACTGGAATTGAGCTGCATGTTATTTCTGGTAAATTGCTGTGGAGAGGCTCATTGTATTCTGGTTTCCATTTTCCTGCAGCTTTCTTTACAGATTTCTTCACACTGGTGTGATGAGTGATGTCCATGTGACAGAGCACCTGGCCAGGATTGGCATCCTGTTGGATTATAGTAATGGAAGGCTACTGTTCTTCAATGCAGAGAGGGGAATGGTGTTGTTTGCCATCAGGCACAAATTCACAGATGCTGCTCACCCAGCCTTTGCCCTGGAGAAGGCAGGAGTGCTTACCCTGTGCACGGGAATGGAGCTACCGGAGTTCGTGAAGCAGAGCTAATCTCCTGTTCACGGTTTCCAGAAAACTGGCAAATACAGCATCAGGGGATAGAGAGAGGAAGAGGTATGTCAGGAAGGGATAGGTAGTCTTCACTGATGAGTGCTATGTGCACAGCTTTCCTTCACATCATCAGCAATTGTAGTTTCTGCTCAGATAGTTGATCACCCTGAGCCTGGAAGAAAATCGACTCCTTCAGGTGGAGCATGCGCCTAGTAATACTCAGAGCAGTACTTCCACGGGGATAAAGAAGTTTTGTTAGATATAATAGTGCTAGCTGTCTTTTTAAAGTTAATTATGAACCCATGTATGAAATAAATGCATTTCTCACTGCAATACATGAAAATCATTGTTTTATCATTTGCCAGGACAGCCAGAGCCTGAATCCAAGATGATGTGCATGGAAAATGTCTAAAAATTTCAACAACTGAAACATGCTACAGATTGATATATCCTGTGCCATTGTTTGCCAAATCTTTAATGCACAAATTAAGCAAAGTTGATAATGTAGAGATCCTCATGTGTGCAAAATGGGAGGGGAGTCCCAAGCTAGTTCTTTGTATCAGCCATGTCCAGTCTGAGTATGCTACACCTGCCTACCCTGCTCACAGCAGACTAGCAGCTACCTAACTGTGTCGGTAAATACTGTGCTTGTGAGTAGCTACTCACGAAACACAGGTATAAGGAAACTTGATAGTAGTGGTAAAATTCTTCTCTGGTGTTTTTCATCCTCAGTGTGTCAGGTCATTGGTTTTGATAGTGAAAGGAAGATTGCTATGTAGGACCCTGTGGATCACCACTTTTCTGTCACTGCTTTTTACCTTTGCTCTTAGAAATTTGATGCTCCTAATTTCAAGTTTGTGTACCTTTTCCTGCATCTGCTCTGCTCTTTACTGTTATCCACACTAGGACCACCAAAATGACAGTGAGGTGCAGTGTTGCAGGGCCACCAAAACAGGCAGGCTAAAATTGGTTTAGGTCAGCACAGGAGTAGGATGCTGATTTTTCTCCATGGCTTTTTCAAACCATTTTCCAAGCACTTCATACATTGGTGCTATGGCTGTCTTCCTGCCTGTCTCAGGCTGAAGGCACAAATGCCAGTGATGCTGAACTCCAGTGAGTGCTGGGGGAAATTAATCTTAAAGCAGGCAGGCAATGTTTTCATGCTGTGCCTGCTCTGGAGATTTCTGCCTCAGGGGACTCTGTTGCCAGACTAATTTTTGAGCTCAGTTGAAGAGCAATACTCTCTGAATTAAGACAGGTTTCAGGAGTGTAATAGAGTTTGCAGCTGAAAAGAAGAGTTAAATGAATTACCCTGAAGCTTCTGCTTTTTATGCTCAGAGGAGGTGCCTGCTGTTGGTTTATTTATGATTTAACACCACTAAGGCATGTGTTTTCTGCTCCAGCTTGCTATGTGCTTGTCGTCCCAGGAGAGCCACAATCCAGACTGTCATAGCAAGCTCAGGTGAGCCTGAGCTTGGTTAAAGCAACACAGAGGATCCTGTGACCACTCATTTTGAGCTGGAGCTCTTTCTGGCATTTCAATAAAATGGTGCCAGTTCTGTGTCCCTGTCAGGGAGAGAGTGGAATAAAATAGTAGGATTGTGCCATGTTGGCTCAAGTGAGAGTTTTGTAGAGGTGTGGAGGATGGTGAGAAAAAGTCCAGGATTAATTGGGAAAGAAAGACAGAAAGGGTATCGGAGGTAGCATTACTCTGAAGGCTGAAGCGGAGGAGGCGACAGAAGGTAGGCTGGAAACTCACACAGAGCAGATGGTGATAAACTAAGACGCAGGTCAGTAGTGTCAGCAGGGTGTGTTCCTCAGGCTCCTGCAGCCATTGAGCTCACCAAAGGTTTGACTGCCTCCAGATCTTAATCTGGTTTTTGAAGTAAGCCTGAAATATCCCAGTACTGGGCTGATCTTACCTATGCCCTCCTCACCCTGATCACTGCCATTCCAAAAGTGGCATTGCTTCTTGAACACCAATATGGTATGTTGACAAGGGGAGAGACAGTGATGAAAGAAGAACAAAATGACAGGAAATTATCTGGATTTTTTTTCCAATGAAGACAAGAAGCAATTGCCTTGTCAAAGGCAACTATGTATTAGTAGTGATTAGTGATTTTAAAATGAAAAATGAAAGCTTTGTCCATTGCCAGACATTATCACTCAGGTACCACCACAGCACCTAAGCTTCGCAAAATATTTTTATTGGACGCATCTCATTCTTAGAAATATTTGGTTAATTTTAAAAAATGGCCTGGGTTCTTGATGCATTTTATATAAGGTCCACATTTTATATTGAGCTGTGTCCAAAAAATGTATTTACTGTTTATGTGAAAGCTGGGTAAGTTATTTTAAAAAGAAAGTGTCACTCAAAGAGCTTAAACAGTACTCATTTGAAAGTCTAAATCTGGTCTGCTTTAACTATGCCAGATGAAGAAGTCCTGTGCAGAAAAATGGAACAAAGTGCGCTCTAAACAGGAAACTACATACAAGTTAAGATTCAGTATAAAGAAAACATTCATATTAGTGAAGAAAGCAGACCCTGAAAGCCGCAGCTAAACTGCTAGGACTTACAGTATAGGGTGCAAACTCTGCTGCCCTTGGAAAGCTTAGAGGTACATCTGCTGTGATATTTTACTTGCCTGATGGACATTAAGTTCAGAAACTTACTTTCCAGAAGGTGACTGTCCTTAAAGCACTTCAATGTACAGTGCAGTGAGACTTTGATTTTTGTTGCTGTCTTTTTCCTGACCATTGTAACTTGTATACTGGAAGAAAAAGGCGGAAAACTCCCAGTCACTATGTTTTTGTTGTGCTTGATAAATTTAGCATTTAGAAATACCTCAAACCCAGCAAATAATGTCACTTAACTTGGCAGATAATCACTAAGACTTCATGAAAATACTGAGAGGTGTACACAGTCTAGTCATCATTCCATGCTTAGAACAACATTTTAGGAGTTATGCAAATATCTTTAAAATAGTTCACCAGTAATTTGGGGTTTATTTTCATTCTGAAGTACAAAAGCTGATGTCTAACAATGTAAGCATTGTTAATAAATAATTGGACTGACCTGAAACACATTTCATTGAAAGGAACAATTTCCTCTCACTTCAGCAGATTTCAGATTAGGCTTGTAAATGCCTGTGCACTGAGATGAGAATATAGGCTTGACTGTAAAGACAGAATAATTTATTTCTACTGTCAAAATATGGCTGAACAGAAATATTGCTAGTATCAGTAGTATTGATCCACAAACCTCGCTTAGGTGAGTCTGCCCCAGAGAGAATTTCATGCTTCCATGCGACGTCAGGCAGACGTTGGCAATGTGTCTGCAAACCACAGCACGTGCGCTGTCCCTGTGCTTGCAGAACACTTCTGCTCTTGAACTAGCTGTTCTTTCAGTATGATTGGTACTGAAAATGGTCAAGTAATGCCTTGTTTTACAAACAGGTGCATTATCCCCCTCCAGACCACTGTTGCTGAAAACTGTGTGCATGTTGTCACTAAATCTGTTGTGTGACAAATACTCAATAAGTTGTTGCTAAATCCACAGTCCTGTGATATTGCCTGTGATATACATGTGACATATTATTTCTATTAGCATTGCATGGGTTTTCAATAGGTATGTAAAAATGGATTTAAGAGTAATGTGAAATTAGGATCTTTCAAACCATTCTCAGTTCAGACTAACAAGTAAGACCTGTAGCATGTTGAAGTTTAAATTTGATCACATTCTGTGGTGTAATCACAATTGCATTACTGTCATTTTGCTGGTGGATTTACTAGTTATAGAGAATCCCAATATGGTCAGACAGTCACAGAACCACCAAGGAAGAGAGAGCAACTCTTCCACTTCCAGCCTTGTGCTGTGGAAGAGATACTGAGCTAGTAAAGTTTTTGCCATTTTTCATGGCAAGTTTGTCCAGTCTTATGGCACAATGAAAAGTAGTGTTTCTTGACCAAAGATTACTCTTCAGGACAGTTCCTGCAGGACACAGGTTGGAAGGAAATGAAACGGATTTCTATCCTGGACATTGAAGATTGTCTAGTTCCAACTGCCCTGCCATGGGCAGGGACGCCTTTCACTAGATCACGTTTCTCAGAGCTCCTTCCAGTCTGGTCTGGGGCACTTGCAGGGACACGACATCCACTACTTCTCTAGGCAACCTATTCCAGTGCTTCGCCCTCACATAAAGAATTTCTTCCTAATACCTAATCTGAACCTGCCTTTCTTCAGTTTAAAGCCATTCCCCCTTGTCCTGTCACTGCATGCTCTGTTTGAAAGTCCCTCTAGCAGCTCTCAGGTAGGGTCCCTTCAGGTGCTGGAAGGTGCTATAAGGTCTTCCCAGAGCCTTCTCTTCTCTAGGCTAAACAATCTCAACTCTCTCATCCTGTCCTCACAGCAGAGGTGCTCCATTCCTCTGATCACCTCTGTGGCCCTCCTCTGAACTTTCTCCAGCTGTTCATCTCTGGTCCCCAGAGATGGGCACAGCACTCCAGGTAGAGTGCTGAAAGCCTCATGAGAGTGGTGGAGCAGAATCACCTCCGTGGTGTACTGCTGGCCATGCTGCTTTTGATGCAGCTCAGGATGTCGTTATTTTTTCAGCTGCAAGTGCATGTTGTCAGGCCATGCTGAGCTTCTTGTCCATAAATGTCCCCAGGTCCTTCTTGTCAGGGCTGTTCTCTATCCATCCTCCACCCATGGGATTGCCCTGACTCAGGTGCAGGGCCTTGCACTTGGCTTTGTTAAACTTCATGAGCATCACACAGGCCTAGCTGTCAAGACTGTCCAGATTCCTCTGAATGGCATCCTCTTCCTCCTGGGAGTGGAACAGACTTCACAGCTTGATGTTAGCAGCACATTTTCAAGTGAATTTCCACTCTGGAATCCCCTCTGGAATCACCTCTGCAGAAACAATACTGTCCTTTTCAGGAGGAAAGCACAAAACAAGCACACTCTACTTCTAATACATAGTCTTCTGAGCCCTGAGGAAGCGGTGGTGCAAGCAGAGGAGTCACTTAGAGCACTGTCAGTGCAGGGCTTAGCTGAACTTCCTCCTGCCAGGCTGTGACCATACTGCTGAGGACTGAGGGATGGAGAGCTGGGCCTGGCCACAACAGGCTCAGGAGAGAACTGCCTTCTGCTGAGCAGAGAACAAGCCAGAGTAACTTTCAATACCGGGGCTGGTAAAAAGAGACTATTGCCTGAGCATGACTTCACACAGCCCAGCCTTCTGAGGATATGAGCCGTGCTCAGAAGGCACAGTGCATATGTAGACCCATAATTCTTATTTTCACCGTGGAGAGGAGAACTACATTTTGAAGTAAAATCAACAGAGATTATTTTACTTAATTCGGTACCATGTTTTAGATATGTACATGTGGTTCCCACTATCTTTATCTTATCCCACTATATTATCTTCCCACTAAAAAAAAAAAAAAGGAAACCTTGGCAAAATTAACTCTGAATACTTTATAACAAGAGAGGAGTGCTTTGCATCTATTCCAACAGCATCCCCTTGTCCCACACTGCCTACCAGTATCATTCTTGTTTCCTCTGAAGTGTTTTATTCTGAAACAAATATTAATAAAAATGTTTTGAACAAGATGTGCAACTAGCAGTGTAAATAACTAATTAATGACTGCTAGTGCTTAGGAAATAATCTGTGTCACTATTTCCTATATCAAGTGAGGGCTTCCTTTCAAACCAAAGCATATGAGTTAAGTAGAGAGCTTTCTGTGCTTTGACTACAGCAGAGCTACACAGAAACACATACTTACAGCCTGCCCAGGTACAGGAAAAGCATTACTTTCTAGATTATAAAAGCAGATTTTGGAAATTAAAGTGGGGCATTTCTTGGGTGTTAGAAACAAACAAACAAATAAATAAATATGTAAATAGTGTCCCTAAGCCCCAAGTGAAAACTTTACATTTTTAACTCAGGGCCATATACATCAATAATATGCTTCTCTGGCATAAATTGGTGCTGTGTTCTGTGATTTCAATGCAGAAGACTCAGTCTTGCTGCCTGGGACTGCAGTTATTTTTTGCACACATTCAGTAACTTCAGTAGAACCTGAATAGACTGGGCATACTGATCACATATGGCCCATTTGGGCAAGTAAAGAGCAATAAATGAAACAATTCCTTGAAGTGTGAGATTTCTAGGACACCTGCTTGGTTAAAAATGCCACCAGCTTTACTTCCAGTTGTTCTCCCACAGTTGCTGGACCCTGAAAAACCATTTTGGAGGAGCATAGCAGTCAGTATCCATATGAACAATATTCCTGCTGCATTCAGAAGACATTCAAGCTGGAGAAATTTACTTTTCACTTTAAATCATGCCCAAATTAGCAGTTCAGTTAAAAGGACAAAGGTGGGTAAGTCACACTGAATTTACCAGGGAAAAACCCCAAACCACTGAAAAGGTCATCTTCCCCAGCTACTCTACCAGTACTTCATGGCTGTGGCCCACTGTAAGGAGCCATTTGGTGTTCTGTTACCGAATGCTGTCTTTCCAACCACTTTGTAGTGTATTTCTCATCTTTAAAAAAGCAGGATCTCTGCTAACAGCAAAATGAGTTACAAGAAATCCCGAGAATTTATACAGAGCTCTGTCTTTGGCATAATTTTTCCACTGTTGCTGTTCAAATGAAACTAGAAATAATTTAAGATCTTCATGTAAGTGAAACTCTTCCCTTAACTAGTATAATTTTGATCTTGAATTCAGCAGGCTAGCTTTAGCTTTCAAAGCTTAAAATAGTTATCTGCCTTTTACAGTTTAGTTTCTGTGTTTTAAGGTGGTACACATGCTCTGTTCATACAGTAACTGCAAGGCAGCTCTATTATCAGTAGTGCAGTGGTTATGGAAGACATTAAAGATTATGAACTAATGGGTTAAAGGCTGCAACAATCAAGAGCAAGAGGAAGCCAAAGAAAAAAAAAAAAAAGAAAGAAAAATTAATCCATGACTGGCGCCATACATGTGTAAACATTTAAATATTCCATAGGGAAGCAAAAGCTTGGAGATATTACTGAATATTACAGATGCTACCCAAGGAAGATGTGAGTGCTGACTTTTATTGTACAAAGAAAGGAATGAACAGGAAAGAGAGATATGCTTGATGTTTGGACCAGGTCTTATTTTTGTCAAGTTGTAACAGACATGTAAGAAAACATTAATGACTGGATGTGGCACTCAGTGCCATGGTCGAGTTCACAACGTGGTGATCAGTCAAAGGTTGGACTTGATAATATTAGAGGTCTTTCCCAACCTAAATGATTCTGTGATTCTGTGAACTCTTCTTTTCAATGTACAGTTAATTAGATCTGTTAATTGGAAACCAGTGGATCATATATGTGTGCATTGGAAAAGCAAACAGTTTGTCAGACTTTTGGCACTGAAATTGATCCAGAGCAACAGTTCCCACACTATGGCTTTACATAGTCTGGTTCCTTGGATACCCCACTCCAGCTGAGAACTGTAGAATAGCCATTCTGGATTCACTGCCTACTTCCTTGGGACTGCCACCAAAGGAGCCACTGAAAATGACAGTGATGCTGGAGTGCAGTTCCACCTCCTTAGCCCTGCAGAGGTGCAGCAGCATAAGCTGTTAAATTACCCCTCTCAGCCCTTGTATCCTATACAAGATAAAAGGTAAAAGAAAACTGGGAATGGCAGAATGGCAAGTTCCAAATCAGATAGCAGAAAGACTACAGAATGTGCTGGCACATGGAACAACTAGTCCCCACCAAGCTACAGCTCCTAAACACAACTGAAAATGGTGACTACATGTGATGTGTACTTGACTTACAGCAATTTCACAGCAACATGTCTCTTGCTAGAATTCTATGAGAGTGCAATTTTTGTTTTTCATGTCTTACTGAAACTTGCACAGTCCAGCTGTGACAAGCAAGGCTATTTTTTCTTAAATGAAAAAAAATACTTTTAAGGACATTCTTGGTTTGTGGTGTGCAACTAGCCTTCTGTAATCCCTTCTATGAGCTTTTCTGTTCTCCCCCAGGTGGGGAAGGTACTCGTACCACAAATCCAGGACAGCTCTGGTATGGTACCAGAGTGTATGGTACCCATCATCCCCACTGAATTGTGCCTGCTTGTGACTACCAAAGACTGATTGGTTGGTTTGCTGGTGTGGTAAATCAACCAATAACTTGTTCAAACCCTTCTACCTTTCATGGATTAACCCGTACTTGCCTGGTTTTTGCTTTTAAATGTTTATCCTCTGCTTACAATGTCCTTGCTCCCACCAATATTATTATCTTGGAAGACTCCAAGGCAAACTGCCTGGACAGATGTGCTCTGGAGGCAAGGGTTTGGCCAAAGGAGTAAGAGGAACTTTCTTAAACTGGCAAGACCTCCAAACCAGAGCAGAGAGAGGCACGCCAGCCCCCTCTGCCCTGAGCAATGAAAGAAGCAGTGAAGCCCTGAGCCACAGGCAGCTCTGACTCAGAGTGGATGGCAGTAAGAGTGACTGAGTAAGAGTGACAGTGGCCCCCACACATACAAAAGCCATCCCCAGGGAATGCAAGCACCCAGAGCATGGTGCGGCAGCTCACAAGGAAGGGTGCACAGGGTGGGTGCTGAGGACTGCCAGCTCAAACACTTAGCTCAGCTGGTGGTCATCATTCTCACTGAAGAAGCTTGGTTTCCACTTGGCCAAAAGACACATCCTTTTTGTGCACCAAAAAAGATGGGGTGGCCCAAATGGAGCTCCCACAGAAACATAGAGCTGTCCAGGTCTCAAGCTGCAGGAAGTGCCAGAGCCTGACACTGCTCTTAGAGGGCAGCAGGGAAAAGTTGGGTGAGATGTGATCATGTGGACAATCTGTTCAGCCTGGTGGTTGAGCTGGAAGAAGAAGGAGAAAGGCTGGGAAGTGTTGGGGACTTTGAAAAGGAGATCTACCTATACTCTACCACCTCTTGGACAAGCACATCTGCCGTCTACATCACAAGAAGCAATGGATCCTCTATCATGTCACCACCAGGCAGAAGGAGTGGACATCAGAGATGGAGGGGAATTGAAATGAGGTTCTGCTTGGGATGGCAGGCAAATCCTTTTCTGACCCACCTGATCTCACCAGATGCCCTTACACAATAGGTGTGGGACTCTGGAATTCAAGGACCAGGGAAAAGAGAATATGTGTATGAATGTCCATCCAGGTTGGAGGAGTTTCCTAGGGCAGGACAACAAACCCTCTCCATCATGATCCCCTTAAATAAGAAAAAAAAAAAAAAAAAAAAAAAAAAAAAAAAAAAAAAAAAAAAAAAAAAAAAAGGTGCTCACTGGTGTCTCCCTTCTGAGAGGAACAGAGAGCCTGTTGTGCTGACTGGCTGACTGGACCACAGGACCCAACCCGCAGGGAAGTGTGCTGCCTCCCTGGGGCCACATCACCAAAAAACTTCCCAGCCTGCTACAGCCCACTGATTATTACCTGCTACTGGTTTTCCAAGTGGGCAGCTACAAAGTCACAACAGGAAGCTGGCAGACAATCAATCATAGAACCATAGAAATGTTTGAAAGGGACCTTAAAGATCGTCTCTTTCCAACAACCCTGGAATGGAATGCCATTTGTTAGATCAATCCTCCATCAAACCTGGCCTTGAATACTTCCAGAGGTGGGGCATCCACAGGTTCTCTGGCGACTGAGAAATGCATCAGCAACAAAAGGAGACCCAAGAAAAATCTACATCCTTAGTTTTTTTTTGTGGGGGAAACAGTGAGAAAGGATAAGGAGAAGGATGAGGTACTTAATGCCTTCTTTGCCTCAGTCTTTATCACAAGACTTAGGTTGTCCTTAAAGTACCTAGATCTCTGAATCTGGAAGACAGAGACAGGGAGCAGAATGAATCCACATAATTCAGGGGGGAACTGTCAGTGACCTGTTATGCTACGACCTGCATAAATCCATGGGGCCAGATAGGATCCACCTGAGGCAGTTAGTGGAAGAGCTTAACCAACCTAGTTTCTATTATGTACCAGGAATTCTAGCTAGTTAGGGCGGTCCCAGGTGACCAGAAGTTGGCGAATGTGACACCCATCTCCAAGGAGGTTTGGAAGAGCATCAGACCAGAGCCAGACCTCACTAATGGGAAAAGTCACAGAGCAGCTCATCCTGAGTGCCATGACATGGTGTGTGCAGAACAGCCAGGGCTCACCCCAAGCCCAAGCAGAATTTTGTGAAAGGCAGGTCCTGACTGACCCACCTGATCTCCTTCTGTGACAGAGTAACTTGCTTTGTAGATTAGGGAGGGCCTGTGCATGTTGTCTGCGTGGACATTACTATAGCCTTTGACACTGTCCCCCACAGCATTATCCTTGAGAAACTGGCAGCTGATGCCTTGGGCAGGTGCATTGTTAATGATTTAAAAACCTCCTGGATGGCTGGGCCTGGAGTGGTGGTGAGTGGAGTTACATCCAGCTGGTGTTCAATTACCAGGGCTGGTTCAGTTACCTGGTGTTCCCCAGGCTCACTACTGGGGCCAGTCCTGCTTAATATCTTTATCAGTGACCTGGACAAGGGATTGAGTGCACCCTCAGTCAGTTTGCAAGTAACACCAAGCTGGGTGGGGGTGCTGATCTGCTGGAGGGCAGGAAGGCTCTGCAGAGGGATCTGGGCAGGCTGGATCATGAGCTGAGGCCAATAGTGTGAGTATGATGAGGAGCAGTTGAGAGCTGGAGGTGTTTAGCATGGGGAAAAGGAGGCTCAGGGGAAAACTCATTGCTCTGTATGACTCTGTGAAAAAAGGCTATGGACAGCCAAGTGTTGGTCTCTTCTCCCAAATAACCAGTGGTAGGACAAGAGAAAATGGCCTTAAGTTGTGCCAGGAGAAGTTTAAATAAGGTATTAGGGGAAAAAATTATGGAAAGCATGGTAAAACATTGGAACAGGCTGCCAAGGAAAATGGTGAAGTCACCATCCCTGGAAGTGTTTTAAAAAATGTGTGGATGTGGCACCTGGGGAAATGGTTTAGTGGGGAACATGGTGGTCATTCTGGGTTGATGTTTGAACTTGATCTTAGAGATCCTTTTCAACCTTAATGATTGTAATAATTCTATGACCCTATAGCCAGTAGATACAACATCTACAAGTAAGGAAACTAGTAGCCATTGCAAGTCTTATATTTTCTCTCATATTTCTCCTTCAGCTGTAGTGACAGCACTGATTTCTGTTTCTGCAAGTGTCTAATTCAGTGACTGCAGCAATGTAAGAAGCACTCTCACTTTCTCCTTTTTTAATCTACAGTCAAAGCATGTGTGTGTGGGAGTATATCATGCAAGTATGGCTTCACAAGGACTGACAAATGCTTAAAACACTTTCCTCTGATTGCATTCCTGGAATGACCCTGGTGCAAATGATGAATATTTGGATGATTTTATGCCAGCTCATTAGTTCTTGTAACTGAGATTGAGGAAAGGGGAAGAGCATTTAATTAAAAAATAAAAAGGCTGTGTGGAACTTTCAGGGAGACCAGGAGAAGACAGAGTAATGTTACTAAGCCATATAGTTCTGAGTTACTCAGTAACTCAAAAAAGATGGGTCTATATCTTTCATTATATATTCTGCTTTGGAACAGAGGGCCATATCCTATTGAATCCCAAAGATCTTCCAATATAAAAGGTCCATCACCTGTATCATAGAATCACAGAATGGTTATTAAAGTTGTAAGGAACCTCTGTAGGTCATCTTGTCCAACCTCCGTGACAATCAGGGGCCGTGTTACTGGCTGCCCAGGATGATATCCAGGCTGAAGATCTCTAAGGATGGTGACCCCACCAGCTCTCTGAGCAACATGTACTGTTATTCTGTCACCCTCAAAGTAACAAAAATTTTCCTGATGTTTCCTGCCTCATTGACCTGTGGAGCCCTCACACAATGTTTGGAGCTGCAATAGCCAGGCTGCTGTTTTAGAAAAGTGTCCAGAAAAGGCTTGGAGGACTGTGACTGGAGGATGAAAAGAGCTGTTTGTTTGCAAAGAGGGTCCAGCAAGGACAGGGCTGTCAGCATGGACTCTGTCCAGGGGACCCTGCTTCACAGGTCTTCAGTACAGGTGTCCCAGCAGATGCTTGAGATACTTAGACAGCTCTGGCCTGGTGGATGGAAGAGATAGGGGAGGAAACTGGAAAGCATTCCCTGCAGTAGCTTGTTTTGGTTTTGAAACAAATGCTATCCAAAAGCTTCTGCATCTTTATTCAAATTCCTCTCACCACTGCAGGTCATAGCAGCTGTCAGGTTCATCTGCTGGGTTGGCTGCACTCTTCCCTGTGGTCTGCTGGACAGAGACACTGGGATACCGTGGAGCTGCTTGGCATCTCCCTGAATACCCTTCTTCCCAGTGGTGGGTTCACTGCAGGGGCCAGGGCCTTTAGCACAGGATGTGGTGCTGCTAGAGGGTTCTGCTGCCCACCTGCTCCCTGGCCACAGCCTTTTTCCAGCAGGAGGCCAGGTTGACCACGGGCTCTATGAAGCTGGTGACTGCTCTTACAGTGCTCAGGATGCAGCTGAAAAGCTGGCTGCAGGGCACTCACAGCTGTCAGGGCAGATCACTGCGAGAGGCAGTGGAAGCAGAAGGTGTGGAAGCTTCCATCAACAAGGGCTGCACTTCTGATGTTGCTCAGGCAGCTGGAGCTGCGCTCCAGTGAGCCCTGCCCACTGCAGCTGCTTGGTGGTGGCTGCTGCAGCAGAGGTGCTCAGCTCCTAGTTGTTCTCAGCACCCAAAATCATGTCCTGCCAAGAGGCATGTTTAGAGATTTCTTGGCACTACAAATGGAAAAGCAAAGAAAGACCCAGAAAAAGGTGGGAGAGGAGAGTCAAAAGCTTCACAAAGAGTTTCCTTGAAGGATGCAGCAGAAGCAGCCCTGTGGGACAGCCAGCCCCAAGGACTGCCCTCCCCCCTCTCTATCTTTCTCAGCTCCTTCACAGTTCAAGCTCTATTCCTCCCACAAAAGCACCACAACTTAATCAAGCAAAGGGTACTGAAGTAGGCATCCAGGGAAGGCAGAGGAAGGTTGGAAGTCTCCAGTGGCACCCACTCTAGTGGGGTCTTGCTGGACCACTCTAGTCGCCTTAGCCAGTCAAGGCTTGGCACAGAGGTGGTGTTCCCAGTGGAGGTCCACAGTCCTGAGAGACCACCAGGACCCACAGGTCCCTTACTGTGTAGCTGCTTTCCAGTCAGCCAATTCCCTGCATACACTGGTGGTTTTCCTCCCCCAGGGCAGGATTTTGCAATTCCTCTCACTGAAGTTTATGTTTCTTTCACCCCAGTTCTCCAGAATGTCAAGGGCCCTCTGGCCAGCAGCCCTACTTCTAGCATATCAACCACTCCTCCTAGTTGTGGGTCGTTGGCAAACTTGCTGAAAGTATACTCTACCTCATCATCCTGTTCATTAATAAAGATGTTGAACAATGTTGGACCCAGTACTGAATTCCTGGGGTGCACCAAGTGTTACTGGCTTCCAACTAGATCTTATACCATTGATCACCATGCTGAATCCACCTGCCCATGCTTGTAACAAAAGTATCCTTTCTAACCCCTTCAAAAATTATTTTAAGCTGCCACAGTAAAATTAGCACTTTTTAATGGAAACTTTGCATGTAATCACATCTCAGTGGGATGTTTGAGCTTCACCATTACATTCTGGTGAGGCAGATCCCCAAGATTTTGTGGAGGTCTGATGCCCACATAGATACTGCTTAGCAACCAAGAGCTTCTCTAGGAGAAAGCAAATCCTTTGCAGCCTGGGAGCTGGTTGCTCTGACTTCCATCCGGGAAGGAGGAGGAGAGCTGAAATGGTAAAGTGAGTGGCTTGCAGCTCATTCATCTCCAAGAAGATACCAATGGCTTTGTACCTCACCCCTTCTTCCGTGTTGCTATCTGAACCAAACACAGCTCAGAGCTAACCACTGCCTTGCAGACTTCCCTGGTGTTCTGAGGACATAAGGAACACTCACTTCTTTCCTTACAGAAATCTTTACTTAAAGGTCTGCAAGTGGACTCCTGCTGTCAGAACCTAGACTTTTCTGAAAGTCTGTCCAAAATGTATTAATTTCCTCAGTTCAGGTAACATTAGCCTAGCCTTGAGGAACAAACACTGGCTATGAACCTAGTGGGGAGCTGGGGCCAACAAAGGTTCAGTACTTGCTTATCACCATAAGGATCTAGCTCTTCACCTACAAAATTATCGCAGGGTGAAGTGTCTGCTGATTTTTCAGAGCTCTAGACGTGTCTTTGCAAAGGGACAGATGAAGGAAAGGAGAAATTGCTGAGCCAGTCCAGGAGTTACAGTTATTTTCTAGTGAGTGATGGGCACATCCAGAGATGTCTGTCACAGTCCTGTCTGACACAGTCCATTCAGATTATGCTGCAGCTGCAGACCACTGACAAAGAGATGCTTGTCCTGGCTTATTAACACTGCCTAAAATTGGACTCCTGTTGGTACCCTGAACCTTTTCTGGAGGATAGAAAACATGTCCTCTTTCCCTCTCTCTGTTATTTTAGCTTTCCCAGCCATGGGAACAACACACTGTATACAAAGAGGAGACAAAAAGGAAAAAATATGCTGTGTTTCAAGTGTTCCCTGTGCTAAAAGCTGATTCTAAATCTCTGATAGCACCTTCACTAACTTATCTCATGCTTCTCATTTTTTCTGTCATTTTCATTGTCCTTTAATAAGTTCATTCTGATGTGGATTTACATTGCTCTGCATCTTATGGTCGTTTCTGTAAATATTAAGAGGTTGCCTTGGAATTCCTTCTATAAATATTAAGGCAGTCTTAATCAGCATATTATATGATCTGTGGCAATATTTTGGAGCTATTTTTAGGGCCACAGTCTTTAAGGATGGTGTGCAGACTTCACAATCTTTTTGCTCAGGGAAGTTCTCTTGTCCAAAAAAATTTTTAATTCTATAAGCTCTCTGAAAAGCAATCTGATACTTGATGTTCCTTGTGGCTCCAGATTTTTTCCTTGTGCCAAATGTAAATCTTCTTGCTATGCTGTAAGCAAGTGACATGCAGAAAGATCTATTTCTTTCCATTTTGTATATACTTATTTACATCGTTGTGTCTCTGTACAATATCATCTTTGCATAAATCTGATTTGTAATCTATTTTCTCACAAGTTATCTTTCCACACCTCTGAACAGCAACTTTTCATTTTCTGTATGTTCCCCAGCTGCTGTAGTCTTTTTGTAGTTTGGTTTTTTCCTGACATCTACTGACTAATACAAGAAATAGAGACCTACTAGTACTAAGTCAAGAAGAGTATTTGCCCAGAATTCTTACTTATGTTTATGTATTCCCATAAAATGTGCTCCCTTCTGTATAATAAAGCTTATGATACAGTGAAACCAACAGACCCATTCCTGAACTACTGCTGCCATCCTTTACTGTTCCCATCCCATGCATGTGTAACTATATAGTCTTACCTAAGGGGTTTTTCACTTTTTCTTCAGGTAGAGTAGGGTTATTCTGGGCTGTGCTTCTGTCTTCCAACACTCTTACACCACCGTGACTGTCCCCGGGCTCTGTTGTAGGTTCCTGGAACAGCATACAAATCGCTGAAGTTATTCTGAAGCAGCAGTTAAGTCACAATTCCTTCTTTCACTGGGTATTTTGGAGATAAGAAACGTGTCTTTTCCAAATAAAACATGTATAAATAATAGACTTTTTTTTTCAAGAATAAACTTAGTTTCTGGTCACCTATTTTCTATAACAGGGCAATATGTGGCAAGAAGAATTTCACTGCACGGAAAGTTTTTGTCAGGACCCAAGACTGGGTGCATTTTTGCCATCCAGTTTTCTCTGCTACTCTTCATCAGGGAAGGAATTGAAGCATCTCAACCTCTGGTGTTATTGACATCTCACAGCTCTTGAGAAGCTCATTTTATTTTACACACTTATGGCCTCATTTGGGACAGTTGTGCTGCATTTGTCTTTAGAGAAAGAAAAAGTTATTCATAAGAGAAAATGGCAAGTTCTGTTTTCCTTTTTCATGTGTTGTATGAAGAACAGGATAGTAGTACAAATACATAATTCAGCCGAAGCTATACAATTTTGGAAAAATAGTTTTGCCAGAAGTGGATGAGATTACAAGAGGAATATCTTGTCAGTGGTGTTGAAAGGGAAATCTATGTCAGTTCACTGGCAGTTCATACACCTTTATGCTTTCATAGCAGTGCTCCATATAGAAGGGGGAGAGGGAAAGATAATTTTCCAGCTCATATATGACTTTGCTGTTCCTAAACCAGCCTGATCCTTCACATAAAATTAAAAAAGCCTTATGGACGGAAGCCACTCATATAAGCTGGGATTAGCCAAAAAATTATGTTCCAGACATATCCTATTTCCTTTGTCTGTGCCACAGATTGCACTGCCAATGAGGCCACTCCTCTGTATGTGGCATCCAGGGTGTCTGCCTGTGCTAGTCATGGCTGAATAATTTTGGTAGAGCAAAAATGGTTGTGAGGTCTCTGTGTGTCAGTGATGGGCACTTGCACTAAGCAGTTTACATCATTCTTTGACAGATAACAACAGTGATCATTACCTGTCCTGAAAAACATGTAGAATAGGATAAGCAAGAAGAAACACTGTGTAATACTTCCAGAAGGAAAAATATGCAGAGATGACCCTGGTAGTCACATCTTCTTTTCTGTTAGTCATAGACTGAAAGATCTGAGGGGTAAATCTGTAACCAGATCCACTGAGCTGAGGACAGTAATTATGAACAGGAGCCTAGGACTTGCATCTGTTAAGCAAGTCTCTAATAGGTTTTGGTTGGTTCCAGCTGCTATTATCTGAAAGATATTCTGAGTAAATTGTACTATTTAAGTATTTTGGTGTATGGTAATGTTTCTGAATGTGTTCCAGGAACAGTGGCAAAAATATCTTTACTCTGCTAATGAGTAAAGTTGTTAGCTTCTTCAGAGGCCAGCTTCCCAATATCATTGAAATACCAGGCAGTCTGAGTCAGTCTTGATCATCAATTTGGAAAAAAAAATTCACTCCTTTTCTGAAAAATAGCAAGAGAGAGGCATGACCTCCCAATTATTCTGCCATTCCTCAGAACTGGAGAACTTGGCGTGAAGCACAGGACAACTTCCTGAGGCTCAGAATGGGCCATGTGACAGACAGCTCTTTCATGCCCCAATGCTTCAGGTACAGAAGAAGATATTTTAGACTCCATGGTGCTAAATGTCCTTTCCCCTCTGCACAGCTAAAGCCTATTTTTGTTTTCTGCCCCTCTTCCTTCCCAGGCGTGGTAATCACCACCAGTGGAGCTCTGATTTACTTCGCCATTTGAATCTTCTCTTATGCTACTTTTCATTAAATGCTTCAGAAAATTCAGGCCAGGCTCTGTGCTGACAGAAGTTGAGCCCTTATTAAGAGATAGTGGATTCATATTTGTGCAGCCTAGTCTGGAACTTCAGCCCCAGTAACATGTTATGCAAAGTAGTTGCTTCTTCTTGTTTGGCTTGTCCTATGGCTACACACACATCCCTATGGCCTCCCACCAGGGTCTGGGACAGTGGGCCTCAGGAGACCTCTGTGTGAGATTTTGCAAAGCTTCCCATCATACTGCCGTGCTGTGGCTGCAGAGAAACAAAACCAAATAAGCACCAAAGGATTCGGGTCCAAAGGTGTATCCTTAAACGCTAAGTGTCTCCAGTCTCCCTAACTGGCCACATAACTCCTTACTTCAACATACTGTCTTAATACCAACTATATCTCTAAAATTAGAACTTACAAGAATACTAAGGAAACAGAAGAGGGAGATAAAGTGATTTAAAATTTTAAGACTGAAAACATTTTTCTCTTATGAATTTGGTATGAAGAACAGATGGGCTTCTTAAACACCCCCCCCAAATACTCCAAAAAACTCCAAACAAACAAACAAAAAAAAACCCCACCAACCCAAACTCAAAAAACAAGCAAACAACCCCCCCCCCCCCCCCAAACAAACAAAACCAAAAACCAACCAACCAACCAAATAAAACCCAAAGCAGTTCAGGCAGAAGAAAGGAGCATAGAATGAGTTGCCCACTGCACCAGGGCCATGACCAACCAAAAGGCTAATGCAATTGATTGTTCTGTAGAATGGAAATGCCCATCCTGTCTGCAGAAAAAGAACAGCTCTGGGGTTTGTTAATTCATAGTTGCTTCTTTTAATTTTGTTTCTTACTAACCAGCATACAACAGAATGATATTATGTGGTGCTGAAATATGCTGTCAGTGGGAAACTTTAGCTGGTCTTCTTAGGATGCATTTTCATTACTAATCTATACGTGTAAGAGCTAGACAATCTTGCTATAATGATGTTTGAAAAGGATTGTTGTTGTGAAGATGAAGAAGCAAACAGTAAGATCTCTTCTTTTCTTTACCCTAAAATACACTCTGTTTCCAGCCATCAAGACATTTGCTTAGTAGGTCAGTGTGTATCTAAGAAGCTGAATTTTTCTTCTCCAGAGATTGCTCTGAAAAGTTGTTATTGACTGAAACCATTGCTCCCAAAATGTAAACCCTACTGAAACAGGTTTTGCCTGTAAGAAATTATTTTTCTGCTTCAAAAACCCTAGTGTTTCTCTTTACTGACATCTAATGATGAACAACTGGCAGCTGAAGGACCGGCTAAACTTTTCTTAAGTCAGTGCATTGCTTGCCTTGGCCACCACAAAATCTGTCACAAATCCAGACCATCTTGTCTTCTTTTTTCTTCTGTAGTCACAGCTCTCTTAAGCTGCTTTCTATTCACATGGAAATCATTTTGAAAGTGGAAGTCAAGCAAGTGGTTCTCCTGTGGTACATTTTTATTTAAAACAATTGAGTTACTGGCCATTTATGCTGGCTTAGTGTCCCACCATTCTTTTGTGGCAGGCCTGTGACACCATGTTTAAAAAGAGTTTTGCTTCTAAAACTAACATAAAAGGTCCATTTCAAATTGTACCAGTTAAAAACTTATTGTTTGCCAGGTGCCAAAGGGAGAGTATTTTCAGGTAAACAAAGATTTGGAGCCTTCACCTTGCAAATCAAAGGACGCTTCCTCAAATCAAATGCTTTCTATTCCAGATTTGTTATAATGTTTTGTACCCTTCCTTCAATTTGTTTAATTTGGCAGGACTGTAATTACAGGCCAAACATGGACAAGTGTTCATCTGAGGCAAAGAACAGTGAGGGAAGCAGAAGAGTCTAGTTGAATTTTCAAGAAGCATTTTTCAAGGATGAACATCCTGTTCTTTAAGCCTAAATGCTCAGGGAAATGACAAGGTTCTTCTTTTTCTAATTGCTTATGTTCTCCTTTAAAATTACTGCAATCAGTAATTTTAAAGGCAACAAAACAGAACAAATTCATTCCAATCACATCACAAAAAAGGGTAAGACCTCACTAGAGGGGCATCAGGCAAATTCAGACCGCAGCTGTTACAGAAATAAACATTGAGACTCTTCTCCTCTTTTCTCCTCTACAGAATCAATGCTCTGGTACAACCTTTATGCCGTTGTAAGACTTTATGGACTAACTTCTGGTTTATTCCCCTTGTCAACAGTGTATATTCTCTCATGTTCATGCATCCAGTGTTGTGGGAACAGCAACACTGGCAACTTTCCATTAATCAATGGAAAAAAATTAAGAAGCATCTGACTAACAAGACTGTTTCCCCAGAAGCAGAGGAAACTGACTTTGCTGAAGAACAGCTTCTGCATATTCTGCAGTTTTCATCCTTTGACTGCTCCAAGTATGTGTCTGTAAAGGGTTTTTGTTCTTGAAATTAGGTACTCAAATGAAGTACTATCACAAAAAGTTTCTCATGCTATTAAAGTTCCCACCCTGTATATGTACTTGTTGCTCTTACTGCTTTCTGATACTTCAGCATGAGGAAAGACCATTTTTGTAATTGGAGTTGAGTAAAAATAACACTTGAATGTGAAAGATATTTGCTGGGTTTTAGAACATTTTGATTTCTGGAAACAGACCACCTGCTGCGTAGGACCCATAAGTCTCCTAGCTAATAATCTTCTCTCCACTTGGACTAATTTTAGCTATTGCCACTTGAAACTTTTAATGGATTCAGCCACCTACTGCCTTAATGTAACTTTTACAGCCCCTCTCTAGAGCTCTGCCTGTTCATATATCTGAAGATTATAAATAGTTTTATTTGGAAAATGGTCATTGGAGATGGAGGTGGAGAGACAGGAATCATCTGAGAGTAAATAGATTGTTAATTCCCTTCTGAGCACTAAGCTGCTGATTCATTCCCAATCAATTCCCACACAGCCTGAGCTGAGTCAGCCCAGAGGGTGTTGAATAGTCAAGAGCAAAGACAATTCAGAGGATAATGGTTCTGAAAAGTCCAAAACAGAAAAGTGATTCAGAAGGGGTAACTAAAAGAAGAAAAATACATAGTGGAGACAGGAAAAAAGAAAAAAAAAAAAAGAAAAAGAGAAAAAAAGAAAAAAAGACAAGTAACCCCTATGCTGCCACCTCTGTTTGGGAAATCAGGGTGATCAGGGAGCTTAGAGAAGAAATGGGTAAAGGAATGGATGGAAGCAGTGAAAAGACATTAAAACCAAAAAACAGTACTGGAATGAAATCATCAGAAAGAGCCAAAAAAGAAGATGGGTGTAGGCAGAAAATGGATTTGAAGTAGGAACACACTTCCAGGTATGTCTCAGCCTAGGCACTGATTTCCCATCCATGTAAGTAAGCACATAAGAGCGTGCATCTATAAATGTCATACTATACACATCATGGGGAGGAAATAGGAGAAGATTGACCCTACAGTCAAGGACTTTTTATTCTTTATCGATCAAAGAGCATGAGATGGAAAAATAATAAGATTCATATGAGAAATGGACACTTCAGAGATATAGGAACATATTGGGAAGCACACTGATCCTGATTAAAGTCAGGCTTCTCCCTCAGAGTCTGCTGTCAATTAAGTGAAGAGGGTGAAGTTGAACACTGGATGCTCTGAATCAACCTGTGAGACATTTTCACATCCTTTGATTGCTCTAACACTTAAAAAAGTTCTCTAAGCCTCCTCAGTTCTCATACTGCAGTTCTCTTAAAACTGAAGGTCAGTGCAGCAGCCTGCTTGGGCTCAGGACAGACTTAGTGCACTGGAGAGTGTCTTGTGCGGGAGCCTCCTCCCCCTGCACTTTGCTCACATGTAAGGGAAGCTGCTGCCATGGTGCTGTGCCTCCCACAGCAATAAGCTCCCTGCTTACATTTGGCACTGCTGAATATACGTTATGCCACAGTAATATAGACTCTGATTTTCTTCTTCTTAAAGCTTCTTATTTTAAAATAGTGTGTATATATTTAACCTGAGCTAGTTTAAGGAGGCCATAGGGAAGGCTTATCAACAGCAAGACAGGAGATTGTTAGAAAGATTCAGCATTGCCTTGCATCTAAGCAAATTAAAGCACAGTAATGGTTAAGATTTAGGCACACATTACTGGTATTAATCCCCAAGCTTGAGGACAAACACTTTAAGGCATGTCCCTGGGTACATCAGCACTGCTCTGCACAGAGCTATAGGGATGATGCAAGGCACACTTGAGTGAGATGCCTAAGTTAGGAGTGTGTTTGCCCAGTAAAAGGCGTGATGTGAGTGGAGAGAGAGGGCACCTGAGATGATGATTCAGCCAACTCAGCCCCTACAGGTTTAAAGAGCACTGTATGGCCAGCATTATCAGTTCAGACAGTTAATTAAAGATAGAAAGGGATAAGCCCAAGTCTACATCCCCAATTCAGACACTAAGTTAGGTGTTCAAGTGAGGCTGTGCAAGTTCCTACAAGAATATATTAATTATTTATATGGAGAAACAAGCCCCATGTAACTGTGATGGGAATGTTTGTATAACAATTAATCCCATCTCATTTCTCTAGGGAGCTGAGGTAGACTTAGCATTGCATCTAAACCTGCTGTGTACTGCTCTGACACCCAAACAGTTACCAGAACAGATGAAAAGTAAAATTAACAGTTCTGGTATATTGTTCATAATGCCACACTCTTCTGCCAAAGAGGGGGACTTGTATGATCATGGTTCATGATCTGGTAAGCTCTTGAAGTTGTTGAGAGAAATTTGTTTTGCTTTAGTTTGTTGTGTATTCACATAGAGAAGGAAAACTCTAGAAAGCACTCTTCACACCGAGCCATTGAGTTTTGACATGCTCCCTGGCTCCTGGCATGGCTGAGGAGCAACTTCCACAGTCTCACACCAGCTCCAGAGAAATTAATATCTCCATGACATTGAGGTAGTTACTATATCTCCGAGGCACTGATCAGCCTCTAAAGAGAGGAGTCTGTGTCTGACTGCTGACTATTCTGACTGCTGACAGGGAAAAATTACCATGTGATGGCTACAGCGGGCTGTGCTAGTGTGACAGAACAGAAAACCTGTGAACAGTCATGCTGCCTGTGTCAGGACTAACCAGGCTACAGACCCTGAGCTCCACTGGGCCAGCTGGAGAGCAGCTGGTTCAGCCTGGCATTGCCCTGAGTCATGACGTCTCCATAGGCACTACTCAGACATGCTTGTCTTCCTCGTGACCTGGAGGCCAGAGACCTCAGTGAAAAACATCTGCTTACCTCCAATTCAGACAGAGCTCTTTGTCAAGTGCTGTCTTCATGGATTACTGTGCTACAGGCTCAAGGCATTCCTTGCTCAGCTCACTCTGACACACGGATGGCTCAGAGCCACACAGTGGGGCAAGGAGCTCCAAGCAGATGTGAGTCCTGGGCACTTCTCCTCCCCCACCATTGCAAGGTGTTCTTTTTTTTGCTTCCTAACACCCTGCTTAAGGGCCTGCCACAGTTTTCTTTGCTGCTCTTCCCACAAGGTTGTTCCAGATTCATGTACTATTACCTAACAACAGAGCTGCGGGGACAGAAAAGGAAATGGAAATATCTTCATGTTCTGAAAAGTTCCAATAGTAGGAGACATGTCAGCTTGAATTGTTCCTTGCTTCACAGAGTCTTTAGTATTATAGCTGTTACACTGTAAACATAACATGCATTTTATAATTTACACGCTTGAACATATGACTAACTTCAGAGGACTGTTCCCATAATTAAAGTCTGTATATAAGTGTGTTGCTTAATCAGTGACCACAGGCTAATGCAGAACCATTGATTCATGATATAAAAATAAGAATATAATAAGAATTAATAACACCTTAACACACTAATAAACTCCTAATTGGTTTCTGCCTATTTGCACTGATAGGATTAAAGAAAAAAACAGTATCCTTGCAAAACAATTTGGGATCCCTATTAAGCTGAAATGAATGGACTTGCCTTACCTCATTATGTTTAGCTGGAAAAATGTTATTTGTTTTTACTGATGGTGTAATCAAGTGTGTCTAGGTTAGGTGAAAAGCTTTTTATATCAGCTAATACCTCAACATACTAAGAAAATTTTGATAGCAAGTTTTTCAACAGCTCACTGTTCAGTGGCATAATTCTATGTATATATTTCACAGATGTGGCTCTGGAATCTTATGAGGGTTTTCTTTTGTAAAAAAAAAAAGCATGGAATGATGATGTTTAGATTTTTTTACATTCTGCCCAAAAAGAAAAAAAAAATTATTTGCTGAAAGCATTAATTTTTTATTCAAAATGGAACATTTCCATTTTGATGCTGGAGACTGGAGAGTTGAGGGAGTACAGCTAACAGAGAAAGAAGCAGATCCTGATAAAAGCAAGTGGAGACTTCAGAAAGACTGAGGAAAAAAACCCACTCTTCAAGGAAGAAAAAAAGTTTAAAATTACATTGGAAACTAAGGCACAATCAAGTAAACAAAGTAATATATTGAGATAATCTCTTGTCTATTAGCAGCCTTCATCTGAAAGAGACCAAGTCCAAATCTTTTGTCCACGAATGCCTGGCTTGGGATATGTTTTAACTTTGTCCTATGGGGTGAAGTACCTTATGCAGGGAGTGTGTCTTATGACCTAAGTTAATGTTTCATATCCTCTGGGAAACAGAGGGTTGACTTCTAAGAATTTGAATGCACTATGTGCAGGATGTTTGATCATCTGGAAACTCAACTGGAGAAAAGAAAGAGACCATAGGATCGCAGCATTTGCTGAGTTGGAAAGGACCCAACCAGATCATCAAGTCCAACTCCCGGCACCATGCAGGATACAACAAGGATCACACCCTCTGCCTGAGAATGTTGTCAAATGCTTCTCAAACTCAGATACTCCTACAGACTGCATCAGTATGCTGGATAGCTTAGGCTGGGTACTAGGTCCTTCAGCTATCCAATACCACACTGGAGTTTAGAAGTCAACTAGAGTTTCATGAGAATACTTGAAGGAAAAATATTTTCCTTCACTTTATTCACTCAGTTCAAGTCTTAGGATATCAGGCAGTTCAGAAGAGCAGAATAAACAAAAACACAGAACTGAGCAAACCTTCAAGTGATAACAGTGGGTGCTCTGGGGACCAGATCCAGGCTTGAGCATCATGGCATTTGAAAAATCTCAGTACAGCTTCTCTGCCTTGGTTTCTTCCTAACAACAGCCTCAGACAGGGATTGCATCTGGAGCTGGAGTGCATTATCTTTTGAATAACCTTACTTTTTCAAATGCTGAGTTTTCTCCAAACTGTTGTACTTAATAAATCATCTCATATAAATTACTGACAATTCCAACAGGACACTGACTGAAATGGTAGCACAGTGGAGAACCTAACTGTTCCTCCCTTTGAGCTGGTGCAATATACAGCAGGTCCTTTATTAATAAGTCTCTTTCACAACACTCCTGTAAGGGAAAAACAGTTTGTGGGCTTCTTTTGTTGGTTGGTTGGGGTTTTGTTTGGGGTTGTTTGGTTTTTTGTTTTGGTGGGTTTTTTTGTTGTTGTTGTTGGTTTGGGGGTTTTTTTTGGGGGGGGACCTGTTTTGTTTATTGAAAAAAATAGTTAACTCTCTGGTGTACTATTTCTTTACCTGTTTTTCTCCATCTTAAGTCACATCAACATCACATCTTTTTTACTTCAGTGTTGCACAGACTGGGCACTTTTTAACAGCCTGTTTTCCTCACTGATTTGGGAACATGGAAATTTCTAACTGAAATACTTCCCAAAGGCAGATGCTTGAAATTGGTGCTGTTTCTAGCAAAGGATATTGCTTAATGGGACAGTGCTCAATGGGAACACCAGCAGCTTATGGCGCTGGTTTAGCTTGCATTCCTGATGGTGCTGCAGGTTCCTGAAGGCTCTGCTCCCTTAGGTGCCAACTTTCCAGCTTTCCTCCAGTCCAAGACAGCCAGAAAAGCTCCTTTCTTGTGCACTAAGCACTGGCTATGAGTGCAGAGGCATTAAAACCTGGATATTTTATACCTGTTACATGTGATTAAGGGGGAAAGTCCGCATCCTGTATCAGCCAGGGGACACTCCCGGTTTCATTTTTATGCTAGTCAATGGAGCCAGAAGCTGCTCCTCTGAGAAGATCCTTCTCTAGTTACAGTGGTTACGAGCACCACCATCTTTCTGTACTGTTTTCCTTTCCAGTGGGAAGGAGGACCTTCGGAGCAGAAAGCACTGTGAGGAATATGCATAGGTTTAAAACAGTTTCTTCTTGCAGAGATTTAATACTGTGTTCCAACTCTCCTGCCAAGATAAGCCAGCTACCCCATAGCAGCCTGGATCAGAGTCTAATCCTGCCACATCATCAGTTTAAACAGAGAGCAAAGAGACTTTATTGAACTGGCTAAGCTTTCAATTAAAGTAATTGGAATGCTAGAACATAACAAATGCTTAAGCAGTGAAGTGAGAACTAGATAAAAATGGTTTTAGAAACCACCACTGAGAGAGAAAAAAAAGAGCTCTTAAAGAAACCCAAGAGCATAATGCGGCATATCTACCAGGGAGGAAAATAAGTACTAGGAAAGAAAAACATATTATTATGATGATAAAAAAAACTATGTTGGAGTGATTGTCTGCAGACTCCAACATCAAAATTAGAAGAATTTCTTTTCCCAGAACTGCAAAAGAGCTGATTCTCCACATGAATAATATGTTTACCATGTATTTTCTTGTGCTCTTCATTACTGAGACATTGCAGAAAAGAACTCTTTTTTTTTTTCTTGGAAGCCAGTAATTTCAACAGGAACAGCTGAGGATACTATGACCCATCAGTCTAAAGGTCTGTATATTAGTGGAGAAATCTGATGTTCATAGTCTGATCATAATCCAGGGCTTGCAGAAAATGACAAAGTGTTTTTTCATCCTACTATTGTTAAATGACCTTCATAATACATAGTAAAGGTCACTGTGAGCTGGGAATTCATGCTGGGAAGTGAAGGTCACTCCTTTGTAGCAGCATGGGGATGTATCAGCCTGAAATATCTGTCTCATTATAGTTTCTGGGTTTGTAGCATTCATATGAAAAGCATTCATATGAAAACATTTGAATAACTAGCTTGAGAGACCATGGAATATCCCCTTCCCAGCAGAGCAGTCTTCAAAGTCTAAAGAAGATGGTTAAACTGTACTGGATGATCTAAATAAACTATGTGACTGGAAAATTGTTTGCGTGCGCATGTCAGCACCGTGTGTGGCTAGCTCTTGCTTTTGGAAACCAATGTGCATGTATCAATGTTTCTGTCTCACCTGCCAAGCCATGAATAGCTGAGCAAGGATGGAGGAACACAGGTTCCTCTAAGTATGGTCATCAGAGAAGGAACAAAGAAGGAGAAACAAGAAGAAGAAAGGAGGAACAAAGAAGGAGAAACTGCCTGATGAAGGATTAGTGAGGAAGTGGGAGTGTCACAGAAAACATGCTTATCTCAAAATGGTTAGTCTGGTCAGCTTACGAGATCTCTGCTTTGTCTAACTCCTCGTGTTGCTGTTATATTGGATTAAACTCTCCCACAATCCCTGCTAAAACCTGTAACTGCTCATCCTCTTGCTCTTATTGTCTGACAAAGCATGAGCCACAGGTCTCCTGTGACTATGAGCATTTCCTTGCACTTAGGAAGTGGAGGGTGCTTCTTCACTTGTTAACACAAAAACACATCCCCTTCATGATACTTTCTTTCTTTCTTGGCCAAGAAAGATGATCTCCTGCTGCAGACCCCCTTCTACCTTGGATCCTGCTGTATGCCCTTACTCTGTCTCATCACCTAAACCAGGGGAAAGCAGGAAGAGAGAAATAGGATCATGTGGACTTTCTCTACTGAGTCCTTTTCTAGCTATTACCTATTTATTTTGTAATTTTAAACTCTGTTTCACCATCCATGATAAGAAGATACTCTGGCCATAATTTGCAGTGAATAGGAAAGGACAGTTTTGGGTTCCCTTTCCAAAACCAGAAATAAGCCTCAATCTAGCATTGCCTTTGCTACTGACACCAGACTAATGAAGGCAGATATGTAAAATTATGACCACTTCCTCACCTCATTGTCTCTTATATCTGTGTGTCTTCTGGAAAGCTGTTTTCTCAGCACATCCAGGAAAAACTTGAGCCTAAAAACCAGAAGTTCCTCCTAACCTCTGTACCGCAGAAAGGGCACCAGGCAAGACTAACTTTATCTAGTTGTGACTACTACGGATCTAGTATTTGTATTAGAGTTGAGCATATTCTAGTAGTAGTGTTCTAGAATTTTGTGTTTCTTTTGCATTTAGAATGGACATAGATACATTTGGTGCCTATATTTCAATGTTTTTTAGTCCACTTTTTGAGAGCATTTTGACCAAGCCTTTCTCTTTAGGAATGCTACAACAAACTCAAGCCCTGTGCCATCTCTTAGTTTGGTCCTTGTGGGAGTGTTCCCTCCCCGAACCACCAACTAGTTGCTGATTGGATTTTCTGCCTTTGCCCCTTGCTTCTTACCATATTGGATCCCATCTGGTCATACACCTTAAAAATGTAATGTGGTGGTGTGATACCTGTCTTTATATCACACAGGACTTGTAAACATGGGAGAAATCAATGACCCTTATAAACCATCAAAAAGAGAAGGTGAGAAAGTATTAGAAAAAATATATGTCATGGCAAATAGAGTAGGATGGAGTTGCTTTAGGCCTAAAAGATATATGGATTTTGTCTTCAATAGCAAATTTTTCTTTGAGATAATTTGAACTTATTGTTAAAGATAAGTGTAAGGACAGAGAAGCAGGGCATTTCTGACAATTGATCTTTGTTAGACCTTCAGAGGTTCTTCCTGGATGGTTGAGGGGAGAACAGTGGATAGTGTCTACCACAACTTCAGCAAGGCTTTTGATACTGTGTCTCACAACATCCTCATAGGCGAACTCAGGAAAGGTGGACAGAATGAGCAGAAAATGAGGTTAATTGAGAAGCAGTTGAATGGCAGATCCCAGAGGGTCATAAATAGTGGCACAGTGTCTATTTGGAGGCCTGTCAGTGGTGTTGTCCCCAAAGGTTCAGTATTGTGCTGTTTAACTTGTTCATCCATGACTTGGATGAAGGGGCAGATGCCTGCTCAGCAAATTCACTGAGAACACAAAGCTGGGAGGAATGGGCAGCACTCCATGTGTTGTGCTGTGCAGCCCTTCAGAAGGACCTCAGCAGGTTGGAGACATGGACAAAGAAGAACCATCTGAAATTCAGCAAGGGCAAGTGCAGGGTCCTGCACGTGGGGAGGAACAGCCCCAGGCACCAGCACAGGCTGGGGCTGACCTGCTGGGGAGCAGCTCTGTGGAGAAGGACCTGGGGGTCCTGGTGGACAAGAAGCTGTCCATGAGCCAGCAGTGTGTCCTGGTGGCCAAGAAGGCCAATGGTATCCTGGGGGATGTTAGGAAGAGCATTGCCAGCAGGTCATGGAAGGTGATCCTGAGTGTCCATTTCTGGGCTCCTCAGGACAACAGAGACATGGAGCTCCTGGAGTGGGTCCAGTGGAGGCTACCAAGATGATGAGGGGTCTGGAGCATCTCTCTTATGAGGAATGGCAGGGAGAGCTGAGGCTGTTCAGCCTTGAGAAGATAGAAGGATGAGATAGATGAGAGGAGACCTCATCAATGTGTGCAAGTGCCTGAAGGAAAAATTACAGAGGGAATGGATCCAGGCTCTTCTCAGTGGTGCTGAGCAACAGGACAAAAGGCAATGGGCAGATATTAATGCAGAGGAAGTTCTACCTGAGCATGAGGAAGAACTTCTTTACTCTGCATATGACTGTTCACCGGAACTGGTGGCACAGAGACGTTGTGGAGTCTCCCTCACTGTGAGGGAGAACTGTCTGGACAAAATCCTGTGAAATGTGCTCTGGGATGACCCTGCTGGAGCAGGGAGGTTGGACCACAGAACCCAGTCTAGTCTTTTCCAACATTACCCATTCTGTGATATCATCATAAAACTAAGCGAGAAGGAACTTTTTTTGCATTTATTGCATTCCATAAACAGTTTTTGTACCAGACAATAGTCTAGAATCTAGAAATAATAAAAAAGATTCAGAAATTCTTCAGGAGATCAGGTTCCACCATCATCACATTTATAGAGCTGAAAGTTCACTTTGGCAATATTGCAACAAATAAAGCACATACCACACAAGCCTCTGCAAGAAAGATCACCAGTGAGAATTCCAGATACTACAAGATGCTAGACAAACATGTATCACCTTTCAGGCTTAAAGCAATAGAATTTGAAATTTCATATATCCCCTGAGATCCCTAGGCTTTTTTGATTGGCAAGTAGCAGAAAAATTGAGAGGTTACCAAGACTGTGCCTTGGAATTTCCTGAAGAGTTTAGCCATAGTATGTCCTACTTTTTGACAATGATTGCAGATGTCTGATATCCACAATGAGATTTTATTGGAATCCATAGGTGCAGTTAATTCTGCTTTGATTTTTTTCAGTTGTCATGAGTCTTCACTTTGGGGATATTAGAGTATCTGTTACCTTTAAAAACCATCCATATAATCATAGCACATAAATATTTTTATCTTTAAACAATTTTAACCCGAATGCTGTTCTATGTCACAAAGATGGGAAGTGACTCATAACAACCCAAAGAAAGATAATTATGATTTTGGACACATAGTATTGGTACCCTATCTCTTAAGCAACATAGTTCCTGGACAGGTTATCTGAACACCATTCTGCGAGTTCCCTTGAGTCAGCATTCACCTCTCAACAGACATCTCATTCAGCAGAACATGAACCTTAATAGAGGCTGTAGAAATGGACCCAGCCTGTGGCCTTGTAGACAAGAAAGAAAAAACCTTAAGGGTTCTGCTGCAGAGAAAGGGTCTTGGTCAGATGAGGTATTGGTATCTGTGGGTTGCAGAACACTGTTGCAGGGGTGAGGGTACTGAGACTGGAGACTGGTAGCTGTGCCCACTTGTACAACATCTGCCTAAAAAAGAGCCCTGCTCTGTCGCTAAGGAGTGCCCTCTGCCCAAGCAGTGAAGCCACCTTCTTCACCTGGTCTCTTGCTGAGACTTGTGAAGACAGTGTTCAGTCTTTTAATAGGATCTGGTAGTTTAAAATACTGTTATGGTGCCCAAGAGCCACCAGCTCCACCCATCATTGAGGTTTAATTATGTGGCACACAGTAGGATTTTCACCACTTTTTTCCCTTATATCTATAAAATTCTGAAGGTGTCCATTACAGTTTCTGAAAGCCTTCTCAGTATCCTTCCTGCACTAAGGTCATAATGCTGTTAATGAGGTATATTCAATTGTGTTTAGAACTATGTGAAGATTCACTCTGTTCCTAGTAGACCCTGTACTTGAAAGACACCAGAGATTTTAATCCTATAGAATTTTCTGGGTATTTCAGTGACAATGCTCTTCCAAACAGAGGTGAGACTAAGATCTTCTGGCATGAAAAATTGATTGTCTTATCCACTCCCAAGTTAGAGTCCAGCCATGTCTCTAAAATTCCAGTCCCTGGGACTCTGATACTTAATTATTGACTGAAATTTGAACGCCATTAAGAAAAGATAATTAATAGGTTCTGAGAAGAGAACTATTAGTGTTCTCAGTGCTCTCAGCAGGGCAAGGTGATGGACCAGCTGAGCTCCAGACCTTCCTTCCTGTTAGTACTAACTACTCAATGATGCTGCTGTTGCTAAAAACAGGCAGTTGAATTACCATATTGAAATTCCTATGTAAAAACTCAGACCATAAGGACTACTCTGGATTTTTACATTGGAATTTCAAGATGATAATTGAAGGGGGCAGGTTTTAGAGAATGTATTTTTTCAAAAAATTCTTCCTCATCTCTCACATTGCATTCTCAGCGTTTCACCTAAGCATGTTCCTTGGAGGCTGCTCTTAATCACTGCTGCCTGTACTTTATGATGATCCAGTTTTTCATCAGAATTTGTTTAAGTCTGGGTAGACTATAATCTGCTGTCTGAGAGTTAAAAGTTACCTTGACAAAATCTTTGTACATTGGGTGTCTTTCAGCCCTACATGCTTTAAAGAGAGCTACCAATGGCAGGATGAGACTTACCCCTAAGACTGTACAGTACACCAGCCTGATACTTTCAACATGTAGATACTGACCTGGCCTTGTAATGCTGTCTGGTATAGAGGAATTGTTCTGGTAAACAAGATGGGGTTTCTGAATTGTTGTTTTTTTTTCTTTTAGTATTGGCATGCATTGCTCTCTCTGACAGCTCATTTGCTTGTAGAACAGAAGAAAATACTATGAGAGAAGCATGGCTCCTATCTGTTCAGGCTGCAAGGTGCTTTGTGACCTGTTGAGCCAATGAAGATGTTGAGTGTTTGTTAGATGTTATTTACCTAAGCTTTGGTGTCTGATAACCAGCTGAGCAATTCACTGCAGGTTTCCACTCACGTCTGCATAGCTTGTATTGCATCCACCAACACAAAAACTGCTGATGTCTGCAGCAGTGTCAGTGGGCTTGGAAATTACATCAAATACAGCTTGCAGTACATGATCAGGTGTTTTTAGGTCTTCCTTTAAGAAACGGTGTGAGATCAAGTTAGACCTGGTATTCCTCCGTAAGTGTATTGCATGGGGGAATGCACCTCTCCTTATACACTTTCAGCTATGATATTTCAGGTTTGACCCTTCTTGGATGTGCCCTTTCCTTCATATACCAGTCATAGGTGCTAAGAATAGTAGCTGACTTTTCTGGATGGTGTGCATTTTTTCACATAATTCTAGTATATTTTAGCTGTGTGTTAAGCTGTACTGGAATTATCATAGGTGTAATTTTTTCCCTTACCTAAACATCATGTGTGCAGCAGTCCAGTGCCTCCTTGGTGTTAGAGAATCACACTCTTTTGTAGAGTTTCTGAAGCCCCTGTGACACTTTGATATTGTACACAAGTAAGATTCATGCCAAAGGGGCAATACAGTACCTTTGTTCGGTTTCACTAAATTTGTACAGACTTCATACAGATCTAGCATGTGTCTTGACTTTGCAGCTTGTCAATAGTTTTGAATCTTCTTAGGTGAAATATGTGCCCCTTCAGGTACTGAGGAAAGTGACTTTGAGCCATTCCAGTTGGCTGATATTCATCTTTGGGAAAGTTTCTGATACAACACAGTGGACAGAAGCTTTGTTTTTCACATGAAAAGGTATTGCCGACACCAAGCTATAGATGCTGCCTCTCCTGAGGAGTTCTGCAATTCAGTAATGATCTCAGAAATAACACACTGATCACCTTTGCTTGGGACCTATTTTCTCTGCTTTGATCTATTCTGTCTTCCAGTCTTCTTACTCCTATTTTTTGGTGATTTGATAGACCTCATCTTTTGTAGACTCTTATCACAGCTGTGTCATTTCTGTTCCCACATTCAGAGTACTTGCCCTGCATTCATTTCAGGGCTGTGAGAGTCAGATCTCAGGGGGTGCTTCCTACTACCCTTACTGCTATTTGCTTACTTCAGACTATCTAATAAGTAAAGACATTTCTGTTTATTTTTCTGAAGTATGGGCAGAGTTGCCATTTGCTTATAAAAGTTTCCTCTGTGTTTTTTACCTTCTAGCTCAGAATAAGGCATATAAAGCAGAAATTTTGATTTCTGGCATTTTATTTATTCTCACTTCATTCAGAAGCCATTTCCATTAACCATGGGAACAGAACTCTGTAGTGTTGAATTTTTCTTTGTTATTGCAGCAACATATACCATTCTCTCTATGTTCTCTCTCCCACCACTCCATGCTGGGGTGTTGACTTTTCCCGCAGTTATTTGTGTTGGAACCTTTGGCAATAGTATTTCAGCCTCAACATTCTTTCCAGGTTGGGAACAGCAGGGAGTTTTCCTTCTGACTGCTTCTGATAATTTCCTACAAGGTGAAAAAAGAAGGAGTGTGTGCTCTTAGCTCCCAAATGGGCATTGGTTTACATGTTTGAAGTTACAGGTCTAGACAGCCATTTGACTAATGACATTTTGAAAGCGCAAATGTGCTTCTTTTTTTTTTTAACCCACCTTCTGTCATCCTTCTCTAGAAATAGACAATCAAAAGGTCTTGGAGGTGAAGCTAGCTCCTATGGCCTCTGGGTATTATTGGTTGTCAGTTATTTCTTTTTGAGATCTAATGTTGACAAAGGCAAGTACCTCTCAATAAAGCTTCAGGAGTGGGCTCCTTTAGGTGAAGTTCCCAGTTGTAAATTAAAGTGTTATTTACTGTCTGTGTAGGAAATTAGTGTAGGAAGACTAAGCAAAAGACCGTGTGAAAGGAGAGTGGGATTTTATTTTGCAAATCTCTGTGTAAGTTGTTTCTACCCACTGACATTCTCACAAGCACATATTCCAAAGCAGGAAGACATACAGTCAAGTTTCCTGACTGATTTCTTTCCCAGTTTTGGGCATTTGTGCCACTGTGGTGTGTTGTCCTGTTGGGAGAGCTGGAAGAAGCACAGCCACATGCACCAGGCTGTACTTCTGTTACCACCCTCCTTGCACCACAGCATGGCTTCATCACAGGCTGTCTGACCTTTTTGTAAACATCACCTTTCTCTGTGTTGATCAGTTTCATTGCTTCCACTCAAGTCCCATAAGCACAAGCCATTATTCTAACCTTTGTTTTTTTTCCTTCCTTCCTTGCTTCCACATGCATATTTCCACTTTATATTAGAATTGTTATACTTCTGTCACAAATCTTCACCAGCCAGCAGATATTAGGATAGCTTGGGGGTGGAGATTTTCAAAGGATACCATATGACAGGTTTTCTCACTAAATGTAGTCCCATGTCACACACTAATGCAAATACAACTCCACTCTGCATCTCACCGATACCTGTTTTCACACAATTCTGAGTAGCATTTTATATTCTTTAAGAAACCATACATTCCTGATACTTGTGGAGGTATTAGGCCTGGAGAAGGATGGTCTCTTCAAAGAAAAACAACCTAAAATTAATTTGTAAGAGTGTACTAGTAGGAAGCCATCCTTCAGGTCGATTTATTTGCTGGGTACACACAAAGCTGGCTTCTCTGCTGAAGCTTCAGAGTATGAAGCTTTTGACTGTCTTTGAAGTGAGACCTGCCTGGAATGAGAGCATCAAAGCACATTCCACATACATGGCCCAGCAACCCCTTGAGGGAAGGCACACTGTGCCATCTGCTGTCTTCAGCTCAGCAGAGGCATGCTGGTCATTTTCAGCAACCAGAAATGTTGGCATGGAACAAGGGGTGGTAATACTTTCAGTCTGTTAGCAGAGCTTTCTTCATTCTTTAAGAAAATCCATCCTTTTGGTTTCTTGCCTTAATCTTTTGGGGATCATAACTGGGCCTGTCTTTATTTAAAAACTCCTGTTTCTGCTGAAGAAGCATATTTCTTAAACACTGGACTTAAATGGTCTCATTGATAAGCTGGTGAGCTTCCAAAAATTGTCATGGTGAAGTCCTTGTGAGACATGTGTTCCAAAGACCTTACATGAAAGATACCCATTTTCTTCTGCTATGAATAAAGGTTACAGAAAATGGCTCTAACACTGAGTAGAGTGCAAACAAATAAAATATATGCAAAAGATTTCTAGCAATATAGTTATTCTGTCATTTTGTATAAAAACATACTATCTTTATTAGCTGAAAAACCAAAATTAGAATCATCTGCAGGATTTTTTAGTAATTCATTTAATTTCCTGTTTTCTGAGTTATTCAACTTACAGAGCATGATTGTTAAGACAGGGGCTGAAAGCATCTACTGCTTTTCTTTGAAGATGATACAAGAAACTCAGGAAACTTAAATTTCAAAAGATTAGCCAGTTCATAAGAGGAATATATTTTACCAAGTCCCTGTATATTCCAAATAGTGAACTGACTCTCAGTTGAGCTGTGGTGACCTTCATCTCTTTTTATAAAAGGAGAAATAATGTTTTTCCCATATGTCGAGGACCTGGAAAAAAAAAGGTATATGTAAGATGGTTGTGTAACAGTGACAGAGAATATGTACCTGCCACCTTTAATGCATAAAAATAATTGAGGTTCTCTCTTCTCACTGCCTCCCAGTCCCAACTGTAGCCCAATGTAAAGATCAGGTCTTCACTGATCTTCCCCATCAAAGCACTGCAAATGTTTTCCTTCTCACATCTCAAATTCAGATCCAGAAACCTCCCCTTCACTTGTTGTTGGGGAGTGGTGAAACTGTCGTTCCAGGTATGCCCATGAACTATGGGTTAGGGCTTTGTCTCTCAGTATACAGATCTTTGGCAGCTCTGCCCAGTCCCTGTGGGACCCCGGGGCCTGTACAGACTGTAGTCTCACTCCCATTAGTGAATCCCAGCTAATATGCCTTACTCTGGCCTCCAGAGATCCTCAAAAACACACAATGAAGAGGCAGCAGTATGAACTGGCGACATGAAAAAATGAATCCTGATGAAAGATGTGAAAACATCATATGGATTCCTCTTAAAGGCTAGATGCAGAAGAGATGAATGGTAGTGCTTGTAATGCACATGCCTTTATTCTCATGCTACATGCACCCAGGGCCCCATGACGCCCAAGTGATCCCCCCAAGTGTCTGGGTTAGGATCAAGGGCATGAGTACCATCTTGCAGAGGCAATTCAAGCTCCCCTCTAGACACACAACAGGTTCAGCAGCCAAGGCCTCTAAGCAAAATATTTCAGAGGCTGTATTCAGAAATTATCCCTTCTTACCATCCCTGGATGTCAAGGGAATACCATGGCTGCCCTATTCAAGAAACGCCAAACTCCTGCACAGGCTGCTTCATTGCTCCTGGAGAAGAAAAGCAGACAAGTAAGGGAAGAGAAAGGCTCCTCAGAGAAAAGCTTTTATCTAACTTCAAAGGCAAGATCTTCAGAGAGCTATGGAATAATGAGCTTATTAGCAAACAAGTTCCATGTTTCTACAGATAATAGCTATATCTGATTTCTGGCACTAAAACCTTTTGTTTCTTCCCATATTTGAAATCCAGATCCTTTGAGCTGTCTACTTCCAGGACCAAGCCCCAGTCATATGGCTGAAAAGTAGGCCTGGTGCATGCCAGATGAAGTGCAGCTCCATGACAAATGGGCCAGGGAGGAAGCAAGCGTCTCGGGGCTCAAAACCCAGAAGAGATGCTGTGACCATCCAGTCCAAGCTTTTCTTAAACTTAGGCCAGAAATGCATTCTGAATTCATTTCAGCTTATACTGGAGCAGACCAGTCAGAAAAGTAGCCCTCTCCATTTTAAAGTTTCCATGGAGGCGGAATTCCTGTAGTTCTTTACTAGAAGACATTTTCTGATCTGTTAATAATTCCTAGTTCTGCTCTGCCTCTAATTCACCAGCACCCTTCTTGAACTGCGGGCATCAGAAACCATCTGAGGACTTTGGAATTTGCACTGATGTCAAAGACAGACATGCTAACTCCTTTGCAACTGGATGCCGGCCCATTTTCACAACACCCCTTAGTTGTGGTCCCCATGTCCCCTGGACAACTCACAATTTGCTAGCTATCTGCCCTGAACCCTTGTCCTCCTCCAAACTGCTGAGACAGTTCCCTTCTTCTGCAAACATTCACGATGCTTTGTCATCTTTAATGGGTGATTTGCCATTTAGCTGTATTCAAATGCTTACCCCACACAGTCAGCCTGTCTAGGTTCCACATGGTTCTATCTTTATTTTGCACTCCTTAGCATTCAGGGGTATTTTTTACCATCTGTGCTGCTAACAGGCAGTGTGATAGAAAATAAAAAGAATATTAGTTATTCAGTCCAGGAACAGCAGGAAGGGTGACTACTCTTCAGCATCCTCCTTCCCTTTTCTCTCTCTTGTAGCTGCTGCCATTTTGGCTGAGCATAAGGACTGTTACAAAAGAGGACAGTGCATAGTAATGCAGATGGAGAAGGGGTGCTTTGGTTTACAGTGAATGTGACGTCTGCTGCAGAGCCTTAGCCCATGGGAGTCAGGGCATGGACCCAGAGATGACCACTTTACACAGCTGATACATTTGTGCTTCTGGCAGGCACACGGGAAAAAGAGCTAAGCTGGCTATCTGGTTATCCCAGCAGCCAGCCATTGGGCCTCACCACAGCCAGCTGACCCAGCCTCTTCCTTGAGCCCCAGTTGTCATGACTGCAGTGCCAGTGACACCCAAGCCCACCTCTGAAACCGGCATGGCCTCTGCTGTGTGCTGTACACTCAAAGGCCACTCTGGATTCAGTAATGCTTAACTTTTTAAGGTACTTTTTAAGAACACCTTCCAGAATTAGAGCTTGTCAAGTATACCTCGGTGTCTTTTCTCATTTGCCTTTTGATACCAAAGGGAATTAATCAGTATCAGCATGAGTGTAAGAACTACAGGAAGCAGAAAAAGCTATATGAACTTTCTTGAGTCTATTCAGCTCCCAGAGAGTTCTCATCAGACTTGATCCAAATGTCATCCTTGGTTTGCTTCTTTCAGAAACCTACTGTTCCTGTATGTTTTAAATGATCCTGCGGATGTACTGTTCATCTGAACTAATTAAAGCCTGTAGACTAACAGGCACACTTTGCTCCTTTTTCTATCTACAGATGCCAGAGATGCTGTATGTGCAAAGATGTATGGTATATTTTGTGGTTAAACTATGACAGCTTTATATACAATAAAAGGAATATATCTGAGCTGATACTGTTTATTGCAGAACTAATTTTAAGTGTTCTTTTTTATTTTGATATTTCAATAATAACCCAATAATTTTAATCCCAGGAAGGAGGAATATATAACATTTTCATATTTTAAAATAGCTTCACTTTTCTATGAAAGTTAATATTAAATAAGTTATTGTTATAATTTGGTTTAGTAACTCTTTCAAGTATTTTTGGCTAGCTCCTGATAAAACTTTTTAAATTAAAATATTTTGTCATAATATTTGAAGAATGGTGGTTAGGAATTTATTCTATATCTGCCTTTTGAATCTATAGTGATTTGCTAACTAAATCTATGGCTTTGAAAAATTTGCTTTTTAGTCTGTGTAATGGGCTATTAAGCAAACAAAAAAATGGAGAAATCTAATCTGGAACATGTCACTGTATGACCTATTCTCATTTTTTATTGTTGTTACTACATTCCTAACATATTAAAAATGCAAGAATTTGGAAGGAAATACATGCAAAGCTATTTTAACAGTCAAACCTAGAATTATGCATAGCCACATTTCTGTTGAGATTTTAAAACAGTGGTTTTTAATTTTTCTTGTATTTTGGTATTGGTTCATCTGTTATCTTTTACTGTTGTCTACAATATGCCCTATTAACTGGAACTCCTTTTGAAATCACAAGTGCTATTCTCTGCTTGAATCAGCAAAGGCTGTTCCCACAGTGTGCATTAAGACCCTGTTGGAATGAAATGTCTGCATGGCAAACGAGATTTATAGACAGATGGATAAGACAGGCAAATAGACGAATTAGATAGAGATTCAGTCCCAACTGACATTTGTTGAATCAATATTAAAATAGCTGTGTTAAACCACAAGGCTTTTACATTGGGTATATTGACAGCAGTTAATGAATGGAGAACAAGAACAAGCTTCTTCCAAAGCAAGATAATGGGACAGCTTTTTCATTTATGATCTCAGTAAGCCAAGGGTACAATGCAAAGAAAATTCTATTACCCCTAAAACTAAGCAGTTTCAGAGAGAAAAAAAAACCAAAATGACAGAATTTGTCATACTAGTTTTGAAATGCTAAGAGTCTGGTCATATCTCTGGAGGAACAGTTGTGCAAACAAAAGACTTGGTCTCTTGGAGGTGCACTGGTGTGCATTGGCTGGGTAGCCCAGAACTACAGCAGGAAAGACTCCAATGTGTCACAGCCTGGGATGTAGCTCTGTGCACAGCCCCAGTCTATGGTCAAAAAGTGAGCTTTGGTCATCCTCTACCTGCCAGTCACTTAACCATGCCTCAGATTCCCAGGCTGGGATGGGGCTTCCAGGGCTGTGAACACTGGTTGTGCAAGCTCCCATGGGCATCATCTAGATGTCTCCACTGTCAATTGGAGATGAAAATTAGAACAGAGGTGAGATGAAGCTGAGATAGTATGTCAAAAAATCCCTGCAACAGGAAAGAACTTATCCATATACTCAGCACCATCTCAGAGGGTTAGCAGGCTGGACATGGACATGCTGACCGAGAAGTTTTACCATGTGGGTATTCCACTGCTGTCACGAGGACAATATCTGAGCCTACGTTCAGCATTTCAGTGTGAAGAAAGCCCAGGTTCATTTTGGTCTTTGTGGTTCCCAGGGAGTAATGTGATGAGTGTTATGCCAAAGGATGCTCAATGTGATGAATATTTGGATTAGAGTTACACTTTGAAATTGTTCTGTGATAGGTTCACTCCCACCTGCAAGAATTGCTCCAGGAGAAGGAAAAGTTCAGTGCTTAGTAAGTGTCACAGCACAGCTGCCTAAGGAGCTCTGTGCTGCCTTTTGGACATCATGTTACATGTGTGTCCAGCCGTGGCTGCCACACACAGACACCCCCAAAAGTGCTGCCCCAAGGTAGTGCCTATACCGAGCCTCTGTCCAGATCAGGAGCTGCTGGAGCTTCAGACTGTTGTAGCTGGTCTGTATCTGTGCAAGGTAATAAAACTCACATCAGTGGCAAACACCCCATCACTTTTCATGTCTTACAAACGAAGTAGGACAATATTTGGATGACAGTCCTCCAAGGATGACGTATATGCTGCAACTTGTGATGGCACTGGCTGACTAAGCAAAGTGCGATTTAAAAGAACATAGCTGGAGTGTGCTACAAGCAGTGCTGTTTTTGACATGAGGCATTAAAAGAGAAGCCCTCACTGCTTACTGCTATTCCCATTTCAAGAGTGCCTTTGTGTAGGAGTGAGTGTCTAGTAAGTCTTTTGCATCAGGTTGGATTTGCTGGATGGATTCCAATTCACACAGTTACCATCTATCTCTGCAAATTTTCCATGCTGTTTCAGTTGGCTAGAGAATGATTTTTCATTTCATGTTCAAATCTGACTTCAATAGTTACTTCATACACTTGAACAATTCCTTTATTTCACACTCAGTGGTGGGTGGAATGATGTTAAGTAGCATATACTTGGATCCACTTCAGTGGAAGCTATTACCATCACTACTAGGGTTGCAATGATGAATAAATCCATGCCAAAGGGAGCAAACCAGCAAAACTGGAGAACATTTCATTGTAAAACCTACTGTGGGGCTTAGACTACCCTATTCAATATGCCAGCAGCTCATGACAGAAATCAATAGTAACTCCAACAGCTTACTAAGTGTTATGTTCTTGAAAAGGTTATTTATGCTTATGCTAACCTTAGGAAATTATATCTCTCTTCAGTGAAAACAAGCTCAGTCTCTGAAACAGTGGCCAAACTCCATCCTAGATGCCTGCAGTTTTACTGACACCCCAAGAGTGACTCCTTCTTGGCTACTCAAGTTCCCTCACTTCCCAAGTAAACTTTTTTCTTCTCTTATATTCCAGTTGTTGAAATTGTTTTGTCACCCTCTGCTCAAAACTGCATTTATCCTTTTCCTCCCACTTTTCAACTCTCAGGATTATCAGCTCAGCAATGTGCAATGTAGATTCTTGGGATCTGATGTCATCTTGTTTGGCATATGTTACACACTCAAATAAGCTGTTGTGATGAATAATGTACCATATGTATACCTCCCAGGTTTGTGAAGACTTATCAGTGCTCTAATTGTGTATCACTTAAACCAGGATTTTGTTATGTAGCGTTTCCAAGTCTGGTGTTACCAATGGAAATAAAATCCTCATCTCACCCGCTATTTTCCGCTCTACAAATCAAACCCCAAAAAAGTTCTGGGAAAAGCCTACTCTTTTGAAGACCTGATCTTTTGAATATGCTGTGGGGATGTGGTGTGCCAGAGTCTGAGATGCTGCAGACCATGACCTCAAGCCTGGGATAAAGACAGTGATCCAGAATGTCCAGATCAGGCAGAGTGGTACCACAATGTTATTGCTGTAGCTGCAGGCCATGCCCAGGCCTTGGGTACTCTTTGAAAAGTAAAGTTCCCCAGCAGGGAATGAGGGAGAAGTCATGGCACTGCTCATGCCAAGCCAGACACACATTGGAGCGGTGGACTCCTTTTCTGCCTTCTGAAAGAGCTGTATAACAAGCAGACCCAGGATACTTTCAGGGGCAAGGGGCTGCAAGTGGTGCCAGAACACACCAAGTTCAGGCTCAGATTGTGCCTTTTATTTTAACTGATGAGGTCTCAAAAATATTCCATTTTCTGAGAAACTTCTATATGTCCTTTATTGGAACACAATAATTAGTCCACATAAACAGAGCTGTGCAACTGGTGCTCATGAACAGAAGCGTTGGCTGTAATGAACCATGTTATTTTTTCCAGCTTTATTACTTTCTGCATGCATGTTACTGGCATCATGTGAAAGGTGATTCAAATTTAAAGACTTTCAAGCTATAAGAGGGAACTGGAGTCTGACCACCATTGTGATATCTGACTTACAGTTAGCAATACATTCTGTGTTCCTGGATCCAATTTGCACCCTGGGAAAACACCAGGAACAGATGGTTTACCATCCAAATTTTACAAGCAGTTCAAAGAGGACTAGGCACCCTGCATGCTGCAAACATTTATAGCATAATCAGCTCCTGCTAGCCACAGCCAACTGCGCCAATTAAGTTAGCAGTAAGTATTGGAAGAAAAGCCTAAGGCAATACAGTTTTATGAACATATTACATTGTCTTGCACAGTATTTACGATTACAGCTAAAGAGCTGACATGTCTAAAGCAGAGACTTTAACATTCATGTTAGGTTATTCATCAGTACCAGTAGCTAGCAAAATAAATCTTTAGTTTCATTTAACTTTACTTAAATTTTATTTTGGTGAGAAGTACTCTGTCTGGAGTGCATTTTTTTTGTTGATGTTGATCTCTTAACACAGAGGCAAAAGTAATGGGAAGGTTTACTTGCTTAATGGTCTTTGGGCAATTGAAAGGGTATCTTTGGTGGTCTTGCTTTTGTCCAACAAGAGTTAAACATTATATATCTGCTCTTTCTTTGAGCAAGACAGTGTGAGACAGACTCTGGTCAAGATTCACAAAGCTCAAATTGATTCAGAAAATTAAAACCCTGTCTTCTATAACTACATCTGAAGTGCAAATCAACAAGAAGGTCTGTCTTTGTTTTATGATTTCAATCTATGTTTGATTTCTAGATGTATTTTTAAGTTCATCAAGAACTGTATTTCAGCAGACATCAGCAATCAACAGAATATGCAGTCTAATAGTTTTCTTTTTTGCTTATTTAAAGTGAAAAGTCTGATGAGTGCAGCACACTCTTTCTTGCAGGTGAAATATTTCCATAGCTTCCTCTTGATATCTGAAAAAAATGAAAAGCTGTTACAATCAGCATAATGACTCATTTAATAGCTCAAACAGATCTGTACAGAAAGCAGTACAACTCTTGAAGTATAAGGAACAGGTTCTGTTCCATTAGTTTGTAGGAATAGTGACTTGGAGGAAAAGATTTCATGTCAAATAAATGCTATTAGCAAAAATCATCCATGCTATAAATGAAGTTTTAAAATTGGAATTTGGAGACAAGTAATGTAATGTGCTCTACGTTGCAAACAGCCTCTGTTACACAACTTTTACATTGCATTTTTAAACTAAGCCACATGTATTAGTATCTATAAAATGTCCTCTGTTTATCTGTAAGGTTAGTGATTCAAAAGTAAAAAAGTCTTTTTTCACAGTCAGTACTGAAACAGAGTGACACTCTCTTTTACTTTTAGATACAAAACCCAGGACTTGATCAGTTGGCTGCATTTACATGTAATACATCTTAGTTTAATATGTATTGAATTTTAATATGACAGAGAACTTGATTTCTGAAATCTGAAGATAATTGAAGTGCATTCGCTGCTTGTACTGTGACAGCCAGCATTTAATTTCCTGGAAGAATCTGCAATCACTCTGTTCAAGGTCTGCTGAGAATTGAGACTAATTGTGGTGACAAGGCATCAAGTTTGGCACTTCCACAGCAACTAATGTTCTGCTACTTTTTCCAGAGACCTTAAGACTTTAAAATACCTTTTGGAAAAACTCACAGCTCTGCCTCATATATTTGACCCCTCAGGAAGATCATTTTCAGTGAAGAAAGACATTTGGAAAGGAAGGAAAACAAAATTCACTCGTGCCTTAACACAGCTAATGTTGTACAAAGAAATTCAAAGGGTGAGTATTAAATCATTAGGAAGGAACAAGATAAAAAGCTTCTATCAAGAAATAATCAAGAAATTTTTTTTATTTTTTTTTTTTACTGTATCATTTTGTCAAAAGCCCCAGGATATTCTCACTCTTAAATGTTCTGGAGCAAAAAAATTACTAGTTCTCAACAAAAAGAGAAGACATGATTTAGAATATCAACCTGCTTGCTCTTTTGAGGAAACAACCAAAATTTCGCTCTCCTTTCTGGTACTCTGAATACTTTTGTATAGTGCTGAAGTACTTGTAAAAAAAAATGCATTTTTTAGCATGAGATGCTATAGAACACCTTGGGAAAATCAGGCAATGGGATTACTGTGGAATTATAGTGCCCTATGCTCAAAGTGATGAACACACTACCAGGTTCCCATGCAGGATCCTTTCTTTATATTCCTGGATATGTTGCTTGCTGCTCCAAGTCTTTCTCTGGCTGCAGCTCCTAGTACAGTACTCTTCCTCAGCTCTTGTCTTGTGACTTCTGAGGAGTAATACCATGAGCTGTAAAAACTCCTTTGCTTTCACTTTTGATAGATGGATAAAGTGATCCCATCAGCAGCTGGAGTCTCCAAGGGTACCTTGGAGGTCAATCTCAAGAGGTGATACAGCTGCACATCAGGCTGGGATATAGCTGAGCACTAAAGACTCTTTGTGTTGCTTCAGTGTACAAATGCATGAGTAAGGAGATACTAAAACACAGTATGAAACAATTTAGGTAAGTCCTAAATGCATACTGGTTTTTAAAGAACAGTATTTCAAGCTTCAGGCCCCAAAAAACAATATTGTCCTTTTAAAAAAGCTTTCCTAAAGATTTGCCCCTGATCAGTAATCTTTTTTTCTGTGAGTTAAATAAGAGAAATGCATACATGTCTTTGCCAAAATACTTAGTTCACAATATCCTCATTCATAAGGCATGGGAGATCCTAGGAACACATCCTGTTTACCTTCCGAAAAGCAACATCCTTCCAACATCCACACCAAGCACTGTGGATGTACCTGAAGTTACCAGAAATTTCTTGCAGAATTCAGCTAGCAAATAAGTGGGAATGTCCTGGAAAACAATGAAGAGCAGAGGAGCACAAGGAGCACAAGCAATACAAGTGCCTGTGTCACGTCAAACCATCTCATCTGTTCAGTGTTGATGTTTGACCTGTAAAAGCATTGGAAGCTTCTGAAAAAATGCATCAGAATAAACTGATTTTGTAAAAACATGGGACAGGGAAAAGTGGGAGTACGTTAATAAATCTGCCATCAAATGTAGTCATAAGAAATAAGTAGGCGATCTAAATTTGCCTATATCAACTTAAAATGACTGTGTATTGGTCCTCTCCAGGGTGTGTCAGCTTCATATGAAGAGTTTCCTAACTTTTTTGTAGTGATTTTCTCAAATCAATTTTCAGGAAGATATCTGGTAAAATCTACAACTAAAGGAAGTGTTACTAAAGCTGAAAACACATAGAACAGTTTTTAAAACCTCAGATCACACTAAACTGACTGAAAAATAATGAAAAGGATATCATTATTATTCAGAACTAGCAGCTAATTGCTTAATGAAAATTAGATGGTTTACATACTGTGGTAATTTCTGAGAGCATAGCCTATTTTATTCAAATAAAATGTTCAAATGGCTGTTGGAAGAAAAGTGGTCTGGTTTTGTTCTGTACTGGCCCATTTATGGCAATATGCTATTTCTAACAGATCAGCAGATGCTGTGAAGCAATGCAGGCTCTAAGGCTGTTGAAAACCCTTCAAATAGCCTGACAATTCAGGGAGCAGATGTCATTCTAGAACTTACTGTTTCTTACTCCAAGAATACAATTTGTGGTTCAGAAACTAAGATATTCCCTCTATGACAGTGGACAATTTTCTTAATGGTGAACAAAGAATCTCTCAAAACTGGTTTTTCTTAATGTCAGATTTTGCCAGGCACAGGAAAAGAACAGAATACAATAATTCTGTGCACCAGAAATGTGAATTAAAAACTCAAGTGTGGAAAATGCAGTGTTATGCAGATGAGGGCAGGACTCTTCTACCGACATGTGCCCTTACTGTGAAGAAGGTAAGGAAGTCTTCCTTTACTCTGCCAGGTAATACAGCAACCTCATGCTCTGCAAAGATTCTTCAGACTACAAACCACTTTAGGAGCTTGGTGAGTACTTTAACCAGCTCTGAAAACCAGCCCCTTGTATTTCTCAGGAACACCCACCTCTCCTGCAACCGGATGAGTCAGACAGCATCCAGGAGCTTCATTCCAGGAATCTGGCCCACTCAAAAACCCAGAAAAGAAGCACACAGAACTAACATTTTCTTGATAAAAGAGAAAGCACAGTGAACAAACACTCTGGACAAAGTCTACCCTGAACATTGAATAAAAGGCCCTAAAATTGCCATGGGCTCCTCTTCAACTGTTTGCCTTAATGAACTATACAGGTTAGTAAAAGAGACATCTGCCCCCATTTTTCTATCACTAATATCACAGCTTCCCTCATTTAAACTGTGCATCAGGCTTGTTTCAGAGTCAATCCTTATCACAGCTATGGGTTAATTTCTGACGTCCCAAGACAGGGCATCCATATTTATTTGTCTTAGTACCAACCAGTTATTAAATACCAGGACAAAAGCTGTAAAAACGGGCATGGTAACATCTTAACATGTGCTGGAACTTCCCAAACTAAACACAGTGAGCAATTATATGGACAGCTGGCAGCTTCAGGTTCAGTATTCCTCCATCTGGTGGGACTGGAGGAATACTGAACAATGCCAGTGGAACAACACAAACTGGAACAATGCCAATGTCAAGATACACTAATGTAAGTCAGGAGCCTTCTACAGCAAACCAACAAAAGCATACCTAAGTGTGATCTGATGCTGGCCCAAGAGAAAGATGAGCTGGTAATTTGAGGAGAAATGTGGGTAGTGACCACTGTCTTTCACTGGGGGACTGTCATTTCAACTGTCCTAGTTCTCTGTTGAATCTCCGGTGGAAATTGATGTCCACTGATCAGGGCTGCAGGCAGCACAGAGCCCTTGGGGATTGCTGTCATGACTCCATTGCTGGAGGCAGTATCTAGCAGAAAGAGTGCCTCCCACAAAAATTCTTCAGGGGGGAAAAAAAAAAGTATTCCTCCTCCTTCAGTCCTTTTGAGCATGTCACTCCATTGCTATGTTCTCTGCACTGGGTGCCACCTATTGCCAACACCATTTCAACACTTCGTCTTCCCTCTGTGAAGACAGCTACCTGGCTCAGCTAAACTAAGGACACCAGATAAACAGAATAATGCTTGTGTGCAAGCTAAGAAAGCAAACAGAACAGGTGGGAAACTGCTTTCGTACCCCATGGAAGCCAAGGGGATTTCTGAGATTTTCATATCCTGCACCAAGGAAACAGGACCTTTCAGAGATTTTTGAGAAAAATAAGGTACTTCTTCCCACTGCAGAGAAACTACTAATCTGCTGGGTCAGACACTTGCCAAGAGCTGTGGAGCAGCCAAAATGAGTTATCACTTTCCTTAATTAAGAGCAGAGAGCTGAAATCCCTTTCCCATGTAATCACAGAGTATCAGCTATTCCAGGAGAATTTGTGCCTGTTCTATATCCATCCGTTCCCTTCCCTCCTCTCCAAATTTCTATCTGGGTATGACCAATTCTTCCTGTCCAAATCACTACATTTTTTTTCCAGAACATGTAGGTGTAATTAGCTTTTGCCAACAGCAGTTTCAGCAGGACATGTCTCACTGGCCATGGAGGTGCTGTAGCTCTACCTCTTACCATGGCTGCTGCTGAGCAGTTGTGTGTTGGTTTCACTTGTCTTGGTTTTAGGTGGGAAGTGATTTTCTGTGAGAAGCTTCTGGAAGCTTCCTCTATACCTGGAAAAGCCAATCCTTGGCTGGCTCTGAGAACAGACATGCTGCTAAGCCAATTATAGAAGTTGGTAAAGCCTCTGTAATGGCACATTTAAGAAGGAAATCAAAACTGTGCGCAGTTCTTCTGAGGGGTGGGGAGGCACAGCAGCTGGGGCCATCCTGGCACTGCAAGTGTCCATGTGGCCGGTGTGACCATGTGGCCAGCGAGCCTTGCTGTCTGGCTGCCCTCAGCCAGATGTGCTGCGGGCAGAAGGGTAGGGGTGGCGGTAGCAGCTTCTCTCTTTTCTGCACCCTGCATGGGGAGAGGTGTGGATGGTGCCAGCGCTGTGAGTGGTGGGGCCACATGGCTGTGGTGGGAACATGGTGAGTGACTTCTCAGCGTGGACCCAGATGAGATTAACCTTTCAGCACTGTGAAACCCTATAAGGACTTTTCAATTGACAGAACTTGAGAATAGTACCTATGGACAATTTTCTTCCAAGTCAGAGAATAGGAAGGGGTAAAGTCATGTGAGGAGAACCAACATGGAGGCACTGAGGTCAGTAAAGAAAAAGGAGAAGTGCTCCAAGAGCCAAAGCTGAAATTTTCTTCTACAAACTGTGGTAAAAGACAATAGTTAAATAAGCTGTCCCCCATGCAGCTCATTAGGTTCACAAGAGGCATGCAGAGGTCCACCTGCATGACAGAGTGAGTGGATGCCAAAAGGAGCTATAAAAACCTGCACTCACATGGATGAGTGACTCACAGGCAAAAGTTTTGGGAAGCCTGTTTTGCCCATGAGGAGGACTCATGTTTGCAGAAGATTGGAAGGGGCTGCTGCTCACGAGAAGAGAACCAAGTTGGAGAAGTTCACAGAGAACTGTCTCGAATGGGGAGACTTCATAGTACAACAGAAGAAAGACCTTTTTTCCCGGAACGAACAGAAGAAAATTCAAAGTGATGAACTGACTAAAGACCCCATGTTTTGACTCCCTGTGCTGTCAATGGGAAAGAGGGAGGGGCTGGGAAGAAAGTGTTCTAGAAGTTTATTTTAGTTCTCATTGCCCTCTTTTAAATCTGTTAAAAATGAATTTTTCTTTATGCATTTTAAATATGAGCCTGTTTTGCCCTTAGTTTTTTTTTCCTGATCGTTGTCTCAATCCATGAGCCCTTTGGGTTTTTTCCCCTCCTCTGCTCAACTATAGCAGAGGAGAATGAATGAACAGTTTTCATAGATGCCTGGTCTTCCAACCAGTGTCAAACCATGACAAGTTGTAACATACTACTGAAGGGATTTTCAGAGATGTCTTTCACTAGTGGTCAACTCAGAGCAAAACTCACTGTGAAATCCTGACCTGAACATACATAGCCCAGTATATATTCAGTGGATGTTTCTTTTCACCAGAGCAAATGACAGTACAAGCAAAATGAACTTCACCTCCATCACATGGAGGTTGCTTTGGGTAAGCCAGAGCTTTGCAAAGACTTCCACTTTCTTGTTTGTGCTCTCCCTCTCTCACCTCTCTGTTCCTGAAAACAAAAACTGTGAAGTGTCTGTGTGAGTTGGCAGGCTGCCTAGCTGCCCTTGTCAAAATGGCTTGGTAAATTTGACCAGAGTACTGAATGTTTACACAAGGATTGCTTCTACTTAATGAGCTGCTTGATACTCAGGGCATATAATTTCTGTGCACTGAGGGTTTAAATGAAGGACCACATTCTGAATTTTGATAACAGTAAATCACCAACAGAACCCACACGTAACACTTGAACATAAACAAATTTGGAACATTGACATTCATTATGGATAAAACGCATGTGATTTTAAAGATAAATGAGCAAAAAGGCAGGTGAGCAGCACTGAGGAACATCCTTGTGCCATGGGCTGGTTAACTGCAAGATCTTGCTTGCTCCGGAAGTACAGTGATTCCAGGTCTCAGCTTAACTTTTAATAAAAGTAAACCTTGCTCACTTGGTCCTGCACTGAGGCAGACTGGCCTAGTACATTTTTTTTTTTTTTTACCAAACGTGCAGCAAATCACTGGATTCACCCCATGTTTTGCCCACAAGAGCAGTGTATTGTAACTCATGAAGCAGTCTTTCAGTGCCAAATACCACAACATTCATAAAACTCTGACAAGAAGTTATTGCGGGTGAAAACAGATGCCCCTGATGCCTCTCCCTTGATCACGTTTTCTTTCCTCCTTCTTCCTAGGTTCTCAGTCCAGCCTGATCTGATATCTTTAGGGAGATGGGATCTATTCCTGGGACCTTTGTTCCAGGCATAAACAGCAAACCAGCATGGCACAGGGAACCCTGGACTTAGTTTTTCCCTTCTTTGCTTTAACACATCCCTCAGACAGTGCAAAAAACTCTTGCCATCTTGGCAGCTACCTCTGATAAAGAACTCAGCTCCAGAACATGCTGCTCCTGGCCCTTACCTCTGCTGGGCAGGTTTCCATTGGGTGAGGAATAGACCATAGAGTGAAGCTTGACCTCTGCCCTGCTGCCCAGACCAGGACACAAGGCACCACAGGAGCATTAAACCCCACATCACCATTACCCTGGGATGGCTGGGTGTCACACAGATGCAGGACAGCAGGGATGCTGAAGGCCTCCAGGCCAGATATCACATACCATAAGCCTGGCAAGCGGGGAATAGCTTCTTACCAATAAACATGCCTATGATCAACTACTTTGGACAGCTTGTTGCCAACTGCACAGACCATCCAGATCTTTGAGCTACAGTGTAGTTTGTCAAGCTAACATTCCCCTTTCTGCATGGAGGGGATTGGGGGGGGGAGGGGGGAAGCACACTATGAATGGTTCCTGCTGCAATGCCAAGAATTCTACCAAGGAAAAGAAACCTGCTCAAGGGAGTCTGCAAACCATTTTAACCAGGAATCAAATAGGTTTGGTTTTTTTCCTAATTAAGTGGTATTTTTCTTAATGAAGTGTCACTAGCTACATTAGCAAAAGTGATGTGACATCATGAATGTGTAAGTGATGTAAGTGAAAAGCCTAATATAATAGTATTTTCAGAACGGGGGCAGGGGGTGGGAGAGAAGAAGGGGAAGAGAACACCAGACATTTTTGAAGCAGTCTTGGAAATGTTAAATAGAACATATTTGTAACTATTAATTTGTAACCTTTTTCATCTAATTTCTTCTGGAATATATAAATTCCTACAACCAGGTGACACATAAAAACACAAAATAACCCTAAGATATCTACATACAGCTTTCACAGAAAATTGCCTGGGAGCAAGGGCATTAAATTTGCAACCTGCCAAAGTGGTCCACTCCTTACGACTGGCAGCTGGATAAGTTGCTCTCAAGGCAGTATCTGTTCCTAGCCAAGACCTTTCCAGGGGGAGGGCAAGGAGGATGAGCCTCATCAACTGCCATGGTAGCAGCAAGGCCCTGGAAATCCAGTGCTATATCCCACATCTGCACATTGTAGAAGTGAACCAGAAGCCAGAAGTGAACATGTGAACCTTAAGTACTTACAGACTGCAGAGCCGCAGAAGCTACAGCAGCCAGTGCTCTGCATGGGATGCCGGCTGCAAACAGTGGTTCCAAGGCCACACCACTGCTGCCCAGGCAGAAGGCTGCCTGACTCTTTGTGTTTCAGACCACCCACCAGCTCAGGCAGTGGAGGAAAAGCCAATCACTACAGCAGGTTTTCATCTTAGGGTAGAGTTAGACAGCCAGGGCTTCCTTCGCACACAGCACACATAGCACATGTCCCAGACTCAATTGTTAGGTATCTGCTCTAGGGAGACAAATCACACCTCAATCCCATCTTTCTCCCCTAGCCAGAGAAACAGCTTTGATTATTTCAGATGAAGAGAGTTATTCAAATTGACCCCACCCTGGAAAGCATTCACCTCCCAGCTTCAGAACTCAGGCACACAAAATATGCCAGTAAACTAATGGGCAAGCTTGAGTTACCAGGCCAGGGATGACACTGCCCCCATAAAGGAGTCTGGGTTTGAATTCACCTTGGATAGAAAATTAAATAAGGAAGTGTATGGCTCTGCAACATCACTGGTTGCCTGGGACGGTGTGCATGCCTGAAGGCAATGTTTGTTGTGACCTCCAGCCCTGTTGTCCTCTGCCATCAAGTGAATGAAGTTCCTTAAGCATTGGTTTACCAAAATTTCAGATCAGCCCAATCACACAGCCCAAAGCTCACATTTAGTAAGATCAGCAAATGTGTGCCACCTCATTCCCTTTCCCAAAAGCAGCTGTGTTGAAAGACAGGAATGGTACTCAAGAGGTGTGATAAAAATTTAAAATCTGATCTCATGAATATGCTAAGATGCTTCAATTTCTTGTCCTAGCAGTCAGCAGCATTTTTTGGTTGCCTTTTTTTTTCTTTTTTTAATGGACAAGATAAACTTTTCTACAAGGAACTAAGAAAAGCACTCAAAAAAGTCAATGCATATACCACAAAAAACTCTACCAAAATTCCACTAAAAATCCAGAATTTTAATCTTGGAATAACAACCCTTTTTACAAAGAGATTTTATAGGCTGAGTGTATGCATTCACAAAAGCGACAAACTAAGGCATATTCTCCACAGTCATGTTTGTAAAAGAAAAGCTCTGGAAAGCTTTGTGACATGATCTCACATAAATCTTGTCAAGGTAGGCAGTACGAATTTTCAACATTTAAATTACTTTTGCATGTAATGGACTGTCAGTTTATACAGCTATGAGTATGAGCGAAATTAATTTCAAATCACTGCGATAAATACTCTAGTCAGAGCATAAAGCTTAAACAGTATTTTAAAGTGCTCATTAGAAACCCAACATTTCAAATAAGAAATGTTAAAGATATTACATTCCTTACATATCAAGTCCAAAGGTACAATATGTACACAATCTACCATCTTGTCTTTACAAATAGGAAGTAATTTATCTGTGTATCTCAAACATGACTAGTAGCCAAAGTGAAGCTGAAAGACCATTTTGGTTTGGCCAGAAAAACAACAAAACATCACCTCCCAGAACAGTTATCCCACACATACTGCTATCAGAATTCTATATCCGAAGCACTGCCACTTTGGCCAATCTCCTTGTCTAAATCTCTTTACACCTACTCATGAAGCATCTGCCAGTACTTTGCCAGTCAAAAAATTACAGCATCTCTCTTGTAACAGAATTGCTTGGGTCTCTAGAACTGGCAAGGCTTCTGTTAAAGACAAAATGTAACTCAACAGAAGAAATAGGCCCTGCAATATACCACAGTTAGCAAAGAGAAAAGAGCTCTTAACCAAATAGCCCATCATATAGCAAAAATTTTGAGTTTTTAGTTAATTTTTGAATGAATTGTAGTGCTTATTATAAAATAAGATGAAACTAATTAAGAGGCATTTATGACACGTTTAAATGCCTACATCAGCTTTCTTATAAAGCCGTAACCTGTCCCTTTCAATCCATAGATGCAGTACATTTGCTAGTCAAGTCTTGTCCTGACAGCAACTAATCAAATGTCTCCGTTCACTACAAGTTTTCTGTGATTTTGACTTAACAGTTTTGCAGCCTGTGGTATTACTCTGTGCACAGTTTAAGCCTGTTTCACAAAGGACTAATACGAGGTACTGTGAAGTGTTAGCACTGTGCATCATTTTAATCCCCATAGCGCACATGCTTTTCAATAATCCCCTTCAAAGTACAACATGACAAATTTTCAAAGATACAAACAACCATAAAACACAGATCCCAAGTTCATTAAAGCACAATAAAAATATTTACGTTCCTGTCATTGATTTCATGTCTCAGCTGCCATGAATGGCAACATTTTGTCTTTTCACACTTTGCAACTGGACTTTGTCCTTTTCAGACAAAGACTACACCCACTCACATACAGTAACATGATTACAGTAAAATTAAAACCCACAAAATAAAATAACAGTGAACATTCCATAAGCAGATTCTTAACTTTAGGTAAACATTTCTGCTAGGCTAAAGGCAAAAATATGCTGTACAAAAATCATGTTAACATCTGCAGTAATAAGCCTTGTTTAGCTTAGCTTAGCTTCAGCGTAGTGTGTGGCCAGTCTGATCTATGCAATTTCTCAAAAGAACAGGTAGCCAGAAGACTGTAAAGCTCTAGTTCTTCTCTACTTGTACCTGTTAGCAGATTCTTCCCTTGCGAAACATTCATGTGAAAAAAATCTATTGTGGCACTCAGCTGAGTTACAAAATACACATTTATGGGCAACAGGAGAGTCAAGGTGATAAACGACTTATTGGACTGCTTTCTTCTCCTCCTGCAGCAAGCTTGAGCGTTGTGAGCTTACGAGGGGCATGCTGAGGACTCTTACGAAGGTTGTCATCCATCTGCAGAGAAACAATGAGAGCCGGATCTGGCAACAGCAGAATATAAATTATACAATTAGTCTTATTTGTGAGGGCTGCCATCATTAATACTGGGTTGGTTGGTGTATGTTTACTGTCAGGACCAGCAACAACTGGTGCTTTGGTTTCCTTCCACTCCCAAATATATGTTTGTGTTAGAGCTGCTAACGATTCCCTTACATATGATGCATCAAACCCAGGGCACCTGGATGTACTTCTGCTCAAGTTATCTGGTCAAGATTACTGAAGGAAGCAACACCAATTCTAAGAGGTCAAATATTGTACAATAACCAAATGCTGTGAGAAGGCAGATCAAGAGTCAAACTGATAACAATGGATGCTTCTGTATATCCAGCAGCATGCAAGAATAAATCTTTTGAAATCAGAAATGTTCTGGAGATGCTGAATGTATTTATATTAGTTACACATTTCAAAAAGTATGTAATAGAGCACTTGTGATACGTCCTTTTCAAAGACAGGTTAAAATTAATCTCTGAATATAAACAATTTACACTGTCATAGGAAATCACTCTAATGCCCTATGTGTAATGTAGTCTGAAAAGGTTTAGTTGGTACAAAATAAAAGCACAGGGGAGATCTGCTGAGGCTATCTAGTCTATTTCATTTCTTCAAGTCAGGATCAGATTTTCCTCAGTCATGCCTGACAAATGTCTATGTAACACATTATTTAAAACTTCCACAGCCACACTTCAATGCCAGAAAGAGCATCAATACCTAATGCTACAAAAGCTGATCATAGTTAATGATCTATTTCACACAATGATCTTTTTCAGGAAGAAGCCCTCTACCCTTTCAGTTAGAGCGTTCTATCTGCATGAAAAGGCTAATTCTTCACATGAGTTTTTCAGTTAAGTTGTATAACTTTTGATAGATGCTGAGTGACAGCCTTAGAAAAAGAGAACATAGGAAAAAAACAGCTAGATGTAGAACAAGCAGGAGAAGAGTGACTGTTGGGTAGTTACTACAGCATGCAGCTGGGAGCAAGGAAAGCCGGTGATCAGCCTTAATTTGCAGGACCATTTCTGAGTTTTGACTAATACATTTTCCTCCTTCTTAGCTGAATGTACACTTGCAGAAAGATACCACTCCTCTGTTGGTGTGCACACCTGCAAGACAATGTTCTTTTGGTTGTATTAAAAATAATTTTTGAGCACAAGGCTTCATTAATTCCTCCTTCCAAATGATGTAATATTCTTCCCGCCTCTCTACACACTCACTAGAAAAGAAGTAATTAAAATAAAGTCCACTGTACAGTTGCAATTGCCATGCAAGGATATCTGTGAACAAGTAACCAAAACAAAGCAGTAAAATTAAAGATACTGAAGCAAAAGTAACCTTTTCAATCAAGTTGGATTCCTTATTTACAAGCTGTGTGAGTTTCTGCAGATTAGCATCTGCTGTATCCTGTCCAGCTGGAGAATGGCCTGGAGAGTGAAGGCAGAAAGATGAAGAGTGAAAAAATATTTACAGAAGTTTTTAAATTCTTAAAAAAATAAAGTCACACTGAAGAGAATTCATGCAGTATTTTAATGCAAAGAAGAATTTAAGTGAAAAAGCCATTCCATGTGAGAAAATAAGGAGTACAAAGCATGAGCCATAAGATTTTGCCAATGCTTGACAGAATCTAAAACTGAGTATTAACACTTGCTTTTAATTTTGAATCCTTTGTGCTCAACTTTAGAAGTTTCTTCATTTCCCCACAGAAAGTCTAGCATAAGCTACATGAAATCTAATCTGCCTGGGTTCACAGATGGAATCCTGAAGTACTAATCCCAACATGGGTACAGATGACAAAAAAGGAGAAAAGAAACACAACTTACCTGAGACAGTTAACCTGAAGTAGCAAGTTAAAATATCATCACAAAATCGGCACAGATTGGGAAGCTGTTTCAAATGCTCTTGCAAATGTACCCTTGGGAAGCACACTTTATAAACTGGTGCAAGGAAACCAAACACAAAGGCATCCAAGGTGGTAGGCCTAAAAAGAGTGACACAGGAAAACACTGAAGTGACTTGTGAGAAGACTTTTATGACATTTACAACCTAGTTTTCCATGTATGTCAAATACCACTCAGGAGAGAATACAGTCAGCCCTTCTGTCATTCCACCTTTGCCTATCAACCTGGTAAATGCTTTGTACCAACTATCTACTCCTTTCAGCATCTCTTAACTAGAGACATGCTGACAAGCTGAAATAGTAATGTCAGCATCACAACACAGTCATGCTATCCCATACATTGATAAGCAAGCCCCTCTAAAACACCTTTCTGGCACCATAAAAATTGTGCTGGGCACCTGGGGACCAGGATCCTCCCTCATGGAGTGGTCTAACTTCAACTACTAAAGAAGAGATCATGCTTTTCAGGACCTGTTGGCTCTATGTTGCTGGCCCTATCTGCTTCCTGCTCTGCACACATACCACAGGAATAGTGTTCCTGGACCTACACCCTCCTCCCATGAGGGCAGTAGTAGCACCTCAGCCTAAAGCATTTTTTCTTACATACAAAGCCAGGAGGTGACATTCAGTGGCTAGAAAAGGGTTCTCTACTGCACCTCACATTTTCTTAGCAGCTGTGGAAAGCATTTCCCTCTCTGTGGAACAAAGGCAGGATAAGAGAGTCACCACTGATTGACTCAGTCTGATGATCTCATTTGTGCCCTGTTTGCTCATTCAGATTTATCTGAAAAGCAGACTGTGAGACATAAAACTACTGGAAAGCACTTTTAACATTCTGTCAGGTTAAAAATAAAAGAGAAAGTTCAAGTGCTCATAGAGTGGTGTGGTACCTTTTTCATGACACATTTACCAAAATAATTTTTAAAAAATCACACTCACGTATCTCCAAAGAAAAACTGAGATGTTCCCAATCTCTTCGACAGGAGATTCAGGCACTCCTTGGCATCCCTGTATATCTGAAGAGACACAAGAGCCCTAGGTGTAGCCAGGCTGGTATGCACAGCACCATTCATCATTTGACAGTGTGCTAAACTGTTTAAGTTCTTGTCTTTGCAGAAACGACTTACAAATTCCTTACTGCACAACCCATACCTGTGCTTCCACTTCAGTGAGACTGTAGAGTGGAGGGCCTCCCTTGGTCAGCAAGATCCTGTTCAGCGCTTCCCTGGACATCTTTCCAGGCAGATACAAACTCAGTGGGAAGGCAATCCTTGAGGCAAACCATGGCTTTGTCACACTGCAGTAATTTTCAGCCTCAATCCAGAAAGTGTGCAGCTGTACCAACATGAGAAAAAAGGTAACTGAAATTTGAATGACCTGAGTAGACATCTCATGACACTTGATACACAAGACCTCTCTCAGAAAAGCAGAGGAACCAGGAATTACTGTAATTTAAGGCTATCAAGCTCTGTAGAGGAATATATTAATTCTCTGAGTAGAGGAGTACATGAGTAAGGAAACAGTTACCTTCCAAATAAAGAAAAACACCAGAGATATTACAGAGATCTATATGCATCTGCATAAAATTACGTATGCACTATGTATGTACAGATATGTACACACACACACTGAGTACATTGAAAATATATTGCAAAACAGTTGCAGACATTCAGCAACAGGTTTGAACTTCCTGGAATTTTGTTTTGAAATTTTTTATAAATCTTAAAACACAAGATACTACCAAATTATGAATTTGAAAGCAAGGTTAGCTGAAAAGGCTAGCTCATGATACCATCTGGTCAGAGTATTTTTCGCTATACAAACTGAAGCCAAAGTCATTCAAGAGACTCAGTATCTGTGGGTCTTACAATGGCCATGTCTTCAGACATTGTATTTAGACATTGTATTTAGAACTGAAAAATTAAACTAGTTATGGGCATTTTAATTTATGAAAAGTTTTAACTCAACAGCTCAAAATGCTTTCAGTTGTGTGTCTTACATCAGACACATCTTAATCAAAAGTTTTTCAGGAAATCAAATGAATCAAAAAATGGCCACAATAAAGTGTTTTCAGGATACTGTTTCCCAAACACCAACAGAAAAAATACCCCCAAAAATAAGTGTCCTTTTAAAATGTCTTTCATAAATCTACTGTTATTATTTGACACTCCACAAACACACACTTATTTCCTTTTCAAAAGCTGGTAGGCAGTAATTCCAAAAAACAGACTAACAAAACAACTATGTTCCAGCCAGTGCTGCGGCTGAAAGACTTTAAGTCTCTCACACTGGGCACCTCTGACAGCACTCAATTCCAAGTATTTGGACCATTACAAAGTATTCATTAACATTTACCAGAGCAGGAAGCAATTTCTCTTCAAGTAGTGCAATATAGGCCAGTGTATCAGCTCCTTGTTTTGCAGACAAATCATAATCAGCATTGTATTTCTATGAATTAAAAAAAAAATAGACTTACAATGAATTATCAAAAAACATCAATGAAAGTTACTTCAGACTTAACACCTATCAAGGCAGTAAATATATGAACAATTTTTGGAACAGAAAGCATGCACTCACTAGAATTTGCCTTCTTCAGGCCAACTCTGACAAACCTTGTGGCATCTTGCTTTTCCACCTTCCCATTTCTAGAGCTTTGGGCCCTCCTATTACCAAAATAATTCTTGTGTCTCTTTTCTATTGGTTTCCAAGCAAATGTCCAGTGATACAGAGACAATTTTTCAATACTCAGGGATGTAGCAAACCTCTGGTATATCTCCACTGTTATTTTTCAAGAAGCATCTGACACTTCAGGAGGTGTAAGCATTAAAAAAAAAAGCGTGCATTCCGATATTTTGCTTTCAACAAACATTCTAGAAGTTAAGAAATTGAATGGTAACAATGTAAGAGAGCAAATATACACCAAAATTAATGCAGTTACTGACTGAACTTTTAATTCTAACTGTGGATTCTTCTAAGATACATTATAAGGATTGAAAAACTGGGGGGGGAGAGTGAGTACATTTGCTTCATTAATTTATAAAACAAAGGACCAATGCTGACACTTGAACATCTGAAAAGAAAGCATACAATTGTTACACTTTAACATAAACAAGGGTTTCCCCCCCATCATTATGGAGCCTTTGGTATTCACATGAATACCAAATTCAATCCAAATGAAACTGAAACTTCAGAATTTCAAAACAACTGTCTAAAATTCTATATCAACTGCAGTTTTCAATTGTTTTTCTCCCCACAAAGATATGAAGTTTCACTAAAATGGCACTCATCAGATCATCTGACCAGACAGGAACTGCATTTCTAATGTAAAAGCAGTATAGTGGGCTAGAGGACCATCTTGGGAATAAAAACATGATACCATGGTTTATTAGGTATCCTTATACTTAGTGAAAAAAAGAAATTGGTCAGCTTTATAGTTTGTGTACAAAACATTAAGAGTCCTACAAAAGGCAAGCAAGAGGCCATAACCTGGTGTGCATAAGAAATGCCTGCAGACCTTTTTATGTTACAAGCTGTAGAAAAAATACATAGATTAAAAACAATGCTGTATGTATTATCTTTTAAAAAAAGAGCACTGGGAAATGACCCATTTAAACTGTGAACCTAAACTATCATATCCTAGGTCTGCAAAGTCATAATGACATTAAAAGTGTTATAATTACAAGCAGGGTGATCAGTAAGAAACTGCGCAATTAGGGACAATTTGTTGTCTTTTTCATTTAATTTTTTGCATTCTTATTTTTAAATCTTTCACACAACTAATGATCAAACTTTTAAACAGCAATTCCTTGTCCACCATTTTGCAATTCTCATGCCTGTATGAGAAAAAGAAAAGCACTGGGTCTGAACTAAACTCCAGGTTTTTGGAAGCCTGTATCAGTGTACAAAGGAGACATGCAAGAGTCACTGCAAGTCAAGGAAAACAAATCTTTTTGAAAGAGACCTACCTGCTTTCTTAAAAAGTTTAGTATTTTTGCTGGCTGAGAAATAACAATGTCTTCTGATACCAGGACTGGTAGATCTCCTAGAAGGTATAAATAATACAGTCAATTGGTATGGATGACTTCTGACTAGAAAACAATCAGTCACAGTATGTACTTTCCTTTTCTCAACAGCATGCTCTCATTTTCCTGATGTGTAAACATAAACTTGAAATTTTACATAGCAGGAGAGTTCCACCAAGGTCACAAATACTTTACCAATAAAAATATTTTAAAGGGCAACATCAAATCAGACTGAAGCCAATGTTTTTTCTAGGTATTCAATACTTTGAAAACCGGGCTACTTGTCTGGATTTCAGATGTTCATCTTAAGACAAAAATTCCAGCTCAGTCCAACCGCCCTCTCAATTCATCCACCTCTGAGCTTCTTTTCAATTTTTCCTCTGTCCTTCCCCTCCAAATCCATTTTAACCATCTTTGTTTCTCTAGCCTTGCTACAAACAATGCCCAAGCTAACACTGCATAACCATGAATTACTAAAACTACTAAGTACTTCCCTTCTGCCAGTTGACTGGACAGCCTTTAGTCATAAGATTGAAGGATCAAAGCCTATAGAGTGCAAAGTCTCTGTAACAGGGGCTATCTTACAACACACTGACAACAGAACTGCCAAAATGAGCCCAACAGGACAGTGCTAAATGCCATTAAATTATCAATTATCACCAATAATTACTATTTAAACTGCTTTCTTAACTGAATTTATGTATTTTCCTTATGAGGATAGCCCCCAGATTTCTACAAGTCCACTCAGCTAGTTCTTGGTATTTTCCCCTGGAAAGAAACAACACATTGAAAAGCAAGAACCAAAGGTTCAACTTCTGCATGAATACAGTACTGCCTGAACTGATAACATGGTTAAGTATAAGTGACAGAGGACTTTAACCCTGCAGTGATTTTACCTCTCTTAAATACACCAAGACAGTAATTGCTGAGCAAACAAATAAATAAGCAATGAACAGAAGCATCCAAAACAAAGAAGTCCTCTCTGACAGCTTACCTTCACCTTTTCTCAGTCAAACCCTCCAATTCAACACAATACCAAATATCCCAGCTAATGTAAGCTGGACCTGCTGAGGCCCACATTCCACTTCCACCTGTACCAACTAATTAAGCTATGGGTAATTAAAGAGCTCTTCCATACACATGCCTAGTTACTACCTTCATAAATATGCAAAGTGCAAAAAGCTTACAGATTTGCTTTGACTAAACCATCAACTCAGACTGCCTGCATGAAACAGTTATGTACTCAGCATTACTGCTTTGTTATCTGTCTGTTGCTTCACCCATACACAATTTAACAAACTGTTCTCTGGAGCACTTTATTTATGACTTCCATTGTTTCATTCTCCCAGATTCGTCACACTTGATCCTGTGAAGTCATTCAGTTGGGGCAGACTGCACTCATGAACACAAACCCAATACAAACACAGAAACTGGAACCTACATGTATAACATGGCTGTGATTAGAGTAATAAAAGCTGCAAAGATGGTACCTTTCGGAGTTCTCCAGGACTTATTTATAGTATTCACTGTCAGGGGAGCACCAGAAAATTTGGCGTAAGCCTGCAATAAAGATTGGAGGGCAGGGAAGAAAACCTGTCACAATGTGTAAGAAAAGCGTAAAACAGAGCTTCAGAAGTTGTGTTAAACACCTTCGTGCACTGAGGACCAACCAGCAGCAGGTACGCGACGGGTTTCGGTTGGGCTTCATTGCCCTAAGGAGGCTCCAGGGAATACTGGGCAGAGGCCCCGCCACCTCCGGGAAGGGCTCGGCGCCCCGGGAAGGGCGGCAGCGTTGCTCGCGTCTCCCGCCGGGAACCGCGGGAACCCGCCGCACCGCGGGCCCAACATCCCACCTCCCACCCCCGGCCTCTCCCGAGGCAAGAAGGAGCCCCGCGGACGTCCGTGCGAGCGGCAGGCAAGCCCCGGGGCGCCGGCGCTCCCTCCCTCCCGGGGCGGACGGTGGCCGCCGCCCGTTACCATGACGGTGAGAGACTCCGGGTGCAGGGACGGCAGTCCCCAGTCACCTCCCCAGCAGCTCAGCTCCATGGGAGCCGCCATCTTGTCCGCCGCGCTGGCCGAGCAGCGCGGTGCCGCTTCCCTCCGCATGGCGGCGCCGGAGCGCCCGCGGCCGCGCGCGGGGCCCGCGGAGGGAGGAGGGCCAGGAGTGCCGCCCGGAGAGCCGCCGGCGCGCGGCCTCCCGCTCCCGGGCCCCGCCGCCCGCGCTCACGGCGGCGAGTTTCCGAGTCATCGAATCGAGTGGATAAAGCCTCTGAGATCATCGCGACCAATTTGTGGCCGAACAGCAGGTCAACCAGACCATGGCACCAAGTGGCACATCCGGATTTTCCTTTGAACACCTCTAGGGATGGTGACTCCACCATTTCCCTGGGCAGTCCATTCTAGTGTCTAATCACCCTTTCTGTGAGGAAATCCTTCCTAATGTCCAGCTCAAAGCTCCCCTGGCACAGCTTAAGACTATGTCCACATACTACCTTTGTCCCTTCCCAAAAAGACAACTCCTGTCCAGCTACAGCCCGGAGGAGAGTAAGAAAAAAGGAGGAGAGGATATAATGAGGAGAATAATGAAAAAAGCGATAAATGCCTTCCCTGAAGCACCTCCTTTACACCAGACTAAATGAACTTAGCTCTCTCTGTCCCTCCCCACAGGACTTGTGCTCCAGCGCCTTTCACAGCTCTGTCACCCTTCTCTGGACTTGCTCCAGCACATCAATGTCCTTGAATTGAGAACTATGTCCTCTTGTCCTGTCACTAACCTGGGAGAAGAGGCCAACCCCTACCAGGGAACAAGGTTTCGTTTCAGGTTATATCCAGGTGGGGGTCAGCCTCTTGGGAAGGGACATGGATGGCCAGTAGCTGTGATCCTGTGGGTAAAATGCTGCGGCCGTAGTCCTCTTCAAATGCTTTTGGTACTGTCTCGCTGAACCCTCACCCTCCAACCCTGACACTGCACACAGAGTTGTGACTTTTCATAGGAGCAAAAAAAAGAGATTGTGGTTCTCAATCAGCCGTGATGAGCAGCCATCAGTAGTTTGGCACTAAAATCAAGGTGCTCTGATCGTATGTTACCAGTTTTGACCAGGTTATAATGATAATTATTCAGTGTGGTTTTAAGTGCAGACCTTTAGAGGCATCAAGTTGTCAGCTGTTTATTCCAGAGCTTGTGTAGACATGCCACTGCACATCTAAATGCTAAATCAAGTTTCCATCCTTCCCACAAAATGAAAAAATACCACACTTACTAAAAAAACCCCCTGCACTGACCACCCTTATTTAGGTCTTCTATGCATAAGGAGGAGAGTAAGGAAAAACCTTAATTTTTCCTTTCCCAGATCCACAATTTCAGATTCACATGAAATTTGTGGAAGAAAGTGTGATGATAAAAATTTATGCCACAGATCTGAGATCATTCTGCTCTATTTATGAGGAACATGGGAGAAAAAATACATACCCACTTTTTTCCTCATAAAACCATACCACTGGCAATATTAACAGAAGAATTTTTTTAATTGCTATGTTACATTTTTCCTTCCAAAGACTTATTTAAATATATATTCTACGGATATTTTTATGTCTTTTCCTCCCTACAGGCACCAGCTAACTTCCCAGTCTGTCCAAGTACTTTGCTTTGGTCCTTTCACCTTGTGAACTGAGATGCACTGAGATGCAAAGCTCTGAAAGGGAATTGTGGATGCTAGCAACTGTGATCCCAAAGATCTGTTTCTATAAGGAGTCTTTTACGAAGGCCTCAATACTTCTATCAGCCCTTTTTAGTATCTTTGTTGACTTTGATGACCTGGACAAGGGGATCAAGTGCAGTCTCAGGCAGTTTTCAGGTGACACCAAGCTGGGTGGGGACACAAAGCTGATCTGCTGGAGGGAAGGAAGGCTCTGCAGAGGGATCTGGACAGGCTGGATCATGGGCTGAGGCCAGTGGTGTGAGGTTCAACAAGGCCCAGTGCTGGGTCCTGCCCGTGGGTCACAACAACCCCAGGGAGCTCCACAGGCCGGGGCAGAGTGGCTGGAAAGGACCTGGGGGTGCTGGTGATGTGAGATACAAAGCTGTGTTTCGTGTCAGGTACATACAGGCAGCCTGTGTACTTGTGATTGTGATATGTGCGGAAACTGATCATGGGACAATTAAAGGATGAATTCTAAAAAATAACTGAGGGAGTAAAGCATGGAAGAAGGCCTTTGAACTTATCCTTTGTTTGCAATTAACCTTTATAGCATCTGAATTAAAGCTTTAAGGATGTTGCTGCTGGACAGGAACTTTCTGCGCATAGCTAAGCATTAAACAGCTTTGCAATAATAACCTTTTGAAGTATAATTTTAGAATATTGCTTGTAGTAAGGAGCTTTGAAAATATAAGTTTAGAATCTATGTAAAGGAAATATGCATATCTCAACAACTTAGCAAAACAGTAAAAAGCAGCTTGAGAAAGGAAGATGAACATCAACCTAAGGATTGATAGCTTTGACCAAGGGAAGCTGGACATCACTGCTATGAGATTTATAGTCTTTGCAATTAAAAGGTGGGCCCACATCTGGAGTCTGGACTGCTCCAGCTGGAAGACCTCTTTCTTCTTTCGGAAGTCCCCATCTGGGAATACTCCTTTCTGGGGTACATCCTGAGAAAAACGAACTCACAATAGTGTATAGAATTGTGACGTAAAAATTTGGAATAGAAACTGCTGAAAAAAGCTTATGTGTACCCCTATAAATATCTGTACGCCTCAACCATCGGTGTGCAGCTGGAGGGAAAACTTCCCCCACTGTACCCAGCACTGTTTTGCTCATACTTTACCATATTAATTAATAAATTGATTACTGCTTGAATATTGGCCTAGTCAAGCTTCTTATTTATAACAGTGACAAGAGCTGAACATGAGTCAGGGTGTGCCCAGGTGGCCAAGAAGGCCAATGGCATCCTGGCCTGGATCAGCAATAGTGTGGCCAAGCAGGGTCAGGGCAGGGATTGTCCCCCTGTACTCACAACGGGTGAGGCCACACCTTGAGTGCTGTGTTTAGTTTTGGGCTCTTCACTACAGGAAGGTCATTCTGGTGTTGCAGTGAGTCCAGAGAAGGGCAGTGGAGGTGGTGAAGGGTCTGGAGGGCAAGTCCTATGAGGAGAGGCTGAGCGAGCTGGGGGTGCTTAGCCTAGAGGAAAGGAGTCTCAGGGAGGACCTCATCAGTCTACAAGTACTTAAAAGGACACTATAGATGGGTAGGGTTCAGTTTTTTCTCCCAAGTAAGAAATGTTAGAACAAGAGAAAATGGTCTCAAGTTGCATTGCACTGGGGAAGGTTTGTATTAGACATTATGAAAAATTTCTTCACTGAAAGAGTTGTCAATCATTGAAATAAGCTGCCCAGGAAAGTGGTTGGAGTCACCATTCTTGGAAATGTTGAGGACACATTTTAGTGGTGGATATGGTGGTGGTGCTTGGTTGATGGTTAGACTTGATGAACTTAGAGGTCTTGTTTTAAGAAAAACCTAACTATTATTTTTTATTTTTATTTTAAGAAAAACCTAACCAGAAAATGAGCTTTTCTGTCATATGGCTTTTCTTGAGGCAGGCTGCAAGAAGGCTTAGGAGGTAAATAGGGAAATAAGCTTTGCATTGCCTTCAGGCCCAGTTTATCTCTGTGGTGTTGTGGACTCTGGAGCAAAGATTAAAAAAAAAGGCAATCTGTACCTTCCCTCCCCCATGTCAGGAACTTTTTCCTCTTGGTTGCCTAAGTGGAATTCCTATCTGTGTAAATGAAAAATAAATAAGTGCATTGAAGATGGATATATGACTTGACTTGAAAAAGTGGAGCTTCAATCTGTGTTTTAGAAAAGCAAAAATTCTTTTGAAACCTGTCTTTGAAATTTGAAACCCTTGAGACCAACAATTTCTTTTAAATGAAGCAGGATCAAAACCAGGAGTGTTGACATAAATATGAAAGGATGTGTTTTAGAGCTGATACTTCACTTGCCTTAAGATTTCTATATCTTAATTGCCCATGAATCCTGATTTTAAATAACGCATATAGTTCCATGAAAACAGTGAGTCTCCTGATGCATATTAAGAACAAAACATGTAAGGTGAAATAAGCAGCAGGCTTCTTTTCTATTTCCCTTACCCCCTTATTGGAATTTGAAAAAGTTACAGACAATTCTGTAAAGCAAATCTGTAATGTTTGCAGCTTGTCTGTATTCTTTATGCTTAAAATCTTATCAAATTACATAATCAGGTCAAACATTATAGTGATTGAGGTTTTCTTGCAGATTCTGTATAAAAATTACAGTCCGATATTATGACTTCCTTACAAAATGTGACTGACATTATGGAATTTTCTTGGAAACACAATTGATTAATCATGTTTTTATTCTTGCTTCTTATTTAACCTCCAGTAATTTAAGCTGGAGTTTGTACTTCAGAGAATACACAAGAGTGAAAAGGCAATCGCTAGTATTCCATTGTTTTTATTGAAAATGTTGATTAAAAGGTCAAATAGTTCCTTCCAGACAGCAGATAAACTTTGTAGTTTGTGAAATCCCTTAAAGAAGGTTGTGCTTGAGCACAGAATCCCCTGTAATCTGTAACATATTCCAACATAAAACTCAAAATAGAAATGAAAACTGAAAAAATTACAGTGACCTTTAAATGTGCTAAGTTCATCTAAACATGGACTTAAGCTTCTGTTTATATACATTGTAAACCAGTCCCCTTCTGTCATACTGGATTGTGCCTCATGAGCTGTTTGCCAAACATTGTTTCCATGTGCATTCTTTGAGAGTAAGCACAAAGAATAAGCAGATGGAGAGCAAGAAAAGAATATAGTCCTCACAAATCTAACACTAATGAAGATAAAATACTACAAACAAAATCCTCCTCCTGGAGGGCTGGTCAGCACCAGTATGAGAGACTCCTCTGTATTTAAATCAGAAGCAAGGAATGGTAAGTTATAATTACTTAATATTTCTGTCAGATAAGGAAATCTTTCAAGAAAACATTTCCTATGCTTTAATAATCTCAAACTCAGTAAACTCAAGGTATATAATAATTGGCTGCAAATTACTGATGGTGTTCCCCTTAGGTGAAAGCAAACTACTATCCTTTTCTCTCTTTTTTTTTTTTATTGGTCCAGAACTATAATGATTTTGCAGATCTTCATAGTGTTCTTCTGTCATGCACTTAAGTATATGTTTGCAAAAAATGCTCTTTGAGTCAAGGCTTTTCCTTAATAAACAGTTGAACATCATCACTACTGCTCTAGACCCATGTATTATCCTTGCAGCATCTGTACTGTCTCTGTATGCTTTAGGTTGGGGACAAATTCTGAACTAACACTTCTTTTAAAGGAGCTTGTGACATTCCAAGTTCCTCCTTTTCTTTTTCCATCTTCTTGCCTCTCGCTTACCCCTTTTAGCCTCCCTTTTTTCCCTGCTCCACAGCACTCTGCACCTGATGATCTGTTTTTCTCACTCCCCTGTGCAGCTCTTGGCCAGCTCATTGACACTCTCATGTCATCCTGTCACCTGCAGTGCAGGGGCAAGGATGTGAGAGTGAAGCAGAGGTGTTTCTTCTTGTGTGGAGATGTATATAGAAGAGCAGTAGGGTGAGGAGGAAGAATAGCACCATGCTGTCACACAGGGGCTATGGCAGAGCACCCTTCTGCCTGACAGTGGGCAGAGGAAGAAATGGGCAACTTCAGGAGCGGGTCAACACTGCTAATAAAAATAAGCTAAGAAGCAGGGATGTGTTATGGAATATATAGGGTGTGTGTGTTGTGGGGAGGGCAATTAGAGGACATGTGAATATAGGCCAGCTGAAGGTATCTGAAAATCTCACTGGCGCTGTGTTGGAGAGCAGCCCACAGCTCTCTGTGGTGTAGAGCTGCTTGGGCAGCCCCATTGCAGTGCTTGCAGCCCCCACCCTGCAGTGTGCTATGTTTTGCCTCCCACACAATGAGCCCCTCCAGGGCTGTTCTCTGTGGTGCTCCTTAGATGTATGCACCAAGCCTGATGAGAGTGAACATTAATCAACACTACTTTGCTCACTTTAACATAAACTTTCCCTTCTATTGTTGCCCTACTTTTTATGATGTAAATAATATCAGACAGCTCCAACTTTTCCAACTGAGTGTGGATAGCAAGCTGTGATGGGGCCAAGCAGGGCTTCCTGGATTTCTGATGTGACAGAGGTTCATCAGCAGAGCTGACACATACAGAGATGTACAGGACAAAGAGAGCTGTGCAGCAGGATAGGAAGCTCATGACGTGTTTGGGTTTCTCACTTGCTCCCTTTCTCCTGTACTTTCTTAACATCAGCAGTGCAGAGGCTAGAATTTTCTGAAGTAGAGGACAAACAATGGGATAATGATGTCCTAAGGGAGCACACAGTGCTGAAAATTGTTGTAGTTGAAAGAAGTCTTTTTTAAAATTGACTTTGGCTAAGACAAACAGCCTTTCTCCATTGCCCCAGTCTGCAATCTGCATGACCCCTTTAGTGACACTCTTCAGTTAGGAAAAGTGGAGTATTTAAATTCCTACCAAGACAAGTCTGCACACCAGAGCATCCCTATTTGTTTTGACTTCATATATACATGAGAGAGAATCTGTTCTAATATATATTAAACCTTAATAGTTGACACTAAACACCTGACTGCAGAGCAGGCAGAGAAACTTGTGAGAGGGCTTTGCAAAGACGACAGCTGTATTGTTGTCAGAAGACACAAAGAAATATATGGTCACCACTTGCTGAACATAGAACGGGAGGCAAGAGAGCTGTTAAAGTAAAATTTTGCCAACCTCGAAGTTAAGCATTGTGCAGTCAGCAGGACTGAGTGAACAAGGCTGCATTATGTTCATGCTTCTGACACTCTTCTACATCCCTCACCAGGGAGGTGGCTCTCTGAAGGGCTGCTTGCAACAGTGCTGGACTTGCTGTCCCTGCTGAACTTACAGAACTCTTACTCAGCTCTTAAAGCACACCCAATTCACTTTTGGGGCCATCTTCTTGTGACTGGTAGTAAGCATAGTGGCTTATTAACCACTGAACTCCGTGATCTTAAAGGTCCTTTCCTACCTCGCTAATTCTGTGATACTATGAATTTAAAGCCATTAAACACATTTCAATTTCCAGGGCTCCTCAAAGGGCAGACTCCAGACAGGGTCCTCACACGTGTTGATTTTGGGGGGCGTCGCCAGGATCTCCAGTTCTGTCCGAGCCACCTCCAGCGATTCCGGCTCGGATTCCGACGGCGTGCTCCCTCCTGGTCCATCCCAGGCTCGGCCGTCCCCCTGCGCGCCCCCCGCCCGCCTCCCGGGGGGAGCCCCGGCCAATGGCCCGCCGCCTGCCTCCGGCCGTGCCCGGCCTCGGGGCCGCCCCCGTTAAACCGCGGGGCCCGGTGTGGAGCGGCGGCTGTCCCTCGCCGCCCTGCCCGGCCCGCGGCCGCCATGGGGTGCGAGCGCGGCGCCGCGCTGCTGCTGCTGCCGCTCGCCCTGCAGCTGTGCCCGGGCCGCGCCGCCGCGCCCGCCCCCCGAGGTAAGGGCCCCGCGTTCCCCGATGGAGCGCGCTTTCCTTTTCCCTCTTCCATTGAGAAGGCTCTGGGCTTGCAGTCTCCCGTCCCCTGCCCTCCGCCGGGAGCCCTGCCTGGCAGCGGGAGGGAGCACCTCTGCAGGTGCTAGGGGAGCCGGAGCCGTGGCGGGCAGCCGGAGCCGCCGCTGTCCGTCGGGGCGCAGAGCCCGCCCGCGGAGCCGCCCGGAGTAGCGGTGGGGACCGGAGGAGATGACAGTGTCAGCCGCTCCCATGCAGCCTGCAAGAACTGTTTTTGTAGGCGTGCTGGTGGGTGCATGAGGCATCTGAATAGCCCTTGTCCAGCTGCAAGTTCCCCTAAACGAGAAGTGAATTTCTAAGCCGTGAAAACTCTTTGGGAAAACTCTATAGAGTCCGTAGGAAAGCTCGTACTTTTAAACCCAGCATTGCCGTGGCAACATTGTGCACGTAGTAAGTCGGAGCTGCTGTATTTTAGAGCTTGAGTTAAGTGGGTGGTATTTCTCTGCGGTAGCAGCTTGTGACTGGAACCAGCTCGGCTGCCGAGTGCAGTTGCAGTTAGTGCAACTTTGTGCTACTCCAAGAGCCTTAAAGCTACTCGCGGTTTTCGCTACATTTTTAACCACCTCCACTGCTTTACAGAATTATTTTTGACACGTCAATCAGTTATTACTTAAGCAGATCTAAAAGACAGCCAATCACAACAACATAGCTGCATTTTCAGAAGCCTTTGTTGAAGACCTTTACGATGTGAAGACATTTCAGAGAATTTTTGTAATTACAAGTTGCATATTACCGAATTAAAAAAAAAAACAAAAAACAAACAAACAAAAAAACAAAACAAAACAAAAAAAACCAGCTTTCTAAGTTGTCAGGGGCAGTAGCCAATGAAAAACTCCACTCTCAACAAGGGGTGCTTTCAGCTTCTTGGGGTCAGTGGGAAATTGTTGTGGTAGGGGGCTAGGATTTCACTCCAAGTGTCGAAGCCATTAATAATTACCTTGAAAAGTGCTGAACAGTAGTGGAACAGTGTTTACATCTACAGCTGTGATTAAGTATGACCAGAAGACAGCCTTGAAAGGTCTCAAAAAGCTGGTGTGATACGGCAACAGTTAGAGGAAAGAAAGGGTATTTTAAGTTCCATGCTCTCCTGTGTCACTAATTTCACTCCTCCATGCCTCCTCATCCTAGCACTTTCCGTCATGTCTTCTAGCCCTCATCTGAAAAGCTAGCCTTGATGGGTTTGGGCAGATTTCCAAAGTGTGGTTTGCCACTGTCTCACCATGTAGCTCATCCATTGTTCACATTTGGCTAGGAGGGTAAGCAGCTCTATTTTAAAAACCATGGAAGGAAGGTACAGGAGAGAATTCCTGGTCTGTCTCACGAGCAGGCTCAGTTTAGCCCAGTGGGTATGCACACTCGTGCTTAAAGGCATGAAGGCATTGTCGGAGTTTTCAGTCCATTGCATGGATTAGAACCAGCTGCTTGTGCTTTTCAGCTTTGGCAGCCATATTCTATACATTTGCTATCAAGTCTGCCTTTCCACCAAGAGGAACAAAGAGACAAGGTTCTTCAAAAAATGAGATGTGAAATCTTTGTGATCTTTTTTCCCTATTTCTCCCAAATAAATAATTGTCTGTATAATGGCCAAGAGCTGTCTCTCTCTGCCAACTCTGCTAAGGATGTAAAATGAATTTTCATAGCCCCCTCATTCTTCTTCTTGCTGCATTTGCCAGCATGTGTGTAAGTTGTGCTTAAGGATGGATCTGATCATGTAGCGCATCCACATGCTAAGTCAGTCAAGATATCCCAGGAAAGAGTTTGATAACATGGTGCTAAAGGATCTGGCTGAGGCACTGTGCTTTGTGGAACACAACAGCCAAACCAATTCGACTATTAATTTAAATACACAAATAACAAAAATTTCAGTAAATATTTTCTGTAATGTTAGATGTTTCACAGTGTTTAGTCATTACTTTTGTAACATTTTAAAGTGACTCTGGCATAGATTAATGAGTATCACAGAAATTGAAAGAAATTCAGCCAATAGATCTAGAACTGAACAAAATGTATAGCTATATTTCATGCTCTCAGAGTTTTTGGTATTGTATTGCATTGCTCCAGCTGAGGAAACACAGCTGTATTTTATGAATGGCTGTTTCTTGTAAAATGCTGTTGTACAGAGTAGTGAGTTGCATTTCAATCTTCTCTTACGTGGGCAGTTGCTCTGCTCTCTCTGCACTAAGTGAGATGAGGTACCCAGCCTTTTGCTTCTGCTTTACCATGTCGCTGGTTTCAGTGGGAGCAGTGGTTGTCCTGGGATGCTGCAAATCTGAATTGAATGAAAGAGAAGTCTTTTGACCTGGTCCACCTTACGTATATGTTTCTTACTTGTTTGACAGCAGTATTACTAGTGCATGCAAATCAAGGGCATATTCTTTGGTAGTGTGTCCTGAAAATTCTCTGTAGAGTCATGAGATCCTTAGACCCAGTGCAAGTGTAGACGTCAGAGATTATTTCAATGTGATCATGAAAAGAAGGGAAAAAGGTCTTAATTTTTTCTCTTTTTTGGAAATAACATTAGTGTCTAAATGAATGGATGCTTCAGAATGAATGATGGGAACAGCATGAACCCACACTCTAGTATAAGAGAACGTATATCTGTGGGAAAGTCCATGTGCCCATGTTGTTGTTCTTTGCGTGCTCTTCAGTCTTTTCTTGTGTGTAGCTTGTGGAAACACTGGAATGGTAGGATGACCTCATCACCTTACAGACAAAAACAGCTTTGGGGTTGTGCTGCATAGGCAAGGCTCATCTGCAAAGGTCCACCAGTGTTTTTTCAGCCTGGGAAACAAAGCTTATTAGTACAACCACGGGCTTGAATCAAGCTAAGGCACAAGATGCTGTCATATACCTTTGCCATCTGCCTGGTGTTACAGCTCTTCTCTGGTGAGAGCTCTACAGTATTGTTCCAGTGTGGGAGAAAAATATGGCCCAGCTACGGTAGGCCTATGGAGTGTCAGTGGTATACAATGGCTCAGTGTGCTCTTATATTTAAACACTTGCGCAAAATCATTTATCAAACTTTACTGCCAGGGTATTATATATATATATATATATATATATATATATATATATATATATATATATACTGCTTTAATTGCAGCGTGTTGGAATAGGAGATCAATCAAGAAACCTAACAGAAGCATTTATTGAGTTCGGAGATGTTGTGGAACATTGAGGAAAACCCCAGTTCATTGTTTCAGTGCCATAAAGGACATAGCTAATTTGTGTATGTGTAAAATCATAGACTCTTTGCTGATGCATTGTGGAAAAACTAAAATAAAAATTCTAAAGAGCTTTCACTATGCCTTCAGGGTTTGTGGGTTTTGTTTTGTTTTGTTTTTTGTCAGGCCTGTATTTCTTTGTTTTCTGTGCTAGAAGGGAAAGATGAGTCTTATTTGTATAATATATATTCTGAAAAGTCAGTGAAGTGAGACAGTTGTGAACATCATATTGCTTACCTGGCTTTTTGGCATTTTAATTGGTGTCCTGCAAATGCTATCAAAGGATGAGCACTCTGGAAGTCTGTCTGAAAATTTTAATGCTGAATCCTTATCTAATTGAAATGTGAACACAAACATCTAAATTTATGAAAGCAGAAGTAGGTTAAAAAGCTTTCTGTTGAGGTGAATCCTCAGAAGAGAAGCACTTTTGAGATCTACCCAAAAATATTGGAGTACCTCAATTTGAAGACTAGGTATTTCTTATGTTAGTAACTTATCAATAATTCCTTTGAAAAATAAAAGTTGTTAAAATAGTATCAGTTGCAACAAATTATAGATATTTTGATAGAATGATAGAATAGTTGTGGCTGGCAGGCACCATCTAGTCCAAATACCCTGCATTTATGGGAACATGTTTCACGAGACCAGATTGCTTAAGATATCCCTTCCAGTGCCAGGGATTTGAACTTCGTGATATTTACAGATGATCATCATATTGGTTTTTTTGGGTAGGAAGAGTGTACAATCTCCAATATATGGTTTCAAATCTCATTCTTCTTTGGTCATTATTATATTTAATTTTCTGTTGAAATTTGCTTTTTTTTCCCCCCAGTTTTTGACCTTCTTCCATATTCAAACAAGCAAGTGGTACTGAACTTCTTGCAACAAGCATTTGGGGATCCTATGCTGAATGAAGTGTACTTGCTCTCAACATTCAAATTACAGCCAAAGAGCACAGCCACTGTTTTTGGCCTATATTCATCAGCTGACAACAGCAAGTATTTTGAATTTACGGTAATGGGACGGATGAGTAAAGGTGAGTTGCTTGGAATGTGTATGGTAGAACTGGTGTTGGATCCATAGTCACTGGTGTGTGACAGATGAATGCTGACAACTGTGTGAGTAACCTTTGTGCTTGAGTCATTCCTGTTGCATACTGTCACTTTTCACATTCCGTGTCACCTCTTGTTGATGTTGCTCTCTCCTGGCCAGAGGAAACAGACCTGACAATCAGCTGGTATCTTCACTTGGCCGCAGTGCTTACTGCTGAGAAAGGAGGAAAAAAACATGGAATAATGGAATATGGAGCAAGGAGACAATTTGGTTTGGTCTTTTTTTTTTTTTTTTTTTTTTTTTTTCTTTTTTCCCTAGGGACAATCACTGGTTCTTATTACTCAGGAATGTGAGGGACACATGCACATGCTGCCTCATGCATATGAAAGGCAGGTTCTTGTTCCGATGACCCTGGAGGTTAGATGTTACAATGCAAGACAAATATTCCCGGCACTTACAAGATCTGTTGGGTAAAATAAAGTATTTTCTATTTACTGGAATTAGTTAGTCAGGAGTCAGAGTAGGAACTGCAGCACTTTTAGAAAGAATAATAATAATAATTTCATTGATCTGTAAACCAGATCTAGGATATACTACAATTTTAAGGTTCAGTGAAAGATTATTGATTTATTGATTTATTGTTGTTGATTTATTTATTGATTTATCGTTAATTGTTGATTTATGTACTTTATTGCTGCTGCATTGACTTCCCCACTGCTATAGTAATTTGCTACCGAGTAATTAGCCAAATCGAATATACTGTGAAATTCTACTGAGAAATTTCAGTTTCTACATAGGGAAATTATTCAATATGCTGCAAAAGAAGAAAAGCATCCCTTTTCATTAAACATTTTTGGGGAATGAGTTGGATAAAACACTGGTAATTTTACCAGGTCTGCCAAAATCCTTCTGAGGTAAGGGAATAAGAGCTACATGTGTGTAGGGAATGGGTAATACATGGTCACACAGCCTTATCAAAAGTGCCATACAATTCCTAAGACTGACTTACTTAATTGCTAAATAAATGATAAATTACACATACTTGCTCTCCCTCTCATGCATGCATAATTATGTGTGCAAATGTTATACATACATGTAGGAACGCATATGTATACGCACAAATGTGTCTATATACATACATATTTGAATATATCAAACTGATTGGTAAAAATGTCTGCGTGTCTGATGGTTACTGACAGTCTCTTAAGCCTGTTAGAGTGTATCTGGTGGAAGGTTACATGGTTTCTTTTGGTTTTGTCCTCTGTAGGTTGCTGTTTGAGTAACATCTGTGTGACAGGACAAATGCAAAAATGGTGTATGCATAGGCAGCATGAAGCAATTTGTCCTGTCAGTGACCAGTGTTGAGTAGATGGAGGACATCTGTAACCTATTTGATGTAAAGGATTGACCATCAGATTGATGTAAAGGATTGGCCAAAGAGAGGGAGGCTTTTTGCAACAAGACTGTTCATTGGATCTCTTTGCCTCCTTATTACTTTAGAGCACCTTGGTTAAGGCATATGGTGGTAAGCAAGTGGTAGGCAGTGTTTTCACACGTGATTTCTCTGAAGTGTTAGGGTTCCCATATGACTACTTCATCCATGAGATTGTCATGTCAGCTGCAAGTATGGCGTGTGTGAGTTGTGTATGATCCTCTCAAGATTGAACAGCGTTTCTTAAGTGGTGAACCAATGTTGGTGTTTCAGCAAAATGCAGGGTCTTTCTTCATATCTGAGGTATTTCTCTGCATGTTACTTCTAGTTATGCATCCAAATCTGATTTAGGGAGCTCAAAGCCAGCCCTAGTTATACTTCAAAATGCCACATTTAAGAGTTTTGTTCCCAATGGTTGCCTCATGTTCTGGTTTTATTGTGGTATAACTGATAGTAATGTGTTTATAACACCTAAATGTTTATAAAAGCACAGATCTGAATTACTGAGTTAACAGCTGAACTTATGGTAGACAAATGTGTCTTTCAGAGACAGATAGTGTCCATGGATTTCTTATCCTTATCCTTTTTTAATTATTCTTTTATGGAGCAAACAGCAGTTAGTGCATAGAAAGGTTGCAGTTAAACAATTCTGTGAAGCAGCTCCTATTTTAATTGAAAATTTGTTTCTTAAGCAGTTTACGGGACACTCTTATTATCTATAAAATATTCAAGCAGCAAATATACTGCAAGGGCTTGGATGAGTTAAATCTTGGAGGTAGAGGCTGTGATCCAAGAAAATCTCTCTTCAAAAGCCTAGTCTAGTTTACCAGATGAATATTTGGCTTTTGCTGAGGAAAGCATACTTGATCTTCCTTCCAAGTCTGATTGCTTCTTGTCCTGAAACTATTCTGGCAGGGTCTGTTCTGGGCCCTGCCTCCATCTCCTCTTTCTTTCTCTAGGCTACTGTTGTGTTTGGTCACTCTGAGTGCAGGGCCCAGATCCAATTTTATATGGCCAGGTGTCCATATTATTCACATAAATAAAATGCCTGCAATGTAGTCTGTCATGCCGTATCTTTGAGTTTGCCAAGAAACACTACCTTTTAGCGAGTTACTGGTGACCTCATGCACCTTTGCGGACATCTCAGCTCTGGCAGTGTTTTGACATAGACAGTAGTGAAAACATTCCTGATATTGATCACAGCTGCTGAGGCTCTAGCACTAGTGTAGACTTCAAAGATGGAGACATACCCTGCCCCATTCATGCTGGTATAAATCTGGGGTTTTTTTCATCATTAGACTGAGGAATTAAAAAAATTTTAGGGAGCATGTGCACGGTAAGTTGGGAGGTCACCAACAAACAGGTATCATAGCATTAAAGCAATTATACTAGTAGTGGAAAGATGGGAAGGTAGTTTGTTAAATAAATAGAAATTGGATGATTTCAGTAAGTAGCTGTTATTAGGTCCAAAGCTAGTATGAGCTTTTACCTCCACTATATCCAGAATTTTAGGTTGACTTAGTGTCAAATAATTTATGAGCTCTCACGTGAGGCAACTGTAGCAGCCATCTGTGAATTTCAGACTTTAGCAAGAGCCAGCATGTAAATATTAGATGCCTGATGTCTCTGCAGCTTGATTCCTCATGCATGTAACTGTTATGATCAGGAAATAAGAGACTGTCGGCTGGTGATCAGTGGGATCTTTGAAGGTCTGTCTGATACTGCAGAGTAGTTACACACTGTCAAGATGCATTCAGCTTGCTGCTTCTGCAGATACGCAGTTGGAGGCCAGGGAGAGATTTTGTGGAGAGAACTAGCTAGCTGATCTTAGAGATCTGGCTCAGAGATTCTAGCTTACTCATGCAATTTCCTTAGGAAAGAGACTTTCTTTTCAATATTACTCAGCAGGTATTTATTTTAAGAGTATTTGTCTGCTGTTGTGGTTTTGGTTTTTTTGGTGTTTTTTTTTTTTTTGTTGGTTTGTTGGGTTTTTTTTTTTGATGGTGTATTTTACCTAATGAAATGAGAATTTTTGTCAGGTAGGCCAGGCTTTTAAAAAGAGTTGAGGAAAGGTTTAGTCATCCCTAGGAGTGGACTATGCCTTTTATGCCTTTTCTGCATTATACTTTGGTTTTACTGAGTGTTTGTTACAGAGAAGTGCATGTTATTGGTTCGGAAACATGCTTCCTTTGGCTTTTAGTTATGCGCTTGCATACACTCTTAGACACTCCACTGTATGCAGTATGCATCACTGAAATTTATTTTCTAGGTGTACACTTCTGCTACGGAGTATCTCTGGGTCTGTCAGATATGTACCTACCAAAGTGCTGACTGGAGGCTGCCTGCTACACCCTGTAACTTCACCACTTGCCTTGTAGCACATTATGGCCTGTAAAGTGACTTTGGTTAGGACATTTAGAGAGGCCTGAATAAAGCAGAGGAAAACTCAGCACAGGCAGCAGAGCTTCACAAATATCATGCAAGCATCCTGCTAGTGCTCCTTTGAGAGTCAGTGTTCCATTTATTATTACCACTGTGTCTGCATATGGGATGCATTTACAAAAGCAGACGTGTGGAAAAATACCAGAGCAATTGCAGATTTCCACAGGATGTTCCTTGATCAGCCTTGGGCTCTCTGCTACCCTCTTATAGTCCTTCTGTGTGTTTTGTCTTAGCGGTACTGCGCTATCTGAAGAGTGATGGAAGGCTGAATTCTGTGATCTTTAGCAACATCCAGTTGGCTGATGGGAAACCCCATGCTGTCATCTTGTGGCTGAGTGGCCTGCAGCAGGGATTGAGCACTATAGAGTTATATCTGGACTGCCTGCAAGTAGGTGCCATTGAGGACTTGCCAAAACCATTTTCAGCACTGTCTCAGAAGGTGGTGGCAGCTGAGTTACGCACTCTCCAGGAGAAGCCACAGGTGAGCATGGAAACTGGGAACAGGCTGAGGGCTTAGAGGGATCACCAGTGAACCTCTGGATCACTGAATTCAAACCTCAGTCCTGACAGCAGCCAAGCTCTGTACAGTAATACTTTAATATTAAGTTGTGAAATAAATGTAAATAGAAGCTCCCTATGGAATAGGCAAAATCTTAGTTCACATGAACCCTATAATAATTACGCTATTTGTTTTAGATATCATTTTTAGCTTTTATATAAAATTTTAAAAAGCTACTGCCTCCTTCACTTCAATCTAGTTGTTTTTTGGGAAGTGGACTTTTTGTAAGGACTTAGCTAATGCAGTAAGAGCAGCTTTTCACTGGCTTCTTACAGCTGTTCTGTATGAGCAAGGCTTGTCTGTGTATGTGGCTTTCCTGTTCATGATATGCCACTAATAGAGACAAAAGAAAGGGAGGACTCTTGTGATGCCAGTGTGAAACCCTCATCTGTTTGACTGCAATAGTTTTTCTTCCTCTGTCTGCCAACCAGGAGTTGATAAAGCTTCCTGTCATCTCTCTACCAGCAGTCTGAGATAAACAGTCTTCACAGCATCTTCCATCATCATTAATCAAAAATACTTATTAGAAGGTACAAAGGCATTCTGCCCCCAAGGTTTCCGACTTACTTTGTTTCATTGAAAGTGAGCCTGTTTTTATGGAGAATGACTGAAGTGCCCATACTCCTGACATGAATATATGTACCTGTTTGAGAGGAGAGGAAAAAAACACAGCTTTGAATGCACTTTAAAAAATCATATGCCACAGAAATATGGGAACTTCTAGTATGTGAGATTATATGAATTGGAATGGTAGAAAGAAATTTTGAAATAAAGCCACAGCTATGCGAAAATCTGCAAGGCAAAGATTAGAGATTTTATACAGTTCAAATGGTAATGGGTGGTCCTGAAGGAAATGGTGTAGGACCACTGCATGCGTAGGAAATGGACTCCCTCTCTTAAAAAAATTAATTCACTTTGTCTGATATTTCATATTCTTCCCATTGTTGTACCAGAATGAATTGTGAGCTCTGTTTTTCTTGTGAGCCCAGGATACTCTAGATGAGCTAAAGCTGGTAACTGGAGGAACCCTTGCTGAAGTGGGAAACCTGCAGGATTGTTTTCTTCAACAAATTGAGCCTGTACCTCAGTACACTGGTAAGGGCTGCAACTGGGAGTTAAAATTATTCTTAATGATACCAGTGCAAGGAAACTAAGGTGATGAATATTGAAAATGTGAAGAGTGAAGTAATAACAATTATTTGACTAAATGATACCTATGACAATTTCCTGTAAATGTTTTAGAAGTAGCTCTGTTTGGAGATAAAAGTGTTGCTGGTGATAAAGCAATGAATTGTTGTTTTAGTGAAAAACAAGTCTGTAATGATTGAAAGAAGTTTTTTTAGCCTAATTTGGAAGGCAAATTTTTGTGATGATGATCTGCATGTGTCAGCTAAATAATATTTTAAGTGTTCAAACTGCAAGCAATTGCAGATGGAAAGTAGTGCTAAATCGGGCACATTGCTACAGGTTGTGTGAAAGGAAGATCAGTGGAGTAGCAAGACCTACCCATGTACTTATCCACACTGACAGTGTCAATGTCTTGTTGAGCACTGGACTGTAACCCAGAGGGGAGGAGCAAGGTGTGAAGAAGCTTGCAGGAGACTGAAGAAAACGTTTGTGCCATGGCTACAGAGCCTGTATGTCTTTCTGGGAAAAGCCATTGCAGAGTAGCCACTAGTCCTGCTGCAATTTAGCCAAGGCTTTTGTCACCTGCTGAACGGCCTCAGGGGCTTCATGCAGTCCCCTGTGTTAGGTGAGGGTGCTTCCCAACCTCTGGACACAGAAAACCTGTGTCCCTAGACACAGACTGTCTAGGGACAGACTGTCCCATCTGTAGTTGTTCTACTCCCTGTCCGTCTGCCTTTCTGCTGTGGGTATGAGGGAGAAGAATGGGTTCACACTGTGCATGGAATATGTTAATATATGACAGCCATAGGAAGGAAACTCAGGTCAAGGTTTGAAATAGGATTAATGATATGTTCTCTCTTGTACCCTTTCCTGTCTCCCAGCCAAACCCAACCCTGCAGCATTGCTAGTTTTGATGAGAACAGGGACAAGATGCAGAAATTTTATGAGAGCGTCCTTGGCATGTCACATGAATGTAGGCACCAGTGGTGTGCGGTGGTAACAAAACCTGGTCTACCTTTTGTCTATGTCAATCCTTAGTTCCAGATACTTCTATTTCCTTGCTTCTTAACATATATACACTTAGATTAAAAAAATGAATTTTATCCTCCAGGCTCTCTTTCACTAAATCAAGAGGCATTCGAACATGAAACAGAAGGGTAATTCAGTGTTTTCTTCTGCAAAAACTGGCAGCTCTCCCATGGCGAGTTTCCAAATGACAAACTTGCAGCTTTCTCATTTGTAACTTTTTGCTCACTAATCAATAATGCAAATGGTAGTGTACAGACAGACTTTCTCTCTGTGGCTGCCTCCACCTGTCTTAGACTCTCAAATTCAGTTGCTTTTAACTTTCATGTGGAATTAGTGTCAATAACAACAACAATAATAATAACAATAATAACAATAATAACAACAACAATAATAATAATAACAATAACCAACTAATCACATAAATACATCCAAAGTCTACATAGTCTAATCCACCAAAATAAAAGGTGGGTGTTCCAACAGCAATTTTAACTTGTCTGTCTTGAACTTTGTTTATGCATCATGATGCTCTTCTATGGCAATGATATATCAGATAGTGTCAAATTTGCATACTGTCAGGAAAAGCTGGAATGCAAATGCTCAACTGTATAGGGGGTAAGACCTAATATCTTGGTAAAAATATGTGCTTTCATATTGTTTGGAAAATCCTTGGGTGTGCTTTGGACCTGAATAAATGTACATGGCTTTGACTGTGTGCCTGGTTGTTGCTCATTGCTTTCACAGCAGCATTACCTCCATGTTCAGTCTGTGAGGCTGAGACACCTAAGCAGTGGGATGAGATTTTTGTGTTTGGGTAGGAAAATAGAATGCAAGGTGCACTGGGTTTGGTAGATGAGATTAGTATGCTGCATGTGATCATCATCACAAGATCATTCTGGTCCCAAGGGATCTTAGGAGGTTGTATAGTTCATGTAGGGTACCTGAACCTGACAAAATATTTTTAAAAAAGCTACGTTGCACTTGACCAAAGGTTCTTTAAACAAGTTGCTGTTAGAGACAGTATGTCAATATAGACCCACGGGCAAGAGAATAATGGAATGGAGTCTTAGTGTGGCTTTCTCTGAATGCTTCACAGTTCTCCAGTTCATGGTATTCAGAGCTCTTTACTCAGTGGTGATGTCTTTGTATTCAATATATCTTTTTGCCCATGAATCTGTCCAGTTAGTTTTAAATGCATGGTCAAGAAATTTATCACATATCTGAGGAATATTTCCTTTTGTTTTCTTGGAACCTGCCTCTTCCTAATTCCACATAAAACTTGTATGTACAGCTTCTTGGGTGAAAGATTATAGGCTGTTCAGAAATGTTTTTTTATTGTCAGTCATCATCTATACTATAATCCTGGTTCACTCTCTGGACAAGAAACCACAGTCTTCCAGAGTTCACAAAGCTGGACAATGTTCTCACGCACATGGTGTGATTCTTGGGATTGTCCCATGTGAGGCCAGGATTTCACCCAATAATCCTGAAGAGTCCCTCCCAACTCAGGCTGTTCCACGATTCTATGGGTGTCGTTCTCTTAGAATGGCAATTCGGGATTTGAATGACACAGACAGGAGCAGATGTGTTGCTTGAGCCAGAGAGCTGTTGCTCTTAGGAGAGGTAGAAGTGATAGCTATGTGGTGTTTCACTGTGGCTAGTGTTTGTAAAACAGTGCATGCCTGGGCCAATTGGCTGTGGAATGATGCTGGTTCTATACTGCAACATCCTGGCAAGAGAAAGATGGGGACTTCAGTTCCCAGATGGTCATTAATGCTTCAGAGCAGTCTCTGAACTTAGTTATTACTGTGAAATATTGTTAATAATATTGTTAGTGATTCAAGAATATAGAGCTACGGAGTAGCTGAACTGGGGAGTTGCCTTATAAGATATTAGGGGTATGGATGAGAGAGACTATATAGAAGGGCTAGATAACTGCATAGCTTCATGGTGGTACCTTTTGCTTCCCTGCTTTCTCCTGGATCCACTATGTTGTGGACTGACACCTTCCTTAAAAGCCTCTCTGAATACTTATCCCTAAACACTGGTTATTCTGCTGCAAGTGGGGCCTGCTGTTGGAATTACTTTTAATGGAAGAGAAAAAACCAAAAGCAGGTGTATTCAGCTGTTTCTGCTCTGTCTAAAATTGCACACAGGGCATGTAGTTCATGGCAGTTTAACCAGTTTACTTCACCTTAATGTTCAGCAGTCTGCAAAACTTAAGTACAGAATAGGTCTGGTTTTGATTTAAATGCTAGCCAAAAAACCCCATCTGAAGTCTTGAGAATTTTTTGCAGGTTTCAATCAATAATGCCTAAATGAGCTTTTGTTTTAAAAATAAAACAAGAACAGACCCCAGCATCTGGCCTGACAGCCTGTGTGCTAGGTTCCACTATGGGATTCTAAAATACCCATGATATTATGTCCTGCTGCTGTCACCCAAATAAAAATATGGCAAGGTTAGGACTGGAACAGAGGCAGGCTCTGGAACAGGTGATTCCTGACTTCAAACTTGTTCAGTGTTTGGATGAAAAAAGATGAAGTAAAGAAAACTTTGTATGTGAGGATTTGGACAGTTCTCGTTAGAATGTTTGGAAACAGTTAGACATGCTTTGAAGTACAAAACAATGAGGTAAACATTAAGACATGCATTTTTCATATAAGCTTTCAGTACTCACAAAAATAACACGTGAATAAACCTCCCTGAAGTTATCAGGCATAATATCAAAATATCCTGCCTGCCTATAGACTGTGGAAGAGCATATATTTGTGAAGTTTGCTTTTAGATACAGACTTAGAGAAGTAAACAAATATCTTCTTCTTGAGAAGTACAAATTCATAAGTAAGCTGCAAAGAGAAGCAACTGCACCCTACTGTGCTAAGCATGCTTTCTGCTTCTTCTCTGTCACTGGCTCAAAAACAGTGTTTCATTTAAGAGATTAAAATTTCCTGTGAAGATCTTGGGTTTGATCTGGTCCTTCCCTATGGCTTATTACAGATGTAACTTTTGGTCTTGTTTTAGAGGTCTTTAATTAGTTACTTGGTATTGAAGACTGACTTCTGGTGTGAGTTCATAGTGTGTTGAGTAGATGTTTTTTTGAGTCCATACAAAGTTTGCACCTGTCAGAGGCAAATGCAGCCAAGAAACTTGTGCAGTGCGATGCCTTTGGGAAGAAAAGCCAAGTGACTGTTGCAGTTACTAAAAACACTGCTTTGTCAAAACAGGCACTGTTGATGTGTTCTTAGAGCTTCACAGTGAGCTTGCTCAGAAAGCTGGGTAACTTCACTTTGAAAAAGACGTATGAATCAGTAGTTATCAGTAGTAGGTTACAACTGTGCTATGCCAGCAGGACCAGGGAAGTAATCAACCCCCTGTACTCGAGATTGGTGAGGCTATGCCTCAAATCTGTGTTCAGTTTTGGGCCCCTCACTTTAAATATGAGATTGAGATGCTGGAGTGTGTCCAGTGAAGGGCAACAAGGCTGGTGAAAGGACTAGAAAATGTGTCATATAAGAAACAGCTGAGGGAGCTGGGTTTGTTCAGTCTCAAGAAGAGGAGGCTCAGGGGGACTTCATTGCTTTCTACAACCACCTGCGAGGACGGTATAGCTAGGTGGGTGCCGGTCTCTTCTGCCATGCCTGCAGTAGGAGGGCATCAGGAAATGGCCTTAAACTGAGGCAGGGGAGATTCAGCTTAGATATTAGAAATATTTTTTCATTATTAGGGTGGTCAGGCATTGGAGTAAATTGCCCAGGGAGGTGGTGGAATTACCTGGAGGCGTTCAGATGGTGGCTGTATGTGGTGCTAAGGTGATGGTTTAGTGGTTTAGGGGTCACAGTGGTAGTGTTGGGTGGATGGTTAGACTGCATGATCTTAAAGAGACTGCATCTCTTCCAACACTGATGATTCCATGACTCTGCTTCTATGACATGGAATGCACTTACACAGGGTGTCTTCCCACTGCATGCACATATGCTTCATGGCCTCACCTTGCCCTTCTGCCCCAAACAGTTTTTCACAAATACCCTGTTCTGAAATCCTGAGGTTTTCACTCAGAGTTGCTGGTCTCAGGCCTTGGGAGGATCCAATAGCACTGGTAGCCTTAGTTGCCTAGGAGAGCCTTAACAGTGGTAGAAGAATTGTGATCTTATTTTTCTCTCTGTGGAGAGCTTTCCGCTTTGCCCATTTCTGTGGTATTTGAGGAGTTCAGTCCAGAAAAGCCTTGAATTCATGAAAATCACACTATAAAATTTGAGGTAAATACTGTGTTTGCTCTGATGATTTCTACAGGGCTTGCATAGCAGTAGTGTCTGCCCTCCATGGCTCTTCATGGGGTTTCTATCTTATATCTTAGAAATTACCATGAAAATGAAGAAGAGTTATGTTGTGCTTTCTTTTTCATTGCTGTTTCCCTGCAGGTGATTTTAATAGGCAGCTGATGGGTCAAATGATGCAGATGAACCAACTACTGGGAGATGTGAAAGACCTTCTTAGACAACAGGTAATGTAGAGGTTTTGGTGTGAAATATCCCAATTTTGCTCCTTTGATAGAGTCAGTGCAGACTTCAGAACAGGGTAAGCAGTAAACTCCTGTGGTAGAGTTATTGCCCTGAAGGCATGACACAATCAAGAAGAAATAACCATATAGGTCCAGGTACCCTGTCCTTGCAAGCGAGGATCATTGAATGTGGGAGTGTATGGGGCTTGCTTATTCAGATCCAGAAAATTTAGTGTCTGGTGAGGAAGTAGAGTAGCCATCCTAGCCCACTGTTATATAGTTGTGAGTCTGTTGCATGGAACTGAAATTGTATTTGTTTCACTTGCTGGTGGGTGACAGAACTGAAATTGCTGGTGGCACATTCCTTTGGTCAAACAAGGACCTTTGGACCTTCGATGAAGGCTGAATCTAAGTACATCCATTATCCATAGCCTTAATTTTATGGAGTACAAAGACCATCTCATTTAAGACCAATTACCTGTGTTGCATGGTTTGAATGGCATTTGGGGAACTAATGGTTCTTCTCTCAGCCAGGTGCAAACTGGAACTATCTGTACCTAAATAACATTTATTTTCTATATTTTCAAGGTCAAAGAAACAACTTTTCTGAGAAATACCATAGCTGAGTGCCAAGCATGTGGTGAGTATTCCTGTTATTGCTGGTAATCTAGAAGAGATTAGAGTTTTAAAACTAGTATTGATGACATTAGCTTTATGTGGTTTTTATAAAGTACTTTTCAAAAAATACTGTGTCCAAAGTTCTAGGTGTATTTGTATTTGGACACAAATTTAAAATATATTTTCATTAGAGAAAAAACTTCCACAGACCCAGCAATCACCTTTTGGGCGATAAAATGCCACTAAACCAAGCCTCTGAGGCTGTACTGACAATTCTCACTCTGCCACAGAGCTGTGCCACATGTTCCGGTGGAGGGAGGCACTGTCTCCCAGCTGTCTCATGCACAATCTTAGTAGAAGGACAAGGAAAAAATCATATTCTGCTCTGGCTGAGGAAGTCTGAGTAAGATCCTAGGCAGTCCATCTGAAGTTCATCTGATTCTGAGTAGGCAGTCACTAGGTAGCAGTAAGACCCAAAAGGTGGTCTTCATCTTTTCTCTAAATGAAAAAAATGCATACTTTCCTAAATGCTACTGTGTGGCCCTCCAGCATCACACACAACTGATTGTCAGTACACAAGTGCAGTCAGTATAAAAACCAATATACTCCCTTACTGTGTGAGATGAAAGGTCTTAAACTCATCAGGCCTTTTAGCTGATTTATTCTCCCAGTCTGTCAGCCTCATCAAAGGTTGAGCTCCAGGCAAGGTAACCTTTATATGTAAGTGCCAAAGGAAAAGTCAAATTCCTACATGCACTTGTACCAAGCTTCTGTACCTGGTACCTGCCAGAGTCTCAGAAGGACCTGTCTTTGGCTAGTCTTTGTGCACTATCCTGTGTACTTGCACAGTCCTGCTGTGTTTGTGGGCTGCCTGCTGCTCCTGCTTTATTCTTCTTATTTGTAGACTGTCAGAGATGCTGTTGTGAATCCATAACATTGTTTTTCTTATGGAGTGGTGGTGTTACCAATTTAGCCAGAGAAATGCCCTGTATTTGTACCTTATACTTGAGTCCCTTGATCTGAGGTCACAGGCTTTCACAGTTTCCTGCCCTGGCCAGCAGCAGATCTGTTTTAGGACAGACCTGGAAGGAAGACTCCCATATGTAGCCAGGAGAAGCATATGAAGCTAGAAAAACAGCCTCAATTTCCCCTTGCTGGCGACACAGTAAGTTCCTGAGGCATTCCTAGGATGGAGCCTTTCAGCCACAGCACAACTGGTGGCAGCAGCAGCAGCACAGTGCAGGGACATGAAGTATCTTGGGAATTTCTTCAGAATGCTTGCCAGCTGAGAGCCATGATGAACATTTCTTTCAACCACTGAAACTGTTGTTCTTTCTGTATTAAAGGTTTAGGCACTGTGAGTTTTCCAACTCAGCTTCCTAGGCGCACTAAACCGAAATGTGAAGTTAATTCCTGCTTCAGGGGAGTGAGGTGCATGGAGACAGCAGAGGGGTTTCAGTGTGGGCCCTGCCCTGAAGGACTCACAGGAAATGGAATTACATGCTCAGATATTGATGAGGTAAAATAGTTACTTTCACTGAATTAAAAAAAAAAAAAGTGACTGTTTCATACATATCAATGGGTTGCTAATACTTTCTGTCTTCAGCATTTACTGACTGCTTGCACAGTGAATATTAATTCATTCTGATTTGATTTTATATCCCTGTTTTCCTGTTTCTTCAACTTTATGGAGGTTATGTGTGTGAAAACTTGAACCACTCTGGTGAGTTGAGAAGCCTAATGTTTGGAAAAAAAACCAGAACTTAAACCCAACCAAAACACACTTTTGACATGGTCATTTCTGTTCCACAAGAAGATGCTGTAGCTTCTGTTGTAGGCTGCAGAAGCACTTTGTTTTTTAATATGGGCTTTGTTTCTTTAAATTTTTGTGCTGCTGAACCAGCCTTGGAGACCAAAGTCTTCTCTTCAACCCAAACTAGAGTCATAATTGCATCCTTACCTTAGAAATCTATGAAAGAAGATAAACAATCATTGTCATTGTTCCTTTTGCTTCTTTGTGTTTGTGTTGAAATCTGATAATGGTGACTTAAATCTACTTCTTTTCTTGTGCTATATGTTAGAAATTTAGAGCTTGCTTGTATTGAGGACTGAATTAATAAATCTACAATATCTTAAATGATTAAAGAAAACCTGTGTTAATTGGAATGTGACACTTACTCGGAACAGAAACAACAAAACCACTTACAGGTTCACTGCATTTTTTCTGTGGGATGATTTTCACCATTACTCTTTAGTCTTTTTTTTTAAAAAAGTACCTGGATGTAGTAGACCAAGGAACCAGCAGAATGAGGTCATAAACTGTGCCTGTGGATAACACAGTTCTTCCAGTGTACCTGTTTAATAATGTAAAACAGCAAAAGCAATTCCTTATTTCTCCTTCCTAGCCAACAGGAAATGTGCTTTGACTGCTCTTTTGATTTACTCAGTCCTGTAGACCATCAGGAGAGGATTTGATGTGCCTTAACACCTGTCTGCAAAAAGCACTGGGGAGAGAAAGTGAGTTGAGGGTGGCAGTTTCCTGAGGCACTGGCAATGTCTCTTGTTTTGCCTTACGTGGCATGAACTGTGTCTGCTGCAACAGAAGGCGCAAAAAACGGAAGTGAAGCTCTGAAATGTGAATGCAAGTGATGGATCCAAGACAGCTGTGGTACATGTTTCATGCTACAGACAGCCATGGTGTGAGGCTCAAGCCAGCCTAGGTGGAGCCTGCCAGTACAGATGAGTTTCACCTCCTGAGCTATTTTCAGACTGAGGCAAAACATGACAATAATCTCCTCCCTGCCATTTTCAGGCTTGGAGCAACTACCCATTACAGTAGTGGTGGAAAAAGAAACAGAGAATGGTTTATGATGGCTTGATATTAAAGTGGTTGTCTGTTAGCAGTCAGGCTCTAATCACTGGAGATTCATGTACCTTCAACTTCCTGCCACCATTCCACATGACAGAAGACCTGCTTTCGCATTAGAAACAGCAAGGAATTTTTGCCAAGATTGTGTCATAAAGTAAAATGCCACCTTGTGAAGAGCAGTTTTGTTCACCAGGAAATACCGACTTAGTCAGCTGGATTTTTACTTAGAGTTGCACAGGGAAAAATAAAGAAGCAATAAATGGCAATCATTTTGAATTGTCTAATGAGACGGATGTGTCATGTTACTTGTTTTCCTGAGTTAGCTGATATGCAGGAAAGTTTTTGTTTGGTTGTTTTTTTTTTAATTTATTTAAAGTCTTTTATGAATAAACTATTTCTGTACTTCCTGATAATAGGCACTGAAAAAGGAAGTATTGTACAAATTCTGGTAAAGACAAATCTGGAAGATCCCTAAGAGCTGCCATCATCTTCTCTGAGGGTGTCAGCATCTCTGCAGTATCCTCCCTAATTCATTACCAGTTTGAAGACATTACTTTGGTATTCTGGTGCCCATTATCTTGGGAGCTGCAGCTCTGCTCTCTGTGCTGTGTAAGTTGGGTGCCCTCTGCTGCCTACAACAAAGAATCCACAGCAAAATAAGGAGGCATAAAATGTCTGTCCTTGGTTTGACGTTTTCCTCATGTTACTGACTGATGTACTATTAACAAATCTTTCTGTCAAACACCCTTTGAAATTAAACATACCTTTTCTTGCTTGTGTGTGTGTGTGTGTGGTGTGTGTGTTTGGTTACAAGTTGTAGGTCTCTTCTAGGTGGATATGTCTGGTTTGTTCTCCCTCCATCTTGCATAAGATTTTCTGTTAGTGATGGAAGGAGGAAAAATAGGCATTTTTTAAAACTTTTTAGTATTCTTTGTCATGTTGCTCATTCATTGTTGTCTTTGAGCCCTGTGCAGCAGGATGGTATGTTGATGTTTTTGGTACTCTTATGAACATTACCTATTGATTTTGGAAAGACAGCAATGTGGGATGTGTTTCCCAAATTGGCACCCACAAGACCAGTAAAATCGGTCACAGCTGTTTTGTAAAACTGCATAAAGCAATGAAGTGAATTGTGCCTTCAGGCTGAGGGTGATTTTGTGGACATGTGATATTCTGGGAGAAGTTCCAAGGATTGTCTGTGGGCCTCCAGTCTAGAAATGTGTGGATGCCACCAACACATCCCTGCTTATCTGGCTAATGTTTGGATTCCTTCCTTGTCTATGAGATTTGTCCAAATATAAATGAAGGAAAATGCTGTACAAAACACATTAGAAGGGGTGTTTGGAGGCTTGGAGTTATGTGGCTTTCCTGATATTGAGGTCTGGACCCTTCAGCCTGCAAGGGATATGAATCTTCCCAGATAAAAGGAAGGATTCAGGATGAGAGTTCTAGTTGAGGACACCAACTACAGGCTGGAAGGTTGTAAATGTTATTTAAATTACAGAGATAGCTGAAGACTTAGTGAGGTCAGAAATACCTGCAGAGACTATTTCCTCTCTAAGTCCTCTCTGAACAGAGGACATACAGGTATTGCATGTAGCATTGCCTTTGGTGAGAGGTCTGTACTCCCAGTCAGAGTCTGGATGTTACTGAAGCATGAACATGTGCTTGGTTCATTTTTTCTTTGCAGTGTCGTTACAACCCTTGCTTCCCTGGTGTGCGATGCGTGAATACTGCTCCAGGTTTCCGATGTGAGACCTGTCCTCCAGGATATACAGGAGAAACTGTGCAAGGGATAGGACTCAGCTATGCCAAGAGCAATAAGCAGGTGAGTGGTAGCACCTCCATGACAACTTCCATTGCAAGGTGCTGGTTTTATACTAGCAGTGCATCTGTATTGAATGGTATTTATTTTTCAGTTGTTTCATAATTGCCTTATGCTGTTAGGCAGAGCTCAGAGTGTTTCAGCTAGAGATCTGAATTGTGTTTGCATAGCTTTAATGGGAGTATTAACAATCTAATACTCTTGACTGGCACAGAGACAAGAAAAAATGTCGTCATCTTTGTAAGTATCTCTGATCAACTTCAGGGGGTCTGTAAAATGGCTTTGAACTAGAAAGAAAATTATTTAAAAGGCCTATTTTACTGTAATATTTTTGCGCATTTCTGTAAGCACCTTAGAATGATAACACAATTTTTGTGTAAATTCTTCTGAGTAAACCAGAGCACATCCTAAAGTTGAAATTTTCTGTTTCTTCAGGGTTTGGAAAGTTAGCCTATGGATAATGTCTGTGACATTCTGAGAGCAGTTTCAGCAGAGGCTACATCTCTTTTCTAGTCTTATACTTTGGTGTTGTTTCTTCAGTCTTTGATCTCAATAAGTTTTCTTTAATTTAATCATTTCTGGATTTGGTTAATTGCTAGGTCTGCTTAGATATCGATGAATGTCAGAATGGAGGACATGGACTCTGTGTTCCGAATTCCCATTGCATAAACACTTTGGTAAGTGTCTTTTCATTTATGTCTTTAAAAAAATCAATTGTTTTAAAATTCCATGAGGCTAGGATTGGATTTATGGGTCTGATAAAAGATCAATTAATAATACGATTTTTTTCTTCTTATAAATCAAAGAAGCCTTTTCTCTTTTTCTAGCTAATAATAAAAAAATCAATACTTGATTTGTCATGAACACATTCATCTGATTTGTATCCTTACCACTTTCCCTGAAGAACAGGAGCTTTTCTCTCCGTACCATCCAGTGATGTGTGTTTATGGGTATGTTGTTGCAAGAAACCTCCTCTAAAAGATTAAACCTTTGATTCCCGTGTCCCCTGCCTCCTGAGAACTGTGGCAACAAGCTGTTCCCCTGGGTGCTCTCTTTATAGCAGTTATGCATAGAGCAACAGCTATCCCTCTAAACAAATGGAAACAAAGAGAGCTGCAATTGGAGCAAGACTGTTAATGCCCATATATATTAAACCCATGGGAGCAGGTATAGGAGAAGTAAAAATGGTTTGAAAGATGTTAGGATCCAATAAGAAGGGCATATGACCACTTTAATGCTATGAAACAAGCTGGACATAGAATCACATGATCATAGAATCATTTATGATAGAAAAGACCCTTAAGGCCAAGTCCAACTCTTAACACAGCCAATCAGCCAACACTGACAATCTACTACACTATTTTCCCAAGTCCCACATCCACATCTATTTTGAACACTTTCAAGTACAGTGAGTCCACCACCTCCCTGGGCAGCCTGTTTCAATGCTTGATAATTCTGTGTGCAAACAAATTCTTGCCAATATTCAATCTCCTAATCTCCTAATCTCCCCTGACCTGAGAGGGCCTGAGAATCTGAGGCCATTTCTTCTTGTCCTATCACTTCTTACTTGGGAGAAAAAACTGAACCCTACCCACCCATCTATAGTGTCCTTTCTGGTACTTGTAGAGTGATAAGGTCCCCCCTGAGGCTCCTTTTCCCCAGGCTAAACATCCCCAGCTCCCTTAGCCTCTCCTCATAGGACTTGCCCTCCAGACCCTTCACCACCTCCACTGCCCTTCTCTGGACTCATTCCAGCACCTCAGTGTCTTTCTTGTAGTGAAGAGCCCAAAACTAAACACAGCACTCAAGGTGTGGCCTCACCCGTTGTGAGTACAGGGGGACAATCCCTGTCCTGCTCCTGCTGGCCACACTATTGCTGGCACAGGCCAGGATGCCATTGGCCTTCTTGACCATCTGGGCACACCCTGGCTCATGTTCAGCTGCTGTCACCAGCACCCCCAGGTCCTTTTCCTGTGGGCAGCTTTCCAGCCACTCTGCCCCAGCCTGCGGAGCTGCCTTGGGGAACAGCACTGCTGACTGACGACATGGATGAACACTGAACTGGCCTGAAAACTGGACTGAACAGCTGGATGTAACTCCATTCACCACCACTCTCTGGGCCTGGCCATCCAGACATTTTTTCCCCAGTTAACAGTGCACCTGCCCAAGCCATCAGCTGCCAGTTTCCCTGGGGGATTGCTGTGGGAAATGGTGTCAGAGGCTCATCCACTGAGCAGGTCACCCTTTTATAGAACAAGCAGGACCTGCCTTTCATAAATCTGTGCTGGCTGGGCCTGATTCCCTGGTTGTCCTGAACATGCCGCAGGGTTTCTTCATAGCAGGAGAAAGGTTAAAAGTATCGTTCAGGTGTAAAGGTGGTCCTTTCTGCAGCAAGGTATTGTTGAGACTGCCATTTGTGTTCAGTGTTAGCTTTCCTTGAGAATAAGCTTTTTTTCTTAGGGCTGCTTTCACTGTTCAGTATGTTTCTATCTTTTTTTAATATCCAGAATATTTAGTGTCACATTTTGTATCTTGCTGCATGAATAGACATGCAAATTCTTTGGGAAGCCATTGGACCCTGTCTGCATAGGGCAGGCTTCAAGTGTCCTGCCATCTGTCTGAACAGAGCAGCGTGGGGTTTCTAATCTTGTATCCCTTCAGAAACAGCATGGTCTCGAAATGCCACCTAAGAGACTATTTTAATGCATACCAGAGCTTGATATAGGACAGAATATACCGAGCAAATTCAGCAGACTCCAGAAAATACTACCCTGGCGTCCATTAGGATAAAGTGCACAGGCTGGTGTGTTTTAAATAAGCCATACCATTTGTATCACCCAAGGATTATTTTACTCTTCAGTCATCTGTTTATTTTCATCTTCATCCTGAAAGTATGCAGACAGAACAGAGTTAAAATTTGTAACAAAATTAGGAATTGGGATAAAAAATAATGCCCGTCTGAGCAGTAAGTAGATTTCTCTGAAATGGTAGACTACAACAGTCCTGACAGTTCTTCCAACAGACTTGTACACTCCTGTACCTGAAGAGTCAAGTTTTATGAAGCACCTCAGTTTCACCAGTGATTGGATGCGCATGTTTGTCCAAGATCCGCCTATTTCTGTCCATTGACATGTCAAAAAAATAATTATTCTCCATAAGATAAAAAGATTATTGTCAATTAACTTTTATGTCTTAAGTTACAGGTCTACAGAAATGTGAGACAGAGACAAAAGCCACATTGGATACCTAAAGAAGATCTCACCTTATCTGCTTTTATCTGTTTATATCTCATATGGTGATTAGCCCAGCACATAATGAGATTCCTTGGCTTAGCAGCTTTGTGTCTGTTAACACAAGAGAGTGATACATATGAAATACATATGCATGTGTCATGGTAAACCATAGCAAAAACTTACATGGATGTTCTATTGCAGTGTAAATGAGGATGGCTATGTCTTCAGATACAGCATTCTTTTCTGAAGAAGAAGATTTGGACCAAGTTGGCTTAAAAACATTTTAGCTTAAAAATAAAATGGGACAAAGACATGATGAACTTTCTTATCTCTCCTTGATTAAAACTTGTGCCCAGTTGATAGACTGATAGGTGTGCTATTCAGTGAAATAAGATCATCCAGCCTTGATGATAAATCAGCTGCTGCTTTGAGTTTTGCACCAAGTTTCAGCCACCTGGAAGCAGCGCAGGGTGATGCTGGAAAGGACAAGGCATCATGAAGAAGCTTTTGCTGCTACATGACTTTTCTCTGGCTTAACAAAACACTGGTCTAAACAGGCAAGAGTTGAGTATGTTTTCCAGCATGCACTCTGGGAGCCAAATATCATTTTCCTGTAGAAAATACAGTTTATTCACAGTAGGAGAGGCCTCAATGGATGAAAAACTACACTTGCACAGCATAAACAGTATGGCTTGAATCTTGTGCTTGCTTTAAAAAGGAAAAAAGTACTATTAAAAGGCTGGCTAGTGACTTCTTGTTCTTACAGGGGTCTTACCACTGTGGCCAGTGCAAACCAGGATATACAGGAGACCAAACCAGGGGATGCCAGGCTGAACGGAGCTGTAAGAATCGAGCCCTCAATCCATGCAGCATCCATGCCCGTTGTATTGAGGAGAAGAGAGGAGAGGTGACATGTATTGTGAGTTCATTAATTCATGCATTTTTACAGTGAAAGCCGACCATTTTTAGGCTGGAAATTAGAAAGGCTTTCTGGTCATTTTATACAGTTGGATGTTTTACTAATTGTGGCGCACTGGCCAAAACCAGCTGTGAAAACTGGCTTGCAATTGTTTTGTTCTTGCCACATGTCTGTAAAGCAGCCATATTAATGTATCATATTGACTGTGCCTGTGCAATTAGATCTTTAGGAATCACTTTTGTAGACTTTCTGTAGTCCCCTCAGAAAAGACTGTCAAGTGTCACTCTGCAGAAGACATCACAAGAGCAAAGAACAAATTCCTGTCCTGGTGCTCAGCTACATGGCTGTAAGGATCCTCTCTGCATAGGCAACGTGCCTGTATTTGCTGAGATGATGTTTTTTAAAATGACATGACAGATTCCAGACACAGGGAGCCTGTACAAGGCTGACCAGCTATGGGAGCAGAGCACAAGTAGCTTATGAACTTCCACTGTAAGAGTATACTGAAGTATATTACTTAGTTTTTCCATCTTGTAACATAAAGCAGGAGACTAATCCTGTGTCCTAAATTTGGGTACAGTGCATGCTTTTGCTGGCACTTGCTTTGGTCTCATTTTTAAGTACATCTGTTTCAAAGATAAATAATCTAGGGTATTTTAAGTCCATGCTGTAATGGGAAGATGCCTAGATACTTGTAGTAGGCAAGTCCTGGTTTTAAGGGAAGGCCAGATTTTGACAGGCAGTTCTTTGCATACATCTTCGACACAAATGATGTGTTGGTTTGAAACAGTAATAATTTAATTGGCTAGGAGAAACTTGTGTGCAGATGCATTTGTTTTGCAGATGCAAACTTAGTAATTGCCAATACTGTTTTCTCTTGAAACTTCCTCTAGTTGCAGATGTGTTCTTGAGATAGTAAACAAAACAGTCATCCCATCTAACCATGTGTCTGTCCCATGCCGAGATGCTAGGTGCATACTCTACCTACTTGCTCTTTTCTTTTACTCAACCCGCCAGCGAAGAGCCAAAATTGGTTCCTGGCCAGTGTCTGTAAGAAATTTATAGCTCCCACTGAAATCATTAGATGTGGCAGGCACACATTCCAGTTAACATCAAGTTGTAGCTCTTTCTGGCTATGTTTGGATACATTACAGCATCTCTTGACGTGGAAAGAAAACCTTTGTTTCAAGCTCTGTGTACCTCACTGTACTTCAGTATCTGGCCATGACTTCCATATACTGCTGTTTTCAAGACCGGTGTGAGTTTTCCTTCTTGAATATTTCTACAGTGACTCATTAACCTTTTGATATACTGCCATGATGTTTCCTTGATAGTGTGGCATTGGCTGGGCTGGTGATGGTTATATTTGTGGAAAAGATGTTGACATTGATGGCTACCCTAATGAAAAACTCTCATGCTCTGCTGAAAACTGCAGAAAGGTAAGAAATGCTTTCTTATTTCTGTAATAATTCAGAGCATGAAAGGATAAAGAGGAAGACTGTAAGAAATATGACTCAATGTATTCATCCTTTATTCAGGTGATTGAATTTTGTTTATTTGGTGATTAATTTTCAATTAATTAATAATAGAAAAAGTAATTCAAATTATGAAGGCATTCAGTTTACCTATAGAACATCAGACTTGTCTCCTTTTCTGTCTAGGACAACTGCAGATTTGTCCCAAACTCTGGACAAGAAGATGCTGATGGTGATGGGATTGGAGATGCCTGTGATGACGATGCAGATGGAGACGGCATTCCCAATGAGCAGGTGCTGTGTATAGATCAGGATGCAGGGGTCTGTGCCAACAGAAGGATTTCCCACTGCTGCAATGGGAAGTGATTCTGAAATCTGACTCACTACTGTTTGCCAGAGATTCTTACATACCTGCCATTGTCAGTGGCTCCTTAAATTCTGTCTTTTTCTTTTATATAATGCTCATTTTTACAAGACTTAAACCACACAGCCTTATATCCCACCTTTGTATCCTCCATTACTACCTTTTGTCATTTAATTCTAGAGCTTTTTGTATAGAGCTTGTGTACTTCTGTCACACTCTCCCACAGCATGACTTCAGGAGTATTACTTGCATTAACATCTTTCTGTTTAAAGAGCAGGTTGACCTGACAACCCATTTCATCAGCGATCCAAAACCCACATAAATGAATGTGTGTCTTGCCAATAACTTGAAAAAGCTTTGGATCATGTCTGCAAAGCAGAAGAGGTTTCCATGTGGGTACACGCACCAGAATATATTAGAGGATACATTCAGATTGGAAAAGCTGTTTTGTGTTCACCCTGTATTCTTACAAGCCGACTGTTCTATATTAAGATCATTGACTGATACTGCTTAATATGCTTCCAAGCCAACAAGAATGTGTTCTCCAGAGTACTAATGTCCACCTGGAGCTAGGGCAGACTAGCAGTCTGGGTCTACAGAGGGCCTTTCTCAGGCTGTTTTGCCACAGTGTTCCATGCTAAATACTGCTATCTTAAATCAACTGGTTTTATTAATGTTCTCAAATGAAAAAATTAAATCCTCCTACAACTGTAAATCTATTTGCAGGTTCAGCAGCTTCACAATAAAGCAACTTTTATATTGTTTCTATTGTTCTTCTCTATGGGCAGTAGGATGAGGTCATGGGTGTGCTGGATAGGTGTAGAAATTTTATAACACTTTGAAATAAAATTTTCTCCATATACCTCATGGTGAACTTTAAAAGTCAATAGCAGTTTGCTTGAAACAAACCAACCCAATAAAACCAAACAAAAACTGGTACCTTTTTGCATCAAGAAGTTCTTTCCGCATTTGTCAGATGGTTTGTACCAGAAGGGGGCAACAGCCTGTCTCTGAGAGCATCTGCAAACCTTGTCAGAGTCTCTGAACTGCAGCTTTTGAGAAGGACCATGAGAGAAAATTCGGGTATCAAAACAGGTTCCTCACTATGCACCCATGCAAAATAAGAATCAGAAATCAAGGTTTTAAGTAAAGCATTATGGTGCTGGGTGTTTGTGATTAGGGTTCTCACAGTGTGGTTCAAAGCAGAGCTTTGAGGGAGCAAGTGAAATCTGACCCAGAGCTAATATTGACATAAAATGTCAAAATTGCTCACACTTTTTTTTTTCTTTTTTGGAAGTAGAAATAAATGCAAGAGTTTTATAAATCAACTAAAGTAGAAATTAAAGATTCATGGCCTGAGTGATGTCTGATTCTGTGTCTCTTGCAGGATAACTGTGTCTTCGTTCCTAATGTTAACCAGAGAAACAGTGACCAAGATATCTTCGGAGATGCTTGTGACAACTGCCGTAATGTCCTGAATAATGACCAGAGGGACACAGATGGTGATGGGAAAGGAGATGCATGTGATGATGACATGGATGGAGATGGTTGGTGATTTTCACTTTCAACTTCTCTGATGTCATTCAGATTTTCCCAGAGTGTGCTGCACGTTAGGAGATTTCATGTCACCAGCTGTAACACAGTCTTTCTTCATGAAACTTGTGGCTTTAATCCTTTTAATTTAGTTAATACATATCTTAGCCTGCACTGGAAGCAGTGTACACTGTAACCGAGAAGCCAAGCCATGTTTCATGTAGAAGTTAAGGTTGTTATCATTCAGCATTTCATTAAAGGTACAAACGTTTCAGGGCATCCAGCTGCTGCCAGTCACTGGTACCCCAGAGCTACATAACATATTACTTTCATTGCTGTAGGAGGCTTGAAAGAAGTGAAAAAATCACACCTCTTCAAATATAATTTAAAAAGTGGAATGTCCCGTCCTGTAAGTTGTGATACAGGAACAGGATAAGAATTAATTGTATGTAATTAAAGAGTGTGATGGGGTGGACAGCTGTGCTTTAGTGAGATGTTCCTAACTACTATTAAATGAGTGATACACACATAAGAAAGATTTACTGTGCAGGCTTATAATTTCATTGCAGGAATATATATATATATATATATATATATATATCTAATTGCATTTCATTAAGTAGTTGCTGAAAAGCAATAGTGTCTTTACTGTTTTAATGTTTATATTGTCCATTGTGGACAAATATGGGAATTGTCTTTAACACACAATCCACTTTACTTTAGGTGTTAAGAACCTTTTGGATAATTGTCAGAGAATCCCCAATGAAGACCAGGAGGATGCAGATAATGACGGTGTTGGTGATGCCTGTGACAGCTGCCCTACAATCAGCAACCCAAACCAGGTTTGCAGGCAGAAGGAAAAACTATTCTTGTTTAGGGACAGGGACTGCTGAGGCCTAAAGAGGTGCAAGAGAATGAAGCAACTCAGGCAGCCATAGTGTTTGTATTTTAATAAGTGTATTTCTTGGATAATATAATATAGGGTATATCTAGGTATTCAGGAGGGTTTTACAGACCTGCTGACTCTCCTGATGTGAAAAGGGGGAGCCACCAGTTGTACTCTCACAGTTTGGGATGTTGTTAGGACCTCTGCCCAGCATGTATCTTCTACTCTCATGCTCTGAAATGGGCTCCAGTCCCACAGAGTTCAGTGCCAGACTCCACGCAGGGCTGTGATTTAGTTACACTTGATATTTCTTTAATCAGGACAAAAATCCTGGTCTCCTTGTTTATCAAAACTCTCTCCTAATGCTCCTAGGTGAGAAGTCATTGTAACTTTTCATATGTTGAAATTCTGATTTCACCCCCTGTGACTAATGAAAAATGTTGGAAACTATAGGGAAACGTAGTAGATTTTAAAAGATGCTTAAGAAATAAACCTTGGCTAGAAATGAGAATTACTTCTTCTCAGTAGCAGAGGAATTTTGCTTGAGCTCTTCAATTAGGTTTAACTGTGTTTATTCACTGTCTTTTTTCTTTAATAAAGCTGAATTTTTGGTTAGATGGATGATGCAAGAGAGAAAATATATTCTGTAAAACAAATGTCTTTTCGTGCATTTATTTTAGTTGTATTTGATTTGGTTGTGTTTTGATTTAATCCTGCAAATAGATGCTCTTGACAGCTGATAATGGAACTTTCTTTGTTCCCTTTTGCAGTCGGATGTCGACAATGATCTGGTTGGAGATTCCTGTGATACCAATCAGGACAGGTATGCTGTGAGAGGCTAGTCCTGAGCTGAAGTATGCTGCTGATTCCTGGAGAGCTGTAATCCCTTAGGCTAGGCTGGATTTAATTCCCGAGAGATGCTATTTCAAGAACAGTGTTAGGATTTATTAGCCTTTTTTGTTCACTTCCCTGTGGTAGTACACTTAGAGAGCCTTCACCCTTACAGCCATTCACACAGGCTTCCTCTGAGTTCCTGTGGAAGTGACATTCAAGCAGTTCTCTGGCTGTAAAAAAAAAACCCAGAGCACTGCCCAGAGATTCTTAGTGAGAAAATGTCTTTCTTTTTTTGCTTTATTTTTCATTCTACTTTTAATTCTCTGCTTCCTTAGCAGAAATTTCAGAGTTAAGGGCTCTATGTATTTCCTTAAGAACCTAGTGTTGTAGAAATAAAATTCTATTATCAAGTGTAAAACACCCGCAGAGCAACCCCTTTGCTTTAGCACAGCAAGACTGGCAAGGATCCTCTATCTATGGCTTTCATATGCCTTGGGCATCCACAGGAGCACATCCCATGACAAATTGCATTACTTCTCTGGATGCAGCTTCTGCATAACCAGCTCAAGGGATGGCAGGTTCTCCCATGTGCACCTCACTTACAGCAAGAGGCAAGGAAAATTATAAATCCTGTGCTGTCACAGCATTTTGTCAGCCACAGACAGCTGCAGGGTTTCACCCCAGGGCCATTGGTGGGTGCTGCTCTCTGTGAAGGGACCTGCAGGGAACCCACTTACATGTCTCTGCAGGGTCATTCCCAATCTTGGGCTAGTAGCTGCCAAGGCCATCAGCACTTTACTCCTAAGTTGATATGTCTTTGTTCTTTTTTCTGTTTTAAAAAAGAACTTCTCCCCTGCCCCCAAATAAACTTCACTAATGTGTGTGAAGCATTTCCTCTTGAAGCCTGCTTAACTTTGCAGTAGATACACATGCATGCTGCTTATTGCATTTTATCTCAATATTGTGCAAACATCGATTACTCTGACCTAAAATTAAAGCACATTTCTTAAGCAGGGAGAGGTATTTGGGAATATTCCTACCTATAAGCCATAGCATGATTTTAATTTGTCTGCAGGTCATTTCTGCTCCACCTGTGCTAATAAGAAGCTACTGAGGGAAAACATGCCTGCTAATTGCTAGAAAGCAATTTGGTTTTGGTGTGCATACAAAACACACCATACTTCAAGCAGGTTTTTCTCAGGAATGCATTTAACAGTTGGGATGGAAAAGTTACGTAGCAACCCCTTAACTTCTTGAACCCTCTTCTGTAGTCTGTGTCCCTGTGCCTGGTGGCTCTTCCCTGTAACCAGCTGATGCAGCCATGGCCTGGAAGAAGCTACAGACTTTCTCTTCTATTTCTTACTGTATGTCCCCCCTGCAATCATTCAGCTTGGAAAACACCTTCAAGATCATTGAGTCCAAGCACTAACAGTAGCAGTGCCAAGTCCACCACAAAAAACTTGCTATGCAGGAGGGTCATAACAGTGCTTGTTTTTAAATAAGTCTGATTTCAGGTGCTCATGTAGAGTCTCTCATAAAGCTTCATTCGCACATATGTACGTTCATGAGCACCAAGGCACATGCCCACATAAGACAAGGGACACAAAGTGTCCAGCTCCTGCTGTCTCCTGAGTGCCTCTTGATTGATAACACTGTACTTGTTGGATGTGCCTTACAAGCCCTTCGGGAATGGATGTTGATTGGGGTCTTGGGCTCCAGTATGTTTCCTACACCGTGTAAGGCTTATTTTTATTTTCCCTGAGTATTTTTTTAGCTCCTGGCTTGGAGCCTTTTTTAGTTCTTGGCTCTCTTGCTTTCCTGCTACCTTATCTTATCGAGTCTCTTTGTTCCTGCTCTCCTTGCAGTTCAACTTCAGCAACGACAGGTTTTGTTGCCCACTGGTCTGCTTCCAGCTCCAGAGCTGCCCCTGGTGTGTTTCCCCCTCAGGTGTCTGTGCTGTTCCCTGTGCAGATGCAAGAGCTGATGCTGGCATACCATTTCTTTTTTGTTTCTGTGCTTGCAGCGATGGTGATGGGCACCAGGACAGCACAGACAACTGCCCTACTGTTATTAACAGCTCCCAGCTGGACACAGATAAGGACGGGCTGGGTGATGAGTGTGATGAGGATGATGATAATGATGGCATTCCTGACCTCTTGTCCCCGGGCCCTGACAACTGCAGGCTGGTCCCCAACCCAGGGCAGGAAGATGATAATGGTAAGATGGGCCTTAAGGAGCCACTTTGATTCTCAGGCACTGCATTCATCTCCAGACTGTGTGTATCAGGATGCAACACTGTCATTACCAATGCATACACTCATCCCAGGAACAACAGCAGCACTCAGGAGCCCTTTAGCCAAAACAGAGGCACTTTCTCAGGCACTACAGCCAGCAGGGCTGACGCTCTGCCTGTTTCTTGGACACCCTTATCCCACGGCTGGGGCAGATGTGACTACTTGCTGCACCATAAATCTCCTTTTGCTTCTCTGATGTATTCAGGTGATGGAGTTGGCGACGTCTGTGAGTCTGATTTTGACCAGGATACAGTGATTGATCGGATTGATGTGTGCCCTGAGAATGCAGAGATCACCTTGACAGACTTCAGGGCCTATCAGACAGTGGTGTTGGACCCAGAGGGGGATGCGCAGATTGATCCCAACTGGGTGGTTCTGAACCAGGTAAAAATATACTTGGTCTTTGTTACCTGTCTGAGAAAGATCATTTCAAAACCACAATTAAATCAGCTCTGTAATTGCTGGACCTCTGGCAGACATGAAAAGTGGAAGGTGTTGATTAGTAGAATATTTTCAGGAGCAATAATGAAGGAATTTTATTTTTGATAGCCTTCAAGCTATCAAAACTGATGCTCCTAATACTCTAAAACAGCTACATGCTGACCAACTTATTCTGGGTGGATTTCACTGCTGCCAGAAGGCAGACATGCTGAAATATTTCTGTAGCAATATGTTGGAATATTTCTGTAGCAAACAAGTTTCATTAATCTTTCCCATAATTTAAAAGTTTGATGTGCTAAATAACAGAGCATTTCAAAGAATCATAGAATGGTTTGGGTTGGAAGAGATCTCAAAGCTAATCCCATTCCAACCCCAACCTGCAATGAGCAGGGACACACATCACTAGACCAGGTTTCTAAGAGCTCCAGCCAGCCTTGAACACTTACACATTTGGAGCATCTCTGGACAACCTGTTCCAGTGCCTCACAACCCCCACAGTAAAATTTTTTCCCTCATACTTAATCTAAACCTACTTGCTCTTACTTTGAATCCATTGCTTCTTGTTCTGTCACTGCATGCTCTTGGTAAAATAAGATCTTTCTCCATCTTTCTGGTAGGCTCCCTTCACGTACTGGAAGGCCACAATTAGGTCACCCCAAAGCCTTCTCTTTTCCAGGCTGAAGCACCCCAATTCTCTCAGCCCATCTTCGTAGGAGAGGTGCTCCATCCCTCTGATCATCTTTGTAGCTTCCTCTGGACTTGCTCCAACAGGTCCATATCCCTGTGCTGGGACTCCAGAACTGAATGCAGCACTCCAGTACACCTAGATGGAGTCCAGTAACTTATTTACACTAACAAATTTTAGCCTTCAGGAGGCTAATGTGTTGTAAGTCACAAGGAACATGCAGTTTTTTCCCATTGCAAAAGTCTCTGCCAAGCCAGTTGGGATGTACACATCTTTCTTAACACAGTCCTGGCAGTCAGTTTAATCCTGAACTCAGTGATCCAACTGTATGAGCTAAGCCTAGGAAAAGCACTCTTCCTCCCACAACCCTCTTCGCTCTTCCCCTGCACCCCAGTTTTGGCTAGACTCAGATTTCCAGAAGATTGTGGTAGGGAAAGAAAGTATCAAAATACCAGTACGACTAATTCTGCCCTAGAAAAGCTAACAAATCATTCCTGACTCAGGCTGTGCAAACAGCTGAAACATTACTATTTGGTTATAGTTCAGAGCTACTCACTGATTTTAGCTCAGAGCTACAAGTGTCACAGATATGTTGTGAGCAAATACAAGAGAGGGATGAAGGAGGGGCTAGAGGGAGACCAGAAAAGGCTTAGCCAATCCAGTTTACCACACATACTAACCACACTGAATTTACCCTTACAGGGGATGGAAATTGTGCAGACTATGAACAGTGATCCTGGTCTTGCTGTTGGTATGTAGCCTCTTCTGAGATTCAAGTTTTACAGCAGAAAATGCTGAGAATATGAAGATGTGTTCTGCAGAATTGTTTTTAACTTGTTTGTACTCTCAGGTTACACAGCTTTTAACGGCGTTGACTTTGAGGGCACTTTTCATGTGAACACAGTGACAGATGACGACTATGCTGGCTTTATTTTTGGTTATCAAGACAGCTCTAGCTTTTATGTAGTTATGTGGAAACAGACGGAACAGACGTACTGGCAAGCAACTCCCTTCCGAGCTGTTGCAGAGCCCGGCATTCAGCTAAAGGTACTGGTGGTGGCTCCTAGCTAAGGACACAGTGCTCACTGCAGCCTGGCTATGCCATCTTGCCATGTGCTGCCCATGGGCTAGGTCATCATGCCATGCATAAGCCAAGCCACTGCACTGCAGGTCAGCTGTGCTGCCTGGCTGCTGTTATCTGTTGTTGGCCACTGCTGTCCAAACAGTTAAGTCACGTAGCCCTTTTAATAGCACTATTTTTTAAGGAACTTTATCTTGCCTTTCTGATCAGCTGGAGCATTTAGTCTCTGCAGTGATTGTGCTCTGACCCTGACTGGTCAGATTGCCTTGTTTTCCTTTGTCCAGGTACCAAGCTGGTTGCTTTGTCCATGTAGGCAGTGGCTGTGGCTGTAGAACAGAAGTTAGGGACCTGTTAGTAGCAGAGAGGATGCTTCTGCAACCCTGCTCCTCACAAAAAAAAAAAAAAATCTTGATCTTGGCTCCGGAAAGTGACTTTTCTCTGTGGTCAGTGCTGGAAAATTGTATTTTTGCAGGCTGTGAAATCCAAGACAGGTCCTGGCGAGCACCTCCGCAACTCCCTCTGGCACACAGGGGACACCAATGATCAGGTCAGGCTGCTGTGGAAGGACCCCCGAAATGTAGGGTGGAAAGACAAAGTCTCCTATCGCTGGTTCTTGCAGCACAGACCTCAGATTGGTTATATCAGGTAAGAGAGGAAAGGACAGATAAGGTGAGTACAGATACTGTAATTTCTCAACAGCTGACTCAGATGATAACCTGACAATTTGTATTATGTATGGGCTTTGTACTGATGAAGCCTAATAACAAATTAGACTTTTGGAATTCAGCCTGCAGCTCTTTTCCTAGACAATTCCAAGTTAAACCTCTTTGTATGGACCATCTGTCTCTTTTAACTGTGCCTTATCCTGATGAGCTCTTTTCTGGCTTTAATACGTTGTTTTCCAAGCTATTGCTGGCCACTGATCTGAAAAGCTATATATTTTAAATTTTCTTAATTTTGATATATTAGAATTTTTTGTTGGAATTGGGATAGTTAATTTATGTATTATAGGATAACAGAATAAAAGTTGTCCACCTAGAAGTTGTGATTCTAACTAACAAGTAATTACCTTCATGTGATAGATTTGACATTACTCAGCATATAGTCAGAAAGTTTGTCAAAGCTTTGTAATGTGTGTTATATATTCTTTTTTTGGGGTTTTTTTGGGGGAAAAATAGTTAATAATATAAAAAAATCACCATTCACGGTGAAACATTTTACTCTGCAACATCCAGCAGAGAAATCAGCAGGAATTGTACTTGTAGATCAAGGCTGATGTTAAAATGCAAAAAACTAACTGCCCTGGCATGATGGGCTCAGGTCTTTCAACCTTATAATAGAACAGAAATATGGGTAAGGCAGCTTTTCTTCAAGAAAATCACCACCCTGCACTTCAGATGCAATAACTTGATGGTGTAGTTATTCCACTTTTCTAGTGCAGAGCATCATCTTCAGTGGCAATTGGAGTGAGCATGATTGACTTTTACACTAAAATGGATTAGGAACATTTATACCGTCAGTTATTGTGTCCCAGCCACAGGGCAGTAGTGAAGTGATCTCAAGTGGCAGCTTAATGTGAAGCTACTGCATGAGCAAACATCTCCTATGGCTGCAGTCTCTCCAACCAGGCTAAGTAATGCTCCTTGAAACTGGGAAAGGTAGCACAGTTTGTGTCACAGAATCCTTTAAAACTAAAGGCAGCCAGGCCTAAAGTGAGCCTCTGTCAGCTCTCTGTCTACTCTTGCTGTGGTCTGGTTAGGGCAGATGCCACAGACCACTGTGTGTCTAGCAAAGGTCTTCCGAGGCTTCAAGGAAGTCACTTGAGCCAGCCTCTCCCAGGGAAATTTGCAAGACTACAAATTCTATTCATTGTACAGATACTTTTGAACTGCCTCAGCAAATCAGTAAATAAAATCAGAAACATACCAGGATTTGGGCTTTTTTCCTTATTTTACGAAAAGACACAGGAACTTTCATTCCTTTCACCGTTTACTCTTTTCTTGTATGCAGAAATGTATCAGCAGTATCCTCATGCAAAACAGGGCCCTCCAGGCTCATCGTCCTCTAGGTCATTTACCCTGTATCCCATAGGCTGAGGACTTGATGTGGGCAGTGCTGCAACAAACAGCTCAGCTGGCTCCAGTGTGGTCCTGCTCAAGCCTTCAATACAGAGCACCCTGGGAAGCTGGTGGGGGCAGCTTTCACAGAGCTATTTGGGAATTTGCTGATGTGTTTTCTAACAAGAAGGTGCTAGATCAGCAAAACAGTTCCTGGAGTTAATCATATTCACATTTTTTAAGAAATCTCACAGACAAGTTGAAGATCCCAATGGTTTGTTTGAAACTTTTCCTATTACAAATAAAAAAAGTTCAGCTTCAAACTTCAAACTATGCAAGACAATATCCATCTAGCCTTCTTCAACTGATCTAGTCTGGTTCTCCTATCACTATTGACTGTGGAAAATTTCAAGGGCTAAAGCAGCTCAGCTGGACTGACTACAGGAAAAAAAATAACATTCCAAAGCTTTTTTAGGATATGTAGAAAGCCCTAAGAAACCTTCCCTTTTCTGGCTCTGGCCAGCATGCAGCATATCTCCAGTTCCCAGTCTACACAAGAGCTATGTTAACAGCTTTTTCTTCCCCTGGGCTGGATGGGGGGGATAGCATGTCCAAGAATAGAGTCTCCATGAATAACAACATTACACTCAGGAATGTTGCAGCCTTAGAAAAGACCTAATAGAGCTTCTGTTTGCTTTCATTAAGGGCAAGATTTTATGAAGGCTCTGATCTAGTGGCAGACTCTGGTGTAACTATAGACACCACGATGCGTGGAGGACGGCTTGGAGTTTTCTGCTTCTCTCAGGAAAACATTATTTGGTCCAACCTGAAATATCGCTGCAATGGTAATGTTGCTCTTAGCCATTTTAACTAACAACTAGCAAGTGACAATGAAGACCCAGTAGTAAGGCTGTTGCATTATGCCATTAGGTCTCTTTCCTTTGCCCTTCTTTTACAAGTTATTCACAGCTGTGAAATGCCTCCCCTGACACCAGCAGCACACTGCACCTTAGCCAGACAGGAACTAACACCTCACAGCTGCTCCTCCCAGAGCAGTCACTCTGCTACAGAGAATGTGCCATCTGAGGGGCATAGCTGTCATCAGAGAATTAGGAATGTTACATAAAAACAACTGACTGAGAGCTGTAAACACACTATAAATACACTGATGCCATAATGTATGTAGATGCCTTGAACTTTGAATAAAAGGTGAAATACACCTGGAGAGCCAGTGAGCTTAGGCATCAGGCATCACTGTCACTTGTGTACTTGCTAGCTGGTCCTGTGTGGAGGGGGACAAGATCATAGGATGCCTTTCCTCCCATGTAAGAATGCTCTTGATTTTATGGGAGCCTCCTGGCTCAGTTCTCTCAGGGGCAAGACCCTTTTAGTTTAGCCCTGATCATCCACTAAACAAAATAACTCAAACTTTTGTCACTCACATGGAATCTGATCATTTCACGGTATTTCTGTCCCAGCAGCAGTTCAGGTAACTTGAACTGGGGCTGAAGGGAGTGCCCCTCTTCCTCTCAGCATCCATGCCCAGAAAATAATCTAGAAGCCACGTTGGAATAGTTTCCTTGTCTGCTTTCTGTGGATCCAAGAAGCCCAGTCCCAGACTGCAGGGGACATGGCCACTTTGTGGCATGTTATGCTGATGGACTGTGGCATGTTATGCTGATGGACTCTGGTACTTGGACACCTAGTACACTTAGGCTGGCTCTTGGAGGTCACAGTTAAACAGGGAACTTCTAGACACTAGTGCTTACAAATAAAAATTACTTGGTAGGTATTTTCAACTGTATTGTAGTTTCCCAGAAAGCATGTATCAAAGCTGCTACTGAGTCACACATGGCAGTGAGCAGGCAAGCGGCGTTGCTGCAGGAGCTACATAAAGTCAATGAAACCCACTCAAAAGAACTCTGAAGTCCCACAGTATGTCTGTTTTTATATCAGAGAAGTTCCTACATTATGCAGAAAAGGTCTGAAATTCCTTTCAAGCCTTTTAAAGGTGCTCAACAAAAAGCAAAGGACTTATCCCCTTTTCCTACATACTATGTGTTTAAACATGTCCTTTTTTTGAGTTTAGAGCTACCTCTCCTGTATCAGGGTGGAAATAATCAGAAGTTGAGGTCATGCAATGGAGCTTTGTTGCTGTGGCTCCTTTGCTGGCTGCAGCTTTAACTCTGTGGTTGCTCTGTCGCTCTCCAGATAAAATGTTTTGGGTTCTGGCAGAGGCAGACTGCAAATAATGCTTCAAACAGAACTGTAGCTGCTCTTATGACATTGATCCATCTCCAGCTCCCTTGTCCAAGTCTCAAGTCTTAGTGCCAGTTGCTGTTGGTCCTGCGGTTAATGATTTTTGTCCCTTCTTGTGGCCTGGGAAACCATCACAGGGAAGTTGAATTAGGATACATGAGAAATGAAGATGCTGACGCTACAAATGTGTCTGGCATGCAGAGCAAGACAAGCACATCTCTTGCCTTTCTGATCAGTGTTTATTGATAAAAATTTAAGAGTGCTAGCCAAAAAGTCTTCAGAGATATGTAATTTGAAGATTGACAGTACTCCTTCGTGGACTGGCACTGTAGCACTCACTATCTTGCTAGCCTCTTTGTTTCTCAGTGGTATACAGATAAAACTGAAAATATTTCCTGTTCATTCTTAATGTGGAAACAAAAAGAGAAGCATGTTACCTAAAAAGAGAGTAGGTGGGTAATTTAAGTGCTTCTTAATTTTGTCAGACTAAACTTTTGTGTATTTTCCTGTTTTCAGATACCATCCCAGAGGACTTTCAAGAATTTCAAGCGCAGCAATTTGGTGTTGGGGATATTTAAAAAGTAAAAGCAAACTAACATTGCTATTGCAAACAGTAAAACAATATATTTTAAATCCTTATATGATTTTTGTTGTCAGAATGCACACTGCAGCTTTGTTCTCATTGATGTGACTATGTCAGATTTTTTTTTGTAAAAAAGTGAAAATAAAAAGGAGACAAAATATACTTGGGCCTCACATCTTTTCAAATTTGCCCTAAAATCTAGAGATTAGCATGTAAATGGAGCGATGACTTGCTTAAAACACGCTCAAGAAAAGTCTGAATCTATTGCTTTTTTGGATTTAGTATTAAACAGGGTAGGGAAGAAAGTGGAACTTTCTCCACCTTGAATGTGTTATAAACAACAGGTTGCATCTGATAATGAAGTGGTTTGGAGCTATTTGGCTGAGCCATGTAGTACCTTTCCAGTCCCCCTAGGAATAGGTTTTATCTCTTTTAGGACATTTTAAGGCCTTTGGAGACTGTTAGCTTTGGCAGACCTCCTCTTAAGCAATGTATTAGACCTCCCACTCCCAAAAATTGTGAGTCACACTACCACCTGGTGGAAAAGCAAAAAAGCTGACAGCAGAGCATTGTAGTCACATCTTATGACTGCATGTGACTAAAACAAACTAACAAAAAGACTACAGCGCTAATAACTGCAGAATCACCTAGATAAAACAATCCTAACTTTCACATACACAAAGCCAGGCTTTGACCTGTCAACAGACCCAAGCTCTCTAGACAGGTAGTGCAAAGAAGTCACCAAACTAAAACCCCAAAACATCACATTAAGCACTAGTAAGCATTAGGAAAGGACTGGAAACAGCCAAAAGAAACTGGACCACAATGCACTCTCTAATTTGAAGTGCAAGAAACGTGTTAATACAGTGTGCAATTTTACTACATGGTCTTTCAGAATGGAGCTAGGAAGGGAGAGATTACAAGCTCCAAGGACTGTTGAATAGATAGGATAATTACATTAAAAATAACTATATACTTTTAAAATAACTGTAGGATAATGACCTTAAAAAGGACAGTTGGAAACAGCACCAGTCTGGAGGGAGGGGGAAGGAATATAGTGAGTTTTAAAATCAGAAGTAACCCTGGGAAAATGAACGGTCCTAGCTCCTTCCCAGCACAAGGATACAGGCGGAATGCTGAGTTAAATTATGAGGTGAGAGCACCAAACAACAAAAACACGTTTCTTGTTCTCAGTACAATAAAAATACCGTTAAGGAGATTACAGGCTATCAGAGGCTGTGGCTACTTGCAGAATTTTCCCATGGGCTCCTCCATCATTGCCAAGTTTCTGGAAGCAGGGTGGCCCTAGGAACTGTCCCATGAGGATCCCAGAGTCCTACTACAAAAAGCACAATGCCAAAGCAATCCTTTGGTTCAGTGCTTCATGATGAAAGGTCCTCCAGTTTCAGTCCTCCTTTCCCCTTGGTGTCACTGAACCCAACCACTCACCAGATGTCTGAGGACTAAAAGGCTTTTTACTCTGGAGCAACACAGAGGCCATTGTCAAATTATGCTTAATAGATGACAAAGAATGTGTTTTTCTAGCTGAGCATGGGCTGTAACTGCAGTATTGTTCATTTACGAAGGAGAACACACACTGTAAAACAAATTTACATCTTCCTTATCAAATATTTGCATTTCACCAGAAACAGCCCCTTCTCCAGGCAGAAATCCTCTCTGAATGGTGTGGGCACAGTCTGGGCAGTCACTACACTCACCCGTGCCACCACTGCAGAACACGTGGGGCCTGCAGTGCTCACATTTTGCATAAGTGGTCTCCTCACAGTGGAGGCAACATGCCTGGCCCACCTTGACCTGTCTGCAGCGTGGGCAGCACACACCAGCTCCATCAGAAAACATGACTGCACTTGGCCTTCAAATGCTTGCTAGGCTCCAAAGCTCTGCTCAGTCCCTGTCTCCTCCTGCCACAGTGGCTGGGAGGGAGCAGCCTGGCCCTTTGCCTTATCAGCTGGCTTACCACCATGGGGCTTGCCTGTTTCCAGGCTCTCTTCCAGTCCATGACCACTGGAGGCTGGAAGGTGAGATACACGCTCTGGCTCTCATGCTGTTGCCAATGGTAACTTTGTGAAGCTGTGAGCCTCTAACCACCCCTGACAGAAAACCCATGTGCTCGCAGTGAGGACAGCCACAGATAAAAGTCCCAAGTCAGACAGACAGAACTTTCATTTCAGAAGGTGCTGTTGGGACCTTACGATGGGATGCTGGAGCTTACTGTGTCTGTTACATTGATACACCAAATGCTGGGCAGCCTATAAGCTCAAGAGTGAAGCCAGCTGTAGCAAACATTTGTCCCAAGAAGATCACAGTCTGGGCTTGGGAAACCTTCTGCCTCTTACATTCTTATCAGAGATTGTGCAGTCCCTGTTTAAAAGTGTTTAAACAAGCTTCTCTAGCACCGCAATCCCTTTCTGGACTATTGTGCAACGCAGATATAGCTCCACATGTGGCCTCTGGCAACTGAAGATGCTGCAATCCCACATCTTTAAAACTGAAGACGCAGCTCACTCTTGACCCCACCGCCTGCACAGCAGGGCTGCACTCAGCTGGAGCAGCAGTTGTAACTACTTTGGAGTTCAGAGTCCTGTAGCTTTTTCACCAGGATCCACCCTCTCAACAAAGGTTAACTCTTTCCTCTGTGCTGCAAACACCATGGCAAATACACTTCAAGTGCTTCTGTTTCCTGAAGACCATCTGGCTGGAATTGCAAGGAGGGAACATCCTGCCAGGATGCTGCAGTGCTGGGTGAGGGCAATGGTGGGCAGGCTGGTGGGAGGCTATGGAGCACAGGCACTTGACTGTGCCAGTCCTTGAAACCTATCTCTGCCTTGCTCCTAGACCCAAACACACACCCTCCCAGCTCCATGCACCAGAGCTCTCACACACCAGGAGCTGAACAGGGAATAAGAGCCACTGTTATAAGCTTGGTCAGCAGTTTCTCAACTGCTGCGGTGGCACCAGTACCAGTACCAGGAGGCAGCCTGCAGCTGGCACATGCTGAAACAGGACATGGTTGGTGAGAGGGAAGGAACTACCACCTGTGAAGGCAAAGCACTTTCCCTGGTGTGGATCTCAGCATGTCAAGTTCAACAGCTGCCCACCCCACCATCTGGGAATGTGAGCGGAAAAAAAAAAATATCAGAGATATGCATCTCAAACAGCTGCACAGTGCTACAGTGCTTCAGTGCTACATCAGCCTTGAAGATATTTTGTTTGCACTGCAAAGGTATCTTACATATCTCAGGGAGCTGGATTGTACAGAAGAGATGCCACAGACAAATCTGTGCAACCTGCCATCATCCAGTATCACACATCAGAGAAATACAGAAACAATATGGAGACTGAAGGCCTCTAATATTCCACATAGCAGCATTTTTTTAAACAATATTGAAATTTAGTGAAAATAAATGATCAACCAATTTACTTTTACTGGCTCAGTTACTGAATAGCTCATATATTTAGATTATTTCGTAAGTTTCTTCTGGAATGAACTGACTTTGAAAATTTAATGTATCACAACAATTCATTTCAAATGTAAGAAAAATTTTATTGGTCCATTAAACATTAAATCTAAAACAATACATTCACTCAGTATACAAAAGGAAGTGTCCATAAAAACCATTAACATGCTAAAAAGGCAAAGCTGTTGACTATTTTACAAGTAAGATCTTACAATTCTGGAATCTTTACCAATCCTTAAAAGTCAAACTGTTACAGTTACTAAAGACCACAACACTTGCAAAAAAGTTAAATAAACTAGCAAACTTCCACTTCACTGGGCTACAGATTAATAAAATAAAACCACACATACACACCAAAAAGTTCCCTTGAGATATTAAGAACCTTGAAAAAGACTAATTAAAATCCCCTCACCATTAAGAAAATGTGTTTATATTTTGACAACTATTTTGCATCCAGTTTTTGAACATGGCATATATGAGACCGAACACCACACATCAGTGGTGAACAAAAAGCAGACACTGAACCCATATGTTCCTAATAATATACAAGGTGAGAAAAGATTTACAAGTAGAATGATTTTATCTGGAAGTTAATTCTCTGCACTTTAAGTTTGCATGAATGTCCAAAGGACATCTAAGCACCTGGACTTGTATCGGTAAGAGGAAAACTAAAGCTATGGTATGTCCAATGATCCATTACTTGCCCTTAGTTTTGCAAAATTCTTGGCTTTGCACTTTCTTCTTGGCTTCACACTGAGGCTTCTTTGGCAAAAGCATGGCTGCAGTGCTGCACCCTGCAGCCCTGGTGAGCAAAAGCTCTGGAAGCTTTAGGCTGCTGGAGTGGTTTCAAAGATGATGAATGTGGCTCTGAACAAGTCTGTGAAAAAGTCTGTACACTACAGACTGGGAACCATCAGGGACTGGCAGGCAATGGGGAAGCCAACGTGGCTTATATATGAAATAAATTCTAACTTTTTAAAAACAACATTATTGAACAGGTATGGAAAGACTCAAACCCAGATTCGATAAAAACTCCTGAACAAATGGGATTTAAGGCCTACTTGAAACCTACAGAATTTCTTTGGGCATTAGAAAGCAGTCATCATGCCAGTCTCTCAAAGTTGCTGCTTCAAACTCTGTGCAATGTGTCTACATCCCCATCCAGGGGCACTTGGGCATTCTGCCATGAGGATGTATAAAATGCAGAGACACACCAGTTCCCAAGCTATGTATCCTGTTCCGAGTAAAAAAAAGCTAAAGCTTTCTAAGCACTTGACCCCTGGCATTCACTTGTACAGTCATGTGAAACACTGAATTTTAACTACAGTTTACAAAACTGAAAACACAAGTAAAATGTCATGGTGTTCATTATGTGTTTCCTTCCCACAAGAACTCGTAGGCCACTTCAGAAAACAAAGAAGCAGTTATAACAGAGAAAAACTGATCCACGTAATAAACTACGATCCTTGACTCTGCTTCAATGCTGCAGGCTGTCCTGCTATGAAAAGCAAAGGATCAGTAAGACTTGGCAAAGAGGTCCTAGCTAGTTTCTAGCACCAAAGACATACCATTTGACAGGCAGCAGGTTGTCTGGGAATGAAGGAGGTTTACAGTACCTTTAAAAAACAAATCTGAGGAGAAAAAGGCAAGTAAAACAAGGAGATACAGCTTCCAAGCGAAAGACATTGCTTCTAAAGCCCAGAAGGAAAATGAGAGCAAAATTTTAGCTGTGGATAATCTCAACTCATCTAGCCATAAGGGTATGGTCTTGTGGTATTTTCATCAACTTAGGAGAAAAGCGAAGCAGTTTATAAAATCTTTAAAGCGCAGTTTAAAAACAGTCAATAGATTACTCTGTTGCTGATCTGTTCAGCCTGAAGAGGTGCCCATGATACTGTGGGCTGCTAGCCAAAGTTTAAGCAGCACTTTCTTAAGTACCCAAATTTTCCTCACGCCACCATTCCAAAGCCAAAGAACTGTTAAAAACCAGCTTTTTCACAAGTGCAATGGCTGCTTCTTTAATAGCAATGTTCTAGCCCAGAAATGGCTGCAGCAGTAGCTGACAAAGTTATTACACATGCGTAATTTATAATCTCAAAGCACTTACAGACTTGTAAAAAGGTGCTAAAACACAAAATAAATAAATAAATAGACACGCAGTGTTTATGATTTTGTGAGGGACAAACCCTCTCTCTGGACTACACATACACTAGCAACACTGAATTCTGCATTTCAGAGGAAAGCAGCCCAACCCAGGCAGGATTTACCACATTAGCTGGGCATGTACAAGCTGTTTGAACCTCATGGAAATGCTCGAAGGAGAAAGCTGAGAGTATCACAAACATGCAACACCTTCAATGTGCGATTGCAGTGGAGCTCAGCTGCAAGGGCTGCCTGCACACTTTGAGGTACTATGTGGCCAACAGCAAATAAGCATACCCATCTGCTTTCTGCACATCTCTAGTAAAGTTTTACCATCTCATTTGTTAGTCCAGTTATTGGATTCAGACCCTTGCTCTCCGAGTCTGACCCACTTATTTTGCTCCAAATAAGAACCAGTCATGACTGCGGCTCTTGGTTGCCTTCATGAAGAAAAGCAAAGATGTTCCAGTCTCAGATAATAGTGTAGCAGTGAAGTCCCATATAAACTTTATGATGGCAAATTTGACAAAGTAGAAAAAAGCCAATAAAATTATCTCACTTCCCAGCAGGACTTCTGTCTGTTCCTCCAGAAGCCTATTAAAGATAGCATTAGTTCAAATTTAAATAGAGGGAATCTAGTGCAGGACATGTTCTCTGGTCTTGCTGTCTTTGTAAGCTTTCTCACTTCACACAGCCCAAAACCACGAGGAACCAGAAGTGCTGCACTGCTTACACTTGGGAACAAATTCAATGAACAAACACGGTACAAGGCAGGATAGACACTATGCCGTGAACTGCCTCAACAGACAGTCACTTGCACTTTCAGGCATGGAGAGAGAAAGTTAACTGCTTACAGCTTAAATGCAAAAAAATTATTTATTTACAAAAGCATCAGGCTACTTGTGAGTTTTCCCACTAAGTTTTCCACTGTACAGTAATACCTGAAGCAGACTTATCCCCAAAGGTTTGTCAAGCACAGATTGTTTAGTCTTCCATGTGCACTCAGGGTCTGACTGTGCCTTGCACACACTGGTGAAATCTACAAGGCAGCATGACCCAGCCCCAGGCTCAGTCTGGGTTTTCCAGTTCTAGTGCCACCTGAATTAATAGTTATCACAGCAGTAGGTATGAAGGCACTTCTTAACAAGTTTTTTTTTAAGTCCATTTGCGTGAACTGTTTGGAATCTATGGGCTGGGAATTTGATTCCTTGACCTGAGCCGAGGATTTTACTATGTAGTTGCACATGGAAGTTCACAGTACAGATTTTACAGCAAACACTAAGGCTGCAACATTTGCCTGGCCAGCAGGAAACCTTGTCTTGGTCAGGAACTAGAGTCTTTGCACATCCAAGTGCTACTAGTTACTGATTTCTTAGAAAGGCCTGGAAGTCCACAGCTGGATCTGAGGCACCATGGACACACAAGGCCCTCGAAGTTATTTATTTTGGCGGGTTTCCCCCAAAACATTTGCTCAAAGTAGACAAAACTGTGTAAATAGGCACTGCCCTATTTCCACTCTGTGTATACTTGCAGATCTACACTCTTAAGGTCAATTGTTAGTAGTAGGGAACGATGAAGGAGCAGTTCAGTGAGGTGAGTGCTGTGTAAGAAGAATGGACTCATGCCCCACCATGGACTTTCTTCTTACAGCCTTGTTTCCTCTGGGCAAAACCTATTTCCCTAAACACAAACTGTAAAAAAAAAAAACAGCACAAAGAGGTGCAGAAAGCCCTGATGCAAATGCTAGATAAAATAAGCTTTTCTGTAAACAAGAACATCCAAGAACCAAGATCAGTATTAAGATCATCAACATTTGTGACTGGGATGCCTGCTATGAGAGCCAGAAAACAGAAACCTTTCCCTGCCCTATAACTTGACATAGTGTGTGCCTTCCTCCATAAAGTTCCTTTCCCTGATTGTTCTGTTAAAAAAACATGGCTAATTTAGGGAAAGGAAAAAAAAAAACCAAAAAAAAAAACCACCAACCTAACCAAAAACCACAAAAAACCCAAACCAACCCAACAAGCAAAAAAACCACAATCAAGCTTGGTTTCTCATAGTGCAACACATATGGAACTACAAGGCAAATCTTGCATGCCTCTTAGGATCAGTCAAGGCATGAGCACACATGAACTACATGTAGTTGTAGCACACAACTACAGCACTGGATCAAAACTGTTTGTCAGAATTGCTCCTTTTATTTAGGGGGGGACAACTGTTAGTCATCATTGCACAGCCCACAAGCTCTTATCTTATACATTGGACAGATAAATGCTTCTGGATTGAAAAGGCGTTAAAAAAGGCCTTCTTCAGCTGACGAAGTATCTGCATAGCAAAACTCTAAATGCAGGCAGAAATGTTCTGATAGGTCCCCATGCTAGCAGAGCTTTTGGCAGGATAAGAACCTCACAGCAGAAGCAAAGGGAAAGAGAAAAACTTGCCTCCCTGTCCACAGCTATTTGTTGCTCTTCTAATTCAGTGTCAAAGCCCAGCTTCAACTGCTATTTTCAACTCTTAGTGCAAACAATAACACCAAGGCAGTCACTGCTGGACAGACTCCTCCTCCCCTTAGATCTCAGGAAATGTATTTTGAGGCTCTAATCACTGGGATAGGTAGCATAAGCAGACAGAAATGCAGCCCTGATGATTTTGTTTCAGGTAAGAGTACACAGGGTGGGGAAGATCACATCCCTAGAAAGCTCCAAACAGGCCAGAAGCCCTGGGATACCATAACAACAAGACAGCTAAAAATGGCAATGAAAACAAGAGAAGAATCAAGATCCAATATGTTAAGATTACTCACCAGGTGGGCATTAGCCATTAATTACTACAACAGAACAACTAAGGCATGCAAATCTTTTGGCCAACCCATTGGCATCCATGTTGTGCTTTTCTTTGACTTGCAGAAAGCAGGGGATGAAGATCTAAGGCTCAGTGATATTTTTTTAAGAAGAGAGCTGCTAACTGGTTGATTACTTTACACCGTACATGTGTGTGAATATACATGTTGGGTGAGAGAAGAAAAAAACCACCAGGACTAGCTCAAGTTATAAATTCATCCCACCAGAATGCAGATAAATATAGGGGTTCAACCTTTTTCAGCATTCAGGGCATTTGAGCTGCTGTTTTACCACCAAAACATCTGTTTAAATTAATTTTAAAAAAAAGGTGACAAGGTAGTGTTTAATATCATCAAGTCATTTGTACTAAGGCAGCTGCTTGTTGTATTTGTGTCTTCTGGTTTTGCTTTTCTGACTGCTTACTCCAGCGTTTGGAATAGATCTACAAGAGAATTTCTGTCCCCATTAATACACTGGCTGGCTAACTCCCATCCCAACAGCAAAAGTAATATCAACAGAGGAGTATAAAAATATAGCAGTTAGAAAAAATACTTTCCAACCAACACACAAAGAGAAAAGATGATGACACACTATGATCCTTTTGTGACCATCAATGCAACTAAAATATTATAAAACTAGTCAGGGAAACAGAACTGAAGACCTGGGAGACCTTTAGAGACAAGCTGAAACAGCAAGGCAGAGAAGTAAATGAGCACCCTACTTTTCATTTTAACAGCAACAGGCAGTGCTCCCTTAACTATAATTTTCTCAACAGCAAATGATGTAAATAAAGAATGTACCTTATCTTACATCCCCATGCAGTACACTCAACTTTTGAGTGCCCTGGCAAAGCAAAATTTAACAAAATTGAGTTTGAGAATTTGCGTGTAGAACTCCCCTTCAGTTAGTAACTGGGCTAAATCTGAATTGCATAAAATATCCAAGTGCCTTTAAAGTAATAATAGAATAAATACTTTACTATCATTGGTACATTCCTTTCTCAATCTAGGTATAAAATAACTTAATATATTTAATACTTATATAAATTTTTTGTAGATGCTTTGGCAGTCAAATTTTATATATTCTCTTATTTCCACAGAAATATTTAGACATGGTTTTGGAAAAAACATTATCTGGATACCACTTACAAGAATTATATGCTGTCCAAAACAGCAGTCCAAATCATCACTGCAAACTAGGAACAGTTAATGAAAGAGTATAAAAAGGAATTAATGCCTATTTGCTGGAAGATACCAAACATTCCTAGGAAGTAAGAAAATACCATCTGCACCATGAGTTTTTCTTTTCTTGTCAATGAAGCCAGAGAAAGATTGTCAGCTATTATAATAAGAGAGTATTTCTCATATTACTTATATAATATGAGAGTATTTCACTTACTCCAGTTTATACAACAACTGTGTTTTCTACACACCACACATAAGCATTGTAAAGTTTCAAAACAGATTTGTTCCCTTAGGCAATGCTTGTTCATGACAATAAAAAAATGGTAAAAAAAGTCTTCAATCATTTGTTTAGTCTGACTAAAAAGGCAATAACTAGTACATTATGATAAGTGGGTAATTGGTGTTTCCTCATTCCAAGAAAAAAGAAAAAAAACAAAAAGAGAAAAGCTTAAAATGACCTCTAGACTGTTCACACTGAGAACTCTCTGGTTGGGCAACAGAGTGGAGCAATAAGAGTCCATAAGTACAGACAGACACAGACCCAACAGGAGACCATCTTAATCCAGAAGATAGACCAGGTTCCAGTGAAGAACTTTTCAATCTGAGCACTTTCATAACTGTTAAGGGAAAAAAAAAAAAAAACAGAATGACACAAAAGACTTTAACTAGGTTAAACCATGGAAGAAGCAAGGGAGAGCAGCCCTTTACAGAGCAAGATCTTGCTCAAGAATGCCCACGAAAGACTTGTAATGTCTCTATAAACTTATACCATAAGGATTGGAAACACCCACACAGCAGAACTTCCCATTTGCATCTTCCCTCTCAACACAGAGAGAAGTTAATTTGTCGGCATTAAAGGAACACATTAAAGAAATACACTTACTGGAACCAGTGAGTTACTGTCATCATCACATAGAGAGAAGCCAGGAAGAAAACAAAGTGGAAGTAGGCATAACTGTACACTGTGCCCTTCTTCTCATCATAAACTACAGTCTGGCCTCCCCTTTTTTCAACATGCTCTTCAGCATCAGCTGTAAGAGAGAGGAAACAAGAAAGTTTTGCAAATGTAATGAGAACTGAAAACAGCAGCTGGCTTCACAGAGAACACAGCAATACATCTACAGTGTGATTTGGGAAAGCATGATTGACACAGTGTAACACTTGAACACTTTCTCATCCTCAGGGCGTGGGCCTAAGCCATGCATGAAAAACTGAACTAAAACTGAAATCCTGCCTTGTAAGAGCTTCCTGGATTACTGAGTAGATTTTGAGCACTGAGAGCATTTAAATTGCTCTACCTGTGCAATATTTTTCTGGCAAGTCCAAGCTGATAATCCTGATTGTACCAGGTCTGCAAATAGGACACTCCCTTCCTATCTCACTCTTCAAGTGCAGCACTTGCAGAGCTGCTGAGCCAAAAGTCCAGCAGCCAGTTACACTCACAGGCACACCAAAACCAGAGATTACTCTTTGTATGTTGCAGGAATGAAATGTACTTTAAAGAATTATTAACTAGCCTAGTATTCCTAGTATTTTTGAAATGGTGTTGTGACATCTCTTGCTTCTCCCTGTAGCTTAACGTGGAACACTTCATCTGCATCAATTTGCATTCAGTACTCTATTGAATGAGGGTATGAGCACTTCTCCATCCACAGCAGTGTCCTTACTCTCTCAGCTTTGGTCCACAAGCCACAAATATGGTAAATTGTGCAGAGAAAACATAATTACCGTCTCCGTCAGGTACACAGCAAAAGCAACAACGAGCTACCTGTGGAACAGACAACAGGAAGGGGATAAGAACCTGTGCTACAGCAAAGCAGAACAGCTGGGGAAGGAAGGTCTGTTAAGTCTAAACTACAGACACTAATTTAGAAAAGTCTGGTTTGTAGTTCTAACCAGCACAAAACTTAAATTAGGATTTGCTCAGCAGCTCAGAACAGCAGTTTCCAAGCTTTGGAAAAGCCTGCTCAGTAAATTTGAAGAAATGAGTCAGTCTTTAAAAATTACTCTATCCATTTTACATAACTCTAGGTCCAACACAGATTCAAATAATTATGACAAAATGGTGGAAAAGCTACAATAAAGCACATTCATATTTAGGGGACTTATCTATTTAGATGTGCATACAAGTGCTTTTTAGGACATTTCTGTACTAAGATGAAAATATAGGGAGCTTTTAAAGTTCTGATGCACAGGTTGGAAATTACAACTGTACCAGTGTGAAATGTACTTCTCTTTACAATATTTTGCTGAAATAGAACCAGAATGAGCACAAGAAGAATGAATAAAAGATAAAAGCAGAAACCTGGTTTTACTATTTTATTTAAATAAAGATTTCCTTTTTTTTTTGAAGGAAAAAAAAAGGAAATCTTTTTCTCCATCTCTCTGATGGAGAAAGAAAAGCTGAAATTTACATCTTCTGTGTCAAATGGTAATGTAAATGGAGAAAAGGTGCTGACCATCCAATAAACAAATATAAGAGTATTTCCTCCACCAGACTACAGTAAAAGTCAGCACTTTCTGTAGTGCATGACAAGTATTATTTGTACTCATAGTATCCTTCTCTGGGATTTCTTTTGCTTGTGGTCTGATTAAGACAATGAACCCTGTTAGGAAAATTCACTTTCCTATTACATCAATCAGTTTTTATACCATGAAAGTGTGTTAACTTTGTTTACTTGTATTAGTTCACAGCATATTGTACAATCTAATGAGGCACTGGAATTTTACTGGAGACTTTGGTATTGTTCACACTTAAGTAAAACAAAGTAAAGGACTGCCCAGTGCTGGAAATAAGGACACTGCTTCTTGGAAACTTAGAGATGTCCATGTAGGATAAAACATGGCCCTGGGCAGCCAAGATGAGGCAGGCATCCTAGGGCCTCTAAAACACCTGTGAAACCACAGCAGCATCATAGATAAATAGCTGTCTCAAGACTGACTTAAAGGATGCCTGGATCAACAGACAAGCAGCAAGACTGCTTCAGAAATATAGTTGCTTTGCAAAGTTTTATTATGATTAGTAATGACGGTATGGGTGCCAACGATTAGTCAAATCATGCTGCACCTGAATGCGGCAAGGGTAGAAGACCCTTGTGTAAAACCTCATTTGGGGTGCTCCAGTTTGGTTGGGATACCACATGCACATGAATAAATATTTATGCTTTGCACTTCTAAACTTTATGTTTTAGCTTATCCCCTGTTGCAGGGACTCGTTGCATGCTTTCCCAGACAACAGGTCTTCAAAGTAAAATGTACAGCAGAAACATCAAGTGGGAGGTTCACCCCACATATCCCTGATTACCTGTACTCAGTGGGTTCATAAACTCAGGAAAAGCCAAAAAGCTCATTCTTTCACAAAAGACTGTCCGAGACAACATAAACTCCTTATTCTCTGCCTCTTTCTGCTCTGCTTGTGCCAAGTCTCACCTACAGCGCCAGCCTGCCTTATGGTGGGGCTGTACTCGTATTCTGAAGCAAGCACTGGGGTTCCCTTCAACATTTTAACCAGTTGTAATTTAGTCCTGGCACAGACTGGAATTAGCAACACTGGCCCACCTGCCCTAACCCCTAACAGTAGCTGCCTCCAGCAGAGTTGACAAACCCTCTCTGGGCTGGAGGCAATCAGAGTGCAGTGCTCTGCAGCAGTCCTTTCTTTATATTTACATTTAGTGGCTCTTGTACACTATTTAAAACCCAACAATCCAGAACTAATCCAGTGGGCAAGTACTCTGGCTGATGAGATGGACCTTCCTGATGAGGGGCCACATCCCAAATCCATGCCGTGCCATAGGTCCCAGCCTTCCCAGCACTCCTCCATGGGGCGCAGAGCCACACCTCTGACAGAGGTCTCCTACAGTGCAAGGCTGGGAGAGGAGGTGCAGGGGCACAAAAGGTGGCTGTTTTCTCTGCAGTGCTTCCCGTCCTGTCCCTCAGCAACAGGGTTTAAAGGCACAGGCCCCATCAGGACCTGCCTGAGGAGGGCCATGCCTGGTCTGTGCTCCGTGCCCAGCTGGCAGCGAGGGCTGGGCTGGCACTGGCGCCCTGTCCAGCCACAGCATCCTGCCACAGGGAAGCGCCCTGGCACTCCTACATTGGAATGTCTTGTGATTCCCCATGCCCAGCTACTGCAAACACTAAAGGCCTCAGCAGATATCTCTGTGGTTTTGAACTCTCACACTCTGATTAAAAACTTGTGAAACAGAAGCTAAAACTGCAGATGCAAGTAACACCAATGCAGAGAGAGCTAGAGATGGAGACTTATCTTCCAAACACACATATATATTTGAAGAGCATCACTAGCAAGCCTAAGCAAAGGGAAACTGTTACTTAGCAAAACCCCACTGATTTCCCAGAGTTTTCTGGGTGTTCCCAGGACAAGGAAGCCAATGTAACAGGTAAGTAGAACAAAGAAACTTGTACAGCTGAAACAGTGACAAGAAATACAATCAGAGATTAAATTATAGGCAAAAAGAAAGGAAGTACTTATGTATGGAAACAAAAATAAAAGATAAGAACTTGGGATCTTAGTTGCTACGAAAACAAAGGCAACCAAGACTTAAAATGTTCAATAACACCTCCACATTTTCTTCTGGTAGCTTTCCAGCACACTTTTCCCTTAAATGAGAGGACATGAGCTCATGCCAAACACAAGATTTACAGGAAGTCTGCAGGATGCTGAATAAACTTCAAGAGCAGCAAATAGTTTCAGTACATAAAGGCACCTCCATAGGACCAGCAAGACCTACAGAAGCACCAATGTGAATAAATGTTCTGATGAGTCCATACCCAGAGGCACATAGCATATATGCTACTGAGAATAGCTTCTCTTTTCAGATTACTGGCCACAAAAAAAAAAAAAAAAAGGGCAATAAAAGCATGGGAAAAAATCTACACAAAAATCCTGTGGGAAGAAGCAAGAACTCACTTCGGTTTCAGCTGTTGCATATATTCCTCTCAGTGCCTCTGAGCTTGCACGTGTTGTTGAGGTCAAACTAGGAGGAAAAGAAGACAGTGTCAAAGCCCTGGACATAACTATAGCCCCGGCAGGATAACTCTTCAACATCACAGCAAACATATATAGTCTACTCCCATGTCTCAGCCAAGCATTTGCCTGGATGCTATCATCAAGCACTAAGTATGTGAAAAGTTTGTCCTGCACTAGGTAGAAACTAGCCTGGCAGATGGCCACTGGCCAGCTCAGACTGAATCATAAGCTTCAAAGTCACTCCAGAAAGGTGATGAATTCACCATCTGACACCAGCAAAATGTTAAGTGCTCCAATTTACAAGCCAGAAGAGATCTCCCCTGCTGTGCACAACCAGTGCATTTATACTCAGTTCACAGCCATCACTTTGTCTCAGCATTTCTGTAAAGGCTTTGCCAGCAAACTCACAGGTCTCTGGCAGTCAGTTTTCAAAAGTAAATTACCAGCAACAGTTGTCAGTGTACCAGTTCCTAGAAATTATTTTCTTGCATGACTGCAGTTATCTGTGGGGGAATCTTTTCTAATTTCTTCTGATAGGAAACACTTCTTGCCCTGTCCTGCCCTTTTAGGATGTGAAATGCATACTTCCCATTACTCACAGGAAGGCCTTGGTGTACACACTGAGCCTTGGCAAGCAATGCTTCAAAACAACCCCCATGAAGGTATTCTTACCTCCCCAGCTACATGGTTCAGGTCAGTGGCAGGCTACATGAATATTGTCTGTGTGCTGAAACACCTCCCTGATGCACTGTAAGTGCCCTTCTAATGTGAACTAGATCCATGATATCCATATTCATATATTTTATATCAGAACAAAATGGAACATGTATTTGATAAACAGAAGAATAAGTCTCTTGTTTTCACTTCACAAAAATATGAAGGGGTTTCTGAATGTGAATTTTGAAGTTGACTGATTCAGTAGCAGAACCTGCTCAAAAATCTGCAGCAGACAGGCAGTGCTGTCTCCTGGCAAGCTGCACAGCCAAAATAAACGGCACACCACCTTTCAACCACCAGCAACTCCCTGTCCCAGAGCATAACTTAATTTATTGAAGTGGGCTGCAACAATATAAGATGAGCACCAAAGGTGAGCAGCACAGGCACAAGAAGGGTTTTTTTAGAGCAGATCAATGGCAAATCCTGATGGCAATACTGTGCTCATCATTTGTTCAAAGGAAGCCCTAAACCCTCCCACAATAGGTTATTTGCTGTAAAGACCTTCAAGGACACTCATAGCCTCTGCCAGGAGGCTACAAAAATTTCAGACAGATTTTTCAGGTGAATGTAACTGTATAGAGTTTTAGAGTTTAACATTGAGATTACTTGGGATCATGGACAGGTGGAATTTCTTTCCCTCTGCCTCTAGATAATTTGCCCTATTTGATTTTAATGAGATATATTTGTTTCAAAAGTTGTATTGTCTTGTTGAACATTTTTAGCTAAAATGTCTAAAATTCTGAAGGTGAGGAAAATACGAACCTTCCAGCTCAGCTTTATTCCACACCTCTCTGTGACTTTGTGCGAGGCCTGCTATAAGCCTTCACTCTTTGGACCACAATATTGCATTTACAGAAAGGTAACTGCAAACTCCCAGACTTACCAAGAATATAAAATGCAGCCAAAGAGAATCGTAGTGCCCAAGCCAGTAACCAGGTTTTCATCTCTGTGCAGGCCTTGACTGAATTCAGGTACACAGATTGTGATATTCCGGTTGTTTTCATCCAGGACTTCCCAAACAAACAAAAAGAACAGTTTGCAGAGCTCATTTCATTCCAATTTCATTCCATTTTAAAGTAGTCTTCAGACTGAAGGCTTTAATTGAATTTTTATTATCTGACAGTAGGTAGGTAAATTTAAGTTGTTTCTGTCTATCTCTTAGAAAGATCACAGAGAAAAAAATGGGTAAATTTGACCTGGCAGACTCTGTGTTTCAGACAAAACAAAAATGCAACCTAGTAGGGTACTAAAATTTCCTGTCTGACCACAACAGACAAACAAGGAAAAAAACAACTGTTTTGTGAACTAAGAAATAGGAAGTTGGAAGTCTGCCAACACTTCACCCAAGGCTACAAAAGCATGTAAGACCAAGACAGTACAGAACTAAGACCGTAAATGTCTTTGACAGCAAGGGTGCCTTGAGGACAACTATAAAATCCATACACAGTAAAAAAAGGTGGTCAGTAGTTGCCCTCTTCTCAGCCAAATCAATGTTAGGTAAGTTCATGGCAAACCTGAGCAACAGGGCTGGGACCTCACAGTAAGTACCTGCACGTCACACATTCTCTAGCACATGTCAGTGTGAAAGCTGACAAGCAAATGTGGAGTCCTTATCACACAGGCAGGCAAAGAAGGAGCACCTCTGAGAGCAGATGACAACTGTGAAAATTCTCAGGCATTCGAAGACAAGGAGGTCTGAGAGTGTGCTTGACACATACTGTAACAAATGCAATAACCACACTTGCAATATATACTAGAAGAATCAGAACATTCACTTAACTGCTGAAGACTTTGTCTGTGACAAGCATGAAGCAACACAAGGCATTATTATTTAATTCCACATATTATTTTCTTCTCCTTCTTCTTTTTACACTGTGGACAGACTTTTGAGTAACTCAGATGCCTTCTAAATTCAACTTTGTATCAATTCAAAACATGGCTCAAGTTCCATAAGTAAATTTTACACCTAAATACTGTCTGGTTTACTTCCTAACTCTAGAATACTCTTGTGTGTATATCTGTACCTACGCAAGTATGACAGACTTTTTCCCCTACCTCTCCCCTTTCTTCTTGAGAAGTGTCTGTATAAACTTTTCCTTCCTGTCATTGGACTTATTTTCCTCTAGCTATTGTTGTTTCAGCTATTGAACACTAAAAGTTGGGCAATAATAAAGAAAGGGTGTACTAACTCAAACCAGAAAAATCTTCTTTAAGTGAAAAGAATGCTTCCAATGCAAACATATGAATCTGACATTTATTTGGGTAAAAGAAAGTTTGAACTGTGCTGTGAAGTCTTGCTCTGGTTTTGCTGTGTCAAGAACCTAAAATTCTAATGAGTTCCATACTCCTGAACTGCAATACTAGTGGCTGAAAGGCAAGTGGAGCTCAACAACTCTGCTGAAGAACGGCATCATCTCAGCTGCAACATAACTCTGAGACATAACTCCAAGTCCTTTCTTTGAATATTTCCTCTCAAAATGAAATACAAGTGGTACTCAAGATTTTCCTTCATTACGAGTCCAGGCCTATCGAGCAGACTAATTCTAGGAGAAAAAAAGAGTCATATTAGTATCCACTTTGATGGCCAGCACATACTAACTGGACCTTGTAAACCTTTGGATGGAGCTGATCACTCAGCTTCTTTCAGAGGAATCCAAGAGCCATTTGCTCCAACCCTTTCCTATCATGTGACCTAACACATTATGTATTTTGTCATATTCAGTATTACGAGAACGTGTACTTGTCATATGAGGCACAGACTACAAGACTTTGGGAAATTTGTTCATACGAAATGGTGCAACAGATGCAACTCACCCAAGGTAAGTAAAGTGCCCCTAGACCAAAGCTTTTAACACCCAGGGAGAGTGCCAATTGCACAGTCTCTTGGCTGCACAGATTTATTCGTACCATTTGCAATTTTTTCTTTGAAGACCAAACCCAGCACTTCTATATCCCTGAGTCTGTTGATTCAGGTTTTGCTAAATTCTTGCTTTTAATACACGACATGTTTAAAAGCACTTACATTGTGAAGAATGTGTATTTTATGATTGCCTTTTCACAACTATTAAAACTAATATTATATGTGTTATGTTAGAAGGTTATGCTGTATTAATTTTCTTAGGCTATAACATAATGTTAAAATAGAAACTATGCTATGTAAGATACTTTTTTCAAAGAGAGGAATGAGGTACTCGCACTGAGACAGCAGCCACAGGACACCTAAATCTTTCAGAGAAAAATAATTTATTGCTCCCTTATCAGAAGGAAACTAACTTCTTCCTGCCCCGCTCTGCCCTGAAGACCCTGTCAGCCCTGAAGATGCCAAGACACCATCAGAATTAAGAGGAAGAAGTTGACACTGATCAGACAGAATCCTTTGTTTGAAGGGAATTTATGCATCATGTATGAGGCATATGAATATGCAACAGGCTATTGCTTTTAAGGGTTAATCCTGCGTTAATGTGTGTCCTTTTTTGGGCTTATTTTGCCCAGAAAAAGGTACCCGGACTGTCTGTAACTCTTTGTTTTTATTGTCTTTTATTGTCCTAATCATAACTGTCCAAATTTTTATTACTCTAATTTTATTACTATTTTTAGTGATTGGCGTTTTTCACATACATAAAGCAATAGATAACTTACTTGTTTCTGGTGGTTTGCTGGATAGTGCTGAGAAAGTGAGGTACATGACATAGCAGCTGATGACTCCTGACTGCAGCAAGCCAGAATGGGGCTGACCTTCATAAGAATGGGGAAAATTAGTTATTTTTGTAGACACTTAGCAAACTGAAAAAGAAATTTATATCCTTTAAAGAACACCAGTATTCTTTTTTTTTTCCACTTAAGGCAGTTAGTAAGTGTTTGAGGCAGTTTAGATACAGTTCTACTGTCCAATAAAGAGAAAAAAGTCTATCCTTTAATTCTGTGGGCTGTTTTAGGAAAGCATTAGTGATTCCTGTGTAAGTAAAGAATCACCTCTGTGATTCTGCCAAACACAGCCGCTTTTCAAAAGCTGCAACAATAATTTTATTTGCCTGTAAAATCTCTGTTGGAGTCACTCTACTATTTTCAGTCCGAATGTATGCAAGATAATAACAGCACACAAAGTATAAAATACTGCTGGTAACTCCACCAGGCCCAAACTTTACAAATGACAAATCCCAAGAAGTCAAAAGCAAACAGTAAAACAGTTGCGAGTTCGAGAGCTACCACTGCCAGACTTAGGTAAATTTCACAACACACAGCCAGCCATCAGCAGGTGGGTGTTCTCTACACTATGTGCCTGATGGCACACCCAGAACGTCTCACACCTCTGTAGTTTCAGCAGTCAAGCTGACAATGAGCAACAGCACTTCACAATGTAGATAAACCGTCAAGAGCAGCACCACCTCTGATCTACCATTAGACTTTCTGCCCAGACATGGCTTATGCCTCCAGGCACACAACTGCGGCAGCACCAAAAACCCAGGAGGAGAGTAGGTCAGTGGACTCACGGTTCTGGACGCAGGGCGATATGGCCACCAGGGACACAAAGAGGCACAGGCCGCCGTTCACTCCGATCAGGACCTTGTTGTACATGCAGCCCTCTGGGCGTGTGTAGAAAAGAGCCATGAGGACCAGAGCTGCCACAGCAACGGAGTACAGGATGAGAGTGACCAAGGCAAGCAGACCATTCCACACCTGCTTATGGTTGGCACCTGCAGTCCTGGGGAGAGAGAGACAAGCAGCTTATCTTTGTCTTCCCTTGCCCAGAACATAAAATTCTAACAGCTGAAGAGTTCACATCCTCAAACACAAAAGACAGTGTTTACTCTCCGGAAGCATGTGTGCCTCATTACACCAGCACATATTCTTGCAAGGTTCCTACCCATGAAACAGAGGGAAACATTCCTTAGCACCAGTGTTTATCTTCTGTACTATCACAATCAGCTCCTTCTGTAATTATAGCCCAGTGCTAACTCCTAGAACTCCCAGGAGTTCTCTGGGACCAGCCCATCACCACATCTCAGCTCAATACTTCAGGCGTTTCCACAGCAGCAACTCCAAGTACCCCAGGCTGGGCTAGCAAGTGGTGCTCTCCACACAACGAAACCAGAGGTTTATGGCTCACGGCATGGCCTCTTTTCTGCTCCTTGTACTACCTTGAAAGTTTTACTACTCTTTCACTCAAAAAACCTCCTCTCCATTTGAGTCTAACCACTGGTCTCCCTCAGCTAAAGAGTGGTTCATCTTGTTTTCCTTTCTTCACCTTCCAAACACCCCTTGCAAACCCCACCAGGGTTTAAAAGGAGCAACTAAAACAGTTGTTTTGAAAGAATGGCCTGTCTTGTAGATGGAAAATCTTTTCAGTGGGGTTTTATTCCTGTGGTTTTGGGGAAAAAGGACTTATTTTAAAAGAATATCTAACGTAAAGAGAGTTGAAGTTAAACGCTGGTGCTGGAAGTCTTTCATCCACAAAAAAACAGCTACAGTAATTAGCACTAAAAATATCTGTGGTATAAGGAATTCTCACCTCTTCCTCCCTGAAACAGGAATTTATCAAAGCTGAAGGTTTGCTAAAACTCTTTCTTAGCAGGTGTTTTAATTAGAACAAGAAAGAGCTGCAAGAGTTTGTAGAGGAGGAAATGTAAGACAGAAAGGGTGGAGATGGAGGCAGGAGAATATATGCAGGAGGAAAATTTAAATATTCTAATTTGATGAGAGGTGAAGGGCTAAGACACAGTAATAGAAAATATACTTGAACCAAAAATGAAGTCAATGCCCAAATATTGTATACCCAGGTTGATAATGGAATCTTGCATATTTAGATGACAAGAAGTTGAACACAAATTATCAGTCTTCATTTGAGAAAGAAAATTGATGTGCATTAAGCTGACATAGAAAAAGCACGATTTATCAGTTCACAACATTGCACATGGTTTCACTATTACATTTTGCAACTACAGTTTTACTCTCCTGCACCACTCCACTTAGCAGATGTATTTTCATATAAAATATATAATAACTTAAAGTAAGAAATTTTTGCATCCCAAGACACTAATGAAAACCAAGCAGTTCAGGTTAAGAATAAATCAGCAGAGTAGAAGTGAGCAATGAGGAAACATTTCTGTCGGGAAAGGAGAAAGTAGATGAAGCTAATATGAACAGCTCTGATTCAAGGGTCTTCTTTCAAAAATTACATCCAAGACACATCTACATTCTTTGTTATGAGAAAAGTATTGGTCCAGAGTCCATCAGAATTTTAAGCAAGTAACTACTTGCACAACACATACCAATTTTTATTCCACTTGTGTGCGAACTCAACCAGCAGGATGAGCTGAATGGCAATGAAAAGGAACCCTCCTGTTGCTCCTACATAGCGCCAGGCTGCAAGGCAGAGAGGCAAAAAATACATCAAAAGCCTTTCCCTTAAGATAAAATGGATTTATTGTCTATGCAGTGAAGCTGATAATGTGGTTGAGTATCTCAAGCTCACAAATGTAGCAGGAGATGAGAGATTTCAGATGAAAGGCCAGATCAGTTAACTCAAGATAGCTCCCTTGCAACTTCAGCTTGCAACCTGCTACATTGTCAATATAATCATGTCAAGACAGCTACTGGGTTTCCTGAACCATCAAAATTTTTGTGGAGCCTATGAGTTACTATGTTCAGACAGAAAATAACTGAAACCTTTATTTGTGACTGACAGAAAGGAGGTGGTGTGAAGGCTTTCCACAGGAATCTAAATCGTGAAATTGCAAGGTACTGGAACCCAATCATTACTAAAACGGGCAATTTCTTCTCCTCCAGATTCCAGTACCACAGAAAAACAAAGGTGGGGTTTATCTTTTCACAAATGCTGTTCCAAGCCACTCCTAAGGAACACTTAGTATTCACTGACTGGTTTTAGGACAGGTTATTTGGGTACTTAACTGTTGACCTACATACTGCATTTGGGTAGCTGCTTGGATGTTTTACACAACAGATTTCTTACATGCAACATCAGAAGTGTCTGAGGAAATACAGATATCTATTTTAATCTGCAGTACACAGCCTACATACATCCAGGTGTGCAATTGATTTTAGCGAAGAAAAGACCAAGGAAGTGCATCAGCAAAATTCAGCCATATCCTTCCATTGTGCTTTCCTTTTGAAAAAAAGCCTGTGTAAATTAAGTGGAAGAACAGAACCGTCAGGGCTCACTTCCATTAGCAGTTGAAGTAGAGATTTACTTTTTTTTCTTACTCTATCATAAGCTCATTATTTAAAAGCACGCAAAAATATCACTGTCTGGTTTGCTAAACATATTGTATACACTTGACAAGCTTCTTCAAACATACAAAACAAAAAAAAGGGATTAAGTTATTCTGTAAAAAAAGTACATAAAACATAAGCAGGGCACAAAGTGGCATGTGTATCTGGGAAAGGGACAGTAGGAAAGGTCAGACCACCAATGGAGTGAATAATTAAATAGACAGACCCTCCTGATCTCCCTCTGCCACGGTATACTGCAGACATTTATGGATCAATCACAGGTAAGATTTGCATAGTCAGTGTGGATTTAACACTACAACCCAGAGAAACCTACTGCTTGCACATAATTTTCCTCCTCCATGATTAACAAACTGCTTGAGAAACATGGCAAGAGATTTTATTTTTCAAGAAAAAAAGAAAAGCAGTTGGGACAATGACACCCTCCCTCTAAAAAAAAAACCAAAACAAACCAACCAACCAAAAGATAGTGCAAGTTTTTCGAAAGGAGACAAACATACAATACCCAAACTTACCATACCCAAACCATCTGTAAATTTCAAATTCAGGGGCAGACTAGAGGTCAGTTTAGCAGGAGCTGCTGAATACAGCTTTGGAGTGAAAAGTCATGAGCTAGTTCGGGGAAGCAAGATTGTTATGCTGTATCTCCAGACTATATTAGACTGCTGTTGAGAATCAGCACAAAAAAATTCTGTTTCTCCTTTTCTGCAAACACATCAGTTCCTGAAGATGTTTCACCATAAAAAGGGTCACTTGCAAAGATGACAGGCAGTCTCACCTGCTCACGAGTACAAGGCATTGTACTGCTACATCTAATGCAAACAGAATGGGTCCTAAGGACAAGCACATACAGCCATCCCACAACTTCAGAGAGGACATGGAAGAGGGCCTCAAACTGAGCCAGGACCAAAAAAACAGACAGCAAAAGCAAGAAACTGAATTATATCTGTTACTGGTTTACTTGTAGTGGTTTTTACTTTGGTTTCCCAGAGTACTGTGCTCATAGTCTGTCTGCCCTCTCTATTGTCTTCCCTATGTTACCCCTTCCTCCTGCCCTTTTAAACATCCTGGCTAGAGCACATGGGTGTTGAGAACAAGGTAACCAAGCAAGTCTTAGTGGAAGCAGGCAGCATACACAACTGCTCCTTTGTTTTACTGATCCCATCCCATCCCATCCCACATCACCTGTTCAGACCCAATAGCTTAAGGGCTTACAAGTACCTGTAAAATGTACTTACTGCAAATGTAAGTGAACAAACTCATCTTGGTATCACCAGGATTTTTGTTCCTAGCCCACAAGATTTCTGTGCTAAACTCCCCTCCCAGCTGGCACTTCAGTACTGGGCTAGCACCAGCCACCAGCATGCCTGTGCCATGCCAGCATTCCTTCCAAAACTGGAAAGGCTTCTGATATGGCATCCTCAGCAGAGCACATGTACCAGCGCCCAAGAACTCTAACTTTACTTTACTGCATGTGTGCTCCCAACCTGAAAATTAACAACATCTCAAATTCTTTTTGGGCGCTGCAAGTTTCCAGGCAGCAAACACCAGTGCCCAGCAGGTTACTGTGCCTCCTAGAGCACTGGCACCTCTCCACTGCGCAGTCTGACTGCTGCACTATGCCAGAGCTACCTGCACAAGCCAAACTAATATGCAGCTCTGTGTTCTTGAGTGAACAACTCCTTCTGCACCATTATAGTTCCATATTTCTTAAAGAATTGGCAAGAATTCTTAAAGAATTGCCCTTGGTCAGAAAAAAACCATGCTGTTCCCTGCACATTCATATGAAGACCATGTAGTTTGCACACACAGTGTTCCCCCCAAATACTATTTTTGCATCTGGCCTGTAAAGGCTTTACTTGAAGAAACAAGGCAATATTCATGTTGATCAGACCTCTCAGATTTCTAACCACTCAGAAGATACTAGAGAATGAAGCAGCAAACCAAAAGCAAGAGGACATACCATTGAGGAAAGTGTCCTGATCAGGAATGAAGAAGGCTCCTGAGCACATTGCTGCCAGAACTATAAGTTTAATAAGCCAGAATCTGTATGAGAGAAAAAAAAATCTGGTTGTAATAGGAATTAGAGATTTTCAACTTTAGTACCACAAGAAATCTTTATTTAAAGAATAATGAGGAAAAAAATCCTTCCTTTGATGACTGATTACCACTCCACTTAGTTTTCACTTGACCACATTATTTCTAAAACTAAGAGCAAAGTGAAGATTTTTGAGTTTTGGGGTTTTTTTCTGCCTAGTACTACACCCAAGTAGAAAGTTCATGGGACAAATTTGTAGAGAGATGTTAAAATTAGGCAATCAAACAAAAAACTCACCCATTATGAATATATGCTCGGCAACTTTTGCTGTTGTTTATTTTGATGGTGAACAAGAAGAATAAAAAGAAGAAACAGGCCATTCCAAAACAGACTTTGTACACTGCAGAGTATCCCACCAACTTCTCACACATCTCACCCGCCTGAATACCCTTGCACATCTGCTTGTAGAAGGGAATCTGAAAAGCAGAACACATTATATACAAATTGTTAGAAAGGACACAAAGCACACATAAGCACGTCTACATCTGTGCCCAACTGACTTTTCACTGGCTTCATTTAGTACCTTTGACACCCCTTCAGCCTGGATTTCAGGGTTCAGGGGATATAACAAAATCTAAAACACAAGGGACTGAACTCTTCCAGAGCCTTCTCTCAATTCTTTACAGATCCCTTGGGGAACAAGTCCATTTTCCTTCAGCTCTCCTGGTTCATGCCATTCCTGCCCATTACTACTTCATTCCCTCACCGTAGGGACCTTCTCCCTCCTTCCCACGCTGTACAGCAAAAGACTCTGCTTGCTTCAGTAATTCAGCTTACATGAGACACGCCAGGAGCTTATGCTGCCCTGGCTGGAAAGGCAGACTGAAACACACCCAAGTGTCACAGGGGCAGCAACCACCCTCCTCTCCATCACAGCTTCTGAAAGGGAGTTGTGCCAGTTGACCTGATTTTGTTTTAAATTAACAGAAAGATGGAATATTCCTGCCTCTCTTGACTCATTAAATATTTGCCTTTGAGGCCTTTCCCTGCGAAGGGGAAAACAAACAGCTGCACATTCTGGCTTCAGTTTCACCACATGAATATAGGTGCTCAAAAAAACAGGTCTGTGTGGCCAGCACCCGCTGCTGTGAGGCACCTCTGTGTAGACATCGACTCCTCACAGCCAGAGAACCATTTAGCTGCACAGAAACACAGGAATTTAATTAGAAAACCACTATCCATTTCCAAGGAAAAAAGCACCTCTCTGTATGCTTACAGCCTTCAGCTGAGGCTGGTAAGACCAGTTGAACAGCATTATTAAACCCTCTGGAGTTGACTGCTGCTATCCATACAGGTAACTAGGGGATAGAGAAACCAACATGTAGCAGGACACAGCATGCACAAATCAACAGCTATGGCAAAGGAAACCCCTTTATTCAGCAAGCAGGTCAGTCCAGAAAGCCATAACAATGAAAGAATAACAGAGTCTGTGTGCTAGCCATCAGGCAGCATTCCCAGCGGGTAGAAAGCCCTCTGAGAGGCAGGAAACAAGTGATAAACAAGTAAACTGCCAGCTTCCAGCCACTAGGCTCTGAAAGCCTACCTCTCTCAGCAGGGTATGCAACTTCAATCCATGTTCCAGGAACCCAAACCAGTCAGTTGCTCAACAACCCTCCTAGCAGTTTCTCAAAAGAGGAGCTCACAGCAACACTTGAGTAGCTGAGCTCAAGGTAGCAAATCTAACTACAATTTGGAGCTGATCTTCAGTGGGCTAGAACCAGCCAAGGAAACAAAAACTGCTGTTTCATCACCAACAGCACTGCTGTGCGGTGTTACGAGAATGGATTCAAGCTGGGCCACTCCGAGCTGCTCTTTCAGCAGTCACTCAGAGATTAGTAGCCATTGCGCAAAGAAGCTGGACATTAACAAGTAGCTGTGGCTAACTTGCATCCAAGAGTTTTTGGAAAGCTCCTGAGAAACTGTCTGGAGCATCAGCAACACTTTTCCCAGGTCTTGGAAAGCAATGAAATGTCAGACTGGGCAAACACGCCAGCATTCAAAATGAGCAAATGGATTGACTGGAATAATTATGAGAACTATCAATGCTACAGTGATGCCAGGGCAAGCCAAGGGGCCACAACAATGCCAGGGAAGGCAACTGGGCTATCAATTAACGCTTTCCTATTCTTTGCTTATAATAACCATCAATCAGGAGAGGTTAGAAAATGACATAATATTGAACTAAAAATATTTCTGCGAAAATTACTTATTTGTTTGACATAGATGATAGTACTCATCAAGGAGACAGATATTTACAAGATACGTTCACTTTACTTACAAGACTTTCAGAACAAAACACAACAAAACAAAAATATCACACAACTTGATTAACTGACTAGCTAATTTGAAACAGTTCTCTGGGTAGCCATAAATAGACACCTTCTTTAATTGCATAGGTTTCTACAGAAATCTTGATGGGATTTTTGAACCTATACATTCTTTCCTCCTGTAAGTATTAACTTCATTACAGGTCTGGCTGAGAGAAAATAGACGGATTCACAAGAACAATAGCTCAGTTTGCCCTACATAAGCAACAAAGAGTTTAGTCACCATGTAGTATTCGCCACACTATGTAGTAAAAAGTGATGGCCACAGAAACAGTCCCATGAGACTGAATGCTCTTTTTAGGAGACCCACGGTCCTGAAGGAACAAATCCAGCATGTTTTTGTGAAAGGATGGTCTACTGCAGGGAACAATATTTCAATGCTTATGTGACTTCATTGATAGACAAAAAAGACTAATCTTTCTTTTCAATCTTTATCTCTGAAATATGTTCAGCTGCTGAGAAGGCTGCCCACCCTATGTGCTTTACCATGCTAACCATTTGCTGGATATTTTTGACAGCCGTTAAGTCACATATTCATTATTTGCCAAGATACAGTGAAATAGCTACTTTTGTACCTTTAAAAGCAAAAGCTAAATTCTTTGGCCTCCAAGCAGACAACAAAGCATTCTTGTTGCAGAAACTCAGTATCCGCTCCAGTAACACAAACGCCTCAGCTGCTGTGCAAGCAATGATGTTATCACAGCAAAGCTGGCAATCTTCCAGAATGCACTGAAGCCCTCAGAGATGATCAACATTTGAGCAGCATCTACAGAAACAAGATGTCCCAAACTTGCTCTCCTCTTAGTGCAAGCTGCAAGCACACAGAACCATCCTGGTGCAAGAAGCCAACGCTGGGGCCTGGCCACCCCAGGGTGGGGTCTGCCAGCACACAAACGTGTGAGCACAGGACCACGGCAAAGCGCATCCGAGGGGAACAGGAACCTAGATGTCCTCATCCTCCCTCCAAGGACGAAGAATATGGCAGGCAAACTTCGTTAAGGATGCATGAATGAAAATCTATGTAGGTGGGAAAGCAAGGGCAAAAATCCCATGTAAAATCACCTGTCCTGGGCAGCTAAGAAATTAAATAAAAAGCCAAGAAACAATCAGACCAGAACACATCATCATGAATCTATGGCTAAATTTTTATCAGAAATACGCAATGAACATCTGCACTCAGAACCCTTATTTTTGGTACCACATTTAGGGTTTAATGCAGCTAAGGGCCAAGATATAAACTTAGCAGGGGAAATAAGCCTGAACGTATGTTTTGCCAGAACATGTGACCACTTTGTACTGAAATGCTTCCACACAACTGAACTGACTTTGCTGGTGTTTATTTTCCTGAAAATGTATTTCTTATTTTTCTTTTCATTAATTTAGTAGGACATGGATATTTTCAGACTGAAACCACTAGTTGTGAAAGAGCTTTAACATTAAAAATTCAGGTTAAAAAAAATATCTAAACATTGTTTTGAGAGACCAAAACAATTCTTTCCCTTTTCTTCTCTAAATTATCCTTTCAAAGCCTTTAAAATGCAATTATTTTGCTTTAACATGCAAGTAAAGCTGTATCTGTTTTTTTTTAAAAAAACAGCATCACAGGAAAAAAGAAATAATATGGATCAAGCTACAGAAGCACAATATGGAGTGTAATTTTTCTGCATTTCTATCCCTGTCACCGGGCTCACATGTCTTGATTGATGAATACCCAGTCTTTTGCCTTGATATGCAATGTTGCCCTTGCAAAATCTCTTTTACATTTTACTATCCAACATTTTTCTGCAAATAACCATCTACTTCTTTCCTGTTCCTCCACTGCCTCTTGTTTCTTTCCCCAGAGATACAAGTACTGTATACTTAGGAACTTACAGCAAAAAACAACCAAAAGGAAAAAAACTCCTCTCACTGACAAATGAGAGATTCCTTCCATGTAAGAGCAGCATGAGTATTTGAACTCTACACTGGTAAAGGAGACACATGGCTCCTTGCCAAGATTACAGCTCTAAATAGGACTGCACTACAATTTGAAATTTGACATTCTTTACCGAAACACAATTTTTTTTTAAAAATCTGATTAAAATTAATCAAGATCTGCTTTCTCTCTCTAAAAAAAATTAAAAAAAATAAAAGAGAAGGTGAGGTCCCAAAAATATCAAATGTCATGCAAAGTATTTGCTTACAGTCCGGCTTCAGGAGCTGGGAGTGTTCCATGACCCGGCCAAAAGCAAAGGAATCAGTAAGTGCACAGCACTTTCAAAACACAGCTCATCATTGAGAAGCTGAGACTGGTTAGTCTGAATAAGTATTTTCAAGGTGCTCTCTATTAAAACTGTGCTGAATTAGCTTCAGGGATCTTTCAACTCTTAACAGCCCTGAACATAACTATTAAATTAGAAAGCAGATAAACAAAGCCTACTTTCAGATGGTCCATTTCCCATTCAAAGACATCAAATGCTCTAAACTAAGACAGTGATTATCCTTCCACTTCAAACTAACAGCTACTCTTTGTGCCATTTCTTCCCACACTGAGCTTTCAGGACGCTGAAATGGAAAAGAAATTTGGCAATACTGAAAAGCATGCTGTTGAAGGCTCCTTGAATCACTTCTCTGTTGGATAAAGAGTATTTTTTGTTAGGGATACAAGCTGCATTAAAACCACACTACTGATGGAAAAGAACTTTATGAAATTTGGATATGAGCACATAATTGTCTCCCACACACTTAAGTTCCTTGGGTTATTCACTTTAGTGCCAAGCTAAGCATCTAGTAAGTCAAAGCAATTCCTGGGAAGCAATTTCAGCACACACGTGTTGAACAGTTTTTAAGTCACAGCTTACAGGCAAGCATCACGTCTGTACTGGGTGTTCCTCCAGGGTGGTCATCAACTTGTGGTGGCCTGGGGTAAAATGTGGCACTAGGATAACTCATGCAAAGTCCATTAAATGAAAGAAAATTAGGATAGAACATACAAAGAAGGTCTAATCGGAAGAAAGAAAGGTCACAGGCAGCAGAGCACAGAAGCCCCCAAATTAGCCTGCTTTAAACCCACTGGCTCGTCTGTGTTGCAGGAAGGGGGTGCTGCTAGCAGCTCCTTCATCTGGGATGCTCTGGAGGGAAGTTTTTCAGAGACAACCAAAAGTCAAGTGCAGAATGTAACCAGGGCATCGGCTTGTTCAGCAACTGGTTCAATGAGGAAAGAGGCCTTGCTGTGCAACCTCACTCTCTTGGAAGAGGAGCACAAAACAACAAGATGCTCACACTGATGGAAGCCTTCTGAGCCTCCAGGACAAGCACATACACAACCCCCAAAGCAGGCCCAATGATGCATTTGATGCATCTTCACTTTAAAGAATTAAGCAATGCAGCCCTTGTTCCCTCTAGTTAAAAGCAGAGTTTTATTACTGTAGTTTGTAGTGGGTGAGAGAGAGGATTTGTGCTACTTGGGAGGCTTATGAAGCCAAATCAAATATGTGGTACAACAGGACCAGTGTGTGAGCACAAGCAGGCTGGTGAGCATTTAGCTTAGGAAAGCTACATTAAGACTCAGAAAGAAACTTGAGTTTAAAGTCTAGCTTCAGCCACAGCTCCTTTCATGCTTTTGAAGCTCTCTAATTAAAAAGACAATTAGAGATGAACAATGTTTGCTGTGGTTACAGGCCATGTGAACACAATGACTCAACACACACTGAAGAAAACCCTTTGAAGAGGCTTTGCAGCATTGTGCTTTGCAGTAGTCTTTCACACCAGGAAGGCAGAATTAAAATTGCAACACTTAAAGAGTTATTTTCTATTTTTTTTTTGCTTCTGCTGCTAAACAAGCTGCCAGAGACAAAAATCAAGGTTAGACAGAACTGATTTGTTCTACTAAAACAAGTTCCTCAATACTTCTCTCTCTTGTGACACTGCCTGCACAGCAAACCTGGGGTGGGTTCACTGCAGCAGATTTCTGCACCAGAGAGGAAGGATGCTAGGCCTTGGCTCTTCCTGTTGTGAAACATGCTCACTGGGTGACAGGAAGATGCTGAGCATGGAAAAATCAAGAGACTGAGCATGGAAAATCATCCCATTTGGGTTTAGAAGTGGATGGCTGGAGGAAACTGACCGCCTCTTCTGAAGGAGCACCCCTGTACACAAAGAGCTATGGAAGGAGCCCCATTTTCTTCCAGGGGCAGCAGTGACCCCATCCCTGCTACTTACGTGAGTTTTCATTTCGTTAGCTACTGTTGTGGACATCATGACACAGCAGATGATGGTCACCAGGATGAAGTAAAGTGCGTACATGAAGCGGGTGCTGGTTGACTGTTTTATCTTGGGGCAGCATTTGCAGCACAAGGAACAAGCAGCAGCGCCGCAGCAGCAGGCCAACTGAAAAGTAAGGCAAAATAACATAAGTCAAAAGCCCACCAAAACCCTCCATCTTAAGGTTTCTATTGCAAAAGTTAGACAGGGAAGCTGGGAGATTTCCTGCAAAACTCCAGAATTTCTCAAGTCCTGTCCTTCCAGCTGAGCAGCATTTAAGTGGAAGCAGACTGTCTTGTTTATCAAAACTCACTAGTTTTAAGCACATCAGTGTCTAGCTTTCCCAGATTTGCTAAGGAGAGACAGATTTCCCTGTGTATTTTAGTTTTCTACCAGCAACTGAGCATCCACCAAGATAAAATCCACAAAATATACCAAAACCCATGTAATTATTTCATTCAACAAGGATAAAGGTACTGAATAAATCCTAAAAGGGATCTAGATTGAGGTTCATTATTTTCTTGCTGTCAACAGTATCACTGACTTTCAAAGAACCTGGACTCACTTTCCCTGCCTTCTACTTTTAGAAAAGTCATATATAAGACACAAAGGTAAGCCTTACTTATATACATAAGGCAGCACTGTCCATGGCTAGGCCCTTACTTGCAATAGGCAGCAGCTCCATATGGCTCCTGTCTGTGCTTAACCCACCAACCATGACCACAGGAGGGATTTTTGGACATCAGCAGGCAGCCAGGAGCAGGGAGCCGCCCTCCCAGGTCTCATTGCTGCCAACCCAGAGTAACCTCACACCGCTAGACTCCCATTTTCCAGGCACTCCCTGAGGCTAGGTATGGTGCGCTGCCAGAGCATGGCACACCAAGGCTGCTTCTTACTGGTGTTCCTTCAGCTTTTGGAGGGGCCACAGAAACATTCAGAGGACCTTTTGCTTTCTGCAAGCAAGTTGTACAAGGTGGATGCTTGCCAAAATACTGAAAATCCACAAGTGCCACATTTGAGTAGTCCAGGCAAGCTTCACTGGTTGTATGCGTCTTCAGGCACCCAAGCATCATGCACTGTTTTCCTCCCAGGACACTTTCTCTTCCAGCATCAAGGACTTGTCTGATTAAGGGGAGAGGGTTGCATGTGTGTTTGCAGACACAAGTCAAAAGCCCACCAAAACCCTCCATCTTAAGGTTTCTATTGCAAAAGTTAGACAGGGAAGCTGGGAGATTTCCTGCAAAACTCCAGAATTCCACAGAATATCACAACCAGACTGGTTGTTCAAAGAGCCTCAAATCATTCTGAAGAAGTCTCTTGAAAAGACTCCAAATTTATCACTTCCTTGCTATGACTATCTCTGCAATATTCAAGGGCATACTTCCTGCCTTCAGCTCCCAGGAAGGCAGTGGCAGACATGCCCTTCCCTTTCTCAACAGCAGCTCTTCAGCTGCAGAAGACATAAAATGGGGACAGTCCAACCCAGCCCACATGCTGCTCTTCTCTCACTTCACCACTGGATCTCATGCCAGAGGAGACAGGGCCTCAAAGCATGCAGCTGCTAAAACTGCTGCTGCTGCTGAAGAACAGAAATCATGCCCAAAACACAGAGCTCCAGATATGGGGAATAAACAGAATGGGCTCATGCTGGCACCTAAGCTGGAAATTAAAAATACTATGTGCAAAAGAACATCATGCAAGTGAACTTTCAAAATATAAGGCCCTAGTGGCTGAATAGCAACTCTGGTTTTTACAGGTAGTGATATTACACTACCTTTTTGAGCATCAACACAGGTCCAGGATATAGGGAAGCTACAGCAAGTTACTGACTCAGCAAACAAATGCGGTAACATTTCAAAACAAATGCATACCAGAAATGTGTAATTTATCCACTTCAGAATTTTAACAGCAACAACAAAAAAGTAAGACTGAAGGTCCTTTTAACATGAAAGGATTTGGTATCAGCCCAATCCAAAGTATCCACAATGAACCTGAACTGCTTGCCTTAGCATAACAACTACAGTATGGAAGTAAAAAGGTATGCAGCTTTGGCATTTGTAAGGAGAAAAACATTTTCTTACACCTGGTGCTAGAGAGCTCTGCCAGTAAAACCTCATCTACATCCAGCAACATCTGCTATTCTATTCCTGGGTCATTGGAGCTGCTACTTAAAGCAACAAATGCTTAAACAGAATATATTAAATCATTTATGTACTTTTCCACATAACTTAGACCTTAATGATAGTTTCTAATACTGAGCACGTACCCTAAAAATAGGAAATATTTGTGAAAAATACCACTATTTCCATCTTGTTCCAGACGCACCTCTTCAAGCATTCTGAAAAGCCATGGAAACCATAGAAAGTTGGTTAGACTATTCAGCCCCAGCCTCAAATTTGATGGTTTGAGGTTTTTTTGTAAGAGTTTTTATTTTTTTTTCTTTTTTAAACTGTACCTCTAACATTCCAGAGTAGGCCACAATGAAATAGGTGTTATCCAAAAATAAATTAGAACAGTCTCTGTCCCAAAGACTAAGATGCTGACCACAACCTACTGACCCGAGAGGTTTCAAAGATATTATCTTTGGGTGACAAAACTTCAAAGCCCACATATACAAAGAGTTCTCTGTTAAGTTTTGGTCAACGTGGAGCTAAGCTGCACGGACACTCTGATGCCATATCCTTTACTGCAGGCATGGCCCATCTAACTTCTCCTTTTCCTTTTGACTGCAAGCTCACTGCAAGCAAGCCAGCAACAAATTTTTGTCATGTTATGAAAAACAGACTGAGAAAAAAAGGAAGTAATGTCAAAAACCTTTTACAGATTAAGTTTATCATTAAAAGCTCCTCCAAAGAATGGGGTTCTGCAGGAGGAAGATGCTATGCAGTTTTTAGGACAGAAACAACCCAACACGGAAGGTCTGTGAACACTACCAGCAGGCAGGCCTTGTATGCACAGGTCTGCATAAAAGGTCCAGGAGCCCAGCACAGTGGCACCTGAAAGCCAGGCTGCTCTACTAGGAGTTTGTCATCCTGCAGCAGTTTCTGGTTTCAAGTCCCTCTCAAAGGCTCCCACAAGTTAGGCAGTAAGCACAGCCAGCCCGGCTCTCTCTCTAGCTTTACATCTCCTCACCACGGTGAACACTACAGTCTGATAATAATTACAAACAGTGGGCAAATATTTATGCTTTCCACAAACACCATCAGCCAGCTCCCTCACACTAACCCACCAGGATGCCACAGTGTAGACTAGCTGCCTGCTTTGCCCAGTGCTACTCTTTCAGAGCTCATAGAGTACAGTGCCAACTTGCCTGAGACGCCAGAATCTGAAAGCCTAACATACTTAAAAACAGATTTGAGCTGCCTGGATGATGGCTGACTTGATTGGTTTCACAACAGCAGCTGTGGAAAGCTGTGTGGGAAATATTTCTGTTAAAATATACTCAAAGTGCAGTTTCACAGATATTTCTTCTGGTAGCCAGGCTGGCTTAACAACCCCAGGCTTGACCCAGCCTTTACCCCAATGACACCAGAGTTGTGGGTATGATCCCCATACAGGCCATTCACATAAGAGCTAGACTCAATGATCCTTGTGGGTCCCTTCTAACTGAGACTAATCTGTGACTCCTCTGCCAGCCACTCACCCACTCTTACCTGTGCTCCAGTACTCAAGAGCCCTGACAGTTCTTTCTTTGCTGTGGGTGACCAAATCAAGCAACCTAGTGGCAAGTTGTGAAAATCACACATCAACCCTTCTCAGCTGCTGATTTATTACACAACAGCAGCAACAGTTCTACCACTTCACATGAGGGCACGGTGCATGGGCAGGAGGGGAAAGCAGAGCTGAATGTTTTGCAGCTGTCCTACACACCTTCTCCCCTCTCCGAGCAGATGTTTCCACTGGTGCTTTCCTACCATCTCATTCAATTTGAGCGCTGTAGGTGCCTGCCAATGCAAGGAACAGTAATTTTGACATTCACCCAGTAAACAGCAGAAGTAAGCAGACACATAACAGCCCTCGTTCATGCAAACCACTTTTCCAAGTACCGGCACGCACGGACATATTGAACAGCTCCATCCCTACAACAGCCTGGGGAAGCACCTATGGTTAAAAAGAACTAGACAGCTTAACAAAACAGGGTAAAAGCAGGCTTACCAACTTGTGACCTAACTATCGGCTTCCTACAATAAGTACTCCGCCAACACACACTTAACATCTCCCACACACTCAAGTCTTGATTTTTGGAAGCTGTGACGTGATCTGATAAATCAGTGGAATGGGGTATGAGAGTAATGTTAAGCACATGTAACTGTTTACATACAACACTGAAAGTAAGAGAACCTATCTTGACTGCTGCTTTTATAGAGACATTGAGATTTTAAGAACGTATTTTCCACATATGTTTCCAAAAATATTTCGAAGGCTTTAGAAAATACTATGTGGTCATTAAAGTGAAGAGTTTCATGATCACTGCCCAAAATAGCCTCTGGTATTTAAAATTATACAAACCATAGGCAAGTATTAACCTTATCTCAACAAAGAATTTCCTTTCAGGAGACTTCAGCAGAAATGGTAAAAATCAAAGGGGATAAGAGCACAATGGGGGAAAAAAATCTGCATTCTTTAATGAAATGAAGACTTAGCAGCTTTTCATTTCTTCCTTCCTAACTGACAGCCTGGTGGGGGGGGGAGGGGGGGGAAGAATTCGGGAGAATGCGTGCTTTCCAGCCTGTCCACGGAGCACAGGAATGTGCCTTGCTGAAGCTTCTTTTCATGGGGGCCTAGAGCAGCTTAGCTTTTCATGCACTGCTTGATTACTTGACTACCAGCATTATCTGCGCCGTAAGATTTGCAGATAATGCAGTCACCGAGCTGTTAACAGCAGTGTCTACCCAAAACATCTACTCTCACAGCTACAGGCAGCATCCAAGCAGGCTAGACAGGCAAAGCAGCCAGCCCTGCATGAAAAAGATCCTGAAGTGGCCACACACTCGCCCTTGCTTGGACTTGGCGGTTTCAGGAAAGAGCATCTAGACGCAAATATTTCATTAGCGCACTGGTTCATGAAAACAAGAGGTCTGATGCCAGGTGTGTTAGGAGCTGGTCTCAGGCTATTATTGAAAACAGACTGCTGTTTTGTATATGCATTTTCCAAAAGCTTCTTCAACGGATCACAGGATCACACAGCTGTTTGTCCCTCTGAAGTAACTAAACTCACCAAAAAGGAGGCTTTATTTTGTCCTTTGTCTGACTTAACTGGCTTTCCACTGCTTGTTATTTAATATTCAGACTCACCATGTGACTTAAGCCAAGAGGCTTTGTGAACCAACACACCAGTTAATCAACTGATGACCTATTTTGAGGAGCGCATCTCACACCGCAAAATGTGCAAAATTGAAACAGATTTCAGAGAAAAGCCACGCCAGCCCAGACGCTGCCTGAGACATGCTTTCTGGTGAGGCTTTCCTGCCCTTAGCCACCACGGGGCAGAATCGCCATGCAGCACCAAGCAGCTCGAAACCTAGGCAAGAAAGCTAGGCTGAGAGTTAAACTGTGCCACTGCTGGGCACAGGCAGGGCTGAAGCTAAGCTGGACTGAGGGAGATTCGTTTCTGTCCTTCTGCACAAACATTACTAAACGGTGACTCAGCTCAGCATTAGAAAATAACATCACTGCAAAACTTCTAAATTCAACTCTGCTCAACTGCTCCTCTCCTGATGATCTTGGAAAATCAAGTCAATTGTTTAGTCTGATCTGAGCCTCACAGTGTATCATATCACCCATCTCCTCTACTGAGCTATCTTCCATTAGCACAGACCATCTGGATTTCACAACAGTATGAGGAAAACTGTCCATCCCTGTGGTTACTTAAATCTGACACTGAAAAGTGAAAAAAACCTCCACCTTATAATTTGTCTGCTCCAGTTTCCCAGGCAGTGGTTCCTGGTAAGGCTTTCTTTACTAGCTAAGACAACTTTTTAATTTCCTGGTGTTTTCTCCCTGCTCATCAGAGAAGGAAACTAAAACATTTATCCTCAGTCTCATTTGAAGGCTTTAAGACTTCTCCTCCCAGCACCTAAGTTGTTCAGGGTCTTCTTTCCTGAAAAAAATTCAAATTTACCGAGTCCCTCCCAGAAAACCATGGTAGTCCAACTGCAAAGAGTCCAGCAAGTCACTTGACTCCTCTCTCCAGCATACAGCCACAGAGTGGGGGAGGACTCAGCCTTGCAGCACTCCATACACAAGTGGGCAATTAGCTATATGGCTGCACTTAAAAAGTTGTATTTTTGCCATGTGGGTTACATCTGCTTCAATAGCAGTCTCTGCTTCACCAGTCCCTTCATCTGCCTCTGTGTTTCTGGGAGTAATTTTAAATATCTTCTCAAGTCAGACCTGATCCTGAATCTCCTTTGCACTGATCCCTGGTCATTCTTCACTGAGAGCAACCTCTGTTGGGCTACAGGTTCAGCTGTCCTTTCCTATAATTTCACATTTTTCTCAACTGCTGCTAGTTTAAGCTCATGCTGCAGCCACTTCTCAGACTTTCACAGCAGAGGAGACAGTAACCAAGCAATTGAAAGGTGAAAGAGAAGGGAGCAGTGGCAGTCTCACAACTGGGGCTATCACTTCATACACAGAGCAGATTTTCTCCAGGTTAGCTCTAATGTTCAAGACCTGGACTCTGGAGGTAGGATGGCACACGGTATAACATGGTACATCACCAGGTACAGAGAACAAAATGCAGGGCAGTAACTGCCTAAGTCCATGTACCACTGGAGTGAAGAAGCAGTTAAAATGAAATTTTCATATGCATTGATTTAAAAGCACATAGCCTGAACAGCTGCTTTGCTTTTGAATGAACAGACAGCTTTGAGCTGTTTCATAAACATGGTGTGTCTTTAAAAGATGGTTTCAGTACTGAGTCCAATAGGGTGGGGAGCAAAAAAAGGGAAAAAAAAAAGACATTAACACTTTTTACAAAGAGACAAAAGCCAATAAACTGGTACAAAGCCTTAACTCTTGCTCATCCCTTCATATTTAAAAAAACCTACTTGTTCAAAGCATTGCTAAAGATGCTTCAGTTTACATCAATGTCACAACATTCACACACTTCTCCTGACCAGCAGGTTCAAAGTGGAGCCTGCTCACATCCTGACATTGCTTCTTGAGGAGCATTTTTAAATACCATGCCTACATCTTCCTGATATAGGAAGTATTCCTAAACCACTGTTTCACCAGTGATGGTAATAAGCCAAGAGAAAAACGCTTGAGACAGGTCTTTTCAGAAAACATGAAGAACAGTTCCTGTTAAAACTCAGTACCAGAGATTTCAGGTTGATGTATTTTGGATCAGGACTAATGGGCAGAAAGAAGAGCAAAATTTTATGCGCTCAGACTGTTAACATTTATGTGCTTAAGTACTTGAGCACACACCATCTTTAAATGCTGGAATATCCAATTACTAAACTGCAAACACTAGTTCCTGCATAGCTACCACTAATTAAAATGATGATGAGATCGCTGGTGTTTACGTTTCCCTTCAAAATGGGCACCTCCCCTCACATGCCATCACAGGCATACCCGACAGTCCTCCCCCTGCTGTGCTCTGGGCGCCTCGCCTCTCAGTGCCTCACTCCCTCACGCTGTAACATGCTGATGCTGAAGCTTATTTCCTGGAAAACGTGAACAAGGCAACAGGTCAAATCCCATCGACAGAATGGTCAGCTGCAGACTAAATATCTTGGAGGGCAGGCATTCAAAATGCTAAGATCTATTAGGGCCTGCACCCTAACGGTGGAGAAAGAAATGGAAGCACCACTGACTGGGGTCCTTGAGAAGGACACAGGAAGCAACCTAAGGTCCAAGCATCTTCAGACGGCTAACTTGAGAACACCATGCAACCTCAGCATGTGTTTGGGATGAGAGCAGTCACTAGCTCCAACGAGACCTACAGCTTCCACTGTAGTCACAGCTCAGGCTTACACCCCTGAATTAATTAGGTCTTGTATTGACAAGTGCAAGTGCTTCCACTGCACTGGAAGTTCAGTAACAGGAAAAACATATCCCAGCACAACCACACTTGCGAAAACTAAAACAAAACCAGCAGTAGTGTTTACCTCCTTCATCAGAAAAATACTCACTTGCCCTTGACAGTGAAGTCCCTGCTCTTATATACTGCCTTCACTCCACAGCTCTAGAGCTATGGGTATTTAAGGCTTTTCTTTAAGCCCACAATACAACCAACTCATGGGATGCAAGAGAAAAAGTCTAAGAAAATAGGAAGCAATTGGAAATCAGGCAGAAATGAGAAAGACCATCTTCTCCCTCTTATGCAGTGACAGGGAAAAGATTCCAACCTAGGAATGCAATGTCAAATGATAGAACACCTACAGGATCTCCATCTTTTGGTCACTTTTCCTTCCCATTTTGATCACTTTTGAATTCAGCAGTAAATTTTATCCTGCCATGGCAGGCAGATGAAACCTCCAAGACAAATTTTTAAAGTTTCCTTGAAAATAGGCAAAAGCATTAATGGATGAGAGAATGATCTCCCAACCCTAAGCCAGGAAAAGGTTGCAATGCAACTTCATATTTATTAGAAAGGGAATCAGCATGAGATACCAACGCCAATCCAACGCCAATGGACAAAGCTGCAGGAAACCAGGCTTTGCTAATTCAATTATTCAGGAAACCATTTATTTAAAGCAACAACTCCATGTTTCCGCAAACAGGGAAAATAGTCCTTCACCAGGCTTTTTTTCCTAACATACTGGAGTACACTGAAATACCCTACATCAGACCTCACACAGCTGGTTTCACCTTCCATCACAATTAATAACAGCAGTGGCAGAGGTGTGGAAATACCTGCAGCTAAATGTTCAGGTTAAACACACTAAACAAACCCCTGTCACCTAGGAAGACCATCTGCAGAACAAGAGATGGTATTTTTGGGTGCAGTATGTGGAGTGAAGCCAGGAACACCACCGCACCATCCCTCAGCACGGTGGTACATCACACTACACATATGTCCTGCAATGCTCCTGGAACCTCAGAGGACACAAATCTGGATGAGAGTGACAGAACCACCCTTTTCACCACGTAATGAAAAGAGGAGACCAAGGGGAACAGGACTGCAAGCCCCCTTCTCAACCTGTAGGTGCAAACAGGCAGCACCAGAATACACAAGCGTCTCCCTCCTTTCCCCAGAAGCTATGAGTCACAGAAGTCAAAAGCCTTAAAAATACAGCAACACTGTTTTTACCCCCTTTAAGAAAAAAAAAAACAAACCAAACAAACATCAGAATTAGAATTCTGGGTAGAAAATGAAAACTTGATATTCTAACTTGTAGCACATCTTTTATTTACTACATGATATGATTTATAAGTGCAGAAGACTATTAAGGACATCTCCCAAGATTTAACAGACCTACAAAAAGAGCTTCATAAGCTTGAATAGCTATCAGTTCTAACTGGAAAATTCATCTACTTGAACAACCCAGCTACAAGATACCATCCACCCAAAATGAATGTTAACGATCTAAATTAGATTTACTTAACTCTGGAAAAAAACATATTCATTGTAATAAAGATTTTCCGCAACAGCTGCTTTCTTTAACCATGATCTCAACTTTATTCTTTTGAGAATCACTAGTGAAGAAAAGCCAAATATAAAATCCTGTTTCCTGTCAATTTAAGCAGAGTTTTTATATAATCAAAAGCATTGTGAAAGCCCAAGCCAAACTGTATTCTCACTGCATTCTAAAAGTAGGTCTACCAATGAGACAAAAGCAAAAGAAGAAACATTTAGCAAGCTTATTACAGCTCAGAAATCTAAATATCACAATTGTCTTCAAAGCACAGTTGTATACTGTCCAATAAAAAACAACTGCAGAAATGAAAGTTTATAAAATTCCTTCAAAGAAAGTTTTGAGGGTCAGCTTGGCAAGGATGCAAGTCACATAGTAATGTCCATTATGATAATTTTAAATAATTTTGCACATGCAAAATCAGCATAACAGAAGTACACTGCAGTCTGGCAGCTTGCCGCCATATCCTGTAACAACAGGAATCTGGGCTGCGAAATCTGAATGCATTCATTCTGACAGGCACCATCAACTAGACATTTAGCATGGTTTGACTCAAAAAAGTACCAATCACTCATCATCTACTTCACACTAGGGAAATTTTTTTGAGTGAAAATTAATTGTCATGTTAACTCACAATAAAATTTTCATATCAGCTACAGACAAATGGCAATTACACACAAACAACTGCACTTAAATAGCTCAGAAAGACAATACCAAAGTTCTCAGTTAGCTCTAGAAAAGTAGATCCCGAGACATGCATAAGATATCAACAAGGCAAAAATACTCGCCACAAAAAAATCCTCATGCTACAGAACATCAAGCACATTAAACTACTGTATTTTAGGAAAAAATCAGGGACCTAACATGAGAGTTGTTTTGTATAACTCTTGTAAAAGTTTCATCTTTCCTCAAGCACTTAATCTCTTTTTCTGGACATAGGGTTAACTTCCTCTTCAGGGAAACATTGAATGAGAGGCCAAATTCCTTCTTGATTTTCCAGCTTGATTAACAGTACCCACAAAATGCCTGAGGAAGCTTGGATGAGACAGAATGAAGAACTTCTATCCCATTTGTTTTTCTTGTGTATTAATCATGTTATACAAACATGTCCTCATCAAGGTTGGAATAAATCAAGTAAAAAGGCACAGACCATTTTTCATTTGAAAAATATGACATAGCAAGCTAATAAAACATGATTTATGCTGTTTATTATCATAGCCTATAAAAAGGTTATGCACGCTATGTTTGCTGGTGTAACTCCAGCAATATGACCTATTTAGCACTGGTAAGTCTTACACTGAAAGTAGTGCTTGAGCCAGCAGAATAAATCCCCCCAGAGATTTCTGGCACTATGACTACATCCACCTTAGGGCTTTCGCTTCATCTTCAACAACACTAAGGAGTTCAGGTTATTTACAGACTCCAAAGTGATGTATCAGTGTCAATGAAACATTACTATCAGGGATTATCTGACAGTGAAACACATTACTATCAGGGATTACTGCACAGGGTAGGGAAGGAGACTTTAAGAATGTCTCAAAAGTTGGTCACGCTAAAGCCATGCCATTCACCACTGAGCATCACAACAGTTTCATCCTCTTGGTAATTTAAGTTACTTCTCCAGGAGCTACACCAAAAAAAAAAAAAAGCACAATGAAAATGCAAAAAGCCACGAGTCACTGTAGTAGCAGCCCCTACTAACTGCACTTTGTTGAGCTGCTCCACAACTTGTTTCACATGCTGCCAAAATGGTTATGAAGCAGCAGTCAGGGAGGCCCCTGCATTAAGAAGAGTATTAGCAAATGTGGTTACTGCTGTCCTCCAGGTCCACAGGACTGCGTGGAGAGGCTCAGAGCAGCTCCCAGAGGGTAAGCAAGCGGATGGCATGCCCAACAATCCTCCTGTCCCACTGAAGATTGAAAGAACCACAGACAAAAGATCAAATCTACCCCAAGATTTCAAACTACAGAAAAGACAAAACATTTTTCCCAGATGGTTCATAAAAGAGCAAGAGAATAATCAGAACCTAAGGGTGGGCAGAGTGAGCATAGGAAAAGAAATATCAATAGAATTAGGACCATAAGGTACTTAAATATGTTAAGCAAAAGGAATAAGCTCAGTGGCTAGTCTGCTGCAGACAGAAGTAGTAATGGGTCTCTATTGCAGAAACAGAGATTTATAAATTATTTATAAATAAACCACAAAATAAAGTGCCTGAGGAAGATATCTAGCATCATAAAAGAGAGACAACTATTAGGAACAGGAGTCCTTCCCTTCAGTGCAACCAAGGAGGAGACCTGGAAAAGGCCTCACTACTGCCTATCTCCTCCAAGTCATGATCCTTCATCCATGGAATTGATTTAAATAGGAAAACAGGTGCACCATGGTAAGATGAGGAGTTCTGAATCCCCACCCCACGGATACCGAACAGTGTAGGTCCTGCACCGCTCTCCATCACCACTTGCTCTCCTCTCTCACTTCCTCTGCCAGCACCTGAATATGCTGAAACCTTCCACAAGCCAACTTTAAAGGAGTTTGTGAAAGGTCTGAGGACTGATATGCAACTAGGGGCTATGAGATTAGTTAAGTGCATTCCAGTTCTGATACCGTGGTTTAAGAACTCCGCACCACCTGCAGCCAGTGGCTACTACCCAACGGCCTCCCGCAGCAGCTCAAAGGATCTGCTGCCCCTTTGGGAATTGCTCCTTGCCGCGCAGGGCTTTGGGAAGGCCTCTCTCCAAGTCAGCGCCTCCACCCGCACGCCGCTGCCCTGCTGCGGGCGCCGGTGCGCGGAGCGGCTCCCGCCTGCCCGCACGCACCTCGGGACAGCCTGCGCCCACTCTCCCTCCCGAAACATGAGGGGAATCCACCCAGGAAACTGGCAGAAACGCCACCGAGAGGAACTCGGAGAGCCTGGACAGGCACCCCGGCTCGCTGCGAGGGCTGCTCTTCCTCTACCGCGCCGACAGCCCGGGGAGCCCGGTGCGCAGCCCGACCCGGAGCCCGCCGAGCCGCGGCCGCAGGGCAGCGCAGGGAGGGAGCGCCGGCCCGTGCCCACCCCGGCCTCCGCTCCCGCGGAGAGCGCACACCGCCCCAGCCCCGCCGACCGCTCCCCGGGACCTGGCTTCCCGCCGCGGCCGCGGAGCCCCTGGGCGGGTCCCCCGCAGGAATGCCCGGGAATGCCCGCCCGCACACCTGCCGCGCTCCCCGCGCCCCCGACCCTACCTGGCCGGCGCAGCAGCGGGCGGACATGCTGGCGGAGCGGGCAAACGCGACTCCCGCACTGCTCCGCATGCAGGAGCGCGCAGGGCTGGGAGGTCCCGGGCTGGGCAGGGCTGAGATGTCCCGGGATGCGCAGGGCAGCCCGGGGCGCCGCGGGCGGAGCGGCACCGCCTCTGCCCCGCTGCCGGCCCGGCCCCGCCACCCGGCTTCCGCTGTCGTCAGCGCGCCTGTGAGCTTCGCTACCGCGCTCCCCGAGTCAGCAGGAGCCGCGGCTGCTGCGCTACGGAGGGTGGATCCGAGCGGGCCGTCCTCCGTAGGCTGTCGTGCTCGCAAGGACACTGCCGAGACCACTTGCCTGCTAATATACTTACTAAAACACCTGGTTTTGAGTAGCTGGGATCTAATAAATTCAGTGAATAGGGCATTTAAACATGAGGATCTTACGAGGCCGGGCATCAAACTGGAGGTGGTGCACTGTAGTGCACCAACCCCGGTGCAGACTGCTTTGGCGCATCGCACGGCCGGCACACGCGCCCGTTCCTGCTTGGAAAAGCCATGTTTGTTCCAAGATCAGCTGTAAGCTCCCAACAGGAGCTGAGACCTTTCCTCGATGTTTCCAAAATACTTTTTCCAGCCTCAGTCGCTAAGAATCATGGGGTCTACTAGGCAGTAGCCAAGGATTTCTCAGCTTCCCATGTGACGACAGGAACTTGAAAAGCCAAATTCAGATATGACAGGCGTCATCGTATCAGATTAATGTGTCTTTACAAACACACTGCTTGCAGATAAGGCCAGAGATCGGTAGATAGGAAATAACGAGAGAACCCATTAATTTTAGAAAGTTTTACTAACTGACGCAGACAGCTGCTCAGCCAAGGTCATGCTGAACTCCTGAACTTCGTGAAGAAGAACAAAGACTCGATAGAAGTATGAATACTACCTTCTCTGCCCAGGGTAGACTTAAAACTAATTTTAATGATCATGTAAGTTCTAAAGGAGGGCTACATATTAAGGAGGTATGTTGTAGATGGATGGAAAAGTCTGTACTTTCACAGGACTCCTCTGTCTCCTTTGTGGACACTTAACCAGTAGCGACAGGAATTTTCCGCACAGATAGGAATTACTACTGCAAAGCCATGAAAAGTAGAAATTAAGGTAAGACCCTGGTCTTGACTGTTTTGTGTCCTTTTGTGTGTGTGTGTGCATGCTGTAATATTTAATATAACTATTTTAAACTCTATTTCTAATCCTAACTGCTCTTACTTTAGGAATTCAGTGCAACTGAAAGCTATTATCCTGAATAGGGTACATACGTGTAGATAATGTAGCAACGCTTACCAAGGAAACTGGGATGGATTGCAGCATATAAAACCCCTTCTTCTTTCTTTATGTATGCAAACAAACGGAGTTGATGCTTCAGGAAGTGGATCATATGATGAATCAGCATTACATAATTTGGTGTTATACTAGGGACTGAAGAGACCAGTTACCATACGGTACAGTTAATAAAAAAACAGATATGTACTTTGTTTTTAATGGTGCTCCAAAAACTGCATATACTCAGCTAGAGACCAGGTATTTACCACTCTTACAAGATTAATTCTGTCAACGAGATGGTTATTAAACTGCAAAGGACACCAGTTTGTGGGCATCTGAGAGGACCTCAGCACAGTTCAGGCGCTGATGTGGCTGATGCTCATTCTTTGTAGCAGCAGCAAAAGTCCCAACCACAGGTGAGGACTCCTTGAGCCATGACTGGGGCTGGAGACTCAGTACACCTTCTTTGATTTGTAGTTCCTTTCCCCAGAAGCTGCAGAGAGAGACTCAAAAATTGAACAAGGATCAGGAAAGCAGCATAACCAGCCAACAGACGGTGGAAAACCACTGGTGTGTTTAACTTTGAAACACAGTCAGCTTCCCAAAGAATGTGGTTAAGACATGGGAACACAAGGATCACAGAATAGTGAAAACTCAGCAAAACTGCAATAATCTTCTATTTCTGTTCCAGACTTCTTATACAATTGCAAGAAGCTGTCTGGTCAGGCTTTGTTAAATTTCCACATCTGCAAAATCAGCTCAAAACATGAAGGAGAATCTGAGGTTTAATTTAAAAATGAAGCTGTAAAAAGAGAGACTGGTAAAGGTGATGTATGCGCATGGTGGAAGACTTTGAGGGGCTGTACCACACATCAGCCTGTCTGCAATAGCAACAAGCATTCACTGCATGGGGAGCACCATTAATTCACTGCTCTGTGCAGATCTGTTAATGTCAGCCAGTGCTGACATTAACAAACCCAGCCTCTGCACTGGAGAAAATAGCAGAGCTCTGTAATGGCTTTCCAATCAGTAGGAGCACCCTAGAGCTCTGAGATGTGTGCCTTGGCTTTTTCAGTAAAAATTCATCACCAGAAAGGCTTGAACTTCCCTGCTGTGTTGCTGGCAAACATTACGCAGACTAATAGCAAAGCAGTGTGCAGATGTTACTACATGGAAAGAACTTTCATTCTCAGACTATCAGTGCATTTAGAATAAGGTTTATCCATCAAATACGCATTCTAAAATCAAAGAAGGCTGATCTGATTTACTGGGTAGAAATCTTCAACCAGAAGTAATTTCTGCCTCAAAATCTTCCTTTTGGCAGGGGCCTCTTTGACGAGATGCTAATTCTGATTTAGGGCTTTCAAGTGACAGGGAATTCACTGCATCACTAGGGAAAGGCAAGATGCCTTGGTCTAGCTTTGTATGGGGAACTTTATGCACACAGACTTACAGAGTTCTAGTAAGTCAGGAAAAAGAGAGGCATGGACAAAAGACAGGACAAAAGACAGCCAAAGAGTACCCAAGAACTGACTTGAAACTCTGATCTCCATTCAGGTGCCAGGGAGCAAAGAAGGAAGGAAAGCACTGGGTTAGAAGCTGTAACCACATAACTTACTAGGAATGCTCAAAGACTCTCTGCTTCCTCAGTATGAACCAGCTCAGTGTATTTTAGGATAAGAATATTAGGAATTGCTTTGTTCTCATCTTCTGAAATAAAGCTACAACTCAGAATGATGTTTTCTGTGTTATGTAATTTCAATTTTGCTCAGTAATTAAACAGTTTTGGTTTGTGTCAATTGGCAAAATTAGGAGCACGAAATGTCTGCATCCAGTGAGAAGGAGAAGTATACCACTTGGCTGTTTTTCAGGTGAAATTAAATATGGCAATTTTCTTCCAAATGTGTATGCAAGCAGAAAGAAAACAAAACCACATTGTTACATGTTGTGGTGGTCACTTCTGTGAATTTAGAATTTGTATGCCTGTTACAAGAAAAAAAGGCTTGAAATTGCTTTTTAAGAAAATGTGTATTTTGCTTGAGCCTAGTAGTTAAGAAACCAAAACATGGTTATGGGAGGGAAAAGAAATGTCTACGCATGTGCACACACATGTTCTGGGAACCACAACAGATTCCCAGGGGGAGTTCTGACACATCCAAGGACCTTACTGTTTGCTACAGTTGTTTCCTACAGTTGTTTCTGTGGAAAAGATCTTCCCGTATGAGGAAGCACTCTGCACAGGTGTTATCAGACAGCAGAAGTAACTTACTTATCACCTGTAGTTTTACTTGTGCATCATTGCAAGACCATCTGCATGTCATGCAGTCTAGGTGGCTAAATACCATAATAAAGTTGCAACTTTCTCCATTTGTTCCTAAGTGTACACCAGCATCTGGATTATGGACCGCATCTCCTCACATTCTTGTAGGTAGCCAAGGGTTTCCAGAAGCCCAGTCCTTTGGGCATCTTCCAAAAGCCAGCATACCCTAGTGTGAAAAGTGTGTATTATATGATTGGCTCTTCCCAAATATTAAAATGAATACTATATGTGTTATGTTGGAAAGTTACGCTGTATTAATCCCTTTTAAGTAGTGTGGTAAATATAGTTTTTAGGCTATAGCATAATATTAAAATAGAAACTATGTGATGTAAGATACTTTTTGTACCTAGCTTAAGGAATGGGAAAGATAATCAAGAAATTCTTTGGCTTATCCTATCTGGATAGAGATAACAGCAACAGACACCGAGATTCCAAGAGAAGAATTATTGCCTCTTTACGGGGAAAGCTCAGACTTTGAGGAACCAAGAAGGTTGATTTACAAGATGGAAGGGGGAAGCTAAAATTAAGCAGAAGCACCCTAGTTTGAAAGGAATGTTTGACTCATGTATAAGACATATGAATATGCAATAGGCTACTGCTTTTATGGAGTAATCCTTTGTTAGCAAGGGGTGCTTTTTGCGGAGTGCCAGGCACCCAGACATCCATAATTCTTTGCTTTTTATTGTCTCTTATTGTCCTAATTTTTATTACTATTTTCATTACTAAATTCATTACTGTTAAACTTCTAAAATTTAAACAAAAGTGAATGGTGTTTTTCATACCAGGAATCATGCCAGGAGCAGCTGGAACAGCACAGTATGTCCAAGCTGTGCTGTGGGCCTGAGAAAAAGAAAGTTGGATTATCCCAGTACTTGTTACTGCTGTGGCTGGATGATCACCCTTATGACTGTGTGTGGAGGCTGGGGAGGCAGAGTGGGCAACCACCACAGCAACCCAAGGATCTGCCAGCACAAGGCAAGAGCAGCCTGCAACTTTAAATCCCTGAGGGGGAGTGATCACAGAGACTATCAGTGCATGTGGGGCCTGATACACAAATGTAACTGCCCCTTTCAGAACAATGGGTTGGTCATAATGCGAAATGGTGGTATGTTCCTCTGGGTCTTTTATTAGTGTTTTGTAATTCACACAAAAAATATTTTCTGCCTGGCAGCCATTATTGATTTCTAAAAATTTATCCACACACACAAGTATTCAAATTTGGTTAGATTCTGGTCAAATGAAACTTGCTGGACTTGAAAGTATTGCATAGCATTTGAAGAGTTTAGTTTTAAAAAAACCAACAAGGCTGGCATTTCCGGGCAAAATTGCTTAAAGAACCTTGGTTTTTTTGAGAATGATAATTTAATAAACTGGTTGGTTAGTTGTTTTTCCTCTCCGGTGTTAATTTAAAATGGATTAAGATCTGCATTGTCTATTAGGAAAATGCATCAATTACACCTTTCTGAGGAAGTTAATTTTTGTAAGGGAAGCACAGAAGTGTGGCATTACACAGGTTTGCACTGAACTCCCCAGTGTTGCATTTGCACGCTCTTCATTGCCCCTTTTTATCACAATGCCATGAAATACCATTTACAAATGTTATTCTTTCTAAGCCCCCTGCCACCAGATGCAGTACAATATTTCCTTCCTACTCAGAATTTCATTACATGACATCTCAGATTTTCAATCACAACTAATACCTTTAACCTTATAGTGACATGGACATTTAACTTAGGTGATGATGGGGAAACACTGTGCTGGGAGAAAAGGAGACTGCAGTGTACCCCAGCATATTTCATATTTCAGATGCTTAGGTAACCAGCAGGGAGTCTGGCACTGGCTGGGAGGCACTGGACTTCATGACTAATAGATGGAAGAAGGGAAGACTGATATCCCCAACTTACCAGATAAGGTCAATATAAAGAGTCTTATTAAAGCAGCAGGAAAAACTGAGCTGGTTGTAAATCAGAAATTCAACTCCTGCAATTAAGTCTAATAGACTAAAATCAGTTTCTACCATCATATATAAAGATGAAAACCATGGTGGCACTTTCTGGACTGTTGACTTCTTTGGGATGCTGGGAACACCAGAGGAACTTCATGAACCTACAGGTAAATTCGGAGTAGCAAGAAAAGGACAGTTTTACATTTGGCAACTCTGTAGCAGACTTCTTCAAGGCTGGCAGATTGCAATAACTGTTAATTACCTGTAATTTTGACAGTGAATGTTTTCTTTAAAAAAAAAAAATCACAGATGACAAGTCCATGCAGGACAGCATAAATATTCTTTGAGTGTACCTGCCTACCACCTTGGCCCAAAGTGGAGATTTCCCCAAATCAAAGCACATGGCTTTGATACATACCTGCTATGTAAATGAGCTTAGCGTAACTGTGCCAAAGGAACAAATCTTATGTGCTAGGCAATAAACTACACAGCAGTGATTCATTCTAATTAAGCGTAAAGTGCCTCATCTCCTTCCATCTCTGCAGATCATTCTGCTCATATCACAGTAATGAATACTGTTACCATGAAGCTTTCTGGGCACAATTTGGGCTGGCAGAACTAGAAGAAATGGTTACAATGCTAATGGCCTCTGTGCTGTCCACAGAGCAAGACCCTCAAAAAAATCCTTGTGCATGACCTGCAGCCCATGGATTTGATACTTTGGAAGGAAAAGACAGAACCCTCCCCTCCACCCTGTCCTTTTATTTGAAATGAGTTTTTAGAAAGAAATAAATAGAAATTTCCTGAATAAGTTGCCAACAAAGAAGAAAAAAATAGTGGAAACACTAGAATGGAACACAGAGATTATATGAGTCTAGTTCATGTAGCCTCAAAGCTCTACTTAGGAAAACCTGAAAATGAGAAATTCACATTATGTAATGAAAAGTTTGGCCAAATAGAGTTCTCTGACTAGCAAGACCAGAGCTGCTTCAGGAATCTTCCTGGTAGTGGTGGGCCACAGGATGAGTTAATCTAATTCCCAGAAGGTCTTCTGGAAGATTAGGATCAACAAAGGTTTTCCTAGGCAGTGCTGTTTTGGAGCCAAAAGAGACTGCAGCCATGCATGTCTTTTGCAGAGCCGCTCACACTACTGTATACCAGCAAGGTGTACATCAAAATACAGCCTGCCAAAAGTGTTCAAAGCACTCAGTTTAGTTCTCTGAGAAGTTTTTCTGTCTCAACTTGATAAACCATATGCAGACTTATCTGTGGTTTATCCTGTAATTTTATTAAAGGCCTGTGGAGAGAATAGGTTAACTCAGAGACAAAGCTGACGTATCTGAGTATAAAATGCAAGGGGAAGAAGAGGGATTAAAAGAAAACAGACCCTGTGATAGCCTCTTTTGTAATGACCCCTTCCTTCTCTTGCAGTATTAAAAGGCTGCAGGTGAAACCTGCTCTGTAAAAGAATCATTATACATGGAGCATAAACATTTGTGCACCAGAAGAAATGGCTAAGTGAGCAGTGCACATGCAGTAATTCAAGAGAACAAGAACAGTAACAAAAGCCTAGAATGACTGGTAAAAAACAAATAATTGGCAGTGCTGCCTGGAGCACATCAAGGCCACGCCATGTATAGAAAAATACCAAAAATGCAAACCGGTAACTGTATGTAACAACTCAACTCTGAACCTTCTTTGCCAAACAAAAAGGCTTCTGGGATCAGCATTGCCATTTATCAAGAACCAGGGAGACAGAGGAGGATGTTATAGGTAGCAGTCCTTGTTCTCCATGCCACCACAAGTAATCCTGGCATCTACAAGAAAAGGAAATCAGTTTTGTTTAAAACAGAGAGCACCTTTCTGTATGGTGTGCTCATAGAATGTGTTTTGCTACATTTATTGTGGCAACAAAGTGGAAGAAGAAAACAACATTCTAGTTCAATTATAATTACAACATTCTTGTTCAATTACAAACAATATCAGTACAATGCACAGAAGTCACTCAAATTCCATAAAGTCTCGAGGTAAAAGCCATCACATTTGCAAAGAGGAGAATTAACCTTTTAGGAAGAAACAGCAGTAACTCACAATAAAAAAATGGTAAAAGCAGAAGACACATCACAAGGCATTTCTATTATGTTCCTGTTTGCTCAGGCGAACAACTGAGAGTTTTGCACAAGCATGCACACTGTATGTTCTAGACAAACTGTGCTTGATTGTTGTGATTCTGAACAGAAGCTAAATTGATTGCAGCAGCTGCATATTCAGTCAATTGGTGTGATTAGAGACAGACTGTCAATGCTGAAGCGTGATTACCATGATATAAAGCTTACAAACTAATCAAGTCACAAATTAAACAATATTTAGATGACTAATTGTGTGACTGCATATTGTATTCACCAAAAGTTCCAAATATTTCTTCCAGAGTTCTGACCTGTCACAAAAGTTAAATCAAACCATCCAAAAGCCTGAGATTAAAGAAAAAATGTTGTGCTGATCCTTTCTTTAATCTTATCTTATTCTGTGATGCACATACATTTTATTTGTGCACACCATCACTAAGAGCAAGGCAGTTTTAGTCCCTGAGACAGGTAGCTTCACTTAGCTCCATTCAGCTGAAACAATTTGGCTGAACTCAACTGAAAGCAGGACTTACTGCAACACCCATGGTATAGAACAGGGCCCAGTTCTACATACGGAGCACAGTCCAAATTCCTGCAGGGGATCTGGAGGGAAACAGCTCCTGAACTTGTATTATATAAAAAAATTCCACTTTGTGACCATTTGCTGTGGCATACACACATACAAGACAATAGTCTTGGTCACAAAATATCCTCCCACTTTGTTTTGCCAATTGATGGGGGCAATTTAAAGGACACAGACACCAATGGTCTTATTTTACTAAGAGTATTAAGGCAACACAAAAGTAAAACTATACATTTAAGAAAACAATAGGCTTACTACGTGCTCAACTTTAGCAACATGCATAAAAAACCAGGGTAATACACCTCATCATTACTACACAAGAGAAAGGACAGTGATTTGGAAAGATATATCATCAATTGCCTAAATACTTTACCATCATCCAGAATAAGAAATTGCTGGGGAGCCCCATTTTGCAGTGACGACCTGGAGAATCCTTCCTGGCAATTGGGAGAATCCTATTTAGTGCATCCACTCGTAGATGAGGTCTGCAAATTCACCCTGAAAGGGGATCCAGCTTTTATAGGCTCAATTCAGCGAGTCAAAGGGAGCTGATTATATTTTTAGTGCAGAAGCACCTGTATCTGATGGCATACTTCCCTCCCAGATGGGGGCAGGACAGGGCCTGAGGCCAGGTCTTGGCTGGGAGTGTTTTCCCTAAAACATCATACAAACAAGCCTCTATTAATGCCCAGTGGGAAAGTTCCTTAAAATGATACATTTCTTGCAGATAGTTGCACAAGATGTGAAAGTCTCTAAAGCAGCCAGTTTGGTGATAGCATAAGCAACTCAGTCATTTGTTTTTAGCTAAACAATACTGTTAGTCACATAATGCCCAAGATTTGTAAGTCAGCTCTGGCTGAGGCCTGCTGCTCAGGCCTTAGCACATCACACTTCAAGCCCACTCTTACAGAGTACAGTAACCATGCTCTGTACATTAACAGACAGACTGCCTATATAACTCAGTACCTACTCTACAACTCTTGCCAGTGGGAGCTTAGAGGCTTGCTAGTTGTTCTAGTGGAAAAGGTTTCCTTCAAGGAAGGGTATTGTCTAGACAGATACAGCTTTTTTACAAGAAGGAAACTGTGTTTCTTTCCCAAAGCAGAACTGACAGAATACTTAAGATTGCCACTGTCATGCAAACCTTATCTGTTAGTAGGGATACTGCATTTTTCAGTGACTATCTGTTTTAGGGGCTGAAGGTTTCCAGGATTTTAGGACCAATTAGAAAGATATGCTAGATAAGTAAATGCAAAAAAGTTTAAAGTACTCCTAAATCCCTCTCCAATCTATTCTGATTAACATATTTTTGAACCTGTGCCAGTGAGAAGCAGGACTGTAGTTATCTTAATCCTTTAGCCTGCAATGAAGAGGATGATGTTTGATTAAACAGACAATAAAAACTTTCACAACTAATGTTAATGGATAAACTTTTCTCTATACTCTCAATTAGATCCTAGGAAATCTGTTTACTTTTCAACAGCCAACAACCAATAGAGAACACATTACGCTACTGGGAAAATACTAACTCTTCTCCCTTACAAGGCCTAATACTTTACATTAGCTCAAGTAGCTGCAAAATGAAGGATCACATGAGCAAGATGATGGCTGCTGTTCCTCTACAAGCCTCAAAGTCTTGCATGAGTGTATTTGCTACAAAATTAGAAAAGAGAATGCTGAGTGTGGTTCACAGGCAGAAAGATGACAATGGCTCAGAAGGTATCCCTGAGATCCACTGTACAACCGCAGGTGGGCACACAGTTAAGATGCAGCAACAACATATGTAAGCTTGGTTCTCTCCATTGCAGAAGTTTAGTTACCCAGCAGAAACTTTGCTACCTCTTGAATTCAGGCAAAGCTGAGTCCAGTGTCTGCACTATGGATTGTACTACAGACACAGGCTGACAGGAGGACTAGAGTAGTGTAGTTTCCCCAGCTGGATCTTCCTCCTTTGTCTCTCACTGCAATCTTCAGGGCTTTGAAGGAAACAGTTTTTGTATTTTCTCAGGCAACTTCTCCTGCAACACTGGAATAGGAAAAAAACTCTCAAATAATTCACATTAAATCTGCACTTCACACTGTTTTCAAGGCAATGGATGTGTCTTTGCAGAAGCATGACTGCTGAGAGAATATATGCAAACTCATTTGTTAATACTTGAGCCTACTAACTGGAACAAAAACATATCCTACCCTTTCCTTACAGGGATACATTTTCATTATAGGTCTAGAAGACAGTCGTATGTTCATCTAAGCTACAAGTGAGAAGAAAATGTTATTTGTAGTTTTGCCCCTTAGGATATATATCTGTACAGAATAGCACGTGATTCAGCACAGAGGTTCTGCAAAATTACTCTGTGTACACCTGCAGCCTGTAAGCAGTTTTGACAATTATTGTTGCAGAGCATTACTCTCAAAGGACAAGACAGCAAACCAGATCATATTTTTTCTCAAGAATGATTTTATTGTAAAAAGAAGGGTTAATAAAACTTCTCTGTTCATAAGGAATTAATAAGTTTCTATTTTACATATGAAAATATTAAAAAATAACCATCCAGCGACGATTACAGCACTTTATCAATTGCTGGGCCTCGTTTTGACTCATTTTCATTCATCATCCACAGCAATCAAAAAATCAGTTTTTTTGGTAATCCTGAAAAGTGTAAATCATATTGTCAGCAAAGTATAGAGGTCCAGCTCCCTTCTCAAGGCCCCATCCTACTCTTAACTGTTGAATGCTGTTTATGACAGTGGCAGTACACGGTGACATTTTCTAACAAATCTATGAGAGAGTGCTAGAATCAAAGTTCACTTGAATCAGTATGTATATTTCAAAAGTCATAAATTCTGTAATTAGGTTTTAATTGCATTTAGGATACATGTAAATATTTCTCTTTGTTCATATAAAAACCTAACTGTTGATATGAAAAGCTAACCACCTAATCCTACTTTGAAACCCAAGAAAAGCAAGGTGGTCTAAGGCTTAAACCTGTCCCACCAGACACACACTCTAAAGGATTTTTCTTATGTGCTGTCAAATCTAGGAGAAAATCTTAATCTTAAATATTAATAGAATGTTTTTAGTTTTCAAAACCAATTGTTTTGAAATTTAGAAGATTCCTTATGCCTTATTAACATAGGAAAAGCTTCAGTGCACCATCCTTTATAATCCCTGTTTTGTGTAGCTACAGCTCTGTAGGACCACATATTAATAGGACTAGAAATATGTGTTCCGGGGAAGCAGTGCTGCTTTTGGCTAAGTGACAGAAAGGAGATGGGCAGTTATGTCATCACAGTATCAGTGTCTCCAAAAACCTCACTGATCAGAAGTAAGTGGTAGTAGTAGATAGAAAGCATGTATGTTTCATACTTTTCACAGGCAGTCATCCATCTAGTGGTAATTTTCCCTTGAGAACAGAGGCTGTTTTCTGAGAAGTATTTAGATTTGGTGAACACACCCCACAGGCTACAGGGGTTTGTTCTTGTGGAAAAGCAGCATGTACGGCAATGGCATGAATCTATATCCCAGCAGTCAGCTCCTTGTGCCAGTATTTTCGAAGAGGATGCTCATTAGCAAGCACTCCGTTTATTCTGCCAAGTTCTGGAGTGCAACCTCAACAGGGCTAGGGGAAAGAAATGTTCTCTGTAGGATGCAAGGCCATTCTAAGAATTTCATGGAATGCAACTTATTTTCCTTGGAAATTACATTTGCACATTTCCACCCCCTACAGCAATGCTGTCCTTCAAATTTTTATTTAAACTAAGACTAAAGGATTATTCTTCCAAATCACTATTCAGATTTTAAATTTAGATGGTAATGTCATGTAAGAAGAGCAAATGAAATCCAGGGCAGCAGATTGGCTAGCTCTATCACTGGCTCTCTCCTGTAACATTTGTTGGCACTAGAGGAACTACTTTTGAAACCTTCTGGATCTGTCAGCCCAGCTAAGGCAGTAACAGAACATTAGGGAAAATCCACATTAGAAAACACATCATGTCTCAATTTCCAGCTGGTAGAAATTATATTGCTTTTTATACCAATACTCAAAGGTCTCAAAAAGTATTGCTAACTTCCTTACCGCTTCATTTCTAGCCAATCTCCAAACTCCTAGCATTTACATAGAAGCATGGAAAGATGTTAAAGCAACTACTGTTCTAGCTTGATACAGCTCTGGAAACTCTGCTCATTGCCAATGCACAAATTGAAATAATTAAGTCACAGAAATCAAGCAAGCATTTCTCTTTTTTTCCTGTCTTTAGTTAACAGGTGTACTGTAATATGTATATCCCCAAATACTTATCACAAACCCTCACGTGATCTTTGGAAAAGGAGCTAAAATGCTTAAATTAATTCTCTACGCTATTGTAACTTGACAAGTTCCCACATGCAGGAGACCCATGGTACTGGGGTCAGCAAACAGTGTGTTCTGCTTGTACAGCAAGGAGTAGTCAGCCGATAACTTTTTTTTTTTTGAGATTGAAAACTCAAAGTAGTGAACCTAATGTATTTTACTTCTAATTTGATGAAGACTTAGAAACAACAATCCAAAACACCTAAACAGCAAGCTGAACCCTAATAAGGGAGACTTCTCTCTGAACTCAAGAGGAAATACACTTTTATTGAAGTAGCGCCATTAAAAAAAAATGTATCACTCATATTAAAACTGAGTCTTATACTGGCAATAACAAAGAGCTGATGCTAACCTGACAGCTGCTATCTAGCATATTCCAGATGTTAAGAGAACCAAGTCCAAGTTTAAAAACAGTATTTGCCTCCTTAATAGGAGGCCTGAGTAATTTAGTGTCAGATACAGGTCTGGAGTCCTCAGCACTTGTGTTGCCACAAAGGTATGAAATACATGCTACTGTCTGGAGAAGACTGGAGGTGGGTCACAGAGGTGTGCTTCATGTTCCTGACACAGAGAGGTCTTAAAAGTTAACTTCCTTATCTTAAGACAGAGTGAACAAAAATCTCTCCTCTTAATCTGATCCACCCTCTCCAGCCTGTCATTTCACAGAATATGTTTTCACAGAATATGTCATTTCACACTATGTTTCAGACCCTGTCTCTCTTAAGTGGTATGAAGTTAAACTACTTCCACCTGAGTAAGATGTGTCAGAAAAAAAAAAAAAGGTTCATCATAATAGCCTATAATTTACTGGGAAGTACCACTCTCCATCACAGAATTAATGGAACAGGGCTACTTCTTCTAATAGATTCCTAAGCATCACTGAAAAGCCTTTTTTGTGCTAATTCTGTTAGAACACAGGGGTAAGTAATTCTGACCCCAAACCATACATCATTAAAGGGCTTCAGCCACTGCTCAGGGAATTAGTTCATTTAGAGAGTTTTTTCTTCTAAAACACTGGAAGCATCCCATTCTCTCTGAGCATGTAGCTCCTATTTAAAACTGGTAATGTATTACAAAGTTACCTTGATCTATTCCTTCTGTTCTTTTCCTTTTTAAATTTAAAAGTGCATTTTTTTGCTCCTTTGCAGCTTCGGCAGGACAGTTAGGTCTTGGCAGCTGATTTCCTGGAGTGGGTCCTGGTCGGTTACTGAAATACTTCTGTTTCAATGCCTTAGTGACAATGGAAGAACAAAACACAAGTAATTAGCATGAAGTGCAATTTATAAAGAGGTTATAGTGAAACCAAGCACTTTTAATTGGGACTTAAAAAACTACTTGAACACTTTTATACTACAGAGTGGCCTCGGGGCAAATAAAAATGGTGTTTGCAATTACTATCGACCCCACATGGATCCGTAAAGCAAGGGATAATTGTACACTCTTTATTTTTAACCAGTGTTCAGACATCCTGACAAAACTAGATTATTTTGTAAGAAGTCTTGTATAAGTGGCTTCTACCTCTGAAGAGCTTACATTCTGAATAAACAGATGAGGATAAAAAAGAAAGTAGTAATAAAGAAAAATTAAAGGAGTATTTTGGAAGTCTTGATCAGATTCATGATCTAGACATCAGCTGTTTTGTTAGTTTTTAAGATGGGTCTTTTCCCCGTATTTCTTTAACTCTGCTGTTTCTACCCTGTAAAAAGACATCACTCGTATTAGAGCAGAAGACAACACTAGTCAGCAAGATTGGTTTCATGTAGTGGAATTATATACCTTACTTTAATTTTTTGGAACCATGAAGTGTGGTTAACAAAAAGTGGCTGTCTCTTGGGTAATAATTTCTTGTGCCAGTTACATGACATTCAATGTCAGATATAAATCAAACCAATACAGTAAGCACAAGTTGTTTCCTGTCTTAAAACTGCGGCACTGTCAATAAAAAGTTTAGACTAGAAAAGTAATATATATTCAAGTCACTATCCTATAATATGACCTGAAAAATGACTTCATATGTATGAACTACCACAGAGATGTCTCTAGCAGAGCAGAACTAATTATCTGGAAACTTACAGTGAATGTTCTTAAAGATGATGGCCAAAACAGCTTGAATGTGCTCTGAAAAATCTTCTAGTAAAAAGATACGTAACACATGCACTGATCTCCTGGATTCAAATCTAACCTACAATAAGGGAGTCCTGGCCCAAAGGGGACAGCGGTTTTCTTGCATTCTTCCCTATCAAGTGTAAAATGACAGACATACACTTTTAACTGCCAACTGGTGTATCCGCCTCATCACAGAAACCAGTATTGCAAACTAGAACATTCTGCAAGATTTTTCTTCCAAGTCCTCCATTTCTCCCCATCATGGAGTAGTAAAATTGAAAGTATTATGGAAAAGCTAATTAGATAAAAATGATGGTTTAATCACCACAGAATTTTATGTTTAAGAAGTACCATAAAAGTTTAAAAGACATTGAAGAAGAGACAGGATGAAGTAAGGAGAAAAATCTTCCAAACCCAGGGAAAAAGATAAGCAATGTTAAGTCTTAACCTTCAAGTTCTAGGTGACTGAATTCAGCATGTCAAATATGACCGTTAAAAGGTCATGGCTCACACACATTTTAGTTCTCTACCTTGACTCCACACTGGGAATAGAGATGATCACTTACTACCACCCATGCCTTTCACAGTTCTCTCTATAAAACACTGGGATTATGTTTCTAGTAATTCATGTGATGTTTCATTTCAAACATGGCTAACTGGCTTCAAAAGACATTTATCTGATATTAACAGTGCTTTAATGAACATTTGGAGATAGCCCAAGTGTACTATACCTGAGTAGCTGTTACTCTAGTGGAAGGATTAAACGTGAATAAGCCTTGAAGAAGACTGAGCAGATCATCACCAGCTGCACTGAAGATATGCTGAAGTGGCATTCCAGGGAATGGCTTAAATGTGACATAATCTGGAAGACTTGTCATCCCCTACAAAGACCAAAAATGAAATATATGGTTTTCCCTGAGAAAGAGTTCAGCTTTTCACAGAAAGCGAACTGCATACAGCTCTTTCACCAGAAGCAACTCATCTTTCAAAACACATTGTTAATACTTGGTCACTGAAATAAAATAACTATAGGATTAGAAGGTCTTAAAAGCTTTTTTTTAGTAACTGTTACAGTGTGAAACAACTTTCCAAATTATCTGTCCTTCCCTTGCTTTAGTTGTGACCAGTCCAAAAGGAAAAACTGCTAAAGAAAGTATGAAACAATTTTAGATTAGGCCAGACAAATGAAATAAAACCTCCTTTAGTTAACTGACATGGCAAGAGGGAAAATAGTTACAAAAGAGTCAGTCTTCACTTTCTCTATATTAATAAACATTATCTGAACATTATGTGCATTTTGATTTTAAATGCACAACTGAAACTTTATATGGGCAATGGGAGGAAGGAAGGAAGGAAGGAAAATATGCACCAAGCAGTTAAACAAAAAAATTAACTGCATACTTTTTTGTCCTCTAGGTATGAAATAAACCCCACTGTGTTCACATTCTAGCATAAAAATTACACAGACAATTGTTACAGAATATTACACAAACATATTGATTTTGTAGTTTTTTTAAGTATTTAAAGGCTTAGTTGTCACATTTCAAATTTGTCCAAGTAAAGTAAAATATTGAAACAAAGTCAAATATGTGTTCAATGAGTTATATTCTTGATAGTAAAGGATGCAATTATTAAAATGTACATGTTTGGAAATGAACTTGGGAATGACGTCGTCTTTGTTGTGTTAATCAATCTCCTATTCTCTCTTTTCCCTACTTGTATCTTAACTTTTCTTCTCCAAAGGAAGCAGAAATGTCATTGCAAAAACCTTCATGCATTCCATTTAGAACCCTTGAGAAATATCAGAATTGTGGGGGGCCTAGCAGTGCCTCACACAGCAGCTCTCCATTTGGCTACAGCTCCATTTCACGATCGCATACCATAGCATTCCAGCACCCCTTACAATAAAGAAAAACTGCATGAACAGGGAGCAGAGCTAAACAAGTCCAGTGAGTGCTTCCACGACTCAGCAAAAAAAGACAACATCCTGATCAGGGAGTTCTGGACTCCCTGTGCCTGGTAGTTGGTACAAGTAGCTCATCAGACATTATGTCCCGCTTCCTGTCACTCTGTTTAAATAACCATGGTTTGGTAGGTCATTGTGTGACCCGACAGTAAGTTTGGCCTGGTGTTACTTAATTTGTTGTCATCTCAGAGAAAACAGTACTACTAATTGTATTTGTTTCAGTATCATTGTTGAGGCAAATTGTTTATCCTTTAAGCTGTTGGTCTGTGTTTCTTACTATCCCCAAACTATAATTTACCAAGGCCAGCTTAGGTCCCCACTAATGGCTCCTACTTCTGAAAGTGATTAAAGCCTTCCAGGTTAAAGCATGACAATTAAACAACCACCTCAAAAACATTAAGCAGCAACAATAATCTCACACCAGTAGCCATGTGAAACTGTGCACACAGAAAGAAAATCAAGAAGTGTTGATACTGTTACTGTTGACCAGAGGTTTCGCAAGAGAAACAACAAATCTCAGCTGCTTTCATAAGATGAAGCAACTGCCCTCTGAAAAATCTACTCAAGTATTCTGGTATAATCATTTAATTTCAAAAGCTAAAATAGAGAGTATCAAGTAAAACCAGTATCAGCCTGTTAAACAAAACGACTCACAGGCCATTGTTCTTCTGTTGGAGTGCCCAGTGTTTCAAATATCCTTGTCAGCTGGTCAAGATCAGAGTCTCCAGGCAAAAAAGGAACCTGGAAGAAGGATACGGCATTTGATTGAATTAACTTCTGAACTTCAGTTTTAGAAAGAAGCTTTGAATGATACTGCATAATTGCAAGGCAAAAGCCCTCTGTATACCATCTCCCCACAAAGAGGTATGCTGCATATTTAAAGCATTCTATTTATGCTCAAACAGATTCATAAGTGAATGATAAGTGATTCAAGTGAATCATAAAGGGATTACACAAGTTAGCCTTATGAAATGAAATGAAAACATGAGGGACAGTAGAGACCCACTAGGATAGAAAACTGTCTGATCAGTGTCATATGTCATTTAAATAACGCAAAAGCCTGAAAAGGGGATATCTGCCCAGTCCAACTTCTAGCTCACATATCAGGCACACAATGTACGGAAAAAAAACTTGGTGACCAAAGAAAATTTATGAAGAATTAGAGGCTGTGTTTAATTAATTAGGACAGAAAACCCGTAACCGATATCCCTAGCAGACAGCATACTATGGCATCATGAAAGCCCCTTGAATATAACCTGCTTTCATAAAAAGCTCCCAGAAGTTACTTTGTCCTGGAAAAGGACACATACACTTCAGAATATCACAGTGATAAAAACTGAACCATAATACAGTTTGTGTTTTGTGACAAACCAAAGAATCAACTGAATTCAAAAATTATTGGCTTACTAACTTTGATTAAATAAACGTTATTTAATGTTTGGCTTAAATGTATTCAGCTTAAATGTATTTAGCTTTAGCAAGTTTAACGCATATTTATGTATCCATCACCAGTGCCGCTTAAAGAGCCACTGTACATTTCCATATCTGACCTGCCAATCAAATTGAACCAGCACACCTATTTGGTGTGACCAATCAAAGCAAAAGGTTTCTTTCAAGGTGTTTTCACACAGAAGTCTGGTTATGATATGGCCACAAAAGCATACAAAGGTGCAGAAACCAAGCAGAAGTCACTTAGTCATGGAAGATAAATTGTACTGCAGGCTACTTTGTGCCTTCAGTCGTGTCTGTACCTCAGCCCTCCACTGCTCCCTTCACACTTTAATGTCTTCTCCACAGAGCTGTACAATAAACATTCCACTTCAGTGGAAAATACTCAAGGACCATTACATTTGTGTACCACACTGAGGAGTGCCATAGGATGATCTTGATGTTAACCTTCATAGCTTCATTCCAGTATTGTGAACTAACCACAGTTTAGAAAAACATTAGTCTTCCATTCATTTTCAATAAAACCACAATTAAGGTACTGGTGATTATAACAGAGGAACAGTGTATAAGAGACAGCCCATGCACATATATGTGATGTTACATTTCTAGAACAATAGTGAACTGAAATAGGCGTCTGTGGACTGCAAGAGTTAACTACTTGATCTCTCCCAAGGCAAGGCTGTGACAGTTTGTTGCAACTTTTTAACCCAGATGTTTAGACTTCCAGTGCTCGTGATTTTTATGAAGCCTCAGTCTATTCAAAAAAAAACACTTTCATTACAGTTAACAAGATTTTAGAAAGTTTCTTCTGGCCTGTGTTCGCTGCTTTTAGCAGGAAAGAAAAAAACCATAAAAAGCTGTAGGGAGCAGAAGGGCAAATACAAAATGCTTACATTTGAATACTTACTCTGAGGAGCAATTCGGCTAAAATACAACCAACAGCCCACATATCAACACCAACACCATACATTCTAGCCCCAAACAATAGTTCTGGGGCTCGGTACCACCTGAAAAGAAAACACATTTTGGAAGAATAACCTGGCATTGCTCATGTCAAATGTTACATATTATAGCAATGCAAAAGCTAAAAAAAAGATATAACATCTACCTATACACTTTTCAGACATTGAAGAGCTGTATTCTGCAAAGTGTTTCGAGAAAAAATGAACAAATCTGTGCACACTTCACCAGTGGGTCATGTACAACCACAGATTAACTGCAGTTTCAACTAACCTGATTACAAGTACTGAATGCAGACATGCAAGAAAGAAAGTTCTTAACATGCAGGTAAACTGACATTTTCTTAAAATTTTATGTTGAATGAATCACAGCAAGACAGAATTCCTCCCATCTCACAAGAATTTCCCTATCAACAGACCTAAGTATACAGACTTCTTTTATGTAAAATGAGCCTTCTTGTTTTGAAAAAACTACTCACACTGCCTAAGAACAATCAAGTTTAATTAAATGACACTGCATTTGACACTGTAGAATTCCTGTCTTTTGAATAAAGGTGTTAAACCAGCTTTGCCTGAATAGTTTTAGCGTCCCAGCAGTCAGAAAGCAAATTGTTGCATATTTTGCAGCCCCACGTTTTATAGCATATCTTAAATAAGCACGCCATAAAAACAATTTATAAATATTTCAATTGGTTCAAGTGTTTGTCTCAAAATAGGTAATGTGAGTAGCCCCAAAAATGGTTCTAGGTTCCTGTGATAAGCAGAAAGTAGCAGCTGTCTAGTTCCAAAACCCAGGCTTATAAGCAGATACGTACTGTTTCCAGACATTTCAAAAAAGTATAATTTTGACAGATACAAGAACCACCCCCACAGATGCATACTCAAGCAGTTCTTATGGAGATTTTGTTAAAACAATGCTTTCTTGTGGTATTTTTATGCAGCTCTTGCCACATCACATGAGCAAATGCCACTCAATATGTTGATTTGACATGACATATTTCAAGAAACACCTATAAAGCAACTAAACAATCTCTGTGTAAGAAACAAAATAGAGTGTCTCACCTTGTTACTACCTGGTGTGTATAAACTCTGTTTGGGCTCCCAAAAGATTTTGCCAAGCCAAAGTCAGCCAATTTTAAAACTCCATTTTCATCTAGCAACAAGTTATTTGGTTTAAGATCCTGTCAGTATAGAAAACAAATAATGAGATTTGCCAGTATTGATAAAAACAGATGTGTAATGAATCTCCTGGCAGACATGTCATAACAGTATTGTAAAATGAAAGATTTGATTCTATCCTAAAACCTACATTGTGAGCAAAAAAATTTAAACCCCCCAGGATATGAGTATTTTATCACATATGAAAACCATAGTGAGACAGACCCATTTGAATATTAACACATTTAACTTGCAGCGTTTAAAAATGCCTCTTGATAGGTTTTACATTTTCTGCAGGTACAGCAGTTATGTTATCTGCATAGCTGCAAACTGAATAATAAAAAGACCAGGCCAATGCTTCAAATAATGGCAGAAATCACAGAAGTCACACAGTTCAATACAGTAGCAGTATACTGTGGGTTGACCTCAGGCCAAAAGAGGTCAACCCACAAGTACCCAACAGTACCCAACCCAAAAGTATCCACACAGCCATTTAATCTTTCTATTCTCATCCTATCCACCACCTTCAGAAGTATAGGGGAGAGAAGATCAAAAGCAGGAAAACTCTAGGAGCAGCATAAAGGCAGTTTAACAGGAAAGAACTAAAAAATCAAAGCAAACAGGCAAGGCCATGGAAAACCTTCACCACCCCCCAAAAGGAGAGTGATACACAGTCTCCAAACAGCAGCCAGATTGGAAACCAAAATTCCCCCTTTTTCCTCTACCCCAGTTTTTACCACTGACCAAGGCACTACATGCCATGCAGTATCCCCATGGACAACTTGGGCCAGCTGCCCCGGCTGTGTCTCCTCCTTACTTCTTACCCCAAGCCTACTTATCAGGGCAAGGGCAGAGTGAGAAAAAGAGAAAGCCTTGACACTGCCTGATAGAAAAGAGAAAGCTTCAAAAGGTTGAGCTGCTGTGAAAAAAGTCCAATCCATCCCAGGCAGACCCAGTACACACTGATAATTAAAGTCACATCTAACTGGAGAATCTTTTATATAAGTATTGAAATCATAACTACATCAGTAAATCTTAACATTTCTGGTACTGCTATTATCTCTCCAAAACAGCACATATGAATGCTTATGGAATGAGACTGTCTGAATTCCAAAACTACCTTCATTAGGCTTTAGACTCTAAATCCACCCAATGTGATTTTTGTTGCAGGATGAAGGCTGTCAATTTAGTACATGCTTACCCTGTGTAGAATCCAATGCTGATGCAAATATTCTAATCCTTGAAGCGTCATCAGCATATATGCCTTGATGTGAGACTGCGTCAACACAATACTTGTATCCTTTATAATAACCTGCAAAGTGTTGAAGTCGCGGTAAAGCTCAGCACACAAGACAACCTTATCTCCAGTCTTTCAGCTCAGAAGTTATTTCCACCTTTAAGACAGGCTTCAGATTGGCAGTCATATATTCTCTACCTTTTTCCAGAAAAATAGGTCAATTCTGGAGATCAGAAAATCAGTAACTGAAATGGGGAGTCCAGATAGCTTATGAACTTTGCATAACTCGACAATGAAAAAATGTGTGGGAAACAGAAGTTTAGCATTTAATCTCAGTTCCATGTTGATACCCAAACTTCCAGGACAAAGATGTACACATACAAATAATAAAAGTTACAGTAAACTAGAAACTATGTTTCCATTTATTCCTTCTTTCTCTTTGCAACCTAAGTAAGTAATCTTTGTAAATGCAATGGTTTCCTCTTTTATTTCCAAAAAAGACCAGAGGGTATGGCCACTTGACTGTATTTTTTAAAATCTACTTCAGTTTTCTACATTCTTTGACTTTTAACATTAAAATTCTACACAAAGACCCCAAAGCTTGTTTGTTAACTGTCCTGCTCAGTAATAGCCTTCCATAAGCTGAGTAACAGAAGAGCTAAGACTGCACAAATTTCATGTATGCAGCATATGCTTAATCACAACAGGCAGCATTCTCAGTGGCAGCCTGACTGATATCACAACACAATTTAAAGACTGCACACCACAGCATCATGCAGTTCAAGAGTATTTAATTTTTCTTTGTACACCAATCTTCTTCATCTCTAAATTCTGCATAACTACTATGTTAACAGAATGAATCCTCTAGAAGTCTACTCATTACTAACCTCTATTAACAAAAATCTGACCTAACCTTTTCAAGACTTGCATTCACCTAAATTTCAGCAAGCCTTTCTCTGGTAGGTACTGCTTTGCAATTACTTATCATTGCTACATTTGGAAACATGCTTAAAGTGTATGCGATTTTACTACCAGCTTGTCTCTTACTATATTTTAGTGTCACACTTATGTGAACATGTTTGGTATTACGCTTATCAATTGCATTCCAGAAGCAATGATCTGTGACGAGAGGTTCTACACTCTGACTGGAGTTCCAGAAAACTAAAATAGTAAACACAATTTGTTCCTTTAAGATGATGCTGACAAGTATTTAGAAGTAAAGGAATTAACCAAATGAGAATTCATAAAAACAGAAATTACTGAAGCTATTTTTAAGACTTTATCTTAATCAACTGACATAATAAAATCTCCTTTCTAATATGGGCAAATATAAGCCTGTTAAAGCAGCACTTTCATAAACCATCTTAAGATACTCAAATAAAAAAACTCTTTAAAAATCTTACCTCTAAATCTGTTTCCATAAAATCAAACACCAGACTAATATTCGACTTGTGTCCAAATGCATCAATAAGCTGCAAAACAAAATACATTATGATTAAGCATGCTCTAATTCTTCCAGTTTTCTGAAATTCAATACCACTATAGTCTGCACATAGATTTTCAGCTTATTGAGAATTTGTTTAAGTTCTTTGACTTGTAACGCAAAACTTCTTAACTCAGTTTCCAAACCAGAAAAAAATCCCCATTAAATATGGAAATAACATTTCACATGATTGCCCTTCCTTCCTGGAGATAGGAAAAAAGAGCAAGAATTAACTTTATCATGTTAACTACAACAAATAATGTAATGCACATCTTGTCTTCCAAACTTTCCTGTTTTAACTACCCTGTATTGAGACAAGACTAAGTTTGCCCATGGATTCAGCTCTGTGTATCTGCTTCCTGTAAGCATACAGTATTTAGAAATTTTAAGTGTTAGGCTTATTAGCTTCAGACATTTTTAGATGTGTATTCATTTTTGTAGCTAGCTTTCCAAAGTAAATAAGACTCTTTTGAGGACATCCAAACAGCCCTTTCTTAGGATGAAGCTGTGTAAAGACACAATCAATTTCTAATTTGAGATAACACAAGCGTGAAGTTGAGCAAAAGCAAGTGATCATCTAGTCTGGTGTTCTTCCTTCAAGATGAGGAAGGTATGTGTGCAGCTGGTGCAGCTCATTCCTCAGTTGCAGTGTGATGACCACACAAATTGGCAAATTGCAAAGTATTTGTTTGAATAGTTCATAATAGCAGTGGCTGTGCCCCTTACACACCCAAAACCCACCAAAGTTTTGTAAGGACTACTAAGAGGGGGACAACACCGTCTCTTATTTTTAGAACCTGCTTCTGGAACTCCTGATCATAAATTTGTCTAACTCTTCTTTGAACTGTTGATGCAATTTGCTTCTACACGGCCCATGGCAACACATCCTAAGAATTCATTACACACCAAGTGAAGCAATACAACCTCCACTCTCGCTGCCAATAGGTATTAAATACATCTCTTATTTCTACGACAATAGTGTTTGGAAATATTCCTGCATGGACACCATCTATCACCTTGGTTTTGCAGACCTCCCCATTACCAGCTTTTCCTTCTCCAAAGTGATGAATTCCTCGTTTTTTCATAAAGAATATGCTCCATCCCTCTGCCATTTTAGCTGTCACCCCCTGCATATTCTCTAACCTTGATAGCTAAAGTAACCACTTTGAAAGTAGGGTCACAATCCAGAAGAGAACCATACTTCCACTTTGAAAAGTATATGGAAAATTCATATTTCATGTACTTAACAATATGACACTTTCTAATTATCACTATGACCTAACTTTAAAATGTCTTTAGCTCCAACTGGATATCTGCAGGTGTAAGTATACCAAAATGCAACTGAAACTAAAAAGATACCAGTCTTCCTCCTTCCAAAAGAGATTTTAAACATCATATCTGCATGCTAAAACAAGCCTGCTATTTTATACATGATTAATAAGCCACATGACTTCCCCTCTACCATTGCTTTAAAAAGCCTGCTTTTTGACTGTCACCAGTTCCATATGAAGCAATCAATCAGGTAAATTCAGCACTGTGTTCATTAGCAATTCTATCAGAGATGCAAAACCAAGCAATCTACATTTTCACAATTCTTCCACCACTAGCATCTATGTGGCCCAGGCAAAAAACTGAAAGGATTTAAAGAAAAACCTTTGCCGTTGTTATTGAAATAGGCACACTGACATAATAATTGTTGAATTACTGAAAGCACTTGAAAACTGATTCTAGAACTAGCATTTATTTTACTTACACCAATAATATTTGGATGGCTTAGCTCCTGTAAAAGTTTTATCTCCCTGAGGGCAGTCCTGTTGATTCCTACATTGATGGAAAGAAGAAAAGAAGATGAAAGAAAAAAAAAACAACTTTGGATTAAGCTCCAAAAAAACCTGTCGTTCTGCTACTCACAGACTATTTACTACTACAAATTACATTCTTAACACTCATCAATTTGCTAAATAACACAAACATTGCCATAACTAACTAAATTGCTAAACAGAAGTGGGCATATACTTTCTTCCACGGCAAGTCCATTTCACACCACAGTAATCAGGCTTAGATTATGAAGCAACATGTCTACATTTTGGCAAAAAGGGAAAGTCGTAGGAAAAAAAAAATCACCTTTTTCAGGGTATTGGAAGGCTTGCTTTGATTTTAAAGAAAAGTTTCATTTTGCAATCAGTCCCCCAGCATGTCTCACTTCCAGAGAGCAGTATACTGTCTAACCTCATTAATAAACCTCTTTTCTTTTTGACATACTGTTATCTGATAATGCAAAGCACATGTTTTTCTACATTCATGCTGTAGCATATATAAGGCATAAAAGAGAGAATAATCAAAACCTGCCTACTCTTGCTTGAATCTTCTCATAAGCAGATTTTATAGAGGAAAAATCAGGGGCCAACAAGGAGCAAATGGTGCCCTTCAGCAGTCATACTGATGACACTGCATCAAACCATAGCTCCTGCAGGGTACCAATTCCTCCTTCAAAAATGCGAGTATGTGTGGCTTGTATGAAAACTGGCAAGCAAATACTCATGTGGTGTATCGTTCAGGAAGCTGCAGCTGCACATGAGCTGAAAAACAGTGTTCTCCTAAAACCTGGCATATGATTCAATGCTAAGGCTAGCAAAGTTTTGGGACAAGCTTTACATTCCTGCTTTGCCTGTTTTAATTACCTGTTTTGGAATCAAATTAACTAAGGCTGCTTTTGGGTAGGCACAGTCTTAGATGAAAACAAAAAAGTATGCCATGTTATCAGATAACACAGGGAAAGCAGATACAATCACTCTTTTTAATAACATATTTCATCTACAGCTAGACACTGTAGAGGCCAAAAGTAATGACTGTCCCTAAGGGCCATTAGACCACGAGGGACAAGCAGATCAACTCTTAGGCAGCCGGCTCAAATGTGAGACTGTGGGATGGGTCATCAGTTTTTCTCTTTAAAATAAAAGAACTGGAGAGTTGATAGCAAAGACTCTTCACTGTAAAGCTGGTAACCTGATGAAAGAGTCCTGAAGGACAGCAGCCTGAACACAAATAAAATTCTGCTGCACCACACAGGTGATAAGGCCAAGATTACTTGGTTTCAATTTGCCATATCCACACCTAGAGGCACAGGGCTGGCCAGAGCACATGCTCCATAGAGCTGAACATGAAAAAAAAATAGGACACAGAGACAAGAGCTTTGATCTTGTTTTTATCCACTTTTGCCTCTGCACACATCACAAAAATACAACAGAGGCAACATCTGAAAACACACAAATACTCTCACTTCTCTTAAATACTTAAGGCATAGAGATGTATTGATACAAAAAGGTATTCTAAACTCAGTGCTGTTGTTACTATTATTCTATGCTATAATCATGTTTGAATTCCATTAAAATTGAGAAGTTATATACTCATATTTAAACATATACCATGAATGTAGGTATACATTCATATGCAGGTGTCTACGCTGTTTTTGGTGGTCCCTGCAGTTTGTGAAACAAACCGCTACTAAGCCTTACAGCAGGCACTGAGCTCAAATTTCTCCGCCAATGGTATGGGAAATTAATGTATCAATTCACAAAAACAAAGCAAACAAAGCACAACTTCTACAGTATGAATTTGTTTTAAAACTCACCATCTTTAGCTTCTGATCTATGCCCCAGTTTAATCTGAAAATAAATATTTCATGTTAAGTAAGATTAAGATGGTGGGGAATACATTTTTTAGCGTTGCTCCTCTAAGACAGAATTAGTTTTAGAGTAATTTAGCACTTTATCAGCTGGGTTGGTTTTAACTGGAGTTTATTTCCCCTTAAAAAGTAACTGTCTCTACAGCATTAGTTTTTACAAAAAAATAGCCATGAGGGCATTAAAAACAGGCATAATGTAAACTGACAGTATAAACTGCTTTGTAGCCACGAAGCTTTATTACATCGCTAATGAGCTTCTCCTCAGGGAGAAATGACAGCTTAATAATTGACAGTTATCTTAGAATGATTCTAGTAAAATTAGCCTAGGCTGTATACCTGGGTAGACTCTAGGTCTTTTTGTCTCAATCATCTAATGACCTGAAATTTCAAGTCCAGAATCCTACCACTGATATTTCCAGATGATAAAAGTTAAGAAAATATTCTGATAAAACAAAGAATGCTCTTCACCACAGCCTCTACCAGCAGCAACCATATAAGACAAGTATTGCAATGCTAAAGGGATTAGTGCATTAAACAAGATTACTTACTATTTACACAATTCAACTTGTTGAGTCTTCAACTAAAGAAACCACCGTAACATGCATTTTTCAACCCTTACAGAACAGAACAGCTGAAGACCCATTTTTAATATAAAAACTTCCTGCAATCCCTTCAGATAGTAACAAGTAAAACACTTTATGACAATGTAAACATTTTCATCATTTGTATGCAATAAAGCACAATGGAGATCCAAGATCACTTTTGTCATATTTTATAAAAAAAAAAATCACACTGGATAAGGGACATTACTAGAAAACTCTCAAGTCTAGTAAGGCACTCTGACTACTATTCATTATTGTTTGTTCAAGCTGGCAGCAACACAGTAACAAATAAAAGACTGAAGGCACTCAAAAGAGACTTGAGGGCCCCAGGACAATTGATAGAAGGACACGGAGCACAGATAGTGATTTCATCAATCCTTCTGGTATCAAGAAATACTATTGACAGGAATAGGCAGATCCATCATGTTGACGTGTGGCTCTGAGGTTGGTGTCATAAGAAAACTTTGGGTTCTTTGACAGTGGAGCAACTGAACACCTCTTCTACTGACACCTGATGGGTTGCACCTTTCTCAGAGTGGAGAAAGAGATCTGGCACCGGAGCTAGCAGGGCTCATTGGCAGAGCTTTAAACTGGCTTGGAAGGGAGGAAAGGAAAATACTCGGCTTGCCAGTGATAATCAGCGGGGCAGTGTGTCAAAACTTGAGGAAATGAACATGAATGGGCTACCTCAATCTGCTTCATGAGGTGTTGGCTACAAAGTACAACACCTGAAACGTTTCTCTACCAATACACGCAGCATGAGGAACAAACAAGAGGAGCTCAAAGCTTTGATTCAGTCCCACAGATTTGACATCATTGACTTAAATGAAACCTGGTGGGATCAGTCCTGAGATTGGAGTGCCCTGTTGGGCAGCTACAGACTCTTCAGGAGACACACGCAGGACAAAAGAGGCAGGGGGGTGGCATCATACCTAATGGAAGGGCTGGAATGTACAAAGCTTACAGCTGGCAATGGTGCAGTTGAGAGCCTCTGGGTAGGAAAGGGACAAATAATGTGGATGTCCTTGTTTTTATGGGGGACTTCACCTTGCCAGAAAGCAACTGGAAGCATGACACAACAGGTACAGCCTGAGACAGAAGATTCCTGAAAACCTGGACAACTTTGTGGAAAAGGTCCTAAGGGAGCCAACTCAAAAAGATGCCTTCTTGGATCTGCTGCTTGTCAACAGAGAGAATCTCATGAGCAAAGTGGAAACTGAGGCCATCTTGGCCACAGCAATCACGAAGCCATTGAGTTTAAAATCTCTGTTAACAGTAGGAAAGTACCAGCAAAACTTCAACCCTGGACATGAGGAGAGAGCACACTTCAGGCTGCTCAGGGAATTAGTAAGTAAAGTCCCCTGGAAAAACATTTTTGCAGGTGCTGGGGTCCATCAGTGCTGGCTACTTTTTAAGCATCGCCTCCTAAGGACACAAGAGCAGGCAATTCTCAAATGTCACAAGTCAAGCAGATGAGGCAGAAAGACAACTTGGCTGAACAGGGATGTCCTCTTGAATATAAGATAAAGAAGTAAGATGTAAGCTGAATTGAAGCAGGGTCAGGTGACATGGAAAGAATACAGAGATGCTGCTTCCCACTTATTATTAGAAAGGGAATCAACACGAGATGATGGCCAACCTCAGTGGGCAAAGCTGCAGGAAACAAGGCTTTGCTCATTCAACTATTCAAGAAACATTTGTCTAAAAATGACAGGACGCAACAGCGCAAAGCTGATTCAGGGGATGTTTAGGTTGGATATTAGGAAAAGACTCCTCATTCAAAAGGTCTGGGCATTGGAACAGGCTTCCCAGGGCATGGCACCAAGCGGTGTTTGGACAAGTGCCTCAGGCGCATGGTGTGATTCTTGCATTGTCCTGCACAGGGATGAGAGCTGGACTTGATGATGTTCCTTCCAACTCAGCATATTCTATGATTCTATAAATTTTAAGGAACTTATGAAAGGATAACATTCTGGAATGAAGGAAATGGGGCACCACAGCAGGAACGACTTAAAATAAAAGAAAAAAAAGCAACTATCAAGGTACAGTAAAGGCTGCAGTTTAGAAATGTGTGTGTGTTGGTTTGTTTGCTGAATAAACCTAAGAAATAACCAGAAATTCAAGTCACAGACCACATAACCCTTCAGAAACTCAGAAACACAGCAAAGCCATTCCCTCTTCTGGGGTGGGTGGGCATGACAGACAGGTTAACCAGGTAATTTAAACAAACTTCTCCAGAAGTAAAAATGTGTATTATGCCATTTCCCATCAAGGTGGTTAAAAAAAAAAAAAAAAAAAAAAAGAGTCGTTAGGTAGGTCAAGAGTAACTAGACACTTTGTTACACGCTGAGAAGACATTCTGATAGTTACCTTCTTAATAGCAACGATTCGGTTGTTCGTCTTGTCCTTGGCTTTAAAGACGGTGGCGAACTAGGGACAGAGAGAGATGCTACCGTGAGCAGGGCCTGATAGACTGCGCGAGGCAGAGGCCGCCGAGCCCTCCTCGGGCCCGGAGTGGACACCTCACCGCGCCCCCCGTGTCCCTCTCCCGCCGCGGGGGGGCGGGCGGCGACACGGGCCGGGCCCAGCTGGGCTGCCGCGGCCGCTCACCTGCCCCTCCCCAAGGAAGTCGAGCTTCTCGTAGCGCTTGGCGCGGGCCCGCGCATCCATAACCACTGATGTGCGACGGGATATGCCGCGGCAGCGGCGGCGGGCCTCCCAGGCGCTATAACCCCGCGGCCCCGCCGCTTCCGGCCCCGCCGCTTCCGGGCCCGGCCCGGCCCGGCCCTGCGCGCGCAGCGGCTCCCGGCGAGGCGCGCGCGCCATTCCCTCACGGATCGGCCCCAGTTCGGGTGCGTGGGGGGATTCGCACTGCGGCTGTCTGTTGCAGCGGTCAGCCGTTCATCCCAGAAGCTGCTTGTTTTGACTCTAATCTCACGTCTGACATTTAGGGAAATTTCTGTAATTTCTGTGCGTAGGGAGATAGTTCTTTAATAAAGAAATTATTATTCTCTGGAAGGGGTGCTGTCAGGCTCTTTGTTAGGTTCTACTGGAAATTCTTAATTGTACTTCTATAGATTCTTCATTATGAACAATTACCTACAATATAATACTTAAAACGACCATCAATATCATCAATACTACTACTATCAATAGCCATCAGAGAAATTTCTCATACAGGAGAAATTCTTACTTGAAAATTAATTTCCCTACATGCCCACGCTTTGCTATTATTTAATAGATTAGTCTGTAAGACCAACAAAGTTGTGTAACTATGAAGAATAGTCATCATCTCTGAGAGCACTTCAGTGTCTTTTTCATGCCTGTAAAATCATTCTCAGTGACACATATAGGTGAGTCAGTCTTAACCTCAATCCCTGGAAAAGCGGTGGTGTGCCTCATACTGGAGGCCATCTCTACCTATGTGGATGGCAAGAAGGTGATCGGGAACACTAGCATGGCTTCACTAAAGGTAAATCTTGATTGACCAACCTGATTGCCTTCTACAAGGAAACAACCACCTGGATGGGTAAGGGGAGAGCAGTGGATATTGTCTACTTGATGTCAGTAGGGATTTCAACACTGTCTCTTAACGTCCTCATAGACAAACTCAGGAATGAGGGCTGGATGAGTGGACAGTGAAGTGGATCAAGAACTGGCTGAAAACAGATCCCAGAAGGTTACAATCAGTGTCACAGGGTCTAGTTGGAGGCCAGTCCCTAGTGGTGTCCCTCTAGTGTCACCCCTAGTGGTGTTCAGTGCTGTACTGTTTAACTTATTCATCCGTGACTTGGATGAAGAGGCAGATGCCTCCTCAGCAAGTTCAGAGGACACAAAGCTGAGCAGAGTGGCTGATACCCCAGAGCGCTGGACCTTCAGAAGGACCTTGGCAGGTTGGAAAGAAGGACCTTGGCAGGTTGGACAAAGAACCTTCTGAAATTCAGCAAGGGCAAGTGCAGGGTCCTGCACGTGGGGAGGAACAGCCCCAGGCACCAGCACAGGCTGGGGCTGACCTGCTGGGGAGCAGCTCTGTGGAGAAGGACCTGGGGGTCCTGGTAGACAAGAAGCTGTCCATGAGCCAGCAGTGTGTCCTGGTGGCCAAGAAGGCCAATGGTATCCTGGGGGGCGTTAGGAAGAGCATTGCCAGCAGGTCATGGAAGGTGATCCTGCCCCTCTACTCAGCCCTGGTGAGGCCTCACCTGGAGTGCTGTGTCCATTTCTGGGCTCCTCAGGACAACAGAGACATGGAACTCCTGGAGTGGGTCCAGCAAAGGGCAAAAAATTTTATAAGGAGTCTGGAGCATCTCCCTTATGAGGAAAGGCAGGGAGAGATGGGGCGTTCAGCCTCGAGGAAGTAGAACTGAGAGGAGACCTCATCAACGTCTATCAGTACTTGAAGGGAAATTGCCGAGAAGGACCAGGTTCTTCCTAGTGATGCCAAGCAGTAGTACAAGAGGCAATGGGCAGATATTGATGCCCAGGAAGTTCCGCCTGGACATGAGGAAGAACTTCTTTACTGTGCAGGTGACCATGCACTGGAACAGATTGCCCAGAGAGGCTGTGGAGTCTCCCTCAATAGAAATATTCAAGCATCATCTGGACACAATCCTGTGCCATGTGCTCTGGGATGACCCTGCTTGAGCAGGAAGGTCAGAAAAAATGACCCACTGTGGTTCCTTCCAACCTGATCCATTCTGTGACTTTGTGATCTCAACCAGTGGAAAAATAAAATGACTCTGTTAGACTGTTCACTTTTCATATGGCTAATTAGAAAAATATTTTAATGGTGCAGACATCATATATATATTCAATTGCTATTAGCCATCAAGATAAAATCCTTCTCAGTCACAAACAAGTCAGTATCTTGTGTGTTGTGTCAATCGTCTCACCCGTCATATGGGATTTTATTAAAGCTATTAGTATATAATAATTTTTATTATTAAGGCATTTTAATTTAACGCCTTTATTGTGAATATAATGTCTCATTCTTCAACAGTGGCCAAGAAACTATCTTCTACATTTATTCTGGACCTCCACGCTGTAAAAGAAAAGCATACAGTTAAATATATTCCACTAATAGAACTTAAAACTGAGATCAGACTCTCTTTTACACTGTTATAGACTAAGAGACACAGTTCTAGTTTTAATTTCTGATTTAAATATTGACTTTTCTACCTATATAAGAGCAGATATCAGCATCCACCAGTCATGGCTACTTTTTTTCAAGGGAAAGTACAAAAAAATCAACACATGCTACCAAGAGTTACAGCTGCTTCCATGTCTCTTTCTCTGAAGAAACCTGACTCTTAACCTTCAAAATGTCCAACAAACACAATGCTAACAGACACAAGTTTTAAAATAACTTTCACTGCCTACATTCTGAAGTGCAAAGTAAAAACAAAGCCAAGCAGAATCATTACAATCTTAATGAGAAATTATTTTGGGAAATATAAGATGAGAATGAGAAAATTTCTCAATCTTAATGAGAATTTTTTTGGGAAAATAATGAACTGAATACCTTAAGAAAGGTATTCAGTTCATTATTTTCCTAAAAAAATTATTTTACAACTTACTTCACTGTTAAACAAACTTATGCAAAAAGTCAAGAAGTGTATTGCTGTGGGAAATAACTGATTTTATTTCTACTGTATAGATGAAGCCTACTTGCATATATGAAGATTTCTAGGTTTCCTCTACTAACATGGTTATGCTATATATGTCCTTACTGTTTAACAAAGCTTTGCAAGCATCTTATAATTTCAAACTCACCATCACTTCATAAATTCCTTGTATTTCGTGCATTCTCCGTTTTCAACCATCAGTTTTTACAACTGAGAATTGTTACAGAATAGCAGCAGATTTTTCTTGCCTTTCATGTACAATGTCATATTTACAAGTAGTGCAGAAAATATTTATATCAAGTTTAATAAAATGTTTCCACTACTAGAAATACAAGAGTTAATTTACTAATAAATAACATATAAAACTAATTTGAGAAATATTTTGTACTTTGATCACCTGGTAATAGCCTTTTCTGGTCTAAGAACAGACTTCTGTGATCCTGTCCCGCAAAGTCAAATTACACATTAAACAGCTGTTATAAAACAGGTAGTGGTGGCAATTAATGCAGGCTGTGACTATCACCAGCTTACCTGCACATCTGTTCTAAGTCCAAATCTCTCTACTCAGCGGTACCATGAGCTACTATACAGTGAGATTTGCTTCTGTATTCTTAAGAATACAGAAGGTATTGCATATGAAAACCAGGAAAGCCCAGGGCACACTCTTATAAAGAATTACTATGTAATGCAATGCTAGAAGATATAGAAATTAGCTAAAGAAGAAAACTTACTTGAATATATTCAATCTCTTCATCTGACATTTGTTTCCTTCTGTATTTCTGAGGTAAAGTTCTTGTTAATTCAGAAGTGTCTGGTGTGCCTTGTACTCTACTAACATGTGAAATATTTTGAGAGGCTGGTGATATGCCTCCTACAGATCCCTGTGGTTTTGAAGCAAGGAGAGATGGCATACTTGCTTGTAGAGATTCCTGTACTGAAACCCAGATTTCAAAACCATTTACAGAAATATTACTAGACAGTAAAATTAATAAGCAGCCAATAAAATCTACCATTGCTTGAAAATCTTATTCATTATAACAAATACCTGAAAGAATTAAATCACTCTACTTCTCACAACCTGCTTTTATTGTTGTTAAATATATCATGTGCAGAATATAAAAATTCTGACAGTAGTTTGAATGGCAGAAACACTGATGTGGAAACAAAAGATTTATCAACATACACCCTAACCATGGCTTTTTCACTGGGAAGCTGTACTTGGAGAAAAAGCATAAAGTTATGTAAATGTTTGTGTGTGGGCAATTACGTAGAAAGATAACTGAGATGATGCTTTTCATTTACTGCAACTGAAAACACAGACAAGTGAAAAAGATCTAGAGTCTTACAGAAAGATAAAGCTCACAACCACAACAGGCTGCACCATGCAATGCAGGGCTGTACCCATTTTTAATATTACAAAATGGCATCCTATCACATTTTGTTAATGATGTGCAGAATCACTACAAAGTATCAGGCATCAGCAATCAATGTTAATGAAATGTAAAGACTGAGGAATGCATGAAGTTCTTCACAGGTGAGGATCAGGAACTAAGCTTCAGGAATTCACATTAGAGAAGTTGCCTTGATTGTGCAGATAGAAGAGATGACAAAAGGACAACGTCAGAGTCAGCGTTCCAAACCTTAGGTCTGTGCCACCACAGCTGATTTTACAACGGAAATATGTAATTGCCCCACTAGGTAGGACAGAGATCATGGCAATATGTTCATTTCAGGACTCTGTCTTACATATGAGATAGGATCCATCCCAGGGTGATGAGGGAGCTAGAAGATGAGCTTGCAAAGCTGCTCTCCATCATTTACCAACGGTCCTGCCTCATTGGTGAGGTTCCAGAGGACTGGAAGCTGGCCAGTGTGACTGCCATTCATAAAAAGGTTATGAAGGAGGATTCTGGTAATTATAGGCCGGTCAGCCTGACCAGGTAAGGTTATGGAACAGTTTATATTGAGTGTCATCACACAGCACCTACAGGATGGCCAGGGTATCAGACCCAGTCAGCATGGGTTTACAAGGGGCAAGTTGTGCTTGACCAACCTGGTCTCCTTTTATGACCAAGTGACCCACCTGGTGGATGCAGGAAAGACTGTGGATGTTATCTATTTAGGCTTCAGCAAGGCCTTTGACACTGTCTCCCACAGCACACTCCAGGAAAAGCTGGCAGCCCATGGCTTGGACAGGAGCACTCTTTGCTGGGTTCAGAACTGGCTGGATGGCCAGGCCCAGAGAGTGGTGGTGAACGGTGCTGCATCCAGCTGGTGGCTGCTCACCAGGGGTGTCCCTCAGGGGTCTGTGCTGGGAGCTGTTCTGTTTAATATCTTTATTGACATGGACGAGGGTACTGAGTCTTTCACTAGTGAATTTGCAGATGACACTGAGCTGGGAGTGTGTGTCGATCTGTTGGAAGGTAGGAGAGCTCTGCAGAGAGACCTGGAAGGATTGAATGGATGGACAGAGTCCAACAGGATGAGGTTTAACAAGTGCAATTGTCGAGTCCTGCATTTTGGCCACAATAACCCACTGTAATGTTATAGGCTGGGGACAGTGTGGCTGGACAGTGCCCAGGCAGAAAGGGACCCTGGGGTACTGGTCCACAGCCGACTGAACACGAGCCAGCAGTGTGCCCTGGTGGCCAAGAAGGCCAGTGGCATCCTGGCCGGTGTCAGGAACAGTGTGGCCAGCAGGAGCAGGGAGGTCACCCTTCCCCTGTACTCGGCACTGGTGAGGCAACACCTTGAGTGCTGTGTCCAGTTCTGGGCCCCTCAGTTTGGAAAGGATGTTGAGATGCTTGAGCGCGTCCAGAGGAGAGCACAAGGCTGGCGAGGGGCTTGGAACACAAGCGCTGTGAGGAATGACTGAGGGAGCTGAGGGTGTTTAGCCTGGAGAAAAGGAGACTCAGGGGTGACCTTATCTCTCTCTACAACTTCCTGAAAGGTGGTTGTAGTCAGGTGGGAGTTGGTCTCTTTGTCCAGGCAAAATCTGACAGAATCAGAGGACACAATTTTAGTTGCACAAAGAGAAATACAGGTTGGATATCAGGAAAAGTTTTTTACATAAGGAGTGATAAAGCAATGGAATGGTCTGCCCAGGGAGGTGGTGGAGTCACCATCCGTGGATGTGTTTAAGAAAAGACTGGATGTGGCACTCGGTGCCATGGTCTAGTTGAGGTGTTTGGGCATGGGTTGGACTCGATGATTTTGAAGGTCTCTTCCTAGTCATTCTGTGATATGTAAAGGTATAACACCTGAGAAAGCTGAATGCTTCCACAGAAGTCCTTCCCAGGGCTCCAGAAAATTGAGCAAGACAAGTGCAACATCTAACAGCTGGACAGAAGCTCTATGTAACTATGAAATTAGCAGCATGAAAACTGCATATACGAAAGCATGTGAGCAGCTAGTACACCACAGTTTTGCCTGCCTTTGCCCTTCCTGGCTCCAGCAAGACCAATGACCACAAAAGAGAGGGAGCCAGTTTTAGCCTTAATGAGTCTGCTGCAGTTGCAGGATTGGGACAAACAATCAAACACCTGCAGCACTGTGATGAAGCTGCCATTGAGAAGCATATTAAGAAGCTGTCAGTCATAAGACTGGGTCTGAAACTCCCAAGGTGGTTGAGAAATAATGGAAGATGCCAAATAGAGCAAGGCAGAAGTGGGCCCATCTGAAGCAGCATTTTTATTGTGAACAGAGGGCAAAGTATTTTTGTTTCAAGAAATAATACACCTTACATATTAAAAAAACCCAAAACCACAAAACCGTTTTTCCATGTTTGTTTCACCTACCACAAAAGTCTAGAGATTTGTCAAGGATTTATTTTCCTCTACTGTATGTTTCAGTCTCAAGTGTAGTTGGAGTAGACTCATTAGCGAATTAAAAACACCAGAAGTACAGTAATCAAAAATTTTACTGTTGCTGCTTTAGCTCTATTACAGTCCCTACTACATCTCTCCCTTCCCTGTTTGAGACCATAATGGTGCAGTAGTAATAGGCCCACTAGAATTTGGCTGGCCTTTCACATCCCTAGTTGCTCTGAGGAGCCATTTAGCTATGTAGGAGCAACAATCTGGTACAATTAAATGCAGACTTTGCTACAGCATTCAAGCAAGACAAAGTAGGCTGCAGTTTACTAAGAAGATGGCAGATCCTGATGAAGGTAGAAAAGTCTAACACACTTTGAAGACATAGTCACAAGAATCTTCCGACACAGAGATAAACATGAGGTCAGAAACACATTTTCAAGCTTTTGAGAAAGTAGTTCACTGCCATGAGAGGTGCTGCATTTGGCTGAATTGTGCAAAATGTACAGAATTTTTACAGAAAGTTATTGCAGAAAATAGTTCCTGAAGAGTTCACAGGCAAATCAGAAGAGGCATTTATATGCACTGTGGAGGTTTTTAAATGTTGAACTAAACCTAAACTAAACTGTGGGCTTGATAATGCTGTGACAGATAACTGGGCATAGAATAATATCAAAAGAAGTGAGAATAACGTAACAGAGCTTTTAAAGACAACTCCTACTTTTATTTCAGATGCTTTTTGATCCAAAAGGACTTCTAAATCAATGTATTGCTAATATATGTCTGCTGTTTAAATTTAATAGTATTGAGAATACCATAAATATCAATATAGGCATAAAAGTTAATGTCAAAGATTGCAATGTAATATTTTTTTCCTCATAATTAGTTAGTAACACAAGAAAACACTTCTTAAAATGTACAGAGGACCAGATCTCCCAGCTATAATCATGTTTTGAAAAAACTGCAGAAAATACATCACACACTTCAACTAAGAAAAAATGAGGAAAATGCAACATCATTTATGCAAATATCACTGAATAACTAAAGCTGCTTCAAACTAAATTTGGCACAGTAATTTCAGTGAATATTAATATTTGAGAAAATGTAACTTTATATAAAGTAGAACACAAACACTGGAAATCCTTGTGAATCTTTCTTGACAAAAAAATAGAGATCTGCACACGTTATCAGCTGCACAGAAAAGAAGTTGTAGAGAAAGTTCAAGAGTTGCCTTGAAACTAAACCAAGCATGTTTCAAAAACCTCACTCCAGTTTAGCTGCATAGCTGAAAGAGAGAAACTGGGTCCCAGTTCTTAAATAAAGCAGTCTTAAATAATAAAGAAATGTGGCACAAGCTGTATCCATACCCAAAATACTTACTTTTAGGTCTGGGACCACTTTTTCTGTCTGGGAACTTTATTAATGGAGTATGTGGCTTGACTACCTAGAAGGAGACCAGGTAGTGGAAGAAACAGACACAGGTTACTGTGAATAATAAAATGAAATTCACAATGTATCAAACAAACACTCTAAACAGCTGCTCTCTGCACCCTACTCTGATACACTTACTGCTTCTTGAAGTCCTAAGTTTACCCCAGGAAAAAGTTTACTCTAAAAACTAGTCCTGCACCCTGAGGTCCAGATCAGGTACAGGCTTTGACTTCCTTTTCACATCAGTATGTGTGTGCAGAAATGGCCACTGCCATTACATAAATGCAACCACAATGTAGTCTGCTCTGGTGAGAACCCACCCAGTGCGCTGTGTCCAGCTCTGGGGTCCCTACAGCAAAAAAAAAACCAAAAACCCAAAAAACCAAAAACATGGACTGGAGTAAGTCCAGAGCAGGGCTATTAAGATGTTCAGAGGGCTGAAGCACCTCTCCTGAGGACAGGCTGAGAGCTGGGGCTGTTCAGCATGAACAATGCTCTGGGGAAACCTTACAACCCAAAGGGCAGGTTTGGATTAGAAAGATTAGGAAGACTAGGAAGAAATTCTTTATTTTGAGGGTGGTGAAGCACTGGCACAAGTTGCCCAGAGCATCTGTGGCTGCCCCATCCGTGGAAGTGCCTAAGACCAGGTTGGACGGGGCTTTGAGCAACCTGGTCTAATAAAGCTGTCCCTGCCCACGGCGGGGGGGTGCTGCAACTAGGTGACCTTTAAGATCTCTTCCGATCCAACCATGCCGTGGTTCCACAGTGCTTCAGCACACGGAATCGCGAGCTGTGCTCTGCCTGTACAAAGCACTTTCACCTTGGAGAGGCCCATCTTAGGAAGGAGCTGCCAGCCAGCTCCGCACTCGCTGCTATCACAGCCCCCGGCACCTGCGACACCGTGTGCGCGCGACTGCACAGCTCTCCCCAAGGACATCGACCGCCCCGGCGGCGTGTCCTCAAGCCGCGGCCGCCTCAGACCTGCTGCTCGGCGGTGGCAGCAGAAGCGAGCCCCGCCACCCGAGCCAGGGCTCCGGCTGTCCCAGACACCGCCGTTCCGGGGCCGCCCTTACCTGCACCGCCCTGGTAGCAGCCGCCATCTTGCTGCCCATGGTGAGGAGCCTGAGGGGCAGCTCCGGGCCCCGCCCACAGCCACGATCGCCGGCCGTGGGCGGGGCCTGTCTCTGGGGGCGGGCCGGAGCGCTGGCCTGGTCTGCCAAACAAGCCGCTTTACCTTGCGTTAAAAAAACTCCAAACCAAGTAAAACATTTTCAGGAAAATCAGCGTTTTATTATTTGATCAAGGTATCCATCTACAAAAAATAGCTGGTGATCACTCACCAAGTTAAAAGTGAAGTTACATGCCAAGATAACAAGGGGTACTACACACCCAAACTGTGCTGCACCCCAAGAGTCGATTTCCTTCAAACATCAAACAAACAACACCAACTAAAAAAAGCACAAATGACAGTGAAGATACGCAATAAAAGCACTGCTTAGCTGCACAGTCGATAGTATGATGACTCTAGTCACCTCTGCTGACAAAAGTCACTGCTAAAAAGAGCGTAACATTTCTGGTGTTTAAGATTATACATGCCTTAAAAACAAAAATAATCCCCTCCACACTTGCTAATAAATTTTCCTGATGAACTTTTGGCTGGGACTGAGCAGGGTCATGCACCCTGCTTGAGCTCTACGGCCTGCTGGTCCCCAGAAAAAGGGGTACAGCAAATCCTCAGTTTAAGTCCACTTCTACATGAAAACTTGAAACTTTTCTTGTGTTCTTGCTGCCTTTCAGAGGAAAATAAGTGCTTGAGACAGGACAGCCTGAGAAATGAGTCTTCAGGTAGTTTAATTTCATCAGCTGTACTGCCCACTTTGACACATTCTAATTCTCTGGAGAGAACAACATCTTCCAGAAAGGTCAAATTTAAAAATTCTTGAAGTATGTTTTTAAGAAACATATAATTTATGAAGTTTAGTTAAAATGCACACACTGTATAAAATAAACACCATATCTCCTGACTCACTTAAAATGCACGTTTTTTTCAAGCTGTAGAACAATTTCCTTTAAAGATGGATCTTCTGCCCAGTTAACTCTGCTTCCAATTATGAGGTTCTATAAATGAGAAAGATTTACAGGTTAAAACAAGTCCTTGTAAAGGACAATTCCTAGTAAAAATATCTCAAAGAAAGATGCTTTATAAGCTTAATTTGAAAGCCCTTGAAATTCACCAGTGTTTGAAGTAGGCAGGATGGAGGGAAAAAGGAGAAAAGGAAGTATTGCTTTAGATCCTGTTGTTGATATATAGGCAAAAAAGACCACCCAAATCCATGCGTTATTATTTCCTAGAGGGCCTTGCATACTACCTCTATGTTAAACACAGAAACCTAGAGAACATTTTTAACAATATGAAATAAAGTTTGCCTCAAACAAAAAATAACACAATTAACATTCTCACCCTGCCATTCTGGATTGAAAAGGGGAATTTAAATTGAACCAAAGAGGATTTGCTCTACTTAGGGCTCAGAAAATTTCATGAATACAAAACCAGGAGATAGTTTTAGACTTTAATCTAAATCCCAGTACAATGTTAAATTTCTCGTTCTCAATTTGAGATGTAATGACATTATCAATGCAAAAGGTTTTTTCCCTCACTTTGCATGACTCCACATTGCAGGTGACTTGCCAGCTGCTGCATGTATACAGACTAGTTAGCAGCCCCTGACACATGGATAACCAAAAGGGCAAAGTCTACACTGCTGAAAGAATCTGGAGACTGGCCGTGGCCAGGCCAAGGCTTTCACAGGATTGTAGGGGGTGACACAAACAGAGAAGGCCAGAAGGGGCAGATGAAGGCTCCCTGGTAACATGGGATTAACACCTGTTTATTTTTTCTAACTACAAGATGAGGAAACTTATTTGGTAGGGTGTGGAGTTGACTCAGAGTAGAAGGAAATACAGCCATTACTGTGACAGACGTTTTTCAAGAAAGACACATTATTTTTGTACCTTTAAGGAAACAAAGACAGATTGATAGACTGTCTCTAAACTCTGCAAAAAAATAATGCAAATATGCTTGTGACAATTTCATTCTCTTAGCCATTAAAGTAGTGGAAATCTTCCATCTATACACAGGTCTTCCACTGTTCAACTTAAAGGTTTTAGAAAACAATTTTGTGTTGTTAAGTTATATTTGCCATACAGTATATTATCTTGAGTGTAATCAAAAATTGTAAACTTAGTTCTAAAAGCCACACAACATTACCTGGAACACATTTTGAATTACTGTAGTCATCTGTCTTTCTTGTTCTAATTTATCAAGCATCTTCTCCATTTCAGCCACATTCACATGTGCTTGTTTCTCCTTTTGCCTTTTCTTCATGGTAGGAATCTGCTGTAGTTTCTGTACTCCATATTTTTTTAGTGCTGTTACATTATTAAGAAAATTAAGCATTAAGTAGTTAGGTGTACAGTAGAAATGAATATACTCTTTTCCTCACAGCCACCTAAAGCACTTCCAGTGCATAACCCTTATTTCACACTCCACTCCTTCCCTCCAATATTCCTCAATGTATTTCTTTTATGAAAGAAGCAACACATGCTGTGGCTACTTGGTTATCAATCTACATCAACTGGTTCTCTGGCCAACAGCAAAACAGAAAGTACATTGTATGCTGCCTGCATTTCCCTCACACAGGGACTAATTTGCATCTCTGTTCTATACCCTGTTTTTGAGTGCCACAACTTTTACAGGACTTTTTTATAACTTTAAAGACCCTTACTCCTTTTTTGGATTTCACTGAAACCAAATTCCAAAGTCATACAAGGAGTACATGAACATGACCAGTGAATATTACTATTTTTATAGGAAACCAGGTTAAAAACTAGACTGATTAAAAGTGTTTAGGGGCAGTTCATATGTTGAAAGAATGCTGGCAGAGCATTCCTTCCTTAATTTGCAAAGATATCAGTATGTTCATTTTTCCCATGTGAACAGTTATTTCACTGTGTTTGTTCCTTACTGTCAACATATACACAACTCTCTATGCGTGAAATCAAACAATAATTGTTAAAATTGGGGGAAAACCTGGTCACGAAAGAAAGAGCATTCAAGGAACACATTTACCATATGAAGTTCTGAATATTGATGTCACATATATATATATATATATATATATATATATATACACACACATACTTCTTTCTAAATAAATTCCCTCTCTATTCTGCAAATACCTCATAAATGTGCAGTAGGACAAAAAAGTATCTTTTAGGTGCTGTACGGCTGATTTAAATAACTAAACAATCTGTAACTTTCTGAGGAGCTTACCTGAAATAATAAAATGCTGCCACATTGTTTTTGAGTGTTGTCTTGCATCCCTCATTCTAATGTGTCAGTCTCACAAGTAGGGAACGCACCAGCTCATTTCTACACTACTTTCTACTCTTTTAACAAGTTTTATAACTGTGTTGAGTTTTGTTACTTCCCATGTAAATTAATGTTGCTACAAGAATAACTTTAAAATATGAACTATATGAACTCTACATTAAAATACAAACCAAAGTCAATACAGATAACACACTTACAGAGTCTTTTCCTTTTAATGTCAATCAGCTGCTGCTCCTTCTGGTGTACTTGCTGTAAGGAAAAAAAGTATTTTCCAGACTCTTGTCTTCAAAAATACTGAAAGATGCTAATACAATCCCCCAAAATAGCTAAGGGAAACTCTAAACCAGACTTACTTACATGATCACTTTAAGTAATCCTTAATTTTGACAGCAGTAGGAACTGCACCGATGTCACCACATATTTAGCTTTGAATGACTTATGCAGTCATGTTGCTTTCAAAGTGCACTCCTGCCCATGCTGAAGTTGGTTAACCTGCACAACAGTAACAGAAGATACAACTGCCACTCACCTGCTGATAGTCAATTATTGTCCCGCTGAGCAGTACTATGTGTTTCATTGTTTCCAGGATCAGACTAAGGAAGGAAACAGTTGCATACCTTAAGACCACTAATATAAGTCAATATCATAAATGTTTTAACCAACTTTATTTAATTTAAATAAAGAATTTCTGATTTCTCCTAATAGTAAATTAGTTTTATGTGTCACTTCTTTTTGCACTTACACTTACAATATCACTTCTTTTTACAGTTAATATACTCAGTGTCATTGTAGAGGCCAAAGAGTTCCGTTACTTCCCTCAAATTTCATTTAAGTCTGTCCAACATTTTACATCACAGAGTTTGGATGGCAACAAGAAAGCCTAGTCATCTGGAAATGGCTATGAATTAAAGCTCCTAAATCAAGGAGATGCAATCTCTTAGCTGTATTTCTGACAGAAATTAAACTTCTCATATTACACTTCATATGCATCCAGCCATTAAAAATGGGCAGGCAACAAAAAGCTACTTTTAAAAATTTTTAAGCTTTCAGTTCTATTTCAAAGACATTTTGCTCCTACATAGTTAATTAATAAAGGCAGCAAAGCAGAGGCAAGGCCATGTTACAAGCCTGTAATGTGCTCAGCTATCATAAATGCAGGTAATTCAGGCTCTCATGGCTACAAGCAGTTCTCACTAGTGAATCAAGAGTTATGATCTCTGTAATCAAAGGTGGGTAAATTCAGAGCCCAACTGCAAATCTAACATGGGTGTATGAAGTCTGATCATGCTGATTCTAGCTAGAAGGTAGACAGTATATAATTCTGTCAAATCTAGAAAAAGGTAGCTTGCTTTCACAAGAGCTAAAATGAAATAATCTAGAAATGTGTCACAATATATTGTGCGAAGTCCATTTCTTTCTAGCTGTCTGACTCCCAAGAACACCTTACCGTGAGTCCTCATCATCTTGTTTCAATTTGTTTCTCAGGGCATCCATAATTTGGGTCCTGCATATTGCAAGAAATAGCATATGACTGATGAGAACTCATAAGAAACTGAGAGAAGCAGGAAACAAAGAGAAGCAGATTTAACTAAGTAATATAAGAACATAATTTCCAGGATTCTACTTTCGTCCACTTTCACATTGGAATTATATAAACAAAATACTCAGTACCTTTTAAATACCACACTTCTTAAATAATGGGGCTTAACTCTCAGGACAGGAAAGACATATCAATGATTATTTGTGAGACTGGCAACTCCTTTTTCTCTTTTAACCAACATATTTGGACACCATTAATCCCAGAGTCTGCAGAAAGGAAGCTGGGCAAATGTGTGAATTCAAATAAACAGCCATGAAACACATGGGATGTCTAACATTATCAACTTCCATCTTCTCATAGGCATTTGGAAAATATTGCCAAGAAATATGCTTACTGATCTGTACAGTCACTCTTTCCCAACTGTAAACGAACTTATGGGTGTACACATTTCAACCTGTTTTTTGTTTTGGTGGGCTTTTTTTGTTTATTTGTTTGTTTTGTTTTCTACAGCATATCCATCTGCATTCCTATTATCCTATGGTACTTAAAATTTCCCCCATCTCCCATATCACTTTAAAATCCTGTTTTAATCAGACCTATGTATATATGCATCTATGTATGCATACACACAGAGAAAAGCTCCAAATAAAGGGTGAAGAAAATTCTACCTTTGCAAGGCCAACGTCTTGTTCTGGAAAGAGACTTTTGCTTCCTCTAGCTCTCTTTCCAAATCTTGTGTGGCACTGAAAGACAAAAAGCAATTAGACAAACTAACTGAGTGTGAAGATAACACAGTTTAAAAGCAGTGTCACATTTTAACTTGCTTCCTACATATCTAATGTAAGAATTTTTCATGTGAGCCACAAATCATTAGGGCCAGGAGTAATTCAGCATTAGTGAATTCTAGCCATCATGTAAAGGACTGCAAATTTAAAAGCCACACCAGATACAGAAGTACATTGGGACGATGAATAAAGCATTTCTTCCCCACAGTTCCTCTTAGTTTCCATTACTTTCACCAATCTTCTCTGAAGTACTGATTGTAAAATCCAGGAATTCACTAAGAAGGAATAACTAGAAGAGAATTTTGAAGTTATCCAGTGACATACCTCTGGATAAAGTTTTCTTCAATTCCATGATCAAGGAAATTTTCCTGGCCTGCAAAAGAGAATGTTGCTAAAACAAGCACAACAGAGACTTTTAAATACAATCTATAGAGCATAAAGAATTAGCATTTTTGTGTGAACGAGTTATTTCTTACTTCTATCTCAAAGCTTTATTATCTTTTACTGTTAATGAGGCTGTGTTATCAATCAACTGTATCAGAGAAATAATTAATTTAGCATTTTTTAGATGAGCTAGAGCTGGTTCATGACATTGCTCTATATATGCCACTGGATAGTTCAGTAGAAGAGCATGTACCCAACTGCACCCTGGGCTGTATCAAAAATGTGGCCAGCTGGTGATTCTGCCCCTCTACTCAGTTCTTGGCAGACTCCACCTGGGGTGCTGCATCCAGGCCTGGGATTCCCAACATAAGAAGGACATGGATCTGTTAGAGAAGGTCCAGAGGAGGGCAATGAAGATGATCAGAGGGCTGGAGCACCTCTCCTATGAGGAAAAGGCTGAGAGAATGGTTGTTCAGCTTGGAGAAGGAGTACAGTGACCTTGCTGAGTTCTTCCAGTCCCTGAATGAAGCTTACAAGAGAGCTGGAGAAGAACTTTTTACTAGGGTATGTAGTCTGTATTTGAAAGATGGTAGGTTTAGATTAGATAATACTGTGGGGTGATGAGGCACTGGTAGAGAGAATGCCCAGAGAAGCGGTGGGTGCCTCATCCCTGGGAGTGTTCAAGATCAGGTTGTCAGGTTGAATAGGCCTCTGAGCAAGATGATCTAGTGGAAGTGGCTGTGCATGGTGGAGGGTTTGGAACCAGGTGTGTTTAATGTCCCTTCCAACCCAAATCATCTCGTGACTTGACAGGTAATGGAAACACCTTAAATCAGTATTGCTGCCAAAACTTTGGCAAACTTTTGGCAAACTTTTTCAGCCCCAGTGACCAGATTTCTGAAAACCATCACTACACATCAGAGGAGCCTAAAGTTCAAACCCAGAAAAGGAAGGAAACGGCAGTGGGCAGCAGCTATATGGCATCTTTGCAAACATTCAAATATGTATCAAAAGCTGCCTAGAAAATGTGTTAAAATGTACAGTCAGGGAAAAAAACCCATCATTACCATAAGGAGCACTTTTGATAAACAATTAAAGAACATATTAAAAAACTATGTAAATATATATTTATATATAAAAATATAAATATAAATGCCACATCCCATTCTTTGTTAGTACAACATCCCACTGCGAGGAGGGATATACTTACTGGCAAGAATAGCCGTGTTGTACTCCATGAGCTGCGCCTTCAGTTGGTTCCTCAGGCTGCGGCGGGAGTAAAGCGACAACGGTCAGACGGTACGCATCCCTTCATCCCACCCCTGGGCTGCTCCCCCTCCCGTCCCGCCGGCACTAACTGCAGCAGAGTGGGGACACCCACGTCGCCCGAGCCTCCGTCGCCGCCCTGGGACCACGCCGGGGCCGGAGTCGGCTCCAGTTCTCGGGCCGGGGCCGGGGCCGGGGCCGAGTCCCGGCTCAGCGCAGCCATGACTGCACCTTCAAAAGGCGCGGCTCCCGGCGGCCCGCGCGGCCCGCGCCTGCGCAGAGTAGCGGCGGGGCGGGGTGGCCCAGCCCTCAGTGGCCCTGGTCCCGTACGGGAGGGAAAAAGAGAAAATAACGTTGACGGAGGTAAAGCGCGATAGTCCTTCCCTCTGACCTAGTAGTGGCGTGGAGATAGAAGCAATAGGTGCAAGCTACTAACGGAAGTAAAAAATTGACTGCAAAAAGTAAACACTCAGTGAAAAGAGCTGCTGCATGGACCCTGACTTAATTAGGTTTAAGAGCAAGTGCAGCTATCAAGCCAGCACAGTGATCCCTGTTCACCATTAAACCGTGACCTCAAGTGTCATATTCACACATTTTTGAACATGCCCAGGGATGCTGACTCTTGGCAGCTTGTTCCAATGTCTGACTACCTTGGACAGCCTCTGTAATTGTCTAAGGGAGAGGGTACATTACAGCTCCACCAGTCAGTGTCCTAGAATCCTCAGAAATTTCCTTCCTCTTTGAGCTCTGCCACCAGGCTGAGCAGATATCTACCTCACACAGCTGCTTTCTCTGCTGCTCCCAGGTCTAATCTGGCAGACGCTCCACCACCAAACTAGCAGAGCTCATGCCAATGCTGCTGTCCATACACACCCTGCGTGACCAGCCATGGCACCTGAGCTGGCCTGAGCTCCCCCAAGCTCTCCGCACTGGTCACAGGCTCCAGGGAGATGCCTCAGCTGCAGAAGGAAAGTAACTGTGCTGCCCTTGCTACCGAAAAAAAACCCCAGCTAAACAAAAATTGCAACAGCTTTAATAAGTTTAATACAAATACGGTACTTTGTATATACAGTGAGCAGCATTCTGCTTAAATTCGTATAGAAGTTTAAAATTTTTAGCCAGATCCCATACAATGGGAGAGCACAACTGTTCAATGGTGCTTATCTTGGTCTTGGTGTTGGTGGTGCGGGTGATTCCTTCAAGACCTAGAAATGAAACAACATACTTTTGAGACAATATTAGTATGGGAGATAATATAAAGGTTGGTCTTTATTGGAGGCCTCCAGGGGAAGATATGGAAAAATGCCCCCCTCCCCGCCATGGGGTGAATACAGTTTTATAAGTTTAGCAAATTAACATAATTGACAAGAATTCTCAATTAGATGCACAAGTGATGAAGTAATTCCCACCTGTTCAATCATCTCTGAATCCTCTCCCACCCTCTGCTCTTAGATAGGAGCTAAACTTTGCTTTTGAAAATGTGTCTCAAAGAGCTGGTTTCAACCTTGGCTCCCAGGAAGAACCAAGATAGGATAGGGGCCTTGAACCCCTGGGGTTTGGAACCTCTGGAATGTGTTTTGTCTTTCTGCTAATCCGGGTAGGGAAAAGGTGAGGTGAAGTACTGGGGCTAGCTAGGAATTATGTAAAACAATAATCTACTGAGCAATGAATATATAAAAAGGAAGTATAACAGCAGAAATCATTCTGGCAGCAGTGGCATATTTCTTCGTAACTGCCTGCAGAGAAATAAGGTAGATTTTATCCTGTTTAATATCCTGTTTGTCCTGTTCAATATTTCAGCTCACTTAATGCTTGGTGATCAAGCCAGGCCCATCCTAGTACACAAACTCTGTTCATGGATGGTCCAAGCCACCTAAGCAAGATAAAGATCTTCAGCTCAGAAGTGAGCAGATCTTATGTAAGTCTGTCTGCAGTGACTCAACTAAACCAGCCTCTATGTGCCATGTAGCGACACATAACCACACATATTCCCCCCACACCCCTGCACCCTAAGATTCTTACCTTTTGCTTGGCAGCACACTGATTCACATTGATTACATTCTTTGACATATGCCGTATAACTGAAAGAATGTCACTCTCAGTATAAAATGTGTAGCATTGCAGAAGTGGTAACTGAAAGGAAGAGAATCCATTACATAAGCCCATTAGAATAATCCAAGTACACTGGGTTTTTCATTTTCAATTTTGCTTGGACAATTATGGTCTCTTGTCTCACAGTGGAAGGTTTTAAAAGGCCCTACTACTGTCCCCTTTTAGTGGTCCACAGGGATACAAGAACATGGTGAAGTACTGTGAGGAATGGAGGAAGCGCGCACCTTTTAAGCTGCTGCACAGGCACACTGAGTCACAAAGTAGCAGGTGGCCTGACAAGCACAACTTATGATCATGCATCCATCAAAGAGTTTCAGAGACAAAGAGAAGGCAGCTGCTGCAATCATGGATGGAGGGACATGAACCATGTCATAATTCACAATGCATAGCTCCATCAGGTACTTAGCCAGAATGTTCAGTTTTACCTGCATTAAGTCAGAGTTGAATATTGGCTATCTCCAGGGCAAGAGGAACCTGTCAAACCTTGGTTTAGTTAAACAGTAAGAAATACTTCCTTAGAGAACTCTTTCAGAGTACAGGGTTGAAATTCAAGTGCCTTAGTCACAGAACACTTCTGTTATATACTCTACTAAAGAGGGCTAGACAAGATAGAGCAAAAGGAGGAAAAATGGTGGGGGCGGGGGGGAGGAAGAGAGAGAGTGAGAAAGATGCCACTGGAGGTTGGGGAGTGCATCCACGAGGTGGGGGGTGTGCACACTGCTTCACGGGCGACTGGACATGAGGTGAGGGGGCACTCAGGTGGAGGCCCAGAAGCCTGGACAGGGTTGCAGTAGAATCACAGCAGTGGGCTGGATCAGAGGCCAGCAGGTGGCTTAGGCAGGGGCACAGGGAGGCAGAACAGACACAAAGGTGCACAAGAGCCAGTGAGGAAATGAGAGCCAAAAGGCAGGCTGGGGCCAGGGCAAACAATCAGGGGATGGCAAACAAGGCTGGAACTCCTGGTGGGAGTCTGTTATAGATCACCCAGCTAGGGTGAAGAGGTAGATAACTTATTCTACAAGCAGCTGGAGGATGTTTCAGGATCAGCAGCCCTTGTTCTTGTAGGTGACTTTAACCTGCCAGACATTGCTGGCAACTCAACATAGCAGAGAAGAGGCAGTTCTAGGAGGTTCTTGGAGCGCATGGAGGACAACTTCTTGTCACAGCTGGTGAATGAGTCCACCAGGAGAGGGACAATGCTAGACCTGCTGTTTGCAAACAGAGAAGGGCAGGTGGGAGATGGTGGTTGGGGCACAGTGATCATGAAATTATAGCGTTTTCAATATTTGGTGAAACAAAGAGGGGCATCAATAAAACTTCCATGCTGGACTTCTGGAGGGCAGACTTTGGCCTATTCAAGAGACTTATTCAAAGAGTACCTTGGAAGCAGTCCTTCAAAACAAAGGAGTCCAGGAAGGATGGGCATGCTTCAAAACAGAAATCTTGAGGGCACAGGAGCAGGCTGTCCCTATGTGCCGAAAGATGAGCCGATGAGGAAAATGACTGGCCTGGATGGGCAAGGAGCTTTTGAAGGAACTTTTCTTTTTTTGAAAAAAAAGAGGGTGTATCATCATTGGAAGGAGGGTCAGGTATCTCAGGAAATGCTTAAGGGAGTTGCTAGGTCATGTAGGAAAAAAAATTAGAGGGGCAAAAGCCCAGTTAGAACTCAATCTGGCCACTTCTCTAAAGGACAATATAAATTATTTTTAGAAATACATTAATGGCAAAAGGAGAGCAAGGACAACCTCCATTCTCTATTAGATGAGGGAGTCAATTTGGTAACTAAAGATGAGGAAAAGGCAGAGGTGCTTAGCACCTTCTTTGTCTCAGTTTTCAGCAGAAAGACAGGTTGTCCTCAGGACAACTATTCTCCTGAGCTTGTAGATGGTGTCAGGGAGCAGAACAGCCCCTGTGTAATCCAGGAGGAAGAAGACCTGCTGAACCATTTAAGTCCTCATAAATCCATGGGACCAGATGGGATCCATCCCAGGGTGATGAGGGAGCTAGAAGATGAGCTTGCAAAGCCGCTCTCCATCATTTACCAACGGTCCTGCCTCATTGGTGAGGTTCCAGAGGACTGGAAGCTGGCCAATGGGAGCCCCTTCACAAAAAGGGTACAAAGGAGGATCCAGGTGACTCCAAGCTAGTCAGCCTGACCTTGGTGCCTGGCAAAATTATGGAACAGTTTATATTGAGTGTCATCACACAGCACCTACAGGATGGCCAGGGTATCAGACCCAGCCAGCATGGGTTTACAAGTTTGACCAACCTGGTCTCCTTTTATGGCCAGGTGACCCACTGGGTGGATGCAGGAAAGGCTGTGGATGTTGTCTATTTAGACTTCAGTGTGGGGTTTCACCCCCGGATTGGGGTGACCCTGAAAGATGGAAAAGTCTCTCCTCCAACCCGTGCCTTCAAAGAAAGACTCAGTAGTCCTCTGTTGTCCGGTCTCAAGATTGTTTATTGTTGGTTATCTAAAAGATTCTTTTCCTGAACTGCTGTGGCCCGTTCAGCAGGTTGGACAAAGGCACACTGCCCTCCCAGGGGGCTGGTGCCATCTTTTATATCATATATTACGTGTTACATGTTTATACTTTTTCCCCAATGCCTACTATCTATATTGAATGGTGACTTTCTACACTAATCCAATCTGTGAGTGCCAACATCACCAAAGACATGGAGGCTAGGAAGGAGAAAGAAGGAGGACAGGGCACACCCAAATCCCTCCATTGTAGACCTCCTGACCCCCATGTACAAAACTTGGACCCCTGCATACAAGGCTTAAAACCCCCCTGTACAGCACTCAAAAATCCTTCCTTTCACTTCGTGACTACTTCTACTACGATACCTAACTTGTGTGTGTGGCTTGTAATTCTTCATACAGAGTTAGTAAGTTGCTCTACGGGCTAAGATCAAAACCCCACGTGTGTCTTTGGCTGCATGCCAGGGTCTCAGAGCCCCCTGCCAGTGGCTCTGGCCATCCAGGGCACCCAGAGAGGTGTCCTGGGTTCCCACACTTTGGCAAGGCCTTTGACACTGTCTCCCACAGCACACTCCAGCCGGCATCCAATGGCTTGGACAGGAGCACTCTTTGCTGGGTTCAGAACTGGCTGGATGGCCAGGCCCAGAGAGTGGTGGTGAACAGTGCTGCATCCAGCTGACAGCCAGTGGTGTCCCTCAGGGGTCTGTGTTGGGGTCAGTCCTATTTAATATCTTCACTAATGACGTGGATGAGGGGACTGAGTCCAACAGCAGTAAAGCTGCAGGTGACACAAGCTGGGATCACATGCCAATCTGTTGGGAGGTAGGAGGGCTCTGCAAAGGGACCTGGACAGGCTGGATCAATGGGCCAAGTGCAACAACATGAGGTTTAACAAGACCAAGTGCTGAGTCTTACACTTTGGCCACAGCAATCCCCTGCAGTGCTACAGGCTGGGAACAGAGTGGCTGGACAGCGGCCAGGCAGAAAGGGACCTGGGGGTTATGGTTGACAGCCAACTGAACAGCTGCACTTTTGAGTACTGTGTGCAGTTCTGCCCCCTCAATTTAGGAAGGCTTTTGGGACACTTGAACACATAGAGAGAACGGCAACAAGGCTGATGAAGGGCTTGAAACATAAGCCCTATGAAGAATAGATGAGGGAGCTGGGGTTGTTTAGCCTGGGAAAAGGAAGCTTAGGGGAGACCTTATCGCGCTCTACAACTACCTGGTTGTAGTCAGGTGGGAGTCAGTCTCTTCTCCAGGCAAGCATTGACAGAACTAGAGGACACAGCCTTAAGCTGTGCCAGGGAAAGTTTAGATTAGATGTCAGAAAAAAATTCTTCACTGGAAGAGTGATTGGGCACTGGAATTGGCTGCCCACCAAGGAAGATGGTAGAGTCACAGTCCCTGGACATGTTTAAAAAAAGACTGGATGTGGCACTCAGTGCCATGGTTTAGTTGATGAGGAGGTGTTAGGTTAGGTCATAGGTTCATAGTTCATAGGTTAAACTAATTGATCTCAAAGGTCTTTTCCAACCTAGTTCACTCAGTTAAAAAAAAAAAAAAAAAAAAAGAAAAAATGGGTAAAAACAGGCTAGGGCCAGGGCAAGAAGCAAAGAAGCAAACCTCAGCAGGCTGGAGCCAAAGCACAAAAATAAGATTCAAAAAGCCCCTCTAATCATCAAGCCTCAAATGCAAAAGCAGGGTCTCAAAAAAGCCCCAAGCCAAAAACCCACACTTAAAGAGCAAGTCTCAAAAAGCCCAGGGCAATTGTGACACAGTTACTTTTTATGCCACTGGCTCTTCCCAAAGGCTGTCTGCTCTCAGGAGACCATTGGCCCAGTCCAACGTTTCACCATCTGATTGGAGAAGTCCCTCTGGGGAGTTCAGCGTCTCCTACCACCTGTCCCATGTGAGGTATTGCCCAGCAAAGTCCTCCTGGAGACAAGGCTTCTTTGAGTTGCGTCCCACACGTGGCCCATGTGCACCCCTCCTCCACATGCCTCTGACAGCCATTGTTGAGGGAAACCAAAACTATATTGGCTCCTCACAATCAGGCATGCATTTTAACACTGCATTTTGGTATGTTAGGCTCATGTCACAGGAACAGATAAATAAAACTCATTTCTACATGGAAGACAGGTCTCAGCCAGGCTCAACTGCAGTACTCAAAAATTTTGAGCCATTTTTACAAGTTGCCACAGATAAGTATTGCCTTTTCCAGATTCAATTTACAGTAACACCTGTTCTCAACACTTCTGCAATCTTTGAAGCTCTTCTTAGGCACTGCTGAGAGGGCAACCCAGAGAGAAGTCCAGGGCTTTCAGAATCTTCATCTCCATGTGGTGGATACAGACCTTTGAGCAGGTGTGGTCAGCTGCATAGCTAAAGTTTCCAATATAAGGGTGAAGAATCTCCTCATATTTGGTGGCAATGTACATAGCAATGACACCAGCCAGCTGCAACTTCACCTTGGAAACAGCATTGTCTGGTAGAAAGAAGCAGTAGAGATTTACTAAATGATTTGGTTCACAACACAGGTTTTGAAGGTAGTCAGCGTAACATTTGTTATATGGCAGGATGTTCATATGCACTTGCACAGAACAACTACACATCCTCTGTTACCTCTACTGGCACCTGCAGGGGTGTTAGAAGGCCTTGAGCTCAAATCAGGGAGAGAAATAAGCAGTTTTGATACATCAACTCACTATTGATAGCCAAGAGCTTTTTGTGGTACATGCAATTGAGAATCGAATGTGCTTTGTTGGTCATCTGTATTGTTAAGGGTATGTCCAACCATGTAGGGTGTTACTGACCAGGATTCATGCTTTAGCCTAGGGTAAAAGCCCTTTGTCAACTGACACATCCAGTCACTTCTTGAACACTTCTGGAGAGTGACTTTCCCACTTCCCTGGGCAGCCCATTCCAGTATCTGAACACTCTTTCAATAAAGAAATTTTTCATGTCCAACCTGGACCTCCTCTGGCACAGCTTGTGGCCATTTCCTCTTCTTCTGTCCTTATCCAGAAGTTTGGTACAGATATAACCCACAGGGCGCAAGGTTTCCTTGCTCACTAGACATGGGCTAGAAAGAGCACACTAATAGTATTAGTAGTTGATTGGTCTAACAACCAGCATCTCTTCATATTACCGGCTGAGTTCAATCCTGTATTTTAAAGTTGAAGGAGGCTTACTAATGCCTTTGGAGAAATCATCAGTGAAAGTGAATCCCAACTCCAAGACAAACCACACCTACAAGGACAGTTTACTGCAAATGTTGTTAGATGCCTCCCAGCCTCCAGGTGTCTCAGATAGTTGTAGATGTCCTTCACATAGTTGCTGCACAGGGTGGGGTCATTACTATTGTCCATGTCTGGGTCTTCAGACTCAAGCAAGACATTAGAAAAAGCCTGACATAATATGTGTCTTCTGTTGGATGACATTCATGTATTTCCATGGGGTTTGGAGACTGATGCTCTGACTACAATGAAATTCAGAAAATCAGTGCTGACAGCACCTCTCTCCACAGCCCAGTGTGGGCCAAGCTGCAGTCCTGCAGCATGGAGCACTGCAGGGGCTCATGACCCCTATTTCAGAGCACTAGAGAAAGGCACGGCTCTGCCGCAGCGTCAGCAAAGCACTGGGCTGGGGCAGGGGCACACAGTACAAGGAGACTGGGACTGGTATCGGCGGTGGGACTGGGACTGGAATTTAGGCTGGGACTCCGGCGTTGGCGGTGGCACGTTTTCCGTGGCGAAAGCCTTCTGGTAACCATCTAACCATCCTCCCCGGGGCGGCGACCTACTTGACACTTGGCTGCCCTTGGTCTCCCTTCAACTTGGCGACTTCTTGGCGGCTGGGCGCATTCGGCTCAGCCATGCAGTTCCGATGTCCCCCCATCGTGGGGGCGGTCGCCGTCCCTTTCTTGGGGACCGGCGGCGCGCTCTTCTCTTTCGAGGGATCGGCTGCGGAGCGGGACTGCAGGGGAGGGCAAGAGAAGGGCGGTGAGAGGGACGGCGCGTGTGGGTGTGCGCTGCACGCCGCGCCCCCGGGCCACTGGAACGGGGGAATCGGGGCAGCCCTGCAGGCAACGTCGGCGGGCTGGAGGAACGGAGCCGGGGCAAGAGTTCCGCACGGCTTCGGAGCGGAAGTGCCGTAGACGCGAAGCTGAGTGGCTTCACGTCTGCTTCCTTCGCACTACAGGGCTGAAGGGGAGCAGAGTGAGGGAACCAAAGGGCTGTCCCAGAGAAAGACAAACGGACGCACACCCATCGCCCTCCCTGCCCCCGGGCTGTACCCCGCACTGCCCGCCAAGATGAAGGGAGGGGAAGGGAAGGAGCGAGCAGGACACGAAGGGCCGCGCAGGTGCCTCCCTGCGAGCCACGGCAATATTCTGCTCCGCTCCCCCGCCCGCGCCGAGCCGAGCCGAGCCGAGCCGAGCTGGCCCCACCACGCACGTACCGAGGGGAACCCGCCGGGCAGGACAGAGAGCAGCGGCACGGGCTGCGCTGCGGGCGCCGCTTGTTTCAAACCTCCAGGCTCCGCGTCTGGTTGGCCGCCCATCGCCCGCCCATTGGCCGCCGCACCTCCGCAACTCGCGCCATGCTTACGACCCCATGGCTTCTGCACCGGGGAATAAAACGTTATTGGAAAACACGAACATTTTCCTCTTTATATACACACGTATTGCTCGCCCGGAGTTCCTTTTCAACCTGTTTAATCTTTCAAAATGTTTTGTTGCAGCTCTCTGCATACAGATCAGGTGACTCAATTGAACCTCCCCATGCCCTCCGACTAAGATACTAATCAAGCGGCCTCCACCTGTGGTTTGAAAACCTGCCCACACAGCACAATTCCAATAGATCTTGTGGGGAATCCTGAACCCTTCTTTGGTGGATTTTTGCCAGACTAAACAAATTTAAGATGGATGTTGTAAGATTGACAATGCTTGTTGCCATCATCTTCCTGCCAGAAAAGCCAGGAAGAACACTGTGCATGTGTGCTGGCTAACATGCAAAACCCTGCCAAATGCAAGCTAAGATGCAGGTCTGCATTTGCTGTGAAGTATACAGGTATGGGCTCATCTTCACTGCCATGATCACAGTGCCAGTCACCTTGATTTGTTTTGGGTTCTGCTGCTACAGCTGAAGTAGGAAATAGCCATTTGCTCAGAGGAAGCTGTGGCAAGCACAAAAGCTTTACAATTATACTAAGATAATGATTTAAAAGACATAATCACCCTCCTTTTCATCATCTTCATTTCATGTCACAATGGGGTTTGCTGAAATATTATCAAGTCTAATACAACCACCTCAAAACAGGAGTGGCACATGTAAACATTAAGGGAAGCTTTTAGTTTGAGAGTGGTTTCAAAACCAAAGTATCACCCTAGTTCTAGACTGAGCATAACTGTAGCTCGTCAAGTCACAAGCCTTCTGGAGGAAGCAAGGTAAGAAAAACACTGCTAAATATGTAAATGAGCAGAAAACAGGATCCAGCTTTGAGGAGGTGGCTGACTCTCCAGTGCTGTCCCAAGACATGATGGACTGCAATTAATGCACTTTATCTTCATCACTCTACACAAATGCAATGCAACTTTTCCAAGTTTTCTGACCACAGTTTTCCAAGTCAGTCTTGTACTGCAGACGGTGTTTTAACATAGGTCGGGAGGAACTCCTTCAAGAGTAACAAAACACACCACAGAAGTTGTATAACCAATCTGATAACAAGACAAGCAGAATGGCTCAAGGACATCCCTAACTGCATTCCTGGTAAATCTCCTCCAGTTATATCTTTCATTTATCACTCTGTTCTGTCCTTCAATTTCACTAACATCAAGTCTCTTCTTATCATTATGGTATTCAAGAACCACAGAATACCAAAAACTAGAAAACAGTACAACAAAACAATATTGCCATGATACATGGGATGGTGAAAGATGTATTTGTTCTTGTTAACCACTGAATTAATTTCTTAAATTTCAAGGAAAATATTAATGTGCTACAGACAAGAAGAGGGGGCACAAGAAGCCTGGGAACAGATGTAAGCACAACTACCTCTGAAGATGTATTTTATTATCCCATTGACAGATTTTCACTAAACACACAGATTTTTCTTTGCAGTATTAAGTCCTCAACGTCCAGAATTCTTTCTTAAAGGCACTCTTTCACTTTCCAGTCAAGAAGTCTTAATTTACTGTTCATTTCAGCAACTTGTCAAGTCCAAGACTACTTTCATAGTTTAGCATTTTAAACCTGAACTTCTTCCCTAGATAACATATGGAGGTACAGTTGGCTACAGTACAACTGCAGCTGTCATGGTATTACTAAAAAAATTGAGTAAAGTACAGGATAACATATCTTGAAGAGATGAAGTTTAGCTGAGTGCTAGGATGCTCACTGATTTATTACTTCCAGACTTCAAATATTTCATTTGTAGTTATTAATATAAAAAGTACAAAAAGTTTTATTTTAAGTGGTTTGAGTTATGATTCTGAGTCTTCCCAGGAAAAAGTGTTTTCATTTTTCTTCCCTTCCCTATTTCTCACTGTTAAATCTGTGGATTTCTTCTAAAAAATTAGTTAAATACAATTGTAAAATGGTAACATATATTTGCTCTGGTGCATTAAGTACAGAAATCAGATTTGTATGCTGAGACATAATATAAAAACTGTATATTTCTATTATCTGACAAAGTATGCAAAACACAGGACTTGATGTTTTTTAATCCCCATTATAAAGTGTTTTTTTCATTCCAAGAGTCTTCAAGCTATCCTTGAAAGAAAGAAAAGTGGTGCCCCGTTGATTGTTTGCATTCCAATATAAACTACTTCCATTTCCCACTGTTAACAAGAAATTAAAATACCGATGTTCCACACTTTAGAGAAAGTATGGAATACATCTGTGCTCATCTGCAAGTTTCAAGACTTCTGTTTAGTAAACACCAAGTTTAGTATATAAGATTTCGATTATTTTCACATTTACAGCAGGTACTCAAGTCCTTCTTATTTCCTTTATAAAAGCTTCTCAATCCAATTAACAAAGATAAAAGTTCAAATATATAGTACATTTGTTTCTGTACATGTATGTGCAAGATCTCCCAGCAAAAATACAAATATGGAATTCATTGGCTTGACCATTTACATCTCCTTTGGCAAATACAAATTTGTATCACATGATGTAAGTACCATCTTTGTAGTATTTCATGGATTCTAGCTGCTGAGTCATTGCAAGGACATCCTGAAATCCTGTACTGAGTCCAGACATGTGTTGAAAATAAGCCTCTTTCTCCACTTGGACAGTTAAGTTGTTTACACCAGCATCTTTCAGAATTGCTGTGACCTGAACAGAATGGTACGGTTAACATTAGTATCGCACTTCACATGTATCCCACAGTAACTTGCAGTATGCTGGCTCTGCAATGCAGTAAAAAAGCCCCATGTATCATTGTGAAGAATTCAATTCTCTGGAAAGCAAAGACTAGCAAAGACTAGCTTTAGAGGGTATGGCTTTGCAACTTTTGCACACTGGGTGACTCTCAGTGTCTTGCACAGGAAATATACATCTTTTTAAGGACAAGAAAAACCCATGGCAGATAGGTAGTGGTAATCTTGTTTTAGACATGTGATTAGCATCCAGATATCCCTACTGTTTATTCCCTGTTTTGTAGGCCTGTTTTAACATTCCCCTTCTTTTCTCAGAGCAGATGTAGTGCCACTGTCAGTCAGTGTTTTGGCAGATGTTCTAGTAAAGAACTCTTTACATGACTAATTTCAAGCTAGCAGGCAAGGGGCAGTCCGGCATTAGAGACCAGCTCTGAGACAGTAGGTCCCAGACCTACAAAAAAAAATCATACATGCCAACTTGAAACTTTAGTCTGTGACCAAAAGGGAGATGCCAAGTAGGAAATTAAGGAATTAAGAGTCTAAAAAACTTGCACTGTACCTGCTGTACAATTCTCTGTTCCATCACATCTGATACCACTTGCACATGTATTGTACCTGCCACAACAGTTGCAGAGTGACACCAAAAATGAGGATCTCTATAGGATATAACTCCCTCTATTTTTTGAATCTGTGAAGAAATTTCATTAGCAAAAATTAAGTAATTTTAAACTTGTAAATGTACATGGCTATTGGTGGATAATATTTCACAAGGAAACAGAACTGCAGCTTTCCAACTAAGCTATATTCAGAAATACCTTGTATTGAAAGGTTACCTTGCTACTACTGTAAAATTCTAGAATGTGAAAGTCAAACCAAATGAAAACCTCAGAAGAGCAATGCTAAATAGGATGAGGAAAAAACATGCCTTGATTTATGAACAGATCACAGGAACATAAATGGATAGACTAATCAGAATACTGGTCCAGCATCTATGAGGGCACTGGTCACCTCACTGTTCAGCAACTATATTTAGTTATTACAGCTGAACTTTATTTAGAGACATAATTTCTTTTCCATAGTACATTAATTTTTTCAAATTGATCTTTGTTCTGGGTTGACTGGGATGATTTTTCAGAGCAGCTGATAAGGCGCTGTATTTTGGATTTCTGCTTAAAAGCGTTTTGGTAACAAATGCTGAACTGTTCAGGCTATTTCTTTTCTATCAGACCGTTTCAAGGCTTTCTATTTTTCCCACTTTGCCCTTGCCCTGGTGGGTAGGCTGGGGATGGGCAAGAAGCAGGGAGGTGACACAGCCAGGGCAGCTAACCCAAGCTGTCCATGGTGTGTTACTGCACACCATGTAACACCTTGCTCTGCGGTAGAAACTGGGGTAGAGGATGAAGGGGGGATTTTGGCTTCCAAGGTGGCTGTTGTTTGGGGACTGCTTTTTTTTTTTTTTCTTTTTTCCACTGCTCTTCCTTCACCTGTTATATTGTTCCCAAGGTTTTTTTGCTATGCTGCCATTCCACTGGTGGTGATGAAGGAGGGGAGTGAGCAAGTGGCTGTATGGATGCCTGGCTACTGGACAGGGTCAACCTACAGCAAACACACTGTTTTACTGTGGTGTAATTTTTAAAATGCATTTCCTATTATCTTTTAATCAATTGCTCTTTGATTGTTCTCAAAAAGTACTTTATTTTTCCCCAGTCTCTCAGAATTACTGTCTTCCCTCATCAAAAAGTGAAACCACACTTTGCATGTCACTTTCACTACATGAATCTCTCTCAGACAATTCCCATTTGTTCTTTTCTTTTTTGTTTTTCTTATGCAGACAAGAACACATTTTCCCATCTAGTAACTGACAGGACACCATATGGATAGTCTTTCTTGAAGCCTCTAGTTGATGGCATCCTCAAAGAACTTTTAACTCATTCTTTTACGGAGAGGAATTCTCCACAATGAGGTCCACATTACGATTCTGGGCAGGAACTTAAAATGAGGCAACAGCAAAGAATAGGTACAGCCTCAAGGCAGATGCCGTACTGCACCAGACAGGAAGAGAACACTCTAGAATGAGAAAATAATTAGAAAAAACAGCTTAAGTTTTGCCATCCCACCTACTGTGAACCAGTATACCCTTTGTGATATGGAAAAATATCAGAAAAAATTGGAATTACAAGCTTGAGATATAATCCTGTACCCTGAATGTTTGTAACAAGTTTAAAAAGGATGCAGGTTTGGGGAACTGTATATTACTTTTTCAGTACTACAGTGTGGTACATTTACCAAACTGTTACCATTCTTGTCTGAAATTATGGGCTATCCATAAAACCAAAAAACAGCGGAAGTCTTTTTAGCCGCAAACCAACTTTTATAGTTAGAACTAGTCATCCTGTCACTTCTCTGCCAAATAGATTTTAAACAACTCGAGACATAAAGTTGTCTAAGACAACAGAAGCTGTCTGACTGATCTGCTTGCGTTTAATAATCATCGAAAACAGTTACAGCTTTGTATGTTTGTATACAAAACCATTTATAATTGTACCTTTTCTAAAGCAGCATGCAGATCTTTCTCCTGTTCTGGAGGTATCCTCAACAAAAGCACTTGACAGGCATCTTTCAATAGTGGGATAACACTAAGAAAAATCAATGTAGCAATAAAGAGAGAGCAGAGCGGATCAGCTATGAGCCATCCAAATTGCTGAATAAATATTGTGGATACGATAACACCAACACTGCCAAGAGTGTCTGCTAACACATGCAGAAACACACCTAAAACCAAAACAAACAGAGTGATTAACAGTTCTGTCTAAAATGTATGTATATATTCAATAGCAGAAACTTAGTAAGGCTTACTAAAGCTGTCCTCAAGCTAAACTGAGACAACTCTTTGCCTAACCTGGGACAAAACACACTAAATATTTAGCTCTTCTAATATTTAATTGCAAATTATTGTAAAAAACGTATTTTAATCTATGGGCCAATGATGTAGCTAGACATCCAAAGACTAAAGTACATGTGAATAGTCTTTCAATTGTTAGTGGGATTTGTACAATATAGCATAATCATTTACCTCTTTATATAAGGACTCATTGATCTGCAACAGAGAGTCAGAAGATCAGTGTACATTGCTTGCTAATGTGGACATACATGAATGTACTGGTTGTTTTTTGTATGCCAATTCTACTCCAATTTTACAAAAGAATTGTCTTTGTGCTACTGCTACGAATCTTATACTTTCTACTGCTTTAATTGTGAGTTCATTCTCAATGTACATTCAATGGGCATAGAAAAATACTCTTCAACCACTGGTAAGATTAGTACTAGTTAGGTGTCAGGATTTTAAAGAATATTGAAACATGACTATATGCAGACTTAAAAAAATTACAGACATGATGAATATGAATAACCAGGATAACCAACTGAGTTAAGACATAAAATAACATATAAAATATGACACTGTTCACCATATTCTGACAAGCTTACACAGAAAACACAATTTTAAAAGGTTTTTTTAAATAAGCCAGGGAGTTGGTAAATAACTATTTTCTAACTACTAGGGAAAAATTATATGCTGAACTTTCATACACAGTGCCTGTCTCAGCTTCATTATTTCATATTTGAAAGTTTTTCTTTACCATTTTATCTTCTGAATCACAAATAAAAGCATATGCTATGCTGGTCTGTATTTGTTCTGCTGCTTCTTATCCCCTTTCCCAGTATTTTTACAACCAGCTGTCACATGATTCCTAGAAGGATGGTAATATCTTTATAGATAGAGACATTGTACCTTCATTTCCAGTTTGGTTTACAGTGACCTTTTTTAATGTTAGTGAGTACTATAGATTACTGCTTTTTATTGTTCCTTATGTATTACATATCTATGCACAGAAATATCTCATGTTTCTTCAAGTTAAATTAATTCATAAATGGTTTGAACAATTCCTGTACAGTGCATTTACTGCCTATCAGATCACTCCTTGAAAGCGTTTTTAGATTGAGGCATAATACTGCATAGGTCTGATCATGAAAATCTTCAGTCTCCTAGAAATCACATACATCAGTTATGATTCAACAATCTGTACTTGCCTCTCATGTTGGTGTTCATGCCTCCTCCAGAAGATCCATGGGAATGTCCATGGCTGTGGCCATGGTCACTGTGGAAATGGCCGTGCCCGTGGCTGTGGCTGTGGCCATGGTGAGAATGGCTATGATCATGTGTGGGACAGCCTCCCCGAGATGCCCCGTGGGAGTGTGCGTGGCTGAAGGCACAGATACCAACAAGGTTTACGATCAGCCCTCCAACAGAGACCGGCTGTGAGGGGGAGAAAAGTCTTTAACTTCACTGCATCCTCACAGGTATTCAAACTTATTTTCTAGAACATGGTAACCAAAACCACTTAATTAAGGAAAACTGTGGAAGCCCACAACTTCTCTAGGCAACCTGTTCCAGAGCCTTACCACCTTCACAGTAAAGAATTCCCTCCTAATATCGAATTAATTCCTAATATCTATTCTATACCTGCCCTGCTTCAGTTTGAAGCTATTTCCCCTTGTCCACTAAATGCCCTGGCAAAAAATTCCTCTCCAGCTCTCCTGAAAGCTTCCTTCAGGTACCGGAAGGACTGTCGCCCTGGAGATAAACTGCAAAACTACACTGAAACAGAAGGACAAAACTTACAGTTAGCATGTTTGTATCTATATCTGGAGGATCTAACAGTCTCGCCACTGATTCCATGAAGACAAAGAAAGCAATCACCATCAGAAAGAGGCCATTAATAAATCCAGAGAGAATTTCTACACGTCCGTACCTGAAAGTAAATGGAACCAATGTCAAAGTTATAATAAATAAAGTTATAATTCTTTCAATACAGCATTAAGACTGCTGTGGTTTTTTTCCCTCAATGTCACATAATCATGTCTCAATTTCTGAGTTACTTTTTCTGATCAAGAGGTGGCCAGTTTCCAACTGTCCAAACTCCATTATAATAAGACAATGTAGAAGTATTCTCTTATCTATACTGCCCATTCAGGACTTCAAACTGCTAAACTGCTATGCAAACATATAAAGTTAAATTATATCAGCTGAATCTAAATCTTCATACGAACACTGATTTTCAACATAGATTTCTGTTTGACATAAATGCATAGCATGAGGCAATTTCTAAAGAATATTCACAGTGATAGAAGATTTACTTGTAGAGATAAATGAAAATTACATTTCAGACACATTTTTTGCACAAGCAAGAAGAGAATATCATGAGCACAAATGGAACAGAAGACACACAGCAAAAAACACACAGAAGCATACATTACTAAAATATCCCACACACACCATTTGAAATTTGAATTTGAAAATAAGCAAGGAAAGCTAAGTTTCAAATAGTCCTTAAAAAATAGATCCAAGATACATACCCATATGAAAATATGCGAGTTGCTTTCCACCTTGTCATCAGAGCTGCAAAAAGCCCCATCACTAACGCAGAACAATCAAAAAGCATGTGAAATCCATCAGAAATAAGACCAAGGCTATTGGTCCATACTCCATAAAAAAGCTCTACAAAAGTGAAAGCCTAAAACAAAACAGAGTTTAAATTTTTCCTTAAAGATTAACTTGTGTATTAATATGTGGGTAGATAGAAGGATATTCTTTTCATAGAACACTCAGTATTTTTCAAAGGTATTGTTCTAAGTATTTCTAGGCCAGTTCTCCTCCTCCTCCTAAAGTGAAATACATTATGTACTCCAAGTCTATAAAGAGACATTTTTGAAACTACTCTCCTTACAGACTCACACAACTCTTTACAGGAGTAAATTTTTTGTTTCAATTTTTAAAGTGACATTCTGCAGACAAAGTCTAAGCATTTTATCATTAAAAATGCAAGAGCTCTGATCTAATACATTATTAGTGTAAAAGTAATGCTGTCTATAAATCTGTTAATGCCAACATTTTCTTCACGAGTAAGTTGACTGTTTAATTGGGAACTGGCTCTGAGAAAACCACACAAGGAAACATCTGCTTAAAAAGTTTTTTTCCAATCTTTCATATTCCATAATGGAATTCTTTACAGTTAATACAGATACTTCAAGTTTCACCCCTTATTTTTCTGAAGATCTTTGCAAATGAGGTTCTATCAGTTTTGCTTACTGCATTATCTTTTCTTATTCAAGAAAAGCTAAAAATAAAACTACCCTGCTCCAATATGACACTAATCAATCCCACAACTTCCATTCTGTTGTCCCCATCCTTATCACTTTTACTACTGAGGCCTTATCAGTTTCACCTTACCTGCTGGCAACATTGAGCTATCTCAACCTTCAACATACAATCATACAAGTATTCAGTTACTGGTGTAACCCTTACACATAGAACCAGTGCTGCAACTGTGACAACAAATCAGTGACCACTACTTAAATTGCCCTGTCAAAGGTCACTTTCAAACGAATCAATTATGGGAATCTTCTAAAGAATAACTCTTCTTTATTATATATGCACTATTGTGATTTTGTTTCAAGAAAAAAACCACGCACTTACCAGATTTAGGCACAAGAAATAGAAGATCTGCCGAGAATCATACTCCTCAAGGATTTGTTTCAGTGACTCCTTAATAAACCGGGGCAATGACTGGGAGCTTTGCTGTAATGCATCACCCATAAAGTTATAGAGAGGAGTGCCTTCAGGGGAATAGCCAATAAGGGTACCCTTCTGCCCTTTCCTGGAGTGGGAGGACAGGATATTGGCAGCTGCAAGGAAAGTATTGAAGTTTTTGTTGCTGTTTCTAAGCTTCACAGCTATTTTATAATGTGTTTAATCAGCAGTCAAAGTTTACATGAAATTTTCTGGCAGCAAATTGATTGTCAACTTCACCTTGAGGTTTATTACTGGATTTTATTGCTACATAGAATTAGATCATCACTTCCACAACAGATCACATTCCTATTTTTTTTTCTGCAGACAGACAATAGAAGAGAGAAAAGCTACAGGCTGCCTTATGCCAAAGAATCCACAAAAGCTCATCCAAAAGAATTCCATACACCTCAATTTTCTGATTGGCTTCCCAGTCACACAGACCACAGATTTACTATAGTTTAGACAAGAATACGTACATAAAACAAAGAAGACAGCACTCACTACCACCCCTCCAGAAAGAACATGCTCTGTGCTTTCATGGTGTGGTGGCTTGTTCATAGCTCGAAGCTGGTCAGTTATTGGATGCGTCCAAAAGTTTCCAAAAAGCAGTGCACTAATGAAAATAAGAAAGGATCCATATCGAGCACATGTGGAAGCTTCCATCTTCACAGAGCATATGGACTCCACGTAGAAATCCAGGATAACAACAAAGAAGATGACTGTTATGAAAGGCATGATGAGAGAAGACCAAGACTCTACTTTACTCTGCAACAAAAAAAGTATTTCAAACAGGACTGCTCACCAGAAGAGTGATTGTATTTATAGCATTAAATGTAGTAGTAATAAATTCAAGTAGTTCACTTGAATTACAAGTGTTTTCAGTAATCCATACAACATAAATACTTTTATATTTTCAATTTATCATATAAACATATCATTCCAGATATAAAAAGAGACATGTATCTAAAATGCACTGAAGCGCTCTATTTTAAATACTTTCCTGTTCATAAAAGGAATTCCATATACAATACTATGGTTGCAATGGCCTATTCTCCCTATGCATGCAAGCATAAAGAGCATTTTTTAAAATGACAATAAATGATCTACTTCTTAGGGATAAAAGAGCACTGTATTTATAAAGTCATTAATGCTTGTGCAATGTTACTAGATGAACGCAATATACAGTTTCTAAGCTAGAAGGATGAAACACATTTATCATACAAACCAGGAAATTAAAGTATCACACAGATAAAAAACAAATATAGAACAAAAGCATAATGGAACATTTTCAAACAAAGCTTACTACAAAAATAAAGACAGCAACATTGGTAATTTTAAAGATGTTTTAAAGGAAAGATTTAAATTGCAATTTAAATTCACAATCATTACAAAAAATTATTTATTTTTGTACTTATTATCTTACCTCTGTTGTCAGAGAGAGAACAATAACCCATGGGCACAACAGAAGGACGGAAACAAGATGGGACAAAGCTTGAAGACGCTTGGCTCCACCTACATCTACAGATAGTTTTCGGGATGCCATGTGAAAACCAACCTTGCAGCACAATGCCAGTACCAGAAGCAGTACTCCACCCTGGAAATATAACGGGATTCCATTAGCATTTCTTAAGTACTAAAAACCTCACTCCAAACACAGTGAAACTTACAAGGAGGAAATATTAATGTGTTTTCCTTAATTAACCTGGAAACAAAAGCCAAAACTAGGATATTTCCTGTAATTTTTACTCTAGCTACAAACAGTAACATAGCATACATAGTTGTGCCTTAGCACTATGCACAACAGCATGAGTTGAATTTTAAAACTCTCAATAGTGTTAATTGGCCTACACCAGCAGCAAAATGGTAGCCAACAGGATCTGAGGAAGAAGAAAAATCACCCAAAGTTTTCCCATCTTCCATTATTAAAAGCGTGTTGAAAGCATACATAAACCCCCAAAGATTCACATAATCTTTTCCTCTAAACCCTTCGTAGCCTTGTCATCCACTTACCTTTGAACACACCCTATTTCTTCACAATACACTCTTTCAAAATTTTTCTTTAAATGAATTACAAGATACACAGCATCTCATCTCTCTTAGATCACACTTGCTTTTTTGCACCATTAACCGGTCTTTCTAATATTTGATTTATTTTTATATTAATACATTTTCAGCTGCTCCCTATTTTTTTCCTGTTTTAGTCCTCAATTAAGCCACTTTAGCAAGACTAAGCTAACACAACTCAATCAGCCAGTTCAACCCCATACAGTCAGATTACGATATTCAACTATTCATACCACCAATTACAATAGGACTATCTTACTGAGAAGTATCAGAATCTGTGTCTTCAAATACAAGTATATTGTAAAGGAAAGACTGGCGAAAGCTAAAGATGCAGAAACAAAACACAGGCCCCAAAAGTGAGTAAGAAGTGGCTTGTAGGCAAAGCATTATAAACACCAAGAACACTGATAACAGAATATTTCATGATAATTTTAATGAGACTTGTTAGGCCATGCATTACAGCGAAGTCCTTATCAGCTGTAAAGGTTGAATGGTTTGGCTTACTGTATTGAAGCTACTCATACTCCAATCAGTGTGCAAAAATTACAGTGCTAGTTCATTTCCAATATGGGGTAGGGATGTTCAACCTTTTGGTTTTGATTCAGCTTGGATTAGCTCTGAGCTGGTGAAATTCTTACCTTCAAAAATTAGATAAAGATTCTAAAATAGATGTTATTTACCTTGTGATCTGCAACACCCAGAAAAGCAATGACTGTATAGAGAACATGAGTAAGAGCACTGTCATGATGCCCCTCAGCTATATAAAAAATTAAGGAAGAGTTTAATTAGATTTTCTTTTTATTTTTTTTTTTCTAACCAAGAACAAGAACAGGCAAAGGTAGCAGAGCACAGAAAGCAGAGGTAAGCAAACTGAGCTCTATGGTGCGTTGGCATGTGCAGGGCAACCAGAGATCAGGCCCAGCTGTCAGCATGGGTTTGTGAAACGCAGGTCCTGACTGACCAGCCTGATCCACTATGATGAAGTGACCTGCCTAGTGAATGAAGGAAAAGCTGTGGATGCATGGACTTCAGGGCTGCATGGATGCCTTGGACACCATTTCCCACATAATCTTCTCAGAGAAACCAGCTGGTCCTGGCTTGGGCATGTGCACTGTTCATTGAATGAAGAACTGCCTGGATGGCCAGGCTCAGAGAGTGGTGGTGAGCAGAGTTACATCCAGCTGGTTTTCAGTCACTAGTGCTGTTCCCCAGGGCTCAGTACTGGGGCCAGTCCTGTTTAGTATCTTCACCAATGATCTCATGGAGTGCACCCTCGGTCAGTTTGCAGGTGACACCAAGCTGGGTGGGAGTGCTGATCTGCTGGAGGGCAGGAAGGCTCTGCAGAGGGATCTGGACAGGCTGGATCATGGGCTGAGGCCAATGGTATGAGGTTCAACAAGGCCCAGTGCTGGGTCCTGCCCGTGGGTCACAACAACCCCAGGCAGCTCCACAGGCCGGGGCAGAGTGGATAGAAAGCTACCCAGGAAAAGGACCTGGGAATGGCTGAACACGAGCCAGTGCATGCCCAGTGTGGCCAGCAGGAGCAGGGAAGTTATTGTTTCCCTGTACTGGACACTGGTGAGGCCACACCTCAAATCCTGTGTTTAGGTTTGGGCCCCTAAGTACAAGAAGACACTGTGGTGCTGAGGTGTGTTCAGAGAAGGGCAGCAGAGCTGGGGAGCACTTACAGGGAGTAGCTGATGGAGATGGGGGTGTTTAGTCTGGAGAAAAAGAGGCTCAGAGCAGATCTTGCCACACTCTACAACTATATGACAGCATGCTGAACTCAGGTGGGGGTCAGTTTTTTTTCTGAGAGGACAAGAAGAAATAGCCTTAAATCACAACAGGTATTAGTAATAGTATTGAGTAGATTGAGTACTAGGAAGAATTTCTTCACACAGAATTATCAAGCATTGAAACAAGCTGCCCAAGGAAGTGACCAAATGAACATCCCTGGTGGCTTTTAAAAGACATATGGATGTAGCACTTAGGTACATGATTTAGTGATAGGCTTGGCAGTTCTGGGTGAACAGCTGGACTTGATCATCTTAAGATGTCTTCCAACCCAGGCCATTCCACGACTCTATTTCATGATTCTACTCACAGAAAACAAAGTAAATTCATCAAAAAGGTTCATCAAAAAGAATACACCATTTGCATAATTCCATGTTTTTATTCTTCCTTTGGAAAGTTTACTTTCACCTTGTTCGTTTTTACTGCCCATCTGTAGATGTACTACCTTTTGTCAGTACACTATGATGAGATGATCAATTGAAAACTAACTTCAAAATAACTTCTAATTGTAATTTAATTCAGTACACTCAATTTCACATTTTTTCTGCTCCAGTACTAAGAGTCACTTGCTCTTTCACATAACAAGAAAGGATACGATGTTCTGCTATTTTAGCCATGAGGTCATCATTATCAAAAAGTAGTAAGCAGATGACAGCTATGATGAAAAATGCAGCACCTCTTGTCTGTAAAATAAACCCAAACAAACAATAAACAACCAAACAACAAAAAAACCCCAAGTATTTCTAAAGTGGTTCAACATATTACTGTAAAAAAATCTAGGAAATAGGTCCTCTCCTTCCCTGCTTCCTGATCAGTATAAGCGTACTCCAGTAAGAAAACCATTAAAGAAACCCATATTATTTTTAAGAAAGTGACCTTGACAATATAATTTCACATTTTTCCTGTTTTTTAGACTTACCAGGTAACTCAGGACATATCACCACTGCAGCAAGCTAGATGCCAATATCTTATGAACTTTAAGTGTGATTACTTTCTTCATGGTGTCTTTCTGCCTGCCAGAATGCACTGCTACTTCAGCCTGATGATTTAATATTTCATAGCATCAATGAGCTACAAACAAGATCTGTACAAACTATTGGATTTTGTCTTATGGGACCTAAAGGCTAAAAAACTATGCAAAGACTATGAGAAAGAACAGCTCTGAAGTTCTTTTGTTGGGAAAGGACAGAGGTAGCTATGAAATCCCAGCTCCCAGAGCTTTCACCACCCAGACTTAAACCACTGCAAGTAGTACGTCTTACTATTTCACCACTAATTAAACTAAAAAAAGCACATTTTCTATGAACATGGATCCAAAACACAGTTTGTTCCAGGTAAAGAAGTACTTGAATTTATAGGATTTAGTATGTTTTACGTTTGGTAAAAGAGATTTTTAAATACCTTTGCTGGTCCTCCACCTGAGCTTGTGAACAAGACACTAAGGAGTGACAGCACAACCACATCACTGTGCTCAAACAGTAATAATGTCCTATAAGAAAAAAGAAATAAATACTCCATTTACAATGAGTTTACCTCAAATCTTGATATACACTACTTCAGCTAAAATTAGTGACACAACAAAGATTAATCCTATGATTACAACAGCAGGTTTAAAAATTCAAAAGAAAAAACACAAATCAATTTGCCTTCACCAGCATTTGATCTAGCTGCAGACAACTATACATGTTACAAAACAGGAACTTCCTAATTCAAGTAACAGATTCATTTATGGATAACTTAAAATTGTATTTTCTTTTAGCAACACAACAAGATACCAACTTGCTCAAGATGGAGTTATTATTCCCACTATAATACCTCCTCTAAACCAGCTTCTGTTTCCAGAGAAAAAAAGATGTCCTGTTCTGTACTACTGCGTCCTGTTCATTGATGTGCTGATGACCTAGTAGCCTATGCCACCTCAAAGCCTCTTAATTGCTGAAAATAAAAAATTCTAGCTTCCATGCTACGTCCTTCAGACAGCAAAGGCTGACTACCAAGCTGTATTGACAGCTTTCCTTTCCTGAGCAGAACATGAAAGTAATTATTGCCCTCTAGTTTACCAAATGCTTTTGCAATCCTCTCTACAGCAATACAACATGACTGGACCCATGCAGCCGGTTTGGTTTGGGAAGACTGCCAGCATCCACAAAGACATGAGTATTAACTACATTAATATAATTAATCACAGTATTTTTACTCTTAGATATGCCTTCTCCTATGTAGATGATAAAATAAAATATATCATTTAAGGGTTTCCTTTCCTCTCTAGAGTGAAACATGCTTTCCAGTATATTAGCCTTCATTTGAAAGTCTAGCTACTCTTTCATAGTTTGTCAGTCAGTAGTACTAACACACAGCACAAATGGTTTTACCTGTATATGCACTAATGTTACCCAATTTCAACACAGAGCACACAGCCAACCAGATAAAGAAGTACTCTGCAACAAGTGCAGAAATTGCTTCTAGTCACCTGTCAAAGAATACCAGCTACTACCATTAGCCATCAAGCCACAGACTCCAAAGAGGTAAATAAACAGTTGGCATTACATTAATGAGAGCAGGGAAGTGACAAAAACTGCACTAAGTCACCTTGATGTATCACTTACATCAAGTGTTTAAGCACTATTAAAAATTTCACTGGCATCTCATAAAAGAAGTAGTTCTTCTGGTAGAAGAAATTTACAAGTTCTACAGAAATTATATGTATTTTTTCCCAAGCACTAAAAATTTCACATGAAAATTTGTAAGTTTTTGTATATACATCAAATGGCTAGCAGCATTGTCAGACAGACAGAGAAAAAAAACCAAAGGAGCAAGACAGGGAAGGATCACAAAAGAAAACCAGTATTTACAGTAGATATGTATTTACCTCAGTGGTCCACATAGAGTAAGGCCAAAAAACCATAAGAGTGAAATGATACATCCAACAACAGCATGCTTAAAAATTTTGATCCACTACAAAAGAAAGGTATTTCATTATAATTTTCTCCAGAGTTTCAAAATAAACACTCTATTACTAACATGGTTTTAGCACAATAGCTGTAGAAATTGAGGGGAAAACATGTGCTTTGCAAGTTCTATAATTATAATTTGAAGTACGATTATTTTCTTAGATACTTTTCCGGACAACTAAGATTTATTTGGACATACGATGAACCAGAATTTTTTTGTACCACAGTCCTAAATTCTGTAACATTGTCTGAGCTCTCTTCAACAAAAAGCCTGAAAAATAGTTAAAAAAAAAAATCAAGTCCATTTACCTATTTTGTAATCTATTGTATATATCAGAAAAAGATAAACAAAATAAGAACTAGATAAAATGTACAAATTGAGGCTAAGACCTTATGCCTACAAATATTTATTTGTGTGTTATATTCTTTCTTCAGGAAGTAGACTGTAATTCAGATATTCAATACTTTATCAACTTCAGATGCAAGTTTTAGGAGAAATTAATTCTGGAAATATGCTAAATAAGGTGAAGCACCTACAACAAACATAACATTTTCAAAATCCAGAAACTGAAATTTTTTAGCAAAAGTATAACCATATATGGACAGATTTTTCTGAACTCAAATCAAAGATGCCATTTATTCCTGTTTACATTTTTAAAATTCTGCCATACGCATCTAGTCATGAAAGCAGTTGACACAAGGAACACTTCAAGGCTATCCTTCAGATTCTGTCTACTTACTGCACACACTGGATCAAGTTTTTGTGCACACAATTACATAAATCCAAGATGAATATCAAGTGGGTGAAAAAAATTTATGTCTCACAAATGAGCACATTCCAACCTGGCTCTACTCTAAACTCCATGGGATACTGCGAACTCATCACATGCAGACAGGACTCTTCTGTTCTGAGTGACAAGACTGGAGCATTTAGACATCCTGGCAGTCCAGAAATTGCCTGTCTAACTGGCCAGGTCACCTAAGCAGACTCATCTCTTTTTGAAAATCCACTCTTTACAGCAGATGCTGGCTTGGTGGCAAGGACCAGCCTTTTCACTATACTCTCAAAAGAAGCCGACAAAAGCTAAGAATGATGAATGTTTCAGTCCACAAGACACTGAGTTAGTAGTATACCTCTAGAACCTGTAACCACATCTTCTAAGCGGAGTAATCTCAGTTTGCTGTTCAATTTTGGCAAGAGCCATACTGCCAAGAATATTTACAAAGATGCGAGTCACTCATGTGTCAACTCACCTGACGCTTGGTTACCACTTTTCCAGACGAAAATGGTTTTTGAAACAAAACCATAAAAAAAGCAGACCTGTCAAAAGGAGAAAGTTTTGTCAATTAGTTTATTAGCAGTCAGCATTTTATTCAAACCAGACCTAAACAACTAAGTTTCTCTTACCTGGCTCAGTTTAAAAAATTGCTTCCTCTACATTTTATCCATTAACAGGCCACACTGGCAACAGTCACTGGTTTTATTTTCCCAGCTGCATTACCAGCATCAGTTACCAGTACTACAGTGATGACAAGTGAACTACAGTTCTGGTCAACTTCAAATGCCAGTTCTTGAGAGAATGGCTAATGATAAGTCAACTTGTGATTTACAAAAATCAAAACAAATGATCTCAGAAGTTTTGAAGAGAAACAATACTCTGATTTTTATTAGCAAGATAGGTATACAAAAGGGCTTACTCATATACAGAATGCTGAATACACAGTCCTGTAGGAGTAAAAGATACAGCACACAACTTCTTCAAGTGGTATCAAAAGTGATGGGCAAAAAAAAACTACGGTGCTTGGGAACATGCAAGAAAGAAGTCCATAAATATACTTGAATATGAAATAAAAAGAAAAAAGGAAATTCCAAATGCTCTTCCATATCTTATCATGTAAACATGAAGCAGGATTTTGTCTGCAAAGATTGTTTCAGTGTATTTGCTATCAGTTTTCATACCTCACCCCTCAATCTGGGAAAAACACCAGCTGAATCCCACAAGTACTTCAGGAATACGAACTATAAAGAAGAAAGCTGGTCTTCCACACCCTTGTTTGAAAATTTAGACATGCCTCGGTGTCCTGGTTTCAGCTTGGACTGAGATAAATTTTTCTCAGTAGCTGCTACTCCAGTGCTACTGCTACTGCAGTGCTGTTTTGGATTCAGGGTGAGAACAATATTGATAACATAGTTTTGGCTGTTCCTTACTGACGCTTATCCGAAGTCAAAAACTTTTTGCTGTTCTGGCAGCAAGTAGGTGAACTACAAGCTGGGAGGCAGCATGGCCAAGAGGCCAAAGGGATGTTCCATACCATAAATACCACATACTCAGTACAAAAACTGGGGGAACTACCCACATGGGGTCTGATTGTGGTTTGGGGATGGGCTGGGTACTGTCACTGTGTGTTGAGCAGTTGCACTGTGCATCACTTCCTTTTATTACTTTACTTTGCTTATTAACTTACTATTAATTTATTTGCTTATTAATTTCAATTATTAAACTCTTCTTATCACAACTCATGAGTTTTATTTTTTGTTTTCCTCCTGATTCTCCTCCCCAGCCCCCTGGGGTGGGGGAAGGTGAGAGCACGTTTGTGTGACACTGGATTGCCAGCTGGATTGTCAACAGTCACACTGTGACCAACAGCACTCTCAGAACAGGCCCAACTTTGAAGCTGGAAGAACACTGAAGTTTCTCGAGGGCCGAGAGGCCTTACAGAGACATGTGGAAAGACTAGAAAACTGGACAACTGCCAATGATATGAAAAGAATGAGTGCTGATTCTCCATCTGTGTTGGGGTAACCCTGCTGGTATGCACAAAACAGAGCACAAAAGGCTGGATGGCAGCCCCTCAGAAAGAAATCTGGAGGTATGGGTTGATGGAAAGTTGAATGTGAGTCAACAAAAAGGGTCAGTTGTATCCTGGGGTGCATTTGCATTCAAGGACAGCATCACCAGCTGCTCAGGGAAGGTGATTGTCCTGCTCTGCAGTGCACAGATGGGACCTCAGCCAGGTCCTCTGTGCAGTTTTGGGTGTCTCTGTATCAGTAGGACATCAAACTACTAGAGTGCATCTGGGGGAGGCAGCCAAGAGGAGCATCTGAGGTTGCTTGGTTTGCTCAGCTTAGAGAAGGCTGAGGGGTCACCTCGTGGCACCTCCTTCAGTGGAGGGACAGGGGAGGAGGAGATGTTGATCTCCAGTAACCACTGACAGGGCATGAGAGGGAATGACACTGCATCAGGGTAAATTCATTATGGAAAGGTTCTTCAATGAGAGGGTGGCCAGCCACCGTAACTGGCTCTCCAGCAGTGTCACAGCTCCAAACCTGTCAGAACTCAAGGAGTGTCTGGAGAACACTCTTGATCATATGTTTCAGTTTCAGGTAGTTGTGAAAGGAGCAGAGAGTTGGACTCAATGGACTTATGGGTCATTTCCAACTTGAGACATTGCAAGACACTGAAATTACAGTGAATAGAAATGTGAAGCAAAAACACTGCTATGAACAGAGCATTTCCGGGATTCATTATTATGCCTTCTCCTCTTTGAGTAAACGATAACAACATAATGCAGGGTTACAACTTTGATGCTGTCAAAGAACACCCAACGTATTACGCGTGGGGGACAAGGCTCCACCCTCTGCACACTCACCCCAGCTGCACTACGAAGATAAACTGCACGAGGTGAACCACTTTCAGAAGATCATAGGATTCAAACAGCCCCACGGCTTTCAAAACCTTGGCGAAGCACAGCAGCACGATGTACCGAGTCAGCCTGTAGAAGGAGAGAGGCCGGTTCGCATCTGCCACGCCGCCGCCCGGGCCCGGCCCGGCCCCGACGCCTCAGCGAAGGCCGCCGGCCCCCCGCCCCCGAGAGGGCGGGGGGCTGCCCCCCCTGAAGAAGGCACGGCGACGGGCCGCCCGCCGGAGCCAGCAGAGAGGCCGCTTCCCCCCGCCGCCGTTACCGGGCGCTGGGCACATCCACAGGCCCAAGCGCGCCGCCGCCGGCTAGGGCCTGCCCGCCGTACGGCTGCTCCATGGCGGGACGGAGGCAGCTCCTGCAGGGAACGGCTGCGAGCGCTCAGGAGGAGCTCAGGCGCGGCCCGCCTGCCCTGCGCCGGGAGCACCGCATCGCCCGCGGGCAGTGCGGCGAGGCGGGAACCGGGGCAGCGGGACGGGAGCCGGGAACGGGGGGAATGGGGAACGGGAAATACGTGAGGCGGAGCTCCCGCCAGCGCGCGTGCGCGGGAGCACTGCGCACAGCGGGGCGGGGCCGGGGCTGTGAGGGGAGCGGCTCCCTGCCCTTGGGGTGGGGGGCGGGACTTAGGGCAGTGATAAAGGATTATTTTTTTCCTTTTTTTTAAATTGCAAATCGGTTGATTTTGTGTTGTTATGGCGCAGAGCTCTGCGCTAGTATCAAGCATCAGGAGACAGTTTCCCTCTCAAACGCCTCATATGTCCAGTTGAAACAGATGGGAAAATTGAGGCGGAAAATAGGAAATTTCCATATTGTGAGCTAGCTGTTCTCTTCCAGGCGTATAGCAAGCTCTCTCGGTTTTGGTTCCCAACACCTGATTTTGGTACATAGTTCAGCACTGAGGCAGGACAAAGAAATCAAGAATGTACTGATGCATTGAATTAGCTCAGCAATGGTCAGCTGCATATTGGATTTCTTTGAAAGAGACTTGGATAGATTTTAACTAGAAGAGATGGAGAGAGAGGAGAACACGGGGGTATGATTGCTGGCAAATGAAATTTTCGGAATTCACTGGTCCAAAATCAAAGGTTTAAAAAATTTATTTACAGATTTTCAAGTTATTCCCAGTACAGGTGAAGACCTCAGCATGGCAAGCATAAACCTATTAAAATGCTGCCTCTCTATTCCAGCGTCTTGCGTGGACCTCTTCAAAGTTCAATCCACAGGTCTTGCCTGTCAAAAAACCCCTCATTTAACAACTTGGAGACCCTGAAGCCCATGGATCCACCACAAGATGTCGATAAGGTTTGTAAGCAGGGGAGGGGTGAAAAGACCTGTAGTTAGGTGCAGAGTGCGCTGTGTCCGGGAGATGGAGGTGTTGGCAAACAGCGCACCGGAGAGGCCGCAGGCGGGAGGCAGGGGTGCTGCACGGCCCGGGAGCCGCGTGGGGAGACCAAGGGCTGTGGAACAGGACAGAGGGTGAGAATCACCCTCTGGGTCAGAAACATGGGGAGAAGAGGAGAGAAAAAGGCTCGTAAGGCGTAGGGGAGCGCTTTCTGGGACCAAAACGGGGAAACACAAAAAGCAAAGGTATGAGTTAAACGACATCCTTGCAAAGCCCAGACTCAATGCTTTTTCATGGTGGGTGTATGTGGCATACAGAGGCAGGCTGCTGCCCATCAGTGGCTCTCCTGCTCACCTGCTTGCCAGTTCACTTAGCTGGTCCCCACTGAGTGTCTCCCCAACATATGTCTCAAGCACCTGTGCCAGGTGGCATCCTCTTGATGGCTGGGGCACCCAGGCTGGAGTGGTGACATGGCATCCCTGCCTAGGGTCTGCAGGACCCTTGCCTCAAAGGAAACTCCTGGAAGGACATGTGTCCTGCCACATGAGCAGTCCTGTCTCACCTGTATCTACATAAACCTATCCAGGACATTAACTTAGACCTGGGTGTAATCTTGACATACATACTGGAAATCCACTCCTACCTTGTCAGCCTGGTGCAATTGTACTTGATTTGGCCAAAAGATGTCTTGGTGTCAGCATGTGAACTCTATTATGTGTGAAAACATACTAGTTTTGAAAATACGCGTTACTAGCTCCTGCCAGGGCTTGTCAGATGTGTATATTCATACGTTCTAGTGGAGCACCACAGCACACACAGATGGTTACTGTCCTGCTGCAAAGATGGGGGTCAGGTACCTAAAAAAGAAAATTATTGTATCAAAAACCTCACGGTGAAACTGGTTGCGGTTGTTCAAAGGAATGGTGAAAATTGTAACTACTAGTGAGAGCAAAGTTGGTGTCTACAGGAACAGCTGAAGGAGAGAGAAGCTGAAGTCCCAGAATGAATAGACATAAACCCACAGACTTCACAACTGAAAAGGAAGATGTGCAGGGTATGGGGTTCTTGGATAGAATTTGTAAGGACTCTTACTTAAACCCTGCAAGACATGCAGAAAAGGTGAGAAAATCAAGACATAATGTATAAAGATCTGTTGTTTCATTTAGTTCTAAATGTGTATTAAGCTATGGTTTCTGTTTGCTTGAATGTTGTGTACTCCTGAAGATTTAAATTGTGAAATCAGAATGTTGAAAAGGTTAGAAATCTGTGGAAAAGAGTAGTTGAAGTGGTCCTAAGGTGTCTGTGTTTCTCCTCAGTGAAAATGTGATGTGGTAAGAAGAACACAGTCGTAACAGATGTCCCTGTGGAATTATAAACCTGGTTGTTACTGCAACCTAGTGAGACCAGGGGAAACTTAGAAGGAAAAGGCTCAGAGAAATTTCGGAGGATAAATTTTAACATTTTCTCCACTAAATGAGATCTTGTAGCAAAAATCCAAGGAAGCAAAAAAGGTCCACTTTTTAAGTGATGTACTTCTTTTTGTTGTTTCAGGATTACAGTTAACTATAGTAGCTTAGGGGAAAAAATGCCCTGCCCTGTAAAGCAAAAGTACTCAAACTTGTGCTCAGTGAAGAACTGCAGTCATTTCAAGTCTGGACTTTTGTTCTGTAAAGAAACATCAAGCATTTTCCCTCTGCACTGAAAGAAATGATGTCTTTATTTGCCACCAAATGCAGGAGCAGTTATCTGGAGATTGCTCTGGACTTAAGTCTGTGGAGAGGCACACTCAGGATAGTGGCAAATGTCCTGGTGTGGGAGCTCTGGTAGAGCAGTGCATCCAATGGACATTTATTTCAAGTTGTGCTTTTATGTAGAGATTTGTTTGGGAAATATCTTAATAGCCTTGTGTTTATTGAGTAATGGTGACACAGATATCTGTTCCAGGAAAAACTCACTGGGATTAACTGAGTAATTGGAATGGCAGAAAATGTCTTTTGACTCAGCTCAGGAGAATAGTGACTTTGCTAAGACTTGACTTCTGCTATTCTTCCTTTTGATTCTAATGCATGCTGTGGTCCTTCATTTTTCAGCTAGCAGAGAACAACTAAGTAGAGAGTGGCATTATTAGGAAGTGCACAGATATCCATGGTTCCTGTCATCATGCTAAAGTGACACACATAATTTTGCAAAAAAAATCAGACAGTTGGTGTCTGAGGAAGCGAGGAAAGGAGAGCAACTATCTCTGAAATAACGTTGTGACTTGGATTGCTGTGAATCTCCATTTCTTCTTGTGCTGCTGCTATTGTATATATGTATCACTATGCAAACTAGTGAAATTACAGTGATAAAAGAGAAAGTAACAAAAAAAAAATCCTTTGATGTAGCAATTCAGAGAAAATGATGTGGCAAGAAAGCCTAATTGTGACTTTAAAGTGTCATTTTTCTGTAATGAAGCTCCAATATTAACTATGTAGCAGGCATGAAAAGGGAAAAAAATGGCTGATAGAAATTCAGAAGTGCCTGAAAATCAGGGTCACTTTAGAGACTTTTGTGATTTCCTGTAATGTGAAATAAACCACCTATTGTATTTTTGCTGGGAAATTTGTAGCTGAGGTCAATATAGCAGAAAATAAAACTTGAGGGTTTCTGTCCTAGAATGAGAGTTGCGTTCTTTATCAAACCATTCACAGAGGATGGTGCCTGTTCAAATTTACATAAAGCATGCTAAAATGTATGTTAGGCTATATTCTGTCATGTTTACTGCTCCATGTCATAGGAAGAAGCAAAATGTTTAATTTTGCATCATCAGAATGCTTGAATTTAGATACAAGCAGCCTTTTTTACTTGGACTCATCAACACAGCTTTATACTCTGGAAGTAGTTTTCCTTCTTCTCCTTTGCTTGCTGCAGCCTGACACCTTCTTCCTGGTGTGGTTCAGGCTCTGCCATGCTTGGCACAGACGGAGCCCCTGGTGCAGATCTGGCTGATTCCAGCACTGCTGTGTCAGAGGGCATTCAGCCTCCTCCTTCTAGCTCTGTGCTCAGGTCTGTAGCCTTGATGAGACCTAGTCTTCAGTCTGACCTGGATTTTCCCCACAAAAAGCAAGAGCCCCTGGAGATCAGTTCTGCCTTCTGTGTTCTCCCCTTCAGGGTTTGTCCCTTTGATGGTGGTGATGCATGCAGAGAGCTGAGCATCTACCAAGGTCATATGTGTGGTTTGATAAATGTGTGTGGTTTTGTGGTTTACTAAAAGGAACCCATATAGCAAGGGCCAGCAAAGTGATATGGTTTCATAGGGATCTCACTTCATGACTGGACTGCAGTCATAGGCCAGTGATTTAACAAGGTCAATTCCTCATTCATATAAGTTTATTTAATAATAAATCAGAAATAAATAGTTGAAATTGTCTTAGATAATTTTTTGCAACTTTCCAATCAGAATTAATTAGATGCTATGAGTTGAGCAGCTGAATCATTAGAAATGATTCACTGCTTTCCTTTCTAAGGATGTGAATTAGCACATGTTCTGTTTTGCTGATGGAGTGCATTCTGCTTTAGGAAACTCATGGAATATGGCTAGTGTGAGTACAGACAACTACATGGTGCTAACTTTCTTTCTAAACCTAGAAGCTTCAGTTAGGTCTGATCTTATATTTTCTTCCCAGTGCCAGACCTGAGTGATAAGAAACTTGTGTTGCTGAACAACATAAATGTCCTTTAATGGCATTTTGCCTCAAATTTCCACTTTTCCCATCATGACTGAAAGCTTCAGTTATGGGTTCACAATCATGTGAACGTTAGCAATAAAATTTCTGAATCTCCATGATAATGCAAAGATATTAATGATTATTTTATACCAGCTCACCTATGTTGTCTAAAAATAGCATAAAATTGAAGAGAGCTGGCAATGTGGGCAGGAGAGATGATGGAGATGTGGTAAGTTCATGGCAGTAGGTAATCCAAAACCTGTGACTTGTTTCACCACCCTCTTGCCTTCCCTCAGAAACTACCAGGGGCTTAAAAAAGAAGGCCTTGGGCATGTACTACAAAAAAAAAGATAATAAAATATGCTTTAAGGTCCCTATATTTGGACTGTGTACTGATGACTGTGCCTCACTGTATCTGGCTTTGTTGTAGTGTTAGCCATGTGTGACCCACAAGCAACTGCTTGGACCTCCAGTTCCTGGCCATGGAGGACCACAGATGTACGGGCTGGACATGATGTGGATGGTGCGCAAGCCCTGCCTTGCAAACAAGCTGGTCAGAAAGCTATCCATGCTAACATAGATCAATGGAAACTGTAGAAAAGTGATAGAAAGCAGAATTCAGACTATTCTTTGTGGGTAATATTCCTCTTCATGTTTTATTTCCAGTTATTTTAAAATTAAGCCATAATTTGAAAGCAGAATTCACATTACACATTCATCTTTTTTTGCAGGCAGGGGGACAGCTGGACTACTTTATCAGGATGGAGAGTGGAAAGTATCTGACCATTGCTGAGCTCTTGTCTGAATGTATGTGTACTGCTTGAACAGGCAGGTGTTTTATGTTGTCCTGGGATATATCACGCTTTTTTTTCCATACTGTTAACATCCATACAGGTATTCATCAGGTCTTTTTTTGACAAGTTGTATAATAGGACTTGGTCTCTGGAGAACCAGGACTTAGGCTGAGGATGCATTTTTGCTCATATTGGAATATAGGGTTTTTTTATTTTATTTTAAATTAAAAACCTCATTATGATAGCAGGTAATGTGAGGAGAGGAAGGAAGAGGAATTAAAAAAGGCACTATGAACAAAGAAACATTTTTATTACCAAAACTCTAGCAAGTAATAACAAGCAGGTTATCTAGAATGACATTCTAACCACTGAATCATCAATTTACCCTGAATGAAACTCTATCTAGTACTGAGGCATTTAGGATGGTCTTATTATGTGTGGATTCTCTTTTGTCTGGTAGTTGGGTCAAACTCATAGGGAAGATTTTCCTCAGTGGGATGCCAGTCTAGATCCCTGTCCTCCACTTGGATGCATATTTTCACAAAACTCTGGGGACTGAATGTCTCTATGACCTCTGTTGCTCTGCCAGTAGCAAAAGCTGACCAACAAGTGAAAATATCTTAGGAGGAGATGAAAGCAAAGCCACTGAAATTATCTGTAGGTAATACTTGGGAGAGCAGTCTGATAGGAAAACACACGGAGGATCATAGATTGGTTTGGATTGGAAGAGACCCTAAAGGCCATCTTGTTCCAACTCACCTTTCACTAGACCAAGTCACCCCATCCACCCTCGTTGTGAACACTTTCAGGGATCCAGCAACAGTGAACCTAGCTAGGAAATTAAGCTGTGAAATGGTTTGGCTGGCTTCTGGCACATGTGGCCAGGCTGTCTTGAGGTATGGGTTTGGCTCTAGCCCCAAGGGAACTCATCAACATGCCTACTCACAGCTAATTCACTCTGTGAGATCTCACGGGTTGGTATGATGGAGGGTGGCTGGCTGGCTTGCTTAAGGGAGGGGGGTTTGTGGAGTTGCTGGGTACCAAATGAGGTGTCTTCTCATAGTGTCGAGGAAGGAAGGGAACCTGAGGGGTAAGTTCTTGTTGGAAAAACAATGGAAATGGAAACGAACAGTAGAAATGCTGCAGGGGCGATCTTGATGACATCAGCAGTTGAATTAAAATGGAGGTGCTCTGATGAACTGCTTCTTGCTTCCTTTTCTTTCATAATCTGATCCTGCCTACAGCTCTGAAATAATGTTTTTGTACATCTCGCCTTGCTTCATCTGCTCCCACTTGCTGTTTGGCAAGGCTGAATGTTTTCATGACTGGGCTACAGAGTACTAGGCTCTTTGGCACAGATGATAGCTGGGATCAAGGATTGCTTTGCATTCTGGTTTGGCAGGCCATGCTTCCTCTCACTGCAAATCCTTTTGGCTTTTGCCACCCAGACTTGGTCTTACCTGGCTGAGTGTATCTCCCTCCACCCAGCTAATGGTGCAGCATTACCTATCCAGCAACAGAAATTAGCCCTTGCAAGAAGCATTGCTCAGCACTGTTTCTCTCCTGAGTGGACCAAGTGGAACCTGTGAGGTAGGTGGCTACAAACACATCCTTTCTTACTTGACAAGTGACAATCCTTCTCTAACCGAGCTTCCTTGACTTTTAGAGAGTCTAAAGCACTCTACCTATATTTCACACAACCCTCTGTGGCGCTCTCTTTGTTTCAGGCAGTAAAAACTATTAAGAAAGGGGTATGGTCAGCCAGACAATTCCCCAGATAATTGTGAAACATGTTTAATCTTATGTTGCTGTGAGCCCACTGTCTGTTTCTTCATGCCAGTAGTCAGAACATTTATCATAACTCCTCTGAATTATCTCAGCATGCCATCATGTCAGGCAGTGCAAGAGTCTACCTTTGAAGTGATCTTTCTTTCAGTAAGTTGATTTAGCAAAGAAAAGGAGAAAGGATTTTAGTAAAGATTATTGAAACAACCTGCAATCAGTGAGCTCACTCACAGTGGATGCTCCTGCTTGAACTGTTGCTTTGTGTGCACTCAGAGAGCAGCTGGTGATGGGTGGTCTGCTAGGATCATAGATGATGAAGAGCAGGATCTGACACTGGCATCTGCAAATGTGGATCCTCTGAAACCAATAGAGTGGCCTGTTTTGTCAAATCTGGATTTGGTAGTGAATACAAAGACATATGGGATGTGGAAGAAGGAGATTACCAGAAGTCAGGAAATAGCACTGGACTGAGTAGTTAGTCCACACTGGAGATGATCAAGCTGCTCTCTGTCTCCTGATAAACAGTAACTGGGGTTGTGAGCTAAAGGAGAGGACATGTCTCAGTCCTTCTAGAGCAGCATATTAAGAAGGCTTATTTTTCTCATGGCTGAACCAGCTGGAAGCACTTAAAATGTGCCATGGCATGGAGAGCTTGAGTATCAAGCTGTAAAAAATACAGTGACAGGCAGGCTGGAGGGATGGTGCTAGGTCTGGCTGTGCTCAGAGCTGGCTGGGCATCCTGCAGCTCAGCCTGAGCATGCTGTGGTCTAAGGCTCAGCCACAGCAAGTGCATCCTGCATGGATGTAGAAGGATCCTTGATTAGCTCAGTATCAGGCTACTGAGAGCACACCCTTCCCAACATGGTCTAGCAGAGGAAGGTAAAGCAGGCCTGTTCCTCCCTTTGATCTACCCCGTAGACATTTCTGGGACAGTGCTGGTATGAAACTGCCTTGAGCCTTGCCAGCTGCTTCAGATTCTGCCAGTGGAGATGGGATATCACCCGGGAGATGTGTTAGCCCTGTAGACTCCGGCGATGCAGCTGCTAGAGAAAAATGAAGCTGCAGAGGGGATACAGTGATGAGGGTGGCAGAGGAGCCCAGATATCTGAGCTGCTGAGAGAGATTTCAGCTCTGATGGTAGCCACCTTGCACAAGAGGATCTGAGGAAAAGTCAAGAATGTAACTGAGACAACTTATATGTGTTGTAGCTTTGTATCCTCTGCAGCACTGAGGCAGCAACGTTCCTCCCACTGTATGTGCTCCTGTCAGGAACTTTGGCAGTGTTACCAATAATAGCCAAGACCAATCCTTTTTGCTCCTTTTCCCCACAAAAACTGGCCTGTTACAGCCATTCAGAGTGCATCAATGTCTGTGTGTTTGCACCTCTCATCAGGACCTATGGACCAGTTTCAGGTGGAGATGTAGAAGCACTTTTTAAAATAAAGTTTTATTAGAAATGACAGCCAGCATACAGAGAAGAGATGCCATGGAGGGCACCTTTGAGGGGCCTGTGCTTCTCTGCATTCACCCTTTACTGAACTTCATAGAAAACCTCCATGTGAAAGGTATATTTTTGATATTTCTTATAAAAGAAGTCTTCACTTGGAGCTTGTGCTCGATTGGAAAACCCTAGCCTGGGAGGCAGAGTGTCAGGAAACCAGATTCCAGTAGCTCAGTGACTTCCAGTGCTACTTCTCCCTTTCTCCCTTGCTCTCTTTGGTGGACATGCAGAACTGAGAGTAAGTTTGGCACAGTTCTTGGGCATCGTGACACCGCAGGAGCTGAACTAGGCAGAGAAGCTCACATCCCCTGCAGTGCTGCCACACCAGAGATGTGCTGTGAGCAGGACTTAGAAGCAGCCAGGAGGGAGAGAAGGACTAGGAGTGAACCTGAGAGATGGAGCAGGTTTTGTTTCTGAAGGCATGGAAGACCCAACCCTGTTCTGTATTCTTTAGGAGCGCGCCTATTAAGTGTAGCTCACTGAAGGGCACTGTTCCATTTGCCTGCATGTTTTGACAATGTGAGTTATTACCAGGTTTTATTGGTGCTCTTTGGGGTTTCATTGGTTCACAGAGACCAAGCCCTCAAGGCACATGACAAGGGATGTGAACTAGAAAGGCAAGCAGCCTCATACTGCAAGAAGTCACTTATTCTTTATTGTAAACATGTGGAAATTCTTTGCTAAAAACACAGTATTGGAAAAACAAACTTTGATGGAAACTAGATCAAGGAATGACTGAGCCAATACAATTCATATGAAAATAAAAAGTACTAAACCAAAGAAAGACAGGAGCTGCTTTGTTATCATTCACTGATTTGAAGCATTGTAATTGTGAATACAATTACAGTTTGTGTTTTTCCTGAAGTTTACAAGATCCTAGCTAGTCTTTTTTCCCTCCTTATTTTGTGTCCCCTTATGCTTCTTGGTTTTGGACATTACTGCAGAAGAAGCCATGAATTATGAGAAATACTGGTGTTGCATACTTCTGGCCAGGCTGAAATGAGGTATTTTCAGAATCTTTCCTGGAAGAAAAGGCATGGGGTGATGTAATTTTTCTAAATCAGGTAGTTTTGGATACTTGGAAACTATGCTTCAGGCCCTGGTTGCTCTGCAAATAAAATCATAGGACTCTCTATGTTGGAATTTTGTACTACCTGCTTTATTGAGCCATACATTGCACATGCAACTATTTAAAACAGATTAAATTCCCGTTTACATGATACCCTCTTTGCCACCTGGGCAGTGCAGTGCAATACTTAACACTGACATACGTACAATCAGAGAGATGCACCCACAGTCACACACAGAGGCATACATTTATCCCTAAAATATATGCATAATACATCTGTATCTAGATATATATTTTACAAAGAAATTCAGACAGCAAGTATAAAAGTTTTTTCTTACACATGGTCATTGTGGTGTTCTCCTCTTGACATCACTGAGAGAGAGAATGGTCAAGAGAAGAATTGAGGGTCAGCCCCTTTTTGTGATGTATGTACTGTTAATACAAACATCCTACTCTAAATGCTGATCATATGGAAATAGTGCCAGTTCTGTCAGATTCCAGAGCAATGAGGATTTGGCCCAAAATCTCAATTTACACCACCTTCTTAATGATTTTGTCTATTAAATTTAAATTGCTGGAGATAACATAAACATGGGGGGGTAAAAAAAAAAAGTAATAAAATGGTTTAATTTATTTCTGGGTCCATCAAACATTTGTGCTGATAGCAATTTGATGTTCTTAGTTTTCATTTTAAAATAAACAAAAACACTGTGATGGGTGATTTCCTAATTTCCTGTTAATAGAGTTTAAATTGAAAAGCATTTTTTCAGTGGGAGAGCTGCTCATTAAACTTGTAGATAGCAATTTTGTTCCATTTTTAAGCTCTTCTCTTCTGGCTGGAGATCCTTGAATCATAAGACATTTATAGTTTCTTTAACAATGCATAAAAAACCAACAGAATTCACATTTCCACATACATCTGTAAAGATGTTAAAAGTGCATTTTGTTGTAACAAAGAAGGGCAAAATTAACAGCTTACAAGAGATAATCCCAAACACCTGCAGCCCTTCCCCAGCCTTGAAACCCATGCTTTTTTCTTCCCTCTGGTAGCGATTCAGCTGTGTTAGTCCACAACCAGACAAGCAGAGGACTACTCAAAATGAGGGCCGCAGCTGAGCCATGATCCTTGGTGAAGGGAGGAGAGGATCATACCCATACCCATGGCCATGGGAACATATCAGACCTGCAGGTTCTGCAGTCCAAGTTCCACCTAATATAGAGCGGGGGTAAGAGAAAACTTGGGGACCAGGAGATGACACCTTTCCAGTGTACTGGTGCTGCAATGTTACCTAGGCTGTGCAGCTGTATTGCTGAGAAGGATAACTGTGTGAGCTCATAGGGCAGTGGGACCTATACATATTTGAAATCTTTAGGCTATCTGTATACACTTCATCTTTCCCTCCTTGGAGTCATACATTGGATCTTTTAGTATCTGTATCCATATCCATTCACATATATGTAAGTACATGTGCTCAGTAAGAGGTAGGAATTTCTTGCTGATGATGAAGCTGTGGCGATATCTGGTGGGATATCTCAGATATCTCATGGGATATCTCATGGGATATCTCAAGAGAGGGTTGGGATGGGCAGGTAGTGGGCCTGGGTGCAGGGCCGCTGCGGGGTTATGCCAAACCACAGGCCCAATAAAATTCTAGTGTGAGGTCCTGGTTCTCCTGAAGTGAATGGAGGCTCTAAAGCCAGTACTCCACATGGTATGAGCAAGATATTAAAAGTGATTTGATTAGAAAGTAGAAACCCTGGTAAACAGTGACCATGGAAAGAGAAACAGGAAGAGTAGATGACTTTTTAATGGGGCTTTAGTTTAGCAACACATTTTGTTCTCTTAGGGAGTGATACAGTGTAAAAGTGATTCCTTGATTCCAAATTTATCTGCTTTATTGGTTTTGTGTCATTGCCATAATTTTATAGATTTTTTCTTTTAACAGTGATTCCATAAGAGGCCTCTTAAGCTAAAACATATAGTGAGTAAAATCTTCTACACTCATTTCACTTTGCTAGTCAGCCTCCTGTGTTTAAATTTGATGTTCTGACATGCACTTTGAGGCTCATTGTAGCTGTCTAAATGGCCATCATGTGGGAACAGGGGAGGGAGAATTCTGTCCTTGAGTCTCATTTTTGATGTCTCTGATTTGAGATTATTACAACAGTGGGTTTCATCAGTCATGTTGGATATGCAGTAAATGACCTCAGCTGTTTGGAAGCCATTAATCAACAAATCATCAACAAGATAAAAGTGTCTCTTTTTGTGTCTTTGAATGTGAGGACCAGTGCCTGATTGTTCCTGAGACTATATAATCAGAAGAAAATTGCTGCTGATTCTCTTAGGAGTTAGTGTGGTTTTATTTTCCTGGTACCAAGCTTTCCTACTGAGCATGTGAAATCTTGTGGGCTAATATCAAGGGATGTTTTGTTGGCTGCTCATTCACTGCCAGGAAGTTCAGAGACTGGAATGTCTTGATTTTATGGATGTGAAAAAGTTGTTTAGGAGATTTTGCCTGTGACCTTGAAGTGAAGCAAGTGCACAAGTGGTGTTGTTGGAGCTCTGATTTTTAAGCATGAAGAAACACAAAATCCCCAACATAGAAGGGGAAGAATCTTTTGTATTCTGCAAAAGTGTTTGAATGTTATCATATCTCCCATTCTGAAGAGGTGCGGTGAGGTAAGGAATTATGTTTTATCATGGGGGATAGGACCTGTGGGAATGGCATGAAGCTGTGTCCTGACACACATAGGTTTAGGTTCAATATTTTAGGAAAAGCTTTTTTGTCCAGAAGGCGGTTGGACACTGGAACAGACTTCCCAAGGAAATGGTCATGAGAGGAGGCCAGCTAGAGTTCAAGAAGCATTTGGAAAACACTGTCAGGAATGTGGTTCGAGTCTTTGAGGTGTCCTGGGCAAGGCCTGGAGTTCCCTTCCTAGTCAGGATTCTATGATATTAAAACATAATTTACAGCCCACTGTTTTTTGGTGTTGCTGGTCCAAAGCACTGACTGCTTCAGAGATTCCTTTTATTAGGCCTTCCAAGGTTAGTTCAATTTTCCTGGTGTATGTATTTATGTTTTACCTTTAGCAGAGTTAGATTTTAATATCTTTTCTAAAAATAGTAAGTTGCAATGGGCTTTTGTAATGTATCAGTTGCTTGTGAAAATGTTTTAGTTAACACAGCAATTCTGTCTGATAAAAGAGGGATATAGTATCAGGAAAACTTGATTTGAACCATCTTGAAATGTGTTGCGCAAGCCTGTGACATGCACTCACTCTGATGCATTTTTAAAACACTTGCAAGTCAAACTCTCAGCCACTGCAACATTGTGCATTTCTTTCTTGCATTTCCAGTATTTGTTCCATAAATACCTACTAATCTGTGCCAAACTTCAAAGAAGCCCCATCCGTTCCTCCTGAAATCTCTGGATTTCTTTCAGTATTGTATGTAGTAAAAGTGGACCTCAAACCCTGGCATGCCTGTGTTCACTGCACAGCTTTTGGAAGAGTTAGATTCACTATATAACCAATAACCACTACAACAGAAGGAATGAGAACAATTTGTCCTTGTTTCCAACAGGAATGTACCAAGAAACACAAGAAAGTCAAAATTATGGAAGTTTGTAATCAACTTCATTTTTTAAGTACCTTTATCTCACTTTCTTTATGGAGTTAAATGATCTGCAGTGACTGATATGTATAAACCACTTTATCTGCTGTTGGGTGATGCATTGAAAATGAGTTAGCAAGTTTTTAGGGAAGGGGCTGTTGAACATCTACATGTGTGCGTGCACTGTGTAACAGAATGAGCATGGTTTATAAGGGTTTCCAAAGCGGTTATGCATTCTCCATGCCTGCTAAAGCTGGGTCTCAAAGAATAATATAGTCATACAACACCACATCTGTACTTCTGTGTTGGAGACTTCTGAAACTAAGACACGGTGCTGGTAGAGCAAGCGCACTAATAAATAGAGTGGTTTTGCATTATACATGTTAAAACCATGACATACAGTACACCTGCCCACCCATGAAGATTGGTGATAAAGAGGGAGAGGGACAACTAAGATTTCTGGTGGTAATTTTAGAAATCAGATGTTAATTTAGCTGCTAAGTTGCAGTTTTGCTAATGCATTCTGTGGCTGATGAAATTCTGCTGTAAATTACTGAATTACATAAACCTGTGAGTGCATGCATTAAAACCATAATAAGTATAATTGGGTTGTCCTACAGACCAGTAAGTGTGCTTCCTTCACTTATTGGCATGGGAACCCAAGATCAGTAGAAGGTAATAAATTTTGGTCTTCCAAACACTTTTGCAATGTGCTCAGCTTTAAGGCTATGTCTATGTCTGTTGCTGTTAAGGGCACTCCTCAAGTGCATAGAGGTGAATTGTTTGTGAAAGCTTGCAGGTGTGTAGGCTAATAGCATCCCAGTACTGGACCAAAAGAGAAGAAGAAAAAATAGTGTATCCCAAAATGTACCGTATTAATTCAACAAATGTATTTAAGTTTTAATTATTTATAGTATTTCAGAGTATATTAGTAACTGCTCTGTAACATACTGACAATAGTAATGAAGTCTGAGTAATCCAAGATCTGATTACATCATCTTGCTATTAGGTTGTGCTTACAAGTAGAAGAGAAACCAATTTAAGTTCAAACAACAAAATATCATTCAGGAAAAAAGTGCCAGTTGCACTAGATTTCTAAGACTTTTAGGAATATTGAGTAGCAAGTATCTCTGCTTGTCTTAATAGATAGGGCTATTTAAGTTAAATGGATAACTTGGAGTCTTGATTTACTCGCAGTACTTGTGGTAAGAGAAGCAGACTGTCTTTCAATTTGTATTTCTTGTATTCAGGACCCACAGAAACCTCCCAGATTTGGTCCCTATCACTTTCTTTGTGCAAGATGCTTTGCTACTCTGTGTTGACCAGGTTGGAGCAGCATAAACTAGACCTGCCATACACACGGTGTTGTGGCATTGATGGTCACAGCTGTGAAGGCTAGTGGTAGCACCAACTGGGGTTTGGCATGGCACACTGATGGTGAGTCCAAGGATTTGTCTTGACTGGCCTGGGTGATGAGCACCATGAAGAAAAGATTTCTGTCACAGCAAGCAAGGGCCAGATCCCCAGGAAGGCATCTGTTTTGCTACCAAAGTACAAAGGGTGGTGAAGAAGGCTCTCATGGCTGATGGGCAGCTGTGTTTGAGATGGCTTCCCTTGCTTGTCTTGTCTTGCCTACTTTGTAGTGCTGTCATGAAGAGGTCACCAATATGTATCCTTTACAAATGAATCAATAGACCAAAAAGAAGGAAGATAAGACCTCCCTAGCACATTGCCAGTTGTTTTAAGATGTTTCTGATTAATGATTCTGTTTTTGCCATTTCAGTGCTCAGCAGACTTGATTTGTTAGTGTTGATAGTGGAAGACCATGCCTTGCCTGAATCTGAGTTATTTTGACCACCAAACATGGGGCAATTCAAATCAATAGAAATGCCATTAACATCTCAGTACTGTGAAAAATAATATGAACATTTCTCATGCATTCAGTTTATTAAAATTTGCAAAAGTGTGAAATATGTATGACAAGTAATGATGTTTTAATCTTTCACCAAGGTAACAATTGAAAGCTGATTGATTCCATTCAGTAATTATAAAATCAAAATGATGGAAGATTGTAATCAAGAAGGATTCTGTTTCATACTTTGTCATGCCTCCATGCAAGATAAAATTCTTATTTGTAACATTTCTCTTATCTGAAAAGAAATCAAACTCCTATTTGCCAAGCTTAATGCTTGTGGCTAGTTGGACAGCAAACTTTTTTTAAAAACTCTCATAAGAAGAAAAAAGCAGCCTGCATCCACTAAAGCTGCCAGTTTTCCAGGACAATGCCATGGAAGACAGTATCGAAGGCTTTACTAAAGTGCAGGTAGACAACATCTACAGTCTTTCTGTCATCCACCAGGCATGTCACTGGGTCATAAATGGAGATCAGGTGGTCAGGCAAGGCCTTTCACAGTCCCTTGCTGGCTAGGCCTGATCCCTTGGTTGTCTTGTATGTGCTGTATGATCACCTACAAGAGGATCTTTATTCCATAACCTACTCTAGTACTGGGTTGACAGGTTGTAGTTCTCCATATCCTCCTTCTGGACCTTCTTGTGGATAGGCATCGCCCTGTCCAGCTTTCAGTCATCTGAAAACCTGGATAACCATGGGACCTCCGTGGTTATCCAGGACTGAGAAATGATGGAGAGCAGCTTGGCGAGATCTTCTGCCACCTCCCTCCTTAGATGAATCTTATCTGGTGCCATACCCTTATGAATGTCTGAATTGCTCAGCAGGTCACTAACTACTTATTCCTGGATTTCAGGGGGTCTTTTCTGCTCCCTATCCCTGTCTACCAGCTTATGGCACTGGTTGCCCTGAGGATATTTAGTCTTTCTTTAAAAGACTGAGGAAAAGAAGGCACTTGTAGAACCTCAGTCAGCCACTCATGGAATACCTCATCTGCCTTTTCATTCAGCTTGTGTAGTTTGTAACAGACTCCCACCAGTGTATCTGCCTTGTTAGCCTTGATTCTTACCTTGATTAACCTTGATTGTTACCCTAATTCTTACTCATGGCCACTCAACCTTGTCATCACTGTCCTCGGGCTCTGTACAGTAAAACACTCCCTAACGCACAAAGCCACTGTTTCCCCACCTGACCCTTCTGAAGAACCATTATAACTATCCTGGCAGCGCTCCACCCATGTGAGTCATCCCACCAACTTTTGGTGGTGGTGACTGCCACAGTTTTCCTGCTGCCAATGGCTTCCTCCTGTTTGTTGTTCCCTCTTTGTTACCCATACTGTATGCCCCGGTGTGGATGCTCTTCAGCTGGGCTACTGATATCACCCCCAATGCCGGCATGTCCACTCTAGGCTCTGTCGGAGTCTCCCCCAGGTCAGGGTGACCCTGAAAGGTGGAAGAGTCTCTGCTCCAACCCATGCCTTCAAAGAAAGACTCAGTAGTCTTCAGTCGTCCGGTCTCAAGGTTGTTTATTGTATGTTATCTAAAAAATTTTCTCCTGAGCTGCTGTGGTCTGCTCAGCAGGTTAGACAAAGGCACACTCTCCGCCCACGAGGCTGGTGCTATCTTTTATACTAAAAACTACGTGTACTGTATTTACAACTCTGTTCCAATAGCTATCACCTATGTTAGACAGCTTCTATTCTAAACCAATCTAAAAGTGCCAACGTCACCATGAACATGGAGGTTAGGAAGGAGAAAGAAGGAGGACAGGGCACGTCCAAATCCCTCCATCTTAGAACTCCTGACCCCCCTGTGCAGAGTCCGAAACCCCCTTGTACAGCACTCAAAAACTTTTCCCTTCACTTTGTGACTACTTCTACTATAATACCTAAACTTGTGTGGCTTGTAATTCTTCATACAGAGTTGGTAATTTGCTCCATGGGCTAAGATCAAAACCCCATGTGTCTTTGGCTGCATGCCAGGGTCTCAGAGCCCCCTGCCAGTGGCTCGGGCCATCCAGGGCACCCAGAGGGGTGCCCTGGTTCTGACAAGGCTCAACTATGCTAAGCCTGGTTTTATCATATACCCCCTTCAAGTCTGGTTTAAAACCCTCTCAAACAGTCATGCCAACTCACAGAATCCTTTTCCCTCTTTTAGACAGTCAAACCTGATCTCTTTCCAGCAGGCCTGGTGCCATATACAACACCCCGTGAGCAAAAAAGCGAAAATTCCACTGGTCGCACCATACTTTAAGCCACATGTTGATCAGGTAGCTGTTCCTTTTGGCATTCCTCCCTGCTCCTGAAGGAATTGAGAAAAACAACATCTATGCTCCTGTCCTTGCAACCAGTTATCCCAATGCCCTGAAGTCCCTTTTGATTGCCCTAGGACTTTTTGCCAACCTGGGCAACAACAGTGAATAATAATCAGTGTGCTGACTCAGTGTGCTGAAGTCAGCACACTGTGTGCTGAATGGAATTCAACCTCACTCAGGCGCCAGGGAGGCAGCAGATTTCCCTGTGGAATGGGTCCTTTTGGTACATGGGAGCCTCAGTTCCCCTCAGAAGGAAGTCACCCAGAAAACACCAGGGATTTGCGTTTGATATGACCAAGGGGGAAACACCATTTAAAATGTCAAGTAACAAACAAACAAACAAACAAACTTTTTTTAAAAATCAAGATTTCTTTGGTTTTCTAGTGACTCAGCAAAAGCAAAATCTGGCCCAGTATTTTTAGGAATAAGGAAATTTAAAATTCTTTTCAACTGCCGCTTCTCACTGCAACATTTTGCTTGATGCAGGTTAATGGCTGACTGCTAAAAAAGAGGAATTCTCTGTTTCAGTTATCTAATGGGATTTTTGGCAAGTTGCTTGTTAGAAGGATTATTTTCTTTAACAATATTGCTGTAGGAAAGCATCTTCTAAATAGCCTGCTACATTATTTTGACATGACCTTCATGTCTTTGAACTTTCAGTTTCTGGAGTTCTTTTACTCCCATTAGGAAGCAGTGTTGTTGGGTGTGCTTTATCTAATAAATCTGGATGGATGATCAGGAAAAAAAGCTGGTGTGTCCAATGCCTTGATAATTTCAGGGTCAAAACAGATTTTATGTGTTGATCTTCTTTCACTTGCTGATGCATCTGTTTAACCAAGCAGGTGGTGCATAAGATCTAGCTGGCAGCACACAGAACACATTAGGAGAACAAAGGGAATGTGAGATTAAACCAAAAAGAGGCAAGAGCAGCATTTTCTCACTGTTCTGCATGAAGGCAGGAGCTGTTCCAAGAGGATGCAAACTCAATTTTCCTATTGGACTTACGGCCTCTTCCCCCATCAGATTATTCAAAGGTAAATTTGCTTTTCACTCTCTCAGAAAGACCATTTTCCCCTCACTGGTATATTCATTTATTAGTAACATTATTTGTAAAATGCTAACTTCATTTGGTGCACTGTTATGATGTTATCTCTATGTGCTTCTGTGAGAATGTAACAATGTCATGAAGAAAAATGATGTAAAAATGATGTGGGTACATAAAATGGGATTGACAAAATGTAATAAATCACTGCTGGGCTGAGGAACAGACCTGCATGCGTAATGAAATACTTCAGCATTACATCATCGTTTATGTAACATCTGTCAGAGCCTTGTATTTCAGTGCTGCTTTGAATCAGGATAATTTTTTTCTCTCTGGTAAAAGAGAAAAACAAGCCTCTAGGTTTTGCACGTAGAAAACTGTAAAGAAAAAAAAAGAAAAAACAACCCTTAAAATATCCATGTTAGTTTCCCCGTGAGAAGTTTTGCCATCTCCAACTGGATGCAAATAATGTAATGACTGAGATGCATACAAAATAGTTAGCATCCTAGAGGACGTTTTTCGTTTTATAAGAGAAATGTATTTTTAATATGAGGGGGATTTTTTGAGATTATTTCATCCAAGAAGAGTTTTTCTAATTTACGTCATTATACATGTCTTGGAACCAGACTTTTAGTGGAAAAAAAAAGCAGGTGTGAATTCTATGTACTTTAGTGTTATCCATTTTGTGGTTTTTGTTTGTTTGTTTTTGTTTTTGCTTTTGTTTTTTTCCAAAGGAGAATTGAATTATCTTTATTGTGGACTTCTGATCTGTCTCATGCAGACATATGGGTACTACATCAGTGTGGATTCCTCCATCCCAGGCTGCCAGCAGAGTCTTTCTCTTCTCTAGGGTGGATCATTCTGCCGTGTTCACCTGTGGTGCCAGGCAGGACAACACAATGTGCTCGTGTGGTGAGGATTTGTTGAAATGTATTTAATTGGCTGTTGAAATAGATTAAATCAGAAATGTGTCTGCTGCAGAGGTGTCTGGAGGACACACTCACCTGTCTGAAATCAGTAGAAATCTTGTCATTAATTTCTAGGGCTCTTGGCTGTTGCCTTGTGCCTCTTACCTCTGAAGCCTTTGGGAGTTCCTGGTGTGGTGGTGGTGGTGCTGTGAGGGTGCTGCAGGGATCCAAGCTGCCAGCCCTCTCAGCAGCTGACTCTCCTACCCCAAACTTTTGGTGAGTGACATCTGCCCAGAACGCAGCGCTGGGGCATTGATAAGAACTTGATGTACCTAAAAATAGGCTTGCTTTGTTTTTTCAGTACTAGGACGAGATAGAACAGATTGTCAAAAATAAAACTGTTTACTTAGTTCCTTTTTATTTATCAAATACCATGCAGATAAGCATGGTTACTTCATTCGCTCATCTCAGAGGGATTTTTATATGGTATATTTATCCAGCAGTGTAGGACTGGCTGCCACACACATAGAGCTAGTTGTTACAGCTATTTTACTTCCCCTCCACATTTTGCCAAGAATGGTAGATCTTGATACACATCAAGTAAAATGTTATTATCTGAGTTTGTTTTCTGATGACGGAAAAGGCAAAAGGAAGAGGAACAGTCCCAAAACAGCAATTACTAAAAGCTTGATGAGGCGCAGGTGTCTGGAGTGCTTTTTTGTCTTTTTGAGCAATTGTTAGGGTTATTGAAAATACTGTTTCATTCATTTTTTTAAACTAGCAGTGACTTCTATTTATTACATTTGGAGGAGAGAGGTGCTGAAGAGCATGAATATCATTGATATTTTGGTTGAGATGGCATTGATGGTTGGTTGAGATGCCACCATTGGCAAAGGCAGAAGAGGAAAGCAATGGCCATATGATTGAAGCTTAAGATTCAGAGTCAGGATGTCTAATTTCTATTTCTGATTTTCCAGCAGGTGACTTAGTGAAAAAAAAATCACTATCAGGGTTGAAAACTGCCCATGTGCAGGGCCACAATGACTCTTTGTCAGCTGAAGCAAGAGTGGGATGGTCTAGGATGGAAACCACTCTTTCCAACACCTGAGGATTTTTGATAAACATGTTTATTCCTTACAGAAGTATCACGGCAATGTACCAATGACCCATGGGTTTCCAAGGGCAAGAAGAAACATTTTTGCATCTCAGAGGCATGACCATAACATCTTTGATCCTGGACATTGCAGGAGCGGAAGCAGAGTGTCAGGTTACTGAGCAGGGATAGTGTAAGGTTAGAGAACAAGTGCTGGTGGAAGCTAAGACCATCTTGAGGTGAAAATTGAGTTGTGCTAATGCCATCTCAACCAACTCTCTCTCCTGTAATGAAAAATAAATGACAGACCTTTGCAGTGAGGTGATATCTTCCCACAGGACTTTCCATGAGACACCAAGTCAGACCTCCAGCGAGTTTAGTGGCTCCTTCACATTTGCAGTTTGTACCCTCGTGCTGTGTAATGGCCACAGTTTGAACAGGTTAATAGAAGGTGAAATTATCTAATGCTAGTAAGGTTGTCTTAGTCCCCTGGGAAAGATAAGCTAACAATGCAAGAATATCTCTAAGCATCATTGAGAACTGGCTTTCAAGGAGAAAGTCCTTTGCTAAGTATTGTCTGAATGGAAGGTGATTTTTTAAATCTCCAGTTGCCTCAATTTTGGCAGCCTTGTCTGTGAAGAAACCTCAGACCTCTCCTAGCCTGAGAAGTCCAAGGAAAGCCAGGTAGGCAGGTTGCTTTCTCTTCTGTACATTCCTCCCGTGATTTGATCAACAGGAACTTTGGTCCTTAGCTTCATCCCCGTCCCCAGCGGATCAAAGCCCCCGTATTAAGGTGTGACTCCATGTCTAAGACTGAGCAGTATGTTACTAAAAGAGAATTAAGAGACTCTCTCTTTTGCTGGTCTTTTCTTTGCCCATGGCAAGGGCAGGAGCTGGTGAGGAGCTGTTGCTATAAGAATAATTGCTTTCCTCGAAAGTCAGTGTTGAGTCTGCCTGTTGCACAGGGATTGCCTTACCCACCTAAACAGTATGTGGGCACTAGCCTATATGGTCAAAGACCATGTCTAATTCAGTGTGCGTGGCAAGGATTTTGGGCAGTCCTTTACAGTGTTGAGCAGGACTGAGGATTTTACTGTTTCATGGACCAGTAATGTGTTCAGGATATAGTCAAGCACTACAGCAGTACTAATACAAAAGAAAATGAGAATGCCCAGTCTGTCAAGAAGATGAGAGCAGTTCTGGAGAAGTGAAAGCAGTCTCAGTGGGGAAAAGGGCTGAAATGGTGCCTAGGTGGTAGGAGGCACCAGAGTTGGTTCACTGCTGTTGCTGGCCGAGACACCCCATTCCTCACAATCCCTAATGTCTTTCACAGCAAGGGCAAGATGCCCTTGAGATTTCACTCTGTATATGAGGAGATAAAGAATTTTTTTTTCATTTCTAGCAGCTATTGTGTGTAATAACTTTGCAGCCATGCCAAATGTTGGGATGTATGACTACCTACCTTTTGCTTGTGTGATGTCTGGTTGAAATTAAGTGTGAGTTGATGCTAGTGTCCAGGAACTTCCAGGCTGGCAACTCTTAAAATGGATCCCACTCTCTGAAGTCCAGGGAATGGCTTGAGGTTCCCCTCACCTCTGCCTGCTCCTTCACTGAGCATGGGCAGCTGTCCACCATCCCTGCCACTGCTGTCTGCCTTGACAAAGGGCTCTAAGTAATCACTATGGCCACACCAGCCTCTGGAATCAGGGAGAGTAACCAACCAGCCTTTGACCATTGCTCAACAATCAAAGCTTTGAATAATCTTACTGAGTTAATCCACCACCTAGCAAATCTTTTCCTGCTAGTGTAACAGATAAAGGAGCAGTAATGGTTACAGGGAATGAATTATGTGTGAGGACGTATACTAGTGGCATTTCAGATTTGTTTCTTTTCACTTCTTGACAGCTGTTCAGCATTTCATAGATTTACATATTGATAATTTTTCCTGTCATTTCTACACCATAAAGCCTCACTTATTTCCCAGATCTTCTATTTAATTCAGCCAAGCAATACTCAGTTACCTATTTAAAAATCAGGTTGTGGGCAAACAAGGCTTGGAAGGCTTCTTCTTGGAGGAAAAATTGACTGGTTAAATCACAGCTGTTTATGGAAAGGTGCCTCCATCTGGCTGTGCTCCCTGCTTCCCTTCGTTGCAATTTTGTGGAGCTGTAGGGACAGGCGAAAGGAGAAAGGAGGCAAATCTTCCATGTCCTACCCTGGCCTGTGCCCATGCTTCGTATTCCCACTAGGTTGACAGGTTTCTTCTGGCAGAAGAAGTATTAAAGTGAATGGCTATCTTGATCAGCTGTTAGACTGAAGATTACCACCAGCACACCATATCAGGTCCATGCAAAATATTTAGAGAATTTCTGCTGCCTAAGTTTGTTTCTGTCTTGTTTTCTTCCCTATGCTGACCGCTCAGGACAACCTTTATTAAAACTACTGGGCTGTTCCTGATTGATCTTATATTGTGTTTTGTTTCCCTTGAGCTGGTGGTGTCCACATGCCAAATTATTCCAAATTTATTGCAGATGAGGTCAGAGTCATAGAATTATTTGAAAATAATAAGTTTGGGTAATACAGTTTGGTTATTTTTTCACTTTGTTTTCTGCTATTTGATGGTTTGCTTCCAATGTTCCTTCCTGCTGATTTCCAATAGAGGATTCTTGCTTTATAAACAACTGGATTGATTTCCAATATAGACTTTTACTTCCTTAAAAACAGATCTTCTCAGGAGAAATTGGCTGTTCTCTCTGTATGTATTTTCTTATTTGTATTTACTTGGAGGGGTTTGAAGCCCAAAGACAAGATTTATGTCAACAAATCCCTTTTCCTCTTATCCAATTTAGTTGTTTTAACATAATGCAATCATTTTCTAAATCAAACTGATGGAGCGCTTCCTAAAGGCATTACACCAACTGTATATCTGGAATCGTATTTGCCTTCTTTTATTGCATTAGCACTAGGCTTGAACTTTTCAAATTTGCATTGTGCTTTGCAGAAGTTCTCAAAATATTTGAGGCAGTTTATAGCTAGAATCTGGCATTAAAAAAAAAGACTGGAGAGTGAATTGTAGAGCAAAGGATGTGTAGAAAGGAGATTTTAGTTTCATGGAACAAGTAGAAACTGGAATCAGTAAGCAAGAGGAATATTGCATTTTCTGGGTGCATCTGGAGGCACTGCAAAGAGGCGAGTGCTGTGTTACAACACTGATCCTGGCTGTCTCACAAGGCTTTCTAAAATGTTTAGTTTCTGCTCTTTGAAGAATGTGCTGTGTGAGGATCTGACATACAGCAAAAGCGTTATGGGCAGAGAGTACCCAGGACAACACACTTAACACCTGGGATACAATGTGATGATGCACTGGCTTTTGGCAAATCTGTCTCTTTTTATTTGAATGTTGTCTTTCTTTTTACCGTATGGTCTGACACTATCAGGCATCCTTCTCAAGAGAGGCTTGTATGAGTATTGAGAGGAATTTTCAGAAACACAACCAAGATTCTCATGTTCATCTGTGCTTTTGAATATCTCCTCCTTTGCTCTTGTGTGGTTCTTTCAGTGGTAATTCTTGGTCACACAGAGCAATGAGTAGTTTGGAACAAGCTAGCTAAAATAGGATCAAGAACATACCGTGAAAGGGAAAAAAGAAAGCTCAGATGAAATTGGTTCAGGCGCAGAAGTGAGTTCCCCAACCTGTGGGAGGGAGAGCTATGTCAGTGCAACAACCCTCTATTTGAACAGGACCATAGTATGTCTAGTTCTCACGGAGCTTGTGTGAAACCCTTCCAGTTTCTTAGTGCTTGGAGCATAGTTAAACCACAGCTCTGCTAACTCCTCGCCTGTTACTGTGATGTCACTGAGATGATGAAATTCCCATCAGAGCTGGATGCTTTAGGGTATTGCTGAAAGGTTGTGGAAACCTATCCAGTCTGGTGTCTAAACCTAACCTGTTCCAGTCTGGTGTCTTTTCGTAACTCTTCTCATCTTCCAGAGCAGAGGCCAAGTAATCCTTTCACAAGCACTGGTAGACAAATGGGTGCAAGGGAGGTTCTTGGGGTAAGATTGGGCCCAATAAATCACATTAAAGAAGAGGAGTAAGCCAGCAGGGGAGCAGTGGGGGTCCTTGCAATTGCATTTCCTGTGCTGTGAGTCTAAGCCTGTCTTAAAAGCATTTTTTTTCCATTACCCACCCTCCCAAAATATCACAACCAGCTGTTGGACAATAGCTTAACATCTGAAAAATTAATATCAGATTATGACTAATAAATTGGGAGAACACAGGTGACAGCTTGAGAGCATTCTCTATTTTAAGTGCAAACTTTAAATTTTAATAAGCAAATAAAATTACAGCGATAAAACCCATTTTGAGGTCTCTACTGCGATTCTAGGAATAAGATTACTTAAAAAAAGGTAGTCCACTATCTGCCAATGGCACTTAGATGAACAACTGGGCTCCTAGTATAGACAATTAAAAGGAGGCTTACTGTATTTTCCTGCAACAGAGATCCTATCAGGTAGGCAGGCATTACTGGAAGAGATGAAAACAGCCTTGTGCCCAGTTGAAGGATCAAAGAAACTTGTGTGCTAGACGTGGCTGGAATTTTTGGTGGTCAGGAGGTAATTTCTGATGGTTTGGTGATCTCTTCACAAATCCACTGAAGGGGAAGGTGTGGTTAATGGAGGATGATCAGGAAAGGTACCTAGTCTGAGTACAGTAGGTAATGAATATTCATGATATGAGTGGTGTGATGTCCACTTATACTTTTGCCCCTTTTGCCCTATCCTCTCTACAGCTTGTGTTGCTTAGCTCCTCCCTCTGGAATAAGCACTATGCAAAGGGAAGTTAACCGCTGCTGAATTCATACCTAGTGCACTACATTTTCTTAAAAATCAAGAAGTTGGTGGTGTTGCAGAGGTGTCTGGCCTAACTGACATGGTTCTTGCTGACACTGCATTAAACCAGCCCCATTGTTGGCTGCAACACCCTCTCTGAGATGGTGTTACTTAGTTGTTACTAGGATATTTAAAACATCCTCTTAATCTATTGACTACCCACATAATCAATTTACTTACAGTCTGTTACTATTGATTATATTAGGAAAGATGAAAAATAGGAAACCAGCATTTCAGAGAATAGGTCAATTTATAAGGGCTCCCTCTCCAAATTAGCTGTTTTAAAATTCAATATATATATGAACATAAATATCTGGTCTTAGTGAGAAAAAAATACTTCACACAATTTGTTCTTCTCACTTTTTATTGTTAAGCTTTGCAAGGGAATCATGAAGATGTAGAGTGCTTGACCTCTTGCCAAATGATTAATAACATATTTTTACCTCAGATAATCACATTTTGTCACAGTTTCAAACTGCAACAAATTATCAGTATGTCTCACATGTATTTCCCCTTGCCATATATCAACAATGTAGTGTTTCTCTGTGGTTTTTTTTTTTTTTAATCTGAATGGTCTTGTTAGAGAAAGATAATAGAAATACCTGAAGTGCAGTATCCTTCACCCTTTTTCATGCTTCTCCCTTTCTGTGTCATATATAATGGATACCTGAACGATCATATTGATGGCAAAATCCCAGAGAGGGTTAAAAATCCCACAGCAAAGCTGTTGGGAAGGCAGGATTGCCTTCCGTGATCCTCCTCCCTCACAGAGGATCGCCACTTTCATTACCTTCCAGCCACACACCATTGCCAAACTATGTCTAATTGTCTGTGTGTCTGTTGTCCCCTGGGTTTATTTCAATCCTGAATTTTGAAAGGTGGTATTATGTTCTTAATGGAATATGCACATTGCTACGGGTACTGAAATAGGACTGAAATGCAGAGACTAGGGAAAACAGTGTTCATACCCAACACTTAGGTGACAATTTGTGTGGCACAAATGGCAGCTCAGATTCATGTCTTGTACGTGAATTTGCTATTCATCACATACAAAATACATCTGGAGAATCAGTGTGTGAGCAGGGAATGGGAAACTTGTCCTCTCCTCTGCTCCCTAGCTTCTTGCAGCACCTTCATTATTTACACTGTAATGTCACCTCTGATGTCAGTGGGTTTTAACTCAACAGTTAAATCTGCTACAGGAAATCAGTAGCAAACTCTCCTAACTTGATTCTCCTAACCAGGGCACCTCCTTCACCACTCTCTTCCAAGCATATAGATTTTCAGATGTCATTTTCCCCCTAATATGGTTATGAAAGGGTGCTGTTTTGTATGACCTTACAGATCTGCTGACAGGGTAAAGAAACCTAAGTCAAATTTTCTTTTATTTTTCTTCAGCCAGAAATTTATTTACAAGCAGGGGCTCTGTCATGATTATGGCTGGGTGTTTTCCTCTACCAATATTGTCATGAGGTTTAAAATAAAGGTTAGAAAATGTATCAAGATGTGCATGACCCCAGAATGTAGGGCAGATATAGGCTCAAAGTGGATTTTGGCTCTCTGAGTGTATGTCAATCTTGTTTCTCTGTATTGGGAAGCTCAGGGAGGCAGGGGGCTGTGCTTGGTCATGGGACCTGTGCTCTCTTCATGCTTTGCCTGCCTGGGATGAAAAGCTTTTGAGATTGCTGTTGAGATAGAGAGCAGGATTTTGGAAAACCCACTGTGGGGAATATCTTTCCAAAACTGACCTGGACTCCAGCCAGCATACTGGGGAGAAAGCCCAATGCCTTGAACATTGAAGGAAGTATGTCAGAGAGAGGTGGCTGCTGCCAGTGGCTCATCCACTGGAGCCTAGTGCACAGCAAGGAGTGCTGTGGGGGGTCGTGGGAGCAGGGCTGTCCCCTGAACTTTGGCCCCAGTGCTCCTCAGCCTCCCCCTTCACTGCTGGAAGGGCACTGAAGCTGGCATGGTGTCTCCTCTTTCTTTCCCACCCTGGAAACCCAACAGGTGGTGCCTCCAGCCCTTCAATGGACACAGCTTGGATACAGCACTTGCACTGTCACAGTAACTACTAACGCTAACACACAGCAAACACTGCATACTGTCACAGGGGAATGCTATGTTACATTTACATTTTATTACTGGAAAAATTATAATTTTGCCCCTTGCTGGTGTGGTGGGAGCACAGTTTTCCTTGCACTTACCTGCTTCTGACTACCTTTCAGGTTCTCTTCTGCTGTTGAGATACACTGTTTATGGTATATAAGGCATTTCAAGTTATTTTGGTCTAATAGTACACACTAAAAATCTCATAATTTAATGGCCCTTGAGATCCTGTTGTAATCCAGCTGTTGTCCTTTCTTAACTTAATAATTTCTATTTGCTAATAATGTATATAGTGAAAGAAATTTTTGCTTACAGGCACATGTACATGAATAGTTTTCTTCAGCTAACTGATAGCAAACCCTGCATATGCCCCCTTTTCCCCATGTCCCTGCCCCTCAAGGACAGTGCGGCAGGCTACGTACTGCCCTGACAGCTCCGGCAGTGTTAGCTGCACCATCAGCTCCTGCTCCCACCCCTGCCCCACCAGGACATGCATCTTGAACATCCATCTTTACAAGCACAAGCTTGGGGTGCAGATGATTAGAGGGTGATACCAGGGGGCAGTCACTGTGGGCTGTGAAGAAATGGCTGCTGGGAGCAGGATAACAGCAGGGCATGGGTATCTGAGAACAATGTGATTACTGTGGCTACTTACCTGCTAAATGTTGTGATGATCATTAAATAATGTTTAATGAAATTGGGTCCTGGGATTTGGCTGCAGAATCCCCAGCCGGTCTGGTGTAGCTGTACAGAAGATGGGAGGTAACTAATTTTATACTAGTCCTGGTTGTGTTGTGTGGACATTTGGCGTTAAGAATGAATGAGTTGTCAGTGTGGGAGCCAGCCCAGATCTTGGAGGTGGCAATACCAAAACCAAGTCCCTTAGAACAAAATTTGGGATCAGTACATGTAAGCAGATAGTGTTGACATCTTTGAATGAACTGAACATAGACATCACCTTAATCTCCCCCAGGCACATCTACTCTGTGTTCTGTAGTGGTTTTGTAAGTGACGGTATGCCCTTGTGTGTGCTGATACTGTTGATAGGAAAAGATAAGGACCTTTCAAGTGACACCTGCCTTAAACAAACAGTGACAAATGAAGACCAAATCACACTGGTTTTAGAAACGTCACTGGATGAAAGTTTATCCTGGTCAGAGTGGATCTGCAGCAACATTTCACAGGCCTATTGGGGGGAATGGAATGTGGGCTTTGGATGTTTCATCCAGGTAATACTGGCCTTTGTTGTGGCATTTACAGTGTCATAAAGGAAAATTCTGGTGATTTTTCAAAATTCTAGCAGTTATTGAAAACAGTTGAATTGCTTTTGAAAAAAACCCCCGAATGTTGTATTTATGAGACAAATCATCAATCAGGAAAAGAAAGAAAACCCAGCAACCCAGGAAGGCAAATGGTGATAAAGATCCCACATAAAGTCACTTTTCTCAGCAGGCAGAAAGTCTGATGAACTGAAATGGAAAGTCCTTCTCATTGATTTCATGGGAAAGTAATTGACTATGAACTCTTTGAATAAGTTGCAATCTGTATTTAATTTCTTGTCCAAGAAAGATAATGTAATTTTGTTTTTCTTGTGGCTGCTATTAACCTTAATGTCAGTTGCACAGCTGAATCTCTTGCATCAAGCTCCAAATTTACCCCTGATGTCAGCATGCTTAGGAATAAAGCAAAAATCAGCCTTTCATCTCTCAATTGCTTAAAAGATCATGCCATAATACCACATTTATTAATTCAAAATCTCTCTTGTCTGTACATGCACAAATGGAGCTAAGTATTCTGAGGAAAGGCAGGAAAAGTATAAAGACTGTAATTTAAGTTTTAGACATTGATGCAACATACTAACGGAAAATATTCTGAGAGTTTTAGCAAACATAGACATTTTTGCCCTTGGACTGCCTGAATTGAGAGATTCAGTACTTCCGGGTGTCAAGGTGGCTGATATGAACTGCTGTTTTTCTCCCAGGGCCACATGAACTTTTGAACGACATGGACACAGTGCTAAGTTTGTTGTCATCAGTTCCGACATGGACAGGGAGATCTGCACTGACCCCATCGGACCAGTGGAGCCACAGATCAATTTCCTCATGTAGATGTATTTAGGTAAGATCAGGTCAGATCTGTATTGGGACAGCCATCTGAGGACAGAGGAGCTGTGCTTGAGCTTGTGCACCATGTATGACTGCCTGTCCCAATATGAAGCATCTGATTCTTCCTGACACAAGCATCTTACGTGTGCCCTTGCTGTCCACATGGCCTGGGTATGTACAATCAGTCTGTAAAAACTCCTGTCTTCTTCACCTGTCACACAGACTTGTTTAGCCAAAGATTATGAGGAGGACAAAACAGTTTTGATAATTAAACTTCAATGATTTACACTGGGAGTCTGGGGACATTGCACTTTCAATCACCAACACCAACAAGATAATAAAGCTCATCTAGAAAGACATCTTTATGGAAGAAATAATGAGTCTTTTTAAGGCTCCAGACAGGGATGTGTGCTGGAAAGACAGCAAATGTTAAATACCAACCCACTTGAAAGATCCTTTAAAATTACAGAAAAATGTAAGCAGCCCATTCTGTGAATAAGGATTGGGGGTTATTTGTTTGCATTTATCAGCCCTTGTTGTAAAAATTAAGGGAAAAAGTCAGTCCAGATTGTTTTTGAAGTGTTCTGACAGGGAGAAACTGTGATCTTGAGGCATGGACTGGTGAGGTGGCCGTGCCTGGGTCGCTGAAGAGACACCTTCTTTACCCATGTCTCTCCCATGCACATAGTTTCACCAATAAAAGAGTCGAAGGGAAACTGGAAATATAGATTACAAATATATTTAAAAATGGTGCTAACCTGTTTTAAATGCCTCTTTACTCAGAGAAAGGAAAAAATGTGATCCAAATACATTTGCTTACCAAGAGAATATGTGTTCTTGTGTGCAGAGTAGAAAATCAGGAGAACTTTTATTTTTCCTAGAAGCATTGTTGTTTGTCTAACACTTTCTTGCATTTTTCTGATAAAAACAGAAGATGAGCTAAAGTATTTCTGTACACAATCTAGTATGTGGGGCTAGTGTATTCCAGTGAGCCTCAGGCTGCAGGAACAATCTGGATGTAGATGTTCATGTCTGACTATGTGAAGTCCAATATTCTGTGCTGTTTTTCATTGTGTTTGTTTTCCTTTTGTTTTTTCATGACAATCGATATACAGATTTGCTCCACAAATTCTGACAGCTTAATATTATTCCTGCAAGGACATTTTTGTACTAGAGTACAAACCATAACTGGAGTACCAGTTATGGTCCTTCTTTTCACCTCTTTCTTCCTCAGTTCATATGCTTTTATTTTTATACTGTTTTCATATTAGGTTATTTGAACATTGTCATCATGCTTATCTCAAAATTCTTTTTGTCCATTTTCATGGGTTTATACTAAGAAGTTCTTATAGGAACTTCTAAGAAGTTATTTTCTGTAGCCCCACTGAAAATTTTACAAGCTACTTTGCATCAAGTTCTGCTACAGAATTTTTCTTTTCCTTATTAACAGAATTGTAATTTATCTTTTTTTAGTATGTGCTGTCACAGGCTGTTTTGTTTGAGAACATGACTCTTATCCCCGACCATGACAACAATTTTGCTATTAGTATTAAAATCTCGTGAACGTCAGAGCAAATAGGACAATCTGGGAAGTTGTAGAGTAACTCCACTGTAAAGATCAAACTTATAAATGCTGCGCTGGCTGAACAATGTACAGCACTGGCCGAACAATGTACAGTGCTGCAAGGACTCAGAATAACCTAAGTCAATGAGTAACAAACTAAACCCAGAAGTAATTTTTGGACACAAAGGCCCAAGGTCATGCACCTGAAGTTGTTTTTACCAGCATTACCAATTTTACTTGTGTATCATAAAGGCTGCCAGGAAATCCAGGGCTTTCCAGCATCTCTTGTCTTTCAAAACAAGCCCTAAACCTTTCTGTGTAGCTAAAGCAAACATGGACCCAGCCATTATGGTAAGAAGATATGACTTGCCAGAAAGACTTAGTGCCATGTCTGGGTAATCCTCTCCTCTACAATAAAGGTCCTCTCCTGACTTTGAGGTTTTGTCAGAGGTTGTGATATACAGCTGGTTCTGTGATGAATAATTCCCTGTGCACCATTGCTTCTGTGTAACAGGCTACACCACCAGGCAGGTTTTACTACTGATTTTTAGTTAAGATATTCTCTGGAGCTCTTGATGCTATTGACTGGGCACTGTTGCTTTGATGGCAAGCAGGTAATGTGAGTGGGCCATAGTATTAGTCCATTCATGGCAGAAACAGAATAAGCGGAAGAAACATTTCTAGACTGACACATGTTCCTTGAAGTTTTACTTGTTTTCTCTCTTCTTCAGTGTGTTCAGGAGACATTTCCTTTTCATGGCACATATGCTATTGTGGAATCTCAGCACTTCAGCATCTGAGCTGTGTTTATCCTCACAAGATACCATGACTAGTATTTTTTAAAGAGGGAAAAATTAATTAATGATTACAGTTAGTAAGTGGCTTGATGAAGACCACAGAGCTATTGTGGGCCAGGAAATTCTAAATCCAAAACTGGTGGTAAATTATACCATTCTTCTTCAATGACTGTGTGAAGACACCTTTTCTAGTCATAAGGGACAACCTTACCAACAGGCTGATAACACATGAATATTTTTGTCATGTGGGACTAGTGTGAGCTGGCAGAGCCCCTGGGCAGTGCTTCCATCTGGAAGCACGTGAAGACTTTTGTCTTTGGGAACTTTGCTCTTGAAGAGAGCCATTTGGTGGAAGGGAGCTTGTGTTTTCTCCTGGTTTCTGCTTCTGAGGAAATGGATTAAAGCAACATGCAGCAAGTGTATTTTTTATACTTTGGTGTATTTGGTGTATTTTCACCAGATTATTTGTAGATATAGGGATGGGATGTAGGCATTTTCTGTACATTGCATCCTAATTTCTGGGTGGATTGTGATTATCTTCTGATGAACCTGAAGCAGCAAAGAAAGACACACTTGTTCTCTCTTGTTGGGAAGCAGAGAAAGTGGTCATTCAAATGGTCATAGACATTTAATTTCCAGAGATGACTTCAGATTAACATATCTCTTATCAAGATTTTCTGAGATTCTCTTTGGATTAAAGGAAGTGTATTTCTGCATGGCCTGGTGCTGAAGATGTAGCATATGTAGGTGTTTGACTTCACACTTCATCAAAGTCTTCAAATCCATCTGTCTTCTTTGGGAAAAAAAAGAATTGGAAAGTTCACGGATGGGTTAGTACTGAGTGGTCTGGAAGAATGGTTGGTCATGGGGAAGCATTACAGAGTTGGGGTGGCTGTAATACTTAGATCTGTCCTGAACCTCATATTATTCAGCACTGTTATCAGAATTATTTTTACAAATATAGAAGAATTTCCTTTTATAATTTTATGCCACCTCAAGGGTTACTGAGGGCCACCACACTGATTAGTAATTTTTTCTGGGTCAGCACAGTCAGAAGGACTTTCACCTAAACCAAGTAAGATTTAGTGTATGAAAAGTAAGTTGTAGCCCAAAGACAGCCAATTGCTATCTTTCCTCTGCTAATGGGGACACGTTGGACACCAGATTTGATCTGAGAAAACCTAAGGTAGTGACTCCCATCCAAGGGGCTTCATCCTCTCAAAAGAATGTTATGGAAAAGCTGCTCCCACTAAGATCACCTCACTTCAGTGTGTGTAGAATATGGGGTCAAAGAATTTGCCCTCTTGTTATCTATCAGAGAGGTGATTTACTTGTGTGTGCGACTCTTCTATGGGGACAGAGTAATAGCTATTAAAAGAGAATTTAAGGTAGTGGAGAAAGGCATAACTGGCTGGAGCTGTAGTGCAGGGAGGGTAATATTTCTGGGGTAAAACATGGGGTCAGAAGAGGCAGTTTCTATTTCCTGATGTTTCCATAACAAGACTGAATGTCCAGACAGACTAAAACATCTCAGGCTAAATCCAGCTGTTCTCATGTCAGACTCAAGTGCAGGCTCTCTCTACCCTGGGCATCTCAGGCACACATTAGCTAATGGGTATAATCCTGCCTGGCATCCTCTATAGAAAAGATGGTCCAAGTTATGTTGGTGCAGTGTTTTTTATAAACAGAATTGTCCCTGGTGCTACTCAGACATCCTCTGAAGGTCCATGGCTCCATTGCACCTCAATAACTGCTCAAACACTGCCTCCTCCTGATATGGTAGCCAGACAACCGGATGCCCTGCAGAGACCTGCTTCCCAGTCCCTGTGCTCAGTAAGGGAACCATTGTGCTGGTCTGCTGGGGCTGTCAGTTCCAATTTTGCAGGGAACCTTCTTTATGGTTTTTATTTAGTAAGAAATTTGTATCTTTTCCAATTACACTTACATTTGTGAGTTAATGAAACCTATTTTGAGACTGAAATGCATGAGGTTACTTTCTTTGCTTGTTATTATTTCTAAGAAACATATCCATAAGTAACACCAAATAGGAGATTTCTTTAACACCTGCCTGTATACATGGATGAGTAGAAAGCAATACAATTTAGAAATAAATGTCCTTATATAGACAATGCAAACAAAATTTACACTGCAGTCATAAAAGGAATTGTTTTAAATGTTCCACTTCCTAGCAATTAAAGGAGATTTCTAAGCATGTAGCAGGGGCAGTCCACCAGTGATCAGTGAGACCCTCTAGAAACTTCTTCCTAAAGGGAACAACTGGATATGTGAATGGAATCTCTGATGAGAGAAGATGGCTGTGTACAGTTGTGAGGTGGCTTGGTGTGCAGGTCTGATGGGCTCACTGTCCTCTGCGAGGAGGACATTTGCCAGCATGTGGCAACACTGGCTGTTGAGGTATTTGACAGGAGCTATAGACAAGACAGGCATATAATTCAACACAATTTCAGCCTGGTATTTACATAAGTAATTTACTTTTTGCACTTATGCCTTATACTGTTGATCACCTGGGGCCATGTGTGAGGCTGATGATGTTACATTCCTCAGGGGGACCATTAGTCATCAGAATTTTTGTGTTTTGATTGCAAGCCGGAAGTGCTGGCCGGTAAAAGCAGAGCTGTCTAAGTAGGCAGGCAGGAGGGTGCCATGGGCTCTCAGGCTGCAGGGCTCACAGCTGTGATGGCTGTGGGGAGAACTGATGGGGATGGGCAAAGCACCCTGCTCTGCTGCCTTCCCAGTCAGCTGGGAGAGTTGCCAGCTGAGTGCCAGGAGTAGGTTCCTGTACTCCTGAAGCATCTTTCTCCAGGAGCTAATTTTTTCCTTGGTGAGAAGTTTAATTTAGCTGTCCCTTCCCCTAAAGCTTTAATGACATCTAGTGCAGGCAGTTGTTCTGGATCACAAGATGGTATTTAAATTTGTGTCGGTGTGACAACTTCACTCTCTTGTTCACCTTTCTGTGCAAATCTTGTCCTGCCCTCTTTCTGAGGTGAATTTGGCTTTTTCAGAGACTGATGACTCTCTGCTGAATGTTCCTCTCTCTCCTCCCAGCAGGTACTGCAAATGGATACTGAAGAGGTTTCCAGGCATTTGAAATTGCTGTAGACAATTTCTTTGTTCCTATACACCCTCTGGAGAGGTTTTTTTTTTCTTTTTTTTTTGGTAGAGAAGCTGTCCAATGAATGATAGATACAGACAGGGCAGTTATTAGCATATCCTTTCTAATGCAATGGATAACCTGGAGCATTCCTGCTTCCTCCTCTGAAATGAAACAGTCCAGCTGTGACAAGAGGTACAGTGTACCTCTGTAGTGCAGGACCACCCATGGGGCTTATGCAAGGGCTCCTGACCAGGCCCCTGGCCAAAGCGTGACAGCAGATTTACCACCTCTGCAGACCATCCAAGAAGTGCCTGCTCCTGCCCAGGGCACTGAGAGGCTGGCAGGGAACGTCCCATCAGCTCTACAGCAGTGGCCCATGGATATGGCACTGCATCTCTTTGTGGGGCAACACAGAGCAGGACCCTGAGGGCTCTCTGCCTTGTGACTGAGGCTTATCAATCATTTAACGATGGATATTCCCATCTGCATAAAGCAAGGAGTGATATTTATTCTCTTTTTACTAATGCCTTTAACTTTTAAACAGAAGAGAAATTTGTTTTATATGGATTCTTTTGCTCTTCCATATTCCAAAGCACTTTCACAGATCAGTTAAGTTAGGATATAGTGCTGGTAATGCAGTGACTCTGGGCAAACAGGGCAGTCTGAACTGCACCATATATCATGGCACCCATCTCCACTGGACGTGATGTGCATGCTGTTTGATTTTTTGAAGAGCTATTCCATACCTGCCCTTGATTTTGACTGACTAAATCCAAGCTATTAAATCTGTTCTTCAGTATGTCTTTAAAACACCTTTTAAAAAGGATGTTTTAGCACTTGTAAATGTTGCCAGATTAAGGTAGGTTAGTGGAATACACAGTTTTATCCCCTAATCACAATGCTAAAGCATTCAAATATTCAAGGGGATTGTATGAAGCATCAAATCAGCAGCTGAACTCTGCTGAGCTTTGTCTATCTGTAGGGAAGATTGTCCTGATTTGGTATCCTTTTATTGTAAAAAGTTCTATTCACAATGGTAAAGAAAAGGGCTTTTTCCTTGCAGGAGATAACTTTTGAAAATAAATGACAACTCTCTTTCCTTGTAAATATCTTTATTTACCTGTAAAATACGGGGCCTCCTGTGTGTGTGAGTCAAGCAGGTGCTGCTGCTTCCTCTGCACTGGTGGTTAGTGGGGATGTGGACACCAACAGCAGGGAGCACAGGACAGCTGCCCAGTTGTGGGAGCTGCCCCAGACAGACAGCCTCAGGAAAAACAAATACTGTTTTACCAGCTTTTTAACCCAATCAGCGCTGCAGAGCAGCAGGTGGTGCTTTCTCAGTAAATCTGAGACAAGGCTGTGGCAGCTAGTGGAAGCTTTGAGATATTATTTTTCATACCAAAATACTGGCAAAAGAGTTTATTAATAGTCATATACTGCCAAACTCACTGCACCAGACCAGCTTGTAACCCTTGTGATCATTCATTTTTTGTTCTCCCATTCATGCCTCTTATTTCTGTACCCCAAAATCTTCCCATTAATCTTCGTTAATTATTATTTCTGTCATTTTCAAGCTGGTTCTGTAAAAAAATGTGCTTGTATAATTGATCAAATCCCTCTCTCATTTCCTCTTAGGCTATATTATTGATGTTAAGTGAAAACAGAATACTCCTGATGTCTAAGACCTGAATTTGGCTCAAAGACTGTGCTATGCTAAAACCTTTCCTGTCTTATTATAGGTTGTATCCAATATATTTAGTGGAAGAAATCATGAAATACACAGAATCTTTTATCTGAAAAATTATCAGGAGAACACGTAACAGATACTGTTGAAAGAAAAATTAATTAGGGTTTAAAAAGAAAACAAAAAGAAAACTGAAACCTTTAGGGCTGGTATAAAATGGCAAACACGTATTCCAGTGCAAATCACTAATGGTTAAATTCTTCTTTCAGAACCACATAAATCAGAGTAGCCTCACAGACTTTAATAGAGTCATGCCAAAATTACACTGGTGTAGTCAGCTCATTTTGGCCTTATGTACTTAGCATTTGTCATTGTAGATCTAATCCAAACTCTGAGGGACCTCTTGGGGATCTTTACATTCAGATAATGGGATTTGGATTGGACAGTATAGGTTTAACATGAATCATAATTAGCTCAATTTGGTATTTTTATGGCTCATAATATGCAAGAGAGGCACATGAGCCAGCTGGAGCATTGACCTTGTTGCCTAGGAAGGGAAGTGAAACCATTAAGTGTTTCCCTTAGTCCACCTAATTTAAATCAGATGGTAGCTAAGTAAATACCAAATCAGAACAATCTTGAGCCCTGACCTCATATCATGGGTTCTGTCTTCTGGTTCTGCATCTCCAGTGAAGTGATTCTCCTCTTCTCACGAACCTTGGCCATTCATAACCCTCATCTCACAATGTTGATGTCGTTAATTGCATTAGTGTTTCATATGCTACAGGGATAGCATTATCTTGTCTACTATGTTTGCTTAGTTCATTATGTTCTGTGCATGTAGTAGACAAGAGGACCCAGAGGTCACAAAGCCTGTTTCTGATCTCATTTACACTGGAGATGCATCAAGCGAATTTGATGAACTTCAGGGGAATTAGTCTTGGTATATAGTAGTGCAGCATGAGTATGAGTCTGAGGTCTACTGTTATTCTGTTAATCCGCTAGAATGGCATTGCTCATGCTAAGGGTGAGAGGGAGCTGTAGTTCACATGTATATATATAATGATTTATATATATTTAATGATTGTTTAAAATGGCTGCTCATGTTCAAAAGGAAAAAAAACCCACAACATTCTCTGTTCATTGGGGATTTTCTGGAGATATTAGTCTGGTGTTAACAGCAGGAAAATTTAGCCCAGTATATTGTATGCTTGGAATCAAAATGACACACAACCAGTACATGCATCCCTCGTCCAAAACCCTTGGGTAGTAGAAAATGTCTGTCACTTTCTGTACTGATGAAAGGAAAACATCTTACTGCCAATTTGTTTGAAGAGAAGAAGCCTGTCTTCTAATTTTCATCTAAGAAACAAGAAGATGAATGGAAAGGATGCTTTTGTATCAATATCACAGAAAGGGTAATGAAATTGGAAATAGATGAATGATGTATTGTTCTTCCAGGAGCACTCTTAAGTATATGGGAAAATTGGCTTTCAGTATATACAGTAGCTGCTTATACAGCATGACTAAAGAAAGAACCTGTGAATATGAAACGTCCCAGATGAAGGAGGCCTGAAATGGAAAACCTCTATTTCTACAGTGGGCAGGACTGCGTGGCTTTCACAAGCCTTGCCAGTAATTTGCCAATGTTTACATTTGATCTTTGGCTTTCAGAAGCATTGATTTAGTAGGTTGTAAAGGCCCCTTTCCTCACCTGCCATTTGCACCAATAAAAATTATGTTATAATGATCCCTTTTTCTATGTGTCAAGCAGGAAAGCAATCGCCTGGGAAAAGGAGAAGAGTGATGGTGTAAGCCCTGTGCCAGGTTCCACATCACTTGCTACACTGAAGAAAACATGAGGTGTGTCTCTTGGATGCAGGACAACCATTTCACCATGGAGAGGAGGAAGGTGTCCTAAGTAGCCAGGAGTGGGAGAGTGTTTGCTAGCAGAGAAGGTCTTGACTAGAAGAGCATAGGGAGGCAACAGCCCCTTCTTTGAGTGTTGCCTGGTGTCATCCCCAGTGGAGCTGCTGTGCCTCTGCAAGAGCTAGTACCCTCTTCTAAGTGAATGACCAGCTCTTGGGGTCTCTTTCTTAGGTGGGTGGCAACCAGTTTCCTAAGACCTTGGTGCTTGTGACTTGGAACAGGAAATCAGGTGAAATCTTGAAATGCTGTGTGGGGCTGGAAACCTGGTTTCTAAACCTGATTTGAAGCAGCATCAACCTCTATGCCAATATGTGATGGAGGAACAGGCTTGGGTGCAAAAAGCAGATGTGCTCTTTGTGAGACGTCAGCCAGTAAGGAGGTATGCAGTGCAATTTCTTTTTGGAATTAATATTCCTTGAGCAGGCCCTGAGACTGTATCTGCTTCCTAGATCTCTCCAGTTAATGGAATGGCCAAATACAATTGTCTGGCAATGGAACTGCACTTCACTAATACAAACAAAAAGACACTAATTTACATTTGTGCCAATACCATTAATGTAAATTGGTTATTAGCTATTTATGCTAAAAGGCTGTAATAAAAATCATAAAGGTAGTTTTATTAACTACATTTTGCTCCATGGAATCCATGCTAGAAGGCATGCGTTGCAATCAGGCAATATGGCATTTGCTTTACCTAACTAACATATTTATAAACAAATTACTCCCCCTTTTTCTTTACTTTGCATTTTATAACACATCAATGCTATGAAGTTAATAGGACAATGCTTTTGCTATGCTTTTGTAATTCAATTGCAATGTTGTATTGCTCTTTATCCTATCATTCTCATGCATATATTGGAAGGGGTAATTAAAGAAAAAATGGCATTTAGAAACAATTATAGTGCAGGAATAGCAAGGATGGAAATGAGTTTCAATCATTGCTTTTAAATAGGGATGTGGGGAAGACTGACTGTAGCAGAAAAATGGAGCAGCACCTGATCTGCCCTTTTGGTTTCAGTCTCTTCATGCATCTGTGGGAATATTTTCTAGGTTGTATGGGTCAGGTTTTCCCTTATATGGTGCTGTTGTACCCATACTGATGGAACAAACAGCCTGTGACTTCCTTGATTTCTAGCACAACCATTCCAGTGTCATGCTGTATCACCTGAGCCTTTCTGCAGCACTTTCATAGTGGGTCTCCAAGTCAGACATGCAGGCAGCAATGGCAAGAGAAAGGGAAGAGGCAAGTCTGCTGGAATGAGGAGAAAATATGTTGGGAATGGCATGCTCTTTGTAGAGAAGTACAGAGGTACACCATGGGACACCATGCCTGCCTACCCCTGCCATGTTGCATAAGCATCTGTGTAAGTGACAAAGAAGATTAAAATATTGCATGAGGCTTCTGGTCTCCTCATCCAGGAGGATGATCCAGCTTGACTCAGGTTGGTCCCACAATCTGGCTGTACCCATCTCAACCAGGTGGCCTGGTGCAGCTTATGGGTTTGTGTGAAAACCTTCTCTGTGGCAGGACGATGTGCTTGTGTGTAATTCCTGCTTCCTGCCCTGCCCATCAATGCATCAGGTACTTGAGGCTTTGGTTCTGCTCTGTTTCTTTCCCAGGAGGAGCTATATTTGAATATATGATGTCAGTTCCTTGGCATGAGAGAAGATCCAAGATGTTTTGGAACTGAGAAGCTATTTTGAGCAAACAAAAGGTGCTGAAGTGTAGTTTGAGGTTAGCAGATGAACCTGCCTCAGCCACTTGCCCCTTTCAGAGCTAGTGCTTCAGGCATCCTGACCACACCTCCTAGTTTGGCTTCACCACCATGCAGATGCAGTTTCAGCCAGGTATTTTTGTTCTTTTGACTGATGCTCCTTTGGGGAAGGTAGGATGAGAGAGGTGATGGTTCATGCTTTTCCTTTTCCAGAAATTAGGGGTTCTATTTCAGACAAAACCACAATATCGCTAATATCACCTGTAAATTTGGAGACTGGTTTCTTATTTCTGTAAAGAATGTATTCTGATGGATGAAAATATCTTCTGTTTAATGAATTCACATATCCAGTGGAATTTCAATCTTTCACATTGGAATTAGAAGTTCACATTAAATTATATGGTAATCTAACCCAGCTATGTTTGATCTCTAATAGGCTGATGTTAGTTATTTTAAGAGGAACTAGCTGGTTTGGAAAAGAGGGGGGTAAACCTGTTTTTTTGCACAAAGAGATTTATAAAGTCATGATAAGTAATAGATAGCAACCAGCTCTGTGTGTAGGAATATTTTAACCCCACGTACATTCATTCTCCATGTGAGGATGTATAGGAGACTCTGAGCATATATGTTCCATGACACAAAATAGACTGGTGCTCCTTTCCTTCTGGTAAGGAAAATCAGTAGAGTGTTTTTGTGGTGAGTTGGTATCAGAGGCTCTTCAGCTGTCTGGATTCAGTGACCCTGCCGTAGGTTGCTCTTAGAGGGTTTGTGTGGATAGTAGGAAGAGGAGTGCCATGCTCCCCTCTGATCAATTGCTTGGGAGTCAGCACTGGTGGCTCTGGCTGCAGGGTAGAGCATGAAAAACAAGTTAATAATTGACCTATTGTCCTTGTTTTTCATTCTCAAGACTACAGACATAGAAAAGATAACATCTGTTTTTTCAAAAACTTATAACTAATAGAATGTTTTTACATCTTGTGTTAAAAACAACCGATGTGGTAGGTCAAGGAATGAATGATTTGGTGTCTCTTTCTAATAAGTGTTCTTTAAAGAAGAAGAGATCAGATACTGCTAGGGAGGATCTTGCAGCATTCAGAAAACTTTGTGTATCAACCGCAATAGGCTGAGACTGCCATTTTTTGTATGACTTTTCAAGTTCACATAGAGGTTACATGGCTACCGAGATGAAAAGTGCTCATCTGGTTTTTTTCCACCATAACCTTTAGCCATTACTAAAAATGAGGATTGTGATGAATCATGTCTTCAGATGAACATCAAGCACAAGTCCATAGTCTTCAGTGAGCATTAAATATAGATGTAAATATAAATAGAGAAGAGGAGGTTATTATGTAGGAAGAAGGAGGATAATAGCTAGGCACAAGTCAGATATTTAACATGTGCTTTCTATTCTCTTGGTATCCTACATTCTTTTATTTGGGGAGAAGAGGACAATGGGTTAGCATGACTCTCTTGTAGACTATAGGCTTTTGACAGAAAATTAGGATGAATAGTTACTATTATCTATGAAGCATTTGTGATTCTGCTCTATCTCTGTAAATATCAGAAGGGCTATTCATCCTGCTTTGTACTTACATGTATTCATCCAGCAGTATTTTGTGTCATGGCACAGAGGAATCCCAGGGTATAAATTTTCCTCATTCATCAAGGGACCTGGTTGCAGAGAGCCTGCAATTGAACCTAGTCTTACAACCCTCATCTCTGCTCAAGACCTCCAGTCTCTCTCTTCCCTCCAATCCCAGTGCAAGCAGCTACAAGCAGTGCTCTGCTTTTCCTCATTTGACACACAATGTGAGCAGGTCATGCCTCTGATGCAGATTTGTTTAATCATGTCTGCTTAGCAAGTTGCCACTACACTGCAGCTTTTTGTTTGCAGGGGGATTCCTGGCTGTGTCTTATTTGAAGATTCTCTGCAAAGGTCTCGGTGCTCAGCTCATGTATTGGACTTCAAGACTAGTACCACAGCCAAATTCAGTGATTTTTCTCTCTCTGTTATATCCAAAAAATTCTGGATATAAATGCTGAGATCACTGCCTTGGCTGCACCCCCCAACTATCTGGCTTGTTGCAGACTACAGACCGAAAATGGGATGGTCTATTGATCCTATATAACAGGTTTAGGGTAGAACCTGAGAAATGTGTTACAGAAGGTAAATGAAGAGTTGCATTGTGCAGGCAATCATTTCAACCACTCTGAGGTCAAACTTATCACCAGCTAGCTTCCTCTTGGTATGGAAGATGGAAGGTATGGAAGTAAAGAATCCTGTCACCCAATCATTCTTGGAATCTATTTTGCGCTGAAATAGCAATATATTTATACCTTCTAGGATGGAGTTGGGACATGTTTCCTGGTAACTTTATGAAATTCCTAGAATACAAAGTTTTAAAGACCTGGTTCATCTAGTTTGTCAAAGTTAGAAACTTAACACTGAGATGTAATGGAACAGCCTTCGATGATTAAAACTACTTTGTAGCCCTAGGTGTACAGGAAACATTTTCTAAAACCATTTAACACTTTGGAAAGAGACTCAAGTGTCATAATTCAAATACAGCCTCCCTAATTGAGGCTTCCAAAGATAAAAACGGTTATCTCCAAATTCTATGAAGATCTTTCTAGCAGAAAAAAGTCATACTGACTTTTCATATACATGTCTTCAGTGGAGGACTTTGCTGATCAGAAGAGCCCTTAATGATTTGGCTTAATTGTTACTCATCAACACCACTGCACCATCTGTCCTGAAGTGGTAATTTTGTGTGATAGTTGTATAATACCACAGCCATAGTTCTCTTCAAATATCAGGATATTTGAATTAATCATGAAGGGGTTTTCATTAGCACTGGGAAATACTGCCTCAATTTAAAAGACTTAAAAAAAAATCTGGTCAAGGATCATTTCAACTTTTCAAGGAAACTTTATTGCATGTGATAAACTCAGCAAGGCTGCTGTGCCATATGTTGGTCCTGACCCCTCTGGGAATTCCTATTAGCAATATTTCTAGTCTTTCCCTGGAAGTTCTTCTTGCTTTAAACTTCTCATTTTCTCTTGCTTATGGTTGGGCACAGTATTTCCTTCAGACTTTTTTCTTGTCTTTAGTTACTTACAAGATCAAAAAGATTGCTGTGTACTTTCCAAAGACTTTCAACTTGATCTGCTTTTGATAATGACTCTTCATCAAAAAATGAAAATTTCTCACCAAAAAGAGATGCTAGTAGGGTTGTGAGGTGTCTCTGCTAAACTGTAGAGGAGTACAGAGTCCAGGCAAAACATTTGCCAGTTATTTTCAATATCTGCCAAAAGTTTTGAAATTACTCACACTGGGAGTGCAAGCTAGCTGAAGTTTTTGTGGACAAAGAAGTGCAGGTAGGAGAGACCTGGTAACACCATGGAGAAAGGGATTATTTCAGCACATTGAGAGCAGGTTCCTTGCACATTGACAGCACAATCCTTGCAAGTAGGTATTGCAGCCATTCAAGGTATGCTGAAGTCAAGCATGCACATTCTGGGAAACTTCTCTGAAACAAAATTTTTGTTTCTGATTTGACTTGAAGAAGATGTGTGTAATTATCAACATAGTATAATTCTAGCATCTGTAGGACTTCACTGACTGTGAAATATGTGAAAACTTGAAAGTCTGGAAAGACCCTTAAGGGCACTCCATGCCCATCTCCTTCTATTGACTAAATGGGTTGCTTTTGTTGTTACCTTCCTCCTTCCCCTGCACAAGTTTTTGCAGGCAGGCTTGCAGGTGAGTTGTTTTGGGGCTTCACTATGCTCGCTCCTGGGGAGCTTCTCATGATGTCCAGCTTGTATCGACCTACCCTGCTTCAGTAGCCCCACTCAGTCTGGTCTCCTCCACCATGGGCACTGGGACAGCTGGTTTATTTCCTCTTTGCTGGAACCTTTGCTGCAACCTGCAGGTTGAATTCCCTGCAGACACATTCTTGATCTGTGCTTTGGAGATAATATTCTCTACAAGTGTGGGTTCTCAAGGCTTTCAGAAAGATGCTGGAAAGCAACAGCTGTCTAAACTCCTCCAGCTGCTGCTAATAAAATTCCTGCTCTTGGCCCTGAGCTGTCTGATGGCACATGCTGTGAAATGTTAGGAAAGGAAAGCTCCTTTGGCACCCAGCCTGTCTTTTCCTTGCATGGATGAGAAGGACTATGAACCTGTCTGGGCTGCTGTAATAATGCTCAGTGTGGCTCTTTGTACTGCTACCCAACCAGCAGTCTATGCAAGCCTGCAATTGTCCTCTTACTTACTATCTGAACACACAGTTGCTAATCCTGTCCAAAATGCCTATTTATGGTCCAACTCCCTGTTGGACCTTACTGACCCTATTGAGGGTCAGCTATTGGCATTTTGAGTTCCAGTTTGCCCAGGGATTAAAATATATCTTTTTTCATTCTTCACACTTGTGCCTTAGCTTTTCTGCTTGACTAACTGTCGTCTTGAAGAAAAGGGATCTTGAGCTCTTACAGGCTTCAGTAAATATCCTGAGGTTTGAGGGATCCAGGCACCATGAGAGATAAACAAATTGCTGTGATTTCAGCTGGGTGAGGACTTTCACTGCAAGGATTTTCTAAGGCTCACCTGCACCTGCTTCGGAATAAGAAAGCCTGGTGTTTGGAGTGCTCTCATCATCCCCAGTAGCACAGTTGGGGAGTCATTCTGCCATACCTAACAAAATCCTTGCTCTTTCTCATGTTTTCTCACTTGGTTTTATTTACTGATATTTTTCTTTCATCATGTATCTCTTCTTTTCTTTTTCCTTAAAAATCTCCCAAATGCCACCAAGAGGGATTTTCTGCAGGGGCAAAAAAAGGGGGAAAGTATATGCACCTAGGTCCTTTTATTTTACCTTTTCTGAAGTTAATGAGCCAATTGATGTGTAACTAGTAACATAGTTGCTTTCTGCACCCTTAAATTAGGCCTAATACTTATTAACCAGGTTCCCATGAAAATCTGAAATGTCTTTTACAGCAAAGTCTCTCAAAAGCAAAAAACAAGAATGATCTGTTGCATGTAAATTTATCTCTTCCCTCTCCTTTCTGTCCCCACTTTTGTATTATTACACTGTTAAGAACAAGATTTAGAACCATGTGAAGTCAGGACCTATGGAATTATAATGTCAAAGGTATTTGAAAAAAGTAGGGTTTCATGTATGGCCTCATTTATTTCAGTGTGTAATGCTAAATACAAGAACTTAGCCCATAGAGCCTTCCCTGAAAGATGCTTAATTCTAAGGAAGCTGAAATAGAGACCAGTGTAGAGTTGGAAATCCTTGGGATATGAGCATGTAATGCTCTCCTGGCCTGCAAGAGGGCTGTTCCCAATGCTGTACTGAAAATACTTTAAACATGTGCAGCAACAGAAAGAAATATGCATTCCACGCCTAAGTCCTGTTCCTGCAATACTACCAGTGAAGGCAAACCACTTCTGATCTTCCTACATCAAAAGCACCAAATGAGGGCTCCTTACCCCACACCTTGTTCTGCTTTTGGGAGCAGGACTGTGAGGGTGTATGTTTCCTGTGTCACTATTAGAAAATGTCTGTTTATCTCTTGTTTTTTACTGGTCTGAGAAGCTCCATGTAGACCTATAGTGCAGCATAAGAAAAAAAAATGTAAGGTATTCACATGGATTTTGGTGTGCCTTTTTGGCTTCTGCTTCATATTAGTGAGGAATGTCTCTGGGATTGGGTCTTGGGGAAAACAAACAACTTGTGCCTTGCTCTAAGTTAAGACAGGGCAAGGAAAAGGAGAAAATGTGGTTCTTTCCAGAGTCCCTACCTATGTGTCTAGTGTGAGTCACTAAGAGCTCATGCTGATTCATTACCAGTGGAGGTCATGGAAAGGCAATGAGAACAAAAAACCAGGAATGGAAGAAAAAATTTGATTTTTTTTTCTTCCTGTGCATTAATACACATTCACTGATATTGGAACTGCTGTACTCTGGAACAGACATAGATCAGTTTAACCTCTTCCCTAGCATTTCTCATCCTACAGGATAACACACGATAGTCTGTGGGACAAGGAAACTTGGGAGCAGGTGTGCTGGCTGGCTGGCCTATTTAGTACAGAGTAAAGCAGTGGAAAAGTAAAGAAGCAAGGCCAGTGTGGAAGGAAAAGGCATGTGTCAGAGACAAGCCCAGGCCTAAAATATTGCCCAGACTACAACTAGTGCAAACCACTTGATGCAGTCAGGATCTGAACTCAGGCATGGTTACCAATGACCATACACCTGCAGCCACTGCTGCCCCTGTTATTTTGAGATATTTTTTCAACTGTAGTAATTTTTTATTTCTTTGTGGACCCAAGGAAATGCACAATTTTTCCTGGCTAATATAACTGCTGGGATAAATTCTGAACATTTAAAGAATCACCCTGTGCAGCAGGGTTTGTCCTTCATCTTGACTGCTGCTGTGTTCTTAATCTCTTAATATTCATTCTTTATGAGTGTCAATGAAGAATGGGCCTGGTGCCCAGATAATTATAATCTGAATCTACATGGCCAATCTGGCACATGGTATCATGCACTGAAGTGACATTTTTATCTTTCAAAGTGTACTTCATTTTTGCTAGAGACATAATAGCAAAAACATCCCCAAACGATATAATTTCTAAAACTTGCCCTGAAAGTTCCACTCTAGAGAAGCTATTGCAATATTTTTTTCTGCATTGCAGCTCATATTGTCAGTCTTTAAGTTTGAGTTTTAAGAAGCAGAATGTTAAGAAACATTTTAATGTTTTGATCAGTTGTTCAACTAATCTGAAATGGAGCTTCCTGTGGAGACTCTTCTGTCTGACCTCAGGCTCACTCACTGCCCACTTCAACTTGAAAAGGTGGTATAACTCTGTTAATTTGTCAGGTAACTGGGATGAGATTTGTGGTTGTAATCACACTTAAGGAGTCATGGTAGTATATCCTGCAAATGCTCAGGAGCTTAAATTTAGCTGAGCTTTTCAGTGAAGCTGCTTGGGTATTTGAAGTCCAGCAGGAGCTGATGAGTTTTTCAGAACTAGATCATAATTAGCTTCTGAATTTGGTACAGTTCAAATAATTTCAGAAATAGCAAGCAAAAAGCATCTGCATATTGTGTCCTAAATGAGAATACACCTTTAAGTTTTCTCTGTTTAGAAGGATCCTGTGATACAAAACAGTCACATCTGTCTTAACTAGCATTATCCAGGACATCTTAATGAAAATTAAGAGATGCATGTTTCCTGTGCCAGCACTACCCTGGCATTTATTAACTGGCTGAGCTAAAAACTAGCCTTAGATAGAAATAATGAAAACATGAATCAAATGTGACTTGATGATCTCTATAGTTAATAGTCTCATTAGTGATGTAACTGTTTTAAATGATGGCTGAAAAACTCAACATGCACATTAATGTAACGCATTGATAGATTATTAATTATCCAAATGCTGAATATAATTCCAGGGAAGTCATATCATGCCAGAAATAAAATTGATCCATATTATTCTTGGTATGATTGTTATGACTAAATTAATGCTGGTTTACTATTTAAATATCTGATGAAAGTCCAGAGAGACTTCCCATACAATCAAAATACTAATATAATTAGTATCAGTTTCTTTTTAGGGTTGTAGAGCTGGATGGCCTCAAGAGATTGTGCAACCCATTTCTTGCTGAACACAGAAGCAACTATGCCCAGGTTATTTCTGGCATATTTGTCTAATCTACTCTGAGGAAATCTTGAATGATGGAGATTCCACAGCCTTCCACAGCAATCTATTCCCCTGCTTGACATCTGTAACATACATAAATCAGAGGACATTCAGAGATGCTAAAAGGCAGCAAGATGCTTGCCTCTTCCAACAATCAAAATATATTACTTACCTAATTGTGATGATTTGGGTATTTGTGACCTTGATTTTTATTTGTTACATGTTTGAAGGTTTATTTACTAACAGATACACTGCATAAAACTAAGATCAGATTGTCTAGAATTACACTCTGGATAACAGTGTTGTAATATTATTATACAAGTCCATCCAGAGAGATGTTCTGTATTCTATCTTCTTATTAGGCAGGCATGTGCTGGGTTTTTTGTGAATGCCTCTTACATGACACTGCTGACATTGCTGAAGAACCCTCACCCAGAAAAAAAACCCTTTATCCAGCTAAAAATGAAGATTCAGAGGTCTGAATTTATCATAATTCCATAGTTGGAGTAAGTTAATTTTCTCAGTACCCATTAGGGAACTAGTATTGTGGTGCTTTAATGCTATCAATGTTTTATACAGAATTGCCTTGACTGTCGCAAGTATTGAAAGAGTGCCTAACTGATTGTCAGACTCTTCAAGTAGCATTGATTTTACTGTTGCAATATTCAGATGATGAGGTAATTGCACCTTATCAGCTTATTGAAAAAGTCTTGTTAAGCAGTCAATGGTCATGGACTTACCTAGCTTCCTCAATTCTCTTTGTTTCTGTTCTGGATTTTCTTTTTTTTTGTTGTTGTTGTTGTTTTGTTCCATTGCATCTAAGTTCTGAAAGGCAGGTTAGAGGTCATGACATTGCTCTGTATCCACAAATATCACAAGGTAACCACTACTGCTTCCTGTTCCTGGGAAAGATGTCAGTCTGGGATAAGGTGCTGACAAATGTGGAATGTCCATGGTGCTCACCATGTCAGAGGAAGACAACAGGAGTTTAGCTCCAGAGAGAATTTGCACACACAGGCACTTGCTGTGAAGTGGTATGCTTCCTGCATGAGGTATTTATGCCAATGGGCTTTGCAATGAAGATGGGAATTCTGGTAATGTCACTAATGGTGTGAAAACAGAGGTTTCTCCATGCTGTGAAACTGCACTGTCTTCTGGTGCTTGCACTGGCAGAAATGTTATTAAAGAACAAATTGCCCATGCTGATTCACAGCGCTCACAGCCATCCGACAGCACCCACAACACTGCACTGCATGCAATCCATAAGACCCTTGCCCCAGTCTGCGCTCTATCTTCACAAGAACCCCCTGTATTTCTGGCAATCACCTATATATCACCAACTGCCAGAAACTTTAATCTGATTACAGCAATAAAACTGTGTTCTATCTCTGGCGCCTGACTCAGGTTTCAGAGCAAAGTAAAAAGTATGACATCATCCCTGCTTGGATCTGTGTTGGGTAGGTAATGAAATTACGTGAAGGGTTTGAAGACCATTAAAGTCAATGTTGATCCTTGTTATTATTAAGAGCACTTTCCAATTTACTGTACCACAGGGCAAGCTTGAAAGTATCATTTTTCAAAGGTGTGTGCATTGCACTGGATTACAGCAAAGAGCCCTGCTGGTGGTAGAGGATGCCGGCAAACAAGGGAATCAATTGTAAATTAATTGGCTAAAAGTCTGCATAGCTCCTTTTCTGTACAGATCCACACCTCCCATTATTTGGTGACAATAGGCTCCACAGTGACCTTGGCAAAAGAAAGCCTCAGGTTTGCTCTTGTGTCTGAGGAGTTGGTGGTTTGCAGAGGTTTTCTCTTGCAGCCTGCTGTGGGTCTGGGGTTGCATGTGGCATGGCTGAGCTCTGTGCAAGTGCACAAATGACAGCCATTACTCCCAGTATGAGCCTGTAAGTCCTCGCTTTACCTGCTCCAGCAGGTAGGTTGGGATTTTTTATTCCAAAAATTGATATTGGCATTTTGAGGCTCAGACCAAAAATACTTTGATGCTTGATGTCCACTTGCATGAAATGCCTCTGATCCTAAGTACTTTCACTTCTGCAGCTGCCTGGGCTTCTCGGCTTCATGTGAAGATGAATTCAAGCTGAATATGATAAATACTGTTACTACCAAAAACCTGAGATACACTGTGTCAAAATCTTTGTTCTCTCAAATGATTTAAAGCACATTGCAAAAAAATAACCTAAGGCATTTTTTGCTATCTGAATGTTTATTGCATTCTATGACATTGTTTCTTCCCAGTCCACCAGATAAAGGAAGGTTTTATGTCAATAGGTGTAGATTTTTCATGAGGTTTATGAACATGTAAAACTGTTCTCTGTATTTTAAAACTTTGAAAAGTGGAAGGAAGAACTCTGCAATGGTTATGGAATGAACAGGATGAGCCTCTAGGGATCCCTGTACTTTGCTTAGGAGATGGTGTCCCAAGTCAGACGTCAGACTCAAGTTATGCAAAAGGGTTTTACAGGCTAGGACAAATACAGAAACTGCTTAAGTCATGTGTGAGCTTTCAAAACCACCCCAGGAAGGTGGCTTAAAAACTTGAGCAAGCACACAAAAGTTTCTTTAGCTCAAGAGCTGTCAGGCAGATAGAGGCAGGGAAGGAGGCAGATGTCTTCTCTGCAGGAATTTTTAGGGTGGGTCTGCCCAGCAGTGTGACAGTATTCCAGGGCCCAAACTGCCTGCTGTGTTAGGCAGTGCTGGCAGCGGGACTACGGTCATCTTTGCTCCTCCAGAAAGTTTATCACACAGTAAATGGTGCCCCCAGCAGAGAGAAACAACCAGGAGTAGACTAGATACGCCTCTACCATGTCCTGGACTTGTTTCATTTCCTCAGGTGTTCACTGGCACCACAAGGCAGTGAAAAGCTGCATTATGTATTTTCAAAAGATCAATTTTATTCATATGAAGGCAGTTCCCAAGTTCAGAAAGAGGAAAACTGAGGGAAAAATCTCAAAGATGCTGTCCTGCTAGCCTGGTCATCACACTGATGTTGAGAGCTTCTCTAAGAATCTGCCAGTAGCTCTGTAAACTGCTAATATACAGCAACAGGTCTGGGGTAAGCATACGGGATTACTGGAATTGGAGAAAAACCTTTTATTTCACACTATCATCTGTTTACTGGTGGAGCTGAAATGCCCATCCATGCATTTCCTTCCTGCCTCCTGATGCATTCATGAGGAGAGGGGAGACACATACACAAGAATCCTCATGAAGACTTATTTCTGCTTTTCAGTTTTGCACTGCCTTGTCCCATTAGGCTCACAAAACCTTTATAATGGTCCATACTGTCTAAGGAGTGGCTGGGGAAATGGTGTCTTCCCTAGAGTGAATAATAGTGCCTAGTTTTCCAAAGAGGCCATTTACAATGGTGGAAATAGTATAATCAGAATAATTGTATCATTTTAATCTCACCTAAGTGTTCCCTATCAAATTTTTATTTTATTTGAAAGATGTGTAGCACCAGCTTTAGTGCAACAGAGCAGCATCAATTAGTACTGGCCAGATAAAGAACTGCATAAAGAGACTGCACAGGAGGAGATGGCCCTAAGTAAACAGAATGGAACTACCAAGAGGTCTGCCTCACATGGTAAAAAAAAAAAAAAAATTCTTTCTGCAGACATGACAACCTCACAGTTGCTAAATACATAAAGAAGAAAGGATAGAGGCAAAAATTTAAAATAATATGTGCTGCCACTCAAGAGCATTTTTGCTATCTGTAACATCTTTTTTGAATGTGAATTTGTAAGGACACCTCTTATGATAGGTTTTCTTACCAGGTACTTGCCATCCAGGTACTGGAGCCCGGAGACACTGTCCTGGGGACAGGTGAGTGTACTACACAAGGTATTTTCCAGCCCTTTGCTCCACCATTGAAGACTTCCATATATTTTGTTCCCTCATTTTCATACATATTATATTGCCCATCAGTGTGCTGCCAAGTGTTGCAAACCAGTGAAAGTTCATGGGGTTCTGCTTGGAGGCAAAGATCCAACTACAAGCATTTGTAGTGCTTGAACCTTATCTCTTTGAAAACTGCGAACATTAATATTCCCATTTTAGGAAAATGTCTGCTCAAGTACTAGTCTGTTTGCCTGTGTACTAGGACTTCAGTGGTGCCTGCAGTTCTGAAGGAAAGCCAGTCACTTGACTAAGAAATTAGAGAAAATCTATTCAGAAGAAGCCCCCATTCCTTCCCTTAAAAAAACAAAAAATCCATAATCTGCAAGATCCTTAGGTTAAAGAAAGCACATATCACTGCAATGAAATCACGAATATGTCTCCAGAGCTGTAGCATGTAACATTTGTCTGGACATTTGGGCAAATTTCTGATAAGCCTGAGTAAACTGCCTAGAGGCAAGCACTACCAGAAGGTAATTACAAGAAAAAAGCTTTTCTAGCTTTTTTCAGCTGCCTAGGGTTGTTGTGACCCAAGGGCAGGACCCAGTACTGGGCCTTGTTGAACCTTTTCTCTGTGTTGTTGGCCTATCAATGTCCAGATCCCTCTGCAGAGCTCTCCAGACTGAAAGTGTGCTCAATTCCTTCTTTCAGATCATTCATAAAGATGTTAAAAATAATTTGGCCTCAATGCTGAGCCCTGGGGAACAGCACTCGTGACTGATCACCAGCTGGATGTAACTCCACTCACCACCACTCACTCTGTGGACCTGGCCATCCAGGCAGTTTTTTTCCCAGTGAACAGTGTACCTGTCTAAGCCATCAGCTGACAGCTTTCCAGATGAATGCCATGGGACACAGTATCAAAACCTTTACTGAAGTCCAGGTAGACAATATCTACAGCTTTTCCTTCATCCACCAGGCACGTCACCTGGTCATAAATGGAGATCAGGTTGGTCAGGCAGGACCTGCCTTGCACACACCCTGGCTGGGCACGATTTCCTGGTTCTCCTGTACATGCCTTGTGTTTGATGAACTCAATATGATGTTTTTCATAACCTTTCCCAGTACCAAGGTCAGCTTGACAACTTGCAGTTCACCAGATTCTCCTCTGATCCTTCTTGTAGATGGGCATTACATTCACCAATCTCCAGTCGCTTGGGATGTCCCTGGTAAGCCAGGACTGATGATAAATGATAGAGAGCAGCTTGGCAACCTCTTCTGCCAGTTTCCTCAGTACCCTTGGATCCTATCTGGTCCCAGAGACTTGTGAGCATCTAAGTGAAATAGAAGGTCTCTAACTGCTTCCTGCTGGGTTTCAAATGGTCTTTTCTGCTCCCTGTCCCTGTCTAGCAGATCATGGGGCTGGTTGCCTTGAGGATATCAGGTTTTTCTGTAACATACTGAGGCAAAGAAGGCATTCAGTATCTCAGTCTTTTCCTCATCCTTGGTGACAATGCTCCTCCCATGTTCAATAAAGGATGGAGATTTTCCTTGGACCTCCTTTAGCTGTCTAAGTACTTGTAAAACCACTTTTTAATATGTTTCAAAGCAGTGACTATATCGAGCTCTAGCTGAGCTTTCACAGTTCTAAATTTCTATCTACATGACCTAATGGCATCCTTGTACTCTTCCACAGTTTTCTACCCCTACTTCCAAAGGTCAAGAGTTCTCTTTATTTCTCTGAATTCACTTAAAAGCTCTCTCTACAGCCAGGCCAGTCTTCTTCTCCATTGGGCTTGTCTTTCAGTACATAGGGATGCTCCTGCACCTTTAAGATTTCCTCCTTAAAGTATGTCTAGATTTCATGGAGTCCTTTGTTATTAAGGAGTGTTTCCCAGGAGATTTGCAGAACCAGTTTCTGAACAAGCCACTGTTCGCTTCCCAGTGTAAGCACAGCTTTTGGTACTGGCCATATGTTGCTTTTCACTCATTCCTCAGCTATCACTGTACTGTGACTATGAAATGTGCAGCCAGGCTGTAGATGGTGCCTCTCCAGTGACTGTGAACCAGTGACACTCACACAACACCACTAACACTAATGCTGTTATACCAGATCCATGCTATAGAGACTAATGCAGAATCCGGCCCATACTAAATGCTTCTTAAAAAGTGTTTTATTCCCAAAAGTGGGAATCTCTAGCCTCTAAGAGAGCCCAGGATCAGTACCTAGGACTCCTTTCTTGCAAACTCATCCATTTCTATTCAGAAGGCTATTATCCAATGTGTTACTTTTTTTTTCCCTTATCATTTCTTACACTGATGAGAAATTAGAATGTTTTCTCACTCTCCTATTTTTTATAAGTTAACAACCAGCAATATGGTTTTGTATAGGTAGAACATCCAATATATAGGCAGTAAATTATTCTGAAGCAAATAGTAAGCTGGTGAAATATATCACATTTTTGCTTGTAAATTAGTTGAAGCTCTTTTATTTAACTTGTGAAAAAATTTTCACTTTGTTAGACTGTGATTGAAGCATGGTTCTACAGCCCACAGGCTGATGGACGTGAAGGAGGAACCTGACTCCAAAATCTAGAAATGCAAACTGCATCAGTCCAGGGGAAGGATGTCCAGGGGATATAGTGTTTTCCACTATATCCGTGCATTTCTGTAAAATATCCTTCTACTTTGTGGTAGTTAGGCCTTTTTATTTTTTGTCTTTTCCCACTCAACTAAGATGCAACAATAATGTGGGAAGGAAAATTTCTTGCATTTTGAAAAGGGGGCAGCTGGCATTAAAAAAACAGATCCTGACAGAGGTTTATTGAACAAGCTTTTTAAAACAAACAAATCTTGCCACCTAGCAGGGGGTCTGGTACTGAATTTATGATTAATGACAGGTATGTGAATGGGTAGTTGAACACAAATGTGATGAAAGAGTGAGGGAAGAAGATAAAATAGCAGCTTGTTTCTTGGTTTGGTTAACATCAAATTTCTGACTATCAAAAGTGATTGAATCACAGGTTGCATCTTTCTGTTCAAGCCTTAAACAAGAAGATACCTTCACAGGGGCTCCTATAAAAACCCACCTTAATATCTCAATGTCTTCTGGAAGCAGAGTCTCTAGACTCTAAAATACAGGTCTGTTAACCTGGGTCTGCTATAGGTAATATCCAGGAGCTCCCTTGGTGACTCCAAACTGACTTTTGGATGGCTGTTCCCATATAGCAGCAAAACTGCTGCTATAGATGCAGTTTTAAAGCAATTTCCTAAATATTTCTGCTGGACACTATAAACAACAGTGGCAGCTATAAAGAGCAGCAGATGGGGTAGCTGCTTACCAACACAGGCTAACTCTGCAACAGGTTGTGTAATCTGTGTATCCCTGTCTGAGAAGCCTGTCTTTGGAGTAAACTCAAAAGTTTAAATTAACAGTTTTAATTTTTCATTATTTGCATATCGAAGGCTGCTGTCAAAGTAGCTGCTCTCCCTAAGGCTGTGTTAAAACATATGATCCACTGATCTTCACTGAACACAAGAAGTACAACTGACAGAGAAAGACAGCCCTAACCTAAGACCTTTCAGCTACTTCACCCAACTTCACCTAAATCTTTAATCAGGATTTTTGCCCTTGACATATGTAGTTTCTTGGCAAGGGCGAGGCAAGAGCTGCTCACTTGAGGAGGCTGCCAAACAATGGCTAAATTCTTCTATTCTTCCCTAATTAGGAAGGTGAGAAATCACCAAAATGAGTTGTTCACCCCCTTACCTTCCTGCATCTCCCAGAAAGATCTTGTCCACAGGAAAGTATAGCCACGAGCTTGCCCTAAAACTATTGCGGCATCCCAGGGTTCCCCTACACTCAAAGCCTACAAAGACTTAGCTGTCAGGCTAGTACCTACTGTTCTTGTAATTACCTTCTGCCCCAGCCTGTGGAGCTGCCTAGGGTTGGAAAGCTGCCCAGTGGGAAAGGACATGGGGGTGCTGGTGACAGCCGCTGAACATGAGCCAGGGTGTGCCCAGGTATCCAAGAAGGCCAATGGCATCCTGGCCTGGATCAGCAATGGTGTGGCCAGCAGGGCCAGGGCAGTGATAGGCCCGGTGTACTCCACACTGTTGAGGCCACACCTTGAATCCTGTGTCCAGCTGTTGAGGAAATGTCCCTGCCCACCCATCCAGCAGCCACTCTGTCAGTCACTCTTGCACCACCTGAGCTGGGACTGAAGCCCAATCTCAGCTACACACCCCCCACCCACACAGCCAGATCAGATTTCCTTACCAGCCCAACCTCATGTTTCTCTTGGCAGAGTCTCAGATGTCCAAATCCTTAAAACAATTTAATCATGGTGTAGTAACAAAATAACAGCTTGAGCTGGGTGCCTCTGAGGAAGGACCCAGAACAAAGGAATTTTATACCCTCCTGCCGTGTCTCAATGTCCCCTCACCTGGCAGGGCCACAGGTCCCCAGGCCCCCTGTTCTACAGAGAGTTGGCAGTTCATGGCCTCTTGCCTGGGGCTCTTACCCGAGCTCAACCCAGAGCTCAACCTGCAGCTCTGCTGCAGCTGCACCCTGAGCTACCTGCACTGAATGTGTTCCTCAACTCTGTTTATGTGCGTTATGAGAAGCAGGACATTGAAGTGCTGGAGTGTGTCCAGAGAAGGACAATGGAGGTGATGAAAGACCTGGAACACAAGTCCTGTGAGGAGCAGCTGAGGCAGCTGGGTTAGTTTATCCTGAAGAATAGGAGGCTCAGAAGACACCTTATTGCTCTCTACAACTTCCTGAAAGCAGCTCTTCACTGAAAGCGTGGTTAAGCATTGGAACAGGCTGCCCAGGGAGGTGGAAGTATTCAAGAAGTCACTGGACATGGTATTTAGTGGACACGGTGATGATCAGTGAATGGATGGATTCAATGATCTTGGAGGTCTTTTTCAGCTTCAATGATTGTGTGATTCTTGGATTCTATACTGTTTCATTGCCATAATCCTTCTGTGGTAGAGAAACTCTTTCAAAATTTCACAGACATGCTGAAGAATACACTTACCAAGACTAGAGTTTTCAAACATTGGAAAATATATTTTTGTATTAAATCTGCATTGGGTTGTTTCAGGTTTGAGCTTTTTATTTCACAGGTAGCAGAGGAACTCAGCTGAAATTATTCAGAGTTGCATCTTTAGTTTAATCAACTCAAATAATCAATTTCGGGTTAATTTAATTTTAATATTTGAATTAACCAAATATTTTATTTTTTCTTTTTAATGAGAAGGATGTTTGTCCTTTAAATTTCTTGGTCAATTAAAAGGTGAGAAAAGCCCCTGCAGGAAAACTTGTAGGCATCTGCCGAGCTTTGGGCAAATCTGGAAGTTTTTACAGCCTAAACCAGAATTGCTTCAATATGCTACATCCGAGACAGGCACCACTGCAGCAGAAATGTGAAAACAGTCAGTTTACATCCTGCACAGCGCCTTTTGCACCACTGCCCCTTTGTAACACTTGTCTGGTGGCTGTTGGCAAGGCCTGGTTCAATTCCCAGCTGACAGAAGTGTATGACGATGATGATGAAGGAAGTCTAGGTGGAATAGTGTCCTTCTCCCCTAATTTCTTTCTCTAAATAAAAACCCCCAAACCAACCAAACAAATAACCCCCTCTCCCCCCCCCGAAAAAAAAAACCCAGCAAAAAAACCCCCAAAAAACAGAAAGTTGGTTGGTTTGATGTTTTTTCACCTAAATACTTTCTGCTATGCTTTTGGCATTTCAAGTATTTTGAAATCTCTGTTGCTTTTCATCTTTGAATTCAGAGAACTTTTGTCTGAGGAAGTAAAATCACGGGCTAGCTAAGCCTGCTATCTAGTGGAAGAAGATTAGTTTTCTTTTGATTATGACCTTATACAGACTGTTTGACAGAGACACATTTTTCCTGCCATCAGCCATGTTTCCCACCATTAATCTGCTTAACCACAAGACGAGGTTTTATTTACTTGTTTTCTCATAAGATAAATGAAAAGGATTTTAGAACTTGGTTCTCCTTGGTTTTGTATTAAAGCCTTACACAGAAATTTAGAGTATTGGACGGAAACATCTTTTCAGCTTAGCCTGAGCAAGCAGGAAGGTAGCAGCTTTACCAAAAAGGAGGGGAAAATGCTAGTTTCTTAATATAGCAAAATTTGCCCTCTGAGCTGGTTTCTGACCTCTCCCACTCCAGATTATTCACTTCAGGTCTTCAGAAGAGTCTGTTTGAATTTTTATGTGTGTGATGGAGTTTCTTCCTCCTATCTTAAAAAAAATGTGAATTATCTTTCTAACCCAGTTTGTCCTAAATTGAGTCAAGAGAGTTGGCAACTTCTTATCTGTCTATGGTTTCCCAAACTTGACACCCCAGTGCAGATGCCCCTGTCTGTATGGCTCGCTCGCAGCTCCTGCATGACCAAAGCAGGAGAGTGGGACTCCCAAGAATGTGATTCATTCTGTCTTGAAGCACAGGCATAGATTAGCTCAGATGAATCACGGCCTGAGTCTCTGCTTGAACCACACTGGTAGCTTCAATTGTTCTGTCCCAATGTTGGTGTCACACCACAGAAGTCCTTGGAGGGTGTTCAGTCCTGATGTCCCTGGGGACCCACACCCCACTGCCCAGGATGGCATTTCAGCCACTGAGGGTGAGGAAGGAGTTCCAGCCATCCTCTCTGGTGAGAGCTGGCATTGGGGACACGTGAACTGGCAAGTGTGCCTGTTAGGAACTGGAAGAGGATGAGTGTCATGGCTCATCCTGTGGTCAGGTGCTGCTGTCCTGACTGTACAGCCAGTGGCTGAGCTGCAGCAGTGAGAACTCCTCTTTCTCCTGCAGCCAGTGCTGCCAGCCTTCCTCAGGGGGGTTGAAGGAAGAGAACCATAGAAGCGATGCCTGAGCTATTGCACCTCAGAAGGACTGTGTTGTGGTCTTTGCAGGGCAACCAGAATGAGGGAAGAGACGAGAATTTTGACTTCATGTTTCAGAAGGCTGATTTATTATGTTATGATATATATTATATTCAAAATATTAAATTAAAACAATTCTAAAAGAATTAAAAAATCATTAAAAAACAAAACAAAAATAAAATAAAATAAATAACAAAATCTTGCAACTAACTAAAACAATCCGGACAGCTGGACTGTGATTGGCCATTAATTAAAAATAACTACATAAGACCAATCAGAGATCCACCTGTTACATTCCACAACAACAAATAATTATTGTTTACATTTTATTCCTGAGGCCTCTCAACTTCTCAGGAGAAAAATCCTGGCAAAAGGATTTTTCATAAAATGTATCAGTAACACTGTGTTACTGGTATGATATGACAATACAGAAAACCTTTAAACACCTAATTTGAAGAAGGAACCTGAATCTCCTTCTGTAGCCCTTTCTATTTAAACTGCTTCCCCATTACCCCTAATTCTTGTCGAGATGTGGTATAACCTATTACACCATCTCTAGTTTCACCCTCTGCAGAGCACTCTCATACCTTGAGCATAAAAGATGACTTAAAAATAAGCAAGTTTATTAAAAAGTACAAAGTTACTTACAAATAAGTAAGTTTATTAAAAAGTACTAAGTTGCTTTAAAAAAAGTAAGTTTATTCTATATCTGCTGTAAATATCATATTCTTTCAGCTAATGGAGGATTTTGCTGAGCCTATTTCACCTCCCAAATGTTAACTTTGTAGACTAAGATAGCTATGGTACAAAGGTTTTATGTTGAGAAGGATTTTTCCTTTTAATTTCTTCCTGTTCCCCCTTTGCAGCAGGAGGTCTATTCTGTAGTGCACATTGTTCTCTGGAATATTCTCACTCCAGGCTATTGATAGCTGTAGACAAAGAAATTATTATTTTCTCAAGAGTTCATTGTGATGGAGATTTGTTTGCAGTGCATTGCTTGAAATGTATTTAACCAGTTGTTAAGTTTAAGAATTAGCAAGCATTTACCTACTCTGCCTTGACCGTCTGAGGGCACTGTCCCCTTATACTTGCTGGAAGTGATTTGCTTGGTCACTGCAAACTGTCTGCGCTGCACCCACCCTCTAAGCCTGTTACTCAAAACTTACAGACATCAAGATGTCCATGCATCTTCCATGTCCATCCATGCATGTTCATGCATCTTAACTATATCTTGGACTTGGATATATCTCACTCACTCTCTGGGCCAGAGTGTCTGTTGCTATATGTCTTTATTGGCACTGAATCCATTTTGGGGCATTCCATCTGATTCTCCCATCTAGATCTTGATCTAAATGGAACCTTCAGGTCAGAGCACTCATAGACATCCAACATAGATTACTGGAAAGTACTTCTTGCATGACGCAGTTTACTTGGGTAGAGCTCTACTTGGGTAGAGCATTATCCTGAGAAGAATATCAGGTTTTAAAGACCTCAAATGACAAAGAATCTATAGCAGTCTTTGATTGTTCCACAGGCAACCAACCTTGCTGTCAGAAAATTCCATCTTCTCTGTTTACTAGTATGCTAGTATTAGACTAAGAGATAACATATTAGACTAAATATGTTAAATAAGTTCACATTCCACTGGATAATCAGTTAGTCTGAATAAATTGTTCTTCAATTAATTTTCTCTTTGTTATTAATGCTAATTTTATGTGTGAAGCACAGCAAACCACTAGACCTTCTTTTGGAGGTTTTTATTAATTATACGCATGCAGGCATCTCTCTCTTTTCCTTTAACTCTATCTCATCCTGAAACAACGCCTTCTGTATGTGGTCATAACAGGAGCTTTGAGTAGCAAGGAATGAGAAATCCTGTAGAAGGGATGTCAATGAGAAAGGAATATGGTGCTTCTGCAATGGGTGGTAGACACTTTTTAGATTTCCTCCTCTGGACTAAAGGTGCAGAGGATCGGGATGATGGCGAAACATGGAAGACAACAGAATGGTAGTGGTTTATACCAGTTAAGAACATGACCTTGTGGTCATACTTTATTCCACCTAGCTGTGGGCAACTGAAGAGTGGCATGATTTTGTTTCAACCCACATGCAGGTGATGAAATACAATAGAAGACACATTTATACAGACTTGCTTCATAGTGCTCCATGTCTTGCCTGGAGTACTTACAAGTTACAAGTTTGTCTTTACACTATGATGGAAGTCATTGCAATATGATTTATTCTGGAGGGAAATGGCAGATTATATTGATTTTGGGGAGGTAACAACAGAGATAAAGTAATGAGGCAGTACCCTTTTATCTTTATCTAGCAACAGAGATATTAGGTGGCCAAGTTCTAGATAAGAGTCAAGCAATCAAAGATAATTTTGGCAGAAGTGTGTAAAAATCCCATGAACAGCACAGTAATCCCAGCATATTAGTGGTTTGTTCATCACTTTAAAGCGTTAAATGTAAGGATTCCTTCTTTCATGATTGGCACTGAGAAAGCTGAATGTTGACAGTAGAATATAGAGGTCACTGAAATTCAGGCATTCAATTAAACACCAATGTAACAAATGAGTGTTAGCGTTGTGGTTTAGGTATTTTGCTGCCCAATTCAGTGCTCCCCAGAGACTCTCCCAAACCAGATGCTGATCTCTCCCTCCCCCTTTCCCTCCCACTTCCCATTGCAGTGGGATTGAGTTGAGAACTGCAGGCACAAAAGGTGAAAATCAGGGGTTGAGATAAAATCAATTTACTAGAAATGGCAATGAGATAAGGAAATGAACAGTAACAGCAACAATATTAAATACAGAAGTATTACGAAACATCTTCCTGAAGGACATACTGAAACACTTTACGCAGAGCATGTTACCTGCACATGTACACTGATACAAACCACTGTGTTCTTGGGACTTCACACCATCGTACAGGTTTTTGTGTTGTCTGGAAGAGGAACAGAAGAAGGTGGGAGGACATTAGACAGAGACTATTGTCACAAGTGAGAGATCTCAGACACTGTGCTGGAGTGAGATAGCAGTGCAGTCTTTCTTCTGTGACCATCATGGGGAGTTTCAAACCAAAAGTTGTGGAATGGGGTCATGAATTTGCCAGGTAGACTGATGTCTTCCTTGGAAAAAAAATTAATCATGTTCTGTCTTTACTATGAGCTGTTTTTGGCAACTTAAGCCATACCCTGGAGAGTGTGGAGGGGAGAAAGTGCAGAGTGGAGCCAGTAGACAAGTGTGTTACAGAGTTTGGTTTGTACATGCTTAGGGAAGCTGGTCAGCTGCACAGGAAAATACTTTATTGCTGACTAAGAGCATACAAAATCATTATGCTTGTTTTTGAAAACATCATCTCCATGTCTCAGTATTTCTTTTATTAGATTTTTTCTTTAGATAATAATCCTTCCCAGACACTGGTATAATGGTTGCAGCTTGATTTGTCACCTATTTATGTGGCAGGTGGGGCTAACTAAGCAGTTAGGAAAGAGAACTACTTTCCTGATTGGGGTCAGAAGGTAAAACACAATAAACTCTATTTTTTGGTTTTACAGGTCTTTGTTTTTATTGTTGTTTATAGACATAGTTGCTCCCCAAACTAACTTTGACTTATTTGTAATTTCCTTTTTTTTTTTAACTGGTACATAGTATTTAGCTATTCAGTTCTCTGATGTTCCAGCAAATAGACAGGCATTTTAAAAAAAATAAATGTTCTCTTAGACTGTGCATATTTTTCCTTCTGTTCATTTCTGGATCTGAGAAATGGAAAGAGATTTAAGGAGCAGCCCAAATTTATTTTGCAATGAGAAATATTTTTGGCATTCTTATTTTTTTCCATGTACCACAGTACTGTTTTCTTAATTTTATTGTCTCAGAGCTGATGTTAAATGTGATTATTTTTAGGGTATGCTTTAATTTTTCAGTATTTCTTAAGCATTTTTTCTGCATTCTAAAAGTCAGAATCCATTTACTGCCAGATAATTGATGTTCACCCATGTTACTTAGCTGGGTGGTTACTAGATAGTACATGTATTCCATCTATGTTATCCTAGAAAAACCTTTCTTCTCTCTCTGTCTTTGTCTCATTCCTCATTTTCATGTCTTGTTTCTTACACAGTCTCAGCCTCTGTCAGTCACTCTGACGATGCTTGAACTAGTTTGTCAATTTAAATTAAATTAGCAGGAGGTCAAGATGGAGGTTTGAGCACATTTCATGAAAGTAGGAGATCTATTAACAGATGGCTGCACTAACAGTATTGGCCACACTCCTGTGTCCTCCTGCATGCCCTGTGCAGCTTCAGGCACAAGGAACGGTTGCTGTGCTCAGACCTGAATTCTATGGTGATTCCAAGCTGGCTGAAATGCAGCAGTGATGCCCACAAGCTCTGTCCTGTGCTGTCAGTGCAATTGTCATTTCTTGCCTCGGGCTGTAGCTTCCACAGAGAAGAATCACTGTGCAGGGGGAAAGAAACCCTTGGGGAGAAAATGCAGAACTCCACCAGCTGGCATTGTGCTAGGTCTGAGCGGATGGGTGATGTCACTGTCTGCCATGTCCATGCCAGCTTTCAAGCTACTGACAGATATAGCACAGCTTCCCTCACACAGCACTCTGTTGTCCCTAGAGAAACTGCAAGGATCATATGACATTGCACTCTTAAAAAGAGAATTGCAAGAGCGTCTACCTAGAAAGCTAATTAGCCCATGTATCAGAGAAGTGTTAGGGCTAGTTTGGAGCAGAATATGACACTCTGCATACCATTGGTATAGCATCACAGACACACTAATACACCTTCAGGTTGAGGCTCAGATGGCTGGATTCACATATGCAAAGTGACTCTGTGCTCCTCTGCTCTTGGGACACAGTCTTGAACAGGCTCTGAAGCCTCTACGTCTCCCGAACGCCTTTAAATTAACAGTCCCAAGTGTGAAGGGGCTGTGCTGCTCTGTGCCCCACAGCATGCTGTGAGCAGCTGCCAGCCGGGAGGCTCTGGGGAGCATGGTGTGCCCAAGGCCCTGTGCTCTTGGGAAGGGTGGCTGTTTCAGACTGCCAATGTCTTGGGCTTGGAGCTGGCCAGCCTAACTCAGGTGTCTGGTTTTGCTACCAAACTTGCACTTAGATTTTATACCCTGTACGAAGCAATCTTGCCAAGTGTCTGTGTTCCATTCCTGCTGAGGGGACACAGAGGCAGGAGTCTGCACCTTGGAGCTCTCCTGGAGGCTTTCGGAAGACCTGATTTGTTTGCTCCACAGAGCATGGGTCTTTACCGCTTGATTCTGCTTTCTTAGGCACCTTATAGTTGAGGGGCTGGTAGGTAAGGTGATTTGGGTGCCACTCACTTAGTTCAGACATCGTTTTGCAGACTTGCAATTGATAGGCAGGACTGCATGCATGTGACTGCAGGGTGCTCAGAGGAATGCCTCAAGACAGCTGTGTGCACTGCTGAAGGCACTGCTGTAGGTTTGGCTGAAATGTGCTCTTTCATCACAGGCAATTTTCCTATCACCTCTCCTGAAGATATGCCTTTGCTGGGGTGTAAGGAAGCCTCCAACGCCTTGACTCATCACTGACTGTTTAATAAAAAGAACGCTGTGCACATATGAGTGGCTCCAGATATGATTAGCATGATGCTAGCTGCTCAAGTTTTATTTAATCCTAAAGAGTAGGAATGAGTTGAAATTTCTAGCCAACTGATTTTCTTATTTTAGAAAACATTGCACCAATATGAACAAGAGGTGCTGAAAGAGCCGATATAAATAGCAGTGAGATTTGCTTATTTCTGCTATTCTTGCTAAGATTTTATGTTGTGGTTTTTAGTCTTGATTATATGCCTCAAGGTAGAAAACAGGCTTAATCAGATTTTTATCAATTGTGTAATGAACTTTACATTATTTCCTTGGTTGTATTGTTGTTTTTCAGAGAAAATTAAAAAGAAACAAAAGTTGGCACTATCACTTAGCACACAGCCTCTCTTAGTAAAATGGTCTTATCTGCTATGGTTTCTAATGTTAGACATTCACTGCTAGAAATATTACCATTATTTTTCATTCTGAATCTCTCTTACTAAAAAAGTCAAAGCACACCCTATTTATTGTCCAATTTTGAAATTTCATGGATTCACAAATTCATGTATGAATTTAAATATCTACTTAATTTTCTGAATGTTTTTTCTCCTTTTATGAATCACAACACTTAATTTAAATACTTACTTACTTAATACTTAATACTTAATAATACTTAATACTTAATATATTTAATACTTAATTTAACTTACTTGCTTTTTAATGTATTTGTAGATACTGCAGTTTGATGAATACATAATGAATAAAGTCACTAGCAGACTTTTCCTCATGTTTCATGTCACCTGACAAATTTTAGACAGTATTTGTTTGAGGTTGCCAGAGTGAGTGAGAAGTGTGTAAAAACTCTGTGTAAAAACCATGAGCTACTGATAACCAGAAACCATAAACTACCTTTTGATTTAGATTGTACAAAATGCTAAATACAAGGGAAAAAAATAGACTTATCTTACAAGAATGAGGTCTGTAAAATATGTTTTAATAGGGAAGTGTGAATCAAAATTTAATTATAGCAAATTAAAAAAAAAATAAAATCCTTTTATTGCATAAGCAAAAAACTGACAAAACAAAAAGTAGACTACAATCCAGAATTAATCTTATGGAAACAACAGGTTAATGACGTGTGAAAAGTGTTTTAGATAAGGTCCCTCTACTTGTGAAAACCAAGCAAAAGTTTCCTTTTTGGAAGGGTATGATCAGGAAAATCAGAGCATGAGGATATTCTGACTAGCTTAAATTTTTACTGGTTTTACAAGTAAGTATCTTCACAGAGAGTAGTACCTTTCTGTATTCTGCATTTCTCACTGCATATTCAGTATTTTAAAGGTCTGAGTAATTCAAACGCCTTAACTACTGAGTTTTACAAAAGCTCCAATTTTCAATCAAACTTAAAGCATAAACACAGGTAGATTATAAAATATACTGTCTGTTGTTTCTCTGTGTAACAACTTACAATATGACAGAGGTTTTGTGGCTAAATTCTAACTTCAAAGAAAAATACACTCTCAGAGTGGAATATAGTCCATAGAAAAAAACACCTTCCATTTTGATCTTTGGATCAATTCACTGACATTGAGAAGTCAAGATACAAAGAAACAATCCCTAGATAAAGAATAAAATTAATAGGTTTGTTTCGCTTTGGTTTGGTTTGGACTTTTGCAGTCCTGCACACTGTTTTCCTCTTCAATTGCACAAGAAGCAGTAACACTTGGGGAGCATTAAACAGGTCTGTCCTGAAAGTAACCTGGGGCTCCATCATGCATAATGAAAAATGAAATGTAAGGACAAATGTAAAGGGAATGCAGGGCACAGTGCAGGAGAAAGCTACTTAGTAAATGTTTGTAAGTGGGACAGATCTTGAACATGCATAAACATGCTAGAAAAATTGTATGATCTGTCAGGTCCCTGTCTTTTCAAATCAGAGACTCAATATGTCTCTACCTCAAGTATATCTTCAGACATTAGAGAGGAGGAAAAGCATTGGAAGTGTAGAGTGTAAGAGATGACATGTACTCAATAGTGATAAATAGGAAAGGGAGAAAAAAAAAGAACAATACAAAGGTTACACTTAAAACCTTCAGTGTTAATTGGAATCAAGTTATTGTGCTTTTTTTTCTTGGAAAAATAGCAATTTGTCTTCAGGTTTGGCAGAAGAGCAGCTTGCATAAGACCAAATAATATTTGAAAGTAGAACAAGCCGACATGGCACAAAGTGAGATAAATGCTTAGCTCACAATCATTAACTCCTGGCCTAGCTACTGCTTCACATTGCCAAAAAATCAGGATTTGGAGATGAATTATATAGGCTATAAATAATAGTTCCAAGATGCAGCATCAGAAAATAATTGTAACTTTATTTGCCTTTGATCATTAATGTGCTATAAAAACAGAGAAAAAAAAAGAACATCTCCTCCTGGGAGCCCTAAATCACAGATTTGTCCTGGTAACTACTAATTTTTGCTGCAAAAGTAGCCAACTTCCTTGTTATTCATGAACCAAGGGCCTGCTTCTGTTGGCAATCTTTTCCATCACTTACCTGCCTGAACAGAAAAGCCCTGCTGTTCTTAGAAGGGAGGGAAAGTGGTTGCAGCATCTGGTATATGACAGATCAAAAGTGTTCTGGACTTCTGCCTCAGTATGAAGCTGATCTACTGTACAAAGCCATCTATTTAGCAAGATAACCATCTGGCTAGAGTAGGTTTGATGACGTAATGGTTTTATTTATTTCTTATAGTAGGTAAGATGAGTAGACAAGGATATGAGTATTTCCTCAAAGTATTTAATCTTTACAAAATCACCCACCTTCCTTTCTGGTGCAAAACCTGATGATTTCCAGTGTATCAAAGGAGTTTCCCAGTGCTTCACAGCACGCATGGGATGGTCCAAACTTGCCTTTCACATCTGCAGAAAAGTCACTTTTAAATTACCAAGACTGAAGCGAGAAAATGCTATTTGCTCCAGACTCGTCTCTGTTTTTTCTACACTGGAAGACATTGCATGCTATCTGCATGTTCTTCTTGCTTTGTTAAAAATTTCTAAAGATTTTTTGATCTCAATCAGAAGCTATCGCATTCCTTGGCAGCTTGTCTGAAAGCTGTGGCCTACACTATTTAAAAATGGTGACCTCTTCCTTAGCTACATTTCCATGTTAAATTTCCATCCACTAGTTTTACCTGTGCCTTTATCTTGAGCATAAAAGGTGCTCTAGGACTGAGCATTTTCACTGCGTAAAGGAGGCACAGCAAAGCACTTTGCTTTGCTACATGTGCTAATGAAACTCCCGAACCTTTCCCTGTGCTGCTCTTCTTCCAGTCCTGAACTAATTTATATAACCTTTACCTCCAATATCTCTAGTTTTCAGTGTATTTTTAAAAAAGAGGATGCTGAAGATAGACAGAATTGCACTGGGACCAAAGCTACTTGCATAATGGAACAACAAGTTTTTAAATTTTGGAAGAGATTTTAAGGTAAATTCAGACTCCATAATAACCTAAGTAGCTAAGTAACTGTGATGGGTATAGTGTTGGCTAATTGTAAGTGCACTCACTAGAATGTACTTATTTATTTCTTGTTGTAAGATAGGATTGGAAGAAAAGCAAAGTAGGCTCAAAATTTTAAAAGGGTATAAAAAAAATAAACAGTAACTAAAGAAAGAGTAATGAGAATCAGAACAAAACCGTCAGAAAACTTTTCCTCCCCCTACAACCTCTTCTTTCTCACTGACAATGTATAGAGACAAAATTTTTAGTCAGTTTACCACTTTTAGAGTAGTCTTTCTTTAGGTCACTGGGGGAGAGAAGTCTCTCTTGTTAATGTTACGGAGACTTCTCTACCAGAAAACAGTTTTTTCATGGGCTCTTAATTTCTACGAATAGCAGCTGTCTGGAAAAATCTGCAATTGCAAAGTCTTTCTCATTTTTTCACAGTTTTTCCCACAACTGTGTCTATGGGCTATGTCAACTTATGGGGTACTACTTTAAAGACTACCTGTTCAAGAGCAAAGGTTCTCTTCATTTATCTCCAGAATTATCTTCATCTCTGAGAACAGAGGTCTTCTTCTTCTCTCCCTGGGGGCAAAGGGTCTCATCATTCTTCTCTGTTTCTCTGCTCAAACTTCTCATGGGATCTCAGCTACTTCAACATTTGCTTACTTTAGCATGGAGGCTTTTGCTTACAGTTTTAACAAGTCATCTCCCCATAGCTGCATGCTATGGGAAAAGAGTCTGATGTATCAATTACATCCTTCTCCATAGCTTTACAAGAGGATTTCAGCACTAAGATTAATCTCCTCATTCCTCCCATCTGGGACTTGATTCTTTCTTCATTGACCTTGATGTCTTAATATTACTCCTCTATGTGCCTGCACTTGTCCTTTTCTCTCACTTGAGAGAGGACTAAAGCACTGAAAGTGTCAATATCTCTCCCAGGCCCTGCAGATGGTCACCTGACCCCAGCCAGGCTTGGTAGCTTGCGGCTGGAACTGTGGCTGGGCTGGGGATCTCAGCAGCCAGGCCAGAAATCACCAGCCAGTACACTTGGGCTGATGGCTTCTCCTCTGCCCTGACCAGTGGCTGCGGGTGAATCTCAATGGAGGCAGAATCTTGGCCGAGTCGACCCTGGCCCTGTGGCTGCTTCTGGGGCACAGCGGACTTTGGCTTGGCCTGGGCCTGGCAGCAGGGCAGACTAATGTCAGCAAGATGTTATCAGCCATGGCCAGCCCTACCTTGGCTGGAGGCCCCGCAGCCTGCCCTCCCCTTCCCCGCCCGGCCACTGGGCCGGGGAGTTGGGGGAGAGAAACCGGAAGAGAAAATAGAGAGTTCCTGCGTTTCTTTCATCTTTAACATGCATTTTTCAGAGGCATGTATAGCTTTCCAGTGGTTCAACAGATTGTCAATTCCCAAAACCAATCACTGATTAGTCTCCTGTCAGACACAGAGGAAACTGCCAGCAGCCTTTCCCAAAACATCACTTCTGTGAAGCAAAACCATCACAGTAACACAAGCTAAGAAAAAAGAGCTCATGTGTCTCTAAGGGCATGGTGGCCTTTAAAAGGTAGTAACTAAAGAGATATGGTGATCAACCATGGGCAACATTTCTTGCACATGAAATGGGAGGAATGTTGTAAAGGCTGCTACCAAATGACATAAGGGAATCCCCTTTTTCAATATGCAACAATAAACCCTAATAAAAAAGTCCAGTGTGTCCAAGGATTATCTTATGGTCATGGCTGCAGGTTCTGCAGTCTCTGATGCAGAATGGCCAACACAACCATGGTGAGTAACACAAGAATTTTGTCTGTTTCCATGCTTGCTTTACTTCCATCTCTCCACCACTCTAAGCTTTTCATAATAAGGCTTCATTTGCCCTTTCGTTTTTCTTCTCTGATCTTCCACTGGAATTCATGTTGGAAAGCACCAAACCCAAATGAACCATCCCAGGTAAGGAGCGAGCATTGACAAACACTGAATTCAAGAGGGGCAGAGGTCCTGTCAGGCTCGAAAGAGCTCATCAGATTGCTCCTGAAGGTCATCAGTAAATCATTGCTTCAGAATGCTTGGGCTATTATCAGAGCTTGTCAGGGATATGGCTGAGAAGCCATGAGTGATCCTGATCTTGGTTATTCTTCCTTAATTCTGCCACCCCAGTCTCAGCAAAGATGTTCCTTTGTACATGGTGAATGGATTGTCTGCACTAGGTCCTTCCTCTGCCTCAGCATGGGGACTTTCTTAGTCTCAGGGTCCAACCCAGGTTGGGCAGGACCACAGACAAACTGTGGCTGGGTCACTGTGTCCTGGTGACACACATGGAACAAGAGCTGTGTGCTACACACAACCATCATCCCCTGATGAAACCATGGCAACCTCTGCTGGTGCTCAGGAGGGCACACTCAGCTTCAAGGCATGGAAGGATTCAAACCAGCTTTGTGTATGTTGCAGTGGTTAGACCAAGGAAAGGAACAGTTCCTAAGACAGGTTTCCCCAAATTTTCCTAAATATGTTCTGAACATATGGTTCATGCCTTATGCATTAAATTTAGAGCTGCTGAAACTCAACACTTCCAGAAAACTTGTTTCAGCAGATCTGTGGGGAGACATTTCAGTTTGAATGGGGGAAAGGACCAAAGGAAGGTTTATCCAGATGAACACATGGCAGAAAGAGTTGTAGGAAAGTCGTAGCCTGTTGGTCACGCCTGTGGCCAGAGGAGTGAAAGACCTGGGGCCAGCATCATGAAGGCAGCATGGGACAGTTATGTGCTTTTTCTCATGAGATTCTCCTGGAACAGCCAAAAATTTTAATGATGGTATAAAGGATGGGCACAATGTGGAAAAGCTATTTAAAAAGATAGTATTGCAAACCAGCACTTGTTGGCATGTATTGAACAAGCTGACAGAGAAAAGGGACTTAGAGCTGTCATGGTGAAATCCAGTGTACTGTACTGCTACAGTCAGTTACGGAATAAGGAGAAATTCTGAGGCTCTCTGAGGAGCCAGCGAGATAAGAGCCTAGGCTGCTATGTGTTGCTACTGGCATGACCTGCTCTGCAGGATGTCTGTGTGGAGGCATGGCTTGCCTCAGAAGGCAAGCCCTCCCTCCCTCCTTCCCTTTCTGAGTCAGCTGCTTCTCCAAGGATCTGCTTTCCACAGTTCTGTATGTAGACTTAGCACAACCCTCTGGAAAAGGTCACTTTCCTCAGAAATGAAGAAGGCCACTATGCATGTGTGCCATGCTTCACTGCTGAGCAAATGCTTTGAAGCTTTTGATTAAAAGCTTTTATCCGTGGAAAAGAGTAGTATGCTTTTGTGTTACACTCACTTATGTGGTCACACTGGAGAGGTAGGAGAGGTAGGGCACACACACAAAATAGCATGTGTTGCTTGCAAACAAATACCCTTCAGTGAGTGGCTATTAGTAGTGTAAACATTCTTCCTAGAGGCAACTTGAGAAGAGGACCGGGCATAATGTGGATCCCTTGGTACATGCCAGGATCCCTGGAGCTGGTCAGTCATGTCACTGCCTCTCCTACGGAACCTTTCTCTGGCATCTTCTTGAGGAGACCAGGTTGTAGACTCCCATGTACCACTTCCCTTACCAAGCTTTGAATGTATCCTTTCCATGTCCTCATGGCCTCCCCGACTTTGTTTCCTGTAGGTGTGAAAAAAGCCATCCTTGGGTGGTAGCTGAGCTCTTCCACCTCTTGCCCCAAAGGCAGTAGGGTGGGTATGTACCTCCTGTTAAGCTTCTCATGGAGGGTGTTGGCGGAGAATATCAGCTCAGCTTCTGTATCTGCCTAAATTCAACAGTGACATCTCCATTTGCCCTCAGTGCCTCTGCTTGCTGCAGCGATGGGACAGCCCAGGCAGCCCTGTGGGATGGCTCAGGGTGGAGAGGGATGTCCACATCCTCTGGAGCCAGTGGGGTCCGTGCTGGGGCAGCCGGGTGTGTGTGGTGTGCGGCAGCATGGCAGGTGACCCCTGGCAGCACAGGGATTGAATGTCTTACAGGCACTGGGCACCCAGCAGCTGCCCTCAGACGCCCTCAGACACTGAACAGGGTCAGAAATGTCTTGGGCTGGCTTACACCTTGGGCTGTGGGATATCTGATCCGTTATCTCATGTTTCCCTGCTGGAACCATGCTCACGCACACCAGCCTCAGTCCCACCCATGCTGCCACATGGCCAGCAGCAGCAAAGAGGAGCTGCCCTGTAATCACAGATGGGGCTGACCTCTCTTGCACCTGGCTTTAATCAAAATCACATGTAGCTCTCTGCAGCCCTAAGGATGCTTTTTTTTTTTTCATATACTTTTTTCTTTTTTTTTAAGTGAAAAAAGGGACAATGTTCCTGTAGCTGTTCTTCAAACCTTGTGAATTAGTTGCAGAATTCATGCATGCTTGCAAAAGTTGAAACAGTTTTAAAATAGCACAGATGAGTTCTTGGGGTTGTAATTTTAAATGCCTCATCAAAACTTAGAGGGAAAACCCTGAGAAATTTTCTTTTTCTCTTTAGGAGTTCCTGAAGAATAGTACTTTTCTTTCAAAGTGGATTTCAGCCCTATTTTTAGTCTGCTCTTAATACAGGAACTTCTAACCTACAAATACTGAATTTGCTGTATTGCAAAGCCTTTGAAAGACAGAACTTGATTGCTTAATTTATGGAGGGACATGGCTATTTTATCTGTAGATGACAGAATGGATCTAAATGTAATATCACATTTGGGGTATGAATTTTCCAATCCAAGTTTTAATCGTTTTGTGTAGTTACTGCTTGTGATATAACTCCATTAGAAGTTCGTTTCTTTAAAATATTTGTGTATTATGGAACTGGAAGACATACTGCAAAGGATGTTCCATTAAACCTCACTCTAACCCTGTGTCTTTGGGAGAATTTCTATTGCTGCTGTTTCTAAAAATGAGCATATCAACAACCTGACTATAGGCAAGGCAGAAATTTATCTGTTCACTGGATTACTACTGAAATTATTTGCAAGACGAAAGTGCATGTGGTTAGTAGAATACCCAAACAAAAGGAGATAGAGTATTCTTGAAAAAGAAATAAAATATATATCCTTTAATATTTTTTTTAAACATGAAAGTAAAATTTTGGTCTGAGTGATGCTAAGTCAGTCTGCTCCAGCTGGGAATCTGCCCCATCTAGTCATAACCAGAGGGATGGACATTAATCTATTATTCAACTGCACAAAGTTCAGTAGAATAACTGTTCTCACTAATTGCTAATTGGCAAAATTGCTGGTGCTTATAGGAGATATTCTGGTAACAGATAATTAAGCAACTAAGTAGTTGAAAATGTCAGGAGAGAAAAATGATCTTTTCACCTCACTGAGTTCATTTTTAAAACTGTGTCAGCTGAGCTCACTTGTCTCTGTACAGCCAGCCTGCAGCTCTGCTGGGGAGGGGTACTATGGTCACCAAGCACATGGACAGAGGGCAAACAAGGGAAAACTCATTTTCTAGATCCTTCTTCAGCCCCTGCCATTCATGCTCAACAAGAAAGTACAAATCTGCAACTGCTGTATGTAGCTCTTGCTTTGACTGTCACTTTCCTCCTGGGTGAGATGATGTTTCCTCCCACAAGCCATATCCCTGTGCTACTGAATCTGGAAAACCTCTTCTGTTTCTGTCATCCAGATATAGTCCTAGAACCTCTCCTCTTTTGAGAAGTGCCAGAGCAAGGGTGGACAGAAGATGCTGGATGTAAAGAGGAGCAGAAAACACTTCTCAGCCTTTGCAACATGGATTGGAGGGAGAAGAGAGTTTGGGCAGCAAATGAGGACAGGAGCCACAGCATGTTATTTTGGCTCTCCACCATGTTTGCAATTCATCTCTTGGTGTTCTTAGGGACAGCAAGGGAGCAATCCCTGACCCCTTGGAGCCTTGGGGCAATGCAGACAGCACCTCACCTCCTGGTGTTTCAGCAGCCTCTGGGACAGCAGTGTGGACCCAGGCATCAGGGCAAGGTGGTCCAAAGTAGCACTTTGAAAGCTGACATCTCACCCCAAAGCCTCAGCACCTGCTTCAAATCTGTCACCCTTTTTGCAATAGAGTACAGCTGGAGATTCCTGGTGCTACCTCTACTCCCCCACTGCAGCCCCAAGAAGACTGTGCATATGAAACACTGGATGCCCTCCAAGTTCACATCTTTACTGGCAGCAACAGAGTGCTTTGGTAGCTATTTCTGCACATCATGAGGATGCCCTGAACTGTTCTCTCTATCTCAGGTGCAAACCTGTTCCTGTTTGGACCTGTTTGTGATATCACCCAACATCCCCTTGCACTTCCTTGTAATCCAGATAGGGACGAGTGGAGAGTATTTGATATATTTTGCCGCTGCTCTTTCATGAGTTCCCAATGAAGAGAGCAAGGCTCCCAATGAATAGGCCTCGCATCCTTAGCTTTCAGATGCTCTCCTTGTGGATATCACTGAAATTCACCTTCCCCTGCAACCCGGGCTGCCCACCCTGTGACAATGGCAGGCTAATGCAACAAGGAGCACATGTCTGCTTAACAGTAACTATAACAGTGAAATGTGATATTGCATTAACATTTGTCTCCAGGATGGCCGCAGAAATACTAGCACACCCTTGCATGGACACTCATGTTGTACAGAGAGCAGTGCAACTCAGAACCTTATACTGGGATTTGAACAGTCAGTCTGGATGATTGGATACCATTGATATGTAGTTGGAATGAATTTTCCTCAAGAGTTTGGAATTTAAAAGTCTTTCAAGTTTCAAGGTTATAGAATAGAGTATTTTACAGTGTAGTATATTCCAGGTAATTTTAATTTAAATTAAACATTTAAAATTAAAAATGCACTTGAAAATTATTTCAATTAAAAAAATAAATTAAAATTTTAAATTAAGAATACGCTTTTCCTGTTTTGCTCACATAAAGCCAATTCAAAAATCATCCTCACTAAGAATGAAAAAATCTCTTCAAAAGGAGTCCTCTGCCAAAACTCCTGTCTCCTGTAATGCTTCAGCAGGGCAGATGAGAGCCTGCTGACTGAGTCCAGCAAAAAGGCTGCAGTAGGCTTTAAGACAGACCCATATTGATTCTCACATGAGTAAGACACAAGACAGTTTTCTCCAGGAACTTTACATAGCTCCTTTATTCAATCAGGGCTAACTACATGGCATCAGAATTTCTTCTATAAACAGAATTCTTTGAAAATAAATTAATGGGCTAAGAGGATAACACATAAGTCAGTGGTCATAGGAACTAGACTGCAATGCTGGGACATGGCAGAATATTTAAAGAATTAGCTAAATACATATATGTTCAGTAGAACAGCTCAGTAGTCAGATTACCTGCACTAGGTAGAGGATGAATGAATGTACTGAATCCTCAGGATCCAGGGCATGGCATGTTCAGGAAGCTGCAGGATAGACCAAAGGCTGTGGGTACATTAAAAAGGGATTTCTGTCCTGACTTTGGAGTGAATGGCAAGTTCAGGTGTTCACTCTTAGAGCTTGGGCTTTTGTCATGTCCCACCATTTTCTGCCCAGAGTAGGTGCGCCGAATGTGCTGAACCAATAACTGCTGGTCTGTGACCAGAGCTGAGTGAAAAACAGGCCTTGTAATTGTGTGCTTAATCAAAACAAACAATTATGGGAAAACCACGAGACAAAATACAAGAAAATGTAAAGAATTTAATTAAAATAATGCCCAAATGGTGGCATTTGGTTTATAGTCTAAATATATGTCTAAATAAATATATTTTATGTGTCTTATACTGACACATAAAATATATCCCAGTTTAGTTTTAACATTGCCTAATACTCTCAATGATATTTTTTTTCATTTTAGAGAAGAGGACACCTGGATCAGTTTTGAAGTGGAGCACAGTGCTACCAAAGAAGTGAAAATTTTTCTTCTTCAACAACAAGTGAAAACCATAAAAATATAGAACGGCCTGGTTTGATGGGATCTTAAAGAGCATCTTGTTCCAACTCTCCTGCTGAAGGCAGGGACACCTTTCACTAGGTCATGTTGCTGCAAGTTCCCTTCAACGTGGCCTTGAACACTTCCAGGACTGGAGCATCCACAACTTCTCTGGGCATCTTGTGCCAATGCCTTACAACCTTGCCAGTAAAGAATTTTTTTCCTAATGTATGATTTCCTGATATACTCTCTTTCAGTTTGAATCCATCCCCCTTGTCCCTCCATCCTGCCACTGCATGCTCTTGTGAAAAGTCTCTCTCCGTCTTTCTTGTAGGTTCTCTTCAGGTACTGGAAGGCCACAATTAGGTCACCCTTAAGCTTTCTCTTTTTCAGGCTGAGCAAATCAGGCTGAGCCTTTCCTGATAGAGGAGGAGGTGCTCCAACCCTCTGATCATCTTCTCAACCCTCATCATCTGTACTCCCTCCAGCAGCTCCATGTCCTTCCTGTGCTGTGACCCCAGAGCTGATGCAGCACTGCAGGTGGGGTCTCAGCAGAGCAGAGCAGAGGGGCAGAATCCCCTCCCTGGCCCTGCTGCCCACACTGCTCTGGATGCAGCCCAGGACACGTGTGGCTCTCTGGGCTGGGAGTGCCCATGGCTGGGTCATGTCCAGCCTCTCAGCCACCAGCCCCCCAAGTCCTTCTGGGCAGGGCTGCTCTGATCTGTCCATCCCCAGCCTGTGCTGGTACCAGGGCTGCTCTGACCCAGGTGCAGTGCCAGCACTTGGACTTGTTAAAACTCATGAGAATTCCATGAGTCCTAGAGTTTATCCAAGTCCCTCTGGATGGCATCCCATCCTCCAGATGTGTCAGCTGCAGCACTCAGCTTTGTGTCATCCGCAAATGGTGCAGCATTTCTCAAAAATATCCCCAAATGTTAAAACCCACAAAAATTTTGAGCTTTGATATATTGTGTCATTTTTTCCCTTGGAAACTTATCAAGTTTGACCCAATTCTTTCAAAAATACATATTTAAGCATTTCACTTGTGGACAAAAACACTCCTTCCCCATCTAAATTAGAGTTAAAGCTGTAAGCTGCAGCCCCATAAGTTAAGGTTCTCTCACTGGGTCTGGAGCAGGCTGGAGCAGGTTGGTGTCTTCTCTTGACATAAATTCACCAGTGAGCTTCATAACTCAGGGAAGTACAAAATTGGTTGAGCTACATGGCTGTAAAACCACAGCTGTGCAGTGGGGAATCAGGCATAGGCTGCTAATTCACACCAATGGGGGAAAAATGTAGGAGTTTAAAGTTAATTAAAATTAAAGGAATCCCTCTAAGTTATGTCTGAGGATGTTGGAATGAAAAGGACAGAAAGTGAAGGAATATTTAAGGCCTTCTATATGAGGGAATTGAACCAGCTCTGGTAGAAGATGGTAAGGCTTGCCTTTGGCCTCACTGTTTTTCTTGCTTCTGAGGAGACTTTGTCATGCAGGGTCTGCTCCCAAGATGCCAGCATGGTCTGGAGCCTTGTACACTGACCTCAGGCAATTCCAGCTGAGTTTGTGCATTGCCTGGAGCTTGGTACTGGAGAGGTCTCCTGAATGTTCCTTGCTGCTTGACAACCTACTGGCAAGGGGAAAGCCCCAAGCTGGCCCCTCAGGCACTCCAGGTGTCCAGAGGCCCTCAAGGAGGAATGTGCTGCAGACTGCTGTAAACAGGCACAAGGAAAGGCATGCAGGATCCATAGGATGTGAGACCAGACCAACACCTGCCACAGAAAGGGATCCCACAACTGTCAGGGCATGAGGGCAGAGGGAACTGCTGGAAAGGGGAGGGGAACCTCCATCTGAAGGGCAACCTGCAGGATGGAGTAACCTCCATTTGCAGGGAACCTGTGGGGTAGAGCTTCCTGTGTCCTCCCAGCACACTGGTGTAATTTTCCTGCTGGGGAGATACCCTCTGGCAACAGCCTTCATTCAGCAGCTTCTGCCAGAAGGGGCTTTCTTTGTGCAGGCTGGAGAATGCATAAAATTTGCACAAGTCCTTCCTAAGGACCTCAGTTTCTTATTACTCCATTGCTTGACACCATTTGCCAAGTTATACTGTCATTTAAACTCTGCTGAAGTCCCACAAATCATGTGAGTTTATGCTCTGCTAACCTGAAAGTGTTGGATCCCATTGTTTCATGATGCTATGACTTCAATTTTACAAGTTCCTGGGGGGAAGAGCAAAACTATTTGTATTTACTAGGTCTGAGTTTTAAGTGCATTTTGCTGTGGTACCTTAAATGAAGCATCTTTCAGAAGCGTTGGTCTCTCAGATCAATATAGTCTGTTCTGTCTGTGAATTGTGACCTAGTGTCCTGAGCCATAAAGCACCAGTCTGTAACAGCTTTTCACCTCAGTGAATCTAGCAGCTCTTTCCATGTTATATACCACATTATTCCCGACCTTCCAAAGGACCCAGCAGCCAGTCAGCCCACCTGTTTGTGGGCTGCTTTGCTGACTCTTCAGTCAGTGGATAATTCATTGTCTTGTCATGACATTTGTGTTTTCTTCAGGTGAGGCATTACAGATCATCATCTCCTTTTTTTCTGGTGCAAGGAATCATTGCCAAAATCCCATGAGTTATTTTCAGTGGCAATGTCTGGAAACCCAGTTTTTTCCAGCTCTTATGAATGGCTCTTTAACAAAACAGAATTATTTTTTTCCTTCTCTGTGTAGCATTTTTACATCTAATGTGGTGTTAACTTGTCACAACAGCAAAGTGTAGCAGGATGGGGACTTGTCACATGCATCTCTTTGGGAACATTAAGAATTAAAAGCCCTTGGACCCTAAACCATAAACTTCTGCCCATGCAAGTAGACTACTAGAACCAGAAAATTCATCTTGCAAATATCAAGATGACAACAGCAGGTGTCAAGTACACACAAGAACTTGTTCTTCTTCCTAATGCTCCATTTTCCAGCTCTGCAAACCAAAAGGAAAAGAAGAAAAGAATAATCTTTTACTCCAAGTGGGAAAGAGATGTCTGGAAGGATTAAAGGACGTCCTGCCTCCTGAGTTCTGGTTATGCCACTAAGCACACATTTATGATGGAAGGAGTTGCTATTGCAATCTCTCTAGAAAATATGCTACAGCTGTAGCAGAGAGCCTTAAAGCACCAAACACTGATCACACAATACAAGTGAAAAATGGAGCAGAGAAATTAAAGCTCTTTACTGAATAGTTTATAACAAGAGAGGGAGTTGAAATTTAGTCATGGTTGAATGTTTCCCATTTCTTCTTAGCACTTGCAACTCATTTTTTAATTGTGCTTTTGTGGAGAAAGGCATTGGAATTCTCCAAGGTTTTGGAATTATCCTTGCTTTATCTTGAAAGCATTTGTCTGGTCCCTTCTTGACACAGCGTCTAACCTTGCTCTGGATGCACTGAGATGAAATGGGCAGCTAATTTCATGACTGAAGTCAGAAGAGATACTATCTGCTCAGTTCCCTGCATAAAAATTCTCTCTAATATAAACCTCTTGGAATTCTGGTTTTGTGTCCTCAAAGTTGGGATGTGAAGGTCCATATGGGTGTGCATGATCTCTGTAAGGGCTGAAAACCAGAATACTAGAGTTGCTTGATACTACATACAAGTTTAATAACAGATTGAGTCATATAAAGCATTTCACTGCCTTCCTCTTTTGTTCTTAATATGTGTTCCAGACATGTCTGTGGAATCTAGCTTGTCAGTGTATGTAGGTACAATCTGATTCATGTTGACATCTTGTAAAGATCAGAGAGGTGTTTTTCAGGCAGCTGCAAGGTCAATTCTCAGGGAGTGGGAAGAATACACCTGTATTATGTCCCCCTAAAGTAAGCTTTTAAAGGTTGCTTTATTTGTGCAGCATGTCCAGAACATCAAATCTGAGCACCAGTAAGAAGCAGAGCCAAGAGAGGGTTAAGAAAGTCAGTGATGCCTGATGTTAACATCTTTCCTCTTTTTTCAGCTTTGTAAAAGATAAACGTTTCAGATTTCAATCTGTGTTTCCCAGCAGTGCTTTGGAAACACTGCAGTAGGCCCGCAAAAATCGCTAATGCTGGGCCAAGCTGAGATAATGCGTCTCAGCAGGAATGACATAATGTCCTAAAAGAAGACTATGATGTAATGCATATCTCACAAATCAGAGCCAATTTCTTTAGAAAGCCTTGAAGTCTAGCACTAACACTGCAGTGTGCAAAACTTAGGGGTTTAGATATTTTTTCATTTTTATTTTTAAGGATGATTTTGTAAAGCTTACAGCACTCACACAGTCTGTCTCAATTACAGAGAAGCTTCTGTTATGATCCACCCTTTCTTGCTATTCAGGTGCTTGCTGAATGTCATTAAGCATTTCACCTTGGTTGAGGTGCCAGCGATACATTAATATGAGCACGGTAATTTATAGCATTAACATGGCTGTTTAGGCAGGTGAGGCATAGAGCGTATATAGCATATTACAGTAAATCCCGCTTAATGAAGGTGTTATGCAGGGATTTATTATGTTCAGTAATGTCTCACATAAAAGTTAAGCAGTATTTCTGCAAAGCTCAGCTTTGGTTTCAGCAAGTGCAACTCCTTAGTCCTTGGTGGCATTGCTTCTCTGGGTGAACCATTTTTGGACCCATGCAGGTTATAAACAGTCACAGTTAGTTTTCCTGTCTTTTGTTAATAAACATGATACTGTGGTGCCCGAGCCAGTGACACCAGAGTGCTGGGAGCTGCTGCAGGGCTTTCCAAGCAGAGCACCTCTGAGCAAGCCTGCTGGGGTTGTACACCTGCCCTGACCCAGCCCCTCACAAACTGGTCGAATGTCTTAGAGGGTCCCACTGTCCTGTTTGCCCCACCCACTGTTTGCAACAAGGAGACCATTATTATTCCCAGGCATGCAGCTGCCTTTGGGGCCCTGGCCCTGCACCCTTTGTGCACCCTTTTGTGGATGAGAGCAGGAGCTGCTGCCACTGGCTGGCTCTGTTCTTTGGAGGCAGGACAGAGCCAGGAGTCTGAGTCTGCAGCTAGGAGAAAGACCCCATAGTTCCTGGCACTGGAGGGACCAACAGCAGCTCATGTGGTATAGGATGTGGGCTTGGCTACCTGTGTGGCCCCTGCAGTTGTAATGTGGCAACGTACACCCTTACTGTGCCTTCCGAAAATCTTACTATTGTCATGTCACTGGAGTTTGACCTCCATGCCTCAAAAATACCTAAATTTCTCCAGAAGTAGCCCTGATCAGGGTAGTGCATCCAGTTCCTGGGATGGGACCAGAGACCAGGGACTTTTCAGAATCCTATCACAGTCAGAACAGGAGTCACTGGCCCACAACTTGTCTTCCAGGAAAACAGAACTATATTGCAGCACCTTGCATCTACTCACAGAGATATTTCCAAGAATGTATCCTGAGCATCAGGGTCACTTCAAGAGTGTTCGCACTGGAAACCATAATGTTTAAAAAATGACCCTTGAGGTAGTTCATGCACATCAGCCCTCCACCACGGCAGGCAGCTGTCAGCATGGTTTTGACTACCATGGTCTCTGTGACAGAGAGCTGATATGCGCTTATCAAACCATCTCATCTCAAGCAACTGAGCTATTAATATGTAACCTCTGCTGCTCTGGTAAATTCGAGGTTTACATTTTTGCTTCTCTGTGTTAAGAAACATCAGGAGTGTCAGATTCGGAAGGCTTATGTTTACTTGCCTATGAGATGTGAGGTTGCTAACTGAGATTCAGCAGGCAAATAAACTTCTGACCTTGTTCTAAAAATTAATAAACCACCATCAACACCTCAAAGGGAGAGGAAAGCTGGCATCTGCTCCTGTTAGTTCAAGCCTGGACCTGCTTTTTATTCAGAACAGCCTGAGTGCAGATGGAGACTGTTGTATTTTATGTTACAGACTGTCTTCTTAAGGAGACTGACCCATGACACATGGCATCATTAAACTGGGAATAATGCTGGACATGTACCATAATCACACAAGTGAAAGGTGAGTTGCTGTCTCAGATTGTTTTGAAAACTCATTAGCATTAATAAATACCAAGCTGTGTTACATGCACCATTTCATTAAAAGAACGTAGCCAGAAGGAGAACTTAATTATCTAGCTCTAACGAAAAGCTCTAGAGGCAGATGGGAAATGTATAATTATAGTGTTAATATGGCCTTCTGGCCTGCTGGTGGACTGGTGGGATGGGGACCCAGCTCTCTAAACCTGACCTCACCTCTGCTGTATGGGACTGTTGAGGCAAGTAATTTAACCTTCTTTCTGACATGGGAGCTCTCATGCTTCTAGAAGCAAGTAATCAAAGTGCCTTGCCGACTAATTTTTGTGTAAGAACTGGAGCATTTTTAATCCACTTAGGCATTTCCAGTTTGCAGTTATGTGTACTTAAATGCCTAGTGACCTTGTTCCAACTTACTTGAACTCAGCAACCAAGATTACACTGGCTAAGGAGGCACTGCAGGATCTAAGACAGTGGCAGCAGTACCCAGCCACGTCGTGAAAATTGAGTACTAAGTGAAGCATCTCACCTGATGGAGAAGTGCCTTGGGCTCATGAAAGATCCTTGGGAATTTTCAGTGGCATTGGTACAGTACAATGGGGAGGGTTGCCTCCTGTTGTGGCCCTTGATGGAGGATAATCTCTGTCTGGCTAGATGATGGAAAATCCCTGGTGCATTACAGCACTAGTGCAGAGAATGGCCCAGCCCTGGGTAAGTTAACTCAGGAAAGGCAATGAAGCAGCATTCCTGATGCCTCTGGTTCCAGGGCTTGCTTTGAGCTACCCGCAGAGTTTCTGTGCCAGTGGTGCAGAGATGTGCTGTGTGGCCTTGCTCTTCTCTCATGACTGTCTGGAGGAGAACTGGGGGCTCTGTCTGGCCATCCTGCTTTTCTACCTGAACACTTAATATGCCTTTAAAACTTCTCATTTTTACCTCTCAAAGGCTGCAAATTATTAAATATCTTATCTCCACTTTGAGGGGTAGTAAGACCTGTAAGCACATAATCCTGCTTTAAAGGTACAGTGAGATCCACTAAGAAAAAAGAACTGGTCTACTTGGAAATGTCCCACTGGACAAGAAATTGCCAAACCCATGACCAGAACAGCCTCTCCCTAACTGAGCAAGGAGCTGAGTTAAAAAGCATTTGAGCAAGATATTTCCAATTCTGAAGGGCAGAGAGAGCACTTCCCTGCTTCTGACCCTATCTGACAGTATGAAAACAATAGGTCTTATTGACCTTAAAGGCAATACATTTAGAAGGAATTACAAAGGATATTGCTTTGCCCTCTGAATAGAGACACTGTAGTCTTCAATAATGCAAGCATTTAATGTCAAGCATGTCAAGCATGATGGATTTTTGAAAAGTGTTGGCTAATTTAATCATCACTGGTACTACATGTCATGCTAAAATAATCCAGCGCTGGATTTCATACTGTACTGTTGCAACTGACTACCTCTGGGGTACCTATGTGCCTGTGGGGGAGAACTGCACCATTGGCTATGTATACCCTAATTGTTTTCTTCTTCTGTTTGTTTATTTATAATATCTCCAGAGATGTAAGGCCAAAGCAAATGGAGTTATATTGGAATAAGAACATTCCAAAGCTGTAAGTCAGATCCAAAAGGGATCTGTCTGCCAAGATCTTCCTTGTTTGTATACCCAGTATGGCATTGAACTTGTTAGGAAATCAGTACCTAAATGTCTTGACAGATCTCATCCTCTTGGCTGAGGTAGCAATTGTGAAATGCATGGACTCTACAGAACTGAGAGAGAAAAGAAAGTGATTCCTGTCATCTTTGCTCCCAAGGAACTCAGAACACCCTCTACTATAATTCTGAAGGTACCTTAAGCATTGCTTCCAGTTGCTTCCAATGTAATGATTGTGCAGCTGAAATCTCTACTCTCTTCTGTTAGTTGTGTCCAAGCATCCAGTTGACTTTGTTGCACCATATGGCTCAAACAGATTTTGTCCGTGCTGCTGGGAAAATGGAGGTTCCAGTTTGGACCATCCCACACTGTGCTTGGGTTTCCTCCCTCAGGACCTCTTAAATCTTGAGGTGCTCTTCAGAGCAAGGCAGCTGTGAAACTCTTAGAAAGGTGCAGGAGAGCTGGTGTTCAAGAGCAGGCTGTTCCCAGCCTCTTCACACACATGGCATGATGTGGACTCTGTCAAGGGGGTGATCTTGGGGCCTTGCTTTGTCGGGAGATCCTTCCTACTTTTGAACTTCAGGGAGTCTGTCTGGCTCCTGTACATTGCCTGAACATAATTTGCTGCAACAGTAGTGGAACCCACACACCTTCCCCTTCCAGAGAGCAAAGCCCCTCAGAGGCTGCCACAGAGAGGCTTGGGAGTTCTGTGCCCTTGCCTGCATGGTCTCTGTAAATTCAGCATGTTGCAATGTGTCTCTCTGTTGCTATCACTGTCCCTGTGGGTTGCAGTTTCCTGCTGCTGAGGCAAGAGTGATTCACACATGAACACTCTGTGCACCTAGAGCCCCTGCAGAGGGCTGCCTGCCAAAAGGTTTCCTAATTCACTCTTGCAAGCCACTGGAATGGTGGCTTCTGGCTGCTGGTGGAACTGGCTGAAAGCAGTTGAGACCTCCTGGAAATACCTGGGCATAGCTGAGCATGGGCCTGGCCTCTGTATCCTCTGCTGTTTTGCAGTATGACTCATCTACCCCCAGCTCTGTAGAAAAAATAAATCACAGCTGCAGCTACAGATGATGCTGAGGGTGGCAGCACCAGCACTGAGCACAGCACAGCCTCCTGAGACCCCTGTGCTGGGCAGGCAGCATTCAGTGACAGAAGCAGTTCAAGTTGCCTTTGGGTGCCTCTTTAATTTCACAAAGCAAAACCTGTTCCCAGTCCTGCAGCAATGATCTTACAATCAACGTTGTCATTTCACATTTCTGGGTGCTTGGAGGAATTTAATGTATCCAAGCTGCAGTGTTCTGCAGCACAGGCAGCTTCAGGTGAAGCAGATGTGTCAACCCTGGTGTACAACAGCAAGGAGAAACACATGTTTCTGAGTTCCTGGCACAGATGGAGCCTCTGAGGTTCTCAGCAGCATGTCAGTAATCAAGTAAATACTCTGGATGTCTTCAGCTGAGGGAAAGCTGTGTGCCCTGGTGCTGCTGTGTGGTGGCGAGGTCTCTGGCTGTAATGGATGGGTGGCTGCAGCAGCCAGCCCTTGAGCGGTGCCACGAGGACAGGGGTGGCCAGACCTCCCCATCCAAAAGCACTGCTTGGTGACCAGGTGCCCTGACACCCCACTGCCTGCCCATTCCCCATCAGGTATGGTACCGCCAGTCCTGTGAAGCTCACAATAGATGCAAAGGCTGATGTGTGTAATTCATAACCTCAGACAAAACTGGTGGCACCATCTTTAAAAGGCCTGCACAATATTTCCCATTATAAAGGTCTGTTCCTATGTGCTTCTCTTTTTGTCAAGTGCATTAGCCTAAAGCTGATGTTTTATTTAAATTTAATCCAGAACAATGCAGTTGTTTCTAAAAGTGAATGGCAAGTACTTTTTAAAAATCAATACACAACTGGATATGTATGCATATATGTGGAAAATCTGCAGGCAATCAGCACAGGGAATTTCACCTTGTCTGTGCAAAGCTGCCCAAGCTGCAAGCTGTGTTTTTACCCTGTTTCAGTGGGGAACTGCTGGAGCTAGAACCGGATCTCACTTTCTCACAGCTCCAGCTGCAGTGAACCCACCAGACTATGGCTCATCACAAAAAGGTGGGGAGCATGGCCCAGCATACCCTCACACCCATGCTCTCTCCCTCCCCACCATTCCTCTGATGCAGCTGATGCTGCTTCCGCCCTTGTTTTCCCTTTTCCTTGTCCTTGCTGTGAGAAGTTGGTGTACCACTACTGGCCCTACATCCCTCCCCCAGACCCAGCCACAGAGTGGATTTCTACCAGTCCAGCTGGAGATGGGGCACTGGCATGGACTGAAAGCAGAGGAGGATACTTTGAAAGAAAGCTAAAATAAAGAAAAAAAAGCACAGCTGAGGCTTTGCTGCCAGATGTCTGCCCAGGGAAGACCAGGGCTTGTGGATTCTGCAGCTTGCAGACCAGTTTCTTGAAAAACAGGACATGAATTTTCCCTTTGGCTGAGCTGTGTGGAAACAGAAGAGCACTAGAGGGAATGTGAGAGCATGACTAAAAGAGGAGAGGATGGAGAGAAAAAAAAGCTGTCTCCTCTACTTCTGAAAATTACTTGCACTGGGATACTTGCTTAGGTCAATTGTAATGATTCAAGTGTTTGGGTTTACAGCAACAGGTTTTCTTTAAAAAGAATGATTGTAAGTGATGTCTGCTGTAAGAGATGTGTGCTGCCCCTAGAGCTTCTGTGCTAGAGAAACTGTCAGACATCACAGTGGAGGCGTGCATGCAGGAGCAGTTGGCCAGAAATCTATTTTTGAAGATGGTCTCCAAACACAAATCTTTACTCTGCCATGCTGCTGCTTAATTTATATTTTGCCTGAAGTCTTTAGCGGATCTTGTATGTGTGCCACATATGCATCATGAAAATATAGCTCTCCTCTGAGGTCTGGAAATGGGGGATAAACCAGCATGTTTTCCCCTATCTGGGAAATTAGGGGTACCAGTGCAATATGCTAGGAACCTTGTTGCCATGTCTCTGCCCAGCACCTAGCACAATGAAGTTTATTCCAAGACTGGATTCCTAGTCAGGCTAAAGTAGTAATATTATAAAAAAACAATAAAGCAACATAATGATAATAAACTCATGGCTCTGAATTTACCAGCATGCAATGTGGGTTCACAGGACAGGATCCCATGCTTGCTGGGATGTAGCTGAAGCACCAGATGGTGCTGGGATGTAGCTGAAGCAAGGAAAGTGTTTTGAGGGGAAGAAACTGAACATACTTACATCATACTGTTTACCTAGGGTGAAGGTCTGGACCCTCCACAGAGAGTGCTTTATGAGCAGAAGTAGTTGTAATTATTCCCACAACTCAATTTATTCAGAAAATGGAGAGGGGCAGCACAGTCTTTTTGAGAGCAGATATTTCACCTTTAGTGATCCTGGCTGGGGCTTGCAACTCACCCTTTGATGCAGTTCTGGATGCCCCATAACAACTTGCTGGCCTGGGTAAGGAACAAACATATTGTGCTCACCTGACCTGGGAACAGAGAGATGTGAGGGGATATTGTTCAGCGGTAATGGCTGATGCCTTATTTTTTACCCTGCTCCCTGCAGTCCTAGCTTTTCCTAGATCTAGTTTGCCTCTTGTGACTCTGGAAACCTCATTGGACTTGCCTTGTTCTGCAGACAATCTTCAGTCCTTCATTTATTTCATCATTTTCTGCAACCTTGCATCTATTTTGCATGTTCTCTGCAGTATGGGTTGTCTCCCCATGTACTGTTCCAGCACCCATCACAAAAAGGTCCAGAACTTGTGGGCTTTTGTATTCCAAAAATATAGTTTGTACCTTCTGCTTGTTTCTGCAAATTAAAATGCCTTATACTGACTTCAGTGGAAATATGCTGCCTAAGGAATAAGGCCGTAATGAAAGGTCCTACTGGACTGCATTGAAGTTTAGTGAAAACAATGCTTTGTTTTAGTGAGGAGCAGGTGTTCAGCAGGCAGCAACAAAGAGATGCTTTTTGCTCCTTCATCTTCCCAAAAGGTATCCTTTGTTGACTGTATTTACCAGCCTAATCTTAAAAGTAGCATTTATATTAAGTTTTAGGCTGTTTTATTTCTTGCTGTGGAAATAGCAAGCAAGTTGGTATGCTTCTCTTCCAACACACTCCCAGCAAGAAGCCAAAGGATGACCCACGATGGGGACAGACTCATGACATTTCATGGAGAGCCAGATGTGAGACAGGAAGCCCTGGTGCAGCAGCAGACTGTGCTGGCCCAAGACACTCAACAGTGCCACAGGGCTTGTGCTCCTCTATGTGGCAGGGGACGTTAGGCGACTGAGCACTTCACCAGGCAAGTTGCTGAGAAAATCTATCCAACACCAGGACAACTATTGAATTGTGACATCTTTTCTTCACTAAACGCTTCCTTGGGTCTATAGCTGGAAAGAAAACTTTTTACTTACAGAAAAGTAAAATGTTGTATTAGCCCTTCCACACAGTTCAGTCAGGATGCTGTGGTGTGGCAGAATGAATGGCAGGTGCCACAACAACACCTTTACTTTCTCTTTGGGCAAAGGTGCATGAAAAGCTGTGCTCTAGTGCTTCCTCACTACTGAGTTTATGAGTTCTTGCTGGACTTCCCTTGGTCCTTTGGAGACAGTGCACTTTCTCATCTAGGTAAATGTTGGTCTGTTTTTCATTGAAATATTAATTTGGACTGTCACAATGTCGTGTGTAATATTGCCACTCTCTGTGAGGATTAGAGTGATTAGGAGTCTCAGAATACACTTTAATCAGTCAGTTCAATACTGCTGAGATTTGCAGTCTACCCTCTCCCATGCAGCAGCCAGTCTTTCGACATGCTGACAAAATTGAAATGAGTTCCTTTATCTTAGACAAGGATAATTAATCTTCAAACACTGTTTATCTTAGCCCAAAAATCCCCAGAATTCAGAACTAAATTAATTTAAAGTCTAAATCTGCTTTAACTAGTAATTGGTTAATCAACAGGCTCGATATGTAATTATATTCTTTGTTCACACTCCTTACAGTCTTGAAAAGACCATCTAATTCCTGTGTTGCTTTCATTCCTACAATTAGCCCATGTGACATACAATGCTGTATGTTAGTAAACAAATTTTTCCTGGAATAATTTCCCCGAGATTGTTCCTTACAATGAATTTGGGTTTTTTGGATTTTTTTTTTTAAGTAACTTAAAAAAGCTTTCATATGATTTCTTTGTTATTCGGCCTTCTGTGACTTGTTTAGATATTGTGCAAAGAATTTTGTGGTTTGAATCTTTGCTGTCTGCCTGTAGATGAAGAAATCTACACTTTGTTTTAATTTCTCTTACTTACACATTATTAGCTTGAACAACTAAGGGATTCTTGCTCCTCTGAATATTGATAGGACGTGGAAAATTCATTATATGGTCATTCTAACTGTCTTTCAGAAGAGACCAGCCACAGAATCTATGAGGTGGTGTTATTCCTGTGGACAGGAATTATCATTGCTATTAGGAATTGACAGTCTGAGAATAAATCAGAGAAGGAAACTGTGGTCTTTTTAACGCAGAGTTGTGGTCCTTCTTTTTTTAGTGGATTCTGTTATAACCTCATTGTGGCCAGTGGTCTGGTCAATGGTTTTCATAATTCTGTTCACAGGAATTTCCACCAGCTTCATGGGTACTTATACACCAGTATGTATTAATATCCTCTCTTCAATAATCTTCTTGCTGAACCCTATTAAAGACCAGCATTTAACTCAAATTATTTAATCTACTTAAACTCTGTTTAACTGTCTATGTACCTAAATGTATTCCATCTTTTTTGTAGTTAATATCACATAGATTATAGCTCCAAGAAACAAGTCAAACCTTTCTCCTTCTGATGAATGAGATGCAAGAGAGTTTGACTGCCGACACATTAGTGATATGAGTTCTTAGAGGATAGGGCAATATGAGCTTTTGAAGTAGAGGATAGGGCAATATGAGCTTTCGAAGTGTTTGGGCCCAAACTTCTGGATATGTGTGGATTCATCCTGCCATTTTGCACTGTCCTTAAAAGTGGAGAATTTGGGTCATCTGCAAAGCATTTAGATGCTGTAGTCCTTTCTTTTAGCTAGACAGGAACTTTAGCATCAGAGGGGAAAAATTAAAGGGGGGCAGTGTCGAAAAATTTCAGATGAACTGCACTGGATGTGATAGGGGGTGAGGGGGGGAGGGTGACAGGGGAGCCTTTTCTCTTGTTAATAACCAGGCAGATGTAACATACACATTTGTCCTCAGAAGTGTGGGGCATGTAAGATGACTGGGGCTCTGAGAGAGACGTGGAGGGCAGTGAGTAGCCTGGACCAGCGATCCCCACTGTGTGCGTTAAGATATGTTACTGAAGTAACAAGTGGTTTCCCCACCATGATGTGATGTCAAGTTGAGCTGGTGAACCAGCAAGATGTTCCTTGATGAAATTTCAAATTCTCTTTAACATCAGACTGAGAAATGAGCAGTGAGCTGCAGCCTGGGTGTTGTTATTCTGGGTGTACCCCACTGCCCAAACCCATCTCTGCTGGGTCAGGGACTGAGTCACCTTCCTCTAGGAGAAGGACAAGATCAGGCATATCAAAGGCACTGTCAGAAAGAGTTCTTCCCTTCAGGAAATAATACTTTTAAAGATGTTTACCCAATAAAAATTTTCCTTGAGATAGATTTCCAAAGATAATATCAAAGCATGGAATAAATCAATAAAATTATTGCAGCAACCATGCAGCCCAAGAGGCTTCCCTCCCTCTCTACCAGCCCCAGTGAATCCTTTTATGACCATCTGCTATTGTCTCATTATTTTTGCTAAACAGACAGTTCTTGTTTACACTCACTGCTCTGTATCTCCTTGCTCCTGAACTCTGGTGTTTGTTAGACTCTAAGTTTCTTTCACTTACTCATCTTTACTGAAAAGCATAACCATCAGAGAATTTCTCACCTCCTTCTCTACAGAGGTGGTACTTCTGCCCTGAGGCTGAGATTGATCCAAGTCCCTGGAAAAAGCTTTCCTGGGCTTGCAATGAGCCACCCCTTTAATCTTTCTCCCAAGCAGTGTCACAACAAGGAGGTCAGAGTTTTAAGTAGAGAAACAAGTCTGTCTTTCCTTGAGGTCTCCTTTGCAGCCAAAAGATAGAAACAAAGAACACTCAGTAATACCTGGGAGCCCTGAGTTACCCCTGGCCAGACACATGGCTGAGCACCTGAGGCACCTCCCTGAGGTACCTCCCTGAGGTGTCTTCACTCTGCAGTGGTGAGACTACAGCATGGCTGAGGGCAGTGGTAATGAAAAGCAGGGAAAGTCAGTTTTTAAAGCTCAGTGTGTAAAGACTGCAGAAACAAGTTTTTGCTTTTCTGAGCACAGAACAGAATTTTCTGTTTGTTTATGGCACTGAAAAATGTAGTATGGAGAAAGAAATACAAAAGGATTTCTTTGGAAGTGCTTTGCTCAGCTGTGGTCCCTTTTAGCTTTGGGAGCCCAAGCCCTGGAGCTGGCCCTAGGCGAAGAACTCAGGACATACTAGTCCTTGCCCTGGACTGTGAAGCAATATCCCAGCTAGAGCTTCTGTATGCAAAAATTGTGTATCAACCTCTTCTTGTCCCATTTCACCAGATGTAGCGCTGTCTTTGAAATTACAGAGCTGTAAATTTGTATTTCCTTTTATTCAGGTGCTAGCTTCTGAGCCTCTATGAGTCACATTCTCAAGCTTTTTGTAATAAACACAGGGATAAAAACCATTCTTGAAATGTTCTTGAAAAGACTAAACAAAGCAAAACCCAAATGACAATTGCAATTCTCTTGTAATTTCCTACTTTGGTAGAGAGACTCCAAGAACATAAAGCATAGGAAAATGCGCTAAGATTCTGGAAGCTGGAGATGGCAAAGAAATGATGTTTTGCTTGGGCTTTGTAAGCATAGAGCAGTCCCATTTAAGCCATAGGAACTCAGGAGGGCGAAACATTTTGAAATTTCTGTGTTGTTTCTGTAAGAAAACACCTGAAAGAAACTTGGTCTGAAACTTTCATAATTTCATTTTTTAAAGAAGATGTTGCTAACACATTTCTAAGGGTGAAAATATTTTATTCTGGCACCTAAACAAGTTGCTAAGAAAGCCGGTAATATCTTCATATTTATACAGCACAGAATATTGACAAAATATTTCATTTAATCATTGTGAAAAGGAAAAGGTGTCTCTCTTCCCTCTTCATTTTTAAAGAAGGTGATCGCTTGACTCAAGAACACTTTCAGCTTGAAAAATTGTGTCCAGAGTTCTTCTAGTTTTGGCCTTTCATTATCCAGTTTTCACTATGTGCCTTCACAGATAGCCACAGAGCAGTTGAGGAAGACTTCCTAATTTTTACTTACAGTACAACTTCTAGGCACTGCAGAGCTGCAAGCTTCACTTGGTTTGTTGTGATGTAAAAGGAAGTGAAAAGGAGAAAAGAGTTAACACAACCTCCCATTATGGGAGGTTATACTTACAAGAGCAAGAGTGTTCAAATATCCTTAGTCTGTGTAGGACACTATATGTCATAGAAAGATACACTTTGGAGACTTAATTAATAGAGCAAGGGGAGCTGAAACAGGACAAGCATTTTACATCCAACAGATGGATGTAAAATGAAGCCTCTCAGTGAGGGACAAGATGAAGGAAACTTGATATTCCATTAGTGCTCTACCAGATACCATGATCCTTTACTCTGCTGTGCCCTAAACCACTCAGGAATTAAAACATTTCTGTAATGCCCAAGGAAGCTTGAGTGACCCAGAGTTTCTCAAGGTCTCGGTGTATCCTTACCAACATGGGGATACTAACATTAAAACTCCTGGGAAAAGGCTGTCTTACAGCCTTCCTGCTCCCTGCTTTGGGCAGGAAGGTCCTCTGAGAACAACCTGCCCTTTGCTTCTCACTGTTTTTCTTCCTCTGTCCCACCTAGTCACTAAGCTAAAAGCTCTCACCATAGGCAGCACCACAGCAGCTTTAGACAGATTTGTGAATCTCAGAATGTTGCTTTCTGTCATCTCCAGCTCCTGCTACTTAGAAATCAACCCTCTCTCCCCGAAACAGTTGCAGCATCTCTTGATGAGTCAGCTACTGAGTTCAGTTTGAAATCCTGTTCCTTGCTTAACTCTTCTCCCCACTGCATGGTAACTCTTTGAGAGGTTGGGCCCTGTTGGGCCCTCTCAGTATGACTCATGCAGGCACCTCCACTGCCCCTGCTTTTGGGAGCCCTCTCCTTTAAAGGTCTGGTTTTGAGAAGCTCATACCAGGCAAGGCTATAGTGTTACCTTTGGAGTGACAGCTACTGCAGAGAATATGTTTCTGCAGAACCTCTGCAAAGTAATGGTGTCCTTATAGTAGACAAAAAACCTGCAGGAGAATTTGGATACAAAATAGTAAATTTAATCCTGAGAAAGAATCACCCTAGATTTCTATTTCTAACAGCTACAGAGTGTCCATAAGATCATACTCCTTGAGGATCCTTACATTTATCGTGTGCCTGAAATATCTTAGCCTTCAGGCTTTTGTTGGCCTCTGCACAACATATTGTCCTCAGAAATGCAGAGATGTTTCAACTTAATTATACAAACATCCCCTGCAGAGTGTGTTTTTTTCTCTTGCAAGTTCAGCCTCATCATAGGTCTAAATCTACAGATAGAGGTAAGTACCTGGCGATGACTGATAGCTGAAGAATTTTTGTGCTCACAGTGTTCCCTAATGTAGGCCATTTTTCATCATCTAGAGTTGCCTGATAATGATGTCATTTCCATTGCTTGAATGTTGAAGGAGCAGCCACATATCATGGAGTTAAAATGACTGTTTATGGGGCAGCTAAATTGTGCTGTTATCAGTTTAAGGCAGTGTTTGCTTTGCTTCTGGGGACAAAATGACAGTTGGACTATCCTAAAACTCATCAAACAGGGATGAAAGTGTCAAGAATACAAATCTGCACTGTAGTCAAGCTGGGGGGGAAAGAGGGGAGAGAAGAAAAAAGAGAGCTATTTTTATGAGAAGATGTGATGACCATCATATAAAAATGACAAAGTTGTATTTATCAGAAAATAAGTCACATTGCTGATCACTGGATAGCTTTGATGTAATATTCCACAATCATTTAACTGAGATTTCTTGGCAAGATTAATGGTAAAGATTTTAAAACATGCATGAAGAAGAGCTTTCTTGTAATATCCAGCTGTCAGACAGTCCTTATCTGGGGCTTATGTTGACTGATTATGACTGGGAATGATCTAGAACATGACCTTTAAATAAAAAAGAAAATTATGCAGATTTGGAAGTGGACCATCAAGCTTTTGGATATTTTCCTAAACATTTCAAGACCTCAGATGATTGTATATACATATGTATGATATATGCATATGTGTCTTTGCAGACGCATTCCCACTAACCTGAAAAATCAGCCAGAAAACTCAACAAATTTCTCTGTCTTCTGTATCACAAAAACCTGGGAATTGGGTTTAACACATAATTTTCAACATACAGGACTCACACTGGAACGAGTTGTTTATGAGATACTGTGTGACTGTAAGCAGTGCATGTATTTTGAGTGAATGCAGACCAATTTGCTTGGAAAAAGAAGTGCTAGTTTCTAGTGTATGACATTGAATGAATTGTTATACATACTTTGGAATGGATGGTGAGCATAAATCTCCCTTTGGATATTTCAACAAACATTTGCAGCATATTTTAAACTAGTTTAGCGATGCCAATTATGCTAGTTCTTCTGTGCTACTCACTGTCTACCTTGTGTTTTCACAGGGGACTTCAGCAATGAAGGCAAGTACGGGTTGTGCTGGCCAGCTGCAGTGCCTGCCAGACTGCAGCCAGCTGGAAACACCTTTTTGTGCCAAAGCCTCTTTTCTGCAGCTGAATACTGAAGAAAGGAATGTACTGAAGACAGGACTTTGCAGTTTTGCCCTCCATTAATTCCGTCCAAAACTGAAGGAGGTTCACAGCTTGGCTGTATTTTTGACTTGATCAGCCACTGAAAATGGACTCAGATTATGGAATCTTCTGTGAGATCCCACATTTTCTAAGACCACCTCAACCTGAGCAAAGTGACGAGGTCAGGTAGAAGGTGTTATTCACTTCCATATTGTATTGCCTTGCACAGCACAGCCATGCAGGACTGGCTGAGGTGAATGACGCATAGAGGTCACAGCATGCCTGCAAATTGATGGGAGCAGCTGGCATGGGTGCTGCCCTTATCAGCCCTGACCAGCACTGCATTCTCCCTCTCCATATTTCGATTAAAAGAGATTTTTATACTCTTCCCCAATTCAGTAAGAATTCATGGAGCTTCCTTGGGACCTGGGAGAAGTCCTGCACAACTACATTAATCCCCCAATTGAAAGTCATAGCCAGGTGAGAAAGATGAAACAGAAGACAAACAGGGGTGCTCTGTGAGGAGCTGACTTGGTACTCCAAAAAGGAAAAACAAGGGTGGCCTCCTGCCCTGTGGAGTGGAGCTTCAGATGCTGCCAAGCCTCTGGTGAGGTGAACTGGGTTAGATAGCAGTGGCACTTCTGAAGGGTGACCATGCCTCGTCTGTCACATCTGTGTTTGAAAAGCTGTTCATAAAACCATTGCAAAAAAGGAAAAAAAGCTCTAAATCAATACAGAGATGTTCCTCTCTCTCTAAAACAGAGGGGACAATCAAAGAGGAATGCAATAGCATTCAACATGCAAAATTAATTTGCATTTACTTACAAAGGGAAATCAATGTGGAAATGTCCAATGAGGTGGCCAGTGGTTTATATCCCTTTTCACTCTTATTTTTATTTATCTGGGCTTTCAAAGGGCTGAGAAATGATGCAGGGTGACTGTGCTTCTTCCCTAGCTTATTTCATACACCTGTGCTGCACCCTGCCTATGCTGAACTCTGTGGCATGAGGAGATGTTCCACAAGACATTCAACTTAAAGAACTAGGTTTCATTTTCATGTGAAATTCTGCTCCCCGCTCCTCACATTTTTTCCAGTGTCCAGTTACAGAAAGGGAAGAGAAAATGGAGAAATAGCAGAAATATTTCCCTATTGTGTCCCCAGGAAGAAAAGGCAGGAGTAATGAAAGCAGATTTCCCCCCTGACTTTTAAAACTATTGTTACTCTCTTCAGACACAATGGTTTGGGAGTACCAGTTTTCTTTCCTACTCATAATACAACCTTAAATTCTTAAAAGGTTGCATTTATAAGAAAAGGATTTGCCACTCCAACAAAATTTTTAGGGTAATGTTTTCAAAATAGACAAAAATATATTGATTTTCTCTTCTTTCTCCTAGATCTTGTATGGATTTATCTTTTTTTTTGCATTTTGACCTCATTTGAGCTAAGTATAAAGAAGGTGCAAAAGAGGGCTAAGAAGACTTTAGGGTTTGTACCTGAATGAGAAGCATATAAGTGGGAGATAGTGCAAGAGCTTGATTTTCAAATAGTAATTCAAAGGAAATGGAGGTGGGGCTCTGACACCTCCACATTAAACTGGAAGTAGATGCTGTGCTGCAGATTAAGTTACTTGTGCTACTTGTATGTAGGACACATGTAAATATGGTGCAATCCAGATCCAAATGGCTGAACTTGATAAGTTCTAACATGGATAAGGCTGTTCACGCCATTCACTCTCAAAAGTTGTATAAATCATACTGTAGGCCCTTGGAACAGTGTAAAAGAATCTGACTTGAAAAATCAAGTAAATGTTCAATCATTTAAAATGGGAACTTGGTTTTCGAAGTTAAATATCTAAAACCCAGAATCATAATGTATGCAGTCTGGAAAAACTTGGAAAGAAGAGTGAACATCCCGTTACAGCAATATTTGCAGTTCAATTTGGAATATTGTAAATTATGTTGTCGTAGCAAGGGTGTCATGAGTTCTAATGGCACAAGAAAGCATGATAGCACAGATTTATATCAAAGTCTATTATAGCAGAGAGTCTTGTAACAAGAGCAGAATGTATTTCTGTCATACTCAAAATGTCATCTCAGTCACAGACAAGACTGATGAAGAAAAATGATTAGATGCAGAGATTTCATTTATCTTTCTTTTCCAGAATAGGAACTTTTGATAATCTCCCTTTAGGTTTCAATGCTTAAACCCCAAATTTCCAACTGCCACTGTAACACAAAGGAGACACACCTCTGCTTGCATATTTTTCCCTTCATTTTTTAACTAACTGCTGGAAATCATTAAAGTTTCACTAGCAAAGCAAAATCTTTTTGCTCTTAATTTCTTGTAGAGAAAGCTGAAAAATACCCGTGTCATAAAATGGTACCACATTTTCCTGCTTAGTTTTGGCCTGGATATGGAAAGAAATCCTCTTACCCTCAGCCCTACAGATAAGAGGTTTTGTGTGAGGGTCTGTCTTGGTCCAGCTTTTCTGACTCTGCATTCTTGTCATGCACCACTGTGAGCAACTAACACCACTGCCAAGACCTACACACTCCATATTCCTAGGGATTTTAAAGAACTTCAGAGCAGCCTTCAGAGATACTAATCTGTTATTAGTACTCGTCGCAGTCACCAAAGAAATTCAAAGGTTCCAAACTCCACGTTATCATCTTATTTCATAACACTCTGGCAAAATTTTGATGCACAAATTAAAAGATTGTTGAGTATTCCTAAAGAGACTTTTAGACTCTACAGGTAATATTCAGACACTGCTCTTTTTTAGTGAGCCTATAATTGTTACTGCCAAATTACCCTTAAAATATATTAAAATTGAAAACAGAACGGCTGTAGCTTATGTTAATGACTGAATACTTTTGGAAACTTCACTCCAGCAACATAATAGCAAATATTTTTTTTCTTTCAGAAGTTGAACAATGATAGTGGTGAATCCATGAAGCCATCTCTGACAGGCAGTTAGCCTGGAAAGACACTGTAAATTCACCTCTGATCTGCCCCGTAAAACTTACTGTTAACTGGAGAAAGTCAATGCTTTCTTGACTGGTGCTTGTCTTCTTTCATTGCCTTCTCAGGACATTCAACTTGTGATAACTGCAAGAAGAACAGACCTCTGACATGTCTACTGGCCTCAGGGCAGTGGAATGGCATGACAGGGCTGCCAGTTCTGCGCCTTTGATTGGCTTCCCCCTTTTCATCTCCTCAATTTCTATTTAGAAGTTGCATGAGATTTTTAAAACAAGTGCCTAAATTAACTGGCACAAATCAGCTTGCCCAGTTTAACACCCAAGTGAAATACTTTATTTTTACATATCCAGGACATTTAAATGCTATTTAAAGGCCTGGGTAGCACACAGACTGAGTAGTCAGGATGCACAATTTTCTTCATTTAGTTTACTGTTTACCAGCTAGCCCAGGCTGATGGTGACTGACACTCCCTGGCTCTTTGTGACAGTTTATGTTTACGCAGCAGCAGATCTTAAGGGCGTATCAGTATGAAAACAGTCAATCAATATTGGCAGTAAGTGGTGGCTTTACTGCAAATCCTCCAAGCAGAAAGACTAAAACTAGGGGAATGCATTGAACTACTTAGCCCTTATCTCTTAAATACACAGCATGGCTTGAAGGCTGGGCCATGATGGCAGCCTGGAGTTTGGTGGTTGATAGCAGTAGCTGCATTCCAGAAGCTCATTCCTCCTGCCTGGGCTGTGTGTGGCTCAGTGGCCTTACCCAGAGCAGCACAGGACTGAAACTGGGAGCAGGGCAGCATGCCCAGCTCTGCTGCCACACCAGCAGTGAGCAAGGACAACTTCATCAAAAAAGGCAGTGACATTTATAAGGAAGAAGAGAAAAAATAATACAATTTATTGTACCTGGACAGTAAAAGTACAGATGGCAGTGACATTTAAGGGAAGACATGTATGAACTATGTCTTTCAAAACCTGATAGTCATTTGTAGATGTAAACGGGTCTGTCAAAGCAGCTAAACCTTGAAACTATTTTAATACTACTTGTGATTAAACTGCTATGCCAGGCAAAAGCTAGAAGGGAAATACATGCTTTTTTTTAGAAAGGGACTGGTAATAGCACATGACCTTGGACAGTTTATTAAGTAAGAATCAAGTAAAAAGGTGCTTGGACAAAGGAAACCCCTAAAGCTTGTGACTGCTGGAATTAATAGGGTAAGACCTCAGGCAAAGACAGCAGAGGACAATTGGTTCAGACTTAATAGGCAGCGTTTGCAGATGTACAATACATCTTGGAAACACTGTATAACTTGTTCTGAAAAATTTAGAAGTCAATAATAAAATAACAAATTGTTATAAAGACAGGTAACATTAAAATGAAAAGCTGTAAGTCAGAGGAGCTGTTAGGTCAGTTTATAATCACAGAGATGCTCTCATTTTCTGTCATGCATGTTGTTTGTACTGTTGGTTTTTATGGCATTGGTTCCCAAAAAGATTGAAGAAACTAATGTTTGAGTAAAATAATATAGGATTTTAAAAACATTCCTTGAATTAATAAATAAGTGATGCTGTGAGCAGCATGACTTTATCCTGTTGTACCATTGTGAAAGGTATTTGTCTAAAAAAACCTATAAATGTTATAACAATCATGACAATATGAATCACAAGACAATTTGTGAATCTACCACATTTTTCTACCATAAATTGATTTAAGTATCTTTTGAACATATTTTTAACTACACAATAGAAGTTCCAATGTATTACTACAATATTACAGTACAATATCACAATATGATGTCTTGTACAGATTGTGCTCAACAGGGTTTGAATTTGGGGTGAAATGAGAGGGGAGGAGGAGAGGGGAAATTCCAGCATGTGTTACAAAGTGTACAGGCAAGTTATTTTGAGGAACTGTCTCAAATATCTTTGACACATAGCAAGCAAACAAACAAACAAACAAACCAACCCTTAAAAAGCTATTCTGTATTCACAATTTGACAGCGTTGTGGCTACAGTTTCCACTTGTGCTATGTCCTGTGATTTGTTCAGGGAGAACATTTCCAGACAACATTAGCAGGAAGATGTTCTTCCACTGGGAAAATGAGATATTAGTTCTGGCTTATTAAACTATTTCAGCAAAGGGTTTCCTAGCATCACAGAGATGTGAAATGTCAAAAATCTACATACGATATCCTATCCTTATGCTTATGCCTGACTATTCCCTATACTATGCAAAATGTGTTGTAACCCAGGGCTTGATATAGTATCAATTGAATATCTTTTTCTGGTGTTCAGTCTTCACTTATTTCTTCTCTATGTTCTTGAACGTAAAGTTGCCCCTCCTGGGGGAAGCTCCCTTGCCCAGCTCAACTCTCACATCATTAGCACATGCTTAGTGTAAAAACCTTCCTACCCTTAAAAAGCAATAATCCTGAAGTGATGAAAACACCAAGTTCACCTGGAAATGCAAATGAAAATGCACTCTCTTGACTGAATGAAAGCACAGGGAGAAGTGTGTGTGCCTGCCATGAAAAGTGACACGGCCAGATCCAGGGATGGAGCTAGGGACAGAACATCCCAAACCTTCTCCAACAGGACAGAAACACCAATGTGTACTTGTTACAAGTCCAAGTAAACCACAAATATGTCAACAGGCTCATTATAAAAGTAATTGCTTTGTCTGGGGGAAATAATTATTTTAAATGTTAATTTCATTGGAAAAATACATAAATATCCTTTGGGTCAAGACAGATGTAATTACTTTCTTGACCAATGAACCAAAAAATTGGTACATCCTGTACTCCTATTTAAACTCTAATATACTTAGAAAGTTGGCTTATTCCCCAGTGTATCTTCCCAACCATTTCCCTGTGTTCAGTTGTCCTTTATTGTCTGTGTCTGAAGAGAGATGAAATAGCAACACCATGGATCTGACCCAAGACTTCTACTCTTCTGGTGAATATCAGACAAACAAGGCTCTCAGAAATTTCAGTTTTGAAGAAACTTGCAATTAAAAAAAATTGAATTCAAATTGTTGCAGTTTGAAAAGGTGTAACTGATGTATCTAAGAGCTGAAAGAGTTTCTCTGGCAGCCTTATTTGATGTTGATTGACTAATACACAACTTGGAGCACAAAATTTATTTTACTAATTAGTGAAAATGGTAACTAAATTGATAAGGTTTAAAGCATGTCAACATATTGCTGTCTTGTCTCAGAAAATTAAGTCTTTTGAAGCTGCAATATCTTGAACAGAGCTTTGTTGTGATTTCTTTTCTTTTTTTTGAAGATCTAATTCTTTCATGGACTGACAGTCAGGAGGGACAGGCACATTTCATACCTCCTGGTATGAGGACTCCTGGATTAATACCAGCGTTTCTATAAAGCTCCTGAGTTGATTCTATTTCACTGAAATATTAGAAAAGGCTTTGCACTTCCTGCTTGCAGCTAGGCAGAACCAGGGGAGATTCAACGCTATTAGGGTGGATCAAGAGAGAAAGAGGGCCCTGCCCTTTTGGGCCCTGCTGAGGCCTGGGAATAGCTGTTTCACCAGGTGAAGGAACCTGAAAAAAAAGAGAAAGAGATTGACAGGTTGTTGTCAGAGACACTACAGTCACAGGAATCTTGAATTTCCTTTATAGTTAAGAGCCAGATGGACCCAGAACCCTGTCAAGTAGCTAGTTGAGAGTGTATTGAACATGTAGGCTGGAAACTGGTCAGTGCCCATACTAGAAGGAAGGGTCCTCCTAAAAATTTGACAGTGACAAGCAGGAGTGGTACTTTTTACTAGAGGTATGAAGCCTTGAAACGAGAAGGATAACCTACTAATGAGGAGGACCAAGGTCCTGCTGGGATAGAGGAGCTGCCTAGGGCAACACAATCTATACCCTGCATTGCAACCTCCGGTGTTAAGAGAAAAAGAAGGGTAGTTGTCATAGGAAACTCCCTTTGGTGGGGGGGGGGGGTGGGGGGGAGAGTGGAAGTCCTGATATGCTGACTGGATCCCACCCACAGGGAAGTTTGCTGCTGTCCCCCAGGGAATCAGGTAAAGAGCATTACTAGAAAACTCTCTGGTCTAGTAAGGCCCTCTGATTATTATCCACCAATGGTTCTTCAAGTTGGTAATAATGAGATAACAAAGAGAAGCCCAAGGGCAATAAAAAAGGATTTCAGGGCCTTAGGACAACTAGTTGTAGAATCAGGAGCACAGGTAGTGGTATTTTCAATCCTTTCAGTAGCAAGAAAAAATATTGATAGGAATAGCCAGATCCCACAGATCAACACATAGCTTTGAGGCTGGTGGCTTCAGAAAAACTTTGAGGTTTATTGCCATGGGATGATCTATTCAGTACCTGCTCTACCAACACCTGATGGGTTGCACCTTTCTCAGAGTGGAGAAAGAGATCTGGCACAGGAGCTAGCAGGGCTCAGGGAGATGTGGGAGGATGCCAGTGTCAGTAGCCAGGGTTAGAGCGAACTTTCTCCAGCCAGAGTGAGGTGGAAAACACAGGTGAGGCTGTGAACCAAATTCAGCTGGAGTGTTGTCATGCAGCAAATTCCTCACATCTCAAGCAGCAGCATCCACTGCAGAGCATCCTGCTGACACTGCTTCTCACCCTCCCAGGTCCTTTGAATATTTGTATGCTGGTTGTATGTGGCAGGGTCAGAACTGAGATTTCCAGGATATAGTAGCATACTCATACCGGCAGACAGACTGAGTGCCAAAGGCACCCAGCAGTGTTGCAACGGGTGAAGCAGAATGGTGGCCATGGGCACTTGTGTGGTGCCCCCTCAGGTAAATCAAAGTGAGAAGATGCAGGGCTGTATATGCTCCCATTCTGTCAGTACCAGAGGAGCTTCAAGTTTAATTGTTGCCTTTATAGATCAGAACAGCATTGGCTTGAACAGCTTGTCCTTTTGGTTGGTTTTAGGAGAATCAGCATATATAACTGCTTCTTCCCACATCACAGCCGTCATCACTCACACTGCATTAAAAATGGCTCCCTATTTAGCTGCATTACTCAGAGGGAGGATCTGCAGCCTTGTCTTGGATGAGGATTTAGCTGAGACACCAGAATAGCAAGCTCTAGCAACAGAAGAGCATTGAAAACCTGCCACAGGATCCTACTGTCACCAGGGTGAAGGAAAATCATGGCTCTGAAACAGGGGATGAGATGATCACAGTTGTAGCAAGAGAAGCAGAAGTTCATTTTTTGCCTCCCCTAGTGTCTCATGGCACAATCACAAGCAGGAGACAAAACCCTGCTCTCTGCTGTGGCTAACTAGGTAATTTGTCCTGGTAGGTGTCACAAGGGAGTCCTAGTATGATTAAGTTTGAAACAATTATTAAAAGAGTAATAACTAACTAAATATATATAATTAACTAAAAAAGGGGTTGGGCTTTTGATGTAGCTCAGTGCAGGGAAGCCTAGGCTAGGCTCTGCCAGTGGTTACCCTCAGTATCTTGGCTTTGCAATGTAAAAGAAACCAGAAGTATTAAAGACCTGCCATGTACTGAGGCCTCCACTTCAGAACTGGCAGATTCCCACCCTGTTGGTCAGTAATTCACAGAGTGAGCCCTTCCTTTCCTGAGACATGTGCAACCTCAGAGTATCCACCTCTCCATTAGTCACGCAACCCTCTTCATGAGCAGAGTATTACAAGAAATGAAGGTAGGACTTGCAAAGGCTGAGATGAAATCAGATGAGTGTCACAACACTTCTGACATCAGATTTGGGTGCACCTTCAGCAGAGGATGCAGCTCCTGGCTGCCAGACAACAGGCTGGACTCTGTCAGGACCAGGCTTCTCCTTGCTGAAGATTTGAGATTGAGATCAAACACTCATATGGGTCAAGATCAAGCACTTATATGGGTCTCTATCAATGTAGGAAGCTCCTTTACCCATTCTGCCCTACAAATTAGTGTTGCAGAAAATGAGTTGCTTCCTGTCCTTTAGATGATGCAGGCAGATAGCTGATACTCCTGTGGGAATGCTACTAGGTGTTCTATGTGAAGAGTGCTTGTGTTGCTGTCTTCCTCCTGAAGCTGGCTACCCCTTTATGCACAAGCCGTCCTTTCACATAATTTTCTCCTGTGGCAGAGTTTTCTGCATCTTCTCCAAATAAATGTGGGCCTGGCGTCTGAGTATAGCTGACTGCCTCATTGTTTAGTGAACTGCTGCAATTCCTGTACATCTGGGGAATATATTCCTGTATATCTGTATAGTGGGGATGTCCATCAACCACTCTGTTCTGGTAAAGAAGTCTGAGGTGCCTGCTCTGCCATCATGAAATTCTGATCTCCTACAGCACCCTCCATATTAATAATGTAGAATATGAGTTTATGGCCCAAATTAATAGTCTTCCACCTTCCTTTTCCTCAAGTTACAGCTGACAAGTAGGTGAAAGTTCACAAACATCTCCCTTAATCATTCCATCTGACCGTGCTGTTTGTCAGCAGCTGGCAGGCTGTGGGAAGCGGGGAGGTCGGGGGCTGCGGCCGGCAGGCAGGCCGGCAGGCCGTGGCGTCTGGCATGCCTGCCCCGGCCTTGCGGAATGCCGCAAGCCAGCCCATGTCGCTGCGGGCTGGGGTCCGGCCGCAGGCACAAGGCAGGTGCTGGGATGCCTTGCGCTCCGCAGGCGAGCCCACCACATGCCACAGCACTCGCTGCTCCCCCGAGGGTGCGGCCTCCCCGCGCCAGCCCAGAGCCGTATGAGGGGCACAAAACAACGCAGAGCTGTAAGGAAACTTGTCAGGGAGGCACAGCTCTTTGTCAGCCCTTTGCTGTGTTGTATTTTTCAATCCGTATCCAATCTGGCCCCAGAATCACAGAATAGCCTGGGCTGGAAGGGACCTTACAGATCATGTCGTTCCAATGCCCTCACCATGAGAAGAGACGCCTCCCACTAGGCTGCGCACTTATTTTCTGAATTTTGATATGGAATTAAAACCTTATAGCAATAATCTTATAAAGTACTTTAACAAATTCTGACACTTCTCATCTTCATGGTTCTATATTGTGAGACCAAACTGAAATTTAACTGGTAGGAAAAATGTTGGGAGAGAAAAATATGCTGCAAAACGCCAAAGCCACAAATTGAGAGAGAAATCAGTAAAATTATGCAGACAGAGATTAAAAAAAGCTTCTATCAGAAGCTGTGGGTTTGAACTTTGTGGTCCACAGTGGGTAAGTGAGAATGAAAGAGAGAGAGATTAAAAGGTAAATAAAAAATGCAGTGAAGCATTTTTTGAAAAAAAAAAAAAAGTGGTTTTTTTTTTTTTTGTTGGTTTTTTTTTTTGTTCTGCATTTTTCCCTCATTCCTTGAAATAGTCAAATAGTCATTAAATAAACTTTGTCTTGGCAGAAAATACAGGTCTCTTTAAAGACTCCTAACATCATCTGATATGCAGCTCTATATTATCTATTTTAAAAAGGGATTTTCCTGAAAGCATCTTGTCAAAGAGTCAAGGGGACAAATCACAGTGAATAATTTATTCAGCATATTTTGTCATGTTTTCTGCTCCCAGATTGTCCAGGAGGCAATTGTATTTCCTTTGAATATGTTTGAATTTACTTACAAAAGGCTTTAAGGGAATTATTTTTAGATTGGATTAATGACTGAATATGATACCTGCTACTCGATCTCTGTTGATCAGTTATTATTATAGTCAGGCAATTATTCACAGTTGAACTAGACATAACTTATTTTAAAAATGCAGTCTCATTTCTATTTGCAAAATATCCCCAACGAAATCAGGTTTTTGTGGGACTGTTTATGTTTTACCACACACGACCTGGTAATATAATCTATATTTGGTATTCATGTCTTCTTATCTGAGCAGTGCTGAGCTAAAGCAGCTTCCTGGCGAGATGATGAAAATCACATATAGTCTGTTTAAATTCATGAGTTATCAGCCAATGTTCATAAGTGTTCAATTAATCTGCAGTTCAGACAACAAACAGAAAGCCACTTCGGTGCAAATGCTCCTATAAATGTTTACTGACCGCTTTTCATCAACATCTTATGAACAACCCTATGAATATGATTCATTTTTTGACACCATTGTCATAAATGGATGGTTGATAACAACTGGTGATTCAAAAGGTTTTGCACACCAATGCCTCTGGTCTTTACTGGGCTGTGCCTTTTTGATATAATATGTAGCTGTGGTTGCCCATATAGAGTGAGATATTGCTCTGATTCCCTGGCCAGTCAGCAGGGGCTTTATTTTATTTGGGAAACTGCAGAGGAAGGTTTCTACCAGCAGACATTGCAGTCCTCCCCAACCCTGCTCCAGGACCTTCTTGTGCCAAGTGAAAGCCTCTCCTGGGATCCTTAATCTCTGCTCATTACCTGAGGATCAGGCACTGTGCTGGGAGAAGATCAATGTCAACTCTGTTGCCTTCGAATCCATGGCCTCAAGTGAGGATGGTGAAAGATTTTTTTTTCTCCTCGTTTTCTGCTATTCACATTTGTCCAAGTAATTTCAGAAGTAAATATCTTCCCTGAAACACCTTTCACTATATTTCTGAAAAATGATGGAATACATTTGGAAAAAAAACAAAAACCTCTGCAGCTTACAGAGTAGCAGCAAAAGCTGGCAGGAATAGATGTTCCAGTTGGGCAGTGCTCAGAACATCAAGGGCAGAGTTCTCTGTTGAAAGTGGATGCTTTTAAAAAACATGCAGACTCATAGAAATATAAAGGTGCTGCATACTTTGTACAGTATGTCAGTTCTCTTCAGATGCTGCATGTGGTCTGTAGGAGACCCAGAGCTTTCAGCCTCAGGTGATGCTGCAACTGCAGCTGATGTTATTCTGCCCACATGCAGAGAAGTTGTGGATGGCCCCACCTGATGTGGCATTGCTGGCATTTCCAGAGAGGCTTCTCATGCACCTTGTCCACATGGCCAATATTGACCCAGTTATTTGGATGGCTACAGTCAATTTTCTGTTGAGAAAAAATTGATTTTTCAATCAATTTTTCTGCAGAGAAAAATGCTTGCTGGCAGTGGTTTAGGAGGGAAGTTCACCAAGTGTCATCATATATGGAAGTTCTGATTTGAGAAGCATATTGAGAGGTTGTATCAGCCAAATCCTCATGAAAATGAGTCCATGCTGTTACTTGCAATGGAGCAGTACCCAAAGGTGTGCTCACACCACATATCTTCATCAGCAGGTGAGACAGGATGGGTGGTGGCCCGTGTATCCACCCACAGCATCACCATCTGAGCCTTGAAAACAGGTGAACAAATATAAATATGTTCAAGGAAAACATATATTTGTCTTTGCCTATGTCTTCTATTTACAAAGAAAGTCAGCTGCTCAGTCAAACGATGTAAATGAGACAATGCCTCATTTATTTGTGTGGTTGTTTGTAAAAAGAGTAAATTTCACATGAAATTCAAACAGCACTTAATGATGAGTTCAGTAAACATAAAGCAGATTTCCATTTGCATTTGTTTCCCCCAGGTGCCCATGCATCTGGCTACATCTATATATATGGGCTACAGCTACAATAGCTTTGTTAAGAAACTTGGGGTCTATTAATATCATTATCATCTTTGCAGACATGGTTTGGTTTTCTGTCTGTTTTATATGTGCAGTAACGTCTTTACATGTGTCATACATCTTTCCACCTGGTAATTAGTGGGTGAAAATGAGAGAGTTTCACTTTGCTGTCCTCTAAAAAAAATCATAGATTACATGGTATCTCAATTTTACTAATAAATACTGTTATTTCTCAAATAGAAACATTCTTAATAGAACAACAACAACAGCAACAACAAAAACCCCAAAACAAAACAAACAACCCCCCCCCAAAAAAAAAACCCACCAAAAAACCTACACCTCTCAAAAAAACCCCAGCCACAAAAAATTAAACAAAAAATCCCCTTCCTACTCAAAAATTATTCCAGAAAGTCAAGCAGAACAATAAGCCAAATGAATTTTTGGTAGAGCAGGTGTCTTGCCACAATGGCAGAACTTTTTAATTGCTTCTGTTGAAAGAGTACTTCTGTTGAAGAATTAGGTCAGTTTAAGTAAGTGGAAGTATAATAATTTCTGAGGCTAAACTGCACTTAATGACAAGAAATGTTTACTCTAGCCTAGTGCACATGAACACAGCACCATGAACATGAGGGTGAGTGGCAAACTCTTCAGGATGGAAACTGCAAGGAAACTTTCAGGTTAAAGCACAGATGATACCCTTCCAAGGATGCTCCTGTTCTGATGAAACTTGTTTTGTCACAAAAATTGAGTTATTCATATGCTCTAAGCTAGACTGAAGTTTCAGCCTAGGAAGGCCTATGCGTTGATGACGTTAGGTGTTGGTGGCGTGTCCTGTGTGATCAGCTGTGATGTCCCAGCTTCCTGACCTGTCCCGGAGCTTCCCCTGGGACTGCCAATGGACAGGGGCTGAGGGATGTTCATCAGTCATCGCAGCTGATCACCTACTGTAATTGCACCCAGGCATTATAATGAAAGTCTTGAATTCAGCTGAATCTTTGTCAAAATATGAATTAGTAGTTCTGACTGAATTCTTTTAACTTTTGTCCCAGTGTCCCCTGCCCTGGTGTCCTTCTGCCCTGGTCTCCAAGGCACAGAGAAATAAGCTGGAGTCATGGGCTGAGAGAGGGGGTCAGGTAGTCCGTTCCCCAGGTGCTGGTTCCCAAGCCAGTCCCTCCAGCTTGTGAGCACCCTGTTTGTCCCAAACTGCCCCAAGCTACTGCTATACCCAAAATTATTCACTGGAACACTTTGCCTTGAGGGAACCACAAGCTCAATTTCTTTAATGATTTTAATGGTCAGAATAGTGCCAGGTCAAGCCATTTAATTGTGTATTTAATTAGTCATCTGTATGCATGAAACTTAAAGGTGTTCAGCTTTGCTATTTTATAGGGATTAACTAAGTGGCAGTAAATCATCTATGCCAGCAATAAAAGTATTTATAGCAGTACTCCTTTATTGTTTTTTTTTCCTTTTTACTATTATTGCTGCATTGTTTGTATTGGTAGACATCTGTATAAGAATAGTTCTGCTCAAATGGGAGAAACACAGTTTGAGATTTTTGTCTGACATCACCTAAAAACAACTATGGGCAACCCAGAAGAAGCTGAAATGTGAAGTTCATAGCCAGATGACCCAAAAAGCTGTTGCCAGCTGCAGGCTTGCTGTGTGACAGTAAATAAACACACAAGAAACTTGGCCCTGTGGAAACTCATAATTTAAAGAAGAGCAGGACAAGAAATATGGTCTGAACTTCTAGGTAGTAGTGCTCTGCTTGAATAAATATTAAGAGTATTTGGCTGCTAACAGTTCACAAGTTTGCGCTCGCAAAATATTTCCTGGAGTCAGTGAAGTCAGCCACCCAGTCTTGCTTGTTCTGTGAGTGAACAAACTATTTCTATGTAAGTGCCATTGAAATGCTGCACAGAATTATGAGACCATGATCTGCATAGATAAAATGTGTGTTTTAAAGCAGGGAAATGTTTTTGCACCTACTTCACATGGATTGTCCTTCCTAAACAGAACTAATATGCTCATTATTATTTTTGCCCCAGTGTTTTCCATGATGAATTTCACAATAAATATTTCAGGAGAACACTGGCAGTTTGTTTGGAGCACTGACATGTGAAACAGAAGAAAACAGATATTGTTAAAAGTCTTGGCTTGCTTGCTCAGAGATCATGTGGCAGAGCCAGGTAATGTAACTTTTGAAGTGGTGCACAGGGAGTGGCATGAGCAGTAAATGCTGCAATAACAACACAACTGACCTGAGCGTGTAAGCCTCTTTGCACTACTTGGCATGTTTAGCCCGATAAATAACATCACGAGACGTCCATTCCCATCATGTTGTTATTCCCACATGACCCAGCTGGGCAGCCAAAGGCCCTCCATATGTGTTGTTTGCTCTCAGAGAAAACAGCCAATGGAGTCAGGTGTTGCTGAATGTCTGCTGTTTACCACAATCCTGCCGCCATCAGCTCAGGTGGAAGCAAACAGGATGAGACATCCTTTTCATTCACAACTTTCAAGCAGTTCTTGACCTTTAAACTTCTCCTTTGTCTTTCAGTCAGATAAAGTGCTTGCTTGCTTCCTTCTCTCTTGTTTTTCTGACATTCCTGCTACAGACCCCCAGACACATGTATGCCACTATCTATAAGCACGTAACGTAGCCCAAAGGGGTGTAGTTTAGCTTCTGTTCTGGTGCAGCTTCCTAGGTGCCCTTCAGAGATGCTGTGCCTCTGGGAGATGCCCATGGGGCATGAGGGCTGTGGACAGGGTGAAGATCTGTAAAGAGGTGCTGGAAATCACTTCTGTCTTCCTTAGCTGCTGAGAGCTTAAAATGTCTGCCTGCTCTGGCAGAAGGAATGGGACCTGGACCTGTGCTGACGTGGGAAACCAATGTATCCAGATCTTGCACAGGCCTAGAAGCTAAACAGGGAGATTGTTTCTGCTCTTCAGTTCTAAACTCTCCAAAAATATTCAGCTATAGGTAGGATAGAATGCTTGATAAATTCAAGTCATGTTCAGCAAACAGTTCTATTCAAATGTCTAATCCTGATTATGGAGAGAGTATTTTTGGAAGCATAATTTTTTATTCATTATTTAAAGAAAGGTAAACATTCAGGAGTTTCAGGCATTCCAAACCATTTTGAGCCAAAAACATGTTTGGTTGAACAAACCATTTTCTTTGTCCTGAAATAAATGAAAACATTAATTAAAGCACAAATCACTTCCCAGGAGCCCTAGGTAAGCACCTCAGGAAGATGGGCATCTACCTGTGAGTGACACCTTCTTCCCTGTTCTTCTGCTCTTCATCTTCCTTTCTGGCTCTGTTCTCACAATTTTCCCCCCTCTTCTCCATAGAACCATTTTCCCCCGTGTTTGCTCTTCCTCCCTGTTAAAAATTATTCAGCTGAATAAATATGCTCTTCTTCCAAGAAGGAGGGCTGCCTTTTCACTCCCCATTCCGCAGTCATCTGGCTCAGCCTCTGGTTCAGAGGGTGTCCCTGGTTGTGAGAGGGAAGACCTAGGGGTACACAGCTATTGGCCAGGAGGAACACACTGGCCTTTACTTCACTGTTGCAAGCCATCTGGGATAGGAAAATGCTCTTTGACAGATTCGTGGATGTACTGCTCCAGTGGTACCTCCTAGAAACAAGATTCAGACACCTGCTGTACCACTTTTTTTCCTGACCAGACAGACAGTCTTCCTCTGGATGTGTTAACCCCTTTCATCCACTCAATGCTGAGTGAGCTCTTTTGTCCTTTTGCACAACTGCACAGGATCAAACCAGAAAGGATAAGAGTTTTCCACTTCCCCTAAAGCCCTTGGAAGCCCTTGCTGGCTTTCTCTGAGCTTGCTTGCTGCCAGCCTCCTCAGGATCTCTGTTTGCTCTTCCTGAGACTGAAATTACCAGCAGTCCCCTTGGCAGCTCTCCTGCCCTGTTGCATTCCTTTTTGTTATGCTAATAGTCTTATAACCAACTCCAGCTTCTGAGACTGTAATACACCCCTTTTGATTCTCTAATCTATTTCTCTCCATGCATTACAGCACAGAGCAGTTTGCCAAGGTCCCGGCAGAACGTGTTTAGCTGACTGATTCTGGTTGTTCCTATTAGATCCTGGCATGCTTCTGAGATTTGTCACTTCCACACAAATCACACTCCTAATCCTGGGGTTTAGCAAAGTTTGGATGGATTTGGATTCTACTACATTGTTTTTTAGGGGAGATGATAATGCTCTTTGATGAAAGATCTCTGGATGGAAAGTCTCTGCGCTGAGTATGAGCATGAGAAAAATCGACTTTCAGTTCAACATTTTATCTTTTTTTTTTGTTTAAATGTGGGTACTCATGTCAAGATGGCAGTGTGAGCACATTAGGGCTCTGAACTTGTACTCAATACCTTGTGGGGGGCTCATGTGATTTATGGTTGCCGTAGTGCCATGCACAAACATAGACTTAAGTTAGATCCTGCATTCCGCAATATGTCCCTCACAGAGCTGATCGCTCAAATTACATTCCCAGGGAGATGTGCTTCCTGGTGGAAACCTTTTGAAGCATTCAAGTCTTATGGGCCTGTCTCTCCTCAGAATAAAATTAGAATTTTCATACGTCTTGAACAAGACCATATGACTAATAATATTGTAAGTTGATTTTATAGTCATATTTCTTTGTCATTGCAAAGATGTTCTCTGGAGTAACAGTCTTTATCACCTGTACTACTGTATTGTTTCATGACTGCTTCTTTTTTTAAATTTATTTTTTCCCCTCACTGATGCAGGAGGACTGCTTGGACTTTAAGGTCATATATCAGCCAGTTGGGTCTATGAAGTTTGGACTGCAATATTATGTGATGATTGCTGATAGGGCTATGGTTTGATCCTCACTGAAAAACCATTTTGGGGATGAAGAAGGAAAAGATGCTGTGGAGTGTCTAACTTTGAAAGCACGGACATCAACAAAAATTCATACATACATATACCTATGTATATGTGTGTGTGTATAAAGCTATATAAAATTACTTCTTTCTTGTCAGAAGAGGGTCAGGTTTGTGGTGGCTGGTATAAACAGCTGCACACCAGAGCATCACATGTGAACACATGGGAGAGAGGTGGGATGGTTATTAGTAGCATCAGCATGGATGAAATAGCATGGCTGGCAGGGGATTTCTTCTTAAAGAGACACTGCTACCGCCTCTGCACAGATTGTCAGGCTTTCTCTAGGGTTAATTTGTTTGTTCAACCTGTCTCACAGTAAATAAGACTTGGAAGAGCTTCACACAAGCTTTGACTTTACACAAAATATGACATGTTTCCGTGTGCCAGGGTCGAGCAGATAAACAGCCAAAGCTGAAGAGCCCTTTCACAAAGCAGCTCTTTCCAGATACCTCTCAAAATGTGAGCACCAATGTTGAGCTTATCCAGCTCTCAAGGGGACATGATATTTTTTTTTCTGTAGGAGATCCCTTTTGTTTCTGTCTAAAAGGAAACTGTCAGCAATGCAGCCTTCTGAAAACTGCAGCAAGAAGCTGCTTTCAACTGCCTTCCCCACTTTTCTTATTGCTCCCCAGTTAAATTTCATGTAGATTTCATTTATTGTGCTTGATAGCTTAGCAATAAATTATTACTGCAAAGGAATTAACTACATGTCATGTTTGGAAATCTGTATTGTTTTGTTGCTGTGTCAATCCTAGCTTGCCTCTGAGAAGGCAGCTGATCCCTGCTCCTGTCCTTAACATTAAGGAGGTCTGCTTTCGGCCAACTGCTGCAGCAGTTCATTCAACCAGGGGAGCAAAATGGAACCTGACAGACTATTGGCAGGACATGACTTTCTTAGAGGGCAACTTGCTCCTACTGTTTACTAGGGACACAGCAATAAAAATTTTGTAATAATTAAAAAGATCACCACACAAAAGGAGCTAGCAAAAATGGCAGTCAAAGGCCCCAGTATGTAGTCAGAAGTAATTAAGGTGGTTACTGTGTCCCAGGCCTCAGTAACCCTCTAAAAAGTATTTCAGTTTTAGTGTAATGAGGCAGGGAGTAAGTTAAGTTTTGAGAACTCACTTGAGCAGTGGAGAACCTTTTGCCAGAGTAGTCCTGCCCCACCATGCAAGTCAGATGTCCAAAACTGCAGGGCCTTGCCAGGCCCTCAGTTTTCCATCTCTGCTTCTCACTTTTACAGGGATGAAACTGGGACAATGAACAAGGTGTTGAGATTCCAGCTTCTCCCTGCCCTGCTCCATGGGCCCCTGGCTCTCCACAGCCCTGTTTTGCTTCTCTGACAATGAAATTCTCTATGGCAATTGTTCTCCTGATTTGTGCATGGAATCAGTTCCTTCAGAGGACAAGAACAAGGAGTCCACGTGCATGTGAAGGGCACCATCACCATGCTCATTGATGGACCACTACCAGTTGGTGTTCAGCTGTTGGTTACACCATGCCAAAGTCAGGCTCTGCTGCAGGTGGGGCTTAGGTTTGTAGCAGTGCTCTCCTTTTGAAAATAACAGCATTAGCAATTCCAACATTTTAAAACATGGTAGTTGCAGTGGGCAGGGGAATCCAACTCAGAATATTCAGAAAGCACCAGGGAAAAGTAAGCCATGCTTTGCTCGATCTTCTGAGCAGCCTGATCTCTGCTTGGCCTGATGTAAAGCAGGCCTGGTCATGAGCTACTTCCAGCACAAATGAGGGGTGATTAGAGCAGTAAAAAGCCCCCTCCTGTAGTTCTTTTAAACTCTCTTGGAGGCTGGGTGGAGGGAGGGAGTGGAGAGGAGAGGGAAGAAGGTGCACCAAGAACCCTGCAGTGCAAGGACATGGAGAATAGCGGTTCATTTCATTTCATTTCTCTGTCAGGAAAAACGCACAGTCATAATCACATAAAATTCTGCACTTCAGGCACTTCATTTGCAATAGAGCATCTCTTCAAGGAAGACAAAATCTGAGAGTATGGCATAAGCCATGATGACCTCATGAGCCATTATAACTAAGGAATAGACGTAATTCCATTCTGTGATAAATCATGAATTGATCTTCCATTTCCATTTACATTTTCCGTCCTCTTTTTAAAAACAGCGCTGTGGCTACAGCTTTGGGGCCATGAAATGACTGTCTCATGGATGGTAATTGTGCTGCTGGTGTTTCTGCACTTCATTTGGGAGCAGCCAAAATTCTCTTTCTATTTGTCCCTTCCCAGCCCCCTGCCCTGTGCCTTGGATGCCAACGCAGAGCAGCCAGCACCGTGTCCTGCCCCGTGGCTGCAGCCACCTGTGGTTTAGAGCAGCTCTAACCATCAAGTGCCTGAATTGAGCTGGGGGGACACACTGTGTGGGAAGGAGCTTGAGGATGCTTTCCATGGCAGCTTTCTATGCTTCAGAGTGTCCATTTGCTGCAGGGGTGGCGAGCAACGCCATGTCCCCAGTGCAGCAGGAAACCTTCCCGTGGCTCCTCCAGGCTCTGACTGCGGTGGCAACAAGATGATGCTGTGACTGAATTTGCAGTGAGCCCTCTGAGCTCAGGTGCACGCCAGCATTGCTGGCCAGCATGACTTGCCTGGCATTCCTTTCAGGCTCTGCACTCACAGCGGGTGTCTGGAAACCATCCAAGCAACTCCTGTTCCTGCAGCCAGGGCCAGCGCTGACTGGGCCTGGCTTTTTGAGGCCCCGTGTTAGTGCTCCCGTGTCCATAAACCGAGCTGGCAGTCAGCTGCAACACAGAGCAGGGCTTAATTGCCAAGCAAAACCTTCTCATCAGAGCGTGAGGGCTGTGTGCCTTCCTCCTGAGCCCCTTTGCAGCAGGTGGGCCGAGGGAACACGCTCTGCCCGGGCACGAGGGCTGGCCAGCTCAGAGCAAGGGCAGCCCTGCCTTTCCTTTTGGCTGTAGGACATTATGATGTCCTGCATACAGGAAATTAGATGCCACGTGAGCACCCAGAGGCACCGAATAGGATTGCCCTGCCCAACACATCATCCAAGTGCAGAAGCCCCAGTTAAAGCAGACACAGAGCAGAGACCCAGAGAAGGATGCAGCTGGAGAAACGACAGGGACCGTTGGGAGTGCTGGGGGGCACCGCAGATCTGTGCAGCTGCAGGAGCTGCAGAGTGGGGCCAAAGAGCTTGGTTTTCTCTTTAGCCTCACAAAGGAAAGCTTCAGGAAAGATTTAAAGAATAAATGAGCTTTGGGTATTACTTCTTATAAGTCTGAATGGGCTTTGAGCAATGAAGTCTAGTGGAAAGTGTCCCTGCCAATGATAATGGCTGGAACTAGATGATCTTTAATGTCCTTTCCAATGCAAAACTTTCTGGTTTTCAGTTTATGGGGTGTTCCTGCCATGATAAAGTGCAGCAGGTGAGAAAAAATGAAAAGGTCTTTTTGTTTTAAGCCTTGCAAGGCAGACAATTAAGTCAAAATCACTGACACCTCAGAGGTGAATGCACCTGTGCTAAATAGGTAGTGATGAGACTTGGAAGAAGGATAAAACTCTATTCCTTCCTAAACTGTTCTCCCAGGATTATGCAATGGGAACTACATTAACCCTCACAGGTACAAGCTTCCTGCTGCCAGTGCCAGCTCTTGCTGAATGTCGCAGGCTTCGTTTTAACCCTTCAAAGTGACATTAAAGGGGGTCTGAGAGAATGGCACAGGCCCAAAAATGCAGGTTTGTTCAAGCACTCTTTTTACTGGCAATATACTATTTCAATAGGTAACAGCATCTACCAAACAGGAGTCTGTATGAAAGTACCTAAGAAAGCTTGGTTTTTATCCTCCGCATTGCAAGTGATTACATGGGCAATATTACAAACCAAGAGCAAAGACCCAGACACACCAGAACTTGAACACAGGAGCAAAATTTTGGCATTGCTACAGTCAAGTCATGCACTGACCATGCTGAGGTGGGAATTTTTTGCAAGTCTCTAATGAATAAGTGGGACAAATGCAGTTTTCAGCCTTTACTCAGACTAACATCAGTCATTTAAAGATTCCATTTCCTTCTCTGGAGCACTTTTAGATGGAATTCAGACAAATAAAGTGCTGATAAAGTATCCAACTAATGAAATACAGTCCTAATTTTACTTGTGGGTTAAAATCAGTGCAATCATTAACCAGTTTGAAGTGCTTTGCTGAGTTAGGATCTAAGACTTTGTAAGAAGATGAATGCAGATTGAATTCCAATAGTGTTTTGCGTAAACTTGATAAAGCTTGGAAAAGTAGCTTTTCTTGTTGACATAAGTGTCCACAGTCTTGTGGAATAAAAGTAATACTTGGAATATCTGTGTAAGTCACTCATTATTTGGAAGGCATGGTTTAATGTGCTTTCTTTCACTAATGTATGGAGCCACTGGCAGGATGAAATCTGGGAAAGTGCTGAGCAGAGCACAGCAACAGCACCCAATAATTCAGGAAAGAAAATAAAAATGAAAAACTGCAGAGAACTCTAAGCATTTTCTGAATAGTCAAGATACAGATTTTTTTCTGGACACTTTGATTAATGTCTCTTGCTCTCACATAAGGTGCCATGGGACCTTTTAAAGAGCACTTTCTTTTACAGATCCTCTAACAGCATAGCTCTTCCTAATCATCTTCTGGAGCAGGATTTCAATATTGACTTGGAAAACTATTATATACTAAATCACTAAAATGATTTTCTGGAACAACTGGCTTTTGTTTTGGTAGTCTTCTATTCAAATAATAGCACAGGCCAACATTTTATATGACAATAGCCTGATTTTTTTTCTCTATTCAGTTTTCTTCCTAATGTAATTGTAGTTTTGCCATCAAAGCAGAATAATTTACACTCCTGGTTCGCTGGCAGAGGCATTCCATTACACCACATGTGAAACTCTGTGTGTGTCTGTGGGAGAGCAGAGTTTGGATGTGCATAAGGATGTGCACAGCTGAGCTACTAAAGAAGAGGCCCATGTGCCTGCTTATGATTTTAGTGAAAAATATGCCATCTTTAATTTGGTCTTGATTTCTCTCTTAAGCTGTTGTGCAAGCTCAGATAGCAGCTGCTTGTGATCTAAAGGCCCCTGTTCCCATTTTCAGTCTTTCTGTGGACACCAGCCTGTTTCTCATCCTGCTGACACACTGCCTCATGCTCAAACTGTGTGCATCAAGGAGGCTGTGGGTAGAGGAGGCAGAACACAGGGACACTGCCAGAAACAAAAATCTCCAGTAGCATATGGCCTCAGCACTGGTGGACAGGATCAGTAGCAGTTAGTGCTGCAGCTGCCACCTTATAACTGGATATTCTTCTGCAACAGCTCTCCATTTCAGTAAATGATTAGAGTATTAAAGTCTGTGGAAGCCAGCAACAAAATTGCTCCATATACAATATACCCAAAATAGGCCATATGAGGCTTCATATTTTAATTCTGTATCTTTTATTCTCTATTCTGATTGGACAGGAGAAATCTGATTCCTCCTTTCCCTGATTTTGGATACTTATATACCTTTTTTTCTAGTGGATTAACCCCATTCTCCATCTGGAGGCCTGGGATTGCATCATATTTTCTCTGCTTTTACAATCAGCGGGAAAATCTGCAGCCCCAAATGGGGCTGTGTCCTTGGCTTTGACATTTGGCTTCTAGTCTCCACTAATAATCAGGGTTAATTCCTTTGCTTGTCACGATGATTTGTGGGTTTTGAATTGCCCTAATTTGTAGAATGATTCTGTCTCTACATCAACCCCCCATTCTATGTCTGGCACTCCAGTAGCGTCTCACTCTGAGTTGGGAATGTGAGAAGTACATACTAGAAAAGGTACCTCTCCAATTTGCTTTTCTCTCCTATGGGGAGGATGACAACATGGAATATAAAGGCATACCTGTTACTTAGTTTTATGTCTCTTATTCCTCCAGAGTTCACCCTCTCTCATCATTGTTCTCAAACTGGACTTTGACTTTTCAGAGGGATATACTGAGACCATCTTTTACTGTGTATATGGCTTTCTTTTCATAGAATCATAGAGTGGTTTTAGTTGGAAGGGTCCTGAAAGACCATCTAGTTTCTACCCCCTGCCATGGGCAGGGACACCTTCCACTAGACCAGGTTGCTCAAAGCCCTGTCCAGCACCTGGCCTAGAACTCTTTCACAAATGGAGCCTTTCTTGGCAATATGTTCCAGTGTCATTACTCTCACAATAAATAATTTTTTCCTAATATCTAATCGAAACCTACTCTTGTGCAGTTTGAAGCTACTGCCCCTTGTCCTATCACTGGCCTGTCAAGAAGTCCCTCTCCAGCTCTCTTGTAAGCTCCCTTCAGGTATTAGAAGGTGCTATAAGATCTCCCTGCAACCTTCTCTTCTCCAGCTTAAATAGTCCTAACTTCCCCAGTGTGTCCCCACAAGAGAGTAGCTCCATCTCTCTGATTATTTTTATGGCCATTCTCTGGACTCTTTCTCACAGGTCCACATCTTTCTTGTGCTTCCCAGAGCCCCCACAACTGCCCTGCAGATTCTGGGCAAAATTTGTATGATCAAGAGGTAACCCAAAGTTTTATTACGTCTCAAACCTCCATTTTCCCCTCAAATGTCCTTCATGTTTACCAATAAACATACATCCCAGTACAGCAATTACCTTGGAATGGAGCAGACTGTTGCCACATTAGGCATAAAGGAGAAATCAAAAGGTTAAAGATATGAGTTTTAGAGAGCCAGAGATATTAGGGTAAATAATGGATACAAATTACTTCATTCTCTAAGAAGCAAGAGGGACTTGCAAGTGTTGCCCTTGCCAAGATGACCATTTAAGAAGCATAGCAAAACAAAAAGGGAGCTGTATCAGGGCAAGCTGAAGAAAACGGTATGGAAAGACATCTTTTGGGCCTCTTTTACATAGATCAGATTACTGATACCAGCTGATGTGTCACAGAGCTACTTGAAAAATGCAATGGATGGTAGATCCTCCAGATGTCCTTTAGAGGCTTCTACTTCTAAAGAGGACAGACATTATTCATTCAGCAACCCTAAAATAAATGAAATAGATTATATACTTAAAGCAAGACATAATTTTCATATTAGCTTGTGTTACTTTGTAAAAAGACTCCAGAACAGCTGTAAATTATTTTAAAACCTTTTTTTTCTGACAGCACCCTCTCAGGCTCTGGGGCTATGTTCTAACAAATGAGAATAGGTGCATGCATGGCTTTCTGTAGGAGAGGAGAGGACAAACTGAGGCAGTGGGGTACAACAGGCAATCCTGTGGATTGGGATATTGTATCTACAGAGATATCACCAAAATGTCCCTTACATTGTCGTCTGTACAGCCCAATGCACCTGATGAAACAAAGCTGTTGAGGCTTGGTAGAACAGACAATCATAAGAATAGTTGTTTGCTTAGATTATCAGTGGCCTTTTGGTAAGACACTGAAAGAGGGATAGATGGAAGCAAATCACTGACCATAGGACAAAGTGCAGTCTTTTGCCATTTAATATCTGGGTAAGCAATGGGAGAAGTTCCCAGGGTTTGATAGTATTCGTGGTGACATATTTCAGCTGAGGGATGACACAGAGAGGTATGGATATTTGAAGTTATGAGCTATAATGCACTTATGCTCAAAAAGGGGTGACTCTTTTAGTATTTCTTATATATGTGAGAAATCATATACTCTGCTGAAGATGGTAGATATCATATCTAAGGATGAAGTGAGAGAAAAGTGCAATTCTACTCAAGTTAAATCACAATAGATCTAGTTGGTGGTACCCATGGAATCAAGGGAGTGTCAGAAGGAAGAAAAAGGCCAAGGAACTGTACATTTTTTTTCACCAGTTTTGGACAGCAAAAGGCCTAGAGAGATGAATGGAGAAGTGCCCCACAACAGTGGGGAAAGTAGGACATTTGTCAGTGCTTCATAACAAAAGTCATACTGTACTAGACAAAGTCTTGAATAAAATGTCAATTTTGCTTCCTCTTAGAAGCAATCTGCAGCATCCAGAATTGAGGTTAAGCATTTGGACTAATCACTTTGCAATATCCTACTGAGCTGGGAGAATTAAGTTGGTGACCTGGGAAAGCTGGCTGCAAATATTAGTTTGTTTTGAACAGCAGCAATACCATGCTACAATATTTTTTCCCCTTCCATTTACCTCTTAATCTCAAGCTTCCAATTTGTTCTGGTCTGGAATAGCCTGTCAAAAAGAACATAGAGGGTAAGTCTCTTTATGAAAGGGCTTGAATGGTGCCACTGTCTCTGGTGGACCATATTCTGCAACACAGAAGGGTTTTTTTGCAGTCTTTGCTCCTACATGAAACATTCTAGAAATATAGTTTTTGGTAAACTAGGCACCGTCTAAAAATTTCTAGTTTAAATGGGAAAGAGTAAAACAGATCTGCTCTCTCATGTCCACAGCCTAGGGCAGGGCAGTGGCTGAGCACTAAACACATTTTACTTAAAGGATGGGAGCTGACCAAACAAGGAATTATTAGTCCTTTTGAAATGTTTAATACCAAGATTTACATGTGTAGATTTTGTATGAAGTTTAATTGGGAGAAGAGACAAATTAATGCCTTGCCATAGATGCATTCAGCAAGTCCTATCATGGTTTAAATATGCAAGGGTATTTGGGAAAAGTCAAGAAACCCCCAATTGTCAAGGCAGAAGTTTGAAGTAGAAAGGCTGCTCTGTCCAAAGGCAAAAATCTCACTTTTTTTTTTTTTCCTCTCTGACTATTCAGAGGGATTTTTTGTGATTTTTCATTTGTGTATTCAATAAATCACAGAGCACCTCTTTATACAGTGCACAACACTTGAGCCTGGAAGTTCTCTGGCCTGGAAGCCAGAGAACTTTCCCAAAAGGCAAGGGTGGTCAGCAGAGCTGTGGCAGTTAGTAAATTGTCATATGTCTCTTTGGTCAGACATTCCTTTCCTTTGGCAACATAGGTCAAAAGATCAGAATTGGTCCCCAGTGATGCTGATTGCTCTTTCTCTTCTTTTCTTACAGCGAAACATTTTAATTCCATAATCAGTTGATCAAAATGGAGTGGTCTCTGGGTAAATGACTATGGATGAGCTATGCCACTTGAGTGTTTAAAGCACAAGTTATCCAAAAGTGGTCCAGTTTTCTTTTGAACAATGGCAGAAGAGAATATTTGCCTGATTTTGACAGTAAAAAAGTTCAGTTTATTTTCCATTCCAACTTCTGATTGGTGGTACTCCAAGCCTTCATACTGTTCTGGATACTGAGCTACCTATTTTTACCACTTAATGAATTAAGCTCTCCAAACATCTTGAGAAAAACCTCAGAACTGTTAGATTTACTGTTTTCTTTTGTCATTAGGTATTTGGCATTTTCTGTCTTACAAACAAGAATTTTAAGTTCCTGGCACCAGCACTTACAGCCAGAAAACAGCAACAGCCCTGTCAAAGACATATTGTTTCTGAGACTCCCTCTTTATTTTCAGGTCCTTGAATACACAGCGGAGGCCCAAAGACAGATTTTGCCAGATTTGCTCAAGGCCAGCTGATATGAGAAGGCTGCTTAAGCAGTGCTGTAACATTTACCCTTGTTCCTCACTAGCACTTAGTACCATAGATTATAAATAGCATCTTGCTCTGTGATCAGCCTGACATACAGCTGGGAACTCCCCAGGAGCTTATAGTTAAGATCTCTAAAAACCTCTGCTACAGAAAACTGAAATTATTGCCTCTGTGGTCAGGGGGAGAGGAGTTCATGGAGTGTCTACAGCTGTATTAGGATGGGCTTCTCGTGACAAGTCAAGTCCCCGTTCAGGGGACACAGTGGCCCATCTGCTGGCAGGCCACTGCCTGTGTCCTGCCATGCTCCCTCTGAAATGTGAGTCTGTCTCCTGCTCTGGCTTTTTTCTAAGACTTGAAAACCAGAGGATAGTGGTGTTACAGTTGGAGCATACCTAGGAGACGCAAATTTGGTGCAGGGAGAGCAGCAAAATCTTTGTGTGGAAGACGTATGCAAGTAATTGGCTTTGGGTTCCAAACCTAGTCTTTGGCAGGTCCTCTTACCTCCCTCACTTCTGAATGGCAGAGGATTTGCAGGAATGAATATAGAGTAGGTGTCCTTCAGCTGGGGCAGTCCTGGCCTTTTCCCAGAACCATGTGAGAGGTGTGAAGGGAAGTGGAGCTTTTCCTCAGGGTAGAGCCTAGGCTGCAAGCCTCTGTGCTGTCCCCACCAGATGATGTCTGGTCTTAGCCCTGGGTTGCCTTTGCTTTCTGCCTCACCTGCCTGGGCTTTAAGCATGTACAGAGACCTCCTACAAATCCCCATGGGTAGAGAAGGTAGTCCACCATGCCAGAAGGATTTTCTTGCTCTGGCCCCATAGTACTGCTCTTCCCAGCACCTGGAGTCATAGTTCAATCCCGATCCATTATGAAGCCTGTAAAAATTCATTTTCCAGACCCATAGATCACTACCTCATCACTCACTGATGCTCCGCTGAACAGCTTTGGATAATTTAAACAAAAACAACTTTTTATGGGGGTTAATATGCAGAAGAAAGTCAGCCATGCATGCAAATGTGTTTTGGCCAGGGTGTCCCACCTTGTCCTGCTCCTTGCTGAGAGAACCCTCAGCCAGCCATGCTGTCTGCAGGCAGCAGGGACTGCTGAGATGTACACTGGCTACATCCCATCAGATGCTTTGTTTCATGGACTAGAAAACACAGGAGGGCAAAGGCCCCCACCCCTTACATGTCTGTGGGTCCTTTCTACTGTGAGCACAGTCCTGGGGCATGCCCCAGGGGATAGTCTGAGGTATTCCCAAAAGTGGGTTCAATGCTGTTTTATAGAGACAGGCATCTCTGAGCTGTGCTATGAGAACCAAAGAAGGAAACAATTTATTAATAGTTTTTATTTATTCCTTATTTTCCTTTATTAATACCTACATAGCTATAGGGACCAGCAGAGCCCCACAATGGTGTTCCTAAACAGGCTTCATGTGTCTGGGGAGGAACAATTTGTGCAGGCAACAGGGGAGACTTTGTAACTAGAGATCTTGGGGGTTTGTCCTGACTGAGGAGGAGATAGGCAGATCCCACTGCTGCTGCTATGAGAGTAAGGAGTGCAGCATGGCTGGATTATCTGGAGAAGACTGGGTGGAATTTTCCTGAGAGTTAGGCAGCATAACACACCGGGACACTAAATGACTGGAGGCAAATGATTCATTTTGCTAAGTACCATAAAGCCAAGAAAACAGATGTCTTGGCTGGACTGAGGACAGAACAACATATTGTATTAAGCAGATCTGTCAATAGGATAATGAATATTTTGTTCAGATTGTTGTAAGGTTGGGGAGGGGTTTTTTGTCCTAAAACATTATAAGTAGATAAAGCATAAAGCCCTCTAGCCAGAGTCACCAAAATCCTTTCTAAGACTAAAATATTAACAGTGTGAAAAACAAGACTTTTAGTCTGAATATACAGAAATTATTACCCAGTCCTGTGCAGCTGATTCATACATTTCTATTGATACCATGGAATTGCATGGATCTGAGTAAGTAAAATACACAGACTAGTGATTTTGTATTGGTGTATCAACCAAGGGCTAAATTTAAAATTAATACTGACTGAAACAAGAGCCTCTTTTTAAAGGGTAGAAAAAGTGCCATATGCCTAGGGAGGGTGCGTCATATTTGTGCTGATGATTTTTGTCCAAAGCCAGACTGGCCTGCCTATGCACATGGACATCATGTGCTCAGCAAACTTACAGCCCCACTAAAGTTTATGAGAGGACATCTGCCCTCTGCTAAACATCACCTCATTGGCGGTGATGTTTAGGAAGGTTTCTGAAAAGGAAGCTGAAGGTTTCCTCCAAGTACCACAGGGCATGGCATTGGATGTAGGGGGGCAAACAAAGGTGTGCAGACATGGCCTAGGTTGTCTGCAGGTGGCCAGTAAGGAGGCTGCTTGGCTCCTACAGCAGGAAGGGTTAATGAGGTGCTGTGGGAATATTTCAGGTCTGCATTCTTCTGGGAAATGTTCAAGGAACTGAACACAGACACGGGGACTGCTTGCAAACAAAATGCCATTTACCCATTGGAAACTAGAGGGGATATTTTCTCTAGGTGTTTTTCCTAAGGATCCCTGTCGACCAAGAAAGCCAGTGGTATTCTGGTGTGTACCAGCAATAGCATGGCCAGAAGGACCAGGGCAAGGATTTTCTCCCTGTATTCAGCACTGGTGAGGCATACCTCGAGTCGTTTGTCTAGTTCTGGGCCCCTCGCCACAAAAAGGATGTTGAGGCGGCAATGGAGAAGGGCAATGGAGCAGGTAAAGTGTCTGGAGGACAAACTCCGTGAGGACCAGCTGTGGGAGCTGGGGTTGTTTTGCTTGGAGAAAAGGAGGCTCAGGGGAGACCATATCACTCTCTACAACTGCCTGAAAGGAGGCTGTAGGCAGGTGGGGATTGTCCCCTTCTCCCAGGCAGCAGTGCCAGGACAAGAGGAAATATTCTTAAGCTTTACCAGAAGAGGTTCTGATTAGGTATTAGGAAAAACAGGCTGCCCAAGGAAGTGTTTGAGTCACCATTCCTGGAAGTACTTAAAAGACATGTCGGTGTGGCACTTTGGGATGTGGTCAAGTGGTGGACTTGGCAATGCTGGGTTAACTGTTGGAATTGATAATCTCATAGGTCTTTTCCAAGCTAGACAATTCTATGATTCTATAACTTTATTTACATCCCATGGAATCCCTGGAAACTTTCATTTTTGGGGTACAATCATATGCTTAAATTCTTTGTTCCAGAATCTTCTCTTCTACACTAGTGCCCAGTAAGAATCAGATCTGTCTTGGATAGACTACTGAAGCCTTTTTTTTACTCCTTTAAAACTATACCAGGCAGTCTCAAAATGCTGGGACACTAGAGGTTTTAGTTGTACACATGAAGTTCTCGAGGCAAGTTCCCAAGCAGAAAGCCAGTGTGAAATGGCCTGTGTGATCCCATAGACAATACCTATCATTCATGTGATATCACTCTTGCTGACCAAATCAGAAAGATTTTCTCTAAGGAAAGAAGTGCACACTCCCCACTTTATTTTAAAGCAGCAAGCAGTGACAAAGCTTCCCATATTGTGAATATGTTCCACATATTCTAACACGACTAGAAATGCAAACCTGTGAAGCTTGCTTTTGTCTTGAGTAGATAGTTACTTTAATTGCATAGCACGTCCTGACTCCAGTCCTCTCCTTCCTGCTCATGCTGATCCATTCCTCCATAGCTGGCAGGTCTGTCTGAACACAGGCATGATGGCTGTGCTCTTTCTCTGGTCAGAAGCTGCAGTCAAATCAGTATAGTGATAACAATCTTAAAATAATAAAAATAAAATGAAGAAATGCAGATGGTCAAGTTTTTGGGGTGTGGGTGGGGGAGGTAATGACAGCTAAAGAATACTGCATTAATCACTCTCCATAATACTCCCAGAAGTATCTTGCCAAGATATTAATTTTAATCTTTACTAGTTGAACGCTTGCTGTAGGGTGCATTTAACTTTTCACCTCTGATGGAGCAGCCTACTCTGGGAGTTAAATATCTCCCTGTTTATCCCTTCTGTAGCATCTTGGCCCATTTCATCTGTGCACTATGTACTCTGCTGGGAAAAAAAAAAGTAGAAAAAGGGGGGGGGAAGTCACTGTTAGTATAATGAGTTATTTTCTTTTCTGAAAATGACTGTTTCTGAAAGGGAATCTTTGCTTCTTTCATGACCCTATGTGTTTTATGAATCCCATCTTCTTGACAGAGCATTCAGGCTTCAGCAAAGGAGCTGCAGCTCTCACCAAACAAGGGCACTTGTTTTAAAGCCTTCACTGTCCTGGAGAAGGGTATCGCTTGTGACTGCCACAACATATGCCAAATTGGGTTACTAGTGTTTCGTTAATATTGTAGACTGGCTGAGATAAGCCAGTCTGCTGAACAGGCATAACATTGTGAAATCCCACTCTGGGACAGATTATAGCAAAGCAGGAAATTCTTTCAAATGAAAGTCTCCAGATGGAATAATGGCAACTGTAGGGAATTTGACTGGCAATACCCAAGATGCTCTGATTATCAGCATTGTATGGCATTGTTTTCTGCCTTTTCCAAGGGTTCCTGAATGTGGCTGTCAATCCTTCTCTTGAGAGGTGAGGCAAGTAGTTACCATCAGGATTTGGAAGATTAGGATCTGCCAATGGCAAGCCACTTTACTTGCCTTTCAGGTTGACCAAAGCACAGATACCACATAGACACCCAAGCTCCTGTGGCCCAAAATAGTGCACAGATTTTGGGTCAGGATTAGCATCACTCTGGCTGCGAGTTACAGGTAATGCGTTTGGGGAGCTGATCCTTGTTTGTCTTTTCTCTCTCAACCCTCATTTGGGCTGAACATTCAGAATTGCTTTGCTGCCATTTGAGATGCTCAGAAAGGAGATCAGGTTTCCATGAGAGCTCATTCAGGTTTGCATAGTCTCTGCCACTTGCTTCTGAAAATTCTTCTGGAATATGTGGGCCACAAAATATGGAGATGCACATGTGGAGAATGGCAGCTTGGACAGATTTGGGATAAAGAATATGTGAGGACCTGGACCTACTTCTTCCATTCCTGTTTAAAAAACCATTCTATCTGTGACAAGATGTATTATTCCTTAAAAAAAAAAAACAAAAACAAACCCACTTCAAAGACAGCAACAAAAAAAGGCCTGAGCCACAAACCTATGTAATTTTCTTTGTGCTTAGAGACTAAAAAAATTTTCCCACCTATCATATTATTGTGGAAACTATTTCTGTCAACTGGACTGCCTCTCCTTATGTCCTCTGCGGTGAGTGGGAAAAATATGTAGAGCAGCATTCCACCCCTCTCTAGCCTTGCTGTGCTAACAGATGCTTCTCTGGTTTCTGTAGTATTGGGTGGATGGAAGCCATTCAGGCCCCTTTTGTGTTCAGACATCCCCTCAAGTGGTCTTCTTTTTCCTTTGAAGCCTACCTGGGTACCTACCCAGATTCTTGAGCAAAAAAACCATAACTCAAATGCTTAATAGTTTTACCACTGCATGCAAGGATCTGGCTACTCTTGAAGTGGTGGGTCTAGCAGAGAACAGGCTAAATGGACTGCAGCAGGGTACAACTGCACCTCCCATGTGCAGAGTTCCTCACTGTCCTTCTGATGACTTCCACCCTGTCTGTGACATTGAGATGCCTGGAGTAGGCTGGGAAGGTGATGGAGAACTGTTTTGTCCCCCTAGTGGTCTCAGCTTCCTGACCATCAACCATACAGGTGGTCAGAACAGCTGGCAAAATTTTGCATTAGTTCCTATCTTCATATGGTTTAGCTGCCTGAGACGGCTGCTAATCCTGGTGTCCAGAAAGCCCTGTCCATGCTGCTGTCCATGTATCTTATTTCACTTGTGCAATTGTTCTGCTGCAGTTAGACCCACCTGTGGTCACAAAAATCTAAACTACTCTCCTCCTCAGGCACCAGATTCTGGGTGCTAAAATACCTCTGGACTAGCTGTGAAAAAGCAAACATATAGCTGGTAACGAAAGACTTCTTTCCAGACAAGACATCACTGTAAAATATTAAATTCACATTTGCTCTGCTGCAGCAGGAGGACTCCAGCCCATTGCATTTTTTATGCATTAAAACAATGATAAACCCCATATACTTTGGCATATGAAAACCTGAACAGGAGTGTTCTTATTGCTCTCTGGGACTGATGATTTGGCAAGGAATAAATTTAGAACATTCTTTTTCCAGGGAACATGATATTTTACTCTTATGTCTCTATTTAGAAAGAAGCACATAAAAATTTTCAAGGTGCATGTGGGGATAAACTTCCCAGTAAATAAGAGATAGGAAAGACATTGGGAGAAGGCACTGCTTGGCTGGGAAGTTGAAACAGAAGAGTGAGACAACTGTCAGTGTGGCTGGGTGTGCACATAAGTGTTCTGGTTTATGTTACACATATTCAGGTTCTTGGCTTTATCCATTCATCCATAAATAAGTCAGAGGTTTTGCTTGTGCTGTATGCAGACATTGTGCCTGCTCTCTTTTTGCCATCTAGCCTGTAAGAGCTTCATTGTGGCCTTGGGGACCTAAGTAGGGATGATCAGGGCTTGTCCATGAGTGAATATGGCCAATGAGGTGTGCCACTCAGCATCACTGCTGCCAGCATAGTTTTTTGGGGCAGTGGGCTTTTTATGCGCAGTGACTTCAGTAATGGTGTCTGAAATGGGGGAAGACTAATTACTTCCACAGCTTGAAAATACTAGCTTACAGCTGAGGCACTGTTGATTTGCTGGTGTAAGAGGGTTGTGCTCATTCTGTGCAGTGTGACAGTGTGTGGTGTGGGAGAGTGCACACAAAAAACAACGCCTCATTTTTTACTTGCCTGGCTCCTTCCTCAGCCGGAGCTCTACCCCTGGCACTCAGCAGCACCCCAGGAAGAAATGTCCCCAAGCAACATGCAAACAGCACCTTGCAAGCATGAAAATGTGATTTGCAACATCGAATAGGCAAACTTCTGTCTGCTGGATAGACCCTATCTGATCTGGTCACTAGGGGGTATATTGCTTCTTTGTGTGAACATGCTGCTCACATGCTATGAATAGGAATGGCATGTTTTTGCACCAAGAGAGTAGCCCATCCCTAAGGAAATGAAAAAATTGCAAATAGCCCTGAAAGCTTTCCTGAATCACCAGTGTAACTTCCAGAATTCCAATAGCCTCTCAAAGCTTGGAAAAAATTTTATATGCTGAAAAGTCTGTTTAAAACAGGCCTCAGGATGGGTACTCAAGAGTCAGAGTTTGCGATTTGTAGTTTGGGTTTTTTTTGCTTGGTGTGATACCTGTACCAATTTGCCACACTGTTAATTGCTGAAAATCAGGTCTGCAACAGGAGGTTTGGGCTAGGGTTTGTATGACTTTACAGCCCACCTGGAAGAGTACACTGAAACAACTTTGAAATAGGAAAGCCTCAGTCCTTCATGACTTCAGTAGATGTTGTCCAGAGGTTTCCAGTGTGTTTCCTGGTGGCCCGGATGTGATCTCTGGCTCAGGAAATCATGGCTGAACTGTGGGTAAAAAAGCTCAAAAAGAATAATGTTTCTCCTTGACAGCTGTCAATAGCCACCAGCAGATAGGGCACTGTGACAGATGGACCTCTATTACAAGTGTGAATACTTCATATTGTCGTAAAAAATAAGATGGAAGTTCTGATTGAAAGATGGTCTTCTTTTGTGCCTTGTAGTGAACTTTAGTTGTACCAGAGCTAATTATTTTATTTTTAAAACACTATTTCACCTGGTTTTGAATATTTAAAATGAATTTTCAGAACAAATATGGCAGTGATTTTTACAGTAAGACCAAATTCCGCTAGTTATCAAACTTGAAAATCAAAGAGCATATTCATGGTTGTGTTTCTTAAACCATTTGAAGTAATTTTTTCCTGCAAAAGAATAAGGTGGGTTTTGTTTGTTTGCTTGTGTTTGTGTTTTTATTAAAGAAACTCTTCAAACTTTGAAAACTTTTTGGGTGCTGGTCAGAAAACCACTAAATGCTCAGGTAGTTTTACTCCATAGGTACCCTATGTCATGACCTCTTTGAAGAGAGTTCTTGCACATCAGTGTGGATTAGCCCAAACTCTGTGTTATCATTAGTATCTTAAAGAGGAATATTCCTTCTCTCTTCCACTAATGACCTATGTGGACATATTTCCCCTGGACCAAAATTGCACCCTTCTCTTTAGCTTCTGCAGGAGTTAGGCATCTGCAAAGACTTAAGTGGGGAGATACTAGAATTGAAAGGCCTTTTACCTGAAAAACTGAAGAGGTGATTTTCCTAAGTGATTTTTTTTGACACAATTACTTCTAAGGGATGGGGAGTAAAATTATACTGTGGCCTCATTGGCAGATGGATAAAAGCAAGTTAGCTTGGCATCCTCTTCAGTTTTTCAATAATCTTTGCTGAACTTAATTACCTGTAAATTATATGACCCCAGGGCAGGTTGGACGATAGAGAGAAAACAAGGCAATATGCATACACTTCTCTGTCAGCAATCACAACAGAGATCAAGCAGCCTGATTAATTTTGACTTGGCATCAGGAAGCAGTGGGCATTCTAAATTTTCCAGTTTGTTTTCCACTTGTCTCTGCAACTCAGACCTACTGCATAGCTTTTTCATTCAGGCATCAACAATAAGGACTGAATAAACCTTCAGATCTGGGGAGGACAGTGCGTGCCACACTCAACCCTGCATGGAGACGACCTTCTCCAAATTTAAAAGACAAACAAATGCGCTGCTTGGGGACATGGTTTAGTGGTGGACTTGGCCATGTTGGGCTAATCATTGGATTCAATGGTCCTAGAGGTCTTTTCCAACCTAAATGATTCCATGATTCTAATGGTGTTGGGCAGTGGCATGGCTATCACGATGGCACAGAGTGGGGCACAGCATGAGACAGAAACTGATTTGCTGGCTTCTTGTTGCTGCCAAAATACTGTCTAGGTCTCTTTTCTGCATGGGGTCCCCCAAACTATAGTGGAGGAACATATCTGCCCCCACTAATATGATAAATTCTCTCAATTTATGCCTTACCCATTCCATGCTGAATCAGAGCTGTGAGATCTGCCAGAGTATTTCACACTTACCATAAAACCTGAAAAGAGGTCTGATTTCCAGGTCTGAAGTAATAAGTTCTAAACAACAGAACATTAAACATTCACAGAGACCATGATGGTATGACTGTGGTTCTGGCTGCCCTTTGGCCAGAGCAGAGCATCACCCAGCTGGCATCTACTGATGAGCTCTATGCACCACAGTCCTTCCTTTTCCTCCATGCAGTCTCTGCTGGTGCCATCTGCCAGCCTTAGGGCTGTGCTCCTCTAGGAAGTGCTTGTTTCTGAGCCTTCAGCCTTACCTCACCACTGCAGGAAGGCACTGTGCGCTGGAAGAGTTTGGGCAAAATAAAATCACTGCTTCAAAGGGTTGTCAATGATGACATGAATGTTCAGCTCTACCTCAGCAGATCAGTCCAGTGGTTTGCACCTGGAGAATGAGCCCTCACCTCCTTGTTGTACATCATGCCCCACAAGGTGATGGTATCGCAATTTATGGGTGCTCATCTGGGGTACCTCTCATATGGGAGACCTGGCTCAAGGCTGGGAGTTTTTGTTATCTTTTAACTCTATGAAGTGTCTCAACTCTTACATTATCAGGAAGGCCACATTTTTTCAGTGCATCTCAAAATCAGCAGTCCAGGTGTAGAGCTGAGAAGGGAGGCCAAGGATTTGGCATGGTTGGAAGCCCAGATGCTGCAATGCCTGGGATTCACTCCAGCACAGCTAGCTGCTGCTGGCCCACCCTGCACTGCCTCTCTCTGTTTTATGCTCAAGTCATGTGCACCAACAGCAATTTGGCATTGTCTCTGTTCCCAGCAGTAGCCAGGGGCTGAGCACGGTCCCTATGCACCTGCAGCACCCAAGGCAGGTGGCTGCCTTTGTCTGGGAGTAGTGCCATCCTCAAATATCTGGTTTCCTTCCAGGGTGGACCCCTTTTGATTGGCATAGGAGCACTGTGCTCTTGACCAACATTTATTTTAAAATGAGTTTAAAGAAACAAGCCATGTTCTTCATGGCTAGCTGGCCCCTGGCTCCCCTCAAAAAAAAAAAAAAAAAAAAAAAAAAAGGGTGGGACCAAAGCAGTGTTGATGAACTTCTTCCTCTATATCCTTAAAGACCTTGTCTCTTTGAAAAATGAGCTCCTTGCAGCAGATGGTGGAGAAAAGAACTGTGATATAGTGTGAGGAGGGGTGGAGTAAGTAGCCAAAGATGAAAACATGGGGCTCAAAAAGAATACAAATGTACTATCAAAAAAAAAGGTCAGACTGTTTATGGAAACAGCAATGGAAACCCCTTATGAATGCGAGCCAGATGCTGGGCCTGCCATTTCTCTATGCCAGCCTGGGAGAACATGACAGCTGGAGCAACAATGTTGCAGGAAGCCTGCTGGCATCTGTGGGATGATGCAAAATATCTTCACTCATTGGTGTCTTCAAGTTTGTCCCACTCGAAGATCAAATGTCCTGAATCATCACAGAGTAGAGCCTTGACACTGACAGCTTTATTCTTGTGGTTTTTTTGTCCACACCCACTGACTGAATTGATGCCAGGTTGACTTCAGTGGGATGTCCCCCTTTTCCAGGAGCATAGGTATGTTGGCAGTTCTGATGAGGCAGCCAGGGGAGAGTTCATCCAGCACCTCTAACTGATGAGTAGGCTGCTTCAGGATACACAAGGCAAGGGACTGGTATTATTTTTCAATGTGTTTCTATCTTGCTGGGGCTTCTTTTCTTTAGTTCTACCTTCTCTTTAAGCATGATCATCCTAAGCAGTCATGAACACTAATAAGATGACAACATCATGCAGTTTGCTTTGAAATTACCACAATAGAAAGCACTCTCTAGCCTTTCTTTACTTATTAAAACTAGTGGTTTTTGTAAATTTCAGCCCTTTTGAGAGATGTTTGGAATTGTTTTTCTGCTCTTCCATTCCTTCTCTTTTAAGAAATCCAGAGGTACACAGGTATCTTTATTTTTCACTGTGGAATACAGTATTTCTTGCAATATCCCAAAGTATTGCAATGACCTGTGGGCACTCTGGGAGACAAAGGAATGCCAACTTGCTTATGTTATATTTTGACACCAAGTGTCCTTAACAAAAGATACCTTGTCCCTTCAGAACAAACTGAAAGCCTGATCTTATGTGCAGCCAGTGTTTGAAGCATGCAGATAGCTACTCTGAGGTGTGCAGAAGCCTGCAGTTGTCAGGACACCTGGGAACTACTGGCCTGTTAGCCAGACATCTGTTCCTGGGAAGAACTGAACAGATCTTTCTAGAAACTGTGCTAAGGCACATGGAAGACAGGGAGATGATTTTGAACAGCCAGCATGGCTAAACCAAGGGCAAGTCCTGCCTGACCAGCCATAGTGGCCTTCAAGGACAGGGTGATACACCAGTGCAACAAGGAAAGGCCTAGAGATGTAATTTATCAAATAAAGCCTTGATTTGTTGTGTGGACTGTTAGATGGATAAGAAGCTGTCTGAGTGGTTGCATCCAGAGGGTAGTGGTCAGTGGCTTAGAGTCCCTCCTGATGGATGTCAGTGACCCTCAGACCAACTGCATGTTGAGTAGTACTGTTTAATAGCCTTATTAATGACACAGAGTGATCAAGTGCACCCTCAACAAATTTACAGATGGACAAGAGAATGTCGTGACAAGACAAGGGGGAATTGCTTCGAACTGAGCAAGAATAGGCATAGATTGATTAGATATTAGTAAAAAATACTTCATTGGTGGTGAGGCACTGGGACAGGTTGCCCAGAGAAATTGTGGATGCCAACAACAACATGTGGAAGTAAGTGTTCAAGGCGAGGCTGGATGGAACTCTGGGCAACCTGGACTAGTGGAAGGTGTCCTTGCTCATGGCAGAGGGCTTGAAACTACATGATCTTTAACGTCCCTTCCAATCCAAACCATTCTATGATTCTATAGTATTACTCTGTGTTGGTACCTTCCTTGACCAGGCAGATGATTGACAGGCTGCCCTAGAAGTCCTGAGGTGTTTTACTTTGGCTTCAAATATAGGTGTAGATCTATACCTATTTCATCTAAATGGAGCGGAGTCTTAAAGCCATAATGGTCAGTTAATTTGAAAAACTCAATAGAGTGGTGATGGGGTGATGGAGTGGAAGAGCAGGTGCTATCTGAACCAAAAATAATTTATCCATCAAGTATTTCATACTCTTTCTTACTCGGAGGAAGGTGAGCATTGTATTCTAGTGGAGTTTTGCAATGGTTGTACCTAGCATTCACAAGAGAACATCAGGAAAGGTTGACTCTTCCAACACATATTATTCCTGCTTCAGCTGAGGCACAACAAAGTCTACAGTCACAGAGGTGGTTGGCAGTGTAGGGTGACACAGAGCCCTTTCCTGGAAGTGGGTCTGAGGACAGCTGTAAACTTTATGCTGTGGTATGTTGTTTCAAAATAAACCCAGACTGTGTGTGTAAAGTTACAGGGAGGTGTTGAAAAGCAAATGGCAACATGTGTCCTTAAAGAAAGTGTCATTTGTTGGTTGAGACCTTGCAAACTATCCTATCGTGTGCAATCTCTGAGCTGGGATCTGTAGTCAACATAAAACAAAATGCATGTGTATAGTAAAAGAAGTCACTTTTTGAGTCATCACTCAGTGTCCTGGTAACCCCTGGCAGTCAGTCAGTGCTGCCAGGAGAGGAGCTGAAGGCTGTCTGCTGCTGTGCAGGGCAGGACTGCTGGAAAGTTGTGCTTTGCCCGTGCACCACCTAAATATGTTTCTGTCAGCAGGAAGTCATCAGGGACCCTTGCTGCTGGTCCCTGTTGTGGCAAGCCTTGTCTCTGAGCCTGCTGCAGCAGGTTTTCCTTCCCCAAACCTTGTCCTTGCAGGCTTCATTGCACAAAAGCACCTGAAACTTCAGGGTGAAAGCAGCTGGGGCAAGGCTAAAGGCTCACTGTCAGAAGTATAACGGCACCCTCCACCACATGCTTAGCACCATCTTTTTGTACCTTGCCTTGAATCATCAAGCAGATTTTGCAGCTTCATCATGGTAATTTTTTGGTACTTATGTGTCACAAAGAATTAAGAGTGATGAATATTTTTGTTTAAACTAGTCCCAGATCAAGGAAAAAGCAAATAGAGCCCATCTCAGGAGTGAAAAGCTCTAGCACAGTACTTGTGTTAATATGAAGCACATGTGCAGTCCTGCCGAAAGCAGGAAGACTTATTTGCTTAGTTATTAAAGGCTTTTCATCAGCCCAGGTAGCTGATCTGCCCAGCTAGCTGATCTGCCCAGGTACACCACACAATGGGAAGTTCTCATATGTCTAGAATTAAGCAGTGTGCATTGTGTTCTGGTGGATTAGGGTCCATGTGTTCTATTTAGAGAAAATGGTTCCAGAAAGAGAAATGTTCTATGTTGTCTCCAGATTCTCTCACTTAGAGACATTTCCTGGATAACTGCCTGTGTAGATGCTTGGGCCTTATGCATATGCAGCCGATACATTTTTTCAGGTGCTACCTTAAAATGGGCCTTCAAGTGGAATTACATTTAATCCCCTAGAGCCTGTTTTCCTTATGTTGTGAGTGTATTTCTGAAGCAACAGCCACAATTTGTCATAGCATGATATGGAGCAAACAGCAGCAGGACTCTGAAAAGTACTTTTAAGGGTTAAAAAATATCATGAAATAGAATGAGATATCCATGAATAACAATGAATGTGTCCTTGGACTATTTTCCATTTCATAACATGAACCTGAATTTTTAGTGATTTCGTTCATTCTCCTCTTAGAAGGTATTCAAAACTCCCTATTAAATCCCTTAGGCACCAGAAGTCCTTACAAGGCATCGCTCAACCGTTGTACCTTCCTTATTTGCCAAAACAACAGCTTTTTCACTGTGGCACAGATCCCAGCTCATTGTGTTGTTTGTGCTGTCCACAATGTGCTAGTTTTGAAGCACCCATAAATGCTGTAGGCCATATACAGTCATTGTGCAAATCAAAGAAAAATTGTGTGAATTGAATTTAAACTCTAATTTAAAAAACATAGACATTCGGGAGATTTATAGGATTGAAAGGTTTGGGATCACATGTGGCTGACAGCTCTGATTGTGCTCAGAACTTTGTTGGGTTTACTGGACTGAAGGAGTCCTCTCTTTTATGGGTGAAACCGCTCCCTTTGGGTTGTGGTCAAGAAGAGCAGTCAGTACATTATGCTGTGGCTGGACATTGGAAATCATGTGAGTACATTATGCTGTGGCTGGACATTGGAAACCATAAGCCTGCTCTGGCTCCCCACCAGTGAGTATATGTGGCCCCATTTGGAGCGATTTGCTCTTCCCTGGCACTTGCCAAAAGACCATGGCTGAGGCTGAGCAAACCATCCTGTTCTGGGGATTTCTGAGGCTTCAATTCCATTAGCAACAAGAGGAAAAAGCATGTTATCTTCTCAAATGACATAAAGCAATTGGATTAATTTGAAAAATGGTCAAACCTCTACCTTTTCTTATCTTGCAGCTCCTTCTGTCTGTATTTTATTGCCTGCATTATGCAGACACACTAGAATTAAAAGAGGAAAAAATTGATTAGTGTAACAGCATGGATCTTACTTAAATCCAGGTGACTGAAAGCTAAGTAAGTAACTGTGTTTGAGGTACTTGCGGTTTTGCCTAAATCAAGTGGCAAATGGGAGACTTCAGATCAGAGGTGCCAGGCCTTCATCACAATGTGTTTCATGGTGCAAATCAGTTTTGTGACATTTGTTCCTCTGTCTGCTGGAAGCTGGAAATGTGGTCCACTTTCCTCAGGGACACAGCTCAGTAATAAAGAAAGAAAAATGAAAAACTTAAGACACATCCTGCTGAAGTCACCACAGCACGCTGGAATTCCATGCAGCTCTGCAAGAGGGCCCATGAGGTCCCCAGCTGTGGTGTGGGCAAGGCAAGATGGGTACTGAGGACATCAGCCTCCCTGGACATGAGCCACTTTCCACATTTCTTGAAAACACCAAGGTCCACTGGAATGTGGCCCTTCTTGCTCTCAATGCACCTAGGATTACCCCCATGGAGCCAAATTCCTGTACAGCATTGAGTTTTCAGAATGCCAGCTGTAACCAAGGTTACGTAAAAATCCTTTTTGATTAAAGGACAGAAATGTATCTTATGGCCTTTTCCTTTCCCCAGAAGAGCAAGCTGAGTTATCAATTTTAAGTGCAAATATTCCTTATCCCCTGCTAATTGGGGATTGGGACAAAGAAAGAAAATGTGGGAGTCACCAGAGCCTGTGTTCAGCAAGGGCAAAGCTGTTCATTTCTCACAGATGAGGATGAATGTAGAAATGAACTGGCTTTTGATGTCTAGATGCTGAGAAGAGTTCAAGAAAGATAACAAAGATTGTTAAAATTAATAATCTCAGTCCCTTGGTACTGATTGTAGTGGTAATAATTCCTGGGGTTTTCAGTCTGGCAATTGTCCCTAAAGTTAACATGATTTTGTCTTGTATTATAAACAAGCTCTTTTTATAATTTTATGAGCTGGCAGAGACAAATATTAATAAACATAGCTGTTCTGTTGAAGAGATTGTTACCAATAGCTCTGGAGTCTTCTGTGAGTAACACAGTATTTGCGAATAAAGAAAAGTCCCCACAAATCAGAAGTAGATAATTATTTCTTCCAGCATTTACATGAAAGTGGATTAATTGTGCCACTTGCACACAGTGCAAGAACTACAGACCAGCTGCAGGAAACATTCTCTTTTTTAGCTCTTTTTAGAGTGTTAACGTTTTACCATTTTATTTTCTAAATTCTCACATACATATTAAATCTCATGAAAATTATCATCATCAGTTCCAGAAGTTGCAATTTTGAATACTCAACTTTTAGGTAGATAGAGCCAGATTTTTGTAGATACTTCTATACTGCATTTTGGACTGGAATCTGAGCTCACTAGCTTAGACAGAAGACATACAGTTGTGGATGTTAGAAGACTTTAAGGGAGAATGGATGGAAAAGAGTTGAAGAAAGTTAGGATCTCACCATCTGTTGGCACAGCCCTAGGTGTGCTTCTGGTTTGGTACACCCAACTTCAGTTTGATGCATTACTTTACTGACCAGTCAGCAAGAAAGTAAGTTTCTTTTTGAAGAACTATGCCATAGGGATAGATGGGGTCTTGGCCAGACCTGTGCCTTGTCCAGCAGTATGGGGCACCCAAAGCAAGGTCAGGAACATACTTCCTTCAGGAGAGTTCAGGCATTTAAACAGAGATCTAAATTTGGACATGCATCATCATATCATCATAAATTTGGGCAGCCACCAGCATATAGATCCCAGGTATTTTTCTCACTTACAGTTTTGACTGTTGAGTCCATAGAGGATTTTCTGTGTGTAATCATGTTTCATCAACAACATCTTCATCCTGATGAGGGCTGTTGGGGAATGGGAGCTGACCCCAGTGATGGTGCTGCAGTTCCACTACAAGTCTTTGTAAAATGGTCTCTGTTGCCAGCTGGGTGGCTACCACCACTGTAGGCAATGCTAGTAGAGAAAGGCAAATTAATTATTTACATAATAAAAGTAGATATTAAACTCATTATTGCAGGAGTCTTTGAGAATTAACTGTGACACAAATGCAGAGATAAGACAAAGTGGCTTCAAGGGATGCCTGGGTGCTCAGGACTGTGGCCGTCATTCACCCTGGTGTAGACACGGAGGAAATACCACTTGAGAGATGAAACCACTTCTGGGTAGATCAAAATGGAGCCCGACAGTATCTAAGAAAGCTCCCCAGACCTGCTGATATCAAAATACTGGCAAAAGAAAATTTTTCAAATGGGGCACAGCTCTTCAAACTCACTAAAATATTTTCCTCTATCCTTTCAAGGAGTGCAGTCAGCAGGCCTTCATTTCCAGTGTGTTGCAGTAGGGGTTAGGGACTAATTTTTTGTTTGGGTCTGAGCTATAGGAGTCTAAAAGCCCCCAGTGCCTCTTTCAAATGAAATGAAATAATTCAAATATTTGACTGGATATTGAAACCAGAGGATAAATGTTTATTTCCATTGAATACCAGTGTACAAATGTTCGTTGTCTTCACAATTGTAAAGAATGAACCAACAGATCCTCAAACTAACAAAAAAATAATCAAGGTGAAAGAATGTCTAAATTCCCATGTAATATTCTTATTTCAATGCTTCCAATCATTTTCCAAAGAACCTAGGAATTATTCAAGAATTCCTCCTTCTGCCAAGGAGGCTGGATTCTCCCCTCAACTGAGCCATGCTCTTTGGAGAAAAACAACAACAACAACAACAAAGAGATTAAAAGGAGGTGTTTTAATGCTTTAGTGGACAAGAAGAAACTAGGCCAGCATGAGATCACTGGTCCACTTTACACAGAACTCTAAAGTATTCCTGTTCCCCTGTGATGGTTGTGCATCACTGTTGTAGTGTGATGTCATAGCCTGCCTCAGTTGTCATGGTCCTTCCAAAAGTACTAATCACCTCTCCTTTCCTCCCACCCTGACCCCTGATGAGTGCTGTCTGTCAGTTCTGGCATTCCAGAAGGGCGTTGAGTGATTGGCAGAGTTCAAAAGATGCCTTCCACCTCCGGGGGCCATTGGCCCATCCAGGTGTCCCTTTCACCTGAGACCTGCGCACCTTGTACCTGGTTGGTGGGTTTCCTCTCCATCCCCCTCCCCCTCTCCCCCAGATAAAAGGGCAAGCAGACCACACGGTTGGGGTCTGTTGGGGCTGCTGCCAGATTCACAGGGCCACATGGCCCAGAATAAAATCTCTGAATCGAAACCCTCTATCAGAACCGACTCCTTCCTTCACCATCGCCTTAAAGCCCCCCCGTCAGTGAGAACCTGAGGAGTGGATCCCCTGCAAGAGGCTCTGGCATGCCTGGACTTGTCCTCTCCTGCCCTGCCACAACATCCAGCATCCAGCTAGCCACTAGTGTCTCGGAGGTAAGACACCTCAGTTGCCACTGTTGGTTCAGACGCAGGGCCAGGCAAGTTGAGGCACGTCCCAGTCAGTAATGTTGGGAATAAAACCCTAGTACATCACTATAATGAATATTCTCTCTCTGTGCTGAGAGGCAGTTCTTGTTCCTCAAGAATTTTGTTTTACAGGAAAAGAAATTATTTTCCCCATTGCAATCTCTGTCATCTAGATAGTAAAACAAGCTGTTTTAAGTAGCTCTTTTGTACCCATGACCCATTGTCCCTAACTTTCTCTAGTACTGGGAAAGCCCTGTTAATCTTCTTGGCAAAATATTTGTGGTTGCATTACAGCTTGTTGCATTTCATTTTCAATCCAGAAAAGAAAATCTACATGAGAAAAAGTTTCAGCATCTTAGTCCTACCTTTTGTCCTTGCTCAACATCAAAATTCAAAAGGTTGTCATTTACTATGAAATTAAGTACTTTGCATCTTAATTTTGGAAGTGGTAAGAGTGCCTTTACATTAAATATATTATTTGGAAAAGGGCCCTGTATCTTGTTTTGATTAGGCCAAGACATCTTGGTTAGTTTCTTTTTTTGCTTAACTTTTAGGCAAAAACATAACACAACATAAGTCATATGGAATTAGTGCATAAAAGGCATCACTAGTTTTCCACTGAAAACGATAAAAAAACCAATGACCAAATAATTTCTTTATTGGCTGTTTTGTCTTATCTGATCAGTGTTTTCTGAAGGAAAAGAAAATCAACTGGAAATCTGAAGCCAGTGTTAATAGAAACAATATTTGTGCTGCTGTATCCATCTCCTTTGAGGCCAGCAGTCTGGTTATTCATCATCAGGGATGTATGGCAATGAATATTCCCTTATGTAAGTCAACAATTCCAACTATTTCAAAATCAGCAAATTTTATTTAGTACAGACATGAAATCCAAAGCTATGAGAAACTAATCAGAATAGAGCCCTGCACAGTCTATGGTGACTGTAAGAAACATTGCCAGCCTGGCTTTTCTACAAAACCGGCTACAAAGGTTTTGCTAAATGAAGAAGCCTTAAATAGCTCAGTATAATGGGGCTTCCTGGGTGGCCAGCTGTAGACTGTCCCTGCAGCCCTGTCAGCTGGGAACTCTCAGACGCATCCAGATGGAGTGGGCAGCAAACCTCTGCCTAGCCTCAGACAGCATTTGAGGGCTCTCTCCCTTGATGCTCTGGGAGGTGGGGAGTATATACACTCTCCCTGTTTTTTTATGATGAAGTGTCAGTGCACTTCATTAGCTCCAGGCAAAAACTGCAAGGTGGTAGATAACCAAACTGTGCCCTATCAGTGAACCACAGAATCACAGAATGGCTAAGGTTTGAAGGGACCACAGCAGGTCATCTGGTTCAACCTCCCTGCTCAATCAGAACCACCTGATTTGGCTACCCTTGTACCAGGGAATATGTGCATGGACTAAGAGCCCCTTGTTGTTGACTGTTGGGTTTAAACTGAAATTTAATTTTGACCTGTAAAATGCTAAAGTGCTGTTTCAGTCAATGTAGCTTGAGGTGTATTTATTAACATGGAAATAGTACACTTGCATCAGTTTCAATTATATATAAATATATATATATATATATATATATATATATATATATAATACTTTTCTCTAGGGGCAATCACCTTTTTGCTTCCTGACATACCAGTGTACTAGCTTGTGTTCTATCAGCCTCTTAGGAATGGCTCAGAAGGCAATTGACAATACTGATTACATAATTGTTAGAAAATTTTTAGTAGTAAGAGCTTTGTTTTCATGGCTGGTCAAAAAGATCAAGGTAAATGTTTTCAATGCAAAAATTATACTCTGATATGTTTAGATGAAATGTTGAATGAAACATGTATATTTAGAAAAATGAAAATTAATAGCTTGGACTAATTTTTGACCTTATCAGAACAGAATATTTTCTTACTTCATTTTTTATTACTTCATTTGGAACTAACAAGTTATGAATTGTAAAAGTTCACATAACTTATATTTTCATGAAATTCAGGTCATCAAAGAAAGGGAATGATCTTGTTTGATATGACAGTGGATCTGGTTGACTGGTAACTGTATTGATACAACAACTCTCATCTGCAAGGCATCCTCCATGACAATTTGATTTAAAACACTTGAATTACAAAATTTTTGGGGTATAGTGATAAACGGATTAAAAATCTACTTATTGATGTGTCTCAAAATGCAATTATCACTGACAAAGTAGTAAAGACCATGCATATGGCTGATTCTTGTCAGGTTCCTCATACACCTGTTCATCATAATACTGTTTTGTAATTCATACACAGATATTGTCTTGTCATGGAATCATCATCAAATTATGAAGAATAACAATTGATACAGGTATTGGCATTCTGAGGGAATGCTGCATGCGGAAGCTTAACTGCAAATTTAGGTCATTTTTCTTGGAAGATGAATTATTGTTCTGGATTGAGGCTGATATGACTTCATGCTTGCAGAAGGGTTTTCTTCTTCAAAAAATGGTTGTATGAGTCAGCATCTAAAGCAACCTCATGACTATGTGCACACCTGAGTCTCATGACAGGACAAAGGATGTGCCAGGGAAGTTTTAACTTTGATACGATCAAACCACTTCCCAGAGAATGGCAGTTAGATCCATCAACAGGTACAGCCAAAGAGTCTTCTGTAGTTTGTAATAGCACAGTATGACCTGTAAATCTAGTTAATTTTCTTGGGTTTTTTCACTTAGTTTCACAAAAAAAAAAAAAAAAGAGCAAAAACCAAAAAGCTGAAATTATCTTAAGGTTTCACTATATGTGTTTTGCTGAATATAACATCAATTATAGTGCATGTCATCTCTGACTTTTGCATGGCCTCATCTGCACACACACGTTCCATCCCCTGTCTCTTGTAAGGACAGTAATTCAGGTCCCCATCAGGTTCAGTCCTGTGATAAGAGCAGTTGTAATGACCTACTTGTAACTGGGATGGAGTCACCACTGCAATCCTCTGTGACATTTCGTGTAGTGAACTCATTTGCACTTGTTGCTTTTACATCTCAAATTGCTTCTGAATATTTATGTATGGAAAAGATGTCGTTCAAAAGAAACGTTCCCTATTCTCCAAAGAACTGTTCTTCTATAATTTCCCAAAGAATGATTAAGGAGTAGCAAACAGATGATCTCTCACTTCTTCCTTCTATAGAGAGAGGTTCCTCATTAAAATGTAGACAACCATGGGAAGACCAAAACTCCTTTGTAACTGAGCCACACGCGGGAGCTTTGCACAGCAGACACACACGTGCATAGTTCACCTGCAGCTTCTTCCTTATGTTCGTGCATGACCCTCTTCTTCCTTATGTTCGTGCATGACCCTCTTCTACCTTTACATATATAACTAGGCTTTCCACTTTCTTTTTTAAGAGACAAGGAGAGAAATCTCTGCATTACATCTTCTTTACCAAGTCACCACTTCTAGGTAACAATTTGAAAGTTTGCTTTCATCAAGATGGCAACAGTGGCACCACTGCTGGTACTTGGGCTTTCTCTAATCTAGCCCCTGTCATTGCAGAGCTTGACTAGTCTTGTAGTCAAGAAAATATAAACTTGTAGTCTAGTTTATATTTTCTTGTGAAGTTTGTGGCCCAAAATATTGTGTCTTCCAGCAGTCTGGAAATTGTAAACAGTTGTTTGAGATGATAGAGTCATCAGCTGCAACAGAGCTGTTTAATTTCTATCCCAAGTCTGTGAGCGGCTGATGAAGATTTGAGCAGAATGATCTGTGGTGTATGCATGCTATTGACAACGACCGAGAGAAAGACAGCTCTTAAGAGATTCTTCCTTTGTAATGAGCCCTTCAAATCATGTAGCTGGAACCAACAAAATGGTGTCTACACAAAGAACAATCTTGTTGCTTTTCTGTGAAAGCCTCCAATTGAGTGATTAGCATGAGGCAGTCAGAAGAATTAATGGGATTTAAACTGGGAGGCCTTGAAATATTCACCCCACAGGTGAATGCTGATCTTGGAGACCACAGCTCTTCCCTGGCTTACCCAAACCTGTCTATTTACAAATTAAAAATTATAGATCTTACTTTCTCTTTCTTCCAACACAAAGTGCGTTAGCCAGCAGCAGAAAATTTTGCTGTCAGTAGACTCATGTCATGTATATTGTACATGTATGTATAGGATGCATGTATTTACAGAAGTATCACAAAATCCATGTATTATTTTGAACGCCATTCCCAGCTGAAATTCAAGGCAGAAGTTATGTACTTTTCTTCAAAAAAAAGTATAGTCTTGAAAAACTTCTAAGACTCCAAGGGAGTATAGACAGAATTATAGACATGGGGAGATTGACATTAGACTCCAGGACTAATGAGTGCATAGACCTAAGGTCAAGAGTACCTCAAGAAAAGGTCGAGTGGGCAATAAATACACCACAAGAATTTCAAAAATAGCAGTTTGTGGCTTACTCTTCAAGTCTCTGATGTTTTCTTACAGTAAATAATGAGACAACTCCCATATAGAACTTGATATAAAAGACTTTAAATATGTAAACTTACACAAACCAAGCCTTTGCCTTGTGAAAGAAATGCTTCTGGTAGTAAGTCACATCAGCACATGCCCTTTGCTATTTTAGTCAGTCTTATCAGCTGTTTTGTTGTTGTTGTTGTTATGGGGTGTTTTTTTGTTTTTGGGGATTTTTTTTTAAATTAGAAGCATGCACTTTTACTGTCAGAATTTCTTGGAGGTCCTTTTTAAATTTTATAATCCTGACTATCTTTTAATGAGCACCTTGCACATGTAGAAGTAGAAGATCTTGAAGTCCAGCAGGTAGCTGAAAACAGAGAAGAACATTTAAGATGTTGGTTTCACCTTATATGTATACATTACTACAGATTGATGATGTGAGTCAGGGAATTTGGATTCTCATTTTCTTATATAAATTTATTACATTTAAATTCTGTCTAGTTTATATATTCTTGTGTCCAAAGCTGTGGATCAAACTTAGATGCCATAAAGTGCTCCACTCTTTAAAGATGAAGAGAAAGTCACACATTTATTATCTCAAGATGCTTACAAAACCCTACAACTTTCTGTACATTGTTTCTCATCTCTTGCCCGTTGTGTATTTGCTCTACAGAAGGGGAAAAAACTTTGGCCTTCCACTGCATGATCCAAGAGACCAAAAGCATCCCACTGAGCAAATACCTTTTTCTGAAATGACCTAGTGGTCACTTGCCTATGGCATCACGGAACAGGTCCTGCTGCTGCTAGACTCCTCCTGTATAATTGTCTTTTTGCTGTCATTCTGGACAACTGTTCTGTGGCCAGGGACAAGAAGTGATGCAGAAGTAGCACAGGCAGCTCACTTTCTATTGTCAAAGCAGGGTACACAAAGACCAGAGCTGTTTCCCCAAGGCAGTGCCCCCACAGAGGTACCAGCTACACAGTAGGAGCACCACAATCCACCACACAGCTGTCCGGGAGCTGGGACCTTGATGATCTCCAAGCCTGTTGTGCAATACACAGGTCTTGCACCTGATGTCTCCTGCATAGCTGGGAACAAGAATCCCAGAGGATGTCTACCTGAAAGGAGGCAGCTGCATTGGGTCTATTCCCTATGAAGTACTTGTTAAGATAGGATCAGTTTTGGTTACCCTGTGGTCTGGTGTTTCATGTAGATGTCTCATGGAGGAGCCATTGGATGCTTGAAAGCTATGGCTGTAATAAGCACATCTCTAGTTGTTGGTGTTTCAATGAAATTTTGTAACTGGGGAGATGGAAATGCTACAGAATACCTGAATAACTAGAGACCAATAGAACCACTTTCTGGGACACTGAATTTTCTCCTGGACTGAGAGAAAGCAGAGCTTGAAGGGCTTAGTTCGTGTGGAAGATCAGTGAAGGAAGGTATCATCAGGAAAAAGACCTCAGCTGGTTGCTTTGAAGAAGACATGACAAATAGGGAACTGGCATTGGATCAAAAAGTGATATAAGTACTCAAAATTTCATCCTGGGACCAGATTAGTTGAACTGAACTATTGGAGGTAAAAATGAGACTTGAGATTACAGACAATGTTTATCCTAATGATACAGGTGCGTGTCCAGTGCTTCCAGGGCCTGAACATCTGGGAAGTTTCCAATGACTCTCCTGACCAGATGTTCAGAAGGGACAAGCACAATTCCTGAAAAGGCTCATAAGGAAGTCTACTGTGTGTAGCAATGCGCATGTTGCATCTGAAGGGATCGTGGAGAAAATTCTGAAGAATCATTAACCTGCTATCTGGTATAATGAGGGTCAGAAACGGGAGCGCAGCTCTTCAAGCTCAGGACAAGACTGAGAAATTTGCAAGAGCAGCATCGATGCTTGCACCCATAGCTCTGTCCTGCAAGGTGTCTTAAAGAAAATTTGATGCTGGCCCACAGACCTCGTATGTGTTATGTGTCAAGCGTAAACACAAAACCACAGGGGCTGTGAGGAGGCAACAGTGCCATCACTCAGAGCTCTTGTGCAACCAACTGCACAGAGCACTGTTGCTTCCCTCCAGCTGTACAGCTGCACCAGAGGAAATCAATAAAACATCATCTCAGAGATTTAGACAGTTTGAGGTTGTGATCTGCCCAATCAGGATTCAGACACAGATCTTGCTCCTTGGGGGGAACAAAGGCATGTGCGTCAGCTGAGCCACAAAAACGAACTATGTTTTCCTCAGCATCAAGGGTGGTGGTTTAAACATCAGTGAAAATCATCTGACCCCACACATTTTAGGCTAGAAGTATCCATACTCACACTGTACTTCAGTTGGTGCAGAAGGACTTCTTCAGCACAGCAGTGTAGCAGTTCAGCTACACCTGATGTATCTCCTACCTGGGTAACTCCATGACAGGGGCATTGTCCTAGGGTGACGTTATGATGCTTGTATCCCCATTTGTGTGTTCTGTTTATGCTGGAAATTATGTTCTGTGCCTTCAAGACTGGCTCTGAAGAGTGAATGTTTTGTTTTGGGTTTTGTTATCAGCCTGCTCCCCCACGGCTGGCGGGACACGGAGACAGGGAGTACATAGTGCGGCTTTTGCTTTTTGCTGGGCTTTTTGCTTTGCTCTTGCTCTGGCTTCTGCTTGCTCCTGCTTCGCTCTTGCTTTTGCTTTTGCTTCTGCTCATTAGTTAGTTTAGCTAAGCAGTCCAAATTTTTTTTTCCTCTGGACTGTTTTTTTCCCTTTTTTATTTTCCTTCTTTTTTCCCCTTCCCTTTTTGGAACTACTTGAACCTGCTCTGGACTGGGACCTGGAAACACCGAGAGCTTGCACCTCGTGGCTTGCAGCAGCCATCTCCAGCACCGGAGGGACTGACAACAGAGCAACCACCCCCCAAGAGAGACTTTCTGAATTTGTCATCCTTTTCAGAGTGGTGAAGGAGTGTTATCATCTGGTATTGTTCATTCTGTGTGCTGGGGGGTGCTGTGCCTGTTAAATAAACAGGTTCTTTCCACTTCTCTCTGAGGAATCCTTCCTGAACCGGTTGGAGGGAGGGGCTGTGTGGGTTTGCTTTCTGGAGGGGCCTCCTTTTGCAGGTTTTCTCCCAAATTTGCCCTAAACTAGGACAGGCATCCATCAAAGAGATTATAAATGAAAGACTGAGTTATAAAAATGTCATTCTGTCACTGCTGCATGTCCATGTGGGGACACCAGGGAAAGCTGGGAGACCCTGGGCAGCTTCCTGTTTGGAGGATGCCACAGAAATGGGGCTTTCAGCTGCAGCTGGGAAGCAAATGTCTGCTGAGTCTAACTAGAATGGAGCAGGATCTTTGGTGTCCTCAAGTAAGGGTGGTTTTGTGTTTAAGAACTGCCACCTTGTCATACCTGTTGCTTCACTTGAAAAACATTTGTAATCAGTGACTGTTCTGGAGGATAGTCGAAAATGAATGGCAGAGAGGACATCCTCTCAGAGGTACTGCTACACACAACACAAGAGCCTTAACTAGTGATGTTCCTTCTTTTTAATTGTTTTTACTAGAGCAGTCCCAGAATACTATAATCAACTTTATCCTACCACACATTTTTGAAACCAGGACTCTGCAATGTGTATGACATATGACCTTCAAAAGTCACAGGAAAGAAACCCTCATGCTCACATTTTGGCTGGGAGTCCAGCCCACCCGATGCAAGCAGCATTATTTGGATTCTGTAGCTTTATATATAAAAATGGAGCAGCCCCATTGAAGTAACCTGACTATGCTGTTCATGCAGAAATAGAAATGAGTAAATGCCTCAGAGATGGTCCAGGGATTCCTCAAGATGGACCCATTCATCTTCTGAAGGTCCATTAGACACTAGATATGGTTGTTCTGTCCTAGTACTCTGTTCTTTCCCGGATACTCCCTAAAGAGTGATGCTGGCTAAGAGCAGCACTTTCAGGAGGTCATGATGCTCAGTGTGGACCTTTGTCATCAGAACAGTGTTGTTGTTTGTCCCCTTCTGTGTGTGCTGCCTTGTCTGGCCTCTAACTTGGCTGAGGTGCCTCAGTCACACTGAAAGTGTCAAGCTCTGTATGGTGTGAACAGGATGTGGTCCCTCCTTTCAAAAATGTCAAAGTCTAGTGCAGTGGAAAATGTCTAGAAAATAAAAATAAATTTTCCACCAACTGTGATTTTGCATATGTGTGAATTTGTGGATTTGCACAAACAAAAGCTATTCTGATCTGCAGAGGTCACTTAACCATAACCCCTTGCAGAGGTTATTAGGAGGCTATTGCCATTTTTATTAAAAGAGAGTTGATGAGTAACGGCTGCTATAACTGTCTTGACTGAGGCATTTACCCAATGCTTTGTTGTTTCCTTAATTTCTTGTTCCATTAAATCTGTGGAGCAAAGCATTTGTGCAGAGCATGACTTGTACTTGGCACCTTTTATCTTTGGTGGTTTTTTTTTTTTTTTTTTTTTTTTTAACAGTTATTTTGCCAACTTAACAGCTGTTTGCTAAATAAATTTGAGGGGTTTTTCTGAGTGTTTTCTTTCCTTGTGGGTTTACTAAGAAGCAGAATTATTCTCTATGGAAATGCACACTGTTCCTGATCTTCTTCGCTTTTCTTCTCTGCTCTATCCTAACCCTGCCACTGAATTTTGCTAATGCCAAGGAAAATTTGACACTTTAATGGTGTCTTTCTGTCTATATATTGCTCTCAATATCTGACAAATCTTGAGGTTGAGTTTTTTAGTTGAGGAGTTGCAAACAGGGCAGCAAAACATCAAGTCTGGGTCAAGCTGACACCTCCATATAATTATAGTTGGAGTTTGTGGTTTGAAACCTGTTGTGAACACTTCGGTAACTGGGGGCAGCTGGACAGACTGATGAGCAGCTTATCCCTTTGTAATGCTCTCATGTCCAGTAGTTTTGATGGTTTTTTTCATGGGGGTGAACAAAATTCTCCATTCATTTATTATTTAGCTCCAACAGCTTTTCAAGCTGGATAATCAGTATGTATCTTATTTTCAAGACTAAAAAGGCAGCAGTCATTCCTAGATGCAATGTATTATTATCTTGAACATTTTAGGTGCAGTAAGGAACAAACTATAGGTATGGTCCTCAGAGTATGCTGAATCAGAGCGCAAGTATATTAAAAATACCGCTAGAATAAAGAGGCTTGAAGTCAGGAGTCAATCACTGGCTACCAGACAGCGTCAAGAAACAATGGGCACAAAACCTTCAGCTTTACAGTTAGCTCTCTTGTGTGAGACAGCAGCTTGAACACTGCATTTAGCCCCTTCTCATCATGCCATATTGGGCCTTCCTGGATATTAAAGTAACTGTTCTCAGGTGGGAAGCAAAACCAGGATCACTCTTCAGATTTTCATACATTGTCTGGTTATTGACCAATGGTTCTTGCCTTTGGGAATGGGAGTATATGCAAGGCAAAGAAGGTAGGCATTTTGCATTTTTACTGCTCATTTACAATCATTACAATGGATAAGTCCACTGAAATGGATAGTCGACTATTTACAACTCTCATGGGAGCATTCTCCATAGCATGGTTCAATGTTATATTGGTGTCCACATCAGCTTGGGTAAGTTTTACTTGTCTGATATGTCTGATTCCAAGTTGGAAAAGTATTCCATAAAAATGTGGCTTGTCTGATAGCTGTATCTCCCTCCCGTGTCACTCTTCCCAGGACAGGTGACTGGTTCACAACAGGTTTTAGTAAGTCCTGCCCACAGAGCCATCACGGCTGCTGGAGACACTGCTGTGTCGCAAGACACACTCATTCTCCCTATGATGCCAAGATGATTTTCTGCCTTTTCTTTTACATACCTTTTATATACCGTTTATGTATCCTCAGTACTCTCAGCATGCATACTCGTAATTCCATTAGTCTGATAACTTAGCATAGCCCTAGTATTCTGTTAGGCCAGGAGACCAAACATCCTAGAGGCCTCGTAGTAGGAGGCTAGAAAGCCCTATGCTGTCTTGAGAAACCAAGGACCCCTCTAGGACACATCCTTTAAACAAATATTTGGCCCATCCAGGGGGGAATTCCACGGATGGGAGACTATCACACCATTCATCCGGGCCTCCCATGGGGCACCCCTGTTAGATATGCTGATTTGTAAGGTCTATAAATTGCATACACCATCTATCGTGGGGGTTCATTGCGGTGCATCCCACCTTGGTGAAGTGGTGCACCATAAGGATCCTTACTAAATACCAAGGTAAAACCCCTTATCCCTTAACCATGTCTAGCTCTCAATTTTTAAGACCAGGAAACATCATCACCTAGAATGCCAACTATGTTTGCTTTCCTAAACACACACAGCTGACAAAGCACAGGAAATCACATGAGTGCTGCTTGATTAAGATAAAGACTGAGGTTCTGGCATGCAAAAGGAATGACTGTGTGTTGGAAGACACACAGAGTACTTTTCAAGCCTGACCTCTTATATGTTTAAAATGTTACAGTGTCATTACACAGCATTACAGGTAGGAAATAAATGTGAGGAAAGTAACAGTGCTAAAGGGGTGCTACAGCTCCTGCACCCGGGACAACCTTCTGCAGTGGATGTGGGTTTTTTCATTGCATATATTTATTAACACCTGAAGATCTCAGAAGTCATATTGCTTAATGAAACAATATATAATGGAGCAGGCTGCAAGTACTGAAATATACGGAAAACTACTCTCAGCTGTTTTATCCAGGGAGTAATCAATACACTTATTTAGCATTGCAAAACTATTCACATCAAAAATAGTTTATACATGGTGTTGCACTTTCTAATCCACTAATTTCAGAGGAGAGAATCTAATCTTCAAACATACAGCAAGAACAGATTGATCAGGCTGTGACTATTGTACTTCAATAAAAATATTTCTTCTCCCTATGGTAGTTGAAATGTACTGGGGCTTCAGCTCAGGAGGAGAGAGAAAAAGACTTCAGACTTTTCCTGCTCATGCGCATCTTACAGATTAAATGATTTGATGATTTTTTTTTTAACATTAATTACAGTCGATTTGCCAGGTACACTTGTGCCAAGCTTCCCTGCAGACACTGCCTGTCGCCCACACCCACTCAGCTCATGTTAGCCATCATTTTGTCAGTGCCCAACAAGCCCACATGCTGTTTTGCAGGGACCAGACGGCTCACAAAACTGCTAACTGCATAGAGCCATCAGATCTACAGAAAATCTACAGAAAATCCCTCTGAGACCTAAGAAACACAGTTTTTTAGATTATTTCCCTCTTTACAAGCGCTTCAGTTGTAATTGACCTTTCTGACATTTACAGAGAAGTGAGTGGTAGTTAGTGTGGCCATCTGGTTCCTCACTGTTTGTGATACTAACACTTTAAGCACGTGAGTGCTTGTGGAAAGTGAGTACGAAAGTCAGAAGTGACTGAATATACATGAATTTTCAAACACAGCAAGATTTCAGACATTGCTCTTTTCCTCTGTGTGGGCTTGTGATGCTAACAAAGCAAGAGCTAGTGACCACTGGGAACAGCTTAACTGAGAGTGATGGAAATTCAGATACTTTTGCTTGGAAGCTTCTCCAGAAAAATTAATTTTCCTTTCTGTTCAGAAATACAAATATGTTCAAATTTTATCTAACATATGAGGCCTCAGTTAAATATTTTTGAGTATAATGTTTCTTTTTTTCCACATCATGTGTCTTTTAATTTATTTGCATATGTTCTTAGTTGAGTAAGAGTATGTTCAACTACTGATCTTGTGAAGATATACAGAAGCAAAGCAATAATTTTTTTTTTTAAATCTTCAGTTAACAAATGTGTTGCATTCCAAACAAATTCTGTCTTGAAAATATTATTTGAAGGATTATAACGTTTTTTAAACTGTGTTACTCTGGCTGAATTTTCCTGGAACTTATGCTTCTTATGGGAGGGGAAGAAAAAAAACAAACTCAAGGAAAAAAAAAGAAAGAAAAAAGAAATAAGAAAGACATTTTCTGTGTCAGAATCTTTTAGATACAAAAGCCTCTCAGCTTTTTATCAGTTGTACCTCTATAAGTAAACTAGATAGTATGGAATAGTCATTCCTAATTTACCTGGTCACCCTATGATTCAGGTTGGTTTTTGCTCATGTAAAGTTTAATACAGTATTTGCTTTCTTTGTCACTCAGAGAACCATTGGTTTTTGCTATGGGAGTTCAGTATTATCATTATTATTTCTACTATTGTTAAGCAGCTACTTATATTTAATGAGCTCTCAATTAAGTACACACATACACTTGCAGATGGAGTGCATGTCTTAAAGATGTCTTAAAGTTGAAGTGACTTGAATTTTAAATTTTTACCAAGATAGGCTGAGCTGCCTTCCACGCGTCAAAGTCCTGGTTATCAAGAAGACAGCAGTTTTTAGATAACAATGTAAATTATATACAAAACATGCATTTTAAGCATGGTGCAGTGGTAAAGTCATGTGGAAGAAAAAAAATTTTTTAAATTATATTTTTGGATGATATTTCGTGGCTATTAATTACCAATAGTTGAATAAGTACTGGAGTTCAAACAATGTTACAAATATATTCCATATACCAGCTCCATTTCCAGCTGCTGTATTCTCACTTTAAATATTGCCTGTGATTAGAAATGCTCTTTTAAAAAGTTTGCTTATGAAAAATCTTACAGTAGTTCACCTGAATGCTTACCTGTATTCTGCTGCTCATTGTTTGTAACTTAAGCCTGCGGTGGATGATTTTGGTTGGAAAGAGGATTGCAAAAAATTCAGCAAACCAGAATTATACCTACTGTGTCCTGTATTTGAGGCCTGTATTGGCATTGCTGTCATTTGAAGACAGTCACCATTCAGCCAATAAAGGTACAGAAGTGCAATTATGAAATAGTTCTCTCTATATTAATTTACACCTTCTCACATTTCCCAGTAAAATTGCTTATTCTTAAAAATTCACAAGATTTTTGTGCTGCACATTTCATATCTGAGTATTTTTTTCTTCCTTCTGTCTGTTTTGTTGGTTATTTATTTGTTGCTTGTGCTTGTGTGTGTGTGTGTGTGTGTGTGTGTGTTTAGGTTTTGTTTGTGGATTTAGCTCTGTGTTTGCTTTTATTTATTTTTTATCCAAGTTTCATATTTTAGAAATAAAAGATTGTAAAATGAAGATGCACTAACAAACAGTCTATTCATGGTAGCATAGATCTCTAAATGGACAAACACTTTTCTGATAACAATTACTTAATTACAAAATGCACAAGTACAATAAAGAGCAAAATTTCAATGTTTGGCCACATGGCACAAAGTGCTTAAGGTGATGCTCTATTTTTATACAGTACGTTATGTAGATTGGAACAATACAAAGCAATTCAATTAGAGATTGTATGACCTTTTATTGCTTACGCTCAAAAGCAGCAGAAGGAACCTTGCCTATAATGAACATTTAGCTATCTCTATTGCTGTTTTCAAGCATTATCTAAATGAACGTCTTCTCTGTATTGCAGATGGATTTGGATGTCTGCAGGAGATTGCCCCCTGTCAGCTCAATGTTCTGAGTGTTGTCAATGAGGTCATACATATGTTCTCACTGATATAACGGTAGCTTCAGTTTAACCATCAAGATATTGATTTCACCCTTGGGAAACTACCAAACTGGGTGTCATTAAAATAACATTTGCCACTTCACAGTGATTGCAGAAATGCAGGATCTCCTCTGGTGCACCAGAGAACAGCATTTCTGCCTCTCTGTCTTTCCTGTGGTGAAAGTTGTGCAGGTGCCTGCTGCAGGTAGCAATGGTGTTGCATGCAATATTTCACCTTAGTTTACTTGCAATTAGCCTAGAGTAAGATGTGGTTTATCCCAGAAACAAAGAGAAATTTAAAAAAAACCCTACTCACTTCACCTAACAAAAATATTTAAAATTTTTGCATCAAAACTAATGAGTACCATCTGATCAAGATCTCAGTTTTGATAAACTGCTATGAGCCCATCTAATCATGCTGGTAAACTGGCTCAATAATGACTCAGAAAATTCCACCTGTACTTCCTACCCAGCAGCTGAGTTTTACTACAAGTCTCTTAATCAGAAGTACAATTTCCTATATAGGCTTTCTTAAAATGAAAAAGTTACTGGTCTTGCATTTGTTTACCTTGTACTTGCTTTGTTTTGGAATGTAATTGTTGGCACATGCAGTATGTGGTTCTAAATAATATCCTCCAGCATAACAGATACAGCTTAGAGTATAGTGCCAGAAAATGGCTTGTTGAGTGCAGGAGGCTGTTTTAGTTAACATAGGAGAAAAGCAACTTGCTGAGTAGCATTGCATAGCCTTCAGGTACAGTTACTGAGAAGCTCTCAACTCTGTGAGTGAAAAAATGGGACGAAATTAGATACGGGGATTAATTACAGGAAAGTAAGAAGCTGGGGATGGGAAGTGGCCCCAAGGAGGGTCTGTGGTTAGCGGCATGTTTAGTCATACTATGCCAGCCACCTGGATTCCTGGGAATTTAATCAAGTTCCAGAAAGCCTGGACAGATAGTTAGTTAAGCTCTGCTGAACCACTAGCAGCACTCAGAGTTGTGGTGGAGGTTAATGAGTGGCCTTGGTTCCAATGGGCAAGATTGCAGCTGAGTGAGGGGGGAATTAATGAACTCACCGGGTGGACTCATCAGAGAGACAGGAAGGAAAGCTCTCATCTTTCTGGAAATCCCCAGCTGAGCACAAAGCAGGGCAGCTTTCTCTAACTCGCTAGGACAAGGAGACCACTGTGAAAAGGAATATTTCCATCCCACTCCTCACACCAGAATGTCCAAAGCAGGAATAGCTAAACTTTTTTCCAATTATGACGTTGCCAGCTTGTGAGGTACTGGGTACTCCAGATTTTCAGTGGGGAGGAAGGACACTAAAGCACTTCTCCATGGGTTCCTGTGGACCTTGACCCCTTCAGCACTACACTTATGCTAGTTAATTCCTGAGCTTCGAGTCATGGACCAACTAATTCCTCTCAAGAGGAAACCCAGAGCTAATGAACAGAATCATAGGATGTTAAGGGGTTGGAATGGACCTTAAAAATCATGCAGTCCCAACCCTCCTGCCATGGTCAGGGCCACCTCCCCAGGTTACTCCTAGTCTGAACAGTGCCAGGTTTGGAGCACCTACAACCTCCCTGGAGAACCTGTTCCAGTGTCTCATCACCCTTCCAAGGAAAAATTTCTTCCTAGTATGTAACATAAATTTCCTCTCTTTCAGTTTGTACCCATTACACCTTGTCCTAGCACTACAGTTCCTGATGAAGAGCCCCTCTCTGGCTTCTCTGTAGGTCTCTTCAGATACTGGAAGGTTATGATGAGGTCTCGATGAGGTCTCCACACAACCTTCTCTTCTTCAGACTGAACAGCCCCAACTGTGTCAACCTGAGGGTGAGGACTTTGCTCCAGGATCTACTTTGTGTAGTCAGTGGGGATCTGGAATTGTGCAAGGGTCCACTGCTCTGCCCACAAGTCTTTCAACATTGTCTGTTTAAGTTGTGGGCTCCTCCATATCCTATGCATGCATTAGACACCACTGGTTTCCTGAGATAAAAACACTGCTTGTGGCTGGTCAATTAAAGACATTTGTCTTATTTTGCACTGGTACACTAACAACAACTAGCATGTGGCAGGGGCAGAGAGGGACGAACTGGGGCTGAAGAGCTGAAAGGCATCCCAGATGTCCCCAGGACTCCACCATCTCCCACAAGATGGCAGAGCAGCTTGGCACAAGGTGCAATCACTGTGATGTGCTGTGTCAGCTTGCATTTCAGAAGCTTAATGCAACCTTTTCCACCGAAAGGTTCAGTGCATATTTATACAGATGTGCAAGCAGCACTGAGTCTTTCATGAGGAGATCTTCATAGTACCACTGTTCCTGTACCATGTTCAATGTCCATCTAGTCTGGGCCTGGGGCTCTGTCTCGAGCCCTATAGACCAGGGAGTCCCGGTGCCTTCTCCATGTCCTCACCTCTCAGCACTAAAGATGAGGAACCAGAGGAAGTGCACCCTCACCATTGGATTTTTATCCCTCCTGACTCTGATGAGATGGTGTTCCAGAGGGAAACCAAACCTCTGGGAGTAGATGAAAGCTGCTGCTGGGTGAGCCGGGTTCAGGGGTTATTTGTTGCTAGGGCAGCTACACTTGCACAGATGTCAGTGACACACACCTCCCATCTGAGAGAAACTTGTGGCTGGGCTTTTATAAATCATTTAGCACTGTCCTGCTATGGCTGCAGCATGGACATGGAGCATATCAGCAGCTCCTGTCCAAAAATGGGTAACCTTGACTGTGTGATGTGGACCATGTGGATACACAGAGTCTTCAGAGTGGCACTGTAAACACCTATCACCTGTGTGACCACAGTATATTTTTTCTATTTTTATATCCATTAAGTCTTTTGTCCATTAAGGCTGTGTTGTCTGACGCCTTTTTCATGGGAGTGACTTTTAAATGTGGTGACTTAGAAATGGTAATGCTGCTCCACTGAAGCTCCCAATTCCCACCCAGTCACCTTAGATACAGTGTTCCATCCTTCTAAATTTTGATTTCTAGGTTGGCAGTTTCATGGGGTTAGTCCCAATGGTACCAGACAGTGGTGTATAACCCCAAATCTTCCCTATACAGGGAAAGGACCACCATAGGCTGCAATCAGAACTGAGATTGTTTAGCAAGCGAGGATGTGTTGAGGAAGGCTAAAAGAAAGGGAAGTCTGGAGATCTGAAAGCCACAGTTACACCCTATCTGATGGTACCCCTCATTTAGGCCTGTCCCAAGCTCTCTCAGACTGAGGCCGACCCCGTGAAGATCTTCTGCTATCATGTTGCAAAATTTTGCAGGTGCAATTGGGGCAGGAAATAGTCGAGGATTAGCTTTGCCAGGGAGCTAAGATGAAGGTGTGCTGCCTTTTTCTGCTGTGCTCTGGTGTGGCCTAGTGTAGAGTACAGCACAGATGGTGAGGAGTGAAGCTCAGGGGCACACTGGTGAATGAATATGAGCTCTGGAACAGGCACCTCGACAAGGCTTGTTCTGAGCTTTGCTGCAGTCACTCTGCTCCAGAGGGGCTGATCATAAAAAACGTGAGCATGAGTCAGCCCTCACCAGCTGATGGGAGGCTCCCTTAATGGCTCATAAAGGCTGCATAGCTTCAGCCTAAATGTCTCTGTAAGCATGGGAACTCAACTGCCAGGCTCCAGTATTGCTCACGGCTTGTCATTTGACAGTGTAGGTTCTTCTGAATCTGATTTTCTAATAAAAGATTCTAAATTTGAACATATTTTTTGCTGGCAGGTAGACATAATAATGATAGTGCTGTCCAGGGAGTAACTCATGACTAAGTCTTACTGGAATTCACAAAATTTGCTTCCTCCTACTTATTTAACTTTGCAGCTCATTGCCACACATATACCCTGAGCCTACTGAATACAAAAAAGGGTAGAAAGAAGGAAGAGAGAGTGGTTAGCACATCACCTGCTTTCATCTGCTGCTGAACACCTCCTCATAAGGGCCCAAGAAGAGGATGTGCTCACAGCTGGAATGTCTATGAGCCCAGAAAGAACCCATCATGGCTGGGACCCTGTAGCTGGCTAGGTCAACTGTGCCCAGAAAAATATCTGCATTCCTGGATACTCTGAAAGAAGGTCTCTCTCATCAAGACCTTATCTTGTCATCCTGCAATATGGGAATGATACCTTTCCTCTACACTTGTTATTTGGAAGAAGAGTTTAGACTCCTAAGACTTGGGACAGTGTTCACAACTCAATAAATCACCAATTTTTCCCTGAAAAATCTTTAATCAAAAAAGCCCATTTCCTCTTCAACTCTGCTATAAATCAACATCAAATCAATACTGTAAAGTAATCCCTCCAAATTCATGTTTCTCTATTAAATATGGGTTCGACCATTTCCCATTTTATAACAAAAAATGCACACCAAGACTGTGGTAGATAACATCTATTTGATTTAGGTTGGTCTGAAGTGAATTATCAATTTTGAGAGAGGGGTCATGTTTTGTAGCATTTTTATTGACAGGTAGATGGAGAGGAGGCAGAAGGCAGACAAAAAAGAGGTTTGTACTAAATCTAGTGGAAGTGGCATTCTGGTCTTCTGGGTTTCCTGGAACAGAAGAGGAAGTCTCAGGAGTGTTTGAGTGCAGTTTGAATGAAAAGCAGTGCAGACTGAATTTTTTAACAAAAGGTTCCTAATTTCACCTCTTAATTAATAGTTGATGCTGCCTGGGTATTAACAAACGCAAAAAAAAAAAAAAAAAAAACCAAACCAAAAAACCAAAGAAACAAAAAACCCAAAACCAAAAACCAACAAAAAAACAAACCAAACAAACAAAACCAAAACCAAAAACAAACCCAAAAACCCAAAACCTGCTATGATGACAAATCTTTGAATAGGATGTCTTGAAATGCCATCACTCCCACCTGTTTTTACTGAGAGGCTTTTGTCCTACATAATCTCACCATTTCATTAGTTCTCCACTCATTCTAGTTTCTAGTCTCCTTAGTCTGCAGAGTATTCTAGCCTACAATTTTGATTAAAATAAGTAGAAATTCCCAGGACAAAGGGTATTTTTTTACTATTCATTAGGGCAGAGATTTGCTGGATCACTGGGATCCTCATCTTGAAGCTGTGTAGCTAGGTCCTGTAGCTATCATGATGGTGGCAATGACGTGAAGTCACTCTTGGTTCTGGGCTGGCAGTCCTATGGTAATGAGTCTCTACATGATGCTATGACCACTGTTGTGTCTGCAGTGCTGAAGTGCTGCCAGCAGTCTGCATCACCAGGCAATCAGCTCTCCTTACTGGAGTCTCCCCTGCAGAGGCACTGAAGAGTCACCCCTTTGACAGCCTAAGTGCTGTCTTTCTTTCTCACTTTACAGCTGCTGGTCTAAGAGGCTGCATCTCAGCCCCCACAGGAAAAGCTAACATTCAAGGCCTTCATAAAAATGCCGCTGCACTCTAAAGCAAAATAAATGCTGCTATTTTCAGTCCAACTCCCGCTCACTGAAAAGGTGGGGTTGTTAACACACAAAGGCCAAGATAAGTGATATACACTCATTAATTATTCCTTTGTTAACTTCTCTTTTTCTTGGAAATACTCTCATAGTATTATATTTTTACTCTCAATGTTTGGTAACAATTCTGATATAGACCTATGGTATAATTTGCATAATAATGCTTGGTCCAGATCATGTCATTGCAATATAACATAGTATACTTACATTTTCACTTAAATACTCAAATGACCTGTCACTTCTGCCTTGAAAATCTTTTTTAAGCAGGGCTGGACCCTTTTCTGGAACATTGAACATTAGCTTTCAATCTAAACCCTACTCTAAGACCAACTGTGTCCTTTTCATGCTGAAAATACATCATTCAACACCTCTCTTTCCACACAGAGTATTTTTGGTCTCCAGCACTGAAAAAATGCTGAGTGAATAAAATCCTGGGTCTCATACATAGCCCTTCAATGGTTAAGTAGAAGTAATTCTTCAGTGTGCTGACTTCATCCTTTCAGGCATGCCCTCAGACACTTGGTACACTCTGTCTTTCCTTTTTCTGATGCAATGCAGCCAGTGTTATTGAAACACTCCATTGCTGATTTACTAATTAGCCTTTATTACCAGAATTGGTCTGACCTTATCTACTTTCAGTACTGCTCTTACTGGCTCTGTTCCTCCAGAGCATTCTCATTTATTCCCATGTACAATGCACATTCAGGAGCTTGTTTGAGTTATGACTCAGAAGATAAGCCCATCTCCGAGTCTCCAGCTGGATGGAGCCCTGAGGCTTAGTTGTGATCTCCAATATTCTTTACAGTAATTGGTTTTTTTTTACAGGGTAGTTTGATGGATCAATATTTAAAAGAGATATTATTATAATTTGCTTGACATCTGTTATCAAAATTACAGACTATACAGAAAATGTTGCAGGCATAGAAGTGCATGTCCTGAATATCACAATATTTTTCCTGCTGTTGGGCATAGGGTGAGTGTCAAGAGTCTCCAGCATGAGGTGAACCGTGTTTGGAGGTTAGGTAAGATTTTTTCTGCCATGTACTTCTTGGTCTGACAAGGATCATGAAGGCTGGTGGAAAACTGTTGTCCTACCTTCTATTTCCTGAGCAGCTATGTCAACAGTGCCAAGACATAAATAATCAAGATACCAATAATTTAAACCAAGCATTAACCAGCACAGGAAACCTCTCTGCTGGAGTGGGTAGCTGTATGCTGTAGTCTCCCACAAAAATGCTTATTTGCTCACCAGCCTCTGGTGGTGTGCAGGAAACCTGGCCAAAGGGTTGGTTCATCTGCAAACAGCAAGGTTACACCAGATTATGGATTCATCTAGCTGAAAGGCTAGGTCTGCTGCCAGAAGCCGAGTCCAGCCAACTCCAAGAAAGTGGGTGCTATCAGAACAGTTGAGTGCAGAGCACATGGGAGACTGCTGGTGCTTGGAGATTTCAAATAGGCACAAGAGCAGAGTGTTTCTCTGAGAGGCTCTGATTTGTTCATTACATAGAACTTTCTTGACACACCTGAGCCTGCTGCCTTAGTGGACCAGCCAGCACCCTAAACTGTTCAGGGCCAAAGCATGAGGAATTGCATATTGTTAAATTACTATTCCCACCCTGCATTTCAGTAGTGTCACCACATCAGTGTGATAGTTTGTCCATGTTAATGTTTTGCTACCCAGATAAAAAGTAGGAGGGATTCCCTGCATTGTATGACTGTGACTACATCACTATGACCACAACATGACTTAACACAGTGATTTGGGAAAGAATTTCTGCAAGACGTATTTCTGCACTGGAAATGGAAGAATTTCCAACAAAGTGGGAAGTACTTCTTCAAGAAGGCTCTCTGCCTTTGGCTTCCTCTTCCCCCCTATCAGACAGATGCACCTTTATACTGCTTTTTTTTTAATGCTCAGCATATTTTTAAGCACAATGCATAATACTCCAAACACAACACTATGGATACATTTGTGTCATGTTGTCCCCCACCTCTGAAATACAGACAGAGCAGACAGCTGGTGCATGGACCATACTGTAGGCAGAGACAAAAAACCATTTTCTTGTGAGGCATTGTTAAATACTAATGGCATAGAATTGCACTGTTTTGAGCAAGCTAGAACATGTTGTAGTGTTCGAAAGAATACCTGCAATTTTCCCCATGGGTTTTGTCCTAAGAGATGGCGCTCTCATTATTCATTCTCTTTATAAAGCTATAGCAATTTAGCAGTCAGTCCCTCAGTTAAGAAAGAAGGGGACTCAGATGTAGCCATTTTTCAGGAAAACACAGCTGACAAAGACAGAAGACTTCCCAAAGAGTACATAAATCAGGGCCAGGAAAAAACCTCTGAAGTGCTCACAACAGTGAAAGCTAAACTCCTCAAACGAAGAAAACAATCTTGTGGTTGTGACCAATATCCTACTCCCAAGCATGGGCTTTTGAAAAGAGATGAATTTATAATTTTTTTTGCAAAACTGTTTTCTTTTTATTGTGATGGAACAACTAAAAGATTGCAAGAGGCTGGGTAAAAAAAGAGAAAGTAAAATTAAGAACTAGATATACTACTAGATGGTGGGAAATGCCATCACCTGCATCAGCAGCATTCAGCAATGGCAGACTGGAAGGCTCCATCCAAAATCTTAAAAACACTCAGAAAGCACACTCAGCTCCCTAGAGACATAAAGCAATCATCTATTTTTCTGAGTGAGAGTACTCAAAAAAGAGAGAACAAGAGACTGATCAAATTACAGTGAAGGCAAAAGGACTGACTTGAGCAGGGGACAGCTATAAAACATGAAACAGTTACTGCTAGATTCCTAACCAGGGTGAAAGGCATTCAAAGGAAAATGACCAAAGCAGCTATGTAACTCCACAGAGACTTGGGCAAGTCTAGTACACAATCTTCCATTTGAAGACAGAGCAAAGATACAAGGATAGACAGAGCAAGGATACAAAAAAGGAGCTGCTGCTGGAAAATGTGGTGGCATATACAGGGAAACCATGCCCAAATAGAGAGGATACAACTCTGAATGTCACAAGGAAAAAAGTCTACAAAAAAGGGAAACAAAGGAACAAAACCACATAAACAAGAAGGCATCCAAGGAGTGAAAACTTGCACATACATGAGCTCAGTGTAGCACAAAGGAAACCACCAGCCACAAAACACACAAATGAACAGAAAATATCTGTAGAGCTCAGTGTGGCAGCAGATGCCAGAGAAGGGCCAAAACCATGTATAAACTAGCATCACCAGAATAGTTAAGGTTAGAAGGCTACTCTGGAATTCATCTTGTCCAATACCCCTGCTAAGGCAGGTTTACCCAGAGCAGGTGACATAGGAACATGTTCAGGTGCATTCTGAATGCCTCTGGAGAAGGAGAATCCATGATTTCCCTGGGCAGCCTGTTATAAAGAGTGCTGTGCCATCCTCAATGTAAAGAAGTTCTTTCTCATGATGAGTTAAAGTTCTTGTGTTTTAATTTATTGTGATTACTTCTTGTCCAGTATCTGGGCACCACTGAAAAGTCTGACACCATGCTCTTGGCACCCACCTTTCAGATATTTATATGCATTGATGAGATCCCCTCTCAGTCTTCTCTTCTCTAGACTAAACTGGCCCAGCTCTCTCAGTCTCCCCTCGTTAAGAGAGATGCTCCAGACCCCTCATCATCTTTGTGCCCCTTTGCTGGACACTCTCCAGGAGCTCCTTGTCTCTCTGGTACTGAGGAGCCCAGAACTGGACACAGCACTCCAGATGTGGCCTCACCAGGGCCCAGTAGAGGGGGGAGGATCAGCTTCCTCCACCTCTTGGCCACACTTCCCAATGCAGCCCAGGATCCCACTGGGCCTCCTGGCCACAAGGGCACACTGCTGGCTCATTGATACCTTCTGATGCACCAAGACTCCCAGGTCCTTCTCCACAGAGCTGCTCTTTAGTGGGGCAGCCCCAGCCTGTGCTGGGACTTGTGGTTATTCCTCCCCAGGTGCAGGACCCTGCACTTGCCCTTGTTGAGCCTCATTAGGGTTCTCTCTGTCCAACTCTCCAGCCCACTGAGGTCCAGCCCAAAGGCAGCAGAGCCTTCAGGTGTATCAGCCACTCCCCAGTTTGGATCATCAGCTAACCTGCTGAGGGTACCTTGGATCCCTTCATCCAGGCCAGTGATAAGCATGTTGGTGAGACTGGAGCCAGTATTGATCCCTGGGGAACACCACTGACTACAGGCCTCCAACTGGATTCTGCTGCCCTGATCTTGACCCTCTGAGCTCTGCCATTCAGCCAGTCCTTGGTCCACCCCACTGTCCATTCATCTAAACCACGCTTCCTGTGCTTGCCTTTGAGGATGTTATGGGAGACTGTGTCCAAAGCCTTGCTGAAGGGGAGGCAGACTACAACCACTGCTCTCCCCTCACCTAACCCATCCTGCCCTGCTATCACAGGAGGCTGTCAGATTGGTCAAGCATGATTTCCCCTTGTGGAATCCCTGCTGACTGCTCCTGATGACCTTCTTTTCTTCTGCATGCTTGATGACCTCCAGAATGTTCTGTTCCATCACCTTTCCCTGGGTGAAGATGAGGCTGACTGGCCAGTAGTTTCCTGGATTCCCCCTCTTGCCAGTTTTGAAGATGGGAGTAACATTGGTTTTCCTTCAGTCATCGGGCCCTGGTCCTGTTTCCTATGATTTTTCAAAGATGGTGGAGAGTGGCTTAGCTACAGCATCTGCCAGCTCCCTCAGCACCTGTGGGTGCTTCTCATCAGGGCCTGTGCATTTATGTGTGTTATAAGTCTGGACAGTTGATCTCTAACCAAACCCTTTATGACTGGGGGAAGTATTTTCTCCAGCCTTCCTGTCCTTGCCCAAAGGTCTGGGATTCCTGAGGGCTGGCCTCAGTAGTTAACACTGAAGAAGTCATTCAGTAATTTTGCCTTCTCTCTGTCTTCCTTCACTAGGACACCTATCTGATCCAGTAGTGACCCCACATTTTCCTTAGTTTTCTTTTTGCTGCTAATCTACTTGTAGAAGCCTTTCTTGCTGTCCTGGATTTATGTTTATATACTCAACTCCAAATGGGCATTGGATCCCTACATCCTCTGACAATATTGCTATAGATGTCCCACGTGGCCTGTCCCTTTTTCCACCTCCTATAAATTTTTCTCCTCTTTTTGAGATTTTGTAGATGCTCCCTGCTCACCTCTGTGGGTCTTATGACCCCTTTGCTTGATTCCTTGCTCATGGGAATACACTGGTTTGGGGCTTGAAGGAAGTGATGCTGGAAGTTGTCGTGGTTTGAGAGGAAGTGAGTTTTTGGGAGGTGGTGGTGGTCAAACCAATAGGTGCTCAGATGTGAATATTGGCACCTGGTTTGACCACTGAGGATATGGATACGCCTCTGAGAACACAGGGGTTAAAAGCGAGGAACTCCCAGGAGAACTCTCTCTTGGTTCTGGTGTATGGAGAGGTCAGACCTGCCCTGCCCAGCTTCGGGCTGGGTGGGGGAGGAGAAGTCACGAGGCCGAGGGAGGTAGGCTGGAGCCTTGGGCAGAGACGGGAGGCGATGGCTTAGATAAGAGTGAGTTCCCCACAGAGATGGAAGGGTGGAAGAACTCGGAGAGGCAGTGGGCGGCCCCCCTTTCTCAAGAGGGAGAGAGAGAGAGAGAGGTGCCAGTGCTACCTTGGAATTCGATAGCACTGGCCTGGCCGAGAAGGAGAAGGGGGGGCGGCAAGGGAAGAGTGCCCGGTCGGGCCAGCGTGGGAGTTCGAGATGAGCAGAGACTGTGATTTTAACCCTTCTGTGGGATGATGGAAACCTTGCAAATGCTGATCCTCCGGGAGTTGAAGGAGGAGCGAGAGACAGAAATAAAGTAAGAGGAAATGCGCAAGTGTGATGCAGAGTTGTGCAAGTGAAGAAGGACTGAGAGAAGTTGAGAAAAATCCTAGGTGGAGGAGATGATGGAGTGGCTTTTGGCTGGACTTTTCTTGTATGGTCATGGACAGAACCTTTCCTGTAATACAGAGACTGCATTTTAGGGGGAGGCGGTGGCTTGGTGCCAAAGGAGCGATGTGAGCAGAGACAACAGGCGATGAGGTGGTGGTGAGACCCCTCGGCCCCAGGGGGTGAAATATTGGGGGGGACTGGTGTCCCGAAAAGGTGAGAGACTGTCGTTTTCTCCTGGAACTGGGCGAAGCATCCTTGAAAAGGGAAACCCTAAAAGCAGCTCTGGTCCATGTGCAGTGGTGAGAGCACTGGACATGGAAGGAAGAAGTCACAAAGATGGTTGCTGAGTGACGGGGAAACACAGCTGGACTTGGCTGTGTTTCCAGGGGAAACCTGTGGTGCAAGGGGGCTCCTCTCTCCTTGATGAAATGAGAGGTGATTGCCGGGAGGGTGGAGATGGACTGAGTTAATTATTTGAAGGGTGATGGACTGGATAAAGATCTAAGGTTTTGTTTTATGCTGTGGGAAATTGAGTGGGGGGAGGAGAAATGTTTGAAAGGTTTCCATTCTGCTCTGTGTGTTCATTTTATAATTGTATGATAATAAAGTTTTTTTTTCCTTTGTTCACAAGTGGGGGCCTGCTTTGCTCTGTCTCTGATCGCATCTCACAGCAGACACCAGGGAGGGTATGTTTTCATGGGGGCACTGGCATTGGGCCAGCGCCAAACCATGACAGAAGTGAAGCCAGAAGTGAAACAGACAGTGGGATATGGCTTTGTGCTTTATATCACAAAGGTATCCCAAGTCTTCTGCAAGGAAAGAAAGTGAAATTGCAGCAAAACAAATAAAATTAAAATCATATGATGACATGCTCATAAAACTAGAACCATAGTGTAACTTAAAAGCAGAGTGCAAGAAAAGAGGAAGGCTGGAATTTCAGGTAGAGAGAGAAGAAAAAAAGAGAATGAGAAATCTCTGATTTTATTAAAATATATGACCCTAACAATCCCAGAGCCAAAAGAAATATTCCCCTCATAGAAAAATGGCAAACTGAAGATATAGCAGTAGGAAGTAAATTTTATGTTCCATCAAGGCAGCTGGAAGGTTAGTAAATTACCATTATATTTTTTTTTTTTTTTTTTTTTTGGTGGGCAAGAATATATTCCAGACCTGTTATATGTGATAATAGATAAAATAGTTTGGTTATTATAGGAGCTGCTCCCATTACAAGAGCCAAAAAACTGAATGGGAGCTGCAGAGAGAATGGAAAAGCAGATCATGTTGTCACAAAAGCCAATAGCTAGATGAGTAGCACGGTTCTAGAAATAGGCAAGTTATTTGCCAGAAACCATTAGTGCTTCAAACAAAGTACGAAAAAAAGCTCAACATCAAAGGTCTGCAAAAGGAGATATATAAACTGAGTTGACAACAGCAAAACATGTTGGCATCCAGTACCAACAATGGATATTAATAAGTGTCATTAGAGCTACTTTACCATATTTGGTATGTCACTAGGTTGATAGAAATTGCAAAGAATGACATTTGGGGTAAAAACTGAGGGCAACTTCCAATGTTACCAGAAAGACATATAAACAAAATTCCTAGGAAGTCACATCACAGCAGATGATGTTCTGGAAGCATAGATGCAGTCACTGGGGGAAGGCTGATGCAAATCATGGCAGAAATCCCCATTGTCTTCTGTGACTGTTCAGGGATGCAGGACTGCAGTTGGAAGGGGTGTCACTGAGCTGCTGACCACAAAAGGATTGTGACCTGGCCTTGGGAAGGCAGAAGTAAGAAAACGCAAATCCACACTAAATTGATTCAGTCAGTTTATGGACTGTTACCACTGCTAAAGTAGCTTCACTTCTTTCCCCAGAATCTTTAGGTGAAAGTAGACTTTCATGGTTACTATTACACAAATGAGCCGTATGGTTACTTTGATGTAGCATAGCTATGTCACATCTCAGACATTAAACACCCACCCAAAAATATTGGGATGTGTACAGAAAAATGTGGTAGAGAGGACACCTACCTCACAAGTGGCAATAGGTGCCTTCTGTGTTGAAGGCCACACTGAAACAGGGGCTTGCAGGACCATGTATATGTGAAAAACACATGAGAAATATGTTCAGTTTGTCCGAGCACTGGAAACCTTCAAAGAGAAGGTGCCATGAATGACAAGCCTTTAAAAAAGACCTTACTGGAAGCTTCTGGAAACTTTCCTCACATGCTATTGCTTTCCTCATGCTATGCAGAGTTGGTGCTTATACAAAATATGCTTCAGGATACTGAGGTGTGCCTAGCTGGCTTCTTTTCCAAAGGAATATTGCGACACAAAACATGGCAGCTCATCAGTTTGAAAGAAATTACTTCATCAGCTTGAAAGAAATACAGGAAACTATATGACACAGAACACTTCAGTTGAGGTAGTTATGTGGCAATTTCAAGACAGAGGTTAGAAATAGTCAGAGATCAAGATGTATAAAAGAAGAAATTGCCAATTGTTTCTACCAGTTGTTCTGTTGGGAGAATGAACAGTAAAAGCAAGATATGATCTTCCTCTGAAGACTGGTGAAATGGGATGAGTGGACCATGGCAACATCACATGTGAAAACAACGATACCGCAGGGAAAGTTTTCTCTAGAGCATATTTGAGCCAATCTGGAATAATATCTGGAAAAGCAGAGAGGCCATAGATGCCTGACCAAAACATCCTGTGGTAACTTCTGGTATGAGTGGGAAAATTCAAAGGCAACCAAATGAACCACTTCCTTAGCAGACCTGTCCTCACTGCAGAAGTGGAATCTTTCATTGCAACTCTCCAGTTATTCTAATAAAATAGCTTCTCAGACTCCTAGGGACCAGAGGCATGGAAAACATAATCACAGCAACTGCCCTGGATAATGCAAGGAACATATAGAGTACCTTCAATCTCATGGTGTGGTTTCACAAGGGTAAGCCAGGTTACACAAAGCTTTGTTCAAGCTACCTGTGTTTGTGAAGCCACTTATATCAGATCACTGGTAGTGGAAGGCCAGCTAGAAATGGTATTTTTCATGTCCATTAGAAGTTTTTGTGGTTACCACAATTCACCATTTCTGCAGTAAAATTTATTGAAGGCATTTGGTGTTCGTTGTGAAAACCATAGCAGAAAAAACTCGCATGCAATTGTAGTCCAAAGAGGAGGCTTCCATTTCAACTTTGGTGGATTCAGAGCTCAAGTTCTTTACCCAAGAGAGAGGACACATTTTCAGCTGTAGTTTCCATGTTACAGAATAATATCTTTAACTGGAAACATATTCTGTGCTGAGTCCCTCAATGTTACTCCAGAGTTTGTCCCCTTAATCCTTTTTCTGCTCTTCTGGGGAGAGAAAAATGAGAAGAGGAAACAACTATTTTTGGTAAGGTTAGGTTGGAAAAGATCAGGGAAAGCAGTGCTTAAATGCCTCATATTATTTGTTTTTTAGTGGGTACTTATCCACCGTCCTCTTGAGTCCCTGTCAACCTTCAGTAGTTACTGCTTTGTCACACTCTTGTTTTATGCTTGTACACTGAACACAGCCACCTGCCTTAAGCTTTTGTTTGATTTCTCTATGTGAAAGTTATAAACCACCCTGTTCAGTAAAGAAAATCCTTGAAGTGGCACAAGGCTCATGATCTGTAGCTACACTAATTTATAGGAAAGTTCTTGCTGAAGACAAGAAAAATAAAACATTTTAGGTTTTCATTTTAGCAGACCACTATACCAATGGCTTCACTTCCAGTTTAGATTCTATACCACTGAAGATACTTACATACTGAACAGAAGTTATATACAAGAAGATTTATAACTAAATTACATTAAAACATTCCTCATTAATTTCTGCAGCATTCTTAGACATCAGCATCACACTGCATTTTTCAGAGACGTCCTAAATAGTAGCTGATGTGGAAGTATCTGTTTGTATTGACTATCACTTGTTATCCATAGGTATACAAAGCTCATTCCTAAATCTACCTATGAGAAGCCCCAATAGCTCTAGTCAGCCAGGGTGGGTGTGGGCTGAACACCGTTTGCTGGCAGCACACACTCTTCCCCATGCTGAACCCTGCGCCACCACCTGCACTTCACCAAGGACAGATTTGAGAATAAAGTTCGGACTTTAGAGGGAAGGTAGGCCTGGATTTAAGTGTTAAAAAGTTTAAAAGGCCAGAACTGCGGGCCAGAACTGCCTGCCATTTCAGACAAGGAACTTTGATCTGAGTTTATGACAGAGATGTTAATAACAAGATTGGAGCAGACTTTTTTCTCAACCTGAGGGAATTTTTAGGCTTTCACAATTCTTTTGTAGCTCAGATCAAGGCAGAAAGTTGATATAGTAGAAGCCAAGACAAATACACTTTCCTTCTGTGTCATGTTTTTCAGTGTCTTTCACTCTAATTTTTCCTTTTTCTTTTATTTTTTTGTCATTAGGAAGAAGTCATGTGTCATATTTCATCTGCTCTCCCTTTCCATCTGCCTTACCTCTTCACAGTAAATGCCCACACCTCTTGCCGTGTCTTCTCACAACCTCCCTAAAAACAGTGGGGCTAAGCTGGTGTAAGATACTCAACACTTTCCCTCTAACTGCTACTATAATACCTACCCAGCATGACGTAGCAAATGGTTAAAATTTTAATTTTAAAAAAACCTAAATGAGATATTTAAAACGTAAATAGTATTTTCCATGCATTTCAAGGCAGGAAGGCCTTCCACTGGGTATATTGTCATAAACACTAAGTTTGGATAAAGCTCTGCTTTGGTGGCTGGCTAGCTCTCAGGTAAAATGCAGTGAAGTTCCGGGACTGATATTTGTAAGAGAGAAGCAGGACCTGAGCTTTTGCACCCTACAAGTGACTGTAGAGGGAACTGGCCTTGTTCTCCAATGCTGGTTACTCTAGCAAGTCCAAATGAGGTTTAGTACTTCTGAAAGTCAAACATTTTTATCAGGGACTCAAACACAGATCCTGGATTTATCTTCACATGCAAATGTGTTGCCCAGTGCTTTTCTGAAGACACCTACAGGTACAGCCTTCACCAAGATGGAAGTGTCTGGACTACTATCGATATTTCTCAGACTACGACTCTGTCATGTAGGGATCTATACTGCTGTAAGCTTCTTCTCAGAGCACCTTTAGAATTTTTCTGGAGTCTGATATATCTGTCCTCTATTTATCTCCTTTATTAACTCCTTTGATTATTTTTCCAGCTGATTTACTTACATTTAAATTAACTTTTTTGAATTTTTTTGATGCTTAATCTCTACAGAAGAAAAAGGAGCAAATCCATTACTTCTTGTTTTACTTCCATCACCAAAGTACTGAGTATACTCATGTCTGTGGTGGGCTTATTACGCACCCTATTACAGCAAGATTTAGTCTCATACAAAGATAGAAAGCAGTTTTATTAAAAAGAAATGTGTTAAGCTTATCAGCTTCTGGCATATTCTCTCTTTGCTCACACCACAGATGCTGAAGGGTAAACACATCTGCAGGAATACCAGTACTTAACATCAATAAGGATGTCATCCACTGGGAGGTGTGCACATTCTGTTGTGATCAAATGACATTTCCTTAGCATGTTGGCTCCTTTCTCATTGCTCATTTGCATATGAAGCAGATTGTAAGGGATGCTTTACAGACAGGGAATAAGTTGTCTTCCTCTTGAAGAATGCTTTTGTGCATTGGTACCCCTGCTGTGTCATCTAAAAGCTCTGCTCAAGGTCCATGACATTCTGGTTCTTGGGACAGATAAGCATATCAAATCCTCAGTGCCATACCTTATTTTCTGCTCTCATCATGTCTCTTTTGATGGCAGGACACAGCATTCCAATGAAGACCCCTAGGTTGCACCTTCTCTTGCTCCAGCAATAGCAGCAGTGGTAGACAGTCATTGTTGCACATGGGGAGACACAGTGCCAAGCAGTGAACAAGCACAGAGCAAAGGCACTTTCCCCTCTTGGAGAGTGCAGCATAGCAGGAAGAGAAGTCTTAGGCACATGGAAGATGAGGAAGCAGAAGGAGGGAGCTGGCTAAGCAGAGAGAGTATTTATAGTCAAAACAGCACATGGGCAGTCTAATGATGTCAGGTTTTCTGTGGACAGCTGCAAAAAACAGCCAAGCCTCCATCACCTGTAACTGCAAAAACAGCTGTTCCTCCACAAGTTGCCTTGTGATTCTGCCAGCTACCCCCCGAGTACACAAAAATCAACCAGCAGGTAGAACAGAATCAGAAGTCTGCTTAAATCCATTCCTGTGCATGTAGAGATGGGAACAACTGAGTAGGTCTAGTACTCAGGGATATGCTGAATTCCCTGAAACCCCAAGCACTTTGTCACCATGAAGCCCACTCAAAAATATCCCAGAGAAAACAACCATGGTCCTAAAAAGCCTTCTGGGCACCTAAACGCACAGCTCCCAGGAATGGCCACTGTCCTAGAAAATTTTTGCCAATGATACCAGGAATAGAAGTTTAAACAGGGACCTGATTCACTGACGTTTGTTCTGTGAAATCTCACACTGATGCAATTTTGAGCAAATGCACATAGATGGAATCAACCCACTTGTACTTCAGGTAAATAGTATTTATTTATTTTCCATGCCCACAAATTAGCAGCATCAACCTGCTCCATCCTTTAGCCCTGCATGATAGGCCCAACAAGCCAATCCAGAAGTAAAAAGTGATTTTCACATATTGACATGGGTAAGTTTTCAAGTCAACCCCATTTCTGCAAGAATCCTAGAAGAATAAAACTGCAACAGAACATAAGTAAAAAGGATGACAGCAAAGTTTAAAAAAAATAACAACAGTTACTGGAGATTCAATTAAAAAAATCTGATTAACAAAAAATGACTTTGAGCAGTGCTCCTAATGCCTTGGCTTAGTGCTGTGACTTAGCAGACAGTATGGGAAAGCACTTAGCCTTGCATCCCTATCTCTGGCCTAGATCAATTCTTCATGTAAAGAAATCCCTCAAAGAAGCTTAATGAGAAGTGATGGCAAGAACAAGGCAAGGGGGTCCCCATGCCAGACATCTGTCCTGGTAGATCCCAGCAGGAACATACACTGCATATACTACGGATACATAACATACTGTGTCGCTTCCACTTCGGGGCACATGTAAAACAGCTTGTTCCAGCCTCTTCCAGCTCCTCCACTGTCTTCCATATGGACAAAGTATCAGAACTCAACATGAGGGTGTTGCACATCCCCTGGCCGTGCAACAAAGTGCACTTCAAACACAAAAGGTAGCTCTAGTGTTTGCATACAGAGCTGCTGGGCTGACTGCAGCAATGCACACTCTCATCTCCTAATTCAGTCTTCAGCAGGTTTTTAATTTATTTGCTCAGAAGTATTTATCTGCTATTTTTAAATCTCACACTTACAAGGTTTTAGCAACTCAAAAAGCTTTAAACCATTTTCTCTTCCCGGCTTCATTCCGATGTTGAAAGAACAGATACCTTGTATAAATTATTGAACACTGAAGTCAGGGACAGAATAAAAAAACAGAGAAGCTAAATCTAAACAAAATATACCTCATTACTGTTCTTACACAGCTCACTAAGACCCAGACAAAATTGTCCTGTGATACCTAAATTGTGCTGTGTGCCATTTAGAAATCAGAAGCTAAGAAGATCTTTGGCAATGTTTCGTCAGTAGATAAGCAGGCTAAACATTAACCTCTTGTTTTGCAATCCCTAATCAGAGGTTTCTATCCATACAGCAGCTCTGTACTCTGAACCTTGAGTTAATATATCTCTATTTTACAGGAAAGCTTTGCTCACATTGCTTTTGGACTCTGCAGACTTGACAATGTGACCTCCTGCTGCCAGCTCAGGAGGCAACCTGATGATGCTTTGCTTATGGCATGTTAGTTAGCAAGTTCATGTCAGGTCCAGTGCTTAGTTTGCTAAGAATGGCCTGTGGTTTCCAAATGAAGTGTACTGTCCTGAAATTAGGATTTTACTGACTGAGAAGAAACGTGATGATTTGGAAAGTATTAGATATACAAAAATATTTCCAAATCCTGGTGCAGGAGTGTAGCAAGACTGAAAAAAGTTGCTTGCCTGGAAAAGCACACCCTGCCAATAGAGCATCCACAAGTTCTCAAGAATCTTTTTTCATGGAAAAAACCCCAGACATATTGGTGTTTATTGATAGTACATCAGTGCGGTCTATTTTTCACATGTAAATAAGAGAGAGACATTTGCTGATTGTTGTCATTTATCAGTCAGTATTAAGTATTAAAAATGAAATAAAGATAAGTGGCACAATAGCAGCAGAAGTGTTAGACTTGGACTACGAAAACTGAATTTTAATTTTGGTATTTTAGAATATTTTCTGATTTCTCAGTAGTGTGAAGCAGATGCAGTTAAGCTGATGGTGAGATATATGCAGGGTCCAGAGGTCAGAGCAGCTCAGTGGCTCTCTGGTGTGATGTGATGGAGCCTAGGCAGCAGAGTGTGGTGGGCAAGACTGGAGGATCTGAAGAGGAAGAACCATCTAATATTACTCTCTGTCCATCCTAGCCTGCCTGAATTCTGGAGAAGTTTTGTGGGCAGTGCTGGGCCAGCAAGTCCCACACAATGGAACCATTTCATCTTCCCCTTCCAAATTCTCCAGCTCTGGGACTTACTAAATGCAGTGACAGCATGGGAGAAGTCTTGCTTGCAGTGTCCTGGATATCTGACCCTCATGCTTAAGTATGCCTCTGCAGACTTGATCTGTCTCTTCTGTGTCCTGAGAATCTAGTTTTGAAATGCTTTTCCTCAGCTCCTGCTTAGACATTTAATTTTCCAGGCAAGAAATATAGCTCAGTCAAAATTCAGTGAACAATTCCTATACCACTCTGTGGGGTTTCCAGCCCTGGATTGGGGTGACCCCGAAAGATGGAAAAGTCTCTCCTCCAACCCGTGCCTTTAAAGAAAGACTCAGTAGTCCTCTGTTGTCTGTTCTTTAGGTTGTTTATTGTTGGTTATCTAAAATATTCTTTTCTCCCTGAACTGCTGTGGCCCGTTCAGCAGATCAGACAAAGGCACACTGCCCTCCCAGGGGGCTGGTGCCATCTTTTATATCATATATTACGTACTGCATGTTTATACTTTTTCCTCAATGCCTACTATCTATATTGAACAGTGACTTTCTACTCTAAACCAATCTGTGAGTGCCAACATCACCAAAGACATGGAGGCTAGGAAGGAGAAAGAAAGAGGACAGGGCACACCCAAATCCCTCCATCTCAGACCTCCTGACCCCCATGTACAAAACTTGGACCCCTGCGTACAAGGCTTAAAACCCCCCTGTACAGCACTCAAAAATCCTTCCTTTCACTTCATGACTACTTCTACTACGATACCTAACTTGTGTGTGTGGCTTGTAATTCTTCATACAGAGTTAGTAATTTGCTCTATGGGCTAAGATCAAAACCCCACGTGTGTCTTTGGCTGCATGCCAGGGTCTCAGAGCCCCCTGCCAGCAGCTCAGGCCATCCAGGGCACCCAGAGGGATGTCCTGGGTTCCCACACCACTCAGTACTTCATCACATACTTACTGTAACTTTAGCACTGACCAGAAGGGGATGTAAGCACATACTCAACTTGCTGTCCATGCTGAATTATTTTCCTGAGCAAGGACTGACAGAAGGATCAATCCTTAGCTGAACCGAGGCCTTGTTAGATTTTATTTCTTAGAGTTCAGCTAGTTTTGCTGTTATTTATCCTAAATCCCTCCAACAACAGCACAGCAGTATTGCAAGAATTTATTTTGCAACACAAGGAAAAATATGTTTTATGTATTCTGCCATAACTCAGTAACAATAAAAGAGATACAGCCACTAAAATAATTTATTTCTGGTTGGAAATCAGAGATGAACATTTTAAGCTGAAAAAAGTGAATGTATTTCAAACTCACAAAGGATGAGAACTCAAGGGTGATAACTGTGACTGCCTTGTGGTCCTATTGCAGCCTTCATGCAGAAGCTCCTGGGTAAATTAGACCTTCTCACATGCAGTTTAAGGCAGTAAAGCCTCTGTAGAGGTTCTTACAGTACTGCAAAGCAGTTGGGTGAACATAAAATCAGGGATTATATTTATTCTTCCAGTTGCACAGCTCCAAGCATACTATGTTAGACAATAAGGGACAGTTGCAGAGTGCAGCATCACATACAGACCCACATTAAGAACACAACACTAGTGATTGCATTAGCTTTGCATTTGAGTGCAGATAAAGATACCATTTTCAGATTGTATTACAGCTGTGGCCAGGATGAGCTCTACACCAACTCTCAGCAACCACAGTTCAAGCCTGAGGATCTAAATGTTTGGCTCATGCAGTGAAGAGTAGTAACACAGAAGCCTTCCCTCATTCTCCATGTCCTTTCTGTATTCACCATGCTGTTGAGGCACAGTGTTTGCTGCAGCTAATCAGCTGTTTGTGTGTGGACCTGTACTACTGTTCCAGACACAAATTCTGACAGAACAGTCCCAGTGCTGTGCATGCAAAAGGGAGAAGACCCTCGACGTGGAGCTCAACATTGACCTAATGCTCTGCTCAACTGCCTTTCCAGCCCCACATGGCACCCCTCCTGAGGCTTTTCCCAGAGGTACTGAAGTCCTTCAGTATCCTCCCTGTCCTGGCCCAACTAAAAGTAGTTATCTCCCAAGCATCCTTCCCTTACAGACCTCTAGAAATTTTTCCTATATGCTCTTCCTTTTCACCTTTTTCATCTGTTTCTCTCCAGGATCTTTCTGTGCTCATTTCAGAGACTGAGAAAATAATTTCATCTAAGGAATCATGCACAGCTTTACTCATAAATCCCCTGTGACACACTACCCTCGCGAGCACATTTCTTTTACCATTTTTGATGTCACTTACAATCTATCTTTCGTTTCCATGTGTCAGAGGCTCCTGCTATGGATTGGATTTCCAACATATTGAAGCAAAATCTGGTAACTGTTTAGGACTAAGCAATACTAAGCAGTATTATCTGATATTTTTTTTTTAGTGTCTCAAGAATAGTAATATACATTACTCTGCAGAAAAACCATTATATAATGACCCATCTGTGGAAGAAAAATTCTCATGAACCTACTGGTAAAGGGCCAACCCATTTTAGCTGTCTATCTCCTCTACATGAAGCAGAAGAGTATGGCTAGATTGCCCAAGACTTCCAGGAAGGATGGTGAGAAGGAGAAGTCCATAGGTGGACCCTGGAATGCTGGAATACTGTATAGTGTGGACAGGCTGCATCACTACAAATGTCTATATCTGTTTAGATTTACCTCTGTGGTCACTGAGGGATAGCAGAACCATATAGTGTCACGTGCAATTATAGACTTCCTCCTTCTCTGTGTGGGAGGAGACAACACCTTTTTATCCCAAACTAAGAACTGTCAAGAACAGATCAATAAATTGGAAAGCAAATTATATATTTTATTGAAATTAATGAAATCTCAAACTGAGCTATTATCACAAAGGGTCAGACGGTGGTGTCCTCAAAGCCAGAGAACAGCACTAAATATGGGATGGTGGAGGTTAATATTGGGTGCAAGGGAGATAAGGCCATGAGGCAAACCCAAAAAAATAGAATGAAAGAACAAGTGAAAGGGAGAAGTCTGATGAAGTACTGTCATGATCCTATGGAACTGAGTGGGTTTTCCTCTGCAGAAGTACATGAAAAATGTTAGGTGAGATTCTGGACATTTGTGCACTGACCCCTCTCTCTCAATAGATTTTCACAAAGATGTCCCATTTCAGATGAACCCATCTGAACCTATATGATATGTTGCTATATATGCTTATTTTATGAGGGTATGTTATGTACCCTGTGTTATAGGGTCTGTACTAGAAACCACATAATATATGATCTCTGCTTTAAAGTGGCCAGAATAAGCAGTAGAAAAACAGCACTGATGTTTTAGGATATCCAACCTGCTGACTAAGCCACCAAAAGTGTCTTCCTGCCTTGCAACACAGGGAGTAAGGATGCACCTCCTCAAGACTGAAGTATCTCTGCAACTCTTGTCATTGTTACTGTCTGAGTTCTAGTTCTACCAGTTTACCTCATTTGTGCCTCTCTCAAGGCAACAGTTGGTGATGATGTGAAAGCTGCACTGAGAGGTGTTCTCTGAGTTGCCGGTACTTACAGGGGATTACAAGATTTTAGATTTTGGGTTGTTAGTTTCAGTGGTATTTTTTTTTCTCTTGCAATTTCCCTCTTTTGCCTTGTAGGTATGATTTATAGTGTGATTTTTTTATTTTCTTTTTTTTTTTTTCCTTTTTCTATTCAAGACCAATTATTCATTTCCTTTCGGCATGAAAAGGAATTTATCCCCTCTTGTGTTGGCTTTCCCCTTCAGGTTTCCTGTTTCAGGTGATATAATAGGTCTTAGCAATAACAGCTAGAATTGTTGACTGCTGGTCAACAGTTAGAACACCTAGGACAGTAGGGCTAGACGCAAGCTGCAGTGCTGATGGGGGAAAGGAGCTGATCAAACAAGGCCAGCAATGCCCTCCTTGCTGCTGTGAGAGCCAGATGCACACACAGGGACAGGCAGAACTGTCTCTGAGGGTGTATCTCTCCCTCGATCTCTATTTTCCCATGAAGAAGACCTCATGGTAATTATTTGCAGGACTTGATAAGCCTTCATCAGTTTGAGAAGCTATTCTCTTTAATCTAGAGAAAATGTTAGGACAGGCTCTCACCACACAAACAGTAAATGATGTTAATCTGTCCTTTGCTTATTTCACACCAAAATGACTACCTTAATTATGTATGACAAAGACAGACATCCTCCTTCCTATCCAGCTTGGTATGCACCGCCAGAAACTGCCAGCGTTGTCGCTGAAGGTGACTGATTCATTGAGAATTCTTTTGAAATCTAGTCCCACAAGCTTTCTGCTTTGCCGCAAAGCATAAACTCTGATTTATCTTCATGACCATGCACAACTGCAAGTATAACTGACTGTGACAAAAATAACCTCCTAGCACCCAGCCCCAGCTTTTATCTCTATAGCCATTTTTGAAGTGTGCGCCGCACATAGGTACAGTTCTGCTGCAGAAAGGTCAGGTTTGGAGGTCAGGAGAACACAGTGTGTTCTTCTGTGTAAACAGGGTACACAATCCAAAATAGCCAACCATTCTACCCTTTCCTAAAACAAAGTCTTCAAATAAAAAGAGTTAGCAAAAGACATGAAAAGATAGAACTGGAACATTCAATTGAAGTTGATTTTGTCTCTTGTAACTCCAGAAGCATGGCCCATTCTTGTAAGCATGTGGAAAGAATTTAAGGACACCAGGGGTTTGAAGTGACTGACTTGAGGTCCTGCCAAATGTTGTCAGTTAGTAATAAGGTATTTGCATTGTATGAATGAATCTTCACATTCATGCAATGCATCTCTCCATTCTGATGTTCACAATGCACTTCACAAAACTTGCATTTACATGATCTCTAAGCATGAATGGGAATTCTCTTATTTCTATGGATGAGGAAATTACATCACAGAAAAGTCAAATGATTTTTCCTCAGCCACACAAAGTCAGAAACTGATTGCAGGAACAGGTGACTTATCTTCCTGTCCTGGACCATCAGATGACATCTGCTTAGGATGAAGAAAACAGGTTGCTTTTTCAATAGTATGTCATAATTGCTGCATCACAGGGAAGATTGTAAAGCCATTTTCCTGATGTTTGTAGACATTAAGGACACCATCTTAAGAGTTTAACAAAATGTGAACTATCATTAGGAAATGATGTTCTGTTCTCTGTCCTTCTTGGTGCTGCCATTAAATATGTAATATTCTGTGCCATTCTGAGACCATGCCATTTTGGTACCTATTCTTGTGCCCTAAGGACTTATCCTATGAGCTCTGTGGATATATTTGCTATTTTTGATAAATAGTTTTGTGAGAGTTCTTAGATAATGAATGCAGTGATCAGTCCTAACTGCCTGTATATGTGCTTCCAGAGCCTTTCACAAGTCAGGAGAACAGTGTGCCAACTCCTGACAAAGACCAAAATTTGACTAACCAAGTTCTTTGATAAACTTAGAGGGACACGGTGCAGAATAGGTGTTATCTTTCTTTCCTGAAGTGCTCAATATGAGTCAGATTTAAAACAAAGAAAATGAGGGGAAGTAAAGAAAAAATTCCCAAACTCATGGCCTAAATAAGGAAATGAAGAGAAAATAGTAGGGTAAGGAAAATTTTAAATAATGCAGGGATCCAGTTCTTCAAGTAGAAAGAGGTTTAATCTATTTTAAAATATGTAAACAATGAAATCTACTGTAGGAAATATTTAACGTAATTCTTTGCAGTAGAAAAGAAATATTACCAGAGATATGCATGAAAGAAAGCTAGAATGATTCAAATCCAGGGTGATGAGGGATTCATAGTAGACTCCCTGTAATTTTCTGGGCCAACACTTATAATTTCCTGGATCTATTTATCTTTTTTTTTTTTTTTTTTTTTTTTTTTTTTTTTTTTTTTTTTTTTTTTCTAATCCTGTTTCCAGCTGCCCTGTAAGCAAAGGAGTGAGCATGCTGGCTGAGGAGACAGAGGCAGACTGGAAGAGATGGAGGCAGACTGGTTGTCAGGAAGGTATCTGCATACGAAATGGTACCAGGGAACCAGGGCATTATCCAGAAGAGAAGAGACAGGGGAGTGCTGCAGGGACACAGCTGTTTTCCTTGGATGAGCTGGCCAGAACTTTGCTCTTTTGTTTCTGGGATATGCTCTCCTCTTTGTGCTTTGCTTTCCTGTCTCATTGAGAGGGGTAAGAAGGAAAATATTTGGACACAGCTTGATTGTAAATATTTTTTTTTATTCATACACACACACACACACACACATACACACACACACACACACACACACAAGAAAAAGAAACATAGTTGATGTCCCAAGCTAATAAAAGGAGTGCAATGCTATATCTATTTACAGTGGAACATTTGGTGGAAGATCATCCCAAAAAAGTATAGCTTCCCCAGAGGAAGTGTTTTCTTCCCTCTTGCGATTTCCCGTAGGCTCTTCTAGTCTTGGGGCTATAAGAGAAAAGGCTTTCAAAGAAGTTCAAAAGAAATCACTGAATCATAGAATAGTTTGGGTTGGAAGGGACCTTTATAATGATTTAATTCCAAACCCCCTGTGGTGGGTCAGGGGTGCCACACATTAGATCTGGTTAAATGAAAAGTACCTTGTCTGTCAAATGTAATGCCATTTGTCTTGTAATCACTGTATTCAGAAGCTTTCTTTGCTTTCTAAAACTCTCTTCTGGGTTCAGCTTTTTGGGGGAATGAAATAATTTAGCATATCCAAAATGATTAGGTCATCTACCTTTCCCCGATCCTTTTGCTTTGCCACCCTGTGGCACATCTGCAGTGTGATGAGACAGTGAAGAGTGGGTGGCACAAGTAGACTAAGACTCACAAGTATGATACCATAGGATGGCTCTTGCTTGTTTGCTTCCAGTTGCAAGATATTAAACATTTTGGGGTTGCCATTACACATTAAACTCATTGCTTTTCATGAATCCAATGTTCATCTAACAGAGTGTTTGGCTCATGCAAACACTCTGAACAGTCTGAATGAGACAGCCTGCTGAATTATAATCTATTCTGATGCTGTAGGAGCAAACTTCTTCAATGTAGAGGCATGTCACGATGTTGTTTTCTCATCTACAGTATTTGTATTCAGGTATTTTTATTAATTCCATTTGGTCTTCACTCAAAGTTCACCCCCTTCCTCTTATTTTGGTGCTGATCAGAACTAATGTTTTTCAAACTTTTCTCCTTCAACCCTTTCTGAACAATTTCTGAATAGAGAGGACTATCAAATCCTATGAGCAAGAATAAATATTTTTTAACAGACTATAGGTAGATGCTAACATGTTAGCATGTTAATGTGTCTCAAAACTATGATTTCATCTCAGGGGTCTTTTGACCTGGTGGTCGAAAGATTTATAAGAAAATATTTCTCTAGTTGCTTCATAATCCCATTACTGAGAAGTGCTTTGGTGACAAGCACAATTTATAGAATCAGTCAGGTACAAAAATTTTCCAGGAGATTGCAAGTTCTGGTTCAGGAGAACCACCTTCCTCATGGCACTGCAGACAAACTCTGTTGGTAATGCTGTTAATAGGTACTTTTCATTTGGTATGACTGGAATAGGTTTGACTTCTATGTAGTCACTCTGATTTCTTGCAGCGCTTCTTTGAGGCATGGCTGTTAATGTGCTGAAATGTGAAAGAAGGGGAAACATATGGTTTTATGTGTTTCCAGTGTGGTCTCCTACATGGAAAGGTCTTCTGCAGTGCCAAGGATGCCTATCACTTATATATGCCATTGACAATGTGCAAAGTCCCTGACATTGTGCTAAGCTGATCTCTGGAGAGAATGGGGAGCACTCAGGGCTGAAAACTGGATGTAAATGTCAGGCAGTCAGGATTGTGGAAAAGAATTTGACTGCTGCAAACAGAACTGAAACTTCACCCTACCTTTGAAACATCCATTTTAGAGGATGTGGGGAACATTTGCAGCATGTCTGAATCTGGTAATCTTTTCCATACCTTTTGTTTTATTCTGCATTTTCATGTTTAAAATTGATTTCTTCTGCAGGAGTGGTTTGGGGACAGCTTGCACTCCAGTGATAGCAGTCCTTGTTGGTATTTAGCTATAATCAGTTTTTAGGTGTTTAAAGAAGGGGGCAACAGTCCTACAGTGTAGACTTCAAGTGTGAAGCAATGAAACACTTTGTGCCTGAAGGTGGAAGAAGTTAACACACAGAGAGGAAGTATTACTCTGTTGAGTTCTAAGGTGCAAAGGAAATAGTGCTGCATCATACATCTCTCTCATTCACTCTTCCTGTAGTATAAAATGCCCTAACTGCTTCTCTTCTTTTTGGAAAGTATAAAAGGAAGAACAGCAAATGATTAAAACAGCCCTGGTGCACTAAATAAATAACAAAAAAATCCCAAATCAAAACAAAAATCCAACAACAACTAAAACAAAATGAAACAAACAAAAAAAACCCCAAACCCAAATCAAGCCAAAGTAAAGAACCCCCACCAAAACCAAACCAAACCAAACCAAACCAACCAAAAAAACCCCAAACAAACAAAAACAAAACCAAACCAAACCAAACCAAAACAAAACAAAACTGAAACCCAAACCAATCAATCAACAAACCAACCAAAAAAGTAAAAATCTAATGTACTAGGATTGTTACGAGATTTCATGCTGCCTGCCTTAACATTATGAATGCCAATCCTTTCTGAGTACATTGAGGAAGGCTGGTTACCTTCTTGTTCAAGTAATTACACAAGAAGCTTTCTGGTTTGGTTGGATATTTTTAGGGTATTTCAGTCTTCCTATTCTTAACTGAAGGGAGTCATACACAGATCCTGAGAATTCAATGAAAAAATAAAGGTTGGGGTGATGACCTGGGTTGTAAATTAAATTAAAAGAGTAAAAGCCTTGAGACAAGCAGAAAAGCTGAACAAGCACACTCATTTCAGTCAGTAAATTTGTTTCTCATAAACACAGTCTTTAATACACTTTTCAATAGAGTGACTTCACATTAATGTCTCTCATCCTACTGTTCCTGTGCTTTATTAGTAGACAGTCTAGTCAACTGTGCTAATGCAGACATTAATATCTTGTGTCTCTTGAGTCTGATCAAGCCTTTAGCACAGCGACTAAAACCTCCAAAACAAAATTCTTCCCTTCAGCTTGGCCCAAATACAGTCCTTTCCCATGTCATCAGAAAGACTAGCTCAGTCCTCCTTTAGGAGTCTGGTCTTTGGGCTGTGTCCTCTTTCCCTGCAGCACTTTGCTTCCTGCAATGCTGGTGAGTTAAAGGTTACGTATCTCAGTGAACCAGTGTAACTAGTGGCAAAAACCTTCTTCAACAGAAAAATTGTCAAGCTGACAATAGGGTGATGCACCTGCTGCCTTGTGAACAATAAAAGTGTTATGTATTTTAGTCAGAAGACCTTTTTCAAAATGAAGTAATTAAAATGTAATAATTCCATCATGAAATTTCATTTAGAAATAGTGGTGTCCTTAGGAGACTTGTGGCTCCTAAGTAAGGGTCATAATAGCAAAGAGGGTAACTGATCACGGAACTCAGGAGAAAGGTGGAACAGTCTGCGTGTTATCAGGCTGAAAATTGAAAGGTGAAGTATCCATAATTGATAAGGAGTTGCAATAAGAGATTTGCCCTACTATTGCAACCTCTCACTACTTCTAAGACGATGAACATTTTAATCAGGGGTTTTCATGATATAATAAATTCATTGGCAAACCTTCTCTCTGAAGGACTACAGGTGGCTACAGGGCAGATGGGTGAGGTTTTAGAATACACTGGGAAGAGGAAAGATGCCTCTTCCACACCAGGTTTAGTTGAGACAGTGCTCTGCCTGAGCAGGGCTGGGATGGAATGCTCTATTCCAGGTAGGAGAGAAGTGAAGAAGTGGTCTGTAGACATGGAAGAAAAACTCAGAATGAATAAGCAAGTAGGAAAGACATTTTCTGGAAGAAAAGCACAAGTTTGGAAGAAGCACAGAAAAACTGAAGAAAGAAGTGGAAAAGACATGTCTCCCTCAGCACTGGTATAGTGAACACTCAGTAATAGGAAAGAGCTATGCAATGAGCTCTGAATAAAGTCCAGGTTCGTCTTTGCCAACATCCTGTGTGTAATAACAGCCAAATAATTTCATATTTCCTGTGGTTTGCTTTTTTTTGTCCTTCACACTATGGTAATGTCTCTTGCTCCAGGTTTGCATGTGTCCTGGCTCCAGCCAGGATATAGTTAATTTTTTGAAGTAACTGTAATGCCGTGTAGGTGGAACACAGAGGTTCTATACCATCTCATGTCATTGCCAGGAGTAGGGGAAAGTAATTCTCACTTCTAGAGAGAAGGGGTTGCTCCTAGTCAAGAAAACCTGGTGGAGGGAGCTGTCCAGTATTTTCTATTATTAAGGATATCCATGTAAATACTTTGTCCATGTGAATACTTTATTTTCTTATAGCCTTTGTTAATAATATTTTTGCCATTACTATTTGTTTTCTTATCTCATTGCTGTTACCGGTAAATTGTTCTTATCTCATTCAGCCCATGACCTTTGCCTTTTGTGCCTCCAGTAGGAGCAGCATATGGTTGGGAGAGTCTCCATGGAGCACTGAACGGGGAAGTACCATTCCTATGCCACAGCAGCATGGTTCCAGCACAGGAGAGCTTCAGGTTTCCTGGGGCCTCCAGACATCATGGCAATGAAATATTACCTTACTGAAGCAGAAGTAACAGAAAGGAGGCCAAGTCCAAGCACAGGCCTGGAAAATGAAGGTAGTAGAGCAGAAGAAAAACAAAATGTCCAGAACCTTTTCTAAGAAGGAGGGGTGCTTATGCTTGAAATGTCTGGGTCTCCTTCTTTTATCCATCCTTTCCTTCTTGTCATTCTCCTTGTATTGTGCCTTCATTTTATAGTTATCAGCCAACATCCAGCAGCTACAATCTACACGTGTTATTCTCAACTAAGACTCTCACACTGCTAAAAACTACCTCTCTGTTTCCATGGAAATGAAAGCTAACAGCATGACAATAGAGCAGGAGGAAACCATCAAAAGAGGGCAGTTGAATACCTTTAATCTTACTTCTACTTAGTAGTAGCAAGAAGGCAAATGCTTTCCATCTAGAGCAGTTTCTAGTGGTGGATGTCAAAATTCTTTCCAAGAGTAACTACAGCTAGCCTCAAAATGTCCTTGAGGAAATAGTTCTCTCTTTTCCTAATAGACAAACAGGCTTTTTGGGCTCCTTTCCCATGTTGGTGTGAATGTCCTTGTCTGAGACTGGGCCTTTCAGACACTCCATAGCAATGTCATACAGCATGTGACATGACAGGACTATATAAATATGATCAGGAATATATTCCTGTATGAGATGCATATCTCATCACATCACTTTCTCTCAAAAACAACCATCTTCCTAGGTGCAGAAGGAAGCAAAATGGTCTTTCCTGGCTTTGTGGGAATACAGATTGAAATTAAATACCACCAAAAATAACAAGTGGCATGTCTGACTTTTATTCCCACAACCATTCTCAGATGAAAATTGGATCAGGGAATAATAAAGCCTTTCAAGTTCCTTTGAAACAATTGCCTATACCATATGCCTGAGCTTCTTTCTCTCATTTCCATGGAAAAAGAGAAGAAAAAAATGCAATAGAATGGGACACAGTACAATTATGCCAAATATATGTAATAGTTCTCACTAATAGTTCTCACTGCAATTTCAGATCGGGTGCATTTTAAGGAAGGGGAAAGTTAAAATCTGATAGGTATCTGAAGGTGGATCACTCACCAATACAAATCTTCTGCAGCTAGTCAAATCTCTTTTTCTTTATAATTCACATCACTATAAACTTTACTGCACTGATGTGAGAGTGATTGAGCACTGGAACACGAAGCCCACAGAGGCTGTAGAGTCTCCTTCCCTGGAGATATTAAAAAATTTCTGGGCACAGTCCTAAGTAATGTGGTCTAGGGAACTCTGCTTGAGCAGGGAGGTTGGTCTACATGACCTCCAAGGGCTCCTTTCTACCTTAACCATTCTGTGATTGATAAATCTCTTCAGCTTGGTTCTTGGTTGCACCAATCTTGGCCTTGTGGAACAAATGTATTAGAATAGGCACAAACAAACACCACAGCCTTAAAACAAGTCTCACACACATTGGAAATAAGCCTGTCTATGTATTTGTGGGTCCATGCACTTTTGCAATACTTGGGCACTTCTGTGTTTCCACATGGAAATAAGCCTGTAGCACTGATTTTATATGCCAAATTCCATATAATTCTCTTTGCTTTCTGGAGTTATACAAATGCTTTAATGAATTATATTAATCATTCTAGATGGTACTGCAGCTTAAGGGGAACACAGCAACATTTTTCCTGTTGGTGATATATACACAAATGACAATCTGTGCATCCACCAACAATCCATGGGAGGCAGCAGGCTCTAGATTTTGGCTTCTGGTGCAAAACCCACTCAACTTCCTCCTTTTTTTGGAAGAGAGATGAGGAGAAACTGGTGATCATGGGTTCACACACACTTGTTTATTTTGTGTCATTTACAGATGCAACAAAAAATTCCAGAGCAGTCATTAATATGCAGCTGTAATAGTTTAAGTAGATCAAACTGACATTGGGAAAAAAGGAAGGAAAAGCCTTCCAGAACTTTTTGATGTCATCCTGGCATGGAGGTGGTCCTGCAGGTGCATGAAATCTGACATCTGCATGGTCTGACTGTTGTGAAGGTCTGTTTGGGCTCAGAAGTTTGCATGTGGGCATCTTTTTGCAAGTCAAGAGTTTTCCAATGAAACCCTCCTAAAGAAGGTATATTCTCCAGAAAAGCACATGATCTTACACAGAGGAAGAGACAGACATGGACTGTTAGGACTTTACTGACCTAAACAGACTCTCACTCTCATGAAAACCTCTTTGAGCAAGAAGACCAGGTGGTCTTAAACAAAAATTTTGTAAGATGCTGTAATTCTTCCTTACAGCTGCTTTGCAGCAACTTCGTACTCTCGTACTCTCTTCTGTCCTTGCTATGGACCATTCAGTCAGAAAATAGAGGAAAAAATGCCCTGAGGCCAGTAGCAACCTCTCAAAGTTAAAATACCCAACATTATTCAGAAAATGAGACTAAGGATTTTAGTGAGAAAAGGGGAGTTGCTGGGGACATAAGATGCAGAGTCTTGGGGAAAGAAGAGCCATTTAAGGCTCTTACAAAGAAGAGTCTGCTGGCAGGAGGAAGAAGGGAGCAGGTCATTGAGTATAGCCTTGCAACATACTCATTGGGAAAATGCAAACAGAGTAAGTGAGGGGGAGCTGTGGTCTGCTTATGGATATTCTGGAAGCAGACAAACAGGCTGATTTAACTGGATAAGTTATTAACCATGAATTACTCTTTCCACTTGAACGATTAAAAAGTCTGTTTATCTTTGTAGCCCATTTTGTATTTCTTCCCACAGACCTCACAGGTAAATTCAGAACTGGTTACTTAGGTAAGGCATTTTGATAAAGGGACAAGGTAAATTAGTCAACTTGATTACAGTGGCTTCCTGCCCAAGGGCATTTGACAAAGATTACATTACACAAAGAAATAATTCAGATGTGCCTCTGAAACAACCACATGACTAGATCTGACCCTTTATATGAAACCTTGTCAGTTGCTTACCTGTACAATTAAAGTCTGTATCTCACTTTGGCCTGAATAGAGCTAGTTCAACTCTCCTTGAACTTTTCTCAGAAAACTCTGAGTTTAGACAAAGTAAAGCAGATGTATCTTTACTGACAAAGCTGAGATGTTTTTGCAAGGTTGATCTGAACTGAAGAGAGCTGTTAAGTGATGGTGTCCTTTCAGTCCAGCAAAGGAAAGCAAGAACTGCTGCCTAATTAATTTAACCTAAGATACTGCACAGAAAAAGAACTGCTGTCCTGGGAGAACCCTCCCTTTGGTGCTAGGAAACAGTCAGAGCAAGGTTGGTTTAAAAAAAAAAAAAAAAGGAAGTTCAGCATTAAAATTCATCTCCTCTTCACACTGTTTAGGAAAGCTTTGCTTTCTGCCCCATCTAACTTTGCAATGAAGCGCGATCACAGCAAATCAAACAGATTTTGCCTGGAAGCCAGGCCATCCAGAGAAGTCTGCTGCTTCTGAAAAAGGGAAGACAAAATTTTGCTATTGGTCTGACTGCCATGGCTATCTGCTTCTACCCTGCTAGACCTGCCTATACCTGTCTGTGAGGTGTTCCCCCAGAACACACCTTCAGATCCAGTTTGTATTTGAGGCCTTTCAGCCTGCATAGCTCATGTTAGTCCTCCTCCCATTAATACAGATCTTCTGTACATTGGCCTCTTTTGTTCTTGTACCCCACACTGACTGCAGAATTGAATATGTAGCTCCCACCACCATCAGTGCTACGATTTTTTTAGTTGCTTTCCAGAATATTTTAGGTCTGGTAACAAAGATTCTTCATGTATGAGAGATGAGGGTGGGTGACTGATGTTAGCTCCTTTGCTTCTCAGCTTCCCCACTCCTTCCTCTATGCCCATTTTTCAGTTAAACACTTCTTGTTTCACGGACCAGCAGTGGCTTCCCAATCACTTGTCTCCCAGCTGCCTTAGGAGGAAAGTGCTGGAAGTCCAGTACTGCAGGGAGAAAGGCTGATGTTCACCCTTTTGGGCTTTATTTTCCCTTACTCTTGGTTAATACTCAGGTGCAGTGCTTACCTTCAGACTTAGATGGTGGTGTCTCAGCTCTGTTGTAGGGGAGCATGACCTTTTTAGCCATGGACAGCTTCAGGTCCACTCTTGTGGGGAAGGGGTATCCTGCAGTGGGTTCTGTGCTGCAGAATGAGGCTGCTCATGGCCCACTAGGTCACTCTGCATTTGTGCCTTGCACATGATTCTGGGAACCTATGACAGGTCCCTTCCTCAGAAAATTCTTAGACATAAGTTCTGGCTTTCTTCCAATGACCTGAAATTAATCCACCAAAACACCAAAGAAGGCATACAGAGGAGTGAGGTATGGTAAAGCTGAAGGTGGTTTTGCTTGACTCTATTTTGGAAGTCATGTGGCTTTTTTTTCAGGAAATCCTTTGCATGTTTTGAGGAGGCAGTTGGCTACTTACAGAGAGAGTCCTGCTCATCCCTGGATCTCAGGATCCTAGGAGCTGTTTCCAGAGCTGTCTCTTTGTCCCTGAGACCAGCTCAGTTCTAATCCCTCTGTGGTGCAGTGTCTGCAGACTGCTGTGGTGCAGTGTGGGGTGGTCCTGCTGTGAGGTGGCACCAGTGATGCCACGGTCAGAAATCACAGCTATTAGACTATGGTGAAAGTGGGTGTGGGGCCATCTCCTTAAAGGAATATAACTGCAGCCCTATTACTTTGACTTTTCTACTTATGAGCTCAGGAATGTAACCTTGGAAATGCTGTTCAGTTTTCCAAATATTACCTTTTGCTTCCACACATTCATCAGTAATCTTATCAGCAGCGCTGTACAGTTTTTGCATTGAGCTAGATTGCCAAAATAGTTTTAGTTGGGTTGTTACTCAAAAGAACTGGTGTCTTTTCCACACTCTGATACTAAGATCATCTGCAATTGTGAGTAAATCCCTTCTTTTGGCTATAATGCAGTGAGGTGAACTAACAGCAAAGTGAGGGGATTTAATGTTTTGCTTGTTCACATGCAGAAATTATTATGCCCCCATAACATGATAAGAAGTAATGCAGTGAGTAAAAACACAGATAAGATCTGCAAAGTTTCAGCATAGCACCGGGGAACACAGAAAAAGAAGACACAACCTTCTGGAAAGTTCCATCTAGTCTTTCAGCTACCTGGAGCCTGTTGAAATATTTTAGCATTTATCAGATCATACTAATATTCAAATTTATTTATGAAAAAGTTGTATATTTATATAGTTGTAATTATAAACATAAGTTGCAGTTTTAAGATAGTTTAAACCTCAATGGTTTATATACACGTATAGTTCTACACAAGCATAACTGGAGAATCACACACCCTCTTAGATGTTCTGCTCAGATGTATTTCTGCTTCTTTCTGTTTTAAAGGAGTGAAGACAAGTATAATATTCTAGGATAATATTCTATATATTCTAGTGTAATAAAGGTCTCAACTGAAAAAAACCCAAACAAACACAAAATCAGCTCAAGTTTAACTCTCTGCCTTTCTAAGAGTGGTAGAAATCAACCAATCTACTCAAAACATACTGAAGAGAGAGCAGACCAACAACATAATCTTCATTACTTTAGAAAACCACACCAAAAATCAAGCTTAGACTTCCAAAGACTTTTATAGTGCTCACACTCTACCATTTGAAAAAGAATAAGTAATTATTTTAAAACTATTTTACAGAAAAAAAAATGCTCTATCAATTTGTTTACCTTTCTACACTCTAACTTCACTAGATTATGTACTGTGCTTTTCACACTTGTCTCCAAACCTCTGTCCCTTTACTTTTTATTGTTTAAAACAACTTATGAAAGAGCCCATTAGAAGTCAGCATAGCCTCAGACTCAGTTTAGTGATACATTGGATCAGCTCCTCCCTTCTTAGCAGCTTTATCTTGGTCTACAAGCAATTTGCAAATTAAGTTTGTCCACCTGGCTGATCAGTGACTATACCCATCCTGTGAACTGATTATGTACAGCTCCTAAAGAGACCTCACGTGTTTCCACGTTTTGATGGATGTGTGCATCCCGAGTCCCTCAGCCGCTGTTGTATCTATACAAATGTCCTCAGCCTCTGAGCCATTGCTGCATCCAACTCCTTGGTCTCCAGTATGGTCTCAAACATGACATCTCACTTTTGGAAAGACTGCCTGGTACAGAATTCAGTTTTAAATGATTAACTTCTCAGTTGTCTTTCAGCCAATACTGAGAATCATGGAATGATAAAGTTTGGAAAAGACTGCTAAGATCATCAAGTCCTAACATACAATAGACACTAAGGCCTTTCCTTACATTGCCCCAAAAATCCACCAAAGACTACCATGAAAGTTGAGCACATAAATACACAAAAAGAGATAGTCAGAAACAATGAAGAATATGGGAAGAGGGCAAAACCACTAAATGATTATATTTTCCTGTTTTGTTTTGACACAGAGTGTTTATTCTTTCTAATTAATCCTAATTACAGAACTATTTTGCATTATTTTCTACATGGGATAATTAAGTTTTTTCTTATTCTGAAGAAAAATGTGGACATATTCCTTGCTGTCACTGAGGAAGTTTATCCAAATTCTTGCTCAGATTCTCTGTGAAAGGAACCAGAGCTGTTTCCTCAGCTCTTCAACCCTGGACTGCTAGCATGTCCTGTCCACATATTTTCAGCAATGGTCATAGGACTGTCTGCATTTTCTGGGGATATTCTCACTAAAGAGATACCCAGTAGTGTTACTTCTCCATCCCACTGAATTTTTTATGGACATAACTCCCAAAAGTGGCCAAAGATGCAGGACTGAACTGTTATAGACAGACTGCTTGTCATCTTCATGTATTCCTGAGAACTATCCTTGCCTGGGGCTCCAGCCTGAGTCCAGTGATATTAGAGAATATTGAAGGAATTCAGCACCTTGTACAGACGGCTTGGCACAAATAAAGTATTTCATTGCCTTTGGATGAAGCAGTTTAAATTGACTTTTTTTAGAGCTTGAAAGACACGCTCTGAACAGAGTGCTACAGATGATGCAATAGGTATTCATGAAACTGTCAGTTTTGTAAAACATTTTTTAGTGAACTGGGATTCAGAATACCTATGGCCATTTTCAACAGGTTTACATGTCTTGCTACTTCTCAACCACAGGAACCAGTGTAAAAGGTTCCTCTTAGTCCTATCCACACAGGAGTACCCTTCCTTTCCTCTCTCCACTCTTCATCTGTGATCTTCGTTATCAAATACAGTTTAATCTTCCAGAGCTTCTTATTCAGCTGCTACAATTCCAGAAATAGCTTTTGTTTTAGGTAGTTGTTCATATGCTGTCTAGGTACTGGCTTTTGGTCACACCTAAATCCTGCTGTAGCAGCCTTTGTGCACTTTGCCCTGCCTATTCCTCCTCTCTCCCTCTCCTCCAATATCCTGCCTCAAGTACAGTGAACACTGTATAATAACAGAAAACATAGAAGTTACAAATATTTACAACACCTCACAATCTACTGTAGACTAAAAAGACCAAGCATTTAGCTTGCTTTTTCCTGAATCCTAGTTCTTTAGATCTTTCTGCTTTGTAAGTTAGTTCTGTAAACTTATAGGAATAAAGATGAAGGGTAAAAGGGATAAAAGGGATAAAAATTAAAGATTTTTAATGCTATTTTCCATCTTGTTGATGATAGTGGATTGTGTTCACAACAACAATATACTATATATTATATATATAGTATATATTATATTATTCACAACAATAATATAGTAAGTTGTTGGTGAGATGACAATGTTTTATACACAATAGGACAAAATGAAATTAAACAGTAGCAGCATGAAATAAACATCATGATTTTTGGAGCTTACTGGTAATCTCTCATCCGAGTCATTAGATGATCAGAACCACTAGAATAAATGAATGGACAGATTTTATGGACTTCTCAGTGTTTCAGCAGCTGTCCTGTCAACTACAGAAAATGAACTTTTGCCTGAAGTTATTCAGTTACATAAAGAACCATTAACCCATCAGCATGCAGTCTGGGCTACTGCAAAACAACCATGAGCCACCTCATTTTTGAGACTATGTTTCTCTCATTCTCCTTGGCTGTACTACTAGTCCTCGATCTGACAACATTCTGTAATCCAGTCCCAAGGGGAAAAGCAAGTGAAGATATTTTTACATCATGCAATGTTGCACATTCCTTTGTTTTAGTCCTGTTTCTCCTTTTTACAAGAAATCATCTGCTCTGATTCTGCTTATGAGCACCCATTTAAATAGAAAAGAAATCCCAGGGATCTCTAGATTCAGTCATGGCCTTTTTCATTATGTTTTGGAGGTGTTAGAGTAGAGTTTGTCTCCCTTTTATCTAGCTATGAGCCCTATGGGGGAAAAATTTAACCATCTTTGAAATGTTGCATGATATTAGATGGATTTAGGACCACAATATTTAATGAAATAAAGAATATCATATCAGATTATGTAAACAGAAAACGAGGAAGGGGCAGTGAGCACATTTGAACTTTGTAAAAGTGAAATACCTCAATCACTGTGTGGAATAGCACTCAATGGAATCAGAGTGCTGTTGAAGAATAATTTTTGCAGTGTAGCCTTAGCCTAAATACACTCTCCCTGTTGCTGCAATCTGAATTGGCTGGCCCCAGAGTCTTCAAAGAAGATGAAACATTGTTCTCTCACAAATTTCATGTTTATTAAAAGATTTCATCTTCTTTTGTGCTATGTTTGCATCACAACACAAATCATCAACTTGCTTTGACCCTGACACCATTTTATAGGATTAATAACAATAAATCTATGTCCTGAAATAGTTTCTGCAGATTACGGCAATCAATCAAAATTCAGGGAGCCTTAAACCATTAATGTCATTGGCAATGATCCAGCACCCTGGGAATCCATCTAAATCAGCCATTATTACCGAAAATGCTCCTCAAGAGCCTTAAGATAAAGGTAGTATTTGGGAGCATAAATTGCAGTTCTATTTTTATCAGCCACTGAGGGATGATTTTCATGGCAATGTTTTTGTATCTGTTTGGAACAAGACAAAGCCAGAACATTCCTTCTTTTCCCTTATGTAGCTCTTTTGGTTATTGTTACAGAAAAATAGAAGCCAATAAATAACAGATTGCTTTGCCTATGTGAATCGTGTTTGTTATACAAAGGAGTCTCGAGATTTTTTGAAAGAAAAGGAAAGAGCTGCTGTCACAAGCCCTTGTTGTACTTCATGGTGACATTTCTAGTTCAAGTCAGTGCTCCTAAGAGAAGCTGTGCTCACTTTATGAGACTACAGATATCTACAGGTTAGGTAATTTCACACTCTGAAGTTTTGTTATGCAGAGAAACAATGCTAGACTTCAGGACAAAGCAACTTTTTTACTGAGAGATACATCTACAACTCTTTGTCTCAGGATTTCCTGTAGATGACCATTAGCAAAGTACCTGAAAACTTTTAATGTAAAATCAATGGCAGTTGTATAACACTGCAGAACTCACATATTTCTCTTTTATCGGTACAAATGTTTACTTTCAACTTTGTTTGTAAATTTTTTTTTAATAGTCTTCTTTTACATGTTGTAATGAGTTTTTAAATGTTACTTTTTACTTAGCTGTTTTGATTGAGGGATTCTAGTTAAAAAGAAGGGACATATGCTTTGGAACAGGGTCTTTTGAAAGTGTCTAAACTGTGTCCTGCTGATTACTTTGCTTATTGTGCTCTGACAGCTTGTTCCCACTCAACTGTGAGCACACAATGCCTCTCAAGCAAATCGATGCAGGCTCTGTGATCAGTGTTGTTCTGAGAACAGCCATCATTTTATAAAGACCTGATGTCCATCACTAGTGGGAATGGATTCAAGGCACCATTGAAGACTAGGCTGGGCTCACAGGTTTGTTAGAAGCTGTCTGATTGCCCAGTCGCCTGACCCTAATGGACAGTGCTGAGGCAGTCCAGCAGTCTCCATCTCCAGCCATCAGTCTCTCAGCAGAGATCCAGCCAGATAGCTACACAACATGCTAGCAAGCTAAAAGAAAAAATGTTCAAGTCATTTTGCAGACGATGGGATTGTTAATCAGGTGATCAGACTGTCCTTAACACAAGATGTGTCTGAAAAGGAAGTATTTTTTCTTCCCCTGATGGCCTAATTCATCCACAGGTACAGCTACACTGTTTCCTTGTTCATGACTTGAGCTTTCTGCAGAACAGAGCAAACGTGAACTACATGAACAATTCTGAATCTTCATATCAATGAAACAAGATAAAAGATCACAAATAAAATCCTGTGTTGGAAACCATGTTGTGTGAGACTCAATGAAAAGCACCTTAAATTTTTGTCTCATTCAAAGGAAATATATCTATAGACAGATTTTAAGCTTCTCATTTCACACTGAAAAGTGGAATATGTAAGGGAATAATTTTCTGGTTCCCCACTCCAGTCTCACTGTTTTTGCAACTGCTTTAATTCTCTGGTAAGAGGCCAGCTGAGTTTTGCACTTGAAATACGACATAGGTATTATTATCTAATAATGGTTCAAACCAAACTTCAAGGTGTCAAGGCAAAACAATTTCCACAGCTGACCCATCCCCAGTGAGAAATCACTAAATTTTGCTCCTAGTAACCAGGAGGTTACTGGGCCTATAAAATTCTGGTCCCATCAGAAGCATGACAAGTTTCTCTACTAGAATCTGGATTATAGCTTGCGGAGTCTATGCAGTAGAGAAAGATGGTTGTAAGGAAAAGCCAAACAAGTGTTGTCCTTTCTCACCTGATCTGTAGTTAATGGAAGAATAATCTATTAATATCATTATCTAAGGAGCATGCAGCTAAATCTTCTCCTCTAGTTCTTCCCTTAACCTTGTATTTCCTAAAATGGTACACTTGACCTTTTACATCTTTTAAATTTGATAGCAGTATCTTTTAAAAACAGACAGGCAATTGTGACCTTGTCAACGTCAAATAATTTTATCGACCATTAGATGCCAGTCCTTCTCATTTAACTGATTTACACTTGGGACTGCTGCTCTCCCTGAGCTAGGTGGCTGTTAATGGGGCCAGTTGCTGTGGTTGGTGATGCAATGAGCTATAAACGCTACCTTTTATCTTAGCTTTTACTATCCAAGTGAAACCAGTTACTGGAAAAGCTGTTTGGTCAAATGGGTGACAAAGCCCATTTCAACTGAACAATGTAGCCCATCCTGCATCTGAAACTTTGTTACAGGCATTGCAGTTAGACAGCAAAGGTGGGAACTAAAAAGCTGCAAGTTCAAGATTTTGGAGATGGATAGCGGCTACTTTAATTGAGCAGCAGAACAAGAAGCAAGGCTTTTGTTAGGTTATTTCTGAGGCAAGTTTTCTCAATGCACTGAATGAAAGCATTAAGCTAAAAAGGAGAGGTACATGAGAAAGAGAAATTTGATTTCTTGGAGTTCAAGGTATTCCCCAGTATCACAATTTTTGGCTTTTCCAGGTTATATCTCACAGCTGCTACTCACATGACAGGACAAATGCAGGTTTCTCTGAGTTCTTGCTCTTTTACATCTCTGTGTGTAACACCTATCAGACTATATAGGGCTTCTTCAGGGTCTGCTCTTCAGTTCTAAGTAATGGTTGTGAGATCAGTATTTGAAGTGGTGGTGTGGTGTAGGAATGAGCCACAACAGATACCCTAACAATGATGAAACCCATGGAAGTAGGTAGTAACAAAGCTCAGGGAGGTACCAGGTAATGACCTAATTTGGAAGACTGAAAACCATGGTAAATTTTGGGATGAACATTTGAACTCTGAACATCTAACTCTTGACACAGTATTTCTGCTCTCAGAGGAGGGTTATCTTATCTAAGAGAAGTGCTAATTTGCACTGAGTTGTATTTTTATGGAATCTAAACAGGAAGAGGGCATTTCAGAACTGGGATATCTGGTGTGGGGACTCCCTGTACTTACGAATGTTTACTGTTTCACTTCATGTTTGACCTTCCAGTTCTCACTGTCTGGTTTTGGAAGTCTCATCTGTCAACTCTCATCTTTTCCCTAAACTGCAAATTAAGGCATTGATACGACCACATCAAAGGAGAAAAGACAATCAGGATCACCTGCGTGCACAGTATCCTACATGGCATAGATGGTTCTTCTGGCAACTAACTCAATTTCAGAGATTTCTAACCCTCTTGGTTCTTTTAAGAAGCAGTCCAGATTCTGTCACATTGCAGTCTGGTGAAACTACATAAAGGAGATTTGCTGATGTAGTGACCATGTTTATACTACAGTAAATAAATCATAATCTTACAAGTCTACATCTGACTTTGACAAATATGTACATGTATTCAAAGAGAGTTCATTGCACTTAGTTAACCATATGCATAAAATATATCTAAGAGCTGAACTTTAATTGTTGAATGTATTTCATCCTGTGCTGTGATCTCACAGATTTATATCATCAAGAAAGTGAAAAAACTCGCAGATGTGGGATACTCCTGAAGATTACTGAAGACAAATCAGTATAGAAAAACCTAGCTTTAAAGTATATATGTCTTTCTAAGTAAATCAAACATGATCTTTCTGACTTTGCATTAGCTCGATCTTAGCAGATTCCAGCTTTCCCATTTACAAGTTTTACACTCCAGAAGACTAAAAATTGTTCTGTTGCTTTAAAGAGCTTTGGGGTTGTCCCAGTTCTGATGGTCCCAGAATCAATGAGAAGTTATGCCATAAGGCATCCCTTCCCTTCAAGTGCACAGCCTAGTCCCATGTCTAGTGCAGGGTAAGAGGCTCCCTAGGAAAATCAAGTACCCTCTGTAGGAGCAGTTAGAGCTGTGAAGTCTTGAGGAACTTGAAGTAAAGAGTACAGATCAGAAATGGCACTGAGCTACCCAGTGGTTGTTCCTGCCTACAGGAACTAGGCCTTTCAGTACTGCTACAGCTACAAAATAAAGCAATCAAGCCCACAAGTTGCCAGGGTGTGTTAAAGAGAAAATTGGAAGGTGGGCAAAGAGCTAAGTATAGTAGTGTTAAAAATGTACATAGAAAAAATCTGGAGGCTTTTCTACTCCTAATCTTCAAGCCTAAATCATGTCCTCAGTGAGCTGGTTCTCCCAGGACCTGTATCAGTCCTTCATATTATTTCCTCACTGGATGAGAACCAGAGAGGAAAAGCAATAGGTGGAGGCAGGGTGGTGATATAGGAGAGAGCAATACTTACTTAATGGCTTCATTGAGAGGATAATGTCAGGATTAATGCTTACTGCTTGTTGCTTTTGAGGCCATTTCTGAAGCTGAAGATGAAAGGAAGAATTTTATTTTAATTATTATTCTGCTAAATATTGTAGAGAGGCATTTAATAATTTCTAAACTGTCCATGAGGAGGTGTTGGTTCTCTCCAGATTTCCAGGAGATAAGGCAGGTTACCTGGTGTCTGTCTATTGTTTAAGACTTCCAAGGGATAGGGAAATTATGAAATGAACAGTAGGATTAAAGCTCCTTTCCATTAAAAAAAGAATCAAAATCTTGCATTAAAATTTGTTAAAAGTGTCTCTGAGTCTTTCATTTCTGTGTAGCTATGTGCTGTCATTCCCATGGGGTCAAGGTGGAGTCTGGATGGGGCAAGAGAAAGCCAAGAATACAAAACAGTCTTGTCTGCTCAGTTGTAGAGTAATGGTCTACAGTTAGAAATTATTTTAAGCATTTCAGCTTGATGTTTTAGTGAAGATCAGTACACCCAAGGCCTAATGAGGCCTGTAAAACAGATTGGTCAAAATTGAGAAGCAGCTTTCATCATCTCTTTTTTTTAAATCCTTATTATTCTAGATATAATGGGAAACAAGCTCAAGGAATTACAGCTTTGAAGTGTCTAATAAAAAAAAGTTTTTTCCTTCTTTGAGAAGAAATGCCAAGTGGAAGCATCTGTATTTAGGATGATAATTTCTGAGTGCAGTGAGTGAGAAGAGAACTGACAACTATGTAGTGAAGGGTTTCTGAAAACTAGCCACGGTTTTGAATCACCAATTGTACATGAAATCTGTACGTGGCCTGAGATTATGTCCAGCTCTTAGCAGAGGTGTAACAGAGAAATATATTGCATTCAGTGTTTCCTCTTTCAGACCCTGCCAGCTGTTGTGTAATTCTTAGTGGTGACAAAAGTCTTTGAATCCCAAGAAGTTAAAAGGATCAGTAGGTGCTCAGAATCTCTTCTCTGAGAGGACTGAGTCAACAGGCTCACTGCAAATCAGAACCCAGGGCAGTGCTGGTAGGGAAGTGATAACCTGCTGGTGGGCAGAGGCTGAATTGTCTATAATCTCAGTGATCAACACCTCTTCAGGCAGGCTCAGATGCAGTCCTGAGACAATGCAGTAGTTTGGCTCTGTGTAACAGAGAGCTGGACTTGGCTGGACAGGGAGTGTGTGACTGAAGTCCCATCCAACCATGGTGACCCTATGCATGCCAGCTACAAAACAAGTTTTCCAAAATCTTCACTGCAGTACAAAGTGTGCCACACTTCACTGGTTTCTAAGGATATGGTTTAAGTTCAGGCCTAGAAATCTCACTGGGTAGAGCAAAGAGCAAGTAGCTTTTGCACCACACCTATATGACAGTTATGATAACATTCACAAACCTTCAGGATCTGGCCTGATTATTTTGTTGGGCAGAAACCTTCAGGATCTGGGGTGATTATTTTGTTGGGTAGAAAAATCAATCTCCAGCATAAGGTTATCCTTTAATTTTGAACTCTGTTCCTGCTTCCTCAGAGATCCTGTTTCATCATTCTAAAAGGTAAAATTTTGCATTCATATTAGCTCAAGCAATGCAAATCATGCAGTTCAAAGACTGTTATGTTAAGCTGCAGGCTAATATGCTCAAAAACTTGTTAGCTGCTCATATTTGTTTGGGGGGTACTGTAGGCTACAATTCATTGTATACCTTCAAACTTTGCTTTGCTCTTAATGTAGTATAAATAAAACCAAGAAACAATATAGGTACAAACAAATTGCAAGAGACTAAGTGTCACTGTATATATGTATGTAGGCAGATAGATGTACACACAAGTTCATGATCTAACTTCCCTAGCAACTTTCCAGTGACATTCAATACAGTGATATGAGAGCCCACAAAAAAGCTACAGGATATAAGAGAGTTACTAAAATATTTGAAAGTTTCATCTGTGTACTGCACTGGGCTTTTCAATCACCCTAAATTCAATCACCTAGCTGCACCTTTCCTACTCCTAAAGAAGAATGAAAGACACATGATCAAAGATACCTCTTCCTTATTGCTCAACTGTGATTAATAGCATTCATCTGACTGAAGAGTCAGATAGTTATGCTTCGCTTGAGTGAGTTTATACATGATACACATTTTCCTATTGGTCCTAAAGCACAGAGCAGCATGATGGAAATAAATTTGTGCAGGGAGTTGCTTCCTGCTTTCTGATTTCAAACCCAGACTAAGAATCAAGCCTCAATTTTCAAAGGGTTTAGGATCATAAACTCATAGAATGGTTGAGATTAGAAGGGATCCTAAAAAATATCCTGTTGCAGCTCCCCTGCCATAGTCAGAGATAATTTTCAGTAGACCAGGTTGCTCAAAGCCCCATTAAGACTGGTTTTGAACACTTGCAGGAATGAGGCAATATAAAGTTCACTTCAAACTGAAGCTTTCCTTTGTGAGGCTAAAGAGAAAACCAAGCTCTTTGGCCCCACTCTGCAGCTCCTGCAGCTGCACAGATCTGCGGTGCCCCCCAGCACTCCCACCGGTCCCTGTCGTTTCTCCAGCTGCATCCTTCTCTGGGTCTCTGCTCTGTGTCTGCTTTAACTGGGGCTTCTGCACTTGGATGATGTGTTGGGCAGGGCAATCCTATTCGGTGCCTCTGGGTGCTCACGTGGCATCTAATGTCCTGTATGCAGGACATCATAATGTCCTACAGCCAAAAGGAAAGGCAGGGCTGCCCTTGCTCTGAGCTGGCCAGCCCTCGTGCCCGGGCAGAGCGTGTTCCCTCGGCCCACCTGCTGCAAAGGGGCTCAGGAGGAAGGCACACAGCCCTCACGCTCTGATGAGAAGGTTTTGCTTGGCAATTAAGCCCTGCTCTGTGTTGCAGCTGACTGCCAGCTCGGTTTATGGACACGGGAGCACTAACACGGGGCCTCAAAAAGCCAGGCCCAGTCAGCGCTGGCCCTGGCTGCAGGAACAGGAGTTGCTTGGATGGTTTCCAGACACCCGCTGTGAGTGCAGAGCCTGAAAGGAATGCCAGGCAAGTCATGCTGGCCAGCAATGCTGGCGTGCACCTGAGCTCAGGGGGCTCACTGCAAATTCAGTCACAGCATCGTCTTGTTGCCACCGCAGTCAGAGCCTGGAGGAGCCACGGGAAGGTTTCCTGCTGCACTGGGGACATGGCGTTGCTCGCCACCCCTGCAGCAAATGGACACTCTGAAGCATAGAAAGCTGCCATGGAAAGCATCCTCAAGCTCCTTCCCACACAGTGTGTCCCCCCAGCTCAATTCAGGCACTTGATGGTTAGAGCTGCTCTAAACCACAGGTGGCTGCAGCCACGGGGCAGGACACGGTGCTGGCTGCTCTGCGTTGGCATCCAAGGCACAGGGCAGGGGGCTGGGAAGGGACAAATAGAAAGAGAATTTTGGCTGCTCCCAAATGAAGTGCAGAAACACCAGCAGCACAATTACCATCCATGAGACAGTCATTTCATGGCCCCAAAGCTGTAGCCACAGCGCTGTTTTTAAAAAGAGGACGGAAAATGTAAATGGAAATGGAAGATCAATTCATGATTTATCACAGAATGGAATTACGTCTATTCCTTAGTTATAATGGCTCATGAGGTCATCATGGCTTATGCCATACTCTCAGATTTTGTCTTCCTTGAAGAGATGCTCTATTGCAAATGAAGTGCCTGAAGTGCAGAATTTTATGTGATTATGACTGTGCGTTTTTCCTGACAGAGAAATGAAATGAAATGAACCGCTATTCTCCATGTCCTTGCACTGCAGGGTTCTTGGTGCACCTTCTTCCCTCTCCTCTCCACTCCCTCCCTCCACCCAGCCTCCAAGAGAGTTTAAAAGAACTACAGGAGGGGGCTTTTTACTGCTCTAATCACCCCTCATTTGTGCTGGAAGTAGCTCATGACCAGGCCTGCTTTACATCAGGCCAAGCAGAGATCAGGCTGCTCAGAAGATCGAGCAAAGCATGGCTTACTTTTCCCTGGTGCTTTCTGAATATTCTGAGTTGGATTCCCCTGCCCACTGCAACTACCATGTTTTAAAATGTTGGAATTGCTAATGCTGTTATTTTCAAAAGGAGAGCACTGCTACAAACCTAAGCCCCACCTGCAGCAGAGCCTGACTTTGGCATGGTGTAACCAACAGCTGAACACCAACCGGTAGTGGTCCATCAATGAGCATGGTGATGGTGCCCTTCACATGCACGTGGACTCCTTGTTCTTGTCCTCTGAAGGAACTGATTCCATGCACAAATCAGGAGAACAATTGCCATAGAGAATTTCATTGTCAGAGAAGCAAAACAGGGCTGTGGAGAGCCAGGGGCCCATGGAGCAGGGCAGGGAGAAGCTGGAATCTCAACACCTTGTTCATTGTCCCAGTTTCATCCCTGTAAAAGTGAGAAGCAGAGATGGAAAACTGAGGGCCTGGCAAGGCCCTGCAGTTTTGGACATCTGACTTGCATGGTGGGGCAGGACTACTCTGGCAAAAGGTTCTCCACTGCTCAAGTGAGTTCTCAAAACTTAACTTACTCCCTGCCTCATTACACTAAAACTGAAATACTTTTTAGAGGGTTACTGAGGCCTGGGACACAGTAACCACAGTAATCATTCTCTGATTTCTGATCAGAGAATTGGGACAATTTGCCATTTTTGCTGGCCCTTTTTTTTTTTTTAATCTTTTTAAAAATTATTATTATTTTAAAATTTCTTTGCAGTGAAAGTAGTGAGGGATGAATTGGAGTATTGATACTGCTGCAAGCCCATTTCAAGCATAAAAAAAGATACTGACTTTGTGCCTCTCAGAGGTATTTTGACAGCTGATAGGGCTTACTGTATCAGTGTTTCAGTTTCTGTTTGAGATAAATTGCAACCATATTATATTATTAAAACTAAGAAAAATATTTCCTCGTCCAAACTGGAATAACAACCGATGTGGACAGAGCATTTCCTAAGGCATACCCTGCCAAGCACCCTTTCCCACAAGACAGACTCCTGCAGCAGCCCTTTGTGGTCCTGTACCTTTGCCTGGTGCCTTGTGCTCATACTCACATGATTTCCTCCTCAACACAGCCTTCGCCACCAGCAAATCTTCCTGAGTGCTTTCTTCAAAAATCTAAGACAAAAAATAATCCAGAACACTCTTTCAGTTTCTCCTATTAGTCATAGCTTTAAAACATCTAAGCAGTTTATTTTAAGGCACTCCTTCACCTAATTCCATGTCTCTAATAAAATTATCCTGCCGTTAGCTGTTCTCTCAGTAATCCTCAAAAAAACGTTTTCCAGCTAAGCTGATTTGTAATAAAGTCTACTCCACAGGCCTTAGTACTGAGGCCAGAGCTCTTGGCCCCTCCACCCTGACCCAGAGCTTAAATGCTTTCTCTTGGGTTTGCTTTCCCTGAAGGATTCAAGGTGATGCCACACTGCTGAATTGCTCCCACAAGCAAAGCCCATTTCAGAGGACTTCAAAATCCATTTACAATAGTTCTTGACTTGGTGAGAAATGATTGCTCACTTTTAAAATTCTAAAAGGTTTATTACACCTTAACAAAAAATACAACAAAAGGACTAAATAAGGAAAAATTACAGTCCTGGGAGCGGAGCTGAGCCAAGCCAAGGCCCACCCCCATGACTACCAGCCACAGGGAAAAAAAAAGAAAAAAAAAAGAAAAAAAAAAAAGAAAAGAATGCTCTGCCTTTTATATCCTTAGCCCCACCCAAAGTTTTGTCACTCAATTCCTTCTCTGCTGTCCATTGGTGGAGATCACTTTTTTACATGTTAATTAGAGGTCAGGTGGTGTTGTGCCACGCCTCTTGGTGGCAAGCCAGCCTTCTCCAAATATCCTGACTACTGAGGCAAGGGGAAGGGATAACATCACTCTACATTTTAACATTCACCTAATATCTATCTCTTAATTGTGAGAGCCATCTCATACATTACTCATCTATAACAACTTCCTAATATATTCCAGAAAATAAGTGCCAAATAACATGGGGGAACCTACCAGCTGGGATGCTTTCTTCTTGCCACAGGAATGGCATTGTTGTTTGATGGGGGAAAACCCAAGGGAAAGGAGAACAGTCTTCTGCTCTCTAGAATGGCTAATTGCTAATGAGCTTCTGTCCCTGAGTCAGTTTAAGAAATCAAAAAGCAGCTTGTCCACAACGTAGTGGAGTACTCTCACCATGATGTAGCCACATACTCAAAATACGACTTTTCCAAATGAAAACTCTTGTTAGTATTATTAAAGTAGATAAATACTGTCTACTAGGGCTTACAAATAAATAGATATGAGAAAAGGATCTTGAACTTTGTCTCCTATATCCCCAGTGAGAGATCTAGCCACTGTGCCATCATATCCCTCCTAATTACCTATCATTGCTCTGGGCCAGTGAATGTTTAATTATTTCCACAGAGGAGAATAACTCCTACAAAAGAGACTGGTATTGGTGGAGGCTGGTAACGATAATACTTTTCTAAACATGGTGTATGATTATAATAGCACAACACTCTTCCAGAAGTACTGTGTCCTTGGTCATTTCTCACAGACACAGAAGGTGGAAACTCTGCAGTCACAGAGCCTGACCAAAATGCTTCTTTTAAGAGTTTTTTTTTCACTTTTCATTTGTCTGTCTAATTTTTTACTTTTCATTTTCTACGGATTGGGTATTCTCTCATGCCTTTCCTCCCCACCTCAAAGAAGCATGGTAGAAAGCTAAGAGATAAGGTTCTGCTAAAACAGAGAAAAGAAAAAATGTGACCAATTGCAATAACAAGCTTGCACTGGATAATTTAATACACACTCACATGAATTCTGCTTTTCTAATATGCTGTGTTAGTGCAGTTGTCAGTTGGCCACAAGAAAAACAAAACAGAAGGAAAAAGAAAGAATCTGAACAGGAAAGAACCCGCCCATACTCCCAGGGAGGAGTGAGTAAATTTTTGGTACCTAAATGTTTTAGGTGAATTATGTCTCCTTCCCAGAGTCATCTAAATGAAAGGAGACAGGCTGATGGGAGACATGAAGCTTTCCACAAGCAGCCTGGTCTGACAGAAAAGTGTTCTCCCACTTAATTTCTATTAACATAAGGTCAAAAATGAAGTATGGTGGCTCTAAGGCTACTGGGTGAGACTCAGGAATTGAGGGATAGGCAGAGTTTAACACGTATATGTAGCACAGTGGGTTCTCTGACAGAGCTTCATCTCATGCCTGGAATGAATTCCAGATGTATCTGTGTTCCACTGAACAGGAGGAACTGCAATGTCTGCCTTGAAAATTATTCAGGATGATGTAACTTTGTACTAGTACCTAAGCAGCTGGAGGGAAAAATTGGCTTGTCACTGTTAATCTGAAAGTTGTTACTTTTTTTTTTTAGCTTTGTCTAAATGAGGGTTTTTTTCATTTTGTTTCTTTGTTATTGTTTTTTGGGTTTGTTTTGTTTTTTGTACCTGCAGTGTACAATGGAAAGGAAATAGAAGGAGATGCTATTTTCCTCATACTTGTTCAATTAATAAAGAATGAGAAAGGAGACAAAGGGAGGCAAGAGGGAATAAAAATTTAGAAATTCATCAGGTGGATATGTAGTTGTTATGGATGAAATTGCCAATCTAATTTTATCAATAATTTGCAAGAGCTGAATTATGATATAATAACAAAGTACAAAATTTATTTCGCGTTCAAATGACAGAATTTCGGTTAGCCACGAGTTGGACAGAGTCTAGCTCGGGAATAGACCCTGGGTGACACGCTGTGCAGCTCTGAGCCCTGGCAGCTCCAGAGTGCAGCGGCACACCATAGCAGTCTCGAGTCCAGGTTTTATACTCTTTTTCTTGCCGCAGGCTAGGATGTCCTTTGTCCTTTTCTTAATCAAGTGAGTCCCAAAACCTTCTCCGGTCCAGGAGAATGCTGTCTGATGAACGATGGTCCAGTTCTCGATGTCTTCGGGAATAATTCATCGACTTCTTGTCCTGTGCTAGATGGGACTCAAACAATCATGCTTACAATACACACCGTCCCATGTCGAGAGAGATATCCTTGTTAACAATACAAACACAAGATAAGCATCCCTTACTGGAAGTCCCTTTTCATACAAAGAGATTTCCCAGAAACAGATTACAAGTCTGAATAGTATTGCATCCTTCCCTCCGGTCATGAGTAGCCAGGTGTGCTGTCGATGGCGTAATCCTTTGCTTAACCAAAACCTCAAAACCCTGAGTTACTGTTGTGTTTCACGTGTAAATGTGGTCTTTCTGTATGGTATGTGTGTGTGTGTGCCGGTTTCTCAATCTTGCCGGCCGCTTTTCCCTGGTTTCCCTTAAAACATATCCAGACAAGGTTCCCCAAATAGAATTCAACCCTTTAATTCCTGTAACTATTTCTAACATATTTTATACTTATAACTATATTACATTCGCTATAACATTAATTAATTTATGAATTTTGACCCTTTTCCATAACAAGTGACTAATCTATGATAATTCAGGGATTAATAGGCTTAATCCACCATGATCCTAGGGCTTTTGTTTTCTCTTCTTTCACTTTAAAACAAAACTTCCCCTTACGGCTAAACATAGGGAAATAATGCAAAAAAAAAAAATCCTCATATTTATCCTACATGGTGATTGTCTTCCAGAATTAAAAAGGAGGAGGATGCTCTGTTTGAATGACTGAAAATTTAAAGGACAAAACTATCAGGAAAATGTTTCTAACAAAATAAATGTTATTTTCATGCAGCGTGAGTTCTGAATATATGGGCAGGCAAATACTAAATGTATATAGTCCAATCCATATTGGATGGCAGCTAGTGAACTCTTGGCTTCAACATGTTCGGATAGAGTAGTACCTTAATTCTTCTTTCCCTTCCTGTTAATGGGAAGAACAGCAGCTGGGAGAACATTTGCTGTGGGCAGAGTGTAGACTGCATTAAGGATCAAACATTTAAGCAAAACATTTCAACAGGGATGCAGAACCCATTTAGATTTCAGCTGTGAACATGTTCCATCTTGTTTAAAATGGAGCCTCTTAAAATGCCTCTACAAAAGCTGAGAAGTGTTAGAATTTAAGATTACATTTACCCTTGAAGCAAAAGGTCATAAGAATGAAATTAGAGTATCGCCTTATTTGTTTATGTTAACAAATATGGGGTGTGATTTTAGTTCATGTAGTTATGGTACTGCACACTCCAGAGTTTGAAAGTAAGTGTCACAGGTTCCTACAGATTTTTCCAGAACTTCAGAACTTCTATTAAATCAGTCATGAGCTCTGGGAGACTTAGGAAAAAAAAAAAAGAAAAAAAAAAAGTGGTATTCTTAATATGTACACATTACTGAATGTAGAACTATGTGAAGCTGATCATCACAGGTGACGCTATAAAGGGTCTAACTCCCAAAACCTTCAAAAATTTGGCATCCAGGTCTGAATGATTTCAATATTTTTTTATTATATACTTAATTAGTCCCTTTATAATAGCTTCTGTGGTTTATCATTCCTTTACTTCTACCTGCAATCTATGGATTTTACTGCTTGTAATTGTAGTAGCAGTTTTTTATTCAGCTGTCTGGCTGTATTTGATTGCAATGAATTTGTCTTTTCACCCCTCAGTATTCATGGTTTCCCAGGCTAAAGAATTTCATAGTGCATCTATGTATTATTTGTATTCACGTGTTTTAAATTAACCACCTATTAAGTTTGTTTGATGCCCTTGGACCTTGTGTTCTAAGAAGCACTACTAAATTTTCTGTTTGCCTTCTCTCTGTCTTTCAGAAGTGGTTGTACCTATCACACCTCCTCATCAGCTTCTTTGCTGAGCTAAAGCATCCTAGTCGAACTTTTGTCCTCTTTCAGTGAAGCTATGCCACACCTTGACCACATTTGCCATGCTATCTCTACTTTTGCTAGTTTTTTCATCTGCTTTTCATCTGCTTTTTTTCATGACGAAGAAGACAACAACCATATGTAGTCAAAGACTCCCACTATCTTTGAAACAGCTGAGTTGTTTACCTACTTATGAACTGAGCCTCTCTGGGACAAATTCTATATAAGGGCTTTCTGACAGGTTCAGGTTTGATAGGGCAACACTGAAGTGTGAAGTTCCACTACCAGCCCAAGAAAAAATAGGTGTGTCTGTACAGGTCTTCAGTCTGATTGTCATCATGGTGCCGGGGAGGCTGTAGCAGTGACATTCACTTATTCGCTTGTCCTATGTGCCTGAAGAAGCACTTACGAAAAACCCACAAAAAACCAAACCAATCAAACAAACAAATACAACAAAAACCCAAGCAGCTTTTAGAAGCATTGCAGTTTTAGAAGTGGAAAAGTACACCTCCCTTTGCCTTTATGACTAATGACAAAAGCCACTTCCTCCCCACACCCCATCCCAGCTATCTTGACAAAGAAACAAGAGACAAAAAATGTTGGCCCCTCCAAAATAAGGTAACCACCAAGAGAAAATTTTCTCACCACCCCCTGAAATTTGCTCTTATACCAACTACTTGCCCCATGCTGAAAGAGTGGGGTTCCTGATGACTGGGTGAGACAAGCATCTGGTCAGACTGTCAATTTGCTCTCTCTCCCACCATTTTATTTTTCAGACAGGGAGATGATAGTGCAGAAGAACTTAAAAAGACCACCATGTGTGAACAATGTATAAACAAAATTTATAGTTCAGATTCAAAGGACAAAGATATTAAGAAACTTGATTATCTGTAAGAACAGTCAAGCTCTCGAATTGGGAAAGACAAGTTCTCTTCTCCATCGCAAATATTATTCAGGTGCAGTAGGTGCAATCAGTCAGGCACAGAAGGGGAAAAGGTTTCTATGACACTAGTACAAAAGCAGTCCATAGGAACTTGTGGCAGAAAAATTAGGTGAGACAGATAATTTACAAAAGCACTTACAAAAGCAGTATCATCAGATCTAGATAAATTATTGAAAAAGTTGTAAAATAAGTAGCCTAATAGATATGATCACCATTTTGCTGGGTAAACAGCATTTGAACAAGCGCTCCTCCAAAATTTGCGAAAGGGATTGTCTGAGCGAAGTTTTAGTGTGACTTTTCTTCTGCTGAACTTTTTTACATGGATACCCTGATGCAATTTTATCACTCATAATTTTTGCACTTTGATACTGCTCTCTTGGAAGTGATAGGAAAATACTTTCTCCTTAACAGACCATGCATGTTCTCAAGACTGGGAGGCCTGAACAGTGATTTTAGTTCAGCCACATTTAAAAAATGTTGGTAAAGAAAGCAGAAACCATTTAAAAATATTCTAGTGTAGGCAGGGCTAATCACTTTAATTTAACACCAAAAATAGTGACCTGAATGGCAGCCAGATCTACCTATAGGGTAGATAATTCTGGGGAGACATTTTGTGCTGGGATGAGATGGGATCAGTGAACCTAAAGAAATTTTTGGCATATGCAACTCCATCATGTATATTTGTCCATTTCTGGTTCACACCAATCTCTGTTGTAATTGGAGTAGTCTGGAGGGAAGGGGTCTGAAACAAATAGCAAAGGGTCTTTTCTAATTTGGAGTTTCCAATCAGCGTAATAGTTAGTTATGCTTTATGTTTAGTCTTTTATGCAGCCATAAAAGATTCTAATGCATTCATTGTCCTTTTCTTAATTGCTGTGGTCAAATGTTTGTGTTTCCAATCGAAAATACTAGGCAGTATTGAGTTTTTCAGTACAATGGAGCCAAACCTTTGATTTCTGAATAGATAAGATATGGTTATGAATATACCAGTCCAGTCTGGTTTCTGTGTCATACTCAGATCTGGCTAGGTTTGGTTTCCTGCTCTGTTTTTAACTTACTTATGTCTAAAGCAGCAGGTGTGTCATTTCTACAACTGCATGAGACAGTTTTTTTGTGGTCTCCCACAAAAAAAACTTCCAGATTTTGATACTTTGGCATCCAAAGCCAGACTAACATTGCAGACAAATTAAGCCTTAAAATGTGGGTGTGGGAAGCCAGGACATCCCTCTGGGTGCCCTGGATGGCCTGAGTTGCTGGCAGGGGCTCTGAGACCCTGGCATGCAGCCAAAGACACACGTGGGGTTTTGATCTTAGCCCATGGAGCAAATTACTAACTCTGTATGAAGAATTACAAGCCACACACACGAGCTTAGGTATTGTAGTAGAAGTAGTCATGAAGTGAAAGGAAGGATTTTTGAGTGCTGTACAAGGGGGTTTTAAGCCTTGTACGAAGGGGTCCAAGTTTTGTACGTGGAGGTCAGGGGTTCTAAGATGGAGGGATTTGGGTGTGCCCTGTCCTCTTTCTTTCTCCTTCCTAGCCTCCATGTCTTTGGTGATGTTGGCACTCACAGATTGGTTTAGAGTAGAAAGTCACCATTCAATATAGATAGTAGGCATTGGGGAAAAAGTATAAACATGTAACATGTAATGTATGATATAAAAGATGGCACCAGCCCCCTGGGAGGTCAGTGTGCCTTTGTCTGACCTGCTGAACAGGCCACAGCAGTTCAGGGAAAGAATCTTTAGATAACCAACAATAAACAACCTTGAGACCGGATAACAGAGGACTACTGAGTCTTTCTTTGAAGGCACGGGTTGGAGGAGAGACTTTTCCATCTTTCAGGGTCACCCCAATCCACGGGTGAGTCCTGACATGTGGGTATTGATCTAAAAATAGTTCTGGTCCAAATATCACTTCTTGATCTGTAATACTCAGTAAAAACCAAAGAACTCAAACTACCTATAGAAAAACATTACCACCTTTATAACTATACAATTACCCATATCTACCCAAAGCCTGCCTAATTTTCTTGCTCTAGACATGCAGTAGTCATTGAAGCAGTGATGTGAATTTAATCTTCCCTTTTATCTGTTGAGTGACAAAATAACCAGGCATTAGAATCAGTTTTCTTTATCCAAAGGAATATTTTAATTGATTTTATTTTGTTCGTGGACTAAAACCACCAGTGGATTGAAACTATTTCTGTAGTGTGGTGGAAATTGCATAAAGCACTCACCCAGAGCATCTTCTCTCTGACTTCAGCCTCTGCTCACTGAAGACTCTCCTAGATCTCACATGGGCTAAGTGACTACTAGGATGGTCACTATTGGCTAAGAGGCTTTATTAGATGGAAAATGAAGTCCTGCTTTTAGTTTTGAACTTCCATATGGGCCATTCACTTCAGAGTTGGACTTGATGATCCTTGTGGATCCCTTTCAACTCAGAATATTCTGTGATTCTGTGATCTGTAAAAGAGTTCTGCTAAATTCATAAACCTTGTGAGAATTTCATGTGAAATAAGTGAGGGTTTTTAAATAAGAATTTCCATGGAAGAGTGATTCTTGATTGTGGGGTTTCCAGCCCTGGATTGGGGTGACCCCGAAAGATGGAAAAGTCTCTCCTCCAACCCGTGCCTTTAAAGAAAGACTCAGTAGTCCTCTGTTGTCTGTTCTTTAGGTTGTTTATTGTTGGTTATCTAAAGATTCTTTTCTCCCTGAACTGCTGTGGCCTGTTTAGCAGATCAGACAAAGGCACACTGCCCTCCCAGGGGGCTGGTGCCATCTTTTATATCATACATTACATGTTACATGTTTATACTTTTTCCCCAATGCCTACTATCTATATTGAATGGTGACTTTCTACTCTAAACCAATCTGTGAGTGCCAACATCACCAAAGACATGGAGGCTAGGAAGGAGAAAGAAAGAGGACAGGGCACACCCAAATCCCTCCATCTCAGACCTCCTGACCCCCATGTACAAAACTTGGACCCCTGCGTACAAGGCTTAAAACCCCCTTGTACAGCACTCAAAAATCCTTCCTTTCACTTCATGACTACTTCTACTACAATACCTAACTTGTGTGTGTGGCTTGTAATTCTTCATACAGAGTTAGTAATTTGCTCCATGGGCTAAGATCAAAACCCCACGTGTGTCTTTGGCTACATGCCAGGGTCTCAGAGCCCCTGCCAGCAACTCAGGCCATCCAGGGCACCCAGAGGGATGTCCTGGGTTCCTACATCTCCCCCTTCTCTTTGTACCAAAAACACATTTTTGGCAGCCTTATTCATGGCCTGTCACATGCACTGAAGAATGCATGGCTGAATGAACAGAAGAATTACAAGCCTTATCAAAATGTAAAAACTATCATCTAACTGAAGTTCTACAAAATCACTGATTCCCACACCCATGCAGAAACCCAAAGTCTGCAATCTTCTGTGGACTGGCGAAGCACAAGGTTTGGAATCTCTGTGCAGTCCACATCTGTGTGTCTTCTTCTCTGCTTGTCAAGTGCTCAGGGTTTTCTTGCACTTGATACAGTTTCACATTCTTCACTGAAATTCACCTGGACTTTGTACCTGTTAAAACACAAACAAATCCACGTCCCCGCAGGGACTGGAGGATCCTCTCAAAATCCCAGAGATGAAGAATGGGTCTTGATGTGAAAATGAAACCTTGATCTGTTCTGTTTTGCAAAACTGCATAGAGAAATGCAATATACCAGTAATTAGAAATCAACCAAATAACACAGACAATCAATACCACATGTGAAATCACACAATATCTAGCACTACAACATTGGACTGTCATCCCAGAGTCTGCGACAGCTGATGAACCTTAAAACAACAGAAGATTGAAGAAATCATGTCCGGATTCATGTTTCTCCAAGCTCTTTTTGAAAACAAGCTCAGCTGTCATATATGGTCAAATTGCCAAGTCAAAAGGACTTGAATACGCTTTGATGCAGAAAACTTCTGGGTTGATTGTCAATCACTCCACCAAGTAGAGCTAAAGCTTGGCCACAGCTTGAACTCTAATTGGTGGGTATCACTTAACACATTCTCTAAAACAAGACTCTTAAAAACTACAGTTATGAATAAAAAAACCTTAGGATTAGAAACCATTCACACCATGAAATAACATGATAGGGATTCTTCAAACACAACAAACCTCTTCTTCAGAGATCAAAATTTCCTCACAGTCAGGATTGTGAACCTGGATCTGGACACTGAGAGTGTAAGAAGTGCAGCTGAATGAAAGACTGACTACCTAATTCAAAATTGAAACCCAAAAAACCAAGAACTTAATGTTACAACTGAACTTTCTGCTGAAGTACTTCTGTAATAATGACTGAAGAAAACCATGAGACTGGCAATCTGGATAGAAAAAAAATTCAAGACCATGTAAGTAGTTAAGTAAGTAGTTAAAGGACAGGATCCTGAAGAGACACGTGTCTTGCAGATGATCACAAAAGAGATAGTGAAACACATGAAAGCTGGCTGTAAATACTACAATAATACCTTAATAATAATTTTTATCACAAGACAATCTTTTAAAAGCATTTATATAACAACAACTATCATTATTTATCATTATTACTTATAAAAATTAAAAATAACAAAGGTTACAAACTCAATACCAACAATCCTTAAAACTCTGAACCATTGGGAAATCAGCTGATGACCCCACAGACTCTTTATATGATGTTTTGTCTCCCTAGGAAGCATTTTTTACGGTAGAAAAGTAATAAAAAACCCAAGAAATTACTGATATGAAAAGACCCGTTTAGAAATTCAACTCATATAAAACTTTGTTTGACTGGAACATGGAGCTCTGCACTTGTAGCATTGTCCATGTCTTCTGCATCTGAATCATGGTCCTCTGGCAAATGCTGTTGCTATCACTTCTGTGGAATCTGCCTGTGGAAGAATTAAATTGCCCCACATAACATCTGCTGCATTTTTTTCTGGAGTTGACCCTGTTGAAAAACTGGATAAAACACTGTGAAAATTCTCAGAAGTTTCTCATCCTGCCCTTGGAAAAGTTTCCAGACCTGTTTTTCCCCAAAAGCCTGCTTGGAGTTCTGGCCTGCTGTGGTTGCCTAGCAACCTAGTGCTGCCTTGAAGGACATCTCCGCCCTGACCTTGCCCCATCTCTGCCTGTGCCTGACACCCACGCTGCCTGGATCCCACTCGGGGTCCGCCGTGCCTGCCCTGCTTTGCTGCCCACCGGGATCCGCCTCCCCTGGCTCCGTGCCAACGTCCACAACTCGAATGCACGATTCCCATCCCGTCTGTGCCCGTTCGCGTCTGCGACATGCGAGCTGCCCTTCCCCGACCAGGTTTCGCTCCACCAACACGTGCGCGCGCACTGGCGCTGCCGCTCCTGGACGAGCATCCGCCGCGGTTCTCTGCTCTGTCTCAGTTGGCTGTCCTGCCAGTGCCGCCGCTGCAGTGTGGGAGCAGTCCCCCTGTGCCTGCCGGGCGGCCGTCTCGGTGGCCGTGCGGGCTCTCAGCATGGAGCGCGTCACGGGACCCTCAGAACGTGCAACCGCTGCGTCCATGCTTCCCGCCGCCACCGCTGCTGCCGCTGCTGGCACCGCGCATGCGCACGCCGCTACCGCAGCTGCCGCCACTGTGGCTGCTGCTGCCACTGCCATGCCTGCCCCCGCTGCCTCTGTGGCCCCCCCGCCAGCCTCCGCAACCCCCACGGCCGCCTGTGCGGGCCCCCCTGCCTGCCGGCTGACCGGTGCCACTTCAGCATGGGTGTGCCAGCTGCCAAGAAGCAGCTCCTTCTCCGGTCCTGCGATTTTCTCTGCCCCCCATCCTGCCGTCGCCTCTGTGGTGACACTTCGCATTGGTCTCTGCGAGTCTGGGGAACAAGCCACAAAGAAGGCGAGATCCCAGTCCTCCAAGCCGCACTTTCCTGCGACTGGAAGAGGTGTGCCTGGTGACCCTGTAGGTCCTGAAGGTGATAACGATTCCCCTCCCACCTTTTTGGTGAGAGTAATTTCTGTTCCTCCTAATTTCATAGCAGTAAACCCCGTCTGCGGATGGCTAGATGATTCCCTCTCTTGCGGATGGCAAGAAGGCATCCCTCCCCCCTGACTGGTGGGAGTCATTTCTGCTGCCTGCTGATGACAGGTAGCCCCCGCGGCACTCCGCAAAATTGCCTCCAGCATTACTCTCTCTGGAGCCAAAAGTTTCAAGGCCTTGTTTTCTTTCCCTGTTGCTAAATGATAAAGGTGTCTATTAATCTCCCTGAGTTGTTCCTGGGAATAAGCTTCCCCCATGTTCTTAATTTCAACTGTTCTCACCAAAAGCTGAATCAGCACGAGGTTGGTCCGGAGATGGTCCTGGTCCCTGTCCAGCAGTTTTCAGGCGGGAAGTCCCAGTCGCGCGCCCCTGGTTTTCCTCCTCTCCGGGCTGCTCTCAAGACAATTTGTCTGGGTGAAGGTCAGGATGTTTTCTCTCAGGCTCTCTGTTCCCTCTCCCTGGAGCTTCGGAGTGTGCCTTCTTCCCAGATTGGGGTTGGAGGTTGTCTCATGGTTTTAACTCTTTGCTTCAGTCGTGCTGACCCAGGGAACTGCAGCTCTAATTTGTGCATACTGAGCCTTTGCTTCCTAGGGTCTTTCAAGATTCATGACTAAATTAGTTTCTAGGATAAGACGAAGAATGATGACATCTTGCTGCTAAGTGTGTCATTTATATGACACAGGAATATAACCTTGGTTTATCAAATGCATCAGCACTAACAAATACACCAATAACTTTGAATTGATAAGGATGTTGAGCTGGAAAACTTTATCCTCAACTATCTGCAGAGCAAAATTAAAAAGGTAAGTAAATCCAAGATTTTAGAAGACTGTGTGGACACCTGGACATATTTTTGTGCCTTGACCCTTCTGCTTGCAGTCAAGAAGATCCACCAGGAGTATGATCCATTGCAAATGGGCAGCTCAGGAAAGTAATGGAAGAAAACTTGGTTTTTCATGTCTTGTGGTCCTCCTCTTGCAGTGGGAGCTAGTTCTCAGAGCTCCAGAGCTAGGTTTGCATCAGAAGCCTTAGAGATGAAAATGTAGATAAACTTCAGGTGTGAATTATGTGCTGAGACTCTGAAGATGTCAGCTCAAAGAAGAAAACATAGATACAGAATTTGGCATGGACACACACCAGTTAAGGGCAACATATTTATTACCAGATGGGAGAGTACGTTTTTTGAGTTTCTGCATCAGACATGTTTCTCACACGTATCCTGATTTCATATTAGGGCATAAATCAGCCACCACCTTCCCTCACAGCTCTGTTGCCACAGAAGACAACCCAGGTGCATGGGTGGGAGTAGCTTTGGCTGCTTCAGCTGGTTTCCCACTCAGTGACTAGAACTCTAAAATTTGAGAACAGTCAAAAAGAACACAGCCCTTGTTTTTTGACTGGAGATAAATATATCAAATCTGATATAGAAATAATAAATACTATCATTGTTTGAAAGACCAGTGTCTTCCAAGAAAAGTGGGAACCTCCCTTGGAATGGAGAATATGATCCCCTTCCATCCAAATTATTGTAAATTTGAAATTAGGGGCTTTCAGCCAAAGACATGGAAAAGGAATAACAGTTCTTTACTGGTATGTATAACAAGGCACACAAACAATAAGAGCAAACAAACCAGAAAACCCAAATAAAGTCTCCTCCCTGCAGTTTAATCTATTTCCCCTCGGTGCAGTTCCGGTCACAGCCAGCAGGGGCGCTGCTGGCCCCCGGCAGGGCAGGGGGTGCGGTGATTCCCCCGTGGCTGCAGGGGGCGCTGTGGCGTGGGCTCGGCGACCACGCGGCAATGGCGGATTGGCCGAGATGGGGAAGGATGGAAGAAAGGTTTTCTTTACATATTCCCAGGGGTAGTCAATCCAGGTGCCCCTCTGGATAGTGTAATGAGTTGTAGCAGGGACCTCGGAGCAGCAGCTGAAACAGCAGGGATGTGGAAAGTCCCAGAGTAGTAGATGAGATATATCAGAAACTGGGCAGCTGTAGCAGGAGGTAGCAGGCACTGGGTGTGGGACTACAGTGTAGTGGAAAGAAAAAAAAACCCCGGAGCAGTGGCAGAGGAGCAGTGGGGCTGGGCAGTGGCAGCCTGGCTCCTGAACATGGCAGGGAGAGGTTCCCTGGGAGGGGGAAAGGGGCTCAGGGATCCTGGGATGCCCTGAGGCACCCAAGCAGATGGTGAAGGGTCCCCTGTCTGGTGAGGTAGGGTGTTAATAAAGTCCCAATGCAATGGCCGCTCTTATGAGCAGAGTTCTGCTCATGGTAGGAGGCAACAGAAGACAGAATCCCATAGTGGTGGTGAATTCTTCTGACAGAGACTCCAGCCTCTTTTACCTTTGAATGCTGAGAGAGCAAGACAGAGCTAGGAGATGTGCCCAGCCCTTTCCCTCAGCACCAGTCTTGTGGTATCTCTGCCCTTTCCAGGAGAATGTCCCTCAGCTGCCATAGTAAAGCCAGCAGCACTCCTCTCCTTTCTCCACGGTTACTTCTTTTCTTTCTCCTAAATACAAACTGTTATTGCTTTTTAGCAACAAAATGGGAGAAAATGCCCTAAAAGAGAGAAAACAAAAAAGGAAAAATCCTAACCTTGAACAAATATGTACAATAGGGATGGGATCTATCAAGCTCCACAAGGGTCTGTTCTGGAAAACCTCTATAGCAATGTGTTTCACTTGGGCAGCATAGTTACTTCTTTACTGAGACATTGACATGGATTTCTTTGGCTTCTGCAGAGGCTTTTCCTCAATTCTATACTAATTTCAAAGGATGCTTGAATTTCAGAGATTTGGGAAGAGTGGCATTTTGAAAGGAAGACTATTCATTGGCATGGCCTGGCTAAGAATCTAAACACCATTTTCCATAAGTTAGCTTGTCTTCAAACCTGAGGTCATGTTATTGGGTGTATTCCACTAAGAAATGTCGGGTGAGCCTTAGGTCATGGATGTTACAGTCACTTTGTCTCCAACACAGACATGCTGAAGGGAGCATATGCATATACACTGGTATATGGGAGTGTAAATAAGGGAGTGAAAATAAGGAAGAACTTGTTCATGTAATTGCCACAGCTAACTGCCTTGCCCAGAAAAAGGAGCTCTCTTCACCCATCTTAATAGAGAATGTGTTCTTTGGTATGTGATGCCAAAAGGAAAATTCTTATTATCAAAACTTTAATGACAGTCCCTTTCTTTTCCTGTCTGCTCCCATATTCTGGAAATGGCTATTTGGAGTCGGGATTACTCAGGAGTTGGCTCACTCAGCTATCAGAAGGGCACACAGGCAAATTGTGTCTGGTCTCTGGCCACACCCCGCTGGAAGTACAGGTGGCCCAGCCAGATAAGAGGCATTTTTTCTACTGGAGAGCCATGGACATGACCTAGCTCATCTGTGCCTGCCAAGATTACAGTGCAAATTTGACAGGCCATGACAAGATTTCAGTTTTAGTAACACTGTTATTGGTAATGAAGATCAAGACATTTTGAAATAACAATGCCATTTAATTGTGTGTATTTGTACACAGGCGGCCATTTTTTTTTCCTTTAAATCAGTTTGTCCTCTCATTCTGTCTGAAATACAGCCCTGCTGGACAGTGGCTGTGCAAATTCACTCATGAACTAGGTCAGTTTTTTTTTACCTAGAAGCAATATGCTCTTGCCCAGAAATCTACAGTGCCTACCATAAAGAGGTGCAATGCTGTGAACCCACTCTGAGGATTTTATTGACATATCCTGAGAAATCTTGGTGCTCAAGGGTTGTTTGTCAATCCCTGGCTTTCTCGTTTACATTGCCTCTTATCAGCAGAGCAACAGACTGTTTGCATAGCAGCTTGTCTTCCTTCATCTCAAGACTTCTGAAGCTTCTCCCCAAAATGTTCCTGCCTTTGACCTGACGCTGGATCTGCTCTAGTCACTGAAGCTATTCAAGGCCTGATCTTCCATTTCATTGGATGGAGAAACTCCCCAGGGTATCTGCAGACTCTTCCCAGTAGAACACTCTGCGCTGAAAGGTTTGGTTTAACTGAAGTAGGTATGTGCACACTCATGTACCCAAAAACCACCATAGGACCTGCCACCTTCTTGAATTTTTTATGTAGTAGATGCCTGGGGGATTTCACATAGTTCTCTTGCCCTGAGGTAGAACTCAGTCTGACTGAGAGGTAATTTGACTAAAGTCCTTCCTATCTTAGTTTTACTATTGCAATACCCCACCCTGTGGTCTTGACTATGAACCAACTGGAAGGAAAGAAAGTGAAGTTCCCTAGATTTCCCCTGGATAAGAAAGGAAGTATAGATGTAGTGACTAACAAACTGATCTTACTTGGAAAAAACAGCAGCACCTTCTTCATCCATGTCTTTTCAATGACCACATGTCTGGCAAGAGACCAAATTATTCCTCAAAAGACAGGTCTATAGCCCTCACGAAGACAGGCTGTTGGGAGGCACTGATAAGCCAGGTCTGAGGCAGTGCCAGGTTTTTCCCTGAAGCAGTCAGAGAAGCCAGTAGTATCATGGCATTACTGCTTATCTGAATTCCTCTGTGTGGAGTCCAGCATTACATCTCCAAGGAAGATATGGGCCAGCATCTCTTTGAACCCGTCTGTCACCCTTGCAATTATTATGAAAACCCCAAGATCTATGAACCAATTGAAATTCCAGACCCAAATTCATTGTCCTTTATCATTATGCCTAAGAGCAGAAGACATTGAAGCTGGTACTGGAAAGACTAAAACTGAACTGCCTATCAGCAGGGAAGAGACTGAGCTCATCTAACCTTAGCCACATTAAAGGTGTACATCTAGCATAAGCCATTCGCCAGGGCTCTCCTTCCAGTCAATGGAACAATTCCATAGAATGATTCACTGCATCCTAGGAATAGTGCCTGAGGTAGGTGGGGTGAATCACTCTGGGGAATTGCCTGGCTCTCTCTGAAGAGAGTTTTGCCAGACAGCTTTGATGACAAGCCTTTCTTTATGTGCTTAAAATTAGATGAGATCAATCCCACCTCCAAATGTTCAAACTCATTGTCTTTCTGAAACAATGAAGAGCTGCAAATTGCATGAGAATGCAAACAGCTGATGTTTTTAAGTGACAGCCTTTACCCAAGGCCAATCCTGCATGGATTTCTTAGGCAGGGTGGAAGGCAACTGCATGGTGCAGTCTGGGTGAGAGGTGCTTGCTCAGTCTGCAGTGAGAGGTGCAAAGCTGTTCCTCTCACCTTTGCTCCCAGGTCTGGCTCCAGTTCTGACACCTGCTGATTTGCATTCATCTCGCGTTTTCCACATCACGCTTTATGAGGTCTCTACTCCCATTCAGCCGAACAACAAGCCATTAAGAGTTGCTATACCTTTTAGATAGATAAAGCTTACTGCTCATTGCTGTGAATGCAGTGACAGGCATGAGGGCCCATGAAAGCCATCACCTGTATGAACCACTGCCATGGGTACTGTGCAGGCAGGGGTAATGGATGATACTGTCACACAAACAAGACACATGATTCCTGCAGAATTGACTCCAAACATTTACTCTCAATGTGTCTGTTTCACCTAACACCCCATGGATGACTCCTGGAGGACTTCCACCGATTACAACATGAATAAAACCACAAAAATTATGAACCCAGCAATATTTGTTTTATACCAAGCACAAGATTTGGGGGGGAAAAAGTAAACCATGTAGAAAACAAACATTTATAGAGGATTAAATGCTCTCAGATATGAATTCATTATCTTTCTTCTCAGGCTATGGACTTCTAATGAGTTAGACTACCAGACACAGGACAGTGAAATCATAATGAGAATTCACTATAGTAATGCCCAGTTTTGTCAATATTTTTGTTCAAAGACCTGAGAATAGTAGGCTTTAGATCCTTTTATATGCTCCCTGTTAAATGTAACTCCTGTAAATAGTTGCACGTTTATATCAGTAGCCCTAAACACCTCAATTTTTAGTATGCAAAGGTAATTTCTTCATAGAGGACAGAATGGCACAAGTGGTGTCCTTGTAATGCCATTCTGGCAGAAAACAAGCTCTGGAATAGCCATAGATATATGCCCGTTTTTTCAAAGGGCATTTCTGGTTATCTCATTGCTTGATCAGAGGTCAAAAGGTTTGTCCCTGCAAAGATTATCCAAAGTTTAAATAGTGGCTGATCAATTAATATCTGTTTATTTAGAAGGTCCCAAAAGAATTTCTCTTTTTGGTGGTCTATGTATTTGAGGACATAGGTCCTCAAAGGGATTAAAAGAGACACCAAAACCACATGGTGTTCCCACAGTTCCTGCTTTTTGTTGGACCAGAGGCAGTAAAGAAGGCCTGATGGCTCTTGCACAGCCCACACCTGTCTGGGAGCATGTCTGACCTCACTACTCTGCAATCTGTCCTGCAGGGAAAGAAAAAACACTTATTTTTAGCCTCCTTTCCAGTCAGGGATGCTGGCAAGTCCCTGTTGTTTGCTATTTCTTCAGTTTACACCCTCCAAATGAGGGAATGGGCCCCCTGTGGTAAATGTTAGATGTATCCTAATGGCAATCACTTCAAAAGAGTACATATGAACAAGAGTGGCTCTTCTCCCATGACAGCTGGGAGGGCCATTATGAGCAGTGATAGGTGGCCCAGGGCTTCAGAAGAACTGCTCTCCTTGCCCCTGCCGTTCTGCAACCCTGGGAGCACCTGTTGGTCCATGCAGAGCCACGGAAATGGCAACAGTGAGTTTCAAAACTTCCCTCCCCTTTTTGTCTTCAAAGCTCAAATAAAGAGATTTGTGTGACGTTACTCGCACACAACTTTGCATGAGTCAAGCAACTTTGGGAGAAAAAATCCCAACCCATGAGGATTCCCAAGCCTTTAGAAATATCACACCCATTTGTATCTGCACAAAAATAGATTTAAGCAGTTTTCCTATGATTCTGTGACCATCAAAGTTTAGCAAGAAAGCAGAGAGGGAAAATGGGGGAGTGTTTGTCTGCAGACAGTAAAAATAGAATGGCATTTTTGCAAATTACTTTTCTAGTCTGCCAAGTGATTTCTATACAATGTATGATACTGGCAGGAAATCTGCCAGTCCATAGATTTTTCTGGATTATGATCCATCAGTCTTAATTTCTCTCCAATAGATGATGATAGATGACACATGATTCACCACCCACCTCACCTTGTTTTTCAATGGTGACTCAGTGGCTACAGAAGCTTTTGTGGTCCCCAATATCAGTTCAGGGGGCAGGAGTGAGATAAACTCAGTGTCAGTATAAAAGAATCAATCTTCTGAGAAAAACTGCAACAGATGAAAGTGCTGGAGGTCTAGCCCACTTACTATTAAGCAGGCTAAAAATACAGTGATAGTCCTTAGTCTAAGTTCCTTGTAAGAATCTCTAAGGACCAGTGACAATGTTGTGGTTGTTAAAAACTGTTCAAGTCTGTGCTGAATATCTCAGTCCAGGGTATTTCCACATTAGTGTGAGCAATATGTAAGCAAATTTTAGAATGGAATCCTCGGGCAGAATAGAAATAGGAATTTCTTTCTTCTTCCAGAGTAGCTGGCTGACTTCCCTGGAGGACCTCTCTTGAGGCAAGATATGAATGAACTCAGAAGTCAGATACCATATACCAATAATGAGGGGAAGCAAACAATATTCACAATTGCCCTTACCCAATCCCCTCCCCCTCATACTTCTTCCCTCTTCTTCAGTCTTACGCTGGGTTTCACAATTAGATGCAGACAGGAAGCTGGTAAATGACTTTCAATTGCAAATGCTGACAAGGCTGGCTTCATGGAAATCAGTGACAAAACTCACACTCTTTTCAGAAAAACCATAACTTTATCTGCACTGCAAGAGGCATATCACAGATCATGAGTATTTGTACTGTTTTTGCAATAGTATGAGATGAGCAAAACTGTCATTTTGTCACTGTTTGACATGAGATTATTTTGGAGCTACTCAACTACCTCATTCAGTTCAAGACACAAATAGGCTGTGAATCAGCTGAAATGATTTGCTCCTTAGTTCCTCTCATAATAAGAGCATTTGGGCATCATTTTCAAAGAAGACCACATATTGACAGGAAGAGTTAGGCAAGGATACTGGTAAATAGATATCATGGTCCTTATTGAAGCCTCAACAAATGCAGTTTCAAAACAACCTTTATTCTGCTTGAAGACTTATTACAATTTTTAAAGCAACTCAAAAACAAGACACAGCTCCATCAACTCTACAGCTTGAACAAAATTTTAAGGAGGCATGTTTTCACTGTTGCCTTGTAAAGGCAATTTACAATCTGCTTTACTCTCCACCTCCTCAATGACAATTTTAAAACAAAGCAATCTTAATGTTTTAAAGACATGTAACAGAACAGAGCTTTATTTTCAAAAAACAAGAATAAAAAAAAATAGCAGCATCCTGGGCAGCTAATGCAATCTCAACAGGACAAGTGCAATGTAACCTTACCAACTCCTACAGTTTAGTCTCAACTGCAGTAAACAGAACGTGACTCTACATAAAAGGTTGCACTTTGTAACTTTGTCCCATGGGAGGCATTATGCTTTGAGCTGCCCATCTCTAAAGTGACCCTGGAAAAAAATAGTATCAGGATTCACTTTCCCAACTTAATACCATGCATAGCAAAAGCACTGTGTGAAAATCGGCAGTTTTCCCCATTAGAAGCATCTGAATGTTTTCCCAAGCATTATTATTTCATTGCCAATTACAAGACAAAGCCATTTTTTCACTACAGAACAGTTGACACCAAATAGAAAATCTGAAGATTTGGTTTTACAGATTGCTTGACAAGATAACAGAACCATACAGACAAGCTTTTTTTTTTTTTCTCCTTTTTTTTTTTTTTTTTTTTTTTAGAAGAAACTATCCAACAACACAGAAACTCAGTTTTCTAACTGTATCTGGAAACATGCTGCACCCACAAAGGTCTAGTGTGCATGTGTGCATCTTTAAACAAAGTTAATGATATCACTTACTAAATTCAGCAAAATGATCATGTTCTGTGAAAATGCATCTATACTGGGGACTGTTCATACATAAACACAGCAAGTGTGTATGAGTATGCACAGATATTCATCCCCAACCTGCAAATTCATATTTCAACTGAATTAAATCAGAAACTCTTAATTTTGCCTGTGAGTTTTGGTTCTCTTTGCTATGTCTCATGCCTTTCAAAGGCCTTGTGAAAGAGATGCTGCAGTGCAGCATAACTCAGGGATTTAAAATAAAATGAAAAGTTACGCAAATCAAAAAAAAAAAAGCTACCAGAATAAAACCCATCCATTGATTATATTTGATGAAAAAACTATGCATCAATAGAAATACAGAAAAACACTGTGTTTCTTCAGTTATATCCCCATGCTTTTTTTTTCTGTATATAGTAGTCTGAGATCAGATCAAAACTGGAGTGAACAATATGGTACATTAAAGACAAACAACTCTGCAGTGAACAGGGCCTTTGGCAGGACTTAGCTCTGTGTATTAAGGAGAGAGAGAAATGCAGAGGCCACACAATATGTAAGTACCAAAGAAAACCCACTCATGCCAATTTGAGGGCGTAAATGATCCCTGCAAATTGCACAGACCCTGTGTAGGCAGGACATCCCCTTAAGAAGCCCTAAGCATTCATCCTTACAACATAGGGCTTATTTCTCATTGTTGCTTGTGCAAGAAAAGCAAGTGTCAAATCTGCACACACACTAATTTTTTTCTGCTACAACCACACACATAGAGAAGTTGCACAGCAAACAGGAATGAATTATATTCCATATTGGGCTGGGCATGCTAAGGATATGGCCCACTGACATAGCAGGGGTTTTCTTAATATGAGGGAAATTAGATCCAAATGCTTTAACTATGACAAAATTTCTTGACAAATGCTATGTGAAACATCAATTCGGATTACATATATTTTGCCTACAGAAAAAAATACTATTTTACTCTTAAAATATTTAACATTCAGAAATTAATATATGTCCAAAGAATATCTTGGATTGCTATAAGTGTTAAACTGCTGTATATTGAACTAATCTATAACTTCAAGCCCAGTAGTATAACTGGCCTGCTAGAGTAATTGTTGATGTTTTTTGTAGTATAAGCCAGTTATTAATATAACAGATTCAAGTGGTCCTACAGGCCTGAAAAAAGTGTGGAATGAGAAAGGGAAGGCATGAAGACTAAACTTCTATTCAGGAAAAGTATTCAGAGTAATTTTCTAAGTGATGACTATTTGCTGGATCTTGTTTCTTGATAGAAATAAGAAAATACACCTATAGGAAAGCAAAGACAACCCACCAAAAAAAAAAAAATAGACCACAAAGTCAAAATAAAATCAAAAGCCTTAAAGCCTCAGAACTGAAGTAACAATGTAAAAATTAAAAGATAATATAAAGATTATTGGAGACTGGCAAATTTCTTATTATTATTTCCAACAGCTCATAAAGCATTGTGTGCTTTGAAGTAAAACACAAGGATCTCTAACCAGAGCTATTATGAGAGAACTCCATGGGTCTCATTTGTTTGATTGTGTGTGCAACTCTCTTTAATAGTAATAGGTCTTATCTTTTGCATCTTGGGGGAAGAATAATTTCATACGTTCACTTAGTCAAATATTTTCCAAGATTTCTCTGAATGTCATTACTTTATTGATTTGCAACGTGTGAGTTTCCTCAGTGGTCAGGACAATAAAAAGCCATTGCAAACCACTGGCAGTGAAATATCTCAGGATTATGGGTAACTCTGTTTTAGTGAGATTTATGTATTTGTTTCCCTTAACTGAACCATGATTTTGTAAGTCTCTGGTGCCCTAAAATTATGGAAGTGTTCACTTTGATACTGCCTCAGCCTACAGACTTTTGAAAATACATATCATAGCCTAACCATTTTAAAAAAGATATTTTCTAGTCTTAGTCTATATTGTATCCAAATGTTCTCAGTAGAGGTGAAAGGTTTTTTTTTTCCACAATACTAATACAAAAAACAAACCCAGGCAACAGATTAGAGAAACTTCCTTCATGTGAAATGAAAATACCTTTACAGGCTGACAAAAATTCTGTCACAGGAGATCAAGAAGTCATTTATTTACTGTGAAGGTGGATCCATTCTGAGATCCAAAGTATCTACACTCTACACTGCAGTAGCAAAATATCCCCATTTATTTCTGCAGTCGCTATCAAAGAAGGATACACTATTTTCCTTGTCTTCCATATACAAAGACAATCATGATAGAAGTTCAAAACACTTCAAGAAGCAAATGTAGCATGGTACCGTATTCTAAAGATATCTCTGAAACAGTATTGTTGGGCTCAGTGATATTTCGTAATGTTCATATAATATTATTGAATTAAGCAGCTTTGAAGCTTATCAGGCACTGCCCAACAAAGTATTTAGTCTAAAAAATTTATGAACTTTTTAAACTTTGAGCTAGTAGCTCAATATTCTATACAATGAAAATTGTAAAATATTTCATAGTTTAAATTTTCAAGCCAACTCTTGCTGGCTCTCTGTACATTAAAACAAAACAAAACAAAAAACAAAACAAAACAAAACAAACAAGAAAATTATTAACAAAAAGTAATCACCAGGAAGAATATCCTAAGAGAAAAGAATTTTTAAATAGAGGAGACAAAAAAACCAAGAAAAACAAGCTTAATCTATAGATATGCTTGAGAGAAGACTACAGCCTAAAGAAAATTCAGTATTGCATAGCATAGTCTAAAAATTCAGCTTTCAGCGAACAGAAAAGGAAAAAACGAAGCAGTTTGGTATTGACAGTTTCCATCAATGACAGTTAGTCATCCAGTACTATGTACATTATTATACACTGTATGCCATTGAAAATCCTGTTTTCTTCAGTCTTAAATATATTCTTAAAACAGGATTTTTAATCTTCTAAACAAAACACTTCCTGGCACTTTGCTATTATAATTACTCTGAGCAACATACTGTAACTGAAGTCCTTTTAAAGTGTCCCTTAGAAATGAAAGTGCCACTCTGCTACATATCATTGACCAGAAACCAAAACAGAACCACAATGCTGTATGTCTGGATCCACTGAGTGCAGCAACACCATTCCAAGTCAGATTGTGACCACAAAATTCCAATAACTGAATGACACAGACCTCTTATACCTTGTGTCTGGATAATCCAATGTCCTAGCTGGTAAAGCTTCAGAAGTGGTCGTAAACAAGCACCATGCTTAAAGGCCTCTATGTCCCTGCAGGGAGATCAGGTTTGGATTTTTCTCTTGTGTTTTTCTTTTATAATTACAAAAAAAAAAAAAAATCACTTCAGACTACAAACATAGATTCACAGCATAACACTGTGATCTCTCCCACTGCAGTTGTGAAGGAAATCTTTAGTTCCATCTGAAGACAAATAGCTTTGATACTGCAAATTCTTGAGTAAAGCTGAAAGGAGCCTTTTCTCTCCAGAGGCCTCAATGTTGCCAAATAATTTCTTTAAAAAAACCAACAAACAACCCAGAGTATTAGGATCTTCATCGCCTCTGCTGTGCATATACTGGGTAGGCTAGCGTGACATTGAGAGAGTCATTGTGCTGCACAAGTGACGTGTGTTGGTAATGTAGCACCAGTTCTTTGAGCGAGTTGTACAAGTTATATGGCTCTGCAAATCCATACCCAGTAGGTGTTTTGTTTATCACACAGTGCTTTACTTCGCCATCCACCCTAAAAAAAAACAACAACAAAACCAAACAGTTTTTACTTTTTGAGTACAGTAAAATTAAGGTAGAAAATAAGGTATTAGCAATACATCTTAAGATGCTAGTCAATACATAGAATTCTTCTGTTTTGTGGTGGGATAATGGTAAAAACCTATGTTTAGTCCAAATTCGTGAATGTCATCCTAGCTTAGGGAGGAAGGAGATAGGCTGGACTTAGGAGCTGCACAGAAAGGAGAGCACACATATTTTGGTTTCCCCTCCAAGAGAGGCTCCTCTGTGGGACTGGCACAGGTTGGAGCTGTGTAGGAAATGGAGCAGCAATAAGAATGGCCTCAGGACTCCTTGACCTGCTACTAAGCCTAAAGGTCCAAGAGGAATTGTGCATATGCAAGTGAGTATCTGCCCCCAGCTGAAGGCAGCCCCTTGCATATGGGTTACATCTTTCACAAGTTAGGGTACATACACAACAGAGCAGGCATAGCAGCCTTGCTTGCTGCTCTCTCGAACAAGGAATGTTCCATCTCGTTTTCCCCGCAGCAGATTTTCAGCTTGGCTTCTATTGATATTTCCCACATTCCACGTTCTCTCATCATGATGGGGCAAGTCCTCATCATCTTCTACCATAGAGTATTGGCTGTTGGAAAGAAAAAAAGTGAAAAGTGTTTGTGAAACACACAGCAAAATCTACTAATTAAGTAATCTTTATTCCATATTACAGTGGTTAGTAGGATGCTTCCTTGGTAAAACTAGGGATTTAAACTAAGTAATACTGCACCATTTAAATCACTGGATTAAAGTAAAATATAAGCTCTGTTTCCTGTTTCTTTGAAGAACACTCTTGTAAATTTTAGGAAGAATATAAAAAGATGATGTGTTAGTTTTCAGAATATGCTGTGAGCCCTTTAGTACTTCTGCCATTGCTCCCTGTTTTGGTAAATAGCAAGTCAAACAAAATCAGTACTCTCTGAGTCAGCTTCATTTCCAAAGATCAAAACACTTGGTCAGCAGTGAAAAATCATGCAATGTATCAACTACTGTATCAGCTGCTGCCTGGAGAACCTCTGAGTAGTTGCACAGGGAGGCATTAATTATTTATAGGGGAATGGCTTTGTGATAAAGGTGCAAGAGTAGAATGCTTTCTCTCTCTCTCCCTCTCTTTCTTCCCTTCCCTGCCCCCACCCCTTATAAGGAGATTATGAAAATAGATTGCAATACATGCTTCTCTACTAAATCAGCCACCAACTATAAAGCTGATTCAGAGTTACAGAGAACCTTCTGAGCTAAAGCCCACCACGAAAAAAGAAGCATTGGTTCAGCTGTGTGGATATCACCTTGGAATTCCGCAGTTCCAGAGCTCCGCAATCCCACAACAGCCTGCAGTGGTTGGCCCTGCCTCTCCTGTTCAGCTTGCAATAAGTCTGTGTTAGGCTAATGCATTTATTCTCTCTGTAATAGGCTTTTAATTAGTTTTCTTTGGTCTAAGAAAAGATGACTTCTCACTCATCCGTGGCTCTGTTTTCCTGAAGATTCTCAAAGTAGTCTACAGAAACCAGCAATTGCACACAGAATTCTATTTTTCATAAAGAGAAAAGGTTCTTTTTGTTTCAGATAACACTATCTCCAGGTCCCTTATCCCATCACTCTTTTGACCTGCATGACATTCACATACATTCAGTAGTGGCTCTGTTTTAAACCAGCATCTAGAGAAAGCAATTCTTGTTTTTCGTCCTGCTTATTATATTGGGGGATTTTTTTCTGCGATACAACTTCACAAGAAAAGCCATAATCTAAAAGTTTCATTTTTCAGCAGTTACCAGACTTGCCAGCAAGGAGTATCAGAGTAAGAGAAAATGAAGATTTTTTTTAAACAGTTTTATTACTATTTTGATGCTACCCACATCAAAATTACTATTTTGATTAAACCCACAGAGCGTTCTTTGTCTACTGTTTATGTGATAGGAACACTAGTGGGAACAAGTGCCTACATATTTTACAACATCTCATCTTTGAGTTGTGCTAAGACTGAGAAACCAACACGGCTTTAAAATGTGTATGTCATTTTTGTTTCCTGCTTCTACCACAGTGATAAGCACAATTTCCAGGATAACAGTAGGAATTTATTTATTAACAGTAAACCAAGCCAAATGAAAATAGATACGGACAAGGCCAGAATGCAAGGCAGAATGCACTACAGTCATTTTCAGTCTGCTGCTTTCATATTATATTCAACCAGGCAGCATAAAAAGGATGCACAAGAAACTACATAGGCAGAAAATGTTGATACAAATACTACTGAGACAATTTTGATTTTTCTATTCATTTTTCACTGTTGCTGTGCTTCAGATATTATTTTGTGTCTTGCTTTTGTTTAAATTTGGTCTATGTTTACACAACCCAAGCACTTTTTGCCTTCTTTCCCAGGAATGGAATGAAATGTATTCATCAGCCTAGCCTCTGTCAGAACCTACAGTAAACTAAACTGTTCGAAATGACAGAATACTACCCTGCCATTTTCCAGAAAAAACAAAACAGACCACAAAACCACAGGATATTCCTCAGCACATACAAATTTATCATCTCCAACAGCAATGATGGTACAATGATGTGGGTACCCCTATACTGGATAACATCATGGTACCCACAGCTGAGATTTGGAAAAGGCCTGCTCATGCCTAAGAGACCTTGTGAATAATTTATCCATCCATATGACATCTCTCTAAAATACTAACACCCTATGAACTTAATTTTGCTGGTAAGAAAAAAGACATAGGTTACATTTCAGTGCTTTGCTACAGTAACTTGAATATGCACTTCCTTGAAAAAAGGAGGAGAGTAGAAGGTGAGACAGCATCCTTTTTAATACTTGCATTATGTAGGCTGTCATGTCTTAATAGTATGCATTGTTACTGAACATCTAGTATTGAGATTTCCTCTGTGTGGTCCAAGACTTAAATATGTCTTATCTCACTTCTGTATTTAGGTGATTTGAAACACCAGAAATATATAAATCTTTCAATACTTACTCTTCTGCGTTTTCATTTCCAAGCCATTCATTTAGCTTCTTTTGCCGAACGCCTTTTTGAGTCAGCCACCTGGACAGTAATTGCAAATGAAATTAATTTCTAGTCACAAAAGTTGGATACCATTAAAAACCAAACAACTTAAAATTTGTTAATTCATGATACTCACAACAAGTACTGATCTCTTGTCTTCCTCAGCTGTATGAGGTCTGGCTTAATGCTGTTCATACGTTTGTCTATCTCTCTATATTCAGCTGCTTGCTTTTTTAAGTCTTCTTCTAATCTACGCCTGCTGTCCACAATTTCACTTATCCGAGACTTCAGTTTTTCATAGTTGTGCATGATTCTAGATGGAACAATGTGGAAGGTTACACTCTGATTTCTTATTCATAACTTTATAGTCTGCTATTTAGGGGTGTAGACACCTAAGAGAACAGATTATTTCTCTAGATATAGTTATACATTTTGCCAGTTCATGTCTACACTATTTGAGGCTTCTTTGCTAACAACTGAACAATTTCAAACTTGTCATCCTGCTTCAATTTTAGGCAGACCTATACTTGGCATTGTTTGTTTTTTCAAAAATCATACAATTTGATATTCAAAATCAAATACTGACCTTTGTATTTCTTTTTCATTTCCTTCCCGTTTAAATTTTTCAATGTATTCCTTACTGTATCTTTCCTGTGTTTGGCACTGCTCTTCAAATATTTTTATTGTTTCATTAAATGCCTCAATGGCTGTTCTTTTCATTTGAATTTCCTGAAAATAAAATAATTGTTATTGCAGTTGTTATCAGATAAAGGGGAAGATTTATTGGCTTGTATCACAGAAACACTTCAGTATATTGTAGAAGAATTTCCTTTCAATATCCCTTTACCAAAACGTATTTTGTCTGCTGAGCCTCATGGCATAGAGACAACAGGCCTGTGCAAAAGGTTACCATGAGAAGATTTCCATGATGAGGTTTATCAAGAAATAAAACTGCTAAAAAAAGAGTCAGTTACAATCTTTGCTTTGTATAAATAAATTGATGCTTAGAACCTTATGGCAGTGCACTTTGCCCTTTGTATGAACTTAAGTTGTTAGAGGCACACCTGGCTTTCTGAAATAAAGGCAGCCTTGACAGGTCTCAGGAGGTTATCTGGTTTATCCTCCTGCCCCTACATACCTAGTTGGTAGCCAGGTCTTAAGTCATTAGTTCAAGTTGGCAGCAATTCTCCAATTTTCTTCAATTTTTTTTGAGGTGTATTTCCTGCACACTTTAAGAAGCAGTCTTGATTCTGGGACTTTAAAACTGGACTTTCAGTGGCACTTCAAGGCATGGCTAATAACTGATTAGACTGAAAGAGGCAGTTTTTCATTCCTGCATTTTGTCTACACACGTCATCTCTTTATCCTGCACAGATAAACCAGATCCTTAACTCAAAATAAAATGCAGTGCTTCCCTGAAAATGTGCCTTGAAAACTGTAACTCAGCTTGATGAGGTCAGTATGCAGAAGTGGTGTAAATCAAGACAGTTACATACTTGCTTTGGATGGAGCTGTCAGACTTTGGCAGAGGGTGGCTTAGTTTAGAGGTGGTGGCTGTTCAAACATGAGTAAGCAATTGCACTATTCTGAGCAAGCACATCAGAGCAATGCAGTCATGGTGGAAGAGAGGAGTAGGAAGATGACACTACGAATTCACAATAATATTCTTCAAAATCTGCAAAGTCTTCATTCTCCCTTTGGTTCAAATCCAGCTTACCTGAGATGTTCTGGTGTAGTCTTCATACAGTCTGTCATATTCTCTGCTTTTTTCTTGGAACTGGGTATTATATTCATGTAATTTCTTTCCTACTGCTTCAATGCTATCCTCTTTTACAACTTGATCCTAGAATGATGAGCAGAAAGAAAGATATTCTGTAAGGAAACAATTATAGTGCCCAGCTTTCCTGGATGAAACTGCTTAAAAATGCCTAGATAATTACATGGAAATGTGACTCCTCTTTCACCAACAGGGAGATACGCTAAATGCACAATATGCAAATGAGATACTAATGACAAAAAGGAATTTTGCATTGCAAGTGTTTAGCTTTATACTGAAAATTACATATTTCACCATTAAGTGGATAATTATTAAGATGTTTACTTCCTAACACTGTATCTGCATTATTTAAAGTTTTAAATATTTACATGCAAAGCATGGAGTTGGTTTTAAACAAAAATATCAGGTTTTGTACCCACATGATTTTTTTTAAACAGTAACAGAGCTGAAGTTCTTCATGTTTGGCAAGTTTGGCAATAATTTCTCTGTATTTAAGTGAAATGGAAAGAAAATAAACTAAATTACCTGCTGGTACTTAGATACTGGATACAGTAATTTTACATCCAGTTTAGGATTATACTGGGCTAGAGATTCATTCCGGTAGTGGTTTATTAGCTCGACCACAGAGTTGAACGTTAATGGGTCAGAAAAGCCATATTTTCCATCTCGGTGAAAAATCTTGATTAATTTGTTATTTCCTCCTTTCCTGCAAATAAAGTGTATTGAAAAGTTAGGCATGCTTCAAGTACTATTTCTTAAAGATTACTTTGCATTAAGAACAGTTATTTCATTTTACTATCAAGTATTACAGACCCAGTGTAACTAGTCTTACCTCAGTGTCAGTGTGTAGTCCCCATGCATTTTGGTTGAAGCATCTCGTACCAAAAAGGTACCATCAGCTGTGTCTCGAAGCTTCTCATTTACTTCTTCTCTAAAATGAAAGCAAAAGTAACCAATCATTTAAATCAGTTCTCACACACTTATTCTTCCACAGTGCTCTAAATTCAAATTCAATTGTTTTGAAATAAGTGTGTTTTAGAAGCCTTCTATGTCTCCATATTAATACAACTATGTATTACCTTATTTAACATTGTTAGAGAACAAGTGGGATAAAAAAAGGCATACTCTGTGCTCTCACTACTGGACAAAATTATTATTCATGCAAAGCTCTTTCTGCTTGTTCATACAAGCCTATGCAACTGGAGCAGCCAGTGCTGGTCTAATATAGCTATATATAGTACAGATAAAAATGTTGCTAATATATGGCACTTGTTAGTCAGACTTGCTGACTATGGTGCCTACAGCTGAGGCTCTGAATGAAAGACAAGAACAAAATTCTTTCTTAGTGCTATCTTTTTTCATGCTAACATTTCATGTAAGTCTTAAAGTAACAGAACAATCATTTTGCACACTACATTCTTAGTGACTGCCAGTAACTTTTTTGTCATATTTGGAATAAAACCAACTGTAATATGTTTATGGTGGAAACTGTCATAAAATTGCTCTTAAAACTGTGAATTTTCTATACTCAAAGCCTAATACATATACACAGAATAGCACAGCAAGAGTAGCACAAAGCCAAACATAAGAAATACATGTCTTGAGGTGATTTACCTTGAGATATCCCCCCAGTACCATTCAGCATCTTGTAATGACATGTTGTTATTCATGCTATTGTTAGTTACAGTATTAGGTTTTGGTGGCTTAGGAGGCAGTGCTGCAAATGAAAGGGGGAAGAAAAGTTGTAACTCACTGAAAACATGACCATATATTCCTTGAAATTACACATTATTACATAAATTTTATAGTTCTATGAGGGCGTTAAAAAAAAGAAGTGGTTACCAGATAGAGTTGTCCATCGTTAACAGAGTTTAAAAGACACTACAGGAATCAAGAAATTTGAAAACAAAATAATTCAAAATAAAGTTTTACTGTTTCAAAAAACGTTATCTTGCAATAATATATTTTAAGGAAAATATAACACCATACTCAACTCCTGTCCCTGTGAAGAAAGAATTTGAGAAAAAAAACCCTGAAGTTTGCTTTCACCTTCTTTCATCATCTTTGGGTGAACACAAGTAATAAAACATGCCACTTTTTTTTTTTATCCTTCTATGTAATGATCTTAGAGGAATGTTGCTGTTTTCTTACCTAGAAGCTGAGTAATAAAAGATGCAAACCCATAGCAATACAGTATATTTGAAGAAGAATCAGGGTTTTGAAATCCTCAGCATTCTGCGCAATGATTTTCAAGAAAACCAAAAAAACAAACCAAACAGTTTAAGAAACCTATCTGTGACCCAAATATCCCTTGTGTTAATCTTAGTATCCTACAGAATAAAATGAGTTCCAAATGCCAGAACTGATTACCCGCCGCCCCCCCCCCCCCTTTTTTTTTTTCAATGTCAAAGCTGCATATGTATACCAGTGGGTGCCAGAGAAGATACTGCAGCACTGACTTAGTAACGAGGGGGACTACACTGGAATCAGGATTAAAAATCAACTCAGCTCTTTCAGTTCTCCAGTAAGTACAACATTCCTGTCCTGCATATTATGACTAGGCTGAAAAGACAATGTTTTTAAAGTTGCAAGGAATATCAGGATAGTGTAATACTTTCATATGATACGAAAAAATGATGCTACAACAGGCATTTACTTAGTATTGCTAGGTTTTAAAACCGTTTTTCCTAAAACAATCCAAGCCAGTGATTTGGAATAACTGTTTCAGGAAATATGAGTGTGACTACAGCATCTCCTTTTAGGCACAGTGTGGAACAGACAGAGCAAAAATAGTAATAAAAGAAATACAATTTTTACATGATAAAATAGCAGGACTAAAACTACATCTGCCATAATAAAATCAAAACAGAAACAGGTCAATTCAGTAAAAATTCAATTAAGTAAGCAATCAGGTATTTTAATATGTTAAGATTCTAATTACTACAACCATGCACTAATCTACAAATTTATTCTAATATATGAAAAAAGGAAAAGTATTTGTATCAATAACAAAGTAAAGAAATATCACATATCCCAGTAAGATTTTTTCAGCAGCTACTGTAAAGACCAAAATTAATTAAGTCTTCTATAATAAGACTGCAGTTTTACCTGGTGGATCCATTTCTATGTAAAACATCAAGTCTGTGCCATTTATATCTGTCTTAGGATATTCTATATCCAGTTCTTCCATATTCCAAACAGTATTGTACATTTGTATGAGTTTCACTGAGTAAGCTCAGATACAAGAAAAGAGTCAGGCTGTCTTTGTAATGGTGTCTTGGAATTCATTTTAAAACCTATAAGGGGCTGCACTGTAACCTATTACATCATAATCCTCAGCCAATCATGTCAAAATAATGTCACCAAACCACTCCTGCTTTCTCATTTTGTTCTACATTAATCTTAAAACCATTTCAGTTTTGGAAAGAATTTACATTTAGCAGAATTGCAATATAAAGCTGGTATTACATGCAAAAGCAGCAAGTGGACTCTCCTTGCCCATATTCCTGGCTCATTTTCCTGACTTTGCAGCATGGTACAGTCCAATCCTGGCAGGATGACAAAAGGCTGATATGCTGCTGCATGTAGCTCTTAGACACAGGCACACACAACACTCACACACAGGGCAGCTCCCTTCAGAAGCAGGTTGGTCGCATCTCAGGTGCATTCTCCTGTTTAAATTCCTGATGTTTGCCATTCAAAAAGATTTAAAAGGATTCTGTAACTACTGCACATATTAGAGATGCATTAGAGAAGAGCATTACTGTGTGTGTATATCCATTAAACACTCATTTTAAACAAACACACAGAGAGATGTACATATTCACATAATGAAACATGGATTGTGTTTTTAAACTCTGCATATTTCTACTATTTTTATGGGCACATAGGTCTGATAGATTTATATTGTGATATAAATGTGCTTACTGCAGAGATGTCTTCCTCTATTACTATTATTATAACCACTACTCAAATCCATCTGTATTAATAAATTTTGAAATCTAAACCCCAAATATTGTAATGTTACATTCAGCTGATTCACTCAAACAATAGAAGAAAGTCATAACTGAGCAAAATCTTCAAAAATGGTTTTGCTGAACATAAAAAAGGCTGTGAGGATACAATAAGATTTAGTCTGCATTTTCACACAGTTTCTCTACCCTATTCTTATTGATATATTTATCAAGTTAATTGTTTTTAAAAGCAAGAGTCTCTTGTCAGTGTCTCCTTTGCCCCTTGACTTTATGTCATCAGCATCCTCCAACCATTTAGAAATCATGTAAATACTTTATCTTAACTCCCCTCATCACTGACTGTAATTCTGTCTGACCTCTTGGAAGAAACATGGACGGAATAGACTATTAACTTCAGAGCAGAATGATACGTAAAGCAATATACTCGCTATAATCTATGGGGGGAGAAAACCAGAGACCAAAAATAACTACAATGAAAACTAGCTGTAGCAACTATCTCTGCCTTACACCTTAAGAAATTGTGGAACAGCTGAAATGTGCTCTATCTCACAAATACTCATTAAAAAAATTTAACACAATTTATAAGATTTCTAAATATTTTACCCCTGCCCTCCTCCCTCACCCCACCACTGTCTGTGCCCCTGAGCAGGTTACCCCTTTCAGACAAGCATCAACATACAAGAGCATGTCTGGAGTACAAACATATACAAAAAGATACAAGCTAGTTTGCTTCGCACATTAAGAAGCTTCATTTTGAAGTAGACTGTCCCCTTCCTGTTGAGGTAGATATGCTCCAAATGCTTCAATTTCCAAAATGAAAATCACCCCAGACACAAGTCTAAAATGCTAAACTTTGGGGTTTTGCCCATCTGCTACCCAAACAATTAACTTGCCAAGGTAATTATTTAAATTCAGTTACAAAGATTTTCTACAAAAACTGCATTGATACTTTTAGGTCTCATATGGGATCAGTAATTTTTTTTTTATTCCATTGGATGAAGACTTTCAGGAAAAATTACTTCCCTAAAGTTTCACTGGTGGCCAAATCTAGGACTGAACAAACTTGTATAATCATGTTAGTGCTCAGCTCAGACTAGCCTAGCCTGCAGGCAAGAAAAGACAGAGAAGGCAGATAGGCTATTACCCATTTTGTATATAACCTGGAAAGGTACTGAAGTACTAGACTTGGATTCAGGTATCTTAAGACTTTTAAAGCTCTACCTGCTAATCAGTTACAGTATAATACTCCCATGATGAAAAGCCACAGAAATTCAAAATCACTTACTTTGTAAATTATGCATCCCAAATGATTGCTCTTGTAAAACAGTCGAAAATACAATCCAATGTTCGTTTCCTCTTATAAAAATCTTGCTTAAAAATAAACCCTAAAATCTCCATTTACTAGGAAGCTTCTCTGAAATAATGAAGAAAAAAAATTGCTTTCCAACCAGTGTTCCATAAAACTCCCTAAAAGAGTTGTAACTTGCAGTGAGAAAATCCAAGCCTTCTCTCTCAACTGCTTAAACCTCTGTGCTGTGCAGAAGGTATCCACTTACTCTGGTTCATCATTAAAAAGTGAACCTGACTTCAGTACTGTGGAAAAAAAAAAAGAAACCACCACCCTCAGTAGCTTGCACGTCCCTCTCAGATAAAGATCTCAGTTTCATGATTAACTTGGGTAGGTTCAAATATTTGCTGAGCCAGGAATTTCAGTTGGGGGATGGGAGCCAGATTCAAAGTAAAAGTTGTCATCAACTAACAAGTGGCCAATGCAGAGCTAACTTTCTCATTTTAGCTAAGTAAATGAGAAGACCATTGTAAGAAGCCTTAAAATAGTCCCTATCACTGGCTGCTGAATGCAGCTTTGAAGATGAGAAAAGCACCATGAACAACCAAATACAGGAAGTGGCTAACTGCAGAAAAAAGCAGAATAAAAATTTTCCTTGAAAAGAACTGCATCTGAAGAAGCAGCCTTGTGCAAGCAAAATAGCCTGCTTGCAAGTACAGCATCACCTTGTACATGCTCATGCTCAAATATAGGTGCTGCTTCAAGACCCTTAGTCTGAGGCTGTGACTCAATTTCCTAAATACTATATGTATATATAGTATTATATATATGTTTATCAATTTCCTAAATACTATATGTATATATATATATATATATATATATAAATCTGTCTATATCCACGGTGGTTTCCAGTACATCAGGATTGTTCATTTCTTGGGCAGGCAGGTGGAAAAAGGAACTGTACAGAGAGGGAGGAGCTTAGGTTAAATCTATTTTCCTTCCTTAGTGTTTGGTGGAGATCAAAATTGCTAAAGGAACAGAGCAGCAACTGAAGACCCTACTTCCCTCTGCCTTCAGAGGTTATCTTCTTTACCAGTTAAACTTCTACAAGGAAATAAATTCATAGTAAAAGGAGAAGCAGACACATTAGGAAAAGGGGAGGAGGGGACTAATATTATCCTCTCACTTCTTGCAAGCTGTGAGAATTTCTAATAAAAACACTGAGAATCTGCTTGTTGCTCCTTAAGGCAGTCAAACAGTATCAAAAAGTTTTTGCCTTCTTAATACTTCTCATACCAAAATCCTCCTACACTATGAAACACCACTTGCACCTAATAATGAAATCCCAAATACCTGCAGTACATTTTGATGTTTTACACTTGATTGATTAGCTTCAGCTACAACAATCCCTTGCTTCCTTAGTTTTAGCCTCTGCCAGTCTAGCCTCTGCCAGTCTAGCCTCTGCCTCTGTCAGTTCTAAATATAAATTAAATCTGCAGAGTCATAAAGGTACAGCCTACCTCAAGAGGAGGTGGAAACCTGTGTTTCTGAACTAATTCAGCTTCAGACTGTACTTGATATACTTCTTTACTGTTAAAATTACAGGAGTTGAGAACATTTATCGTTTTTTAGGAATATAACATAGATGTACATAGTCAGAGGAGAAAAGACAACGCCAACTTGGACCACTTTTTATCAACTAAAAAAGCACAGATACCCACACAGAGATAATGAGTTCCTCATTATCCTGCAGGAGAGATACAAATGTCTTGTCAAAAAGGGATACTCGCATGCACACACCTGTATTTTCAAATATTGCCAAGTCTTTTCTTTTTATCTAAATTTCAAATCTTGAGTGGTACCCATTTAATTTGCAGCCTACTATTCTTTGCAGTCATACTCACAGTGTTCTTCTATTAACATAGCACTTTTTTTTCTAAAATATTATGTCTGAAGCAGGAGAACTTATCAGGTTTGACATGCTTCCATGTGTTTTGCACATACATACCTGCACAGGACATAACAATCTGTAAAAACGCTAATAATGTGTAATGAATTGTTTCACTTTTATAAAATTCTTGCAATTAGATATTGAGAAACATAAAGCACTGCCTTGTGTGAAAACTTAAACCAAGGATACGGCATTCCAAAGTACGGTGGTTAGCCAAGCATTGTGGTTTCCGTTAGGTCAGGGATAAAGCCTGACTTTTATTAGCTTAAAAGGGGAGCCCTCTGCTGGGTAGGACACGGATGCACACAGTGCACCCCCACTGTGGGCACCGCATCCGCTGTCCCTGGCACTCGCAGCCTTCTGCATGCTCCAAACCCCTCTCAGCACTGCTGGCAGTCCAGCCAAGACTCAGACATGATGCAGATAAGTTCTGACAACTGATAGCTTTCCTACACATTTGTTTATGTCCCCAGGACACTACTGACAGGACTGTGGTCTTAGGCTAATGCCTGTAACAACACAGGGTATCTCTGAGGAGGAATCAAATTCCAGGAGGAACTGGATCAGCCCTTACATTGCCCACCTCTTGTTATGCCACCACTCTTGCAAATATTTTTTGTAGCCAAAAGCAAAGTTTCTGCACCTTGGTGATGCTACCAGGACTTTAACCTCATCCCCAACAAGTGAGCAGCTACATATAAGGCAGCCTTATTGCCTCATTCTTGCATATGATGCTCTGACTAATAAAAACTACTCTGAATAATGAAAACTAGTTCTTCAGGCTGCAGTATTTCAGCCTGAGCTGTTATTTACAATGTTACAAGCCTGGGAAACCAGGATAAATTGGGACAGACAGCCCAGACAAAGCAGCTCAGCTCTAGTTAGTGCACAGGCTATTGGAAGTTTTGATTTATTGATACAAGGCAGCTCTTTGCTGTAACTCCTCTTCTGCTCTTCACCAGCAGTGCTACAAGCTCCCCACATCCCCTTGCTCTCTTGCCACATCTCACTTCCTCTTCTTTCTTAGACAGACATTATTCTCACACACCTCAGCTCCAGAAAGGACCCATATCTCCCTAAAATCCCCACCCAAAATTACTTCCCAACTTTCTCTGTGTGGCCTCCTTTCGCAGCTACGAGTGTTAAACAGACCGTGTTGCGCTGAGTATTTACTACATCTACTATGGGCAGCTTTGGGGTCTTCATCCAGGGCAAGCCACCTCCAGGAAGAAAAACCAGGAACCATTAAGATCCTTGACAATTAACTGAAAAACTACCCCAGTCTTCTATACCTATAAATATAGCCTAATATAGCCTATTTTCCACTATTTACCTTCACAAGTCTGTATGATGTGTGAGATTCTGTGACACCTGAGCAGCACTAATTGTTAAAATATGTTACAATTAAGATATTTTCTTCTAATAGTACTGTTTTGGATAGCACATTTAGAGGCTTGTACTTTGTTTCTCCCGGTGCTCTTTAATTTAAAGCCTGTGCAGCTGTACATCAAGCTGGGATGTTCAGATGGGACACAAAAATCACCTACCTTGCCCACCAACACCATCTTTTGTCTCTCCCACTGACAAACTTCAAGAATGAGACAAGAACCAGAAAATTGATCTAATTTTTTCCAGCCTTATTTCTCCTGCAACATTACTTTGTCTTCATCTGCTACACAAAAATCTACAATTCTATTAATAGGTATTGTTAATTTTAGTATTTTTGTGTAGGACTAAGCACTATTTTAATCCACAAATTAGAATCTATAGTTTGCTGATGAACACCATGACAGACAAAATACCCCAATCCATATGTTCTGCAGTAAGCCAAGTACTGGTCTAGGAGTAACTCTCCTTTTCATGTTATGACATCCAAGAAGCATCACTCTAGCTAAAAGACGTCCAACTGAAGATGCCTAATTTAAGATACTTATTTTAAAATACAGTAAGACGTAAGGTCCAGCTGCTTACTTTCTAGTGTTTTCAGGTAAGAAGTGTAATTAGTGGGTGATGTGGTAAGGAAAAAAACCCACAGCTGTGCAAAGATCTGCCTACTATTCAGATTGGTTATCTCTTAACACTACCTTTAATGCATTTATATACTGCATAAGATACCACTAGAACTTCATGCACGGTTTGTTTTAGACAGAATGTTCTCATCTTAACAAAAAGAATTAAGAAGGAAGGAAGCCATCATTCCAGCCTGTGAAAAAGAGAAGAAACTTGGCAGCACTAGCTTCCCTGTTATCATTTAGTTGTCATGACGTTATTTTCAATAAGTAAACTTCTTTCTGCTTAAGACCTCTCAAATTGTAAAGTTCTTAAGACCTCTCCACTTGTAAAGTTCTATTTAAGACTGTAATTCACAAAATACTTACATGACAAATCAGGTATATTTTATTGGGATTTTCTTTTTATTAGAGTCTATCTAAACAGTCTTTATGGAAAATCAAGCCACAAAAAGCAATAATCCTAAAGATGACAATTCTGAAAAACACATCTTAAAGTGCTTTTTATAGTTCTATGAGAACAATAAAGATAGACCACTCCAGATGTTCAGGTCACTGAATGATATTGGTGTGGAAATTAACTCATGACCTAATCCTGCAAACTTACAGAACATATTAGTAAGATTCAACTTAATTTATTTGAAAATTATTCAAACTTCTTACAGGCCTGAGGGCAGAGACTAGCTAACCAGACACTACAAAGCCTGAAATTTTGTATCTGAGATTTTTTTCCAGCATACTAGTACAAATGCAAATGTTCTACTAAAAAACATTCTACTAGACATGATGGGCTTAAATGCACAGGGAAGGAGTTCTATTTTTGTAACAGATCACATGAAAAATCCTAGGACTGTCAAAGTAAACTATTGCATCATTCTATATTAATTAATGCAGAAGTAATATTAAAAAAAATCAGGTGTTCCATTATCGTTATTAATGTAGCATCAAATCATATAAATCTGATTTATATATGGATATAAATATATATGGATATATATGGATATAAATATATATGGATATATATGGATACAATGGCATTTCTTCAGGCACCCTAATGACACTCTCAAAATTACTAGATTCCTTGTCCTCATTAGTAGTTCTAATATCAACACCTTTCACTTTTTTACTTTCCTCACATGAAGCAACTTGGGCAGATAAGCAACCAAGTGATCTCTTAAATGAAAGGTATAAAATTCTTGCTTTGAAACTGAAGGAACTGTTGACACTATCTTTGTAACCTCCCAACCAGCTGATAGACATACATATTTACATACTCCAAAGCATTTGCAAACATGTAACTATAAAAAATGCTATTAGCATCAGACTATTAGAATCTGTTTTGCTTTTTAAGGCTTGCAACATGTGACAAAGACAATAATTCTTTAACAATTAGTAGCTATTTGCTGACTCTTACTAAAACAGGACAAATACTGTAAGTCTGGACTCTCCTAGTTGTTACGAAGCATTAGGCAGAAAAATACACAGTGGTTCTGGAAATCCCTGTTAACTACTTCACCAAAATCGAACAAAATTAAATAGCAAGCTGAAAACAGATGTACACAAAATATTAGGGAAAGTTTCCTAACTAACAGAACTGACAAGATTAGAAAAGCCTTTCAAACAGAGCATTAGGAACAAAAGTTTTAGCCATTTTAAAATTAATCTTCATTAGCTAATGAAGAGGATTATACAATGTGCCTACCTGAAATACAGGAAATAATGCACTTTTCTGCTGTGTTCTAGCTCTTCAGATCTTAAGTAACCTTACAAATCTTACTGCCATGAACTTTATTTTGTCCTTTGACTACAGAAGTGGGAAATAGGTATAGGATGTCCAATGTTCTATTCACCCGTTCTTAGGTTATTCTCTGTTAATAAGCTGTGAAAGGAATTGCTTTCAGCTAATATGTAAAGTTCTCTGCATTAATAATTTCCTCTGCACATAGTTAGCAACTCTGCCTGGCTTCTACTAAATACTTGATTCAAACTCAGGGATTTTGCATAATTTAGAGGTGTGCTTTTCTATTTGTTGACTTAATTAGATGTTAACTTACAGAAGCAATACAAGTAGGAACTAACTTTCCTGGATGGGCTCTTAATATTTTTTACATTACGTATTGATATTGAGAAATAAATATTTTGTGTACCTGGATTAAAAAATACGTATATGTAAATAACGTCTCCATAGGGTATAGCAAATCTAAGAAAATTTGCCTGGGAGTAAATTGAGAGCTCAATAAAGCACCAAGAACTAGCCCCCCCACCACTATATGATATGCATTCTACTTGCTTACAGGTCTTAAAAAACTCATAAAATCCAATTTGCAAGAGAACAAAAGTCCTAAGGCTGTACAAACTATTGGCACTAAAATGATTTTAATGAAAAATACTATTTCTTATAAAACAAACATTGCACACCACTATAAAATACACTACTTCTGCTTAGCACTGTAATTGTGCACTTTTGTTTTGCATTAAATGTGATTTAAATGGAAAAAACGGCAAGCATTTACTGTCATTAAGTTGAATTTTAATATTTAAGAGAACATATAACTTTTTAAATTAAAAATATTTTTACCTGGTACAGGCTGTCTCTCGTTCCATTCACTTGTGATTAAAACCTCTAGGATTTTTATGTGGTGTTCTGTATTATCAGAGCTGCAAGAGATGGATTAGTCAGTAAGAACTAGGAGAAATACAACAGTCTACTTTGAATTATTAAAAAAAAATACAAAGAATTTACTACCATGCCCTCACATCAGGAAAAAAAAGGTCAGAAAATTATTCAATTAATCTTATTTTGTATGTAACTAACTCATATTTACAGTACAAAATATGGTAAAGATGACCCACATACCTTGCTATCTGGAATTTGAAAAGCAGAGGGCTGAAAATTTCAGCCAGAGACCTTGCATTCAAAAGATTTTTGCTGGAGGCTTGACAAACTCTGAGGAAATGTTTGAGCAAATACTGGAGTGTGAGCCAATACTGAGGAGGTATATTTGGAGATCTGATCAGTTTCTTCAGCAACTGAGCATATTCCTCTGAGCTCTGCACTTCTGCAAGCAAACAGATAAATGATTCTTGAAACCAGCACAGGAACATTCAAGTAAAATGAAACGATATGACTCTTTTAGAAACATCAATTTTACAGAAAAAAAAATCTGTCCTTCATTAGAACCAAAATATACCTTTCTTCTTTTAAAATAAGAGAAATGCTCAGGGAAGAGTAAAGAAAAAGTATTTAAAAGTCAAATGGAAACAGATATGCATTTTGGTAAAAACCACAATGTGTTCAGAGTGTACTGGTAGAAGTCTGTCTTGTGTTTAGTGTCACACATGATTGGGTAATTCTGAGATGCACTAGATAAGTCTCACAGGTGCTGTTCTAACTTTGAAGGTTACCAGTAACAATATCCTGTCCTGAGATATATAACAAAATACTTGGCCCATGTGCTGAAAGCCTATAAGCTGTACTTGTTTGAAATGACCACTGTGGATGACAAATCTCACATGCATGTATTTCTCACTTCATAATCTGCAACCCCAATGTAACACAGCACTACATGACCTCTAATGCATTTACTTTGTCAGCACTGATAAAAAGTTAAAAATTAGCTTTCTATATACAGTTAAGTCCTTGATTTTTCTCCCCAGTTCTTCTACAGCATTTCTAGTTACTAAAATGAAGAGAACTGTGTTATCCCTTATATTTTACATTATGTTTGCCTAAATAAGTAACTGAATAATGCAGAATAATGCCTAGATCTAAACTGAAACAGCTTTCATAGAAAAGGGTAAAGGTATATTTATGTCTTCTGAGATGCTGCCAGGTTGTGCAGAATTTTTTTTGTTCTGTGGGTAACAGCTGAACCACTAGTTATCCAGAATTCTAATATAAGCCTTTTTGCTTGACATTTGAAATAATGTCATAATCATACCTTGAGATACAGAAATCATGTCACTGTAAACAGCTGCTGGAATGATGGGATTCGGCAGGTCCAGGATATACCTCTTGAGAGCATCTGATAAAGTGTGAACATCAAATGTCTCTAAATCTAATGAAGAGGCATCTAAAGGGAAAGAGCAACATGCTTTTTAGACTTCAGAAAGTGGAAAAAATATACAAGCTCATAACAAGCCAAAATTGCTAACTTATATCTGGTTCATGGGGAACAATTCATAAGAATGTAAGATACCAAGAAACATCTTTGAGACGAAGAACACACAGAGTTCAACACTAAGCCCAGTCCCTTGACATCTGATGAACCAAATGGTTTCCATAACTGTGTGTGGCCTTCTGTCACATACAATTCAGGGCTGAATTCAGAGTAACAGTAGTGACTTGCTGCATCTTGGCTATGTTATGGAACATCAGAATATTTTTAACAGGTCTCTGTTTTATGTGTAAATATTTTGTGTAAAAAGTAAGAACTAATCAAAGGTTTGGCCAAATGCAGCTTTTCTACAGGGAGCTACTTCTATTATGACTAAAAGTTTGATTAACATCTTGGGGATCCAAATCTGCAAATATTTATGTAAGTAAGTCGAAACAAATATACACATGCAAAACAGTGTGCTTCGTGTTTTATGCAGCTGTTGAGATTTATCTTGTAAAACTTGATACCCTTCCAGGATAGTTATGACTTGGGATAAGGTTTGGCAGTGTCACATAAAGGACTGCTTGTTAGTGTTGGAGCAAAGAGTATCAGCAGCAAAAATAAAAATGGGAAAATACAGAAATCCTTATTTAGTGAAAGCAAGGTTAGGGTTCATCCTCTAACATGAAACTCTGGCACAGTAAAGTCCTAAGTGTATACAAAAAGATCCTTATTTTGAATAAGAATTTAGAGGCATTAATGTTGATCAACATTCTATCTAGCAAGGTCCCTAGTAAAATAACTATTGAATCTGTTTGTCTACTTTAAACAAAGGGAACAGGGAGGTAGAGGACTCATATAAATGGTGTGTCTACCAATACTGTGAAATAAGACAGCCAAGAGGGGGTAGTGAGAAATTTAGTGCTCTTCCACCTCCTTTGTTTTCCCCAAAAGAGGAGCTTACAGTATGAGCTCAAACCTTCTCAGACATCAAAGAATCTGCATGAGAGAAAAGGCATTATAAATGTCTTAGATGATATAAAACTTGCACTGTGGGAATGATTTCTGCAAGAGCAATTATGTGTCAGAGAATTTACAAATTCTTAAAGAAATAGCTTTTATTACTTTTGCTGCTTACTGACTGTTTTTTATTTCATAAGCCCAGTTAAATCATGCATCTTCAGTGCTGACCATTTCTCTGAAGTATGTCCCAAATTACTATAATGAATACATGAGTAAGAATATACTTACTCTGCAACTCTCTGGGTGTAATATCATAAACAGACCTGAACTCCTCCATCTGCTGAGCTGACAAGATGTATATCAGCTTTGATTTTGGAGCTAGATAGTATTGTGTTGATGCTAACAGATAGTTATCCAATTAAAAAATGGAGAGCATTTTAACCACTAGCAGAACAGCACACTAATACAAGTTCACAACTTTGAGACCAAAGCTGACTTTGCTCTCTGAATTAGCATTCTGCTAATTCAAAGAGAGCAGGCAGAGGAAATGGGATCTGCCTCTATCCCTGTACCTGGATACTCACTGCACCAGCTCTGAGCTGAAGATCCTAATCCTATCTTAAAGAGAAGTCAGAAAGAGACACTGTTACTAAAGGGAAAAATTCTGTTTCTGTTACTCAAACCTAACAACATTTTAGGTAGGAATATATGTAAACCATGAGTTTTTAATCTCAAGCGACAGATAAACCTTTCAGAAAATTATAGCTCAGTTTAGAGACTTAAGGATTCAGATAAATAAAGAGATGCAATCATATTGGTGCCACCAAAAATCTGGATTTATGCAGACTGAAAAACATAAATACAACACTGAACAGGTTGCTGCTATCATGAGGCTGCTAGCACCACATGCCTGTCTTCTCTCCCTGCTCATACACATACACTTCTTCACTCCTACCACAATCAGCATAGGACAGGATGCTCTTTTGAAAAAAAAGACAACTCAGAGTATAATCTCTTATTAGCTTTGTTAATGTTTGCAATTATTAAAAATGAGGATACTAAATCACTGAGTGAGTTTGCTTTCTTTGTCCCTTTGGCAACAAGGCATGTAACAATTTCCATTTTCTACCCCTTGTATTTTTGCACTCTTTTAGGCAAATAAAAGCTCACACCACACACTGCACCCCAGCTTGCCAAGTTGTGGTCAAACTCTCCTCCTACTCTCATACTGAAACAGTGCTGCCATGCCAGTATATTCTGTCCTGAAGAAGAAATTAAGTATACCAAAAAAAAGAAGAGGAAATATAGTTCAGGAAACTTGAACAGGTATGAGGTGTAGTTGCATTTTACTGTCTGAGAACTCAGCCTACAATATTAATTCAATTGTCTTTCTTCAGTATCATTCCACAGCAGGTAGATAATGGGCTGCTATTGACACCCCACCAACTGGGCCAAAAAAAATGCACCATAGAACTGTATGTAAACAACTGGCCATTTGTTTACAAAATAATAACCTGCAGCCTTTCAGGACTATCTTTACCTTGATTCTGAACAAAAGATGTCGTTTTTCTCAGTGCAGCTAGACTGTCAGTCTTTGAACAGGCGAGACAACAAGAGATTAAGAAAAATACTCTTAGGAAAAAAAAGTGCAGTCGAGCCATGAAAAAAGACAACTTGCAAAAGTGAGAAATACTTTTTCATATCAAGTCTAAAAGTTAGGAAACTTTTTTATTTATATATGTCTTTTTAATAGTATATTATTGAGAACCAGCACATATGAGTGAGAGTGGTCTGACCACAAAATCTATATAGTGCTTTAAGGAAGAGAACTGTACTTACCACATTCAAAAATTTGTCTTAATTCCACTGCACTGCTTGAGCCTTGTGCTCCATACAAAGTTGAGTACTCCAGACCTTCAAAACAAAATCAATAGGACACATGGACACATTCAGGACAACATTAATATTTTGGTGACTGTTGCCCTGATGCAATGTATTTCTGTTTTGTTCAGTAAGTACTTACACTGTAAACTAACATTCTTTCATCTACCACACTACAGAATGTGCTTGTTCTTTTAAGGCTGTAAGACATCTCTTTGTGCACTCAAGCTGCTGTGTCTGCAGAAAGAGATGCCCAAAGAAGATCAGAGATGCCAGTAGTCCCACATATTCTGTAGAACTGTCCACTGGACAACTGTAAAAGGCCAGGACTAGGAAACAGATTCACACTGGTATCAGAGAAATATCTGTATATATCACATAATGTGTGTAATAATTCACTTCAATTGTCAGAAAAGACATCAGTAAAGTGTTTTAATGTGAAAGATATTGTTTACAGCTTTCCTACATCAGTGAAAATAGAGAGGACTCAAGGAAAGAGATCATATGCAGGGATGCAGAGCACTGACGATTTAACACTATCATTGGTGTCTTGTGAAAGCAGCAGCTCCTTATGCACACTTGTGCTACATACTGGCCCTCCACATTGATATCAGTAAGTTTCTACTGTTTCAGGAAAGGCTTACACTCTTTTAAAGTGCCAGAGGAGTACGTTAGAACCCATGTCCCCAAGAACAGCAGCCTGATTCTCATCAGAATACCACTTTTGCTCTTGTTCCCCAGCTTAAGGCCTCTAAAATGAGCAGGACTCACAGAACACTATGAAAGACACATCAGAGGAGGTGCCAGGAAGATATAAATAGGGCAAAAGAAGTATGACATCGTAAAAGAAAATGGGAAGCCTCAAAAGGATGGAGAGACATCACCACAGGAAAGCAGGTGAGGGGAAAAACCATAAAAATAACACTATCTGGCTCACTATAGAGCAGCAATAAAGAATTGGCTCCTGAAGAATAAAACCAGTTCTTTTAACCTTTTCATATTTTTTTTTCCCCCTGCTTTGGGGTAAAATGTTACTTTTTTTGCTGTGCCACCAACTCAATGTTATGCTGGCATTTACATAACCAACTAAAGGTGCTTACTCTTTAGAAAAAACAAAACAATACCAAACCCTTCTCCCTTACTTTCCAATAATACTTATATTAATTATTAAATGCCATTTGAGGTAAGCTTTGGTTTTGTTCCTACAGTCCAAATAGCCTCTAATGAGCAAAAATCAGTGCAACAAACCTTAAAGGAGACGATTTTGGATGTTAAGTAATGTGATGCATTATCAGCTCTAAAAGAGGACATGCCAGCTCTGGATCCAGTTCTGCAGTCTTGCTTCACATAAGCAACAGAACACTTCAGAACACTTCACATAAGCAACAGAACGAAACAGAACAGATCATTTTTCAGCCTACCTTTCTTTTCAATTGTCTCTACTATCTTGACAAGAATTGGTGGAGCAACATCGGGAGGTGTGAACTGCTCTGTAAGGTCTGGAAGTGAAAAAGCTGTTAAAAAAAAGGAAGAAAAATAAGCCAAGCTGCAGATGAATGCAATTACTTTTATGAAAATCGTTACATGTTAATCTTTAATCACAGAACAAACATCCCAGTTGTCAGGGCTATATAAGAAAACTCCACACTTAATCAAAAAATGGAATAAAATTATGACAATTGCATTTTTAATAGCATTTTCTTTCAGGGACCTCAGTCCTAGATTCACTCTCCATATTGTCTAGGAAAAGAAAACACAATAAAAGTTTGCAGTGGATGTGCAGAAATACAATGCAAGTAAGGAAAGAAAAAGTATTTCCATGTGAGATATTTATATACACCATGAACTAAATGAAGGAGCTATTAAACGTATAAGTGTCTTTGCGTGCCTGATCCCCCGGGTAAAACAGACTTAAAGAGGCCTGAAACAGCAGTAGAAACAAGTATTTCACACTCATATACAAGCTCAGTAACTTCTGTGCATTTTAATTTTCAAGCATTATACTATTAACAATACAGTTTACTTGAAGCATGGATTTTCTCTTCTACGTGGACTGGTTAGGAATAAATAGCAGTATAATTGGAAAGGGACACTTTACAGATTCAAACAAAACTGCACACGGGTGTTATACAAAGTCAGTTTTCATACTACCTGGTTTCTTAACAGAGAGAACATACTCTTAAAGGTATGTTCTGGCTCTGTGAGGAAAGAGCTATCTCTAAATACACAATTTTTGCCAAAAGAATAATTCAAAAGTTTTAGAGTGGTCCTGTTTAACACTTAGAAACAAAAATGTTTACATAAAGATCTTAAACTACTGCCAGAACTATGTGGCATAGTTTGATGCATTATGATTGATAAAAATTAATAATTGAAGTAAAAATTGCCATTTGCCTAAGCAATGGTGATCTCTGCTCAATTAAACTCACCATGGACAGAGAGCAATTCTTGAACACATATACACAAAGGTGCCTGTATGGATATGTAGAAATACATATGTGCACACCCTCCACCCCTATTTTCAAAAGACTGAAACAAAATGATGATGATAACTAAGTAGAAAGAGAAAAAAAAAACCACAGAAAATTATGAACAGAGTGTTTTTAAAGAAAAACTTTGAGATAAGAAGAAACAAATCAACTGAGAAAGAATATATATCAACTGAGAAAGAGAGAGCAGACAGCTTTGGCTGGTAATTCACCCTATTTTGAATTACATAACTTCATAAAAATGCAAATAATTTTGCTGTCGTTTAACCCCAGCCAGCAACCAAGTCCCATACAACTGCTCAGGCACACTCCTCTGGTGGGATAGGGGTGAGAGTCAGAAGGCTAAAAGTGAGAAAATTAGAGGATTGAGGTTTAGATAGTTTAATAGGGAAAGCAAAAGCCACGTACAAAAGCAAAGCAAATCAAAGTATTAAGTCAGTACTTCCCATGGGCATGCAGATGTTCAGCCATCTCCAGCAGAGCAGGGTTTCATCACTGGGTAATGGTGACTTGGGAAGGCAAACACCATCACTTTGTGCATCTCCCACTTTCTTATTCTTTCCCCAGATTTACTGCTGAGCACAGTGCTCTGTGGTATGGAATGTCTCAGTGTCAGTTGTGGTCAGTTGTCCTGACTGTGTCCGCTCTCAACTTCTTGTGCATTCCCTGTCTCCTCACTTGTGATGTGGGGTCTGAAGCAGAATAGGCCTTTACACTGTATAAACTCCACTCAGCAAAATTAAAGCATTCCTGTGCTATTAGCCCGGTTTCCAGCATGAATCTGAAATGCAGCCCAATGATAGCTACTATTAAGCAAATTACTTCTACCGCAGTCAAAAGCAGCATAAATTTAAAAAACAGTAGGATAGCAAGGAAGGGACAGAAGTTTGGAAGTGTAGAGAAATGAGGAGTGAAATGAAAGACAATAGTAGTAATGGAAGTGAAGCATACTGGCTAAAAGAAGGAAAATTATGGTACCATAATGATGGAAATACTTTCCTAACCCATTCATAACTGAGGATATTAGAAAAACATCTGTTAGTCTTAACAGTTTAACTAAGGAGGCCTGGAAGATAACCATTCAGGAGTTTCAAAAGAGTTGCCTATGCAGATCTCTGCCCTGCTGATGCTTTTTAATGACTTGAGGAAAATAAGAACAATTCCCACAGATCAAAGAGCTCTAATACCTGATCCATACTCTGCAAGGACAAGTAACATGCCTACATGCTAATGTCATTATAAGTCCTGGACAAAATAAAGAAAAACCTAAAACTAGGCCCATATAATGCAACAAAAGACAGCAGACAGCACTGTAATTAAGGATCATCTGCACAGCTTTTTAGAAGATAGGTCCTTTCCTTAGTGGCACCTTTGTGAGCTGAAAAAGGCCAATGAGTAGACAGCTCCAAAATTCTGCCAGATAGTTGACTTAGTATAACACTCTGATTAAAAGCTAAATCCAATGTAAGCATGTTATATAGGTGTATTAATACAGAACAAGGTACTCAGGAACTCTTTCCATCTTCAGATCACTTTCAGATTCCATTTGGAACATCTCTTTTATATTTGCTTCATCAAAACAAGATGGGCTTAAATGGAAAATGCACTCTAAGTAGCCTCTGCTGAGGCATACTGAAATACAGACCAACAGATTTGTAATATTCAAATCAAATAGTTCTTTTCAACCCCAAACTATGTCTATCTTATGATATGGACAAATCTATTGAAATAATAAACAAAATATTAGAGTAGTATCAAAGGGTATGCTATGAAAATTCTCAGACTGTGAGATACTAATAGACTCAAGAGAATGTTAAGGGCTTAAAATGGATCCCAGAGGAAGAATAGGTTTTAAGAATAGAGTTTACATATTTTTACCTATGAAAGTAACTTTCTGGTCCCTAAGGGAGCTAGTTACATTTAATTCCTCCCTCTTTCATAACATCAACAAAATTGCATAATCTCTGAACAAAGACGCTCATTTCCTAATTCCAGATGGAGGCAGCATGCAGCCACAGTCAGAAGCCTAAACTGAAACAGAGGAAAGAGACAAAGAAGGATAAATAGAGACAGAAGATGGAAGTCAAACCTGACAGACAGTTGGACCTTATCAAGTGACCGCTTGGCAGTTCAAGGATGGCCCGTCTAGGCTACTGAGCAGCACACTGCTTTCTTCCATTAACCAAACTGTGCCTTGAAATGACAGCAAGACATCAACAAATACCTATCAACAAGCTCTATTTAGAAAAATAATTCTAATTTCCACAGATGTAGACTTTCTGCACAGGGGACGGAAGGCAAAGAGGAGAACCCAGCATCAGGGGAAGAAACCCCTTACAAGATGAAGACAAGACAATACAGAAAACAGTTTGTCTCCATAGACTTTATCTAAATTACCTAAGCAGAGGGCCTCTTCCTGCAGCCTTTTTGGTGCTTCATGCTTTTCATCTTAACTTTAAGCAGGACTTTAGCTTAAGATCAGGTTTGTATCATAATCTGGTACAAATATCTTTGTTGTACAGTATTCATCAATCAGTAATATTCTTACTTATTGAAAGCCTTTTGGAAGCTATGCATTTCCCTTTATATTTACACAAAATCTGTAATATACCTACAAAACATGTGTATGCAAACAAAATGCCACATTGCTTAAAATGAAAAGTTTCCAAAACTTCTCTGCTAGCCTAAAATATGCATTTTAGGAGTTCAGAGGATTTCTGATGTCTCTTCCTTTTTATCCCATTCCTTTCTATAACTGGATATTTATATAACCAAAGACATTGCTGAACTTTTAGATATGACATGAGACTTCAAGTGAATGACAATCCCTTCCATAAATACATACTATGTTAAATAGTTGTGTATTTGACTGAAAACTCAGGATATTCATCTCTCTTTTAAGCTCTACAGCAAAAAGACACAACAGAGAGACACACAATGGCAGGTGGAAAACCTGCAGTTACCGGCAACTCCAAAGTTACAGAAGAAAACATCTAAGTCACATAGTTAAAATGCTCAGCAATGTAGAAGAAAAACATTCACTTCATCAGCATGTTGAAGACATTATGAACAAATTAAAATAATTTAACCTCCTACCTGTTTTAGGATTTCCTACTCACTGTGTCACCTTCAATATAATTAACACATAACATCATACTGACTTTGGCTTCAAATTTCCCAACTTTAGCACAAAATAGAAAATTAAGTTCATTTAAAGGCAAAAGGCTTCACAAGACATATGTAGTCAGAAAGAAGATCCAAAAAACTTAAAAGTACTCAAAGAACTGAAGCCACTTCATTACATTTATAGAGAAGACAGCCCAATTTGAGAACAGTGTGCTTCAGTTTCAAAATGCTGAGGGGAAATCTCAGCAGCTAAACTATGAAAATTGCACTTAATTTCTGGAAAAATAATTTTCTTTTTACTCCAAGAGCCAGAATAGAAGTTATGGTTAAAGAAGTCCTGATTCTAGATTATGTGTACCAGGAGAAAACCCAGCATGCATGTTAAGATTTGCAATGGGAAAGGAAGACTTTTTAGATAGGTCAGTTTTAGTAGAAGACAACTGAAAAAAACCTCACATGCATCCTGCATTTAGTACCTGATTTCAAAAGTAGTCTCTTTCTTTGAAGAATGCTGTAGGGCAGCAAAGATGTTTGAAGAACCAAATCCACTCTAAAGGATTTGAGCAAATTTGTAGATGCCTTTGCTAAAATCCTGTATCAGTTTTTCATTAAAAGCAACATTTTTCCCCAAATGCCTCTGTTTTGTGCTTTTTTTTTTCCTTAATCCCAGGGTCTCCAAAATATAACTGTCAAAAACTCAAAACTGTCTTCTTTCTAGTCTAGTGGTGGGTCTCCAGATAGTAAGGAAGCTTCTTACGACGTTTGGTAAAAGCTGGGTTTTCCACTAGCTCTATTTTTACCTTGTCATAGTGAGAATCAATGAGATGAACCACAAATCAAGGGTTCTCTCCAATCTGCAAACTCTTCCTTCTCCCTATTACAGATAGGACTGAACAGCTCTAAGGCAATGGCAATGTGTGGGAGATGAGAGCATACCTTACATTCAAGGGTTGCCAGCACAGCTACAAAGTGCAAGATGAAACCAGCACACAGCTGCACCTTCTGGAAGGGTTCTCAGTAAAAAGATATAGAGTTAGTACCTGGCAATGACAAGTGGAAATTTAAAGCTTCAATTTGGCTTCAGATGATTCTGAGAGATGTCCTTCATTACTGCTAGAAGAAGAATGAAATTTAAAAACATATATAATAAAACCCTTTAAAATGTACAGTACATAGCATGAAAGGGAGTTTAATTTCTAAATAATTACAGGAACTATATACTAACTCTACTTGAATTTAATTTTGAGTTAAGATTAAGTTAAGATCCATGAATGTTCTTATTTTTACAGAAATGGCATTAAAGTTTGTGCACATATTTTGCGCTTTTGATGACAACACAGCTCGATATAAAAGTCTACTATTTGAGAGCTCAGGTCTTAAGATGATCATAATACTTATGGTGCATGCAGATAGATATACTCTTCATGTTAGTGGATACAACTGTATCCACTAACATAATGATTTTCTATAGCTTTACACAGGTCCCTTGTTTGGAAGTCATACAATAACTCCAGACATTAAAGGTTTTACCAGTACTTAAATCAGCTATATTAAGCATAAGCATATTAATTAATGCAGAAGAAGAAATGCAAAGGTAAGGATCATGGTCAAGCAAGTTATGATAATGCTCCAACAAGATTAGCCAAAAAACTGTAAAGAAATGATGGCTGCTCAAGCCCCTAAAACACTCACGCCAGCAGCACCATCAGTATAATGCATTACCAGCTCTGGACAATGTGGGGTTTCCAACTTAGTTCAACACCCATGCTTGCTATTGAAAATTCTGGGAAACACAGGAGCTTACTTTCTTGATTGAAATACTATTATTTCAGCACTTATTTACTCTACTAGGTATGGGAAATAGAATTCAAACAATGTGCCACTATTATCATCCATCTTCCTTGAAACAGAATCTGGATTTCAATAAGGATCCATAATGTCTGATTCAACAGCTTATCAGTATACAATGTTGAATTCCAGTGAAGATGCATTGGAAATTAGGGCAGTTTGGCAGTTCTGCAGGCCTTTCTGCAGGCAGTGGTATATATTGAGCTGTCCCACGTACTCCTCCAGGGTGCTGGCTGCTGGTGACTCCCACATCAGAGACTGCAGAGCTTTAGGAGATTGTGCTGGGAGCACACCAAAAGCCATGCCTGCGGAAACACAAGTTCAGACCCTGGAAAAGTGGAAAGCGCTAGGAGATACAACATCACATAAATGATGGCACAACCTGAAGCTTCTCCTGGCCCTGTGGTGGCAGCTGGTAAAGATGCTGAACCTCAGCCATTACAGCCCTCTCAGCACCTGCTGTAATCAGCTGGAGAAGAAAAGGCCACATGAGCCACACAATATGTCTGAGTGAAAGGAGCCTTACTGACAAAAAACTCTTAACTCAGAGTGAAAGGGAATCCTGTGATCCACTAAATGTTTCTAAACAGTCTAAAAAAGTAGTTCCTGCAAAAGGTTTCAGTACAACAGTATGAAAGGCTAAAAAAACCCGTAAACTCTTAGCTCTGGAGAAATTTTCCACAGATATCTGTGCTTTGGGTTCAGTGTCAGACCAACACAGAAGATAAGTCTGGTATTAATTAAATAACAAAGAACAACTCACCCTGAGATTTGAAGAGCTCAACCTTGCCTTGACATTTGCATTTTCAGATAACCTAATTGTATTTACCAAAAGAACAATGCTCGGCACTGCCCAACTGCCATTAGCAAAAGGTTTTCACTGGGCAAAGATGAAAGACAAAAAGGTGAGAGTGAAGAGAAAGTCATTGTTACTGTGTGTCTCAAATAAATCAAGGACTGCAACAGATAGCAAACTCAGCTGCAACTGTCAGTAGAGAATACCTCTTCTTAGCCCCTACTGAGATGATTTTGTTCAGCAGTAGTTAAATGCTGCTAGAGGTTGAAAGCATCATTTAAAGTGTCAGGAGGAAGAGCTGTTCAGGGCTCAACCACTTTCTCCAGTGCTGGTTTCATTAGAATGATTTTAAAACACAACACCATTCATGGACAAATATGAAAGAGACTTTAAGTGTCCATGATTTTGACACATCCTTACAAGCAGCTTGATAAGTCTGCCAACTATTACTTGTCTCTTACTTTTGTGAGATGTTATCAGTCAGGCAGGGTGCAGACTCCAAATATCACAGAAGCCTTGGCAGTAGAGAAGACTAGATTCAGGAGAACTGAAGACAGGTGAAGAGTATTGCAGTACTAGAAAAAGAAACGGTCATGCCCACCAACACGATGAGCCTTTGAGCTCAGAAGAAGTTCATTTATTATGAAGGCAAAAAATGTTTGACTCAGGATTTATTGTGATATGAATGACCCCAGAGCTATGAAAAGAAATATGGAAAATGATGCCTGCTGGTGACTTTAAATTACTGGGGTACAACTGCAAAGCAGAATGAAAATACTACCACTTTATAATCCTTGATTATTATGTACCCAGGACAGTCTGCTTCTTCCACTGGCTAACAGGTGTTGGGTATGAACTGAAGGACAAAGTGGTAACTTGATTTACATCAAGTTTTCTGTTAACAGAACACTGAAGATTTTAGCCAGGAAATACAGATCTGTATTGAGAAAATAGTTTATTACATCTGCTGTCATTCCTCTTTTTACTCTGTCTTCAATGATGGAACATCTGAATAAGGCAGAACTGAATAAAGCCTTTCAAGGGCATCAATGGCATCATTTAACTCTCATGGCAAAACAGTATTCTGGCAATACATTTTCAGACTTCAAATATCTTTGTAAAGCATTCATAGTTCTGCTGTGATCCTACATCAGTAACACCGAGTGACAACAACTTATCCAAGGGGCTTATTCCAAAAGGAGACAACAGCAGCTCTCACGAGCATGATCTACTGACTTGTCAGTCACAGTTTACTGCCAAAAACAAAGCCAGCATCTCCAGACTCCTCTGTGTAAGGCAGGTACTAACAACATAGCCTATAAAGTTGAAAAAGGGACCTCAAACCGACTTTTATAGAAAAATGTACAAAAACTTGTCATAATATTGTGACACTTAACAGAATAAGGCAGACGTTTTTTCAGAAGGGCAAACACATGTATTAAGATTGGGCCATTTATAGTCCAACCCACTAAATCTAAAAGGGTCAGAATAAAAACTGAATGTTACTTCATTTTATCCTAATTACACATAGTATGTCAAAAAGACAAAGTTACCTGCATAAATCAATGTTGTAACTGAGACCTACTTTGCCTAGATTCTTCCCAGGGTTATCAGCACACATGCAAGCAATGCTCTGGTTGATAAAGTATCATGTGCATGGTGACTATGCAGGGAATTTTTGGGGCCAGGAGAACTAATTCCTCTCTTCATCCCAGTTTATGAAGCTGTGCCAGCTGCACTCTCAGGGCTAAAAAGAACAAGGGGCAACTATGTGAAAAGAGGTGAAACAAGCCCTGATAAATACAGATTAGTAGAAGAAAATAATACATAAAGAATAGATGGCAGGACTAGGCAGAAAGAAGCTCTGATTAGATATTGAAAGTCTTACCCAATAAGATACCAATTCCCTAGAAGAAATACAGAACTTTTTACCCTTCTCTGTCACAAAAATGAATACTTGTCCTAGAGCTGCTGCATTACTCAACTAAGAATTCCTTGAAGACAAAGCAAAACGAAAGTAGGGAAAGAAAGAACAAAGAGATTGCGTCCAGCTTCAAGAAAGTTTAGTTGCAGAGATAAGCAGAAAAACAAAAACAGAAAGCAACACAGTATAGAGAACTTTATATTATTTATTTTTATATTATTATTTATTTATATTCCTTTATAACTGTTTAATACTTTCAATAGTGGCTGATAATCATGTTTCACACTTATTAATTTAGTATTTCATAAAGCCCTGTTTCTATCATCAGTTGAAAGGGAAGTGATAATGTCTGTACTGGGAAGAAACTCTGTACATAATATTCTATCAGATTAAACCTCAATAACTTTATGAATTATGAGCTGTCAGACATTTTTCTCATCTGTTACAGAACATACTTCTTAGAAATAGAAGCTATAATTAAGACAACAGATGTTCTTTGTTGGCTTCATCTGAAGCATGGATAATTTTTTAAAAGCAGCGTATAGTTAAGACAGTATTCTGCTTCCCTCTATGGGTGAGCTTTTGCAATACTTTTTCCAAACAGAATTGAATTTAATGGCTGCAGCTATTTAAAACTATTATTAGTAAGATTAGAAAACATGAGAAGTACTATTCCGAGGGAAAAAAATCATTAACTAAGTAAAAGGTGCTGGCATGAAGTACACTGCATAATGATATACATAATGCATACATAGTTTTGCAAAAGAAACTCCCTCCCCCAAAAAGCAAGGAAAAGGTGGGAAAACCACCTGATTATTCAACTCCTTTTTCAAGGATCTGTGAGATAAACAGAAAGAAAAAAATAAGAAATAAGCAAGAATGTACTAAAATATGTCTTTCTGCTTCGAAGTATAGGGGCCACTCAAAAAGCTGAGGAGGGTACAGTGTGGGTCAGGATAGACTTAGCTAGAGCTGAAAATCAAGAAGGCTAGCACTGGGCCTTTGACACTGCTGGCTTCCAGGAGAGGCACATCTCACCTCCCTCAAGTGGTTTGGAGCATTGGCACAGCTTGAGGCTTCTCGTGCTTTTCTCAGGCGTGGCAGACTGGCAAATAATTCTTTCTTACCCTTCTCTCTCAGGGATCAACCTAAGCCCTGTGTGACATGCAGAAGCATAGCAGTAGTAGTGTTCTCACATTCCCTACAAGCATCACTTTAAATGGAAGGACAGGTTAACATCTCTAAATAGAACAAGCCAGCATGGATTTCAGTGCATCATTCCAATGACAGAGAAAAAAATATTTTAATAAGCCAACACCTGTTTTTCATGTCTTGTTGACATCTGCAGGTTCCCTGCCAGCAGTTTTCACTCAGAGAGATACCAGCAGATGAGAGGTAAGTTGTGATGTAGGTACCAAGTTACTGCATCACCATATGCAAGGAGATGATGACAGAGATAACAGAAAGGAAGGAACTGAACCGACAAAGCGCAAAACTGCCTTTTCCACGAAGTGAGACTTGTTATATTCCCTTCCCTTCCTTCAGGATTGCTGTTCCAGGACTAGAAGAGAACTGAGATCTGCAAGAATTTGAGTAACTCGGTCTGCTCAGTTCTCCTCAGAGACACTAAATGACAATTTCAGCTTCTGGCAGTGCTTTGACATGAAACCATACATACTATCAAGAAGGGAAATATATACACTGAATGTTCGAATCTAGTATGGATAGTGCTGGTGTGAGGACAAACAGCACATTCCACTGGCAGCTGCATCCTGTGACTTACTTATCAAGTTCCCGGTGCTTCAATGTTATTATTGCCATTAAATATCCAGATTTTAGTGGTGGTACATAGAAGTCCTTATTAGACAAAATTTTGATAGTTCTCAAAACAAAACCTCCCTCACTGGCATTATGATTAACTAAGCATTCCCTTAGAACTGTTGCCAGCTGCCTTCCCACAAACTACTTCATCATTCCCAAGGATATTTATGCCATGATTTCTATTAACTTCTGCACTCTAGACTTTTTTTTTTAAACAAAGCAAGAGTGAAAATTCACTAAAAATATAATTTATTGTAAAGTGACTTGACTACTGACTTGCTAATATATTTACATGGTACTTTTGCTATAGTCACTCCATAAGGAATGAGCAGCACAGCTCCCTCTGATGCCTGCCATACTACACAGGCACATTAACAAAAGTATATTGTAAGAGCATCGAGACCACCACCAAGGTCAAGCACTCAAACCTTAAGACCACAAAGAACTAAGGCTGCATGTGCAATTTCAGTTCATGCTTTTGTCTCTTTTCATATAATGACATTGAATTTTCCCCATGAAATTACACTGCCCATTTCAGTGCACAAAACCCAGAGCTCTCAAGGGATAAAACTCAGCTAGAGAACTGAGTACTTTAGTACCTGGAATATTATCTAGACTGTACAAGGACACATGGTCATGCAGTTTATTTTCCTCTTCAAACCTGAATTTTTTATCATCTCATCTCAAAATGGCTTTGGTCCACAATTTGTTCTTGAGTTCTTCCTAGCAAGTGGGAGAGGAAATACGTGTTTGGTTTTTCCTGGAAACATTTGACACATAGGAAAGAGGCAGTTGCCTATCTTTTAAGGAAAGGAATGCTGAGGTCCATCTCAAGAGGCACTTGAAAATTTTGATTCTGGCCAACCAGTGCAAAGTCATTGTGAGATTATTTCAATGACCTCTATCAGATAAAACTTCATAGATAGAGCAAGTTTATGTGCTGGAACCATTTTCATGTAAAAAGTAGTAACATGTATTTTAAGAAGTAGTAACATGTATATGATAGTCTGGTGCTATCCTACCAAGTTTACTAATCTCAAATCCCTTTCCACATATAAATGGTGGTGGTTAGAAACAGTGCTCCAGCAGCATCTACTTTTTGTAACCAAGACGGGTTATGAAGGTGGATGAACCTTCACTGTGAGATACCATGGTCACTGCAACACTGTTGAGAATGACCTGTCCTATCTCTAAAGGATCCTTGTTCCTCATTGCTGTGTCCTTTTTTCCAGTAACATAAAGTTTCTTATGCAGGGCAAACACCAGTTTGTGATAGTATCTCTGCTTGAGAAGAGCAGAATTTAAAGCATTCTCTTTTTATTCAATAATCATAATACATAAAAATTCAGGGCAGTATGTTGTTTTGCTCTGAAAAAATGCTTTGTTTGTTACCTTTTTGCTGTGGAGAAACTAATGGGAGAAGACTGACAACAAATCCCTGTCAAACTATCCACAGACAAGAAATCTAGAAGAAAAGAATAGGCTCTTCACAGCTGCAAGAAAAAGATAATGCGTATTACTATGCTTGAGAAGTTAAGTTGTTTAGATCCGGAAGATGTACATAAAAGAATTGGCAGAAGCTGCTAACAGATAAAAGTCAACACTGCTCCTTCATCTTTTGGGAATTTTGGGAAACATTTGTAAGTACACAGAATGTTAAAAATAATGAGTATACAGCAGTCACCCAGAAAAAAAAATGCAAACAATGGCAACAGCTCTCCAGCACCATGACTTTTATTCAAAAACTGAATGTGTTTCAAATCAAATCAAATATGTTTCCTCCTCTAAAAAAAAAAGAAAAAAAAAAAAAAGAAAAGCTTAGAGCTGTAGCTGTAGCAACAGAATACAACAATGCTGAAAGGCAGTCTTATAAGAAAGTAAAACTGGATTAATCCTTACAGCCATTAAATCATCGGGTGATCTGACATAGATACAGAAACAACATTATTAGGAAAATCCTGGACTGAATCTATAGAGAAGCAATCCCACCATCCTCTTTACCTTCCGATGAAGAAGAAAACTTTTAAGTCTATATGTAATAGGATTTTTTGACCCATAACATACTCCTGTGGAGATTTCTCTGCATAGCAATATCAGTGTTATTTTTCTATTCCAATATTTTTCACACTACCAAGATCCTAAACAAAAAAGATGTCATACAATATCAAGTACATGTACTTAATGCATGAACCTAAAGATCTCTCTTTCATAAATCACTGTTCACACTTCTCTGCTGAGGTAGCTGTAATTCAGACCTTAGCACTTAGGAAGACAAATGAATTTCTCATGAACCTTTACAAATCTGTCAGGGTTCCAACTGGTTAACTAACTCTAACTGGCAAAAGACCTTCATTTGTGTACTGACCATCACACTGTGTTATGAAATTCATATAGTGTAAAACCTGTTTATAGGAAGTGTAAAAGAAAATTGACAATGACAGCAAAGATGGTGCTCATGAAAAACTGGCTGTTTTTACATCACCATCTGCAAGCCAAAGATTAACTGAAGTCAGGGTAAGAAGGTATGGAACAGGATTTCAGTCTGCAGTGGGATCATTCATTTGCAAACAGACCAAAAACAAGAGATAAATCCTAAGAAAACCCAAACACTTCAAATCCAAGAAATCCTTTTCTAACCTTACAGTGTTAGAGTATTTTGTGGTCTACAACAAAGAAAAATGTCTCTCTCTTGAAAACCAGTGGTGTATTGTAGAAGAGTGAGACTGAGCAGAATAGGATGAAATAACTGAAAGAAATATTTTGTAAGTGATCTCGGAAGGTGTAAGCTGTAGAAGGGCAAAACTAGAAAAACATAAATCTGGTTAAGAACTGTCAACATGTTCCTTATGATCTTTAGCTCAGGTGAATCAAATAAAAGCAGCTCTTTCATGGAATAAATGAGGAAACAGAAGCTCTTTTTAGGTCCTCTACAAAGACACAAGAGATAAGCAAGAAGCATTCTGATCCATTGCTTCCATTCCTTACTTCTGATGCTCAGCAGGTGCCCTACACTGATCTACTCCAGCACAGCAGAATGTGCTGTAGACATTCTCCAACTTTCTTGTAGAAAATTCATGGGTAACAGGATCAATGCTATCTCTGAACTTAGAGGACTACTAAGTGTACACATCAGAATGACAAGAAAAACTAATGTATTGAATATTTAAGTACTGCTCGTGTACAGCTCTTCTAGAGGTCACAGATATAAAACATCCAAATCAGTTTTTCCACCATCCTGCTCCTGCCAAGAAAGTTAGCTGGTCTTCTAACCCATCTATATCTGAAAATATAGTGGCACTATCTAGCTATATATTTATCTCTATTTCCACATATATACAGAGCTTAAAGCAGCAATCACTCAATTGAGTTGGAATGTTGCGTATAGGATGCAATAAAGGAGTAAAAATACATTCCTGACTTCAGCAAGATGTGATCAAACATGTGAAAAGGCCTTCTAGCTATGACTCACTAAGAAATGAGTGAGGGATTGAGAGGCTGAAAGGCTGCTTGCTGACTGGAGAAAGCCTTCTTTCATACTGGCCAGCAAGGACTGAGAATTGACTATTCTGTCAAAAAGCCAGGTATATCTTGCTTGTTTTCCCACTATCCTACTGGGTGTGCGGTGGTGTGGGGGCTGGGGGAAAGGGAAAAAGAGAGATAGAGATAGAGATAGAGATAGAGATGATAGAGATAGAGATAGATAGAGATAGGGATAGAGATAGATAGAGAGAGGAAAGAAAGGAGGTCTTACATTTCTTACATTTATGGTCTTTTTGTAATTGTGCTCCAGAGGAATCCCTTGGTCATCTTACCAGAAGAAAGAACCAGTTCCCTTTATTTGGCCCTATCAGAAGGGAACACCTTTTACTCATTTCATTTGCCTTTTCAAATTTATTTATCTATCTATCTATCTATCTATCTATCTATCTATCTATCTATCTATCTATCTATTTAAATGTTGGCCATGCCGGAAGGAAAAAGGGTATCTCACTTGACTCCTAGGAGGAAAATCATTCCAAAAGAACCAGTTCCCTACTGAGAACAGGAAAAAGAGGAATACATTACTTTTAAACTGACCTGATTTTTTTAAAATGCATATGACTCCTTGTTTTTAAGCACAGTTCACATGAACTGCCTACATGAAGCTGGAAAAACTTGCCTCCTAAATTGCTCAGATATGGACACTTCAGAGAACTTTACTGAGGATTTTACAAGATAAAGCTCCTCAAAAATGGCAGCAGACAGCTGGTCTAACTCATCTAAGCTCTGCTATGCTACCAACAGGTACCTATTTAGGTGCAGGACCTATTACCTCTCAAAGGATTCTAGTCTTTCATGATAAATGTGCCACTAGTAGTCTCTAAAATAATTTAGACATATCAGTATGAGCAATCATTTAAACTGTGGCCTTATTTAAAGGGAAATTCCCTTTTATTTTTGCTTTTTTGGTGGTTTGGGTTTTTTTTCAAATAGCATATTTCTTGATCTCTCAGGGGAGGCAGCCCTTCTGCTTCTCTTTTTCTTGTTTCAGTACATCAGTCTGCTTTTCACCAGTCAGCTTCCCATATTTCAAACCTTGCTCTCAAAATAGCTTAGACTAACAAGTAAGTCTTAGGAGACAGAGCAAGGTGTCTGGTTATTTTATAATGGCATTCAGGTAGGAGTGAGCAACGCAAAGAACCAAGCCAAAATGCTAATCTGTGTTGCCTGAGGTTGAGGAGCAAGACATCAAGAAAGTGCAAGGCCACAGGTGTAGACTTCTCTAGCTACACATACTCATCTTGTTTGTCTGCTGATTACAAAACTTTGCAGGATAGTTTTGTTCTAAACTTGTATGAGTAATGACTGGGTTGGGGGTTAATTTTATTTTTTTCCCAGAATCGCTACAAACTATATATCACAAAATTAAATGCAGAAATTTAACGTATACTGGGAGGCAACAGTGTAGTTTTGAGTCATGCTAGTAAAGACAAGAACAAAGTTTCATAGCCTATTAGAGTGGCCACTTATGTCACAGTCTGACAGTGCTCTGTAAATATCCAAAGCAAGCTGTGATGTTTCTCAAAATTTGAATCAGAAAATAAGCATGGATTAAAGATTTCTGACAAGCTGCAAATAGGTAACCAAATAGCATGATAGAAAACACAGTATTTTCCAGAACATTAACTTGATACTGAAATAAGAGAATTTTGTGTTTTTACTTCTGCATGGCTATCAACTTGAGCCCAATAGAACAAACTGGAACCATATTCAAGTCTATTTTTTCCTGCTGGCTTTATAGCTTCCCCATACTTTCTGCACAGTACATGTTCCCTCTCTTTTGCTCTCAGCATTTGGACTCTCTCCTTCAGGCATTCTGTAATCCTGCCAGCCCAAGAGCTTTGCTTTTAGTAAGTAGATCTGCCAACTTAAACACCAGTCTCCTAAGGCAATCAAATAATGAAACACACATGTATGTACTTGCACATAATCTGTCAAATACCTCTCAAGCCCACTACAAATGATTTTTGCAATCTGGGGGTTTTAGAGGAGCATGCATTCATACACAGTTTTCAAAGATCAAATGACACGGCTCTCCAGAGTTCTCTGTCTTGTTTGTACACTCAAACCCAATGACCCTGCAATTTCCATATTAACATCTAAAGATATGAAAAATGAAAAACTTAAAAACAAAAAGGTTTTTGTGCAGAAAACTTCATATGGAGTAAGAGCAGAAAACTTCATATGGAGTAAGTATATCCTTCAATTTCTCCAATTTGGCAGAAGTCTCCTGCAAGACAGCACAGATTCCTCCATGGCAGAACACTCTTTCCACGTTTCTAGTGTGTCTGGAAAGCTGATGAATAACCATTCCAGGTGTCAAGAGTATTTTTCATACCTCCCCCATTACTCATCTATCATCCCACTTGATGTCTTGACTTCCACTTTCTAAACTAGTGTTTCCTGAAAGAGGAATCTATGTATGATGCTAGCAACAGAGTAACCCAGGAAAAACTTTGAACTTTGTCATACTAGAATAAAACTGCACTGTCACACCTCTTGATTAAGTAAGGTTGCATTTTACTACATGGCAAGATAAAGATGGGAGCAAAAGCATCTTTCAAGGAAGCAAGTTATTGATTTGTATTAAAAGAGGAAAAATCAAGTTTCAAGAATGGTAATTTACCATATCACCATTTGCAAAAATTCCTGTATTGTGAAACACAACTATGATACAACAAAAGCCCCTCAAAACTAATAGAGATGCACCATAAAAACCTAAAGAGGAGCTTAAAACATGTGTCACTGAAACGTTCTATTGTGAGAAATGTTTAACATGTACAACGAAGTACTATGAATTTGAAACTCTGGATTTGCAAAATCATGAAACAAGTAAGCTAACACTAAATTATGTTATCATATATGTTGAATTTGTGCACTCACATTCTAGTAATTATTTTGATTTTGATGCTTATATTTGGATTCCAGCCTGTGCAGGAAGAGGTATGCCAGGAAGATTTGTCCTGCAAGGAATTGTTTTGGACATCCAGTACAGAGTAACTGAAGCCAGACACAGAGTGAGAATATACTCACTCCTTGGGACAAATGAAGATTTACATAGTCAAAACTAATCGATTTCTGGTTCCTGGTTTTATTTATCTCAATGAAATGTAACTGCTAAGTTCTTATATATTAAGGATTTTAAGAGTTACTCCCTAGGTTCACCTTTTTGAAGTGAAATCTACATGGCCCTCCTATGATGAAGATATTAACCTTAGATTATCCTGAAGCAGTAGGTTTGTTTGGTTGTTTTTTAATTGTCTGTTTTGTTTACCTTACTCCTTACAGGAACCATGATGGTACCTTTGCTCACAACAGTGTCCTAAAGATGACTTAGCACTTGTCATTCTGAAGTTCTATGAAACAATAACTAGTCATGTCATTGGAAAGAGCACAAGTATCAATGAAAAAACCTATTTCTAGAGAGAAGGCTAAAAGCTGTAAAGAATAGGTGGCTTAATACTACAAACTGATCAACCTGAATGAAGCAATTTTAATTCAGTGAAGACCTTGAAAAAAACAAAGCAAGAATAAGTGGAGGAAAGGGTGGGATAACTATATCACTAAAAAAAATTGTATCAGATGGTATACACTGAAAGAATTTGTACTTTTGTGTATAAACACAAGATTTAGATGCAGTTTTGAAACCTTAATATTCTCCTACTGTAATGTGCAGCTCACTGTCTATACACATATACATCAAGGTGATAAAACTCTATTTATTTTAAAGATAATAATTTGTTACAGTAACAGAATATACAAATAAAACTGTCACCATATCACTTCCTCAAATATAAGAAACCCCTATTACTGTCACATTAGTTACTCAAACAGGCAGCCCTAAGGAAAACATCAGCCCTGCTAAAGTATCTATCACCCTAGAGCAAATTTTTAACATGTATCAGTGAAGAGTTCTGAATATATTGAAAGAAAATAACCCAGTGAAAGTAGTTTCTATACTATCATCGCCGAATACAATTAAATATATGTAGTTTCCCAAATGAAAACATTTTACTTCTAAAGTCACAATTCTTACCATGTAATGGACATTAAAGGGATAAAAAAGTTAAGTAAACTACACTAAATATGTACTAAAGGAAGCAGTTTGGACTAATTATTAACAGGCTTTAAATTCAACTAGAAGTTAGGAGCTCAAAACAGGAATAACAGGGTGAAATTACATGCCCTACATTAGCCCAGGACCTCAAAAGAGATGCTCACAACAGAGTTTCCCTTACTTGTATTCAAAATTTATGAAAGGATAGTCAGACTCTGCTCTTTATGCCATGTTTATGGTGCAGTGTTTCATGCACATTCATATTCTATGATTCTGGTATACTGGAATCTCTTCCAAAAAGAGATAAGATTTGTGCTCCAAACCCTAAAGATATTGTGAATTTTGCCACAGAGAACTAAGAGTAAGAACTATGGGATTTTTTTTCCCAATGCTGCTAAATCTTAACTATATGTCTGATCCTTCTGAAGTCAAGATGGGTTTTGCCACCAATTTAAGGGAAAGTAGAATAGTAACCTATGGCTTCTTGTATGAACAAGTTCTTGAAGTAAAGAAAAAAGCCCCTCAAACATGTATAGTATTTTCAAGAACATCACTACTTTACAATAATTTTATTTTTAGTTTGCATACAAAAGGATTTTGAAGAAAGGATTTTAATCCTCTATTTAGAAGAGAGCAGCTCACATTAACAAGCATGGGCATGCTCCATCCAAACTACTAGACAATTTTACCACTGTATTTGACTGACTGGCTATTTAGTTCAAACAGACATTGAGAATTTAAAAAAACACACACAACCCCCCCCCCCCCCCCAACAAAACAACCATTCTCATCTAATTGGCATGTTTTTACTGTGTCATAATAAAACCCTACATATTTGTCTTAGAGGAAACATCTGGAGAAAAAGCTTAACAGTTGGTAACTGTCTTCCCCTTTTTTGCTAAACTGTTCACGCAACTCAAAGTCCTGCATCCTAAATCACTCTGGAAGGCACCAGCAGCCCACTAGCTTTTTCAGAGAAGGTTTTAATATCAAAAATAGATAGAGACTTTCAACTTGCTAAGAAGCAAGATTTTATGCTAGCTGCTCTGTAGTAAACATTGTTCAACCAGTGGTTTAATATTATTCCCAAATCCTGACAATAATGGGATTGTGAAAATCTCTTATTTCATGTAGGGGACTGCAGTTTACACAAGCTACCAGAAAGTTTTTAGAGTTGTAAGCACTAAGTTTGATCCAAGAGGTAGTCAGAAAAACATGGAAGTTGCAGGGAACCCACACTAATCTTTCATACAACAGTAATTAATTATAAATATAGCAAAGAGAATCCAAACATTCCTCACTCTGTGCCCTTAAGAAGCCCTCATTCAATGAACAGAGGTCCCATTTTCAGTTATTTCAGAAGAAATCTTTTACTACTTGCTGTTTAGAATGTGTTCCTTAAAATTCTATCATTTGGCCAGGCCAGATTACAAGGATCACTAGAAAAATTTTTATGCCTAGAACCGGCTTGCACTGGAACAAAAATGCCTCCCTTAATCTTTCTTATTAAGAAAATTGCTTATTTAGGGTACTAAATAGCTACACTATTCTGGCTTCAGAACAATTGAGAAGATTTGGACTGGCCAGAATATATTCTAAATTGTACTTAAACATCTGTACAGATTTTACTCCAAAGTACCTAAAATAAGCCTTCACAGAATACCCATATATCAGCAGAGACTGAAAGGCCAAGTAACAGAACACGCCTCGCTGCACCCCATGGTGTCCTGGCACCTCACAGCTCTTGCAGACCACATCAGGGCAGATGTCTCTCATGCATGTGCCAGTCAACTAAGAGCAAAGCAGGAAATGATGGAGGGTTTTGCCACTGTTTCTGTTGCTCCTCACCTGTGCCAAGCAGCTGTGCAAGGAGACAATTCAAGGGTAAGGTTGAAAACACAAGAGACATTTTCCTGCTCCCTTCATACAAGCGCAGCACATGAAAAACTGCAATGAAATTTACATGAAAAAATAGCACTAGAGGACTGGAATGTGTGCTCGCAGTGTAGAACACCATGTGCAAATACAAAAAAAACTGAGAACTTTCCCCCTTAACTGCTTATTTCTGGAATGTTCCTGGATAGAGAGATAATGAAACCACATACAGCTGTGCAGCCTTATCTACCATGATGCATAATTAGCAGTTTCTTTCATTAATTCCCTAATTTAAGTGCCTTCATCTACCTCCAGCAAAAAAGAGCTGAGGAAGATGACTGGGAAATAAAAAAGTAACCTCACAAACTAAGAGGCTTCTCCTTGAGAGAGACTGCTGGAGAAGCTGTAACATGCTTTGAAACATTGGTTTGCAGTGTACCATTCAAAAGTTTCTTTGCCAAGAATAGTCCTCCATGCTTATCTGCTATCTACCAATGTTATCCAAGCAGGATGAAGAGATCTTGGAAAAACAGGTGATAGCATTGAAGTTTTCTGTCCTAAGCCCAACAAATAAATTCCATTGCTGTATCTGTAAACAAGACATACAAACCTGGCGCAGCCATGCCTTGTGCTAGGTTGTCGTGGTAACTTTATCCCAGTAAAAACCAGCTCAGAGGCACATTCCCTCTCAGACTACAGATCTCAGGTTGCGCTATGCTTCCTTCCTTCCCAGGCTATGGAACTGGAGTGTTCAAACACGCTGCAGCCAACAAATACAACCCCAGAGAGGAGAAAGAGCAAGGTAGAGACCACTTGAATTTAATGTTCTTGAGTGGAATAATTCAGCTTTTTGCCACTACCTTTACAACTTAAGTGTGCATGTGTTTTACAGGGAAGCATCAAAGTGTTCAAGGAAAGCAGAGTTAACTTTGTTTTACTAAAACACAGACACTAAAAGTATAAAAAAAGAAAAGGCAAAAAACCCAGAGAGAAAAATCAACCCCATCTATTTTACTGGAAAGATACAATAGCTGAGTCCTAAATGGACACAAAGTAACTGCCATTCCTGCAAGAGGTCTCCCTTCTGCAGGAGCATCTTCCCGTCCCAGATGCCACCCAGTGATTTGCCAGCACTGATGGAAATTGGCTTGTTTAGACCTACTAAAGGCAGATCTTACTTCTTGCCCTCAACATCTACCACCTCCAGTGAAGAAATTATCTCAGATACTGACCTCTGGGAAATGTTCTAACATAGCAAATGATGAGGAGCATATACAAACAGACCTAGTGGATTGTATGAGAAAATTGTCTGACAGCTAACTGAACTGTTAAAGACGTTTTTCATCATTCACATCATAGTTTACATAGTAGTTTTGAAGTAGAAGATAGTCTCAAAAGATATTTTTTAAGTGTAGAGCCATCAGCTTAAATATAATTTTTTAATGCTGTCTTACATACAAACTATTTTATAAAGTGGGTCAAAATGTGAAAATAAGGAACAAGATCTAGGTGCTATTCTTGTGGACTGCAGCATACAGCATTTACAAAAGACTGAACAAAAAGCACTCACATTAGTACAAAAGGTACTGCTAACACTTTATGAAAATATTTCAGGCAATGTCCAAGGATGCAGGCATTTCTACATCACAGTGAAAAAAAAGAAAACAAACAAAAACCAAAACCCTAACAAAAAATGTACACAAGCGCCTTCTCTTAATGAAACCACCATAAAATAGAATTGCATTTTAGACATGCATTTTGCTGAAGACATGAACAAAAGTTAGCAACTATTAACCAGAGTTACAACTGTTTCTTTTTTTTTTCTAAAGCCAGAAACTCTCTCTAAGTTCTCTCAAGCACTTTGATTCTTACCAAAGTATTCTCAGGATTTAATATCCTTCTCCAGTTAAAATAACCATGTCTTTAATATTGTGTAATTCCCTTTGTCATTCTTAGCTATGAAAATAAAGAAGTTCTTTGTATTTCAGACTTCAGATTGATTTCATGGATGTTCATCATGGAGAGAGGCTTTGGTAAGGCACAAATGTGAAACAGTGCACAGCCAGCTGCAGTTACAGACTTGTGTTCTTTCACACAAGAAAAGCTGCATCACACAACTATTTAAGTGGGCACAGTTATTTGCTCAGGGTGCTGAATGATCCATTCTTGGCAAACACTTAGTACCATGTATTGCTAAAACTCACAAACTGATGTTATCATATGCAAGCCTAAGTATTTGCTAACCAGTGAAGATTTTTTTCAGATGTTCCTGGATCACAGCTACAGGACCAAGATGATTCCAATGAGAGGTGTAGGCTAATTCACCTTTGCCATGCTGTACATCTGCCCCAGCTTTCATGTCAGCACAAGGTATTAGCAAACTAAATCAGTATAACAGTAGGCTAAGAAAATGTAAGCAAAGTCACTCATCATAGTGCCACCTCTGTAATCCTAGAAAGGCATATTAAAATCAATATGACACAAACCAGACAAATATTTGTTACAGCATCTAAATAGGAATGTCTTATTATTTCAACTTAATGCAAAAATGTGTAAAATAAGGCTTTTAAAAATTATCAGATTAATTAGATTGATACATTCAGGGAAAAAGGATTCATTTCAGTCACACAAGCCTTTTCAGTCTAAGATCACCTTTGAGGATTAAAAGGGGGTTCTGTGTACCCCAAGTGATATATTTTTCATAGAAATATCTATTTTTCAATTCAAGTATTATTTTAAAAAGCTCTCTCTCCCACTTTAATTTTTATCCTATGAGGATTAAAATGCAACAGGGAAGACGCTGTGTTTAAAGGTCCTTTTTCCCTCTTGCTTCCTTCCTCCTGTACCAGCAGGTGGGGCCACGCATCAACCATGAACTTGCCCAGGCCCTCTATCCACGTGCAGTTTGTATCGTACTTGCAAAGCCTATCCCTGCACTTCCCGTAGTGCTTACAAAGGCTTTTTTAGTTATTATCAACCCTGATATTATCGCTGTGAAAAAAAATGCTCTATCTCACTTCAGTGGAGCTTGCAAAAATCTTTGCCATCATCAGTGATAAAGCAGTTGGCAAGGACTGTTGTGTTCAGACGCATGCACTTATCTGGCAGCTAGAAATTTGCCTAGAAATGTTATCACAAGTAGATGGCAAGGCTTTATAGCAGGAACTTGCCCCATTTCTCAGTGCAAGTCAAACTCAACTGACGTGAAAATTCATGACTGCAATGAATCTGACAACCGCAGCAGGGCAAAGGCTTATACTCAAACTGGATATAAAAAGAAAGGATTCAAGGGCTCTGGCCTGAATGGTAAATATACTTACCATTTGTATTTGCCATGAGATAGTGACTCATCACTTTATCCCATAATTTCCTTTTTCCATTTGCCTAAATCAAGCAAGATGACTGTTTTCTTGCCAATGGAGGCTCCAGGTTCACCACATTTCACTCACTCTAATGTCCCTCAATACACAGAGCTAAATAATTTTCACAAATGAATTGCTACACTGGCTTTATAGCAAAATTAAAGAAACAAATCCTACAACACATTCAGTTAAACCATGCACAAACGGTTTTATGCCCTCTGTCAGTTTGGAACTTTATCAGATATTGCATAACCTCGTTGGTGAAAGGAAAGAGTTTCCAAATGTTATGTGTCATTATCTTTGTGTAACTTGCTGATCTGTATCTGTTGTAGGAGAAGAATGAAAAAGAATTTGGGCTCTTCCTTTAAAAAAAAAATCTGTTTTATGACTTCACCACAAGAAGGAAGAGCTTCAGATTATTTTTAGGCTCAAAATCAGCTGAAATAGTACAAAGTGTCAACACAAACAACCCTTTTTAGTTATACAGGAAGTTACAGGAAGCACCAAAACATCAAAACAGACAAATTATTCATATAAAGTTCTGGTCTGTCCTTCTGCAATCTGATCTTCATTTCAAAGTGAGAATTTAGCATTCCAAGTTAAATCTGTAAGTATTTCAGTCCATCAATCAAATCTTTATGCTCCAAAGTCTACTTAAGATTCAGCCTTCACAAAACAGGTAGGGAAATGATACTGTATGAATCAACTCTAAATGTATATGGCCGTATCAGATTCCATACAGCTTATGCACTTTCTATTTGCAAAGAGTTGAGGAAAATTGGGATAAGCAAGAGGAACTAGCCTTAAGTAGCTTCAATTAAAAAAAAATCATTCCAAGAGAAAAAACTTCAGTCTTGTCAAATCTTTACTGCTTTGCATATACTTCATATATCTAATGGGGGGAATAAAGATTGTGTCTCTATGCTGCAAGTGTTGCAAGTACCTCAATCCTCCCAGCAGCAGCCAGGCACCCTTGCCTGGTGGGAAAAAAAAATGTGGCATGTTGGGTCACTTGAAACCTCTCAACAGAGAGGAATTACATCTGCCTTGCCATAGCTCTGACATTGCATCAGACCTGAGACTGGAAGGTGCTAGAGACTTCTTAGGGCTTTTGTTTCTCTTTTCTTTTCATATCCTTTTAGACAAAATTAAAAAAAAATCCCCAGAAAATCAACCTAAATCTAGTTCTTTATTGACAAAGATAAGGGGAAGACAGGCAAAATGTAACAGTCCTAAAATTTCAGCCAGGGAATGCCAATTCTTGTCTTAACCAATAGTTCAAGAAACTTAAAATAAGTGATGAATAAAATAAAAATATGGGGAGTTAAGTGTTTTAATGGAACTTAAGACCACCAGCAAGGGGGGTTTTGCTTTCAGATTGGCTTTTAACATTTAGGAAGCCCCCTGTTTCTAAGACTGACTGCATAAGACACAGGCCTGATGAGCAGCTCTGCCCATGTCACCAGCCTCATTGACTGCAAAGTGTGTTCAGATGTCTATAATTATTTGTTTATGAGCAATACACCATTGTGAGTATTGACAGCATTGTGCTTAAATACTGCAAATTAGATCTAATACAAAGCAATCTGGACATTGATGAGCAAGTGATCAGGCTCAATAAAGACAAGGGGAAAAACCATTCAGAGTGAATAATTAAGTATTAAAGAGTATTGAAAGTACTAAAAAGTGTTTTCTTCAAAAGATAAACCCAGGTATATGGCAAATTAAAGGAACTTCTTTGATTATGCACATATATTCTTTGAAATCACAAGTTTCTTATGCTCTTATTCAACATATACACAACAGGAGTACATACAGAATTGACTCTTTACAGAATTAAAAAAGGATACCGATTACAAATAAATGGGGTATGTTTAAAAAGTTTTAAGTTACAGTTCCCTATTATTTTGTCACTTTAATCCACAGTACTTTCAATTCATCAAGTAGTGAAAATGTAAACTTGACTGCATTTGGTCAGGCAAGCTTCACACCACACATTATTTATTTGAAATACACTCTAAGGGTGTGGAGAGAAGTATCATTTTGGGAAGAATCTTTTGGCCTACTGCCCATTACACTGGCTGCTGGACAATGTTAACTGTGCTATTCCCTGCCCCAAATAACATACACAACTATAGTGAAGCCACCTGAAAGTCAAACATATATTGTTATATTGTTCTTTATCTGAACTGTATTTCTGCCCTCACCTCTGGTTTTACTCTAACTTTTGTAGTGTTCTGCTAACTTAAAAATTTCACCTTAATTTTGATTTTTATAATACTCTTTCAGTACATTTCCAAATCTGTTTCTAAGATTCAAAGCATTCTCTGCCTTATATCTCTTCAGAAAAAAAGATCTGTAAAGAGACTACTTATAATTACTTTTCCTAATTTCTTTTAGGAAAGCATACTTTATTTTTACAGTAATTAAGTCTGAAGTTCAAATTTCTATTCAGAAGGGTCTAATCCCTGGTCTTAGTGCATTATGGAGGTGTCTAGCCTCTTATATGAAGCTAAAATCTTTAATTCAAAATTCAAAACAAGCTATGGGAACTCTTTTTTTTTTTTTAATCAGAAGAAAACAAGGTTGGACTGCAAGCTGATTCTTAAGCATTTTAAAGCACAGGAGGATTACATGTGCAGGCTTTGACACGAAGATTCTCAGTTAAATCAGAACATTTTCTTGTTTCCAATTCCCAGAGTCCTATGGTATTAAAAAAAAACCACATTGCACGTAAATAGTACCTTGTCTAAAGGCAATAAATCTCACATAGAAGGTTGCATATAAGCAGAGCCCTCCCACATCTGCGGCAGAATTTCCCAAAGTAACTTCCAGCAGCTGAAACTCCCATAAATGTCTGTTACAAACACAGTCCTGGGGCAGGCTTGGAAACACCAAGATTAACACCAGGACTTCCCAGCGCAGTGCTGTGGCCAGCTCACAGCATGGTGCTCTGAACAGAAGCATCGAGCAAGCATGAGTACAGAAACCAAAGAAGTTACAAAGTGCTACTTTTTGAACCAATAAACATCAAAGCCAGGATGCTGGTTGCTTCACCACAGCATGCACATGTAAAGAATGGGATTTTCTTTCCATTCTCTGCTGCTCAAAATGACCTGTCAGCACTGAGGAGTCTATCCAAAAACCGTATTTCTTCTGCAGTTACATAGGATGATGATAACTATCTCCACAGGTGAGTTAATAAAAGAGCCAGTGTCACCTGAGCAGCATAATTAACATCCAATACAAGGAATGATCAAAGATGTAATAGTTTTTCTTTTAAAAGGAAATACTCCATTTTCAGAACTATGCCAATGAAAGAGAAAACCTGAGGCTCTAATGACTAGCAATTAAGAGTTCAAGGACTTCAGAGACAGGGACAGTATAACTTAAAATCCCCTACAGCCTCATCTGCCCTCAACTTCATCCTAACAACGATTTACATCTAGGCACTGCAGACTTGTAAGCAACACCTGCTGCAGTGCTTCAGAACACTGCTATATAAATCAGTGCAGATTCACTCTTTATTAAGTCCCCACCAACCTAGAAATGCTTCTGCCAGGTTAACTTAGTTGCCACATATATTTTTGTATATTTCTGCCCCTATATTTGCTGGTTATCAGCACAGCTGAATATAAACTTACAATATGCACAGACGGATGAAAGTTGATAAACTGATACCATAAATTTGCAAGTGATGCTGCAAACAACTCTGTGTAGGAAGTGGGATGATATACTATTCATTATTATAGTGTCACTGTGAAAATCATGACCACATACTACAACTCTTATTACCTACAGCTAGAAACCCAGAGAATTTATGGTGCATTAGAAGAAATATATTATAAAAATTATAAGCCACTCTAGACTTCTCCAATAAGCTGTAAAGTCTATTCTATAATGTACTTGGCTTATTGATCTGTAAAACACAACTATCTGAATGTCAGTAGGTAAAAGAAACAAAATCACTTGGAGGAAGAGGTTTTTTTTGTTTCTTTTGATTTTTTACCCCAAAGCTTTTCCAATTATAAAAGACAAGACTTGTTTCCTCTCTTAATAGAAGAGTTCTGATAAAATTCTGAGTTGTGCTTAACATACTGTTGCAAATACAGGTTTAAAAGCAACTTAGGAAGGTATTTCCTCTGTTCAACCTTTTTTCATAAAAGGGTATCTTTTTCTACTGCATGCCATACCCCCAAAATTATAAATCTGAATTTCTCTTTATTACCATTTCATTGTTAATTTTAAAATATTAATTTTTAATTTTAATGCCACAGGTAACCCCCCATAACCAGAATATATCTTTTGCTGCTAGCAAGAGATTTGTGTTAATATCATACTTTTATTTAGAATGCATAATATTGGACTCACCGAGAACTTTCTCAATAGTGAGTTTGATGAACCACAGAAGTAAATACTTCCATCAGTTTCTTAGAAACCTAAAATAAATGTTAACTGGCTCATTTTTCACTTAAGTTTTTACAGTGGAGAATTAGAAGCAGACTTTCCAACCTGTGAGATGTACCTCACAGTAAGTCACTGGTCCCTGTGCCTGAGACAAACCACACAAAACTACAAAGTGTGTGAGCTAAACATCACAATGTAGAAACAATTCTTAATTGATTGAAATGAGCTGTACATTAAAAAAAAGCTGACCAGCAAGTACTATACACATGAAAGTACACTCGGACAAGACTATGAAACAAAAATACCTAAAACCATGCACCTTCTGAATACTGACCTTGTTGCTCACTCTCTGATTCAGCTTTTGCAGGACTTGGTGCTACTGGAAGAGGCCGAGGAGGACGAGGCTTTGGAGTGGGGGGAGATATTTTTTTTCTTCCAATGTACTCTACATAAGTTCCTGGGAAATCCCCCCTCTCCCCTGTGGTTTCATTAAAGCCATTCAACCAACCAATTTCCTCAGGCTTTGCTTCTTCCCCTTCACTGAATCCAAGCGCTAGTAAGGTACCTTTATTCACAGTTAATATATCTCCTAAGTGCAAGTCAATATCTTCTTCTCGCTCTTTTTTGTAGTCATATAAAGCTCTGTATTGATATCCCTCAGCACTCATTTTGGCAAATGATTTAACATTCAAAAGTGTTACTAAACAGTATTAAAATGCAATTGTCCAGTTATAGTTTTATGTACAGAGAAATTCAAGATGAATTAAATGGGATGACAAAAATGTCTCTTAAGTAATAAAATCCAAAAGATAATGAAAAAACACAGTCTGTCTTTTCACTGCTGATGTTTTTACCAACGTATTTATTCTTAGTCACTGTCTGTTGCAGAAGTTAAGTGTTCCAATTCTTCTGTGTCTAGCAATATTCTTCCAATTAGTTATTTTCCTGGGCTTCTTGGTACTTCTTTGTCTCCATACACAAGTTCAGCCGACTCTTTAGTTGGTCACGCTTTCTTCAGATGTATTTGCCACGGACTGCCCACATACCTTAAATATTCTGCCACCAAACTCTGCACACATGCTTTTCCTGGAAAGAGAAGAGAAATCTGATGAAATCTTTTCACATTCTCTTGATGATTGTGAATTTGGTATTCTACCTCTGACTTAAACTTTCTGCAACGCTGGCAAAGACTGTGTCCCACACAAGAATCCTATGTGACAATAAAACTAAGCAAGAGCACAAAAAATATCTCCAGCTAATGTTTGCATTTTTTAAAGGATATATGTCAGATTACTTGAACCAAATTTGTACCCCTGCAGTATGAGGCACGCTTCCTCCTCTGGGACTTATGGCTACTGAAAAGTCTCAGGGTGAGAGGGCTAAGCCCTGGAGCTATTCCTCTAGTGCAGTATCTAACCTGGCAGCAAGATTTTATATATTATCTCACCGAAGCCAGACAGCCACACCCCTTCTCCACAAAGGTCTGTCAAGACAGAGGAGGAGCTTACTGTAATTAGCATTGACCACTGAGGTATCCAGTCGCCTCCTATTTATGACAAGGCTGAGGATGGGCAACAATCCCCATCTTAAAGCCTGTATTTCAAAAACCTTTTGGAGGAACCTGCAGAAGAACCAAAGACTCAAAAGAACTTTTACTTGATGACTACCATATTTCCCCTTTTTCTTTTTTAAAGAGGGGCTTTACCACTCCCCCATCTTCCAGATTTTCTTTAATGTGTTTATGGTATAATACTAGAAAAACAATCAGCAACTGAAACAGGCACACCCAGACCACCTAAGCAGCTCTAGCAAGAGTGAAGTATCAGGGTGCATGCTTAAATTACACTAAAGGCAAGAGAACACAGGCCTGAACTTTTAGCTCAAGGTTGCCCAACTATAAAGTAAAAGAAAAAATACGACTAAAACCCAAATCTATTTAGAGAACAGTTGCTTGAAGACATATAGAACAGTGAAAGCCTTCTAAATATTATTTCAACTGTTACTCATTTTCATCTACTTAAAAAGACAAATCATAATTTGAAATGCTATACTGGAAATCAGAAAGTATTAACTACACAAAGCTGCACTGAAAGTTCTAAACTGCTTCTGAATAAAAGACCTGAGAGAGCAGTGTTATACCAGCAGGTAAATATTGGCTATGTACTATGTCTTCAATGTATAGAATGCTTTCTTTTTTTTTTTTTTTTTTTTTTTGTAAAAAACCTCCCTTTTTACACTGGAAAGAGACATCAGTAGACTGGGCTGGAACAGGGAACATTTGACAGCTATTTTCCACGCCATTTTTTCTAATGCCTCAGTCATCAAGTCCTTTGAAATGTGACTGACAAGCTAAGAAGTGTTCATAAGGATGCATATGGGCTTTCCGTGCCAGTGAATAAACCTGATACCTAATTTGTATGTGGCTCCTCTTCAGCCCATCAGGTCCCTGCAGCATGTTGCACAACATCTCTCATGACAGAACACAGAAGAAAATCTTGTTAAGTCCTTGAAGAACTTCCTTATCATCCCTTGCAACCAGTTTTTGTTGTAGGAAAGAATTATGTGAGCCTGAATTAGACTTCCTATTTCAAAAACCTTGTACATAAGTATTTATTTTAACAACTTGCAAGTCTACCCACGTGTATTAGGCACCCAGCTCCCACCGAAGTTTTAATTAGAGATTTCTGCAGTCACTTCTGAAAAACCAAAATATGTTGCCTAACTGATGCTACCAAATATCACAGACTTTGTAATTAGCATGAATGGTTTCACTTATATTTAATTTTGCCTCTTCTACCAGAGAGAAGTCAACTGAGAAAAACTGGGGAAAAAGTACAAGTATCAATGTATCAACTAAATAGCAGAGAAGCCTTTACAAAAGCATGGATTTCTCCTGTTTCATGTAGCAAGAGAAAAAAAATGCACTTACACAGTTTTGATCCCAGTGTTATGATAATATACAAATGTTTCAAATCAAAACCAACTATGCACATAGCAATGCCTGCTAGAAAATTACCTCTTTGACTACTTTAAATACTCAGAAATATTTATTTTCTTTTTAAGGAAGGTTCAACAAGTGCTCTGCTACAACTACTTATTTAACTCCTACTGCCTGTGGGCATTTTGGCAGCCAACGAAGTCTTCTAAATACTGCGTAATTCAACTGACTTGACCTACTCCTCTGATCTTTTATTATCAAAGGTATGATAGCAACTTTATGGCCATATGTTTAAAATGAGTACTTCTGTCTCTTATGCATCTCTTGAAAATACAGAACTGGAAATGTTGTAGTAGAACGTCTTATGACAATTTAAAAGCATATTTTAAAAACTCAAACCATTAGAAAAACTCAATGAAGTTATGGTAGCAAAGTTTCCTTAGATCCAGTTTCCCTGGGGCTCAGAGCTGCGGTACCTGTTTATACTCACTTATCAGCACCACCCTCAGTACAGAGTACCCGGGATCTGCCCTCCTGATCTATGGTTCATGTACCTGGAGACAGTGCTGTGAGTCAGCCATTCTGAACTCCTTGGATTTATGCCTTTTTCTATTGTTACTATGTCTCAGGTTCAGGGATGAACTAAGACTCAAGAGTTCAACAGCCTTGCTTATAGATCTAACATAGGGACAAACACCAGTTTTCCACACCTGCTCAGTAACACCACAGGGTATGCAAAATGCCCTCTTAGAGTGCTTGGCTAAGATTCTGCATAAAAAAAAATCCCTCCCCTCCAATTGAAATTACACAGCCTCTACATTCAGGCATTTTGACTCAAACTGACTTAACCTGAGTGGTCCTAAAATATATAGCTTGGACACTATCTTAAATAGATTAAAACAAACAAACCAAACACTTCAGGGAATAAATACTCCCATATTTGAGATTATTTTATTACTGGATTTCCATTTGGCTGCTCAAATGGAAAAGGAGGAAGAAGTATCGTTAAGAGAATCAATGTTCATTTGTTTTTTATTTACAGTCTAAGAGCATGATGCCACTAAGATTCCTGAGTTCAGACAGAATTCCAGTCTCTCAGCAGATTGGTTTACATTGAGCATTTCAGTAGGGATAAAATTTAAAATTCAGCAGAAAAACTCAAGACATTCCTACAAATTTAGGTGGAAAATGTCCCCTTCACCCTCCCCTTTTTCCCCTTTTAAAAATGACATCTGGCCCCCACTTCACTGGTACCCAAGGGTTTCCTCCCACACAAGCTATCATGCCTTTCATGCTGGAGAATAAAAACTTCCACACTGCATATCCATGCACAGTGATACCAAAGGGGTGGGCTAGTTACTGGTACAGCATACCTAGTACAAGATGCAAAGATTTTCTCCACCTTTATACTAACAAATTTAATAACCATATTTCCTTGCACTGCAATCTCTCTAATAATAATTCCAAAAAATCCCTAGAGAAATAGTGGCTAACACAAGCTCCCTTCCACTGCAGGACAAGCTTGGTAGATAGAAGAGCTGACTATCACACTCAGGGGGACACTGAAATAATGAGAATTGAGGGCTAAGCAGGGAAATTTGCTTGGAGACAAAGTCTTCTCCCCACTAGGTGTCTACACACCGGTGACTCAAACTGCAGCTTTCTCTGAAATATGCTCTCCAAGTGGAGACGACCAAGTACCACATTAGAACATATTTTCTGCAAGAAACTGAGGTCCATGATGTATCACGTAGTAATACCTTTATACTGCTTGCAGTCTGAAGTAATTATTTTGAATCTGTGGAGATTCTATCACAAGTCTTTAAACGAGTCCAAATATATACACATTGAATACGCACTCTAAACACTGTACACCACATCTCATTCTGAAAAATCTCAAAGACCTTATAAAGGCTGCAAACTATAGACGAAGGGAGGTGATAATTAAAAAAACTTAGGAAAGCTGTACAGTCTGAACTTCCGTCCCGTTGAAGAGGCCGGTAGGTTAACCACTCCGGAGCCCTGCGCCGACATGCAGTCCCCGCCTCAGAGCAGCCGCTCTCCCGGGGCCGGTGCTCAGGGGGCAGCAGCCCCTCCACCGCCGGGGCAAGGCTGCACCGAGCCGGCGCTCCCCGGCGGCGCGGGGACGATGGCGGAGCCTCGGGCACGGAGGACGCAGTGCCGACCGCTCCCGCCCCAGCGCTCCCTACGGACGCCTCTTCCCCGCCCGGGGGGCTGTATCCCGGCGCGGGCACCAGCCCGGCTCCCCACGCCACACGGGGCCGGGGCTCCCGGCCAGCCTCGCGGCGGCCGCGGCGCGCCGCTCGCCCTGCCCGTCCAGGAAGCGCCGGGTCGAGCCGCCCCCGTCCGCGAGGGGACAGGCTACACCATCCTCGGGGCTCGGCCTCGGCGGACGGCCCGCCCCGGCACGGGGGCAAAAGTTGCGCGGGGCGGCGCTGCCGTTCGGACTGTCACCCCGCAGGGGCGGCCGGAGCCCTGGTTCCGGGCTGCCGCACGGCCCCGCGCCGCCCCCTCCCGTGCCCCGGCAGCCGCCCGAGGGGCAGCACCAGCTGCAGTGGATGCAGCAGGACTCGCTTTACCTCAGCAGCAGCAGCAGCGGTAGCAGCAGATGCAGCAGGAGCAGAAAGAGCGGCAGGATCGTCACCACCTCCCTCCCACCGCCGGGCAGCAGCTACCGCCGCGACGCCCCACTCTCCGTCGTCCGCCCGTCCCGCCGCGCTCCCCACCGCGCTCGCCGCCTCAGCGCTTCGGAGGTGCTGTGCCCGCCGCCGGCTCTGCCCCCGCCCCGCCCCCGGCGCCTTCGCCAACCCGCTCAGGCACCGCCTTCCGCGGCCGCTGACTGACGGCGGCACCGCCTGCCCCCCGCTCCGCCGCGGCCTCGGCGCAGCCCGGTCCGGGGCCCGGGCGCCGCTGGGTTTCCCGCTGCCCCCCCCCCCGCCGTGGCCAGGGGCCTTTGGGTCGCTGTCGGCGACTTTCGGGCGCGGCGCCCAGAGATGCCTGCGAGCCTAGGGCGCCTCCTCAGCCCGGGGACGCCAGTCTAGGCCGGGAGGCGGCAGCGAGAGGAGCACGTGCTTCTGCCTAGTTCCTCGTTGGGGATTTTCCTCTTCTCTTTTCCTTCCCGCCCCCCGCCCCGTATTGAGGTGGTGTATCACGTTGGTGAAGTGTGAACTTGGTGAAGTCCAGAACAAAACCAGCCACCGTGGGCCGAGGGTGCCCGGCTGTGTACGGAGCAGGACCGTGCAGCCCAGCCAGCTATCCTCCGTCGATAGACTGGGGCTCCCGCTGCGACACTGCTTGGTGGCGGTGTGGTTTTGAAACCACGCGGGTGTGAAAGAGCCCTGCGAGGCTGTATACTTGAAGGTCCAGGACCCAGGCCCTGGAAGATGGTGAAAATGCCTTCAGTAGTCTACCTGGCAATCTAAAGACACAGAATTGCTTTTTAAATTGATACTTTTGGACTAGAGACTGTTGCTTGTACATAAGTAAAACATTGCTATAATTTAAATAGTGAACAGTAAAATTTTTGAGGAACATGTCAGCTCATACAGGGTTTTGGGGGGGGGGGGGGAGGCAGTGGAGGGGGGAGTGGGTTTTGGAATTGAAAATGCAGGCAGAAGCAGAATTAAGAAATAATGTTTAATTTCTTCTGTCCAGACTGCTGTCTCTGGCATTTGCTATTGCTGAAGGCAAAAACAGCATGGATTTTAGAGGGGATTAGGCAGACTGGCTGGTTGGAATGCCAGTCCTGGGCACTGGTCTAACAATGGGTATTTAGGGGAACTAAAGATCTCTCAAGTAGTATTTCCCAGCTGAGGAGACTAGACTTGTCCCCCAGGTGAAATGCAGGGCTAGAGTCGATGTCTGTGCTCCCTCCCTGCTGGCATGATATCCCTCAGTGGATAGAAAAGTCTCTCGGGGAAGTTCCAGGACCACCTCATTGCTTCCCCTCTGCCCCTCCAGGCCATGTGGGTCTCTGCTTTTTTCACAAGTTTTCTTCCCTGAACTTGACTTTTGATTTCACCGTGAGCATCTAACTTGCTGCTTTCTCTGTCAATCAAAGAAAGGAAAGGACCTAAAAGAGAAAAAGTAGGCAATAGCAGCACAAAACTTTGATGCTTCTCTTGCTGGCTTTGCTGTCATGTCTGTTGTGACTTCAGTCTCAAGGTCACGCCAGCTCTTTCACACCTCTTTCCCCATAGATCCCAGCAATATCCCAATCTTTCCAGGAATAATTTCCTATGTTTAATCTTGGTAGGTGAAAGTTATACAACAAGTTTTGCCCTAGGAATGTTGCAAAGCAGTACCCCAGGAGACAGAAAGGAGAATGCACAAATTGAAAACTATATTCCTTCTTCTATCAGGTACTTTTCAGAGGGTCTTAAGGACTCCATAAAGCTTTTGCATATTAAGTTTACAGTGGGCTTTAATGCATGTAGATGTGTTTGATTAGTTCTAGGTTTGTTGAGAAGGATACTCTTGAGAAATTGAAAGATTAAGTTATTGAGGCAGCATGTAAACAGGAGGGATTTTCAAGGCAACGGTCAGTGAAAAGCAGAAGACAGAAGGGTAAAATATGGGTAAGAGGGCAGGATCATCAAGGTACAAGCCATACACACATGTTTTGCTAAGACAACTGTAGTCTCCATCTGTCAGGAGACCTTTTGAGCATTTCTGCTAGAAGCTGCTTAGGAGAATGCAATAAAAAAGTGAGCAGGTCCTTTTCTTCAGTCCTAGTAGCAGCTGGATGATATGAACCTTTGCATCTTATGTCTGTGTAAGCTGTCTGTGGTAAAGGTCAGGCAGCACTGGAAAGGATCTACACTGGAAGCTCCCTTTCCTCTAGGAAAAAAGTTCAGCTAGATCTTTCAAAGGAAATTTTGAAGTATGGAAACTGGGAGGGAAAAAAGCATGCTCCTCAGAGGATTTGTGGGGAAAGCAGAGTTTCTAGAGTATAGGATCTTTTCCACTTCAACTAATAAACTCCCTTTTTTTTTTTCTTTACTGGCACATTTTAAGCAGGAAGATTTCCTTCTTTTTCTTACAGGATGTCAAGGCAAATCCATTTGTGAAGTAAGATGCCTAGATTAATGGACAGTGTTAAGTTCATGGTTGGACTCAATGATCCTAAAAATCTTTTCTAATCTAAATAATTCTATGATTTTACTAGTGCTGAATCTGGTCTCTTGGGACAGATAGACAAAGGTGGACGAGACTGTGCAGAGGAGTTTTATTGCAATATACCTTAGGTGTGATGAATGCTAATGGCACGTGGCTTTTACTAAGTTCAGAAGAGGATCCTGTGATTTATTACATGTTATCATACCATCCTGCCGCAGTGGGATTTTCAGGCAGCTGATTTCAGGGAAGGAATTGGAGGAGAATCAATGCATACATCCATTTTACTCCCAAAGATGAAAATTATTTCATACAGTGTAGTTATACTGTTCTACTAGCACACATTGCTAAATGACTCATGTCAAATTCCCAAAGGAATGGGAGTCATGGAAACAACAGGAAAAACTATCCATACTTATTCCATACTTATTGTAGACATGAATTTAATGCAAAATAAGTACAATGGATCACAAGGACAAGCATCAAAGACTGTGAATGGTGATGTTTTCCTGTCATAACCAGGACAAGGAAACATTGCTCTTCAAAAATGTAGCTTTAAGTGTGTTTCAGAAGTCAAAATAGCACCGTGAAAAGCAAGTTCCTTCACTGCTTAAAAGCTTTCTAGCATCTAAGGGAAAAGAATGAGCTAAAAATAAGACAGAGAAATTCAGGAAATAAAGAAGCAAAACTTGCTATCTCGTTACAAATCAGAGAAGTAAGCCTGACAACTTTCATTTTAAAACTGGAAGGAAGCTGATTAGCAGCATGCTAATCATGCTGGGCATCACAACGTGATTTGGTTTGAATTTATTTCTGTTCTGTGGGAAGGATAGAATGGTTTCTTTCTGGCTAAAACTCTGACATCAGCAATAAATTTTGATATCTCAGCTAGTCAGACAAATCTGCCTTAGACATTTCCACTTTATATTCATGTCATGGTTGACATCTAAGGCTGTTTTCCACTCTTCAAGATACAATGCACCTGAAGAGGCAATGGAATCTCCATTATTAAATGTTTTTTAGGAAGGTAGTCAAATATCTGCCTGGCTGATATTTGGCACTGGTTGTCCTGACTCAGCCAAAGAGAGGTGGCCACTAGAGGCCTTCTTTGATTCTATAAGTGGACATAGATACAAATTATCAGAAGCAGACAAACCCTGAGAAATTATACTTTCTCTTAAATAAGTTTTCCCATGAGAATTGAAGCAGCTCAAAATTTGCTCCCCCACTCCCACTCGATATTTGAAAGACAGATGACTGCAATTGTAAAAAAATAGGACCTTGCTTCTGCAATATGATCTTTTAGCAAGGAGTTTCTCCAGTCTGCTTTAGATGACATTTTTAGAACACAAAAGTAGTGGAAAATGAGATTTTTGTGTGCTAATCATGTCTAGGAAATACTTTGTGTTCATGAAAAGTCTTCAAAATATTTTGCTTAAAAAAACCTCTGAATTACCTTTAGTTATCTGAAAGTTGACTTTTTATTTAACTTTTTTCTTTAGCCTCATAATTTTGACTAAATGAATGAAAATGCACATTTTGTCAAGAAACTTTTTAAAATCAGTAAGGATTCAGAAATATAAATATACCATGTTTTTTCATGTCTGAAGCACAGCATAATTGATAAAATAATGTTATAAATATAATATCTGCAAGTGCAACATCTGTGTTTATCTTTCAACCATATAAAATTACATAAACAAAGATTCTGCTTTTTATGAAATCTATGAGTAATTCCTCCTCTGCTCTTTCTGTGCTTGTATGCTAAATGAAAGAAAAGGCAGGTTTGACAGCCTTGTAAAACTCATGTCTTCAGTGATGCAGAGTGAACAGACATTTTGGGAGTTTTCTCAGGCACTGTATCATTTTTGCATGGACATCTATACCAACATTTCAGCTCTGTCTGAGTAAGACTGCTAGGAATAATAAGACCTCCATGTGTAATAATGTACCTAAATATCCAGGGTCATTTGTAGCTGCATTTTATATTGAGACTGTTTTCCTAAAGATGCCACTTAGTAGTTTTCAGTATTGACACTGATCACAGGGAAATTTTAATTCTTCAGAAATAAACTCGAAAAAGGATGATGTTCAACTTAAGTTGAGACCATTTGGTCATTTCGTATCAGTTTTTACAGAGTAAGAGTTGTGTCATTTCTTCAATAACATCAAGGTGGAAGGTGTCACATATTGTTACAATTTTCTGAGATATCCTGGACCCTTAAATCAACTATTCAGAGGAGTAGCTTATCACAGTACATTTCAGTATGGATATTTGATAGGTGGTACCCTCCCTTCTCTTTCAAAGTGGATAAGATGCAAGACCAAGCATCAGAAAGCTTGCCAATTTAGATGTGTTTTTGTAGAGCCTGTGAAACTCACTGCAATATGTGCATGAATAATCCAGATTCTGCCAGGCAGGAACATGTGCTGTTGCTCCTACATAAAATGCATCTAAAGTGACATATCCAGCAATTACAGTACTAGGAAGCAAACACAAAATTAGGGCTCATCCTGTGAAGCTAGTAGGAAGTCAGGGCCAAAAGAAAAGTGTATTTAGTATCTTCTTACTTCCTGGACTAGGAAAGGAGGTGGGTTTTTTGTTTGTTTGGTTGGATATTTTGTTTGTTTGGGGGGGTTGTTTGTTTGTTTGTTTTGTTGCAGAAATAAATAAATGATTTCTTGGTGTTTAAACTGTCAGGTCAGAGCTATCATATTTCTTAAATCTGAGACAAATTTGCAATGCTATTAATTAGACGTATCAATGCATTCTACGGCTAACTAAGAATGCAGCCCCAAAATTTCAAGCTTTTTATTGCCACACAACATGACAGCTGTCGTTTGAGCAAGCTCAAAATGATAATGCAGGAGCTGTGAGCTGCACCTTAGGACGTCAGGCTTCCTTAAATCTCAGTTAGCTGAGAAGGCTGTGAACATTTACCTTTCATTTTTTGTGGGAAAATGCATGGCAGCAAATTGCCTTTATTATTCCTACCTACTCCTCTTCCAAAGGAACAGAAAACAGAAGATTTTCAGTCCTGCCTTTCAGCTATAGGACTGGATGATTCATCATGGGTCTCCACAGTGCACATGCATACCAACCAACACATATGCACATATAACTGATCGTTATTTATGCCTGCCATCTGAGTAGGGCTTTTTGTGTCATTTTATGGCAACAGCATAGTTGCTGTACTAAAAAAAGATATGTCTTACTGTAAAAATGTCACAAAGCTATTAAATGAATGTCACTGTAAAATAAGCAATTATAGGAACAATTCGTGTTTGGAACCTTTTTCTGTTTACATGATCTAAATTTGAAGCTAGCCATGCTTGGAGCAAATTACAAAGAATGGACTGAATAGCCCCCAGTGGTCCTTTCCAACCTAAATTATTCTGTGAGTCAGTGATTCTATGAAATTTTAATTTCTTTCATTTTGACTTGGAATGTAGTAGAGTGAATATATTATATGTAACATGTCTAGAAGAGTATTTATTTGGTATGTGCTACTAGGAAATCTTTTTAATGAGATAAAAATAGGACTTTACAAATACATGGGAGCTAATATATTTCAATACAAATGGAATAAATGTTTAAATTGTAATTTCTTTGAAAAAAATAGAGAAAAGAATAAATTTTTTGAAAGGCTCATATCAAGACAATTGCATCAGGAATTTACTAAACTGAAAAACCCAACCAGCGAAGCCCTCAGTTACTAGCAGAAAAAGAAAATGCTATCCTTGGTGTTCAGTTGTCATTTTCATACTATCTGCAAGCCTCAGAATAACAGAATTATTTAATGTTTTTTACATGCAGTGAAAGTGGTGAAACCTCCTCCTGTTCTGACTTTATCTGTTATGCCACAATGAAAAGTGGGGGGAGCCTTCGGGGAGGGAGAGCAAACCACAGTTTTAAAGCAAGGTTTTGGGTCTAAGAAAAAGAATGGAAATTCAAAGATAAGGATGGTAGTGTCTACCCATTACCCACCAATTTGTACATTGTTGTTACATGTTTCATAAGAGAACAAGTATTTTACTTCTCTATGACTTTGGAAACAGAATGTAGTTGGGAATAGAAGCGCCTCTTAATAACCTTCACAAGACAGGAAAATTAACCTTGAACAGAGCCGTGTAGTCTCCAGCAGTATTTGTTACTAGTGTATGGGATTTGTTTGATTTGTTGGTTTTGAACAAGTATAGGTTTAGATAGCAAACAAAAATCAGTGTCTGGTGCAAAGATACCATAATCTCCTGCAAATCATTATGAAAGTGAGTTATGTTGTTGCTCTCACCATCCTTGTTTGAGTGTGCCAGCTGCCTGAAGCAGAAACTATGTTACAAAGGGCAATGTATCCATGCAACTTTCTGCTGAAAAGTAGTCCCTTGATGTGATGCAACTGGGGCTTATGGTAGGGTCACCAGCCTCTTAAGAGACACTACTGCTCTCTGGCCTGTTTTCTTAAACATAGCTTTCTAAAGTAAAGCAATTTTGGGAACTTGTAGTTCATCAGCTGTGTCATATTGTAAATCAGATCTCAGAGGGATCTTGTGATAGCCTTGAGGATGTAAGAACTAACTGAAATCAGTACAGAAGTGGATTGAGATAGTATCCACCACAAAATGCGGCAAAGAAAAAACCTGACATTTGTGAGTTGTTCTAGAAAGTCTTAAAAGAAGCAGAAAATGCTGATGGCTTGAGTTTAGGAAAAATTATGCAAAATGTATAGGCTGTGGGAACAGAGGGATATGGTGAGGTAACTGTAGGAAACATCATGGTTAAACGCAAGACAGAAGAATTGCTGCTACAGCAATACATTTTCTTGGAAGATGATGAGACGAAGTGCTATTAAAACAGTGTGACATCTTCTGAAACGGTGGCTATTCTTGTAGAGTCTGAATTGAATTACTGACAAGGATCTGAACTGTGGGAAGATAATCTCCTGTCTCAGATCAAGCCACAGCACCGAGGACTACAGTCTACATTTCTTCTGGAAGGCCAGGAAGTAGAAAATGGGGGTCCAAGGAGGGCCAATATCTCTGCAGGATTGTCTTCTCACAGTGCTCACTCAGCACAGATGCCTTAATAAATTCATAACTAAAGTGCCACGCAGAGAAACTCCAATCTGAGTGAGCCCATGGTGTGCCTTGTTCAAATTTCATTTATGTGCTTTTGTGTAGTACAACGGTCTCTCAAAATGGAAAGAAAATGGAAGAAGCTGTAGAGCAAAACTGTGGCTCATACAGGTCCACAGGAAAATAGAGGTACAGGGATAAGTGTGGTACATTGATCTCTGAAAAAAAGATGTAAGCAGTTGTCCTTGGAGAGCATTTCTTCTTTGACTAGAGAGAGACAGAGGGAGGTCTGAGTAAACACTGTGCATAGTGTTTCATGTACTGCTCTACAGTGCTAACATCAGGAGAGCTGGGGGAATATGGGGCCTGTTGAATTCACCATCAAATATCTCAGTTTTACTGAAAGCTTCCCCTATGTATTTTTTCTCTCTGTGTGTGCACATGTGTTGTTGCTAATGGTTTGCAAAATGTTGCAAAGAATGTTGGAATAGCATTTCTGTGATGGTGTAGGGAGCTGGAAAAATCCTTATTCAAAAGAAAAGTCAAGGAGCTTATAGTCTGCAAGGAGCTATAGTCTTCTGCGAGCTGGGAGTCCTCCTTTATTTCAAACTGGACAGTATCATATGTACTGAATTTTTTAAAGAACATTTTGATTCTCTGCTTTCATACAATGCAGCCTTAATTAGCTTCCACTACTTGTAGTAGGAACAGGGTCAGGCTGAATCATCTATGCATCAGAGTTCCATACATTAATGTAAAAATTAAATGGGAATGAAGTAATTCCATTCAGCCTGGTGAACTTGTTTTCTGCACAGTGCTAATTTCATTTTTATCACCACTCCATGGAATCTCAGTGAGCCTTGGCAAGAAGGGGAGGCAATTTTTGGGGGTAGGCTGACATAGACTTCCCTTTCAATAGGAGTATTAATTCTGAAGCCTCAGTATTTCTTGAAGACTTTACCCTTCTTCCATGAAGACAGCAGGATATTCAGTTTGTTGCTCTGACTGTCTCTGTCAAAGGACATCTCCTTAAGTGATGAGAAGCTTATGCTGGTGATGAGGCCAGTGTGCTTATAGAAAAAGAAAAAATTTTTCTTTCACAAATTCCGAATGAGATGAAAGATACCTCTATAGTAGCTTTGTTGCAGGGGGGTCTTCACAGAAATATATGTGATCCATAGCTCTTAATTTTTGCTGGATTATATCCTGTAGTTGGATGTATGAGTGGGATCCAAACCCCTGCTATGCTTGTCTTTGAGCAGGCGTTGCAAAAAGAGGCTCACTCTGGAGACCTGTATGATGAGAGGTAGGTAAAGGGCTTAGGTCAACCAGTGCCTCCCTCTGTGCTCAGTACTGTTGGAGTGCTGCTTCTCTTTGTGGCTTCATTCTCCATGAAAACCTCTGTTGGCTTGCACACCTTGATTCAGTGTTGCTGTGTGATAGGGCAGGGAAGCATGGTATCCCTCAGGGTTGTTGCTAGGACTGGACAGTCAGGCTTAGAATCAAGTTGGGGACTTCCGTAATAAAAAGCCTGAGTCTCACAGCTTTCCCTGCAATCAGATTCCAGCGAGTGGCAGTTACTTCTGTTCCATAATGCATCAAGAAATGCACAGATCCAATGGAGAAGAGTAGTGCAATGCTGAGAAACCTGCTAGGATTCTGCAGAGCCTTGTCTTTGGCCAGTGAGTTCACACTTTGCATATTAACTTTATCCCATAGTAGTAGAGTAAGTGTGCAAATTCCTTCTTCCCATATGTGCTCACAGAACACAGGCCTCAGTTAGCAGGTCTACAGCTTTTCCAATTCAACAGTCCTAATATCTCACCAGCCTTTATTTTTATTATAATCTGAGCAGAAAGCTTTAAGTTCTTTAAGTTCTGTGTTTGCAGTCCATTATGTCCAACGCACATGGCTACAGCTTATGTGGTAGAGTCTTCTCATCTGCAGAAGAGGTGAACAAGATCCTGGTGGGGTACTGTGATGGATCACTAATTCAGTCCATTAGGACCTTGTTGAATGTATAATAACGAAAAAAGAACATTCTCTGACTTTAATGTTTCAATACAATTTTTAATTCATAAATCTAAACCTCTAAGAAGCAGGGGCAGCCCTCTGTCATGCCAGAAAATTGCGAGATGATTCTTTATTTACATATGTCCACTACCTTGCATGATAAATCTGGATGGAGTACATGTCCACTGAACATACCTTATAATTTCAGGACCTACTTTACCTGTGTGAAAAGTTACTTTATTCCTTAGAAAATTATTGTCATATCTTGTCCCACAATGGAATCAAACCACATAGTCCCATGTCCTTGTGTTGAGTCCCATTAAAGCCTACTTTTAGATTCTCACCTGAGGTGAACCAGCACATATTTATTGAAGCCATTAGCTTATTTATGTATTTGAGTTTATTGATAGTAAAACAATGCAGACAAATCTGTTTAAAGGATTCCCTTTCTGCAATGTTATTAATTAAAGTGTTAAATATTCTTGGCATAATTTTTCATCCAGTCAATAGGCAAGATTTAATTGGATTTTGTTATTAAATTACTACACAGACCTATTATATAATCACAAATGCACGTAAACATATTCCTGTATCTAGAAATAAAAGTGCTCTCCACTGCAGGAGGTAAGAAAATACCTATAAGCACTAAATACCACAGAAGTAGTAAAGATACTATTGCATTAAGCACTTTGATCCATTTTTAAACTACTATGTCGGAAAATGAAGTCTTCAGCAAATCTTTTTTGTATTAAGAATTATTCCTTTGAAGAATTATTCCCCAAATCTCCCCACTAAGTGCTAACATTGTTCCTGGTAGAATCCACTTTATATACTTGAGTGCTAAAATTTACAGTGCATTTTCTCATTTGTTTATAAGCTATCCTCAAACAGCAATTCACTAAAATAGTTGTTCTTGTAAATGGAGCGTAACAGTAGTTAATAATTTATTTTTTTCTGATTCCAGTGTGCAAGAATGTGAAAATGAATGACTAATTTGTTGTTGATATGGGAAGGATTTTTTAATCTTTTATGAGAACATCTTGAGTGTTGGTATGCTTATCTCTGAGAAAGAGAGTTGGAATTCTTCAGTGGGCAGTCTGTGAATATTATTGAGGCAATGTTGAAAGTAAAAATAATTGAGCAAGGGTCTAGTAACAATTTTCTCTTCCATATCTAAGATCCTTATCAAGAACTCTCTAAGCAAATTGCTAGCCCATATGAAACAGAGTATTGTTTCAGATCTAAACCATTCATTTATTCATTTATTAATTGAACATTAATTGCTTCTGTTATAGGATACATTGTTACAAACAAGCTAAAAGAGCAGTTTGGCTCATTTTTAATAAACATTCTCAAAAAGGTGACTTAATGATCAACATAAGCATCATTGCTACTTTAATTAAGATTTCAGAAGAGGTGGTTGACTTTTTGTATTCTGGGGCCATTTCCCTGTGTCCTGCTCTTAGGCTCATGCTTCCGTTGAAAGTTCACCAATGTGATTGAACATCAGACTTGGTGATTACAGGGGCAAATCAGTGTTCTGCCCTCATCACCAGCACTGCCTGCTGCAAAACCTTACATATATTTTTATGCAACCTCCTTATTAATCAGTGTAGCTGGTAGGCAGAATAAAGAATGAAGCCCTGGTCAGCTCCAGCAGTCTCAGCTCTGTTGGTCAGATGTGTAGTAGACCAGAAACATTCTTCCGCATGTGTACTTCCAAGAAATAATTAAAAGTCATTGATACTGGATCTACTACCTATCTCACTCAGTGAATCACAGCATACTGAGGATAATGAATTTAAAGCAATACCCCTCAAGGTCTTTTGGTACTACTGCTGATGATATAGTGCTCAGTAAAGAAACAGTAAAGAAATAGTAAAGAAATCTGCCTAGCAAAACTGAAGAACAGTGACATGACTTGCCCCTTTTACACATGCATGCTCATCCATACTACCTACATCATTTTCACACTCTGCCATTTTCATGATCTTCTCCTGTACAAGCCACTCTTTTGTTTAGACAAAAAATGACTAAATGTGCTGCTAAGCCCATAGACAGGCTAAGAAAAGTGGCCATTATTTTTTTAGGCAGAAACACTGACTTAAGACCTATTTCTCAGCATCTTTCTTTGGTGTGCTCTAGCTGCTGTCTCTTTTCTCCTCTTTCACCTCACTGATTACCACATTTTCAAAGTACTCAATTTACCTTACAATTCCTGCTGGAATGAGAGGTTACCTTTCTTTGTGCTTACATAGCACCTAGGATTCTGAAACTTCTGTCCACTCAAACCTTCTTAGTGATGTTGTAGTATGAGTAAGTGGTGAGTGCTATCTTAGCTAGCTACTGCACTAACTCCAGTAGCTGAGGCAGACTTCCATTCTTTTCGTATCTTTGCATCCCTCCTATAGTGACAAAAACTAGACTTTGTAGATCCCCAGATATGGCAACTCATGAAAAGTAATTTCTTGGTCCTTCTCATTACAGCTGTCTTTTGTTTGAGGATCAGCAAGAGCAGGAGAAGAGAGGAGTGTGATGGACCCACTGCTGGCCAAAGCCAAATCAGCCAGAGGAGGATGTAATGCCTCTGCGATATCATACTTAAGAAGCAAAAGAGAAGTTACAGTGCAGATGTAATTGGTCTCAGAGAAGATCAGAGTTAGAATAAGTAAGAAGAGCAGCCCTGCAGATATGAAGGTTGGTGAAGGAGGGACAGAACGTGCTCCAGGTGCCAGAGCTGAGGTTCCCCTACAGCCCGTGGTGAGGCCATAGTGAGGCAGCTGTGCCCCTGCAGTCCATGGAAGTCACTGAGGATGCAGAGATCCACCTGCAGCCCATGAAGGAGACCCACACTGGAGCAGATGAATGCCCAAAAGAAGGCTGTGAGCCTGTGGGAAGCCTGTGCTGTAACAGGCTCCTAGCAGGACCTGTGGATAGAGGAGCCCATGCAGCAGAGGTTTACTGGTAGGAGCTGTGACCCTGTTGGCCACAAACACTGGAGCAGACAGTTCTTGAAGGACTGCACCTTCATGAACACTTGCAGCCTATGGCAATGATTCACACTGGAGAGATTTGTGGAGAACTGTCTCCTGTGGAGAGACCGCATGCAGGAGCAGGGGAAGGGCTCCTCTCCCTGAGAAGCATCAGAAACAATCTGTGATGAACTGATCATAACCCCCATTCTTCATCTCCCTGCACCACTGCAGGGGAGGAGGTAGATCCCAGGAAGCAGGAAGGGGTTGGGAAAGGTGTTTTTAATATTTATTTTACTTCTCATTACTCTGCTGTGAATTTGAATGGTGATAAATTCAGTTAATTTCTCCAAGTCAAGCCTGTTTTCACTATGACACTAATCTGTTTGTGATCTTTCTCAGTTCTTACCCCTTGAGCCTTTTGTCGTATTTTCTCTCCCCTTTACAGTTGTGGAGAGGAGTGATAGAGTGGCACCTGTTATCCAGCCACAGTCAATCTGCCCCGCATGATCTTGTCACCTCTCAATGACTGACTTTGTTTTCTCTTTGGAAAACAATACAACTGGAAATTAAAACCATTTTAGTAAGAAAACTATAAAATTTTAACATTTGTGGTGGCATAGATTTTTATTCTTCCTTTTCTTTTTTTGGGGGGAGGAAGTCCGTTCTTCCTTTCTTCTTGCAGTCTAACATGACTACTTCTATATTTGTTTGGCTTTGAATTTAGTGTTTCCCTTTACTGACTTCGTAGAGTTTCACTTCTTTTACAGAAATGTAGAAAAATGTTTTGTACTTTTTCAAACAATGCACTTTCAATTATGTTAGATTGTAGTGAAAGTGGGAATGGAAATGCCCCCTTATAATTCTAGTTGGTGCTCTTCATACCAAAATTGTTGCATATAGATATTCTCAAGCACCTTGAGTAATACCATTTTAAGTGGTTCTCCCATTCTTCTGTGAAGGGTAGCATTTACATTCCTGTAGACTTCCCCCCTATACACCTTTCTTGAGATGTCACAATAATTTAGATACACTTCTGAGAAGTCACCTACCTTTGTGCTTACAATAGGCAACTTTCTCTCTTTTTGTTTTAGGGACTCTTATTCCAATAACTTTCTAGATTGGTGCAAAAAAAGCCCTGAAAAGTCTAGTTATTCTTCCTTTTTGCATGCACCAGAAAATGGCATCAGAGCATGAAGGGTATGCATGCTTTTTATACTTGTAAACTAACATACAAGTAAGTATATGAATATTGCTACTGCCCTGTTGATTTTACACTGCAGAGGAGATGCTATTATTGGCTTCAGACTCAAATGTCATCTGGGTCTGGAGTCTTCCAGATTATGATTTCATCTCTGTAAATTCTAGCTTTCATAAGTCTGTTTATATGCACTGTAAACTGAAATATTCCATCTGAAATAGTTACAGACATCAAATGCTAATCAAAACATTTTATGGTTGAGTTATGCCTGCCTCTACTCTTAAAAAAATCCTGCTAGGGAAATCACAGCATTGTATTTTAGATTACATGCCTAACATTTCCTTGTTTGTGTACTTCCTTTACCCAGACAAGCCACCATTTCAGTTGAGCCAGGCTTAGGACTCGAAAAGGGACATTATTTTTGGAAAAAAAACCAAATAAAATAATGCCATTTTTGTTCTTTCCAAGACAAGCTTATCACTGTGGATTTTATTAGTTTAAATCAGTTGCCCCCTTGAATTTGCTAGCTACCTTTAAAGATCATGCAGTTCCTTCAAATTCCAGGATAAATGCCATTATAAGATGGTACAGAATGGGGATTGGTGAGCCTTTGTATGTCTCAGTGAGCAAAATAGGTGACAGGAAGCGTTTCTGCCTGCTTAGATATTCATCCAAGTCCCGCTATAAGGACTGGAAGGACATCCATTGACTTCACTGGGAACTGGATGAGTCTCTAAGCATCAATAAAATCAAAGAATTCTCACAGTGAATCGCCCTATCTGGCACGCATTAAAATAAACGATTGTAAATTTTGAAAATGACTCTTCTTGCAGCATAGGCCAATTGGTCAGCTGCAAATTTGGCACAGCTGTGCAGCATGTGTCCTGGGCAGTCCACAGGAACATGATGTTCTTTTTCACTCCTGAGAGCTTTGGAGAATGAAAGAAAGGACTCAACCCATTGCTGAAGAGTAAATGCTGAAATAATGGAGCTTAATAAAGAAATCAACAGAAGGCTTACAAAGGTAACATTTATTTTGGAAGAAAATAAATTAACAAAACCCCCAAAAGATGAAACATTTTAAAGGCATGTGTACTGCTTAATTTGGTGTTCTGGAAAGAAAAGAACAAAATTCAGAAAATTCTCTGGCAGAAGCTGATGGAATTTGACCTTTCTATCAATGCACTGTAGAAATAAGGCAGAATTCCTGAAAAATACTAAGCATGTAATTTTCATCCTTTAACCATCTGTGAGGGAAGTAAAACTCATCCAAAGGGAGGAGAAGCTACTGAGCCCTAGGCTTCCACACTGCTGTGAAGAAATGATGCTGCTCTGTCTTCAGATAGAAGGATGATTTTGCAGCACAGGAGGATGCTTTTAAAGCCTTGTAGATTCCTAGAGGATGCCTTTAAAGCCTTGTGCAGTGGGTATGAACTCTAGAAAGAACAGGTAGATAGATCTTCAACTGAATATAAAGAGAAAAGAGCAGAAAATTTATAGCTGAATATTGTTTTCCATGTAATGTGCAAATAAAGCACAGCACATGCACACTTAGCCTTGAAAGCAGCCACTGAAAAACTAGTTTTGATTGCCCTGATTTCCCACAAAGGAAGCTTCTCATGCTTAGAAAGCTGGACGAATGTAATTAATGGAAAAGGAGCTTCACCATAATAAAAGAAATGGGAGATTCAGTATCTGTACCATGCTGTTAAACACTAATCCCAAAAGACCTTAAGTCTAGCTCAGCACTTTGCAATTAAGTAAAAGACACTTTGGACTTCCTTATTTCACGTCTTTGGGGATAGTCTGCACTGGTAAAACAAGATATTACAGAATATATGATTAGTAACTAAATATCCCTGTGACCTAGAGATAACTACTTCTCTTCAAGATGAGTGAATTCCTGAAGAGTCTCTTTGCAGTTGTTAAAAGGTATTAAAAAGTCACTGTTTAAAAAAATGAAATTTTAAATTAGCATTTTAATTCTGGGGGCTTTAGAAGCCCAAATTTTCATCTGTGTTTTGTTTTGCTTTTTACTTCCAGTTGTTGCGTGTGATCTGGAGTTCTCCTCCTTCTCTGCTTCCCTGCTAGCTTTGCATGATTTGTGACTGCATTCCACAAAGATCCAGTGTGACAAGAGCAGAAGAATACATTAAAAGACTTTTTTAGAGGTGATTCTAAAACTCTCTCTTTTGTTAATTCAATCTTTTTTTTTTTTTCAGTGAAAAAATCTGACCACTAGTAGTTTAATTTGACTCATTGATGCTAATGGTCCATGTCCACCTCTGTTTCTATGGAAATGGATGCCAGCCTGAAGAGCAGAGAATGGTTTTAAACATATTCTTCATAGAAGCAGTTACCTATTGGGTGTTCTTTATAGCTAAATTCTGACTAAGAATGGTTTCTGGTAGCAAAACAAAAGCATGGCTAAATAGTTTCTTGTAATGCTAGTTGAGGACCAAATTTACCAAAATACATTTTTCAAGTATATACAGAAGAAAATCCCAGGTTCACTGGCTTCTTGATCGATCCTGATTTGTTATTGTTTTGCATCAAATACAATAATTCACCAGATCAGAAAGAGTATATCAAATGCTATGGAAGTAGGATGGGTAAATAAAGCATTACCAAAATGGGATAAGATTGCTTCATTGTTCTTTGTAAACAACCAGGCAAAGTGAGAAGGAAAGAGGGGTGAAAAATGGGCAAATTTCAAATATCTACTCTTAAAGAGAGCATAGACATTGTTCTCCCAAGGGAATATTGGCTCTCCATAGAGGTTTTGCAAGTAAGGTCTAATGCAACATTTCTCTCTGAAAGCTATCACTCTGCAGGAGCATTTCCTTAGGCTGAATAGGTTGGTGTTATGTTGAGGTTTTTTTCTGATTCATGGGTAAAATTCTGGTTGGTTCAATAGATAGTATTTACAGCTGAGAGCAAAATTGTTTCTAAAGAAAACTTAAAAGCCTTTTCATTTTTCCCAGCAAAAGTTTGAAATACTTCATTGAAAATATGCTGTTCATGTCTCCAAACTGTATATGCATGTGCACACATGATCTTGGTCTCATATAAAACTGTGAGGAAGGATAACATGGAATGAGTATTTACACAGAGTAATGTAATGAATACAAGTCACTTCCACTTTTTAATTAACTTCGCTGGCATAATGTGTGAAGGCAGAACACATGTCCTGGCATGTATGCTATTTCAGCAGATTGTGGAATGTTGCCAAATGCTTGTTTTCATGACTCTTTTATGGGTTCTCCCGTTGGCTATCACCTAGCTTTAGATTATTGAGTCAGATGCAATCTAACATGCAGCATGTGTATTTTAATGTCTGTAACTGGACATACTGTAGTGTTTCACCAGTGTAGCCTCCGGTAGATTTAACACACTGAGCATTTTGTATAGTGCATGACCCATGCATTCCATATGTGCTTCTCATCATCTGAGGTCTTGCCCTTCTTGCCTTCCTCATTGTGTATTTTGCCCATCCACTCCGTCGGTCAAGTGGCAGTGGGCTTCATTGAAAACAGTGCTGACCAGTTTGCACCTGGTTTGAACAGCTGGCTACGTATTGATCTTCAAACAAAGAAATCTTTTTGACAATCTGTCCCAAAAACTTTCTCTGAATAGGACTTTTGTCCTGGGACAGTTCCCATCTAGAAAAATGACATATCATTATGTGGAAAGTTTGGATTTTCAGATTCACTGGATGGACTAGAGAGAAATTTTTTCCTTGTTGAATTTTTTATGTTTTCTGAAGTGGAGTAAGAAAAAGAAATGTGGTGGGGCCTTTTCACCCCAGATACTATGGAGGTCATAGGTCCTGTCACAAGCTACAGACCCTCATTTCCCTCACTGAGCTGCTAGGATGTATTTACAAGAATCTCTGATCTTAGTACTGTGGAGAAAATTGAAGTCACAGGACATGAACCTTAGCATATATCAAATTTTGCAATGTTGACAGTAGAAAGATTCAGCTGAAAACCAACATTGTGTTTAAAAAATAGTTGAAAAAACAATTTTCTGTTGAAATGAAGTTTGCACAAAAAAACCCACTCTCAACCAGTAATATCTGAAAGGCCAATAGTCTGCTGATGGCAAAGTATTTGGTTGTTACTTTTGTACAGATGGCTGCATAACATTCACAGAAGGAATGTTTCTAGAAGCCAGTTTTTCAAATGTCATCTTCTACATATGTAAGTGCAAATGGGTCCCGGCATATCACTTGTGCATGCAAATGATAGACCTAGCATTTGCACGTCAAGCACAGATCATCTTTGGACATTATCCTACAGATGGACAGATACAGTGTGAATCACATTTATTCAAAGAAATGCAAGCTAAAATCCCTTTAGAAAGGCAGTCTCTTGGTTTGTCTACTCCTGGCAACATACAGATGCTGAGGTAAGCAGTTACTCCTACACAATTTCGTGAAGAGAATTTTTTCATCCTCTGAGTATGCTCTTATTAATCCTATTTTCCAAAGGTGTGGTACCATTTTGTAAGGCTGTGCACTGCAGAAAAGAAGGGAGTTTTTAAAATTAATATTGGCTTGGGCTGTCAATAATTACACACTTACCTCTGCACAAAAATTGACAGAAAGAAAATATGCTGGGTCAATATTAGGAGACTGGATTTTTAGAAAACATTTTGTGATATCCTTGTCTTTAATCTGTCATGCCAATAATGATGCATCTTTGACTAAGGAGCTAAGGCATATTATTTCTGCTTCTGATAAAATTTAGCCATGTGAAACGTTGGGGTTTTTTTCCCCCAGTCTATTTATTTGTAAGAATAGATTTTTTACCAGAATAACTAAGACTAAGAAATTTTGGTCTCATCAAATCTAAGCTGATTCCACTGGTTTCTATACCAATTATTTAGTCATAGATTGGAAAAAAACACCTTCACTGAGACTCACAGTAATTTGGAATGGTGTTAAATTGCTAATAGTATGCTATGTATAGAAGTGCTAATACAAATGTGATTGCTGGACATGCATCATATATCATTGCATTGAAAGTTTTATTACTGCTTCACTGAATACTAGAGAAGTAGTGAGATTTTACTCTTACTGAGGGTAGGAGAAGTTCTCCAAATGGTACCATTTTAAATGTGCAACATGCAATAAATTACCTTTTGTCTGAAGGATTTAAGTAGTATTTATATTTCAAAGAAAAAATCACTGAACTTTTCCTTGTTTAAACACAATTCTTTCCATGCCATCTTTCTGAAGGAAAGGGAGGTCAAACATATAATTTTAAGCTTTTGTAGATATTTATTGTTAGCTTTGCTTCAGTATTCTTGATATTTTTTAAGGAACTCAGTTAAGTGTGCCTTATTAGCTGCTTTGTCAGCTATTTGATTCCAATAGTGTTAACACAGGTGAAATAAAGTTCATGGAAAATACTGTATTTCTAAAAAAACAGACAGCTTAGCACATTCGCTGTTGTTCTGGTCTTATGACAAGGGGGCCTTATCATGACATGCTTGGTTTTATTACTAGAGGTAAACCTTTTGGTATGTGGCGAGCTATTTGACTGTTACAGTACTGCATTTTGGATAGTGAGTCATAAACATGTTTTTGGGCTTTCAGATGTATAAAAAAAACAAGGACTTATATAATCGCCCATGAAGAAGAAGAATCGAGTGCAATTTTTGTTTGTATTCTGTAGGGAGCACAGCTCAGATGAGTGTTAGCTTTTTGACTGAAGGTAACACAGTTTTTAACAGATTTTAGATCTTTGCATGTGTGTAGCTAACTTAAGAAGGATTCAAAAGACTTTCAGAAGTCATGGTGCTTTTTCTTTTTTTGCTTAACGATGAACTTACAGCACTTAAACAATGTAAGGTGATAAAAATGTAAGAAGATACTGGAGGAAATCTACATCTACTGAGTGCAGGGAGAAGGGCCACAAGACCCAAAATAGTGGACAGTGGGTGAAGTTTTCCTAGAAGTAGTAACACACAACAGCAAAGCAAGATGTCAAGCTCGGTGTAGAAATAGCTACATAAAATTAATATTTCCTTCCTCTTCTCTCCACAATTAGGTTCAGAAAAAAGGACCCTGTGACTTATTCCCCTTTGAACTTAAATTGTTTTTACTGTCTGTCAATTTCTGTAGCCATCTATAGGGTGAATATGACATCTATAGGGTGAATATGACATATGCTAAGAAAAGTGCAAAGAAATTGAGAAAACTGAGTCACATCTTCAGTAATGAGTAATTCTGAATGGGAAGGGAATGGACCAAAGAAGCATGACAGGAGTTAAGACATGTGTTAAGACATGAGATTAATGTTTTATTACATAGTTATCTCCAAAGACAGGCATTTATAGTGGAGTTCATAATCTAATTAAGTTCTTAGACAGCCTATGAGAAGAGCATTTCTCTCTGCTATTCTCCTTAAAGTCCCACCATGCATTTTATTGAATATGAAAGACAAACATCTGTTATAAAAAAATGAAATCATGTTTCTCCAACTTTGAAGCAAAATACTGGACCAATAATCTATTGAGAATCCTTTCCTATTTCCTTTTCATTGATTATATTGTTGGAGGCAACTTCCCTGTGTTCCTACAGCTTTCTTTGATGCAAAAGCAAAAATACAATTAATTAAAATTAAAGTGCTATCTAATTTTCTGTCAGAAATTAATTAATCAGAAAGTAAAATGCAGGAAAGAAAATGGTCTCTGTCTCTTCTTGGACCAATGTCACTCTATTGCCAACAAGTTAATTTGTTGACATGGAAATGCACTTTCTTCTTTCCTCAGTGAAAATCCTAGTTCAGGATTTGTATTGCCTTGCCAATAATAGGGGTCTGATGAATTGATATTTGATATGTTTGTAGCTAAGTAAATTCAAGACCAGTCTTAACTGATAATATGGAACTGTGGAGCAGATCTGAATTCTGTGCTGGGCGTAACATTTCCAAGATAGGTGACTCATTTCACTTTAGTTAGTGTACCTTTTAGTCATGAATTCTAGGCATCCTCCTGTCAAGTATCTACAAAAGATGGAACTGTATCCAAGAACTGACTGCTATTCAGAATGGTCAACAAACTTAATGTGAATTCACTACGAAGTCACAAAATGTCAAGAGAAGTTATCATAAATCCTGCCAAATTTTCTGGATGCTTTATACATGTGATAAACAAAAACCACACAGCATTCTTTGGACAGACATGATCTCAAAAAGCAAAGTCTGCTCCTCTTCTTTCCAGTGCTGTTGCTCCATATAGTGGTTATTTGGCCACAGAACTCTCTGTCACATTTCAATTGCCTTTCCGCATACTGAGTGCCAGGTTTCTTACACAGAGTTCTTAAAATGAAGGGTATCCTTGATCAATACTCAACCATCCAGATTTCTTGAACTCAAGTTCTTTGACTCACAGGTTGTTGCAGTTGAGATGGACATGACATGGCACTCTGTGGTTCATGCAGCAACAGTGATTTTTATTGATTATAGCTCTCTTTTATATTGTTTTCAAATAATCTTACATGTTGATCCCAATTGACTAACTTTTGGTTACCACTCAGCTCACTAGCCAATAGCTCCCTGTGTCCATGCTTGTCAGGGACTGGCTGGCATTGTTTGAATTTGATCCTCCGAGCTTCTTAGTGCTTTCCTCCTAGGGACGTTCTTCTCCTTAACAGCATAGACTGGTTGAGTTATATTTAGGGCTACCTATGACTGTGAGGCCTCCAGGCCAGCTGTTGGCTGTCACAGTTCCCCCTTTTTGTTTTTAAATACAAAGGCAGTGTCTGTCACCCTCTGCAGGGCTCTTGCAGACAGGATGACAAACACAGCACAATGTGTTAAATAATTATGATGGCACAAATGGTAAGCCTAGTTTGAAAGAGGCTCTTCACCCAACTCGACAAGCCTAGACTTACCAGCCATTGGTCTATCTTACATACCATCAAAAGTTTTTACTATCGTGTCCAGGAGCTATCAAAAATGAGCACAGGGTGGTATGCTGCACACTATTCACATCTATGGCTGAACTGCTCAAACTAAAGAAAGTTACAAACAAGTAAACTCAAAAAACTGTCAAAGGTAATATTCAAAAACTGTAAGAGGTAACATTTCACTGTCTTGTCTCAATTTGGTCTTACAGGTCATGTCCAGGTGTAAAATTAAAATTTACATGTCATTTTGCTAGTAATGCCCTTAAATTGTTTGACTCTTCAGGTTTAAGTGAAGTTGAAGTTAAGGTTTAGTTGAATTGTCTTCCAATTGTTGACAACATCCGGTAGCTGTTGGTTTGTTAGGTCATGTTGAATGCGATTGAGAATTTTAAGAATATCCAAGGCATTTGTGGCGGGTATATATCATCCCTGCACTCCCCCTTCTTTGTTTTTACAATAGTATACTTAACATCATTGTTCAATGGCAGTGGTGCAAACAATTAATCTTTTCCCTTTTCAAACATTGAAATCTGAATGTTGATGTTATTGAAAGGGCTTTTTTCCTTTATTACAGCATTAGCTTCGTTTCCTGTTGGTCCATGGATATAATAGTGATAGACATGTGCCAGCTGCCTTGTCCAAAGATGAAAGTAGTTTTTCCAGTATTGCATGTGATCTGTTTGTGGAGCTGTCCAGGCAGGGCTAGCTTACCCATCAGGTCAGGTATTTGAATCCTAGTCCTGAGCACGGAGTATACACAGCTGCACAACCTTGGTTAACAATGTTTCAAATCAGAGAAAAAATGGTGTCTAATTCATGTACTGTGAAATAGATGAAAGTATCTGAATGAAGAGGCAGGGCTCGTTTTGTCATCTAGCCGTGCCTATTATACTGTTTAGGTCCCTACACATTTTGGAATCCTAATTATTTAGCTAGACCATAGGCCATATCCTTTAAATAAGTACCAATATCCATTTAACAAGTTCTTTCACAACTTAACAGTCGAGTGCCATTACCTATTTAACAAATAAGTTAATTGAGATGTTGCACACAGTGCAATCCCCCTGTAAATTCAATTAATCCTTCACAACTGGCTCAGACTTGCTGCCCTTCAAATACTTGCACAGAGATTTAGAAGAGGTAGCATATTTAGTGATGAGATGAAAGGGAGGGAGAGATGACTAGTCTCTTGCTTTGGCTAGTGTTTGTAAATTGGTCATCATACTTGACAATTTTATACATTGCATTGTGGAGGATACACTGCCAGGCTGAGCATCTGAGTGTCTCATTCAGGCACATGCAGTTTGCACTCATGTCAGTTGTAGTTAATTACAGTGTTTTGTGTGGATGGATATATGTACAAAGCCTTGGATAGAAAATATAACTTCAGACTTTGTTAATTATTACTAATAGATTAGGAGTGCCTTGGTTAATCTGATTTTGTGGGATTGTGGCATCTCTTATTTTTAAGGCAGTCTGTAAGGTAAAAACTCTCTACCCCACACATAACGTCTTCAAACAAAGCAAAACACTTTGAAGAAAATTTTAAGTTTTTTGAGAGTTATAGCCCATACTTGGTTTATGTATAGCAATTATTTATTGAGTTAGTACTACCAAAAGGCAGATTTGGATACCACAAAAATGCATTAGATAATTGCTAGCCCGTTTGCCCTCCTGTTATTTTGTGATATTTTGTGCTGTCTTAATGGCATCACCTGAGATTCTTTGGGCTCAAAAATATTTTAAACTGTGGTCTGTAATAAATTTTCAGGAAACGCTTTTCAAATTACAACAGAAAGAAACTCTGTTGAAAATGTTGAAATCTCCAGGTTATAATTTTGAGATGGTCATTAGAGAATACTGAATTTTAGTTAATTTAAACTGTAAGTGTTATATATATATATAAATTCAGCCATAATATATAGAGATATATGTGGCTGTTGAGACTTGAGCATGCCACCAAGAGGTTATTAAATACAGCACACATTCCAAGGACAGCAAGTCCAGTGGAAGCGTTCATGCATTTTCAGTCCATTCCAGTATGAATAACACCAATGCTTATATCAGCATCATAAACTGGTTAAATTGCCAAGTCAGGCTGAAGAGAAACATTGCTATGAATACAGCCATGAGTGTGAGCCTTTCTTGAGCAGGCTGTAACTGAGTTCTGAGTAGGTGTGTGATGGCTGCTACCTGAACAGCAAAGAATGGTAGTGCCCAGTTCTCCCTTAAAGGCATAGTGAATTCTTCTGCTTATAGCTCTGAAAAGAAATCACTATGAAGGTTCTCCAAGTTACCCATTGTTTCTGCATCTCAAATTACGTATGTCAGCTTCACTAACTGTAATATTCCAGCAAGCTGCCAACAACCCTGAAAGCCATCTTCCACTAAGAAGCCATCTTGTTACATACAGGACAATGACCTAAACTGCTTGAAGTCCAAACAAAGTGTAGATATAAAAATAAAGAGGCACTAGGTATTGCTGAATTGGAAGAATCCTAAGCAGAATGCTGAGAAACACCTCCTGGTAATCATTCATTCTTTCAAGTATGTCAATTGTCCTCAGATTCAGTTTTATTGTCATATATGAAACCATGTAAACCATGCTGTATGGAAGCAGCCTGAATAAACTGTTTGTAGTAGGAATAATAAAGTCCACACTTGGTTCTGAATGAAATTTCTCTTGATATTGGAAAACCACAGGTCATTTCCATGCAGTGTAGCCACATAAAGAAAAGTAAGAAGTCCAAGTGGGTACCCCCCAGCTCACTAGCCAATAGCTGCCTTGTGTCCATGCTTGTCAGGAATTGGCTGGCATTGTTTGAATTTGCATCTCCCCTCTTCTCAGTGTCTTCCTCTTACGGATGTTTACTTCTTTTCCCTGCTGGCATAGACTGGTTGAGTTATAGTTAGGGCTACCTATGACTGTGAGGCCTCCAGACCAGCTGTTGGCTGTCACAACATGTGGTTATTAATGGCTTAGGGAGAGTTTCAGAATAAAACATTTGTAGATAGGTAAGGAAGAATGACATTTTGAGATAAATAGCTCCAGAAGAATGGGTCTATAGATTGTTCATTTCAACATCACAGCCCTTCAAATATGATAAAGAAAATAAAGTTTTGGCTGAGAATTCGATCTAAGAAGAAAGAGTAATGGTTATTTTTTCTTTGTTGGGTAAGGAATTCTACCACTGTACTCTTTTGACTGTGTACTGAGAACTAAATGCAGGTATGGAAATTTTACAATTGTCTCAGAGAAAAATTCAAGCATGGATATGTGGCAGAAGGGAGATTGTTGTTTTGGTTTTGTTTGTTTTGGTGGGCTTTTTTTGTTTGGTTCTTTTTGGTTATTTGTTTGTTTTGTTTTGTTTTTGTTTTAATATTTCAAATAGGTCTAGAAGGTCCAAGAAAAATGACATGTTTTGTCCTTGAATTGTTAGGCGGATTTCTGCATACAGATGAGAGAAGCAACAGCAACAGTTTAGGTTCTTAACTGGGATTGGGCTCACTCCATACAAGTGGTCACAGATGCCACTTAATGTTTTTAGCACCCACTTTTACTATCCAACTTTTGTGACTTGTATCTGTTATTCAGACCCTAGTTTTAACAACTGCTTGGTTCTTTCTCTCATATACATTTTTCTGCATTGTGCCTCTAACTGCAAAGTGAACAGTTCTCTCCAGTACTTGACACCGTATCCTCTTTCAGAGGGTAGCACCACACATTTGGTGGCATGACTTCATAGCCTCTATAGTCAGTCCAAAACAACAGCCTCCTTCATGTTTTTCTGTATTCCTGGAGCTCTTTGGACTTGTTCCTGGGAGTGGAATGCAGACTAATAAAATTCCAGAGTACATGAGGTTTATAAATAAATTAAAGTACTCTCATCTGAAACACTTAGAAGGGTATTTGTGAACATTAACTGTATGCATGCACAGATATATACCCTCACTTTTCATCTCTTGTTGACTTTAAACAGTTCATCCACCCGCTGGTATACATGTGTAAAACACTTTCTCTCTTCACAGCATGCGTTGCTCTGCATTTTAGCAAACACCATTTAGAATCCCATGGGCAGATGCTACTAGAGCCACATAAGCAAGAAAATTCCTACAGTATACTTCAGCTTCTCCAAAGAATATGACAACTTTTGGGTCGGGAGTCATATGTAACTTCCCTGCCTTATGTCCAGTTTTAAGAGTATTTCAGTAAAAGAGAACTAAAAGAAATACACTTATCCAATCCCAGTCAAGCACGTACAATTAAATCTATGCAAATCTTTCAATCAAGGAAAAAGAACTGCCATTTAGGGAGTGCTATATATCTCATCTTTTAATTGCTATCCCACAACTACTTCAGTCTTGTAAGCCAGTTTACAGCTTTGGCGGAAAAAAAAAAAAAGAAAGAGGTCAAGAGGTCAAATTGCTGATACAATAATCACTGAGTGATAAACAGATCTTTTTAATGCATTAATGTTAGACAAAGAGAGAGTCTCTCTTCCTCTCATAGAAGACTCTCTTTTCTGGTACCAAATTTGTGTCAAGGCTAGGTTTTCTGTTTGGTTGCGTTTTTCCCGTTCTAGGTCAGAAATGTCAAATAATCAGTATACTCAATTCGATTTTCTAAATATGTTTATAGTTTCTATTGTATCAGATCTTTGTGATCCTGTTGCAGGGCAATAGGTAAGGCAGAATAAAAAAAACCTCTGGACCTGGGAGACTTATGTACTGCATTTGTGCCCCACTGTGCAGGTTGTAGGCCAGGCAGATTTCAGGGCATAGAGGAGAAGGTAAATCCCATGAATGTTCACTCAGGATTTGTGCATAGAGAGCTGGATCTTTATAAGGAGTAGATGTTGGCTCTAACCTGCATTGTTCAATACACCTTACCCGTCTTCAAAAGTAAGGATGTTTTTCACATACAATGGAAGGACACTCAATCTGAGCTCCTGCTGCAGAGCATTGTACATCTCAGTCCACTGCTGGCTGTATTTCTGTCTCAGATTTACTACTGCTTCTTGAGCAGATAATTCTCTGTTTAGATTTTTTTTTCTCATTTGGCTCCATCATCAGGAATTTCCATTTTCAGTCTGTAGAAGAAAGCTGCGACAAAATATGTTCAGTTTTCAGAACACATTGAATGTTGAGCTTGTCAGATGGAAGAATGTGACTTCAATAGTTTTGATAGATGCTATAAATACCACTTATAAAATAAGCTGCTCTTATTTAAAAAGTTTGTTTGAAAAATGCCTATGATTTACTGGCACTGAAAAATTAAATTAATGGAGATTTACAATTTCAAATCAAAATGGACTTTTGCCTGTTACTTTCTGGAACAGGGTAACTGCAAGATTATGGAGTTTTATTCACTACAGAAACAGATGACAAAACAAGATGTACTAAGCAACCAACTAGAAGATGGTTTTTTAAGTGCTGACTCAAAGCGAGTTTGGAAACATCCCCAGTGAAAAAATGATGGCCAGAGGCCAGAAGCGCAGCTCATCAAGAGAGGTGGGAATCAGACTGTAGAATGAAATAAGATAAAATACATTAAATTTCTTGTGGAATGAAGTCTTAAACCCCAGATGATTGCTTCTATCACTGTTTAGAAGATACATGCTTGTATCACGTGTAAATTTTGGTGTTGTCACAATACCTTATTATAATTTGGATTTTTTTTCATAAATAGAAAATAGTAAATATTAAATGCTTAGTACAAAATCCAATTGTTACAGTAGAAAACTGCAGAAGCACAATGAAGTCCAAATACAGTATCTTGCTTTGGTTGAATCAGCGTATTTTGACACAGCATAAGTCAGTGACGAAGCTTCACATCTTACGTCACTGTACTAGGAATAATTTTTGTCTTATGTACCCTAAAAGCCAGAAGGTACTACTGTGACTTTCTGTTTAACATATCTCTTTTTTTTTCTGGATCAGACTGCTTGGAAACCTTTGCATCAGTGAACAGCAAGTTCCTAAAGAAATTCTTTTGCTTCATTTAATAAATTCATTTCTACTTTAGCTGAAATAACTTTTGAAAGTCAATCTCTCTAGGCTTTTGAAAGGTCTTCCATCATTGAGCTCTTACTGATGTCACTAACAGAAGAGCAAATTGATGCAGAAGGCAGCATGTTCCCTTGGCAATACTTGCCTATTGGTCTTGTTGGTACCTTGGCCTCCCAAATGGAATGATTTTTGTATCAGTGAGCTGTAATATATGGCATTATCTATCAGAAGTAATTGCTCCCAGAACAGTTAAGGTGTTCTACAGCAAATATCTCTTTGTAGTTATGGATGCTTCCAGTAGCTGGAACCCTGTTTGTAAAAGGCGAGGCAACTCTCATTATCTGCAAAGTGTGATACATTTACCCTCCCTTTGTGTATTAATCTGAATGGTGGATTTAAAAGATATAATCTCCATTATATGGAAAAGAACCTGAGTTCTCATTTCTAGGTAAAGCTCACAAATTCAACTGAAGAAATTTGAACTAGAAAATGGGGATTTGGGGTGCATTCCCCACCCACTAAAGTTGTTGGCACATATTCCATTGCTGTTGGAAAGCATACAAAAAGACACCATCTAGCACACTTTGTATTGCATTTAACTTGCCCAAATGAATGAGTAACAACGAATGGCTTGAGTCCGTGGCTTAGTCCATTCTGAGGTAATGTCCAGAATTAGCTTAATCTTCCTACATATCCATAAATAATTAAAGAACAGCTACATCAAATCTAGTCCTCATGAAAAACTTGGGGATTGAATCTGCAGGACCTCCTTGGCTAAGTGGATGAATCTGGCTATGCATCTTGACAATAAACGTGGATTGCAGATACTTATATAAGTTCTTATTACCTCTAAGAGTGTGAAGTACTTCCAGCTCTTGGTGTCTGGGCCTAAGTTATCTAAACTGGGAGTTGCAGCAAACTTTGCATATGTAGCTAAGGCAGAGAACATGTACTAGGTAGGTTATCCCATCTCCACCCTTAGTACAACTGGCTGGTATTTGCATATCTTCTTTCTCCTGATTGAAATCAAAAGAAACACCCTTTTAAAGTAGTGTGGACATAATTGAATCCTTCTTGCAGCATGACCTCTGAATTGCTTTGTTGACACAAGGCAAATCCACATCAATTACTCTGTCCCTGGACAGAGGCAATGCTAATTAAGTGATACAAAGTCCAGGTATAGAACCTTTAGCTAGTTTCTTTGTAAGTAGCACATTTACCCTAGTGCAGATGTTAGTCTCTGTGCATTCTTGGGTGTTTTAAGCTGTAAATGGCTTGAGTTGAAATATTTTTAATCTTTTTAATACTCAAATTAAAAGTTCTTTGAAACATTTTTGGATCTTTCAATAGAATGATCCACCAAAGATATTCATTGCCTAAAAAAGAAGAAGGTCTTAAGTTTTCAAACCCAGAGATACATTCAATAAGAGAAAACCTAGTTTAAAGTTTTCTATTCATGTTGTTTCCATCTGCTTTTCTCAATATCTCTTATTAAAGAGGTATTTTGACCACTATAGTTTACCCAATTACAAGAAATTTTTGAACAGTAGCTATAAGAAATTATACTTGAAACTTCCAAATTCTTTGGGGTTTTTTTCATGCTATGACATTTTAACATGATCTTCAATGATAAAATAAGGCCAGCATTGAAGTATAATTTGCTTATCATACTTCTATACCAACACTGATATGTCTAGTCCTTCTTCCAAATATTTGACTCATTTTTATTTCTGTTGAAAAGGTTAATAAACCTTTAGTAACTCAGTACTAGTCAGCTGTTTACCATTCCTTGTCTGTTGTGTAATTTTTAATTCAGAATTGCAGAAACAGCATAAACGATACATCACATAAGCCAGTCATAGTGTTATAATCTCTGGGTTACTTATTAATACAATTCATCAGCTACTTAAATTCCTTAGCTTTGTTTTCACTGTAGTAACAGTAGGACTTTGAGTCTTCTTTTGGTGAAAAACTTTGGAATTTTTCTGGGAAAGAAATACAGCTTCACTTCTCAGTGGATCCAAAAACTGGATTTCACAAATGCTCTAAGCAATGAAGTTCATTGGTCATTAGTAATGCTTAGCATTTATTTTAGCAGGGAGCAGGACGACAACTTGAGGCTTGTTCAGGCAGAAATGGATGGAATACAAAATGTTCTTCCTCACTTCATGTCCCATATAAATTATTAACATTCCTAAAAATTTCTCTCCCCCTCAGTCACCTCCTGTTCCGCATGAAGAGTCGTATTTTTTCTAATGGTTTCCTTTTTTATACAGTCCATAGTAAAAGACTTAGCTGACAACATGAAGGAATTGTGCCAGCAAAATTGCAAGTACAATAAAGTTTCTTCATTTGAAGAATGACCCAAGATCTCCAATCTCTTCTATATTGTTGATTCCAGTAAACAACTCAGGATGCAGTTCAGGAAGTAAAAACCATGCCCTAATTGTCAGCTTTCAGCTAAATCATTGATTAACTGTCCTGTTCCCTTTTCTTTCTGCCTACCTTCTGCCTATCTAAAAAAAAAACAAAACAAAAAAAACCAAAGCAAAACCAAACTGAATGGGAAAGACATATTACTACTTCTCCATCATCAGCAGACACTTGTGATAAGCACTGGTGATAAGGACTTGTGATAAGAATGTGCATCATTACCCCTTGACATCCTCTTATGTGGACAAATGTTAACTCAGTACTGGATGTCAGTTACTTGTCCTCCAAGTGACAGATCCATGTAGGTGAGCAGATACTTCTTGTATGGTAAGGGTTTCCAAGCTGTCAGTGTACTCAGTGGCACTTGCAAAACAGAGTCAGTGCTTCTGTCCTGAACTAGCAACTGTCTTCCATGCCCAGTTCTGTGATGTGTTTAAGTCAGTACCTTACCTGACCAGGAGCTTTCCATACTGCTGTTGAGGTGATAATTCTAACTGCATGCAGTGTAGTTAAGCAGACAGTTTTAAATGGGATTTAATAACCCCAGAATCAGTCTTCAGATACTTCAATAATACAAATTACAAAAAGTGGGGCATCAGGGGCTTGGATGCATCAGAGGCTTGGATGCTTAAGATGAAAACCTCTACAGAGCCAGAAATGCAGCTGAAACAGCATATCCACCAAGCTAAGGCAATTCTAGATTGAATCATTCCCTCTAAAATTTTGTTTTCTATTTGGCAGCATACTGCTCAGAACCTAAAGCAATACTACCCAAGATGTTTTCGTGTTGTGCTGTGATCAGGGTTCATGCTGCACTGCTGCTCAGCAGAGAAGGAAATTCTCTGTGTGCCAGCTACGATGGTATCTGCAGCAGCACTTCTCATTTTGCGGGTTTCCTATCAACAGCTAGCAGTTACTCACTGGCCTCAGAACACACCCTGCCAATTCTCAGCCACATGCCACCACATGAATACTGCTGTTTATCTCAGCAGTAACGGCAGCTGGTTTCCCAATCCAGCTGCAATCAAATGGTTTGCTGATCAGGTGTTGTAATCATAAATATGGCCGTTAAGGCTGACAGACACTGCAGATGCTCCTTTTTTCCTGTGCCACAGGGCAAGGTGATTTTTTCCTCCAAACACTGTGGATCACCACATCTCTATCCTGCTTTCTTTACTTCTTGCTGCTTCCTTCTTCCCTTGCTTACCTTTGCTCTTGTTCCATACCAACCAGAGTTATTCCTTTATCCTTTTCTTCAGCTGTTCTTGTTCCTTGAAAGCTTCCTGTAGGATTGAATGTATCTCTCTCAGTTTGTCATAAAAGGGTGAGCAATTATTTTCCTAAGCAGTCTGATCTTAAAATAAGAAGCCCTTAATGCCTTTAAGTTAAGCATGGAGATCAGGTTTTCTTTCCTGACTAAAATTTGTCTGTCATTTTTGGTTTCACATTAACTGTGTGAATCTTTCTATACCACTCTTCTGTCCAGGTTCACAGTTTGCAGACAGAAAACTATATTTTCTCTGCTATAGCCTGAGGGCTCTAAACCAGGCCCCAGATGATTCACAGCCTTTTCTTGTCTGTGAGCAAGATAACAAAATTTTTTGGTTATTACTTCTTATCTTTCATATATGTCCCCCACTTTGTTTTGTAAATAGGCTCTGATCTTGTTTCACATGTCTACAGAAGCATTTGCAAACGACTTGAGAAGACCACTGAAATTTTTGCTCAAGTCTTTTTTTATCAGCAGGTAACTTAAAGCCAGAAAACCAGCCTGAATTTCAAAGGGACTGAGTAATTAGGGCCTGTATTTATGAAGTGGGTACAGACTATATACATGAGGTGTTTTGCATTTCATAAGCTCTCACACTAATTTCAGGCAGAATTGCAATAAAATCATACTCCTAACAAAATTATAGTTGATTTTACAGGTATAGTTGCAGATATTTTTTACCACTGTGTATGTACCAACATGACTGGGAACAATTTTCAATACGCACCTCTGTCTACCTGTTTTAATCCCATGCAAAGACAAGACACAGGCTTTTATGAAGATAGGTCTTTTTCTTTTATCTTTCAGTTCTTATAGCATACTTCATCTGTGCTACTGTCAAACTCTGGCATTTATTGAAGTGTTCCCTTGTATTTTACTTGGTAGCATGGCATAGTTGAACAACAAGCATGATATGCCTATACTCCAGCCGTGTACAGGGTCAGCTCAGGCAGGCTCCCAAGATGCTGGATGCATTACAACCATGATGCTACAGCACTTATCAGACTCCTGCTTGAAATGATAGCATGATGTGACTTGCTACAGATCTGTGCTACACACCAACCAAAAGCAAGTTGCTGCTAATTATTCAGATTCTTTCAGAGAATTATAATCTCTGCAAGTTCCTTCATCTGCTCTTGTTAGGAAATGCCTGAATCCATTCTCCTCTGAAGAAACCACCACCAGAACTCAGTCTACCAGACAAATCTAGATGCAATCTACTAAGACCTTTGGTGAAAATAAAGTCTGATTCTCTGAAGACCTGCAGAGTCGCCTCTGTAACAAGTCTTGAAGATATGATTGCTATACAATACCTCTCCTCTCTTTTTAATCAGTACTGTAAATATCCAGTTTGGGAAGAAAAAAATTTTGGAGTAATCATCTGAAACCTGTAAGATCTCATGTATTTTCTTATCCATATGGAAAAATAGTTCTCTGTGATTTTTGCCACTAAGTTCTTAGAAAGCTCCAGCAAGATAGGAATACTGTTTAAACATATTTTTAATTTGGAATAGCATGAAACAAAACAAAACAAAACAAACAAAAAAAAATCTGTAGGAACTCTTCATTACTGTTTAAGATCAAACCTTGCTCTATGAATTTCACTAGGAACTCCCTTCCCCTTTTTCTCCTTCTCTGCTGCTGCAGACTGCTTCCTAGGAGGCTAAGGAGCTGCCCTTAGTGTGACCATGCCCTTTGCTGGCTGACCTTTGTCTCTCTGGCCTGTAGCCCCAAAACCTTTCACCCTGGCTGTGACCTGTCAATAGACCTTGCCACATGTAGTTAATTCATCATCCTTATCCTGTATTTGAAATCCGATTATTGGATGATGGCATTAAAACCAGCACCAACAGCGAATGAGCTACAGATTCACTTTTAATTAATATCTGTATTTTTATAGGCAAGAGTTCAATTATTCACAGAGTAAGAACATGCAATGGTTGTAGTTGCAGCTGAGAAATCAGTGAATGAGTTATAATAATAGATTGGTGGGAAAGGTTCCTGTTTTTTGTGCTTTGGTAGACATTGTCATGAGATATTATGATATAACTCCTAAGTCACATATGGTAACCATAATGTACAGGAACAGAGCTGTATCTATTTTGGTCATCATTTGTGCTTGACGGCACTCAAGGTGACACCAAACTATTCTTCTGATCTTACAGATTCCTGTGGAGCTGCTTCTCTATGTTGATTTAAGACATGTGAGAAGAGTTTCTCTTGAAGAGTGTTGTCAGACAGCATATGGAAGTTGGACTCAATGTAGCTCAGCTTTACCCCATGGAATCAGATTCCCTAAGGGATTATTGAAAAACCCTAAGTATCTGAGCTGCAGGTGTTTGGGCTTTGTATACATGTTATGAATACATATGGCCAGCCAGCTTCCTTCACAGAGACATTTCTTCACACTTTGCTTCAAAATACAATCTCTAGAATAACACATAGTCTTGAAAATATGTCAAGTTAATATTTTCAGAAGACAGAAGTGATATATATGGTGCACCTTCTGATGAAGCGTATTGAGGAAATCTTACTGCATTTCAGAAGGAAGTTGAATAAGGTCAAGTTTTCATCTAAGAAAATGAATAGTATGAAAAAACTGCAGACCTGACAGCAATCCATGTTTGCTATTTCACATGTGTTGAGGTGTGTTGGGAAATTTAGCTCACATGCAGTAAGATGCTGATGTAAGGTGAGGATTTATAGAAAACCTGCATTAGCGTGGAAAAACAGGACATACAACTGTCAGCCACTGACATCCTGTGGATAATCAGAAATAGTTTATTAGAATCCCAAGGGGGCCTCAGCCTTTTATTAATGCTAGTCAGTTCACAGGATGGTTCTACATGACACAGTGCAAAGTTGGCAGCTTCAGCTACATCTTAATTAATTAGGCATCTCTTAATATATTTTAGAATTGCTTGAGCAATGTGTGTTTAAAACTAGCTGTTCTAGCAAACCGAATTCACTGTATGTGAATCTTCCTTTCTTAGAAAATATAAAAACATCTTCACAACAGGAAGGGAGGTTAGTACTTTCAAGAAGCACCAGAATTAGCCTGGAAGGTTAGTGAGGAGAAAGACCTTTGGCTGGGAAAGATCAAGGAGGTGGCTGCAATATGAAGGATGTGACTCAGAACTCAAGCTCAGTAAGAACTGTGAACTAAAGGATGTGACAGGGAACAGGATTTAGTAAGTTGTCTACAGTGAAAATGAATTCACTAAAAACAAAGCCAGGGGAATCTGAGATAATGGGGATAATGCCTGATTATATATATTATATATTCTGACAATTACCAGCTGTTACTGATGCTTGATTATATGTATTATACCTTCTGTCCATGACCAGCTGTTACTGGTAACCCTAGTAACAAATTTTACTAGAACTGCTCAGAAATGTCCAAATGGATCTTCTTTTTCTGTTAAAAAATGTGAACTAAATAGCATGAAATTGGCTCACAAGAAAATACTAACCTGGGAATCTTGGGACAGACAGAGAACACTTCCTGCAAGGAGAGCTGCCAAGATAGGCTGCCAGACAAATTTCTATCAGGGGTTTGCTCAGCTGTATGCTTGGCATATACCTATAATGCATACCTATAAGGCATATACCTATAATGTTTGTGACCTAAGATTTAATGTGTTGGCACCCCCGAAAGCTCCTATCCTGCATATTGCCCTAGAAACCAGCAGTCCAGGAGGGTTTTCAGCTTTGCCAAGTCCCACAGAGTAACACTTAAGAGCTGCGGTTACTTCTGTTGTTGTTGGGAGTTTGATTTGAAATATCTGAAATGAAATCTCATTTCAGAATGAAATCCAGTATGAATTTTCCCTTTCCAAAGAAATGTTGAAACTTCTGATGACATTTTGAGGCAACATACAATATCATTCTCTTCCGATTTTGTAATACCTAATAGAGAAAAATATGTTATTTTTCTCAGCTCTAGCAGCTTTATAATAGAATAAAAAACAGTCCCCCCACTCACATGCTTCAGCAAAGAAATAGAGTTGTATCAAAAGATAAACTTGTCAGTGTTAGCAACTCAGGCCATGCTTGACTTCATCTAGCTTGCCTTATGGTGTTGTGTTTCAGCTTTTCACTTGTTTTTTTCTTAATATGTATTGGTCATGTCAGGTTAAAAGCCCTCAGGAAAAGTGAATGCATAGCCATTGGCCAGCAATTAGCAAACACAAGAGAAGACAAAGGCACCAGGGTAGGGAAAATGTGAATTATTCAGAGTAAATATAGGCCAGAAGGGGAAGTTGCTTTTGAAATGATGGTCTCTCAATCCGAAACTTTCTGTCCATTACAGCTGGTACCTCTTTTAAGTTCTAAGCATAACTTTCTTTCCAAAGTTTGCTGAAGTAAACTTAGAGAGAAAAAGGCAAGGAGATTTTGAAATGCTGAACTGTGCTGGATGGGAAGAGTAAAGAGATAGATATTATCACCAAATTAGTTATAAAAAAAAAAGCCCTGACAAAACAAGAAGAGCTTCTACATAGAGAACTTTTAAATAGTGAAGAAAAGCAAGTGAAATCCTAGGTCAACATAAATACAACTAGAACTCCGTCACTGAAAGATGTCCTATAATCAGTCATAATATCCTTATAATAATAATATTTTGACTAGGATAGTGGGAAACTATCGTATTTCTTTGTGGTGAAGCCATACAACACATATTAAACGTGCTATGTGCTGTTGTTGTGGCCGATTACTCAGGAATGCATGAAGATTTCTGCTACATTAATGTAAAGTTGTTTACCTGTTTGCATGTTCATTGAAGATTGAGAGTCCTGGATAGTACCCCCTTTACTTACATTCAGGCTTTGTCATACAAGTTGTTATCCAAACAAATGTTGCAAAGGGGATGCACTCCAACAGCAGTGCAATTGCCTTCTACATCTGGACCCCAATCTGAAAAAAATAGTGTGGAACTAATTCACCTGATTTCTACTTGTCCAAACATAAAGAAAAACACAATAGAATATAGATGTACTATGCATGGCTTTAGCGACATATATTTCTCACAAGGAAAATGCAATGTAATTAGACTTATGGTTGAAAGAGGAAACAGAGGTTTATTTCTGCTCTTTCTGATACACTAATGTGTCTTTCCAAGAAGCTGTGAGAGTTTGTTCAAACAAGATGATTATTGTTTCACGTTAAGAAAGTAATTCAGATGCTCATCTCTTTCATATTATCACGGATAATGTTGAGAATTAAATTATGAGGTTGCCAGCAATATGAATGTTTGCAATCTCAATTATTTTCATGAACTCTCATTGTCTAGGAAAATAGATTTGCTCTATATTCCCTCTGCAAGAATTTTTCTGCTCTGTGTCACTCATTCATGATATTGGAAATAGGAATGTGTTGCCCAACTTTTTGATGGAGAATATCATCAGTATTCTTGGATTCTGTACTCTCAGTTGGAGAGTAAAAAAGTGGATTCTGTACTCTCAGTTGGAGAGAAAAAAAGGCTAGAGCTGTTACCATTTCTAATGTTTTGTTGTTTTCAGCTTTGAGAAAAACAAATCCAGTATCAGTGTGCACAGATGAAATAACATTCATAGCCTAAAAAATACTTCTGCTTGCTGCTGTAGTCAGCTACTGAGCACTACTCTAGGACAGTGCAAATATAGGCTCTGTGTCATATCATTGGCTTTCAAGGCACGAGTATAGGATTCCTCGTAGTGTTAAAGCCTTTCACGGTAAATGTCTGTGCTATAAATTTTGATGTACTTCCCAGCTGAATAGATGCTTTGAGTGCAGACAGACTGGCTGGAGCTAAAGTAGTTAGGTTTGATTTATGTCTTCTTTATTATTCAGTTCTATCAAGAATTTGGAGGAGTGATATCAAGGATGTTGATTGACTTCAGTTTGTGGATTGAAATAAAGTGAGTTTATTTAACCCTGGCCAATACCATACAACCTTATAATGATATTGTCAGGATGAGGTAATGTGTAGATTTGTAAGACAGACAGTGAAACCTGATCTTTGCAAATAAATCCATTGACAGATGAGTTTTTCCTAATAATCATTCAGTGTGTATTTTTGTGAAAGTCCTTGTCCAGAATTAGAGAAGTACTTGTGAAGAGTCCTCCCTGTGTATGTCATTTCTTAAGCAGTATTTATATTTTGATTGATTTGTAAAGTTTAGTTTGCATATGTTGGCCATATTCATACAGTGCATTTCATCTGCTGCTTTTTCTAGAGCTAAAACAGTTCTTGATCTCCAGCATTTGCAGGATATTCCTCCTTGCTACAAATTTTCAGCTGCAGTTGTAGTGAGAGTGAGATAGCTATTAGTGTGCCTAAAATGAGTGATGTAAAACAATTGTTCAATTTTCCAAGTCTTGTTATGACACCCTATAGGTTTCTTCATAAATATCTATGTACTTCTGATATTTCTTGTCAGATGGAACAGTAGGTATTCTTGGAGTCAAGTAATTCCCTCACCGGTTTCCCTCACCTAGCTTCCTCACTAAGAAGCAAAGTATGATTTCTCTTTGCTTCTGGAATCAGGCAATGATATCAGGATTACTTTCCAGCTAATTATTAATGAGATTCATTAACAGTTTTCAAGTCATTAATCCTGTGAGAAGCTCCTGTGTTCTGCTGCAAATTACAGATGTCTTTTAAAGGACTTCAAAACTGACTGTTGAAAGTACCATGCAGTAAAAAGGGCAAGCAATGTTGCGAAAAAAAACCAAGACAGATGTGCAATTGTCCTGAGAAAGACCAGGGGTCATAAAATTGAATAAGTCCTTGCCAGCAGTATTTCAGAAGGTAGTGCAATAGTTACGTGTGAATCCCTAGGGGCTTTCTGAATGGGAATACCTGTCAACTGTGGCAGCTGTAAGTTACAGTCCTCCAAGCATATATTTGGTCTTCTGCATAATTGCCATGCAGTCTGGTGGCCCAAGGTTAAGCCAGAATTAGGATATTTATATCCTGAATATTATTGTCACTAACCCACACCAGAGTTAGACACAGTTGAGCTATATTTGGCCATTGCATTAGACTCTGTGCACTTGAGGGAAATTCCCAAAAAGAGGAGGGGAAGGTCTGAGCAGTATCAGCTGTTACCATGCAGCAAAGCGACAATTAAACACTCTGTGTGTACAGTTCTGGTTAGTGTCTATGCATGCAGAAATGTGACCAGCTCTCACAGACATATCTGCTGTTACTGTGCACCATGCCATGCTGTTCTTGCTCAGACAAAACTGTCAGCAGCTGAAGGTGGAGCATGATCCTATGATCCAAGGCCTTACTTTTTGATCACCATATCCTATAAATTAACTAGTCATAACAAGGTGAAATACAGAATCCTTGCTGGCTTTTACCAAAATAGAACTCTATAAATGAATCTCAGTTTATTCTTTTCCATCTCTGTCGATTTTCTGAGACCAGCCCTTCCCACAGATGACAAAAATACTTAGCATTCAACTGAAGAGCTATATCAGACTCCAGCTGAATTTGCAATAGTTGCAACCCTTCAGCATTCAGGTCTTTCAGAGACTACGAAAATCCAAAGAGTGTGTGCAAAACAGACCCTGCAGAGTGAAGTTGCAACCGGAGATTTACTCTGTCTCATACGTCCTGAAAATTCATACTTGGGTTTTTATTCCAAATGAAGAAGTCTACATACAATTGGAAGGTTATGGAGTAAAACCACATATAGCCCACTGAGTTATCAAAAGAGTGTGGTTCCCATTCATTACTTGTAATGGATGGGAATTCCCTTTGAAGTTCTAGTATTACAAGTTCTAAATTATTTGCTGTAAGTGGCTGGCTCGGTGTTTTGAATGTTGTATTTAGTGCCAGGTAGAATATTCTTGTGATGGTACTTAGGAAAAAATAAAAGTGTAATTGTGCCTTTTCTGTAAAAGAGAAAACCATGCAGCCAAATTCAATATTCATCAGACAGCCCAGGACAGAGTGGAGAAGATGAGGAAGAGAGACCTCACAGATGCAGCTCCACAGATGTAAAACCAAGAGCTGTGCTCCTGACCACATCCTTTGAAGTGGTTTCTAAGCCAAATCAGTTTGAAGGAGCCTGGGAACATCGTTCATTATCTGTCTCCTTGCTGCCCTTCCTTGATTAGTGTCAATGAGTTTGAGGGTGAGGGCTGAAAAAAGCTTGCCAGTGCAGCACTTCTTGTTCTGTCCCTCAGGCAGAATTCAGAGAAACACATGCAATGAATTGTCTTTACTCCTAAGTATTTTTCAGGTGAGACTAATACAACCACCTGTGCAATGGCTATATACAACACACGAAACATATGTGTTGCAGCTGACACTGTTTTGTACTGGCAAAGTGCCAGTACCCAGTATAGTTTAAATATCCTGGACTCAGTGTTAATCAGTAGCTTGTCTCTGAGAAGACTGTGCTGATATTTCTAGTTAGTTCTTGCTACAAAACTGATTTTTAAATCTAAGGTGGCCCAGTTCTATGAAGCAGAGTGTGAATATAATTTGCTTAACACTGCCATTTTCCATGGTTTTATGAATTCTATTTCAGAAATAATAATTATCCAGGAAGCCAGTTGTTCTCATTTATTGGTGTGCTTCTGAATGACTTGAAATGCATCTTGTAATTACCAAACCATGGAGATGTAGAGGACAAAAGCTAAATTATGACTCTATAATAGTATGACTCTTTGGATTTTGTTGGACTATTCTGCTTGTTTTATAAACTCTGTTTTCTTCAATGCCATGCTTTTTAACCTCCATAAATAATTATTCCATGTCAGCAGCTGAGGTAATTTTTCTAAAGCCCATTCAGTTGCCCATATGCATGACAACCTTACTGCTATTAGGAGGAAAAGCATGGCATCATATTGAGCCACTAAGTTCGTAATTTCTAGTTCCACATCACATTCCATAGCAGTCTCAGTGTTCTACTTAGTGGGTATTTTTGCGTACATGTCTTTCTAAATCTGGCACCACAAATTTCAAAGGCAATTGTTATTGTACTTTCAAAAATCTACTCTAAATGTCAGAAGTTGCTCAATATATGTTCCAAAATCTACTCCCTGTGTCAGAAGTTCCTCACATCGATGATAATTAGACGCCATTTTGACAGTTCTCACAGTTTAACATATCTCTTAAGGAGCTAATGACTACATCATAATCCCATCTCTCACTAAAAAAATATGTACATAAATAAATACCACTCCACAAATTGGCCTAAGGCACAAAACATGAAAGAGGAGCAAAATCCAAACATCTTTAGGTAAATAAGCAGCCCTCAACATGCATTTTTATTTAATTCTCATTGTTTTTACCAACACTTTCAGCTTTTTGTGATCAGGATTTTTTTCCCTCCCATTTTCTTTTTTCTTCTTCTTTGATCGCTCAAGGTTGGCAACAAAATCACAGAACCACAGAATCATTTAGTCTGTAAAAGACCTCTGGGATTATCAAGTCCCACCTTTAAAAATAGAATCCTCTTAACTAGACCATGGCATTAAGTGCCACGTCAGTGGCACTTAAAGTCGGTTCTTTCTTGATCACCTCCAGGGATGGTGACTCCACCATTTGGATGGTGACTCCACCGTTTGGATGGCAGTACATTCCCATGCTTAACAACTCTTCCCATGAAGAAATTCTTACTGATGTCCAGCCTGACAAGCAGCACCTCCCTTGCAGCTTGAGGTGATGTCCTCTTGCCCTGTCACCTGTTGCCTAGGAGAAGAGGCTGACCCTCCCAGCTACAATTTTGGGCAGTTGTAGACAGTGATTACCGAGACCTGTAGACAGGTCATTACCAAGCCTCCTTCTCTCCAGGTTCCGTCAAGCCCTTCTCATAAGAGTTGTACTCCAGAGCCTTCAACATCTCCACCACCTCAATGTCCTTGTAGTGAGGGCCCAGAGCTGGACACAGTACTCAAGGAATGGCCACACCAGTGCAAACACCTGATGCTACTCCGTGAGAAGAAATTCTAAATCCATTCCAGCTCTCTAGTTTTAGAAACGAAAAAATCATCATCAGTCTTCCAGTAGTAAAATTTAAATGCCCAGATCACTTGCACATAAGCATTGCTGGAAATGTTTGCATTTTACTGCATAAGATTCATTACTTTTGTTATATATCTGATGGAGAGATGGAAGGTGATAAGTACAGATGGATTTTGGTAAGTAAATATATAGGAATACACACATGTCTGCAACAGAAGATTAAATACATTAAGTAAGAACGGTTTTCAGTTCAAAGAGAAATACAAAAAGTTTAAAAAGTTTCAATACATAAATTTCATTTTCTGTTTGCAAAAATACATCTATGTTTTCTGTATTCTTATATGACTAATGTTAGGTAGTACCATTTTCCTTGGAATGGTATTTTTTGATTAAAGATTGTTTAACTGTGGGCAATTCTGAAACCTAGACAAATACTACAGTCATTGTCCTTTGGCAGAGTGACCTCTCAGTGCTGTGGTTTTAAAAATGCTATTGTAGAAGTTGTGTTTGATATGGAAGAAGTAATACCCCCAAATTTTCTCTGCATTAGGCAAGGCAATTCCATGAAGTTTTTAGCAAGTCTCATGTCAATCACCAGAAAAAACAGAATGAGGATGAAGAATCAATGGTAAGGGAAAACAAAGTTTTTGTGAATTTACTGTAAGATTTTCACATTTAGGAAGCTAAACTTCAAGAGAGCCTTCTGAAATTCCTTTAATTCCTTGTTAGTTTAAATTAGATATTTTTTCAGATGTCCTTCATATTTTTGGTGCTGACTCAGATGTAAAAAGATCCAAAAGAATGACATGAAGCTAGTAATAAAAATTATGTGATCTGCAATAGACTTTTTTTTGGCACAACTGTTCAAGTTTTTCTGTATGTGGAAAAGCCACAGAGTACTTTTCAGAGCACAGGAAATCACTCCACGCTAAAATTTCCTAGCACCTCAGAAACACTGTGATAAAACTACTCCACATTTTTAGAAGAAAAATAATTTTTTGTACTTGGATTATGAAGAATTCGACTCTATAGTGACTATAACAAAAAGGTCCATTGAAATTGAGTAAAGAGGAGCTATAGGCATGCAATGTGATGCAGTCAGAAATAAGGCAAACACTGTGTATTAGAAGTACCTCCATCAGAAATGGAATGCTGTTACAGTCAGACAGACCCCTCTGCTTGTCACTTGTGAGACCCCACCTGGAGCACTGCACCCCATGGGATGATGGTGAAAGATCCAGCAAGGCCCAAGGCTTGCTGCCTATGGCCTACACTGTGTACACACTACGTTATCATTGCGGATAGAGACTGCATAATGGACATCAAGAAAGGATGGGCTGGCTGAAGGAGAAGGTCCTGTGCAGATAGGATGGGCAATGGCTCTGATGAACTGCAGAGAATGCAACAGTCATATGATTGGAACTTTGTAGGACACCATCACTAAAAATGTAACTTTTAGAATCATAAATTCATAGAATGACTCAGGCTGGAAAAGACCTCCAAGATCATCCAGGCCTTTGACTGATCATCACCATGCCAACTAAACCATAGCACTAAGTGCCATGTCCAGATGTTTCTTTAGTAATTCCAGGGACGGTGACTCCAGCACTTCCATGGACAGTTTGTTCCAGTGCTTGACAGCCTGTTAAGTGAAGAAATTCTTCTTGATGTCCAACCTGAACTTTTCCATGGTGCAGCTTGAGGCCATTTTCTCTTGCCCTGAATTTATGCATTAAAACACATCCTGCAAATACTAGTAAGCATAATGAAGTACATGCTACCATGTGTACAACCATATTACTCAGCTGTCTGCTTAGATCATGCTGTATGTAACAGAGAAGGAGGGCATAAGACTGGATTGTATATATGCGTAGGAATTTTCTCCTAAGTTAGGAGAAAAACTCAAAACCATGTTGCCAACAGTTGACTGACAACCTTCCTCTCCCTCCTCCCAAAGAGAAACATCTTCTTCCTAAGCTTCTGAGTAGGATGGTTGTTACTATTACCCAGGTTAGCACAGTATTGTTGTTATTCGCTCTCTATTGCAGCTAGTGCATTCAGCAACCACAGTGCTGCATCTGTATGTCTGTTGCTTCAATAAACCACAGTACTTGTGAATCTGTGATTGCAAAGTTCTCACTGAAGTGATTGGATCCAAAGTTTCTTACTGGTTAATCGCACCATTTGTGAGTCTATGATACCACAAATTCTTATTGAACATGATGAGACTTTTAGTGCCAAATGGGTTATAATCAGAGATTAAGCCCAGTCACACCCAGACTCTTTGATCTCTGAGGACCAAGTGGAATTCAAGGGTGTTTGTGTCCTGGCCAAATTGCTTAACCTTAATGCAACAGACCCTCAACATACAAAGGGAATGGATTCATTGAAGCAGGTCCAGAGGAGGGCATGAATATAATCAGAAGGATGGAGACCTCTTCTATGAAGACAGACAGGGATTTGGGCTTATTCAGACTGGAAAAAAAAATATTTTCGAGACACCTCTCAGCAGCCTTTCTAAAGGAGTCTTACAAGAAAGGTGAAGAGGAACTTTTTGAAAGGGTGGGTAGTGAGAGGTTAATGGCTTTAAACTGAAAGGAGGCAGGTTTAGATTGGATATTAGGAAGAAATTCTTCACTGGGAGAATGGTGACAAGAAATTCTTCATTGTGAGAATGGCAAGGCACTGGAACAGGTTGTTGAGAGTAGTTGTGAATGCCCCATCCCTGGAAGTGTTAAAGGCCAGGCTGGATAAGACTTTTAGTACCCAGGTGTAATAGGAGGTGTTCCTGCCCAGGGCAGGAGGGTTGGAACTAGGTAGTCTTTGTCCCTTCCAGCCTACACCTTTTTATAATTCTATAATGAAACATCTTTTGTTACATTTAATTTCAAATTTGGATGTTGTATTTAGGAAAGGTTAGTTTGGATTATAATCAGAGAGGAATGGAGGAGAAAGAAGAAATTATATGTTCCAAGACACTAGAATAGTCTAGTTCACTTTACTTTGTAAAAATACAAACTGTAAAGGAATATGTTCATTTTCTAAAGCAAGGAGGAAGAAGAGTTGTATATAACAACAGTTTATGCTGGCAGAAACCCAAGCATAGCCATGGCTCGCAGCTTTAAATTACAGAGTCTTTTCAAGCAGAACAAAGGAGCAAATCACCTTACACTGGTGCAGACTACTGTGCATGCAGTTAGAGAATTCTGGCTTTCAGCACAGATGAGGTCAATTCCAGCATGGCTTGCTATGAAGACCAAACAGGGACATGGGAGCTGATTTGGAATTTTTTTCAGTGAAATCTGTTTCTCATGGGAAATTCTAAATTATAAAACAAAAATGTTCCCACTCTGGCTTGAATTTTTTTTACTTGAAACTTTAAATTCTTTTTTTTCTTCCCCCTCCCCAAAATTTCATTCTTCACCTTGACTGGGCATAAGCATTTTTTTTGTGAAAGGAAAACACTTTCCTTTAGGGCTTTGTTGGCAGCCATACTTGTGCATTGCCTGGCTGTACTGAGAGGCAGCAATTTACATCTCTATTCTATTTGCTCTTCAAGATTTTAATTCTGTTTCCCTCCAAGTACAGCAGTTCTTTGCGTATCCTCTGTAACAGTAAATACATGTTTTCTGCTTTATTCTGATTCCAATCCAATGTACATGAAGGAATCAGATCTCTATGTTATCAGGAGTTGATCAGTGGTGATTGGATATTCAATACTCAGACTTCAAAAAATATCTAGAAATCACTAGTATAGTAGCTGATAGACCTCTCAGGTTTAGAAATCTATCCACAAAAAAGGATGAAAGAATGACAACATGCATGGAAACTTTACTACACATGGGCAGACTGCGCATCAGTCAAGAAGAAGTAATGATGGAAGTTTTTTCACTAAAAGCCTTTTTATGGATGCAGGAAGTATGGTTTTGTACAGGTGATCTGACTCTTTTCTTCTTTCTTGTTTTAAAAGAAATTTTAATGCATTTTAATTTGAAAGACTGAGGAGATCTTCCAGTGATAAGTGGGGTAGGCTATATGACAGACTTAAGAAGTGCTGGACATGTCTGCAGTCTAAACATTTCAGCTGGCATATAGCTGCTGACACTAGAAGCCTTGGATTTCTACATTTTGGCTCTAAGTTAAGAGACTCTAGGCCCTGAAATTCCTAGTAGCAAGGCAGGTCTGTGGTAAGGGCTGTCTAGCTTCCCTGCAGGGCCACTCCCCTGGCACAAGCTGGATTCTGTGAGAGACAGTCCATGTCTTCAGGATCTGTCTTATGTGCTGGAAGGGGGTTCTTTGAAAATCTGAATTATTTGAAAATCCTATCTCTGAATTATATCCAATTATATTTCTGTGAAATGTTTTGGATAGGGACTGTTCCTGACCACAGTTTTAAAGAAAATTCTCTACCTGACTGGAGAATGGGAAGACATGAAGTCATCCCAATGTACAGCCTCAGACAGTAACACATTACAGAAACTAGGTAAACTGCAGTTTGCTTACCTTCTTCTCTCCATTCCTTCCATCCATCCATTCCACTGCCTCCACAAACACAACATCCAAAGAGATCTTCTTCTGCTCTGCTCAGAGCTGCACTTGGTGTAAAATGCTTTCACTTGCATTATTGGAGAAGTACATGGGGGAAGTTCTGATTTGCAGTTCTTTCTGTCATGAAGAGATAATATACTGAAAACATGTTTAATTGCCTTGTTGAGTTGGAGCTGAAAAAACTGAAATAATATCACCAATATCTCTGTTAGATATCTTTTGTTGTTTGCTAAAACATTGCTACCTTCTAAGCATACGTTAAGACAGCTGGCAACAATTAGTTGAGCAGAAACAAGCAGTAAAATCAAACTGGCAGATACAACTGGAATTGCCTGCCTTTCTCTTTTTCCAGATTTGGATTAATTTTTAGCTGTTAATTTTTTATATTTTCCTACGCTTCAATTCTTCCTCCCATTTCAGCATGGGAAAAGATGTTGCAATATCTCAAAAACTCCTATGGAATGGAAGGATACTTTTTGATTTAGATTTGGAGAGCAGATTTAATACGAATAATATTGTTCTTTCCTCTTCCTTTAGTTTGTCTTTCCCTGAGTTTCTTTTCAGTCACATGAATAGAGCTAGACTTATTACAGTATGAAGTGTCAGAATTCACTGACTCAGACAGAAAACATACATCTTCCTACTACATGATTGAAATATCCTTTTAATATAATTTCTCAACTAAATATCTGGGATTACAGCACATGCAGGGCTTTAAAATTGTAGAAAGGAATGAAAAGCTGGGAACACAATAAATATAATGCTCTGTTCAATTCCAGAATGGCAAATTTTAAAAGCCATCTCACCACATCCCGCATGTTTTTTGTCATAGCTGAAGCCTTTTGGTTAACGTAAATGACTGTGCAGCTATTGAAACTGGTGTACACAAAACAAAAAATTAATTCATGCTCTGAAAGAAGAGAAAGCTACTGCATTTTTCTCCTCTGACTAAACTGAAAGTTGTTGTTGTATTTACAATATGCAGCATTCTGGAGAGAGAAGGAGGTTTGTGTGGGACTGGCCTCCCAGATAGATCAAGCAGCAATGGCAACAACAACTTTGTTGTTTAGTGGTTTTCAGAGGAACATTCAAAGCTCTTACAGGAAGAACACATAAAAAACCTTTTAAGAAACACAGTCAAATACTAAATTTAAAGCAGAAGTGAAAATGTGTTTTAAAATAGACTAGGAAACACGTTCCAAAGAGACACCCTTTAAGGCTCTTGAATGATGTTAGAGAATCTGCAAGATGTTAGATATCTGCAAGCTAGGGCTGAGAATGGTCTTGACAGTAATACAATCAAACATCATAAAAGTGATTCTAAAAAAGATTTTTAGGAACAATTTTTTTTTTAATTTTGCATGACATCAAGTAGTTCTGTACAATGCTACGGTACGATGAAATGCTCTTCCCAAAACTCACAATTGGCTACATTTATATTATTACATAAACAGGGGCCAGGCAGCAAACAAGAGCCTTGGATTCCAGATAGCTGAGACAGATTGACTACTGATTCACCTTTCTGCTCTACTTGTCTGACTTTGTCCAAGATGAAGCTAGTCTTGGTTCTAGGGACTGGCATCTTCAGGGAACATTTCCACCAAACCACAGTGTAGGTGTTGCATCAGAGTTGGCTCCCTCTGCAGTACGCCATCCTCCAAAGCAATCCTATCAGGCTTTGCATCTCTTTATATCCTTACGTACCTCCTTTACAGCCAATACCCTGAGTTTCAGCCTCGAAAAATCCACTCTGGCCGGGCACATTCTTTATGAGGTCACACAGTCCCAGGCCGTCTTTCCAGAAACTTTATTCACTGGGCCTCTTGTGTTTAATTGCAGTGACATACCATCTGACACAGGTGAAGGTCCACAAAGAACAGTGTCCACTGGAAATATTTGCACACAATTTCTTTGGCTAAGAATATAGGAGCAGGAATATAAGCACATGCAAAGCAATCAGGGAATGATACCTCTTGTGCCCTAATACTTTGTCCTCAGGGGTTTTATGAGGTAGAGATTGTTTACCTCTGTTTAATAGCTCCTACAACATGAAAACTTGCCCATGATTACAAGAAACTGAGCATGAACTTTGATTTGCCTAAATATGTGTAAATTATACTCCAGCCCTATTTACACCCATGCTGGGATTTGGGAAAGATTAAAAGAAAAAAAAAAAGAAGAAGAAAAAAAATACTTTAACTGCTTGTTCAATGGTAAACCTGGAGAGTTTATTTTAAAGATATACTCCACTGCCAGGAAGACCACAGGTTTTTAATTTTGTTGACCTAAAAATGTATTTCTTAAGCAGTCATTTAAGTTTAGCAGCAAAGGCTTTAGGAAGATAACCAAACTATGAAGAGACTTGGACATTGAGAAGGACACAGAGCATAGGGTTAGGATTCAGAAGTTTCTTATCCAGCCTTGTGCTTTCTTTGCTATTTTTTTCTTTTACCAAAGATTCTTGAGGGCTTTTAAAAAGAATATCTTATAACCAGCTGTATTTTGTAGCTTATGAAAACAATAAATTTTTAGAGTTTTGGTGTTTTTTTTTTTAAATTTGTAAAAACTGTCATTGCTTTCTTGCATGAAATATTAATACAAGAGTGTTTCAATCAAGTTGAAGCCTGTTTATCATCTCTCTTGGCACAGCCTAAATCAAGGCAATGTAATAAACTATCTGGAGAAATGCTCTTCTTAGTGCTCTTCATCTGCTCTTGGATGCAGATGAAGACATTTAGCTTATGAAAACATTTTGTGTTTATTAGTATAATCTTTGTCCAATCTAGCTATCATAGCAGATCAAATCAATACTTTAAAAAAATTTGAAAAATATCTATATATTTTAAGGCAGCAAGAATACATTACTGCAGTTCAGAAATAAAACTACAACAAAAAAATTCCTTTTTCATTTTAATTTGTCTTTCACAATAATTTTCCTCTTTCAGTCTGGATAATGCTTTCTCTTTGTGGCACACCCAGTCCAGTACACTACATATATCTTTCCCTATTTATAGCTCTGAAAACACACACACTTAAATATTCTGTAAGTTACGATAACTCACACAGAAGCTGTGGGTGAATATTGAAATTTTTGGCTGTACCTTTATAAACTGTTTTATGCTGACAGTGTAACTATGTGACGATCCCTTCTGGTTTTAAAATTCCTGACTAAGTATGAATTTCTAGCAAACTATTCATAGGTGCACTTAAAGAAAAAAGATGTATTCTGCACACTTTTCCACTGAAAAAGAGCTATCTTCAAAGGTAAATTAAATCAGCTTAAAACAAGCTATAACCCCACAGAGGGCAACATTCCCACAGTTCAGATGCTGGTTACAAAATCAATTTGATGCTTTTTGGGACTGTTGCAAGAAATGAATGAAGAAATTTCTTTGAAACAACAGGAAAGGTTTTGTTTGCATTATTTTTCTTTGCTGGATCCAGGTTTAGACTGGTTCCCATTTTATCTGCACCCTGTTCCCCACCTTCACATGAGTACACACAAAGCAGGGGCTTCAAGGCTGACAGCACTGGTCTAACTCTCTTCTTGTTAAAAGCATTGGCAAAAGTCCCAGTGGCTTCAATAGCAACAGGATTAGGCCAACTGTGCATGCTTAAAAAAACTCACCCAAGGCAATAAATCTAGCATTAATTCACAAAAAAAAAGGAAGACAAACAGAAAAAGGAATGAAGAGAGGGAAAAGAAGAATCATCGTTCTGTTGCTCAAAGTCATTTAACAGAAAATCCCCGGTTACATATTGTGGTGTAGGGTCTGTGTGGCTGGTACATGAGAGTTTGTGTTAGGCTGCTTAGGACTGTGCAGAGAGGGAAAATCCCCTCCCTGGGCCACTGTGGAGAAACTTCTGGTAATCCTGCTGTTTAAATGGTACAAGAGCAAGGAGAGCTCTGAGATCACAGTTCCAACTCACCTGGAAACAGAACTGTGCTGGACCAGGCCAGCACATACTTCATCCTTTCCACTGCAAAGCATGGGCTGCTCCAGCCTCTAGTGTCTTGATGCACTTTGCTGTCATTTATTTGACATATCTGCATCCACTTTTTTTCAACTCATTTTGCATGTCTTGCAGTACCTAAGGGGGGCCTACAAGAAAGCCGGAGAGGATCTTTTTACAAGAGCATGTAGTGATATGACTAGGGAGAATAGCTTCAAGCTGAAAGTGGGTAAGTTTAGATTACATATTAAGAGGAAATTCTTCACTGAGATGTGGAGTGTGAGATATTGGAACAGGTTGCCCAGAGAAGTTTGGATGCCCCATATTTTGAAGTGTTCAAGGCTAGGTTGGATGGAGCTCTGAGCAACCAGGTCTAATGGAAGGTGTCTTTGCCCATGGCTAGTGAATTGGAAGTAGATGGTCTTTAAGGTCCTTTCCAACCCAAACAGTTCTATGATTCAATGATTCACATAATCCTTTTTGCCACTCATTTGCCTGTGCCTGTCTTTGAATTACCTCCTTTATGTTGTTTTGTGGTTTGGTGTAGGGGATTTTTGTTTTGTTTTGTTTTGGGTTTTTTTGTTTGTTTTTCTTGTTGTTTGTTTGTTGTTGGGGTGGTTTTTTGTTTGGTTTGGTTTAGTTGCTTTTTTGTTGTTGTTGTTGTCTTTTGGGGCATGTTTGTTTGTTTTGCAGGTTTTTTTGGGGGAGGTATGTTTGCTGGTTTTTATGGGTTGTTTTTTGGGGGAGGTTGTTTGCTTGGTTTGGTTTTTGGGGGGCTTTTTTGCTTGGTTTGGTTTTTTCGTTTGCTTTCTTTTCACTAGAGACATGAATCTTGGAGAAATGGGACCAAAAAATGCAATGGCAAAATAACTTTGGTGTGAATGTAGTAGGACTGGATTTTTGCCATCATTGCACTGAATACCAGAACCTTGACCTGAACTTCTTTTTCCTTTCACCCTTAATATCATAATGGCCTTTGCCTCCTTCTCTGCTCTTGAGTAATGCTCAAAGCATTAACAACACTTTTTCACAAAAAGGCAACTTTGGAAATTGTCCAGAGTCTTGTTAACTTTCACAAATGGTCATGATTTCTCACCTTCACAAAGTGACTTGCCTGTCACAGATGCTGACCTGGCCAGTATAGATAGGTGGTATTTCCCCCTTCACTGTTCATGAACTCCTTATGCTGCCCTGGAAAAGCAAAAGGACTTTACAGATCCCAACAATGTGCCATTATCATTGGGCAAGGATTTGTCCTTATTTTTAGAGGAGAGCATTCACACCTCCTCCTGACACCTTGGTGGAAAAAAAATAATTTTATGAAACGAAGATGTTAGTACAGCTCAGACATCTAATTGTGATTTTTATTTCAACCAGTATTATTATGTGAATCCCAACAAATTTTAATTGCAAATTCTTCCATTTGGCCTTTATGGTATGAGGAGCTGGATCCAGGGTTTGAAATAGTAAAATAGATTATTCTGGCATCCCTTTTTAGCAACCAAGACCTTCAGATTTGCATTGCTGTAGATTCAAAGTCTTGTATTCCTTTTCTGGCATCTTATTGGCATCATTTTTTGCACAATTTCATGACCACAAGTTGAATTAGTGTCCATTTTCAATGTGAAAGAAAATTCTGATGCATGTAAAGAACAAACAGACTGAGAGAATGTTTCATTAATCTATCTGAAAATGACCTAGGAGTTTGATGCTCACACAAAACCTACAACTGGTGTTTTTGGCAAAGAGATGCTCCTAAATAAATTTTTGTATTTAGATCTGGGGAATTTATTAATTTACAGGGCTCACTGGCAGATCTACAAGAATTCATTTTGCATGAACCTGGAATGAAGTGTACAGCCAAATGAAAAGTAGGAAAAATAATAATTTTTTTATTGACAACAAGTTTTAGGTTTTGGGAGGGATTACATTTTTTCTCATTCATTCTTTCATAAAACTGAAGTTGATTTCCAACTGCTGAGAACTAAAAATAAATCTCAAAACTGAAATGCTGACATTTTTCCAGTTTTGAGATTTTTTTTCCTTAAACAGCACACACAAAAATCAAAAGACAAAACCCAACAAAAGCAACAACAACAAAACACCAAACACAAACAAACAAATTTGAATCACTGTTGTTCAGGAAAAACATTTTGGCCAAAAAAATTTTTATCCAGCTCTGCATCTGATATTCTCCCATTATGCTTCTCTTGTTTAATACAAAGTGGGAACATGCTGAAATGCACAACTTAGTGCAAATTCAGTGAAACTGTGCAAAAGAACAAGTCAGCAAAGAAAAAAAAAGCAAAAGCTACGTGATAGCTATGTTCACATCAACCTTGTTAAACCATGCAGAACTGCATTTTTTTTCCTTTCTTTTAGTAATACATCTACTTCTTCTTGTGTTCAAAAGTTAATTGTGATCTTGGAGTGGGAAAAAGTAAATGTCATTAGAACAGGAAATCACACATGATACAAAATAAACGCTCTGTCATTTTTGCATTTCCTTGATAGTCACACATTTGTTATTTTTATATTTTCTTGGTATTCACAACTCATAATTTATATTAGCGATTAATTTAAAAAGCAAAAGATAATCTTATTCCCTAAATAAGTTAGTCATAAATGATCATGACCTACTTGTTAAACCAAAGGAGCCCGAGATATTAATGGCAACTGTCACACAAATATGTAAACAAGTATCTATAGGCTAACACAACAACTATGGAACCAAAGAAGAATGCTAAAAAGAGAATGAATTGGGGAAGCTTTAGGTTGTTCGCAGTTTTAGTTTGTTCACAATTCACCGTGAAATAGAAACATAAAGTGTGAGGTGTGGCAATGTGGTGGTCACTTTTATGATAGCCCATGCATAGTCAATATGAGTACAGAGACATTTGTAATTATGGCAAGTGGTTTTTTAATTTGTAGGAATGCTAACATCAATGAAAAGTTTTCCATTACCTTCACTGGTATTTGGGCTAGGCCTTAAGGTAGCAGCAGAAGAAGCTAGCAAATTTAACTTTTACTGTCAACCCTACTTTGAAACAGAGGTTCATATCTAGCCATTGTTGTGCCATAGCTTGTTACAGTGACAATCAGAGCACTTTCTGTATGCTGCACTTTTGCTATGTGCAGTCCTCAGTAAAGATCAGAGCATCCCAAGTGGTGGTATAAGACAGACTCTGAAATCTGATGCTGACGTAGCCTGAAATTATTGCAGTAACTAGACCCTTCCTGGAAGCCAGCAGCCAAGTGTGCTAGTGAGCACAGAAGTGATACCTGAAGGATAGGATAAATAATGTGGACTGCAGTTGCACCTGAGAGAGACCACTGGTGAGTATAAGAAGAAAAGGCGGATGCATCAGTACTTGGTTTATGTAATGATTTGGAAAAAAATTGCAGGCTTGAAGAGTGGATCGAGTTTATTGTGACTTCTGTTAAACTTGGGTTTCCAAGGTACTGTTGATCACTTATTGGAGTAAAGCATTTCTTTTGAATAAAATGTAAATTCCCGCGCAGAGATGTGAGTGAAATTAGGTGGTATTTTCTGCTGGTACATTCAAATTGTAAAAGGTACATAATTTGGAAAAGACTAAGATGCACTGGGCTCATTCCTCTGGCATTTCCCATGAGATCTAAAGCTGACTTTTGGTTCTACAGATATTCTGGAGTATGTCAATCCAGGAAAAACAAATTTGAAAAGTATAATAAACTCTTTTTCCAGATCTAAAGTGGTTTGAAGTAATCTCTTAGCCAGTACATATCTCAGATCTTCGCTTCTGAGCACAAAACACATTATCAGAAACCCTTGAACTGACCTAGAGATAACATTCCACCCTGGGACACTGGAAGATAAAAATGGGTGAGTTTGGAGTTTCCAGATTCCATACAGACAGCAAAAAAGCTGAAGCTTAGAAGTTTTGAGCTAAGGTTGAATATGTGGATTAAAGAGCAAGACTGATATTGAGAAATAGATATTGTTTTAATGATAACTTAAAAAATATCCCAAACAGTCTGGAGGTCTCTGCCTTCCCTGCAGTTATGGTATGATCCCAGGAATATCCAGAAGAACAGTGTGATCTCCACTTTCATGTGTGTCCTTACATTATGTTTTCTTGTAGGCAACAGGAATTTTGTGCAACTACCTAAAACTGTAGTTGCAATGTACTAAGTCACTAGATAAGCTTAGATACTACTTCGAGAGCTGCCTTTGCCCGTACTCCAGTCTGTGACTCTGATCAAATGTCTGGAGAGGGTATATGGGATGCATAATGTCGCTGAAATGCCCTTCGCACTGTAGTGTAGCTGTTATCTTTTGATCTTATATTTTTACACAACAACTTTGTATTTGCTAACTTCAGGCAAGATTTTGGTCTTAAAAATGCATATAGTCTTTTTCTCTGCTGTCAGAACAAGTTCAGACACATATGTTAGAAGTGATTTTAAAGCAATGCATTCATTCCATAAAGCACTTGAATGACTACCTGGCACACATTTGAACTCCCTCTGATAACTGTAGCATTTATTTTCATAGTTTCCTCCTTCAAAGTCTGGCACTCTGATGAAGTCCTGACCACTTCATAAAAAGCAAATGATGGCATTAATGTTGCTAGCAGGAGGGTGTAAGCCAGAACCATTTGAAAAAAAATGACATGGCTCTTTTTAGCTGAGCCTCTCCCCTGGGAGTTGATTGCTATGGAAAAGAGAGGTGAGAATTAGCTGCTTTCACAAATGCCAGTGTTCTTAGAAGGTTCAAGTAACAAGAGGTGCTGAAAAGTACGGCAACCAAATCCTCATCTTCTGACATTAATCTTGTCACTTCTGTGACATTCTTGGCCTCTTCTAACCCAGTGTCTGGGAATTTGAGACAATCTTTGGTATACTACATGTTGGTGCAGAATATAGCTGCTGCAAAATGAGACCAACCTACAAATGGGGAAAAGATCTATTTAAAAGTGAAAAATCCCAGCCCCCACATTCTTCCTTAGCACAGGCATTTTTAGAACCAAATTTCAGTCTCATAGTGACCACTTAGTACTTTGTAAGCTGTGTTGCTCACCCCAGACAGGCAGGAATGTTTTGCTGTTTGTTTTTAAAGCCTTTATGCCATCATGCATGCCTCTGCTGGGAGGCATCTACTCATTCAACACCACTGTGCAGTTCACATTCTCATTCTTCATTTCAGGAAAACTTTGCCTGAGTTTGTTTAAATAGCAGACCATAAAGGAAGTGAAATAGTATGATAATTAATGTTCCATCAGCAAAAACAGAATTAAATTTGCTTAGTTTTGTAAGAACACAGTTCACGGCCTGAATAAGTGGTGACCTGGTAACCCTTGTTGGTGGTATCATCTTCCCATTTGGTCTGCATTGCTGAGAGTTTAGATGGGGTAGAGATTTAAAGTACTCCAGAATCACAGAATGACAGAATATTGAATTAGAAGGGACCCACAAGGATTATCAAATCCAAGGCCTGGCCCTACCCAGGACCATTCCCAAGGATCACACCATGTGCCAGCGAGCATTGTCCAAACATTTGTTGAATTCTCTCAGGCTGGTGCTGTGACCACTCCCCTGGGGAGCCTGTTCCAGTGTCCTGCCACCCTCTGGGTGAAGAACCTTTTCCTGATATCCAACCTAAACCTCCCCTGACACAACTCCAGGCTATTCCGTTGAGTCCTGTCACCACTTGCCAGGGGTAAGAGATCACTGCCTGCCTGTCCTCTTCCCCTTACAAGGAAGTTGTGACTGCAATTTGGTATGGGATCTCCCTTCAGTCTCCTCCAGGCTGAACAGACCAAGTGACCTCAGCCTTTCCTCATACAGCTTCCCCTCAAGCCCCTTCACATTTCTCTTGCTTTCCTTTGGATGCTTTCCAACAGTTTGAGGTTTTTCTTATATTGCATTGCTGAAAACTGTCCCCAGCACTCGAGGTGAGGCTGCCCCAGTGCAGAGCAGAGCAGAACAATCCCCTCTCTGGCCATGCTGTCCCTGATGACCCACAGGACATGGGTGGCCCTCCTGGCTGCCAGGGCACTGCTGGCTCATGTTCAACTTGCCATCAGCTTGCCCAGGGCCCCTTTCCATGGCACTGCTCTCCAGCCTCTCCTTCCCCAGTCTGTCTGTACATCCAGGGTTGTCCCATCCCAGGTGCACAACCCAGCACCTTCCCTTACCCTTGAACTTCATACGGTTGGTGACTGCCCAGCCCTCTCTGCAGGGCCTCCGGGCCAGAGTCAACAGCTCCTTTCAGCTTTGTATCATCTGTGAACTTCGTATCCCTCCCAGTCCTGCAGCCAATAATTTCTGAAGATGTTGGAGAGCACAGAGCCTAAGGTGGAGCCCTGTGGAACCCACCTAGTGCCAAGGCACCACTCTGATGTCTCCCCATTCACTATAACCCGCTGTGCCTGACCCATGAACCAGCTGCTCTCCCATCATGTGATGTATTTGATTATCCAGCTGTGTGCTGGACATTTTGTCCAGCAGGACACTGTAAGAGACAGTACTGAAAGGTTTACTGAAATCCAAAAGATCACATCCCCTGATCAGCTGGGCATATTACCTTGTTATAAAAGGAATTCAGGTTTGATAAGCAGGAATTTCCTCTCATGAAGTTGTGCTGGCTGTGACCAAAGACTGTGATGTCTTTCCGGTGTTTTTCAATACCTCTTAGAATAATCTTCTGCATTACTTTACCAGGCACTGAAGTGAGACTACCAGGCCTGTAGCTCCCAGGGTCATCCTTGCATTCCCTTCATTCACAGGTTATGCAGTTTGTGGTGGGATTGTGCTCAGGGCAATAGAGTTACTGCCACTGACTCCTAGGTCCCTTAGCTTATGGGGGCCTATAGTGCTCCAGGGAACTACCTGCTTCTTCTCAGTTACTGCTACTGTAAGGTATGAGGAGGCGTCTGTACCAGCTTAACATTACCTTTACATGCTTTAATGCCTGACACATTTGAAGAGTTGCTGGGTGACAGTTTTAGACTTTATATTTTTTTATTATTAATGAAGTATATAATACACTCAGCACAAGATGTCTTCCTCAAGCTTTTAGTGTCTTGTGGAGATAAAGTCCAGTAATATACCTTTTGCAGCTTGCTCAGAAATAAAGTGAATAGCCTTTAATATAAAAATTTGGGCTGATGGGTGTCAGAAATACTAGCACAGAAATACAATGAAGCAACGAGGTTCACCTCAGCCATGCCCTTCAACCCCTGCTTGCTCCCAATGGCTCTGCTCTAAGATGGCTCTGTTTAAAACATCTTTTTCTACAATAGCTGACCCTTTGACACTCCCTTGCAGCCACCCCACTGAGGTCAGGAGACAGGATGCAACAGGGAATCTGTCCAGGGACAGATCCCCTTAGCTTCACTCTTGCTTTTCTCCCGGTCTTGAAGGCTTGCTACTTCCCCACATAGTCTTATGAACAGATATTTCCTCTCTCCAAAATTGCCCCTGTTCCTTGCTTGTAAGGACAAGTGCCTACCTGGACTCCAGAGGTGTTAACAACTACAGATACAGGTCAAGAACTGGAACCTTGGTGTACCAGGTGCTCATGTTTTAAGCTCAGTTTCAGGAAAAGTTTGTTTTTTTCAAAATAATTCTTGTAAGTGAAAGTGAGGGACAAGGGCTCAGCTTGCTACCTCTCATCTGGTAGAGTGCTTTTGGAGTGTCTGGGCCTGCTCTCCATCAGAATGACCTAATTCTACATACATCCATATTGATCTGGTCTGCGTCATCATTGGTTCAGCATTCATTAATGCAATTGGGTGCAGAAAGCTTTCAGGGGAAATAGATGAAGAGAGAGAATAATATATGCTGTACTCTTAGAGTGGGAGTGAAATTAGATTATTTTTGTGCTATTCAGTTGAAACCTACTCAGTGACATTTTAGAAGGGTTGTGTGCAAAAGCCCTCCCTCTCTCCCCATCCCGTTCCTACTCCCCTTCTTCTCTTTCTCTCTTCTGCTCCTTGTCATTGTTGCTGTTTTCCTCCTCCTCTGCACAAGGCAGTGGTGGTGACGGTGTGCAGTGAAAGGTACCTCCCCATGCAGCCTCTGCCTCTGGCAGACAGCAAAACCCCTCCTGCCACCAGATATGTTGGCATTCTGATTGGCATGACAGTACAGGCCAGCAGTTTCTCCCACTGAGGGCACAGGGCATTGTGCAAACCAAGGAATAACTCTCCTCTTAATTTCAATGTTGTAACTGCAAATCTTCAGTGGAGTCACTCACACTTTATTTGTGTGAGTGAAAGATAGAACAAGTGCTGAATTAATTTCACAGGTTTCACAGTGTTGAGGATAAGGTGGTCCACAGAGGAGGAACAACTTCCTAGTACATCCCCAAGGCTCTTGAGACGATGTATTTGCTCACCTCCTTCTTTAGGAGGAAAAAAGCTTGTCTCTTCTTGTTATATTTCTCATTAGAATCAGAACTGCTGCAATTGTTCATGTGAGAGGAAATATGCAGCTGCAGAGTAGTTCTTGATGAGATGAGAAGTTAATGGGATTGCTTTGAGCTAGAGCACCAACGATCATTTAGTCCCAGCTGGTATGGACACCACAAGCTTCTCAGTTGAATACTCAGCACATAAGAAATGCATGACATGAAAGCTCTGTGGGTGTTAGCTGAGAACATACATTTTATGTACCAAATAACACTATCATGTATTTTTAAAACTATTAGGAGAAAGCACAAGTATTTGTGCTCTGACAACACTCTAACATTTGGGAGTGTTACTGTAGGCTGGTTTCATTTGATATTATTCAAACTCTCCTTTCATTCTCCATAAAGGCAGGGACTCTGACCAGTGCTGCTCCACTGTATGACCTCTGAACTATATAGCTGAACTGTAGCTATATAGTAGGGTATGTAACAGATAGAAAACACACTGAAATTAGGGAGACACAAATTATTCACACATATTTGGTTTGACCACAATACAGCAATTATTTTGTTGTGTAATATGAACATAATTATGGTGATAGAATTAGTCATATCACTTTGCTTCTAATTACAAGAAGATGCAGAAAAGATGATGAAAGACCGCAGTTAACATAAAGGAGACTTGTAAAACAGAACTGGAGAAAAACCTGAGGGAAACTGTAGTTCAGTTCTAACATGCAGTCTGCAATTCACAGCCATACTGAAAGAAAAGAGAAAATGAAACAGAGACTGAAGATTTTTGAGTTTCCTGTCATAGCTGCCATTTGGTGTATATGTCAAAAAAAGAAAGCACTCTGATGCATATTCCTCTACCTCTCTCAGGAATTTGCTTTGCATGGTTAGTGATTCCAGTCTGCTGTTGCCGTGAGAGATTCCTGACCTCTCAGTCACATCGATTCCCTCCCCATTTGGGCATACAATTATTAACAGGAAAAATAACTTTTCCAGGACAGAGGAAAAAAAAAAAAAAAGGAAAGGAAAGTTTTATCATACAGCTTTTAGGAAATGGAAAGTAGGAAATATAGCACAGCCCTAATATGTTTCTGCATCAATACACTCCAATAGTCTTGAATAATTCCATGACATCAAGAAATGTACCAAGATAAATTCTTTTGCCTAAGATGCTCTCTTTGACATTGTGGCTTTTAAGTTAACTATACTACAGCAAAAATGCTTTTTGTAGGGGAGAGAGGAAAGTACTTTGTAGGTGCTGTGATCAATTTACCAGTGCAGCTGACATGAATGCGTCCTAAGTCCTACTTGATCTTCCTAATACAATGTAATCCTTAATTATCTATTTTGACATCTGATGAGCGCACAACACGTGTGTGAACTCCCAAGGCATGTCTCTGTCTTGCCTTGCTAATCCTGTTATCCTGGCTGTTCCTCTCCTCACTCTACTGCTGTGAGTGACTCACAGATATAGTGTCTCTCCATGCTGCTGTATCTCTGACATATAATCATAACAATTACTCTCCATCATGAGGAAGGTCTGGAAGCAATAAAATCTGCCACCTGTTGACATATGTTGAAGTCTGTGCACATTATCAATCCAGGGTATAGTTTGTCAGTCTGGTGTTGAGCTTAAAAGGCCATTGCAGACCTTTTAATGATATTGATATTCTTGCTGTGAACAGGCAATTGAGCAGTGCTCTATTTGACACAGCATGAAGCTATGGCATTAGAGTGGGGGTAAGGACAGATGGTACTTACTCATGAGCAATCAGGCACGGATCTTTCCTTGAAGAGAGAGAGAAAAAATCTTTTCCTTAATACCTGATGTTGCCAGGCTCTTCCACCTCAGCAGAAGTGGGGCTGTAGTCCTACTAGCTGTTCCTCAGTAACAGATTGATGGAGTGGTCCTTACACATCCCGAAGCACAGAAGGAGATTCAAAGATTTCTCTTTTTTAGATTTATTCTTTGGTGGCTGAGCCTTCGTAAAAATTTACGTCTAAAAATCCCAGGGAATTACGCATATTAAGATATGGTTATTCCAACTAAATTCCCTGCATTATTAATGTCTACTTCACTAACAACATCAGCTCGCAGGTTGCTGCATTCCCACTAGAGTGAATACTAGGATGAATTTAATGAGGCTGGTACCAGTGGGATGTGGGGTAGCTTTCAGGATCCAGCTGGGATAATTCAGAGGGGCATCTAACCTCTTTGCAAGACAGTAGAGCTCTCAAATAGGTGTGATCAACACTCTCTGGTTCCATCAGATAAGCAAACTTTGGCAAGAGCAGCAGGTAAGCAAATCATGATAAGAGCAGTAGACATCCTGCTTTTGACTCCATCAGAGGCCTCCATATCAGCAATGCCAGATGGAAATTCAGAACTTGTGAGTTTGGATTGGTTCGGCACAAATCTAAGTCTGAATCCATTGGTGCAAATATAATCTATGTCACCCAGTAGAACTGCAATAAGCCAAAGTGTGGCTTCACCAGGGGATTATCATGGGGGACAGGCTTGTGACAATGGTGACTGCCACATCTCATGGAATTTGGTGCCATTGGTGATGGTGTGCCTGCTATGGGAGCACACACTTAAAAGGGGGGGAACATCTATCTCCACTAAAATATCCACACTCAGCAGCAGTTCATGACTGCAAGATATGCTTGTAGTCTACCCAGTGCAATGGACACTGTGGAAGCAGCTCAGAGCTGAGAAAAAAATACCAATGCAGTTATCAAAAGCAGTTCTGGACACAAGGTATTTTCTGTGCTTGACCTAAGGCGCTGAAGTGACTACAGGTCTCTCCTTACAGTTATTATGCCTAAAGCTATTTTGAAAATCTCTGCACTGTGTTCCACTGTGTGGTTTAGACAGGTACATAGATATTATTGCCTCCCTTGATGGAAATGTGGGTGAAAATGATGGTCCTTCCACAGCACTGCTATCTTTGCATGCGGCTTAGTGTTGAGGTGCTATTAATTTTAAACACCAAAAGTCTGGGAAGCTACCTTGAACCCTATGGAATTCTTAGCTTACTGTCTGATGATGCGGAATCTAGGCACTTTTACGGTCTTATGGTAAAGTCATATCTTGCAGAGATTTTATGAGGTTATAAAAAGCTCAGTGTGAATTTGTGACAATACTGCCTATCAAGTTTATTCACCTTCTTAAGCACAGCTTACAGCCAGCCCAGATTTCTACTCCTCAATCATGTATGGCTTTGACACTCATTTAACACTCAACCTTTCCAATTCCTGAGACTTTCTGGAAGCCAAGGGCTAGGAGAGTAACCACTCTGCTGGGCAGCTTTGAGTTCCTGGGTGCTGTCTAGACGACAGATGGGGTCTATGCAAATCACATGGCGATACGAGCTAAGATGAGTGCTAAAAGGCAGAGAGCAGAAGGGGAGAGACCATCTTCATAGTCTCTGCAGCTGATCTTGTGAGTGAGCCTAATCCCTTTGGGGGCAAGGCAGTCAGGTTAATTAACACTCCCTCCCTCTTGTGTGTTAACTAATCTCTTTGACTTCAGATTGAAAGGAGAAAGATATGTTCATGCTCACTGCTTCAGCTGAGCAGTGGTAACTAGCAGCTTAGGGCTCATGCAACAGCCCACATCCATCCAGTTCTGGTAAAGATGCAAGATCTGTGCCTGTCCCAGAGCAAAAGTAACTACTGCAGTGCTAATATCAGTAATTACAGCTTCACAAGAATGGCTGGATGTACTCTGGAGTTTAGGCAGTTGCTCTAAGTATTATTTAGAATAAATTTTTACAGTAAGTAAGTAAGAAGTGAGGATGTGAATACAATACTAAAATGCAAGGTTGAATTGCAAACAAATACTGGCAGCAAGCTTTACTGCACTGACAGATAGGTTCCCTAAACCTTTTTTGTTGTGACCTTTATTTCTGGCTATTTTTAGGATTCACAAAGGGTTCTGAAAAGGACAAGACAACAGTAGGTGTGAAAGAGATAGGTTTTCAGAATGATGTGCTATATGGCCTCTAGATCTTAATAATCATGGACACTTTAAGAAGTCTCTCAAGAGGTAAAAAATACATGATGTATATCCCATAAATTTGCATGCTCCTAATGATCAATGAAAGGAATAAAAATCTAGCTTTATGCAGCAGAAAAGGAAAAAAAAAAAAAAGAAAGGAAAAAAAAAAAAGAAAGAAAGAAAGAAGAAAGAATAAAAAGAAAGAAAAAAGGTATTCCTTGTGAAAGAAGAATTTTGCCCCTGTGGTAAAATCATGGCAATTCCCCCTTTGTGCTATGATGACACACACTTTAAGATGCAGTGGACACATTTTATTGTAGAACTAAGTAAACAGGACTTAATTCAGGTAGATATTAAGTGACTACATAGAAAGAAAACAGGTCTGGGAAAAGAGTTTTAATTAGGAAAAGTTAAGGCCTAACATTGCATGTCAAATGAGAAGGGCACAGCAAAGACAAGGCTCAGAAAAGTATTCCATTCCTGAACTCCCAGGGACTGTTAGAGCTAGAGCACTGGACATCTCAGCTGTGGAGACCCTTATTTAACATTCAAATGTGTAATTCTTTTCAGCAGCCTGAAAAGCTGGCCTCACAAGGAATCTCATGGCAAAGAGAGATGAGTTGTTGAGCTGGGATGATTTCCAATAGCATTAAAATAGGAAGTAGAGCATACAATTTTTGCACAGCAAAATGTGTACTATTTTTGTATAGCATGTTTTCTTTTGAGAGTTTTTTGGATACATTTCAAAGAGAATATAAATCACAAGCATGGTTTTATTGGTCTGAGCCATGTACTGTTTAGTTTGAGTCCTGTTAGTCATGTTTTGAGGTGTTAGTGGCTCTATGTACTGAAGTCTTTCAACCTGCCCATGCCTGATGTGTTGGTACAGTGCGAGAAGGCATTGCTGCTGGACATTGGAAGGATGGATGCAGGAGATCTTTTGCTTGATGAAATATTAAGGGTTGAGAGAGGGAGGCAGGGACAAGCGACAATTCTCTATGGTAGTGAGTTGTGAGTTAGAAAACAAATAAATCCATCTGTTCGGGAGCTGTGGTTGGTACTGACATATACTATCATACAGTTTTGCCATCTCCAAGATGAGGAGCAGAGCTTCTGAGAACATGCAAGGGAACAGCTCCTGGCCCAGACCAGACACAGCCATCCTATCCATGCAACGGCAAGTGCAACACAGAGGTGCAGCCCTGCTCTTTTGGTGGATAACCCTCTCACTGATCCCATGTGCTGCAAGCCCATTGAATACGACTCTGTTCAGAGAGAGCCCTGCACTGCAGAAAACTATGGCCAGACTCAGATTTATGTCTAAACCACATTAGACCATTTTGGCAGTGCCAGCAGGTCAATCAAGTGGGTATAAATGGGAGTCAGCATTTGCGACAGCTCTAAAAGAACAAGGAAAGCTCTGGCAGCTGAGCAGTGACTATTCAGCCTGCAGTGTTTTCTTTCCTTTATTTTCATTGGCACATTGTGTAATTTGTATGGCAGCTTGAGTGTTTGTGGTGCTTTGTAACAGATAAAACATTCTACTAACCATGAAGAGAAATAGGACATGAAGAGACAGAGAAGAGTGCAGGTGGAGAGGATGCTTCAAACCTATAGAAAAGAGGGGGGAAAAAAGCCACTGATGAAATAAAAGAAGGTATTCAGTGGCGTGGGAATTTGAATCGTGACAGCACTGGTACATACTTAAGGAGGAAAATGCAAGAGAAGAAAGACTGAAAACAAAATTGCATTATCTTGAAGAGAAATAGAAGAGGGGAGTGAAATTAAGAGTAGCAAATAATCTGGGGTTGGGGGGAACTGACAGCAGTGGTGGCCAAGAGAAAGGAGAAGCTGTCAGTAATGGACAAGTCTGTGCTGCTTAAGTCTGTTTTAAATCAATCACCCAGGAAATAATTTCCTGAACTTAAATATGGTAGAACTGCTAGAGCCTGGACATCCTTGCAGAAGCAGGTTGGTCAGGAGATCACAGGACACAGAACTCTGCTCAGCAAAGCAAACACAGGAGAGAGCATAGAATATCTTTCTACAGCTTGGCAAAACAGAGAAAGGCTGAAGAGAAGAATAATTTTTGAGCAAAACAGTCTAGAAAGAATGGGCTCTCTTTTTTTCCCCCTAAGCGATATCTAGTCTTTGCCTGTAATAAAAATTTAGATTATAAGGTGTTTTAAAAGTCCAAGCTGTCTTAATGTACTAACCCTATGCTATACTGCTAGGAAAGATGCAGGAAGCAGCCTTTTCTAAGTCAAAAGAAGGATCTTAGTGAACGTTATGTAGTGTCCTCATTGTTAAAAATTAAAGTCCTGCTGGGACATCAAGTTCTGTGGGAATAGGCACTATCAAGGACTAATATCTTAGGATTTCCTTGTCTTGAATGCATTTGTCTAGCTTTGGTAACTGCCCTCCAGCCAGTGTGGTAAGAATGGATACTCCTACAAACATTTATAATGGAAAATGGTGATGGCTAATTGTAGTAGGAAGTTTATGTAACTCTCCACAGATTAGTTTTATTTGTATTAAGTCACTGCTTAATAAAACAAAGAATTCACATGCCATGAAGTGCTGTTTATTAGGAAAAAAAATTGGGTTTTTGATGTATGCCTTAGAATCCTCATCCTTTCAGAGCCATTCTGAGTGTGCTACCATTGTTCCTTTAAGGGAAATTTAAGGCCAATATCTGGTTTTGATCAGCTTTCTCCCTGTTGTTCTGGGGATTTCTGACTGACAGCTACATTCTTTTTCTTGATGAGTATGAATGAGAGATCATCTTAATGCATTGAAATTAAATAAAGATTGAAGATAACTCCACCCACATTCAAAACACAGAGATGTTCCATCAATTCTGTTTCGACAGCGCTGAAAATACCCTGCTGCTATCAAGGTGATTCAGTTCACTCTTTCAAAATAGGCTGAAGAGGCTGAAAGTATTTTAACATCTTTGACTTTGCTGAATCTTTGCTGATCAATATTACTTCTGGCTTGTACAATTAGGTCACCTTAATATTTTCTTAGCTTTAAATTTGCTTTGAAGAACCACACATAATCAATTCAAAGTAGATCAGGTATGTGTGTGAGCTATTCATCTTTAAAACTGTGTTCTTTCCAAGAGATGGCCATTTGCTTATCAGGGGAAAATCAAATAATCTGAATGGAGCAATGAAAATACATTCAGCTTAACAAGGAACAGAAGCTTCATATTTGTGATCTGTTTACTTTTATAGTCTGCTTGATTAAATCTTTTGTTAATTTTACTAAAGCAAATAAATGACACTGAAGCTTTCCTACTGGAAGTTGTATTTGCTGCCAGCTTTGTTCTCCTATGGTGTGTTGACATTGGAGGCTTAGGAATTACACTATACGTATTTTTAAGTGGTAAAATATGGAATATTCACAAACTCTTTCCCTGCATTTATCATCATGTTAGCTGAATGTTTAGAGATGCAAATTTGTAACTATTGCCAAATGAGCACCAATTAACTTCATCACACTCTGTATTTCTTTCTTCTTCTGATGGTTGAGGTAACTAATGAACTACTTAAGGGTGGTGGGCATAATATGCCTACACTCACAGCATGGGGCATGGAATATGCAACTTGATATTTGTTGTAAAGTACATAAGGCAAGTCACACTCACATTGTTTGAGAGATGGAAGGCTGAAGACCACACTGAGAGAAAATGATGCTGGACAGCTTTGACCACAGATAAGCTGCTCGTGTCTCCAAATGTTTCTAATCAAAACCTGTCTTATGTGTCAGACTGCTCTGCATCAAAGTTACAGTATGCTGTCACACAGCTTTTTATTTCTAAGGTGGGAAAAATTTAAGAAGTCAAAGAGAAACTCATTCTCTCTCAGCTGTAATACTAAAAACAAACATTGTCTTTGTAATGTTAACCAAGTGTTTAGGCAGGTCTATGCATAGCTGTGCAGCTTCGCCACCAAACATATTTTCCTATATCGTTTACCTGAGGAGTAAATCCATTCACTTTCTCTTTGCTATTCCTCCAGTGTGCCAACCTTTCTATCTGTCACCTTAATACATTTACCCCTGTTCTTTTTAGAAACATGTCTTTATTGAAGGCAAATGTGGTAATGTTCCATCCAGGATTTCAAAACTGTGGCCCTCCATTTTCCCAGGATAGCTGTGAAGACCCTCTAGATAGGTTTTGTAATGCGTTGTCATCTGAGCCATTCAACATTTCTTTCCACATCAAAATTTCATTTAAAAGGTTATTTTGTTTCTGCATTTAAAGCAGAAGAATTTTGTAAATAGAGGAAACATTATAGAACTGAGTGAATTAAATACTCAGCTTTTAACTCCTCTTCAGGTTTCTAATTTCTTTCTAGAAGCCATAAATAGTTTACTGCTTTGAACATTTGCCAAAGTAGAATCTACATTTTTTAAGATGGTTGATTTAGTAGATTCCTGACTCCCACACCATGTTTTGCAGAAGTATAGTTTCCTTTTAACTTGCAGTTTCTCCGTTCAAGAGAATGGCTCATTGACATGACCTGTGCTGAATAAATAAAGTGAAAAAAAACCCCAATCCTTCTGCACTTTCTGAGAAAGCTGAATCAGCCAGCACACTAGCTATTACTCCAGCGGCTTTTTCTTTGTTTATTTCATTTTTTCTCTGCTTTCTTTAAAATAGTGGTAGTAACTACTCACTGTCTGAATGTTACTGTTAAGTATGTTCTTAAGCCACAATATAGGTAAACTTTAATGTAGGTTGCCATTATTTCACATTTGATTCTAGTTACATTTATTTTTTAGGAGGAGAAATCAATAGAATTCAATTACATATCATGTTTAAGGATAACATAGTTTTTCATGAGAAGAAGTCATCCACTGTTCTCTGCATTAACATTTATTCAAAACACATGTTTGTTATGCTACTTTAAATTTCACTATATTTAAAATGTATTGTATTTAAAAAATACAACAAAAGCACACTACTGTCTGTACACCATGGCCTTCAGATATAGCAATCTGTTGATGGTTAACTTTCTTAAAGTGAACTGTCCCAGTAACAGTCAATTTTATGGTGCAGCTGGTAAGTGTCAAGTTGATTTTGTTTCATCCCAGTGGATGATCACTTTTAAATTGGATCTGTGCCTGTTGTGAAATTTCACATCATCAAACTATGCTCCTGAAATGCTGCACTTTCCAACCCCTTTTCCAGCAGCAGTTTCTCTCTTTTTGCTGTTCTTAGTAAACTGAAAACCATATACTCTGGAGAATGTCTTTTTAATCATGCTTCAAGTACCTATTACGCTGGGGAAAAACTTACACCCTTTGCATTGCCCCTCAGGAGTTCTTCCTAAAGCACTTCTGTTGATTACTCAAATCCCATGGAATGGCAGAAGGATGTAGCTATTTATTGGTAAGGCTGCCAGTTCAAAGAGACTAATATAAACCAATATAAATACTGTTCAAAGATTTTTGCTGTGATCTTATAGTGTACATGACAGGTTTTGGGGCTGGAGATGTACTTGAGTATGATTTTAAAATGTCAGATTTTTTTCTTTCTTTTGACAACTGAACTATCATCAATCCTTTAATAATTGTCTATCAGTATGGAACTTTTCATTTTGGAGCTAAATATTTCATGGACTTCTTTTCACATTATCTGTAATTCATGCCTCTTTTTCTTTTACCTACAGCATTAACACCTTCCAGTTTCAACCTACAATCCAGGGAGAATTTTATGTCATCAGGAACAGGAAGCTTTGAAGAAGCAGTTCTGCTTGGGTTTTATGTGCTTTCTACTGTCACATCATCATCAGAAACAAAAACGTAGGAGCTGGTAAATAAATGCTAGCAGAAGAGATATTATTTTACTGAGATTTTATTTTGCAGAAGCATAATCCGTCACTGGCTGTTTTTGTTTCCAGGGGGTGGTGGATCTGATGTGCTTGAGTGAACACCTTTGTCTTGAGTCAAACATCTCTCATCACTAAGTAAAACTTAATCTGAAAACTTGGGTATTTTTAAGGGTTTTCTATACCCTCTAGTCTATGTATTTCTAAGGGGAAAAAAAGAACAAAAAAAAACCAAAACCCAAAACAAACCAAAAGCAACCACATACAGGAAAATCTCAAACCCAATCAAAAATCAGAAGAAACAAGAGGTAGTGAATCTGAGAGAAACTGATCACTTCATCCCCATTTTGGAGACCCCAGATAGCATGAAGAGTGTCATGGAAAACTGAGGGGCTGCATCTCACCCCAACAATTTAATGTGTCTGTCTTCTAGTTACCTTCCCAACTCTTTGAAGAACAGTTTGGTTAAGGGGCAGAGGGACTTGTGAGGCAGTGAGCACACTTCTAGGTGGGAGCTTTGAGGTCTGTCTTTACCCAAGTACATTGTGTAGTTTAGCTTTGAGTGTGTGAAAAGTCAAGCTAGCCTCTAAAATTTCCACACATTAAGTAACTTCAACATGCATACTTGCAATTTAAAGATTTTTTTGTTTTTCCTGAGTGGTTATTGTGGTTCATGCTCACTGTTCTCTAGGTAACAAAATGTCCTTGCAAGTTTGCAACAAAGCTTAATGAAAAAGATGCATAAAACTAAGTGGAAATACGATTTTAACAAGAAGATACACTCCTGCTGGAATATGGGTAGATGCAGATAGTAGCAGGCTCAGATATTAATTCAGCTTTAGACTGGATGGAGGGTGAATTCCCACTGAACTGGGATGGTGGGTGAACTCCACTGAATTCAGAGTTAGTCCTAGGAAGAAGGTGTGGGTGAAAGACCTAGCAGGAACCAGAGCTTGGAAGTTATTCCTCGTGTTAAGGCTGTTCCTTTTTACTTCTATCAACTGTGAGGATAAGACCAATGAGAATATTAACCTTTGCTACTCACTAGACAGCATCTTCCTTGTATTTGACCAGTATTTGGGCTTTAATTTTTATTCCAAAATTTCTGACCTGAGGGATATGGGCTTTGCAAGCTCAGTCAAGTTTTTCCAGCTGTAGTAATTGACTTGTAAAAAGAAGTTCTCTCTCTTCTCACTTATGTCCTCAATCTCTCTTCACTTTTGTCCTCAATCACCGCAGCTGCAACTCTGTGATTGCCACTGTGACAGGTATTGGAAAGGGCTTTCCACCAATGACAGAAAATTCAGGTTTTTACACGGCACTCCTTGCTGACTCTCACTTTTAATAACCTGGAAAATGCCTCAGTAGATAAAAAGTGATGACTACCTTAAGATGCCCAAAGCAAGTCTCCATTATAGTATTGTATTGTTCAAGTTATATAACAAAAGTATTTGTGGTACATTTGCACAGTAAATGAACAGGAAAATATACAGGGAAATCTGTGTCACAAAAATTACCTAAAAACTTAGAAAGCCTTTTATGCTGGATTTAGTAAAATAGTGGCTCACAACTTACATATAGAATGGATTTAGTGAACTTAGAATGGTCCTCTGGATTTTCTTGTAGTTGGTTCTGTTTTGTTATTTTTGTTTGTTTGTGAAAAAGTCATTTACTTTTCTTACAATTTCTAACTGATTACAGTCTTTTAACTGATCTTGCAATTCAGGTACAATGTAGTAAAAGAGGAAAAATGCCAGTGTTTCTATGAGTTTAAAAGAAAGTTTTGGACTTTTTAAAGGACCTAATGTAAACAGTAATTTTAATGTTGTAGGTATTTTGTTTGAGAATTTTTTGAGAATTCTACCCACAGACTGATTACACACCTTATTCACTTTTCTAAAAATCTGGACAGGAGGTGCAGAATAGTGTGTGTTTCTGAGGCTGAATTATGAGATGCCACATTCCTAGAATCTGAAAAGGGTTTAGTTATCTTTCTGTTACAGTTGTATGCATCCTAGCATCATCCTGTGTATGTGTACTGAAATAGAAAGACCCCCAGAATATGAAGATGGGTTGCCTAGTTACTCATGATTTTAGCCCTATTTCAGCTGAAATATATCCAAATGAAAATTACAGCATGAGGTGACATTATTGAAACTCTCTTATGGACATGAAGTCCATAAAAGTGAATAGGTAGCATTCATCTGTGGTAATTTTTATCGTGACAGAAGAGATATAAGTGATATCCTTAATTCACGCAACTTAAAAAAAATTATCGACATAAGATACTGCAGAAATTGTTTGTTTTATTACATGGTTAAGACTGTTTCTTAAGCAAAACATATAATGGAAGTTGCCGATGTAAGAGTAAGAAAAGTCAGTCTTTTACTACGATGTGCTGTATTTTCAGTAAAGAGAGAAGTATTTTATACTTTGTTATTTAGACCGAGGCATGACAACCAATCTGTGGCATGTAACAGCCAGACAGCCAGCTTGTTATGTGCCTATCACTTCACTACAGAGCATGCCTGGCAACACAACTACTCTGACTGCTAAATATCACAGGGGCTATTTCTCAGGAATGCAATACTTGTAACCCATCTTTAGCTTAGCACTGCAAAAGCTGCAAGTAGCTCATGAGACTGCAAATACACATAAGAAATTAATTCTAAGGTAACTAGGCATATGAACGAAAATCTATCAGCAGCTAGCTGTTCAAGGCATGGAGATAACCCTCTTTCCTTCCCCACTAACCTCAAAAGCTACATTACATTCAAAGCCCTTGAATGATCCTATAATCATAATCTCAGTTTTCCAGGTCAAGGAAAGGAAAACAAAGGGGTCAGAATACAGCCCATAAAATAATGAGCTAAGCAGCAACACTGATCTTGTTCTTCATGTGGTTTGGAAATGTGTCTTACCTCAGGGAGTGCCTATCCTGTCCTCTCTCATAAATAACCAGTCTTTTGCAAAGTTTTAACCAGATCTTTGAATGGAGAAAAATATTTTCACTCTCATTGATCCTATGCCTGTCTATTTTTATTGTCATTTCTTCCTCTCCCATTCCAATTACTGTTTGCAGATTTCAAGAAAGAGCAGTACAAAAGGAGACATCTGAAAAGTGGAGGACAGATCTACAACATTTCTGAAAATCAGGTCCTGGGTGGAAGAGAGTATCAAATGAGTACCCCATGGAGGGAATGGTGAGCAGAGCTCCACTCATATATTGCTTTTAGCATTGGCTGACTGGGTTACACTACCTGCTGTCCTTCACGGTGTGGAGGATTAGGCAGATGAGGAATATGGAGGGAGCTGGGTTTATTTCACTGAAACTGTTTAAGGAGAAGGTTATGGAGCAGCACATAAACATCCTTAAAAGACAAAGCTTGCTTAGTTGTAGTTTTTCTAGCACAGCTTGTTTCATTTCCTTAAATCATTTTACATGATGCATATACTTTCTGCTTTAGTCTCAAATTTTCCCAGCTTGTGTTCTGGGAGCCTTTTAAATCTGCCTTGAATGTAAGTTTGATTACTTCAGAAGGAAGTCCTTACAAGTAAAACTTGGATTATACAGGAACATATTTGTAAAAAATGCATTTACATTGCAGGAAAGTAAAATACAGCTGCACTCAGATAAGGGTTGCTTCTTATTTCAGCTCTAATTTCCAGGGTTTCAGTGGTGGTTACATGAGTAGCTGATTAATGGCAGTGTTCTTTCATTGTGGCTAAAGGAAAGTTTGACTCAAACCTTACTAACTAGGATGACTCCTTATTTTAATTTCAAGGAAAATAACATAAGGATATGTGAGAGATCTCTGTGTCCCTATCAGGCTGCTATCTCTCACTCACCCCTGCAGCTGTGGCTTCAAATGAGTGTTCTAAGCTTTTCAGGGCTTTTTATGCACTACCCAACAGCCTAACAGGGAGCCTAAGACTGTCACTGAAAATCACCCATAAGGGTAGTATTAATAGGAAATGGAACATTTAATGAACTTTCCCTCTGAGTAAATGAGAAACCCATTCTTGGCTTTTGTGCAGGTGGTGTGCAAATCACATACATGACATGCTATACTTTTGTCCAGTTTACTGGCAGGATTTGTCTTGGATATAAATTCCAGTAGGCCATCAGTCTCAGAAAATAACGGCTGAAGTTGGTCTTTCAAGCTCACTGGTGATCTAATTCTGTTACTCTGTAAATAGTCCTGGAAGAAGATCAAGTGCACAGCAGCTAGGATTGCATATATATTCTCAAGTGGCAAATAAGTGGCAAGCAGTCTGGATACATGCTGTGCAGACTCCCACGTGGCAGGGGAATATCACTGTCTGCTTCCTGGTGCTTTGTCACATATATGAACTGGTTCTTGGGAAAGACCAAAGGAACAAAGGTCCATGTTGTTGGCAATTTACTTAGTGGATTTTCCATGACTGTAACCAAAAGGGATCAGCAGGAAGTCTACCTAGTCTTTCATCAAGGTTTATCCCACTTTGCCATTGGGCTTTGGCAAACAACCTCCTACATGTCAATGACAAAAAAGTGATGCTGCTTGGAATTGCACAAGGCACAGCAATATTGCTGGGTTTCAAAGAGGGGTGTGGGGTTTGATTCCTTGGTCTCTATGCAGATGCTTTTCTGTCACTAGCAACATATAATTTTACTATGCTTTTTTATTTATGTAACGTGTGAAAGTCTGAAATGGTGCCAAGGTGCAGCCAAAACACAGGCTTAGGGACACTCCCTGCTGTTTCCTGGATGAGAAAAAGGTGTCAAGTCAGAAGTATTGTTAACATCTGTATTATATCAAGGGTGATAAGAGGGAAGAGTGGTCAAACTGCCAATCTAAGGAAGCACAGAGTGCCTCCAGGTTTTATGCTACACTGCATTCCTGGAGAGGAGCTCAAATCCCAGTTCTGGACATCTAGCTGAGGAGTAATGTACCTCCCAGCCATGGCAGACGTTCCGGTTCTCTTTGCAGGGTTCAGGGCTGACCAGGTCTCATGCCAGTAATGCAAAGAGGTGAGGCTGGGCCCTCCATCAGTGTTCCAGAAGTGGGAAGTTTTCCTAGAACAGATGTAGCTTTTGATATTCAGGTCAGCTGGGCTGGGAAATGCCATTCAGGTACATTTGCTAGTGTCTGTGCAAATGGCAGCTTGGTTGAGGGGATCCTGTCCCGTTTAAAATTACTAGGCAGGAATTGGACTGCAGTGTGGGAGTAAAGTCCTCCTACATATTTTTTAAAATGCAAGTAATTTTTTGGATCCAGCACTAGAGCCAAGACCCAGATATGGCTTCCAATTGCTCACTTTTGCTGCACAAACCAAGATCCTCTAATTTCCTTCCCTCCCATATACTCTGACTGTACTGGGAGGGTACAACTATGGCAGTGTCAGACCTCCTCAGGGAGAACTAAAATTAACACGAGGCAGTGATGCCATCCAAGTAGTACCATGGCCTCCTGCCAGAACGAGGCCTTGGGGATCTTGTTAACACCTTCTATCCATTTTCCTGCCAGCTTCTGCCTAGTAAGTTTTAAGCCCCTTGTTTACTTGCAGCATCACATGGAAGAGAAGTGGAAGTCCTAAAGATAAACTCTTATCATTTTTATGGAAGTGAGTATCCAGGTAGAATAGAGAACAAAATTAGTGATTCATCTAGGAATTAAAATAAAAGAAGTGCCCTTGAGCAGTTGTCAGCAGCTGGTAAGCAGAGCAGTGAGGTTCCAGCACCACTCTAGGTGGTGTGCACCAACATGTGCCAGGGCCAGCTTGGACCAAATGCTGTGCGTGCTCTGAACTGATGAGGATGCACGCAAGCCTGGGGGAAGCTGGTTTGCTTTGGTAGTTGGTGGAGCATTTAGGAGACAAAAAACACAGACCTGCAGGATATCAGCATAAAGTAGCTTTTTGACCAATGCCCCTTTAAAAAAAAAAAAAAAGAACTAATGGCAAAATGACAAGCTGAGCTCAAATTTTATTGCTGTCGCCTCCCAAGGCTGCTAACAGGATTTCAGTGCTTTGTGATGATAAACCTATTTCTTTAAGTCTTTGTGCCACATGCTTTTATCTTGTCCCTTGATCTTTATTTCCTTTTCTTGTATGGAAAGGGATTTGCTCTGCACTATCTGCTGTGAACTTTTACTGTAGTAAATCACCTACATAGGATAATCGCCTTTAGAAACAGGAATTTTGTTAATATTTACCCAAAATCAAGAAGCTGCCATTTTTTATTTCCTCTTTGCAAATCTCAAGTACATAAAATAAGGAAATAATATAAGGAAATAAATAATTATGTCTTACATAGCTGTGAATTAACCCTTGTAAATACCAGCTTTTTGAGAAACTTGTGTGTTGTGTATATGTTTATAACATCTTCCTTTTCATCAGCTGTTCCCTTAGTACAGAATGTAGTACCTGCCTGTCAAACACTTCTTAAGACAACAAAATATATGCTTTCACCCCAATCTGTAGACTGCCTAATCCAGCTTGCTTCCTAAAATGCTTCACAGAGAGCCATGTAATCCTTGATTTACAGCCTGAAAAGCAGTGGATGGCAGAAAGAAATTAATTATCAGGGGAAGGGCATGCAGATGAGTTCCTAGAGCCATGGGATTCAGTGAAGCAGAGGGCTGCAGGTCCAGATGGCTTGGGTGGGTGAGCCAGCAGTGGCTGCTTCAACAAGGGGAGATTGTGCTTGGGGACAGAGAGCAGGCTGGTACTGCTAGGGCAGGAGGAGCAGGGTGAGGCAGAGAGCATAACAGAGCCCAGTGTGTAAGAGAAGAAAGACCCTAGAGGGTTTAAATGCATGGAAGGATGGGGATTTTGATATTGATTTGGAAATGAATGGGTGAGATTAGTGAGCTAATTGTAGGGATAAGGGGGAGAGTTAAATGCTGCAGGGGAGACAGGAGAGGCAGAAGGCTGGAAAGGAAATTTGTGAAATTAGAAAATATAGCCAAGTATCCAAACCAAGCAGCTGGACAACTTGCAAAGAAACGTTAGCTTCCATGAACAACAGATAGCTGTGGCAGGAAATAAACACAATGTGAACTGGAAGTTGTTTGTACAACTTGCAGGAGAAATTACTGTCAAATTATATATAGTATAGGCTAAATGCGCCTCAGGGCAACAAGGAAGTATTTTCTTACTAAAACAAGGAACAGTCTCAGTGTGTGTTGGGTGTTGCCATCAGCTGGGCAGGGGAAGAAGGGGGCTGTGATGCAGAACTTGCAGACTTTCTTGTGCGTCTAACACCTGCTTCCTTGACCAGCTGCCTGGAAAAACACATTTGAATGTTTTGAGGTTTTTTCTCAGATGAGGAAGGAAGTCTATACTACTTCATTTTCCCAGGGGAAATCACTATTGGCAAACTATCTGTCAACAGCATATTTTAGTAACATATTAAACATGAAGAAACATGATTTTCTTATGTCAGAAATCTCCTAGATTAAAAGGGGTGCTCTAAATGTTGGACTTTCTTTAACAAAAGTAAAAAAAAATTCTCTTATAAAATTAACAGACAGTAGAGATTTTGGAAGATAAAAAAATGTTGTTCAAGAACCTTCTCAGGCACTTACATTGGATCTTTTTTCTTGTTGAACAAATGCCAGCAGTGTATTTACTAATACACCTTTTCAGCTGCTGATGGCCAAGTAGTTACAATTTTTTCATAAGTGTAAATCTTTTAAGGACTATTGGAAATTTGAAATATTGGAGGAAAATGAGAAAGTGAGTTAGGACAAATCTTGTGGTCTGTGGCAATGGAGCTGTGGCTGCACAGAGGCTGCAGGATTTGCTTCTGTGTGTGAAGTCAACAGCAGCAGCTGCTGGTGCTGTGTGCTTGAGAGGGGTGCTCTGTGCCAGGGCTCCTGCTATCAATGCCTGGCTTCAGATACACAGAAATGGACTGTGTAAAATCAGCCTGGTGGAGAGGCAAACATCCTTTCTATGAGCATTATTTTCTTCTTTGAAAGCTGACTTCCTCTGATTTCAGTGAAAAGTGCTTCAATATTCCAATGAACGGTAGTCAGCAAATATCTATCACAGGCGTAATAGAGCTGAGCTTCCCTCCTTTAACTTGCTTCTTTTTTTGTTGCTTCAAAGTACTTTCCCCATATTGGCTGTTGTTGCATTAGAGTAAAGGAGAATGCAGGGGCTTTCTGCAGAAAGCTGTCTTACTGTGGCAATGAGGGCCAGGGGAATGGTTCAACCATCAACTGCAGGCTGACACAGTTTGCTCTTGGAGTTTACCTGTGGCACTTACCTTGTATTATCTGCACTAATGGAAACTGTCATGGATTTTTTAGCTTGGAGTAAGAGGAGACAGAGCTCACATTTGCCTACACTGTAGTGTATAAATAGACCGTCTCTTGTAAAAAGGCTTATTTCCATGCATTGTGGACTGAGCTAATGTGAGACATACTTGGATCACAGCACTGGACAGATCACTTTGTAAAGAAACCAGTATATTTACAGTCTCTGCTTACAGTAATTTAATGGCATTTTCATCTTAATACTGCTTAAACACAACAGTATTTCTTATCTGTTTATATAGGGTCATTTACCATGATAACTGTATGTGGTGTACTAATTAACAGGCATAACTTATGAGTACCCTTGAGACATAAGGCATATTTATTTTTCTTTTTTAACTAAGAATCTGAAGCAAAAGAAATTCAGTGGCTTAAGGTCACTTCAGAGAAAATGAGACCCTGAATGCTTTGCCACACCTTCATGACTTCATTCATCAGCTTTGCAAAGTTCTGAAGTTTTGAATCACCCTCAGGATACTTCAGGGAAACACTGAAGTGCAACTCTGGATGGAAACCTCCAGGGTTATGGATGTCCCTAAGCATCACATCTGGGAAAAGCTATATGAGAGTGACTGTGATTTACAGACACATCCAACACAACAGGTCGACACAGACTTTATCTCTAGACCAGAGTAGGTCTGTGGTGCCCTTGAAGTCTCCATGGAACAGAGAGGCAGAGTTCATGCATGCTGTTGTGACTGGGATACTTAGCTCCACTGCCAGTCATAAGCACAGGGTACTCACAGCAGCCACAAGCAGCCACTGCTGGCTACATGCATGCTTGTGGCACCCCATTGTCTTCCTCCAGCTGCTGTCACTGCCAGAGCTGCTACCGCAGAGCCATCCAGCACCCCAACCATCTGCCCTTGCTACGCTGAGCAGTGGTGTAGGGCGGACCCTGACACAGCAGCAGGGAAGGAAAGGAAAGCACAGCTACCAGCAGCTGTTGCACAAGAACAGGTATCCTTGCATGTGGAGGAAATCCAGACACCATTTGTTTTGTCAAGAGCATCAAACATCCTTCAAGACACACAGACCTTCTCATCCCCACAAAACTTTCCCTTAGGCACTGTTTTGCTCCCTTTTGCTCACTCTAGGGGTGGAACAGCTAAGGAGCATGCAACCCATGCAGCTTCAGCTTGTCAAGGTGGTCAGCCTCATAGTTTTCATTTATGGCAGAGAGGTGATGGCAGCACACTGGCTTTCACTTAAAAAAATGCCTCTGCACCTTAAAATCAAAATCATCAAACACAGACACAAACCTTCCTGCACCCCTCCTTCTGTGCTGTATACCAGTTCCATTTTCCTGGTCAGTACTACCTAAGCTGATGTGTTGCAGACTGAGTTTTTGCAAGAGCTGGAGGACTCAACTGCGTTGTTGACTACTGGCTCTGTGAGCACAACCCGCACCCAAGTCTCCAACCTTCCCACGCTCAGAGAGTGAGCCCAGGTCATGGGACCACAAGTAGAGACTTCCACCCAAACCACTTTGTCACAAGATGCTTGATGTTTGCTTTTATTTGGTTCTTCACCCTACTGGGGAAAGTAAGGGGTGTGTCCCTTTTCCTAGAGCCAACTGGATTCAGAGGATACAGGGGTCCATCAGGATTAGACCCAGAACTCCATTTTGGAAAGGTCCTTCCCAGATATACCTGGATTATCTCTGGAACTAAGGCTCTCATTGGCTTGGTTGTATCGGCTGGTCCTGGAGCCTCAGGATGGTAGCACAGGGGTGATGAAATTGGCAGCTGCAAGAAGGCAGAACAGCCACAGGGAGCTTACGGTGCCATTATGTTGTTCCTTTTTTACCAGATTTTCCCTGTGGCAGCTACACTGCCTTTTTCTTTCTAGATTGTATGCATGGATCTCCCAGCCAGAACTGTCATTTTGATCTGGAGGCTGCTATGAAGAGACAATGACACATGGCTTTTTGAGGGGCCTGTGTTTCCTTGGGCAAAACACTACTAGTTCCAGCACATATTCATTTGGAGGTGTCCAGCAAGATTTTTAAAGTAAACAGCTTTGTAAACAATGGTCCTCTTCCACTACTCTCTCAGTTACAGACATTTGGAGCTAACTTTCCACCAGGTGCCAGCTCCACATCATGCAGAAGTACAGGACTCGAGGCAAGAGCTTGCTTGTCTGGTGAGCTCCACATGGCTGTGGGAGCGTGGGTGCCATGGAGAAGCTTGGATTTGGCATCTCTTCTCATCTAATGGCCTCTGCAAGTGAGGAAATGAAATATGAGCTGTCCTGGAGTGTAGTGACTTATTTTGTCTCCTGTTGGAGATGAAGACAGCTTTACCTGACAGCAAGAAGCTGGCTCCCTGACTCAGCATCCAGGCAAGAACCTTCTGCCTAAAATTAGCCTTCCACATGCACATCTATACAAAACACATGTGCACATAAGCATACACACGTATGTATTCCCAGAACCAGGTGCCAGCCTTCCAGACCAGTGTGGGATGGCAGGTGTGGGTGCAAACAGGTACTGCTGCTGTCTGAGAGCATCAGTAGAAATGAAAGGTTGACAGCTTCAAGAACACATCTCTGACTCACATCCTCTCTCCATGTGTTTTCACTCTCATATTTTTGGGGTTTTTTTTGTTTCTTTTTGGGTTTTTTTTGGTTTAGGGGTTTTTGGTTTTTTTTTTTTGGGAGGGTTTAAAATTTTTTGTGGATTTTTTGAGGGGGCAATTTTTCAATTTTTTTTCTTCTTGTTGTGGTGGCTGTTTGGCTATGAGAAGCTGGAAACATGACTTAGTGGCTTGTGAGACAGAAGTGGGAAACCTGTGTGCACCCTAGATGTGCCTTGTATTCTGTGGATATGCCTTAGGGACCTTTGCTGGGGAGGGAGGGAGGCCACAGGACAGAAGAGGAGAGAAGGCTCAAAAAGCAGCATAGATGGGAACAGCAGGTCTGTAGCAGTCTCTCTGCTCAAAGCCTTCCCATGCCTTATTATTTTACCCAAGACTAGTGTATTAATATGTTTTGCTTCTGCAGGGGGCTAATGATATTTTATTAAAGGTGGGGTGGAAGAGCTGTATTGTTTGCTCCAGCACTGAAGAATCCTAAACTTGAAATTTGGCATGGATATCAGTTTGGTGAGCCTCCAAAGATCTTCCTTAGTCTACTCAAAAATGCATTCTGGCATAGAAAATTCAGGCTAGCTGGAGAAGCATACTTCATACAGGACTCTGTACTGGCCATGGAAGATGCAGTTTACCCTAGAGGCTCAATCACAGAAGAGGTGATTTAACTTTGGGGATTTTTATGTTAGTTGTGTGCTGTTTTATGAAGAAGTTGCTGTGGAAATCTCTACTAAGTACTCTAGTTTCTATGGATTGTTATACCAACAAAAAATATTTGTAATACCTTTTCCTCTTCTCTGCGTCTTTTCCTATCACACTGGAATCAGAACTTCATCTTCAATATGCAAAACTGATGTATGAGATCTTGCCTCACTGTGATTGCTGAGGGCAAGTGGGTGACAACATGCGTCCAGATTCCCCACTTGCTTCTTTGCTGCCTCAGATTATTCTTAGAAGTAGAGCTCTGTTTTCACATTTATAATTTCATATTAAGACCCTCTCCTTTGAGATGTTATTCTTTGAGTTTTCTGCAACTTCCTGTCACATTTTTGGATTCATTGATACCCTACTGAATGACCTAAACTACTCACATTGAATTCAGAACCTGATTTTAGGGGCTACGTATGCCTCCTGGTAATCTCAGAGAAACACATTATCTTCCAAACAATTGTTATTAAGTAATCTTGAAAGAAATCTAGGAAAGAGGGAAAAGCCCTGAAAAAAACAAGCGAGTTGTTGTGAAGAAAAAAATTCATTTTCTACACCCTTTTCTTTCCTCCCCATGTGTAAGATTTTTTGGTGTTATTTCCAGCCAATTTTATTTTTCTAAATAATGTTTCTGAGCATATGCCTCCACCCATCCGGCAGCTCTCATCTGGTTTTCCATAAATGCACACACATGTAATATTTCATCCCTGTTAGAATCTCAGTGACTATGGCTGGGCACAACAATTTCCTTTTCCACTTCTCCTGATCACCTTTCTGCTTGTCATTGGACAATGGTGTGTTGACAATCCAAGTTAATATCTTACCTTCCTTATCTGTCTTATCTTGTATCTAAGAACTACCGAATGCCAGAGGGAACATCTGTCACCAGATTAGTAAGGATGGGATAATAGGAGCATAATTACAGCTCTAATTGTGCATATATCTAATAAAAGAAAGTCAGATATGGTAAAAGCAGATCAGCAAGGAATTCAGACTGGCCTTGTGGCCCATTTTCCTTCTGGGAAATCACATACTGTCAGAATAGAAAGAATGGAGAAGAGTCACGATTAATGACACATATAGAACTGTTGCCCAGTACTTAACTGACATGACTTGCAAGTGGTTTTACAACAGGTTCCAGACAGAGAATATAGGTATAACTAGAACTGTATTCTGGAGATAGGGATAAGTTGAGTCTCAGTTAATAGATATTCAGAGGTCAAGAACATCTTACCTAGAGTTTCTGGAAAGACAAATACAGAGAACCGTGAGAAAAATTGCACTGAAAAATCAGAATCAGACATAGAAATGCTATCTGTTTGCAATCTAAATGATAATAAATCAAGGGACTTTCAGGAAATTTTAATTGAAGTTCACAAGAATACATTAAACCCAGATATGGATATTATCTATCTAGTTTTCTGTATGGCTTTCATGGTCCCGCATGGCATCCTTATCTCCAAATTGGAGAGACATGGTTTGAAGGGTTAACTATTTGGTGGATAAGGAATTGGGAGGATGGACTCAGGCAGAGAGTTGTGGCCAGTAGCTCTATGTCCAGGAGGAGGCCAGTGAAGAGTAGTGTTCCTCAGGCCTCTGTCCTGGAACTGGTACTATTCAGTGTCTTTATCATTGACACAGACAGAGGGATTAAGTGTACCCTCAGCAAGTTTGCAGATGACATGAAGCTGAACAGTGCAGTTGACACTATAGGACAAGATGCCATCCAGAGAGATCTGGACAAACCTATGCAGCGGGCTCAGGAGAACCTCAGGAAATTCAACAAGTGCGAAGTGCTGCACCTGGACTGGAGCAATCCCTGAAAAGATCACAGACTGGGAGAAGATCTCACTGAGAGCAGCCCTGCCCAGAAGGACCTGGGGGTGCTGGTGGCTGAGAGGCTGGACATGACCCAGCCATGGGCACTCCCAGCCCAGAGAGCCACACGTGTCCTGGGCTGCATCCAGAGCAGTGTGGGCAGCAGGGCCAGGGAGGGGATTCTGCCCCTCTGCTCTGCTCTGCTGAGACCCCACCTGCAGTGCTGCATCAGCTCTGTGGGGTCACAGCACAGGAAGGACATGGAGCTGCTGGAGGGAGTCCAGAGGAGGACACAAAGATAATCAGAGGGATGGAGGGATGGAGCACCTCTCCTATAAGAACTGACTGAGCGATTTGGGGTTGTTCATCCGGGAGAAGAGAAGGCTCTGACTAGACCATGTAGCAATCTTCAGTATTTGAAGAGGGCTTACAGAAAAGGCAGAGACTGATTTTTGCATGGGAAAGTAGTGGCAGGACAATGGGGAACAGTTTAAAACTCAAAGAGGAGAGGTTTCAATTGGATATTAGTAGGAAATCATTTATCCAGAGAGTGGTGAGGTATTGGAACCTGCTTCCCAGAAAAGCTGTGGATGCTCCATTCCTAAAAGTGTCAAAGGCCAGGCTGAATGCAGTTCTTGCCAACCAGGTCTACTTGGCAGGAGAGGTTGGAACTAGATAATTTTTAAGGTCCCTGCCAATCCAAACTATTCTATGATGGTTCTATGAAAATCTTACATAATGGAAACCAATTTTAAAATGTTCCATTGAGTGCAGAGGAGCCAAGATTTTACCTTTACTGTCCACTTTTGGACAGAAGCCAAATAAGAGAAGAAAATGGAAAATTAATTTGGGGCTTAGATGTGATTTAAGAGGGAAGATTAAGCTTTAGATATGGATGATTTACTATAGAGATAAGAAAAGGGAATACTTTGCGTATTTTAAAGTTGTGAAGCTCAATTTAAAATTGAATTATAACAATCACATGAAAATTTACCATGAAGTACCAGGATGAAATTAAGGTAGCAAGTGTTTAGCCTGAGTGATAGTAAAATTTTTGTGATGTGAATTGCACAGTGCCACCCAGCTGTGCTGAAAGGTGATGCTGTGGGAAGAATGTGGGGTCACAGGACAGCTGAGAGTGGAAGAAACTCTACAGGTCATCTGGCTCAGCCTCTTGCTTCAAGGAAGTCTGATTTCAAAACCAGCTTACTTTGCTAGGCATTTGTTCACTCACATCCTGGCATACTCCAGAGATGGACATTGCCCAATATTTCTGGACAACTTGGCCTGTCCTTAAACTACTCATATGGCAATATTTTTTTACCTTATATCCAACTGGAATTTTCCTTTCTATGACTTGTCACTGTTGCCTCTTGCCCAATCTGCTTAAATTGATACATTTCTTTTTTCTGTAACTATTCACAAGATCCACGTTTTAAAATTCCTATGCCCTCAGAGATAAAGCACATTTTCTATATAGGATACTAGAATTTTCACACAGAAACACTTGTGGAAAATAATTTGTTAGAAACCTGAATGCACAGAGGGTGAGCAGCTGAAAGCAGTTTAATTATGAGATGCTTTCTTCCAGTACCCAGAATAAATTAAGAAGGTGTCCTTGTTTGGGATGTAGGTTTGCAGGTCACAAGTGGCAACTCTTTAAAATTAAAAATTACATCAAGAACACTTCACAGCTCTGCAACAGACTTCAGAGAGCTTGTCGGAAATCAGCCACCTGAGTTCCTCTTCCTTATCCTTGTATATTCTTATCATATCCAGTGAAATATGATAGTGCTGCTGTAAATGAGGTAAGGAGCTTCTGCAGTGGGGGCTTGCAGATCCATGCAAGTGGAGTGGTTAAACTGCCAAGATAGCTGGGGTTGTGAAAGGCTGGGGTTCATTCTTTATTGAAAATACACAACATCTTCAGAGGCTGTGTTGAGATAACCTCAGGTTATGGATGTTGGTATACTCTCTGTAGTGATTTTCCTCTTGCTATTGTCTCTCCCATGAACTCTTTTAGCCAGAATTACACTTGTGTGCAAGGGGGATCTGTTTTTGGAATCTACAAGCTCCCTTCTTTTCTACACATCAGCCCTCAAGTGGTAGTTCTGTAGGAGGAAAGTTAGAAATATTGCTAGAAGCAGGAGACTGTTTCTAAAAGTGAAGTAAGATCTTCAGCTACTTCAGTGTTGCTGCAGATTTAGATATGTAAAGATAATTCAATTCAGCCAAAACCCTTTTATTCTGAAATCTTGCCCTGAACAGATTTTTGTCATAATGCTTGTCAGATTTGTCACGGCATGCATTTGTGTATATATATATATATTGTTACACAGTTATGTAGAATCTGCCATGCATATTTTTTGAAGCATACATATAATACTTTCCATATACAACCTGAAAGGTAAATCCTCCTATCAGATATAAGATACAAGAAGATTTCCCCTGCAAAATCTCATATTTTTATGATTTTTCTTCTCTACCCTAGTTTGAAAGATGGAGACACATATTCTAAACATATTACAATATATGAAATTGGAAATTTTTAGTGTTGCTTTCTGCATGTGTATTCAAAATTGAAAACAGTTTGACAAGCAGATATGACTAATATGACTATTGCTTCTATTTCAGTTTTTCGGTATTCACCTTAGGAATTTATCTGAAACTTTTTTTAAACAATATGGCTGGAACTGAACTTTTGGAACTGCAAGATATTTATGAGTTAGGTAGAAGTTATTTAAAAATAATTTTTATGTGGATTCATGAACTTAATCTCTGTTGGCAAAGCTAAGTTTTTATATGACTACAAGAAGAGAACACAAATATTTTTTAGGTATAGGAAAAAAAGAGGAAGTCACTTTTACATCTTTCATAGTTTCATTTTAGTTTAAACCAAACCTCCTTAAATATAGGCAACTTCAAATTTAAGAGGTCTATGAAGTTTCAGAACATGAAAGTTATTCATAACAAATTGCTAGGCATAAATTATTGCTGTTTAGATGTCAGTGGAATGGAAATACTTTCCTTCTGTCTTAACTTGCTATTGTTTACTTAGCAAAAAATGTTGTTTCTAAAACTTTCCCATCACATGCCTGGATGAAATAGGATTCTAGGGTCTTAAGACAGAACCAAATCCCATCTTTGGTTTTTTCTGTTATTTGCATTGTAATTTCTGTGCAGCACTAAGTAGCAATCACTTTCCAAGTTTACAGAGGAGTGTTATGTTTTGATTTTCATTGAGGCATGGATGAGGATTAGCTATCTCTCTTTTGATGTCAAAAGACTGCCAAAACATTATGCCAGGCAGGAATAAAAGTCGCAGTTTTGGCAGGTACTAGATAAACATCCGTAAACCATAAATAATACTACATTATTGGCATTGTGTGTGTTGTACTGCCTACATGTCTCTAATTAGGAAATAAAATCTGATGACTACTTGAGACAACTTGTTGTTATAAAGCAGAAAACCAGTATGACAGCAGAGCTAGGATGAAAGCCTATAGGAAACAGGGCAGCGCAGCTGTGTCTGGAGTAGAATACGTAAAGACAGCCTAGAGAAAGGAGTTGCAGCCTGTGAGGAACTGCTATGCAGTCAGAGGACAACTTCTGTGAATGAGAGCAATTGCAGCAATGCAAGGCGGGGGCAGCTGGGTTGATTTGTGCTATAACTCTGCAATTCTGATTTACTCCATGTTATCACTTTTCTGAAGAAGAAAAATTGTTTTGGGTGATCCTTCAGTGGTGTTTCCCTATCACTTCTGTTGTTCCATTGATGAGTAAACAAGGAATTCCATTTTCATCACAACTCTAAGAAAAATGCAATCTCTATACCTTAGGAAGGGGTGGAAAGCATAAATTTTCATTTTAAAGGACAAGATGGAACAATCTGAATTATGAAAAAAAAGAGGTGTTTCTTGTCCTTCTGCTTGGAAAGAGAGCTTCAAGTTTGTAAGCCATGGCAAATCAATATAAGTAAGTGCAGGAATCATTTCTCATTGCTGACTGTTGCTCAAGATCAAAGGCTCTTTGTGTCCCCCTCTAAAAGCCAATTTTTCAGTCTAGCTAAATATATAAAGACACAAACAAACAAATATCCTTGATCCTGAGGGATAGCCCAGATGAAGTGAATGGTGCAATGACATCCAGTCGGCTCTATGTCATGACAGAAGTTCTTGCTGAGCAGGTTGCATAGAATGAAATCACATTAAATGGTAAATAAATGAAGTATTAAGGGGTAAAATCCAGATTCAAATCTGAGTGTAAGACGAATCTACTCAAATCCAGCCAAGCTGCAAAAACATCTGCCAAAGGTTAGCTGTTTGACATGGTTTTACCGTAAATTAAAATGATTGCTTTATTGCTATTCTGCTAAAATTGATGTAAGGGTGATTTGCAATACAGTTGCACTCTTCTGGCATTCAAGTAAAATTCCCAGAATATATCCCACAAAAGGCCCATCAGCTGCTTACGCAGCTGCTTACACACTGTGCTTCATCCTCTTTTGGTTGCTGCTTGCAGCACTCACCTTCTCAGATCTCACAGACCCTGCTGCTACCCGTGGGGAAAGGCAGCCTTGAGTGCCCCATCTCTGGGAGCTGTCACTGGCTGGCAGTGGCAGGGTTTAGCTGACTAACACCAGCCTGCAAGGTCACTGCATCACTACCTCAGCTAGATCTGTCAGCAGCCAGAGAAGCAGAACTGTTGAACCCTTGCCTCCTCCACAACAGACAAGGATTAGCCCTGAAGATGTGAACAGTGTTCAAGGCATGTGCCTGTTTCATCTCTCAGCAGAGCACCAGCCACGCTCAGGCAGGTAGTTTCTTCTGGTCTGGGATCACACTCTCTAACATGGGGAAAAGGAGCTGTGTTTTGGGTTCATAAATAGTTCAGATGGCAAAAGAGAGCAAAAACTCTTGAAGTGGCCATGAAGATTAGTGTCAGTTCTTACTGCCCTTCCAGAAATGTCTTCCTCCATTTTGTGCTTTACAGATCCTGTACCAGGGCTGTGCATGGACCTCGCTAACAACATGCCCTGGAAGGTACCTCCACAACAGGTGTAAAACCCCTAAACATTCCCATATTTTGACTACATGTGAAAATCTCCTTACATAGCAACATCAGTAGTGCGGTTGAGGTACCCTGCTTTGGACAAATTTCATTGAGTGTTATGAGTCAAAGGCATTTTGTCACCAGCAGTCTTCCTGGATCAACTGGGTGTTCATGGAATTTTTTCTTCCTCAATGAATTCACTTGTTCCCTTTTCTGGTGTCCTTGAAAGCCCCTGAAGAGAAGGCAGAATGCACTGGCAATATGTTTCTCTTTGTCTGTGCTTGCCATGGGTTCTTTGCTTGCTCTATTCATCTCTGCATGTTTTAACACCTCTTTTTTTTAACCTTGCTTTTGGAAAGCTATCAGGACTTTCTTGTGTCATCTTGAAGTCTCTTTTTAGCCAGGCAGCATGTGTAGTCTTGACTTTGCTTTCTTAAAAACATTTTCTGCTTTTTTTCTCCTTGAGGTTTTCTTTTTCCTCTTTTTCTATCCCCCTTATTTTGTTTTTTGGGGTTTTTTTTGTCTGTTTGGTTGTTTTGGTGGTTTTTTTTTTGCAGGTGGGGTTTTGTTGTTGTTGTTTGGGGTTTTTTGTTTATTTGTTTGTTTTGGGCTTTTTGGAGCAGGGTAGTTGGTTGGTTGGGTTTTTTGTGTTTTTTTGTTAGCTTTTTGATTTTGTTTGGGGTTTGTTTGACTCCTGATACAGATAATTTTTAAAAACATTGAAGAATACTAGCCCTAAAACTGAGTCCTGGGGATCCCCAACAGTGACTAGCTACCAGCCTGATGTGACCTCATTTACTACACCTCTTTGAGTCAAGCAATATGCCACCCAAAATATCATGGACTTTTCTAGCTGTCCAGTGGGATAGATACTGTGCAAGACAGTAACAAAACACTTGCCAGAATCCAAAACTATCACATCGTGCATCTTGCTCCCCTTGGCCAGCCAGATGGATGTTCTTCTCATAAAGGGAAATTAACCTGGTTAAGCAGCACTTCCCTCTCATGAGCCTATGCTGGCTCTGGCAAAAGGACTCTGCTGTTGCTAAAATGTCTGTTTAATAACTTTCAGAATAATAGCTCCATGTCCTTCCTGTGCTGTGACCCCAGAGCTGATGCAGCACTGCAGTTGGGGTCTCAGCAGAGCAGAGGGGCAGAATCCCCTCCCTGGCCCTGCTGCCCACACTGCTCTGGATGCAGCCCAGGACACGTGTGGCTCTCTGGGCTGGGAGTGCCCATGACTGGGTCATGTTGTGCTTCTTGTCAAGAAATACCCACAAGTCCTTCTGGGCAGGACTGCACTCTGCTCTCAATCCATACTCCACCCAGTTTGTATTTGTGCTTGGGATTGCCTTGCCCCAGGTGTAGTACCTGGCACCTGAGTTTATTAAACTTTACACTGCCCACCTCTCAGGCCTGTCCACATCCCTCTGGATGGCATCCCTTCCCTCTTCACCAGACAGTTTGGGGTTCTTGGCAAATTTCCTGAGGCTGCATTCAATCCCACTGTTCAGCTTGCTGACAAAGGTGTTAAAAAGCAACAGACCCAATACCAACCCGTGAGAAACTATCAACTACATAATTAAAGTTACACCCAGACCAGATTCAGTAACTGGAATGATAATTGTCATAAATATTACTATAATTAACAGAAGTTTACTGTTAATAATGCAGCACAAACCACTTTTTTGTATGTTTAACACCATATTTCTGTTACTAAAGCAAGTTTCATTATAGTTTTACTCTCTCTTCCTGAAAAGAAAGCATACATGGAAAGCTTTCCTGTTTTAACTGTATACGTAATCTAAACATATAATATAAATATATGATAGTCTAACCAATCAGCGACATGAACTGGTTAAAATGTCAGCAATAAGGAATGAGAAATGTAGTGTAATGTATCTTGTTGCATAATACAACAACTGCAATATACAAACCTAACCTGTCTCTTCCTTAAGCAAATTTTTAAATAAAGTAGGAGGAATAGGACCTCTTTAAGGACATCCATTATACTTTCATTATCTGCATAAAATTATAGTCTGTCCTTATGTTTCCTAAGTGAGATACTATCATCTGCAGGAGTAGGAAGTTCTTTTTGCCCAGTTCATCCAGTAAATTGTATTTTCAGGAAAATGTATAGGATTGAATTTCCTCTCTCTCTCTCATCATAAACTCAACTAAAATTTGAGATGGAATGAAAAAACCTAAAGCAACAACCAAAGTACTATTCAAGCCAAACAAACAATCGATCTTCTGATTTGTGGCAATTATTAAAACAGCTGGGAAAATATCACCCAAGGTCAACAACAAATAACTTTCTTCAACATCTTCAACAAGCTGAAAGTTTGCAGAAAGTATTTGTGTTGTAGTTTAAACTCACAAGATCTAATGTGTTGTTAATATATCATACAATATTGCATTTTGTTCTTTAATGTTTTTCAGAAGTAAGCAAAACATTGGATGGAAACTCCCATAGAATGTCAGTGAGCAGAAAAATTATTCCCTTCTGCAAATTAAACAAACACAAACACCCATTTTTATTTCTCTTTCTATGTTCAAGTCCTTCCTCCCTGGATTCTGATACAAACAAGTTTGCTTTTATGAAATGGATTTTAGATGTTGGAAATATTGTACTTTTTCCACCACAAAATGTTTGGGCGCAATATCTTACCCAGTTCTCTTCAAGCTATTGTTGGAATATAATTGTCAAGCCCTTTTAAAAATCTGTCCAAGCATGTCAGACTCGAAGCTGTTATGGGTAGAGCACATCTAAATAGCCTGTTATTTCTGTGCCTAGTTGGAAGCAGAGGTTTGAAAATCTGGCCGCAGAGATACTCATTACTTGGAAACCAGGAGACAACAGAACTCTTGATATGAGCTGTCAGGCCATTTGAGACAGATTGCCTACATATGAAGATTTATAGTTTTTCACACATCTCTGATGTTCTTAGCACTGTGTAATAAACAGAAAAAGAAGACATCATCCTGCCTCTGCTTTTCCTGGAAGTCTGTATTTGAAACAGCATGTCATATTCAGGGATGTCCACCTGACTACACAGCCTGTCACCTGAGAACGCTAGAAAATTTTTTGTTCTGTTCTTGTTTCTAAATTTGTTATAGGAACAGAACTTCCAAGAACACACTTTATTTTTGTACTCAACCTCTATTTAAAGCCCTACTTTTCTAAATTTGATCTTCTCCTGCATCCTGGTTGAAAGAGCAGTGTACTCAAAAGTGCAGAGGTGTGGTAGTTTTTGTTGTGAACTTGTGGATGCTGCTGCCACAATGAGATCTTTGATATTTGCCTCTGTTGCTTATTTTTCTAATGAGCAAACTGGCAGATTTAGGATGCTAACCAATGGAGCTGTACTGTGCCATATATTAATATGAAGCTATTGAATCACTCAACAGGTCAGCTTTAGAAAAACAAGACTTCTGAGGCAGACTTCTACTAAAAATGCAATGTCTGGCTAATTACCATATCCCTGCCCTGCCTAAAATGTCAAAAGTGTTGCAGGTGTAATGCCTCATTAGAATAAAATAGAGGGATGAGAACAATAAAGGCTTGTGGCTATTTAAGGGAGATTGTGTTGCAATATGCCTTCGTCAAAAGAGTTAGTGCCTTTCACTCCAGAGGTCCTCAATGCAAAAACATTCACCATGAAACTCTCTGTGCAAGGAGTTAAAGTTGCCAAAGGGCAAACAAATTTCCTAGCTGGGAAAGATTATTTGTGCAGGCAAACACTCCTCTGAATTGTCTGATCTCCAGTCTTTCCTTGATTCCTGTGGCCCAGGACAGTAGCTGAAGGAGGAGCCAAGACTCCGTGTTTAGCTGCTGGGCTATGAGCTAACAGCAACCTCAGAATCCAGGGAAGGAAGCGGAAGTATGCTGTTCTTGAACAGAGGTGACTTCATGAGAGGTGCAGATTTTTATTTTGAGATGTGAAATTGTCTTTGAGCTGTGTCACAGAGCCAAAACTGATGTAAATATCCAAGGGATCACAGGGAAATATTTTGAGATATCTGTTTTGACTCCTGTTCCAATTGAAAGCTAGCACCAAAACCCTTGCATTTACTGATGGGAAGCAAAAATATAATAAGACAAACCCTTGATCCTGCCTATCTCCCTCTTGCTCTGATAAACATCGCATCCAAATCTAGGAAGAGAAGGTTTCAATGCTCATTCAGGATTGTGTTTCATCTCTTTTCCACAATTCTTTTTCAAAAAACCAGGACATACAGTGGTGCCAGTGCTTTTTGCAGTACTGTGGTTCTGTAACAGAGTCAGCATTTCCCCTGAAGAGGCACTGTCATAACCCTAGTCCATCGGTTTGGTGAAGGCAGGAAATCCCTTTCCAACTCACGTGATGGGCCAAGGTCTGTCTGCTCATGATTTGAGTCACCCTCAGGACTACAGATCATGAAATTGCACTGATGAAACTTCTAGCATCAGCTGCATCAGCAGACTTTGGTAATTGACCATAAGAATGGGAATGACTCATTCTTTTAATCTGATTCAATTTGCAGCTATTATCGATTGAATAATATAATACTTGCCTTCTTAGACTCCTCCCTCCAGCAAAGTGACAAACCAAGACATTTCTAATGGTGCTAAAATAGCACAAATGAGGCCTTTTTGCCTCTTTTAAAATGTTCTCTTTCCCTGTTCTTCTTCCTCATAGTTTGTTCCTCTGCTCCTAAATACCTGTAGTTCCTGTTTGTGGCATACTAATAATACATACACACGTACATATACAAGGATTTAAATGCTTCCATGCACTTTATACTTGTCCAGTGTTGGTCCATGTTTCTTAACCCCAGGAGATCATCAGAGCTCCATTTTGCTCCCAAGTGGCTTGAACATCACAGCACCTTTTTGTCTACTTCTATTGTTTCAGTGGGTGATGATGGTAAGCATGAGTTCTTGGCTGCCACACTGCCTCTAAGAAAGCATCCAAGATATATCATGATGGGAGTATGGAAATGAATGTATTGGCATATTAAAGAACTCCATGTTAAAGGAAACTGGTGGGATGGGTTTTGCCTCAAATATTAAGTGAGGGCTCAGGATGACTTTACTTATCCTTTGAAAAACACTTTTTTTTCCTGTATAGGGGCATTAGTTAAATTCTTTCTGGACATGCTTTAAATGCAAGACTCATTTTTAGAACCCTGAGAGTGTTAACACCCTTGAAGGGTGAAGAAGCCATTCAAAAGTCATATTTCTGAGCCAAGAGTATGTGGTATATAAAATCTTTCAGTATAATAAAATCAGGTAATGGAAATACTACATTGGGCTTTTTTTTTTTTTTTTATGTCAAGCAATTCTCTAATGAACAGTGTCATAAAGCAGTCTTCTAATAGAGCTTTTATACCCTCTGCATGGCTTAATTCTCACTAATTAACAAGCTAAATTATTCAGTTGCAGAGGATGCAGTACCTGGCAGCAAAGGCTCAACAGCCCTGAAGTCCTCAGGGTTGTGTTTGGCAGTCCTGAGACCCCATGTCTGCAAGTTCCCCTACCTCGATGCAGGCGGTATGAACATGCTGTTTCTGCCTCTTTGCAAAGTGTCTTCATGGCCTTCCTGCCATATCCAAGCCTCTCCCACCTGCTCCGGTCTGAGTGCACCCTCAGATTTTCTTGTCCACTCCGCAGTTAACCTGAATTTTTCTGCTGATTATTGACACAGAAGGACCTTGCCCTGAGGCCCCATCCTTCCCTGGATGGTGGACTCAGCTCTCTTTTTCCTTGCTTGTTTTCAGCCAATTGTTGTGATCACCTATCCAGCTTTAATGATTGTATGATTCTGAGATCAGTAGCTACCAAAAGTTTACAAATGACAGTTCTTCACCTACAGATCAATGTTCACCTACAAATGACAGTTCTTCACCTACAGATGCTACATTCTAAAACCAGGTTGGTAAGTACAGAAATGAGGTGATAACAAAGAGAAAGACTTAACACGCAAACCAAGGACAGTGTAGCTGTCTTTGGGTAGCTGAGCACATAGCTCAAAATTAGCTTTTTTTTGCCCGTATCTATGGGCAAAATCTTCTCCTGCTCTTTCATTAAATGTCGCATAGTTTTGCAGTAGACAAACAAGACTGGACCAAGAGGAAATTACTTTGCTGAGACTACTGTGCTCATGAGAGAAATTGGCTTGTTGTACCTTTAAACAAGCTTGTGATTTATTGTGTTTATCTAGCAGAAAGTAAGTTGAAGCAACTGGCAGCATTTGGCCCAGAAAATCCCCAACATATTGTTCTTCCGTACAAGACGTGCAAACATGAATGAACACTACTTAAAGCCTTCTTCCTGATCTTGTGCATTCCTGCACTGGGTCACTCTGCTTTACATGTAGTTGAACTGAATAAATGGTCTGTCTTGAATTACAGCTTGGAAAACTGGGTGTGTAATGTATCCAGTCAGCTTTAGTGTTCATAACTGTCATTTGTATAACTGAGCAGTGCATTTTTGAGGCATTGCCAGGCGCAGAGACATCTCAGAAGAACAATCTGTTCTTACAAATAAAAACAAAATGTGGTGGAGGAAGACAGCAAGGAGGAGGGAAATCAGTGCTTGATAGGTATTACTGTCTATATCCTACAAGCACTTCAGTCCTGGGGGCAAAATAATGGAAATCCATTCAGATTTGGATTGTCTTCTTCATCTCTCCAAAGCATTCTGTGATAGTAACAAAGGACAGAAACTATTCTATTGTTCTATCATCCTTGGATTACTTCCTGCTCTCAGACTCAGGGGAATGGAGTAGGTCATAGTCTCTACACTATTTTCCAAAAAGTGTCTCTGCTTCATAGTAGCAATGAGTAATATCCTCTCTCTTTGCATGCACTAGATCAGAGAGTCCCTCTTTCACCTCTCCAGTAACACTGTCTGTCTCCTAGAGTGAAAGCAACACCTCTTCAAACATTAGAAGACACAGTCCAGGCTCATCAAAATATCTGAGCAGCGGGACTGATGGATTTGCAGTAGTTTCTCCCACTCAAATCCTTAAACAACAGTCTGGAAGAAGTATACAGAAAGGCTGTACTTCAAACAAGTCAGGGACCTACAAAATCAAGAATTTTTCCACACAGCAAAGGACCTTTTCTCCTCTCAGTTCTCTCTCCAATCCCATCCTCTTTGTACAGCTCCCACAACCTTGCATCTGGTTTGACAAGGTTTCTTCTGCCGTGGCTCTCAAACCACCCCAGATACTAGGAGGCAACTCAATTACTTCTTCCTTCTCTTCAGTGTGTGACCACTGAGAAGATTGCTGCAGATCACAGCTGCTTTATCATATTAAACTCCCTCTGTTTCTCCTGGTTCATTGAAAAGGTCAAAAGCAACAGTTTGTCTTTCTTCTCCCAGGAAAGGAGCACAAGCAGAGGTCAGCCATGCATTAGGGTAAGCAAGTCTTTACATTCATGGTCATTTCCTCAAAAAAAATGAACATGGTGTTGAAGTTAGAGCTGGCATAATAGAGAAACTTCTGCCTTATGTTAAATAGAGCTTACTTCTGTAAATACTTAATTCTCAGCAAGGTTTTGTTTCCATGGAAAATGTGAGTTAAAAAAAGAGATGGATAGACAAGCAAAGAGAAAATGAGAATGTTCCTGCTTTAGGTTTAAGATCCACACATGAATTAAGAACCATTTATAACTTCTCACTGGTCCTTGTTCTTCAATGTATTCCAAGGTGTGTAGGTTTATATCCATAGGCAGTACTCCAATACCCTAATGCAGACCAGATGCACTTACATATCTTGGGATGAAAATCTTTAAGAAAACAAAGGTAATGATTCTGATTGGCCTGTTTTGGCCTCCTCTGTGGTGTCTGCCTGTCACTTTTTTTTTGCTAATTCAATCCTTTTTGCAGGACCTTTGACCTAACCTGCAGATGACTTTTTATGTTTATTTCTCAGCAGCTTAATATTTTCAGCTATGTAGCTGGTAGTCAAAAATAAGATGAACACAAGTACAGAAGAACTGAAAGATGAACACAAGTGCATGAAAAAACCATAAGAAATTTGTACCACTTTTTTTTTTTTTTTTAAGCTTTTGCAAAACCACTGTGAAAAAGGTATAAGCCAAGTACTCCAAGCCTCATTGTCTGCCAAAGCAACCAGGAGAACTGACAGTGAGGACTGATTCCATTCCATCATACCACAAAGGATCTGGAGCTCTGATTTCGCACATGATCACCATAAAGTGTGTTCTTCACCTAAAAGCTCAAAGCATGATGGGCACACAGCATTTGGCAGGGCAAGAAGAGACAAGGTCCATACTCTGTATGACAGCAAAGTGAAAGACAGAATTCCTGAATTTGTCTCATTTTGGTGAGTGCTCTGATTGATTTTACAGAAAGAATTAACTACTTCAAATAAAAGTTATTTTACTAAAAACCTTTTTGCAGCACACAAACCTCAGAAGCTACAGTGCAATTTCCAAAGCTTTGTAACACCACAAAAATTAAAAAATCAGAAGTGAGAAATTTGAAGTAACATAAATATATATTCCACTGGAATAAAGAGGTGGCATCGTTTAGCTTATTGTTCAGTTCTGGTATTTTGATTTTTCTAAACATTAGATAATTTTTTATTTAAAGGGATGTGCAAATTAGCGGCAAAATTGAAGAGTTGGGGATGGAGAACATTAGGAAAAGAGCCCAGAGAAAAATTTCAAGATGTTATTCCAGTTTCTCTGACCTTCTTAGTGTAATACACCACAAATAAAGCCCTCATACCAAACTCAGTCATATTTGAAATAACAAAGTTCACCCTAGCTCTCTCACATCTGACTGTTTAAATGAGGGATCAAATTCCTTTGATTTCTGTATTCTTATCAGCAAGGCACCTACAGGCCTACATACCACCCAAATTCATCCAAATCCATCTAACTGCACATAAGACACCTGATGGTCTGTCTAGCCACCTTAGAACGCCCAGCATTATTCTTTAAATAGCAGGCTGCAGACTAAAAGATCTTTACTATTTCTTTTTTTGTCAGAGCCCCCTCAAAGTTAACACCACTAGTGAAAATATTCTTTGCTGTATTTGTGCTTGTAACAACATACTTTTTCTGAAATTGAGGAAAATCTACTTTTCTTGCAGAGTTTTTTTCCCTCTATCATGCTGAGAAAATCATCATCCATGGAGCACTCATGGCTGTGTGGTGATCACAAAGAAGAAAATCATGGTGTAATTTTTTGGAGTTGTCCTGTGCAGGGTTAGGACGTGACATGTATGATTTTTGTGGGTTTCTTCCAACTCAGAATATTTTCAGATTCTAAAAATAATTACATTTTGATGTCCTTTTGCTTCCATATTTTTGTTTTTCTCAGGACTGCTACAAAAAGCAAGGTATTTGTGACAGTTCCAGTTTCCTCTGTTTTCAAGGTAAATGCTGACATTCCTGTAAGACAGACTATTTAATTATGTGTATCTGGCCTACTTCTGAGAAAAGTGGGGAAGGTGTGAGGAAGGAGATTTTTTGTGTCTTTATCACCCTGAGAGGAGAAGATCTCAGAGATCGCTGGTGCATGAGGCTGCTTGGCAGCCAGGCTGGGCTGCCCCAAGCCATGCCTGCATTCAGGCCATTCTGCCAGGACAAGTTGTTCTCATTTAGATATACAGTGATTCTGCAGGTGTAGAACAAAACAGAAAGAAGTTTTGGGGTTTTTTTCTGCCTAAATTCTAGGTCTCTGCTCATGGCCCAAAGCAGCAGTGGTTTTATTCGATATTCAGTAGCCTTGTGAATGTATTCAGCAAGAGTTGAATGGACAAGTCAGGCTCTCATTGATGTTTTACTGCTTGTGGCTGTATTGCAGAGATGTTTTTTCAGATGGATTGGTAGCAACATGAGATTGATTGTGTCTTTGATGGAGATAACTGAGCAAATCTGCTATTTCTATATGGCATTTGCCATTGCCAATGCAGTAGTCCAATTTTCTTGTCATTCCAGCAGTCCCTGAAGGCAAATATTCAAACCGAAGCATTGCCTTCACTATGGTCCCCTCTATACAAGTTCAAAATTTTCTGTATTAAGGTACTTATCTAAGTATTGGAGGGTATCAGTATTAGGTTTCTTTTGATGAAGTGATTAATTGTATCAGAGGAAAGCACACGAAATTCTGGAGCAGGTAAGAAATCTCTGTATAGGTTACAGGAGAGTCCCAACAGAAGTGTATAACAATAGACACAGAGCCTACTAGATTAGGCAAGATTATGGAAAGTTATCTCTAGGACCAAAAAACCCCAGTCAAATGAACAAAAGCAAAATTAAAAAGACCTTGAGACCATATGAATTATGAACCACCAAGATTTCAAATAAGCTTCTGACTTCTCTTGTCTTTAAATCGTTTGCAAACTGCTATCTATAAACTGTTCTGTGTAATTGCTGAATGTCAATATGTTTCTATTTAATCACAGTCCAAAATAAACAATCAGCTTCACAACAACCAAATAAACAGTCTCCATAGCATGCCTCTAAGATGGGAAAATTTAGGCTGCAAAAAAGGTATCTACTGTAAAATCTATGGCTAAGAGCATTCCTTGTCTGGGGGAACAAGGCTGTCAGCTGTCCTCAGATCAAACCTAGGCAAGAATTCTTCATCTTTCCTGTATCTTACACAGAGGTCAAAATACAAAGACAACTGTTTCTCCAAGGGTGTGGCTTGCTGGTGCCACAATCTGACTGTTCACCACTGCTGTGGCACAAAATTTGAACCATTACTATGAGACCTCTGCCATACTCTGCTCTGCTAAACCTAGAAGCACATAGCAGGAACATCCCAGAGACATCACTGCAAGATACAGGGGCTGTAGGAGTTTCAGTGAACTCCTAGGCCATGCTGGACTTCTAATACAACAAACAATCTAAGCAGGGGTGGGAAACAGAATAGAGATGTGTTTGTGCAAACACATAGTGAATGATATTACATTTGTGGTTCATTCTACTTATTCCAGAGCTAATAAATGAGGAGTTAGAAGATTAGCAGGGGGAAAATTAAAGCAAGGGTGATAGGGAAGTAATTCTTGCAAAAGTTAGCAGATGTGCACCTGGGCATTTGGCAATGATTTATGGTTTAATTGTCTTCAAACTTGTCAAATAAGTTAATTAAAAATGATAGTAGTACCTCATAGTTTATAATTAGACATTTGCAGTCAGAGCAGGGTTTAAGGAAAGGACTGAAATCACACAGAGGACCAGTTTTCTTCTTTCCAGAAGAACTAGGACACCCCTGAAAAGTGGTGTGTTCAAAAAGGACAAAGTGAAGAAAAAATAAAATTTCCATTTTGGCAACAGGTCAAATGGACAGTAGAGACTGAGGTAATGACAGACTTCGGTAGATACATATAATGACAGAGGAACGGCCAGCGGTTTTGCCATATGAGTGGTATTAAAGATAATTCCTGAAAATTTGAACTCAGGAAGCCAGGTGAGGGTTACAAAATAAAGGTTTATTTGCTCAGAAAGACAGGGATGGAAAGTTTTCTCAGAAACTTCTTTATATGTCTGGCATCTGATATGTTTTTTAGATTCCCAGCAGAATGCTGTAGTGGGCATGTGTGAAGATGAAGATCTGAAAGTTTCAGAAATATGAACAGAAGAAGGGAGCTGAATGCTGATGATGGTATGTAGGAGTGAGCATCAGCACTTTCACACTGCTTAGATGTTAAAGTGAGTGGAAGGAACATTGTGAATCTATCAAGAGATAAAAGGTAGGAACAGAGAAAAATTAAGAGGGAAGTGAAAGGACTGAGTTTTGACAGTACTAGGTCATACCTCCAAAGCATGGTTAATGGTGAAACTTCACTGTTGTGAGCTGAACTCATCTAATTTCCTAGAAACTGAGAATCTTAGGTGACCTGAAAAAGATACAGGCTAGATAGTGGGGACTGCGAGGGCAGACAGAACCTGGACTAGCTTTCTGGGGGGAGCAAGCTATTCCGGAGCTATTCAGAGGTATTAAAGAACTGGTTAGACAAAATAGTGCCAGCATTGACAGAGTTGGGTGTGAGGACACAATGGCTCATTTTAGCACTGGATGGCCTCATTCATGTTCTTTCCAAGCACAGCAAGGATGATTTAGGTTAAGGCAGACTAAAGCCAGTGTTCTGAAAAAAATATACTCTCCTGTGGACTCTGACCCGTGGAAATGTACTGCCTTGCCTGAATTTTGCCCCATAGCAACAGAAGAATTGGCAATAAAATCCCTTCCTTTCTTTTGGCACTAAAAACTTATTTCAGACGAAGAAAATACAGATCAATTAAGCTGATACCAACTCAAAACAATTTCTTGTGGTTGGGAAGTCACATCTGAGAGTGACTGGAAAAGCAAATGTGAGATGAGTTGAGATGAGATGACATGAGATGAGATGAGAACAACAGCAACATTCAGATGGAAGTCCAGCAGTCGCATCTCTGATGCAAACAGATTCTGTGAAGGGCTTCTTTCACAGAAAGAACCACAAGAATACACACACATACACATCATTTGGAGGTAGCATTAACATTCAAGTGAAACAGGTGATTCATAAAATGCAAGGAATTTGTATTGCTTCAGAGAAATCTTTTTATAAACTTTTTAGACTTTTTATAAACTAGGAGAAAGACAGCTGCTTTTCACTGAGAAAGTCTCTTTTCCCTGAATGATGGTTCCAATTGAATTGAGAAGACCAGAGGGGGAACAGAAATGCTTAATTTTTTTCATAGACAGTCACAAGTTCAGACACATAAAATCTGCAATAGGTAGTTAGATTGCAAGCATAGTTGTGTCCCAGTTCTGACAATAAAATATTTGTACCAAGCTGTCAGGGTATAAAATACACATCCTGCAGAAAAAAATCTTACCAAGGATGGTTAAGGCTGATGCTGAGAATATAACATGGAACTAAAGGAAAAAAGGCCAGTATTCTGAATTGGCTTATTGTATTTTAATGCACAGATTTCCAGGGATCATGACCATTCAGACCTGGATTTACTGCTTATTTTCTTCATCAAAAAAACACCCCAACATACAATGGGCCACAAAGGCTTGAGTCACATGTGTCAGATCAGGATCAAACATTACACAAAACTCCAGAGTTTTTCAAATCCAAGGTTTTGCTCTTTCTGACTTCATATAGAATAGCTCGTTTTGTGCTTCAGGTGTGATTTTCTTTACCAACAGGGAAATCCTTGGCTGAGTGGTTTTTCTCTGGTGTCTTCTTCCAAGATACCACTAAAATAAATTAATGCAAGCTGGTACGTATCAGAGGTAAAAGACGACATAAAATTGTAGCAGATATTTGGAGACAAAATGTTTATTTCAGACTGAGCTTTATCAGTGCTTACAATTCAAACCTTCATTACCAATACTGGTTTTGTCTGAAAAGTTTCACAGCTTTATTCTGACAAGGCCTAAACTGGGTGTAAATAGCAAGAATAATTGTGCATGTGAGTAGATGGGACTCCAACATGTGAAACAAATGCAATCATCTCCTGACTGAGCAACTGAGTGAACAGTCAAGCTCTTTAGACAGTCTAATGGAAAAACATAGGAATTAAGTAGCAATCTGTGAGTGTTTTGAGGAGGAATGGGGAAGCCCTGGACTCCATTTGTCTCTTGGCTTACAGGAATTTTCCAGAAAACTCTTTTGACTGGGTGTTCTGGATAAAGAAAGATGGGGTTGACTGATGAGGTGTTTAAAAGATAGTTTATTGCAAAATCAGTCTCATGGAAGGGTGAGGCTTTAAGGTTGTTACATCCATAGGTTGTTAAAGTTATCACATTAGAAGCCTTGCATCAGAATCTGTTATAATCCTAGTTACAATGTCTTTTATAAATTTCTTATCCAATCAGCTACTTCCACAAAACTCACTAGCACCTTCATAACCAATTGCTTATTGCTACATTTTACACAATTTACCACAATCCATCTTTTTCTATCCAATCATACAACTCTAGAAACTTACTGCTGTATCTTCTAGTTTTTATCAACTCTACAACAAGATCTATTGTTAAACTTCAGTTGCTTTTTACTATCTTTTACTATCTTGCTTAATATATTTGTTCACTTATATGAGACCTATATTTACTTGCTTCAAACATATTCTGCTTAAACTACAAATCTTTATTCTTACTTCGCATCTGTTTCTTTATTCTATTCTAAGGCTCCAAGCCTTCTCCAAGGCCTTAGCCAAACAATGTATCTATCTCTATCTCTAAGCTTGTATACTCAAGGCCTTGGGAGCTCTCTGTGCTTGCACTTCCCACAATTGGGCAGAGGCCTTTCCTTTGGGTACTATGTCCAACACCTAGATAACAGATACTGGTGCATGCTACCCCTCTTCTCTGTCTTTCTCCTTGCTCAGATTGCAGGTGCTGCACGCCCTGGTGTTGTGGTGTGCGCGCGGGTTTGTTTGTATTGTTTCCCCCATTTGCATTATTTTCCCCTAGTTTATGATATTCCCCCAGTTTGTTATCCCAAAATTATGTTAATGGTTCAGTCCTGGTTTCCCCCTCTCCCTGAAGTGGTTCCCCCCAGTTCTGGGCAAGCTGCCAAGCCCTTGTCCCCTCCCCGGTTCCCTTGACGACCATCCCCTTTGTTACATTTTCCCCTCCTCCTGGGCCCTGTCCATCTCCCGAACCCCTCCCATTCTTCTAGAAACTTCTCCCCTTTCCCTGAGAGGGATTGGACAGGAACCCCGGGCCCCTCCCTAGCCGGTGTTTTATTGGTTCTAGTCTTTGTCAATCTAATGTCACCCCACTCCTTAGTTTTTCCTCATTGGTCGAAGGCGCTGTATCAATGTCTGTGTCCACCCCCTTTATAAGTTGCTGTTCGTCACTCCTCTTGGTCTTCCCTCGTGGACTTCCCTGAAGGCAATAAACCCTTTGGACTGCACCCACGAGTGAGGATCCTCTTTTCTTTGGCTCCCTCCGTCCTTTGCCGCCTCCTCGCGAGACTGCTGACCCCTGTCGAAGGCGCTGCCCCGACGCCCCGGCGCATTAGGGTAGTGCCCCCCGCTGCACGCTGCTGTTGTGCTCTCAGCCAGCCGGTGCTGCCTCCTCCCCGCTGCAGGGGGAGTAGAGGACACTCGACACAGCAGTGCGGCAGCTTGGCGCCCAACGTGGGGCCCCCGAAAGATCACCGGACCCCACGGCAGGAGGCCAGTGGTCGCGGCGAGAGTTTCGTCTCTTCGTCGTTGACCACCTTTCGCTCCGTGGTTGTCAAGCTACCCTGCTCCGTGAGCAGACCCCGTTTTAGGGGTGGCGCTCCGGACGGGGATCGGATCGGGAACTTCGCCACCCAGGAGCCGATCCGGGAGGGAGCTGCGGACTTCGAGGTTTTTCCCCACTTTCCGCTGGTCAGGGGTGAGTAGTTCCAGCTTACCACCTTCGTGAACTATCCCCCGCCCGATCCCCCGGTTTCGTCCGGTCGGGTCAGAGGTTTCGCCCTGGGCTCGGTGGGGTCGGGGCCAGCGGTTGGGGCTTTTGGTTCGCGTTATTTTTCGTTGTACCTCGAGGTTTCGTTTTTGAGGGGCAGAGATGGGTGTGAAACTCTCTGTCCCCCAGAAAAGAGTTTACTTCCAAGTTGTGGATACCCTTGGGGGGAGGGAAGTTAAAATTGTTAAAAGGGAATTGAAGGATTTGGTTTTATGGTTGTTCACTCAGTTTCCAGAGATCTCCCCTGATTCTGTTGATGATTTAAGATTTTGGAATCGGGTCGGTGAAAAATTAACTCAATTGGAGACTAAGGGGGGATCCAAAAACAAAAAATTAGTATATTGGAGCTTCCAAATTATGACTGCTTTAAGGGAAAAACGGAAACTGAGGGAACAACCACCCCCCAGTTCATGTTCTCCTTGCCCCCGAATCCCAGACCCCCGTTCCACCCCTTCTCTCCCTAAAAGTAAAGGGATCCTGAGGGGAGCAGCTCGCGAGAGCACCGCGCCGGTCACCCACCATCTCCCGGGCTCTCCTCAGGGTTCCCTGACCCCCCGCCTCCGGAGTCCTGGCCAGACTTCGGAGGGCTCGTTCCAGTCCCCGGAACCCTTTTCCCCCAAGTTCCCAGTTGTCAAACCTAAAGTTGACTTTGCAGTTCCTGAGGGTGGCAGCCCCCAGACATACCCTCAAAATGGCTCCCATGGAGCCCAAAATGGTGGCAGCCTCATGGCTTTTCCCGCCACCAACCCTTCTTCTCCCCACAATCCTTTCCTTTCTCCCGCCAACCCTTTCCCCACCCCTTCTCATTTCCCTAACCCTACCCCAAATTATGTTAATCCTTCTCCCAACCCCCCACCCTCTTACACGCCCCTTTCCCCTCCCGCTTCCCAAGTACCGCCTCCTGTTCACGCCCCTCGGGCGGAGCCAATTCCATCAGCTCCACCCCAAAGCTCCGCCCCGGTTCCCACGCCTGGCTCCTCCCACTGGCTTCCTGGTTCCCACGCCCCGCCTTCCGGTTCCCACGCTCCGGTTTCCGGGGGTGTGGACCGGGGGGATTTCAGCACTGGTACGCCGCCCCTAATCACAGCGGCCCCAGTGTCATATATTAAGGAAGGTGAAGGGCCCACCCGGGCGCAGTGGACCCCATTCCCCCACTCCACCATAAAGGAGTTGTGCAAGGCTCAGAGGGAGTTTTCCCGGGAGAGTGAATACTTCCGGGGGCTCCTTCGGGCCTCTTTACTAGAAACAAATGTTGTACCCGCCGACTTGCGGATGCTTTTTTCATGCCTCCTCAATCCCACCGAATTCCTGGTGTGGGAGGAGGCGTGGAAAAAGGGTATTAGGGATATTCTCCCAGACTTATGGGAGAATACCCAAACAGCCACAACTCCCAGTGGTGAAGCGGTTTGTACCGACTTACTAGTCGGTCTTGGGAATTGGGCCGACGGGGCAACCCAAGCCAGGGTTACCCCCCGTCAAGCGCTCCGGGAAAGCGCCAAGGTGGCTGAACGGGCCTTCCTGGCGCTCAAACCAGCTGCACCGGCCCTCACCTTTTCTAAGATCTGTCAGGGGCCAGATGAACCTTTTATTGTCTTTGTTGAGCGCCTCCGCAGGGCTATAGACCAACAAGTCCAGGCGGAGAGCGCTCGGCTGGAGATTTTAACCGAAGTGGCAAATGCCAACGCCAACACAGCCTGTAAAGCCGCCATCCTAAGTCTCCCGCTGGACCCACCACCTACCATCCAGAAGATGATCGAGGTCTGCCAGAGGAAAGTTCCATCAATCCTCAGGGAGGACCCCGGAGCAAGAACACCAACGCGCCGGGTGTCCTTCGCAGAAGCGGCAGACCTCGGGGGAGACGTGATGGCGGCTCAACGGACTCCAGCACCTCCACGAAGACCAAGCCAGGGACAGTGCCACCTTTGTGGTGACCCAGGCCACTGGATGCCCGACTGCCCCCTGCGAAGTCAGTTCTATGACTTTCGGAGGAGGCAGGCGGCTTCCATGGCAGGGAGCGACAATCAACAAAAAAACTAAGTTCTGAGCGCAGCCCCTCCTTGCGCTATGACAGAAATAAGGCGGGTGGTAACATCATTCATGAGGGGAATTCAGGGAGGGGACCCCAATCCCGCACTTCACCTTTCACGAAATCACCGGACATGACCATTTCTCCAATGGAGACTTTACCGATTCTTACGACATCTTCCTGTGTCTCGCCTTTTAGGTTGCATCTGGCTGAGTCAATTAACATCAAGGACTCTCAGTGCAGGCTCGCGATGGTCGCGTTCAAGGCACCAGGTACTTGGTTTCGGGTCGGAAGTAAGTGTGTTGTGGTAGGAGACACAAAGTTTACACCCCCGGAAATCACAATCATTCCGGGAATGCTGCCTGCGAACACGGAGAAGTTCGCTATTGGAGTTATTTGTATTCACCCTCCCGTGTTCCTGCCCAAGGGCCAAATCATCGCCCAAGCAATCCCTGTTTCCCTCTCTGAGTTTTGGCAGTGTGAGCAGGAGGCTCACACTAACATCTCGCCCCCCGCCCTAGAGGTGTGCTGGTCACAGGCACTAGGGCGTGGGAAGCCTCGGCTCACCTGCCAGCTCACCAACAAAGGTCAAACTACGAGGGTAAATGGGATGTTGGACACAGGGGCAGACGTGACGATCATTCCCGCAAGGGAATGGCCGTCACAGTGGGAATTGCAAAGCGCTGCTGGACGAGTCCAGGGCATTGGGGGTGTCCAATTAGCTAAACAGTCCAAGAGCGTGGTGCAAATTACGGGGCCGGATGGGCAATTGGCTTCTATTCGCCCATTTGTTTTAGACTACGCGGAACCCCTGTGGGGGAGAGATGTTTTAGCCCAGTGGGGAGCCACAATTGACTTACCAAAGGCTCCTCAGCTTTTTCAGTAGCGGCCACTGAAGAGCGCCCTACCCAAAAATTGACGTGGAAATCAAATTCACCTATCTGGGTAGAGCAGTGGCCGCTGAATAAACAAAAACTACAGGCGCTCACGGAACTCGTGGAGGAACAGCTGAGGAAAGGAAACATCGTGGAGTCCACGTCACCGTGGAACTCCCCAGTCTTTGTTATCAGGAAACCGAACAAAGACAAATGGCGGCTCCTCCACGACCTCCGCCAAATTAACAACATTATTGAGGATATGGGCTCTCTCCAACCAGGGATGCCGTCCCCAACCATGCTCCCCCAAAGTTGGAATTTGGCCGTATTAGATATAAAAGATTGTTTCTTCCAAATTCCCCTGCACCCGGACGACGCTCCTCGCTTTGCCTTCTCGGTTCCCACCATCAACTGAGAAGCCCCAAGGAAGAGGTACCACTGGCGAGTCCTGCCGCAAGGCATGAAAAACTCTCCCGTGATTTGCCAGCGGTACGTCTCCTCCTTGCTGTCCCCTGTCCGCCAGGCAGCAAAGAACTCCATCATTTTACATTATATTGATGATATTCTAGTTTGTGCTCCTGACGACAACTCACTTACCCATGCTCTTGCCCTGACAATCAATGCATTGACTTCTGCAGGGTTCGAGCTTCAGGAAGGGAAGATTCAGAGGATGCCACCTTGGAAGTACCTTGGCCTGGAAATCACCAAGCGGACCATTGTGCCGCAAAAATTGGCCATCAATGCAAAAGTGTCCACTTTAGCGGATGTCCACCAGTTGTGTGGGGCTTTAAATTGGGTAAGACCTTGGCTGGGTATTCCTACGGAAGACCTAGCCCCCCTTTTCAATCTTTTGAAAGGGGGAGAGGAGCTCAGTTCTCCCAGGACCCTTACCCAGGAAGCCGCCACAGCCTTGGAAAAGGTACAAAAGACCATCACACAGAGACAGGCACACAGATGCCATCCGGATCTGCCGTTCAACTTCATCATTTTAGGAACCCTGCCACACCTCCACGGGTTGGTTTTCCAGTGGGACCCAACAGCAAAAACATCTAAGGACCGAGGCTCGAGGGACCCCCTCTTGATTATAGAGTGGGTGTTCCTCAGCCATCACAGGTCCAAAAGAATGACAAGGCCACAAGAGTTGGTGGCAGAGTTGATCCGGAAGGCTCGCCTCCGGATCCGGGAATTAGCCGGAGTTGACTTCACATGCATTCATATTCCTATCCAATTAAATTCGGGCCATTTGACTAAGGCCATGTTGGAACATCTCCTCGGGGAGAATGAAGCTCTCCAATTCGCGTTGGACTCATACACCGGCCAAATTTCAATCCACAGACCGGCCCACAAATTATTTAATCAGGATGTTCAATTCAAATTATCTTTAAAAAAGATTCAAAGCCGGAAGCCTTTAAAAGCACTGACCATTTTTACTGACGCGTCCGGAGCATCCCACAAGTCAGTGGCGACTTGGAGGGATCCTCAAACTCAGCAATGGGAGACTGATGTTGCTACGGTTGAGGGATCACCTCAAATTGCTGAGTTGGCCGCAGTCGTCAGAGTCTTTGAGAGGTTCTCCGAGCCCTTTAATTTGGTTACGGATTCGGCTTATGTCGCCGGTGTTGTGTCCAGAGCAGAGAGCGCAGTCCTTCAGGAAGTTCCAAACATGGCCCTCTTTGACTTGCTCTCGAGACTAATAGATCTGGTCTCCCGTCGAGAGCAACCATTTTATGTAATGCATGTGAGGTCACACACCGACCTCCCGGGGTTCATCGCGGAGGGCAATCGGCGCGCCGATGCCCTAGCCGCCCCTGTTGAGATGGCCCCACTTCCCGATGCCTTTCAACAGGCAAAACTCAGCCACCAGCGTTTCCATCAGAACGCGCCCGGCCTGGTCCGTCAATTCCATCTGACGAGGGACCAGGCAAAGGCGATTGTGGCCACATGCCCACAATGCCAGGCCTTTCAACTCCCAGCCATCAGCGCCGGCGCCAACCCGAGGGGGCTTCACAGTTGTGAAGTGTGGCAGATGGATGTGACACACATCCCTTGCTTCGGCAGGTTTAAATATGTGCATGTCTCTGTGGACACCTTTTCTGGGGCCGTCTACGCTTCCGCCCACACAGGGGAAAGGTCGGCAGATGTCAAAAAGCATCTGTTGCTTGCCTTTTCCGTGTTGGGCATCCCTAAAGAAATCAAGACGGACAACGGGCCAGGGTACACCTCCAGGGAGTTCCGAAGCTTCCTGCAGGAGTGGGGAGTAAGCCACAAGACCGGCATCCCTTACTCCCCGACAGGGCAGGCCGTGGTTGAGCGGGCCCACCAGAGCCTCAAACGCACTCTAGAACACCAGAAAGGGGCAGTGAAGGTGGAATCCCCTCAAATCCGACTCGCCAGGGCCTTATTCACTATCAATTTTCTAAATTGCAGTTTTGAGTGCCTGAACCCGCCCATCGCGAGACACTTTAGCACCAGCCAGGCAACCAAGTTTAAGGACAGACCACCGGTCCTAATTCGAGACCCAGAGACCTGGAGGACAGAAGGGCCCTTTGACCTGGTGACCTGGGGTCGTGGATACGCTTGCGTGTCCACCCCCGCCGGGCTCAAATGGGTCCCTTCGAAATGGGTCAAACCATTCCTCCCGGGAAAGATGTCCAGACCAAGCGCCCCACCTCAAGTGACCCAATCTGCTCTAAGGCGCAAGCGGAAGATAGTCTCCATTGCCGGTGCCCCCCAGGCTGAACCAACCCCCCCGGAACCTTCCGTTTTAACATATTTTCTCCGTCTGTTTCAGTTGGACCCCAACTCTTCTGTTTGATTACGCTGCTTTTCCTCGCCCAACCATCCAGCGCTTGGATCATCCCCCAGCCCAAGGCCAACGTGTGGCGGACCCTGGCACAAGCAATCGGACAGGATCACATCTGTCTGTCCACCGCCTCAGCAACAGACCCTCTGTCGACCTGCCTCGTGGGAATCCCTTTCAGGGCTGGTGAATTCCCTTCCCCCCTTTTCCCTATCTTACAACCATTTATTTCACAAACTGGCTCCCTTAAATTCTGGAACAGCCCTCAGCCCAAAGAGGTTTGGAGAGAGCTGCTGGAAGCTCTCGACAAAACAATGGACGAACCAGCTGAATTTGAGTTGCTCGGCTCCGCACAAGCTTCAGTATGCTTTTTGTTCTTCCCCTACCCTGAGTCCAGCCCCTTCCTGGAGGTGAAACAAATTGACCAACGATATGGGGCCACCAGTTGGTGCCGAGACGAAGTTGACATCAAATCATCATCTACACTGTACGGCCGTCCAAGGATGCTACCCAGGGGTGTCTTTTTAATTTGCGGTGTCCGAGCTTGGGCAGGCATTCCCTCTCGTTTGTCCGGAGGGCCCTGTACTTTCGGGCGGTTGACGCTGCTTTCCCCCAACCATACCCAAATTATGAATTGGAAAGGAAGAAATGTCACACTAAATTCTAGCCGCATTAAGAGAAACACCCGCCAAATTGACCCAGATTGTGACTCAGAAATTGTTCATTGGTCCAAACCGAAAAATATTGCGGTATCGGTATTTTTGCCGTGGGTGGCCGCAGCAAAGGCACTCGGGGAATTGGGTAACCTGGAGTGCTGGGTGGCTAAGCAAGCGAATTTAACCTCAACTGCCCTAGCGGACCTCCTCGCAGACGAGGAAACAACGAGGCAGGCGACCCTCCAAAACAGAGCAGCAATTGATTTTCTGTTGCTGCTCCATCACCATCACTGTGAGGAGTTCGAGGGTCTGTGCTGTATGAATCTATCATCAAGAGCGGAGGATGCCAGGTCCGCCATACGCAGAATGACAGAAGATGTGGCCAATCTGAAACAACAAACTGAGGGCTGGTTGGAGAGACTGTTTTCCAAATGGGGAATTTCTGGATGGTTGGGCTCTGTGTTAAAAACTATAATTCTCATAATTTTCATTATTTTATGCATTGCTTTAAGTTTTTCCATAATATATAAGTTACTCCTACGTCTCCTGACCTCCACCACACCACAAATCAATCATGTCGTCACCCCCCCTTTCGCGAGCCCAGACACCCGAGAGTCTCCTTATGAAGAGATGAGCTCAGCTGCACCGTCTGCAGATCCACAATGGTTCTCAATCCCGGAAACCATCGTCGGCGCCGAGAGTTCAGCGCAAAGAACTGTACAACTAGACTCTCCAGAATTAGAGACTGAGTTCTGAAGGCCGCTTTTTCGTTTTTACAAAACAAAAAAGGGGGAGATGTTGTGGTGTGCGCGCGGGTTTGTTTGTATTGTTTCCCCCATTTGCATTATTTTCCCCTAGTTTATGATATTCCCCCAGTTTGTTATCCCAAAATTATGTTAATGGTTCAGTCCTGGTTTCCCCCTCTCCCTGAAGTGGTTCCCCCCAGTTCTGGGCAAGCTGCCAAGCCCTTGTCCCCTCCCCGGTTCCCTTGACGACCATCCCCTTTGTTACATTTTCCCCTCCTCCTGGGCCCTGTCCATCTCCCGAACCCCTCCCATTCTTCTAGAAACTTCTCCCCTTTCCCTGAGAGGGATTGGACAGGAACCCCGGGCCCCTCCCTAGCCGGTGTTTTATTGGTTCTAGTCTTTGTCAATCTAATGTCACCCCACTCCTTAGTTTTTCCTCATTGGTCGAAGGCGCTGTATCAATGTCTGTGTCCACCCCCTTTATAAGTTGCTGTTCGTCACTCCTCTTGGTCTTCCCTCGTGGACTTCCCTGAAGGCAATAAACCCTTTGGACTGCACCCACGAGTGAGGATCCTCTTTTCTTTGGCTCCCTCCGTCCTTTGCCGCCTCCTCGCGAGACTGCTGACCCCTGTCGAAGGCGCTGCCCCGACGCCCCGGCGCATTAGGGTAGTGCCCCCCGCTGCACGCTGCTGTTGTGCTCTCAGCCAGCCGGTGCTGCCTCCTCCCCGCTGCAGGGGGAGTAGAGGACACTCGACACAGCAGTGCGGCACCCTGGCTCTCCTGCCTGTGGTCATGCTGCCAGCCCACTCCTTTGTGCTCACTGTGATGTGGACACACAGATCTCTCTCACTAGCACCAGTGTAGAGAATCTATAGTTCCTTCACACAGCCTTGTCTCCCTGAGGAGTATTACGACATCCTTTCACAGGGCTTTGTTTGTGCTCTGAGAATCACAAAATTCCCTCTTATCCTTTGCAGCTTCCTCATTAGCCAGGGCCACCTACATGGTTTTAAATTGAGAGAGGGCAAAATAGCATTCAAAAAGCTGGCTAATACAGGAAATGACCATTTCTCCCAGTTGAGATCCCTGATCTCTCCAAACAGCACTGGGAAGTGAGACCAGCAGAACCTATCCTCCAAGGGTGGCACCTAGAGTTCTCCACTGCAGATACGCTTCCATGTATGTTCAGCATTCATTGCTATAATGCAGTTGGCTTAAGTGGGCAATGCAGTTGGCTTAAGCCTCCTTAAGTGAGGAAAAAGGTCTGTGATGATTCCCTTTTCTATGCAACCTGACATGACACTTCCTTTCCCTGCTTGTGATCTCCCTTAGTGCTGGGCCAAATCCCCACCACATGCTTCTTGCAACCAGCACAAATCAACTAGTGTGGAAGGAATGATAAATATCAGTATGGCTTCTAGGCTAACAGCATATGCACAAAGTAAGAAAAAAACCCCATGAAAATGAAACCATGAAAAAAAAAAAAAAAAAGAGATTCCCTGTCTTTAGTAGAGCATTACTCAGTCATAAACTATGTACTTTTGAGCTTCTTTTGCTCCCCTGCCAAGACTCGCAGAGAGGGAAAATCAGGATAGATACATGAAAAGAAGAATAAAGAATAATATATAGGAAAGGAAAAAAAACATCATGTCCAAGTGTGACCATAAATCTCCCCAGTGCTGTTTACCTGTCTGATGTTTTCCCAGTGATGGCAACAGAAGCTATGTGCTTAAACTGTATTTCAAAAAATTGATAACTCCAGAGCATCTCCGTTTTCTGCCCTTGCCTTGTCCTGTTGTGTAACTGTGTGTCAGGCCAGGAGCCAGAGCTGACATCACAGAAGACTGCCCTGGGTCTTGCATAACCTTAATAGGACAGCCACTTGGAAAGTGTTTATGTGCCATTATGTGCCATTGCTTTTCTAACTACTCTACTGCATTAGGAGAGCAGAGTCATTATAGACCAGGCAGAAATACTAATTGCGTTTGCATCATTGATGTCAACCATGAGGTATTTCAGTAGGCCTTGATATTTCAGGTCCTGTTTCCAACCCAGTAGGAGCAAAACTCTAGCTGTGCCAAGTGATTGTAAATGACTGCAGTGCTATTGCATTTTATCCCAGGAGGGTTTTGTTACCTCAAAATGATTTGTGATTAGTCTGTGGGATATCACCAGAAAGATGGCCATCATGCTGCAGATGACTTCAGGGTCCATGCTCAGCATCATATAATTTATGTCTCTGAATAAGAGCATTCCTGTTTACTTGTGGTGTGCTACTTATTGGCCCCAAAACATCCAACATGCTTTTTAGATATGTGGTAGCAGACTTCAAAAATGGAAGTGTGAGGGAACTAGAGATAGAGGCAAATGCATCCTGCTCTGCTTGAAAAGCGTGTTTTCTTCCTAATTTCTCCTACTCTTATTTTCTCCTGTTTTCTCCCTATTTCTCCTACTGTTTCTCCTTTTTCTCCCTATGATACTCCTGTGATACTTACTGGACACAGATCCACTCTGCTGCCCTGTAGCAGGCAGAGGCAGGGTAGACACAGGCCACAGCACATGCTGCTTTCCTCACCTCACAGCTGAGATGACCGGTGAAGCAAACCAAGATTATTAAAACCTGATGCAAATTAGGAGCTGCGTGTATCTTCCGTATCTCCAACCAAATGGAAGGATTGAGGATGTGCTCTTTGAAATTCAGCACCGCAGGTGGCTCGGCTACTCCTGTGACATGGAAAGTGACATGCACCTCTGCTTTCAGAGTGGCTGCTACTTTCCTGGCCTCTACCTGTTTTGTGGTGATAGGACATGCACCTTCTCATGTGTTTGGGGAAGGTGCGATACTACTCAGAAGAAAAAAATAAAAGAGAGTGGAGGGAAAGGTAACAGAATTTTTCCACCAAACAAGATGAGGCTCAAGCCACTGCATCTTTCACTACCTGTACAAGTTAAATTTACAAGTTGTACCAGTACAAGTTAAATCTCCTGTACAGGTAAAAATGATCCTGTACAAGTAGATTTAAATAGTATCAAGAGAAAAATGACTGCCTGTTTTTCTTCCATGGGTCCCTTCTTATTTAGCAGTGATGGTGACAATTTTAGAGTATTAAACAAGATGTAAAAATTTTCTGTCTCCTTCTCTTCCTGTATTGTATCTAAACATTTTTAGAGATGACAGCTACCAGCATTCATAAAGTGAAGATTTGTTTTGGTAAATTTGTTCCTGCCATAATTATGCTGACAAGTTCTCAAAAGAAAGATCTCTCCTAAAAACTTTGAGTGAGATGCTTTGATTGTACTTTTAGGCTGAAAGGAATTCTGTTTTGTTGCAGAAACCTTTCACATACTGCAGGCTGTTGCCATTCTGCTTCCATATGGTCTCAGAACATCTTACTTTCTCAGGAGAGTAAGTTGGGGGAAAGAAGATGTTAGGCAATGCATTCTCTATCATGTCCCCCCCATTTTCTCTTTTCTGGCCAGAATATTTCCTCTTTGGCAGGAGCAAAAAAAAATGCTTTTTAAATGAATTACCATACTCTAAAGAACCAGTTCACAGAAAAACAGTTTGCCCCACAGATCCTGATAATTTTATAACCATTTTGGTCACTATAAAAGGTCATACTACCAAAGAAAGCCAAACAAACCTGGAATAGCTTTGGCCTAAAGATTTCTTCCTTTAACTGGTTGCCCACAATGGTGTACAGGATTTACATGGCATTAAGTATCCAAACAAAGTACTCCAGGCTCAGAAATTTTCAAATAGCAGCTGATTTTAATTTTTTCTTTGGCATTTATACACACGTCATATTGCAAGCTCTATTCATTTCTTTTTATGCTGGAAAAAATGTGAAAGCTGGAATGAGAAGTCAAGTGGGAGTTCATACATTGAGTGCATTTGTGATTTAGTGGTGTGTGCCATGTGTACACATCACTTACTGGGGAAGTTAAATCACTTTTGGATGCAAATTTCAGCAACTACTTCCAAAACTCTGTCAACTTCCAAACTTTGAAGTTACGTTCTCCACAACCTGTTATTGAAATATTTCTTGCCAGCTCAAAGCAAGCACCATTTTCTGAAGCAGAGATTTTTCTTCTTTTGCTCTGCACGCTGCAAAATGATGGTCTTTACTTGCACTTGCAGACTGTCTCCCACAAACTGGAACTGAGTGTCTTCTTTCTGTTAGGAGCACAGCATCTCTTGTGCACTGAAGGTTTTTATTTTGTTTTTAACTTCTCATGCTTTCTTCATCACCAATGATAAAAATTAATGCGGTGTTCTTCTGTGCACAAACATTACCTCATTCATTTACACAGTTATTGGGGAAGCCTTGGAGTTGTGGACATGCACACAAGTCTGTCAGTCTCAGCAAACTACTGCTCCTTCATGATGACTGCCTAATACAGTAGTGACACAGAATACATATGACAAAGAAATTAAAAAGTATCTTTAGCTCTGACTTCCAGATGACTGAAGAACAAGTTTCAATAAAAGGAGTTATGACTCATGCACCAGTTTGCAAAAGTGTCTCCTGTGACTGGGAAGAGCAGCTTTCTGTTTGTTCCTTTCAGGCTGTTTCCTTACAGTAGGGGACAGATTGGGTAGTGGTCTCTCTGCTCTGGGAAGCTATGACTCCCCAATGGACCTGCTGTTTCAGACATGCTGCAGCTGCTCTGGCCACTGGTGGTTCCCTGGTTCCCCTTGGCCTCATGCCATCCACACGAACAACTTTCAGAGGGCGGTTGGTGGGGTCAGGTGGACTCCAGTGTTGGCACTGTCTGGGAAGGTGCTCAGCACATCAGAGGCCTCTTTAGAACTTGTGGAGCTTGGTGACCTCCTGAGGAGGCCTCTGATGTGCTGAGCACCTTCCCAGACAGTGCCAACACTGGAGTCCACCTGACCCCACCAACCACCCTCTGAAAGCACAATAAGTGCTTTTGCAAACAGCTTCCACTAACAGTTCAGTTAGTGAGGGGAATAATTTAAAACCTTCTCTTCCCTTCTCTGTTGGTGCCTCTCAGGCTGTGTCCACCCTCCCTTGCTCCATGCCTCCACAGCTCTTGCCAAACATTCAGGTTTCTTAGCGCATTTCCCCTTTTTCCCATTATAAAAAAATACAGCTGATGCAAATATTGTGTCTCAAGGGGAACTGGTCTTTGCTGGGCAATCATTGTCACTGTAACCTTCCCAATGGAGTTTAATTATGTGCTTGTGATTAGGCAATTATATATTACCAGGAACAGAGTAAATCAACTCTTTTATCTCCACTAACAAGATATTTCCTGTGAGCCTTTCTGCCAAAAGAACATAGGGGAAAGATGGGACAATTCTGCATGTTACATAAGTGCATTTATTTCAGGAGTTCTCAGCACAGTGTTTTAGACAAAAGCCACCTCAGCTCCAACTCCAGCTCCAGCTCCATCTCCAGCTCCAGCTCCAGCTCCAGCATGGCCACCCAACTCCTGCCCCATGGCCAGGGCACCAGAACCACACAGCAGCCTACACTGGGTGACTGTTGACCACAGCTCTCAAGCCCCATTCAGAAGCAGGGAAATAAATTTCAGAGATGTTACGCGCTTGCAGATGAAATTCCTTGGGCTCAGTCAAATGGTCACTCTGTACGAAAGCACCAGGCTTGCGGAGAGGGGGATTGTGGAGCTGCTGTGAGCTTTGCTGTGCAGATAAAAGAGAAAAGAGGCCACCCAGGCTCTTGCTCGCTCTGTGTTCAATTAGCTTGCTCACTGATGGGCTAACACTGCAGAATAGATTTTCCCACTGATTGATCTCTTAATGTAAATGAGTTATGGTTTTAAATGCAAACCATACATACTTCTTTTTTTCCCCTTGGAGCTGTTCTTTCCCGGTATTCTGTTCAGAGTGTACTTTCCCTCCAGCAAGTACTTGCAACACCATTGCACTTGAGGGCCTATTTACTTCTATAATCAGCTCTGAGGTGGCCATTTGCCTCAAAATGTCTGTACTTATTTATTATTTTTCCTGTCTCTCTTCTTGCACTGTTTGAAAAGACTCTGAAAAGTTGACCCATGCAGCTCCTTCACCCAAGTTTTTACATAGGAATAAATAATACATGATATGTGTGACATTGTTCCATGAATGGCTACAAAGGCATGACTAGGCAAGAATGCTCTGAGAAAACTGAGATTTGTTCAGTCATTATAAAATTTAGCTTCAAAAAAGAGATTGTTCTTTTTGAATATAACATATACATCTCTTTCGGAATATTTCTCTAGTTCGTGATTGACATGTTCCCCATTAACTTTTCAGACTTTGATAAGGAACTTTACTTTCTGTACCTGCAGCAATAACTATTTAGTGCCTAGTAGCTCACTTCTCCAGAGCCAAACTGTCATTTGGACAGTCTTTTCGATCTATAATAATAAAAAAAAACCAAACCAATAATATGGCAGAGAGAAGAATGAGCTTTAACTAAATTATGCCCACTTTCTAAAGCAGATTGGGTCAGTACTTTGGAATCTGAAATGTTACCCCCAAAGTCTAATTTCTGTGCACTTAGAGAAACAGAAACATATAGGAAAAGTGCTAGAAAAGCATTGCTTCTGAGTAATATTATTGCTGCCTTATTAAAAAAAATAGAAATTACAAATAAAACTTTTAAAACTTGCTGCTGCCATAAAATTGAAATTTTCCTTAGCAAAGTATGGTATTCCAGAACACTGTTACTTAACATCTAAATCACATCTAATCACATTAAAATAGGCACTTCATAATACATATTTATGAAGACAGTAGCTCATGAATTCTGAGATTATTTCTATTAAAAGCAACATAATAACTCTGTCACTTTTGGTTTCTGTATGAAATGTGGCAAGAAAGTACCTCAGGTAGAACAGAAGATATTGTGAATTCTTGCAGTAAAGAATAAGTCCAACTGCATTTAGGTATATAGATTTTAAAACAACAATTCAGATTCTTAGATTAAAATTACCCTTTGGTAACTGATCATCTACTTATGATAATTTGTATCTTGCTTTTCTTTTTCATGGCCCTGGAAGGGGATGGGAAATAACCCCAAATCAATGAAACAGTGGATAGTTCTGGAATGATCTGGCATAAATCTGAGGTGCTGCAGCCTGAATTGGGAACCGATTTGCAATGCAGCTTGTGGGTCATTCTGGATATTGGTGGTCACAGGCAGTATTGTCTCTCCTGTTCATAGCTGGCAGCTTTCCCCCCATACCTTGGAGTACTGACTCTTCAAGACGAGACTTAGGACCTTCTGGAGGCTTGGGGAGATAAGGGCCAGCAATCTCGTGCTAATTTTGTCACCAGTGTTCTGCCTGAAATGAAGAGCCCTACAATATAAGGATGCAAAATTCTTTACCATGATCCTACAAATTCTTATGATAGACATTGTGGGGTTTCACCCCCGGATTGGGATGACCCCAAAAGATGGAAAAGTCTCTCCTCCAACCCGTGCCTTCGAAGAAAGACTCAGTAGTCTTCTGTTGTCTGTTCTCAAGGTAGTTTATTGTTGGTTATCTAAAAGATTCTTTTCCTGAACTGCTGTGGCCCGTTCAGCAGCTCAGACAAAGGCACACTGACCTCCCAGGGGGCTGGTGCTATCTTTTATATCATATATTACGTACTACATGTTTATGCTTTTTCTCCAATACCTACTATCTATATTGAATGGTGACTTTCTACTCTAGACCAATCTGTGAGTGCCAACATCACCAAAGACATGGAAGCTAGGAAGGAGAAAGAAAGAGGACAGGGCACACCCAAATCCCTCCATCTTAGATCTCCTGACCCCCATGTACAAAACTTGGACTCCTGCATACAAGGCTTAAAACCCCCCTGTGCAGCACTCAGAAATCCTACCCTTTACTTCGTGACTACTTCTACTACAATATCTAAACTTTTGTGACTTCTTGTTCTTCCTGCAAAGTTGGTAAACTGTTCCATGGGTCAGATTCAAAGCCACAGGGGTCTCTGGCTGCATGCCAGGGTCTCAGATGCTTCTGACCTGGGTCTGGAATGTCCGAGAATGTCTGTGGGACATTCTGAGTTCCGACAGACATGATTAGGCTTTGGTTAAAAATATCGGGCAGGCCAGATGGCACTTCCAAAAGCATCTGGGGAGATTTGAGGTACACATGATGACAAAAATCAGAAGTGGCGCAGTGGAAGATGTTCTGCCAGCGATGTTTCATGCTCCCATGGGGCAGAAGGCCGATGTGCGTGTCCATGCAAGAAGGCTTGAGAGCTGACATTTCCTGTCCAGAACCTCCTGTACCTCAAGCCCAGTCCACAAGGGACCAGAGAGCTACGAAAGTGGAAATTTCTCTTTTGACCATGCAGCAGGTCACATGTCCTTGTGTCACATATCCTTTTGTCCCAGAGTTCACACACCTCTCACCCATGCTGTCCACCCCCTGCCTCCTGCCAGTGTTTAACTTCAGTGCCCCTTCCTCCTCCCCATGGCAGTTGGGAACCAAGTCTGGGGCTCCTCTGCAGCAACTGGATGGGGTCCCAGGATCTCACAGACATCTCTGCTCCTCCTCAGTGACACCGAGGGGGGTAAGATGTCATAGGAGTTGAAGAGTCAGCTTCCAAAGTGCTGAGTTGTTTGATTTTCTTTTACAGCAGTGCTCATTCCCATGGCTTCAGTTTGTTCCACAGTCCAAAGCAGCAGTAAGGCATGCTCACTGTGTATGTGGTGGAATGACGTTTCACTCTGCCTGCATGCAGACCAATAAGCTTTTCTGCAGAATGAGGATGCTTGAAAGCATTGCCACAAGTTGCAACAGATGTCTTTGCCCAGCAGTCACAGAGGTGAAGTCAGTTTTGTGCTCCCAAACAAGGATTTTTACCAAATTCTGTGTTAGATGAAGGAGAGTGTGTGTGAGCCCCATGATATTGCTACTTTAATCGATGGATTGTGACCAAAAATCATCTGAAAGTCATCCATTTCTCCTTTTAGAGGCCCTTGTAGATCAGTTACTTTTCATTATCACAAATTTCAAAGCCTCTCACCATTTATCTCTTCACCCTTTAGACTGCAGATGAAAAATCTGCACTGTTTACAAACTACTGGACATGCAGTTTCTCATCTAAACACAGAAAACCACAGTTCTTTGAGTATCTCAAGGCTGATCACTTGCCCCTTGGAGGCATTTATTGCATTTTTAAATTTCTCTGTTTCTCTCCTCTTACAATTTGGATTAAAATACTTCCTCTAACACAAATATTTGAAGAAATTTAGCTCTTATAAAGCCGGGAAGTAGCAAAATCAACACACAAGGGAGAAGTCTGAAGAGAATAGAAGAACAAAAACTCAGCATGTTACAACAAAGACATAATTACAACTGACTATTTTTTCTGCAGAGAGTAATATTTCCAAAAATATTATTATATTCCAAAAGACAGTTGCAAATTTCCTTCAAGATAAGAAGAAAAGAAAATTAAACACTTCACTGAAGAATAATAATGAAAGTAGGCAGCTATCAAGAACATGTAATTGAAAATTATCAAGAAAACACTCTTATAGGAACAGGAGTTCAAGTAAGTTTCTTGCATGATAAAACGGTAATGCTCTTAATTATGAGCTGCAGTATCAGTAAGTTGTTGACCATTAATACTAGGAAAACCCACTGTGTTTATTATCTACTCTTCCATGACTCACACAGAGCATTGTCTTGTAGCACCACAAAATGAACATGCCAGATTTTCTAATGATTGGTTAAATGAACATCCCAGTGGAAGGCTAGTTCAACATCTATGAGAAGGGCAGTCATGGTCAGGTAGAGGCCTTCCATAAATTAGTTTTATGTTTTTTCCTAGACTTATTCTTACCCAATTCCTATCTCCTCCAGTTTTATACAGACATCAGCAGCATGCCACATGTTCAGTAGTTCAAAGATCATGAAGAAAGAATATCTGATTTTTACAATAAATATGCTTTTTCTGCCCACCTAAAGAACAGAAGGGGTAGGTTTCTTATGAGATTTTCCCTGCATGCTCCCTGTCTGGGAGTAAATAAGTCAAAGTAGGACATTTTTGCTTGAGACTGTATCAATACAGTAATTCTATGCTTTGTAAAGCATAAACGCAAAAAGCAATTGATTCCACCTAAGCAGTGATGTCCTGGTAACTTTTATATTTCATCAGAAATCAGGTAGATTTTCCTGAGCACCAATTATTATATTATATATAATAATAATATATAAAGGCAATTTTCTGAGCAACCATCATCGCAGAAATGCCAGCAAAGGCCAAAATCAAAGCTGCATCTCTTCTGTCTGGCAGCTGTGAGAGCTGGTGGGAGGAAGGGTAGTTTAGGATGGCTTTCCCCCTATTTGGGGATGGCAGAGGAGTGAAGTTATGGCAAGGTCCAAAATGTACCTTGCACTGCCTTTCTTCTATGGCCAGGCTTGTGCTAAGACAGTTCTCAGCCTTCAGGAACAACCATGCATAATTATGTGAATGAGCCAAGGCTCACTCGCTTGAGGTCACAGATTTAAAAAAATTTATAATGAAACCGGGGATGTTTCGTGTCAGATACTCTGAACAGTTTTATTTAGCTCAAGAGTTTGAACAAAATATACTGCTGTTTTGTCACTACCAATTCCATCAATAAGGTTTTATTTTGACTTCTTGTCCAGATGGAGTATCAAACCTGGCATGTCTATGAAGATCTGATTTTGACCATCCCTACTGAATACAGCGTTTGATGGGAAAAAATAAGGTAATCTCTCAGCTACCCCAAGAGACTGTAATTCCTTTGCGACTGACATCTGTAGCAATATTCCCCAGTGCATGAGCTCTGGACTTTCTGCTTGGTGAGCAGTCCAGATTTTTCATACATGATCATTTTCTCATGCCAAAAATTTATGCTAAGACCTTCTCTCAGAGCCACAATTCTGCCTGCAGCTGCAATCTTCCTTGCAGGGGTCCCATTTCCTTTGTACGCAGGCAGGGCAATAGGGGGATCAGAAATGTGCAACTGCTACAAATCCCTGAATGTGACGGCTTTTCGTGAGCTCCCCCCATCACTTTTATAACACCTATATAGATTATTATATGGCCAGCTAAACGTGAATCCCCTTACTCTAATCATCAGCATTGCAAGAGTAATTTTATAGTTAAAAAAATGACAAAGATGCACAACTTTATCAGAGTAAAGATCTACTGTTGCTGCTGCTGAAGAGCTGTGTGGGAAAATAGTCTGGTGCCCTGGAGTTCAAATCTATGGCGGTGCATTCAAGATGTCTGAGCCCTTGAGAGCATTTGCTGTTGTAGTGAATTAAATTTAGAGCTGTGTAAATCCGGCTTTGGATTTAGATTTTTGAGATTCACCTTTGACCTGGCTTTGGATAGAGATTCGGATGCCTGTCTTGTTCAAATATGGGGGCAGGGTGCATTTTGTGCTATTTTTCAGGACAAAGGGAAAGGGAATAATGTCTATAGAGAATACTTCACCTACTGGTTAAAAATTCAGGTTATTGCATCTACTTATGTCTATGTCCATTATTTTCTACAAAATTAGGCTTTAAGGTTTCTGTGATAAGAAAAATTTCAATTTAGTAGTCTTGATGCAAAGAGCAAACTGGAAGAATACCATCAAATTTTGACAAGTTTCAGACAAAGATCTGAGTAGTTGGATTAATGTATAGACTTCATGCAAATCACAATAGACAGTTTTTCAGATGGCAAGATACACATGGCTTGTCAGGGAAGATTAGGTTTGCACTGTGTTGTCCGTTGTGTTTTCTGTTTCTTTAATGACGATAGGGGAAAGTAAACCTGAGAAGTTTCTGGATTGGTTTAGCTGAACTTTTACTTGGTCAACCAAGCCCAAGTTTGCAACAATAGATGTCCTCATCCACCAGATGAAACCAAAGAATTTCTCTGCAAAGACTCCATGCGGCCATCACCCTCCAGCTAGCCCTTCCTCCCGCTAATTACCACCAACACATGGGCATCAGTGTCAAAAGCTACACCTCTTTCCTAATCTGTTTTCAAAATACTCTGCCATCTCATCTGTCAAGACTTCCTGTACTAATGGTTGCCATGACAGAAATTTTCTCTTTAATCCCTTTTTGGGGACACCCTTTCATCCAGCAGTGATCACACTGCTCACAGTTTCCTGTTGAGCTCTGTCTGTCAGCTAAAAGGAAAATGGGAATGAAAATGGAAAGCCAGCAAGGTCCTTCTTTTATTCAATACAGAGTAACACTCTACACAGGTAATAAATAAAATAAGTAAGATTAAATAATGTAAAGCTAAGTAAAACAAAGAGCCAGAAGCTATTTCTGCACTTTAAAAAAAAAAAAAAAGAAAAAGAAAAAAAGAAGGAGAATGGTGAAAAATGGCGAAAACTGTAGTTTTTCAGATCCTATCTGGTTCACAGACTGCAAATAATAAACTAATCTCATTGAAACTAATCTCATTGAATCTTAGAGGACAATTCATCTTGTTGGATCTTAGATGAGTGAATACAAGTTAGCAGCCTCTAATATTGATTTGAGAAGAAGTCCCTTGGGGCAAAATCTAGAAAGGGTATCCAATGATGGCAAATTTTCTCAGACATTAGGAGTTAAAAGACACCCCTTGGAAAGTACTAGAGCCCATTTGCCCCAGGACTGTGTCCTTTGTGTCCACTCTGGCTGCCCGACCCCCCACTTCAGCCACAGGATGGGGAGTCAGCATGGCACCAGCGCTCCCTGAGCATGCAGGCACATCCCTTGCACAACCACTGTGACCTTTTTAGGCCTCACCTGCCAGTGATCCCATCTGCACTGAGATCCAGAGCACCATCAGGATGTGTCAGCAGCTTTGTAGCTGTGTTGAACAGGACCAGGCACTTACAGACAATGAAGGGGACCAAACATTGTCCATGTCCTTGTCTGCTCAAACACCACAGCCCCAGACCATGGGAATTTTACCCCTCCTCAGTCTGTTTTTTCTCCGTTGTTGCTTTGCCTGCACATCATTACACTGTTGTTACATTAAAACACTGTAATTACAGTCCCCAGGTCAAGCTGCAGTTAAACAAAAAACACCACAGCAATGGCCAGGTTTCCCAGTGGCATTTTTCCTTGTACTGTGAATCTGTACTTGTACTGTATCTTAGGGAAACACAGAAGAAATTGGTAATTAAGAGCCCAGAGACACAAATGGATATTTTGGTAGCTTTGTCAGAGTCAGAGAGCTTTATAAATCCACTTTAGCTGAAGATCTGACCCTGTATCAGACAGGAAACAAGACAGAAAAAGGAATATTTAAAATGTATGTGAAAAGAACAGCACTTTGAAATGATGGATGCCCTTTTTCACCTATGCACACAAAGGAACTGTGCCAAATTTGAGATCACATTCCCCTACCTCTTTCTCCCTTCCCTAAAGCTGACATGAGAGTGTGTCCCTCAGCCCTAGGTAGGAATGCAGACCTGGAAAGGAAATGGGAAGCATTCACTGGTCTTGTCCAAATGCAACACTGGAAGAGATGTCAACATTCTCTGTGATTCCCACACCTCATACACTCACAGGGGCACACACAAAGTTGTAGGTAGGAAGATAACTTCTGGCATGCTGAAGGCTTCAGATGTCTCTCTGAGCTTCCTAATTCTACCAAAAACGCTGCGGCTTTAATGTCAGCTTCTTCCATTCTGCTGCTCCCTTCCCTAGATTTTTAGCTCCCCTTGTTCATGCAAACACCATACCTAGGGAGGAGGAAAAGGCTTGCACAGGGTGTTAACTGCAGCTCAATCCTCTGTGGACTGAGGATTTTCTTTTGCCATTCTCTTCCACCAGCCCAGTGTTTCTGTGATGGTTTGCACACCCAGGGGTGTGCCGAAGCTGAGCAGTATAGAAGAAAGTTCACACAGAAATGTCCTAATCAAGCTGATTGGAAAGGAAACTCAAAGCTGACAATGATGTAGTGCACATATAGTTTGAGGAACTGAATAAAAAATGAAGAATGGGTTTCGGATATATTGATCCCCAGTTAAAATGCCAGGAGTAATATGAAATTAAGCAAGAACTGTGAAAATGAGAGGAAGCAAAGTACATTTTCTTGTCATCCTGACTCAGTTTTGGGCTCTTCAGTGACAGTCAGTTAATTTTTTTTTTTTTTTTTTGGGCATCAGAAACTTTATGAACACACAGAGTTATGTATTCTGCTGAATCTTAAAGCTTAGTTTTTGTCATGGTTTGGCGCTGGCCCAATGCCAGTGCCCCCATGAAAAACCACTCTCCCCTGGGGTCCGCCGCGAGATGCGACCAGAGACAGAGCAAAGCAGGCCCCCACTTGTGAACAAAGGAAAAACCCCATTGTCTTACAATTCTAATAAAATGAACACACAGAGCAAAAAAATGGAAACCTTTCAAACATTTCTCCTCCCCCCACTCAATTTCCCACAGAATAACACAAAACCTTAGATCTTTATCCAGTCCATCACCCTTCAAATAATCAACTCAGTCCATCTCCACCCTTCCGACAATCACCTCTCATTTCATCAAGGAGAGAGGAGCCCCCTTGCACCACAGGCTTCCCCTGGAAACACAGCCGAGTCCAGCTGTGTTTCCCCGTCACTCAGCAACTACACATCGTGACTTCTTCCTTCCATGTTCAGTGCTCTCACCACTGCACATGGACCAGAGCTGCTTTTAGGGTTTCCCTTTTCAAGGATGCTTCGCCCAGTTCCAGGAGAAAATGACAGTCTCTCACCTTTTCTCGGGACACCAGTCCCCCCCAATATTTCACCCCCTGGGGCCGAGGGGTCTCACTATCACTTCATCACCTGTCATCTCCGCTCACATCGCTCCTTTGGCACCAAGCCACCGCCTCCCCCTAAAATGCAGTCTCTGTATTATAGGAAAGATTCTGTCCATGGCTATACAAGAAAAGTCCAGCCAAAAGCCACTCCATCATCTCCTCCACCTAGGATTTTTCTCAACTTCTCTCAGTCCTTCTTCACTTGCACAACTCTGCATCACACTTGCGCATTTCCTCTTACTTTATTTCTGTCTCTCGCTCCTCCTTCAACTCCCGGAGGATCAGCATTTGCAAGGTTTCCATCATCCCACAGAAGGGTTAAAATCACAGTCTCTGCTCATCTCGAACTCCCACACTGGCTCCGCCAGCCGCACTCTTCCCTTGCCGCCCCCCCTTCTCTTCCTCGGCCAGGCCGGTGCTATCAAGTTTCAAGATAGCACTGGCACCTCTCTCTTTCTCTCTCTCTCCTGAGGAAGGGGGGCTGCACGCTGCCTCTCCGAGTTCTTCCACCCTTCCATCTCTGTGGGGAACTCACTCTTGTCCAAGCCATCGCCTCCCTTCCTTGCCCAAGGCTCCGGCCTACCTCCCTCGGCCTCGTGGCTTCTCCTCCCCCACCCAGCCCACAGCTGGGCAGGGGAGGTCTGACCTCTCCATCCACCGGAACCAAGAGAGAGAGTTCTCCTGGGAGTTCCTCGCTTTTAACCCCTGTGTTCTCAGAGGCATATCCATATCCTCAATGGTCAAACCAGGTGCCAATATCCACATCTGAGCACCTACTGGTTTGACCACCACCACCTCCCAAAAACTCATTTCCTCTCAAACCACGACAGTTTTAAAGTCACAAAGTCAAGGGCTACAGGCAACTGTAAGAATACAGATATTTAGATATTTTAAAACTTCCCTAAAATTTAAGCAATTACTATCCCCATCTCGATTACATATGGTGAAGCAGAAAAACAGGCACTCATCATTGCCCATCCATGCTGGTAAAATCATCTTGCCAGAAGGATCTTCTGGGGAGTACTATGGATTTGCACAGGACAGGTGAGACACAGTGGTTCTCTTGGGTTTCGGACTGCCAGTTGGCTACCTCCTCCCTTTATGAAGGGCCAGACATTCTTTTTTTGGATGTACTATTGTCAAAGCTTAAACAAGTTCAGCAAGAGCTGACTCTGCTCCATGAAATTTTTACGGGAGCTTGATCTTCTCCAGATGGGCTAGTAGCTTCCCCTGAACTCCTTTTCCTCTGCTTTTCTTCAGCTCGGGCATCTTACAGGCTCTTGGAGTTTGCCTCCCTCTCTGCATTCATCTCGTGGCTCACTGAGAGGGTGTAAGTTCTAATGTCTGCGCTCCTTTGTTTCTTTGTTTGCTCTGCTGATCTGTACATGACTTTCCCTCTCTTTCCGAGGTGTTTTCCACTGCCCCCGCAAAGCCTGCCTGCTGAGCTGATTGAGCTTTTGCTCCACCACCCCTGGAGCTCAGCCACCACGCCCCGCCATTCCCATGAGGTGCAGAAAACGGCAGGTCTGGTGCAGGAGTGGGGCAGCAGGGGAATGGCCATGCTCTGCTGCTGGGGCTGCTGTGGGCTGGGAGAGCACACCTTCCCAGGGCTGAGGTGTGCTGCCTGGGCTGTGCCGGAAGCCACAGATGGCATTGCCCAACATGCAGGTCCTGGCACAGCTCTCCAAGCCTCAGACTTGCACAACCTTCCCCTGAATGCCATGGAGGGAACACTGTACCCATGCTGAGCAAGGGAAAAGCCTGAATGGCTCAGGAAAGCACTCTTCCAGAGAGCTATTCTTTGTCCTAAATATTGCATGGAGAAGGCAATGCAGCCTATAGTTATGTTGCAGAACCAAAGACCTCACTCAAGTTCAGACTGATCCTTGCCATGGCTCACTAGCACTCTGAGAGCAGCAGTGAATAGCCCTGCTGTCAAACACACCTTCCACAGGCCCACCTTTGTTTGCTGTTTTGTTCAGTAGTCTGGCATCTCTTCCGGGGTTCACTTAGACATGTTTATAAAGGCTGATCACTTTTAGATCCTGTCTTCCACTCTTGATGCGGAACAACATTGCCCGTTAACCTCAGAGAGAAACCTGGGGAGGATCTTTTGTGCACAGAGACCCCTGTGAAAAAAGAGACAGAGATCAGACCCTCAGTGAAAAAAACAGTGCTGCCTTTTATCATATATACTTCCACCTCTGAAATAAATTAATTTATGACCCCAAATGACACAGGAATTTACAGGAATGACTAGAAAGACTAAAAGAACCATGTTTTTTCCCACTCAATACCCCAAAATAAAGTACTTTGTCATTCACCAGTAGCCAGCTTCAAGGTGTTCACCAATCTGCTGGCCAGCACAGGAAAGCATGATGCTGTGGGTCGAGGTGGGCATCTCCAGGAGCTTCCCTTCCTCTGGGACAGGTGGGACTCTCCACTCAAGCTGCACAGCTGACTTTTCTGGGGCTGAAGTTCCATCCCAGACCCCACCACAGAGCACTTTCAGAGGGATTCACAGCTTCCTCCAAATGCCATTACTGCAGGGGGTTTGCACAGAAGTCAGCTTTTGCTTCAGCAAGCAAAGGAAGGAAAAACAACTGTCAATGTTAGCAAGATAGCGAGGAGTAAATACAAGTAATTCCGAGGTTGGGAAGTGCTTTGTTTACCTATTTTTCATACATGTGAAAGAGGTAAGTTTACTGCTTTCTTCGTCACCTAAAAGCACTGTTAAAAAAGTTGCTTTGGAACCCCTAAGTCTCATAAAAATTAGTTTGGTCCATGCCTATTTTCTGGCCTTTTTTATTACCAGTTTCTACATAGACTTTTTACAGCTGTAATCCATCAGATGTCCTATTGTCCATTCCCTATATAAAATCCCACATAAAAAAAAAAGCATCACTCTAGGATCTGGACTGTTGTATATGTTTTTATACTAGAAAGTAAATCTTTGAAAAATGTAGTCAGGATATCCAGCTACTGCGAGTGGTGCCTCAAGCTCTGCCAGTTCATAAGTCTGCCTGTTCAAACCATGAAGCTGAGGGTGTGTCAGAAATCATCAGTCCTGTTCGATAAACTGTGCTGATCTTTTCATCTTGACTTCCTGAGTCATCCTAGCTCTGGACCTCAGCTGCCATATGGAATCCCACTTTGTAATACAATCTGAAACACACTTTCAGCTCATAAATGTGTTTGTGTTTAGAACTACAAAGGACACTTTCTGGCTGTTCAGTGGTGTCTTCGCTCTGTCTCTCTGTCTCTCTCGCAACATCAAGCCACTTGGCCTGATAATGTGTTCATACCAGCTCAATTCTCTTGTGATAATGTGTGAATAATAATGAAAGTGCTGCTTTAAATAGAACATGGGTCCTGATCCTTGGTTATCCAATGCTTTTAATCTCATATTTTGTAAATGTTGTTTTGCTCAATATATTTTCATGTTGCTTTTCAGGGAAATTTTAAAAATGTTAAAATGTATGGCTACTTCATCACATAGCAAATTAAAAAAAGAAATAACTGGCAATTAATCTCATTATCAGCAAATGTAAAAGGGTTTTTTTCTTTTTTTTTCTTTTATTACACCTTTTCTTTTGCATCTGTCAGCAACAATGGCATGCTGGTTTTTATTAACTACAGCTGTTGCATATTGCTGCTGTCAGAGCTGGACGGGAGACCACATCTGCAGTGCTTGCATGCCTCAGTGACTTTGTAGCTTGAACTTTGGTGAATAAATTGAAAATTGCACACACATAAGCCTGGTTTACTTTGTTCCTTCTTTAAAACACATTTCAGAATATTTAGCTCTGAAAAGCTCAATTTATTTTTCTAGTCTGTTTTAAACATGACAGGTCATGAACAAAGAGAGGAGGAGAAAGGAAAACTCTATGCAGACTTACCTAGATCATGCTGTACATATGACAAAGCAAGCTTTTAAAATCTCACCTCATAATAGAGCAGAGAGGTCAAGGGGGTCAAGGGCTGTTTCTGCAGCCTCGCAGTCCTGTTCTGCCCAAAGCTTGCTGGGGTTGAGGCAATACTACAGCACAAAACAGGACTGGATGCTGATACCACCTGGTCAGGTGTATCCCATCAGTCTTGGAAACTGTCCGTATGGAGGCAGGGCCATGTTTCTGTTCTTGTTTCCTATAAAAATAGATGCAGAACAGAAAACAACTATGTTATGGTCAGGCTGCAAAGTGTATTGCAGGACTTGGAAGCTACACAGAGAAACCCCTGAGCACTAGAAATGTTGGTTCATTCCAACCTCCCTGTCCCCGGCCAGGGACAGTACTGGGCTGGAGCCAAAGAGACAGATATGTGTCCAGCAGCAATTTCCCCAGCTTTTGAGAAGCACCCATTTATTTCCAAGGCACCTGCATGAAGTAGTACAGAAATGTGCTTTTCCTCCTCTGAGATAATGCCAACACCTTGGTTTTGTCTGTCACTTCTAAGGGATGGGCTGGGTTGCTATGGAAAGCAACCAGGGCTCCTGTTGGTGTCTGTTGGTCTGGAGGATTTCCAGAAAAATCAGAGGGGTTGTACTATGGACAGTAGGGACCCCAAGTGTGCAAGGACCCTGGGTATCCTATTACCAGGGACAAGAAGCAGGTGCTTAGGCAGGAGTGGAACATGCATTGCCCTGGAGGGATCCTGCTGATCCCATCCTGCCCTGGTGCCTGCAGCTCCCCACAGCTGTGGGTGCCACAACACAACACGGAGGCGCTGGGCTTCTGCAGCACAGATGTGGTGCTGCTATGCCTTGGACCCACAAAGCATGGAAGGACATCAAAAGAGCATATGCTTCAGCAATGGCCCTTTCCAGCAGCCAGCTGTCCCGCTGCTCAGAGCCATATGTGCACCCAGCCCCTCAGGCCCTTCTGGAAAAGAGCTTTAATTGGAGTGGGGCAGGCTGGGCAAAAAGGTGCAGCCTGCTCTCCTGGCACACCACTCAGCTTGGCCTCACTGCCCATGGGTCTGCACCCAGTGGGAATTAGCACAGAGGAAGGGAGCTGAGGTGATGAGAGGTGAGGAGTGGCTTGCACATGAAAAGGGCTTATATTAAGGGATTTCCACCCTGGAAGAAAAGCAACTCATAGGTGGTGTAACAGAGGCCTCTGAAATATCAGAGAAGAATAGGGATCTCTTAATTCATTGCGGGTCATAGCACAAGTGCTGAGAGGCACAAAGGAAGAACAAAAACCCCAGAGCAAATCCCCTTACAGTCAGCTCAAAGTAAAACCCTGAAATGCATTGTTAGAGGATAATCTGTCAAAAAGCATAAAGAGAGTGAAAAGGTATTAGGCAAAGGAAACATCAACCAAACCCCATGCAATCTTTATCTCAGGAGGTCTGGGTCACTAGGGACATGTACTCCATACTTCATACTTTTATAAGCATTCAGTGGTATTAGAAACAAATCAGGGGACTAAGCAGCACTGTGGACTGATTTAGAGCAGCTCTTTTACTGACATGTTCACAGAATAGTTGTGAGATTATTCAAGGTTTGTTATGAATTATTTAAAATTTCCAATTATATTTTCTTCTTTATTTTTCTTTTCTTTGCAAAAGTATATGATGGAACTAATTTAGCATAATGAATAAAAAAAGCCCCAGTTATGTGTTTGAAAACATTGTGAAGCTAATGAGGAAGAAGTCTATTCTGCATTTAAAGTGTATCACAATAAGGAGACTAGAAAACAAACAAAAATGCAGAAGGGTCTAATTATAAGAAGGCAACAAATCACAGCAATTTTTTTTGTTCCTGATGAACGAGTTATGCTGCTTAAATGTAGTTAGGATAGCAAACCACAAACTGTCATGGAGTAGGAAATAATAATTTTTAATCATTTTTTTCTAAACTGCAGCTTTGAAACTCCAAAACCTGGGAAAAAGAGAAGCAGATACAAGGGTGTGCTGGTCAGTTGACCACAAGTGATGCAGTTTCCAAGAGTCTGTCAATCTGAAAGAATGGAAAGCCTCCTGGAGATATTTGTGAGACATGGGGTTTTGAACAGAGGTAAAAGATCTGTAATTGTGTTAAACTGAGAGGTGAAAGCTCTGCACACTCAGTCAAAGCAGCTTTTAAGCAATTCTTGTAAGCTGAAACTGAATCAGTTGCAGGTGCTTAGGTTATATATGGTATGCTTATGCTCAGTATTTGCTTCCATCATTTTTATTCTTTTGTGGTTTTTAATAAATTGATGCAAAGGAGTTTGAACTCACAGAGGTCCATAATCTCTGCATTTCTTTTCTGTGCTCCTGGCCATAGCATCTCCACTAGCTGGACTGATTACTGAAGAACAAGGCTCAGCATCTTGAGTCCAGCTATGGCTGAGTCCCACTTGACCAAAATTTGGTCTGGAGCAAGCTGAACGCCAGCTACCATTTTTGTTCTGTGTCCTCTAGGCAATGCCAAGGCAGTTGTAGAGCTAACTACCCAATATGGATCACTGAGTCCAATTCCCTGCTCCTCAAAGGACTACCTAAAACTTAACCATACAACCCAAAGTGTCATACAAATGTGCTCTGACAGGCATGGAGCTGTGACACTCCCTGGGGAGCCTGTTTCAGTAAAGAACCTTTCTGTAATGCCCAGTGTGAGCTTCTCCTGATGCAGTTTCATTCCATCTGCGCATGCCCTGTCAGCAGTCACAGAAAGAGGGGATCAGCACCAGCCCCTCTGCTTTCCCCCTTGAGGAAGCTGTAGGCTGCCCGGAGGTCACCCCTCAGCCTTCTCCAAGCTGAGCAAACCAAGTGACCTCAGTCACTCCCCCCAAGCCTTGCACTTGAGACCTGACAGCAGACAGCCTCCCCCCGACACAGTCTAACAGTTTGATGTCCTTCTAAAGGAGAGGCACCCAAAACTGCACACAGGACCTGAGGTGAGGCCACATCAGTACATTACAGAGTGGGACAATAACCTCCCACAGCAATGTTGTGGATGCTCACGAGCTCACAGCTAGCCTTCTTTGATCCCACGGCACACTGCTGACCCATATTCAACTTGCCATCAACTCAAACCACCAGACCTCTTTCTGCAGGGCCTGCTCTCCTCCCTCCAGTTTTATGCATAATCAGGTACCCCACCCTAGGTGGAGAATCCAGCACTGCCTTGGTTTAATTTCATATAGTTGGTGCTCACCTTGCTAACTCCTCCACATTGATCCTTTTCTCTGTTTGGGAAAGGCATACTCCATATGCTGCCAGTAGGCTTGGTGTCATGTAGACTAACTCATGATAAAAAAGAACAACTTCTGCCAGTGACACCAGCCTTGGAGTTCAGCACTAATCCTGCTGCGTCTTCATGTTTCTTCCTCCATCTTTCCCTGCAAGTCGAAGGAAAGAAAAGAATATTTCTTGTGTTCACGAGTCCTTAATGAATCCTTCCAAGGCCCTGAAGTCTCTCTCAATTGCTCTTGGCTACTTATTGCAACTTCATCACTGCCTAAATGAAAAAAAAATCGATAATGGATAATAATCCAAGGTCCATAATAGGGTAAGAAGCTTTCTCTTCACATCTTTAACCTAAGTGTAGGGAAGCAGAAGATTTGGAAGTGAGTCTGGTCCAGCTCCCTTCTCTGCAAATACAAGATTAGTTCATTTAAAATAAGCTAGTGAATAGAAAGAAAATTATGAACTTCACAAGACACTGTCACAGACACACAGACTTTTCAAGGGGGTTTCAATAAAATAGATAATGGTTGGTTTAGACTCTCCTACAGTGGGCTGGGTTTTGTCCACTGTTAACTGTGAGCATTGTTTTCTACAGAGAAATACAAGTCAATCCAGAGACATAAAATGTTGCCTCCTATTTCCAGCCTCAGCTTTGGTTGCAGCAAAGTCCTAGAGGGGAAGGAAACAGCCGCAACTGACACTGGATAAACTGATTCAGACTGGCAAAGCACTGCTGTGGGTATACCTGAGCATGCCTCTCCATGTAGATGTGGATTCATGACCAGATGCTCTAGATCAACACCAACAAACCCAGTAGTTATTCTCTTGGGTTTCTTTCACTTTTCCTCAGAAATGTATCTGTCATACCATGATAACAATTGGAACCCACCAATAAGGCAACTTGACACCTGCTTTTCTGTACTTATTATTAATCTGGGTTTTACACAGGCATCGTTTCCATGGAAGCAAAGTGAGATATTTCCACTTTTGGAATGTATTCAATGGGGTTTTTTTCTGTGAATTTTTTCTCCTCCACCAGTGGTGATTCTTTAGAGGTCCCATCTCTCTCACTGCTTCTTTATTTGAGATTGCCTTGTCCTGATGGGCTATTTTCCCACAGCCCCCTATACTGATAACGTCCATTCTTACATTAAGATGGCAAAAGTAAACAGCAATGACAATGTTGTCATTTCCAGGGGGAAAATGCTGACACAGGAACTTGCCACAAGCTCTGTCTTCTTCATATAAACATAGGAGTCTTGTTCTTAGCAGCTGCTGACTTCCAGTCACTGGTTATTTGGAGGGGTCAGCAAAGAAATAGATTTTTTACTCTTTCTCCAAAATGTCTGAGCTGTCTTGGCAAGTACCAGAACATCTACAGAGAACCACATTAGCCAAAAGGGGATAGCTGAAAAGCAGCACTGCTGCAGCTGAGATCAGCTGAAGGCCTTGAGCTGGGTGAGATGGGTTCTCAGGTCTTCCATCTACTATTATGGTTAAGTTTTATGCAGCCTAGCTCAAAAGCAGAAAAAAATTATAAACAGTCTAAATAGTCAGATCTTCAGACCACTGAAATGACCTAAGTCTCAAGGCCACCAGAAAAGCAGGAACAGAGGTTGGTGGTGAAAGAGTAGGGAGGGGAGATGACTTAAGTGCTGAGACTTTTTCTCTGGTGGGTGAACAGCTCTACAGCTCTGCTACATTTTAGCTGTTTTGTGGATATTGGTGTCAGCATTTTATTTTTTCTTAAACTTAGAAGAAATCAAGTGTTTTGCTTTCTATTGCTTCTTCATAAATGTTAAACTACTTTTCTGTTGTTATCCTTCCCTTCAAATGCAAAGATGCAAGTACATCGGTCTCAGAGCCAGTTTCCCATTAAGGCACTGAAACAGGCTGAAAAACTTCTGAGGAGCATCTCTGAGTCAACCACACACTGGCCTTGGCTCTCTGGAGCCTTCAGCCATAAACAAATGCTTGCAGAGGACCTTTGTTATATTGCATTTGATTTATGTTTCCAGTTAGAATAGATGTTTTTAGCTCATTTCCCAGTTCTGCTTTGTTGCTGTTTATATGCCATCTCTATTTCCCACTTGCATTTATTAAGCTGGTTACTTTTTTAATAGTGTCTTTTTCCTTTGTGGAAGCTGGCTCAGATTCCAAGACAAGGCATAACATGGATACTTATAGGGCTTCTCAACCCTTTGTTTTAGGGTAGGAAGAGAGCTTGTCCCCACTCTTCTGTCTGCACTTAAGGAGCAGACATCTCTATTAACAACTACAAAAGTCTCTTTGTGCTGCATATTTCTATTGTTTTTTCCAAATGTTGTATGCACTTCATTCACCCCAGAGTTCCCATAAAATGTCTCATGGTATATTTCACAATAGCCAGGTAGTAATCAGTGTCATGATTGTGTCTTTTGATAATGAACAGAATTCTTTGCATATGCACACACTGTTAGCTTGAGCAGCAATATAATTATCATCTGACTTGTTGAGTCAAAGAACTGGTCTGTCAGGAATCCTCCACTGCTAATGCCAAGCCTACTCTTTCCACAGCCAAGTGTTTCTTTGGGAAATACCAGGTCAGTCTTGACAGGGGTAGGTAGCAGGGGACAGACCTATATCAGGAACGTCCGCTGGTGCAGGTGCTTTATAGATTTCCCACTGCGTATGTTCTACTCCTTTTTTGAGTAGCATTCTGTAAATTGCCCAGGGTGAAATAGATGAAATTAAGGAGATCATCACTAAGAAAAAGTATTGTGTTAAAAACTCAGGTGGAGACATTTTAGGCTGCAGATAACACAGGATTACTCTCTCCAGTTGCTCTATACAAGATTACTGCACAGTGCTCCTAATACACCATTCTCCAGATGCATCAAAAAGCTCACAGCAAGTGAAATACTTAAACTGCAGGTAAGAGATTTAGGCTGTGAATGGTGCTTTCTTTTCCTCTGCCTGTAAAGAGAGAGAGGCAGGGAACTGCATTGACTGGGAGTTTAGGTTCCCATCCTCAAGAATTTTCCAAAAACAGGTTAGACAAGCATCTGTCAAATAATGCTAATGTGATTGCTTCTGCCTGTTGGACTAGGATGAAAGACTAAATTACCTCCTGAGACCATTTCGGTTCTTCATTGTCTCTGTTTGTATACTTGTGCCATTTGAAGAACTGCTTCACCCTGGAGCAAAACAGGATTCAGCAATCACAAGAAGTTTAACAAGGACAAGTGTCGGATTCTACACATGGGATGGGGTAATCCTGGATGTACAGACAGACTGGGAAATGAGAGGCTGGAGAGCAGCACCATGGAAAGGGAGCTGGATATCCCAAAAAGCTGAACTTGAGCCAGCAGTGCCCTGGCAGCCAGGAGGGCCACCCATGTCCTGTGGGGCATCAGGGACAGTGTGGCCAGCTGGGCAAGGGAGGGGATTGTCCTGCTCTGCTCTGCCCTGGGGCAGCCTCACCTTGGTCCAGGGGGCAGTTTTGGCCAATATAAAAAAAAAAAAGATATAAAGCTGTTGGAGAATGTCCTAAGCAGAGCAATGAAAATGGTGAAGGGCCTTGGGGGGAAGCCATATGAGGAGAGACTGATGTTGCTTGGGTCTGTTCAGCCTGGAGAAGAGGAGAGTGAGCAGAAACCTCATTGTGGTATTCAACATCCTCTCAAGGGGAAGCTGAGGGGCAGGCCCTGATCTCTTCTCTCTCCTGTACAGGCCCTAATCTCTTCCTTCTCCTGACAAGTGACAGGACTTGAGGAAAAGGCATGAAGCAGAGTCAGGTGAGGTTTAGGCTGGACATCAGGAAAAGGCTTTTCACCCAGAAGGTCGCTGGGCACTGGAAGAGGCTCCCCAGGGAAGTGGTCACAGCAACAGCTTGACAGAGTTCAAGAAGCACTGAACAACTCTCTCAAGCCCATGGTGTGAAACTCAGCATATTCTATGATTCTGTTAAAAGTATCTCAGTATGTGATGAAATTGCCCCCATTTTAGCACAGAAGTATGCTCTGATCTTATTAGATCATTTCAACTGCTGCAAAAGTGGAAGAAATCTCACTCATATGAAGAAACAGAAAACTGTAAGAATAATTATTCTGTATTTAGTCCGTTTGTGTGTTTATTTATCTATTCACCTTCTTCCATGCATGTTTAAAGGAAAAAAAGGAACGTTGGCAATTTGTAAGAATGTCCAAGTAAACAGTATTCTCAGTATTTCTATGAACAGTAACATGGTTATGTTACTTCTCCATCAGTCTTCCTTACACTCACCTCCTGGTTCTTTCTGCCAGTTTGTGTTGGTTTGCAGGAATGAGAGGAAAGCTCACCTGAGGGGAAGCTCTTCCTGCTCTTGTCAGGCTCTCTCTGGCGGCTCTGCGTTACATCTTTTTGTTAGCTTGGTGAGACAACAGCTGTGGGTCTATGTAACCAGGTAAGTCCAGGTTATCTTAATCACAGAATCATAGAATTACTTGAGTTGGAACAGACCATAAAGATCATCCAGTTCCAATGCGTCTCACATAGGCAAGGATACCTTCTGCTGGAACAGACTGCTTGGAGTGCTGTCCAGCCTGGCCTTGAACATTCCTAGGGATGGGGCATTCATGAATTTTCCGTGGGCAACCTGTTCCAGTGCCTCACTAATCTCACAGAAAAGAATTTCTTTCTAACTTCAAATCTAATGATGTTTGAACCCATTTCCCCTTGCCCTGTCATTACATGCTCTTGTAAAAAGTTCCTCTAAATCTTTCCTGTAGGCTCCCTTCAGGTGCTGGAAGGCCACAATTACATCACCCCTAAGCTTTCTGTTTTCCAGGTTGTACAATCCCAGTTCTCTCAGCCGTTCCTTCTAAGACAGGTGCTCCATCCCTCTGATCATCTTTGTGCCCTCCTCTGGACTCCCTCCAGCAGCTCCATGTCCTTCCTGTGCTGTGACCCCAGAGCTGATGCAGCACTGCAGGTGGGGTCTCAGCAGAGCAGAGCAGAGGGGCAGAATCCCCTCCCTGGCCCTGCTGCCCACACTGCTCTGGATGCAGCCCAGGACACGTGTGGCTCTCTGGGCTGGGAGTGCCCATGGCTGGGTCATGTCCAGCCTCTCAGCCACCAGCACCCCCAGGTCCGTCTGGGCAGGGCTGCTGTGACCTGCCCATTCCCAGCCTGTGCTGGTACCAGGGTCGCTCTGACCCGGTTCAGCAGCACTTTGCATTTGGCCTTGTTAAACCACATGAGACTGCCATGGACCCATGTATTGAGCTTGCTCAGATAACCCCTGGATGGCATCCAATTGTTCAAGGGTGTCAACTGGACCATGAAGCTTAGTGTCACCTGAAAATCTGCTGAGGGTGCACTCAATCCCTTTGTCTATGTCATCAATACAAATATCAAAATCAAATATCAAATATCAAATATCAAATATCAAAAAAATTACCATTAAAAATTAATTAATATTAAAATATTAAAATATTATCAATATTAAAAATTAAAATATTGTATCTTGATATGGACCCCTGAGCAGCTATATGGTCACTGATAGCCATCAGGTCTCTGAGACATAGGCCATTACCCTCTGGATGCAACCATCCAACCAATTTTTTTTTACATCTAATCCATCTCTGTCAGCTTAGAAAGAAAGATGATGGCTGGGACCATGTGAAAAGATTTACATAATTACAAATAAATGACATCTGTAGCCCTTCCTTTGTCCAGTGATGTAGTCATTCCTTTATAGAATACTGCTAGGTTGGTTTAAGGAGGTATGAGGATTCAGTACATTTGTTACAATCAAACCTATATATTGACTGCTGTTAAGCATAGCCTAATCATTGGCATGGCAACAGCTAATGATATTTAGACAATATATGCTCTTTTTATTCTCAGTTACAACATCTGAGACCTTCAAAAGAGATCTGGGAGAAGTGGTGGGTGATGATAGGGTAGGAAAGTCAGGAGAAGTGAAACATTAGGCAACACCACTTTGTTTGAAGATTGCAGCTGTAGCTTGTCTGTCTGTCTGCTGTTTATTTATTAGACTCAAGAAATTCATTGCTACCTGTTTCATGGCCTGTATTGCAGCAAAATTCCATCTGCTCCCTAGTATGAATCTGAATCCTGTTCAGGACCACACATCAGTGAAAAGAAGCTTCAATTTTTTCCTGCTAAGCCTCCCTAGCTGGAAATCTTATAGGTGTACTTTGCTTGCTCTGGCTACTTAATTAGCAGCTGCAGGCTACAATTCACTTCATCTTCCATGTTTGAACTTAGTTCACCAAGATGCCAAGTATGAGACAAGGCACTTAATGAAAATAATATGGTACTTTCCCGTGTTCTGAACTGGCTAGTCTTACTAGGATCAGTTCACCTGAGCTCATTAGAAACCAGTTCCTCTGAGAAAGAAGCTGTATGTGAAATAATCTCACCCATCTGGAGACAGACATGCTAAAAAAACAGGAAAGAAAATAATGTTATCCTTTTTAAGTCAGCATCTTTTTAACACAGACAGACAATATCCAAAAACATATAGTGCCTGTTGTAATTATTCTAATTCCTCCTGGTATTACAAGAGGAAATTAATTTATTTCCTGGTATCTAAAGTCTCTCATGCTATCAGACAGGCCCAAGTTATCTTGGGGCAGGGGCATATATACAATAGAAACTTTTTCAGAATTCCCTGTTGGCATGAAGTTAGTATTGTGGTTTGTCTCTTGAAAGCTTTTTGGAGTCACAAGGACAAATCAATATTTTTAATGAAATCCCAGTGCTTTCCTAAAAAATTAGCACTGTAGTCCTGAGCAATGACTACACTACAGCTCAACAGGTCTATTATTTGGCCACTTTATATTTGAAGTATAAAAGCTTGCATGGAGTTTACTTGAAGTATTTGAAAATTACTTTTCTTTTTTCTGGAGCTTATTTATCCATTGTAGAACTAAAAGTTGTGTTGTGAGAACTGTCTTTAATGAATATTCTGGAAAAAAATTGCAAAACCCCTGAACAAACATGGATGCCGTTAAGTAACACCTTAAAAAGAGATGAACATGAAGTCTAGCATGAGATGAACACAACAAGAATTTACATGTCTTTGCCTTTGCCACCTTGGTTGTTCCCCCTCCTATTGGTACATGAAGTTTGGACTACTCTTTGCCTAGGGCCTGGGTTTGGGTAAGGGGTAAGATCTTCTTCCCTTTCTCTGGAAAACCACATGCCACTTCTGTTAGCCAAGCCACAGGATCTGAGCTCCATCTGAGGCATGAATACAGGGCAACTCTGAACAAAGTGTGCACATATGTCAACTCTACATGCCAGTAAAGCAAAGCCAGAAACCCACAATCAGGCAAACAGAAACCTTTTGCATTGCAGAGACATTAATGAAATACTAATTTTTACAATTTGCAACATTAATCTTTAACCTAAAGGCTTTGCCTAAAACTCCAAGTATTTAGGACACCTGGTGGTTTGAAATGTCATTTTAAAAACACTGCTCTCTCAGACTCCTGCTGGCACTGATATGCCAAGAGCATGAGTTTAACATATGTTGGGAGCACATAAAATCACTGTAGCAGAACAGCAAACATATGAGCAATAGTGGCACTGAGAAGCATCATGTGTCAGCCAGACCAGATAAAAGGTTTAAGGAAAAAAGGAGGGGCAATGGGATAAGAGAAGGAGGCAGAAGAAATAGGTGTATTAGAAAGGAAAGCATGTGGAAAGGTGATGTCTGTTAATGTAATTTGTCAGCTACAATAAGAATTATACTGGCAAAACTTTTCTAACTAAACTCATATTATAGGATTTTGATCAAATTGCATCCAGGAGTGACAGGTTTGCTGACGATATCAAAGCCCTTACAGAAAGTAATACATACTGTTTCTGTCATTCTCTTGCAAAAAGCAGCTTCATATACGATAGGTCCTGCAGTACATGGGATTTCTTTCCCCTCCTCCTGCAAGTTCTAGTAAAAATCAGCATTCTAAATGTAAACTCACCTTCCAAAGCAGTATCAGTATTCACAACTGGGAATGAAAAAGTGAATTACAGCTGAGAGCATTCAGTATGTCTGCTGGTGAATAAAGAAAAACAGCTGTTGGTGGCAGCCAACTGTGAAGATCATGTGGACAATGTTATGTTAACAACATAAAGTGAACAAGCTGCATGCTGGCATGGATTCTGTTGCAGCAAAAGTGCCCAATCCCTTGTAAAACATTACAAATGGAGCCAAAACTGTATAGAATGAAGCAATACAGACAAAAATTATCATAGTTGTGAGTACACAAGGAATGCAGCTAGCCTTGGCCTTGTCTTGCACCATAAGCCAGGGCCTAATGTGAGATATGCACTGCTACTGTAGGGTTTAAACCTCACTCCTGCTAAGCTGGGGAAAACTACACCCAGGACTGATGAGTCATTAAACCACCCTGATATATCCATCTCTTAGCAGAAGCACTAATTCACGATGATATTTCGATACATTTTTGTTTAATTTTAGAACACTTTATACCAGGACAAAGATCTGTAGTACAGGGTGAAAACATGAATTCACATCAAGGAGAGGCAATAATCTGTTCTCCGTGATGAGCATATGGCCTGGGAACCAAAAGACTTGGAAACCTGTTCCCAAATTATGCTCTGTCCTGCTCTTCAACATGGGCAATTTCCATCCCCCATTTACAAGAAAGGAAAGCTGACTCTTACCACACTTAGGCTGAACTCATTACAAGGTTCACAGGAGTACTAGGGATGTCTGGTGAGATCAGATCTTCTATGACCTATGTGGGAAGAGTGAAATTCCTTGTGACCAGATCTCCAATATGGTGGCAGCATGCAGGAGAAATGGGTCACTTGAGAAGTATAACCTGTCATGGCTGACTGTGGCAGAGGCATACCTTGAGACACAGCCCCTTTTAATGCAGAAATGTGTCTCCTCCGTTTATAAGGTATCCTGCTATGATCACAGCCCTCAAAGTGCTCACAGCCCTGAGCAGTCTCATGGGAAGCTGCAAGTCTGTGCAGAATGCTCAATGGCTCTTCAAAGGACAGCAATTGATTGCAATGCTTAATCACAAACACAGAGCAGCACCTCACCTCCTCCTTATTTATTAGTGATGCACATTTCTCACTGGAATTTCTTATGCCTCTCCCCTGGAATGTGTGGCTCCTTGCTAAATTTTTCCCTAAAGACTGAATGTTGTTGAGCCATTGGTTATTTCTCTCCTCTCCTGTTTCCAGAATATGGACTCTACCCTCCTTAAAGGCCATTGGTAAAGATAGTTCATGTATTTTTTGTTCTAATGCAGCTGTCCTGACAGACAGCAATATGGATGCTGTGTGCAAAAGATGAGACGTGCATATGCATGAGATGCATTACCTGCAGACACCTCCTACAGACACAGTCACTTCACAAGCTCCTCCCACCTGGGACATTTTCACTCCTTAGAAAGTTGCTCCCCTCTTTGAACACCAGAGATATCTACTATTAGAGTCCTCTCAGAGGGTCATGTGGCCCTCATGATTGCCTCATCTGATGTTTTCCATCACTTCTACTGAATATTTCCTTGTGGAAGGAGTCCAGGCCTGCTTCACAGACATACTAATGGAGGTGCAGAAAAGCTAATGGTGGGATTGAGCTCACCTTCATTTACCTAACCCCAAAATCAAGGATCTAATCAGAAATAGTCATCTAGGCTCTCTCTACAGTCAATGACGAAAGACAGGTACCTCCACAGCATGATTCACCCCTCTTTTCTTGGACAACTATCCTAAAAGAGGTTGGATTGTACTCCAGAGACGTCTGTCTATCTGCCTGAATGATAGAGGAGATCTAAATAACTGGCTTACCTGAGATACCTATCTGCAGGATGACTTCAGCTAAGTGCTGGGCTCCTGCTCCAAGTGATGCACCCAAGCTCAAGAGGGGAGTCTGAGGCAGAGTCAGGAGTCAGCCTCTTTCTTCCACTTCCAGGGCCTCTGCCCAATTAAAGAATTCTTCCTCTCAATGGAGACATTCTTTAAAGCAGGAAAATGTTAAAAAGGTTCTCCCTGTGCCTCTGATATCATACCTCTGACACCTCCTCTGTTCCACCCTTTTGAAATCCAAAAGCTGTTTTGAAAACACAGATGTATTTTTTTCCTCTGTCTTTTTGTTCTTTTTTAAAAGAGCAACAAATACAACAAAAAACCACCATTGGAAAAATTCAGGAAGAAAATGCTCAAGGCTACGGCATGGTTTCTATCTAATTTGAATTCAAATAAGTTTTTCATTATTTCTAAATTTAATTATAGCCTTCAAATGTGTAAAATTGCATGTGAAAATAGTAAACATATCTTAAATATACCATAGAACACCAGGCAGAGTCACAAACACTGCTAATTTGCAGGGATGCTGTTTTCTTGATCAACGTAACACCTTTCTCTGTGTCCTCAGCCAGACTAAGCAGATGGAGAAATGTTTTTTACATACCCTAAAAATGTATATAAATATGTCCTTATCTGAGATCTAGCAAGCAGATTTGACCTTCAGAGGGGATGCTAGGACTCTTTTGCAGTTTTAAAATGCCCTGGAGAATGTAACTGGAACCAGTAATTTTCCAGAAGTACTGTTTAACTAACCATAATTGTTCTTATATCGCATATATAATTTCCCTGTAAATGCTATTGGAATTTTCAAAACTTTCTGTATTTCTGCATTAAAATCGAGTGCATGTGTCTCAGAGAACTTTTTATGACATCCTCTTTTGGTCCTATTGAGTCCTTTTGGCTCATAACCCTATTACATTCTCAAGGATCTTACGCATAGGAGTAAGGGTCCAGGACATGGTCCAAATACAGTGGCTGTTTCTCCTCCTTTGTTCTGTGCTTTCACAGAAGCCTATCTTATTATTTTTCAGAGAACACAAATGAGAGTGGGGGTTGTAATGAATCGCAATAGGTTTGCTCCTTACAAATCCTGAAACGAATTTCATGCAACAAATGAAAAGTAGCTGTTTCAGCCATTGGATTTCAAGGATTTTTGAGAGTAGCAAATATGTCAGAACCTCTTCAAAAATCATCAGCTACATAATCTTTGAAGTACTAGGTAACTTAATTCAGCATGTCATTATAATAGCTCTTACAACAGGATAGCAGTATTATTGTGTAGTGATGGAGTTAAAGGGGAAGTTCACACCTTTCCAAAATTTGTTTGCTTGCTTGTTAAACAACCCACAGACCTGGAACACTGAAATATACCCAGTATTGAACTTGCAGCCTGAGAAATGAAAAATGTACATCTGTTTCTTCTTTTAGGTTTTGGGGGGCTTTTTAGTAAAAGGAATTTGAATTCTTGTACTGGGTTACCCTAGAGCAAAATTTTAATGATGGATTATGAATTAATTCAAACTCCAAATCTGTGTCATCCAAGACTAAGAATATTTGAAGGTTTTGTTCTGCTTCTGAGTTGCTGTTGAATTCTTTTTTTATTATCATGGATCTCTACTTGTGTCTGTGCAGGCTTGTGTTTAACATACACCATCTCCAGTGACAGCTTGCCCATTGGTGCTCTGACCTCAGAATTCCTCTCACAATTTATGCACAAATGTGTACACCTCTGGTCCTGCATATTAGAACATGTGTTGATGCTCACAGGAGGACAGAAGAATTTTTTCCTGCAGGGACTTATGTGCACAACACATTTTTCATCTAATTGTCAGTTAGAAATGTAATACTAGAATGGGTCTAAATATCAAAAGTTTTGGTAGCATGGGTGGCTAGAGCAGTTGCATCTGAGAAAATGCAAGAAGCTTCCCCCATATGCAACCCCAGAGAGCCAACCCCAGTGAGCTCTGAGATGAACTTGCCACTGTCCAAGGCTGAGCCCATTAGTGATGGTAGCAGTATCTCTGGGATAACATCTCCAAGAAGTAGTAAAAACTGTGCAACTCTAGATGAGAAGTGAGAACAGGTGAGAGGAACAACTCTGCAGTCATCAAGGCTTGTGAAGGAGGGGTGGGAGGTGCTCCAGGCACCAGAGCTGAGGTTCCCCTGCAGCCCCTGGTGAAGATCATGGTGAGGCAGCTGTGCCCCTGCAGCCCATGGAGGGCCATGGTGGAGCAGAGACCATCTGCAGTTTGTGGAGGACCCCACAACAGAAGGGGTGGACGCCTGAAAGAAGCTGTCATCCCATGGGAAACCCTTGGTGAATCAGGTTTGCTGATACGACTTCTGACCTGTTGGGGACCCATGATGGAGCAGTTCACGAAGAGCAACAGCACATGGGAAAGACTCATGATAGAGAAGCTTGTGAAATACTGTCTTCCGTGACAGGGATCCCACACTCAAGCAGGGGAGGAGCTGGAGGAGGAAGGAGCAGCAAAGACAATGTGTCAGGAACTGACCACAGCAACAATTACACTCCCCATATACCTCTCAGAGGGAAGAGGTAGAAAAGATTGGGAATGAAATTGAGTCCAGGAAGGAGAAAAGGATGGGGGGAAGGTATTTTAAAATTTGGATTTCTTTCTCATTAGCTTACTCTGATTTTGATCAGTAATTAATTAAACTAATTTCCTCGAGTTGGATGTGTTTTGCCCATGACAGCAATTGCTGAGTGATCTCTCCATGTCCTCATTTCAACCCACAAGCCTATCATTATAATTTCTCTCCTATGTCCAGCTGAAGGAGTGAAAGGGTAGCTTTGGTGGGCACCTGGCATCCAGACAGGTCAACACAACACAAATATAATAATTGCAAATTTATATTGATACTATGGAAAATTAAGGAAGTATACTGTGTTATCACTGAAAGGAAGTGAAAGTACCTTCCTAAAAAAATGCAGAAAGGAGGTAGGGTCAAGCTGCCAGCTCCTTCTGGCACAGAGCTCCCTTTGGAGTTATTCCTTGTGCACAGAGCAGGTTGTTGCTTACTGAGGACTTGGCTTCTGAGCTCTTTGAGTCAGACCTTTACCCAGACAGTGCCAACCTGCCGCGCTGCTGTCCTAAAACCCTCTACTCCCCCAGGCGCGGGGGAGGAGGCGGCACCGGCTAGCCGGAGGCACTTCAGCAGCTAGCAGCGGGGGGCACTACCCAGATGCGTCCGGGACGTCTGGGCAGCGCCTTCGTCAGGAAGGATCAGCAGTTGGGGGCGGCGAAAGAGACGAAGTAATAACGAAAAGAGGGTCTTCTCCAAGTGGTGCAGTCCAGAGCCTTTATTTATCTCCAGGGGAGTCCACAGATGGAAGATCAAGAGAAACGAAATGCAAGGGTATATAAAGGGGGTGGCACACACACACACACACGGATACATTACATTAACCCATGAGGAAAAACTAAGGGGGGGAATTGTAGATAACTGACACAACAAACAACCAATGGTAAGCAAGACAGGGAGGAGCTCTGGCTTCCTGTCCAATCACCCTTCGGGGAAGGGAGAATCTTCTGGAAGAAGGAGAGGGGTTTTGGGTGAAGGACAGGGCCCAGGAGGAGGGGAAAATGTATCAACTTAAACTTATCACCGAGGAAACAGGGGTGGAGACAAGTAATTGGCAACGCTCCCAGACAGGGAAGGAACCAACTGGGAAGGGGAAACCAGGACTGAACCATCTAGTCCCCACACAACAAATTGGGGCTGAACAATACAAATGAAATTGAAAGCACACTACAACACCAACCCTGCTAGCTCACATCCCATCTCAGTAGGGCCAGCCATCAGCTTCTGAAATGAAGAGCTGCTATGAGTCCGCTCCCATCATCTGGGGCTTAGAGAGACCCTAAAAACCAACTCATGAGAAACAGAAAACAAAAAATGTGTGTGAGTCTTGCTCATGACCATGCATGAAGTGCCATTAACAGACTGGTGGCCTGACTAAGCATTCATAGTCTCATGCTGTCAATTGCAACATTTTCCCTTTCATGTGCTCAGGATTTCAGGTTTCATCTTTGGAAAAACATCTCCAGTGTAGAGCCAGTGTACTCCATCCTCCATTAGTAGAGTTCGTGATAACTTCAGGATAACTGGCTTCATTCCCAGTTGGAAAGTGTCCCCTGCACTAGCAAGCCACTGGCCAAATTTCTCCCTGGGCAGCCTGAAACTGCCAGACAGAAATGAGATCTGTAAAACTAAGCTGACAGCACGAGGTCTATACAGATTTTTCCAGGCCTTTTGCCAGGCCCTAGAGGCCTAGTTTTAGAAAGACAAATTGAAACCATAACTAGCTAGTTAAGCTCTCCTCAAACCCTTTTACAGTGACAAAACCCTGCCCTTGCTAGGCCTAGCCCCTGGTACTGGTACATTGCCAATGGCTCTAAAAAGACATAGCAGAAGTCAGGAAAATGTCAACAGAAGGAAATCTGAGACACACTCCAGCTTCTTCTCCTGTTTGAGGCAGTCCAGAGAAATGGGGCAGTTACAGGTTCTGGAATTTCCCTTTGTGTGTCCTGCAGGTTTTCTGCTGGGTACTGAAAAAGAGGAAAACAAGCCACCAGAATTGCGCAGCAGTGCAAATTCACATCTGGGAGAAAGCATGAGAGAAAATCTAACCCAGAACCCATTCTCCCTGCATGTGATCCAGCAGCCGGCTCCTTTCCCTCAGGACATCATCCTCTTAGCAGCACCTACCACTACTCCAACTCCCATGGGCTGTCTGGAGGTCCAAGTTGCCCAGGGTCTGATTTGAAAAAGCCAGGACTTTTAAAGGACAGGTTATTATAAAAAGCTGGTTTTGAATTCATAGAAATTCATGTAGGACACAAGCCTACATTAATTTTTAGGCAGACATCTTAAATACCACTAGAAGGTGACAAAATAATTGTCTTTAGTGAATAACATGTCCTTTCAAGAGTAAGAAAGACATTGCCATTGCTTGATGTTCAACAGAGTTCTTTTTTCTTTTCTTTTGAATCACTGTATGCACAGGAATTACTAGGACAAGAAAGTGAGGGCTTTTTTAGGTGGAGGCAGTCTTCTATAGTTAATGTGCTTTATTTCTCATAAAGGTATTGTGGAATGAAGGACAAGTACAAGTACATTGTGTGCTCAAGTATTAGTGGATATCAAGAAGAAACGTACATAAGGTCTAGTGTTTGCAAAAGCAAACCATACTTATGAAATATACAAATGACTACAGAGTCCACTTCTCTGAAGACTTAATGCATTTATTTATAGCTGACTGATTCGGGACTAAAATTTTGGAACAAGTTCACATATTCTTGTTTCTCCTGCCACCGCTTGTAGTTGTCTTATCTTTTTTTTTCTCAGCAACCAAAGAAAAGAGAACCTTTTTTAACCACAGCACTTGTCTCTTTTCCAAGTCATAAAAAAGTAAATAAACTTTTACTAAGCACAATGCACAATTTGAGGGGAGGATCTTTTCTGTCCAGCAGTCTTTAATCTTGGAAAACTAAACAATAATATTGACTCTTACACAAAGTTCCAGTGCACTACAGAGGTCTTTCAGCAGAAAGGGAGAAAGGCAACAAAAAAGCAGTCATAGCATCCTAAGGGAGAGAACAAGACTTTGATTCTTCAGTGTTCAGTGCAGTCACACAGTTTGGAACAGAAAGGCTTGAGAGTAGAGAAATAAAGTAATACATAATCCTTAACAACTTCCTTACCTAACCACAGTTCCCTCAGTCCATGGCTTTATATTCTTTAATTCTTGCATTGTTCTGTGGTGCATAACACACATTAGTGCTTTTCTGCAATTAGAAAACTGTTCTCAATGTTGATTTTTGTGTCAATCTGTGATATTTGCGCACATGTTGCTCCATATCTTGAAAAATCCCTGGCATATAATTAATCATAGTTTTTAATATGCTTGTCTGTACTTTACCTAGTTTGGTGGAGAAAGTTGCCTAAATCTTTTCCTGTATGTCTAGGTTTGTATTTTGGATCGATTATCCTATTTTTGACAAAGCTATGCAGTGTATCAGAAGATCAGGCTGTTTCTCAAGAGTACACTTTGTGCTATGTATAAAACAACATTAGTGACAGGGTGTGCTTTTTTTCAGTTGGAAATGACATTTGATACATTAGCCAAGCAGGGACCACAGCCAGATCATAATTGGATATGTATTTTCAACATCCTCAGCCCTTCAACCAATTGGCTGGGACTCCAAGAGGCTTATCAGTAGAAATGCAGGTTTATCTTTTTTGCTAATCTGACTGAAGTGAAACCATCAAAAAGGAGCCAAAATGAGGGCGGGAGGAAAGGGAAAGGGAAAGGGAAGGGGAAGGGAAAGGGAAAGGGAAAGGGAAAGGGAAGGGAAAGGAAAGGATACCAGACCTTACAAATCCAGTTGCAGTTCAAAAGAATTATGGCTCCTTAGGCTTTGCAGGCAGTGGCAACATGCAGAAAGATATCACAGAATGACTTTTAGACAAGGAGTATTTTCAAGCTGTAGTATCTTTCACAACCAAATACTTAATGCCCTAAAGGAAGATTCCACAGGGTAGTATTGGCTGAAACCTAGCATCTTTCATTCTTTTTTTATTTGCTGCTAAAGCAGGTTGAAAATATTCTGTCACTGAATGCATCTGCAAAGTCATCCCAAATCTTTTACAAGCATGTATTTTTTTTATTTTTCATTGCTCATCTGGAAGAACAGTTTATATATGATGTCAACAGAGAAGAATCTAATTTATATTTAATCCACAAATTCTGCTGGCTATATTAAAAATTAAGGTAAAAATTCTTCTCTCTTGCATGGTTCATCCTGATAAGGAGTTTGGCATATTTTATTAAGAATGAAAATGGTAGGGCAGGAACTGTGCAAAAGGCTACTGTGTAAGGGATGAAACTGGAGAAACTTTGCAGGAAGTTTTGAACTGTGTGTGAAGTATAAGCCAAACATTTCAGAAAATAAATACTTTAAAATTGATCTGAGCAAAAACTGCTGCTAAAGTAAGGCAACACATGGATACACCCACTGAGATTTCATTGCAGAATAAAAGCTTGCATGTGCATTTAACAAACTTGCAAGCTGTAAGACACTTCAGTAAACTGCGCTTTCACACGTCTTCTTCCAGCTGTTGTCGGCTGATGCTTTTGCCATGTGTCAACTGATAGGTTTTGCTCTGGTTTGACACACGAACTTAGGCAATGAATCAGAAGCACTGAGTGGTAATAAGTCACAGCTGTAAGGAACATGGAAGTGGCAATCAGCCATCATTCACTGCTTGACAACATTCTTAATGCTACAAAGGAAAATCACCAACCAAAAATTTTCCATGAACAGTTCAACTACCATAAAATGGAAATGCTTCAAAAAGGTTTCTCTGGACTTTTTAGCCTAAAGGAAAGAAAAAATTATCAAACTTTTATCAGACAGTGGTCTAAATAATTCTATTACATACCCGACAATGATCAGTAGCAGATGCTATCTGGAAGCATTAGGGGATGCCTACACACTTCTTTTTTCTTAAGTGGTTAGAGTTAAATAAAAGTCAGAGAGATATATCTGAGGACTTAGTTAATTTTAAAGTCAGCAAGACATCCATCTTTTAGAGCACAGAACAAAGGGGGTAATTTAAACTAGTTTGGCAAAACAGTCAAAGAATCAGAGTCAAGAAAATTGAGTTTCACCCCCCATCTACTATTGGTAAAGTTCAGCCACATGATGGACATCAAAAGTGAGATGAATTGTGGTCATTGCTTCTTCTCTCGTACTTTCCCCATGTCTGAACCCCATGTGGAATTACTGGGAAGGTCTGTCTGAGGGCTCCTTACAGCATTGAATGCAGAGGGGTAAATGGTTTTCTCTGAGTCACTGGGATGACAGATGTCAGAGTTTTACCCCTCAGAGAAAACCCACGTGGTGATGGTTTGTTTTGTCTCCATCTGAAATATTCCACTTTCTAAGTTGTTCTTGATGTCTAAGCAAGAGGCTGAGGTATTTCTAAACCAGAGCAAATTCACATATAATTGTTAAATCTCCTGCAACTCTTCCAATGGGTTAATGCTACTTTCCTTCTCAACCCCTTTTCAGCTGCTCCCAGTATTGTCAAGTAGAGCCAGTGAAAAACATCTCCCATAGTCAGAGCTTTTTTATTTTGCCCTGATACGTTGCTCCATGGCTGCCTGCCCACAGGGCTGCCAGCTGTACGGAACAGGGACCCTTCCCAAAAACTGCCTTTACACTTCTCAGAGGATAAAACCCTGGAGCTTCAGCCACTTTCAGGAATTAAATAACAAGTTTAGCTTCACAACTAGGGTGGGCTAAAACCATGCAAGCAGCAATTTGATCACTTATAATCATCTGGCCATGCCCTTGGGAAATTTCTAATCCATAACAGTGTATTACTGAGCCAGAAAACGTTTACAGTTTTTCATTAGCCTCTGGAGATGAAGTAATGAGAAGAGGGGACTAAAGTCTAAAATAAATTGTTCTGCACTCTTTCACTCATATTCACAAGTCATTCAAACAAGCCGTTAGCTTTAAGCATACGGAGTCTTTAAAAGGTAGGCATTTAAGCAAGTGCAGAATTTACTTCATACAAAGTATGGTTCTGTTTCTTTCTGCAGTGTTTCTAACCTATCCTTACATGCTTTCTCATTTTATGGTAGATGCTAACATTATATTATATTAATTCAGAAGGATATTGAAAATCCTTCTCTTTGGTAGCAAAGGTGGCTGACGAGGCATCATCTCTGGTAAAATATCTGTACAATAATGTGCTGCTGTACAAAGGCATAAGAAATCAGCACTGTGTAAAACCAGAGTCTCTAAGTATCAAATTTGACTTGATTTCTTACAGATTTTCTAGGCTAAAACTCAGTGATTCTCAGGTTGTTCAAATTTGCTAGTGTGAAATATTTCTGTATTGAATTATTTTGCTAAAATTCTTCAAGAATTGTTCATCTTTTCTGTCCCCTACAGATGATTTTTTTTCTGCTGATCTGTTAAGCATTCCTTTTAATTCATCCCATCTAGTGAAGATATTCAAAAGAGAAGTGTAGGTGATGGATAGTCAGTCCAAACCATATGCTTCTGATAAAAAGTCTCAGGTAGCTACTGGGTAGCTAATGCAGACCAACTATTAACTGTTAATGAAGTAGGCATAAGGGTCTGAATTACTGAGAGTATAGTATAATGATGATTTAATTTACTTTAAGTCCACACTGTAAGTAGAGCTGTGGTAGCCTGCAAACACAGTCTGGAAGCAGAGAGTCCATATGGTTGAAACATTCCATGATAAAAGTTGGAGGTTTTTTCCATCCCCTAAAAAAAAATCCCACACCCAAAAAACTCCATTTCTAAACCTGTGAAATAAAAGTATTGTCAACAACCATGGCATAAGGGGCCCTACAAATACATGAGGATGCTTGCTGACATGTGGGGTCATTTCGTATCTGTACCATGCCATAGTGGCATATATGTTGCAATAATGACCAGCATATGAAATGCATACACAAATTTTGATAAATGAGTTGTGGATGATTTATGACTGGGTTACACTCAAATCAGACAAGTTAGCCATGGAGTATTTTTGATTAGCTGATAACTTCAACCCAAGACAGTATCTTCTAATAACTGGGGGTGTTCTAGTGAGTTACACTTTTTATTGTCTATCTGCCTATCTTTACATTTGGATCACATTACTAGCAGAATTGGAAATTTCCCAATAGGATGAAGAGTTTAGGCTTAATACAAAGCATATTTAATTTTCTTTGGCTTGTCTTAAAAGCAAGGGTCATTAGTTAGGTGAACTCCTGTTGATTGTAGCTGAAGTTTGCAAAATTTCTTTTGATATAATGAATCTTTTTCCAAAAAGGAAAGTAGGAAGTAAAATTCAAATCTCTAGGAACAGTCTTCAGAATTTAATCCTTCATCTTAGCATGGGTTTAGCCCAAGGAAAAACTTAAAGCTGTCTAACTCGATACAGGTATACAGCAGCAGAATGCAGGTTTACTAGTGCAGCCTGGTGAAACATGCAGAGCAAGACACATAGGAACATGACAGCTCTTTTGCCTTGGAGCTGCTTGGCACACTGAGCAGCCTGGGTTTAGCCACCAATTGATTGCATGTGGGATTGCAGAGCACAATGAGCTGGCTGCATGTAAACAACACGAAACCCAAATCCGTAGGATTGCATCTATGGGACAGAAAGGGAAGTAGAAGTGAAGCCCCAGCTACATCTGGGAGTTGGTAAGTTTGGGGTCCCAGGCAGCGTCTGCATTTCAGATTGCACACATGCAGTGAGCTGTCCCTGGGAGCTGTCCCTCTTCAGGCTGGCATGGTTGGCAGTGACAGGAGGAGGTAGTACATCTATGCAAGCTCCTCGAGAAGGGACCTCTGCTTCTTCTCTGCTGTAAATCCGGGCTGTAACATGAATTTTGGTCCTATTCATTCAGATTTGGCTGAGGGATGAGAGCCCCCTACAATAACAGAGAGTAAAGGAAAGTGAAGGGGAAAGGCAGAGGCATTTGGAGATAATTATCATGTACATTCTGGGGCCTGTGATGTTCCCAGCTCCATCTTCAGACTGAGGTGAGAGTGGGGGAGTAATGCTAATTTTGGTACTCTTTGGTGGGCCTAAGCACACAGCTCCTGCTTGGGCATGCAGTCTGCAAGCAATCAGTGGAACGGGCTGGATCTGGAGCCTCTCTGGAATGTCATGTCAAGGTGCAAGGACACAAGTCCCCATCTAGATCTCTGAGAGGCAGAATAGGAGAGAGTCCCCTAGTCAGCTTCACTGATGCTTGCCACATGCTTAAAATCTAGCATATTCTAGCTTGCTTTGCTGGTTTGCAGCCAGATTCCTCTGCTTCAGGCCCATAAAACAGGGGAAAAGGTGGTGCTTGAGCTGTTTCACAAATTAATGGTGGTAGGACTTGGAGGGAGGCTGAGAAAACACCACCCTCAAAGCACTTGTACACGTTCCAAGCCAGAGTTCTGCTGGGACTGGTGAGAGGCCAGGCTGAAGGTCTGGCTGCCAACTTAACAGCCTAATTAAGAAGTAAAAAGAGGTTTCTGAAAATCTCACATCAAGTTCAAAGTACCTGGTGAACAAGAAGCTGTTAGCTTGGCAGTAGGGTTCTCCATGAAGAAAGCTCTCCTACCAGTAGCAGTTCTGCTGCAGCATGGTGTGCACTGGCACTATGACAATGCCCTGACAAGAAAGCTAGTGGATCAGCTGGAAAAGGTATACCCTTGTTCATGGCATGGTTTACAGACCCATGCTCTGATGGGCTTGATGGCCAAACTATTCCACTCTGCTCTGCCCCCATTCATTGCACTAGTGCAGCTGCCACATGACTCCTGCTTCAACATGTTGTGTTACATGGTGCTTTGTGTGATGCAACAGAATTTAGGCTCTATCAAGGTGAAAACATACTTGTTCTCAACAGTGGTATAAATATAATAACATCTCCAGGAGCAACCCCTCCATTTGTGAGGTTTATGTCAAAGACTCAGGAAACCACACATCTCGCTTTCTTTATCTCCCTTCTCTGGTCTCATTGAGGATTGAACTGTGGATTTATTCTCTCGTCTGGAGAAAAGGACAATTTATGTACTAGCACAAACTAGGATATGAATTGTAATTCAGCTACTCTCCAAACTGTCTTTCTCTGCAGCTCCATGTTTCTCTGCAACCCAGCCTCCTGGTAGTGCAGACTGGCTCTGGGAGCTGGCAAGGATGCCAGCACACCATGCAGGACCCCCAAGGTGCAGTCCTTGCCTGAGATCTATTCCCACAGCCCCTACTTAGTGTGGGCCACCAGGTGCATACCCGGAGCAGCAGAGACCTTCACCATGGATGGGGGTAAGTGGGTGGTCCATGCAGTGGGAGTGAAGCAGACGTTTTACCACTATTAGAGAAAATTGTTACAGAATATGCTCAGCCTCCAAAGTATTTGTATCTGCTTCTGGCACTGGCTGGGGGCCAGCCAGCTGCTGCTGCCTGGGGGAAAAGACATGATGCCAACCAGCATGCAGCACTACCACTAGTGGCTGAGCACCTAGGTCCTGTCTGCCAGTCAGTCCCTCCTCCTCCCCCTCCCCCTCCTCCCCCTCCCCCTCTCAGGCTAAACTTCTGGAATGCAGAGGGAACTGTGATGGGGCATCAAAGGTTTCCTTCTGCACGAGAACCCAAAGAAAAAGGCATCCAGGTAAAGGTTCGTATTAAGGGTGTGTGGTGCAATAACCAGGCCCTGTTTTGACTGTGTGAGCATCACCACTGACCCCACTTCACCATTTCTGCAACAGAAGAAACTTTTTGATGAAACATGAATATAAAAGAGGGAAATGCTTTCCCTAAAAATGAAGGGTTCATGACAAGTAGCAAGGGTTTGGAAACTCAAAATTGCTCCCGTTCTAAAAAGAGAGCAGAAGGTAAATGAACACTGATTTTTAGTGTAACTGTGTTACAAATGCAAGTTCCCATGCGCTCCTGAGAGCCAGCTTATTTCGCCCTAATGAGCAAGCTGAAACACAGCCTCGTGTATGCTGCCAAAGGCAGAGCCAGAATACTCCAACACAATAAAAATTCTCCACTGCCCTCAAGCCTCCATCTAAAATTGTATCCAAACCTGAACTGAATTATTTCTGAAAGAGTAATTACTTCTTGATTACTTTTTACCAACCTCTAGGCTCCAAGGCTCCAGACAGAAGTCAAACTGTCAGATGTCAAAAGGGAGAGAGAGAGAAAAAATGTTCGTACAACTACTCCAACCCAGCTGGAAGAAAGGAACACAATAAATCTTTTCTTGTGGGAGCTCCAGATCACTTTCCAGAAGCTGTGTTTCTTCTGATGCATTTCTGATAAGCCTCCAAACCCTGACAGAATTCTGACCTACCCTTGCTACACAGCATGGGAAAGGAGGAGAGAGCTTGGCACTGGCAGTGAGACACAAAGGTGAGAGCACATGGAGGGCAGACCATCTCCACTGGGTTGCTTTTCAGCCCTCTGTGGAGGTGAGCTAGAAGGGGGTCTGCTCCTTCTCTTCCCACCCCAACCAAAAGCCAGCACAAGTCTTCCACCCAGGGAAGCACCTTTCACCACCAGCAGGGTGCTGTGACTGGTGTGACGCAGGAGTGCTCCCCCTACCAGGAGCTGCCTACCAGACCTTGCCCAGATCAGGTGGTGCATTTTTAAACTCCTCCCTCCTCTCCAAGCCTCACTCATCACATCGAACACTTTCAGAGAGGATTTGAATTCTTCCCTATTTGGCTATCTTGGCTGGGCATGACAGCTGCTTGCATGCAGCGCCCCCAGTTTTCCACATCATCCTGTGGAGCACACAAACCACTCACAGGCAGCCATCCTGCTGGATCCAGACCACAATTCAGGTTGGGTGGGGATTTTGAAGCCCAGCACATCACTTTGCTATTGACTGCTTTCTGTGCCAGAGTCCCTTCAATGATGACTCTCTTCACATCAAAGATACTTTGTACTCTTATAACTTCCCCAACACACTTTTCAAAAACGTTTTCCTTTCTGAGCAGGGTTAACTGGTACTTGATGCAGTATTCCTTGAACAGGTATGTTTCTTTTTTCTATAGAGTCATGTGACACTTTCTCTTTTGCTTTTTATACATTTTAACAGATCCTTACGTTACGCTTTCTTAATATGGAGCTTTTGCTAGTGAAGAATTTTCTTCTGTGATTTCAATCTTTCTAGGTTTCTTCTTGAGAGACATTTGCTCATTTATAGTCTATCCATATGTATGTAAGGCTAGGGCTGTTTTTCCCTGCATGCATAATGTGAAAGGCTCTTTTTTACCGTTTAATTTCATCATGGCAGTTTATCACCCAGTCATTCATTGTCAGTGAACACTGAGAAAGTAATTTTTCCCCAGCATAGCTAATGGAATTATGCATGGTTTTTCCTTTGTGGGGTGAAAATCACCAGTGCTGCAGCCCTTGACCAGATGTCTTTGTTATAGCTGAATAAGTGAAGAATGCGGGAAGGAATGTGAGGTCTAATTCATTCTCAAAAGAAAGAGTCTGGTCCTAAACATATTTTATTCCTGTAAGTATTTTAAATTATGGCTTCCTTCCCTCATTTCTCTTTGATTCAGCAGATGCTATGTAGCATCAGGACTACTTTGGGGAATATTTCATTCGAAGTCACCATGCACTGGTTGGGTTGGATTTATTTCCACAACTTCATTCAACCACAGGGATACCACATATTTTATATTCCTCAGTATATCAAAGCCAAGATATACAGATATGAAGCCTCTTTAGGTATGTAAGTCCATTTCTAGGATGAAAAAGGAAAATCAGAAGATAGAATACAGCCCAAACTGGTTAGTTACATGAGACTTACGGTTCACATCTCACACATCAGATCTATTTTCTCAAAAAGGCTTTGTGGAGGAACCAAAAAACCCCCTGTATTTTCACAAAACAGTGGAGCAGTAATAGTCCTGGTTTAGGGACAAGGCTGTGGTGGCTGAAGTAGGTGTTGACATCAGGCAGGTCAAAAGGGAGCTGCTATGGGCTTTTAGACCATTAAAAAGGTCAATGGCCTTCTTAGGTAGACCAAAGCCAGGGAGAAAGCTCAAAGGAAGTCTGTGTTGTTCTCTTGATCAAGTGATCCAATGTCAATAGAAAAATGCTAATTGCGATTTTAGTCCAAATTCTTTATGTCTGGCAGACAATTCAGCCTGATCATGGAACTAGAATGATAGTAGTGTAAAATTAACTGGAAATATTATGATTATTAACTTTGAATAATGTGAGTGCTATAAAAAGATCAAAGAGACATCCATCATGATTAAACCAAGATAGTTTCATCTGCCCTCAATAGTGGGTGTATGGGCAAGCAGAAATTCAACCAGCAGAAAATGTAGTAAGGTGCAGTTCAGACCAGAAAATTATTCTACGGCTTCCAATTTTTCTATCTGTATTAAGCTGTGGTACTCAAAGCATTTTGTAGAATTGTCTTAACATATTTCTTCAGTCACTGACCTTTCTTCTCAGGCTAAGCAAGTTTTTTGTTCAAATTCCCTTTTATTTTTCAAATAATTAAAATATCTTTTCACAGTGGGTCATTCCTGTAAAAATTATACAGGACTGATAAATAAATATTTATCTTGTTTACTGAGAATCTATGCATCCATTTTTTAGTGTGTTCTCTGTTTTTATTTTACAGATCTATAAGACATTTGATGCCACATGACTGTTTTCTACACCTACCATTAATTTAATTCAGAGAGGGTTAAACTCTTGAACCAGAAGTTAAGTATTCACACAGAATAGAAATGCAGGAAGAAAAAAACATATTGAAAAGCTTAATCTAATATTTTATTCTAATCAGGCCTTTTTTTTTCCCCTCAAAGGGTAATAAAAATAATGCACACAGTCAGCACAGTTTCATTTCCTCAGGTGATGCACGGCCAGAGTATTGTATCAGGTGTTACAAAGGCTTGTGTGGGAAGTGTGGTCTCTTTATTTGTCCTCTATACCTCATCAGGCAGTGAGGGAAATCTGAGTAACTTCTTGAGACATGACCTATGTGTTTTCCCCACAAGTTTTTTCTAAGGCTGAGTGAAGAGGGAGCTGTTGGCAGCCATGGGGAAAAAGACAGCAAAAGAGGAGAGGGAGAGGAGGAAAGCTGCAATATCAAGCTCTAGAATAGGTCAGCTTCAGACTCATGGTTTTCACCAATTGGCACAGACTCCATGAACAGTCTTTGATTTTGACTATCTACATTTTGATGAGAAATGGGTAGGAACAGGGACAATTTTGGTGTAGTTATACTGCTTTGGCCAGTTGCTTAACTACACTGTCTTGGATTAGGTAGCTGTTTTAGTAAAACCAACCACGCTTGCCTGGGTGCATGTTTCAGATAGTTGTCTCTGGTTTGGGCTTGTTTTCACGTTTCATGTGAGACTTAATGTTCCCTCATCACCTTCTCTTTGGAACTCCCTTTGCCCTAGTCTGTGGCTGCCAGAAGTGCTTCATTGGTAGAAAACCAGAGAACTGTGTTTAATTAGTAGGAGTGACCCATTTAGAGCAGAAATGGGGGCAGGGCAGAAAACACGTCTGCCAGATATCAGATTATATATTCCATAGCTGAAGTATTTACATAACTTTTCAGTGGCTACCATTTAAAGAAAGAAAACCACCTATGGGCCTTTTTTTAATATATTCCTCCAAGTTTAACATGTTCACTGTGTACTGCCAGCAATCATTTTGTACTTGGAAAGCGAAGTTACTCATATCTCCACTGTGGCCCATGCGCCAGATAGCAAGACAGGACAGGCCTCCCCCATTTTCACAATCCTGGCATTCAGCTTCCAGCAGTGCTGGGTGTTGCCCAGCCCTCCACACCCACAAGGACCCTTGCCTCCCAGCTGGGGAGAGCGTGGGCTTGTTTCAGTACCAGTTGTGTGTTATCAGTAATGATATCTAGAAAACATTCATTTGGCCATTTTGTTTAGTTGCCCAGTAACTCAGAAGAAACTGTCTGGTATTTCCCTTTGGAGGAAAGAAAAATGTGACAACAGACAATTTCAGCATTGGCGTTTGCAGCATTTCTGTCGCTAGCCAGATTTTTTTCTTTACTAAGGAATTATCCAAGCAGATTTCCTTTTCTGAGCAGAAGGTGCTCAGATAAGCCTTCCCACTCTGTGGCTATTGAGCACATGTCTGAATATATCTTTGTTCTCTTTGATTGAAGCCTGAGGGTTTTCAAATGCTTCTGGAGCTTTTTTTGCTAGCAGTCACCCTCCTTATGTTGCTCAAATTATAGCTTGGTGAAATCCATGAAGCCCACGTCCCTTCCACTTGCAGTGGGATGGTACTTGGGCCACCTGGGCCTCTCTGCCATTGACAAGTATGAGCTGAGTTTTTCACATCGGGGAAGGGCATTTTCTATTTTTGCTGCACGCCAAAGCTACCAAGTGTTCTCTGAATGACAGGCAGTATGCCAAATAAGAATTCACAAACGAACCCTGTAATTAGATAATGCATTACAATCAGTGGCGGGGGGCGGGGGGGCGGGGGGTAGTGGGGGGGGATAGGGGATAGTGGTGGGGGGGCGGGCGGGGAGGAGGAAGAAGCAGTCTGTGGAGACAATTAGCACCGTTTAACTGATTTTGATTGCCCTATTAAAGGGCAGAGTGAGACCTTTGATGTTCTTTCAAAGCTGAGATGTACTAAAGCCATGTGTAACAGCTTACATTTGGAGGCTTTGGTAAGACTTCACTCCCCATTCCTCTTCAGTTCCATCAAAAAACCCCACGATCCGGAGTTAGAGCAAACCAGCAGCTTTTCCTAGAGATTTTCTTAGAAAACTTCCCTTTTACAGAATGCTAACTTCCTCTTATTTCAGAGAAAAATATAGCCTCGTGAAGCACTTCAGGTACAAGGAACAGTAGGATGGCACACAGTGGTGGGAGATGAGTGGTTTAGGAAGGAGACAGATTACACACTTTTTAAATGAAATTTTGAAGTTTCTCTACACACTGATATGTGTGTCTAATCCTAAGTGTGTATAAGTGGTAAGTTATAGCATTTCAGTCCAACTGTACTAGAGATATCTTCCCCTGGAATTTTTTTGTGGTGGATATAGTTGTTTACGTGAATGCTTTGTAAAATTCTTGACTCCTAAGAAATAAAATGCTGCCAGATAAACAGGGGATATTATTTTTGTGTGTTCTGACACTAACTTTGAACCTTCTGCTTAGAGCCCGATGTTAAGAAAAATGACCTCCAGATTTTTCTTATAATCAGTTTTTTCTGCAATTTCCATTAGCTCAAAAACCCATTCTTTACATGTTATTAGTGTCAGTCAGTTTCTTCAGAGAAGTTATTTCATATAGGTGTATTGTAAGTAGGTATATTTTCTTATCCCATCGGTTCAGTTATAAATATTTTTCTTCTTTTATTTACATCTTAATATAAACACTGTGGACATAGACTACAATGGCATACTCCAGAAAGGAACCTGATTTAGAGATCCAAAATGCCATCTTTCGAAATGCAATGCTGCTCTGAAGGTAGCTAGATTTTGACTACCTTTAGCTTCACTAATTTCTTACTTCAACGTCAACTCTCTTCCATCTCCAGTGCAATAATTCTGGGTCAGGAGTGTGGTACGTATGGGTTATTTGTTATGCAGCAGCACTGGGTGTGGCTGTGCAAGGAACAAACTGTCTGCAATCCAAATGGTCGTCTGAACACAACAGCTACCCAGCTCAACCCCCTTCTTGCTGACTGATTTATCAGCACGTCCTGTGATATTGAGTCTCACGGTGTGTCAAGCTTGATTTCCACACCAGTTTCACAAACTAGCTGGTTTTCCACCAGTTTTCCATCACTTGAGCAGACTTGAGGAGCTGTACACCACTACAATAAATTGAAGCTTCAAGAACTGCCATTGTGCCCAAATTCAGCAACTGCTAGTTAAGGCTACAGAGTCCCCAGACAGTCCTCTGCTCTGCGAATGTCAAAGGGAATGGCAGCATGAGGTTTCTGAAATCTTTTCAGTTCCATGCAGGGTAGAAAAAGTCACAGGGACCAGTTTTATGTCTGTGGAAAGGCAGGAACAAAGCCTAACTTTGAGTAAGAAGTCAGTTGAATCCTGTGTAGACTGAAATGGAATTTCATGCAATAAAGTCAAAGGTCTGCAACATAATTAGTCCTTACTTGCTAACTGTGCTTTTAAGCATTTTTTCAGGTTGAAACCATTAACTTTGGCTGTGCTCCATTTTTTCAGGCTGTACATTATTTCACTAGATTCCTTTCACATGTGGTTTAACAACACCCCCACAGCAGCTCTAGGTGCTGAAGAAATCAGGAAGTGGAACAGCACAAACAAGGGTGGTCACTGTGAGGGAGGGAACAGTTGCAAGAGGGCTTATGCGGAGGCAGATGCCAGGTAAATATAAATTCCACTTAACTTATTTCAAGAAAAAATAAAAAATAACAACTTTAAAACCAGAGCAGTATAGCCTAGCTGAACTTACCAGCTTCATCAGTTCTAATTTCTAGTGGTCTCCATAATTTTGTTAACAGGTATGCAAACAGTGCTTTTATAGAAAGTTATTTTCTCATGAGCCATGTGACATCCACCTATGCCCTTTACGGACAAGTGTATATATGCTACACAGGCAGTACATTTTTGCAAGTCCTTCTTCTGCTCGGTTTACACAGAACCAGGGGATTACTATTCACGTCATTGTTAGTCTAATAAAGCAATACTTCAGACTGCTAGGTCATTCACTAAGAAATGTGAATTAAAAGTGATCTTGAGAAGACATATTTTTCTCAGGGTTAAATTCTCTCATTCTCTTCTAAGGAAAAACGGTTGCAGAGGAAGAAAGGAGGCAGGGAGTAAATGCACAGACTCATATGATGGGAGGAGACATGCTGATGCAGACAGAGCTGTGGTTGTTGCTGTGTCACCACGGTCAGTAGCTCTCCAAGCTCTATGCAAACTTCTGCAGAATAGCTGACCTGTGTGTTTGAAAGAACATGGGGCCAGGGAAGTCTACAGTTTGCAAAAGGGCCATGAGCTGTTTTCAGGAGGCCTGGTTTAGGTGCGAATTGATAATTAAGAAGTCCAGAACCAGCTCATGATACTGTGGTCATGCTGTACCAGTCATCCGAGAAAAGACAAGATGTAGACTTAGAAATAATAATAACTTTAAAAATTACTAGCAAAGCCCTCAGTTATGGCTGGGGAGCAAACTATGACAGGAATGCATGCCTCTGTGGAAGCAGCAACTGCTCTCCTGTGCTAGGCAGAGAAGGAGCCGTGCTTCAGCAGCTCTGGATAATAGGAACAGTGTGTCAGCATCATGCATTGTTCTCTCAATCTAAAATACTCCAGCTGCTGTGGTGACTCTAGATCAGCTCTTAACTGACTAGATACAGAAATCAAAAGGACAAAAGTCAGTTTCAAAAATCAGTTAGGTCCCCAGAGGATTTTCGAAGGTGCTTGAGACCACTGATAGATGATGAGAGAGACACAGAAAACAATTGACTTTCCAGGGCAATTTTGTTTGAGTCCTGCAGAGTTAGCAGGGGGAAATGACATTTAAAATTTAAATTAAAAAGTGAAAGCTTGAAGAATCTAAATCTACATGCAAATGTAAACTTATAATTATAGATTACATATATTTTCTGAATACAAGCCTATAGGAACTAACCATTGAGGTTACTGAACCAGTCTCAGCAGCAGTGGCAAAACCTGGGTTTACATGTCTTCCCCATTTTGTTACACTTGAAGACCTTTAGGCCAGATGTCACCACTGTTGCTAGCATTGAGTCATCTGTCACTCCAGCTATGGATCAGAAACACAGTGAAAGCAGGCTTTTTTTTTTTTTTTTTTTTTGGTAAGGAGTTCCCCTAGAGACAACCAATAAAAGCAAAATTGCTTCTGCATTTAAATATAATAGAAGATATTTATCTACTCTTAGATTTTTGGCTTTGGTTTTCTGTATGTTGACTACCACTTGATATATGTACAGCTCACAAACTTGGTTTCACCCTCACAGTTGGTGTGCTGCATTTTTCTTGTGGTAAGGCTTACTACCTTATTCATCTGCAGGAAAGAAAGGGAGATTGGCACCTGCAAACCTGCCTCCAATTTGGTGAAGTGTTAAAAACACTTAGGCAATAAATGGATTGTTTTCCAAGCAGAACAATGAAATTGCTGCCATCTAGATGAGAAATTGGTTTTAAATCTGGTCTCCTGTGTCTAACCTAGCACAAAAGAGATAGAGAGACCCTTTGATTATCTGATGGGTAGAAGTAGGGGTGACCTGTCAGAGGAATCTGTAAGTTATGGAAACACAAAATCGGCTGAGATGTGGCATGAAGGCAAGAACAAATGGAAAGAGGAAGTGAGAGAATGCAGGAACTTTGCCACCTTCCCATACAGCTAGTACTTCTGGGGCTAGAAAGCAAGGGATGCTGAAGTGGCACCGATTTTTTGTGCCTCTGATGTGCTATCTGCATGCAAAGTGAAAACAGCTCAGGCAGCTCTTTACACAATCTGAGCAGTCCTGCATCAGCCACCCCATGCTGCCTAATGGCTAAATGTGGGCTAAATGACAGGTTTGGCACAGTGTGTCTCTGCAACCAGTGTTCCTCGGAGGCTTGGGCTTGGCACAGAGGCTCCCAAAGGGCACCAGGTCAGCAGGATGCTGTGACAGGGGCCAGAGCTGGCCACCCATGCAAAAGCCTACCAATGCCTAGGATCTAATCTGCTAAAGCAGATTGGCCTAAAGATACTAGTCTGAATACTGTCATGTGGAATAGCTGGTCTGGCCTGAGACAGAGTGTTTTCCGTCTCTGAGAGCAACCCTGCCTGGTAATGAGGTTGGGCTGGGCAGAGCTACTTGCAACCCATGGTTTTGCATTGAAACTACTCCCAGGCTTCATCTTTGGTGGGGACACAGCCATGACAGACAGGACAGGCAACACAAGGCAGTTGCTCTGCAGAGTTAGGAGAGGCCAGGAAACCCTTGGCGTTTACTTATATTATTTGGCATCTCTCTCTGCCAGGACACAAAGAAAATCTACAGTGACAATGAGTGAAGGGCTGGTTCTGTTTTCCTCTCCTTGGCATGCACACTCTGTATGCATCTGTGCATGTGTTGGAGCTCCCACCAGGAACCCTGCTATCTTCCTCAAAAAACCAGCATGCCTGCAGCATGGCTCCTGGTCCTTCATGATTGAAAAGGCACCGGTGTACTTTCATTCACCGGGAGCACAGCCAAGGGAGTCTGCTTCAGGCACAAACCCTGATCACAGGGTTTTCTCATGTCCTCTTGCTCCACTAGTGCTGTTTGCATGAATTTCTTGCTTTATCTCCATTCATGTAAGGGGGCAAGTATATCCATTGACAGCCTCCTCCTGTAGCAGTGGCCCTATCGGCACATCTGGTTAGCAGTACAAGGCAATTGTTCTTTATTGTTTTATTCTAGATAAGATAAAGTGATACCCCTTCTACTAATCTGTTTCTTAAAATGAAAACTGCAAAGTGTATAGGTGTTTTCTGCATGATCTGAACTCTTTCTATTCCTACTTTTGACTCATCTGAAGTTCTCTTCTGCTCCTTGTTTTTAATTACTCTTTTGAATTCCTGCATTCTGGATTTCATCACATCCTGCTCCACTCACCGTGGTCTGATGTGGAGTGGTGACTTCTGTGTCAGCACCACCAGTGAGAGCAGACTGCCCATGCTCATAGCATTTCTCACTGCTCCAGACCCAAGGCACAGCCAACTCTGCACAGAAGTGTGCTGCAAGGCTCTGACCCAGCATGGTGTGACACAGATAGGAAGACCTCTTTAAATGGGAAATACCACTCCATCTGCCACAGATATGAAAAGCAAAACATGTTCAGTTACATAGAAAAATATCCTGCAAGGCAAACCACAGAGAGCCTGGACCATGGATGGGCAGATCTCTGCTTGTCCCCAACAAATGAGGCTGGCACGGCTCTGGTGCTGTGCTAACACACAAGAAGGGCTTCTACAAGCACATCAGCATCAAAAATGCTGGGAAAAATGTTAGGCCACTGATGAAGCAGATGGGTGTCCTGGTAATAGAAGACACAGGGAAGGCAGAATTACAGAATGCCTTCTTTGCCTCAGTCATCATTGATGAGGAAGACTCTCAGAAGACCTATACTTCAGAGGCAAGAGAAGAAAGCTGGAGAAAGGAACACTTCCCCTTGGTGGTTGAGGGTTGGGTTAGACATGACTAGACAGACTTCTTAACACACATAAATCCACAGGCCCTGATGAGAAGCACCCACAGGAGTTGAGGGAGCTGGCAGATGCTGTAGCTAAGCCACTCTCCACCATCTTTGAAAAATCATAGGAAACAGGACCAGGGCCCGATGACTGAAGGAAAACCAATGTTACTCCCATCTTCAAAACTGGCAAGAAGGGGGATCCAGGAAACTACTGGCCAGTCAGCCTCATCTCCACCCATGGAAAGGTGATGGAACAGAACATTCTGGAGGTCATCAAGCATGCAGAAGAAAAGAAGGTCATCAGGAGCAGTCAGCAGGGATTCCCCAAGGGGAAATCATGCTTGACCAATCTGACAGCCTCCTGTGATGGCAAGGCAGGATAGGTTAGATGAGGGGAGAGCAGTGGTTGTAGTCTGCCTCCCCTTCAGCAAGGCTTTGGACACAGTCTCCCATAACATCCTCAAAGGCAAGCACAGGAAGCGTGGTTTAGATGAATGGACAGTGGGGTGGACCAAGGACTGGCTGAATGGCAGAGCTCAGAGGGTCAGGATCAGGGCAGCAGAATCCAGTTGGAGGCCTGTAGTCAGTGGTGTTCCCCAGGGATCAATACTGGCTCCAGTCTCACCAACATGCTTATCACTGGCCTGGATGAAGGGATCCAAGGTACCCTCAGCAGGTTAGCTGATGATCCAAACTGGGGAGTGGCTGATACACCTGAAGGCTCTGCTGCCTTTGGGCTGGACCTCAGTGGGCTGGAGAGTTGGACAGAGAGAACCCTAATGAGGCTCAACAAGGGCAAGTGCAGGGTCCTGCACCTGGGGAGGAATAACCCCAAGTCCCAGCACAGGCTGGGGCTGCCCCACTAAAGAGCAGCTCTGTGGAGAAGGACCTGGGAGTCTTGGTGCATCAGAAGGTGTCAATGAGCCAGCAGTGTGCCCTTGTGGCCAGGAGGCCCAGTGGGATCCTGGGCTGCATTGGGAAGTGTGGCCAACAGGTGGAGGAAGCTGATCCTGTATGGCTGAGCATGGGCTACTGCCTCCTGTGGTGGTACTCAAGAAAAGGTGAGGGATGTATACACCTCTGAACATCCACTGAAATGTTTGTAGCAGCCCAATACTAAAGATAATTGTGTATATATATTTTTATGAGTGAAAGTATTTTGGACAGGGAGGGGGACAGAAATTGCAACATTTAGGATGATGCATTTAAGTCTGAGACATACAGAAGAGCAACAAAGTTAATGCTTGTGCTCAGTCTCCATGGCAGCTGTCCTTAGATCTTCATAGCCTTTGCCTTGCTCACACACAGACAAATATACACACATATGTATATTTGCACTTCACACTATCACCTTGTAGGTTAGCCCCAAATATTTTTGTGGAAGTAGATCAAAAGCAATGAACCTTGAGTACCCACCCTGGCAGGTGTCCACCCCATGAGCTCAATGGGCAGGAGAGATGAAGCGGCCACACAGGTCCTTCCCTGTGGCTGGCCAGGTGAGACTCCCCTGCACAGAGCTGCATCACACCCGGGCAGGAATGACCAACAGGTGGCCTGAATGTCTTCCCATTACAATTTTAACATTATATGCTCTGGCTGCAGCTTAAAACTGTCCCAGCCATCTTCCTTCTAAAAGCAGGAAGTGCATTTCATTTGCATAGCTCTGATGGGATTAAAGGAGGCATTAGAGTAATTAAGGTCAGGGGGGCTTACCATTTTACTAAATCCTTAAATCCACCTCCACTCCAACATAATTCAGCAATATCATGGGGCAAAAGTCACTGAAACAATTTATGTCAGTCTGGCCTTCCGTCAGAAAGAGATAAACCCTTTTCTGGACAAAGAGCTCTTTGGACAGTACACATATATATTACTTCCACATAGAAAACACAAAAAACTGTCTTCATTACCATCTGAATCCATTAACTACCCTATGATTTGAGTTTGGCTTTTTCCCTGGGTTTTGTTGGGGAAGTTAGTAATATCTTTTATGTACATGAACTTACATGGTTTCAATTTTAAAAACCCAAAACCCCAAAAAACCTTCTAGCTGATACAGATCTTAAATAGGCAATCCAATAAATGTCTTCCCAAGTTTAAAATATTAAAAGATTCATCTGTTAAAATGAGAATAATAAATGCACAGGGAACATTTGGAAGATAATGCATTATTGAATATTATGTGTTCTCATGAGTAAGCTTGCAGCAGTTATTACTTTTAATTAAATGTACATTTGACACTGCTGAAGACCTTAGCTCCCAAGACTTCATTATTATCTGTAATCCAAAGCTGCTGGATTGAATTTAAGGAGCCCTGAGAAAGAGTAATGGTGAGCAAAACTACTCCAGGGACAGACACACATGCATGTATTGCCTTTTGCAAATTCAGTTAGGTCAAAGCCAAACAGATTTTACTGGGTGTCCTTCTCGCAGCCTTTATTGCCAACTTAACCATAAACTGTATCACATCAAAACAGTCCTAGAGGTACTCTGTAGAGCTCTGCACCAGAGAAGTTGTGGCATGCTGGACAGAAAAGGGATTTGCAGAGCTCTCAGTCAGGTAAGGCTTCATAAGGATATTTAAGTGATGACCTTGACACCATGTCATACTTAACCCACCATTTGACCCACCTAATCCAGCAAAAGATGTTGCTGCAAAGGTGGTAGAATACGTGGTCTTTAAAAGATCCCTTCCAACCCAAACTATTCTATGATTCTACCTGTCTAAGCTTTCCCACATACCTGATTCAAGTCTCTAAGGAAAACAAAGGGAGCTGAGGCATGAAAAAAAATGGTACTGAAACTGAGTAGACTTGTCAGAATTACTTTAAATGTGCTGTGAATAAAGAAACCATGGATTCGAAATTGATGGATGTAATTGAAGCATCTTTAGCCCTGCTACATACTGTCAGGAAGTTATCAAGTTGTCTTGAGACTGTTTTGGTGACACACTTGTCACCATTGGTGACCTCAATGTCACTCCAGCCATACATGTGATGGAGCGGGTAGCAGTCTCAGCAGTGGGACAGCAAATACAAGTGAGAATTAAACTCCAAGCTACAAATTTAATGCCAGAGATAATCCAGAATCAGAAGAAATTATTTTTCGTCTAAGCCATAAGGTACAGTGAGCATGCAGTGCAAGACCCCAGTCTGCAGCCAGGTGCTGCAATACAACTGTATGCAAGGAAATAAAATGAGCGGGTGTTCCCCTAGCAAGGGAATTCATGAGTCACCCCTGAGCAACTTTGCCCCTGGGATGGACTGTCTGGGGAGTGCAAAGAGACCAGGGAGCGACTTTCATTCACCACTTGCTTGTCAACTTGCATTTACATAAAGCAGCAATTAAATTCCTGAGTTTGCTATTTCCCCAAACAAGAAGCTTTTCTTCAGTTCCCCAGATTACAGGGATTGATCCTTGCTCCTGGAACACCCATGGCTGGTTCTTGTGGATAGCATGCCTGTATGTGTGTATTTGCATGCACATCTTCCCATGCTCCCTGCTGCCAGAGGCTGGTGCAACACTGATTTCAGGAGAAGCCTCATTTGCAGAAACTGACCCTGCCTTGGTGGTGCAGGGAGCATTGGCCAAACAGTCAAGAATAAACACAGTCATCCTTGACTATTAAGAGGCCAACATGGTGAGACAACAGAGCCACTGAGGCAGAGAGTGCTGGCCTGCTGGCACTCATGCTGTGCTGGTGCTTCAAACCCTGGCACACAGTGGAGGTGTACCCTGCCCCTGAGGAAGGAACCCATGCAGCCACGGTGGGTGCTAGCACAGCCTTGCTTTCACCCTCCTCCCACCCAGAGCCCTGACCTCTCTGTGCCGAAAAGCCCCAGGATCAGCCACCTGAATTTCTTTCCAGATGTGAACAATGGCTGTATCTGCATCAACTGGCTGGGTGCAGCACAGGATGTCCCTCCACACAGCAGCATCCCCAGCCCCTGTCCCTGTCTTCAGCAGCTACATCTAAAGGCAGTGGTGTCTGGGCCATCAGTGCTCTGGCTGTCGGCTTGCTCTGCTGTGCGCACCTAGTGAAACTGCACTGTCCCAAACACATTATTACAACATTTTCTCCACCCAGGAAGCCAAACAGACAAGTATTTTGGTATTATTTTTAAAATTCAATCTTCTAAATCAATGAAGAAGATGGTATCTGCTTGACATTCAAAACAATGCAACTTTAGAAAGACAAACTACATAAAAAGAGAAAGAAAAGCATTCTGTGAAGGAGGGGACACTTGGACACTTCTCTTGATCAAAGGGACAAACATGGCTTCTTGACCACTGACTGTTCCCAGCATCACTACAAGAGTAGATGAGATGTCTGTGCTAATTAAACAGCATCTGCCATCTCCACAGGCTGTTTGAAAGTGCTGAGTAGCTGGTGAACAGATTACCACTGTCTGATTCCTCTACTAATAACTGATTCGTTACCCAGATTTGGCAATGCTTTTCTAATTGTCAGTTAGAACTGCTGACATTCCTGAATATTGCTCCTCAGATGTAAATAATATTTATTTAAGGGTACTGTGGACTCTGTTTTGATTTAACAAGTTCAAGTGAGCTTACCTGGAAGGACCAAAACAAGTTTTACCTCAGCTAGTATTTTAATTTCAAATCTGTCATTAGAATTGTTTCCCTTACAAGGACATATTTTAAATCATATGCCTAAATTTTGGGAAACATCTTGAGTTGGGTTGGGATTGATAAAGCTGCTTTGCAATGGGTTTAGTCTTTGAGAAACCATTAAGCCACTCTAGTGAAGTGTGAAGTTTGACCAGGGCATGTATTAGAATAGAATTTTTTTGAAAGGCAGAAATGTAGGCAATTCCAAATTCCTCTTAGAAAAAAAAAACCAACAAACTAATACTGAAAGCACACAGCTATGTTTTGTCTGTGGTTTGTTTATGTAGGTTATATACCAACTAAAGAAAGTGCCTTTTCTGAAAATCTCATTAGAGTTATTTATGACACCAGCTTTTAAAATAGTCTGGGAAAAATGTTCTGATGAAAATCATACACATGTAGTTGTTTTAAGTTCAAAATATCAAAATATGAAGTAATGAAAAGTTGTGGTTTTATTCTGCTTTCCCGTATTTCAACTTCTTTATGCTTTTTCACTACAAGTCTGCTGAACAGATGGCCACTAGCTCCTGACAGCGATACTTCACTAAGTCTTGGCAGGATGATGATGGCTCAATCACCCATTAATTCCATGGAAGATAATGGCTGAAAGCACCAGATCAGGTCACTCTTGTTGACCAGATTGTGCAAATCTGTACTGGGAGGGGGGAGGGGGAGAAGAAGGGGGGAGGGCTACACTGGTTCATTTGAAAGCTTTTTTATTTGAATGTGCAACATTCACGTGTCAGTCATTTTCAGTCCCATCACAAATCCCCACCCTGTCCTCCTGTGATCCTCCCATCTGCTGAAAAAGCCTTAATATTTTTCACCTGCAATAAAAAAATCACTCTCATACATGATGGATTTTCAATGAAAACCACTGCTGTGAGACAGTCATTACATAGATGTGATACCTGATCTTGATTCATACCCAGAGGCCAAGATACAGCCTACCATAGAGACTGACACTCACTCTCAGTTCCTCTTCAACTCAAATGCAGTTTTGAAATGTCCCTTTTTTCTATACAGCACAATTTTAAGTGATTCTTCCATTAAAAGAAAGTGAGAAAGGAAAATGGCAGACCACTGATAAATACTGGTATTTTGATTATTTTCTAAAAGAGAGAAATATGGAATAAATTTATTTGCTTCTTTTCTTCCTGCCTGCTTGCATTTTACATTTTTCATGTGGTTGTGCAGACACTCTGCAATCTGTCTCACTAATAAATATAGACAGTAGCAGTAGGTGGGAAGTTGCTTATTTGCATCCTTTGCACCTCTGTGTGAAATTCATTACCAGTTTATGTTACACTGAAAGGCTCTTGGAAGGTGGTCAAAACACTTGAAAACCTGAGCTGTCACAACCTGATGAATTTCTCATGCAGGTCCAAACTGTGGAGTCCTTATTCAGCCCCTAGCAAAGCAAAACTCTCCATGCAGCCAATGGCTGGGAAGAGGTTGAGGTTTGCAAGGAAAGATGTTGAGCTGGGAGCCATCGCTTTCTACAGCAACAGCTATGGCTCCAACAGCTGGTATATCCAGGTTTAGCAATTGCCCCAAAGATGCATACAGGCACTTCAGCTGATGCACAGATGAAAACACTATGGCAAGGGATTATGACATCTGTTAGGAGACCCCTAGCACTGCTTCCAGCAAAGATGAATGCTAATGTTAATGTCAGGCAGAGGAGGCTGTTTGAGTCAGTGGTAGTCAGAGCTCACCTGGCTCAGTGATCCTCTTGAGTCACCTCCCCTGACCTGGGCCTGGCTGCTGTCAACACCTGGAGAAAAAACAGCAGTGAAACACAATGAAAAGGCAAAACAAAAAAGTGGACAAATTCAGGGATGCATGGAAAGTATTCACACCCTCAGGGCCTGCTGCACAGCAGAGGCAGAGGACATGAGCCTTCTCTCAGAAGGCACAGGCCACAGAGAGCCTTCCACACACAGTTGTCCGGTGACCTAAATCCTGAAGTCCCTCTCCTCTGGGCAGAACAAAACAAAATATGCATTCTCATTGTAACCCTGGGAGGCAGAAAAGAATTAAACACTGTGACTTCTCTTTTCTTTTTCTGTGTTACCTATGTTGAGCCTGGATGTTTTCAATTAGTGTGTCCACTTATCTTGCAATTCATATGACCAGTCACAGGATCACTCTGTTTCCAAAACATCCATGCACCTCTATTCCTCTGGAAGCTCCTGGAGAAGAAATCAGCAAAGTCCCAATGCTGAGAAGAGAGCTGATACAGCAAAGCTCAGCTAATGACTAGACCTTCTTCAAAATTCAAAGCTATAGAACCCCTCTTCTCTTTCTGTTTTTAAGACATCTCACCAGTATATATTTCTTTCTGAAATATCCATCTTTACCGAGTGCCTACCTAAACTGAGTCCAGATATTCTCCAAATATTTTTCATGAGCAGAGAAACTGGCATTCTCCACAATACCTGAGATGCAGCCAGCAAAGGTTTCCACTAGTGTACGGGAACCATATCATGAGGAAGGCACAAGGTGCCAGCCCTTGGCATCCCTCCTGGCAGGGGCAACTTCACCACCATATCCACTACGGGTCAGCCAAGGAGAACCCACCGGACAGCTTTGTTCAACCCTATCCCTGCCAGTGGTCTGATATGAGATGTTCAGATGATTATGGGGGGAAAAGGCACTCTTCCCCTGCCCCAGGGCCTAAGGGTTCTCTTATTTAATGTGTTTGTAAATAAATCTCCATTTCCAAGGAGACTGTTTCCTGTTAGACCCTATTAAACACTTCTCTTCTTGTCCTGGCTTCCTGTGCTTGAAAGACCTGAACACTGTTTGTCATTTCATCATACGTAAATCACCCTAAATGAAGTAAAGACTCATTTACAGCTACATGAAATATAAATGACATGTAAACAATGACAAATACAGTAACAAGCATGTGGAGAGATGATCAGAGTTTCAGCTGTGGGAACAGGCCAGACCAGTGCTGTTGCAGGGGCCAGGACACATCCACTGGACTAACATTTCAGCACTGAAAAAAGACTGAAAGGAATGTCAGGGAAATATTTTTTTCCCACAGTTTCAGAATGTTTGGATAGTTCCCCTACACCCCTTTATAAAGGAAAACGTGTATAAGAAAATTAGTAAACTTCAATTTCTTTATAAACAGTAGTGCTACCCTAAGGGACATACTTTATTTTCTCTAACTATTATCTTCTCCTTCCTAGTCACATGCAGCTTTAATTCACGTCATATAATAGACACTTCCTACATGAGAGGAGAGGTATTTCAGCACAATAACCTGGTGGAGCAAATCAGTATTTCTTCCTAGACATTTCCTTGCCATTCTCTACAAAGGCTTTTCCATACTGATTTTTAAAGATATTTCTAAAATCACCTCATTGAATTGTTGACTTGGTTACAATCTTTTGAATTCATCACCATCCACACTCTGGATTTAGAGTCTGTTAGTCAAAAGTTCACATTGTGCAGCAGTAGCTGCATTGTGTACCTGCTGCTGCACAATGTCATATGGCACATGACAGAAACTAAGATGGGTATCAAGTTGGACAAATACAAATCCTTCACTTAGGTGAAAGAAAATCTTGTGACATGCCTCCCCACATGAACTGGGAGTATTTATAAGTCATTCATAGTCCCAAAATAATTTTTTGTTGGCATTCAATGGTGGTTTAGAATAGGAGTGGAAGTCAAAGACTTCACAATATATTTATCGGCAATCTCCCAACAGTAAGGAGAGTCAAAGTATTATGTGCATTTCCATTGCACTTAGCTTCCAATTAACATCTATACACTAGGCTAGCACAGATAATTTTATGTTCAGTTTTCAGAAAAATCACCAACCTAATGATGAGGATTGGCTTTCACAAGTTTTTCCACTAAATAGTGATGATGGCAAGGACAAAATTAATTTAAATATTTAAGTTTCATTGCATCATATAATCAATGAATAAAATAATCATTTAATAAATTATGCTTCCATGGAAAAATTGGTCAGCTTGCTCTGATTCACTTATTTCCATCATACATAAATATTAAGGTCACTGTGAGTTTTGCCATTAATGGGGCTCAGGATTTTCCCCTAAGAACTGCTTAGTGGGAAGGTCAGATTTTGTACAGAAGGTTAAACACAGACATTTCATGTTGGCATTATGAGCTCCATCATACTGCTAAATGATAAAGATTTTGCACCAAACCAATGCTGTATGAGCATGCTTACTTTAATCAGGTCTTTAAAACAAATTGGTAAGATGGGAGTGAAGTTCCATTTATTACAAGTTCAGGGACATTTATTATCAAGTGCAGAAATGAATACTTTTGAGAAGACTGTTCCTGGGGTATCCTAGGTGCTAGTAAATGTTGGGGTTTTTTTTGTGTTGGGATGGTTTTTTGTTTGTTTTTGGTTTTGTCTTTCTTTTGAATTTTTGTTTGTTTTGTGTGGTTTTTTGTTATTGTTAGGTTTTTTGGGTTTTTTTGGTTTGGTTTTTTTTTTTTTTTTTTGGTAAATGGAAAGTGTGGAACCTTGGATTTGCACAACTTATCAACTTCCTATTTCTACACAATCCAGGTGATCTTGCTTTCCACCTTGTGCAGCTGCTTCTCAGGAATTGTAAGGATCCATGTAGTACTAAAAAAGGCAGTTTCTCTTACACAATCTTTTAAACTATTGTTTAAACCACCCTGTGTGTCAAGTGTTAGAAATATCACCTGAAGTCCACAATTCCTTTCCTTGTTTTCTCTTGTTATTTCTCTCCACTTATGTTGACCCATGGTCTTTATTACTAAACTTAGAACCGGCACCTTTCTAAGTTTCTTTTCACTGTAAAGTGAGGAAAATACAGTCAAGAGATATCTGGATGTAAAACCTGCAATCATATACATTTAGTGCTTATTGAGAATAAATACTGTTCACGGAAGCATGTTTGACACTGAGAGCTTGTAAAGGGTCTGTAGTACCTTTATGACTCAGAGCAGGAAAAGGACAGGGAAGTGAAAGAGCTAAAGAGCAAGGAAATTTCTATTTTCATACTCTGGTTTTCCAGAAGTAAGTTTGCCACTAGTCTTTTCTGTTGAGAGCTAAAGATGACTCAATTCTAGAAATATGTTGGCTCAAGAACAGTTTGTAAAGGGATTGCTCCTCCACTTCTGTGTTATTAGTGTACTATAAGTGACATTATACTCAGGTAACTTATGAATGCTAAAAGGGAGGGACATTGTTCCAGAAGTGCTTGCAAAGACAAAAAAACAGTTGGATCTATTTGATGCTGTGCAAATAAAAAAGATGCTTATGAGCATTTTCCTCCAAATAGAATAATTTTTAGGAATTACCATTGTTACCTTATGTTGTGATGGCAGACATGTTTTGATGTTAGGTTGCCTTCTAAAAAGAAGGACATGAGAGTTACAGAGCAAAAAAACAGGCAGTGAGTGGAAACCTCTTATTAACAGCAAGTATATTCAATATAACATAGAATATTACTCCAGTTAAAAATTGGTTTACTTCTGCTGACATTATTGTGCAGGCAAAGACCACTGCTTTTTACAAATCGTACTCATGTGCAGAGACCTGCTGGCAGCTCATGAAGATGACATGGCTTTCTGACCTGTAGACGCTCCATGTTGCACAACTGTGCTGAGCTCTCTCAGGGAAGCCAGGATCAAACACAGGAGCAAACACATTTAATAGCAGACAACCAAACTTCACAACTAGTAACTGAAACAGCAAGAAGGAACTAAACTAATTTTAAAAAAACACAAACAAACCCCTAAGCAAAAGGATCCACACTTCATTACATGTAAATGTCATTCTTCACCTTCATATTCCCTTACTAGGGAATATGAAAAATACAAAGTATTCAAAAGACAAGATTGAACTCTGTCAGGATTTAATTTTTGACAGGAAATCCTGTGTGAATTTCTACTTGCTTTACCACAAGGGCTGGTGTTGATAGAGATCATATACCTGCTTCTAAAGGTGATTATCGAGCTTCCTTGCAACATCCCTTGCAGATATGAAGACATAATCAAACGCAAATGCAGACATCTGTTTTTCAATTCTGCGCCTAATTCATTTCCATGTAAGCAGAAGCTTTGCATTTAGAGAGGCCAGACTCCCCTTGAGGTCTCAGCCTCAGGCTCTCCTATCACCCTGAATCCCACCGTGTAATTAGCATGACTGAATCTGCCACTGCTTGCAACGGTGTAGTCTTGCCATGAACTCACTACGTCAGATCTTTTAGCTGCACCAAGACAGCTGCAAGGTGCAAGAGAAACCTGAGCAGATACTATTGTTATCAAGAAGATATTTCTAGTTTAGCAACCTCACTACAGACTACTGCTTTCTCTTCCAAGCAGAAAAATTAAGCTATTTTTTCTTTTAATCTTGCAGTTACTGAAGTAGTGTGTCTCTGAGAGATTATTCTTATTGGAGCATTACTCTGAATCACTCTTGTCTCTATCAGCAGATGTAAATAGTTTTTTTTCCTGGCCTTTCTTCCAGAAAATACTTTTGTTCAAGTGCATATTCTGGAAAAGACTATTGAACATACTGTATTAATTGCATGCGCACATACTTTTCCAAATGTGAATGTGAGTTCAAGTGTAGTATATTTCAAATCTTATTTCCCACAGACTATCACTTAACCTAATTTTTCAAATGTATTTATTTAATTTGAAGGGCCTTCTGACTTAGACTTCATCCCCCTGGGGTCTTCAGTTTTCTACAGCATTTTTGCTTTTCCAAGATATCCACCTGAATCCCACGGACAGCCCCACACTGGAGCAGGTGTGCGCCCAAAGGAGGTTTGTGACCTTGTGGGAAGCCCATGCTAGAGTGGGCTTCTGGCCCACTGTGAAGAGAGGAACCCACACTGGAGCAGGGAATGAGCATAAGAAGTCCTCACCCTGAGGAGGGAGGAATGGCAGTGACAACATGTGACACGCTGGCTGCAACCCCAATTGTGAGTCCCCTGATGTTTCTTGTAGAAGAGGTCAGAGAAAATGGGAGTGAATTTGAGCCTGAGAAGAAGAGAGAAGTGGGAGAAAGGTGGTTTTAGATTTAATTTATATTTACTTCTTTACTTTACTACTTTAATTTTTTTTACTACTTTGATTTGACTGGTAATAAACTGAATTAATTCCCCCTAGCTAAGCCTGTTTTTCCTGTGAGAGGTCTGTGGGCTGGGAGCTGGTCACATACTTGCCTCTTGGCATCAGGGACTTCAAGCAGGATCTGGATGTGCAGGGTGGCTGGAACAAGACTTGCAGCCTGCAAAAGCCTCTCCTCTAATGCATTTTTTACAGCTTCTGAAATATTTAATACAATCTCTTTCTTGTGTTACTCTGCAGAAATTTTAATTAGTGGAAGTATTGCTGGGTGAAGTAATGCAGCAGCGCTGTCCTCAATGAGATGTCGGCTGGGAGGTGTCTTTCCCCAACATGTCTCTGGCATGATCACCCCTGAGGAAAGTGTAATTCTTCATGAAGAAGGAGCTGTCTTGGCCCTCAACAAACCTGCTTTTATTGCAGTGTGGGCTGGTACTTCAGAGCTGGATTCCCTCTCCTTTCGCCACTGAAGCACATAATCTACCCCAAAATCCAATTAATGAAAGGAGAAGGCAATAATCATTCTCCATAAATCCAGGTTACCTATTTTCACCCTACCCTGAATGGCTGTGGAGATCAAACAAATTTATTAACATTTTGCATGCATGGGGTCAAATTTCATCTTGCTAGCACCATTTATTGAAAGGCAATATTGCTGAACCCCTGGTTCAGGGCTGGAAGCTGATGTTTAACCACAAACTGGTGAAACATTTCATGGTACTAAATTACTTGTGTACCCAGTGATGCAAAAGCTGACCTTTTAATCTACAGACAGCCAAAGCTAAAGATGCATCCCCATTCAAGCTGCTACACAAATCTTTGTGAGTGACACTCCTGGGTTACATCTATGGAAATCAGATCTGACAAAACTACACTGCTCCTAAGGGGGTGAAAGCCAAAGCCCACCCATTCTCCTGCACTGAATCCTTGAAGGCTTCCCTTGAGCCATCCCTGTGGTTCAATACAGAAAATTCCCTTTCAGTCTTGCATCTCCTATCTTCAGGTAAATCCATAGAATGGCCATGAGTCAGACATCAGACATTACCAAATATTTAAGTGTATTGCAACATGAGGAACCAGGCCCAAATTGTTTACTAACTAGCAGAGCACTCTATTCACTGATGCCAGTATACCTTTGCTCTTTGGGCCAGCTCATGGCACTTGAAGTGATAGCTTTTATAAACATAATCAGAAATGTTTAGCCTGTTATTATCTGACAATATAATTTGTGGGCTTGAGGCAAAAAAGACTCTGGCACAAACCGAATCCATCCAGTCTGACACAATCATTTTATTTGGGGTATATCTTAATCCCACCTTCCTGGTTTTTGTAGGTTTTTTAAACACTTGTATTGTTGTATAACAATGGTTTCTGCTAGCCTGTTCATAGTTGCCCCTAGTTCTCAGATCAAAGAACACCGTCTTCCCTGGGCTCTTCTGTGACAACACAGTGTGGGAAATGAACAGCAAACCCAAACTAGGAACATCCTTCAACTGTGACCTGTGAGGCAGGAGGTGAAAAGGGGAGGCAGTGGGACCAGCTCCAAGGCTGCATCTCTCTCCCTGCTTAAGGCTCCCAAAGACTGGCTGCATGCACACTCACCACAGGAGGTAATATAGTACTGTACAAGAGTAATCAAAGAAAGAAATCAAATAGCCCTATTGGGAAGGCCCTTCAAGTGCCATAAACTCGTAACAGTTATTTCAACTTAGAGTCAATCAAAATATCTGTTTTCTAAACTCAGTGTCTGAAGGCAGAGTGGGAGGCCTGCTCTCTCGGGATCCAGCGCTAATGTGGAGGTTCTTGCTCCAGAGAAGTGTGCCCTATTGGAAACACCCAGATACCGGCACACTTTGCAGGTGCTGCTGAGGCAGGGAAAAAAAATTTGATGTATGATTTCACCTGGTGATATCCTTTGTTTAATACAGCTTGGAGAGCACAAAGCAGCTGAGGAGTGACGGGGTAAAGTGCTGCAAACAGCAAAACAAGTGGTAGATGGAAATACAAACTGCTGGAAGAGATGCTCTGGAAGACTCCAGGTAGGTGCCCACTGCCCCAGTTCTCAGTGCTGGCTCTTGTCCTAATGCTCCACCAGGCCAGGCTGCTCTCATACACTCTGTAAAAGACCCAGGAGGATACACACTCTGGTAAACACAAGGAAAAGTGAAGGGAATTAGCTAAAGTCACAAATTAGAAAGACTGCTAGGATATAATACAAAACCACTGGAATAAACAGGGATGAAATCGGCATTCCTTCTTCACAAACTGTGCCAGCATTTCTAAGTCTTGGCTGCCTGAACTCTAGCTCTGGTTGAAAACTTCCATGTAACTATAGTAATGAGCATTTTTTAGCCCAATAACGATAGCTCATGGGATAAAGAGTAGTATTTCCCAACACAGCTTATCTTGATCTCCAGTGCAGTGCTGGGTATATTTTTGTTGCTAACTCATTGGTGTTAGCTTTATAACCTCAACCTATACATACAGATCATACAGCACAAGGTTTATTTGCACATATTTTTTATAGCTTGCTTGCTTATTTAATGATTTATGGGCATCATTAAACACTGCTGCTCTACCTTTGAGATGCTCCAGGAGCAAATGGAAGTAAACTTAGAAGAGCACCACCTCTTTGCCTGGTAAGGAATGGAGAGTTCAAAGGTCTAAGCAATCCTTTATGCTCTCATCTTCTGCCCTCATTATGGGCATCTCTATAGCCCATTCTTCATTGGGATAGGACAATTAAGCAAGGACACACAGGACTCAGCTCCTCCTTCCTCACAACTGACTTCACCTCAGCCTTTTTCCAAGCAAGGCAGGGCCTCCCTGTGCCCTCACAGGACTCCTGTATCCCAACTTATTGTCCACAGGTTTGGGAATGGGGCACTCTGATAAAGTCTCAGAAAGGCTAGAGGAGCACTTCCTACAGAGGCAGAGTTAAGGTTGTTGTGAAAGTGATACTGAAGAAGACAAATCTCGAATTTTCCAGTATTGAGAAGTTCAAGTCAATTGTGCTTCAAGTCTTTAAGCGTTGAATTCATGTTTTGGAAAGTACCAGGAACCATCAACCTCCCTACATGATAGCATTCATTTTTCAAATGCTTCAAAATGTAACAACAATGTTGCTTTTCCTATGTAGTATGATGACACCCACCTAATCAGCCATCATATCCCAGCATCGCTTAAAAGAATTACAGCAGAAAAAGGGCTGGGGAAATGCCATCATCAGCATGCAGGACAACTGCCCAAAACTGGCATACATGAGCATTCTTCCTGTATTCACACCTCTCCTTGATTCTGCTTGTGCCAGCAGAAATCTGCATGGGGGAGGATCAGAGCATCCAGAGGGCAGCCCTCACTCCTGCAAGCCACAGCAGGCAGGCAGGCTTTGGGGAAGGAGAGTGGGTGGCAAACCAAGAGCAACACAAGGTGAGCTTGCACTGAGATAAGAACATTTGCCTCTGCCAGCACTGTGCCCACCTTGGCCCAGTAGACTCCACAGGGAGTTCAGTGTTGGATCAGTGTCCCTCAGCAAGGAGTCTCTGAAGAAATGCTAGATGCCAAGTTCCCTTGAACAGAGGCAGTGAAGGATTTGGACTGTGATAACATGACATACATGAAGACTGGTGCAAAGTCAGAGAGTCTGTTTGTAGAGGATTTGGTGCTTATTTTTTTCCCCTGCTGTTCACTGAAGAAATTATGACAGTCTGGCAAATACTGTACACAGCCCTCTTTCTGTGGTCCATACCTCAGGGACGCTTTGACAGAAGGACAACACCTCTCAACAGAACACATTTGCTGCAGGAAATCAGTATTTGGGCTTAATAGGGCTGGGCCATGTGGAGTTTTAGAGCAATCTGTGTATGAAAAGCATATGTGTGTGGGGCAGGCCATATCTACAGAACACACTGTGTCAAGTGACCCCACAATACATTTATTCTCTCTCCCTTCTAAGGCATAGGAGCTTTCAGAACAGATGGAGCATGCGTGGGAGTTTCAGAGCCCATTGAAACAGGGACTGTAAGAACGACAATTTTGCTCTTAGGACTGAATTTTGACAAGAAAAAAGCAGGTGGAAACATAGCAATGCTACAATTCATATTCCCAGAGCTGTCAGAAACGCTCCCAGCTGCCCATAAACCATGTCCAGCTGTGCATGCAACTCTAATTTCCTTTACTTTCTCACCTTAATCCAGCGAGAATCAGTCTGTATGCTCATTTCTTATTTCTAGTACTCTCTCCCTAAATGTTCCTGAGTGTCAACCACCATACTTCAAGTGGATGACATGTTAGCAGCCCAGAGAGGATCAGAGGCACAGTGTGATGTCCAGATGTAAGCAACCAGTAAATGGTGTACTGTAACAGCAGTAACATTTGGATGGCATATGAATTTTTTAGAAATGGGTTGCATCTCAGGAGTCTCTTGTTCAAATTACTCCATATTTGGCCTCTAATCCACAATTGGAGAGCAGATTTCAAGGGAATTCTACAATTCATATTAACTATTTAGGTATGTCTGCATTGCACAATGCAATGTACTGGAGAACTTACTCAGTCTAATACCAGATAAGCTAGCTCCCAAAACAGAAACATCACAGCTGCCCCAAACAGAAGACATACCACCTACATTCAAACTTATCTGCATACATGCTGTGTCACTGGCATGAAGATTCAGGTGGAGCTTGCTCAGGTCCCAGTGAGGCACCACACTACGCTGTACAGACATACCTTCAGAATACAGGCAACACTGAAATAATGTTAACCTTTTTTTTACCCTCACTTCCTAAGAAAGATAGTCTTTTGTAACAACACGGTTTATATCTGTCAATCCCATATGCCTCTCAAAAGTTTTTGATCCTGTTGCTGTCCTTGTCAGTTAAATTTAACAGAGATGGAGGCTTCACGTTTAAGATAATTAGGTGGCTACAGATGAGGAAGAAAACCCAAATGAATATTCTCAGTGAGGGAATGGTTGCAGTGGGAGTTCACAATTTTGGAGGGCTGGAAGGGCTGGAAGAATGAATGGAGAGAGACCCAGGAAAGGCTGACAGTGCTCCATGGTGGCTGGGGACAGAAAATCCAAAGAGCAGCCCTGAAGAGAAGTGTGGAGCTTTAAGCAAACACTCCTCCCACACATTTTAACCTTTCAGCATCCAGTAGCACCACTTAAGATAACTTAACAACACTAAAAGGCTGAGGCTTTTGTTATTTAGCCTGACAAGCTAAATATTTCTTACATTGCTTTCATGCCATGCAGCAAATTTGGGAGAGTTGTTTTCCCCAGCTGTTGTTGCAAGCTTCTTGGTGTCTCTGGTCCCAATACTGCAGGCAGCTGGAGGCTGGCAACCAGAGAATCACAAAAAATCTTTCACATTGGGACATATGTCTGAGATTGTCAAGTCCAATCTTTGGCTGATCACAGCCTTTTAAACTAAAGCATGTCACTAATGCCACATCCAGATTTTTCTTGCACACCTTCTAGAATGGTGATTACACCACCTTCCTGACCAGTCCTACCCAATGTTTAACAGCCCTTTCCATACAGATATTCTTTCTGATGTCCAGCTTGAATCTCCACTGGCACAGCTTGAGGCCATTTCCTCTTGTCCTGTCACTTGTTGCCTGAGAAAAGAGACTGACCCCACCTGGCTACAACATCCTTTCAGGTGGTTCCCCCCAAGCTTCCTTTTCCCCAAGCTTAACACCCTGGCTGCCTGGAAAATAAATCTGTGAGTCCAAGTTGTTCTAAGAATTTGATGATTTCTTTGGGGAAATATGAACATAGCTTTAGTAAGTGATTACATAAGCATCATACTAATTTTGTTCATATTTCCCCAAAGAAATCAGCAAATTCTTAGAACAACTTGGACTCACAGATTTATTTTCCAGGCAGCTTGGACTACTGGCAGCTGAGGTGCAGTCATTTATCATTTCACAATGAAGATAATCTGGTTAACAAACCAAATTTCTCCCAAAAGAAAAAAGAAACAGCAAGCAAATAGGCAGTGACAATCAAAAGCCACGAGAGGCTTTGGAGGAGAAAGCAACTTTGTTTCAGCCTATTGTTTTTTGCATTGTATTGTCTAAAGCTGCCTGAAGATTCATTTGTTGCCATCCAGAATGGATACACAAAGCATTATTCAAAGATAGAGGGAAAGACTGCACATTTGCAGATGGAAAAGGTCTTAAGGAAGTTCAATATAAAAATGCCCAAAACTCTCAATCCTATATGATTTGATAGCCCCAGAGGACCCATCAAGAACACCTCCCACTGACTGCCACCTCCTCCGACTTCTGCTGAATGATACATGCACAAGTTTCACTGGAAGGAAAAATAGATTTGATGAGAAAATTTGCTGCTCTGTTCATTTTGAGTGCAACAATAGGGCAGTGAGAATGAGCTCTTGGCAGGACTGTGAAATCCCCTCAGCACAGCTTAGATTAACTTCAATTGTGCTAAAGAAGTAGATCCACCCAGCCTTTGGCCAGCCCTTGCTCTGCTCTTCCTCATTGTTAAGTGCCTTTCTGGGAAGAAACAGCTTCTTGAAAACCTAAATGAGCTAAGGCAGAACCTGCCTGATCCTTCTTCAGGCATGGGGCTTCTCCTGGCTGCAGACATGGGCTGACACTTACAACACCTGTCTTAAACCTGGGAGAAGGAACAGGGCTTATTCTGTAAATACAGTATATTCTTTTATCTTCACATGAAATATTCTCAGCCATGAGCACTCTGAAGGGGGACAGGCTGATAAAAACCAGGAACTTTGAACTGCTAATTTTATGATTTGTTTCTTGCAATAGCCAACCTAAGACTCAGAGGGTATGAAAGAAAATGCCTGAGCATAAAGTTGCAAAAGGCCAAGCACAAAATTTCTTGCCTGTAAGTACCAAGAAATACAGAACTACACAAACTTCTCCACCTCTTCTACAAAATTTGTCAGCCTGGGGCTGAGTGATGCCACCTTGCAGTTCCACTGTGGAGACAACCAACATAAAAAGGTCTCCACACAGGACACAATGGATAGAGTTCACAATAGCCCTGCTGCTGAAAACACCCTTTGCCACAAAGCCCATGGTGAAGAAGACAGCAGGCACCCATCAGCTTCCCTGGCCCATTCTCAGGGTGATATTGGTCTGGTGGGTTTGCCTGGAGGTGCATGTTGCTTCCCAGTACTTTCCACTTCTGCTCTTCAGGCTCAAAACAATGCCCCTGCAATGACTTCATACCTCTCAGACAAGGATTATCTGACTGGGGACACTGAGAGAGAGCAGAACAGAATGGACTGTGCTAAAAAAATAGGAGGAATATATCTTTGCCAAGTTCTACACCTGAAGAATGCCTGAGTATAAAAAAACTCCAGAGCTAAACATCCTAACAGTGTCTCTTTTGGCTGTTAGTCATCTCCTCCCTTCATAGAGGGCTGTCTCAGACTCTACCTTGAGGTGATGTGGTTATCACTGATAAAAGAAAAAAGGCATTAAAAACACCCTTTCAAACCAAACAACTGGAGGAAAATGTGCTTCTCTGTTATTCAGTGGCCAAACAGTTGGCATACTTGTTTAGAGCCTGAGAAACTGTGTCCAGGTCCCCTGTCAACTTGACAGGCTTTACCACAAAATCTGCCTGCAAGGCATCCTCCTACACTGGTGTGTTCAGGAAAGCTGTGCTTTCTTCCCCTCACAGACATTCTTCTTTAGGTCAACACATATTTGCCAGATTAGAGGGAGAGACACTATCAATGCTATCTCAAAGGACCATCAAAAGCAGAAATGAGACAGATCAAGACCAATACTACACACACCTGCTAACACCACATCACAAATCACTCTGGTGTGCCTTGTGCCAGGCCCCTGTCCTACCAGGCAGTTATTCTCAGGAGTGCCCCAAGCCCTCCATTCCTTTTTGGTGTGACAGGGGCAAACCTGTTTCTGCTGATGCTTGCCAGAGAAAATGATGCCTGCTGGGTGCCTGTTACACCAAGCCACACTGACTGGGCTGGGGCAGAGCCTCCAGCCCAGTGCCAAGGATTAAGTGCTAGAAACCCTTGGGCTCCAGGCAATCCCTTAGCTCAGAGGAGGATTTGTACTTTGAAACATTAGACCTGAGAGTGGTCTGTGGCAGTCAAGAGCTATATCTTTCTTCAGATTAGGTGAACATCCACGGCAGACTTTTTTGGAGATGGGATGTTTCTTGCAAATCATTTCATGGGCACCAGCTGCATTGAATAGCACAGCTGCCAGCCCAAGCAGCATGAGGTCCGAATACAGGACTGCAGGTAATGAACAGCCAAAGACTAATATAATAAAGAATATTTCTACATTTCTGAGAGAATGATTGTAACAGTCCACTTCACCCTTCTTCTCTTCAGCTTTCAATTATTCTATATACAAGATGTTACTAAAACAACCACAACTATATTCGGTGGCTCTAGAGTGATTTCTTCATTAGATTAAGAGTCACAGAAGAACTTCAGGAGCATTCTTGTCCTCTGCATTGAACAATTTCATTCTCTCCTCTCCACCCATCTGAGGAGTTTAAGTCTTGAGACATTTGAAGCCTAGTCCACCAAAGTACTTTGGCACTAACTACACAAAAGTTCTTCTGAACCAGTAATAAGAGTAGCTATTTTGAGTTTTATTTCGAAGATATTTAATTTATATAGCAGTGGCAAGCATTAATTAAAATTTCACTCTACTTAACTAGATTATGTTACAATAACATTTGTCTCTACATTCTTCAAATACACCACACATTTTGCAGCACATGCCTGCAAGCAGGTGCTTTTCATTGATAGGTTAATTGTTTCCCTCAAATTGTGGAGAGATGATGGACTCTATAGATTGTATTTTTGAAGAGCAGAAACCAAACACATTTTGTGATAACTGCTAACCTCCAACCATCTGTATTTCTTTAAAATCTTTGAGTGATGACTTGTTTCCAAGCTGAGGTTTGATAAATAGGGTTCCAGTTCTGAGCACAATTCTGAAGCCAAGCTTGAACTTCCTGCAAATGAAAATTCATTATGAAACATAAACAAGTCTCTAACCATGACATTAAGAATACAATCAAGAGTGGAAATCATTCTGCTGTGATAAGAACAATTTTTCTATGCAGGTGAATCATTGTTCTAGACTGAGCATGTGAAAAGAACTAGGTTAGCCTTACCTTCTCTGTCTTCAATTCAAGTAATTAAAAGTTAATAGAAGGTAGCCTAAAATTATCTCAAAATGCCACAGCCATATAATAATCCAGAAGTAAAACCACAGGCCTGTCTATTGTAATTTAAATCTAAAGAATGAGACTAGTCCTAAAATGGTTCCTATTGCTCTGTGGTTCAGTCTGCTCCTCTTGTTTGCCTGCTGATTTTCGCTGCATCCTCTGGAGGAAGCCCTTCCCTGACTTCATCTCCTTCAGGCCCACAGTTCTCAGATTTTACACCCAGGTTTTCGAAGTCCCGCAAAGATGCAGACCTCTGCCTGGCAGAGGCACTGACCCAGCATCTGCTATGTGCAGGTGAGAATAGTCACACTCCCTGTCCCAGCAACTCTGACTGGTGCTGTAGCTCCTAATTCAGCACGCTACAGCCTGGCTTTGTTCAAGTGACACACCCACACTCTCTTTGGTGTCAAGAGAGTGAGTTGTCCTGTTGGGGTGTGCCAAAATGCTGGTTGCAGGAACCTTTCTTTCTCCATCAGGCACAGGAAGATGTTAGGCAGGTGCCACCAGCACCTTCCCACAGCTGGGTCAGATACCTGCTTAGATATTTTCAGAGACAAGAAATGCTGTCTCCAACAGCTTCTACTGCAGGACCAAGACAACTCTCCCATCCTTGGCACATTCATGGAGTACTCCATGAACGCTGAATTTCAGCTTTGTGTTACTACCCAGTTGAAAATAGCTGCCCAGAAGGCAAGAAGACTGAAAATTACCCTACTGGCATGAGGTAGTAAGACCCTCTTTAGTACATGTGTGCCCATGGATGCCTACTTAAATGTAGCATCGAGCTGTGAGAGGATACAAGCACAGGTGGCCTGAAGAGCTGGCCTTCCACTGCCAACAGGAGTGGTCATTGCACTGTGACAGAGTGTCCCAGGCTAGTGCAGCCCCTGGCAAGAAAATGTCTGCAACTCCAAGCTCCATCACAGCCCAGGGCTGCCCATCACCTGATCCAGTGGCACCAGGATATGAGCAAAGATCAAGCACCGGGTACGCCTAACACCTACTTGCAGCCTGCTATGGTGTATACTAGTCAGTGGACAAGCATCTTCCTTTCCACATACCTTGGCATATCCTGGTGGCAAAATCCAAGTTTTAACACAGCTTTTGTTTCTAGTGGGGAAGTGAGCAGTAACCAGGCAGGAAGGTGCATATGCAGATCAGACCAGAGTGTGCCAGCTGCCTATGCTTGCTCATACCCACTCAGACTCCTACAGATAAGCAAGAATAGTAGCTGATCACATTGCACATGTGTCTTGCCTTCTCCTGATAAAAGTGCTGGATCTTTAAGCAGAAACAATGCTTCAAAACCACTCTTGCTGCTACAATGGCAGTCTTCTGCATCCCCATGTTTGTACATGGTCAGATCATTCCTCAGTAGCAGCCAACAGGACCAGTGTGTGCCTAGGAGGCTTCAACCTCAGGGCTGTGTGCACATAGAGCTGCCTCTTTGTTAGGCTCCCTAGAGTTAGATGTGAGGCATATTAGAGCAACAGACAATAGGATTCTCCCAGTTCTGCATCTCCCTTCTAGCCTCAGTCCATGCTGCCTTTCCCTGTGGGATCCTTTCCCTTCAGAGTCATGACTACACTTTGAAGGATACAGTTCTGCATATCTGCTACCTGCAGCTCAGCTGGTGCCTATTGAGAAACATTTGGCATTAACTCTTAAGCTACAAAAAGAAATCCCACAGTAATCCCATGCTAAATTTCTTATGTGCAAAACACAGTACGATTAGCTTCCCAGAAACTGCAGTTCAGCTGTGTCGCTAAGGCACTGCTTCCAGCACTGGAAGGTATGCAAGTCTCTGTGAGACTTTATGGCACTTCTGGTAGGCAAGAAGAAAGGATGGCCAGATATGTCCCCTATGGACCAGGAAGAGTCATGAAGATTGGTGCAGGATGTGAAGGACCCACATAGTACTTGGCAGTCATGATCCTGATTTTGCAAAAATAGCTGGTCTTCCCTAATAATCCCCAGTCTGTGTCACGTTATTTACCTTCCATCTCTTCCCTCATGTGTGCATGTCCCTAAGAGCTAACACTGTCAGTGCAGTGCAGACCTGCAGTCCCAAACATGCTCCAGTCCAGCAAGAAAGGGTCTCCTCAGGCGTGGCAAGCAGTGCTCAGCAGGTCACTGCAGCTGCACAAAGCCTGTATGCACTTGTACCTTGCTCTTCAGCTCACCCTTTTGGCAGCCAAACAATTTCACCTTCTCACAGGCACTTGAGGCATGAAGACAGGATGATCCAGACCCAGAGCCTGTGCTTGCCGCAGAGCAAACCTGAGTGCTGGCACCTCTGTAAAGCTCTGGCTGCTGAGGATTTCAAACGCCATTACTGTAGAGGGGTTTTATTTTCCTTCTGTTCTATTTTACTTAATTTATTTGCTCCTCTAACCAACAGTAAAATACTTTCCTTCAATTACCTACTACACATTTTTAGTTCAAAACCTGAAAAATAACGTGTTCCCATTGAGTAGGAGCATGAAGCACTGGGATAATCTTGTCACTTAATGTCCCAGTGTATCTGTGGGAGGGTCAGCTACTTAGGCACATCTGCAGCTTGCTGATTATCTGAAAACCATGGACATTAGCCAAAAATCCAATTAACAGCTGTGGATGCTTCCTGGGCAATAGACTCTGCTGTTGATTTGCTGACTTTGAGCAGGCTGGTGGGAAAAAACAGGCACTGTGAGGAGCTGCATGCTCTAGTCCATGTCTTCCTTCCATAGAGTGCAGAATGAGGACAGATCATCACATTTGTCCAAGGATTTTCTGATCCTCCTTTGCTGCAAAATTATCACTTCTGTCTTTCTCACAGACCCAGAATTATGCTGGCAGTGCAGAGAAACTAGCTTGCCCAGCATGGCATCTCCTTGCTCCATGACAGAGCTAGGTCCTGTTCTGTCTGGCTTCTGCATGAGCCATGCAAGCTAAGTTGACTTAATGTATCATGCGAATCTCACAGCAAGAGGCATATTCACACATAGGTGCAACCTCTGGTTGCCTCAGGTAGTGTTGGTGTTTGCATGCTGGTAAACATCCATGCCACTGGACTGATTACTAAGCGAATTTTTCGGAAACTGCTTGTAGGATACCAATGGAAAGATAAAGTGCAGGTTTCTGGCTCAGCTGTAGTCTCCCAATATCTTGGTGTCCCACAACACCCTGGCAGAGGCCTGATATTGGTTTGGAGTTCACAGATTGCATGACTTGCTGTCATGAGTTTGCCAGAAGAAGACAATGTTACCAATTTCAGTGTTAGCACTTCATTCATTTAAAATTTACAACATATCTTTGGGGAGGATCATATTTGCTGATCATCTGTTTGATACCTGTGGGGATTTGAGGCTTTGTTTTTACTTACAAAAAAGCAACTTGCGATAAACAAGAAAATGCCAGTATTATCAAGTAGAAGACGGAACTTGTTGAAGCATGTCTGATTCTGATGCGTAAATGTCACGTGGATCAAAAAGCACTGCTAGCAGAACCAATCAGGAAAGGCAGTACACCAGTCTGGGTGAGGAGCATCCTTAATAAACATCAAGAAGCAGGATTATATCTTTAAAGAAGAAAGTCCTCCATCCCAATATCCACTGCCATGACATGACCACAGAGAGGAGAGAGGGATCAGGGAAAAGTGGTGGACAGATTCACAAATGTGGAAAGGAAAGAGAACTAATCACAGCAGGGGCAGCGGTCCACAGGGTGCTGGTCAAAACAGGCAGCTTGATGAAGGATGGCATAACCTGCAGGAGCATATGCTATAGGCTGCCAGGGATGCTCTTTGTTTCAGGTGTTGGGGCCAGCAAGGAGCAGAGTCTACGCTCTGGCCACCAGCTGAGGTGTCATGGGGCAAATTTCATAGGCAGCAATTTCCCACTTGGCAAGGAAATGGAGAAATGATGATTCATGTGTTCCTCTGTCCGGTCCTCTGCCACGGGATGTTTCTAGGGGGGTTTGGACTATTAGAGATATGTTTGGATACCTCTGCTCTGATGGATCCTGAGATACAAGGTTAATTAGGCAAATTCCCAACCAAACTACCAGAGCCTGGTCTGCCCTAGAGATGCCCAGCAAGTTTTGCAGTGCCCTATGGCCCAAAGCAGTTCCCAGCAGTGCGTTGTGGCCCAAAGCCAGAGCTCAGTCAGTGTATTCACCTGGTGCCAGCACAGCATGGACACTTAGTGATTTGAAGGAGTGTGAGGAAAAGGCTTTGTTTGCAAATAGTCCCTTCACTTTGGCTAGATGGAGGGAGGGCAATACTGAACAGCAGCATGGCTGTTCATGTAGGAAATACAACTCATGGCACATTTGTATTCGTGGGCTTTGGCGCAGGGTAGAGGGAGAACAGTAAATGTCGCTTCCACCAACCACAGCAGGAGAGAGACCAGGCCTGAGGTTAAAAGAAAGGGATGTGGCTAAATGGTTTCCATCTCTCACCTCACTCCTCATCAGCTAGATCTTCACCCTCAGTAGGAACTAAGCCAAAGGTTCCCCATGCTGCCCCAGTGCGGTGGTCCTCTAATATCTACATTGATACCCATTTCTGAAATGCAAATCACATGGCTCTTACAGCAAGTTATTTGGTTTTCTTAAGCACATTAAGTGCATGACTCTTAAATTGTAGACTTCTGCACTTGCAAATAACTTTTAATACCTTTTTAATAAACTTTTAATTTACTGGGTGCAAATGAGGACATAGTCTGCAAACGATGAATTACTTGATTGCAGTAAATCGCGCTGGTAGATGTCTGTGTAGTCTTGCTTGAATCCACAAGGAGTTGCAGGTCCAATCATTCGACATATTATAATTATAAAATGTGAAACAGGAAGAAAAGTAGAGGTTGTTTAAAAAATTTGAGACATAATTTAGTGGGCAGCAAACTAAGTCTACTATGTTCTTTAGCCCTACACGTAGAAGCTATTACTATATCTCATTTATATATTGGTTAATACCAAGACTTTTTTGCATTTGCAAATTTTTTTTAATGTGCAAATTAAAAATATTTCATTGTTATTTAAAATCCCCTGTAATTTTTTTTCCTGGTTTTACTGCAACAGTAATAGTCGCTAAAGAGAGTGATATTTATAACAGAATGACTGTCTCTCAACTCAATCTCTTCTTTGCCCATGCTCCTTCAGCACATCATATCCTCAAGTACTCACACAAACCCACAAGTTAAGGATGAAACACTGCATGTTTCAGAGTCTCAACTCTGAATTTATATAAACTAACACTGAATCAAAAATCCCAGAAAACTTCTCTCAGGAAATGCCAGGTTTTTTTCATGGTTAGATCCATAATGCCTCAAGTGCAATTATTTTTCTCAAAAAGAAAAAAAAAGTGTTTCTATAATAGATAATACCTTTTTCTCAGTAGATTACTGTAATAGTGAGCATGAGATGCACAAACCACCATTTTCCCTGCTTGAGATGAAGTTATCGGTGAGACTTTACAGTTAAGCTTTACAGAATTATCTATTTTGGAAGAAAACGGTTGCCTTGGTGCTGTGCCTCCTCGATTGTTTGTGCTGGAGTGTCTTGGCTGTATAAAGAGTTGACTGTTTCTTTTAAAAGCCACAGTAGCACACATGAGAATCAAATCATCCAAGCAAGGAATGGCTTATGAAAGGATAGCAATTGCTTATTTTCAAAACATTTTTTGGGGAAAAAGAGCCACAAGGTCAGAAGTTTACCTCTGAGTACAGTTTTTTGGCCAAAGACAGCATAGATTTGACCCACAGGGATTATCACATTATGCAGCACGTCAGTGCCAAGCCCAGGAACAATGCCACACCAGTCTGACTCCTACCCACAGTGCTGCAGGCAGAGCTGAGCCCTTTGTGAGGAGGAAGAAATCAGCAAGCACAGGGACTCGCTGTTCAGCATGGCCCCAACATCAGGAGTTTACCAGGCTTCAGAGGGTGTTAGACATAACTATTAGGAGGTATTTACAGAAATGAAATGTTAGCAGTTACAGAGACTCCTGCTCAGGTAGCTGATCTCTGTAAACAGCTGCCTAGAAAATACTTGGTTATTCTGCAGACAAAATAACTAGCACACAGAAAACCCTGAATCCAGCCATGGTAAATTTTATCAGTTGAAAAGAACAGGAGGGACATGTAGTTATTCTTATCATCCCTCTCCCCTTTGAACACCATGCTGAGTACAGTGAAGGACAGACATGAGCAAAAAACATTTAATTTTTTTCCTATCAAATAAACTGACCAAGGACCTTGAGTAGTGTTGCAGAACATGCTGGTTCAATTCCAGTGAGCAAGCAAGCAGCCTCCCTGATTGCTTACCAATCCAGCTTTCCCAACAATGCACTCTCAAGTGATTTTCTGCAAGGAATTCTTCCCCAGAAAAGTTATCATTAAAAGATAAGAGAGCATGTGGGTGTAACTGATCATTTGGAAGATATTTATAACTCTCTTGCTAGAGGCTTATGCAATTGGACTCGAGAAATTAAGCAATTCTGACTCCAGAAAGTGAATAGAAAAGATGTCAGTAACACTTCTCTGACAATTTTTAACACTTCTGTGACTGGGGGAAGATGGGTTTCTTTCACACTTGCCTTGGACTTCCGTATGTGTCTACGGATTTTCCTTGCTGTGGGTAATGCAGTCACACCCAAATGATCAGAGCTTCTCTCCTACACACAAGTGTTTGCTTCCTCCATTCCTCTCACTCCAAATAAATGTATTTGTTAAATACACAGTCACATTATCATATCAACCTTTTCTGGTCCCCTGCTGTGACACTCGAGCTGATACTCTGATTTGACTTTTTCTCATCTGCTCTGAGCACATCCTTCATCCCACGCTTTTGCACTTCATCTAAACAGGTAAATGATCCACAACTCGGCAGGTCAGTATTTTGATGAAATTATCTGCAGCCCTCTTAATTCCACTGCTTAACAACCATTCTTAGGCAACCTCTGTCTTCAGTGCAAAACAGACTGCATTTTTATATAAGAGTATCTATTTCACAATAAAACATGATCCATTAGCCTCTTTCCTATAATAGCTAGTCTGACAAAAATGAAGATCATTCATGAATTTACCAAACTCCCACAGTAAGAACAGTATACATGCTGGAAAGGATTTTCCAGAGACATTCTTGAACGTCTATCCTTGTAGGTTTTCAAGCCTCAGGTATACAAAGCCATAACTGACCTGGCCTAATAGAACAATACTGTCCATTTTTAGCAAAATGTTTAACTGGGTGATTTCCAGAGATCCCTTCTAAGCAGTAATTCTAAGTTCCTATGAATTTATGTGTGTAGAAAAGGAAAAACTACATGTAGATTGTCTCCAGATGCCTCCGTGAGTTATCTTGATGTAAGAAAACCCACATTTATTTTCAGTGGAGATGAGCTTGGATGGGAAGGATCAGCCATGTTAAAGAAGGGGTGGCAGCAGCTGTTCTATTAAAGCAGAAAAAAGGCAATTGAATAATTGCATCATCTTTGTAATCCTTTTCTATCTATGGAGATATTTGATTGTTTTCTGATGACTTTTAAATCAGATTACATGAAATAAATTACAATCAGGAAACCTCTGTAGAAACCTCAGCAATAAACTAGGAAGAGATGCATGCCTGCATGTCAGTTTTGCAAAGGAATTTACTGTTATTTATTTGCTGTGATTTCAACTACCTCTTTTCAAGGCACTACCACGTAACTTTGCACAAGCAAGTGCAAAGTAAGGTCAAAGAAAGCATGAGGTATGTCCCTTCCCATTGGGAACCAAGCACCATCCACACTGGTCATGGGAAGGCACTGTCTTACCCAAAGCACCATGCCTTCCCCTGCCCACCCTGTGCCAGGCTGATATGCAGGGCCGCTCTGTCTGCAAGGATGGGTTGGCATACAAAGACAGGAGCCAAAGACATCTCTCTCTGAGTTCTCTTTTCTGAGCTCTCAAAAAAAGCACAGATAAATCAACCCAGACTGCTCTCTTATGAACTTCCCCTTGTTTGCATTTGGAACTATTATTAGGGATTAGATGTTGAGAAAAAGAAAATCCACAAATGAAGGGGGTTTGAAAAGTGTAGTTATTTAAAAAAAAATAGTTTGAAAAAGAAGCCCCCAAACCAAAACAGTTCCAGGTAGGTTTTATAAACCCTAGAATAGTACAAATACTTCTTATTGCTCCAGTTCCAGATAACCTTAAGAGCTCATCTTCGTGTCTCTGAAGGATACAGTATCACTGGGAAAAGTTCTTTGACACTCAAGAAAAGTAAAAAAAAATCTGTATTGAATAGCTGGTTTTCCTAACTCCACATCTAAGAATAACATTTACAGTAAGGCACATACAAAGAATCTCCCTATAAACATAAAGCTAAAGACAATATTTAGTCAGTCATTGAGAAATGAACATAGATTTTTCCACTTGTGTTACTGTAGCTGGTAAAGGTTTACATTCTGATTCTCATAAAAGGATTTATAGAGTGCTGTAAATTTACAAACCACTTTCCAAACATAGATAAGACATAGTCCCTGACCAAAATGTTATGGAAGGCACATGTAAGAGAAGAAGCAGGAGGAATCCTAAGAAAGAATTAGAGACTACAGAGTTGTGAAAGCAAGTGTTAAGAGAATAGCAATGCACTGGAAAACACCCAGTCTAATTCTTGAGCTTCTTGCATCAGTCCATACAGGTACAATCAGTTTCTCGAGGAACCTGATTTCTGCTCCACACCCATAAAAGCAGAAAGATCCTACTTCTTTCATTCTGGCAAGAAAAAATCATTTAGAAATTAGCAGTAGACAGAAATCTGACTCCTAGATTTGAACTAAGGATTCAAAACTGAATATATTCAAAACCAAACAAAAATCTAAAATATCCTGAACTGAAAAGGAAAGCCCGCTTTTGAGACAAAGACCATTTTTTAAATGTGCTTTTTTTAGCATTATAAGTCAAAGCATCATGAAGAGATTCAGTCTGCAGTCCAGCTTTGGATCCTAACTTGTGACCTAAACCAACTACACTGGAGACTAACACATGCTGTTCCATGCTTGATAAGACTTGGGAGCTCAGGGCTGCTCAAATACATTGAAATAGCACATAACAGTCACAGCATTAACACTAGAAATATTTGTTGTTCTGTTCTGTTCTGTTATAGCTGCATATTTTCTCTCCTCCTGTTGGATTTTGCTGCTGCAGCAGTTCTTCTTAGAAATGTTCCATTTAATTTTAGATGATCCAATGAGCAAGTAAAACTCCATTCCATGAAAGTTTGTTTAAAAGTCTCATCTTTACTATCTCAAATATACTACAATTAAGCTGGTAATTCTCAGGGTCTGAACTTGAGCCTTTGGCTGGGAAACTTTTTTTCTAACTGTTACTTTAAACATTAAATTACGTTTGGGCAATCACAGTATCTTCCAACAACACGTAAGGAAATCAAGAGCTTCAAACATCAAGCAAACAAACAAAAGCAGAAAAAGAGATTAAGGAGCAAGGACTACCCTTAATGTGCCTTTTCTCTACACAAATCATAATCTGAAAATCACACTTCTGTTTAAAGCAATGTTTGCACAGCTCTCACTCATTTCCAGATTGACATCAGCAACTTCTAGTGAGTTTCACACCCATTTTCTGGTGTATCAATATATCCTGAGAGCCTGAAGGTTAAAATACAAGTCTGTGTTGTTGATAAAAAACCCATAATGTACATTGTCAGAGCAGTTTGGATAGCTTACTTCCCTTATAAACCTTTCTGTCAGCAAGAGCCCTGTACATATTTCAGTAAAGAAAAATATTCAGAATTTCCCATCAAAAAAGTTGGCTCTTCTGAAAATATTAAGAAAGAATATTAATGTAATGATAATTCAAATCTGCACATTGGGGTGGCTATGCTCTTTTAAAACTCTGCAATGGTCTCTGAGCTCCACAGACCTGACATTTTCAGTTGCACAAACAAACGTGCGAGGTGTTTGCTGAAGTATGGAAAGTTGAGAGATTTCCAGGACATAAATTCACTGTCTCATTCTTTCCTTATCATATGCATCCTTTACACACAATTATTTTCCAGTTCTTCAAATGTTATTGGTACTGCCTTGTTCATCTTTGAGTCTCTCAGCCAAGGAAGGAGACAGTGGCCCCACCTGCCATCCCACCCACTGTGTCTCCTAGACGCCCTGTGTTACACCTCAGCTAGAGACCCACAACCTCAGTGGTGCCCAGAGGTGGATTCAGCATTCATGGTTGGCTTCTAGGGAATTATATAGTGCAGGTAGTCCAGGACAGATGATAGCATGGTTTGCTTCAGCCCAGTAAGGGAGATCTTAGCCTATGGCTTTCTTCTGAGTCTCTTCAGAAAAATGAAATGAAAATGTTGGAAAGACAAGACAGGCAATGCAAGTAGAGGATATCTACCTACTGCTGAAATTTGACCATTCAAAGATGGAGAGGATCCTGGCTTACACAGAAAGTCAAGAGAGCTTCTGTGGTGGGTATCAGGCTGTAAAATTGAAGTACCTGGTGAATCTAATCTGTAGGTTAGTTACAACAAACTTTGTCAGCTTGCCAGGTAGGTGCTGAAATCCTTCTGTAGAATAGTGATTTAGCTATTATTAAATAACAGTAGTATTAAATAACAGATACAATTACTATACATTCATTAGAGTCACAGAAGAGTTTGGGTTAGAAAGGACCTTAAAAAGTAATCTAGTTGAGTAGCCCCTGCAGTGAGTAGAGGCATCTTCAGTTAGGTCAGGCTGCTTTGAGCTCCATCCAGCCTGGCCTTGCATGTTGCTAGGGAACAGACATCCACCACCTCTCCAGGCAAACCTGTCCCAGTATTTCATCATCTCCATGAAAAAGTTATTTTCTTATACTTAGTCTTAGTCAACCCTATTAGTTTAAAACCATTACCCCTTTTCCTATCCACAACCAACCCTGCTAAATGTTCTCTCTCTATCTTTCTCTCAAGCTGCCTGTTCTTAAGTGATGAGAGGCTGCAATAAGGTCTCCCCATAGCCTCCTCTTCTCCAGGCTGAACAAACCTACTCCCTCAGCCTTTTCATATAGAAGAGATGGTCCATCTCTCTGATTATTTTTGTGACCTTCCTCTGGACTCCCTCCAGCAGCTCCATGTCCTTCCTGTGCTGTGACCCCAGAGCTGATGCAGCACTGCAGGTGGGGTCTCAGCAGAGCAGAGCAGAGGGGCAGAATCTTCTTCTCTTGACCTGTCAGCCACAAATCAGCATCAAGGTGTTTGTCACCAAGACAATTTGCAAATTTTAAAGGTAAGACTGGAGGACAATTCAAAGACCAACTTCATGTTGCAGGGCTCATTTACAGTCTGGATAAATGATAGAAGTAAATAGCCAAAGTTTGCCACCTATGATTCAAACTTTTAGAGCTGAAAGGGACAATTTTCATAGTACTCTACAGCAAAATATGAAGAAGAATAGTCTTAAAAATTAGACCAATTTTTTTTTTTTAATAAAACACCTAACACTCACAGTGTCTGCAGTGTTCTAAGCAATCTGCCAGCCTCCACAATTGGGAGCTGCTGTGCAGAATGTAAGGCAAGTTTATAAAAGGCATTTTGGTATTTGAAGGTGCAGGGACTATCTAGCAGGGCTTAGAAGTGTGGCACTCCCTAATTTAGACTGCAATTTAAGATTAATGGAAATCATCTGCAAGAGTGCTTTCAAAATTAAGTGAAAATATTTTCAGTATTTTAACACAAACAGGTAAATTTGAAAACATGGACTTTTAGCTGTTTGGTAAGACTTTCAGTTTAGCAGAGCCCATGGCCAGCATCCATACATCCCTGGGTATCTGAGTTAGCAGACACAAGCTCAGGCTAAACAAAATGCTAAGGGAATCTCCAATGTCTAAAATTAGTATTTTATTAAATTAATTTGCATTTGGTGATGCCTTCCAGCTAATATTCATTTCCACTTGCCAATGAGTCTTGTAAGTTAGTCCTGACTGGGCATGTAAGACACAGGTCCATCCTATTTTTTCTGTTGTTCCTAGAGTTAGGTCTTGATTTCATATTTAGATGTTTATCACATTAAAAAGCAAAGAAAGTAATTGATTTTTCTGTAAAACCAGTAGTATAAAAAGATCTAAACCAGTAATTTCAGAAATACTGAGAACCAAAAACCATGTATGGATAAATGGATTAGCCTGTGTTTTTTAAAATGAACTATTTCTTTCACTGGATTTTCCCAACAGCTATGTAAATAAACCAAGTGTCATTTGACCAAAAGGTTTGGTATTCCTGGCACGCCAGTTCTGGTTGGATTTAGCTGATAAGACTGCTGGAGATTGTTTAATGGTAATCAGGGGAATCATCAGAGAGATTAAGGTGCTGTTGAAGTGTGTTTCCTTGGTTTGGGGGAATTTTTTTGTCTCTGGGCAAATTTTGAGAATTCCTTAAGTCTGAGGAAAAGACACTTGTGCCTCTCTTACAAAGTTCTAAAAAGCATCCCGAGTGCTGCCAGATCATTGTATCACCCACACTTTCTATTCATGCCTTTAGCCACAAAGCCTTAATTTTTACATGGTGTTAGACGGGAGAGATGTCTCTTACTAATTTCCTACAGCTTAGCTTCCCAAAGCACCATGCAAAAGTGCCTTTACATGCTTTTATTGCTATTGATGACAGCCCAGGAGTGATCATCATTTAAACATCAACATCATTGTACTGGGATAAAAAACAAACAAAATCCAATGAAACAAAAAACCTACATCAATAAAACCACCCCAAAACTCCCATACTACCACTGAAAACAGAAACCTGGAAGCCCTCCACATTTATCTTTTGCCAAGTGTATACTAGTGCACCCATTCTCATTCATGTTGGCTTATCTTTTAAAAGTATCTTTGCCTTACCAGTAGTAGAGGAGATATTATATCAACAGAAGACATAAATCAGCGGTCATCCTCATTCAAAATTTGGTTATCTCTAGAAACTATGCTTAGCACTGTTTCCTGCTTATAAAATATTATTTCCTTTTATGACAAAATAGCCAACCTAGCTGATATGGGGAAGCCAGTTGATGTGATCTTTTTGGATTTCAGTAAAAGTTCTGATACTATTTCTCACAGCATCATTCAGCCCACAGTTGGATAAACACACCATGATGTAGGAGAGCAGCTGGCTCATGGGTCAGGCACAGAGAGTTACAGTGAATGGGGTGACATCAGACTGGTACCTTGTCACTATGGGTTCCACAGGGCTCGATCCTTGGCCCTGTGCTGTTCAACATCTTCATAAATTACTTCAATGAAGGATTTGAAGGGATACTAAGCAAGTTTGTCAGTGATACTAAATAAGGAGGAGCTGTTGACTCCCTCAAAGGCAGAGAGGCTTTTGACAAAATAAAGGTCTGGGCAATCACCACTCAAATAAAATTCTACAGGGTAAAGTGCTGGATTCAGCACCTGGGAGTGGACAGCCCTGGATGTACAGACAGACTGGGGAATGAGAGGCTGGAGAGCAGCACTGTGGAAAGGGAGCGGGATATCCAGTCACCAGGAAGTTCACCATGAGCCAGCAGTGCCCTGGCAGCTGGGATGGCCAAGCATGGCCTTTGAGACATCAGGGACAGCATCACCAGCAGGGCAAGGGAGGGGATTGTTCTGCTCTGCTCTGCTCTGCACTGCTCTGCACTGGGGCAGTCTCACCTTGAGTGCTGGGGGCAGTTTTGGGTGCTGCAGTGTAAGAAGGACAGTACTGGAGAGTGTCCAGTGAGGGCATGGAGGCGGTGAAGGGCCTTGAGGGGAAGCTGTATGAGGAACAGCTGAGGTCACTTGGTCTGTTCAGCCTGGAGGAGAATGAGAGGAGACTTCATTGCAGTTACAGCTTCCTCACATGAGGTAGCAAAGGTTCAGATACTGATGTCTTCTCTGTGGTGACCAGTGATGAGATCCAAAGGAATGGCCCACAGTTGTGTCAGGGGACACTTACGCTGCATATTAGAAAAAACATCCAGAACCTGGTTGGGCACTGGAGCAGGTTCCCCAGAGAAGTGTCACAACACCACAACACCAACCCCATCAGAATTTAAGAAATGTTTGAACAGTGCTCTCAGGAACATGGTGTGACCCTTGGGGTGTCTTTTGCAGGACTAGGAGTCCGATTTTGATGATCTTTGTGGGTTGCTTCTGACTCAGAATATCCAGTTACTCTGTGAATAAAGAATTCAGCAAGTCAAATACACTCCTCCCTTTGCACACCTCCCTCTATCACTTGCCTGTTTTTTCATTGATTAAGTAGATCTGTAAGTCTTTTTCATAGGAATGATAATCCTTTTGCTGTAATTTCAGTGTACCCTGGGATGACCTTCTGGACTGAGCTCTCCTGTTTACAAAGATACTTGTTTCTTTGTTAAAGAAGACTTTGATATCAGTTCAGATTTAAATTTTTTTGTTTTGCCAAATTTAGGGCACATGAGAATCAAAGACATCAAAACATGAGGTATAAAGGAGAGTTTAGATAAGCAGGATATTTGAGAATGTTTTGGGATTCTATATATCGAAATTAATACTGAGATGAAATTCATGAGCTTATGCCTGGATGTAGCTGTTAGGACAGTGGGAAAATTTATGGCTATCAGCCTTATTCTTATGGTCACTGGGTACCTCAGGATTAGACAGTAACCTGATGAACTTAGAGAGACCTTTCAGAAGAACATTCAGTGTCCAAGGAGATACTTGGATAAAATCTGACAAATGAGGCTTTTTGTAGATCTAAACATCTATATCCATATCACCCTGTCTGCAGTTTAAACCCATATGGCTCATCTATTACACATCTCACATTAAAAACATTCTGCAGCTCTGTTTTTCAAGACAGTGATACCACAGTTGTACTGTCGTTGATTGCTTCAGAACAGTAGTAGTGTATATTTATACACATCTATGGAGATGTAAGCACCTGCACATACATGCAAACAGGGAGAGACACGAGCACTCTCAGATTAGAAGAATTAAAAATTTTACTACACCATGTTTTTCAGCCTGTATCTCAACAACAACTAGAAAAAAACAAGTTATAGAATGAGGAAAGAATCAAATTAGATTAAGAAATCCAATTCTCAAATAATGTAAGATGTAAAAGCTATTAGATAGAGGTGGGGCTGATATATTTAAAATGAGGAATAATTTCAGGGAAAATTTTGAGTATCATTTATTCTTTCTAGCTCATTACAATTTTCTGATGCATAATTTCAAATGTATTCCTCACCATGGGTAATTAACAGACTGCAAGAAGCATCTCATTTACTTTCTTTTATTTTTCTGTTCTTCATTTGCATTATCTCTGCATCTCCACCACTCCACCTGACAGTTTTGGTCTTCCAATAAATCCTACTCTGGCTATCTGTATTTACAATTGGGTACCATTTAAAATCTCATAGTTAAAGTCATACCTGTTTCAATATACTCTTCTATATATCAATAATTTGAATATGTCTAAGTCTACAACATCAATACAACCTACCCTCTGATTCCCAAAGACATTTTTAAATGCCCCATATTTTTACAAGATTTTCCTGAAAATTTGAGAAATATTCTCATGCTTTCTGGGGTATGTGCTCAAAGCCCCTGTCCTATTACTGTTAAATTTTGGTCTTTTCTTTCCAGAGAGAAAAGTAAAGTTGTTTTCCTGTCCTGCTCTATTGACATTGTAGATACGACCATCTCATTTGACCATCTAAAATACTTTGTTGTAAGCCTAAGAGAGTGCAAAAAGCATCTGCATCCACTTTACTACTATTTATCAAATTGCATAGCTATACTGTTGAAACATTTGAGTTGTTGTGGACCTCCTTCTTATACAGGATACACTGAATATAACACAGAAAAAGCCATGTGCTTTGGCCTGCCAATAAACTCTCTTGGGAGAGCACGTCAGCATCTCCAACACCTTCGCATGTTGCAGTTCCCAGGCCTTCTTGTGCCCCCTTCTCTGCACACTCACTACTTTTGTCTAGTTCATAATAATGTCCACTTTATTGATCATGCTCCTTTTTCTCTCTGCTCATTCCAGCATACTATCTCACTCCTCTGTCTCCCCTTCCTTGAGGAGAAATTGCCCAGCATTTTGTAGGAAGTATATGATGAGTATAACTAACACTGACTGCTGATCCAGCTGATTTTCCTCTGTAGCTGCAGTTTATTATGAACATATAAAGAGATTTCTAGCTGTTTTCCCCAGGCAAGAAATAGAAAGCATGGAAAAAAAGGAGTCACAGGCATATTCTGCCAATTTCTCCGCAAACAACAAGTAAATATTTTTTGAACCAGAGTGGAACTAGGAGCCACAGCCTGAGCCTTAGCAGGATGCCACTACTTCCAATTACATACTGGGTTTGCAATACAGATATTTCCCTTTTGTTCTGAAGGTACAGCATGACTAGAAGACAATCCTCATCACACCCCCTCTTTAATCACATTCTAGTAGACTTCTCCATAAGCTTGTTGCTCTGGAGTTTTAGATATTTATGTGGATTTTTAATGGTATAACAGGAAATTTTTAATGGTATAACAAGAAATATAACTAAAGGAGACAAAGTAAAGTTGAGCAGAGTTCAAGAAGAAGGATGTTTGAAAGGAAGGTATAAAAGTGTCAAGATCAAGATCACTTTCTCGTCTAGAAGTCAACCTGGAATAGCATGCCAAGACCATTAACAAAGTTAATTTTGGTAGGTTTTTCTGATTTTATCTCTCATAAAAATGCTTTAACAAAAAACCATCCTTTGACAATTCTGTTTGGAGTCTCAAAAAACCCAAGAAAGTGGAAAGGTATAGGAAACAATAGAATTCATTTATTTGAAGCTTGAGAATATTCTTATGGCAGTATATATCTCTGTACTTTTGCTCAAACCTGGCTTAGGAGCCCTGGCAAGATTAAGTCCCTTAAAACACAACTTGTAGCCGGCATCTCTGTGATCTCTGCTGTGATAAACAATAGTCATCCAAAGCTTAATCTGGGCATTTAAGCACTTATTTATCCTCTGAAGTCCTCCATCTCCCTGACATGTTCAGGGTCACCATGCAGAGCTCCACCAATGTTTGCTGTCTCGTGTAACTGAGAGCACCTTCAGCCTAGAGACACTGCTCAGCCCATGTGTGCAGAGCACTTCAACATCTTACAGCCAGCTGCACCAGCCTGTCTAAGAAACTACCCATGCCACCTGGGCACCCATAGCATGACTGAACTACACCATTTGTCCTCACTTTGAGGACAGCAACATCTTTTTGTCCAGCGCTGCCAAGACTTGTCCCACTTTTAGCACTCATGACAGTGCTGTGAAGACCCTGGGAAGTTGCTTATATTTATAAAGCCATGAGATAGTCCTTACCTGTCAAATCCAGGATAAGTGTCTCATCCCAGTTTTAAAGCCCCTTGTGCCTTGCTCCATGTGTCACTCACCTCTCACTTGCTGACTTCTACTGCCAGAAGGCCATTTTTGAACTAAATTTTTTCTATCCCTCCATATTTTCCTTTCTACCAAACTACATCCTTAAGTAAATACTTATGGCACAATCATCTCAGCTTTGAATCCTGCCTAAGAGCTGGACTGTGCTCTGAAATCTGCAAAATTGGCACTGAGCAGCATATATTTTTGCAGATACCACAGCCATTTCTGCTGCCCAAAGTAGAGAAGAGGGGAGATGAGGTAAACCCTCCTTTGGTCAGAAGCAGGGCTGGTAGATGGGATTCCAGTACAGGCAAGAAAAAAAGCTGCTGTTTCTTCCCCCTTTCTCTCTTTGCCTAGCCAGGCACCCTGGCAGCAGCATCATTTCCAGAGCTTGTGGGGCACAGAGATGGTAAGATGCAGCATCAGGACAGCCTGCAAAGCCTGGACACAGACCCATAACTCAGAGCTCACCCCATGCTGTGGTCAAAGCTAAGTAGTCATCCCAATCCCTTGGATGAGAGCATCACATTTTCCACAAGATCCCTGTTCTTTATGTTTGCCTGATATTCATACCCCTTCTCAAGAACAGAAAAATGTCAAAAATTCAACTCAGAGAGGTTTCTAATCAAATTTCTTTTCTGCTGGAACTTTTCTACTTCTCTCAGATAGGATTTTTTTCTGAGGACTGCAAATAATATGCTACTGCTTTAGAGCCTATAAGGAGTTTTACTCAGAGCATGAACATACATCTCCATGAAGATGCTTTCCACTAGGCTAGCCCACATGTCATTCCCAGTGAATGATGCCTGCGTCAAATGGCCATTTAAAAAACTCTGACTTTTTTGGTGCAAGGCAATCACATTAATTTCAAACACAGAGCATACTTTTAAAAAAATGCAATTATAGATATAAATTTATATGTAGATATAAAAATAAGCATTTAGAAATTTTTCTGGTTTTAACATGTACATGCAAAGAGAAGTTTGTAGACTTACCTTTTTGGCAACTCAGGTCACAGGATACCAAACCACACACATGGAACCTTTCACTTATATGAGATCCTCATACATTTTAAAAGCTATATGTTGTCTTTAAAGATTTTACTTAAAGATATGGACCAAATCAAGCTGAAGTTTTAGGCTTTTCTTGGATACTTAATGAGCTAGTGTTGACTGGACAGTGTGGTGGCAGTTCATGATACTGTTTGCAACCCCTAAAATTACATTTCTGGTAGCACATTCATAACTGTGCATTGGGAGTAAGAGACTTCTAATTCATCACAATCTGTGCTCACAGACACCCAAATTTCAACCTCAACTTCCTTTCCTGAATTTCCACCTGGAATTTATATTCTTTTTGCCTCAGTTTGAGGGCTGAAGGTTGCTCTTTAGCCACCTGAAGCCCTTATGTAAACATCCCACAGGTTTCCACTGCAGCAAGCAAACAGGTTTTGATCCACTGAGAGCCACAGTAAAGGGCACAATCAATTTCAAATTGTTCCCTTGTGCTTTACTAACCTCTAAACTTTGGAGCTGGAGGTGAGGGGACCAGGAGCCATCTGCATCAGTTGTTTCCCCTGTGAAGCAAGGCAAAAATGCACGGTGACCTGCATTGCCCTGATGATGCAGAGCCTATCATCCATACTAACTGCATTCCCAAAGGTTTTGTGGAGATCGGAACAAACCTAGTGAGGAGCCAAACTTCTTCAGTGGCATATACAGTCAAAGGTGTAGCAGGGAGATGGTTCTGGCTTCTGCAAGTTTCCTAGGATTTGGGACTTCTTGCCCATCCTCTCTCTGCACTACTTTTCCAACTGTAAAATGACTTTTCATTTTCTTTCCATTAAACAGAAGGAGAGGAGGAGGGATTTTGAAAAAAGGGTAAAAATATATAATCATACATGGCAAAGCACTCAGAAAGCTACAGATAGGATTAATTTAATTGCTTTGACTCAAAAATCTCTATCTTAAGCAGTATATGTTTAATCTCAACATCCTGTAATTTAATTCCTTTGACTTCATAGAAATTGTTTAGGTGTTTATCTAACATTTACATTTTTCAATGGCTTTCTGTGCATCACTCTTCCCACTTGCAATTAAAATACTTAATAAGTTTTCCTTAAAAGTGGGAAAATTATATTTTATATCTGCTTATCTAGAAACTACAAACATGGTCAAAACATTTTCAGGCAAAATTTATTAGAAAACTTTGCATCTGTGAAAGATGCTTTCAATCCTGAACTCTATGTTTGAAAGATATGGGGAGATAGGAAAAATAATAATGCCTGACTGAGAAGTTTTATGAGTTTCGTACTCCTGGAATTTCTTCCTATTTTGTTTTTCTTTTCCTGCAGGGTTATGACTGCTTCTAAACCTCCAAGCCCTTTTCTCTCTGTCTTTAAGCACAGCACATATGCATGCATGTCAACTCACTTTGGCCTATAGCTACACAGAAAGGAAGTTAAAAGTTTCATTGAAAATTTTTTTTGTAATGATGTTATTTTGGGGGAATTTTTCTGTTAAGAGGACAGTCCAATCTATTTGGTGGTGAAGACCCTCTGTTGAAAAGGCCTGTAAAGATGCATAGGAGTTATCCTCTCAGAAGTTCTCAGTCTGAATTGATCAGTGAAAGGCAAAGAAAATTATTTCTATGACATTTCTTCCATGAGAAAAAGCTGAGAGAGTTGGGGCTGTTAAGCATGGGGAAGAGAAAGCCACAGAGAGACCTTATATAGACTTTCCAGTACTTAGCAGGAACTTAGAAGAAAGAGGGGGACAAACATTTTTTTAGGGACTGTAGTGATAGGAAAGGAGGTAATGGTTTTAAACTAGTAGAAGGTTGGTTAAGACTAAATATAAAGAAGTTCTCACAGTGAGAGTGGTGAAGCACTGGAGCAGGTTGCCCAGAGAGGTAGTGGATGCCCCATCTCTGGAAACATTCAAGGTCCGGTTGGACGGGGCTCTGAACAACAGGATCTAATTGAAGAGGTCCCTGCCTATTGCAGGTGGATCAGACCAGCTGTCCTGTAATGAACCCTTTCAACCCAAACTATTTATAATTCTACGATTCTATGACTGAATGGTAAGGATTGAGATTCGGTTTTAAAGTGGGCAACTACCACAAACACGCATATAGAGTGCTCTGGGACAAAATTTTGAGTTTATACTTTTAAACCAGGGCTGGCAATGTGTGTTCTTTTCAGTTTGGTGCCAGCTGTTCTGCAGGAAGGCAACTTGGCCTGCAAAATCTGATAAATCTGATTTTCCAGTCAGCTAGGATTTGTGTTAGCTGGTTGGACTGGGAGACTTGAAGCTCTCTCTTCCTGCTTCTCAGCCATATCCCCACATGTGAAGCCACCTCTTAGTTTGAGCAGCTGCTTGGCCCTTTCCATGCAAAAATAAAACTGCCTTGGTCTGGCCATTGGCATGGACATGAAGTAGAAAGTTGCTGCCTTTTCCATATGAAACTTTTGCTGGAGAGCAGCTGGTACCACCCACCAGTGGCCCTTCACACCATGGAGAGACACTTCTTCACCCCGGGAGGAAAGCCACAGGGGTTGCCTTCATTTTTAAAGGAAGATTCATTTAGAGCATGTTTTAAATGGAACACCAAGCTGCTGGGTTTGTCATGTCTCTGATGTAAGGACAAGTCAGAAAAGTGCTTTGAAAATGCAAGATGGGGTCTGAGAAATTAAAACAAAAACAAAAACAAAAACAAAAACAACAAAAAAAAAAAAAACCAGAGTAAATACTGAGGTCTACAGGCTTGTTCCCATCCAGGCACTCTGTTGGTGGATTTTCACCCAAGCACTGGTGGTGCTAAGGGAAAGGGATACCAGAAGGTTTTCATTACCCAAACAAACAGGGTGATCCAGATTCTTCAGCTTTGTTCAAACTGGTGGGTAATGTTCAAATAAAATAAAAAGACTGTTATGCACTGGCCATCATGATCTATGAATCATGCTTTTCAAAGTTCAGTTAAATTGCTTTTTAATTAGACAACAGAGTTTTTACTGATTGCTGGAGCATCTCAAGGCTCACTATCCATTTCAAGATTATGTTTTACAGGCATGCCTTGCTCTTGTTCTCAAGGTCTCTGAATGCAGCTCTCTCTGCAAACCTAGCCCAACTGCAGTGAGTTTGTAAGTATACAGAAATTAAAACAACATTTATGATAGCAATGAAGTATTAAAAGAGGAATTAAAACCAAGAAAGCCACTGCCCGTCCTTATAGCTCTTCTTTCTGCAGACTGTGTGAGGAAAGCTTTCTGAGAAGTCAATTTCAAACTCAAAACCAGCTGTCATAAGGAGGCTGAACACAGCAACCTAAAGAAAAACAGTTTTGCTAACAAAGGAGAGATTTCATAACTGTTGCTTTGGCAAGTAACAGTGCTCTGACCTTCAAAAAGGCATGCCTAAAATCATCAGAGATCCATTTCCCTGCTACAGCTAAGTGGGCAAATTTTCCAAGCAGGGACTGTTTTTGTGGACTCTAATGTAGTGAAGTGAGGGCTGCTGAAAATTGTGACCCAACATGCATTTAGCACCATACATACACAACTGGATTCTCAGAAAAATGTTTGCTATTAAATGTAACTAATATCTACCTAATCATTTCCCAGCATTAATCAACCTACAGAAAGCATGTCCAGAACACACCGCTGATGTCAACAATGTAATATGATTCAAATACAAATGAATAAGGAGAATGTTCACAATAATATTTACCATGAGCTCTTCCATATGAATCAAAGGGAAAAAAATAAAAAGTCTTTATTGCAGCATCCTCCATGCATTTTGTAACAGTTGTTAATCAGAAGCTTGCTGGCTGTTTTCTGACTGTCCATTCCCAATTTATTTCTCCCTCTTCCTTCCAAGGGTGAGGTACTGGCCTCTAACTCCAGACTGCTGTGCTGGAAAGACCAGTTAAGATACTTGGCAATTTCCAAGTAACTATTAAATTACCCATGCATATTTTTTACCTAGTTGTAACATATAATCTCTGGGAAACATCCAAAAGAACACAGAAGACTGATAATAAATTGCAGATCCTGTGTGACTAGTTCAAATATCCAACCCTGGCAGGAAGCTAGACTAATTTTCTGATAGTTGTTTTCACAGCCTTTTTAAGCCCAAGGAGCAGGGAGCAGCAAAGCACACATCCCTGCACTGGAGCTGGGTTAGCAGGCTGCCCTATAAGCCTTGGGACTGCCTGTTTCATAGCAGCAACAAAATAAATGAAAATTCTTCCTAATCAAAAAAAATACTGTTGAAGATGTGATAAGCATCCACAGGGAATGGGAATGGAGGTCAGAAAGAAAGGGACTAATTTTATGTTATTGTTACTTTTGCAAATTTTGTTTGTCTAACTACTGCCAGTTTTTCACCAGCTTTGGAGGTTTTTTATAAATTCTTTCTCTTTCCACAAGCAAAATGGAGAGAAATGAGCAGTTAAGAATTGAAAACCAACTTTTCTCTTTTTTTCCCCCAATTCACAGCATTCCCAGTAAATTTTTTTTTGTTTTCCTTAAAAAAAAGTTGAATGAACCTTGTAGGTAGCTCTTCTTACGAGTATTGTATTTCCCACTTCCTTACAAGTATTGTAGTAAGGAAGAAAATGAGAACTTAGTGCTGTACCTAAAGCAATAGGGCACTGAAGAGTCTCCCATCCAGCAAATTCACTGTGCAGGCCATCCAGGCTTTCTGATATCTCTACCACTAAAGCCTAATTTTCTCATGGGCATGGTGATGCTGAGACTCATGTTTTACCATACTGCTATGAAATTTAACTTCTGCAAGTGAAACATCTGACAGCAAACAGTGGTGCAGGTTCCAATCCAAATGCTGCTATTATTTCTGCCAAGTGAGAACATGAAAATTTTCTTTGAGCCCTTCCCTCTCTGCCCCATTTTTGCTTTTTTACTGTTTACGAAATAGGGAATTCATTTTCTGTGTGATCGATATTACATCTTATGTTTCTGTTTACAGATAGGATGGCCCAGTATGAGCAGCAGACCTCTTCAGCAAAGAGCAGATGACACATCACACTTCCTTCCCAGTAGGAAGGGCCTCTCTCCCACCAGGGAAATGGACTGGCTGAAGCAGGTAAAGACAGGGGAGCAGCCAACATGCTCTGGGCTTACTGCACTGCCACTGTACCACAGTGTAGGAAACACCACTGAGGTGTGAGAGAAGTGAGTGCCAACACAGCTGGAAGCCTCATCTCAGCAGGACTTTGTCCTCTGATCAGTGCTGGATGAGTCCCAATTCCCAAGTCCCCATGGCCACTTCAGCTGATGCTGAGGGATAAATATGCCATCCTGCATACCCTTGACATGGAGAAGAACTGTCCTCTGACATGTTTTATTGCCATTAAAAGATCTAAAATTTTTACTATGTTGTAGCTTCCTCTGAAATTTGAGAACCTAATCTCATTAATTCCACTGCAGACATGGGGAAGCTGAAATAAAGCAAACATGGCAGCAGGGAGAGAGGCTGAGTAAAAGGGAAAGATACATCAAAGATGAACATTAACAAAGAAGACTTCTGCACACATACAGTAATGTGATACTTTGTGATGCTCCTGCTTAAGAGTGTCTTTGTCCACTTTAACTTAAACCTGTTCCAAATCAGCTGAAACAAAGCAGAGGTAAACCTGGATTAAATCAAGACTGGAATGTACAGAGAAGGACTACTTGGAAAGTGTGTCCCAAGGCACACACCTATTTCAGCTGGATGAAGCCTTGATTTATATGATGGGTTTTCAGGATGGAAAGTACATATTAATAGAAAAGACATAAAAGGCCATTTAATTGAATGTAATGGACATTTTGGACTACCTTTTTTCAGTTGTGTTTTAGAAAGCATTTCACGAGGTGGCAATCTTTGAAAAATAATAGTACCAAGAAAAATACTAAAATGATGGAAATAATGAATATATCTAGATGAGAATAAAAAGCTGCATGCAATCTGAATGGCAGGGGATCAAAAAAAGAACATGATTTTTTATAATTTTAATGTTTAAAAAAGCTCCAGCTGCTTTTATCCTTAATAACCAACATTTCCAATATAATAGAACATGCCAGAAAAATAATATATCCTGGAGTGCTATGGGTGGCTTCTACAGGCTTTACAAGACTGAAAAGATCAGATAAATAACTCATCTTCCAACAGCTGGGGAAACAAGACAGACTTTCAGGAGCCCCCAGCTCAGACCCATGATCACTCACACAGATATTCAAAGAGACAAGATTGCTCAGGGCCACAGGTTTTGGGTGCCAAATTTCCTGGTCTGAGATGGTCAGCTTTCAGTCAGCTCTGATTTGGAACAATCATGACCTAGGTGTGATAAAATTTAATGGCCTTATTTCATTTGCAAGTATAGTTGTGCTGTATGGATCTAAAAGCATACTTCCGTTTATGCAGGCAGATAGAGAGATTAATCAAATAGTCAAAGACTGGCTTTATCATCTTTTCACAGAGTGTACCCTTCCCTGCTGGGATCACAGTGACAGTGAGGCAGACTTTTTGACTTTTTAATCTAATATTGTAAAACAAAAAACACCTTGAGGAGGGACAGAAGCAAATAAACCTTGATTTCCTCCACATGACAGGACAGAAAGGTCAATTGAGGTTATATTGAGCCTCATTTCAGGGCTGTAAAATATTCTGTTCATATCATTACTCCTGCATAGCTATTTCTGTGTCCCAGACCTGCTTGGTATTATCTTCAGTTCAAAACACGCAAATCTCAACCAGTAGTTATTTCATTTCAAATTAACATTGTCCCAGTGTTACTACCAAATCTAATCATTTATACAGAGATTTATAAAATTGCCTGTGACACACCAGCAGTAGCTTTCAGCATTTTAACTTTCCATTCTCATGGTACCACTAAAGACAGTGATATGAAAAAGTAAGTCATAATCACATTCACCACACAAAAGTGTGGAGACATCTATAACAGCACGACTGACTTTATGTCTGTGTCCTCCTGCCACTGTGCTAGGACAGCAGTGAGAAGATTCGAAGAATGTTGGCTTTTCTTCTCTTGAGCACTATCCTGTTGCATCGATAATACAAACTGCCATCCAGAGCCCACTCTGACAATTTTGAAATGAACAAATATATGTGACAATAGAGTCTGCCTGATTAAGTGTTCGTGGAAAGGATTTACAAGGGATTTGTTGGCAATTTCAGTCTTAGTTCCCTTCCAAATCCATATGCGTACTTCTAGGAGAGGGTATGTAGTTATTCTATTTCCAGCTCCTGAAGCTATGCCACAATTTGTGCTTTGCAAAATTAGAAACTAATGAAGTATTCTGGCATTAGGAGGAGTCCTTGGGAGAAAAAAACAGTAATAAAAGGTGGGTAATTGCTGCTGAACAAGGGACTGATGGATAGCACACCATGCTGATGCAGGTAGGTAGGCAAAGTGACTCATGAAATAGGCTATATAAAGGGATGAGTAATCAGTAAAAACAGAGTGAAAGAACAAACTGTCTCATATGAGAAAACCAGCTATTGACAGAGATCAGCCACTAGGACATGGAAGCAGTAATGAAAAATTTGTTGGAGTAGAATAAAGAAGGGTAATGGAAGAAAGTAATAGAGTAGCAGCTCCTGGTCCCAATTTGCTCAAGAACCAGAGTCACTCTTAGCAGCTCTGACCATGAGCAAAGGAGGCAGACAATTCTTTAAGTAGGGTACTCTGACACATCTTGCTTAACCACAGCAGCATGCGGAGAGAATGGAGGCTGAGAGCTGGCCTGAGATGGCACCTAGAGGTTTATCTTTTCTACCACTGAGACAGTGCAGATTTGAAAATGAAGTGGAACATGTGATATTTCAAGGCAAATACGTTGTCTTTGCTTTTGGATGTTACAGCATGAACATCTGTGTGGTCAACAGTCACTACAGAGGACAGTATAACTCAGTTTTACTAAAGGGGCTTCTTCCCAGACACCAGTAAAGCAGACATGTGCTTCAATGCTGTTTTCCCTAACAGTGCTCCAAGGAGCATCACTGCTGTGTATTCACACAGCTGCACAATCATCAGGAGGAGGAAGATGAAGCTGGTCTGCCCACTAAAGGGATCCCACAAAGAGCTGGGACAGCCAGCACAGGCTCACAGATCCAGGAGAGCCACAGCAATTGTGGCAGTCTCTGAGATACAATGTACTCTGAATTTTTCCTTCTTTGGACAGTTATAGTCCATTTACTCACTAAATAAAGCCAGACTACCTCTCCTCTGTGATTACTGAATGGCAGTCAGTTATAGAGACAAGGGATAGTCTCACACTTCAGCCATTTGATATGTTGTTCACGCAATTCTTTCAGGCTCTGCTAGATATTGAAGTATTGCCCCGGTAATTTTGTATAATTTGACTATATATCCAAACAATGCTTTTCAATAAATCATTATGCTAGTCATTGCAACTGAACAGGAATGGGATAGATTTGACTTTGTTCTCAGAGGGGATAAGCCCACCCATTGGGAAAAATTTTCCTGGTTTATGCTCTTGGCATAAAATGAAACTCCCTATCTGCACTATCCTTGCTTATACCCTGAACCCATAAACACTTTCACTAAATATTTGCAAAGAAGAGGAAACACAGCCAAATCCTACTAAGTTATAATGAACAGTAATCATATTGCAGAACATTTGTCTTCTCTGCATATTCCACTGGGGAGAGGTTGCTGTAAAACTTTCAATATGATTTAAGCACAAATGCTTTTTATATAGGTCAGGAAAAAGAAATGTAATTTCCCTTAGTTTTCTTTGGTCGAAGTTCTCTGTTCTAGCACTTAATTAATGACTCTGGTGAAATGCTTTGAAAACAGTAAAGTTTCTAACCCCAAATGTGTTGCCAAAATGAGTACTTCCTGGTCATTATATATTTTGGAGAGGATGCTGAACATACATGCATGTGCTGTTAATAAACTGAAGGAAATTATTTTTATGACTGTGGAAAAAAAGGAAAAAAGGTATTTCTTCTTCAGTACTTGTCTCTGTCAGTTATAGCTGTGGGAAATAAAAAACTGAAATAAGAAATGTGAAAAGCAAGGGAGAGGATGGAAGGAAAGCCACACAGGGCTGTGCAACATTAACCCACCTGGAACAGTCAGCTTCCCCATTTGGCTTTAACACTTAATTTCTTTTCTGACTTATCCACCCTCGAAACCCAACCACTCCAAAGACAGCCCACATAAGGACATAAGTGCCCAGAATCAAAAATTAGGCAGAATTGGGTCCAAAACAAATCCTCAAATGTTTACCTAATCTAGTGGCTGCCTGGGTTTTTGCCAGCAATTTTTCCTATGCCTTTAAGCTTTTGTGTTTCTTACAGCCCAGCCTCTGCCTCAGTCACTCAGTGTGCAGCCCAGAGGGTATGCACACTCAGAGTTCCCTTTAGGTTTGTTTCAAGTTCCCACTACAATCTGACAAAATTGCCATCAAACATCTCCCTAGAAAACTTCCAGTTGTGCTACAGCCTGCCGTCCCCTTACCCAGGCAGCATCAAATGCACTGATCCTGCAGGCACTGCTGTTAGAAACACTTTCAATTGTCAGAGCCCCTAATTGCCACAGTTCTAAGTCTTCATACTCTTAGTCTGTCCTGTCCCCCAGGAAGGCCAGCCTTCACATCCTTCCTCTTCAGGTCTTTTGCTACCAGAACTACAACTCAGGAATGAAGAAAAGTTCATTGATAAGATCCCTACATTGTCTGGAAGATTTCTCATGGAAGCCCTTGTCACACCATGATATCACTAAAGCACACACATGTACCTAGAGGAGGCTCCAGAAGGAAACACTGCATGGCTCTCAAGAGGTACAGAGAAACTTAAAAATATCTCCAAAGGTGTAAAAAAAAATAAAATCTTAAGTGTTACTGGCATATCTTTATTCAGAAAAGAAACTGTAAAAGCTTGTCAAGGCTGTGACAATGAAAGATTGGATCTGCATGGCACACAAAGCATGAAATAGCATCAGGCATTCATTTCTCCTGGGTGACTGGACTAAGTCTCATCCTGATGCTTATCTTGAGGTGGGGTGTGCTGATGGGAGTGACAGCAGTGATAAGGTAAAGACACCACAATGAGAAGGTTTCACTTCTAAGTGAGGATGACAATGATTTTGGTTCTGATACACAAGAGAGTCATCCCTGAAATAAAAGTTGGTGAAGGAGCTGATCTGTGCATCAATATCTAAGAGGGATTGAAAGAAGATGTGGTTCTTGAGATCTCAGGTAAAGGTAAAAATAGGAACATAAGCTAACAAGTAAACTATAAATCTCCTATCTGAAATATTTAATGGGTGCATCACCTATCTTTAAACAGCACAAACACTGCTCATTAAATGTGGTTCCACAGACCCCAGCATATGACAAAATAAACAGCTACCCAGGACTTCTCATTCTGCATTTCTGCTTTCTGCTGGAAAACAATGATACTGGGTAAACATGTGTCTTGTAAACATTTGCCTGTGGTGTTCTTGCTTTGTATATTTACATAGCCATGTAAATTTTATGCTTTACATTAGACAGAGAAAACCTGCAGTGACTTTGATGTTTAATGCATTCATTCTGAAGTTATTGCTTCACCTACAGCCAATATGCTTATTTTTTTTGTTTAAGATAATTAAAACCTATTAAGAAAACATATTTGCTTCATGTAACCTTCACACTGCTGTTACATGTTTTAGTGGCCAAGAAAGTGATCTATCCAAAGCTTTTGATCAGTGAGGCTACTCTGCATCATTGGATTTACTTTGCAAGGCCAAGAAAATAGAGTTCAGAAGGCATGGGGATCCCATGTGAAAGTTTGCCAGCCTGGAAAGAAAGAAGCCAAGGCAAGTCACAAATGCTGAATTTGTTGAAAAGCTGGATCATGTTAGCAGCAGATGCAACACAGGGATGAGGAGAACAGTGCAGAGGCTGTTGAGGGCACCATGTGAAGCTTTAGACAACTAGTCAGCAAGCTGGCATCTTTATTTTAAGCTGTATGCAAACTTTAAAGGGACTATTGCTACTGGAGAAAAAAAAGGGCAAGTCACAAAAAATAATAAAGAAATGAAATAGAGGACTTGCTTTGATCACTGCTCCTTGCTAAAGGAATGTAAGAACTAAAGTTACTACAAATATTTACAAAAATGAGCAGCCAAGGATTGTAGAAGAGTTATTAAAGTACTCACTGTTTCAAAAATAGATCCCATATGGATCTCATCAAAATGACACTCCTAGAAAGAACAGGTAATCCATGCAGTTAGAAAAGAGCTTGAGGGCACTGGGAAGGCAAGAACCTGATAATAAACACAGGCTAGGGTTAAAAGAACCCAACCATCCTACTCATCATGACTCAAAAATTATTTCTCTGCCCTAAAAGCTGAAACTGAAGATTGTTTTTTTCCTCAGGAAATTGTTGCAAATAGAATACCTGTCTGGATGATTAAAAGAGAGAAAAAAGCTTTAGTGTGAAATCAGTTTAGCTTTCCTAAGGAAAGCCATTATTAACTGCAATTGACCTTAAAGCAAGGGTTACTTTTTCCAAAAGGGACCTCACAAGCATTTTCTTGGCCTACAAAATGCACAGATACTATCTCCAACATCAGGCGTCCAATCTGCCAAGCACATACAATTTAGAACAGTCAGAAGAGTAATGTCCAGAAGTATACTTTCAATCTGATTCAGAAAAGAATACTGTATAACCCCAGTTAGATTTAGACAAGTTTGCCAGAGCTTGTGGAGGCCTCCTGCAGAAACGGAGTACAAAAAAATAGCAGTCTTTTCAGCTTCTACTGGAAGAAAAAAGGATAGGTAGGACTTCAGTATTAGCTAATAAGATTTTTTGTAATGATAGGTATTTACAGGATTTATGGAATTTGTACCCCTCCACTGCTCTGCTTTGCCTGTGCCTAACTTCCTATCTGTAAAGAAGAAACATTGTGTTTCTTCCTGAAATGTTTAGAAAAGGGAATGAAGTCTTTTAAGACAGGCAAAACTAAAAACAACAATAAAAAACTTATAAAGAAAGCTAGAGATTCCTTATGCTGTCTCCAGAGGAAAAAGAAGCTCAAAAGTTGCTGTGTGTGACAAAAGCGCAGGTTAAGTCAGGCAAAATGTTTCAGCAGTAATATGGACAGAGGCAGACCTTGTAGTGGAACAGACATGTAAATTCATGTCCCAGACTAGGATTTTCTCCTTCTTCCACAGGAAAGGAATAGATGGGCAAAACAGGAATAGATGGGCATTGAAAAGCTTATGCTGTCCCCGTTTACAGGGGGCATAGGGCAAATAACAGACAAATGAGGCCTGAATAAGATCCCTAGCTAGCAGGCAGGAACTGGCACTGTTAGATGCTGTATTTAAATGTTGATACCTTACTAATAGCCTTAATCCTTAGTCTAGGGGAACAGTGGTAACAGAGATTGCTACTGCCAAATATTTCCCTGTGCTTGAAGTGTCACCTCGGTCTCACAGGTGCCTTTGGAAAATAACCAGCAAGTCAGAGCAAAAGCTAATGGCTCCCTAAATCCATGCTTTGAGACACTGGCATCTAGTCATTTCCATACTTATCCTTTGTGATGGCTGAAGGAGAACCACATCTTTCCCAGATACCACACCTTGCTCATCTCCTAAACAAACTTAAAGCTCCCAGGAGAACACTGGCCCCACAGCCCAATGAGACACCCTGCTCCTCCTGACTCCCTCCATTACCTGGGCTCTTCCTCAACATAACCATTTAACCCTTTTGTAGTTCTGCCTGCTCTGATATCTCTCTCTTGGTGTAGTGAGGACAATCTGTCCTGAGGGTCTGATGTTCAGTTGTTTTTTTTCCTTTTTAAAACTTAGTTCCCTGGTCTACCACATTTCCCAGATTCCATGCAAATCACTTCTCTTGTATCACAGAACACAAGAGAGTGTTATTGCACACTATCACACTCAGATCCTGGGAGAATGCAAAGAATAAAGACTGCAAGCTGATTCATAGAGGAAAAAAAGGCCCTTGGACATAGACAGATGTTTTGTAAATGTAACTTAGACTCCTGTTCGCCACTTTTTTTTTGCTTCATAATGAATTCCAAGCATTTCTGCCTTAAAACATCACATAGACTTAAAATACGCTCACCAGGAAGATGGACTAAACTTTCACCAAAATAATAGCACTACCATGAAATACAGATTTTGAGGTAACCCCTTGACCCTGGAAAAAGAATTTTAACTGGTGTCTTCAAAGGCCAGAAAAACATTCACTAGTCTTTGGTCAGCAGCTGAACTGGAAAAGATAAGCCTGAGCTTTTATTGTAATATGTTTGGTTTCTTGAATCCACACTGATATGGTCACTACAGAAATGCAGATCAGGTAGATTGGTCTTACTGTGCAGAAAGCAATATTTCTAAATGAAAGTATAAAGTAAGCAACCCATTGGGGTCAGAAGAGAGGAAAGCAAGGGAATAAATTACTGATACAAGAAAATTATTACAAGCTGCTTAGCTAGACTTCCAGAACACCAGCTGGGGAAGGAAAAATGGCAAAAGAACAAAATTGCTGCATATTTAGCCAGGGATAGAAAAAATAAACACATTAAATAATCACTGTATTTTTATATATAATGCTGATCTCTTGCAGATAACTTGCAAAATTAGGCCTTAGTTTGGTGCCAAAAAGTTCATAGACATTTTGACACAGAAGCTAGAAGAAACAGGATCTGGCCCATGGATAATATAAGAAAAACAGAACCAAGCCAAAGATTATTTTTCTCTTTATTGCCAGATATTTTAAAGGGGAACTAGAGATTAACTGCGTTCACCACTACAGAAAACAATTACTTTCAGAAGGCAATCATTCAATACCCTCTTAAAATATTAAAATGTCTTTTAAAATATCTCAAGTTACTACTGAAGAACATTTGAAACTGAAAATCACCAGTCTTTTCTGAAGATTTAATCAAAAAGGCAGATATATAAAATTAAAGCCTAATTGTTTCCCCCTCCATGGTGGCAAGTTTTGATTAAAATTTTTAGTTCTTAAGTGTTCAGCATGTGGCCTAAAATGAAATTATATGAAGATTTGATACTTTGAGCCTAGAATATAAAAAGAAAGATTTAATCTTTGTGGCTTTCACTGCATTTTCCTGAGGTCCAAAACCAAAAGCACATATCTGACAAACTCAGATTGCAGTAAAATTCAGTTCTTACATCTATCCAAACCACAGAATCCTTGGTTCTTGGTAATCTTTAGTTCTGTTGGGCTGTCATTTCTTTATAGGAACAAAAAATAAAAAGCAACCACAACAACAACAACAAAAAAGGAAAAACACCACCACCAACAACAAAACCAGCCCAGGTTTTAGACTATTTTATAACTAAATCACTGTTGCTGAAGCCTAAATAAATACATGAAGACAACACCTAAAGGAAATACCTGTCATTTATAGGAAAGATATATGAAAATATATGAAAATATGTAAATCCTATTAACCATAATATATACTTGGAAACCTGCTAAGTTTGTGAGGGTGTTTCACTATTACAATGCTAAAACTGTCCTTGTATACATTTTAATTAGTACCCTGCTACCTATAAAACATAATGTTCAGTCTACATCTACCTATTTTACTAGGCTGTGTATGAGTTCTGACCTGATAGTCCCAGAATCTCCATCACTTCTGAGATATTCTCTTACTTAACTGTGTTTATTACTATAAAATAAACCTGAAGCTAACATGAAACATGGCAATACAACTCCACTGCCAATTCAGCCAGATGTAGCTTTCAAGGGGAAAAAATCACAGGACTTGACTTTAAACCACTTGGCTGGCTTTGTTTCGATGCTCATCCCCCGGGGCTAGGATGGATGAAGGTAATGATGTGATTTCATTGTGAGTGAGTCCTGTGAGAGCCCCTAACTCCAGTTATCCCTAGTGGTCACTGCATTGCACTTGCAGTGCTGCTGCATTACAGCCTTGGACAGGAGGCTGCCTGGGGCTACAGAGCCTTTATTCCCATTGCAGCGCTGGAGTGTTCTGTGCAACAGTAAGATAGTACCACCTTATAGGCTTTTATGCAGTAGTGGGTAAATATTTAATTTTTAAAAGGTTCTATGTTGTTTTGAGGTTATAACTAAGGCTTTAGAAAGGAAATCTGCCAGAGTGCTGCAGCTGAAGTTACCTGTTGCTTTTGAGATGCAGCAGGTCAGCTGCACCTGCTGCCCCTCCCGCATGATCTGTACTAACGAGAGGAAATCCTCCTGTGGCTCCATATACAGGCACTAGTGCAAACATATTGGTTCCTTAGACCCATGATCAAATAGCACGCCTGAAAACTTGGTAAGGGTCAGAGACATATAAAACAATGCCAAATTACAGGCTGAAGGTCATAAAACTCAGACACCAAGGAACAATCCTGGGCAGGTTCTGCCCTGAGTGCAGCAAGCCCTGTTGGGGTTCTGCTGGGGGAAGGAGGTTGGGCTGGCAGGTGTAGGGCCTTGCTTCCCCAGACTGGTGGAGCAATGGCCGGGGAGCAGCCTCATACCATGGAAAATACCATAGCACTGGCAATGACAGCCTGGGATTGAAGAGCACAGCAGAGGACACAAGGCCAGGTCAGAACATACTGCAAGTGTGAAGACTCTTTCTTTTTTCTTCTCTTTTTAAACCAAACAGTTTTACTTTACATGCAAACATTATAATATATCAACTCTGAGATGTCATAATAAATAGAACCAAGCATATAAAGCATCCTACTAACAGAGTTTAGCTCTAAAGATCTCCTTGACCAGTAAGCACTCTTTACCATCTCCTGGAAATGACCTTTGACTGACATGCAAAATAAGCATGCTAAACTACCACAACAGATCCACACTGAAAAGGACAGTTTTTGCACACACAGACGAGCTAACAGAAATCAAAAACCTAAAACAGATTGCAAATATTCATTTATTTACAGCAGTGAGAAAACAGGCTTCAGGGGAGAGGAGACAAGTAGATCCAGGCTGAAAGAGATGATAAAAAAACGGAACAAAGTGTCTAGTAGCCTTGTAATATGTTCATTGGGAGAATTCTTTTCATACCCTGCATGAATGATATGCAGCTATTGGGACACTACATTCTTCTCTTCCTCAAACTGCTGTGCCCGGGGACTGCTACTGGATATAGGAGCAACTCAAACCTGGTCCAGCTCTTTGGAGAACCAGAGTATTTTACACAATGCCCTGAGGTTTAGCAACATAAAGAGTCAGCTCTCGGAGCTGCTTTTCTTTCTGGAGCATTCAGTTTTCTCCCTTAAAATTTAATCAGAAATAACTGGCCCTTCTGAACAGCAGAAAAGTTTATTGCTGCCAAAGCCATGCTACATGACCAAGCTCCTGGAGATGTTGCAGCCCTGCCGCATGAAGGAAGCTGCCAGCCCTCCAATTTAGCCTCTTCCTTCTAGGGAGAATGTAGAACAGCATTCCAACAGCCTCCTTGACATCAGGAGGAAGAGCAGTGCACACTTCCATTGAATTTAATTGAAAAAGAAGGGTGCCATAACAAAAGAGAAGAGTATGGGAACATGAAATCATTTTGTACCAGATCAGTAAGAGAGATCTCTCCTTACTGAGTGCTGTGGATCAAAGCGTGTCCCAGAGAGATCTTCAGGCTTTGAGAGATTGGCACCCTGACCCTACTAGCTGTTTTAATGTGGTGAACCCTGCATTAAACAGTGTAAAAGGAGTATGCTCATTGAAGAATTTCATCTGTGCTATTAAGTGTGCTCACACAGAGCAGGTGTGTGTGTGTGCATGTGCAAACAGTCACTGACAAAGCACCATGGACTCTGACATCACACTGCCAGGGATTGTACCCATCCTGTGGGAGGATATGGGCTTCCAGGAACAAAAATTTTTGAAGTATTAGCATGAAATTATGAGATGACAGGGAATGTCTTCCACATGATACATCGTGCCTTTTTACCAGAGATGATTTTGTGCAAGATATCTCAGTGTTGCAGAAACCACAGATAATGAGAAAGAGGATGAAAGGGAATTTGTGAAAATGTTGTCTGGAGCATAAGAATGATAAATGTCCTGAGAAGAGATCCTTTAAGCCCTCCAGAAAACTCTGTTATAATCAAGGTGTAGGCAAATAAGAGGCCATTGTACTCAGTAGTGAATCAAAACAACTTTTCAAATGCTAAGACGATACAAGAGGGAAATGGGTAAATAAGAACATTTAAGGAGAAGTGGGACTCTCATTACATATGGGTAACAACGGGCTTTTGCACTGGGAACAAGGACATAAACCAATAAATTTCTTATCTGGCACTCCAATCAAATATCTTTACCAAATTCAGCATGATTTGTTAATTATATGGTGTGATGTTCTATTTTTAAGGGGAAGGAAGCACTCAAGATTCATAAAAGCTTCTGGCCAAAAGAAATTATAGAAATCAGAGAATCCACAAAAAAATTTCATTAGTAAGCATTTTATTGGTCAGCATTTAGTAAAATTTTATTAGTAAGCATTTTATTAATCAGCATGAGAATTTGTACATTAGTCTCTGACATGCTATGAGAGAAAGGATGAAAGAATGAAAGAGAGAAAGAAAGAGAAAAAGAGAAAAAGGAAGGAAGGAAGTGTCGGAAGGAAGGAAGGAAGTGTCGGAAGGAAGTGTCGGAAGGAAGGAAGTGTCGGAAGGAAGTGTCGGAAGGAAGTGTCGGAAGGAAGTGTCGGAAGGAAGGAAGGAAGTGTCGGAAGGAAGTGTCGGAAGGAAGTGTCGGAAGGAAGGAAGGAAGTGTCGGAAGGAAGTGTCGGAAGGAAGGAAGGAAGTGTCGGAAGGAAGTGTCGGAAGGAAGGAAGGAAGGAAGGAAGTGTCGGAAGGAAGGAAGGAAGGAAGGAAGGAAGTGTCGGAAGGAAGGAAGGAAGTGTAGGAAGGAAGGAAGGAAGGAAGGAAGGAAGGAAGGAAGGAAGGAAGGAAGGAAGGAAGGAAGGAAGGAAGGAAGGAAGTGTCGGAAGGAAGGAAGGAAGTGTCGGAAGGAAGGAAGGAAGTGTCGGAAGGAAGTGTCGGAAGGAAGTGTCGGAAGGAAGGAAGGAAGGAAGGAAGGAAGGAAGGAAGGAAGGAAGGAAGGAAGGAAGGAAGGAAGGAAGGAAGGAAGGAAGGAAGGAAGGAAGGAAGGAAGGAAGGAAGAAGGAAGGAAGGAAGGAAGGAAGGAAGGAAGGAAGGAAGGAAGGAAGGAAGGAAGGAAGGAAGGAAGGAAGGAAGGAAGGAAGGAAGGAAGGAAGTGTCGGAAGGAAGGAAGGAAGGAAGGAAGGAAGTGTAGGAAGGAAGTGTCGGAAGGAAGTGTCGGAAGGAAGGAAGGAAGGAAGTGTCGGAAGGAAGTGTCGGAAGGAAGTGTCGGAAGGAAGGAAGGAAGTGTCGGAAGGAAGTGAAGGAAGGAAGGAAGGAAGTGTCGGAAGGAAGGAAGGAAGGAAGGAAGGAAGGAAGGAAGGAAGGAAGTGAAGGAAGGAAGTCGGAAGGAAGGAAGGAAGGAAGGAAGTGTCGGAAGGAAGGAAGGAAGGTCGGAAGGAAGGAAGGAAGGAAGTGTCGGAAGGAAGGAAGGAAGTGTCGGAAGGAAGGAAGGAAGTGTCGGAAGGAAGTGTCGGAAGGAAGGAAGGAAGTGTCGGAAGGAAGGAAGGAAGGAAGGAAGGAAGGAAGGAAGGAAGGAAGGAAGGAAGTGAAGGAAGGAAGGAAGGAAGGAAGGAAGTGAAGGAAGGAAGGAAGGAAGGAAGGAAGGAAGGAAGGAAGGAAGGAAGGAAGGAAGGAAGTGAAGGAAGGAAGTGAAGGAAGGAAGGAAGGAAGGAAGGAAGTGTCGGAAGGAAGGAAGGAAGGAAAGGAAGGAAGGAAGAGAAGGAAGGAAGGAAGGAAGTGTCGGAAGGAAGGAAGGAAGTGTCGGAAGGAAGTGTCGGAAGGAAGTGTCGGAAGGAAGTGTCGGAAGGAAGGAAGGAAGGAAGGAAGGAAGTGAAGGAAGGAAGGAAGGAAGGAAGGAAGGAAGGAAGGAAGGAAGGAAGGAAGGAAGGAAGGAAGGAAGGAAGGAAGTGTCGGAAGGAAGTGAAGGAAGGAAGGAAGTGTCGGAAGGAAGGAAGGAAGGAAGTGTCGGAAGGAAGGAAGGAAGTGTCGGAAGGAAGTGTCGGAAGGAAGTGAAGGAAGTGTCGGAAGTGTCGGAAGTGTCGGAAGGAAGGAAGGAAGGAAGGAAGGAAGGAAGGAAGGAAGGAAGGAAGGAAGGAAGGAAGGAAGGAAGGAAAAGAGATATCCCTGTGCTTGTGTTGTACTGTTTTTTGCTTATCTTCAGGGACTAGAACAAAGATATTTGCTCCAGAAAAGTGCTGCCCTATGTCTGCATGACCCTTTCTACAGTCACATCGTTGGTGCGTAAGTGCCACCAATCATTGGTTGGCTTCATGGCTATCCAGAAATTGGTGTTTCAGACATACCCATCAGCTCCTTATCTTCTTTATACCCTCTACTTATGGTACTATCATGCTGACTGTCCAGTCCCAAACTTCCCTAATAGGACATTGAGACATATTTCCTGAAATCAGAGGATCATAATATATATCTGAAAGATGCAAAGGTCTTTAGCAGCCTGGGGAAAAACAGTCTGAGAGAAAGATGTGAACCTCAGATTTCTCTTTGGTTTTCCCAAGACATGGTTAGGATATGTCAGTCTTGTTTATGGTTGAATTAGTTTGGATAGAAAAAAACTATCAGAAATAAAATATACCAGTGCAGTCAAGAAATAAAGGTGATTTATTTTCCCATATCAAATTCTGGCCTTAAGATGCAACTGAAGCTGGATATAATTAGGTGGATGTGATACCTAGGTATTTTAAAACTTGCAGCAAACTAGCCACAAATGAATGATAGCTCAAAGATTAAAGTTACATTTTAAAAGTGCTTTTGTTTCACACGTCAGGGTGTGCTTCTTTCAACTTGCCTTGTCAACTCCATTTCCCTTTCTTGGCTAATACGACAAACTGTATAAACTGACAAAAGCCTTATGACTGATGCAACAGTCGCAAAGGTTAGCTGCATAATTGTAAATTTTCATTGTTCACTGTGTCCTCACTGTGTTGCACATTATCTGATATACACTGTGATTGCCTCTGGGCAGGGGCAATAATAAATTATATACACATTCTCCAAGTACAAAGTTCTCTAAAGGAGCTAGTTAAATTAGCAGTAAAGATACAACAAGAACAGTAGCCATTAATTAAATGTGTTAGTTGCTGTTCTTATAAAAAATCCTCAAATTGTCATCAAACATTTGCAAAATATTCCATTCTGAAATTGCTTTGGCAATTGCATTGGAAAATCTCCGAGGTCAAAGTCTCTGCTAAATTGAGCAGAGCAGCTGAGCCAAAGCTGCAACATACTTGAGGTCAGGATATCATCTTTGGACAACCATCTCTTTTTGCAGAAGGGAACCTCCTGCAGTAGGATTGTATGACAACCAATTTTCTTTATAGATGAGTATCAGAAGCAGAGTCAAGCAAATGCTGGACTGACTCTGTGACTGCTGCCAGAGACTGAACAACGGGTAATGTTTCTCAACCGGACATGCTAATCCTCCTTACAAAAGCCAGACAAGTACGCAGAGCATTCATATATTTAGCCTAGAGGTTTGCTTCAGCAACTTTCTTATGGCACAACTGAGACAACCCAGCTGTGTCCTAGCCGGGAGGGAGCCTAGCCAATAAATTAGAAGTCAATCTTTTATATTCGTACAGTGAGATTATAGGTGTTCAACTTTTGTTTCCACTAGACATGATGGCAGCTTTGGTAAGTGCTTAAGACAAGAAGAGCAGAGGTATTTAGCTTACAGGTAAGCAAGCCTGCTCTTAGGTGAGAAGTAACAAATTCATTGGGTTTTTAGAGGTGCTTCCCTTTCTTTTTTCTCCCCATACTATATTGCTCTTCTGAATTTAATAAGCTAAGGGCCAATTTTTAAATGTCATACTATGCAACACAGCAAATATTCCACGTCAGGACAGATTGTGGCATGGAGCCAAGACAGTGCAGCACTGGAAACAGAGGACAGTGAAAGCTAAACCCAGCCTGGATTTGGTCATTTTGGTAAATAGAGAAATAAGGATACCCAGTGTCCTATTCCTTCACAGCTCACAATGTCTCCTTTTGCTGCATCCCTCTTCATTATGCTGCATCCCTTTTCCAGCAGGCTCCAGCTACCGCACTACACAAATTTGTTACAACATCCTGCTTCAATCAAACTTGTTGTGCCATTTTCAGAGAACCTGGAAGGACAATCTGTAGTCTTTACTCAGCCTAATTGCACCACTTTGCAATCACTGTCATTTAAAGCTTTTTAGCCAATAGGTCATCAAAATAAAATTATTCCAATAACTTGTTCTTTTACCTGCCTGAGATCTACAGAAATAGTAATCAGCATATAAAAACAATTTCTCTCTCAATATGAAATCGCAGGAAAAGATTTGAATTACAGGGTACATTTGAAAAAACATAAGAGCTTTTCACTGAACAATGCTAATAACAAGAGGCCTTTAAACTCTATTGAAATATAATTAATTGCATGTTCACCTCAAAAACAATTTTAAAGAATTAAGCTTTCTTAAAGCCACTCCATAAAACCCCCTGGAACCCATTATAAATCCTTTCAATAACATTTACAACTATTCAGTTATGGGGTTTTTGTTTTTTTCTTGTTAGCTGGGTACATTTCATGAGAGCAAAACTGCCTAGTGTCATTGTGTTAGCTTTGGGGAAAAATACAGTGCTATAAGCAAATGCAAATGCTCTTTTGTTTTCCCCTCATTACCCAACAGAATAAGAATAGGGGTGTAATTGAACAAGTGACCTCACATTTGGACACACGTAGGAAAGAATGAAATGTATGTTATTGTAAGTTCTCTTGAGTTCCCATAAGCAAACATCTCCAGATATTTCCCTAAATGTCAGATCCTCCTTCATAGGAAGTCAGTGGGAGGTTTGCCATTGTCTTCTGTGTCAGCAGGATGGAGCCTCTGGTACTTGTGTTCAGATGTGGTGACTTATCCATGCCCACCAATGTCACTAGAGCTCTGTCTGCTTAGGTTAGTTGAAGATCTGGCAAGACTTATTTATGCTCTCTCGCTATTGAAATCATAGCATGCAGGAATTTAAAGAATAAAACCAGAGAGGGGGCCAACGAACAGAACTTCTTCATTCAAGGAAGCCCTGGAGGACAGTCCAGTGCCTGTGGGAAAGGACTGCATGTGAACAGAGCTAAAGAACATGGAAAACATTTAGGTATGGTAGCAGTCAGAGCACTGCACAGAGGTTGAACTTATTTTGCTCACTCCCAGGAGCTCATGAGCTGTCGCTCTCCACAGATGAATATGTGGGAGCTGTAAGGGAGAATGAAGTGATGTCTCCTCCAGCTCATGGGGCCCTGCAGAGCAGAGATGGGCGAAGAAATATATAAATGCTAGGTATCAGCAAGGGATAAGGAACACCAGCTGAACCCCAGGTGATGGAGGGAGACACCCAAATTCCTACCAGCAAAACCACTGGACCAATAGTAGCAGAGATGGCTGGCAGAGCCAGCACAGGCAGGGAATGGAACTGCATACAAACCTTTCATCTTGACATTTTTTCCCCCTCTCTTGTTCTTCATGACCCAGTCTCTTAGAGTTTTCTCTATCTAAAAGACAAACATTTCTAAAATTAAATTTTCAGCTTAAAAGTCCTGCTATTTTTCTGCAGAAACTCAATGTAGGGGAAAGCCTTGGCAGATCTGCCCCAAACCTCTGGTCATTGCAGTCCTGTCAGAAGTACCAAGAGACATCATCTGCAATGACTCATTAAATTTAGGAGGGTTGGGGGGAGGGGGGGGGGGAGCGGGGGGTGGTGTTTAAGGTTGTTTGGTTTAATCAAAGCCATTCCCCTCGCTATCACCTAAGCTGGAATATAAACATACTCCTCTTAAAATTACAGTGCATCTTTGTTTGGTTTGAATGTAACTTTTTGGAAGACAAATCCTGCTGAGATTTACATCTTGCTCAGCCTTTTAATTCAGTGCCAGACGAAAAGCAGAGAGGGTGAACTGCTTAAAAGGACAAAAAGTACACTTTATTTTGGAGACAGCCCACCACAGAGAAGAGATGAAGAAAAAACAGCTGTGATGAGATTCATATTCATAAGGATCTTCCAACAATGTTTGCATTGCTGTAATGCCATCTGCTTAATGAATATGCCCAGCAACTCAGTGAGGTAAAATAAAAGTAATACTCTCAGCTGAAAAATGGAAACAGAGGTGGTAAATGACTCTCCTGAGGCCACAGGACTTGTATGTGGTGGAGACTTCAACCCACAGCCTTCCAGTCCAGGGCTTAACCAGAAGACCATAACTTACCTATTGACTTGTTAATCACTGCATGCACAATCACAGAACCTGTAACATGGAAGTCCAGGACTTCTGTCACAACAGAATATGAAGTTGATCACAATTACATGTGTTTCTGATGACGTCTGAAATGAGAAAGAGCTGCTGGCAAGCAGTGGTGCTGAATCCTGGAGCTGCCATCTCCTGTGTGATAATAGGATCAGCATTTGTTGACAATAATAGAGCCACTCCCTCAGAAACAGTAATACTTTAGATTTAACTGTGTTATGTCTCATTCAATGTAAAACCAAAAGTAGTTCACTGAAAGCTCACTGAATACCATTTTTGATGTTGCTAAGCTGCAGCTGAAGCAATGAGGAGAGATACATGAAGTCCAAGAGCTTCTGGCCAACCACAGGGGGAGAAGGGCCACTCTCTCCACACCAGCCATTCCAGAGGACACCACATGCGGGTACAGCCAGGATGTGGCCATTAGCCAGGTAATTCATACATCTCTGCCTGGGGAGGACCATCCATATTCTCTGGAAGTGTGAAGGAACAGAAGAACTTTTCCCTACTCTGTGACTGCCCAAGCTCCTCTAAATCATGGCAGTCAGGGGAAGTCCATGATGGCTGGAAAAAAGGAATTGTAACACCAGTTTTTAAAAAGGGGCAAGTGGAAGACCCAGGGAACTACAGAGACAAGTCAGTCTCACCTTCGTGCCAGGCAAGATCCTGGGTGATTGGTAGTAGCCAACATGGTTGGTAACGACCAACTTATGGCAAATCTGGTGCCTGACAGATCTGGTGATCTTCTATCTAGGATGACAGCATAGGGGGATGGGGCAGAGCTACTGACATCCCCTCCTGGACTGACACAAAGTGTTTGACACTGTCCCACACAACATCCTTGTCTCTAAATTGGAGAGACATGGGTTTGAGGGATAGACACTAAGTGGATAAAGAACTGGCTGGATGGCCAGTCACAAGGAGTTGTGGTCAAGGGTTCATGGTCCATGTGGAGACCAGTGAGGAGTGGTGTCCCTCAGGGCTCAGTGCTGGGGCCGATACTGCTCAACATCTTCGTCCAGGACATAGACGGGGGATCAAGGGCACCCTCAGCAAGGTCACTGACAGCACCAGGCTGTGTGGGGCAGTTGACACTCTGGAGGGAAGGGATGGCATCCAGAGGGACCTGGACAGGCTTGAGAGCTGGGCCAGTGCAAACCTCATGGGGGTCAACAAAGCGAAGTGCAAGGTCCTACAGCTGGGTCATGGCAATTCCAGACACACCAACAGCTTGGGCAGAGAAGTGATTGAAGCAGCCCTGCGGTGAAAGATTTGGGGTGATGGTTCACTGGACATTAGCCAGCAGTGTGTGCTCACAGCCCAGAAAGCCAGTTGTGTCCTGGGCTGCATCCAAAGCAACTCAGCCAGCAGGGTGAAGAAGGGGATTCCACCCCTCTACACTGCCCTGATGAGACCCCAGCTGGAGTGCTGCACCCAGGCCTGGAGTCCCCAACAAAGGAAGGACAAGGAACTGTCAGAGTCAGACCAGAGGAGGCCATGAAGCTGATGAGAGGAATGAAAGACCTCCCCTATGAAGACAGTCTTAGAAAATTTTGGCTGTTCAGCCTGGAGAAGACGAAGTTGCATGGAGACCTCATAGCAACCATCCAGTATCTGACAGTGGCCTACAAGGGAGCTAGAGAGGGACTGTTCCTCAGGAACTGCAGTGATAGGACAAGAGTAAGGGGTAGAAATTGAAATTTACTGAGAGTGTGGTGAGCTGCTGGAAGAAAATTCCCAGGGAGGTTTTGAGTGCCCCAACCCTGGCAGTGTTAAGGGCCAGGCCGGACAATGTCTTGAGCAGCCTGGTCAGGTGGGAGGTGCTCCTGCTCATAGCAGGGGGAGTTGGGATTAGATGATCTCAAGATCCATTCCTACCCCTTAATATCCTACACGTCCATGATTCTATGATAACTGTGACCCACTTCCAGAAAGATATCTTACCTCTGGTATTGCAGGCAGTGGCCTTCCCTCAGGCTTCTGTCCCACCTGCCATAGTTGTACCCTTTCTTGTGCACTCTGGGAACTACTTCCAAAGCAGAGCCAGCTAACCAACTAAACTCACCCACAGGGTTCTGTGTCCTGACAGAAAAGGGGGAGCTGGTAGCCACAGAAGTGAAAATGCTTTCCCCCTCTGCTGAAGGGATTCAAAACAACAACAGAGGTGACCCAGACTAACACCAAGGAAAGCTGATGGAGATGACTGAAGCCCTTCACTACACCAGAAGGTACTCAGTACTATTGATCACAAGGTTAACATGTCAGCCCAGCAATTCTAGCTTTGGGGTAAAGGACAGAAAGGCAAAGGAAGAGAATATTAAGGCAAGAATATTGATGTGACAAAGCTGAAATCAGGAAGAGAAACAAAATGATGTATCAGCTTTCTTCAGAGGTACCTCAATGACTTGGCTATGCCTGTGTCATTTATCCATTATATATTTTTCCCCATTCAGGTGGAGAACCTGCATTAATTGTTAAATGAGTTATTGTTAACATGAGAATGTTTCCTGCTCATTCAGTAACTCCTTGCCAGGCCAATAAATCTTTGGATTTTGGCCTCACAGTATTTGTTTGCAGTATATTTTACTATTGTGTCAACTCACTTTTGGGCACCAGGCAGCTGAGATGGCTTTTTACAAGCAATATGTGCTATATCTGCCCACACAAAGCACAAAGCACACAGAACATAAAGGGAGCTTCAAGTAAAGAGGTCAGCCACAGCCATCCATCCATGCTCAGACGACAGACCCTCCCTGGGAGGAAAGAAGACTCTTCAATTCCTAAGCTCTCACTGACATTTCTTCCACCTGAGGTAGGAAGGAGAGGAAAACAAGAGTCTGCTCATTAAAGCTCAAGTTATTTTAAAAGTAACACCTGCTAGGCACTCCAACCAAAATCACAGATCTTCCTGGAAAGGAAAACAAGTTTTACTGCTCAGCATAACAACTGTGAAATGCAGAGATTCCTCACCTGTGGAGCCCTCCAACTAATACCATCTTGAAGAAAACTTGAAAAAGATATTAGATCAGGTCTCAGCACTCTGGGATAACTACAATTACAGATTCAGTACTTTGAAATCTGATGTATGAAGGGTTAATCCAAAACTATCTCATATTCTGCAGTACCATCATCTCAATAATTCATAAATAACTAACTTCAGCAGGACAATGTGGTGGCAGTATTATGAAACCTGTACAGAAACTGACTGTAACATAATTGATATGAATGTTTTATTGGAGGCGGGCTATTGCCTTTAGTGGTACAGTTAATTTTTTCCTCTTTTTTAGCCCTAATTGTAAAGGGTTTTCTTAAATCATCTGAATAAAAGCAGTGTTTTCCATCTGTTTCTGATAGTCAAAAGCTCCTAAACACCTATACTATTTGGTTCTACAGCTGCCAAACTTGCATATGAATACCTCTAACAATGAATTAATTCAGGACAAGTTTTATTTGGCCCAAACTCACATCCATCTAATGAAGTTGCCCTGTAAAAAAATTGGTTTGATCATTTCATGCTTGTACCATTAAATACACAGTTACCTAAGTAGACAATCTTACCCATAGCTTTTGAGGTGAATTATACTTTTGTAACCATGCAAGTGGGACACACTCTTGCCATCAAACATGTGTGTTTCAAAAGCATTGGCTACTCCACTGCTGGAAGAGTTGGTGTTTAAAAATACCCTTTTGCCATTTTGCTGTACTTTGAAGATGTTACTCCTTCAAAGCAAAGGCACTCAATTGCATCAGAAACATAAACATCTGCCAAAAATATGTTTGTAATCAGCATTCAGAGACAGTAAAGCATCCCTATGCAGAAAGGTTAGTTCAGCATGTGTTTAAATTTAAGGACATATTTAAGTCACATGAAAGGAAGTTATACTTCAGCATTTCTCCTTACATTGGTTGTTGTACCTACTCTCTGCCAGAAAAATCAGTGGTTCATCCAATGAACTAAATGTCATGCCTGTACTTCCTAAGAAAATTTGACATACACATTAAAATACTTTCCCAGGCAAGCATGGGATTTCAGTATATGCACAAGTTTCAGTATATGCACAAGTAAGTTTCTAGATGAAGGACTAAAATCAGAAAAGATGTATGGAGAAACAAGAATTAATTACCTGTCATTCCCAAAGAAAAGACCTTTCTTTAAAATAAAAGCTACATTTATCAGGGAATCACTGTTCTCTGTAGCTCTTGAGCAGCTGCGCTTCAGCTGGCAAGATTTAGTTAAGAGTGAATGACTGCTACTTGATAAAACATTCTCATTCCCCAGCATGAAAAAGAAGTGGCCTGCACAATATTGAGTTTGATGTAAATAAAAAGGGCATGCAACTTCAAAGATGCCTACTAATTTCCTTTAATTAGTATATTAATAATTATGACAACTAAATAGTGTCTGGGTTTTCATAAAACTAACTTGCCTTTCTTTTTTAACTGCAGACACTATTTCTACCAGTATTATATTTTTCTTTTCAGATAAGCACTTCTCAACTTCATTAGGGGTAGCAATTGTTCTGCTTTGTAAAAATGTAGTCACATGCTCCAGTTTTTATGGATTAGAATCATACACATCATGCTGTTTTATATAGGACTTTCAGTAACTTCATTGCAGGTTCTGCTTTACAGTGTTGTTTGCTTAGCTCATAATCTTCTGTTAAAAAATTTCAGCCCAAAACATTTATTTCTTTACTTGGTTGGTATTTAATTGCCATAAAGCAGTGAACTGTAAGAACTCTGTACACAGAGTGATTGATCCATTCCTTCACGTACTGTATGTATCTCTTATTTAACCAAATTTACAGTATTGCTCAGTTCCTCACCATACTTCTCTATCAAACTTTACAAATGTTTGCAAATTCTTTTTTCCAACATATTGACCAAAAAGTGAGTAAATTTAAGAACAAAGTGAAATTTGTCTTATTCTTTTAAAAACTAGAAGGGAGAAAAGACCTGTCTTATACAGACATGACCCCTATGTATGACAACCAGTTAATAATAGAATGGACCAGTTCATTGCATAGCTTTGATGTCTGCAGAATTAGCATGAGTGAAAAGTTATTTTGGTATTCAAATTAATACCATATTTTCACTTTATTTATCCCAAGACTCAGAAAGTGAAACAAAAAATATGCACATGTTCAGCACTGTATAGTATCAACCTGAAAACCTTGCACTCAAATGATTTATACAGCTGAAACAGTCTAAAGATCCTCAACACTTGCCAAAAATATCATGACTAAAAGGACACAGTCACAGATATACGAGGGCAGAAATAGTCCTGTATCAGCACCCTCTTCTACAGCACAGCTTGCACACCTCATCTCATAGTGCAAGCACAGATTTACATGTCACCCCTCACAGGACTGCATTTGTGCCTATTCCCCGTCAGGTTTTCTGTGCACAGCACACAACTAATGGGAAGTTCTAGCAATTTCTTGCAGCACCATTTTTAGCCCATCAGCATCCCAAAGGTGGTTTGATGCCAGAGGGATAAAAGCTGAGAGGACATGTACAGTGTACAGACAACGAAGTGAAGTGCCAGAAGTGGGCAGCTGACTTCTCACCAAGTACCAAAACCAGACAGAAAGGTGAAAAGCTGACATGTCAAATTATTATGAATGCAAAATCTGAACTGCTGTGGGGTTCTGTTGGAGATAAATATGGCCTAGCAATTGCCATCAAGGGTAAAAAGTCTCTGCAGGAATCTCTCTGCAGACATCCGTGTCTGACTATTCCAATCTGACTTGCAACCATGCTGTTTCTCTGGAAGACAAACAATTTGTTTTCTCCTTGGAGTTTTGGTCTATACAAAGATATAAATTCAGCCCACCCTCCCCTCCTTCAAAGCTGATCAGAATAATATTATAATAGGGAAATAATAAAGCAGAAATCTGACTGAAACTAATTTCCAAAGATCACTGTAACTTCATCTGCTGTGACTGATAGTCAGATCAGCACTGCTCAGAGTACACACACAAGTCTTGTAAATGTTGTCAAGGAATTTTGCCTGAGCCAGCACTTCCCAGATGCAGCATCTGGTTTTCAGCTTTCCAGCAAACTTAGAGTTTTTTTATTAGAGCACAAGGGAGGTCAAGTGACCTGACAGAGGTCTCCCAGTGAATGGAGCATAGCACTGGGGTTGAACTCAGGTTCCACCTGGTTTGCAAACTTCTACTGTCTTGTTTGGATGCTTCCCATCCATCAACCCTGCTCCTCTCTGCCAACTTCACAGCCAACAAACTCACCAAGCCTTCTTCCCAACCAGTTTACAAACTGGGATTTTTATCATTCATCTAGCATGCGCTGAATGTGGTGGCTTCAGTAAAACTTTAGTCTGTACTGAAACTGTGAGTGCACATGAGTGGGGGAACAGTACGCCCACAAAAGCCCTTTTTGTGACCCACTCTCCCCACCCAGCATTCTTAGAGACACACTAATGGATAGGAAAGCTTCTGTAGTGCCTAAACCAGGGCTATCCAAAACTGTTCAAGGCAAGAAGAGCCAATGCTCCACTGCTCCCCAGATATGCAGAGTCTAGGGTCAGTGAAAGCTCCAGAAAATGTTGGAGAAATACATACTTTCCTTCCTCTTGGCAGCCTTGGCATCAACTGAATGTCTCCCCTTTCTAAGCTGCTCATCACTGCTCAGCTCTGACATGCACCTGACTGTTCCCTTGCTCCTCACAGCCACAATTGAGTCCATCAGAAGTCTGGCTGAATTGCTTTTGGAATCGATAAGAACTTATAAATCAGTACATTCAAGGGTAGTAAATAAGTTTTTAAATTGTTTTTCTTGTTGTTATTATTATTAAAAATAATAAATTGAACAGTAGACTACTCAGCCCAAAGAAATGCATTTTTGTCTTAAAATGTACAAATCTTTTGTTGCCTTTGCAGTGAACATGAAATCAGGCTGAGAATCAAAAAAGTCAAAACAAAATCCAAGGCTTCCCATCAAACAACTTTACAGTCTTTTATAATTCATAGCATTTCTCTGTGCTTCAGTTCCCTCTCCTACAAAGCAGAGCTATTCAAAAATGTCTGCCTTTGCCAAAAAAGTGGGTTTTTCAGGAAATGTGAATGGTATTAGGTGTAATCCTGAAATTCTACAGGCTTTGAAGCATATCCTCAAAACTGAAACTATAGTTGATGTGGTTTAGGTTTTTTTGACTATTTAATTAATTACTTCATTGTGTACTGTCCAGCAAGAAAAGAAAATGTTAATAAAATGTGACTGTTCATTGGCACAAGAAAGAGATACTGTCCTTCACACAGAACAATGGAACATGAGGCTGGAGCAGTCCTTCCTGGCTTCCACCTCCGTCACCTCAGTAGTGTATAGGGCTGGGCTGCAATGCCATCTGGGGAGTTAAACCAGCTTAGAAACCAAACCTACAGATCCAGTTTTGCTAAAGAGTTTATTTGGAACAGCAACTCAAGATAGGTCTTTACCAGAAAACAAAAGGATCGATGTTTGCTAAATAACAGCACTGTGTGTAGTATGACTTTCTACCCACCCTGGCTCTTAGGAGGAAAGCTGTCCAGAGCTGCTGTCCACCTGGGTAGACAGGTACATACTCAGTGGAAATATCAGTGGCAGCTCAGCTGCAAAATACAGCCTGGGACCACCTTTGTGATCACTGATTGATTTGGGGTTTATCAAGGACAGATATATGGCTTTGGAGATTCCTCCTGAAAAGCCACCACAGCTGTTTGTAATGATGTCCTTATGTTATTTATAGCTGAGTTCACATTTTTGTCTAAAGTATGTTCCGCTAGATGCTGTTTTAAAAATGCTGCACTGCAAAAGCAGAAAAGATCTACTGTCATTTCTACATTGCAGTATTACACTAGATTAAGCCTCTAGCAGTGCCTCAGATGGAGTCTCTTCCTGCTCCAACTGTCAAAAAATTTACACTGTCAAAACCTGCTTTTGAACAAGGTATAATGGACAATATCAGACTGCTCTTTCCTTGTCAATTCAGATTCAAAAATGATTCTCAAGTAACAAATTATTAAGGCATGCAAAGCCTTAGTTCACTTTATACCTATTGAGCAAAATTATTTTTTAAAGTAAAAAAAAAACCAAAAAAGCCTGATAACAACAAAATTTGAAAAGCCCTTTACAATTGTTTGAATAGCTGAGATTTATTTTGTGGGATACATCAAAACATCTTGCTCTATTTTGTTACAGTCCTGAAAGGTCACAAAGCATTTACCACTTTTCTTAATCCCACCCTACAGAGTATGCTATAGCTCTCAGGTTGATCCTTCTCATGACCATCCTCTTCTCAGTCTCTGTAACTCAGAAACCAGCAACAGACATCCCTCTCTGTATTGCAACATGCTCCCATCGGGTTACTCAGAACAAAACAATTCCTAATCTGGACTACACAGCAGGAAAAAAAAATGGAAAATTTCATGGCAGCTTTTAAACTGCCACATGCCATAACCTTGCACAGAGCAGCAGAGTCACTTTGTTGACTCAAGCTAGGAAGGTATGTGGCTGTGGCAGATGGGTCTTGTTAGCAGCACTGCACAGCTAAAAAAGGGGTTTGTGTCCTCCCTTTGAAACAAGCAAGTTTGAAGTGTAAAATATCTTGTAAAGTAAAGCCTTAGAAGCAGAAAATGTCTAAAAAAGGCTCAGTATTTGACATTGCTTAGTTTTAGATTACAAATAAAATAGTCCCTGTGTCTCTCCAACCTAGAAAGCAGAAACTTTGCACATGCTTTGGCCTGTATCTTCATGAGAACCACATGATGCACAGCCTCACATTACTTCTGTCTCTCTACTTAAAAAAAATAAAAATAAAAAAATAAATAAAGGTATATTTCTCTTGAGTTCAGCTCTGGAGTTGGAAATACAGATTTTGAGATGAGAAAGAAAAGTTTATTTTCCTAACTACAGCATATTTTTCTCTGTGGAGGAAGTAAACACTAGCCAAAAAGCAAAAATATAATACATGAGTTCCTGTATTTTAACTGTCTCTCATCTTGAAGCAATAAACAAAGGTTAATCAAATACTTACTAGCTGAGTAAATATTTTTGCTCATATGTATAAACCAACCTAGGTCAGATTCTCATGTTTTGGCTCAGGAATAGTACGTCTTTTCATGGTCAGTAGATTAAAAATTATTTTTTTCCATCTTAACTCCATATGCTAAACCAAGAAACTATGCATATATACATACATAAGTATATACACAAAGTCTATACACATTGGTTTTTACAGACCCTCCAAGAACTGTTTCTTTTTTCTGTAAACAAAGCCCAGAAGCATGTTCCTGAAAGTGTTGCTACAGAACTCTGCAATGACCATTCAACAGAGGTCAGCATGTTCCAGCAAGGTAACACACTTCAGTTGCCTACAAACTAGGTGACCTTCCCAGCCGACCTTACAGAGGCTGGCGATGTGTCAAAACCAGCACGCTCCCACCCAACCCTGCTTACCTTGCATGTTCACTCCTATCTGGCTTTCTGCAAGCCCAGATCCTGTATCATTCTTATCATGTCCCTAACATAACAGGGAGCCCTGTGCTGTCGATACTACTAGAACAATTCATTTGCTCCAGCTCTGTGATGTTGTGGTTTAAGCCCTCAACTCCATTTCAATCCTTACATCAAATTTCTCCTTTGCCTGAAAGCTGTGCTGAAGTCTCCAAAGAGCATGACCCCACTTTTCACCAAAAGCTTTATAAAAGGAAATGGAGAAGTAACTGTTCTCTGAGGACCTCCCAAAGGAGACCTGATCTGCCAGACAGCAGACACCCTGCCACTGTCCTTCCCGGAGGAAGAACCAAGAAATAATAATGTCAAGTAACATTAGCCAGCATGATTATCTATACCTTCCAAAGCAGTACTGTTCAATTCTACAAAACTTGTGGCTATGTGTCACGTTCCAGTTTGGGGAACTGCGAACGTGAGGGAAACTGAAAGGAGTTCTTTTAAAAAATAGATGTTCGGGAACGAAATTAAGGCAAAGGAGGCAAACATTGTGTCTGACAACTGTTTATTGGTAAGGAAAAGAGAAAACAAAAAAGAGTTACCCCACTAAAGAGGGCTAGAGAAGACAGAGCAAGGAGAAGAAAAAGGGGAGAGAGAAGGAGAGAGAGAGAGACGAGAGAGAGGGAAAAGAGGACGTTACCAGCCGAGGTCGGGGCGCGCCGTCGCTGTCCCGAGGCGGGGCTGTGCACGCTGCCGGCCGGGGCACGGCTCCTGCGCCGCGGGGTACCGCACACGGCGTGAGGGGAGCTGGGGCAGGGGGCCAGGAGCCTGGGCAGGAGGGCCAGGAGCCTGGGCAGCCGCGACGAGGATGGGCGGCGGGCTGGCTCGGGCCGCTGAGTCACAAGTGCCTCAGGCAGGGACGCAGAGACGAAGCAGGCGGGGCGTCGGTCACGGACACAGAGAGGCAGGACAGACGCGAGGGCGAGCAAGAGCCAGTGAGGGCAGGAGAGCCAAAAGGCAGGAACTCCAAATGCAAATTCGAAAAGCCCCCAAAACAGTCAAATGGCGAGAGACAGAACAGCCCCCGGAGCTTGGGACACGGTTACTTTTTATGCCCCCGGCTCCTCCCCGAGTGTGTCTGCTGACAGGAGACCATCGGCCCAGCCCGATGTCCCACTGCAGTCCATTGGCAGAGACCTGGAGAGTGTCTCTGGGGTACAGTGCCTTCGGTGTCCCCCTGCTGTCCCCCCTGCCTGTCCCATGTGAGACATGAAATGGTGGCCAGGACAAGTCTGTTAGCCAGAGACAAGGCTTTCCTGCATCTTCTCTTGGCTGCCTCTGGACGTGGCACATGTGCAGTCCTTCCCCCACGGGCCTCTGACAGCCATTGCTGAAGCCTAACAAAACTCATTGGCTCCTCACACTACGCTTTGAAAGCTTTTCTTTTCAAACAGGCTCAGCTTTGTTCCAGCTCTTTCTGCATTTCACAGAATCACATATATTGTGGTTGGGCTGAACTGCTTTAGGATAATAGTTCTGCCATAACCTTTCCTTCAGACAAGTGATCACTTTATGTCCTGAAAAACATATATCAGACCAGACATTACTTTTGGGAACCATGTCTGTCTCCTGATCCTCTAAGACTCAACTCAGCTTTTTAAGGACCACAGCCTTGCAAACAAGCTCCATCACTAAACTAAGATGATGGCCCTGGACTGTACCTGAGCCAGTGACTTTGGATCCAGAAAGCAGAAATGCAGAGTGGGTGTTACCAGGCCACCCATCCAGTCCCAGTCTATTGACCAAACCTCTCACTGAGCCAATTCAAATACAGGTCCTTCTTCTCATCTCCCTCTGCAGAGGTACTATAGCCTACCCATGGATGCCAGATGGATCTGACACATTGGCATCTAGGACATGACTACACAAACCAAGGCTCCCCAAGGGATAGGAGGAATGTTTCTTTTAGGGGAGCTAGCTATGCTTGTTTATTCTTGGTGAGGACAATGCAAGTTTTGTCTGACAGAAAAATCATTAAAACATTTTAAAACGGAAACTAGACCCTAGATAGTACTCCAGTACTTATAAAATATAACATAAGAGAGATCAGAGGAAACATGTTTATGAGAATCTAATTTTTTTCCAATACTCACCAATCACTTGGGACTGGGGTGAATATCTTGCACAGTTACCCCATTCCTTCCTCATCCATTAGACTTTACACCTCCTCCATGGGGCTCCATGAGTGCATTTGCCCCAAGAGACCCAAAAGCCAACTTTCCCTGCAGCTTTTTATATGAGACTAACCTTTCATGGATCCAGGCCAGACCACAAGGAAGCAAGCCACAGCTCTCTGCCCATTTTTTGCCTTCTGGAAAGATACAACATTTCATGCCTTTGTCAGCAGTGGTCCAGCTTGGCTCTATCTCCAGCCTGGGATTTAATCCTGGGAAACACTCACATGACTTCTCCTTACAGAATCTCAAATTGAGCCAGATTTGCCTGAAATTTTCCCCTTTCCCCTCTTTATTTATCCAACTATTTGCTTTGTTGTCTTGGAGATATTTTTAGCCTTTCAGTTTCACACTTTGGGGCCCTAATTGTAGGAAGACATGACTGCAGCTTTTCAGTATAAGAACCAACTTCTGACTGCTGCTTTCTCAGAGGGTCAATTCCACTATTGAGACGGAATATTTTCCCTCCTCTTGTTCTTTCTACAAGTTTCAAAGTTACTTCAATCTTTAAACAAAAACCTATTTACACAATCCACATGTACATTAATGATGTTTTAGATGTTTCTTTGGGAGTCATTAAGTCAATTAGCATCTGAATTTCCATGTAAAGCAGTCTGACCTTGCTGGTAAACAGGTCTAGGGTGGAGAACAGCTGACAAAGGGAGAGAACAGCTGACAAAGGGAGAGAACAATCGGACAAAAAGTGTATCATTTTCTCATCCTCTCCCAACTTTACACTCTCCTTCTCCCAAGTTCAGTCTCAGCTTCGCTCCTCTTACCTAAAATCCTGTGGTTCTCATTTACAGTTTCTGAAATTACAACTCTCAAGCAGAGAAGCATGGTTACGATGGTATCAGCTCTGCTCACCATGGGTAATAAGGGTGAAGAAAACCTGTCCCAAGTTGCTGTCAGGGTTGAGTTTCAGATTTTTGTCCTCTGCAGGGAAGTGCTTCTGCCAGAGGCAGCCTACAACCTCTACTTACACAACACTGCTACTCACCATTTAGGAAGCCAGACAACACTGGCATCTTTCCATGTTTAGTACCCTCCTTAAAACTTCCAAGTAAAATATGCGGGTTTATATCTTACTGAGTCCTTTGACTAATCTTGTTCTTTTTTTGTGCTGTGGTCACTTTATGGGAATGAGTGTGGTTGCAGAGGAAACCAGTCCCACTTACTAACTCAGCTGCCACAGTTCAGGGGGAAAACTTTTTTCTAACCTTTACACAGTCCCTCTGCAAGAACATCCCCTCAACAAGATCATTACTAAGGTCACTACTTTGTGTATGAGATCAAGCTGCATTTTCTCCAGTGGTTCCTCCAGCACTTTCTAAGGAAACTGAACTGCTATTTGAGGCATAGTCTTTCAGGGAGATGATAGGCAACCAGAAGGTGTTTGCAGTGGGATAGTGCAACATTTTCAAAACAAACAAGTGTCTATTAGCCCATGTTAATAGTACATTCCTAGCAAGCCTGTACCAGTCATGTTATTTCTCTCTCCTTAACAATGGCAAAAATAATTTAACTCTATCAATTTAATAAGCACATGATTATCATACTGTCTGATTTCAGGCTCCAGTTATGTTGTTTTACCTGTTTCTGGATCCCTTGGCCAGTAAACATGATGTGCAGTCATAGGTTTTCCAGTGTAGACAGGTCAAAGGCCTCTGGTCTTTAACAACTTGACTTATGCACAGGATTTCCAATTGGCCAGCAATCTGGTGAATCCATACAAGCCCATGTGGTGGAGTCTGCAGTGTCAAGTGCAGGGGTGGAGTGTAGATGTGCGCAAGGGAAGTGCCCACCCTGTCATTGGTGCACCCAGGCCACACCCCCCAGGCTTCCAGCAGCTCCTCCGGGAAGGTGTCACAGTTTCACTGCCCTGTTACAGCTTCAGAGAGGAATCTCCCATCCTCTGATGGGAGAGGAATCCTCCCATCCTCCCATCTCCTCTGCTGTAATTTCTAACAAGACCTGAACAACAAGATGACATACATGCTTTTACACTAGCCTAAGCAGGCAGAAAACCAGTACATTTAATGCAGGAATAGCAGGGGTGGCAGGGACTGGTTGTCCTGCCCAGTGGACAGGGGACTTCTGGCTTTACAGCTGTTTTCAAGATTTGTAAAAGTTTGAAGATCCAGGTTTTGGAGAAGACACAAAAAAAACCAACTTGTACTCTGTCCCTCCTGGGTTCACTGCTCTCTCTATATCCATGAGAAGCTGTGATCACAATTCTTGGAATCATGAATCAATGTGACCAGACCATGGGATTCAGGAGGTTCTGGTAACTGTAAGGACATAGCTCTTTTTATGTCCGGTGGAACACCTGAGTACATCTGCCTTACTGAGCTCAGCACTATAGGCTCACTCACCCACAGCCACTCAGAAGACAGATCCACTTCAAGCAGTGAGTCAAGGACACCTGGAAACTATGGTTTGGAAGTCCCATTTTCCTAAGAATCAGGTGACTTTCCGTGGGTTCCCAGTTTGCTGCCATTGGTATTTGCATGACAGTAACAACCACAGGGTCTGGACCACAGATCATTGTGTGTATATACTGCCAACTGGCCCTGTAAAGATGTGTGCTCGTTACTGTTCTAAAGCCACTCTCCGCCTGCAGCATCTCTCTGGTTAGATGTCTGTCTTTCTCGTTTCCTAGCTTGGAAAAGAGAAGCCCTTCTCTGAGGCTCTGAGGAGCAGTTAGTAACCAAATTTAGATGTGCAAGAAAAGAATTGGATCCAAGGCACTGACAGTAGCTAGTTTCAAAATGCTTTCAGTTATGTGTTCTAAGTTATTTGCAGAGGATTTCCTCTGAGTTTTACTATATGGCTGAGAATATTTTCTTCTGTTGCTGCTAATTAAAATGATAGTAAACAGACACTTGTGTACAGTTCTGCCATTACACAGTTTATGCCTCTCTCATCTAGATGCTTCTTGGGGCATGTTTTAGTTCAAATCTTTTCTCTGGTAGTGAAGTGATTCTTCTTCCCACACAATCCCCTCACATATATCTCCTTTCATAAAGATTTCAGGTCCTATTTGCCTTTCAGTTTCTTTCCTTCATCCCTTAAAATTAACTTTATATGTCCACTCTAAGGGGGTATATTTTCTGGAGTTACTAGAAGCATTTTATTTCTACATACTGGCTCAGAAAGGAGCAGTGTTCTTCACTTCAACAAGGTTCTGCATAGTCCTTGCATTTCAGCTCCCACTGTGGGCTGAAGCCTCAATTTCTTGAGGTTCTAAGTAGGGCATGTGATATGCTGAGGAATGAAATACTTATTTCCTCAGTTTTGTCTCTTGCTCCCTCTTCCTGTCCCCCAATCTCAAATAGCACAGCTTTGAGTTAGGCCTGAAAGGATTTGCTTTAGACCCAAACACAGAGGGAGAGCTTTCAAAGGGCAACACTGGTGATACTAGTCTGTGCTCAGAATTAATGCATGCACATCTGCCCCACTAAGGTGCCTCAGCACCAGTATCTTTCACTTATGTCAAAAGAAAGACATATAATGTGAGATTTTCTGTAATTTAATATAAGTCAGTTAGCAGCTTCTAAAGGAATAATCAAACTCAAAACAGTGTTGAAAGTGAACAGAAATAATAGATCCAAGTTGCATCGAGTAGACACAAACAGTAGAATTCAACTTTGCTCTGCCCGATGTTCAAGATGCCTGTTTGGCAATTTAGCTTGTAAACTAAACACTGTTATTTGGCACATTCAGAAATGTTTTATGCACAGAAAAGAGGACTTGATATTAAGGGATACAAACATAGAAAGCAATGAAAATGTTACTATATCCTCTTTGGCCAACTGTATTTCTGAGTCCTTATTTGATGGAAAAACATCATGTCATTTGTCCTCTGCACACATATGAATTATAAAGTTCCACAAGTACCAAGTGTGCAATTTCAGCTGGATTTTGCATACAAAGGGCAAAGGAGAGTGATGTGGCTTCCTACGGCTTCCCTTGTGCATTTCTGCTGGAATCAAGCCCTTCCAATGAGAAGACTATTGAGTAAAGCAGGAAGAAAGAGTCAATTTTTGCCAAGTAGGAGGTTCTGCCACCACTTTTGAGAAAAGGACAGGGGGCTTTGGCTGAGCTGTGCAGTTAGCAGCTTTGGCCTACACAGAATGCAAAAACTTACACAGGCTGCCAAAACAGCCAGCTCCCAAGGGAGTTTCACTCCCAAGGTAGGAGGCAGCCCAGATGACTCCTTGAGAGCTGGCATGTGTCACCTCTAATGCACATATCAAAAACTCTTCATCCTGACCCCAAAACACACCTTGTCATTTAAGACAGAGAAAAAAAGTAAGTAATGACACTGTTATAAAAACAATAAAGTTGATCTTTTTCAGAGACAGCTGTATGTTATGCTGATCTGAATGCAGCCATAGTTCACATCTGTTGGACTTAATCCATACAAAATCTCAAGAGATCATGTTTCAGCTCTTCAAAACCTATGGATCATGAGTGAATTTCAAAAGACCATGTTTTGCTATTGTGTACATAAACTCACTGGAAAAGGAGTAAATGCAACAAAGGCAATCACTATGAGAGAGAGAAGGTCTCCTACAGAAATTAGGTCTAGAACAGAAATGTCTTAAGAGTTTACTAGCAGCAATGATACACAGAATGAATGTAAAATAATTAGTAAGGAGATTAAAAACATATGTAGGTAGGAAAGAGGGAGAACTCAGAAAACACTTGGCATTGAAGCAAACAGCCCTTTTAAGAGCTCTTGCAGAAAAAAAATACACAGTATAGTTATATTTAGAAACTACACTAAAAGTCATCCGCAAAACTGTAATAATAAAAAACCCAAGTCTTTGAATTCATTGGCCTGAGTCTCAAAAATGTGTTTCATTGAAAGTTATGAAGAAAGAAGAGCTATTAAAATAAACTATTTGGAGGGTCTTGCTCTTACCAAATAAATATAATGAGCAAGGGATTATCACAGTTTTGCAATTTGATCATGATGTTTCAGGCACACAGTGAGTATAAAGAAAATGCATTTTAGATTGTGCCCAAAGAATTACTTCTTCTAATGATTGCTGTAAACAGTGTGTTTATTTGAAATCCTGAATAAGAGAGGGTGAAGCACTCTGTGTGACTCAAACACACACTGCTTGCTACAGAAAAAAATCATCAGCATTATTATGTCTAAAACAAGCTCAGGCACTTGTGAAAAATGCAACAGAACTTGCCTACTATCATTAAAGTTGGGATGCCCTGTCCCAAAACACCTGAGAAAATCCCACTGAGATCCAAACCAATCAAATGGCTCCTACATCTATGTGTCCGAGACAGAACTCATGGCCCTGAATGGGGTTTTGAGAGAGAGGGCATTTCAGAATTTGGTTTGAGGGTTTAGCTGCAGGTGCTTCCCACTGTTGCTGGGTAGCTCAGTTCAAAACCATATCTCAAATCTGCTGTGAGTACCTGAGGGGAGAGGACCTGGAAGCAGCTCAGAGTATCCCAAATAATGGCAGTAAAACAGCTGTGTCAACTTGGCTTTGTGCACAGGAGTGTGATAGCAATGGTTCCGTGCCACACAGGACCCTGGGAGGGCCATGTGCTGCACCACAGTACCAGCTGCCACTGTTACCACCAGCACCCACTGTGAAGTTGCACCAATGCTGAAAGCACTGCCAATGCCACAGCCAAGCCCTGCACTGACCCTAATATGAAGAATTAAAATAAGCTGAGGCTGAACTGACTGCCCCAGCACAGAAACACCATCTAACTGAGGCTGTACAATTTTAATGGAGTTTAGCTGGCTGTTTCTTCCCTCTTCTTTCCCCCCTTTCTTGTCATCTGTCAGGAGCCAGACCAAGCTTGCTGGACTCCTCTTGCTCCTCTGGCCAGCCTGCTCCAAAGGTTTTCCACAGGCTGCAGTGGGGTCAGCGCCTTGTGCTCTGCCTGTGAGCAGACACATGCATCTTCTGCTGTGTGCACCGAGTGTGTGAACACTGGGAGAAATAGGCTAAGCCTTTTTATGCCCCACCTTGCAGGTTTTCATACCAGGTTAAAACATTCCACTCTTTTAACACAAAAAACACCTGGCTAGTTGTTTTTTAGCAACCAGTACTGCTCTCTTAATGTGCATTTTTCAGCTAAACCACTACCTTTTTGTTATTGTCGTCCTTGCCTTCTCCACTGGTGCTTTCTGATCCTGACTACTCATCTACAATTTCACAGCTCTGTGTTTTTAGGTCTGTCCTGTGTTACGTTGATGAAGTCTCTGTGCCAACCATATTGTCATAATCTAGCACACTCTTCACATTCACAAGGCCAAGGATTAAAGAATTTTAAATTTTTTTTTCAGACTTTCTGTTTCACTTCTGGAAAACTAAAAAAAAAAAAAAAAAAACCAAAACAAAAACAAAAAAACCAAACAAACAAACAAACAAAAACCCAAACAAAAAAACAAGACCCAAAGAGCTCATAATAGAGAGGGCAGGGCTGCAATGCCAAGTGCAGTTATAACCTCTTGTAACTGCCTTAATGAGGAGGTTTCTTTTTACAAAAAAAGGAATTAAATCTGAATGTCATTATCAAACACACCGCAACTGATACATCCTCTGCACACCTTCAGAGAGATCTACCTGTCTAGTTTTGGTAATGGAGAGCAGCCAAGCAGGTCTGTAACCGGGTCGGTCTCATGCCTGGTGGAGCAGCATGACAAATCTCACAGGGCTCTGTGCCAGCTGGCAGTGCTTCAATCTAATAATCCCATACAGCACTTTCCTACAGTGCACTTCAGGGTTTTGGAAGGCTTCATTAGATATGTCTTGTAAAGGATTGTGACTGCTTCAATAAAAGGGACTAGTTTAGTGTTAAATATTAGGAGGACATTTTTCACCATGCAAAATTTTCAGTTCCAGCTCAGAGAAGTCAGCTCTCATCCTGCCCTCAGCTCTGATAAAGCGAGGCGTCACTGGTATCAATAGGATTGCCTCGAGTGGCCTGACAGGTTTCTTTCACATTCAAAGGAACATTTCACTGGTTTCTTGAAAGAAATGTTAATTTTCTTCCAACAATTGAGCAGCTAAAACTATATGCAAGCGAGTGCTGGTTTTTGCCAGAACATTTCATTCAGTTACATTTAAAACTTTTATAAACAGTAATTTTAAAAAGTAGCAAAAAGGAGGTAAGAAGGCTATATTTTAACCTAAGTGAAAACTATTTCCATTGCAGTTAGCAGAACCATTCACGCTCAACAGAAGCAAGCTTTTACTGCTATCTTACATAAATAAATGGCAGTTTAAATAACAATAGTTAATCAACTGCTATGCTAGCCATGCAAACCTTCCTGCCCTACATCATGAAGACAATATAACCATAGATAACAAGAACCTGTCAAGAAAATCAGTTCTGAAAAGGAGAGAAAACCTCCCACTGACTGTGACCCTAGCAAAGGGTTCTGCATCATAACTTCAAAAATCCCCAAACCAAAAATTAAAAAAATTATGCCAGGTTATTTACTGGAGGTAGATCTGACAAATTCAGAGAATAATTCTAGTACCAAAGAAGAACCCTTCACTGTACTGTAATTTAAAGGTTTCAGAAATTAGTGCAGTAGATCACAAGGGTCACTTTTCTAAACCATGTCCTCAGGCACCACATTAACACGTCTTAACGTGGTGACTCCATCACTTCCCTGGGCAGGTTGTTCCAATATCTAAGCACCCTTTCAGTGAAGAAATCTTTGCTAATATCCAGTTTAAAGCTCCCTTTGCACACCTCAAAGCCGTGTCCTCAATTGCATGGAGCAAGTAGGACTGCCTAGTGCTGAGAAGGACATGCCAGGCACAGCTAAGCACTATTTTGGAGACTAGAGGAGTGGCCATGTTCCTCTTCCCATGATCCTCTCCCCTTTTCTGCCATTCATCTCTCTTCGACTTCTGCCATTAACTGCAGGCGCTCTCCTCCTTTTAAGGCTCAGCAACCACTAAAGAGAGCCAAAATTGCTGACTCCTGAAGAAGTTTACAGTAGCTGGTATTTCTGCTGCCTTTGATATTCTTAATGACTTGAAAGAGTAAGAGTAAGTTGGTAAAAGAGTGAAGAAACACCTGTTTGTTGATATTTCTGACCTCCACAGCCACCATGCAGCATTTGTCCTTCAGTAGCCAGGATGTCTTTCCCAAGACATACTGGGATGGGTTAAGTCCAGACAGTCTGTAAGGTCAGCTAAGTAATCTAGGTTTTGGGAACATTCACTCTGCAGCTGAAAATTCTGCCCATGTTTTCTCTCTCTGTCAGGGTGCCTCCTTTTTCCTTACTGACGCTCAGACTTTTAATTTCACCCCAACTGCTTTTATTGTGGTTTTATGCAGCACAAGCATGTCAAACAAAGTAGTCATTACTTAATTACTGGATATCTAAATTGGAGAGTTTAGTCAAACATCTCAAGTTTTCATAATTATAGACAACTTTATATAAACATCTGGTGGCAAACACCAGGCTTGCATGCTTGAAGGAGGTGCACCACAAATGACAGGAGAATGACCTGGGGTAACAAAATAAACACTGTTGCTCATCTCAGCTTGCTAATCTTCTGAATGTTTTTGTTCTCAACTGATTTTGACAAGCATTTCTTAAATTCAAGCAGAAGTCTGTGTATCATTGGAGTGGTTTACTTTGGTACTTTATTACTACTACAGACCAAAGATTGAGACAATATTTCTATCCTGCCTCTAGTTTGTAAAGGAATTCTGTCATCAACATTTGTCACGATCCGCCCTCACGGACAGGATTGTGATGGTTTGTTATCTGATCTCAGGGTACAAAACACCAACACGGCAAGGGGGTTTGCAGTAACAAAATCAATGTACTTTATTGAAGGATCACAGCAAAATGCATTGGAGGGAATTGGGGAGAGAGAGAGAGAGAAAGAGGGGGAGAGAGAGAGAGAAAAACCCTATAGGAAAGGAAGGAAAGACAGAGTAAGTATATCTACCAACATAGAGGCGATGCAATTCTTCGAGGTCCAGTCGATGTCCAGTCGAGGAGTCGCCTTTACGCTGGTGGAGATCTCGAGGTCTAGCTGACTCGAGGGGCTTTTTATATTGAAAGTTGGGAAGGAGGGGGGGGAAAGAATACAATAGTCTTATGATCTCAACAGTGGGGAGAGCTATTATTTTCCTGGTTCACTGCCCGCTGGCAAACATGATCAATTCAATCAGCTGTTCTCTCCCCCACACACACTGCCCTCCTCCTCCCCCCAGGTTACAGGTTTCAGTCCTTGAGGAGAAAAAGAGTCTTTTCCATATAGGGGTTTTATGTCTCAGTCTTAGAGGGAGTGGTTTCTCCCATCTCAGTCCATCTGCCACGGTGGTTGTACAGTAGATGAAGGGTCTTCTGTGGAGACCACCAAAGGGTAATTCCAGAAGAGAGTCCAGCTAGGCTTGGGGGTGGAAAACTCCAGGCCATTGTCACAGAGCAATGCAGGCAAAGGAAGGTCAAGGTGCTCCTTGTCCTTTTCACTGGGAGCAGTGTAACATGAGGTGGACAAACGCACCTATGAACAATAATTCAAGTTCCAGTCCCAGGGCCTTGGCAGGCCCCCACCAAACCAGGATGTAGGATTCTCTTTCGGTGGTGTCAGTCTTTTTTCACGACGATCGTGAGGCAGATGAGAAAGCAATCTTGAGCAGAGTCTTACAACATTATACCATTAGTTTTTTTGCATAAAGCACAGCTAGCAAGACGCTAGCCTGGCATCAAAATGTACAGGTAATTTTGTATCTATAAATTTTAGTTCACCTTTCTTTTCACTCTCAGAACTCTCTCTTTTAGTACAGCAAGTGGTAATTTTATGGCTGGCCAATAAGGACTTTACTATGTAATACTCCAGAGAATGTGACTCCAGGCACTTCCTCAAAAAAAAAAAAAAATTGGCCTTTTTTAATTGGCAGAGGAACTTTGTTCTTTTGCCTTCTCTCAGTTGGATGCTGAAGATCTGCCAAATCTGTACCCAGATCTCCTTGCTGACCCTTCCAAGAGGAGATCTTCGCATGAGTAGGCATAGATGACAAAACTATTCCTGACACCCCCAGGCTCTGGAAGAGCTGTAAATCAAATGGGAAAGAGCTAAATCTTGATCTCTTTTATGTGCTCTCTTTATGTGCCATCTACAAGGGCAGTGACCTACATGGTCCATGTTCCTGGAGAAAGCGGGTGCCAGTGCAGCAGGGGGTCACTGTGAACTCCTCCCACATTATTCCTTCAGTGGCGGAGCCATCTCTGTTCCCTGCCAATCATCCTCAGTGGCAGCTGTGTCACTCTGAGAAGCCAGGACACAGGGCATTATGACAAGCAATGTTTGCATTATTTTATGCTTTCTAGAAGCATTAGTAGCAAAATTATTTTCTCAGTCCATTTCATTAGCCTTAAAGTCTTACTCAGGATATCCTTACACCCTCTTCTTGTTTGTCTTTTTGCTTGTTTGTTTGGCTGGGGTTTTTTATTTGTTCTTTGTTTTAGTTTGGGTTTGGGTTTGGTTTTATTTTCAGTAGTATGGATGTTGTCCAGCCTTAATCTATGTTTTTATTTTGACTCTGAAAGTTAGTGTCATCTCCACTCCTTGTTGTGATCCCTCTGTTCTTCTCAATGCATGTGCTGACATTTTTGTCTTGTAGCACTTGCATCCTATGGAAACCCCTCGTTACTTCTTTAGGCTCAAACCTCCCTCTCCTCCGGTGAACCCTTTTCTGTCTTTCCAGTGGGAATAGGTGAAAAATATTGCCAACTTGCAAAATTTGGCATCAAGTGGAGATCTTATCTTTAGAGGAGGCAGCTATGAACACTAAGTCCAAGTTTCTCCCTGGTGGAGGTTCCCAGGTTTCTGAGGAGGTGTTTTTTGCCCATGGTATATTCACAAGACTGTCTCTGTGCCTAAGTAGGGGGACAAGGAGACATGAGGTTCCTCATTGCTTCCTGTCCTGACTTACTCCTATCCCATTTTACAACTCTAAATTAAATTAATTCACTTTCTGCTGCCTACGTGATTGTTTACACTTGATAAAATCTGTTAGTGTTACAGGAAAATATATATGATCATTCTTACTAAGCATATGAATGGCAATACACAGCAATATTTAATCATTTATTTAATTATTATGTCATATTTAATAACGACATATCCAGCTGGTTTTGACATTACATGTCCCAAGGAAGAGGTACAGCTACACATGCAATTCTTACTCTGCCGTAATCTGTCTCTTGTCACCATGGCAGGTAACCTCTCTGTTTTGTCAGGTGGAATTCACAGAATCATAGACTCACAGAATGGTTTGGGTTGGAAGGGATCATCTAGCTCCAACCTCCTGCCCTGGACAGGGACACCTTTCACAAGATCAGGTTATTCAGAGGCCTATCCAGCCTGGCCTTGAACACTTCCATGGATGAGGAGTCCACAGCCTCTCTGGGCAATTGATTACAGTGCCTCACCACCTTGTTTCCTTTCCACATTCTTTCTAATATATAATCCAAACCTGCCCTCCTTCAGCTTAAGGCCATTCAATACATAAATGAATAAGAAACATTATATAATATATATGAAAAAGAGTTGAGTATTTCCACTGAGACACAATTTTGCCCCTGCAGTTTCTTGTAACACTGAGCCGGTGAAGAGGCTTTGCCATAGGGCTTCCTGCAATTACCTGTCAGTCAGCTTGAACTGCTTCTTAGAACATTGTCCTGAATAAATGAACCTCTAGATTAAATCACTGTGATGGATACATAAGCACATTTTTATAGGAACAATTACAAGTATCCTCATAAACTTTATGTCTTTTCTTACGGGAATTTCATAATGTTTCAAGGTTTCATTCCATTAGCACTTCATCAGAAATGTTAATCTATGTAACTGTCCCTCCCCTACAGTAAAAAATTGGAAGATTTCATATAAAATCAAATAGCCAATTATTTATTCTGTGAAGCTTTCAAAACATACTACCAATTTAAGTTACACTCATATAGATAATAATGGTAATCTCCTTTAAAATATTTCTCTCCTTATTATAAATTAGATAATCTCCATGTACAAGAGGTGCCAAATTCATATGCAAGAGCTGATATATGTGATACTTATAGGAATGTATAAGGCAGGTAAGGGCATGAGTGCAGAATGTTGTCAAGGAACTAATGACTGCAAAGAACATAAAATCGTTAGAGAATTTTTCTGGCCTCCATACTGTGAAGGACAGGAAGGTTAAATAGCCCCCCACACTCTCTCTACAAAGAAGGAAGGAAGACCTTTTCAGCCTTTTTTTTAATACTTCAGCATATTGCATGCCAAAGTATTAAACTGTTACCCACTGGTCAGTAATTTATTACATTGGTTAATGCACTCAACTGATAAACCAGCTGGGGCAGAATCCTTATCCTGAGTGTTAAAGCTCTGAAATTAAAAGAAGCAGGACCACTGAATTCTGATTTCATTAGAAGCCAAGATGACCCATTAGAGTCTAATCCTACTATTTTATATTTAATTCAAAAAGTCTTAAAAGTTAAGTGTTCATCTATTGCACATGTAGAGTCAGCCTACCTGGTAAAAAAACATTTTTTTTGCAACAAAGCAAGGGAAAAAAAAATGAAGAAAAGGAACTCTCACTGCTCCAAAACACATCTTCAGACACAAACATGCTTACCTCTGCTCAGCCTAGCAGCAGACATAATCAGAGTTGCCACCAGAGCAAGTGCTTTTGCCAGAGTAACCTCCTACATGGTGCAGATGTCAAAGTTTCAGCTGCCACTGAATGTATGTAACATGTGGCTGTTAGAAAGCAAAATGTTCTCTGTCACAGCCATATTACAGCTTGATATGGAAGGGAAATACTTTAAGTTTTATGTTACTGATCTCAGGAGATAAAAAACTGACACCGTTCTGAAAGGCAAAGCTAAGCTGTCTGGACTTCTTTTTCCTGTCAAATTTAGTCAGTGAACCATTATGACCCCCTTCCTCCCCAAAATGACTTATTTACACAAACTCAATCTGCCCCAATAATTAATTTGTGACAGTTAAAGGAGAGCAGATTGTTATACCTTGGGTTAAGAACCTCCTGATATGTCAGGGACATTTAAGGTAAGTTATCAGTGATATTTTCAGACTTACATTTTATACTCCCCTTTTGTGAGTTGAGGATTTTGGAAATGCAGTTTCACATGTGCACACCAAAACCTACAGATCACTAGCATTTCACATTTCCAGTTGCTGTGGACTTGTGAAACTGCATTAAAACACAACAGGAAGAGAACTCTTGCATTTCAAAGACATGAACCTAAATGTATATTAAGATTTCTTCCTTAACTTGCTTAATTCATGCACCAATTGCAATATTTTCAAGGCCTTGAATTTCAGCAGTATCCTGTCCCTCATATCACACTGATAAGGAATCTGAGCATGCATCATCCTCACATCCTGTGACATGTACTACACACTACATCAGGTGAAACTAGTGATTATATCTACAACTCCTGAATCCTCCGGCTCACTGAGATTTGAAATGCAAAGTGTGCTCCTCGCTTCTGCCCAGCCTCAATAAACCAATTCTCTGAGGATAAATGACTGCCAAGGCAGAGCAGAGACCTTTTGAGTGAGAGATGCCATTCAAATTTAAAGAAGGACAAAACCCACAAAAAATAGAGAATCATGTGCCACTGACAAGGAGGCAGAGAAACAGAATACATGAGTCTTGAATAAAAATGAAAACCTAATCACTCTGCTGAGGCTGTGGATAGAACATTTCATCCCCTTTTTTGTATTCTGTTCAGTCAGGCAGGCATAAAAATGACATTTCTTGTATTCATGTTTTCAGAAACCTTTTTCAAGCAGATGTTTCTTTTAGCTGCCTGGATCTCAGCTAGCCTTCAGCACAGGTGATACCAGATGTTTTGCATTTAAGGACTGCACTCTGAAAAGTTAAGCCTGGGCAGTATGGCAGGTGTCTGTGTGTGAGTAGTTCACCTTCTTCATCCTTGGGATCTTTCAGTGCTGTGTGACTTCAGCAGAGGCTGCCAGTGAGCAGGAAAACTGACTGTTTCCTCAGCTGCTGTTTGACATGTATTGTCCAAGAGCTCTGGGTATGGTTCAAAAGGTCCTGTGCTGGTTCCAGGACCGTGGCCCACAGCATCAAAAATACCCTCTGACCGCTTTTTTGTGTGGACTTCCAGCCTTGGCCCTGCACAAGCCTCTGAGCCATCCCATGCTCCTACTAAAGTGAGATTTCCTCAACAATGAACAGGAGTTAAAACTGAGACCATTTCCTTCCTTTCAGCCTCAGACCACAGGCATTTTTCCCACTTTGTTTTGTCTAGAGCTTAAACCCAAACAAAGCTGCCTGCTAAAAGCAAAACTGTATTTAGCTATTTAGCTTACCTAGTACCATGTATGAGGCCATCTGGAATGGGCCATACCAAAAGATCTCTGGGGCTCAAAATATTCTCTCTGACAGTGGCCAAAAGCAGGTGCCCATAGAAGGTGGCAGGTAAGGATGCACCCATAGGTTGACCTGACTAATGTCACAACATCCAGTACCATGGGGACAATGGCCACAGCAAGGTGGGAGTGATTCCTGAGTTCTGGGTAACCCCACGTGCATTTATCTGTCATTAACTACTCAGTCTTCAGACATGAACTCATGCATCTGTGTTATCCTGTAGCACAGAGCTCATGGCTGAACTATACAGCACTTGAGCGCGTTAACAGTGAGCGGGTGAAATTTCACATGTTAACAAAGGTGTGTATAAAAGGAAGTTCTTGAAAAAGAAATGAATGAACACTGAAAGGTAAATGGCACTAAGGAAAAAAATAAGCAAATGAAGTATTGCCCATCATATAGTGTTAATTTCTCACTTGTCTTTTGTCCTAACTGAGAGGTACTGGAAATCTAGAAGGTAACATTGGCATCTTGTGTGATGATGGTGGTGATTGTTATTATTACTACAACTACTACTACTACTACAGCTCCTACTACAAATATCTGCTTGGATCAGATCAAAACCCACATCCCACCTGCTAAAAGTTATTTAGTCAGCTGGCATCTTGTACATTTTCTTGATGAAAAGGTAGTATTTTTTTAGGAACATTTAAGTTACAACAGATGGGGAAAAACAGAGGAAAACACTCAAGAGAAAAAAAGTGAAAAATGAGAATGGGCTAATCGAAGAAGAGAATGCAAATTCCTAAAAGCGTAAGGATATTGATGAAACCTGAGAGTTATCACAGTGGACTTCCTTATTTTTCTGTTCTTAGAAAGATTTTGACTATATCTTACTGTAACTATGTGCCCGGAGACCTGTAGCAACAAAATGTCAGCAAGTGGAAAGGTGGAATGAAAGAGGGGCTTTACTGACTTTTAATAAGTGAGGAGAAGAAGAGTGGTAGAGTGACATCTGCCACTCCTAATCCACTTACCAGCCAGGATTTTGGCTTTGAGGAGATTTCTTAGTCTGGACCAACAGAGTGAGGAAAGTGAAGAAGAATTAAAAGATGTCTGTTCATTCAATCACTTTGTTATGAATCTAAAGGATTTGACTGAAAGATCTCATCTGGTCCTAGATTTTTCCAGTATAAGTATCTTGATTTGTTTGTGGAAAATTTTTCCAGTTCACAGAGCAGTCAAATTTTCTTGCACATGCCATTTGAGATTGTAAAATTGTTTTCAAAACATTTATATCCCTCTGGAGTTTTCCAGCCCCGACACACATCTTCATATAATGTGTTATATAATTGCTGCCATATCTGAGAGCCCATAGGCAAAATGAAACACAGACTAATAAGACCAGAGACAGTTTGCCTGCTTACAAAGAAGAGCATGTATACATACAGACAGATGCATGAATAAGGAGCAAAAATATCTCTGAAAACACATTGTTACTGTCCCTAAGAGCCACTTGGCTCTTCAACAAGATTTTTTCACTATATGCCAGTGTTTAATTATATTACTATGGATGACAGGAAGTCATCCTCCTTCATCCATGTGGGAATATAGAGATTACTGAAGGGTGGGCTAAAGAGCTGAGTGCATTATAGCATTAACACTGTTTTATACCCCATTAATGAGCCTTGTTTAAAGAGAATAAAAAAGAAACACCTTTGATTATAGATAGGAAAATTATGTAAATATTGAAAGGTATTCAGCGCTAAGAGGAACTCACACAATTTAGGGGGAGAAAAAATGAAGCAGGGAAACTATATGATGCAGTCTCAATAAGTGCTGTTTTAAAAACCATAAATGTTTATTTACATAATTTCTGTAAAACCTCTTTGGCTTGCAACCTGCCAATGAATTAACTAGTTCTAGAAAGAAACCATATACTTTTATATCAAATACTAAATGTCAAAATTACGGGAGCAGTTGCATAACAGCTGCTGTGGCACAGGGGAAAAAAACCCTTTTTTTGTACACACGGTATAGAGCAGAATGGTTATTCGTATTTACTTTCTATAATATTGTGAAAGGCTTTTAGTGTATAATGTTTCTGAGTATTTCTCACAGTTTATTAAGAATGCTGTTCTACTTCCCGTGCTCTTCCCAGTGTTCTGCTGACAGCTTTTCTCAGGCAGGTGTACCTTGATAAAAGACCAGAGAAAAATTTCTTCTAATCAGCACTAGGTCACAAGTCAAATGCAATAACCACTTGGTTAAGAGCTGTGTTCTATGTTCAGCAGGTCAAACTGGGAGCAGGAAGGTACCTGTTTGCCTGACCTGAAGGTTGTGACCAGTGCAGCCCTTGTGGCACACCTAGCCCAGATAAGACTCTGCTCAAAACACTTTTTACTCTTAGGTTGCACAGTGTACCTCTAAATGCCAAGACACCTGGAAAACAATGTTAATGCCTCAGACTTGCTTCACAGAGACCTCTCACATGCTAGTAATTTTATCCACCAACACCCTTATCCATGTTCAGCTGCTTATAACCCAGAGGTAAGAAGCAGCTTATTTCAGGCTCCTGGAGTAACATCACGTTGCCTAGAAATGTTTCATGAAGTACAGACAATTTGTTGAATGAAACCACTGTGCTGACCTGTAGCACATACGTGACTATTTCCCCTCACCCTCTTCTGCATAGCACATGCAGCAAAAGCCCAGAATTTAAATTCTATTAAGAAGTTTACTCCAGAAGTGTGATCATTTAATAGGATCATAAAATTGCATAAAATACATAGTGAGATTTAGCATAAGGAAGCATGGATTTTTTTTACAGACACACATTTTTACCTGGTTCTTTATTCATTAGAAGTTTTAAAGAGGAATGATAGACCTATCTCTACACTATCTAATAAGCAATTTTATTCTTTATTTTAAAAATCAGATTTGTCAAAGATAACAGTGCATGCTCAAAGTATCAGAGCACAAAATTACTTGAATATCTAGCTGATAAGCCCTGAAAATAAGGAAATAACCCCTGGTAATTCCTAAGTATTTTGGATTACCATGGAATAGCACTAAAAGTAACTTGGCAAATAATTTAAGAATGCCTTAGAGTGTAATTATTTGCAGATAGAGGTCATTGGGTAGAAAGTTCTTGCTGTAGTTTGGAGTTCATAAAACAGTGAGGGTCGTATTCTAAGGTATTTTTAATTCCATTCTCTGTAATTGGGATGCAAAAGTAGCAGCATGACAGTATCGGATTTAACTTCTAGGTAATTATAACACCTCTGATAAGATTTTTCCATTGAACAACAGGACAGGCAGCAAGCATGTGAAGCAAGGGTCAAGGAAAGAAAAAAAAATAATCTGAGTTTGAAGAACTCAGAAGAAGCATATCTTGAGCTATTTTCTTGTCTTCAAGAAAGGAGGAAGGCAGAAACTTTTGCCAAACTGTGAGGAAGCTTCTTTGTGCTCATCCAAGGGGTTTGTCCTTGTACCTGGAGTGCTTCCCGCCTGAGGTATACACCAACTGAAGCTCTCCTCAGAAAACAGTTTTGTGAAAACAAGGCTTGACTTATTGTTAAGACACTGACTAGGGACACTGGGAGATAGTTTCTTTGCTGGCACAGTGCCCTGACTGCTCCCCAGCACACCTCCTCTTACTGTTTAATCAAGCAGATTAAGAAAAATATGCATTTTTAAAAAACAAAAATCCTGCATTGGCATGCAAAGACTCCCCCTTATGCTAGAAAAAGCCCTTTGTTACTTGCCTGTGGCGTGTCTTGGGGGCTTCAGTGGGGACCTTTTCAGTTCAAGAACCCCCGACCACACAAGCACCCTGCAAAGGCTGCAGAGGAAGGAGGAGAAGTGCACAGTGAGCCCACTGTCTGAAAGTCCCCTGGTGGTGCCAGTCTCTTCCTCCCTCTTCTCTGATAACCACAAAACAGGAACTGTACTTGCAGACAATTATGAAGCAAAATTGAGTAAAAATATCAATGAACATGTAACACCATGTTCATTGATATTTTTGTGAACACCATGTTCACAAATCATCTGAACAAGCTTTATTTATTTGGAAAAAGCGATTACTTGTCACTGTGATCAAGGTTGCAAATGAAGCCACAATTATAGCATTAACTTTCCTTCACAAAGACTAATGAATCAGGGACCTGACATTTAGAATTATATTTCATTTTATTAAGAAATACAAAAACAATGGAATACAGAATTTGCCTTTGTCAAGCCACAGAAGTTTCACTAACATTCAGGGTTCTTCTGGAAATGAAATAGGTTAATCTCAATTTATAATAAAGGGAGAGAATTCATTAGAGTAAAAATAAAGTTATCTGATAAATTACATGTAAATTATATTTTGTCAGGTAACTAAAACTGACAATCAAATAAAAATACCCTGAACAGTCATTATGGTAGCACAGATGTTCTCCTGCCCACATTTCACTTTGACTTTTTCTATTCAAGCTGATCTAAAATAGATAATTGAATAAGAAGCTCTAACAGCAGGCTACAGAACCTTTCTTCTGAGTACAACTCAGGCTCACAGATCTTCCTTTTCCATCCTTATTCACAAACCTATTTTTCCTGGGCCACATTCATTTCTTGGATATTGAACATGGGCAATTCTATTAAAAAAAAAAGTTTTGCAGAAATATAAGCTCTGCAACTGTTATGGTACCTTTTTTTAGGCACTCTGCACTGCATACTATTAGCATTTCATGGAACTTGACTAAGGAGTTCAAAATGAGGGCAAATGTGAAGTTCTCAGAAGATCAACTAATTCAACAGCTTGGAGAGAGTAAGTGTTCCAAGAAGTCACATAAAAAGCTGTTGAAACTGCTGAGTCAACAGCAAATTTTGCATACAGAGTTTGTAAACTAGTTTCATGGAAAATTTATGCTTGTGCCTACAAAACCTTGCTTTTGCTCCTGAGAGCTACAAAGGGATTTTGTTTTAAACAGGACTTTGCAGACCAGACCTCGGCAGCCCTTCTGAAAGCTCCTGAGAGTTTGGTGCTATCACTTGCTTAGGAGTTACATGATTAATTGGTATTGTCAATTTGCTATGTTAACTGCAAAAAAAAAAAAGGCAAAACAAAAAAAAGAAATACCAAAACAAGCAAACAAAAACCCCAACAAACCCCGCGCATACACACACACACACACACACACACACACACACACATACACACACACAAACACACAAACAAAAACCGCACCAAAAAACAAACAAGCGAGAAAAAGCAAAACCAACCAACCAACCCAAAAGCAGCCTTTTCAACAAACAAATAGGCCCAAAGCACCAGATTTCTCAGCAAAGCAAGAACTGAGAAAATATCACAGGGAATCAACAGAAATGTTTCCAGTGATCCAGACTGGAAAATGTATTTTTAAAATTAAACACAGTCAAATATCACAGCCAAGGGTTACTTGGACCAACACCATTATTATTTATCTTTTTTTTGTGCAACCTCTTCCATTCAAGCTATGCACCTGGAAAATTTCAACTGTCCTTCTTGGGGCCCAGGCACTACATGGCTTTACCAAGTTCTGCCTCTATGTAAAAATGGTCCTCCAGCATTGCTTCAGGGTAAAGCATATAAATTTTACTTGAATTCTCAAAAAATTCTGTGACTGACAGGGCAGAACTTCACACTTCCACTCTAGCAAAGTTTTAAGCATCTAAACCTCTTTGAGATAATAAATATTTGTCTTAAAAGCAACTCATGCCATGGTTTTCTGCCCCACCCCGTAGTACACTACCCAAAAAGAGTGTGCAGCTCAACATGGACAGTGAAGGGATGGTGAGGGTGTACCACCAGAGCATGACCCACCCTGTTCTTGCTCTCCACATCCCAGTCAGGGTTAAGCATGACCACTTTTACCGCAGATAGAAAAATTGATATCTGCACTCGCATTCACATGAGACGACACTGCTTCTTGCCCCATGCTCAATCCAGACCAACACATGGAAACAGCTCAGTTTTGTTCTCTGAAGCCACACCACATGAGCCAGACCTCTCATCAGGAAGTCAATGCATTCATGAGCCAACCATCCTCAGCATTGACTCAAAGTCCATAGCAGTCATCTCTGAAGCCCCAGAAACCCCTTTTGTGGTCCCAGAATCACAGGATGGGTCAGGCTGGAAGGGACCACAGTGGGTGATTTGGTTCAATCTCCCTTCTTAAGCAGGGTTATCCCAGAGTACATGGCACAGGATTGTATCTAGATGGTTCTTGAATATTTCCACTGAGGTATTCACACAGAACTTTCTGCAGAAACTCCTTTGGGGGCTACATGCTGGGACTGTATTTCTGAGAACTATGTTCCATGCATCTGCAATGTTTTTTCCTTATCTGCCAGACCTTTAAATGAGAAAAATCTCCTTTCCCTGTCTTGGCCATTAGTAATTTTGTGTTTAGATGTCCCTTACAAAAATGCTCTCCAATTCATTATTTCTGCTCTTTTTTCCTTTAATTTTAATAGCTCATTGTGGCTAAACAAAAGCATTTGAGGGCAGCTGACTAAATGGGGTAGCATTTTAGCTGTCAGCACTTCAATTTGGAAAAAAAATAAATCTACAGCAATAAAACACTGAAAGACTAAAATGGGCTGTTCCTAGGACAGAGATTCACTCTGAGCAGTTCTGGGTATTATATATTTCAAAATCTCACTCACAGCTATTTAATTAAATTGGCTTTTTACTTTCCTTCCAAGTCATCAAAGTCCCAATATCTGTCCTTGAGCAATAAGTCCTGAGACACCAGCAGGTACCTTCACTGAGGAAAACTCAGCCTAAGTTGTAAAAATCTCCTTTGGACCCTCCTTACTAGAAAAGCAGAGCAATTGAGGAGTCTTACAGAAAATAAAATTATTCTGGTCCAGAAGACACAATTCTTTTGGAATTATCTAGAAAATGGCTGAGCAACGTGTTATGTCAGAGCCTGATGGTGCAGCCCCAGCTTGCTTATCCTAAACATCAAATATGTAATTTCCCCCAACTGTTATTTGTAGCTTTGTGCTTTTAATAAAAGGATTCAAGAAGGACTTCCAGAATTGTGAGGCTGTGTTAGATTTCCAATCTAAAGGACTTCTAGGGATAGAGGGATAGTTGAAGAATATTTTCCTGCTATGTCTGAGAAACATGTGTGACACAAATGGCTAATGTAAGGAAAGCAGGTTCTTACACTTCCTCTTGTGACTGATGTCTTGAGATTTACAATGCGTGGCTGAGGGGCTCATTTCTAGCAGCTACTTATGAGTGCAGAGGGTTTGGCATACAGTGGTCCTCACTGCTTCTTGCCTGTGAGCTGCTGTGCTTTTTTTAGTAATTGCCTAAATTAGCCCAATTTTAGGTGCTCTCCACAGCAGCAAGGCTGTCACATGCTGGCCAAGAGTCTCTGATCCCTTTGGCAGATAAGTGACCACTGTGCTACTTTTCCTCTCATGTTTCATTACCAAACTACATCCGGATACCACATTTCCCAGAACATTTCCTGCCAGAAATTACTGCAGCCCAGGCTTTCTAGCGTATATAGGTGTGTGCTTTTCTACCACCCATTTCAGCCTGTGCATCATGCAGGAGAGCTACTGGGGAAGAACATGTGCGAGCTATCTTAATCCCTCTTTTCTCCTTATTTTACAGCATGGAGCTGATGTGATGAGATGCCATAAAAAGTCAAAAGAGGAAGGCAAAGTGGAAAGCAGCATGTCTCCACTGCACAGCCTTGGCTGCCAGCACTCACTGGTGTAGACACTTCCTGAGCCAGAGCTCACACCCTGGCTTCTCACATGTGCCTATTTGCCATGGGCGTGACTAACCCTTTTCGTGACCCCATTCATACCTTTGGCTTCCCAAACATCCTGTGATGACGAGTTCCCCAATTTAAGCATGCATTGTGCAGAGAAGGACTTCCTCCTCTTTTTTTTCAACCCACTGACTGGTGTTTCCACTGGGTGTCTCAGATTGTGAGATCCCAGTGAACAGTCTTTCCCTGGTTATCCTCTCTGTACCATTCATATTTTTTTTAGTAAACTTCCTTAATCTTTCTCAGCCCTCAAAACTCCCTCCTATACCGAACACAACTTACCTGTACCACAGAAAAACACTCAGTCTCAGTTCAATAAAACAAAAGCTCTTACATACTTTTATTTCTGCTTTGTTTACATAAATTTCCAAGTTATTCATTACCCTCAGCTAAACCCAAAAATGCTGAAAAATACAAGGCCAGTAGTGTAATGCTTAAATCTGCTTAAATCTTCAACTGTATTAGGATTTCCAAATCAATGACTGATGAATCCCCATATACACACACACACAAGGACCGCACTGGTCCCATTTGGAACAAAATGTCCCAAAGGCTTGTGTAGCTCAGATACCAGAAATGAGCACTGATGCTCCCTTGCTCCAGGACGAAGATTCCAGTCTGGAAAACTGCTCATGCACTATTGCAACCAGAGATCTACACCTGAGCACTTCACCCTCCAGACCTTCTTCTAGTGCCTACCAACACATTCAGCACTCTGAAATGCTTAGTCCCAGTGGAAAAAAGGCCCCATGACATTAAAAATCTGTCTCAAAGAAATTGCCCATCAATGGAGAATTAGAGTGGTATCACCATGGCAGTAAACAGTAACTGAACAATGGTACTCCAGAAGCATCTCACTGCAACCACGGAGGCAAAATAAAGGTGTGTTCCATCAAGCAGGAGCAACATGGGAATTCACACAGTTGTAGCATAATGAGGAGAGGTTCCTGTTTTTATGAGAACAATCACAGATGTTTTAATCCTTGACATGTATTTAAAATTGAGATTTGTTCCTAGTTTCCTAGTTTTCCTTCTTCAGTTTGAAAGTTGAAAAGTTGTGAATATTATGACCTCAGTCTCATTTTATGGGAACAAGGTTGTCAGAAACCCAAGATAGCTTTATCACTAGAGCAAAACCATGCATATAGTGTGTGTTTGTATGCATGTATTAAGGATAGGGGAGCAAAATCTATTATGAAAAAATGAAGATGCTTAAAAATATCAAATAGTAAGACGAAAATACTGTGTTCACTGAACAGGAATTCAGCTCCAAGCAAAATGTAACAAACTGTTTTAAAACTGTTACTATGCCATTTTGAACCAAATGAATCAAGGTGATACCCAAACTGCAGTAAAGCTAAACTGACTGTTTAAACACAGATGAGTAGTACATCTTGTGTTAATTGTTAAAGTGCAGCTCCTTCAGGCGCCATAAGATTTCCAGACAGGAATCTCCAGCTGGTTTATGTCCCATTTTGTATGTCTGCCAGATCATTGCTGTGCTCAGAACCACACTTCCTCCTCTCAAGGGCAAATCCTCCCTGAAAATAAGCAGCAGCAAGCCCCTGAACTCGCAAGGCTGGTGGCAAAACCATGGGGAGAAGCATCTGGTTCTGCTCCGCCTTGTGCTGGCAGTGCCGTGGGGGTGCTGCTGGAGTCCAGAACTGGAGGCTGTGGTCTTAGGAGAGCACCTCTAGCCAATATGCCTCTTGCCTGCCCATCTCACCAGTTTGCAGAGCAACCCTTCCAACATCTCCTCAGAATCAGCTGCCACACAGGGGAGACAAGGACACCTGTTAAATCAGCTTCCAGGAGAAAGGAAACCTCAGTTTCTGTATTCCAGCAGATTCTAGATTATATTGAAATAGTGTATTGATATCAGGACTGGTAGAAAGTGTAGGAGTGTTTGGAAGAGCTCAGGTACAGCCACTCTGGTTTCACTGGGTGGGATGGCCTTACTAATACACTGCCTGAGGCAGGGTCTTGCTGTGGAGCCCTGACTACCCCTCTGCTCAGCCAAGCACCATCCCCTGGGCAGGTCACAGACAGGTGACAAAGGCAACATCATGTTCCAGTGTATCAGACTCATTGCAGCTACCTTAGAATCCTATTTTGACAGTTACAGGCATTTGTTTTGCAAGGGATTATCCTATGTTTCACTTCTGCTACTTAATAACATAGCTGAGGCCATGATGAACATGGCGAAAGAGAGAAGATTGCTATGCAGATCAGATACCCATCATTAACCTAGAGAGCGATAATAAGTGAGGTTAATAGTGCTGCTGAGAGAGAGTTCAATGTGCTGAATGTAGATGAGATCTGCAGCCAAACTTCTTGAAGATTTCACAGGGGATAGGAACATGCATCACAACTTCAGACTGGATCCAGCTGAGCACATCACTGGGATTAGGATGTCTCCAGTTCCATCCCTAGACCCCCTCTACCCTGAAGACTCTCACTGTGCAAACTCTCCTCCCCATGACAATTCTATGGCACACACATGCACACACATACACACATCGTGGAAGCTCTTTAAACATTTCATGTTGCTTCCACACCCAGCAGAGTAGATTAGTCCCACAGAGATAGTACTTGTGGTGATCTAGCAGACCAAGGTAATATAAATGCCAGAGCAATGAGGAGTAAGGGAAGGTCTACTAATTTATGATTATACTGGTTGATCTTGCAAAAAAATTCTAGAAATATATGTTATTTAGGCAAATAAGCTGTCTTCAAGTCAATATATTCCTCATATGACAGCAAGTTTAAACAGGTATTATTTGCTATTGTTTGTTTCCCAGTGAATCACTCAGTGTAATTTCCAAAAACTCACTAATATTGTGTTGGACCAAAGTAATAACTCCCTGTAAATACCAAGCAAATAAGGTGCTTTACAGTTCTGTCTTTCCTTCCACCCAGAGAGCACTCCTCACTTTATGCACTTACGAATTTACCCTCACTGTCTGTGAGGCCAAGGGAGAAAAAAATAGAGAAAAAATTCAGCTATAACACAGAACCGTAACTTACCTGTGAAAACACAATACAAACATATTTTAAAGCTGATTTCTTTTTCCACAGGGATTTCCCATTACCATATTTCACATCATTATTATTAGTTGCAAAATATGCTCCAAGGTGATAAATTTTAGTGGTGAAGAGCCTTAAGAAAGCTGATGCTAAGATCAGAATCAGAGTCACCTTGAGTCACCTTAACCCTTCTCCGAAGAGAACATACTGTATCTAGGGTAATACTTCCACAATGTGCTTCTAGTTAGTCACTGTAAAGCTAATAAAATAGTTGTATATGGCATAACACTGCATGAAACAATAAATCTCCAGCAGTTTAAGTAGCAACTATTTCCAAGAAGAAACCATAGTTCTGCGGCCTGTGAGTCTGTGAACATCCCAAACATCTTAATATTTAAATGACAAGCACGAAGTTTCAACCAGAAAAAAATATCTCAGATGAAAACCTGTTTGCCTTCCAGTAGATGCCGGAGGGAGATTTAAATCATTCATACCAAAGTGATCAATATTCTGCATGGCACTTCACAAAGGAATTAAAGAAAATCAATTTCCTACAGACCTTCCTATTATGAGCTTTTTTATGAGTCAATGACAGCTGAAGTGTTTGCATCCTCAATGAGGTCTTTCAGCACATACCTCAAACACTGCACAAGATCTCTCTTGGGAGGCATAAAACAAACTCACTTGTTCTGATGTGCAGACTTCAGAGCAACAACCAGAAAGCATGGCTGCATAACACCTCTCATATGCACATACACATACATCCTTTTTTAAACTAACTTGTATTATGCAGAGTAACATATTTTGCTAGCATTCTGAGCTTAGCTGCATTCATGTGGAATACCCCAGACTCCATAGGAATCGAGAAAAGCAAAGGCACAACTACGTGCTAAACATTTTAAATTGTGGTGGCAGAGACTGAAGGAACAAAGGAACACTGTATGAATTGCAAAGGGTAATATGGCTGTTCTTTTCCTCTGTTGTAGCTACACACACCTTAAAATCAGACAATTTAGCTGAGGTCTCCAGTCTAAAAATGTAATTTAGCACAATGAGAAGCAAATTTAACTGAAGAGATATGCAGGAAAAAAAAAATATGGAGAGAGCCTTATTCATGCTCACTGCCTGTAGGAATAACTAACCAATAATCCCGCTAAGAGGTTTCTGTTCCTGTGGTACCCCATCTCTCAGAAAACAATGCCTGATGGGACTGTTGCCTGTGGGGCAGCTCTGACTGCTCAGCAGCATCTCCCACAGGCTGCAGGAGTCTCCTGCTGACAGACAGCACAAGAGTCACCGAGATCTTTAAATTCCTTATTTCTTACTGAGAGGAAACTACAGTTGTACTCACACCGCTCTGCAACCTCCAGCTCTCTGTGGGTTGGTGTCTGTGATCCTCCTGCTGCTGCTGGCATGCTGCATGTATTCCTCTCCTGTGATCTGCTTTTTTCACCACAGTTTTTGAAGACAGTTTTCTGTGTCCTGGATTAGTTTGCCAATCAAAAGGTCATTATCACAATCTTAGAAAATACACTTTTCCAGCTTTCCCTCTCATCAAACACATTAGTCCTAAAGAAGCCCTGTCCAACTTGGGTGCTTTGTGCTATATCCAGGAAATTTCTAAGATTTAAGGCTCAAGGTTCTGAAAAAAGATTCTTCTTCTGACTTCACCTGCAGCTAGCCCACAACTCTGCAATAGCTGGATGGTTTGCTCTCTTGGTAATGAGTCCCTCTTTTTGTCCCACTTGCCAGGTGACTCCGTGGGGCTGTGCACCTACAGGGCTCTGTAGGAGTAGAATGAGCAGGGCAGGAAGCACTCCAACTCACAGAAAAGTTCAAACCACATCCATGTCGTGTATCCAAAATGTTGTCCAGCACAGGGAGCCACCCCAGTGAGTGCAGCCCTGATATGCCCTGAGGCAGCCTGGGCCAGGTACTCATCAGGGCAAACAGCAGCAGCATTGCACCAGTAATCTTTGCAAACACCAGACAGTTCCTACTGCCATGTCATTTGGTTCCCTTGAGTGATGGTTTCACTTGAATTTATCTTGTCACAGCTGAACCCTCCTTCTGTGCCTGATTTACCATCTTTTTCTACCCAAATTGTGGCAGAAAAATGCAACATAGAGATGAAAAATTGGTTAAAAGGTTCTCCAGACCCAACAGTAACCAAATCAGGGTGTGTGGGTATCATCTCTACCCCAATGTTTGGTGTTTGCACTGCTGTTTATGCAAACTGCAGGGTTTGGGTATTTTTTTAAAGAAACTTACAATAAGGAATATTTGCAAAAGTATTTTACAGAAGAAAAGCACTCATCAATGACCACACCAACAACTCAATGACTGCATCCATCCACTCAACAGGAGCTTTACAACATAAGTATTTCTTAGGTAAAGACAAGTGTTTGGGGAAAAAACCCTTGCTGATGCTACAGCACTTTACTACAATAGCCTGACCATTCTGTTAACTGGCTAGATGATCCAGTCACTAAAATAAGTGAGCTACACTTTTGCAGGGCAAGAAATTCAGGAATCCATACTGTCCTATTATCTTACAGTGAATAAGAGCCTGTAAATTATGCAGACATCATAAGCCAATCAAAAAAGAAAAAAATATACATTCTAAGGAGTATATTGTTTTCTTTCTTGGTTTTTTTGCCAAAAATTATTATCCATCAGAAATCTCACACATTCCCCAGGAAGGTCTCCAAAATCACATGCATGAGATGAGCCCCTCAAACACCATAATCAGTCAGATTAAAGGTTTAAATGCTTTTGCTTCCTGGAGTGAGTAAATTTAAGGCTCATCTAGTGGAACACATATTCGTGCACAAGAATCTCCTACCATCCTTACAATTTGATTATCATTTGGTTGCTTTGAAAAGGAGGTGAGGCAGGCTGAATGCTTGAGAGGCAGCCTATCTAATTTAAGCCACCCCCGACACTTGTAACACACAGTGGCAAATACAAACTTAGACAGAACATGTACTAGAAACCAAGCATGCTTGCAGTCCGGGCAAGGAACTTCCTTCTGCAGGCTGACCAAGCTGCAGGCACATATTTTGCTCCCTCCTCTGCTCTGCAGAAAAAGACATCTGAGTCTTTCTCTGCGTGTCCAATGTTGTGACTGAGGTAGAGAAAAGACTAAGGGTAAGTAAATTCTCCCTTTTTCCAGGGAATATATTTGTCTATCCATTACATACCTGCTGCCATCACCTCAAATTAACAACTTTAGTCCCAAAGTTCCTACCACACAAATCAAAGGACTAAAGTGATTATTACTAGTTAGAACAGTCCAGACTATCCACAAAGGGATATATATTTGGACTAGAGCTGGTTTTGAAGCATTTTATTGTGAAAATTTTACAATGAAGGAAACCTGACTATAACCTACTATAAACTACTCATTACAGGGAAGATGACACCACAGAGAACAGGATTATCAGATACTCTGGTGAAGGTAAGATCCTACAAAGTTATTGCCTGTGAATTCAATGTATATTCCTGCTGCTTTTTCTTGATTGGATTTACTCCTAGCATGTCAGGTTCTACCTTTTTTCTTCTGTTTTTATCAGTCGGGCTCAGTAGTTGAAATTCACAGTCAGTCATGTGAATGAGGAGAAGCTAGGGCCTTCTGTACAGAAGAGGATTTAGAAAATGCTCTTTTACTACTTTTTCAGAACTTGGCTCTGAATTCCTCATCCTGAGTAAGCTTTTTCCTTCTATTTAACCAGACAAAGCACAGATCCAGGAGATGTAGGTTATTTGGGTAGATCTGAGATATGTGTGCTCTTTGGTTAATCAAAAATTCTTTGGGCGAAGTACTTGAGGCAACATGTGCATGACTAGGAAATGATGGGCAGGCATATAAATATGCATAAGTGTATATTCAGACTTAATTTCTCATATCCTGTGGCTGAGCATACTGGCTATGGGGTGCTGGGGTGGGGAGGGGGAACGCAGGTAATAAAAAGAAAAAGAGCCATGGGTCTGTTTGCTGCCTGCTATTCAGTATCTCCTCTGCCCTGAAGGAGAGTCATTCGGTCTGCATTCTAGGAAATGCACAATCCAAAGTGAATAATATTGTATATATTTGAGATCAACAACCCACACTGAAATGTTCTTGCATCTCTTAATAAATGGCAATTATTTGTACACTATCTTCCGTAAATGAAAATAAGCCTTCGTAATCAGGTATATAATGTTATCAAGGTTTGTTGAAAAGAAGTCTTCTGGGAAGTATCAGAAATGCACATACTATCCCTGAATTCTGGGAAATCACTTAAGCCTGATCTAGCTGACATTTGTCTAACAATATATGGAGGCAAATACCTTATGGTTGAAAGCATATTGGAAAGACCATGGCAACCTACTTGTGCCAGAAGTGGTCAGAAACAAATTATATTCCAAAACATGTGTTCCTTACCTGCTTGTTTATGGCTATCCGACATGCAGAGCTAAAACCCCTCACTTCCAGTTAAAAGAAACTTCATTTACAGAGCAAAGCTCATTTGTAGGTCTTTAGGCACAAGCAAGTTGAACAAGCAGATCTCTGTCAATTTATTCTCTGTCAGGGCTGTGATGTCCTGGAGGCTACACAAGATTTTGCACAGCAATTTTTGATCAAGCCCTTAGATGGATAGAGAATGCCATTTTGGTTGTGTTTGTTGAAAGATCCTAATGGCTGCCAGGAGGGGAATTTCAGAATGAAAGACAATAAGATTCCTCATTAAAATATTTTATTTGCCTTGCTCATTATAGATCCAGTTGAAGAAGCAATGAAATCACTTTCTATAAAACAAAAAACCATTTTTGAGCTGCCTTACAAGGCATTAAATTGCAAAAGAGATCAAGGCTAAGCCATTCCACCTGAGAGTTTCCACATATTGCGAAAGAAGAGACTGGAATATTAGTTTTGCTGGAACTGGACTTTGGAGACACAAAGTCAGGTGAAAGGTTTGGAGAGAAAATTGGGGAGAGATGGGCTTTCTGAATTCCTAACTCCTTGGAATGACAGTCTTTGGATATACTAAGAGCTGTAACCAGTATGTACTTCATAATTTCTTTTTTTTTTTTTAAAGTAGTTTTCAGTAACTGAAAGGATAATATCAATAAGTCAAATTCATAGTCTCAGTATGCATATAAATGATACATGACTCTGTAAACTCTCTCCCTTATAGTCCACTCAGTGTTTCAAAAATTCCTGAAGAAACTGACTAAATTTCTAACACTGCACAAAACAAAAGCTCAGTACATTTAGGAATTTACTGGAAAGTGTGACAATTCTGACTACAAAAGACCAGCAATGAGCTCGTAGGACTGGGAAGTGGGCAGTGTAATGACTGAAGAGACAATGAAAAAGAGTCTACAAGTTACTGATTGCTTAAAATTCCTTGAGGATGTGAAGGCAAGGTAAAGCTTCAGTGAGATGTAGGAAATGTCTAATTACACATAACATATACATAAATAAATACATAACTGTTAGGTATGGCATGCACGTAATTCTAAGAAAATGTAAACCCATCTTTCAAATCAGGTCTCTGCTTATGTAGCAAAGTATCACACTGCTTTTGTGTGGCACTTGGGAACTGATAAAAGGGATAGAACAGATGAACAAATCTCTCCTTTTGGTTGTCTGCCACTGGAGCAGACTGGACCATTGCTACAATATGGAGTTCTTTATAAAATAATAAAAATAAGGATTATAAATATTCAAAGAAGTTCATCCAAAGAAAAGTTTAAAAATATTTGATCCAAAGAAACTGCTGGTCTTCGCTGTTCTCTTTCCACTCTTCTCCCCAAGGCCAGAACACCCACTAGGGCCCATCCATCCTCCTGTTTCTCTGAACTGTTTTGTTTTGTTTTGTTTTGTTTTTTTTCCAAGGGATAATGTAGAACATTTATGAAGTGTGGTCTCGCTGTTTGTTTTCATTTTCACTCTAAGCCTGTTATGTTCTTCTCTGAAATCTCTGGCAATTAATTTGCTGTCTGTTTTTCTGTTTATGAAGTATTGTGTAATTATTGGTTAAGTTCTAGAAATTTCATTTGCATTTTGCATTTCAGGGCTTTGAGGATGAGGTGGTAATTATTTTGAAGTGCTTTTTTCTGTTTGTTTTTAAGACCACAGAACACCTTGAACCTGAACTATTTGTTGTTTTTCCAGTAAATCCTTCCATGCTTTTTAGCTGAGCATTATTTTACCTAACTGAGGGGTGGGACTGCTCTATTCTTGAACTGGAACATGCTATCATATTCCCCTTCAAGAGTTTTTATGAATATTTTGGGATTAAGTTGGAAGCTAGCTCAGGAAAGGGCACTGAGGGCACTGTTCATTTGCTGTGGGTACAGCTTATAAATAGTTATATAGGATTCTTTCTTCTTTCTGTATCAGGAAATAAGTATTTCTTCTTTCCATATCTCCTAATCATGTAAACAGTAACTTGAACAGATTTGCTTGGGGCATTTGCCCACTGTACTACTGAATACCACCAAACAGCAGACTGTGCACTTACTTGCAAAAAATTGGATTCTACAGGCATGCCATGCATGCAATAATAATAATAATAATAATAATAATAATTAAGTGGATAATAATTTATACCAGAGTGAATACATATATGAAGCTACTGGCAGAGGTCATCACATTAAAAGACATGTCTTCCCCAAATAATAAGCCAAATTAACAGTTCAAGGTCCAGATGCCCAAAAACCTCAGGACCATTTGAGCTGACTTCTTCTTATGTGCAGGAGTTTCACTCCCCATGCATTTTACATGTGCTAGCTATTCAATTACCCAAAATTTTAGATGGGAACATCCATAAGCCTTGATAGACAAATGCAGTACAATTCAGACCTATGTGGTGTCAGTCATAGTTCCACCAGCTGTGCAAGAACATCATCTTTTCAAGAACAATTATCCACCACCTCAGGAAAAACTTAACACCAACTCCCTCCAAAAAATAAAAGTTTTTAGTCAGCTCTTTGCTGTTTGCACTGGCTTTGGCTTGTTCTAGTACTAAAACTGTCCCCTTGCCATGAAAGAACCAAGGTAAAATGAAAAGTCTCCATACAGTTATGATAGAGATTTGTGATCATTAATATTGGGTCATGTATTGAAGTGCCTTGTGATAGTCAAATTGTGCTGCAGACATTCAGTCTGACTTGTATGGACTGAAGAAGTGGTACCTCAAACACCATAGCTGAACCACAAAAGCCTGCACTGATCATGGAAGTACCATGAATTGTAATGTAAATTATTACTCAAAATAATAACCCACAATAATGGTATAATAATATAAATACCATGTATTCATTATCATAGGTTTAAAATCCTCTGACTTGCAATATTTGTGCCATTTTGACTTGGACCTGCCACCTCTAAAGGCAACAGACATTACATCACAGACCACAGCTGACCATGATGTCAATGACCAAGGTGAATGTCATGTAGATAGTCCACCCTCTGGAAAAGTAATTAACAACTCTAATCCCTGAGTCCTAGGAGGAAATCTGGTAAGTCCCTCCATGAAACAGGCACTGTCTGATAAAGGCAAAAAGCACAAAGAAAGCTAGAGCAGGATTTTCTTTCTGCTAATGGTAATGTCTTTTCACCTCCTGTCAGTCCAAAACCTCCTAGTAGAAGACAGTCAAGGGTCCCAGACCTGCTGTGCTGCTTCATTACCCTTACCAGCTCTTGCAGCTCCCAGAACACCTGGGAAGTCAGTCCTGTGAGACTGGGAGCAGCATGGAGTTCACTGTTGGGTTTATTGAACATCATTCACAATGCATGAAAGCTCTTCATTTGCGAACAGTCATCACTTCAGATATGAATTAGTTGTAATCTCCTATTTTTACACTATCTTCTTGTTCAGTCTCAGCACGAACACAGATCTGTGGGGTATGGAAATCTCCAGAGAAGTCAGCTGGCAGACTAACATAGAGATCAAATTTACACCTAAGAATGATTGAAGAGAGAAGATTGTTGTAGTTTGACTGGTAATATCAGGAGGCCTGGAGAAGCTAAAAATGTGAGATCAGAGCCATCAGGGAGCAATAATATAAGCCTAAGAAACTGGAGAAGGAAGGCAGAAGTGTCTTAGGATGTACTCAAGGCAGTATATCAAAGGGATGACTACTGAATGAAATAAGTCAGATCCAAAACTAATTGAGTAAAGGAGACAGACAAAAAGACTGAAGCAAGTCTGGCTTCCTTTACTATCTGCTGTACTATCTCCACTGTGTTTACAAAAGTTACCTTGATTATCATGGGGATATGGCAAGCAGGGCACCAGTGGAGATGATGATGTTGACATGCAGAGTGATTGTATCAGAGGTACTGTTTATTAAATAAAGTTGATTCCTCTGCAACTGACAAGGTACGGCAGTTACTTGCCTCTTCTGTCTCCCTGTTCAAATAATATTTAGGCAGCGATTGCAAGAGGACCTCAGGAGCTTTGAAGCTGAGATTCTCTGCTTCATCCTGTAGGCACAGAGTCAGAGGTCACTCACTGGGGGCACTCGAAGGAAGATGTTGCACAGGACAATGAGCTGGAAAGGGGCCAAGGAGACTTCCAGACACTTCACAACATAAAATTGTCTCTTAAGATTTAAACTGCTGAGGAGCAGGTCTCTTTAAAAGCAAAGCTGCTTCATCCAGACCTTTCCAGTTTTGACATACAGTTAGATAAAACATATCAAGAGATGAAGCAGCAGCCAGTATAAGGGCCTTCTTTTAATCTATCTGTAGCACCTGAGGAAAAAGAGGTGAACTGAGAAGTTTCTTTTTGTTCTTAAAACCTTCTTTCTTCAGTATCCTGTTCATACCTTGCCCTAATCATCTTTAATTGAGGTATAGAAACATATCAATTATCTGAAGCCAATTTAAGAAACAAATCATTTAAAAAACATAGTGCTAAAACAGCTTTCAGAGAATCACAGAATCATATAGGTTGAGAAAGCCCTTTAAAGTCTTCTTTAAAGTCAAACTGCTTTAGTCTAGATTAAATGAAATTTATAAGGTCTGGTCCACACATCTCCAGCAGCAAAAGGTAAGGCTTTCACTGCAGAAAATGCTTTAAGTAAAGACCCCCACAGTCACCAAAAGCTGTGAGAGAGAGACCACCCCTTCAGGTTAGCTGCCAGGCTAGAACAAATAGGATCCTGTAGATCCCTCCATGCATGCTTGGTGGAAAATATGTCACGAAGACACCTGCCCTAAGGAAGATGCTTTGCACACCTGGCTAAACAGTGCCCTAGTGAGAACTGCACCTCTCAGGCATATTGTCCCAACAAAATTATTATTTACTTCAGGGCCAAGTGCCACCTGGTCAGAATAATTGCAAACATTGTAGCAAAACGTGAACAATACTGCACTGACTGCTCCGAATTGAGGTTCACAAAAGAAGACCATCTATAGCATAGGCAGACTGAATAGGAAACATATTTTTCTATCTTACCACATCTTCCTGTCTTCCTCCTCCAATTCTGTGATATGCACAGTCCCACAGTGCAATGTCCATTTGACATTTTCATCTGTAGAAGTCCATGAGTTGACTGGCAGGCTTCTCACACGCCCGTTTGTCACAGCAAGAAGACAGAAATGGGGTGTGAGTAGTGCTGCATTTCAGCCCCATTAGTCAACTCAGCAGTGATGATGGGACCAAATTAAGTCTTTCCACTCATTAGATTCCTGTGGTCTGCTGCATCCCAGGAGTTTGACCACAACTCCCTGGTGTATGTAGATGGCTTCTGTGATTCCCAGGTGGTCTCTCACCAAAATATATCCCAAGCCTGGATCTGGTAAACTTTCAAGAACAAATGACACCAACACAGCCATGGGCTCCAAAGGTGATTATTTACTTTAAAATACACAGTTTTTAGCAACAAAGGTAAAAAAAAATAACTACCACTTGTGGAGTCAGAGATAAGAAGTCAGAGCAAATCTACCTTGTTTTGTTTGAGAACAATGAAGAAGCAAGGAAGTCTTGCTTCTTTCTTAACCAAAAGAGTACTTTAAAAGTAAGACCTTAAAACCCAATAATTTTCTTTATTTTCAAATAAGAAGTATTATCATTTACACATTTAACCTAATCCTTAGCCTCTCTGCTCTCTCCCTCCCCTCTTCTCGACAGCTGTGCTCTGACACCCCTCATGCCCAGGTGGCTACAGGACTAAGGAACTAATTCTTACTGTGAAAGCAAGATAAATCTCTGGTTTCATCAAAGCCCTTTTTCAATGGAATTTGCTACTATTTTATTATTTGATTCTGCAAGAAAAACGCCTTGAATCAATACAGAAATAATTAAAGGACCTGGTCACTGATTTGATTTCCAGGCAGGAGAACAAGGTTTCTCTGTTTCTCTCCCTTTTTACCACACTGCTGGCACAAAAAAAAAAAAACCGTACAAAATGTGCAAAGAGGATTCAAGAGGATTCAATAAATCAGTAGAAAGATTTATATCTTTTTTTGTAAATTTCAAGGATGAAATATAGGAAAAGGACTACAAAAAGCAGGGAGGGAGAACTAGGGAAAAGGCAGCAGATGTTGTAAAATATCTACTTTCATGTTCCCTGTGCACCAGAAATTTGCAGACTTACGTTGGCAGAGCTACAGTCAGAGTCCACAGCAAGGCTAAATCTTACACATCTGGAAGGTATTTGGCAGGGTGTAGAGTTCAAATGTTTTCTGCTTCAGCTGATTTCAGACATAGCTCTCAGTGACAGGCTGAGCTGGGGACAGCTCAACCAGCAGGCTCGTTGAAGAAGTCATTCACTGCAGTTCCAGCTCGCCTGCTCCGACTGCTGTCAGGAGCAGGCATGGGGCAGGGCTCGGCTCTTCCCTTGGGCTAAGGGGTGCTAGTAACACTCAGCAATGAGAATGATAATAGAGGAACTGGGAGGAGAGCAGGCAGAAGAAAATGGCACCATAACTCAGCAAAGTCTGGCCTCATATCAAGAAACAGAATGTACTTGGATGAAATCCAGGGTGTGAGTTAACTGGAGTGCAGGGCAAGCCATTCAGGAAATAAGAAGGCCTGCACTGCACAGAAACACAGAAGAGTCACATTAGAGCCCATGTGCTTTTTTCCAGAAATCTCTCTGTTTTAAAAATAGATAAATACAAACAGAAAGAAAACTTCAGTTTCTCTGCCCTAAAGAAAAGCCAGCTTAAGCCAGCAGGGAAGGTGAGGCATGTTGCTGTGTCTGGGACTGCCTGACATTGCACTGGCCCAGGATGGGAGCTTACAGCAGTCACCAGAGGTTAACTCTGCTTTGGTAAGAAATGTATCTCAGCAGGAATGCACTTCTAGGATCTCTTCCTGCTCCAGCTCCAGTGCCTGTGAGCTGCCTGCTCAGCCTAGTGAGGAGAGAGCAAGTCCCTGGTGTGGTGCATAATTTACATCTCCATGATGAGCTTTCCAGGTGCAGAACACCTTGCTGTGACAAGCCTGCCTGACAGCCTGCTGTGACCAGCTAACCACTATGCTAATAAAGCCCTGCTGATGCTGAGATCCTGCAGGTAGGGAAGAGCTCATGGCAGAGGGAGGCTTTCCCCATCTCACAGCACAGGTTCTTGCTGCGCCACCATGGGAACCAAGCCAGGGACTCCACTGATGAGGAAGGACACCTAGTGTGACAAGGATACAGGGGACAAACTTTACCCCTGTGAGCTGCCCTTGGACCACCCAGCCAACGTTCCCCTCATTTCCTCTGGAGTCTCAACTATGCACAGGAGCTCAAAGCAATTCATTGATCTTTTCAATGCTTGAAACACTTCAGGCTTGCAATGTAGAGTATGTTACACACCTCCACTTCTGCCTTCACCTTCTCTGCCCAGAGCAATACTGGAATTACAACAGGGAAAGAGAGAAAGAATAGGATGACCAGTATGTAAAAGCAGTGTGGCAAGACATTACCACTGAATAATGTGCTGTCAGTGGCAGCACAGCACAGTTGTTGCAACACCTCCACCTCCACCTCCCCCACACTCACCTCACTATTTTTATTTTTGCGCTCTCTGACAACACACATACCCAGATGCAAGGGATGTCATACTTCTGCTTTATTCATTCCCCCTTAAAACTTGAAAAGGCAGCAATATTTATTCACTCAAATTGTTGCTAAGATCACAGACACTTAGACACAGTAGGCTTGATCCACACATACAGTAGAAAGATGAGGGAATGGAAAATCTCCATGATGTAACACCACTGCCTGGCCACTGCAGTCTCCTCTAACCACCAGTCCAGGTGTCCAGATATGTAGCCCTACTTTAGCAATATACAGCAGCAGGGGCTTGCAACAGGGCTTGTCCTCATAGGGTACTTCTCATCTACCTGTCAGCCCAGCCATCAAGCCTCGCACTGGTATTTTCCCTGGGTCAGCATTTCCTAATATTTTTTTAATCTGATCCTACCACCTCTAACCCCATGTGCCCCACAGCACACACCCTGACAGCTTCTCCAAAACAAGCACTCACTCCCTCTCCTTCCCTCAGTTACCCATGCCCCCACCAAACTCATCCACAGCTCTCCCATTCTTGTGCTGATATGGAGGAGCCACACTATTTCTTTAGCTGACATAATGAGAAGTTCGGTCAGGGATGAAAAAAGCCCAAGAGAAACACTAAGAAATTTCATAAAAACTTGAAATGATAGCAAGTCAGAACTTCTAAACTGCTGATTCTACACATCAAAAATACAGCCAAGATGGAAAAAAGAACCCACACTCATGGCATAACAAAAATCGAAACCTGGAATGAAGTTAAAATTTATCTGATTATGAAAACAGGCTGACAGACGTGGAGCTGCTCAGCCTGGAGAAGACAAGGCTGCAGAGAGACCTTAATGCACTGTAGTACCTGACAGGAGCCTACAAGAAAGATAGAGAGGAGCTTTTATGAGAGCATGCAGTGACAGGATGGGGGAAATGGCTTTAGACTGAAAGAGGGCAGGATTAGGTTAGATATCAGGAAGTAATTCTTTCGTGTAAGGGTGTTGAGGCACTGGAACAGATTGCCCAAAGAAGCTGGAAGCATCCCATCCCAGGAAGTACTCAAGATTAGGTTCAATGGGGCCCTGAGCAACCTCTTCTAGTGGAATGTGTTCCTGCCCATGGCAGGGGGCTCAGAACCAGATGATTTTCAAGGTTCCTTCCAACCCAAACTATTCTGTGAATCTGTGACTATGGTGACTGGAAAATCTCAGCAGACTGAGACCTAGGTAATTAGTCTTTTCCCTACAAATAGCTTTACTAGAAAATACATATAAACCATAAATATAAAAATCACTTCTTTTTTCAACTTGCTGTGCCTACCTTAGCATTATCAACATGACATGGTGCTGTGAAGACGAACAGTCTGCAGAGGAGGAGTGGTTTAACCACAATGTCGAACTGCTCTGCCTCAGCACAGTAGCTCACCTACCTATCCCAGTCCAATGGAATAGAGGAAAATAGTTTTGAAATGGGAGACCACCCACTGAAAACCACCTGAAACACCTGTGTTTGGCTTCCATGAAAATAATCTGAATTCCAAAACAAACTGCAGGTTGTCACCTGATGACTTTTCATCTAAAAGAAGCAACAGAAGCAGCAAACCAGGGAACAAGCAGCAATCCTCCAACCTTGCAAGTGTAGAGAGCCAGGTCAGGGTAAACACACAAATACCTAAATCCAAGTTGGTGGCAAGAGCCCTGGGGCAAGGATGCAACATGTGTGACTCAGAAATATATGATCTTTCCCAAAGCCAGGAAAGGGGAGAGGTGTTTTGAGCACTAGATCAGCTGTTTCCCTCAAGACTGCTTCAGAAAAACCATAGCCCCTGCAGACTGATGTGCCTGAGCTCTAAGTCACAGCACAAACAACAGAGTTACTCCATCTTGGCAAGGGTGATGCTAGCAGACATGAGGTATAATGAACATAAAACAACAAGGTTTGTGGACAGAGGGGAATGTATTTTATTAAATCACTAACACAGTTACAAAAATAAAACAGACCAGCTTTCATCATGCAAACTTTCTCTCAGGTCTGAAATGGAAGTGGCTCTCCCCAGGGGAGAGCCAGGACCCACAGTGACCACAAAGAATCTGAGAAAATAAGGGGATACTGAAATTCAGTGGATTATTCATGCATATTTGAAATATTAAGTAGCAGGATGGCTGTTGACTAGCACAGGGTTTGGCCAGGGGAAGAGGGTAGCCAGCTGCCTGCCAGGGGCTCCCCAAAGGCTGGTGGGAATCAACCACACTGTGATGAGCAGAGCAGACCCTCCTGCAGCTGATGAGGCTGCGACTGGGAACCCATGTTCCTGGGACACCAGCAGTGGAGGATCAAGCACTGCCCAGGTTCCCAGGCTTCCAGGGTTTTCCCAGCATGTCAGTGGCAGCACAACTTTGCTCAGAGCCCTGATGGAAGGCAAAGCTGCCTAGCTTGGTGAGGCTGTAGAGGCCTCACTTGTGTTAAGGCTGAGCTGGGAGCCAGTCAGCAGTTGATGCTGTAAAGTGCACAGCTATGGGGCCCTTTGGGGGTTTTAGGATTCTGCAAAGAAGAGTTTGCAAGAGATAATGTTATTTTTTCCAGCTGTTTGCAGAACTTGCCACATCTCTACAGAGCAACTTCTTTTTTAAAGAGTATGAAAGCCCTTATAGTCAGCCTCTTGCACACTGAGGGAAATGCTCACTTCCTGCTGAGATAAAGGTCCAGTGGCACATGAAAAAAGGCTTATGCTCCCCTGGAGAAATGACAAAACCCAGTGCATTAGTATTGTTCTGGCTGAGCAGAGGCCATTGCAGCTGCCCTGCTTCATTCTGTATTCTCTTTCTTGTCATCTATACAAAGGGAAAGATGATGAAGGCATAGCCCAGACCTGCTCCCACAGTCAAGTCAAACACAAGTATGGAAGGAGAGCTTGTGTCTGATTTTGAATATCAGCTGAGAAAGAGATCTGCACATTAAAGTTGGAAAAGATTTGGTCTGGTAGAAATAGATGTAAGTATGTATCTTCGGATGAGGGGATGAGACTAATTAGAAAAGTGAGAGAGGACAGCAAGTGGTAGGATTGAACACATGGAAACTGAAATTTTTGCCATTGACATTAAACAGCTTCAGACCTAGTACTGAATAGTGCTTTCTACCCTTCTTCTGTAGCAAGAAACATCTCAAAATTAGAAAATTATGGTACAGTCAGAAGTAATATCTACATTTCAAGGAAATGCAGGAATATGGATATTATTTATGCATGAGGAGTAATTGTAAAAGAAGGGGAAAGGCTGTACTTGAGTGAAAGATGAACTGTTGAGTTTCATGGCATAATCTTTATCGATTGCCTCTTCACATTGCAGAGTGGCCTGAGTTCCCTGTGCTCAAGCTCACTTGCAAAGCTCAATACCTCAGGCAGGAGCTATAGCTGATTGCTGGTTTTCACTTGTAGGTGAACCTCAAAACTCATCTCTCTCTGGTCACATAACAGCAAAGCAGTTTACTATTTTTAAAAATATGTATCTGGTGTTAACCCAATTGAAAATAGAACCAAATTCTTTTAAGTCACAGGACCTTCATGGGAAACCAAAAGACATCAAGTGATCACAAAGTCTATTTTTAATCCTTCACCACTCCGAGGATGCTATCAGCTGTGATACTTGGTGCCACATTCTCCAGAGGCTAAAACTACATCAGATCCAGTTCAGGAAGAAAAGCAAGTGCCTGAAATGCTACCACAGCTGTAACCATCCTTCGGCTTCACAAAAAACTATGGGGAGAATAGACCACAGGCTTCTCTGCAGCCTTGTCTGGGGCAGTCAGCACTCTGGCCAGCTAAGGCTCATCTTTAGGAGTTTGTAGGCAGAGTGTTCTTCTGACAATCAGCACTGATGCCATGGCATTGGTACCTGGTACCTGGTTTTTTGCTGCTGCTGTACTAAGTGACTGCTCCAGAGAAAGACTGAGAAATTGGATATGTTGCTTTTGCATGTTGCTGAGTTGCAGTTTAAGAGAGAAAATTGGTCTGTCTCTCTGCAGATCTCAAAGATGGAGATGAGATACTTCTCCTGGAATGACAAGGAAGTTTTCTCACCACAGCCAACACAACAGAGCTGAGAGGTATACAGTGGTGGGGAAGGGGGGGAAGCTGCACCAGGCTTCAGTTGCCCTCCAGCGCTGGTTTTGATTCTTCTCCCCTCTTGAGCTCAATGAAATTTTACAATTTCCTTGTGTACTCAACCCATGATCACAACATGGCTGGAGTGACTTCCACAGAGAGATGCCTTACAGGTGACTGCTACTGTCATTGTTTGCTTCACTTCTAGTGCAGATCAGTGGCACATAAATTTGCCCTCTTGCTTTAGATGCACGCAAACCTGTCCATTCCTCTTTGGGAAGTAACAGACTGAGCGAAGAAGAGGAAGCTTTGTCACAAATCAGGGTTTTCTTCACCTTTTGATACAATACCTACACATACACAAGCACGAGAAAGATAATTAGAGAAAATGCAAGACTTCAAAAGCAAGTTTTTTCATTACCCCCATACCACAGATCTCTACCAGTTACCTAACTGGTGCTATAAACTAGCTGCAAAAGGGTTCAGCTCACATAACCCTGGCAAAGTCTGCTCTGCCCTGCCCCACATGGCCCTGGGTCCTTGGTGCTACCCTGCAAGGAGGGAACAGATGTGATATCAAACCCATGGGCAGTCCAATGTCCTACGTATTTTTATAATTGATGCCAGATATTGGCTGATGGTTTGAAGTTTATATGTACTACATCTTCCACATAATTTTCCTTCAATTGTCATGAGAACTGTTTTCATTTAAAGCATGTCTTGCTTTGCTATTGTTTAACCCAGACCTCTGTACTACTACATTTTTCCATGTTAAACCACTTAGGACAATTTTTACTGAAGCATAGAGAGAATTTGGCTTTTTTACCACAATTTCTAGCCATCAACTTAGACACAGAGGTCTTGCTTTTTAAAGGCACCAGTAACAGACAGAAAGTTTGCTGTATAAGTACCTGAGGTACCTTCAAGGAGCAGGTACCATAAGTCCTCCTAGGGATGAGGAAGCAGCATGACAGCAACACCAAGGTCTCATCTCTCTTAAAGGAAAATCTGTATCTCTTGTGTCGTTTCTACAATGGACCTTCAACATCATTGTAAATAATTGCAAACACTCTTGCCATAGGCAGCCCCTTGCTTTTTTGTTTCTGCCCTTTTTTGTTTCAGAGTCTACAGAGACAGATTCATGGGTGTGGCAGGTGACTCCAAAACAAGCAGCAACCAAATAAATAGTTTCAGAAGTGACCAAAATTCATCTGTTTATTATTCAGGTCAAATACTGTTAGCCAAACAAAGGCAGGTGATAATTTTTAAATGAACTGTGTAAGTATTTTTACGGTGTAAAAATAATATTTCATTTGAGATAAAAGTAACACATTTGGTATTTCCAACGTAAAAGTTTCCTTTTTATTACATTTTGCTGGAAAGAAAAACAGTACCCAAACTTGTGTGGTTTGCTTTTTTTCTTCCCTCCTTAGCAGCTGAAACACAGTTCAGTCCAAACTTACATTACTCGCGATTTTCATAGTCCGTTCCCAAAATTCCTATTGTCTCTGAAGTACTTCTCAATGGATATAGTTTCTAACCAAGATATAGGTTTGTCATTACATCAACAAATAGATAAGACAACAAGAAGGGACCATATCTTTTTTTTTTTTTTTTACTAGTGTGCTTTATCAAACTGTGGGGAAAAAGTGAAGAGAAATCAAGAAAGGGAGCACTGACAAAGTTTAATTACATTTTTTCACTTGTGAATTATGACTTGATAACTTGATGTTTTCTCTGTAAGGCAATATGAGCTGTGACCCCAGTTCTCTTTATCATATTTGCAACCTCATTGACATCTCTGCAAAACACAATCTACCAGAGCTGCTGCAGGCCTCATGGGTCCCTTCCAAAAGGCCACTGACTGCTTTAATCTTCCCACATAGGGGTTTGCCAAACGGAGGCTCAGGTCTTTAGGAGCTGCAGAAAAGGGAGAATATGAAACCAATGAGAAAGAAAGAAAGAAGAAAAAAAAAATAAAAGAAGTATGTTTTAGGAAGCAGAAGCTACAGAGCTACAGAGAATTACCCTGCCTCATTAGCAATCAACACCTTTTTCTGACCACATCATCTCTACTTGAAAAAGAGAGGCAACAGGACTGTAATAAGCACATGGGAGGCTATAGTCTTTACCTGAACTCTTACCTACTGATATGGAGCTCTCTGAGGGTCTGATAGGTAAGCTCTCTCTTACCCTACAGCTGACCTACAAATCTGTGCCTTGGACCACCTCCCTTAGGCAGCTAGATAGAAGTCCTATTCCATTAAAACATCTCAAACATTTTGTATCAGAATTAAAACTACACCAACATTTCTGAGAGAAGTCACAATATTGCAGTCTGAATGTGAACCTTTGTTTAAAATAATTACCAGGAAAGCAACAGGCTGAGGTTTGTCTTCTTTCTGCCTCATTCAGAAAAGGATCTGAAAACCAGACCTGTAAGACACAGGTGTACCAAGCTCCAGGCTTTGCAGGGAAACCCTGGTGTGCAGATAAGACACCCTGGTGCAAGTGCTATTGTTGAGGGATCCAGCTTTCAGGGTGCTCTGCAATCAACATGACACAAAGGCTACAGAGCATGGTACAGGAAAGGTACTGACATTCTTCAGCTTAGCATTTGTGAAGCTGATTAGCTTCAAATTATTATTATTATTTGTGTGAGGGAAAATGGACCTTTGCACACCACTTCTTTTTTCACTAAAAACATTTCACTGAAATAACCTGTTTATGGGCTTTAGCTACCAGAGGGAGAAGCCCGACCTCTTGCCTGCAGTGGTAAGTCAGTCGAAGGCTGTGTGGGTCTGAACTTCCAGGTAGAACACCTGGGATTCCAGGGTGGAAGTACAGCTGCAATGGGAATGTACAGTCCAACCCGCAGTCAGCTACCTTTTTCTCTTGCATTCCTGTACATTGACGCTTCAGTTTTCAGACTGCTCTACAGTCTCCCTGTTCTTTCCTGTGAGGAATAACTGACCTTATGACTCTCGGTCCTGTCCAGGGAGCCAGGAAAGCACCCAGGAGATGCACATCAATTTCCATATCTGCCAGCCTCCCCTGAAGCAAGGTGCTGTGTTTAATCTGTGAGCCAGCAGGCAGATGAAGACTCTGGAAATTTCTGCTTTATCTGGAGAGGAATAAATTGGAAGATATTAACCGTGTTAAACTTAACAGTAACACATATTTGGATAGCAGACAGCACCAGTTTATGAAGAAATAGTTGATCAGACCACTGTAGTTGCTTGATAGACAGAACAGCAAGCTTAGTGGAACACAGCAGTTGTAAATCAACAGTACAACCTAAATTTGACCTCAGTGATAGGAGGTAAACAAGGTGCCTGTTTTATCTCACTAAGTGTCTTCAGCAAAAATTGTTCAGCAAATGGAAACTGCAATCCCCAAAGAAGGAAAGTGATGCAGGAGAATTAGGTAATTTTCTTCTAGATTTTAGATGCATTCATTTCAAATGCATGATGTGATGAAACAGGAATTGCATCAGCTCAACACAGTCCCTCTCTGTGGGGTTCTGTGGGCTGGAGCTGATTCCGTGTAACCAGTGACTCAACTAAGCAGTGCTTTCCTGTACCAGCTTTTCTTTAAATTCTCAAGGAGGAGCTTGGGGTTGCAAATAAACAGTTCGGTTAGTACTGATGAAGAAGAGGTGGAAAAGACATGCCACAGCTGTTAACTAATCCTGTTCTATTATGGGATTCTTTCTTTCAGGTTTGGCAGCCCACACTAATCCCATCACTTCTTTGGGGAAGTGCTCTTTGAGCAGAGCAAGGCAACCTGCTGAGCAACATCCGTGGCAGAAACAGCTCACAGCTCCTCTGCGTAAAGCTCCGCACGCAGCAGAGAAAAGTCACACAGGCTCTGCCACTTCAGGAACAGACATGTGAGAATAGAGGTCCATACTGTGTTGGATGAAATATTTTTGGGACTCCTGTTATAGTGCCTTATTGGTCATGTTCAATGAGCAATTGCAGGCAGTGGGGATAACCCAGAGCAGTGCCAGAGGCGCAAAAGGGCAGCTGGAAGTAGAATCTCACTCTTTGGAAGAAGCTAGCTGGTGGAGGCCTGGGGAAGCTGCATGCGATTTGGCTTAGTTTCTAACTATCTGGTTTAAAATCTGGCTTGTTAGGGCAAATTTGGTTCTCTCCTTGATCTTCTTGATGTGGAAAAACCACAAAATGAGGAAGCTTTCAAATAAAACTGTGTAAGACCTGTCTCTCTCCCATCAGGCTGCAGGGCCCTGCCCAAGTTACCACTTTTTGAATAAATGGTTCTGCAGCGTCATGTTTTCCAGTCCTCTCATTATTCTGGAATCAGTAAAATCAAAATATCCTAATATTATGTATTTTACTGCAATATTTTTCAGTGCTTATCTGGCGGAAGGTTGAGGAATTTGTTGAAATGTTCTAAAATAATTAAAGTGTCTTATCAGAAAAATGCTAAACTATTTTACTGTTCTCCTTCTTTGTGAAATTCCAGGAAAATTAACCTGATTTCATAGAACTCTTCCATTTTAATGGAAATGCCTGAAATTTCTTTCTCCAGGTGGATGTTTCTATGTCCTGCAAAAAATGTCTGAAACTCTTTGTCAGTAAACTCCAGAGTAATTGCACTAAGCTTGGAAGCTGGAAGCATCATATTTCAGATGCTTATTTGACACATTTGACATGACCCTCGATAACTTCTTAGAATTTAATTATAGTACATACATAAGAGAAACAGCTCAAAAAAATGTTATCTGAGAGTAATTCCTGCTGCAGCTGAAGTACAAAGTTTTCTTTGAGGATTAAGAGTTAGCCAATCCAGTCTATCTTTTTATATGCCCAAACCACTAGATCTCACCTGGAATTTTCAATTTCTCCCATATACCCATTCACACGTCTTTTCTTCCCTTTTACAGGCTACATCTTGCTCATCTACCCCTTTACTAAGAAAAACCACCAAAGCCACATTCTCAGCAACACTATTCTTAGCTTTTTGTTTCCCCTGTAGGAATTGCGCAGTTCATGTTACCATGAAACCAACTCACAAAAACTTATTTGCCAAATCTAGCTGCAGCTTGAACCAAGTTCTTGAACAAGTTGCATTTCATAGCTACCTTTGTTCAGACAAGCTACATATTACAAAGCCTAGTATTATGTTCATCAAAATACACACAAAAATGAGAGTCAACGGGAAGCAGTGACATTTAGAGCTCAGTACAAAGCCACATTAGAAGTGGTGAGATTCCAAACATTCATCCCATGTCAGAGTGCAGCCACAACTCATTGCAGAAGAAATTCAGAGTACAAGTTTCTTATAGTTCTCTTTCACGCTGCACCACCATCCTTGAAAATGAGCTGAGAAACCTATTGCTGTGGAGGGAAAAGCTGTACTACCTGACCTACCAAGAAAAGTCTGAAGCCAGGTTGTCCTCTCTTTCAGTTTGCTCAGTGCAAAATGCTTTGAAATATTTGTGTTGTAGACTCATAGAAGGATACAGCTGAAAATAATTTGAAAAGCTATGGACTTCTTACCACTGCTCTGAGCTGAGCCAGTGTCACTTATGTGTCTCTCTATGGTTCTTAAAAATTGGCATCCCATTCCTGCAGTTCACCATCACTACCACCAGAAAGCATTTCCTATATAAAAAATAGAAACTTCTTCACTGCTGTTTACAAATTGCCATTCCCTTACTCCACAGCCATTCTGCAGCAGCAAGACATTTTTCTTCCATCTTCATTCTCCCATTCTTTCCACTGGAAAGCCCTCAGTCCTTCACCATCAAACAATATTTGCTGCATCCCTTACCACTTTATGGACTTTTTCCAGTTGCTGCCCAACTTCTCTGCTGTTGACACAGCTCCTGAGCTGCTTTGTCACAGGCTCGGTGCATCCTTCTAGAGTTCACAGTGCTGTCCTTACTGGCACTTTTCACACATCCCTCTGCAACTGGAAGATAATGTTGCCTCACATTCACTTTTGAAACTAACTACACACCCCAGAATACCTTTCCTATAAACTCCTGCTAATTTAGCACTTCCCCATCTATGCCCATTGATCTAATTGCCTCTGAGAAGGCAGAGCTGTGGACTGTCTTTATTTACACCGCCATTTATCAGTCCATATCTTTAATTCACTGAGATCCTTTACATTTCAAAACCCTTCTGAGATGTGATCACAGCACTCTATCCTTGGGGTTACCTGCAAATGTGATGAATTGTCTCTACTTCACCAAGATATTGAGTAGTGATGGACAAAAACCAAACTCAGACAAACCTTTTAAAACCATCTTCACTTTTGATTTATCCATTTCTCAGCCTGTCTGTTGAGTAGAGCAGTTTTCTTGATAATGAATTCACCTACACTACCCCGGATTATAAAAACACTTTCATATCTACCTGTGGTGGGGTAGAAATAAAGATGTCACTAATGCAGAATGAGATTTTCTCAAAAATAAGTTATCATACCTAATACGAGATAACTGCAGAAATCTGCACCAAAGGAGATACCAACCCGAACAAACAAATCTCCCATGTAAATGCATTGGTAGCCACTGCTTCCACCTTCCTTCTGGGTTTTAGCACATTTCACCTTTAATAATTCCGTGGACACAAGCACTAAGGTACTCACACAGTTCTTCCTCACAGCAAGGGACAGAGCCAAAAACCAAGCAATGGGAAAGTAAAATGTCACGAACAGTTAAGATGTCCCCTAAGCACTGTAGTAAAGTCTAGAGAATAGTCTTTAGGGAAAACAGCTACAGTTGTTTTATATTTGCATTGTAAGTAGCATTTCTGGTTCAGTTTGGGCTTTTGCATTGTGCCAGGTGTTTAAGGCTTGTGTCTCTCACAACTGTTCATCCCTAATTTGGCATTACAACTTCTTCACACAGGTTACTCCCTGAAGCACCGAACACAATTAAAAACATTAAGAAGATCAATACACGTTTCTAGGGCAATCTTCAGATATTGCTCCACTGGTTGTCTTAACTCTAGCTCTTCCTCATAATATTCTTTTTGTTTGTGTAAAATCTGACAATAATGAATTTAAAAATTATACAATTATTATTTGTGATTGTCTTGAAGATCATTGCTTCTGCAATACTAAGTGAAACTATTTATGAACATCCCCTTGGAGTGAAAACTACACAAAACCTACGGCTATGAACATGTGATGTTTCTATGATTAATTTTTTTGTAACAGATTTTTGATGTCCCTTGGCCAAAGCTTCTGGTCAGTAACAGGTTATAGTGCTGGCCAGGCTGGCTCCTGAATGCTGCACAGGTGCTCCAAGCAACTAATCCCCCAGCCACCAAACAATCCAAATAAGATGCTCAGGCAAACTTAGTCCCCCTACATAGTGTTGCCATTGGTAAATTTCAGTACTCATTTAGCCATTCATAAGATTTACCCATTCTTGCTGTCTGCACTGCAGTGTTCACCTGTTTCCCACAGTTAAGATTGGGCAAGATGAGGGAGTCAGTCTGTCCTTCCTATTTACCGACACACCACTGATCATTGTCCCAAAGGCTTTGCAGTCTAATTTAAGAAAGGCATGAAAGAGCATAAACAAACAGAGGAAGGACAAATGGAGATCAAAGGCATCCAGGGCAATGAAGATAAGATTGAGTAATGATGCATATCTGCCCTTGCTCAATTCAATGGTTTTAAATCATCTGAAAAATCAGCTGACCTTCAAACAGATTCAGGTATAATCACATTGTGTGTGGTTTGCTTTTGCTATGTTTAATCAGATCTTTCTTTTTCCTTAGAGGTGTCCCAGCGGAAGTAATTCTGACTGGAAACTACCTGGCCAAAGCTTTTGACCTAGTTCAGAAACATAATTCAAAACAGCACAGGGAAATTCAAGGGAGATATGAAGAAATGATCCATAAGGTGCCCGCTCAAGGAAAGAAGGAACAGTCACAGAGATCATATTAGGAGCTGATGGTCTAAGATACTTGGAGATCTGGGGATACAAGTCCAATCACATTTTGTTGAAAAAGCAACTCTTGTGTCCGGGCTTCTTAGCTGCAGGATGGCAGAATTGCCTTTTTTTTTTTTTTCTACCGGGGACATATACACAGAAACCAGAGATATTAAAGAGACTGGTGTCTTTGAATATTGTGTCTGACAGCACAGTATAAGAGTGAGAGGCCTAGGGAAGATTGCACCATGAATTTGCAAGCCCAGTGCTACATGGAACCCACAGAACTGTGCAAAACTCTAATGAATAACAAACCGGAGACAAGGGAAGCTAGGAACTTGGAAAACATGATCCTATCTGCTGTGACCCACTATTTAATAAAATTAAGATTTAACTTTTTCTGTAGTTTCATGTAGATAACTAACACTATCTAATATAGATTCAGCTCAACAGAGCTCTACTATCTTGTGTTGCTGTGAAACTATATTATTCCAAGTGCCTGACTTCATTACTATGGCAGACAGATCACCACTGTTACAGCACCTTTTTATGTATGATGCACAAACCATTGCTTCCCTGCTCCCTTTACTATCCTTTTTCAATTTTTCCATTAGGCACTGAGTAACAAGAAACCGTGCTGTTGTAATTTACTCTGCTCAGTATGCTATTTTGCTTAAATATTTTTCTTTCATATGGCGTCCCAAAAAATACATAAATATGAGAATATTACTGTGGTTGAAAAATCAAGCTATTTAGGTAATGTCAAATTGGCAGACATTCAGCATTCTTCAATTACCCCCCTTGTATGTATGCATTCTGGCATAGCCTTTAATTAACATGATCTTACCATTTTTTCTTGTGAAAACATGTCATTAAGTACCCAGGGTGAGTGAGGACCCAGTTCAGACCATTCTACCTTCTCCATAATGATTAACAGGCTTATTTTCTATAATCCCCAAAACCCTGCTCTGAAGACAGACTAATTAATTTCTGCCTGTTTTCTCCCATGTCACTACAATACGTGAGTGCTTCAGAAACAACATGTTCATTTTCAAGGCAGCCTGGGGAGATGGGCAAGGGGTAAGGACGTGTGGGAAGCAATATTTTTCACTTTACAAGAAGCAAGCCAAAACTGTGGTCCTCAGTGGAGGGCATACACAAGGACAGTCCCTCCTATACCACCCCAGACTGGAAAAGCATAAACCACCCACCCCAAGCTGAAGCACAGTGCTGGGCTCCATGGGGACAGCACACACTTTGGCTGGTGGCAGAGAAGTCGGCATGGGCCAGTGCAAGTCCCAGGGCATGTGGCTCCACTGAGCCACTCCAAGGGTTGAAGCAAGTGTGGGTTGCTGCAGGAGAGGGTGTCCACCAGGATTTATGTGCACAGGATCTGAGCTCAAAAATGGCCAAGTGTTTTGGCTGAAGTTTTCCAGCAAAATCAGCTTGGCTCAGAGATCTGGTGAGGAAGTGCTCAACACACACTTTGTCAGAATCTGATAATCAGAAGCACCTGATAACCATAACAATAAGCTCTAACCTTATAATGAGAAAAAAAAGTAGCCTGTCTGGCCATATCAAAAAATGAGATTGATTTTGACACTGACAATGCAGTTTTGATTGCTGTTTATTGCACATGAATTTTGTGTATCCACATAATCCATTCACAGAGCTGTCAGCAGCTAAAATACAGCTACATTTGCATTCCAACTCGAGGAGATGGACTGGGTGGTCTTGCCTGCTCTGGGCTGCAGATGGGCTGGTACTGCTCTGGCCATGGCCACCCCTACCAATGGCCACCTCTGCTTTGACTAAAATCAGGGCATAGCCACCAGGGTCACTTTAACATACAGAATCACAGAATGGGTCAGGTAGGAAGGGACCACATCTTGTTCAGCCTCCCTGCTCAAGCAGGTAATCCCCGAGCACATGGCACAGGATTGTGTCCAGGCAGTTCTTTCATATTTCCAGTGAGGCAGATGCCACACCCTCTCTGGGCAATCTGTTCCAGTGCATGGTCACCTGCACAGTAACAAAGTTCTTCCTCATATTCAGGTGGAACTTCCTGGGCATCAGTTTCTGCCCATTGCCCCTTGTTGTATTGCTTAGCACCACAGAGAAGAGCCTAGTCCATCCTCTTGGCACCCTCCCTTCAGATCCTTGTACATATCGATGGGTTCCCCTCTCAGTCATCTCTTCTTGAGGCGGAACAGCCCCAGCTACCTCTGCATTCTTCATAAGGGAGATGCTGCAGAGCCTGCATCATCTCTGTATCCTCTGGTGGACCTGCTCCAGGAACTCCATGTCTCTATTGTTCTGAGGAACTTGTCCCAGAACTGGACACAGCATTCCAGGTGTCCATCTCTCCAACTTGCCAAGATCCTTCCAAAGGGATGCACAGCCCTCTGGAGTACTGGCCACTCCTCCCAGCTTTGTGTCCTTCGAGAATTTGCTGAGGAGGCATCTGCCCCTTCATCCAAATCATGGATGGCTAAGTTAAACATTACAGCTTTGAACCTAGAGGGACCCCACTAGGGACTGGCCTCCAACTAGACCCTGTGGCACTGATAGTAACCTTCTGGGATCTGTTGTTCAGCCAGTTCATGATCCACCTCACTGTCCACTCATCAAGCCCTCATTCCTGAGTTTGTCTATAAGGATGTTGTGAGAGAAGCTGTCAAAGCCCTGGCGGAAGTCAAGGTAAACAATATCCACTGCTCTCCAGTCATCCAGCCAGGTGGTTTTTACATCACAGAAGGCAATCAGGCTGGTCGAATATGACTTACCTTTAGTGAACCTGTGCAATTTTATCTATGTGCAATGAAAAACCTTCTTGCAAGGATACATACAGTTCAGGGCCACATCAGCACCAGAGGCTTTTGATGAAGAAACTAGTCTGTAGGAGTTCAAAGGACTCCACTTTAATCATCACAGATGAGTACAATAGTGTGTTCACTCATCCGATCAGTGGAGGACTGTGAGGATGAAAGACCCTGGGAAGCATGCCCTTCCAGCCAGCCTGTGTTTAAGGATCACAGCCTGTCACAATGAGACTCCCTTGGCATGGTGTCATTACTAAAAAGCAGTAACAGTCAGAGACCTGACTGTTTGAGCCAAAGCACAAATTATTTTCTGACCCACTGACATGAGAATTTTACTCAGCTACCATGAACAGAACAGACATAGCCAGATCTGAAACATAACAGCCAAAAAAATATTTTCAAAAAACACATACATGGAAAGCTGGCGGCTCAGGCACACAGTCAAGTGATCACCGGAGCTATCTATATATGTTAGATTTGTGCTGTAGACTAAGTGCTGCAGATGAAGCCTTCCCTTCTGAATCTGAGAGGCCTTACAGTGAATCACATGAAAAACCTGCACCAAATGACATTAATTCTCTGCTACAACATGCATGCCTTCAAAGGCATCACAGTGCTGCACCACCACTGCCACTTTTTGCTCTGATAGCCAAGGACTAGAAAGCTTCTGCAATAAACCTTCCTATGTCCATCTCTCAGAAACCCCCATGATCACCTTCTTTAACTTAGTGGCAGTCACCCCTCTTTTGCAGCCCCTCACCAGGCAAAGCAGGTGCCTTGAAGACATGCTTTATTTACTCTTAGAAGTAACAGCATAGGCTTCAGACAATGCTCCTCCTCTCTTCTTGAAGCATCAGTGAAGCAGTGTTATATCCTTCTCAGTATAAGGAGAAAATCAGAAAATCCTCAAATTTAAAAATGTACTTGTAGGGCTGAATTGAAAACCAAAATTAGATTATTTTCTAAGCCAAAGCCCGGAACAATTCCTGGAGTTCACTCCTTTTACTTGACAGTTGTCACAGCGGCAGATAGACAGAAGTTTTCATTGCTTCCTCGGTATCAATGTGAAATTTAACACATCCATAATTACAGCACTCTGAGTGGCAATCCCACAATATTTAAAGAGGAATGCAAAATCCTAATCTCTGCAGGACCATACTAGCTCATGACAAACAGCACTGGGAATAGCACACAACACCCTTTGAGACACAGGTAAGACAAACTGTTCCACATTACAGCATATATCAGCATATTTTAATCCTGCTCTCAAATGAGCCACACGAGTGGCATTCATTTGGAGGAATCAATGTAAATACTTATATTCAAACATCAAGCCAATCCATTCGCAAATTTAACCTGTTTTGCTAGGTAGCAGGTGACTGCTTTTGACTCTTAGTAACCACAGGCCCTTGCTGTGCAAAACCAATTATTTTTCTGAATATTCTCATAGTATGCAACCATTTTAAACCTAAAGAGGAAGTAGAGGCTTTCTTTAGTAAGATCTTTCTGCCAAACTCTCTGAACACATGTGCCTTTAAAGCAGGGTTTGACAAAATATTTTATGTATATATAAATACTTTATATATATATATATATATATATATATATATATACTTTATATATATATATATATGTGTGTGTGTATATATATGTATATATATGTGTGTGTGTGTGTGTGTATGTATAGATCAAGTGACACCAAAAGGTTCAGTAAAACCTTTGAGCTCTGTTTTTATGAGCTGAGAACAAAGAAAGTTACATTTTGGAGGAAAGGAGAGTAGCAAACCATGGCTACCAATATTCAAATGACAAAAACGTCTGAGAGAATTCCAGATGTCAGCCATGTGTTATGGTTTAATAGTTCAGCTCTGAGTCACAAGCACAAAAACCTGTTATGAAACATATGCCTGCCTGCATATGTGTGTGTGCACACAACAGTGTGGGCTAAAAAAGGAAAAGTCATAATTTGGAGGGCATTAATAGCAATGGAGAAAAGCAGTTAATCTAAGCTGAGGTGGGAGGAAAATAGCACAGTTTGTCCTGTGCCATGGACCCAGGGTGTGATGATTTATAGTTTCAACATTTACAAACTGAAGTTATAACTGAAGAGAGATTAAACACCCACTTCACAAGCATGTGTAATCCTTTCAAATCCTAAAAGTCCAATCACACCCTGTGTCTTGAATAATCACTAGCCTAAATCACCCACACCCCTGACATGTGAAACTCATGAAAGTTCAAGTAATTTCTAGCCCAGATGTTTCAAAGAGTAGCATTTCTACTGTGATTTATAGGTTCTTTTGGCAATTTTTTATTCTCACATAAAAGGAACAAATATCTGTGGCACCAGTTCTTGCAAGAGATCTCACATGCCTCATTTTTTCTGGCAAAGAAACATGATCATTTATTGCTCTGTGAGCTGTTGGTGTCCATGGGCAGGCCCCCTCACTGGTTGATTTCAGCTCTCCCTGACTTTGGCTGGTGGGCCTGCAGGAGACTGAGCAAGCAAGATGTTCCCTCTCTGCCATCCTCCAGCTTGGCTACCTGACCAAAGCAAGGACCTGCATACAAGCAGAATAACGTACTTTAGCTCACTCATTTTTGACTCCTGTAACCAGTATTGCCTGTGCCACACTCCCACACACTGTCATCAGCCTGCTCTCACCCTGCTGTCTCCCTCTATCTAGGTGAACCTTCCAGGGGCACAGCTTCAGGGGATTTGGGATCTGAACCAGTTGGTCTCAGGGAATTTCCACAGCAGCACAATCCATAAGGAGCTGCAGACAGTTTGTCACCCCAAGAATTACACCCTGAACATTCTCAGGCAATTGAACAATGCAGGTTTTCATGGCTGATAGGAAACGCCATTTGTATTTGGACGTGCTCCTGGCACGCCTGTGCTCCCACACATCTAGATGGGTGCATGCAAGCCTGAGCCAGGCAGGCCAGCACATCAAGGGCACACACGTATGGAACACAGTAACTGCATGCCAGGCATGCACAAATAGACACACACTTTTACCAAAAAAATTACATCTTTAAAGCTATGTTTAAATAACCCATATTAGAGGACTTTAGTGACTCTGAAAGGGCAAGTGGCATAGTGGCAGTGAAGTGGCTCAAGCAAAATCACTTCAAAGCAGTTCATGTTGCAGACTGGAGAATGGGAGGAAGAGGAGCAAACCTCAGCAGTAGGACACACAACAAGTGCGAAGGCTAAAGGCTGCCTGCTCTCTGGGACTGCCCAGACACACTTATCAGCTGCTTCAGGTGGTCATCAGATTAAAGAAATTGAAATTATGCTGATTCTGTCTCTGTTTTGCTATTGAAAAACAAGAGACAGACAGTGCTTGATAAGTGCCCGTGTGCTAAGAGTGTACCAAAGGTTTTGGTCTGCCTCAAGGATGCTGCAGAGGACAGTCCTCTGCTTGGGAGTTCACAAGAGCCTTTTATATTTCCCTCAAACCTCTCTCTACTGTAAAGCACAGGTTTGGGGACAGGAAAGGATGGATGTCAAGTCATACTGTAAAAAAAGCCTAACCAACAACTGTCAAACACATTTATGTTCCAGTCGCTGTGAATTAAGATTTCACATGGGAATTTGGAAAGGTGTAGTGTCACCAGCTCTGGCAATGGCAGCCCCCTCCCTAGATAGCTGACCCTTACTTATCTTGCTGTGGTTTCCTTGGCCAGAACCTGCAGCAGGGAGGATCTCAGGCCTCGTGTGGCTGACAAGCAGCAGCTGGCTGGCCCTCTGCTGAGGTGGGCGAGGGGAGCAGTCAGCCTCCAGCACCAAGCACTTGCTTGGGAAGGAAACCTTTGCCCACTGGCTCCCTGGATGGCCGTGGACTCAGGGCAATCACTTGTTGCCAGCAACACCTCATCACAGAGATAACACTTATCTCCTAGATGCCAACAGAGAACACCAGCTTCTAACAGCAAGGCCAGCACAGCCCTGAACCACTTGCAACACAAGCTGAGAGCAAGGGGTGCTCGTGATACCATTCTCCCAAGCATTACAAACATTATATATAAACCTGGCCCTAACTTTGACAGCTCCTACTGAAAATCCCTAGAGAAATGCCTCTCCCTGAGCTGCTGCTGTTTATAGGGGCTGCAATGTCAAGGTATGCTCCAACAACAAGGGCAGGAGGTATTTGGCTCTGTGGGCATGACTTGATCAAAAGACAGGCATGCCATGAGGTTTTCAAACATATATCATAAAGCAACAGCATTTACATGAATTTTGGTCTGCATTGTGATGCAGTGGAGAATGGGGCTGGTGGGGGTAAAGTAGAGAGGGAATGAGCAGATGCTGCAGTGGAAGAAGATGGCACATGGAAACAGACATAACAAGACTTTTAAAAATTGATTTAAAAGGACAGAAATGTCACAGAAGAGGGTCATCATGATTCAGCAAAGGCAGTCTGCTGCCTTAGAGGGCTAATGCTTGCATACTGGGGCCACAGGCAAGGTCTCCTGGGTGTCAAAGAGCCATCCTGAATGTGCTCAGGACATGGGACATTGGAATTTTTCCTCATCCATGGCAAAACAGACTCTCCAGAAGGTGAGGCTGGGTGCACACCCCAACAGCTGCTCCAGTGTGGGACAAAGCAGCAGTTTGAGGGTTTTTACCTGCATCCCTTAGGAGCAATTTTTGCAAGAGATCTTTTGATGACAGAGTCTATGTGCACTGAGCTCCAAATGTGCATTGAGCTCCAGCTGTTGCTTCTGGAATTTGCCCTTTTTTTGGATGATGATTTTTCACTAAATTCTACCCACTTCAGAAATACTGCCATAGAAAAAATAAAATAAAATAAAATAAAAACTTTTAAAAAATAAAATAAAATAAAATAAAATAAAATAAAATAAAATAAAATAAAATAAAATAAAATAAAATAAAATAAAATATGCAGTAGCACCCTAGTTCATCATGGTCTGCTGCCAAATCCATGTTAGAATAGCTCCATCTCGTGGAAATCAGTATTAGCAGTGGGAGCAAACAATGATCTGGAAGAAAACTAGGAAAATGCTGGCAACTTACTCTTTGGCCACGTGTGCCAGCAGTGGCTTTGGTTCCCATCCATAGGGGTTTTCCTAGCCCCATTCTTCCCAGAATTTCAGCCCAAGCTGCAGGTTTGAAAAAAAACCAAAAAATACCTTTTTGCAAATCCAGCATAACTGGCATATTTTATTGGATTTTTGACATATAACTGTGTCATATTTACACAGTTACTGTATGATCATGTTCTGAGCTCAGGGGTTGCATGGTGGCTTCAACCTCTGCCACCCAGAGCTCCACCTCAGACTGTCTCCCAGAGGGACTCCCTTGCATCCATCACTCAATTAATTTTGAGCTGCATCTTCACCTCAGCACTTTTTCTCTCATCTCTGTCATGTAGTTTCCCTCTGTCTGTTCCCCTGTGTGTGTACTTGTCAAACAAAGGGAACATCTGCACTGCAGAGCTCAAACACATTTCTGTCTTTAAGGCTTTTCCAGTTTAGATAAGAAATTTGTGAGGTTACATTTTAAAATAATAATTACTCCCTCTTTCCTAATGTACTGTTGAATTTATTTTCTTGTCCATCCAGACTCTAAGCTTTACACTCAGATAAAAAAGCCACTTAAAACTTTCCTTTAAACGTCTGTTTATTCAGTATCCTGAAGGACAAGAAGTGAATTTCAGATTGAAGTATGTGTCCTTTTTGTTTTGCACTGTTACCACCATTTAGAACCATCTAAGTGATGACAAAATCTTTCAGGCCTAAGAGGTCTAACAAATATCCCATACACTACATCAACAAGTCACCAGCACAGATCACTGAACATAGATGCAACAAACTCCTCAGGTGAAACTGCACTCACCTGCAAGGTGCACAAACACTTAAATAATGCTACAAAGACAGACTACCCTGAAGAGAACTCTTCATTGTCTTCTCATGCCCAGGGTACCCCATGGTGCCTTAGCAAACAGTGCCCATTCAGCACATGGGCCTGGGAGATGGAGATGGAGCTGCAGACAGGCACAGCAGCATGCACTGCAGGGATCCCATACAGCTGGCCAGGCTGAAGTCCAGGCTGACAGCAGTTTAGAAAAGAGAACTTGAAAAGAAAGGCCATGGAAAAGGCTGTTAACTGAAAATCTAGACAAAGTCATAGTTGTGTCTCAAGTAACTGGCTAGATTTTCCCCTGGCAGCAGGCAGCCAACTGAATCTGTTACAAACTGCAGTTCCCCAAGGTCCTGCTCACTCCACAGTACTGGGTATGATTCCCGCAAGACTGGGTCTATAGCAATTGCTGCTTAGGTGTCTGAAAGAGAGAAGAAGAAAAAGGTAAAACTAAATACAAGGATAATATGAAGGCAAATTTTGGAAATCTCATCAAGATCATAGGAGTTTTTCTTCTGCTCTTGTTCACCCCACTGTCCTCTTCTAGAGTTATTTCCACAAAAACAGTAAATTTACACAATCCTATTGCCCACACCCAGATTCTGTCATTTAATCAAACCAGGCAAACCCCACCTAGGTCAGGCTTACCTCTCACAGACAGCAGCACACTGAAAGACACTGCCATTTCTATCACACCAACACAGCATCTGAAACTTCCTCTTTGTTCATTAAAATGGAGTGCCAGTGCCCAACCCCCAGTGCTCCTTTAAGACAGACTCTTCTGTGACCTAAGGAAAATATAGGTCCCATGGTGCAGTGCAGACTAACAGAGACACGTATCTGCCCCAGGCAGTGCAGCTCGGATCAGCACAGCAGCATGACAAACTACAAACCACACACCTTCTGAGAACACTTCCTTAAGCACAGTTTTGTCCCCACAAGATGAGGGTGACGGCTCTGACCAGGCAGGGAAGCACTGTAGGAGAGGGGATGGGGGTTGCAGTGCCGACAGCCTACAGATGCTGCAGACGATGTTAGGTGAAGGAAACAGTCAATTGTTCTCAGCTGCCGACAGCAAAATAAGCAACAAGTTAAATTAGAGCAAGGAAAATACAGCTACACCAAGAGGAAAATGCCTGTAATTGACAGCAAGTGTGATTGGCAATGGGCTCCAGTGTGCAGAGGAAGTGCTGACTATCGGCCAGCACCATCCCAGTGAGACTTTGCTATCCCTGCCTGTGGCAGGATGGAGCCCAGCCACTGCTCTCTTCCTTTTTGCGAGGGAGATTAGCCATCCCAGGCCTCCCCTGCTATGGGAGTGGCTGTTCAGCTGCTCCCAGCCACCCCAGAAGAGCACAGAGAGCTGGGTACAGACTCTTGAGAATTCCACTCCTTTCTTTGAAGTTATTGCAGAAAATCAAGAGAAGGCTTTGGCTTGATTGTGGCATTCCTTTGGAAGAAATTGGTATTTTGGAGGGATGGCAATATGCAAAGAACTAACACCCAGACAAGCTGCAGTGTGGAGCTCTGATGTGCCTTCTCTGATGGAAATAAAACCTTGACAAAGACTGAGTTGCCATGTGAAACCCTGTCAAAAGATGAATGATCAACTTGCAGACTATTACCCCTGACCATGCTGTATGACATCCATCCAGAGATTTTTCAGGGGGCTGAGGAGCAAACCAGGATCTGACTAACTCCACAATTCTAAACATTTGGCAAATTCTTCTCTTTGCATATAGTTTTGGAAACAGGGACTAGGTATTTGGTGTATATATATAAAAAGAAAACCATATGAAAGTTGACATTAGAGCAGACAGGATTTCAGGAGCCAGTCATCTGATGGGAGAAATCACCCAGGTCACTGGTGACTTCTGAGGCCAGTGGGCAGAGGGGTTATGGCTGACTAGCTCTGCACACATGAAACCACTCTTCCCATACCCCCATCTCTAGTCTGGCTGAGTTATAAGAATTTACTTTTCGAAACAATCTAATAGAAACAGCTTATTAGCAGCACCCCACTGCAGCCTCAACACCCAGCAGCTGCAAGAACTAAATCCTGAATCTTAGCAAAGAGGTTGGTTTGTTCTCCCATCAGCAAATCTGATCAGTCAATGACCCATGCTTGGCAAAAAAGGCGAGACCACTGTGAGCCCCATCTCTGACACATGGAAAGGACAAAGGAAGAAATGTTATGCTGTGGCAAAATGTATTTATTTTGACATATTCCCAAATTGAGAATGCATTTCATATCCTTAGATCACGTTAGTAGTTACCTGGCAGTTGGAGGGATGATCATCAGGCAAAGACCATCAGTGTGAAAGATAAGAATTTGTTAATATGAATGAGGGAGAAAGAGGAGGGAAACCTGAATTTAAACACTCCTGAAACATCACTTCATGTTCCCAAAACATCTGGCTGAGCATGACCTATGGTTTTTTTGTGTTACTGTAGCAGTTTCAGGTTTCTCCCATTATTCTCACACACCCTGAGCAGAAGCACAATGCTCCTGCATTTCAGCAGGTGGAGGAGGAGAGGTGGCTCTCACATGCCCACACAGTCTCACCAGTGGCCATTCTGACCTGAAGGGTTATGGAAACCCTCTCACAGACAGGATGTGACTGGAACATTTCAAACACACTTTGGATGCAGGTATGGCTCCTCACCAGCATTTCTTCCTTGAAAGCAGCAGAGGTTTCTCTCTTATCTTCCTGGAGTTCTATATACAACATTGCATGTTGCCTAGCAACAGGGCTTCCTTTTTAGATGCTCTTTTGTCATTTCAAAGCTTCCATGCCAGAAGTTCTTTAAATAGTCTGAACTCACACCAGCTTCCTCAGTTTGGCTCTTTTCCTTTATCTCTGGCTGGTTTGCTTCTATTGCAAGGTTAATATCTGTTTCCAGCCAAACCAAAACCAACAGAAATGCAACTTCCAGTGATCAGTCCAGCTTCCCTGTGTAAGGGCGAAGAACTTCCTTTTCCCCAAAGCCACTCCAAGCAACACCCAATAGAGACCAGTAAGGAAAAGGGAAGCTTACAAGGGTCTTAATTCTGATTTTTTTTCTTGCTACCCAAGTCAGAACTGTTGTAATTACGAGGCTTCTCTATTGCTTGTTTAAAATCTAGGATTTAAGACTAGTGAAGCCGAGTTTGTCAGATTCTGTATTGTTTTAAGAGAAGAATAATGGATTGTTACTAATCATTGAAATCTGCATTTTATCTTGGCTTTATAGTGCCTTTACAGTACTATACAGAACACTGAGTATTTTGCTTGCTTAGTATGGAACAGAGGTTGAATTTTTTGAGATAGAGAAGTCTTATAACTGTTTCAAAGAGTAATGGGGAGCTCCAGCACTGAGATCCTCAGGACCTTCTTAATTTTTGAAGAATCACAAGCTACTCAAGGAGGGTAACGCAGCAGCAGTAGCTATTCAGAAGCAGAGTCTGCTGGGAGCACATAGGAGATATTCCCCCTTTAAAAAAAAAAACAAAACATGGATGAACACAACACCAGCAATTAATCTGTTGCTAATTAAACTTGTCAGCAATTTCCTTCCTACTTAGTGCCTTTGTCCTTTTAGTCTGCATTTGATAGGACTTAACACAGTTCCATGTGCCCCAGCCATGGCAAATTCAGCTTTCTGGCTACCAGCAGGGCTCAGGATGAAGGCACAGGACCAGGAAGCCCTGTATCCCCTGCCTTCTAGCAAGCTGCAGTCATGACCTGAAAGTTTGTTCATCCTGTCTGCTAAAAAAAAGAGCACTGCTGCCTTTTCTGAAGTCAGCGGTTCTAGGGCATGGAGCAGTAGTAGTACCCTGGCTAAGCACCTGCACCATCAATCCTTTTGGAAGTTACCACAAATAAAATCCACTAGAGAACTATCCAGCAGTGAAAAGGCCACCAGAGGAGTGCTCACTTTTTTTGTTTGGAATATTTCTACACACAGTGTTCATATCATGTCCATGGTCACACTTTCCCTTTCTTCCAATGGGCATCCCGGTCACTATCTGTGCAAGTGATTTCCTTAAGTAATGAAAACTTTGGATTGAAGCTGTGGTGTGTCTTCAGCAGTAACCTCAACCATCAGTTCCAGAGAAAGAAGTTGGTTTGGTCACCTGCCAAGGAGTGGTGGCAACCAGGGGAAAAGGAATCCCTGGGGCAGGGGCATGCTGCAGCTTGGTCCCTGGCTACCCAAAAGATCCACTGGGCAAGCTGATGCCCAGCTGGGAGGACACCACAGGTGCAGTCCTGCAGTTCTTGCCCCATTTGTGTCCCTACCACCCCCAAGGGCAGGCAAAGGGACATTGCTCATGTGCCCAGAGCATGGGCTGGAGAGCACATCTGGCTGCTATCTCCTGCCCTTGTTTAGGATTTCAGAAAGATCAATTGCTGCAGCATGAAACAAAGTTTCACATAGTGTGGTAAAGTCTGACAAGTTTTGCAGCAGCTGTTTCTTCCTAAGAGTGATATATCCTCTTGCTTCATCACTTTGTTTTAGGCTTTTCCTTAGAGTACAGCGTGCAGCCTGAGCCTGAGCCTGAGCCTGCAGCACCTGCTGCACTGGCAGCAAAGCCCATGCAGGTTTTCCTGATGGGAAATGCAGGTTTGAGTTAGACCAGGTGGTCCTGGTTCCACCCCCACCCCCCCACCCCCCCCCCCGCTGCCATGTTTCACCCTTACGTGGTACCATGCATCCACAGCAGGGGAATAGTAACAGCCTAAATCCCACAGCTCCAAGGCAAATCCTTCTTCACATCCAGCATTCAAATATTTGGATTCCTATCTCATTTGTAATATCAAAGGAAACAACAAATGAGGAAAATCTTGAAATCCATACTTGAAGGAAATAGCTGAAAACTATTTTAAGCCTTTAATCCTGTATAGGATTTACAGGTAATTTGGAAGCCTTGCTGTATTGGATTGCCAATCCCCTTTCTCTCGAGAGCTATGGAGAGCTATGGAGAGCACAGAGATCAACAAGATTTATCTTTTAAAAAAGAGAGAATTAACATCTTATAGGGATTCTGAAGGTACTAAAGACTTTTTAATATATATACACAACTCAGTGCACTTTGGTGGGTTTCTTTTATTTCTATCATCTTAGATTGATTCTGACTTATTCCTACAGTCATTACACATCTTTTTCAGGTTCATTCAACCTGCAGCATCCCTCAGCACTTGTGTTTTTTGGAGGTGTGGCACTCAGTGATCTAGCTGGGACCCCTTCCTGACATACAGGCCAGGCAACGTGGGTCTATGCCCTGTGGGTCTGTGGGTCTATGCCCTGGGCTGACCTGAGGGACATGCCAGCACTCCACTGCCACAGACCCTGCTAGGAGTGACACTATATCCCTGATGGGTTTTAGATGAGAGAATATCCATCACCTGTGGGCAGACATTGTGTGTGACTCCCTGCATTCTGGTGATTTTTGTGAGATGTTGCTCCTGTCTAGTTCAGGATACTAGTTTAGAACAGGGAGCCTGGGGGTGTACCACCCTCTCTGGAGGACTGTCTGACTGCAGGGCAGACTAACTGAGGTACTACAGAACTGGAGGGGCAGAGTGGAGGCAGCAGTGTGCTCAGCCCTCTGCAGCATGCAGCAGCTCACAAGCATTCAGTGGCAAGTACTGAGGTCAGTTATTACTGCTGCTGTTTGCATGCTCCTAAATTTTCCCCATCATCAATAGTGGAAAGAGTTTCAACCAAGCACAGAGAAAATTTAATTGGGAACAGCAGCTTACTCTTGAGGGTACTGTCCCAGCAACCCCTGTGATCTGACAGCCACCCTGAATGCAGTGATGGAGAAAAAATCTACCCAGCACTTGGGAACAGCAAACACCAGCATGCAGAAGAGGAGCAGAACTGAGCATGGGAAGTGAATCAACCTGTAACAGCCTTAGCTGTTTCTGTCACAGAGGATCTGCAACCTGCCTGAGCCCAGGGTGGGTATCTGTGGCAAAGCCCCCTGCCAACATTAAAACCCACTCCCACTAGCTATTGCCATAAATTCTTACCCCTCTCCATTTTGCTTTAATAGCACAAAGATCTAAATTAATCTGATAGGCAGACATAACAAATAATTTAAATATCACTAATCATTAGTCAGTTTTACTAAGCTCAGCAATTTAGCAGATGGTCAAGAAGAGGAACTTCAGTCACCCAATACTAATTTCATAGTGAATTCTCCATTATCCAAAGTTTGCAGTTTTGAGAGCCTCAATCTAAGATGTAAAGCTACTAGAATATCTCCAAAGGAGGGCAACAAAAATTGTGAAAGATCTTGAAGGGAAGCCATATGTGGAGCAGCAGGGGTCACTTGGTCTGTTCAGCCCGGAGGAGACTGAGGGGAGACCTCATTGCAGTCACAACTTCCTTGTGAGGGGAAGAGAGGGACAGGCACTGATCTCTTACTGTGGGAACCCAGGACATCCCTCTGGGTGTCCTGGATGGCCAGAGCCACTGGGAGGGGGCTCTGAGACCCTGGCATGCAGCCAAAGACACACGTGGGGTTTTGATCTTAGCCCGTGGAGCAAATTACTAACTCTGTATGAAGAATTACAAGCCACACACACAAGTTTAGGTATTGTAGTAGAAGTAGTCACGAAGTGAAAGGAAGGATTTTTGAGTGCTGTACAGGGGGGTTTTAAGCCTTGTACGCAGGGGTCCAAGTTTTGTACATGGGGGTCAGGAGTTTTAAGATGGAGGGATTTGGGTGTGCCCTGTCCTCCTTCTTTCTCCTTCCTAGCTTCCATGTCTTTGGTGACGTTGGCACTCACAGATTGGATTAGTGTAGAAAGTCACCATTCAATATAGATAGTAGGCATTGGGGAAAAAGTATAAACATCTAACACATAATGTATGATATAAAAGATGGCACCAGCCCCCTGGGAGGGCAGTGTGCCTTTGTCTGACCTGCTAAACGGGCCACAGCAGTTCAGGAAAAGAATCTTTTAGATAACCAACAATAAACAACCTTGAGACCGGACAACAGAGGGCTACTGAGTCTTTCTTTGAAGGCACGGGTTGGAGGAGAGACTTTTCCATCTTTCAGGGTCACCCCAATCCGGGGCATGAGACCCCACATCTTACCTCTGGCAAGCGGTGATGGGACCCAAGGGAATGGCCTGGAGTTGTGCCAGGGGAGGTTCAGGTTGGATATCAGGAAAAGGTTCTTCACCCAGAGGGTGGCAGGGCACTGAAACAGGCTCCCCAGGGAAGTGGTCACAGCACCAACCTGACAGAGTTCAAAAAGTGTTTGGACAACACTGTCAGGCATATGGTCCTTGGGACTGGCCAAGAGTTGGGCTTTAAGACCCTTGTGCATCACTTTTCATTCAGGTTATTCTCTGATTCTATGAAATTGAGTTAGGCCGTAGAACTCATTATTTGAATAATATATCTCCCCATTTTCTCAACAGTCCCACTCCTTCCCTCCAGCCTACTTCCAAAAAACAAAACAAATCAAACAACCACAACAAACCAACAAAAAAACCCACCCAAAACTTACTAAAACCAAAAACATCTCTGGAGTTATTCCTCCTTTCTTATATGACACATAAGCTCCATGATGCGTAGTAGTAATAGGCTTCACTGCACTGCAGAATGAGACAGGATTAGTTTTGGCTGATGTCCTTTTTGATTCAGAGACCTTTTCTTCTAAAATACCTCATTCATTTTAAATTTGAGGGTTTTGGTACGGATAGCCTGAGGAAGTATCTATGCCACCAGTGCTCACAGTCTGCAAAAAAATGGGTCATGGGGTGCAAGTGTGAGTCCAAGCTGCTTCACCCCAGGAAAGCACAGCAGGGATCATCGGGTGTAGAGGTTTGACCCTGGCTGGATTCCAGGCATCCATCACTCCCTCTATCCCTCCTCTCCACCAGGTGGACAGGGGAGAGAAAATATAACAAAGGTTCATGAGCTGACATAAGGACAAGAGAGATCACTCAACAAATAGCATTACTGCTAAACAGATTGAACAGGGGGATATTAAGTAAATTTATTATCAACTAAATCAGAGCAGGATAATGAGAAGTAAAATAAATCTTAAAAACATCTTCCCCTCACCACTCGCTCCTTCTCAGACTCTATTTCCTCCCCCTCAATGGCACAGGGAGTGGGGGTTATGGTCAGCTCATCACAGATTGTTCTTGCACCTGCCCAGGGAGGGGAGTCCTTCCCCTGCTCCAGCACGGGATTCCTCCCACAGGAGACAGTTCTTCATTAATTTCTCAATGTAAGCGCAACCCACAGACACAGTTCTTCATGAAGTGGTGCAGTGTGGGTCACTCTTCCATGGGGGGCAGTCCTTCAGGCACAGCCTGCTCCAGCATAGATCTCCCACAGGGTCACAAGTCCTACCAGGAAACCTGCTCCACTGTGGGCTTCTCTCTCCATGGGTCTGGAGGTCCATGTCAGGACCCTGCTCCAGCCCAGGCCTCCCACAGGTTCACAGCCTCGTCTCAGGCATCCACCTGCTCTGGCCTGGCTCTCCTGCAGGGGCTGCAGGTGGATCTCTGCATCCTCTGGGATCTCCATGAGCTTCAGGGCCACAGCTGCCTCACCATGGTCTCACCACGGGCTGCAGAGGAACCTGAGCTCTGGTGTCTGGAGCACCTCCTGTCTCTCCTTCAGCAACCTTGGTGTCTGCAGGGCTGTTCCTGTCACTTATTGCCACTCTGCTCTTATCTGGCTGTAATTACATTTGCAGAGTAACTTTTTTCCCCTTCTTAAATCTGTTATCACAGAGCCATTTCTAATTGGCTCAGCCTTGGCCAGGGGTACCTCCATCCTGGAGCCTCCTAGCATTGGATCTGCTGGGCATGAAGGAAGCTTCTAGCAGCTTCTCACAGAGGCCGTCCCTGTAGCACTCCCACTACCAAAACCTGTCCGTGCAAATCCAATACCCAGGGACACACCAAGCCGTAGCTTTTGAGTGTTAGCATGGAAAATGGTAGCTAAACAAGAAGAAAACATACCAATCAAATTATTTCAAAGCTGCGACCAGCTGCAGGGCAAGCAGGATTTCCAGCAAACACAGAACTGGCTGGGGAAGAGGCAGAGCTTGTAGTGGGATGTGGAGTCACCTTTTCAGCTTGACACTGAGATAAGGTATTTACTTTTGTATGCTATAAATTAAAGAGGAGGGAATAAAATCCAGCCAATCAGGTCGGCACAGAAGCATCCTGGTAGCAAACAAATATAGCAGAAGGGCACTGGCTCTGTGGCCTCTCGGTGCCTGCCAGCCCCAACAGTGCACCCAACAGGTTTAGGCAAGTATGCGAAATACAGCGAGTTCGGCACTTCTGGCAGCTTCCCTCCTACCTTGTTGACTCCTCCCCTCTCCTCAGCTGCCTGCAGGAATGAGCGCAGCACGGCTCAGGTGAACCCTGAAATCAGCACCAGCTACCAGCACAGGTGTGGCCTTTATGCACTGTTTCAGAGCTGAAGGCACTGATTTTGTGCATATCCTTAGCACCAGAGAAGCTGAGGTGTCTTCACCTTCCTGGGCGCTGACCTTGATGCACTCCACATGGCGTCTTGATTGCTTGAAGCCTGCCCGATTGAGTACAGGATCTGGATTGGCTCTGTTGGGCTGACACACATTTTCTGAGCCCAGCAAGTTTTCCTCATGCATTTTTCTCCTAGGTGGTGGAGAAAGAGTGCCACTTAAGGCAACAAAGCTGTCAAGCTAATAACTCAGTCATTTAAGAAAGGAAAGGAAAAGGTAGATTGAGCTGTTTGGCCGAAGTTGGTGCTCAGCGCTGCCCTGGGCAGTCAGGACCTGACACCTCTGGCTGGCTGGCACCAGATCCCCTCCTGCAGCTGCTGCACACACACTTGTCTTAGAAATATTGTCCCCCTTCAAAAAGTGATCATTCTCTGTAACTTAAATACAAAAGGAACAGTGTTAATTTTGAGATTGAAGTTATTGCTTTCTAGATTTACTGTTTGTACTGCAGTAGTCGTGCATCAGAAACACAAGGCTTTTTGCAAAACTGTAGGCAGAGATCTTAGAGTCGTAGAATAGTTTAGGCTGGAAAAGATCTGTAAGATCATTGAGTCCACTGTAAAGCTAACAAAGCCAAGTCCACCACTGCCCTCAGCCTCCAAAGAAGAGTTCTGACTGTCAGCTGGTTTACAAGATTTTGTGCCTTTCCTAAGTGATGAATCAAATTTTGTTCAACTCAAATTTCCCATTACATGAAATTCTCCTTTAGTGGTGTGCTACAACCTCATCTGCACTATCCTGTGACAGAGACATTCTAGTCCACATGAACATGACAATAAATTTTCCTCAGTTTCCACTTTTTAAAAATCTGTTCTGCCTCAGAAAAGCATCAGTGCATAGTAACCTGACTATATTTAAAGCAGGCAGGTTCCTGTTTCACTCTGAAACTATTGTTTTGTTCACACTGAGTTCAGCATGAGCAACCTGCTTTCCAGCCAACTCTGCCGGTTTGTCTGACCCCCCTGCTCTGCCTCACTTTCATTCAGAGAAGACAGCACGAGATCATCCAATGCAGCAACCACCTCTATCCACAATGTGCAGCTGTGTGATTTACATCTGCTGATTTCACAGCGCTCACCTGTGCCAGCTGCAGAGCACCCAGCACCACAGAGACGATGCACATGGAGGGGAGTGACAGCCACCATCCTGCTCGGTGATGGAGCTGCAGACACCTGGGCTAAACACTCACCTACTGATGTCTGAAAGTTTCCAGTTCCCACAAGATTTATCTTAGGGGAATCGGAAGGTCTTTATCAGAGGAATAAGACAGGGGTATCGGTATATACTTCGGGCCATCAGCCACTGTCCCTCCACCTCCTGTGCATCAGTGCACCCTGACACGCTTTCCCATCACAGATGGGGACTTTGGGAGCCCCTCAAAACAGCACTGTACTTCATCCCACAGAGAGCCTAAAGGATGGTGAAGTTTCCCAGGGGTGTTTAACAGGTATGAGAGATAGACAGAGGAGAAGTATAAGTATTTTATCTCTTATACTGTGCTCTTCATACAGGAATTTGTACACAGTGGGGATATGATAATATCTCTATTAGGTATTTGTTTGGTATGCAATACCGCATGAAAATAGTAAGAAAGTAACAGGGCTTTTCCAGGGGCAGGAGAAAAGACTGACCCAATAAGCTTTTCTTTTTCCTTAATACTTTCTTTTATCTTTGCTTTTCTTCTCTTTTTTTCTTTTATCTATTTTTTTTTCTATTCCAAGTGGAAGACAATGGAAAAAAAAAAAGGCAAGGCTTTTGATTCAGGGAAAAGCAGCCCTATGAAATGCACACCTGGGGCTAATAGCAAATTCCTCATTGAATTAAATCTACAAATCTCTGAGCACTCAGAGCTGCACAGGATCCCCTTGGGATAGTTTCTCCTCAGTTCACTGGGAGAGCCACTCCACACCCTGAAGCATACGGAGAGAGCTTACTTACTCACTGTTTTATTTGAATGGCAAAACATAGGCACTCTTCTCATTTACAGCAACAGTTAAACTATTTTTATCTGTCTAAAGTACACATGGCAGCAGTTAGCTCCACAGGTTCTCCTTTGCTTACCAGTATTGAAAGCATCACCTTTTCTAGGTTTGTATTTTATCATTTTTGTAGGTACTGACACTTTATCAGTGCTTCTAGGCTGGGCCCAAGTCTGTGTGCTATCACAAGTGTTATCACAGCAGGTACTGGGCTGGCTTTCTGCCCCCAGGTCATGAGAAGCTTCTGCATGTGGGGGGCTCAGCCATGGGCAGCACTGGCTCATCCCTCCTTGCTGATACTCTCCCTGTGAGCTGTCTACCTGGTACTGAACTCCAGCTGGGACCCAGCATGCCAGAGGGAGCTGGACGATTGAGGAGCTGTGCTCCCCACCTGGATGGGGAATTTTGCTGTGACAGCCCCTCTCTACTTCCTCCCACTCCACCACACTGCTGCTGACATCTCTGTGCCCTTGCCTGCCAGGCTGCACTGTCTGCAGCAGTGGAGGCCCAAGCTGCTTCCCCAACACTCCCTGGCGCTCTTTACAGGATTTGTGCTGAAAGGAAAGGAAGACAATGTTCACCAAACCCAGACTGTGGTTTGCCACAAACTACTGCTCTTCCTGTTCTCCTGAGGCTGCTGAGTGCAGGCACAGCCCACCTGCCTCTTCTAAGCCAAAGACAGGCAGAGACGTGGTTTAGTCTCAAATACTCACGGCCATGGCAGCAGAAAGACCTGAGCCCCATGCACTGCTCCCCAGGGCCCACACATGTGCACCTCAACAAACCCCAACAGACCACATGCTCCCACCCACAGGGCCCACACCTGCACACTCTACACACCATGGCTCCAGTGCATTCTTCTCTGGACACACAACTGCTGCCCTGCTTTCTTCCACTAGCACACTAGCTTTGTGTCAAATCAAAGTGCTCATGTTGGCCAATGGTGTCATACATGTGTTTACTTCCCCACAGGATCAGCATCTGCATGGTTATGGGGCAGGGAATTGCCAGAGCTGCAGCTCATGCACAGTCCCAGGTACCCCACCCCTCCTAGGCTGGCCCTGGGACCCCCCAGGACAGGACATTTCTCAGTTCTTCGGGAGGAAAGGCGGGTGTGGAGGAGGGTGGTGTTGCACTGGCTGTCCCTGTGCTCCCCGTTGCATTTGGCAGCTGGGATGAGTGCAATGCCATGAGCATTCCCATGCCTCAAGAGCATGGCAGGCTATTTCAGGGTGGTAGTAACCTGGGTCTGGTTGACTTTCATGTAATCAGCAGGCAAAGGCAAGTCAAGCACCCTCAGTGATTTTCCCTGGTATCCACAGTGTTGACTCTATTTAATAGATGGATTATTTTCACATAAAACTGAAAAGCCTTTGTAGACATTTTAAGAACTTAGCTTATCAGGAATGATCTTTGTCTAGTCTGAGCTAAACATTCCTGCTGTGTCCTCACTGCAGTATGTAAGTGAATTAATATCCTGTTAATTTGTCCACACTCCTTCTAGAAACATTTTCCAGACCTGCTCTTTTTTACTCCCTCTTTGTAAGTAAGGTTTACTTAAGACTTTGAGTAAGTTTTGTTACAAGACTCATGACATTTACAATTTAAAACTACCTTGTGGGGAACCTGTTTTATGGATTAATAATTAATCCAGTAGAGTAAACAATCCTCATATGTTTTAACTTCGATAAGAAAGTACTGCGGATGAGACACTTCAAATTAATACAAGAGAGATTCAAGGCATTCATTTTAAAAACACACTCCCCAAAACCCCAGGGCTATGCATTGCAAGCCTGTGCTGAGGCTTCCTAGGGTTTTGGCTGCTGCATTTTAAATAATTTAAAATTCTCTTTGGGTTATTTTGTGGGTTATGTTAGTTTGGGTGGGGGGATGGATTTTCCAAGTGCCATGTTTTCCTATTTATATTCACAGTACATAACTCTTTCACTCTGCATTTTCCACAGATTACAGAGAATAACAGCTACACCTGGGAAGATTTAGGAATGAGAAAGGTTCCTATGACTATTTGTCACAACAAAGGTCCTCAATTTCAGCTTCAATATGGTCCCTTCCCTCCAGAATTCAACTTCTCTGACGTGAATTCTCTTCTCTACTTGGACATAACAAGGTATGGAAGGAGCATCCTCACCTCTGCTCATCACAATCGTGAACCCCCTGTCCCTGTCAGAGATTTTTGGAGCACACCACAGCAGCATCTTCCTGCCTTCACAGAGAAACCACTACCAGCACCTTCAGACAGCTGGTGAATTTTTTTGCTAAGCAGAGATTGATCCACTTGGGCAATATCTTGGGTTCTCCTCTAAGGGCAATCATTTACAGTTCAGTGGGTGAAATATGCATTTTGCAGATATTACCACCTCTAAGACAGTGGTGATAGCAAAGTCACCAGAACAGATTTTTATTAATTTTCAGTATTGTTCCCTAAAAACTGGAGAAAGACATGTTTGGCCCGTGGAAGTGGCTGGCTTTTTTTTTTTTTTTTTTTTTTTTTTTTTTTTTATAGCAACAGAGATTTTCCTATTAAGACATTAAATACCTCATGTCTCCTGACTCCCACAAATGCCTCGTCACCCCCATCATTTCAGGACAGGTTTTTTTTCTCAGCAGAACCCTGTAATTAAAAGTGACCTTAAAAGTACCAGGCAAGCATCAGTGAAAAAGACACTTTTACCCTGGTGAGGGCAACAGATAATGAAGTTTAACAGATATGAGGTGCAATTTTTTGCAATCACATTACCAGGAGAGTTTGTAGACAGGCCACTGATGCAGTTTTCTATTGTTTTCTCAAGGTGTGAGATCAGCTGGGTGTATGATAGTGCCTTTCCCAGCAACAGGCAGCTGAAGACAGTCATTCTGACCAGAAACCTGCTCATGTTTCTTTCTGACACAGTATTGGCCCACATTCCCTGGAGCATCTTAACACAGACAGGAATAATAAGTATGTTCTTTATTCCAATGACAAATCTTGGCAGGTTAGGTTATCTTCATCTTGGGCAGCAGCCACATCTCTTCACTGCAGCTTCCTCCCAACTTTCCCACGTGAAACCTCAAACACTGCATTTTCAAATTAACAACATACAGGCAATCCACAACATAGAGGCAATCACAGCAGAAGATGTCCAAGCTCCACAGACCAGCAGCAATGTAACTCTCATCCTTAAAGGCAATTACACACATTGAACCTGGATCTTTTCACATTTCTACAGTTTGGACTTTGTGGGCTGTGCTGACATCCCTGGGGTCCTGGTGGGGATACAGAACTCCACAACTCAGACCTTTTGGCTGGGAACATTTTATGGAAAAACAGCCCTGCATAAGCCCAGATATTTTACAAGGCTTCTGTAGTATCTCTGTCAAGGATCTCTATCTGCAGTTATGGCACCTCAGAAATCTAAATGCTGACACATTTCAGAGCTTAACCAGGCTCCAAAAGCTGGACCTAATCCAAACCCACATCCATGCACTGCCCCCTGACATCAGTGGCATGAGCTTGCTAGAGAGGATGGTTCTCAATGCAAACTGCTTTGAGCAGCTCTGCAACACCGGCTCTGCTGGCTTTCCCTCCCTCACCTGCCTCCACATCATGGGTAACTCACAGGTTCTGCAGCCTGGCTCTGGCTGTTTGGAGAAACTGGCAAAGCTTCAACATCTAGATTTAAGTCAGAGTCACTTGGAAAGTTCTGAGGCTCTAGCAAAGCGCTGAGAGCTTTGAGCAGACTTAGTTAACAGAATCTGAGCCACAACACACATCTCCATCTCCAGGACATGCTCATTTAGGACAGTGCTAGCCTAGAGCTGCTGGACTTACCTTTCACTCCTCTCTATATCCACACCTTACAGAGCCCTTTCCAAAATCTCCATCTCTAGCAAGTGCTAGAGATTATCTTTCCTTGTCCCACATTAATACTAGCATTCAGCATATCTTCAAGGCTTGAAAAACCTCATATTCTTGGACCTTAGTCAAAATAACTTTGATTTGGGGATCATGCCAAAGGACAAACTGTTCCAACAACTATCCAACTTAGAGGTGCTAATGTTACCATCCTCTGAACTAACATCAATAGGTTAGCAAGTATTTCACAACCTCAGGAAGTTACAGGATGTTGATCTGAATTACAAAAAATTTACTGCATTCAGCACAGATGCATTTTCAAATCTCAAGGGTATCAATCTCAGTTGTGTCCATAACAGGATGCACATTGTACCAGGTGTTCAGCTAGTTCCCCTAGATGGCCACTTTAAAATCAATTTAAGCTACGACCTTCTGGACTGCTCCTGCTCTGAGATTGATTTAATCACTTAGTGCAAGCAACATCTGGATAAAATTGAAGACTCTGAAGGAACAAGGTGCTCTGAACCCAAATATCTAGCTGGGTTCAGCTGGCCACCATCTCACTGTCCTGTGGGAAGGACATGTCAGGAATCATTGTAGTTGTCCTGGCTGTTTTATCCTCTAGTGCCATCTTCATTTGGGGTGTTCACTATTTAAAGCAAAATTAGCAGCAACTGTAAGTCTAGGATGGGGACATAGAAGATATCTGCAGCAACTGTATTAAGCTGAACGACACCTCACTGGTTTTATTTGTGACATGTATTTTCTTGACTTTTGTATTATCCTCTTTACCTGTATTAAAACATTTAGAAAAAATAATGAAAAAATTAGAATAAATAAATAATCTTATAGAGAAGTCCCAGTTCAACTCAATGGTAGCCCTGTTGTACCAAAACTGTGGGTAATGTACTTGGAAAATCTAATAGCCAAAAATACAAACTTCCTTCTCTTTAAAAAAAAGAAAACCTAACCACCACCACTCCCAAAAAGGGAGAAAAAAAACCAACCAAACATCCCAACCAAAACTCAACCAAACAAAAAAGTCCAACCAAAATCCACCCGCTATCAAATACCCTTGAAAATCATTGTTTTATAAGAGCTGGCAGTAGTGTACCCCACTCTGCAAAAAAAACCCCAAAACAAAACAAAACCAAAAAACAAACAAAAAACCCCCAACAACAAAAACAACAACAAAAAAGCCAACAAAACAACCACTACCTGTGAAGAACAGACAGATTTTATAGTTATATAAGACATGCCTGCAGGACTGGCAGAAACAGCATGTATCACCTCCGTGATTTTGTAAAAAATGTTTCTTTAACATAATTTTGATCCTTAGAGAATTCCCAGCCATTGAAATTCTGTCTATCCATCTTTCAGCCTGAGGCAGGCCCTGCTCCTGTGCTCTTTTCTAAAGAGCAGTAAGTAAAGTGAGAATGTAAGTAAGTAAAGACAAAATAATCTTTCACCATAAAACTGTAGATTTGTGGGTCTAATCTGTGGGTCCAATATTCTGCTTGCTTCCACAGCATCCCTCAGTGCTGACAGATATGAGCCATTCCTTTGCCAGCCTGGAGTGGACTGTTCCTTTCAGCCACAGCCCAGGTGAGAAAACTAGAAGCTGCAAAGGGGGCAGTACACTGGACAACCTCATCCTACAGGTGCTCCTGGTGTCAGCAGCTACTTCATGTTGCTTGGGGTGTGCATCCCTGGAGTGAATTCAGAGACAATGATCCCTGCTACATTTGGTAAGCAACAGCTAGGCAGGAATAAAGACTTATTATTTATATAAAGCCAGTTTGTTTTCTCTGCCATCACATGTGAGTAAACCCAGAGCAAGGCACAGTATGAGCATTGGACCACAGACTGACTAATGGGAGCTTTTAAGTCATTTGTGTTTACTTAGTACTTCTGTATCAGGCTTACCCTGATGGGTAGACACACTTTGCTAGCGGTACGACCCTCCTGTCTCCCGGGGCACCACAGGGAGGCTCGCCCAGTACCACTCCCTGCTGTGTTAGGCTGGAGCTGCAGCTGCTCTCTGAGATGTGGGAGGCCAACTAGTTGGCCTCCCACATCTCAGAGAGCAGCTGCAACACTTCTCATGCAGGACTCCACATTCAGCTTCAGCTGGTGTCCAAAGGCATTTCCTTAACATTTTCCTCTCTAACATGCTGACTAGCTAAGATTTCAAAGATTCCTGCTGGACTAGAAGGTTTTTGCTCATTTCTGATGATACTGCTGACAAGAGCCCCTGATTGGTCTTCTCCAGTAAGAAATACCTCTCATTTGAAAAGCCCCTTTTACTATCTGTTAGCTGATCAGACTCATGCAATATGCATTTTTGCAGCTTTCAGATGCCTTTGCATCACACACATCACTGCCCTATCCCTGTTTCTCCTCCCCCTGCCTTCATATCTGTGTGCTGCCCAAGGACATGCAGGGAAAGGTGTTCGCTGCTCTTCTCCAGTTGCCTACAAACACTCCCAGATTTAGCATACTAAAATGTATTGCTGGTCCCTGTTCCCTGTTTACGTGGCTGGTGAAGACTCCTCCTGATGCAATGGGCAGGTGCTGTAGTCCAGCTGCCCAACATAAAGCTGCATGGGCTGCGGGCCCTTCAGCAAGGGCTCAGCTACAGGACAGAAATGTCCCTGAGCAGACCATGCTGCCCAAGCTGAGCACACCCTGACCTGACCTTGGGAGCAAGGCAGGGACATTCCTGCACTCAGCCCAAGGTTCAAGGTGCATTTTCCTCTCACTCTGCAAATCCAGTTGGTTAAATGAGCAACCTCCAATATCTCAAAAATCCAGCATGACTGCCAGACTGTGTTCCACCAAAGAAACACCTGTTTCTCTCTTGACGGTGGGTTCAGGAAGGTGTTAGACAAATACTAACATCAAAAGGGAGCATAACAAACTCCAAAGGCACAAAAAAAATTGCTCTCGCATCAGGTAGTATCTGTGGGAGATCCACCTATAGCAGTGACTGGAGGGAAAACTGCATCTTGTGCTGGAAGGTATTCTGAAATGCTCTTCTGTTTGGAGACACCACCACAGGATTCAACCACCAGCAGCTTCTGAAATGCTATCCTGTGCCACGGTGTAGACTCAGGTGTACACTTACTGTTAAAACTCACACGTTTGAGAAGGCAAAACATGTTTCCTGTGCCATATATATTTGCACACAGAGTATTAAGGCTTTCCTGCAATCTATCTCTTGCCCCCCACACAACTTGTTTTGGATTACCATATCTTCCAGTGTTCTGATTTTGCTCTTTTCTTTACAGCATGCTTTACTCTGCTCTATTTGCCTGAAAAAATGTAATTTGTAAGACACTTTGCAAACAATGCTGAACAGCATATGCTGTATATTTCAGAACACACAAACCCTAAATACAGGGACTGACTATTCTAAGGGGAAATTTATCTCTGGATGTAATACACTAAAATGTCCTAGATTATGTATTAAGACTGTTAAATTAAAAGATTTAGTCTTCTGGGATTACTTAGTAAGGATATACATGGAAAGAGGCAATAGATTCTTTTTCCTTATAGAATTGTGTACCTAGTCAAGCTCTGTTGTGATGCACTTTTTTGGCTTTTAGTCATGCCTTTTATCTCTTGTTTTTTTTCCAAATGTGGCTATGAAGCCAGCACACAGAGAGAACAAGAGAATTGTCTGAGATGAATGGTGCCTAACAAAATTTAGCTCGTCACCACCCTAGCTCCTGGACTACACATCCCTGAAAGTCACAATACAACTCAATAACACAACACAGAATTTATCACTATTTGCAAAGAGAAAGAACTTGAGCATATCTTCATTATTTCACAGACAGGTAAGCACTTAGCTTTATTTCACCAGGACAAACCAAAACTCAGAGCCAAGTTCTTCTTTCCTTAACTGTGCTTAAGCAAGGTCCCTCAGTAAGACGCAAGTCAATTTTTGAAGGGGCATTTTACTCTGAACAAGATGATTGAGTGGGCCAATTTCTACATACATCAATTTCAAAATACGCCCTCTGATGTCAATGGAACATCTTTTCAGAACTCTATCTCTCATTCACTGGTCTTGTCTGTACCTGGAAAAAGAACAGGTGAGGTTCCTTCCCAAACAATCTATCTTATACCTCCCATATCAAACAAATTAGAATTTGGAATTCTTTTCTCCCAGTAGCAGAAGACATTTTTCCCTACCAAATCCCTTGGAAATCCTCTTCCCCTTCAGATACGCATTTCTTAGGGCTTGATATGTACTAGAACACAACTACTCTGTTACTGTCCTCTTACTCTGCAGTCTTCTCAGTTCCTCCTGATGCTCCGAAATTTTGCCTTTTGAACTATAACCTTTAGCATTGCTTCCTGTCCATGGTGGTTGGAACTTTTAAGGTCCCTTAGGTTGGAACTTTTAAGGTCCCTTAATTCCCTGTAGGAATCTGTGATTCCTACACTCAGTTAATTCAAATGCATCCTTGGCAGGTACATGGAAGATTGATCTGATCAGTTCTAATCAACTACTATACTACAGATACAGTCAATGGACGGTTGCTAATTCAAGGCAGGCAGTGGGACATACATCTATACACCATCTAGTATCTTCCTGTCCTGTGATCTTTTCCTTCTGACCTGCCCTCTCAGTTGTGATCCAAAATCAAGCTGGATGTCCCTGCAAAGTCTTGCAAGCTATGCAATACTACAGTAAGGGGGCTAAGGGGATTCAGCAAACTAGAGTTCAATGCTGAAGAAGGGAGCTCATGTTCCCCTTCAGACCATGGAAGCATTCCCATCCCAGGTAAGGCAAAAAAGTATAGATGACAGGCCATGCCAGACATAACAGAGATCACCCATCTCTCCCAACTTCCCCCTTAACACAAACTCCACACACCACCCCTTTCCTCTGGCCTATTACACTCTGGGGGCTCACTCTGGGCATGCAAGTTTCTATGCCTCTCCTGGCAGAGACAACTATGCTGTCCACAACCATGGATAGTGCAGCTGGCACAGGCATGAGACAGTCAACCCTCAACTCTTGTAATTTGCCTTCCCTCAGCTGCTGGATCCTGTTCTTCTCTCCTCAACCCATCACCCCGGTCAGCACACCGGATTTCAAGACTATCTGCCTTCTGGTGGGCTGCAGCAAACTGGAAAAGTTGGGGGTGAACTGCAACTTCCCCTCACCTATATGTTTCAAACAAACAGAGAGAAAAGCAGCAAAAGTGGTGCTGTACAGAAAACAATGCAATAATAAAATGTGAACACAAATTCCCAACTGCTGGGCAGCTCTGCAGAGTTAGGAGCAGCAGAACAGTAAAGAGATGTGTACTTAGATATATGCTGCTCCTATAGTAATAAATGATTACATGTGTTTTGCAGAAAGAATTTAAATGTCACATTACAGGCTACTGCCCATAGAAGCCAGCAGTCAGACTATGTCATCTGCCATCACACCACACTTACCTATCCAACAGCAGAGCAAAGGATCCAGACATGGCCTGAGATGAGATATTCAGCCGTGTACACCTCCTCTGTCCCCAGACCAACTGCATTTCCTGATGCCAAACCCTCCACCAGCACATGCCGTAAAAGGTGCACTGAGCTGGCCCCAAAAACACCAAAACTGCCAGTCTCTGAGTACAGCAGAGATGTGCCTTATGTCACAGCAGTGAAAGCAGTTCAAGAAAAAAATGCTAACACAACAATTTCATGCTGAATTTTTATTTCAATGTTATGCAACTGCATAAGTATAAATAACTGTGTTCAATATATAACAATTATGACATCCATAAGGAGTTTCTCAGAGAAAATAAGACTGCAAACACTTTATTGCACAGACCCTAACAATTTTTTTTTAACTTTTAAAATTTTTTTGTAAGCTGAGAAATCTACTGCAGGAAGTCTACAAAAGAACACATCAGATCTATAATCACATTAAGACTGACCAAGAAGAACACAGGCAGGAGGACCTCTAACAGCTCACTTATAAGGTAAACACCAACAAACAATTACTACATAAACACAAGCTTATGCACTGTTACACTTCCAAAATGCAAAGAACTTATTTGTCAGAAGTGATAATACAAAATATTCATAAAGGTATACTGTAAACAAAAGCTAGATGGGTTTTAAAAGAAACAAGAGAATAGCTGAAAAAACGCAGAGACTGTAAACTAGGAAATATCTCCCAGACAGAAATGTTGTTTTGAAGTGCATTAGCATTCATTTGTATTAACTGCCAAAGCACAGATGAACTGTAAATGTCGAGACCATTTTCTTTTTAAGACTTCTCAAAAATGATTATCCACTGCTTACTAGCTCCTTTCTGAATGCATCAAAAGCAGTATTAGTGTTCTAGTGCCACATGTAAAATCAGGAGCTGTTTGTGATACTGGATTTTCCTTACAGGTTTGCTGTAATCCAACTCAACAAATCAGTATAATGAAGTTTTCAGCAGAGGGAAATGAATTCTGCACACTGTCTGTTGTCACACAAGTCTCCAAGTCAAGATTACACTGTGCTTTCACAAAAAAATTTTCTAGCTTTTGAGACAAAAAGACAAACCATAAGCATTGGTGAAAAATGTAGGGGCCTAGCTCTACTGTGGCTACAGAAAACAGAAATAAGCAAAACGACCATTCTATTGATCCCCAATTATTAAAACCCATGCGCCTGCAAGGGTATGTCGTAGTGCTTCTGTACATGTTTCAAATTTTACCTTTCATCCCTCAAAACAAGCTAAATACTCCACACAAAAATGATCAAAGTCTACATGTTCCACTGTATACAAAATTTAAATAAGGCTTAGCAAAAGTAAAAAGACAGTAACATTCTAGCACCAAATAGCTCCAAGTTCCTTTGTTAAAAAATGCTTCTTTTATAATTACAGTATTGAATTTTTTTTGCATACAAATAAAAAGATTATGTTATGAAATGTATGGAGCTACTTAATGCATCTCAAAATGAACATGAAACCCAGGATTACTTGCTAAAAACAGCAAGTTAGGTCTAAAACATAAGGCCCCAGCTATGTATGAAAATGTGTCAGATAACCAAAACTTTTCTGAGGATATGATACCGAAGTGTATTTTTCCTTTTTACCTTACTTGTCATGAAATAGAAAACAACTACGAGCTGTATGACACTAATTAAACAGACTTATATGCCATAATACATATTCTCTAAATGTATTAAGAACAGGGATGAACATACTAGTACTACCAGTCATGTGCTTATACTTGAGCCTCCCACTGTAAGGGCCTGAATTTAAAAAAGCTCAAGGAACTTGAGAGGATTGCAGCAAAAAACTAAGCATATGGCATGTGCTTCAGAATTTCAGCCTTGTCTGAGGTGAAAGTCACACAATACACTCCCAAAAGACAAGACAAGAACCATTGTTTCACCGGAGAACACAACTCCTGCTGGGATGCCCTGATAATTAAGTGGTCTTCCCATAGTTTTAAGGACATCTACTCTACTCAGACTTTATGCAGCAGGGAGATGCAGTTATTTCTTGTGTTAGATCTGGTGAAGCACTCAGCCAAGTACAGTACTATCAAAATCAGATTATTAAAAATACATGTAAAAACTCACAACAGGTCACCGTATTATTCTGTACTAGTATTTTTTAGCCTCTATCTAGGATTTTTAGTTAGTTAGATCACAAAAATGTGGCCTGTTTTTTTTTTTTTTTTTCCCAGTCAGACCAATGCTTGTGCATGTCCATGCCAGCTCTGAATTTTAGTAATTTGGTTTCATATTCGAGTATGGCAAATACGTGGCAAAGCAACTATCTTAAAAAGGGAAAGAGTAAACAACGCAACCAGCAGCAAAGTATATATGCTACATTCAAACCCCAAACACATTGCTAAGTATTTACAGAAGAAGTATTTTCAACAGCTCTAGGCTGTAAAGGTATTTTTGTACAAATACTATGTGGTAACAGTTTTACCGGTTACAATTGGAAAGGCATTTTGAAAAAAAGTCCTCTCTTTACATATCCCCTTGTATTGTTTCTTCAGTGACAGAAAGCTTTGCAGCACAAAGACACGACACAGTGCTGGTTTAAAGGCAGTACAACATATTGAAATTGTTTCAGCTAGTGCTGAATACACACTTGCCAGGTCTTAGAGTTAACAGGTTTTTTTGTGAGCACTGCTCCGTGAAACTTCCTTTCCTCGACGCTGCCGAGCTGAGTCTTTGTCATCTGAAAGTGCGTTAGGGCGGTCAGGTGTGGCTGCTGACCTAGGTAAATCTTTACTTACATTCTGTTTTCTTGAAGCAGACTGCTGAGTCAGAACAGTATCTTTTCCCTTTACATCCACAGTGTTAATAAAAAGAGGCTTTTCTTGATTTCCAGGTTTCCCCCCAAGGTTTGAAGCAGGGTGGTGGGCTTCTGCTACAATAGCGGCACTGTGCAAGGCCATCAGTGAAACACTCTTAGTCATTTCTGCCTTACTGCTCCCTGTGGAAGAGGTGCTTCTCTTACTTAGTTCCTTGCAAGTTGCAGGAAGCTCTGATGAGCCTGGTTTAAGCTTTGCTGAAGATGCCTCACTTTTGGCTGAAACAGATGAAACAGATACTTCCTGTCTACATTCAGAGAAATTGGATGAACAAGTCAGTGGCTTTCTCGGTGTTGCAGCCACACGACAAGAACTTTGCCCACTAGGAGCCGGCAGATGTTTTATTGCAGTCTGCTTGTTTGCATTCTCTGGCTGTTTCTGATTAACTTGTCCCTTCCCTTTTATATCTTGAGAGATTTTGCTACTTGTGGTTGCCTTTTCTGCTCCTTTCCCTTTGACATCACAGGCTGTGAGACAAAGGGTAGGCTCCACTTTCCCACTGTCAAGCTGAATGTAAAGTGCATCAGTGCATATTTTTCCTTCGGGTCTTTTGTCTGCAGCAATCATCTCATTACTAGGACTTCTCTCTGCCTCTTTGTTCAGTGAGAGACAGTCTTTCACAGTGGAAAACTTTGGAGCAGTGGTTTGTCTTTCACTGAAACTAAGTTGCTTTTGATCAGCAGATTCCCCCAAGCCTGCTGCTTCTTGCCTCTGTATCGGCTTGGAGCTCTCTGGGCCTGCTGGTAGTGGGCCCGCAGCAGAGGATTTGGGTTTGGTGTCAGGGGCTGTGCTCCTCATTTGGAGGGTGGTGACTGAGCCATGGTCCACAACCACAGGCCTTTCAGCCTGTACATGTTCAATGTTCATTCTTCTTGAAGAGCCTGGAGCAGGAGAAAGGTGATCTAGGACACTTTTACTGGCATGCTTTCCATCCGTCCGGGAGCTGGCAGACAAGTGAGTAACAATTTCTTTTTCCTTTATGGTTGGAGCACATGTTTTTTGCGACAATGTCTGTTTATCCAAGGACTTAGACTTGGAGGAACTTGTATCAGAGGCTGGTCTGGGTTTATTACTGCTGCTTTCCACACAGGTGGCAGCAGGCTTCAACTGTTCTTGAACGCCTCCATGAACTTCCATAGTGCTGTATTTGCTTACTGCCTCTTTCACATCAGGGGAACCTGAAGTGTTAAGTTGCTGCCGAGGAACTTGGATGGACTGCTCTCTCTCACTAGTATGTAGCCTTGTATCGGTGAGTGATTTCTGATCTTTCTTTCCCATGTCTTTAGCACTGTCCTTCTGCACAGAAGAAACTGGTGCAATTTTATGATCACAGTCTCTTGAGGGCTGCACGGGCCATTTGGATGGAAGAGCATCACTCTTTGCTTCTGTTACAACTTCCTTAGACTCAGCTTTCTGCTTAGTTATTTCCCTTTCCACAAAACTTTTAGAAACACTGTTGTCATCTTTGCCTAGCTGTTTCAGTGATTCTCTGCCATCCTTAGGTTGTGCCTTGGGGCCAGATGACTGTGTTTTTCCTTGCATCTCAGGTGGAATGGCAAAATCAGCACAACTTTTTTCATTGCTCTTGGAGCAGGTTGTTATCAGGACATCTGAGACAGAAACCATCAGAGATGACTCCCTGATCACTTCTACCTTTGCAGGGATAGGCTCACAACTTCTCTGGGATACTGGCTGTTTGACAGGCAACTCTTTCTGAATTTGCTTATCTTTTCCTACAGCTTTTTGAGGAGTACTTTGGCCAGCAAAAGGTTTGGAATATGTTTGACTAGTTTTAAAACTCTGACTTTGAGTAACACAAGACTTTACCTCCATTGAATGGTCCTTTTGTTTTGAAGGGGAGGTATCTTTCTTCTGAACAGCTTCAACAACAGAAATACTGCCTTTAGTGGCCAGACTAGAAACGTTTTTCTCTGACACTGCTTCTGTAGCTACAGAGATGGGTGGTGGATTTGGACAACTCCTGCCTACTTGTAGAACCTGAGGCTCTGCTATGTTGACTTTGCCAGATTTTGGGTAGCTTAACAACTGCTCTTTCTGAGAGATCATTTCTGCCTTCCCACCACTCCCTTGTGGCACTGGGGGTTTAGGAGATCCCCCATCACTGCTGGTGCTCTGTCCTTCTGGCAGCACACACAAAGACAGTTCATTCTTCGAAGCCTGTGGCCCAGAAAGTAACGCAATGTCTAGTGTGCCTTCTATTGGCTTCAGACAGGAAACAGACCTCCCATCAAGCTTATATTCTGAAGGACTTTTTCTGACAGGAGTTTCAGAAGAAATAAGGGCTGGTTTTTCCACGCTCATGTCTGCTCGGCCACTCAAGGTCTTGAGAGGAAGAAAAGAAACAGAGTTCATCTGAGTAGCATGTGCACTGCCAATAAGTGCTCTACCATCTGCAACTGCAGTGGAGTCCTGCTGTATGTTTCCAGGTCTGCCTGTACTAAGTTGAAGGCATTCATGAACATTAGATGTCATCTTAGGTTTTAGCACTGGACAGACACTGTCATCTTTTTCTTCAATAGACATTTTTTTTCTGAGATAATCAATATTAGCAAGTTTACCATCTAATCTTTCAAATTTGACAAATTCTTTTGTTGGTACAATTTTATCTGTGTTTTCTCCCTTTCCATTAAGTATCTTGTCAGAGGACTGAGGTAGCACATCTTGCAGGGTACATGAAGGAGGAATTCTTTTGAAGTCATAAGACATATGACTGAGTTCATTAGGGGGAGGCCCATGACACATCTGTCCATCTAAAGCAACACCATCATTTGATCTCAAGTTTGCATTCTTTTGAAGGGTGTCTTTGAGTATGCCACCAGCTGCCTGGGTCTCCACAGTAACAATTTTTGTTTCAAACTGGTTTGATCTTTCTAATACCTTCTGGAATGCTTTTTTGTCTCTTTCTTCCAGTCTTAAGGTACTGGGATTTTCTGGTTCACTGCTAGGTTCATGTATAGCAGCATTTGCTTTTTCAACAAAATCTTGCTTTTTCACAACTACCTTGACCTTCAGCTTCTCTCTGTCTAGCTCATCAATGGATTCCTGTCTACCCAGTTTTCGGGAGATGGGTCGTTTCAAGCAGCCCTGCTCTGCAGGCCTGACTCGTGTGAGCGATGGCACATCACAAACATTCTCCTCCAAGCTCTGAAGAGTTACTTCTCTTTGAGACAATTCTCTATTCACTTCTTCCTGGGTCACTTCCAGACTGTGTTTTCGTGAACATAAGTGTTTTTTATCACTGCCATAAGAGGGTGCAAGTTTCTCTTCAGACTGGACTCTCTTCAACAGTGGAGATCTTGGTGGCTCTGCACTCTTTGGTCTGACAATATGCCTCACAATAGTCGGAGGTGAGTGCATTTTGCTAGGAAAAGACTGAGCTATTTTTGTATTTCCAATCGAATGTCCCAGCAATGGTGATGGAGATCGCTGAGGAGATGTTGGCTGGGGTGTCGGAGAAGGTGTCCGTGCGAGAGGAGAAAGGGGAATGCTGCCAGCTGATTTGCGCCTTCCTGATCTGTATCTTTGCCCACCAAGCTTTGGACCCAAGCCATGAAGAGTGCTGGGTCTTATGTGCCCTGAACCAGCTGGAGAATTGGGAGCACTGGAACTAGGGGAGCTACTCTGGGAAGAGTTAGTACCTACAAAAAGAACAAAAAACCAAGGAAACAAACATAAGACTAGCAAGACTTTTTCTATCTTGTCTAAATGTTCAGTGAGAAGCAGGAAAAGGCCCTATGCTGTCTCCCACTACAGTGTTCCAAAATCTGGAAGGTTTTCAGGGGAAAAGGTTTTAGGCTGCAAAACCTGCATCATTCCAATTACATATGCTGTTTCTCCCTTTCTCTCTCTTCCATCATCCCCTTTAAGTTATCTCTTGCTTTTTCTTAAAAATAATAACTAATACTTTCTGACACTTCAAAGCAATGATCAAGGCTTTCCAGATAATTTACCTTTGCCAAGGGATTGTACAATAGCATTCAATTCCAGTACACACTACAATTGTGACAGAAGTTAAAGAAGAAAAAAGGGGCAGGCCTTTAGGAGTCAGAGAGATGCATATTTTACCACTCAGCTAATCTTTTCAGCAAAAAATCTGCATTCATGAGTGCCATCCTAGCTCCATTACATAGCAACTTTTATCTGTTTCACTCTTTTATCATGTAGCCTCTCTTAGGCAAAATTCTCTCTTTTGCTGCAAATTGGGACTTACTTTCAGCCATTGGACTGAGCTTTAAACTAGGACAAACTTAAGAGACAATTGCTTTTTAGGTTCTTCTGTATCATAAAAACATCTTTTGTTTTGCATGAGGAAACTGTTTCCCTTTTCCAGACAGAAAACAGTCGCTCTATGATTATGCTTGTCAGAGCTGACTGCTCTTAGGAGAGTATATCAAATCTGTGGGGGCTCACAAAATGTACAGTACTCTTACAGTCCTTTTCTCCACTGCTTCACACTCACCTGATGGAAAATCAGGAGTGGAACGGTAGCTTGGGGTAGGAGATCTAGGAGATAAGCTGTGCGTTGGAGACCCAGGCAAGCTCTCCCCTGAAGAAAGTGATCGGTTCAGGCAGGAAAAGCTTCTGCTTGTATGAAGAAGAGGTGAGGGTTGCTTTGCCAGCTTTTTGAAGAGAGATCTTTTCCTTGTGTGAGAACAACACAGCATTAATTGTAAGTTAAGGTGCACAGAAGATACTATTACCACAGGCAATAAACTTGCAAGCTGACACTATGAGAATAGTAAATCTATCTTTACATGAAAGCAAACCACACTCCAGACTGGGAAGTCAGAAAACATCCTGATTCACTAACAAGTGGGATAGACACTAAAATTTATTGTACTATAATTTACTATATTTCAGAAGAACGTCTATGTCCTTATGAGTATAAATCTTTATTTTCTAAATTTAGCAACCTATCAAAATTGAAGAAGTATCTATAAAGTACTAGCAACATATTTATAAAATACATGTGAATGTATCATAGTAAAAACACTGATAAGCACTAGCACTTAAAAGTTTAATTAAACAAGTACAAAATGATATAGTTAAGCCAAATTAAGATGCAACCTCAGTTATTAACTATTTTTAGAGGTTATTTTAGCAGATCTAGTTTAGGCAAAACAAGATTTGGAAGGCCACAATCTCAGAAAGAAGGTAGAAATACAGAAATACAAAAATACAAAAACCGGTGTTAACTTCCTATTTTAAATGTGTTGTTATGTACAGACAAACGCACAAAGAAATGCCTACACTGTGAAAGCAAAGGACTACTCACCTCTCTAAGCTCTCCTTCTTCTTGGTCTTCTTACTGCGCCTAACCATCCGGCTCCTATAGCTGTTCCGCCTGGCAGGTCCTGTCTTGATGGAAGTGTTTTCAAAAGGAGTTGTCATTACTGAGACTTTGTTGCCACTCTGCCAAAATGAAAGAAGATGCCTTAAGTGTGAGTAATACAAGTAAGACAACTTTGCCTTATACTGAACCTACACCATACATGCAAATGCAATGAGAATCAACTCCAGAATAAGAGGTGTTTCTGCAGGGAACCCTATGCAGACATTGCCTTGCATACTTAGTAAATGAGGATTGGGAACTTCTCAAACTGCCGTATTTCCCAACTTCCTCTATTCAAGCTCCAAGACAAGGAATAATTCCAATAATTGTAGCTAGACAGGAGGACACCAAGGATTAACCAAAACTTCAAGATAGAAGCTTCTGCAGAAAAACCTGATTTTCCCACAAAGAACAGCTGTAACTGCAGTGTTCCACTCACATCTCAAGACACCAACTGTTACAATGATGAAACAGGAGAAAAATGAAATCTTCACTGGCAATCCCAAACCACATCTTAATCTTGTTCAAAAGGGTTAACAAGTATGATTAACATGAGCTTTTTAGCATTGACTGCACAAAGAGATGACTCAAAAAAAAAAAAAAAAGGTATTTCCTGCTAATTTTATGTTTTAAAAATCTGTAGCTCCTGCTCAGCACTGTATAACCATACAGTGAACGTCCTTTCAAAGAAATTGCAATAGCCCAAATTAATTTATTATACAGCCCAACAAATAAAGTTTTGGATAAACAATGATCTCTTGTTATGCATTTACTCTTTAAAGTAGTGAGCAGGGTTGTCATGTTTCCTTTTTCTGTATCTGACCTAGATAATGAGTGCATAGCTGACTGCCTTAAGTCACAGAATTTTTTCTTACATATTTCTTTCAAAATTGGAAAACTTGGAAGTTCGTCCTGGCTTCAGAGAAATAAAATAAAGACTGAATAAAAAGTGTATTTTTCATTTTTCTTTAGCTTTTTATATTTTCCCATCACCTCACTGCTTTCCAGTGCTTTTTTTGGACTTCTTTTATAACTGAATACTCACTTTCAGCTCTGCACATAACACCATAAATTGTTAATTATATAGGAAGCAAATATACAGCTGTCTAAAGTAATTCTGACCTACATTAGCTTACACTGGAAAGATTATATGAAAAATGAGATATGATGAGCTACAGAGAAAATAAAAGGTGTTTTTTTTTTCTTCTTTTTGTTTGGTGGTTTGTTTGTGTCCATGAAAAAACTGTGCCTTTCTCATAGGACAGACTTCAGAAAACTCCAAAAGAGAAAAATGTGACAGATTATTAATGAAAGTCCAGCTGCAGGATGAGAATTTCTTTTCATTAATAGAAGAAGCTCTGTCAGACATGCCTGGGTATACATGAGACAAAAACCTTTTGGGCCCTAATATGAAAGGCAACCTCCTGTATAGCAGGCAAGGAAATATTTAATAGTCTTTGTTTTTACTTTTCCTCACTGATTTCACTTTTAAAGAAGAAAAATGAGAGGTATCATCATTGTCAAAAGCCTGAATTATCTGAGGAAGATGCAGGCATTCGATAACATACTTGAAAAGGCCAATTTTTTTGAGAGACAGAGACCTCTCTTTGTGTCATTGCCTCAAATCTACTTCAGCTATCTCTGCAACAGTGCCAGTCTATGGCAGAGAAACTAAAGCACGATAGAGGAAAGTTATTGGTCCTTCTCCAGATCTACGGCAACAGCAGCTTAGAGTTTGTACTTCTAAGAACAATAAAATCTAGTAACTAATCTCAAGAAAATCAACGTAACCCCACCACTGTTGGTGAAAACAGCAATCACTTTAGTATCCCAGCTGTTGAAGAGTTACCTTTAATAACAATTCAATGACTTCTGTATGAACAAGACCATGCACTGGCTCTCCATTGATATGAGTAATCAGGTCTCCAGCTTTTAAACCTGCTTGGTAAGCTGCACCTCCTTCTTCCACATTCTGAAAAAGTCAAAGGAAGAGAATATACACAAAATGAGCCCCAAACCAGTTGGCAATGAAGAAACTTACAGATACTAAGTTATATAATGGAAGAAAAGAAGAAAAATACGTTCAGCTCTTTCACCATACCCTACTTACTCCAACTTTATATGAGTATCCCCTACTTACTCAAACTTTATATGGGACCTGGAATGGTTTCACAGCTCACTGAAACACTGCTGGTTGCTATGTGTATTAAGTGAGCTCTATAAAACACAGTTTTCATGCATGGTAAGAAGGGGCAGTTCACTACCCACTGCAAAATTTCAGAACTAAGTGAAGATTTTTAGCATCTGAAAATGAGAAACACAATGGCCACATGTAATACTCTAACCACAACAAAAATTAACTCCACCATATGGTTAAGGATTGTTTCTATTTGGTTCAAATTCACCAGGCTTCCCATTAGAGGGGGTGGTGCACCACAAAAGTGACAAAGGACCAAAACAAACTGAACTGAAAGATATTTTGAAGGTTGTTTAAATAATTTATTATATTCTTAAATGACTATCTGAAGTCATGCAGACACTACTGAAGACTACAACGCAAATAGAGCTGAACAACAAACTTATGATACTTTAAAAAACCCCAAGGTTTAACTTTGACTGCAAGGTACCATTTTCCCCTTCCTTTCAGTGGTGTGATGTTACACTAGTGGCAAGAAATAATTTTTTTAATTTATTCCATTATCCACCAAATGTACTCAGTTCTCCAGATTTAATGTTCTTGATGGATTAATAGGTCTAAGGAGTAAATACTATGAATAAAAAATGAGTAATACGCTACATCAGCACTGCTACTTCAAAATCTACCATACATATTTAAAACTAAGCAGTGTAAAAAACTTGTAGTCTTTTGGTAAATTTGTGATAATTTTTTAGGGTAGTTGAAATAATTTATACACACACACTATTTATGTGCATGTAATTTATATCATATATAAAATTATTATTTGTTACCAACATAAATTATTTAAAAATGCATGTATATGTACCTAAGTATATAATTATTTTACAATTAAGGAGGCTGACAACCAAAGAATTGCTTTAGCCTTTCTCCCACTGTGCAGTGAAGAGAGAATGATTATCTTGAATAAATCATGGATTTTTCAATCTTTTTCCTGTGCCATACAAACCTCAAAAGTATTCACAATTCCAAACAATCTGCACATTTCTACACAACAGAAAATCAGTGCTTGAGATCACCCTACATGTGTCTTGTAAAATAGTGCTGACTTTCATGAATCCCTTAATTGATGCAGTTTAATAAACTCCACCTATTTTTCAACAATTTATCTTTACAATCTCCTACATTTGCAAATCCTAACTCCAATCAAAGAGGGTCTGCACCAAGCCTTTGGTTTTCTAAGACACAATACTCTGAACTCAAGACACTATTTTTCAAAACTGACAAACTTGCCAAAAGTTAAGTGAAGTTGCAGAACTTCAACACCACATGTAGATAATGCTTCTGCCAAAGATGGCTTGTTGTCTTCCCTACAGGCAACACTGCTCTTGTATACAGGCAGAATTTCACTCCAAGAAAAACTGCTTGGCATATAATGGTAATTTACACAGTAATTGTTAACAAAGAGCACGGGTACAAAAAAGCAAATCCATCATTACAGTATTCTGTGGCCGTATATCAGCAAGAAAACATGCATTATCTTACCCAAACAATGTGGTGCACAGTGTAGATATCGCTGTCACCCACATAAACCCTGATTGCTCGGATGGTAAAGCCATATTTTTTCCCTGAACTGTGAATTACAATCGGCTGATGAGGACTTGCAGCAGCAATTGATGAATCACGGCTGGGAGATGAATCTCGGGATGATGAAAGGTCAGATGATAGGGAATGAGGAGACATAGGACTTCCCAAAGGAGAAACACCAAACACATCTGGAAAAAAATCTGCCTATTACACTCTGAGCACACACAAATTTTGTTTGGCTTAATGATATCTTTGTATTAAAATATGTCATGGTCTTTGTCTAAACAACCTCTCCTCCTCCTCCTCTTCACCTAGTGTGCATATTAGTGAGTAAGAACAACAACCAGATATTAGAACTTATTATCCCTGGAGTGTAAACTGTATTTTTTAATATTAAATATTAAATTTGTTACATATAGACTGCTTTTTCCTTTTGCACAGGAAACACATTCACTGCTAACTTTGCAAGAACTATTCTCAGCCTTTTCCTAGCAAACACTGATGAAAAGAACATCAGAGTAGGGTAATAAATATTATTATGAATACACCCAAAATCATTCCCCAAGTAATCCAGCAATACTTAACAAATTGCTAGCTGTTTTCTTGGTTTCAGTTATATATAAAAACAGATAAAGACTACTCCAATTAAACCACAATATCTACTGGGTACCTAGGGCAGTAACTCAATGTTTATAGGAAGGCTCCATTGCTACATTCTGCTAAATCATGTAAAGACCACAAGAGTTTCTCACAACGATACCAATTCCAATTTCATTTTATTTTATTGTTTTGAATGCACTATGTGCTCACACTTGTGCAAATGTTTTCAGCAGTTTGGACTTCAGTTCTGAACAACAAGAAAGCAAAGTACCAATCCTTCCTACGAAAATACTCAATATTACTGTTATACGTCCACTTACAGCATTATTTCTGGTTCCAAATTTTGAGCACTTGATCTAAATCAAAGTAGTACAAGTAGAAGGCTACATGCTATATCTATTTTTGGGACACTGCTCTCCTGTTTATCAGCTTTTCTTATGGGGGATGAGAGACAACTAGTCCTGTGCTGCTTTAACAAATATCTGTTTTTGTGAGCTAGTTAAAACTTAATCTACAACCCTACTGTCACATGGACCAAGGACTGACGTCCTGCTGTGCATGCTCAAGATCAAACACCATTAAGTTGTATTTTTGCCAGTCAGAGAAGGCCCCTCAGCTGTAATGTGAGCACCATGACTTGCTAACAAGATTGCACTGACTAGTCATGCAAGTGAGTAACAAGAGAAACAAAAAAGAGTGATGCAGAATCAATACTGGACTATACAGAATCTTGCATTTGCATCATAAGCCTTCACAGCATTGCATAAATCATTAATATTTCAACTAAAAGTATTTATCTCTACCTCCTGGGATCATGAGGGACAAAGCACTTGCAGAAAGGGACTTTGTGACTTTTCCAGAGATCTTCTTTTTCTCTGTGCTTTCCAATCGCTGTCGAGCCATGTGAAATGCAACCTCACCAGATGGCTTTGAGGAGTTATCTGTAATGTCCACACTCTCACTTCTTCCATTTATTTGATCTAAGTGTTCTGAGAAACTTCCAACTGTACAAAGAAGAAGGGATAAAGACATTAAGGGAAAACTGAATATCCTTTTACTAATGGACCATAGAAAAAATAAAATACTCTCAAGTGTTAACTGGTTAAGTGCAAGAAGAGGATCACATGCTTGGGAGTTATCACTGCAGCTGCTCTGTCAAGGCCAACACCATTACACAGGAGCCAGGTGACAGCAAGCAAGACTTGGGATACAGCACAATCAACATCAAGGTTTAAGACAAGGGAAGGAGATGGATGACCCTGAGAAAATTTTTTCTCCATGAATAGAAAGGAGGGAGGGGGGAGGAAAATGTGGACTACATGGGGAACCAAGGGCTTGAGAACAGAAGGGTGTATCTTGAAAAACTCAGTGAGGAACAGAAGTAAGCTGAAAACTGATAGATGTGTAGATATGAAACTAAGGCCCTGGAGTTAACTGAATTTCAACAAGTATTTGAGCAGGGACACTCTATTCAAAATTAATTAAGTAGAGAATTGTTTGCAACACTTCCTCCTAGATTTGTAATCACCAAAGTGACTTCCACAAGTCAAAGAAAATCCTCTCAATTCTGAAAGGTGTACATTGTAGTGAAGTCTTAATTAAAAACACACTATGCGTAGTACAGAGTGTTAGACCTGATCTGATCCCAAACCAGATCCCTGTTGGGACAACTGTTTTTGAAAGTAGTTCTGAAATGCATCACTTCTATATCTATGATGGCTACTGCCACAAGAAGGTGGTCTGCAACTGTTTGTAGTATCATCAGTCAATACACCCACTGCGAACTACCTGAGAGTGTGGAGCTGCTGATTGTACTTGCTGGGGTGGTTACTTCAGCTTCATCTTGCACTATTTCATCACTCACAAATGCAGACTTTTCCTGTTCCTCCCGGGGTCCCTGTAAGCTGGTGGAATCATCCTGTTCTCCTTCAGCTGATACAGACAATTTTGGAAGCAAACCAGAACTGCGTTGTTGCCGGCTACTGTCAGTTTCAGATGAGATGGATGTAGATATTTGCTGCCTGCATAACAAATAAGCAAACTCTCATTCAGTTAATAAATGAGGAGGCTTGCTATCTGGCAAGCAGAATATAGATGACTTGCTGTACATCCTTCTACTTACATTTCAGAATATTCTGAACTCCAGCTTAAAGATTCCACAGAAGGCAATGCTACGCTTTTTGTTTTGTCTCCTGCATTATCCTTTTCTTCACCTTGAATTTGAGTGACTCGATCTATACTACTAAAAACCTATTAAAGAAAAAAAAAACCCACAAAAAATTGAATATCACCAATACATTTGATATTAAAAAAAATATATATGCAGGATCTACAGTTCTATGATTTTAAATGCTTATATAGTATTTCAGATTACAAACTTCAAATTTCTTGAGCTTTTTCAAATTTCCAACACTTCGTTTTCTTAAAATGCTTTCTTGGCTCCTTATGTATAGGTATACAAATACAGTCTCTTCTCATTATAAATATATATATTTACCAGTTTTCTCCTAATTTGAAAGTGCTCTCCAAAACAGTAAAGCCAAAATCCTGGGTGTTCTCTTCCATTATTTCCTGCCAATTCACTCTCCACTGTATTGCCTGAGCATGTCCACTCTGATCAGCAATAATTAGCTCTCATCTCAGCTACTAGAGTAATACTACCTTTTGGGCAGTTTTACCTTCGATTCAGAGCATTCAGATCACTCCCTCAAATCTACATTTCTCCATGATGTAACACATGCTAACCATTACCTTGCTTTTTCCTCTGGTCAAATGTCACTAAATAAATATCTACTACATGGTAGTACTATAATATTTGTTATGCTATCACCTACAAGATACCCAGGACACAAATGGAGCAACATGAAAACCATGTATAAAGAAACCAATGCAAAGAACACAGAACTCTTCCTTGACACTTTCTGTTACGCAATCATGAGTCTTCTACAGAAAATATAATCATATTTATATAATTTTCCATTAGTATCTTAAAGATTCAAAAAGTAACTTTTCTACACAATCTTCCCATATTTTGATTTAATGGTATTCATTGTATTCTTGCTCAATTTTCATAGTTTCTTGAGGAAATAAGGCCCTATATATTTCCTCTATATTTAAAATTTCCAAAATTTGCAAAAGGAGAACAATACATACTAAGATGACAGAAATTTTTACTTACTTTCGAAAATCTGTGTGAACATGAGGAGAACTGTCTTATCTCCAAATTAAAATCTTCGTCATTGGTATCATCTTCTTCCTCAGTTTCCATATGGTGGTATTTCTCAGAACGAGCTACAGACAAGGGCAATAAAATATCTGAATTTATCAGGAAAAATCAGGATACTACATTTCCACATTAAACAAAAATCTAGTTTTATTCTTAACATTATTTTTGCTTAAGTGTCAATTCACTGGTGAAACTGCAAACTGCCAGTGATTCTGACAAAGGAGATTTCAAAAGCAGCAAGCAAGAGTCAAGACAGCCATTACTTTAAACAAGGTGTTCATCACTTTTTTTGATACTGTGAAACACGTACTGTCAAAATAACTTGTGTCATCTTCAGACTCCAACTGTGGAATAAATTCTGCTTTCTGCCTCAGCAGACTATTCCAGTCAAGGCTCCTGAAGAACTGATGCTGCTTTACTTCATATGCACCACCTGGAGGAGCCAGAGGAAAACATTGAGCAAACTGTACCAAATCCTCTGACAGTAAATGAACTTAACCCCCAGCCAACAATGCAAATAGTCAAGGAAAGGCACAGTCATCGCTGTACGCATTTCATCTACTACCCATTCCCATTAGGAATTCTAAACCTGTCAGAAATAGTCCCTGCACCTGTTTTCTTGTGGCCATTTCTTTTAACAGTTTACTGCTTTATCATCTCTCCTTTTAAGATTTTTATTTTTCCAGACGTACTAATCTGTTAGCTACACATTAGTTAGACTCATTATATGTAGTTCTACAAATATAAATATGTGCACTAGGTAAGTACAAGTTATAAAATAATGCAGAATGATTCTTAATAGTTGTTCAATGTAAATAGTATTGCTGACTTAAGAGATCCTTTCAGTGTTTTATGACAGCAATACACAATTCTATAGGAAATACCCCATCATTTCTCTTATTTAGTACTGCCTGCTCATTTAATGTGTGTTAAATGATTGCACTAGTTTAAAGTTAGGAAAGTACTGTACGAACACAATGAAATATTGGAAATTTTGCCCTGGGAAGGTGGAAGATGGTATCATTAATAAACATACATCTAATTCTAAAACCTGAAAAAGTAATCTGCAACAGCAAGACTTGTTGGCAGCTTGTTTTGGGTTTATGTTGCATGGTTTTGCCAGTGGGGAGGCTACTACAGGGGTGGCTTCTGTGAGAAGCTGCCTTCCTCTATATCCAACACAGCCACTGCCAGCTGAGTCCAAGATGGATCCACTGTCAGCCCACCAGCATTGTCTTGGATAATGTATTAAAGAAGGGGAAAGACTGCTGCACAACAGCAGCCAGAAGACAGGAGTGAGAGTATGTGAGAAGAACAACTGTGCAGGCACAAAAGTCAGTGCAGAAGGAGCTCCAGGCACTGGAGCTGAGATTCCCCTGCAGCAGACCACAGCGAGACAGCTGCATCCATGGAGGACTACAGTGGAGCAGAGATAGACCTGCAGCCCATGGAAGACCCCACGGTGGAACATGGTGGATCCCTGAAGTAGACTGCGATCCCATGCAAAAGCCTGTGCCTCAGCAGTGCCCTGGTAGGACCTGTGGCAGAGAGGAGCTCAAGCTGGGGCACGGTTGTTGGCAGAACTAACTTGTGACCCCATGGGGAACCCATGCTGGAGCACTCTGTTCCTGAAGACTGCATGCTGTGGGAGGGATCCAGATTAGACCAGGGAAATAGTGTGGGGAGGAAGGAGTGGCAGGGGCAGCATGTGATATACTGACCACTACTCCCATTTCCTGTCCTCTGGCACTGCTTGGAGGAAGAAGTAAAGCAGTAGTGTTAATTGGCAATAAATTAAACTAACTTCCCTGAGTTTTCGTATGCTTTGCCCATGATGGCAAAGCACCTTATCTCAACCCACGAGCCTTTGACATGTTTTCTCCTCCCATCCAGCTGAGGGGGGAGGAGACTTGGTAGATACCTCCTGGCCAGCAAGGGTCAACTCAGCACATTATACAGCATGTATGTCAAGGCTATGGAGAGAAAAAATGGTTTCTGGTTTCACCTGGTTTCTATGTCAGTGTTAGGATTTCTAGATTGGTTCTTTGCTTTTCATACTGCATCAGGGAAAAATTCAAAGAAGCCAAATCTTCCCAAAGCAGATCAAAATCACATCTCATAATAAGTCACTAGCTAAGCAGTGAATATTTCTCTGAGCACAGTAATGGAATATTCCATCAGAACTGTATTATTCTTGATTGGTATCAGACACTTCAAGCCCAAAGAAGTCTTTTTACTGCTGTTTTCCTTCTTCAAAGTAAGTATAGTATCCATCTCTCTTCTTTCAACTTGCCCTTGCCACTCATGTCTCCTGAGCAAGTAAACAATTACGATTTTCACAAAGCGTTATGCAGCTTGCTAATACGTATTAAACAGACAAGACTGCAATTTGAAATGCATGGTGGAGCCTGGCATAAAGCATGGTATTTTTCAGTGCCCATGTGGGACCTCTTACACTGCAGCCTCCATTTCTGTGAGCTGATTCTAGCACTTAAAGATCCTACAACTTTGTTGTGGTTTCTGAACCCCCGGCTTCAAATAAATAGCCACCTTATTTCCTTCTTCAGACTGCCAACTGTCAGAAATACCAGACACTTTAAAGAGCCTCTGAGCACCACAGGTGCTTCATAGTGTGGCACTGACCATTTAATATTTAAGGCAGCTTCATCTCACCCTATTCATTTTCTCCACCAACTGTACAGCAACAGACACAGAATTTGCAATCCACTCCTGATCCAGCCTCTCACATGGCAACAGTCTTCAATTAACACTGTATTTACCACGAAAATCATCCTGGCAATGAAACAACAATGCCTGGAAAGAGTGTACCTAAAACAAGGGAATAAAACTAGCTGTGGATTTTCATTTTGCCTTTGACATTGGTGCCCTCTGCAGCAAATGACACAAGCAGAAAGTGGAGAAGTTACTGGGGCATGATACCTTCCTCAATCTTAACTTGTTCAACATGGGGCAAGGGACAGCAATAAACTTTGCTGAGTGACACTTAGTCCAGACCATCAGTTATGATGAAGTCTAAGGGTTGTTCACACAGATCCCAGCCATTCAGGCTGTGAGGGACAATGCAGCTCATTTATATCAGTCACATCATCATGCTTTGAAGGAAGCCTAAGGAAGACCTGTCATTTGGGACAACATCAACTACTGAGGGTCTGGGTTATAATCACATTTTCCCTGAGCAGCTGTGATAACACCAGTTATGAACTGATTCCTAAATCCTCTTTTTAATTAGGCCTAAAAATATGTGGAGAATTGGACTCAGTTTTGTGAGCAATTTGCCAAGTACTCTCATGCTGACTCAACCTGCCACTTGGTTTCCATAGTGTCCTAAATGTATTTCTGTTCATGGCATACAATGTTCAATAAGATTATACCTCTATATTTGGGCTCATTTATGCAGGAGGCTTTTTTTTTTTTTTGCTGTGTTTACCTAGAGCTTTGCCTAAAGGGATGGCAGTCAGTGACCAGGGTTCCCATACACTAACACTTAAAAATCACACACAATATTAATTACTGCCTCTCACAGAAACTCACAAATAAATCCTGGTCTATCAACCAACAAATAAATTCTTATTACATAAATGCACGTAGTACCTTCATTAGCCTATGGAAGTGTTAATACTTCCTTAACATTCAGTTTTATTTTAATTCTTTATTATACAAGGCAGTAGTGCTTGATAAATGAGAATGAGAAGACTTTTCACCACACAACCTCAGTCATTACTGAATAAGGATTTTGAGTACTCATCACGCACCCTAACACCTGGGGGAATTAATCTGCCAGGCTAAGATACTTCTGAAAAACAAAGTTGTGTGTTGATTCCCCTCCTAGATTTCTGTATTTAGTCATTTAATACTGTATTAATGAAGAAACCCCATTCACTGACTAACAGGGTCTTTGAGAAATTTCTGTTCTATTTATCAAATTAGGAGAAGAGTAAATACAAATGAGCCTATGTAAATCCCACAAAAACCAGGAGAGACATCATTGTGTTAAGTTCCTATTACTGGTCTTAATCTATAAATTATCATGGCATATTATCATACTGCATGTCATGACAGATGTTTCCCAAGCAAAACACAGGTGAACAAAAGCTCCCAATGCTGAATACAGAAGCTATTTCTAGTACATTAACAATTTAAAATTAGTGCCTCCTAACCTGTTCCCAGTCTTTCCAAAGGATTTTGCCTAAGTAGCAGAGTAATCAGATCCTGGGCATCTGGAGGTGGTGCTTCATCCTTTTCAGGCCAGTTGATTTCATCTAAAAAAAAATAAAGTTGTTTGATATTGCTGAGGTCTGATCCCACCACAAATTGCATTAATGCTCTCAAAAGCAACCTAACAGCAAAGGAGAGTTAAAGCAACTTTCTCAACTTATTCTGCTGCATACCAGTTATTTCTAATTTTTATGCTCTCTATACAGACTGCATAAACATACTATGTTGCCATTTCCTTTGGAAGTATCATTTAACATAAAACTCTGTGTAGCAGCAGAACACATGAATGCTTGGCTCATGGAAACTTTCAAAATGCTAGCACAATTTCTATGCTCTCTCTTCCCCCACCAAATCAAGGTTTAAACTGTAGTTATGTTCCATGGAAACTGTTGTTAAGATGGAAACTGCTGACCTGACCTGGCAGCTGCTGCTCACATCTGTGTTCCTTCTCCAATGCTAGTAGACTCCCTGAGGTCAATACTCCCATGACTAAGGGTCAAGGTGACAGACTGTACTCTGGCAATGAATACGGCAATGAAGATTTTTTTCAAGAGTCTCATACTTCCATACAACCTCCCTCTACTGACTCTTACACTACTATGGCTTTTGCCCTTCATGGCAAGCTGGACTTAAACCATGCAATCAAGACAGGATACACTGTGTAGGAACGTGGATTTTCTAACAGCCTACAAATACCAAGTTTTGCCTGATTTTTAGTGGAAGCTGCCTCCACAAATGCATTTCAGTGCAGGTTTAGACAAAACTCCGAAGAAATTTCTTGGGAGGTACAAGGATTTTGGCATCAGAGAAACAGCACACTTGGAGCTCCAGAAACACAGAAAGCTGTTATAGATTTTGTTGTCATTTTATGATCTAGACTTCCTCTATAAAATAATCGTAACTGGATAAATAATCACCAGAAGCTACATGCAGGTTTAACCTTCATATTTCAGAGATTAAGTAAAAGTACTGATAAAAACAGACATTAAATGTAACCTGTTTCTGAGGCAATATCTTAAATTCTTATCACTTTAGGTATTTAAGTTTACACTGAGGCCTCCCACAGCTGTCCTTGCACAACCTGAGGGCAGGAAAAGGCAACCTACAATGAAAAAGGAGGCAGCAAGATTTTAAAGAAGAATTTTAAACATAATGTAGATTTTGCTCATGGAAACTGGAAGAAAAATCTAGGCTACAGTTTGGTTCTTTAAGATGGCTCTTACAGTCAAATAGGAGGAGATAATTTATTTTAGCACAGGAAGCATATCCAACAAGCGTTCTCCTAGAGATACTAAGAATTAGTTCAGTAAGCAAGGATATTTCAAAGAGAAACATCCGACAAATCAACACCAAAACAAGAAACTGAGCCAACCAACAGTCTTGTAGGATGAGTGGAAATAGATGATGTTTTCAAAAGGATTTCTACAAATAACTTCTGTAAGATAAATTGACACATTCAAACAGAAGAAGATATTTTCAAAGGTCTCAGCTAGACTGTAACACATGACAATATGTTTTACAAAAGGTAAAATTAATGCCACATGGAAAAAAAAAAAAGCCTAATGTACAACTTTTGTCATTAATTTTAAGACTATTCCCTCCCCTTCTCCTGGTCAGGGAGTATAAGGATAAAAACACAGGTGTGTGTGTCTGGAAATGCAATAAAAACTTGCATTATTTCCACATCTGCCTGCCTACAGCTGCCACTGCAGTTTAAATCAGATTTGGAAAATAAAGCATGAATATGCATTGCAGCCATGGGGCACTCAGTAAACAGACAGCGTTTGCTGCTTGTGTTATTTAAACAGTTGATTCTTCTTGCCACTCAGGCCTCAGCATATCACATCAGAAAACAACATAGTTATAAATCCATGAACACGTAGGATGTCACATGCATTTTAATAGTTTACAAACAAGTCTGGCTTTCAGCTTCAGAGACAGAGGAAATAAAGACGATGACAGAAAGTCTCCTTTAGTACAAAAGGGGATTTGTTACATTCTCACAGAATGAGGAACCAGAGATGTAGTCTTAGCTATTGGACTTTTTAAGCAGACCATAAAACAGACTGGGAAATACTTTGCCACAGAGTTGCCATTCTGTTAACCTTGTGTAATAAATAGTGACCCTCTACATCTATGCATTTGGGAAATTTATGGAAACAGCAGGTAGGATAGTAAACAATTCTGTTTAATTATCTTTCAGTTTTGTCACAAGCCACATAACAATACTTAGGGTCAGTTTGCAGGTTAAGATCCAAAAGGTTATTGAATTTTAAATGGAACAAGAACAGCTGCCACAGAAATAACATTACACTCCAACAATCACCAATGAAATCATTAACAATCTGTGAACTGAATTACTTTCCTTCTTTTTCTCCTTATTTATTACTTGGGAGACATTTGTTTTAGAGTTTTATTACATCTTTGGTAATTTCTTTATTGTGCCATGAGGCACAATTTCCCATCCATGCAAATGTACTTAACTGTTTCTTCTCTGGTATAATTTCTTTACCAAACACAGAAATCACTAGTGCATAGTGGCACTACATTTTTACTAACATAGCTTCTCTCTTCCAAACAGCACAGTTTAACCCCTGGACTCTACATAATTGAATTTCTGTACTTAGCAGAGTAAGTTCAGCTCTTAATCTGAATTAATTGTTACTGCTTTGATAGCAGATTATGTAGTCTATCAGAAAAATTGTGATATATTTACTATGAACAGATTTTGGGGTTTTTTAGTGATCCTCACCACTGATTACTTGTCCAAAGAGCTCTTCTGGTGTATCTCCAAAGAATGGCACACATCCAACAAGAAATTCATAAAGAATAATTCCCATAGCCCACCAATCCACTGGTTTTCCATAACCCTGTCTCAGTATCACTTCAGGAGCTATGTATTCAGGTGTACCACAGACCTAAAAGACAGAAAACAAGCATGATGGCAAAGCAAGTCTTAATTGAGCTAGAACAGGAATTTATAATTCTTGAAATGTTAATTAATATGAAAACATAGGAAAAAATAGAATTCATTTGGGCTCTAGTCTGCTCAGCTGGCATAACAACTTACATTTTTAGAACAACCTACCTACATTAGCAGGCATCACAACCAATATTTGTGCATCTGTCATGCAAAGGACAATTTGTGCTTTGTACACAGGAGTCTATCATAGGAAGTATCTTACTTAACTTAAAACATATTGTTATCCTTATATGAAAGTTGTAATGATTTATCTTAAGTAACTTTTACAGTGAACAGATTGTGAGCAATGGTAATGAGGCATGCTTAAAGGGAAATGGGCCATAGCACAGATTTTAGCACCCTTGGCTGTACAAAGCATGATGAGCTCCACAAGTACTCTGCTGAGACTTCTGAATTCTTTACAAAACAGTTTTCCATTTGTCTCTCTCACAGATTCACTTGCACAGAATTAGGCTGTTCATCTTACTAATAGAGCTTAATGGAGGAAGGAAAAAGCCTAGAATAATCTTTAGGGCACCAATTAAAGTACCTGACATACTCAATTGGAACACCAATGCAGAAACAACTATGGTTTATTCAGTATTACAGTATGTTCTGCTGGCAAAATATAACTTCATGTGAACACTCAGTGTAGAAATGTAAAAGGCTGTTTCTTACTTGTTTGTCGAGGAATTCTCTGGCATCCTTCTCAATGTGACCCTCATACAGATTGGTAGTCAAACTCATTAGCCCCACTTTTGACAGGCCGAAGTCTGTAAGCTTTATATGGCCCATGGATGTTACCAACAGACTAAAAAACAGACAGTTTTTAGGTCATTGTGTATAATTCAACATCATGTGCTTCTTATTGTTATTATTACAATTATAATACTTAGAGGAAAATGTTTCATTAGCATTGTGGTATTATAAATACAACTTAAAAAGTACTTTAACTGGTACAGAATGAACAGGTTAAAAATCTAAGTCTTACATTTGTTACTATCAGAAGGAAACAAACTTTTCATGTGCAACTGAACAACATCTTACAGAACTATAAAGGTCTTGAGAGCTGAGTGTTAAAGCTTTAAAAAACCAGTTATCATGTAAAGGACCTAAAATAGAATATGTGTCATTTTTGAGGTGAGGTCAGTATTTTCCATCTGTAACAAGCTGGGTCAGTCATGCATTTGGAAAAAACCTCAGGGTATTAAGTTAGTAACTAATACTACACTAACTAATACTTCCTGCTGTGAAGGTATATCAGTCAACATCCATGACTTCAATTATTTTTCTTTATTTTTAATTGTGAAACTGAAAGAAGATTGATGAAGTTGCCAGGGCCATGCTTTATACTTCAGCTACTTACTCTGATGTAAATTTACTTGTATAGGAGCAACACTGTACTTCTAAATATTGTAACTGAAAACCCTAATCCCTCAAAAAACAAAGCAACCCCCAAAACCCAAACAACAGGAGATATTTCTGCATCTGGTCAAATTTTGTCTTCAAACACGCAAATAACTGCAAGTTGATGATATTTTGTATCAGTGTTTCAAGTATACTTTGAAAAAGAATTCCTAATTGCTAAAATGTGTTTCCCTTCATTCTACCGAGAAGAATAAATACATTTTTCTTTTTAGCTACTCTGATAGCCTCTTCCATCTTAAACACAGAAAACTCTTAATAGCTCTTTTGGAAAAAAAAAAAGCATTTCCTGTAACCCCAAGTAGTGAAAATTCAAATACTGTGAAGGAACTGTGAATCTACGTAACATTTACAATAAAAAATAATTCTAAGCAAGTTTGAACCTTTTATATCTTATCTAACGAGTTCAAACTCCTCTTTCAGTTATATTCTATATACATACTTGTCAGGTTTCAAATCCCTGTGTACAATTCCATAATTATGAAGGTATTCCAAGGCCAGAACAGTCTCTGCAAAGTACATCCTTGCCATGTCTACAGGTAAGGGACCCATATTCTTCATCAAAGTAGCACAGTCTCCACCTGTATGAAACAGTATGTGGAAAAATGTTCCAGATGACTCTGTAAGTTCTGAGGTATATCAGTATAAACCATATATGGTGCTAAAAGGAACAAAAATTGCAGTCATAAGATTTTATTTTCTAGTCAGATGATTTAACCAAACTTGTAAGCCTCACAGCTGGGAGAGAGCACTACAAGGATTCAGCTGATAATCAATAACATACTGCTACCTAAGAAGAAAACAAACAAATAAATTAGGGGGAATGGGAAGTGGTGGAAGCCCACACAACCATACCTCGAGATCCCCTCAGTACTGCTTCTGTCCACTGTTCTCCTTTCACAGTAGCACCTTTTCAAAATGTTTCCTCTTTCTTGTTTCTTTGTAAAAATAACTACTATAAATCCCCCAACACTTGCTAATGAAAATTTCAGCTCCAGAAAAAAACCAAACATTTTCACATGAACTTTGAATGCTAGCACATTTTCGATTACAATCTATGAGGAACTTACTCCAAAAGTAGTTATTTCCTATTATAGGTGGAACACAAGTGTTTTACAAGCTGTTTACCAGGAGATAATGACTGGTGAAAAAAAAGAACCACCCTGCTGTTGGATCTGGTTCCTAAATCTGAATTGCCAGAGTATGGAGGACACACAGAGGACCCCTTCTAATTCAAGTACCATATGGGTTATTTTTCTTTTGTGGTGTAAGGAAATTCTCTTCTTCCTCTGGAAAACAGAAGAGCAGAGCAATTTTACCTTCTACATATTCCATGACCATGCATAAATGACGTCTTGTTTCAAAGGAGCAATACATGCTGACAACAAATGGATTTTCTGCAAATGTCAGGATATCACGCTCAACAAAGGCCTGTTGAATCTGGTTTCGGAGGATGAGATTCTGCTTATTAATTTTCTTCATGGCAAATCTTTGTCTGGTTTCTTTGTGTCTCACAAAATAAACCGCACTGAAAAGTTTGAATGGGAGAGAAAAAGAAAGAAGTCTGACTAACTACTAAAAATGCATTTGAAAATACATTTTTCACTCAATTTTTAAAAATTACATATATATTATAAAAAAGACTTGTTTTCAATTTAACCTAGTCTTTCACATTAAAGAATGGTTACAAATCTCATTTTGTTTAAAAAACAGTATTGAAACTAAAACAAACAACTCTTCTGCCCTTCCCTCTCCCTCCCAGCAAATATAACAGCAGATATAATAGCAAATGCTTTTAAGCCCAGGCAGATTTCAGGCATTCCCATCAACAAAGGATTACATACAAAATCCAGCTATGAAACAGTGTTATAAATCATTGTGACAAATGCTTATTCTGTAGGTGTGCTGAAGGGAAATTATGACTCAGTCCAGGAAATTTTAAAACATATCACAGGTCTCTCATGAAGGTTGCATAGAAGTTGCTCAAAGGAGTGACTCCTCATTAGCAGGTGCAAAATCTCCCTTTCTTGTTCAGTCCCTGACATCAGTACTGATCCATTCAGAGGAAGGTCACCAGTAGGTAACCCAAAACAAAGATCACTGTGTTAACCACATGGTGGTGTGGGGCTGTGGTATATCTTGACTTGCTGAATTTCCACTGGGGTTCTGGGTCCAAGGTTTCCTGTGTATTTGGTTAGGTAAAGTCAATGCAGTGAGGGAAGCGAAGAAAAGGAAACCTCACTTGGGCAACTCTTCTGTCTTTCAGGTCTAAGGAGAAGGTATTACCCTGAAGGACTTCACAGCTGCACTTCTCAAAATCCCATGAGGCAAATCCTAAACATTTTTGCCTTGCTTGAAATCTACATTATAGCATTTAATGCTTATACCATTTCCAGCATATAACTATCACAGTGTTTATGGAAAGAAAGCACTTAAAGGAGAAAATAGAGGGGGGAAGGGCAAAGAAATGGGATTCAATTATGAAGTTTTTTTAAATTCAATTAATTATCCCCATGAGGTCCAACCAGCAGCATATAATTATTTACATAAACACAAAAAGTAACACTTGCCTTACTATTTCTATAAAGATCTTCACACAGCTACAGTAGTTTTAGGCACTGAAAAAATTAGGACTTCTTTCCTTTGTGAAGGAAAACTTTCTAGACAGCATAGTTTCTCTTACTGATTCCAAAAGCTTTTATCAATCCCTCATTCTTGTCTGAGCATGGGGCAGGTAAAAGACATTACACAATTATGAAAGTAGGTAAAAACTACCTTGGGCAAGCCCCATGACAAACCCCACCCTTTGTGCCTCCTACTAAGCCTCACTCTCTTCTGCCCCTCCCAAGCTGGATACAGACTGAGTTATTCATCTCCAGTACTCCTCCCTGCTGACTTCATGCCTTGTGTCCTACAACTCTTCCTACTGCTTCCCTCATATTCACTTCTCTCTCCAACTCCTACTCTTACAAGCCCTTCCCATGCTTTTCTTTCCCTTGCATTCTGGTTTTCCTCTCTCATTTGTTGCTTTCTCTGGTCAGCTTCATAATCTCCTATAATATCTTTTCTTTTACCTCTTTCAGTCCCTCTCTGCATTCCTGGCATGGAGAAAATTATTGCCTGAAGTCGCCATCCTTCAAAAGAAAACCAGTTGCATGAATGAACTAAGGACTGACTGAGGACTTGGCATACAAATATTCCTCTAGAGTTTCAAACTGGACAGCGTGCAAGATGGCCTCTTAAAAGGCAAAGAGAAACCACAGCATATTATTACAGCATCTTAATAAATCCTTCTTTCAGATCATATACACCTGCAAGATCATTACTAACATATTTTAAAATTATTAAGGAGTAAGTTCCAAGGACTATCTAGTCTTGTAAATATCTGGTACATGTTGCATATTTTCCCAGCTGTCTAAACTGCATCTTCAGTCTTACAGTCACAAGAAGGTACCTTTCCACTAGGATTCCGTTGTTTCTTAGAAAAAAAGCCGTTTAGCTCAAATGTACCAGACTCATGAGACAACTGAAACACAACAGTGTCTCCTGCTTTCATACATGCATACACTGTTTATGCTATACAAAGTGCTTCTAAATGATCTTCAGCACACAAAAATGTCTAACATCCCTCACATCCTCTGGTCACAGTAACCCCTGCAAACAACACTGATGCCTTATGAAGAAAACTGCACCCCAGCCAGCAGCATGTTGATCATCAAATGCTGCCCATGATCTTCAGTATATTATAAAGACAATTTCAAATTTAAGGATTCTGTGACACAAAAACAGTGTAGGGAGAGCACCCAGACTGTCCTGTCAATTGACGGACTGACAGTGGCATGCCCTGTCACCCTGCAAAGCCACAACCAGAGTGGTACTGTTGCATCTTCCTGTTGTTTCAAATGAAGAATTTGATTTCCTATCTTCCCTCAGCTTTCTCTTTTCATAACAGCAACAAGAGTTTCCAAAGCATCTGATTTCACTGCGCAAATTTCAACAGGTATGCAAGTGCTCTGTATTTTACTGATGCTGTAGCTCAACATGGCAAAAAAGCTTAGTTTTGAAAAGAAATAAGAACATTCATAAAGAATAAAGAACACTCATTTGACAGTGTCCAAACATTATCTTATTTCACTTTAAACATAAATCTCAGTCTGAAAATCTATCTCTAGTATAACTCTAATTAGGCACAATTGCAAAAGTGGTAAGATAAAACACTGCAAAAGTGGTAAGATGACAAAAACAAGCTAAAATATTTAACTGGGTTCCTGAAGTAATCCAACTCAAATATCATGCCATCTATCACTCCAATCTTACAGTCCTGATTCCTGTTTTTTCTCTAAATTGAAAAATCTCTAATTACCAACAAAAATCCACATAGACAGGTTTCAGGCTTAGTTTACAGCTCTCCAGTAACTCCAATTTTTAGAGCCATTTTACAATCTAGTCTACATTCAGTGCTTCAGGCTAATATAGATGACACTATTTTTTAATCTGTCAGAGGAGCCTGAACTCCTTGTGGAGACACAGGCACTGTACCTAATGCTTAAAAATTATACCTGCTGACCAGGAACTTTGTTTCCTTTTTACCAGCAATTTCCTGAGAAGAGACTGCAAAATTCTGTTCTACCTTGGAATTATGCCTCATGTTGCCTCCAGCAAAGAAAAGCTGCTTGTGAGGCTGTGGTTTATATTATTTGGTAAAGTTTATAGATGGTTATTTAAGATCAGAATTTAAAAGCAGCACTGCACCACCTCCTAACAAAGCAATGCCTGTGATCAGATCAGAGTTATTTGGGGGCAGAAGGAAATGCTACCTAAAGCGCTGTAGCTCTCAGACAATGCACCCCAGCCTTCTCCTTGCAGTATTTCAGACTTACCTTAGTCTGCCCACAAGGAAATGAGAAGCTGGCTGTATGACAAAGAGAATGTGATGGCTTTGATCCTTCTCTCACAACTGGCATTAGTGCTAGCTGCTCTAATATGTCATCAATTTTGTGTAATAAAACCACCTCTCCATACCTAACAGTACCAATGCCTTCTATCTTTATGGCAGCTAGTAAACACGGATTCAAAATAATGAAACAGCAGTCCAAAATTCTGATGTGTGGGAACCCAGGACACCTCTCTGGGTGCCCTGGATGGCCAGAGCCACTGGGAGGGGGCTCTGAGACCCTGGCATGCAGCCAAAGACACACGTGGGGTTTTGATCTTAGCCCATGGAGCAACTTACTAACTCTATATGAAGAATTACAAGCCACACACAAGTTAGGTATCGTAGTAGAAGTAGTCACAAAGTGAAAGGAAGGATTTTTGAGTGCTGTACAGGGGGGTTTTAAGCCTTGTATGCAGGGGTCCAAGTTTTGTACGTGGGGGTCAGGAGTTCTAAGATGGAGGGATTTGGGTGTGCCCTGTCCTCCTTCTTTCTCCTTCCTAGCCTCCATGTCTTTGGTGATGTTGGCACTCACAGATTGGATTAGTGTAGAAAGTCACCATTCAATATAGATAGTAGGCATTGGGGAAAAAGTATAAACATCTAACACATAATGTATGATATAAAAGATGGCACCAGCCCCCTGGGAGGGCAGTGTGCCTTTGTCTGACCTGCTAAATGGGCCACAGCAGCTCAGGAAAAGAATCTTTTAGATAACCAACAATAAACAACCTTGAGACCGGACAACAGAGGGCTACTGAGTCTTTCTTTGAAGGCACGGGTTGGAGGAGAGACTTTTCCATCTTTCGGGGTCACCCCAATCTGGGGCACGAGACCCCACACTGGTGGGTAAACTGTCTTGTGCTATTTTAGTGAAGCTACAAAGTCGCACTTCCACCTGTCCCCTACCACTTTTGAACCAGTGGCCTCCAGGCTGATGATGAATTAACCTGACTGATGGGATTTTATTCTGCAGCTGGTAACTTTATTAATCCTGCTCCAAACATAACTATACATGTGCAAGTACTATCAACAGAGTGGAGAAGGGACAGAAGCACTACTCACAAATTACAGGCAGCAGCTGCTCAAGATACACTGCTCCCGACTTCTTTAATTTATCAAGCAACATCATTAGCCAGTATATCATGTACACACTGACACTACCATCCCTGCAAAACTAAAAGCATTCCAGGGAGGAGCAAAAGTGGTATCATGTATTTGCTTTAAAATGATACAGTTATACATTGAAGAGGTATTGAACTAACATCACTTGCTTCCCTGAAATCAAATGTAATTTTTATTTTGTTGAATTTTTTCAGGGACCTAGGCCAATGCTAACCTGACAAGATGAACACTACTACCTGCTATCTCTCACAAGCTGGAATGTGGAAAAAAATGTTGTTCTGATTGCAATAAAAATTTACAATTTGGGAAATATGAGTTTTGTCTGGCTGAAGAAAGTCAGATAGACAGCTTGTGAAGTCATTAATGACTTGGCCAGAATCCTACACATTTACTGATTCACAGCTTGTTTAACTTCTAGTATACTCCTAGCCATTCCCAAAAGCTTCATCTACTTATCTGCTACACCTCATGTACTATACAGTCATTTAATTGCACTACAGATGAGTTTACCCAATCAATTAAAAGCAGACAACTGCTAAGATATTTACTCAAGCCTTCACAAAACCAATAGTTTTGATTTAAACTCATCAAATTTAACTCATCAAATTTAACAAATCTCTGCTATAACATGCCAAGACCAACAATTACCCTGTCAAGTAATCAAAGCTTTCCATTTCACTGATAAAAGCAAAAACACCACAGCAAAGGAAAAGAATGTAATAGGGTTTTCTTCAATTAGTTCAAATTTAAGCCCTCCATTTTAGCCTCAAAATAAGTAAAACATTACAACAACATACTGTAGCTTTGGTAAATCAGAGCACAAAATATGCCCACTGATGTATTTTAGAGAATGAATCAATGAAGCACAAAATTCACATATAGTTAGATTATTTTTAAAAATTAACGGCCTGGAAAAACATAGGAGGAAAAATAAAATTGTTGTGGCATAACGACAGTAACTTTGGTTTCAGCTACTTGTACTTGTGAATAAACTACAATAAATGCCTTCAGGATAATTTCTTGCTTTATATTCACAAGAAATAGGTATTACTGGTTTATTACACTCCATTTCATAGATGGGTTACACCGCATTTAGGTTAACTTTATGTGCTTTCCTTTAAACTTGACCATAACTTTTGACAAAATAAACCATCAACTGTATTGTTGCCAACAGCAAAAAGAAAACCCTACTTTAATAAAGAGTAGAAAAATGGTCTGTTGATTTTACAGTCTGTCTGACATAGTATAGATTTTCAAGCACACAGATAGTTTTGAAAAAATCATATCCTAGAGAGCTTAGGAGCATAAGCCTCCTCAATTTACAGTATTGTACAGGCGCTAAAATAACTTTTAAAAGTAAGTGAACGCTTTTAGAAGTTTATTGTCTCACATTTCACTATGCTCCTTTCCCTTTCCATGTATTGGGTTTGTATTGCAAGGTTTTGGTAGTGGAAGGACTACAGGAGCCCACAGTGGAGCAGGTTTCCTGGTACAACTTGTAACCCTGGCAGGGGCCCACACAACAACAGGCTGTGCCTGAAGAACTGCACCCCATGGAAGAGTGACCTATGCTGCAACATTCTGGGGAGGGCTGCTGCTCATGGGATCCACTCACATTGAAGAAATTCATGGAGAACTGTCTCCTGTGGGAAGGACCGCACATAAGCAGAGGAAGGACTCTCCTCCCTGAGCAGCAGCAGGAACAACGTGTGATGAACTCACCATAATCCCCATTCTGTGGGTCCCTGCACCGCTGCAGGGAGGAGGCAGAGCTGGGAATGACGGAGTTGTGGGTTGGGGTTTGTTTGTTTTTTTTAAGGTCTCGTTGTACTTCTCATTATTCTGCTCATTATTCTGCTCTGATTTTGTTAGCAATAAATTCAGTTAATATCCCCAATTCCAGTCTGCTTTGCCCAAATTGGTATTTAATGAGTGATCTTTCCCAGTCTTTATCTCAACCCATTAACCCTTCATTGTATTTTCCCTCCCATGTCCAGTTGAGGAGAGTTGACAGAGTAGCTTTGGCAGGTGCCAGGAATCCAGCCAGAGTCAACCCACTACAGACTGTTTTTTCATTTTTGATTTTTCTTCTAAGTAATCATTTAAAAGAAAAATAAAAATTAACAAAATCTACTTTGTTATTACTTCCTTAAAGATGGAAGTAATATCACTCTACTAAAGTGATGAGCTTTTCAATTTCCACTAATACTACGGTATTATAACCTGGCAGCCTATCCCTGTTTTTAAACTTGCTAATGAAAATAGTGATTCATAAAGAATCTGGATATACTCCAAGCTGATTATTCTCTAGCACCTTTTTTTCTTCAAATATTTACCATGGTCTCACCCAATTTTCACTGCATTGCATTGCCAATTTTGTGTATTATTGGCATTTAAAAGATAATCAATAAGCCTTGATTTTCCCTGCCACAAACACAAAGAAAAAACTGTAAGTGTGTGCCAGAGAAGACCATGGCTTTTCATCTGTTCTTTTCCATCTCTGCAGATCCCTTTTTGTCTCTGGTTTCACGTGGACAGTTGTCTCCAGTCTGTACTTCTTAATGGCTCTTTGAGCTTCCTTCTGGCTGTAACACCTATGGAGGTCTACTGAACCAGCGCCTTCAGGTGCCAGGCCTCACTCTGCTGATGGCTGTATGCTGAGCTGCAGCTGCTCTTTCCTCTCCCCATCCCTCAGTATCTGAAAACTGTTCAGAACCGAGAAAGCTTCAGCGACTCTTGGCACCTCTTTCTCCAACAACGGCCTACCCTACACAGTTCCTTTTATCCTCCAGTAAGAAAAAGAGATGAAGGGAGGAATGGAGAGGACTTAACATATGCCAAGGGAAGGACAAAGGGGTGCAGCCAGGGAGGGGGGGTAGCATCTACTACTAACTGCTGAGAGGCAGGCTTTTGAGATACAGGGGTAACTGGGAGAAGGTGAGATATGATAAGCAGCAAGCTTGTCTATGAAGAAGTTCTGAAAAAATTAATTGAGCAGAGCTTGACTAGTGAGAAATGGTATTTGAATATTTATATAATTTTAATGCAGATTATACTATTTTGCCTGGAATTTTTGCAGTTATGCAAAAGTATCTTGGACACAAGTGGCCTCCATACAAGCTACCATGGCCAACAGTCTAGGCAGTACTAAATACCTCCTGTTCCAGAACTCATGGCCACCCTCAACCAAATTTCATCAGAGAGAGCCCAACAGCCTCAGGCCATTCAGTAGACCCACAAAACCCCAGTGGGTAGATTGCAGGTGCTTTCTCTCCTATGTCAAAGATCCCTTCACAGAGTGCTCAGTCCTAGCAGCTCACTGCCACTTCCTACCTCAAGCAGAGTCAGTCTCATGCGGTCTGCTGGAAAGCAGCACCACCCTCCTCCTCTGCCAGGCTGTGACATTGGCTCATTTGGCAGTGGGCTCCTCACCTCAAGATGGAAACCTCTGTTTTTTGAGCCAGTTTACATCCCTCTTGTTCCTGCAGGTTACAAAGAGCAGTTCCTGTCTTGACAAATTTCAGTGCAGAGGAGAAGCCAAACAAGGATCTAATCAATAGTACAGGATCAGAAGAGGGGACTGAAGACAGACACCACCACTGCACAGTACTTCCAGAAAACATTCTGTGTTCATTCAGAGATAAAGAATTTTTTCTTGGTCTTCTAGGATATATCTTCAGATGACTTGCGTTATCACTAGGCAGTAAGTTGTGAACTCTTTAAGCATCCAGTAACAAACTAAGAAATAGTAATTCCTTTAAAGCTAATTGGTTAAAAGTTGAGAACTATAATAGCATCCACAAAGTAACAAAACACTGCTGCCCTACTTCAGGAAATGAGTTTCTATTGCAATGATACTTCTTGGTCAAGTGAGCACTCATTTTTATCAATCTGTCTCATGTAATTCTCTCTAACATCTGCATAAACACAATATTATAAAGGTGAGCTTAAATCTGCCCTTTGATTTATTAACATTTCATCTTTGGCATGTTATCTGATTCTGAAAAATCTTTCTGATGTAATATTCAGTACTTTAATATACTGCAGCACAGAGTAATTAATTACTGCCTAGCAAACTTCCCAAAACCTTGTCACCTTAAAATACTAGTAACAAAACAAGAATGCAAAATTAAAAAAGCAGGGTGCAAACTTGCTCCCTCACACAAAGACACCTGAAATAAGAAATAATGGGAAATTAGGCAAAACTAAAATGCAGAAGAGCTGTCACAGTCAGAGATTACTCACCCATAAGCTCCATTACTAATCAGTTTAATTGTTTCAAAATCACTTTCCCGAGGTTTCCTCTGCAGCTTCAGCGAGGTATTAGAGCTCTTCAAAATAAAGAGATGAGAATGAACAAAGTTAATATAATACTTTTTTCCAAAATCGGGGGGGGAAAGCCCAAACAAAAGAACAACTATCACCAGGCTGTCACACTGATGAACCAGGTAAAAGTTCTGGACAGCCAGCCACATAGCTAACACGGACAGGGACCAAGGGGCTCCTGAAACAGAGCTGCTTTTTCATCAAAGAGGTATCTGCTGCACTGCAGCAAACTGTCCACTTCTCTCTGTGCACAGGTCACAGTCACGAAGGCTTCTGGTAAAGTAGTTAGTGGCAATTCTTATCTTGAGTCATGGACTTCTGTGAATTCCACATGGCACTTGTTAGACACTGCCTTCCATTCTAGTATATCTGACTTTTGTATTACAGCTGGTAGCAACAAACTGTTGATGAGCCCTTCTTCACTCAAATAAACTGGGACACTTCAAGCTAATATTAGGATAGAGTGTGATATAACAGGGAGGATGGTGAAGAGAGACAAAATGAAAGAGAAAAAGATGGAAAATAAAAACGCATTAGTTCTACCCATAAAGAGGTCAATTTTATCTACTTCTTTGTCAGAATTTTTTCAAAACCAAGTTGCTCTGAGTATGGCAAAACATTTTTTCTAGTTTGAATTTTTAATTCATCTTGAAGATGTGTGAATTAGAATTGGGGTTCAGGGGGAAAAGATGAAAGCATGGGACTCCAAATGCAAGCTTCCAAACCCATAAGATCTTTTTCAAATATCTTTTGAATCTCCAAGAAATTCCACAATCTCTGCCCAGGCAGTTTAGTAACAGTTGGAAGCTGAAAGTAGAGCTAGTTTAAACATTTTCAATTAAATGCCTACTAAAAAAAAATCAGCGCAAGACTAGTGAAATGTTAATATAATGAACTCCACAGGAAGTGACAGAGAATAGTTACTAAATTGTTGAGCCCACTTAACTGCCAGTACAGGATTCTTCCCAATTGCTATTTATGATGATTGTGAGCAGTCCTGTATACTTGAAAGTTATGCTTCCTGTCACTCCCCATGTGTGTTTATTCCACACCTACATTTTGAGATGCTTCCAAATATTCCCTCTATAGTTTTCTTTATTGATTTCATCATCGCCCCTATTTACATTCCTTTATTATACCACATTATCCTTTCTGAATTTTTTCAGCATTTGCACAACACAAATAACTTCATAATTTCAACTACTTAGTTAATGCTAAGCCACTTTGCACCTTAGAGTCAGTTAAGTACTCTGGCACTTCCCTTAAGCCTTCTAGTTATTTTGTCCTTTCTCCAATTTGTCAGTAAATGCTGCTCAGGTCTAATAAAGTATTTCATATGCAGATGAATGAAAGCAGCAGAAATACCTTCTTTGTCAATTACAGAATCCTTCGTAAGTGGCACTTTGCCAAATATTAGAAAATATCCCAATATAACATGACATGTACCAGAGAATGATGTTTTTTTCTGTTATGTATTAGAACAGGTCTAACAAATAATCCCTGCCTGCTAACATTTGTAAATACTTGTTAAGTACCACTGAATTACCTAGACATCCCCTAAAACTGCTCTTGTTTTCGCATCCACTTACACTGAAAATGAAGACTAAATTGTAGGAACTTCATCTACTCTGTTTACTGAAATCCAAGGTGTAAGAACCAACTTTTAAAAATAAGAATTTGAAATAATCACATTTAAGCTCACAATCAACGTGTCCAACTTGCTTTTCTTTTGTCATCCTGAGCAAACATCTAACAAAATATTACTGTAAGATACACATTGCCGTAGGCAAGTGTTTTCAAACACAGATTCAGAAGAATGATGCACAACCTTTCCAACTGTAAACTAACTTTCTGAATCCAGGCTATTTGCTAGCACACTCATTTTTTCCTTGTGTCTTCACTGGATCTGTTCAGAATCTCTCAATTTGATCATTAGCTGCCTCTGTGAATGGACTGTTTTAAAATCTCTCTAAAATACATTGTTTTATTAAACAGTTTACCAATACTTCTAAAAGCAAAAAAGGAATACACAGATTTAATAGAAAAAAAATAAAGTAGTGGTGGATTTTGTGGTAAAGTTATTGCCACATGGTAAACACTAACTCTGTGGAAGATGAAGACACTGAGATGTCTAGGAAAACAGGTAGAAAGCTCGGTTATACCTTTTGAAAGCCTTCTGCCTGAAGAGTTTCACAGACTTAGTGTGAGTATTAACCAATGCTTATTTGATCTGTTTGCACATACCAGGAGAAACCAGAACAGGCAGGGTTGGGGGAACACACCAGATTTTCTTTGTTCACATTCAGCAAAAGCAGCAACATAAGAGGGATGCTTACATTTATTGATTCTTCCGCTTCCAGAGTGTCTGCTGTCCCACTGTCACAATTAGCTAGCTGAGCTATTTCTGGAAAGAAAAATCAAAAACTTCATTTTAAACTACGGAAAATACAAAACTAAATGAAGCACAGAAAACATGAGAAGTGACATCTTTCTGGAATACTTAATAGAAAATTTAAAAAAATTAAAAAATAGAGAACAAAACAAAACCAAAATACAACAACAGCAAAAAAACCCCCAAAAAATCCTGTAGCGCATGAAAAATAACTTTCAGGGCATCTCCAAGCTTGTATTAAAAAATCCACTCAGGAAATGAAGACTTGCTATTCAGTGCCTATGTAATAATCTTCCACTGAAGCAATGGAGACTAGCCATGAAGCAATGAAGAGCAGTATTGTTTTCACTGCTGAGACCTGGGAATTCCAAGAGCTGTGTGCAAACTGAGCACTAAGGGAAAGACAGCACTAATCAGCTAAAACTCCTGAGGATCTCAGCCTCTGAGGGGTTAACAGTAGGCCCCATCCTTCTTGGGCTCATTCACAGTTACAGCAAAAGCTTCTGGTTTAGACCTAAGACAGACTAAATAGTTTGCTTCTTTTACAAAGAAATACTGATAAGACTACCAGAACAAGCTAAAAGCCATTTTCCTGGAAGCTTATCATTTTACAGAGTCACTAACATAGATGAATTCTCTGGGAAAGTAAGATTTTAGAAGCCTACAACATTATCAGATTGTCCCTGCCACTGTCAACCGATGCTGCAGAGTTCCTAAGCCCAGCCTGTTCTCCAGGGTGGGTAGTAACCAAGAATTCATCTGGGTAAGAAAAGCCAAACAGGACAGCCAGTCGCTAAAAGACCCCAGCAACTATACACATATTTAATTATATATCCTACATTGCCAAAGACGCAAATTTTATCACAATTATGTGCTGGGAATGAGAAATAAGACCACCTAAAATTTGCAAGATTAGTTTTTATCTCAAGACTGTTAATTGAATTTATGACTATGAAATATAACTGAATATTCACACAGAATACCTGAACTGGAATTTTCTATAAAAGAATAAATTATTATTAAAAGTGAAATCCTCTGCAACACTTACTGCAATTTTTAAAAGCAAATTAACCACATAGATAATTTTCTGTTGGAACAGCTAAAGATTTAAGGAGTAACTCTCATTTGTAACCACTATACAAACCAAAACATGTGGTAACTCTAAGAAATAGAAAAAAAATAGAATGTCACTTCAACATCCAAACAGATCTTTAAAGCGTTAAAGAAGCTAAAAAATATTCCAAAAATTAAGTCAATAAACAGTGAAAAATATCCCCACTAGAACAAACAAATTCTTGAAGTAAAAAAAAATTATACAGGCTGAACCTGAAGTGGATTTTCCAGTCAAAAGTCACAGTTTTGTGAACACGGGGGTTTTAGAATAGAAGTGTTGATGAAACCTTTATTGTATGGATGAGAACCAAGCTAGCTGGAATGATATACTTTGACAGCCTTCTCAAATGAAATTACTTTCATAAATAGCAAATTAAAATAATCCTTTTTGAAACAAAACTACTGCAAAATAACCATTATCTGAGAAATCCATGTTATTTGCAAGCAGTAGGTACTAATGGGATGGAACCAAAAGTCAGCTTTCAAAACAGGGAGCTAAGGAACCATTTTGCAGTGCCTGAGGAGATTTTTCAAACTCATCTAAATACCGTTAAACATCTGTCCTTTTTCTTCCATTGATTTAAACCTTTTCTGAAGACTCATGATTCAAAAAGGTAAAGATGGAAATTGAAAAAACATGGGGAAAAATTTCTCCTCAGGGAACTCCTCAGAAATGCAGCCACCACTCTCTGCTAAGCGATCAATCTGTTGTGGTATTGCTTTCAGTTTAGTATAAATTTATCTAACATTATCACCAAATAATACAAGCATAATTTCAGTCAAAGAAAGGACGCTAAAGTTATGACAGCAAACAAAGGAGGCAAGTAGAGAAAGATCTAAAGTAGGTTGCTTTTTCCTGCAGATGAAAGAAAATCCTTTGCATGAACATTTATAAACATTGAAGACACAAATTAACATCTTGGTTGAAAATATAATTCTGTGTTACAAGATAAGTAAACAGTGCAACTGAGGTGCACTTTTTTTGTTTTGAAACCCTTGGTACTGCTTTTAAAAAATTTTCTATTTTTACATAAAAGGGCTTTAAAGTTCTTGAGGATGATCTTCCCATAATATTTTTATAGTAATGAATACAGTGCTCCCATTAATTCTCTTTGTAAACCATTAATTCCAGGGCATAAACCCATAAACCAGTGCCTCTCTTTCAGTGTTGCTTAAGTAGCATCCCTATATATAGACACACCCATTAACATCAAAACTAGATCATCTAAGAAGTCATTGCACAGTGATTTATACTGCTTATAAATATTACTTTTTTTGGAGTGTGGGAGAAAAGCATTAACACAAATCAGATGGCCTAAATTACCTATTACAAATACTTATATACATTAATCTTTAAAAAAACCCACTAAATAATTAAATTGCTCAAGTCTCCAACTGAACCGAAAATCAGTATGTCATACATCCCTCAGTATTTACTGGCAAACTGCACAGACCATTTTTCCCTTCAGAAAAAAACCCCAAAACCCAACATTTCAATTATCATATAAATGCTTCAAAGTTTTTTATATTTGTTAATATTCAGTTTATGAAATACAGTAAGATGTGTCCTAGATGAAGTATGCTCCCATTAAACAAATACTTAGTTAAAGAAAGCAGTATACCTTATTTATATATAGGCATTTGTTTCTAGATCTCTCTTACAATAAACTGTCCAAAAATTTTTTGAAGTTGTTATTAAACATAGGTAGTGACAGATCCTTGACTACTGCTTAGGAACACTTTTATCCAAGTGGACAGGAAGAGTCAATGAGAAAGATAAGGTTCAACTGGCAGAACCAGAGTCAATAATACAAAACCCTCAACCCACACTCCAAACTTAATCTTGCATACTTGATCAATGAAGAACTGATGAATTGTCAGTTTAGGACAGACCAACAGCTCATCAAATCCAGAAGACAATGCTTTATCTTGCAGAGAATTTCAATACTTCTTGATCTTTTCCAAAACCAAAGGGAAAAAAGTATTTATGTATATTTTCCCAATTTGTCTGGCTTCCTTTGCTGCAGTCCAAATATAAACAAAAAGCATCAAAGCTGTTAATCTGTATCTCAGACAAAAAATAATACTAAATTTGGATGAGGAAGTGCTGTGAAGATAAGAAGTGGACTAATAATAGACTTGACTTTCTTTAGATCTGTTAATATAACATTAATGTCACCTGTAACAATATTCAATTTAACTGAATTAGAACTAACCAAATTCCTGACCCAACTGGCAGTGCTGAACTTCTGCTTTAGTTCAGCAGAAGGGTTTTAAAACACAATATACTACTGTGATTTAACAACATGAGATCTTACATCATGAAAGCTAGCAAAAAGAAGGTTTATCATAGTTTTTTGCTATGATTTTGTCCTATCAAGCCCTTTCCAAGTCCTGGTTGATAACATGGTAGACAAGCTAATTGGCACCAGCTAGGATCATTTTTCCATTATAGCGTTTCTGCTAATTTCTTCCAAATTGCAGAACTACCACTGAATACAATGAACCGATTTCTATTGTCACCACTGTTAGAACCTGGTCTTGGGGTGGCAAAGAAGATGATCTGGCTAGGACAAAGAAGTAATTTTAGTTTGTTCAATGCTGTCCTTCAAAGAACCATAGAATGCCCTGGGTTAGAAAAGACCCTGAAGATCATCTTGTTCTAAGCCCTCCACCAGGGGCTGTGACACTGAATCATAGTATCAGCTGAGCTGGAAGGGACCCAAGAGGATGATGAAATCCAGCTACTGGCCCTGCACAGGACCACCCCCAAGAGTCACACCATGTGCCTGAGAGCATTGTTCAATGCTTCTTGAACTCTGTCAAGCTGGTGCTGTGAGCACTTCCTTGGGAAGCCTGTTTCAGTGTCCAGCAACCCTCTGGGTGAAAAACCTTTTCCTGATATCCCTCCTAACCCCACCTCCCTTCAGGCCATTTCCTTCTGATAGATACTGTCATTGGTCATCAGATCAGTGTCTGCCTTTCTGCCTTCCCTTGTGAAGAATGACTGCAATGAGGTGTCCCCTCAGTCTCCTCCAGGCTGAACAGACCAAGTGACCTCAGCTGTTCCTCATACAGCTTCCCCTCAAGGCCCTTCACCGCCTCCATGCCCTCACTGGACACTCTCCAGTACTGTCCTTCTTACACTGCAGCACCCAAAACTGCCCCCAGCACTCGAGGTGAGACTGCCCCAGTGCAGAGCAGTGCAGAGCAGAGCAGAGCAGAGCAGAACAATCCCCTCCCTTGCCCGGCTGGTGATGCTGTCCCTGATGTCTCAAAGGCCATGCTTGGCCATCCCAGCTGCCAGGGCACTGCTGGCTCATGTTCAGCTTGCCATGGACCAGAGCCCCAGGGCCCTTTCCATGGCACTGTACATCCATGGTTGCTCCATCTCAGGTGCAGAATCTGGCACTTTCTCTTGTTAAATTTCATATGGTTGATGATTGCCCAGACCTCTAATTTGTGAAGGTCTCTCTGCGGGGCCTCTCTGCCTTTGAGGGAGTCAGCAGTTTCTCCCAGTTTTGTATCATCTGCGAACTGGCTTTGTATCCTTCCCAGTCCTGCACCCAATCATTTCTGAAGATGTTGGAGAGCACAGAGCCTAAGGTGGAGCCCTGTGGAACCCATCTAGTGCCAGGGCACCACTCTGATGTCTCCCCATTCACTATAACCCCCTGTGCCTGACCCATGAACCAGCTGCTCTCCCATCATGTGATGCATTTATCCAGCTGTGTGCTGGACATTTTGTCCAGCAGGACACTGTGAGAGACAGTACTGAAAGCTTTACTGAAATCCAAGAAGATGACACCAACTGGCTTCCTATTATCAGCTAGCTGGGTTACCATGTCACCTTCCACTAGACCACATTGCTCAGAGCCCCATTCTGTCCAGTCTTAAACACTCCGAAGGATGGGGCACCCACTACTTCTTTGGACAACATGTTCCAGTGTCTAACCACTTTCACAGTAAAGAAAAATTCTGCAGTGACAATGCCTCCAGTGGAACCTAAGTTCTCCTTACAAAAGCCCCCAACATGGACTCAAATAAAACAGAAAATTAATGGGATAGTCTTCTCAGAGACTCCAAGATGAAGGAACCTGGGAGAACTGAAAGGCAAACAGTAGCTCAACCAAGAGTCCTTTATAACTGTGCTCAGATAACAGTCACCATCAAATTATCCCAGTAAATTCCAGCTAGAGCTGCAATGAGGAAGTTGCACTGTCAGGAAGAAGATTAGTATCTTGATACGGTATCGTTGATACGGTGTATTTGTGAATGATATTTGCAAAAAAAAAAAACCCTGTTCAGAAGAGATGGCCTTTTAAATGTGTTTGTTTGAGCTTGGGAGAGTACACAAGAAGTCAGAAAATGCTTGCTCTGCTAGTGTCTTTACCTTGACCCTTTTCAGGCACACATAGATTATCAGAATGATAGAACACATTGAGAAGGAATAACCTAGAAACCTATAGCTATATCAGGAGCTTCACTTACCTTCCAGAGGATCTTTATTTAAGCCCAGCTGGCTAATAATGTATCGAGGGATGTCTGTTTTAATGCCTTGCCCCTCTTTAGCATGGCCTTCAGCTGCTTCCAAAAGATAGTAAAACTCTTCAGGATCAAATTCCTAGAGGAAAAATAATAATCATCATTTTCTGTTAAAACTGGTTCCTTACGATCTAACATAAAAAGTTCCTTTGCTTCTTTTAACTCCACATATATGGCATGTTCCTACTAAAACCAGTGCCTCTTTATTCTACTACTCGTAGTCTATTAATCTATTCTGATTCTTATACAGTGTAACAGGATGTAAGCAATGGAATTGCATGTCACTATTTTAAAGCAATAATTTATATAAATACTATTTTCTTTGCCATCAAAACTTCATGTAATACTGAGTGAAATTACCTATAAGCAGCAAAAATAAGATTTCAAAGGGAGAAGACTATCTCCCTGCATGTATTTCCTTATAAAAATCCAATACAACTATGTAAATATATTGCACTACAGTTTCTACTTCTGAAGTATTAATTTCAAGTATTTCTAATCAATATATATGGACCGTGTTTTATGGAAAATACAATTTAAAAAAAATCACTAAATTTAGAATGAAGATAAAATTGAAATTTGATTTAAAAAATCTGAGCTTCATTGATCCAATTGTTTCAAATTCAGAAATTAAACATTCTCATGCGGGAACTAACTACATTACAACTATCATTTATAACATACTGAAAAGGCAAGCCTCAACAAGGAACAAAAATGAACAAAAGGAATAGAAACTCAAAACGCTATGCCCAGGTCCCTTGGAAATGCATTTATTTTACTACCTTTTATAGAGTATAAAAGGAGAAATACATTGAAAGAAGCAAAGAAGATTTTCAAAACAATGTGAGCAGGATTTTTTAACACAATTTCTCTCTCTACTGGCATAAATTCATACCAAAACATCTGTTCATGGTTATTGCGTCCTTCGAGGTGTTTGTGCCTATAGGTGCAATCCTTAACAGAGTAATAGCCATCCATCATTAATGTAACAAAATAGATTTTTTTCCTCCAGAAGGTCAGCTCTGTCACAGGTATCTGAAGAAGCCAGGCAGACTGCTGAGATAGCTAATTTCCTGACTGTTTTGCAACCAAACATAACTCCATGGCATTTCAGACTGCACATTGAGTCACAAGGGTCCTCTCCTAAATCCTCAGGCTACTCAGGACTTGGAAATTCAACAACCCAACCCAGAAGGCAGCTTGAGAAATTGGGTACCATGCTTCATTTTGCAAGCATCAAAACTGCGGCAGCTATAATGAGGAGCCGCAGCTCACCTGAAATAAAGTATCTTTTGAATTCTGAGTCTTATGGAAACAATCTTAGTTTTACATGTGTCATGAAATAATCTTTATCATGTACAATCTACTGCAAAGGACTTAACCACAAACCCATGAACTGTCCAAGCTGCCTTACTTTAGCTCAAAGTCCCAGGCTGCTGCAAACCTGCCCAAAAACCTGAACCAATAACTAAATAATACATGCTATTTCAGTCTCCACTCTTCTCATCTTACATGTTATCCCCAGCTGTATCTCTTACATGTTACTCCTTGGCACTAAAGCAGCCAACAGCATGATGTTGTGTGCCAAGATTTCTATGTACTTTTGTCATGAAAACATTATCATCCCCTGACCAGCTGCAGTGACAGATAAACAGCTTCTCCTCCTCTAACTAGCAAGACAAGGCAATTTCAAAACAGGTAATTTTAATCATATGGATATGTGTGCATGTCTGTGTGTACAAGTACCTAAAGACACACATATACATACACAGGTCTGAATAATGAGACGCAATGAATTTATTTTCTGATCTTCACTTCCAACTCTGCATTTCATTTTCCATGTACAAATAGAGAAAAATATTTAAATAATTAGCAGTAGCTCTTACCACATATGAAACTGTAAAACCTTTATTCATATGATTATCAAGTAAACTGAAATAGGATTTCACATGCTATGAACACCTGAGACAAAACCAACATCAGAAAACTTTACCAGCTTTACTGCATGGCATCTGAAATGTCTGATGACCACAAAGCTGGAATTTTCCCTTCAATTTTATGTTCTTACAGAGGCTGAAGGTGTCTTCACTAGGTGGTGAAGATACCACCTAGTATCTATTTCAGACAGATATTCTAAAATACCACACAGTAATATTCAAAAGTTCCCAGAGAGATGCTACAGAAAAAAATACTGTTTCTGTAAGTTTACAATTATGTTTATGATCTAGGCTTAACATCTTCTTGCATGAAAAACGTATGGTTGCTGGACTGTACACCTAAATTTGCTCAAGCTACCCGTATCTGTAGAAACATATGATGCAGGGTTGTCACAATCCAGTTCAAGCCTCCCAAATATTCTGTTTTAAGTGAGAACACTAGAAGCAAGCTGTGCTGGCTTTCCCTGCCACTGCTGCTCTGAAACTCAACTATGAGACACAGTCACATCTGGACTTTGCACCGCTGCTCTTCCATTCACTTCAGCATGCCCAGCAAAAGGAGGGGTGCAGGATGCACATCACTCTACTTGAAGGATAATGCAGAGCAAGTAGCCTAGGATAAAATCCCAGTGGCAGAAGGTGGGAACTAAGTGAACAGAGATTTGGACTAGATCCCATTAAAACTTAGCACTTAGGGAGAATAATCTAATAGGCAAATAGACCACCAAGAGAGAATTTGAATTGGAACCAGAGAATCATCACAGTTCAAAGAAACCTTTAAGATAATTCAGTCCAACTATCCACCTAGCACCACCACTGTAACCTCTAAACCACTGAACCATCACCCAGCATGAGATCCAAACACCTCTTGAACGCCTCCAGGTAACTCCACCACCTCCTACACAGCCTATTCCAATGCCTGACCACTCTAACAGGGGAAAAAAATTTTAAAATACGTAATCCAAATCTCCCCTGTCTCAATTCAAGGCTACTTCCTGTAGTACTTTAGGCGCCATATGAGAGAACGGCTCCCACCTGGCACCTTCCTTTCAGTAAGAATGACAAGGTGCCCTCTGAGCCTGCTCTTCTTGAGACTAAACAAACCCAGCTCCCTTGGCTGTTCCTAGATACATTTTCTAGACCCTTCATGAGCCTTGCTGCCCTTCACTGGCCACACTTCAGCACCTCAATTAGAAAGCTAATAGAGAATGATGATGCTGCGAGCAGGGTTGATGGGAGAAAGCTAGCAAGCCTGTAATGGAAGGTGTAAGGTATTATTAACAAGTCTTGCACTGCCTGCAAGATGGACTTAAGAGCATTTCTGGATGTGTGATAATAAACAAAGATGCAAACCAGAAAGCGAAAAAACAAGGATATGAGAAACTGGATGATGTGGAGAAATATATAAACCCTGTAAATAGAGCAGGGAACAACACACTAGACATGGAATGAACTTCTTAGGGAGAAGGAGTAAAACAAGTTTGGATTCAACAGGAGAAGCAGGACATGCTAAGATATCCTTCTTTCTAAAGCCTTCCTCTTTGTTTGTTCTGTTTTTTGTTTTTTTTAAACATCTCACATCTCTTTCATGCTGATTCAGAGCACGTATCTTATTTTTACTTTCCTTCTGAACTGCAAATCACAAAAAAAAAGCAACTGGGAACACTGAGACTTGGTGTTTCCAAAACAAAATACAGACAGATCTCAAAATGCCCATGGCTGAACGAGCCAAGGTGTGGATTAAATGTGCCACAGATGAAGGGACTCAGTACAAAGCCAAAATCAGGTTGGAAATACTTACTAGCCCAGATTCAGTGTGACGCAAATGCAGTTATGACAATTTCAGGCATAACTTGAGTCTAGCAGCCGGCTGTCTTCCACATAAGGCCTGCCAGCCCCAAATAGCTGTATGCAGCATCAACACTGATCTTATATTGGCAAGCAGAGTGGCTCAGAATCAGCTTAGGCTGCCTGCCAGGCCTTTTGGACTCGGGCTGGCTCTGTCATGGTATTTGGGTGTCTACACCATCCTCCTGTGTACACTGTGTTCTGCAAGTGCTTATTAGTTCAATTGAACAACTGAAGTACACTGGCTCTGTGTGTGCAACTTCCCACATCTGAACCATCCCAGCTCCCACAGCACGGGCAAGAAAAGCAGAAACACACCCACACGGCACACACAAACTAACCTAGTATGGCAACATTACTGCTATGCCCATGTATAAATAAATCAACTCTTCTGCTCCTTCTGGTCCCCAGGAAAACAGCAACTACCTGTGTGCCCAGACAGCCTAATCCCTCTGCTGCTCTTATCACCAGATCAGGCACTGCAGAACTGACCTCAAGCTGTTTATAGTTCTGGCAGCTGTTGAGTGCAACAAAATTATGAAACTGTTAAGAAATGAGAAAACCACCAAGCAATTACAATTCTAGAGCAGTCTTCCCAAGAAATGGAGACGTCTAACAAAACAACAGAAAAAACCAACTAGTTTTAAATAGCAGCTTCCTCAGTTGATGAAAGGGATTCTATACCACAGTATCTACAATAGCAGGGAATGAAAGAAAACTGCAGGAGGGTCCTGCCAGTACATTATATCCAATAACTGAAGTGGAAAGGATCCCACTTACATTATGAAGCCCTACCATGCTGTCTGACATGTTCCAAAAATCAATTGCAGAGAGTCTTGAATACTAAATCAGAGAACTGCCTGCACTACTAAGTGAAAAACACTAAGTGAAAACATAGTAAGCATGACCTTACCAGGCATTCCAGTAAGCGAGCAGGGCGAGCAATAACTATCAAGATTTTGCGAACAAGTTGTTTAATGAATGCCATTTCTCCACTCTCTGATCGCTCTTGCGCCTGAAAGATAAAAATAAAGTCATATTGAATCAAATCACATTCAATACATTGCTTAGGAAAGCCGTGGTATTTAAGACATCTATAGGGTTTGAAGCATGTACTTGACACAAACCACCCATCAATTTCAAGATGCCAGCAGAGATAACAAAGATCTGAGCAACATTGTAACTTCTGTGCAAATAATCCCAGCTTTAAAACTCTAACACTGTAACAACAAAAGTACCCACAACAGACAAACACCTACTTCTTTTTTTTTCTCGTTTCTTTAGCTTACACAGAATTGTTACCACCAGTTTTGCAAATGGATACAATGTATCAATACAGATTAAACAGCGATCTAGATATGCGGGTTGTGCCTCAATTTGTTAACAATGTTAGGCCAAAATGAAAACTAACACAAACAATAGTAATAGATATAAGCAGCATCCATGCCAAATTCATATTGTCTTTTGGTCAGTCCTAAGAAAATGACAATTTATATGCATATATACATATAAAAAGCCTTCACTTGCAGAGAGATTTCATCTAAAGGTACATGTAGAAAGGATGACAATGAAAATATGAGTTCTATAAAGATTACAAAAGAGAGGGGGAAGTGCTATAGAAGAATACAGACAGAAAATGTACTTGTAGAAGATTTGACAACATCTGCACAATGGTCTGAGCTGCATTTCAAGTTTCTTTTAAATGTTCCCCTCTAAGAACAAATTACATTATTTAAGGATGCTAGTGAACGCAAAGCAACTGTATAATTCTCCTTCTGATTAGAAGGTACTTTGCCTTAAATTAGAATGTAGCCTTTGCCTTAAATATCAAAGCATTTCCTTGCTCTGAACAGTAGAACTCAGAGACTTAAGTTTCTCAGCATCTCTTGCTTATTCAAAATCACAAAGAAAATTAAGAAACTAACACTTATTAAGTACTTTTCCAATAACACACTGCATTTTGAAAAAAACTATGAAAATAGGAAGCTATGCATATTGCTCTTAATGTCAAAACCACAATTTTAAAAATCACCAAATATATGAGAGGAATTAATTTGTAGAGTTTAAAAAAGGAAAACTGTACAAATATCATCTAGTCATCTGCAACAGGTTTCAGAAGTATCTTAACTGGACAGAAGCATAATTCTGAACATTACCAACTTAACCCAAATAAAACTCTTTTGTAAAGAAAACCTGCCTATTTTAACCACCAACAAATTGAAAGCACATTTGTAGAGTTTTATGAACACTCAGATGCCTAAGTGAACAAAAGATGCAATACATATTACATTTAAGGAGGATGAAGCAGGAAAGCATTCAGGTCCATTTGACCTTAAAATTCTACAAGTTTAGGGTAAACCAAGCTGCTTTGACCTCAAAGGAGTCTTCCCTTAGTTAAAGTAACTGCACAGTGCCAAGCAGCAGCAGGAAATGCAGCTTTCTATTGAAGACTGCAGCTGGGAATTAACAACAAATGAATCACATGAAACCAAAGTACGACTAAGTGCCCATAACAAAGTTGTGCAAAGAAAATGTTTTCATACTGTCATATCATGGTATTAACAAAAAGCAAGTAGTGGACTCAAAAAAAGTCTGAATTTTTTAAGGTATGACTTTGCAGAACAGGAATCTTTTTCATAATAAAGAATTAACATCATAGAATATGACAAAATGAGTGGCTTGGTGATTTTTTTGCTTTATATGCAGGTTGAAGAATAATGTGGTGGCATGTTTTTTTAGCAGATTTTGGGAGAGGTGTTAGTGAACACTTATTCCAAACTCTACTTAATGGGTAGCCATTTTAAGGCATATATTGTCAACAATGTTAACAGTGGTTTAGCAAATCCTGGCTTAGACATGTTTTCTGGTATTCTGACGTTATCAACTGGCCAATTCTGCCCGCACTTTGGCACGGCAGAACAATGATCATTTAATAAGAAGGCTACTGGTTCAAAACTTCCTCTTCACTAGTAAGCAAACTTCAAGTATTTTCAATGTTTAAAGAATAGGATTTCAACAATCCAGAATAAATTTACTGATGTCTTAAATTTTGTTTTGCTGTATGAAGAGAAAAAGTTCAAAAAACAGTAGTTTCAGAAATCCTACTTACTGAATAGAAATTAACAAAAAGGTAGCATAGGAAAAACAAAAAACAACAAAACAAAACAAAACAAACAAACAAAAAAACAACCAACCCGAAAAAAAATCAAAAAACCCCATGAAAACTCAACTAAAACTGCTTGTGTTTTCAAAAGAAACCAAAAGACCAATTAAGACAGGCACAGAATCTTAAGATATCAGCTGGAAAGAATTTTGAATTAATTTCAAATCTGCTGCTCCACCACATTAATTTTGACTCATAACATACTATCAAATCCCACAATAAATGAGTACATTACATGCTGCACTCATTCTTTTGAAAATTATACATTAATAAACTACAGAAACTTATGTAACAGTATATTTGCATAGTTTCAAGTTCTTCTTAATTAATTTAGCTGATTATTCTGTGCAAGTTTCAACACATTTAGAAAGGACATTTTTGCTGTTAGTCAACATTTCATCTATGAGAGGAATGTTACAAATAATTAAATAATAAATAATCTCTCACTAATGGAAAGCTAAAGGTTGCTGTCTGCTTTCTCAACACAGCAGGGTTGACAAAAGATAAGTGTGTATGATACCTCATTTATTTAAAGTAAATGAAATGTCTGGGCCTTATGCACACACTTCTGTAAGCAATCTACAACTTGCACTGCAGGACATAATCCTGTTGTTTCTAGAATCTTTACAAATCGTCTATTCAGACCAATATGCCAGGGTGCCCTACAGTTTTTGTAGGAGTCATTATGTAGACTAAAGCATCTTACAAATACCACTTTGACAATTACTTGAGTAAACAGTCATAATTCAAAACAATATTCAAGAAAACTCTAAGGCTAACAGATTCAAACAATTTTTCAAGCAAACACACAGCTGTCTCACAGATCATACCTCCTGTAGCAATTTGTCTAATTTCTGCTGTAATTCAAGGAAGTATCGTGATGTGATGAGGCCCTGGTGAGATTTATCCAAACAATCTCGAGCCAGTTCTGTGATCTGATGGTGGGTAAAACTGAGCACTCCATCTGCCAGAGGAAGGGTGTTCTCTGGAGAATGATTTGTTATAATATCCTGAAGCCTCTCTTCCATCTGAGCCGTAGCCTATAGAAAAGTAGTAGTTCAACACATTAAATCAGCTCTACATGAAACTAACAGCCTTGAAGTTCTTTCTGACTCTAGAATATTTCTGTACTGCCTAAGAATTTACCTAGCTGGAATGCATGAAATGACAAGCCAAAAGGCAAGTACACAAAGGCAAAGTGACAGATGACATTTCCCCACATTACCAGTACAGAAAAGCAACAGCCTTGTTGTTCTACTATGCAGTTCCCCACTTTGTCTGCCAATGGTGATTAACTGCACACTAATCTTGTGATAATCACTGATAGAACTACAAAGCTTTTAAGTCAAAGCCAAAGGGGAAATATATAAAAAAGAGAACTCATTGGGGTTCTACTTTTCTCTGCTAAAACTGCAGATACTAGTCAGCAGAATGTAGTCACTACTTTCACAAAGGTTATTCCACAAAAATATTTCACTGAGCTGAGTTGACTGAGGCTCATTTGACTAATTAAAAGCACTACAGGCTCACAGGTCCTGCCAAACGTGTCTGCAGGTTCCCAGATGCATTTGTTTTACAGAACCAACTGTCTGGTTTTCAGAGAACTGCAGATGCTAAAAAAGAACCCCCTTGAAGATATCATAATTATTATTATTATTATTAAACAGTAATCCCACACACCTTAGTTCATATCTCAAACAGTAAGATGAGTGAGTTCCTCACACTTCATATTGTTGCTTGATTACTCTGCAAATCCTGACAAAGCTTTCTTTATATTTACATGAAGAAATGCAAAGAAGTTTCTCCCTTTTAAACTCATATTTTAGAAACAGTACCTTGTTTTATTTTCCACGGGTAACTAAAATCCTAGGAGCAATTGAGAGTATAGTGCTTCACGCTGTGCACACACATCTGCACCTAGAAACTCATCTGTGTCTCAAGATCTCTGGATAGGAAAGCAAAACATCCTTCTATCTCATAGTCAGATCCCCACATCTGTGTGCTGATTTCATTAAGTGCATTAGATCAGTGCATATAATGCATATACATGCATGTAAAGTATATAGCAAGTGTTTGGGAAAATGAAGAAATGGACTAACCAAAGGAATCTGCTGGTATATCGCAGCAGATGCTTCTCAAAACTTAGCACTGGAAACTGGTTTCGATTTACTAATGCAGTATATGCATTTGCTCCAAGTACACTACCTATTGAAATCCAATGTATCATCAGATTCCAATCAGCAGAATATTTTACCAGCATGATTAATTTCAAAACCAGTTTGGCAGTGTTACCAAATGAATGTCCAGTTCTCAGCCAGAGTTTTCTTTATTGTGATTTTATCATTGCAGTAAGAGATCAGTGATGCTTTATGGAAGCTGTTACAGGCCTGGATCAATACTTCCCGTAACAAAAGCACCACTTATTTAAAATCTGTGTCGCCTACCAATTTAGATACTGGGTATCTTAAATATAAGTCTTTACCTTTGGGAACCTTTCTTTGTAGACATGGTTCATCATAATTATTTCATTGTCACAGCAAGCAGGAGAACGTCCAGGGCTGCAAGCAAAGCAAATTGTCCCTTTATACTTGTCCCATCATGAACTACAGTTAGTTCTTATATTTTTGAATTATTTACTTGCAACAAAAAGTCAGCACAGACTTCACTGGAAAGGTACAGTCTGCAATCAACAGTACACTTAAGTTCCTTTCTGCTATTTCTGTTCAAGTCCTCATGATTATTTTAATGTACTTGACATCTAACTGCTAACCATATTATTCTCCTAGTTTGTACCTGTATTTCAAGGCAGATGAAGCCTGTGAACATTATCTTTTCTTCAGAAGGGCAACAGAGATCTTTTTAACTGGTCTTATACCTGTACCTTTGAAGATTACATACAATCAAAATAGCAAGATCTAACCAAGAACTCTGGTAGCTGCAAGTGAAAAAGTAAAAAATGAGTTTGAGTTTTGTTTTTCTAAATGGATAATTTGAAAAAATATATCAAAACAATCTATTTTCAATCTGACCAGCAGATAAAGGCAGTAACTTCCTACAAATAACACCATATATAAGCACATGTCGAACAAAGCTGGAGCACTGTGCCTGTAAAAAAAAGCACAAGACTTTGAGGAAAAAAATTCATAAAAGGTGAATGATCACAGACCTCAAAAACCTACAAAATTACTTTTTGCTGTCCACTACAAAGCGCTTTAAAAAAATCCCCATATAGATTTCCTGGTGTTGGTGATTCTGGCCCATTCAATCTGTCTAGAAGGTCTGGTGTAGTGGAAATGTCCCTGCTCACAGCAGGGGGGGTTGAAGTGAGATGATCCTTAAGGTCCCTTCCAACTTAAATCATTCTGTGAATCTAAATCTGGCTACTGGTATTCCTAAAGATCAAAACTGAACACTAAACTTTGTCATGGATAACACAACAGTGAGTCCTTAAACCGATACAGGCAGCCTGTTACAGACATTCACAGGCTACTACTGAGAACAGAGCAGGTACAGAGATTCAGAATGGGAATACTACAATTACATCATTAACGACTAGGTTATCCAGACAGTCTCTGCGGGTTAGTTGCCTTCACATTAAGACCTATCTTAACGATATTTACCACTGAAGTCTGAACTAAGTCATGACCAAAACCAGAGCAAGTATTTAAAGGACTATTCTTCATTCAGACTCAGTTACATATGTATTTCAGCCATTTCAAAACCAGTATGCATCCCCAATGTAAAAAAACCATGATGCTACCCACAATATGTGAATTTAGATCCAGCCCCTGTTTCAGATACACAAACTCACCTGAGACTTCGGGACCGAGGGCGCATTGCAGTCGTCCTGCACCTGTTATCACTGGCAATGCTTTCAGTGGTACAGAAATGTTTAGACAAAAAATGTAGTTCATCAGGTGTTGGCTGGTATGGTAACTGGTGTAGCTTCTCTTGGGATGAGCAGGATGACTGAGAGACAACAAGAAAACACAAGCTTCCATCAGAGTGAAAAAAGACCATTTTCAAGACCATATTTGGTGCTCACAAATAATGAATAATGTAATTATTCATGTAAAAATTATAGTTACCATTTCTCATGCCTGACTACCAATTTAAAGAAGAAAATAATTACTCTCAAACCCATGAGCTAAATATAGAGTAAATATTAAAAAAAAGAACCACTTCACTTCCAGAAGACACACTGCATTTCAAAAATTTAAATTTCCTAAGGCAAAGGTGACATCTGATGTCAATGACACATAAGAATAGCTAAAATGGAGTCTGCTGAAAATTAATTAGTGGAACAGGACGGGGTAAGTATGGTAACTGTAAAGTACAACTTATTGTCACAGCGCCAATTGTAAATCTTCCTAATAAAGGTACTTCATTATCCACATTTAAGACATTACTAATGCTGTTAAAAATAAAATTCAATACTATCTAAAATTTTTCTGAAAAAATTAATACGCTAATATCTTATAAAAAACCATACACTGAAAACAGAGTGAGAAAACTCAATACATGTATCACGACCAGCTATATGGCCAACAAAAAGTGAACAGAATTACAATAAAACCATACGTTTAGCATAAAACTGGAAGATATGGACAGGTATCAAGATGGCAGTGCTACCACGATAACCACCCTTGCAACATTTCATGTACAGAGCTGCATTACATAAGCAGTCCAAATGACCATACTATGTATTTTAAGGGTTTTTATGCAGCTCTAGCCACGTTAAGACACTTGGAGGTAGAACTTTGAACTTTTCTGCGAACCTGGATCTGGTAACCCTTTTTAAAGAACACATACATAGTTCGAATCATTAACAACCAGCCTTGCTAACGTGGACTAACAAACACACAGAAGTGTTCTACTGTACAGATACAGGTACCAAAACCAGTTTCCAAGTCAGCTGATTTGTAAATATTCTTGTATGACTGCACAAAGCTGCTTAGTACCATGCAGACATTCCCTGTATTTTACCTGCAGAAAGGAAGAAGTTGAAAAACTTGGGTATCTTTCTGGAGCTCTTCAGTCTCCAGCTGCATTTCTCAATAAAATTACAATTTACATGTGCCCATTACTGCTTATCTGACTTCTCATATTGAACACCAAGGCCTCTTCCTGGGTGCTCTTTTAATGGAGGCAAACACGGTAAAGAGTTTCTTTGTTACATCATTTCCAGTGAAGGAAATCAATAAACTTTTGTACTGTACAAATATTGCCCCTGCACTGCTAAGGTCAGCAGATAATAACCAGACTAGTAAGCACAGAAGCTATGAAGTCTTTTTAATCTCCTGGCAACTTGTGCAGTCAAAGCTAATAGCCTAACTCTTAGAAGCAAAAGAAAAGTTCTCTTATCACACTAGATCTCATGAAGTCATCTCCTAAAAGCAAAAAAAAAATAAAACCCACTAGCAGAAATGGCTAAGAAGGACTGGTCTACATGGGAAAGCTGCACCACATCAGAACAAGCTAAAGTTTGCAAGACTGTGCTACCTTGCTTTGCTGCGGGCTAAGAGGCATGCACACTGAGAGTTTACCACAGCTCTTCGGATACGTAGTAACTTGCTGAGTTACAGTAACTCATGCATGAAATTCTGCTTTAGTATATTACCATGCATAATTCAGCACACAGCACAGGTAAGTTCTTTCCTATCCCGCACTTCAGCAGTTAGTTGCAGTTAACCTGTTATCCCACAGCCATGTTCTGTAAAATAAAAGATACTGTAGCACAGGAGAATTTCCCAATAGCATCACAGGTGGCTATTCCTCTAAAATCATTCTCTATCTTTTTGGTTTCAGGGGATTATGGGAAGATCAGTGGGAAAATAACTCATATCAAACTTCTCCTCATATAAGGTGCCACAGAGTTTAGATCCAATATGACTGAAGAAAGGATCTTCCTAACGCTAACCACTCTCAGTTGTATCAGGACCATCACAGGCACAAAGTACATTTTTTTAGTGATCTAAATTCTTATTTCAGTACAAATCCAAATTCTTACAACAAAATTCTTAAACAAAATAGTTCTCCTGGCATTCTACAACTAATGCTCCAAAAATCACACAAAAGTTAAAATATTTTTAGTATGTTCAATTGTAGTGTCTTATGGAAATGTAAATGTTCTTCTGAAGCAGAAATGCAGGTTTGAAAAATATACAGCTTGTCTCAGTTTATCACTTTTATAAGGCTTGCTCTCCGAGAAGACACAATCATCACAATTGCACTGTCTAACTGCCAAGATTTGACCCTACTGTGCTAGAGTAAGATACACCAAAAGCTTCTTTCCAACAGAATAACCAAGGAGAAGGTATTTTCATTTTGATTTTGTTGTGATAATCAGTTTATGTGGTACTTGCACCACTTCTAAACCCACAACCTTCCATTAAACAGGTAATTCTATCCATCCCATCACTTTCAATATTAATAAACAAACAAACAAACAAATAAACAAATAGGGTAACAGTGAGCTACACTCACCTCAGCATAACTGTAGTAACTACAGACACTTTGGCCCCTACTTTGACTTTCACTTGATTGCAAAGAACAAAGTGGTACTCTACTGCGATGTGTAAAAAACTTTTTCTGCTCACTGGTTGATACATGTCTAGATTAATGTGAATTTTATTTATTCATCACCGAAAAGCAAGTGTTCCTTATGTACATTTACAGTGTTGTATGAACGGGTCTCCCATTTCCTCTAAGAATAAGAAGTAATGTGGAGGAGAAGACTGAACTGTGCTAGCTCTTTCAGATTCTGAAAAAGTACATGAAATCAATTAGATGGGTACACTTGTAGTTTTGGTTTTGTGATTCATGTATCATCCAGGGGCTAAAAGAAGAAAATGAAAGACATCTCCAAGAAATGAATAGTGACTAGATTTAGAATTCAAAGGTTATCCAAGTGCTTTTGCAGGGCTTATCAGCAATAGCAAATTCTCAGACAAAACAGAACAAGAAACTAACCATGAGATACACAGACAATAAAGGCTAATGTGTTTGTCTCAAACACCAGTAGCAGGGTGGCTGTGGCACCAGCCAAGGACTGCTGGCAATAACATGCTGTGAGAAAGAACAAGATGTGACTGCACAAGGGGCCATACGGAGGCAGGACAGCACTTTTCTGGGACAAAGGTCTTTGATCTACCTCCTGGAGATGAGCACAGCTCAGTGCAGCACAAACAGAGAAATGAGGGGGAGAAGCAGGCACGCGGGGGAGTCAAGACTGCCAAAGACCCCCAAAGCCCTCTGACCCATTTCCACAAGGACCTGAAAGACTGGTCTGTGAGTGATCACTAATTTGCATAGAAAATGAGAAACCCACCTTCAGGGTGGCAACAGCTTCTCTATAAAATGGTATCCTCCTGCCCCCCCAAGCCTTAGGCATACCCAGGATCCTGAGATATCCCAGCAGCTGGATTAATGCTGGAATCAGGGCTAGTGATCTCTTACTCCCCCCTCACCCCCCCTTTTTATTCTTTTTTTCTTTCCTTTTCACCCCACCCCTTTATACAAAACCCACTGACATGTGCTTATACAGCAGGTCAGAGACTAATACACCAATTTCTATGCCAAGTGTGTAATTAACAAATATAACATAGTGAGTTTTTGTGGGTCATTTGAATTCTGTAATTTCTTTCGACCACAAGTATTTACCAATCCTGGGTGATCCCTTACTCTTAAGGGTGGGACACCATTGATATTTATGGCTTGAATTCTCTACTGCTGCTTTCTTCAACAAAATTAAAACGTATTTATTGGAAAAACGGGTTTATTTCCACAAGTAAGAAACTGTTTACTCAGTGGTAGGAAAGACCTGTAAAGTATGTTATTATTTATATATTCTAGTCAGAAATAATCATGGGGTAGGTCAACAATGAAGTATTACAGAAGTTAAGACATCTAAGTCCATAAATGCATGGAGAGCAAATGCAAATGCCACGTAAAACTACTCCATATTCCAGGATGCCGACAGCAGCTAGCGAACTTAAGTGACGAAGAAAGTATATTAATTAGAATTACCATTTTAAAACTGAAGACATCAAATAAATTAATATGGACAGAAAATTAAAACTGTATTTTGATCTGGTTTTGACACAGCTTTTAATCTTCTTTCTAGCACAAGTCTGTTTCTTGCAACAGTGACAATGTTTCTATGGCAATTCCTTTATTTGATATAAACTCCTTTATGTCAATATATTTTAGGTGAAGAGTACAGCATATCTGATCTAGTATAGAAGTATACAAACATGCCCTAATGAAATCTGCTTACGGAATTAATCTGAAACCAAGGAATTTACTTGGCAAAAGTAACATCTACACAGAAAAGAAAGCAGAGGTCAAAATTATGCTTTAGAGAACAAGTTCTTAAGATATACGAAATTACTAAACATGGTTCAAGACAGATATAATTGTCCTTCCAGAAATCTTTGTGGGCAAAAATAAAATAAGACTTGATCATAACACAAAATGGTCGTATTTCACTATTGTACGAAATGTGGAACTCAATTGTTTCACAACAGAAACTGAACAAACCCAATGGAAGTAGGAAGTGAAAGCCTACTTTAATTGTCAAAGAAACAGCTTTAAAAAATCACTTATTACCCATTCAGTAAAATGTGGTAAGACATAAAACATTGAAGAGCCATAGCTGGATCTACATAGACCATCACTTCCACTGAAGTGATGTGCTCTAACTGTAAAAATGTCAACTATTCGCTATTTTCAAAGCAGTCTTTCTCCACAGCTCTATCTCCACAGCCTCTAGGTGAGACTACCACAACCAAGAGCTCTGCTCCAGGACGTAACATGAGTCATTCCTCTCCAGTACAGAGGTGCGCAGATGCACAAAGTAGAGGCTGGTACTTCTGCCACAGCTAGCTCGCAAGTCCTGGAGCAGGATCCAAGGCAGTGCTGTGGCATATGAGATGCACAGGCATGGCAGGGGGCTGACACAAGACTGGCAGAAGCGAGCCTGAGGGGAGCCGAGCCGAGCCCAGCTGAATACTGACAACCACAGCTGAGCCCAGTGATCTGGCAGCAGACAGCAAGACATGGACAACCCAGCTTTTTTGGGGATTTGTCCCTCGTTGTTGCTTTTTCCAGCCTCAGGGATGGGGAACGCAAGCTGCAGAAAGCAAATGCCATCTTTTCTTTGTCTCAGCAGCCACACAGAACTGAGCTGAGGTGCTGAACATCTGTGTGTGAAGCACCTTCTCTTTTGTACAATATTGTTGTCATTACTGTGCATTTCCTACTCCTTAGCTTTGGTTTTATGTTGTTACTTCAACCCATAGTCTCTGCTGTGGTTATCTCAATCCATAGTCCCTGCCTTTATCCCCCCTCTCACTGGAGCAGGGTGGGAAAAATGGGGGTGGCCTACTTGGAGTTTAATTCCCAGCGGGTTTTTTAAACCACCACAATCACACTGAAACAACTGGTCCAAAAGGTAAAAATTAGTAAGTCAGTCAAACTTACTCTATTATGTATCCTAAAGGATTCCTTTTATTCTGATTACAGCCATCTGAATGGCTAAGTATCTAACATCTCACAATTGCCAAAGGAAAAGAAAGGCAAATGTGTGATTCACCTCATCCTAAGACAGCAGTCTAACCTAGGACAGATGAATCATGCCATAGACAGTTTCTCTTTCTTCTTGTCATCAAGGCAGCCTCAGTTAAGATTTGATACCTAACAATTATATGGCTAAAATAAGGCAGATCAAAAGGGAGCAGCCAAACACTATTCACTACCAGAAAGTATCTCTAAGTAAAGTACACATTGTGTAAAGTTTTTGTCTATTTCAGGGAAGTAAAGCAGTTTCCTATCACATGTTAGCTCTAAGTCTATCAAGCACAACAAAACCTACATTGTCTTCTCCTAAGAGAAGCATGCTACATTTGAGAAGCTGAAGTGTGCAAACAACATCTATCAGCACAGCAAAACAGATACTTACAGAAACAGTTGAGCTGGGTGTATTTGTACCATAGCCAGAAGAAGGGAGAGAAGCCAAAGACCAGCGGCGACCATCAGTCCTGGAAGTTATGAAATGGAGGTTAGTCAAATGAACACTGCAGTATCCTAATGCAGTAACGTCTCTTGAAATATTACTGTGTAAAACTGCATCCCAAAAGCATGATACAAATAGGGGTTTTAACAAACAGCATACTTTCACACAGCACCACAGTAAACAAGCATTCACCAAGGATGAATTATTTTTATTGTGGTTTTCTTTATAGTTAAAAATCTATGAGATTAAACAATCACAAAGAGAATGAACAGGTCCACAGAATTGGTATCTAATACAAACAGAAAAGGACAAGAAGCTCACAACTTTCAGGTCCATCACATAAAAATTAATGAGAAGAAAATTAAAACAAATTGTGAACAAATGCAGGCCACTGTGCTCTGAGCCACAAAATAACCATCACATTCTGTCTGATATAAAAGGGTAGTGCATTCTTCAGTGGCATCAGCAGAGGGTATCTGCAAACTAGCAGGCTAATGATTAGGTAAAACCAAACCTAAATGTTAAATGTTACATACATGAATCAGGAAAAACAAATCTTCAGGAAAAAAATCATGCTCACTCCGCAAATAAAAAAATAAAATAAATACATAGATTATAACCAAAACACAATTTATGTTCTTCATCGTCTGAGGTGATTATACAAAGACAACATGGAACTTCAACATTCAAAGTGGCAAACAAAAAACCAACTATGAAAGAAGTGTTTGGATTTTTGAGAAGGTAGAATTTACCTGTCATTTCGATGTCCATGACTGCAATACAATTGAATCAAAAGTGTTAAAAAAAAGGCAAAATAATATATAAATAAAAAAAAGGCCAAGTTTTTATTAACAAACGGTATGACAATGTGGAAAGGAGAACTGAAGATCTGTTTTACAAAGATCATGTCCCAAGTCTGATTGACACAAAAAGTAAAATTCTGAAGAACTAAAGATTAATTGAAGTGTATTTTTGAAGAACTGAAGTGATGTCAAATCAGGAATCTTAAACCTATTGATGCAGAGGTTTAAAAGGTCCCTTCCTTCAAGCTAATAGTCTAAAAAGCTCCTTGCTTCTTTCCAATATATCCACTTATTCATCCACAAACTACTACCAAAACTCTGGGACTTTGTATGCATAACGCTTAAGAAAAGAAACTACAGTACATTATTAGTATTAAAATATGAAGAGACTGCTAGAGACTGCTAATTGTGTCAAATACTGAACTCTGGAAAAAGCTTCCACCTCTGCCATAATCTTGCTCTTAATTAATTCTCTTACATTCTCTTCTTCACCCAGGTATTTAAAAGATACATCAGTTTCCAGATAAAAGCACCATTCTAAAAGCAGTTCTCTCTTACTTTGGCTTAGCTGTTCCCAATTGAAAGAACTTGGGCAGTATTTAAATGTAGATGAGACCCATGTATTCTGCATCTGTGAGAAAGAAAGTATTTCTTAATTGAGAAACTCACAGTGAACAGGGTACTTGTCACTTGACTTGCGTCACACAGAAAGGCTGTCAAGGACGCAGAAAGTTATCTGGGAGGCAAACATGGGCAAACAGGAAGCATTCATAAGGGATTATGGGAGAAAAGCCCCTACAGCATTTTCCCCTGGACTCTTGCTACAGTCCTAAAGCATGGCTTTACTCACTTTCCAGCAGCTCTAGAAAGGGCAGTCTGTCACCTACCCATGGGTTCCTAGATGCTGGACGCGTATGTACAACAGAAGTGCCGACTTCCAGAGGCACAGGCTATTCCTGGGCCCAGGAATATCAGGCTATTCCTGATCAGGCTATTCCTGATCATCCCACCAGACAGGGTGGGAAGGTGACTCTCCAGCAGAGGAAGGTGACTCTCCAGCTTAGATCCAAGGCACTGGGGAAGGCTACTTCCAACCCTGCCCACCAGCTGGAAGCACAGCACAGGGCCATCTCCCTGAGGCAGCTCCCTTTCCTGCAGCTGCTGCATGGCATGGCCAGCACCTGATGAGAAGTGGCTACACTAAGAAAGCAGCTTTGTAGAAGCTCTCAAATAATTTCCTTTGCCTCTCTCTCCCTTCCTCACACTGTCCCAGCTTTTTGGTATCCCCACTGACTCAGCGGCAGTGGATAAAACAGGAGTATCCATATCCCTACACCTTTGCCCCTGCTCCTTCAACCTGCTCTACCACCCTTGTCTTTCCCCTCCTTTGCATACCTATTAAATTTACAAAATATAACAGAAAAGGCATAAAGTCATTAACCACAGTGCATTTTACTATGAAAATTCATCCTACCACAACTTATATGAAAACAACCACAACAGACATACCAAATTCATAAGAAAAAAAGTTGCATCAATGCAGTTTTAGACTTCATTGCCATCAAGCATTTTCAATATAAACACAGAACAAAATCAGTTTCCACAGAAAATTGCTCTAAATGTTTCTTGAATCCTACTGAAGTGGCGAGATATTTTTAAATCATAGAAATTTCTTTCAGTTAAAGAATCTATTTAAACCTCATTACTGGGCTCTAGAGAGGTCAAAATCCAAATGAAACACTGGAAAACAAATACTTTTTAAAAATGAATTCTGAATTCTAAGGTTTGCAAAAGTATGATGTTTTAAACTTTTTGTTGATTATGGGTGGGAAAGAAAAACTATTTCCCGGCTGCTGTATTTCTAAGCAATGCTTGATCTTTCACATCTGCTTTTTCTGTCATAATCTATTTCTGGATTTAATGAATCTTTCTGAAAATATGCTCACAAACAAATGTAATCTCTGAAGAGATAGTATCTCTGACAAAAGGAACACTATCAAAAGGAAGTAGATTCAAAAGAAATATTCAACTTTCTTAAGATAATTTAAAAAGCAGCATCATAAGCTACTAGAAAGATTGACAAGATCTACTGTCACAAATTAGCTAGACGCAGATTAAAAAATTATGCAAGCTTTAACCCCTTCACAGCTTTTAAAAAAAAAAAAAAAAAGTTAAGACATTTTCTTGCACTTACTTATGAGAATTTTTGTGTGCTATTTTACTGATCTCCCAAAATAAAGTGACTAAAACTTTACAGGTAAGTTATAGCTGCAAATCCATCAGTTAGATGCCTGGAATGCTTAAGGATTCCAATTTCATTTTTTTATATATATATACTCCTGGCTAAACATATATACTCTGTTTATCTTCACAGACATAAGAGTTAAGGAACATATTATTTGCAGTAGGGTGACAGTGTGTTTTGTGATGGGGAACCACACTGGCACAAATAGGCAGTCTCCCATGACAACTTTGGTTATGGTTCATTTAATAATAATAATTTACTTCATAAATCACTTCAAATTCACTTTAGAGCTTCAAAACTTCTACTATCATTAATTAATCCTCACAACACTCCTGTGACAACGTTTATTGTCTCACAGACTTTGGTACAGATATTGAAACAGGTCAATGACAGGTATTCAAGGTATGGTAATGGTATTGCTGCTGTCAGTAGAATCAGGACCTGTATTAGAGTGATCTCATAAGCAATGCACTTCTTACATCATTAAAAAAATACAGGAAGAAACCTTCAAGTAGTTTAAAATTTCCTCACATCTCAGTAGGTAAGACAATAATGTCTGAATCAGATTCATTACAATTAAATCATTATTCTATTTTTTAAATTAAAAAAATATATGCTCACATTGCATCGCACATTTAGTAGTATGCTGGTGCTGAGGTTTAAAATGGTTTACAAAAATGAGCTAATACTTATTATTCTAAGTGACAGACTTGACAAATGTATTTGCAATCACCTTTTGTATCTGTATACAACAACACTACCTCCATGCAAAATGCGTGTTGAATACTATGAACAACCTCTTACCTTCGTGCAAAAGAAAAGTGGGCTGAGGCACTGGGAGAGAAATTCCTAGGGCTATCTTGAGGACTGTTTCCTGTTGGAGATGATACACAAAAGAATTATTATTAGATGGTAGGGTGAAGAGAAGTCATTAAAAACATTTAGACATATTAATGCAAGCATTTCCAGTGGGGTAGAAATGAATTTCAGAATTTTTTTCTTTCACAGCTTCTCTGAAAATAAATTCTGAAACAGAATCTTATTTTGACTCATGTTTCATTTATACTGAGTTTCAGTGACTGGATTTTGTAACTCATAGAGAACTGTTCATTAAGCCTTTTAATTTGAAAATTCTCAAAACAATTTGATAATTAATGTTTAAAGAAACCAGTACATTAACTTGAAAGAACAGGTTTTTAATGTCACAAAAAACATTCTTTTTTAATATCATACAAAACAATGAAAGATAGAAAAATCATTATCAAACAGATTTAGCCTATATGTGGAGTCTCTACAGCACTGGCTCCCTTGCTATTTTTTTTTAGTTGCTCATTTTTTTATCTCCAAAACAAACAAGCAGACAAAACACACTGAACTGAACTTTTTTACGCTTAACTGCATTTTGTGAACAGGTTTCAGCTTTGGAGTTTGTTACTCCTTTCTGTTAGAACACCTGACCTCCGGTGGACCAGCATGAGTGCAGAAAGGCAGCAGTTGCTGAGAGCTGCTTCTGCCACCTCCACCCCTCAGCCTGTACAGTTAAAAGAGAAACTGTATTCCTTCCTTTGGAAGAAATAAAAATTACATCTAAAATAACCCAAAACCCTACAAAATAACCCCCAAATGTACAAAATAAACCCCCAAACACACACAAAAAACCCCCAACCCCAAATTAAAAAACACTTAAAACAACTGCTCCCAACCTCCCCCCCCCCCAAAAAAAAAAAAAGCCAAAAGGATCCAATTTAAAGTAGTACTGGCATATATCTAACAATCAATCTTCCCTTAAACTTTCCTTTAAAATGGCTCTAGCAGCAATACATGATAATAGAAAAAAGTAATGCATTTGTTGTAGCATTTTATTTTTGGATATAAATGAGACTGAAACAAAAGTAATTGATAAAAAAATAGCTCCAATGTAGCCAGCTACAAACAACATGAAATTTCTGAGGGGAAAATTACTACCTATGTGTGAAAAGGCCAGCACAAAAAATAAAAAACTGAGTCCTTAAAGGGCTTCAAGTGGCCTTGACTGCTATTCAGATGTCTGAATTAACATTGCATTTATCACAGTGATGCCCATAACAGATCACATTAATTCTATATGGGAAAGCATAATCATTGAGTGATTAGGTAGCAAACAGTGATCAACACACATCCCCACAGTCCCCCCCACCCCCAACCCCGCTTTGTCTAGAAGCAGATGCAAGATGCTTTTTGAGCTGTGCTGAGCAGCTTTTGCAGCTGCTCTTTCCACAGCCTCAAGAGACATGGATTCCATTCTCACTGGCCAATACCCCCACGGTTTTTTTACCCATTAATCTATCATGGCAGAATTATGTCCTTCCTACATTCTCTGCATCCCCTCAAGACCTCAGCTTCTTCATTACCCTTCAGACACTTCTGAGGGCCTCAATAATTTCAAGGTGGCAAGGATTTTCATTCCCTGAATGGGCTGAAGCAGAGGGAATCTGAAGCCACAGATTCCAATCTTTACTTGGGGACTAAAAAAATTTATTCTTACCCTGCATCAACTGTAAACACAAATTACTGAGAGCAACAGTTCATTCAATTTAACAGCTAACTGGATTTTCTTTTTCTACTAACAGAAATTATTTTAAAAGAGAAACTAAAAAAAAAAATCTAACACTGTGCAGATAAAACACAGTCAAAAACTTTAACTGCTGCCACTAGAAAAACATCAGCTGAAATCTGGAGTGTGTTGTAACTTAGATAAGTAAAAAAGACAAAGAAGCTACCTTGAACTCTGGCAGAAGAGCACAGAACTAGCCTTAACATAGTGAGACAAACAGCTTTTGACAGGAAACAGTTTTACAAATCAGAATATGGGGCTTTGTAAACCAATTCCTTTTTTTTTTTGCTAGCTGAAGTTATATATGGATATAAACATGTTTTCAACACACATCATGGACATACCTTACTGTCCATGAGTTAAAATATACATAAAAACTTCATAAAGAAGAAAAAATATTATTAAATAATGCAGCAATGTTATAGCTATCGGTCTGGATTTGGATTTGCGGAGTCACAATGCTGCAAACTATGTTGCTAGAATCAACACAGATCACTTCCTTACAGACAAAACCTTAAGAAGTCAAAGTCTTACTCAGGAAGAGCATCAGATCCTGTTATTAGGAAAATCAACTTGCAAGCATTACTTTCAATAGCGAATCAGCTTTTAAAATAACAAGACTGGTGACGCCATACACATAATACCTAGATACTAAATCCTGAAGGTTTATCTAGCAATTGTAAGAACTCAGACAAACCTGGAAACAAAGAATGAGAATACAAACCCCTAATGACTGGAGAAACAGCTAGCGCTATTACAGGCATAAGGTGTAGTATTCCAGAGGAGCAAGATGGGTTAGAAGCAGAGTTCTACACGCACCTCCATCCATCAACACATTCACCCACCCATCTGCAAGTCAGTATCTGAGAGACCTTCAAATAAAACCCAGTGCCAGTTACCTCTCTGTCCACATGCACAGGGCTTGCTGATAAGTCAAAGCCTACTGTTCTTTGAAATCTGCTTGTATTGTATGTTTTAGTCCTACAGTATCTCAATGTGACTGAGAATACTGCCCAAGTGTCTGATTTAGTGAAGTAAACTGGACTGGCGGTCAGACATTAGATAATTAACTCCAGCATCCTCTGGGAGACACCATGGATAGGCAATTAATGTAACAAAACAATACTCTGATTCATAACAATGCACAGGGTGGCTCATTTTGCAAGCACCTATTGTTAAGAAAACTGTATCAAGACAATTGAACTGTGATTGTTTTGCAAGTAGCTTCAAGAAATCCTATGTCTTTGCCACTGAGGGAAGATATTTCAAATCTTTTTTAAAAAGCTTATTACAGTCACTGCATATTATTAATATACTTTTAATAGCTGTCTACCTACAAAACAAAGAGTTTCAGATGCGATTACTTTCTGTTAGTATGGAGGGAATACCAGATTAATGATAATTGTTATCCCGGATTCCTGATGGATCAAAGACAAATCCACTTCGAATTCTTTTAAAATGTACCACAGTACATCAGCGTCCCATTAATACAACAATGTGTTGTACATTCCTCTGTGTCAGTTTACATGGTGATGAGCCCTGACTATAAACTGAGTAATACACAAGACATCATTCACCTGCAGTTACAGGTCTGACTTTCTTACCATAACTGACATAATCAGTCAGTAGAACATACAGCTGGGCAGTAGAATCATTCTGAATACTTCTGCAGGTGCTTTCCAAAAAATGAGGAGGTCAGGCTATTATTTTCATGTGAGGAGCTCAGACTATTTAAAAATCTGTATTAACTATACCTGAAACCAGCAAAAAACTTGCCTCAGTATGATCCTTAAATCTATCTGCAAGAAAATTCTATATGTTCCAACCACTATTTAAATACTGAGAGTAATTTTTTACAGGATTTAATTTCTACCTGCATGCAACTTACCGCTCAGAGTTTCTTCTCCTTCCTTGAACTAGTAGATTATTTGAAATTTCCATAAACATTAACTGCACCCAAAAGAAAGGCTAAATAAAAAGTTTTGTTTTAGCAAATCTGGTTTTGTAATTCCACGTGTGACAGTAGTCAGAGTAATTGATATACTGCATTATTTCCCTTTCAGTTTTCTTTCAAAATCTGACATTCAGAACCCTGCTTCACATCCCAGCCATTAGCATTTCCATTTCCACAGAAATTTCCAATTCCACACTACAGGGCCTCATTTATTTACAAGCATAGTCTTTCTTTTCCTTAAAATATAGGGTGCAAACAGCTTTGTTGATTACTATGCTTAAATGTTGCTAACTAAAGTATATGTCTCAAACAGAATTATCTGATGCAAGTAGTGAGACCAGACTATGAACAGCCAGCACTCCACCAATGTCCACCTAAAAGCCTGAAAAATCCTAGAAATAGGATTACAAGTGGAAGTAAAACTTTCTTGAACTTTAATTTTGCTTTAGGGAATTGCATCATGTAATCCCATTGTGAAAGACTGCTGTCTTGAGGCATTTTAGGATACATGTGTGCTGAGGAAAGGGGCAGGTCAGACCTTATCTTAACAAGGCAGTGCCCTGCCCTATACACCCCCAGCGCCCTAGAGCCTGTATACCAGCCCAACAGAGATACCATTCCTCGGCAAAGAGGAGGCAATGCCCCTCTGGAGCTAACCCAGCTCCTGAGTGGCCAAAAGACTGGAAATTCCACATGGGGAAAGGGCCCAGGAAGGCCAGAGGTATTTAAGGGTGAACACGAGACCATCGCATTGTCTAGACCCCACCTCCTTGGGGAAGTTCTCCCTGAACATTGCTGGAACCCAGGGGTTGGTTACTGTATGTGGGCTCTTCTGTACCTTTTTTGTCTTTCCCTCCTTCTCCTTCTTCTAATTACCTCTTCTTAGAATTTCTGAATGACTTAAAATCAATCATGCTTAGTGTTTGCTAAGTTCAATGGGCCAAGTCAACACTTTGAGAAGTGTTCTATGCTGACTGAATGTTGCACTAAACCTTTTGCCCAAGTTCTTTGATATTCTAAAGTTGCCAGTGAAGTTGTTTCTGTTGTTTTGATCTCTTAAAAATATCTTGTCAGTATTTCTCTTGTGCATGCAACTTGGAGTACATGAACAACCATAAGTCATTTTAAAACTTCATTGAGCAAGTTGTTTGGGGCCTTATACCTATTTATCCAATCTCCAAGATAAAGTCAGGTTTGTCCCCCATACTTGGGCGGACAATTCCTTAAGATCCCTCATGTTCCAGTATATATCACCAGCTTGTGTTTCTCTTCCTACTCTATGAATCGGGGGGAGGGGGGAAGGCAACTCTGACTGGTTTAGATGAGACTACCATCTTCCAGTCTTCCATTACTACAGAAAGTAAGCAGTATCTTTCAGTCTTATGCCAAAATCTCCCACATTCTATCCCATCAGCCCTTCTCCCCACATGATCTCACCTAGGATTGGTCCATGCAAACACCATCTTATCCAGAAAATGCAGTCAGATCCTAAACTAAACTCCTTATAATAGCTGAGTTCACAGTTTATCATAGACATTTCTGTTACAGGTCCTCCAGTAATGTTGCATATTGCAATTTCATACTTTTTTATTCCAGTCATTCACTCACTTCAACATAGTTCCCCAATGCTATTTCATACTGGAAGTCTTCCAAATTTGTATAAGCTACAGCAATTTTATGCCAGCACCACTTATAAGAAGAATAAAATGTTTGGCCACAAAAACAAAACCTGATGACTCGACTAATAACCTCCACTCCCGCTTTATAATATTCCTCATTTTAGCACAAGCCTCTTTATACACTTAAACAACTTCCTACTTATCTTACAATTCTTGTCCTAGTCATCTCAGTAGCACCACTTGGAATATTCTTAAAATACAGGCAAATAAATTTTACAGCATTGCTCCTAACAGCTAAAACTTGCTCCTTCAGCAAATACAATTAAGACGCACCACCTGTGACTATTAATCATTAGGGTTAGTATCAACCACATGAAGAAGCTCCTGTGACTTCTGAGGTGGGGACACCTGAATGCCCTGACTTGCTGAGATTATAATCATTCACTTTGCAGGCTGGGTGGTGCAGATGACCTGCCTACACAGCATCAGACAGTCAGCTAGAAAAGCCCATTACTGGTGCCCAAATGACACAGGCACCAGGTACCATCCAAGCTAATGCTGCAACTCTTAGTTTCCCACAATTCTCTATTTATTCAACAGCCCAGAAAACTTAGAAGTACTTTTCAGCAGGTTTAACATCTTTTAGCCCAGATACTAAAGGCAAAGGCTGTCCAGACCACTAACCTGAGACAGTTGCTAATGAGCCTAAAGACATTACCTAGCATGTTTTCTATTTTTGCAAGAAATAGAAACACTTTATGTAGTGAAAGCTGATATGGTGTGATCTTTACGTGTATGCATAAGGCATGGCAAGAGGCTTCAGTTGCAAACTAAAGTCTGACTTTCCAGACAGAATTATCTCTGCAAGCAGCTACAGGTTTTTTTCACAGAGGAAAATGGATTTGCATATATTGTATTAGCAATTAACATACAGAACAGGGACATACAGTATCTGCTGTACACACGAACTTTTTCGTATTCCATTTATTATCCTCAGTCTCAGACCTTACACTTCCCTGTATGCTCCCAATCCTTGGACTACTTACTGCTCTAATAAAACTTTAGTGTAGCCCAGGAGCTTTTATGGTCACTGTTGCTCCCAAACAAATCTGCCCCTTCCCTGACAGGTGCCACTCATGCACTACTTGCACTCTGCACAATCTACTTACTTCATAAGTGTGGTGCTGTCTCACTGCGTTTCCCTCCCATCTGACATGAATCTGAGTATGACTGGGATGGTAAGGCTAACAGTTAAAAAATTCCATGTAAGTATTCAGTGTTTGTCCAAATCAGCTTGCATCAGTAAAGATTAACAACAAACTCCCTTGTAGGAAAAATCTATTATCTCCAGAGTAAGCAATGAAAACTGGGGGGGAGACTGGGGGGATAATTTGCATGAGATCTCTAATTAGACTTTCTCATAAGGGGCAATTATTATTACCCTAAACTTGGGCCACTGGTCCTCCTCAAAGAACATCTATCTAAACTAGAGAATAACTGATACCTCCAGTTCAGACTGCATCTGGATGAAAAACAGGACTACAAGGAAGAACATAGGAATAAAATGCACTTGAAGAACTATGCTTACAATTCAAGATGCTTGTCCTCTAAAACAGAGCAATCCTAGTCACATCCAATCTAACTCAAACCCAGTTTATGATTAAATAGTAGCTACCTGAACTCTTCATCATGATGTAATGGCACATTGCTTCCAAAGGGGCAGCCAGACCTCTAAATGGTTGGTCTGCAGATACCAAAGATGAAAATATCCTTGAGCGAAGTCACAGGTACTGGCAGGAGTGCTTATGCAGAGCAGTCTAAGAGAGCTCCACCTTTAGATTCCAGAACACACCTTCACACAAACACACTTTGCTACATTTGACACAGAGGACTCACAGCACTTTTCTGTACTCAGAGATCCTCCCTGTCCTCAGGGAGACCTTTGGGGTTTAAAAAAACCCAAGTAGCTTAAACTAGTGGTCCAAATAAAATCATCTCAAGTATGCCATGCAGAGTTAACTGAGTATGTATTTGGCTGGCTCTCAACAAGCAATGAATTAACGTTGAAGGGAAAAGCTTGTCAGGGAATCCAAGGGGGTCCTCACAAAGAATGAAAGACTCACTTCAGACGCCTCTGGGGCAATGAATTGCCAAGCAATGCCAACTATCTCATTAGGACTACACACAAAGCCAAGGATAACACTAAAGACTACTGAGATGATAACTAAAAGAAATTGATCCTGGGTGGATTTTCAAGAGTGTTACAACATTGATTCCACTCAACTAGAATAGTCTAGAGTAAAGGGCATGCTGATTCTGGCTGGGATAGAATTTTCTTCCTAGTCACTGGTTCAGTGCTGTGTTTTGGATTCAGCATGAGAGTAATGTTGGCAGCACGTTGATGTTTTAGCTGCTGCTCAGAAGTGCTTAGCCTTAGCCAAGAACCTTCAGAGTCCCACTCCCCATCAGTGAACAGGTGCACAAGACACTGGGAGGGAGCACGGCTGGGACAGCTGACCTCAGCAGGCCAAAGGGATGTTCCATGTCAGAACCCAGAACACCCCTCTGGGTGCCCTGGGTGGCCAGAGCCGCTGGCAGGGGGCTTTGAGACCCTGGCATGCAGCCAAAGACATGTGGGGTTTTGATCTTAGCCCATGGAGCAAATTATCAACTCTGTATGAAGAATTACAAGCCACACAAGTTTAGATAGCATAGTAGAGATAGTCACAAAGTGAAGGGAAGAGTTTTTGAGTGCTGTACAGTGGGGTTTGGATTTTGTACATGGGAGTCTGAGGCTCCAAGATGGAGGAATCAGGACATGCCTTGTCTTTCTTCCTTGTTCTTCCTAGCCTCCATGATTTGGGTGATGTTGGCAGTTTTAGATTGGTTTAGAATAGAAGCTGACTGTCTAACATAGGTGATAGTTATTGGAACGGAATTGTAAATACAGTACACATAGTTTTTAGTACAAAAGATAGCACCAGCCTCGTAGGCGGAGAGTGTGCCTTTGTCTGACCTGCTAAGCAGACCACAGCAGCTCAGGGAGAAAAATAACACACAATAAACAACCTTGAGACCAGACAACTGAAAAGTACTGAGTCTTTCTTTGAAGGCACAGGTTGGAGCAGAGACTCTTCCACCTTTCAAGGTCACCCTGACCTGGAGGAGACTCCGACATTCCACACCACAGAACATTGTGTCCAGGATGTAAACTGCAGGGAGGTGGCCAGGAGGGGCTGACTGCTGCTGGGGGCTGGGCTGGGCATTGGTCAGCAGCTGGTAAGCAATTGTATTGTGCATTACTTGTTTCTCTTGGGTATGATACACCACTCTCTCCTTTTCATTACAATTGTTATTGTTGTTATTATTATCTTCAGTAGTAATATTGTATTTTTTTACTTTGTTTAAATTATTAAACTGTTCTAATCTCAACTAACGAGTTTTACTTTTAATTTTTTTTTAATTTTTCTGCCTGCTGTAGGGGGATGGATGGGTGGGCAGGTGCATGGTACTTAGCTGTTATTGCAGGTCTTTATCCCTTTATTGTGCTTTAACCCCAGCTGGCAACTAAGATGGTACAAACATTAAGAATCTAGCCCACTTAAATAAGAGCAATGAATGGAACTCTTTTCAGTAAGGGCAACAGCAGGCTCTCCCCAGAAACGGATGGAGCACCTGAGAATACAGAGTACAGGGGTGGGATCCAGTAGAAGAAAAAGCCTAACATGCAATGTGAGAAAGCTAAAGATTTCTAGGACAGGTGGTACTTAAAGAGTCCTCAATGCCTAAAGTTCCTGGATCTCTCATCAGTTAGACTGAGTCACTTTAAAGGCAGATGCAAGAATCAGTGTTTTCTTTTGATAACCCAGTGACGAGAAATTGTGCACAGTTACATCAGATGTTAGCATCCATTCAACCTGATCCTCAGCCTGCACTCACCTGGGCAGATTGCATGAATGAAACAGAACTCTAACAACACACAAGAGAAACTTCTCTAGAGCACGTGCTCTTCAATGTCCTCCAAATTCTGCATAATCTCACAAGAATATATTTGTCAAAAATGCATGTTATTACCACACTTCAGCAAAGAACAGTCTGATGAATAAACCTGTTTTCAGTAAATGCAAGAAATAAATGTAAGAAATATATGAAGGTTTTAGAAGATCATCTTCAGTCTCTCTGAAACTTAAGCGTGAGGTACATGCTCTGGGCAGATGATCTGGCTGTAAAGTAGCAGGCTGTAAAGTAAAAACTTCCAATTTAAAGAACTTTCCTAAGAGAATCTCAGCTTAAAAAAAGACCCTAAAATCATATATAGCTGCACAGGAGACATACCAGGTTCTCTCACTGGAGTCAAGGAGACCTCTCTGACTTGGAGTAATTCCTCACAGCCAAGAAGGGCCAAGAAGAATAAACCCAGCAAGCTGTACAGCACACAGTGTCTCTGGTCACATCCCTCTACCACACTTTGCAAGGAAACGGCCCTTCAGTACATGCCACCACAGAGTGTAGGAAGGCAATCTGAGTGTGCAGAAGCTAGTGCAGTTTAACACACCTGTCAGCTCTGACAACACAGAAATAACAGGATCACTATAAATCCAGCCTCTCAAGTCTGACATTCTCACAGATTTATAGACATTAAACACTTGAAACACTGAACTCCTACTGCCTATGTAAAGTATTTAACTTACTAAATTTGCGTATTTTTTATTTGTGTGAATTAGGATGACATTCAAAGGGACCTGATGTATGGACTTGTCTGGGCACACTAGCCAGTTGAACTAAGAGGCAATAGTTGTGTGAATATTTACTATAATTAGCCATTTACAGAAGCAAGCTAATAACAGAGCTGGACATGCACATGCAAATATTAATCTCATATACATGATGAGATTTACTATGAGATTTACTAGTGCTGCTCAAGTGCCTAGCACACATGCCTTCGGAAGGAGCCAAATAAGAGAATCTACTGCATGCTGTGTAATGGGAGAAGTTACCAGATTTCTGTAATACATCTTTGAATAAACAGTACATACTGCTGAGTTTACAGAAAAGAACCGCTTACACTTAATCTTTTTACTTACAGAATTGTCCTTCAACCTTCTCAGCCACTTGACAATAGCTGTGACATCAGCAATATTATTTGTCTTTTACTGTTTGAGCAATCAATTCAAAAGATGAAGCCAGTTGCTGAAAGGCTGAGTCCACTGCCAGACAGGAACTTTCCACCATTTATCAAATACACAACCTATATCCAAATCCCAGGTAACATGTGCTGGTCAGTCCATACTCCAGAGTTCATTAGACATCACTGGTCCAAGGTTTCCATTTCCAAACAGATGGTATAGTCATTTACAGCATCAGACACACTAGAGCAAGCATTGTTACTGCTTTCCACAGGTCAGCACAGCACAACTAAGGACAATTTTTATGGTGACCACAATCTCCTCTTCCAAATGGAAATTTCTGTATTTGGGAGACCCAAAATGGCATTCCAAACATTCCAAAATCTAATTTTTCAGTTTCAAAACAGTCTGCACCATGTTTTACTTTGTTTTAAACGCTCTACTGCCTTGAACTCTACAAATTTTCATGTTGCCTGGACTCCTACTTGTGACAGCTGCTTCTGAGAGCAAAAATCACCACCACATTTTCTCTACCAATGTTGCTTCCATAAGAAAACTGGAGATGCCTTAATATAGTTCCAAAATTCATGTGACGCTCTGCACCTTCTTGTTTAGCATCTCCCTGCAAGCAATTCTCCAGAGTATTCAAAGTCATTGATTACATAAGGATTAGTGTGGTGCATTCATTTTGGCCTGTAGTTACAGCCAATGCACCCTCAGAAACAAAGACAGTAAATCTTTGTGGAAATGTGAGGTGATATGCTAAAAATGTTATTTTTAAAAATTAAGGCAATTATTATAAATAAAATATTTATTTATGGACATTCATTCAAGCCTTAAGTGTTTCAGATGTTTTAGAAGAAAAACAAAATTATCATCAATTTATTGCTATGCAAAGTGAAGTACAGCAACTACCACCAAAGTGCCTGACCCTATAAATCCTTGGGAGCAGAAGTTCCAGGAACAGAATGGAATACAGACTCCACTACCTTCATTATGTGGTGCAAGCTATAGGAAGACCAATGGTAGGAGGGGGAGAGAAAATCTACCAGAATGCTAAGTGGAGAAATAAAAAATAGCTACATTATGTATTTTAACTGCTCCTGATCATAACATAGGATTTAGGGATCTAAATGTAAAACAGAAATTGGGATAGGATGAAATCTAAATTTTTGCTATTACAGTGAAAAGAACAGTAGAGTATGTTTTCCTTCAGTTATACAGACACCGTAAGAATTTCATAATAGCAGTAGTAGCATAGTTATAAAATCACCTGTATGAGCTGAGAGTGGTGAATGAGGCCGAGGCAGAGCTGGAGACTGACTACTGCCCATCAAACTCTTCCTGTTACTTGTTCTACAGCTGTGGGCAAAAAGAAAGGAAAGAAGACATTAGCATGAGAAATACAGCATGTACCACATATTGGTGTTTTGAGATCCTGCTACTGAGCTCCTTGACTTTCCAGTTTCCTATTAAAAATCAGAGCTATTGTTGTTTTTGTAGGCATGTCCAGGAAGTCTATGATTATAATGGATAATGGCAAAACCAGAAGTTTTCAAACAAAATACACCGTGGATACTTTTCAGGCTTTCACGTTTGCTGTTCTGTGCAATGACCAGCATTTCCCAGTACAGTCATTTACAAAATATTCTTCTCTGACTAAAGCTTATTTCTCTTATTTTCCCATACACGTTTGTAAAATATAAAAATAAATATAATGTGAAACACAGTCTCAGGTTTACAATCACCATTCAATGACTAAAACTGTTCCTGTTGCATGAACTATCGCTTGAAATCACATACCAGAGAGAGCAAGACTTATCAATCTGAGAATGATGTAATAATCATAAATCTCTAATTATTGAGATAAATTTCACATCTGTGCCTTTTGTCAATGGAACAGATGATAACTAAAAAGATGAATGCATTTATTTACTCATACATTTTTCATCTGCAAAGCCACTAATTTCCCAGACCACAAGATCATTAAACAAGATTAAAAGTAAATTAAGACATTGATTAAACTTGGGAAAGGAGGTATTTTTCTTAAATATATCATACAGTTTTTATATATTAGTTGGCAGAATAGTTTTCTTCTTCCCTCATTCTACTATAATGAATATTCTCATAAACATAAATCCCCAACACTCCAAACATTCATGCAGAAGGAAAATATCATCCTGAAGTAAGAGACCTTTGCTGTGTATAAACTGGAGTGCATATGATAATGTTTACAGCACTGCAATCAGAATTTCTCTGTAAAGGTTTTGAAAAACTCCAAACTACTAAAATGGAGAAAGTTTATATACAAAAGCATTTAATTATCAAAGCAGACCGCAAGACAAGCAGATTCAGATCTTATTTGCAGCCATCTCAAAAAATTACTTTTGTAACATTATGACAATCTCTGATTATGTAACAGCCAGAAACCAAGACTAATAGTCTTGATACAGTTAAATTGAATAAAGTTCAAAAGAATGGATAAGGTTTAATAGCATAAAAAAGAGCAGATACAGAAGTACTCCAAAGTAAAACAGAAGACAAGGAAAATAAAGAAAAAAAAGTAGATTAAAAGTTGAGTACAAAATCAGTATAGATGGTATCTGCAAAATGCAAAAGAAGTCAAATACTAAGACCCCTCTCCCCTTCAAAAATGTTTTGTGAAGCAGCAAGACTGTCACTTCCAAATCTCTAATAGGTTAATGCAAAGTCCATTTCCACACTGCACAAAGTTTTGCCATATTACATAATTATTACAGTGATTTAACCTTCAAGTGTACCATTACTGTAGACCTTTATAAGAAAAGAATGTACAAAATTATTGAAATTTTCACATGTGGAGTACTGGAAAAGTCAAAACTCACTTAAAACATACACTGCCATTTTAAAGCCAAACAAAAAGGATGAACTTTTAAAATGTGAAAATATAAACACAAGTTCTTAGTAACCTGTCTAGATTAATTTCCACTTTTTAAATCACAAAACCTGAGCAAATATTTCATATTCCATTAGACAACAAAGTCTTAATTGTTTCCCCCTTCTCTAAATTTTGACCAGGTAAAGAGTCATTGAATTCCTCTCTTATCAAAGAATGGTTCAAAATTTTCCTTCTGGCTTCATGCAAAGTCATATTTTTGCTACTTTACCTGCTATTCTTGTTTTAAAAGCTTGAATAACTGTTTCTTAGTAATTCTCCCATCTAAAATTGAACCCCGGAAAAACTTCTGGTATTTATTACACATTCATTAGAAGACACAGAGATTGCATCTATCCATGATGATGTGACAGTATCACTACTAACATCTGCAATGCAGGCTGAGGCTCAGAGCACCCGCAATGTGACTTGAAAGCATGGCTGAAGTCTGGGATTTAAAGGACCACCAAAAATTTTGGCAAAAGAAGTAATATATTTAAAGCACAAAAAGTTTAGGTACCCTTCACAGATTTTGCTACATGGATGATTCCTTGCACTTACTTGTCACTTGTCCTTACTTGTAGAAATTGAGACTTTTATCACTTTTGTCAGAATTTCCTATGTAAACAAACAAATGCCTTGTATTCACTTTTACATTAATATCCAAACTTTAAACTCCTCAGTTGAATGTGCAATGTCTTTCACAAATCATTATCAAAAACATCTAATTAAACTTATCTTTGGGTTTTGTTTTGGTTTTGTGTTTTGGTTTTTGTTTTTTTTTTTTTTTTTTTGGAGGCTGTGTATTTTTAACACTCTGGAGTGGAGAGTATGATGGCATTACCTTCAATATCAAGGTCTTACATAATGAGAAATCTTTCCCCCCACTGCCATTTCAAAAACATGTTTGCTACTTGCTCAGATGTGGCTGCAGAGAGAATTTATCTTCTATCATACTCAAATGAAATGTTCTACTGAGAAATAAAAGATATGAAGTTTTCCTCTAGTTGCCTTACCAGTAAGGTAAGATGCAGCTCACTGCATGGAAGGACAAATCCATCCTACAGCTCTCACTATAAGCTTTGTTTTTCAGCGTGCTTCACAAAGATTTTGAAACAATGTAATCCATCCTGTATAATCTGTGAAATACAATTCCTTCCCCAAAATAATGGTACTATAAAAGAGGCATTTTGTGGATGAAAAAAAAATAAACTTCAGGGAACCTTGAAAGATGATCTAAGCTCCCAGAACTCCACAAATAGGAAGCAGGGTGGCACAAAGGAAGTATCAAAGCATTACTTACTGGACTGTATTTACCCTTGAAACAGCAATCTACCTTATACAGAAGAATCTCAGAAATTAAAACCATTTTAAGAAAAAATAGTTTTTTCTAGATCTCTGAACAGGTCAAGTAACTTTCCCCTTCTATTGTTTTCATAAAACTATTCTTCTCCCATTCAAATCTGACAAGATAAACCAACTGATAAGAGGCAGCCCTGAAAGAAAGCTTCTTTGTCTGCAGTAAAGTTATAGCCATGCAGGAATACTCTACAGGGATTGTAACTAAGGGAAATTTAAACCTTGGTAAACCACAGAGCACTAACCCCCAAAATGCAATTCTCTAAGCCTTGAATTTCATGCTGTGATCAGGTTGCATGCCAAGAAAAGACTAGCAAGCTAGGCAGCAGGTAAGACGTAAAGCTTAGAACACTTAAAAAAAAAAAAAAAAAGAAAACTTTTACCAGATGAAAAAGAATAGGAGAGAGCACAGAAAAAAACCAGTCACATTTAGAAATAACTAAACTTTGGGACGTGCAGAAAACTTCAACAGAACAGAAAGTTTGCATTTGTTTCCCTTTGCCTTCTTCTCTGCCCCACAAATACCCTTCTTGGACTTTATTCCTCCTGGGTGACTATCTATCTGGAAGTCATTGACCTTATACTGTATCACCAGTGCCCTGGACAAATGGCACAACTCCTTATCTTAGAATCCAATTCATAATTTCCTATTTGTTTCCCAAATCCACCCCCCACAGACAGGTTCTGTCATACCTCCTGCTCTCTGTCACTGACACTCCTGCCCACTCACTCTTCTCCTCCCTATCCTGACTTCTCACCAAGTCTCACTATGGGGGAATTCCTCCCTCACCTCAGCTCCAGTATCATTCCCAATGCACTAACTCCGAGTCACTTCTCCAGCTGCTACAGACAATCAAGGTTTCTGGCGAGAAGCACTCACAATAAAACAAACAGAAGACACTACACAGAAAGTGCCTCTGCTGAAATTCTATTGTAACAAACCCAGGGTGAACAGCAGCTGCTGAAAGATGCAACCCAGTTGCATCAAGCTTGATTACTTTGCTCCTTAAATAGCCACAATTCTTCCCATATTAGGCAAAAGCTATTTGAGTACAAATGAGGGGAACAGTTAGACTGTTATAAATCAGCAAAGCCCAAGACTCAAGTAAGAGTATGGTTGTTAAAACAGAGTTACATTCCACGATCTCCTGGAAATATTAAACAGAATAAAAAGCTGAAGCAGAAATGCAGTGTTTCTAGGACAGACAATACTTCATCTGGAGCTGAAACGCAGGTTTCCTGGTACAGTAATCAAGAAATGGCAATAGTTGTGAAAGATAGGCACTGAAATGGAAATTTCTTCCTCTGAATGAGGGCTAAAGGATGAACAAATTACTGGCAGTGAAGGCTAATCACTTTTATTTATTCAAAAGAAGTAGGGAAAGCAGGCTATTTTGTCAGAGCCAGGCTTGCCAGGCTCTTCATGGGAAATATGGCATCAGCCTTTATAATTTATAATTATTTCATTTCACCATCCTCAGTCATTAATATTTACACTTGTAATGAAGATGTATTTGGAGTCTAAAGTATTCTGACAGTTCAGCATCTCTCACAGACTATGCTGAGCACAGCACTACTCCACACCATCTTAATTCTGGTATTAGTGTAATCTATAGCAGTTTAGCTGGAGGCAAAGATTAGAAGGGGATTTCTCCCATTCTAAGAAGAGGCTGCAAACAAATGGTTTTAGTTGACAATACAAGCACAAAAAAATTATTTTAGTACCATACCCAGAATGCAAAGCCTAACTAAGTACACATGAGATACTAATAATGCAAGACCAGCCTTCCTATAAAGGCTCCAGGGATAAAAAAAGGGGTTTTAATTTCTCTGGTGTTAAAACTGCATGGTTGAAAACTACCCCAGCAGGAACATGCTGTCCCTAGCAAGACTTGAGATGTTGTGACTTTGGTTATACAGGAAAGTTAAATTTAAGTTCTATTTCAGTTATATTTAACTTGTTATGAAGGCAGCTAAGGTATGACTTCATAGTTGTTATCTTCAGCAACACCAACACTGAAAAGTCATTGAACCACGCACACTGAACTTAAAAAAACCCAGAACATTTGAAGCGAGTAATTTAGTTTAGTTTGTCCAGGCTATTTTGTCTGGTTGATTTGGTTTACTTTGTTTTTAAACAAGAAACCTTCTGCATTAAAAAGCAGTTCAGTGAGTACTTCCATGTGCTCCAGAACCTAGACAAGTTCTTCGGGGATATTAAGTGGAATAAATGCAAAAACCAGCTACCCTGAAGAAATGACGCGCATCGATACTGCAAGCAGCTTCCTTGTCGAAAGTAGCCTTGAAGCTTGTATTTGATGAAGCATCTCCAGACCTAGAAAGTCAAAGCAACACACAGCCCACACTTAGCGCCAGTTCACACCTAGATCCTTTATGCAAGGAAACCAATTGGCCGAGAACGTTCCTCACTGAATACTGCAGAATTAGAGTTACACTGGGACAATCAACAGACCCCATCCAGAGATAATGACTGCTACCCTGTTCTAATTTACCGCTAGGAAAGAGTAAAAGAGTAAGGAAGCAAAGGTTTCCACTTCTGAGAGATATTTTCTATCTCTCTGATTCAAAATTTCAAGGTGATACAATAACTGAGGGAAGTGTGCAAACCATCTGAATCCAAGTAAAATACAGCATCAGTAACACAGAGAATTTTCATTTTATTCTTTTGAAGGCTTCAGTATTTCACATTCATATCAATTTATTATCTAGCAGTATTTTCTGATCTATTTTACCGACACTGTATGTCTGTAGCCACATTTCTCTTCACAGAGAAATGCAAGGCACAATTCTTCTCAAGAATGTTTCTAGATTCACATTCTCTGAACCTCAGAGAAAGGAAAAACAATTCTTATTGTTTGCTGTGCCTGTGTTTGTGCAAAAGTAGAATGCAATATGGAGACTGTTTATCCAAAGTGATGGTGTTTTGTTTCCTTGGCCTATCAGGGCCAAGTGTGTGTGTGTTGGGACTGAGGGCAGACAGTCAAGTCTCTGTGCAGTTGTGCAGTTGAGTGCAGAGCTGACTGCTTGGCAGATTCAGTTTAGATGTAATGTAATATAGTGTAATATAGTATAGAATAAAGTAATTAATTAGCCTTTTGATATCAATGGAGTCTTCCTCATCATTTCTCTCTCCCCTCATCAGGGGACCAGCAAATTGATATATGTCTGCATATACTCTCCAAATTTGGTATGTGTATATATTCATATACAGACACATATTCATCTTTATATGCATAAAATGTATGCATATATTTAGATAAATATATATATATATATATCAAACATCCTACCTTTACAACATTGCATATACAGTCAAACAGTCTATTTACTATACATACTCTCTCTACAGGAATTATTCTACATCAGTCTGTAATGTGCTGTGAAAAACAGGCTACTGGGATTTAAATTTTAAGTGTTATAATGTAGGGAGGGATTCAGATTTTCCTCTTGTATATGAGTTTTAGTCAACTTAAGTAAGGTGAGCTTTAGTCTGAAGAAACGAGAGTGCTGTCAAAACATAATGAAAACAGCACACCAAGATGCAGCTGCTTGCAGCCCTAGTTTGGTGGTCTGTCTCTCAAACCTTTGCAACACTACACTGAGTGCTTTGGCTATTGGCCAGATAACCATGGGCAGTAAGCCACAGGTCCTCTCTAAATACTGAAAAATGTGCATGCAACAACCCTTCTCCCTATCATTAATACCAATTACCAGCATGCCACCATGCCATCAGAACTTCACCTTTCCTCAATCATACAAAAGAAGAGACTTTTTCTTCATATTTCTAAAAAGGAAAAATCTACAGGGAAAATAAAAACATAAATCACAATCAACTAGATGTATGATCACCCTTTCCATAAACAGCCTAAGGGATTCAAATGGACACAAGACAGCATCATTGCAAAAACAGACACCATGAAAAATCACAGAATTGTAAAAATATCTGCCAAATCTCTAATAACCAGACCTGGGGGAGACTGAGACAAAGACTACTTACATTGAGAAGGGCTTCTCAATCTCCTTTGAACCAGAGTCTTACAACACAAATAACAAGGTCATTATGCTTTTCTCAACTGAACTTGCTAGTTGGATGTGTTCAGCGCCCTCAGCTTCACTGACTGCTTTCACTTTTACTGTAGTCAATTTCAATCCATAATTTTTCTCCTTCTTGCACAGGAGAATAATCAGTACAACAGTTACAAGAAATCCTAATTTCTTCTACAGATTTAAAATGGCATACTTCCATCTGTCCTGAACCTTCCTAAACCCACTGATTCACATTTAACTCAGATAATTAAATATTCACCTATATTAAAAAAAAGGAGTATTAAGCTAACTACTAACCCCGTAGTTGTACAATATTAATAAAATAGCTGCACAAAAGTTAAAGTCTGTACTACAACCAAAGTGAATGCAGAGGAGTGCATACAAAAAGAATGATCAGGATCACAAACCACTGGACCACTAAGCAATTCTTCTTTATTATACCCAAATTTACCTTTCCGCATCTTCACATCGTACAACCCACTGAGAACATGATAATGTGATCATTTAAATCCCACTGTTTCTTGAATTTATAGTTTATTTTGTATTCTGAGAAGGGAAATAAACCAAGTTACTCGGTGTCTCCTATCATACTGAAAAATTTAACTAAATTCCTTGATACAAAAATTGTATTCATTCAAAATAGAAGGATAATTAGGAAGCTAGCACCAAATGCAGAGGACAAATATGCAGGGATGACCTAAATTACTGCTAAGTATGATTGTCTCCATGCTACCTAATTCAGAACATGTAAAAAAACTCACAAACAAACAAAAAAACCTACCAAAAACAAAACAACACTCAAATCAAACAAACAAAAAAACCTAACTGAAAAAAAGCCAAAATCAGTAGCTACTGTGAGAGGTTGATAATATATAACAAGCCTTATCTTCAAAAAAAAGTCATACATCACACCTATGAAGATCACAGCATCACTAGTTTGGAGGCATAACCGAATGAAGTAGTGCCTTGACTTGCACAGTAGATAATGGTGCAGAAACTGTTTGCATTAGACAGGAAATACCTATTTACCAGAGGGCATCTATCATACCAGCCTATCTAGGCTACAGACAGGAGGTTCAAAAAAGAGGCCTCCTTGCACTTTTGGGCCATCCCCTACAGATTACATTAACCCTTATCACTCCATTTTCTGACTTGAATTTCCTGGTGCATCTCCTGTGCTGAGAGAATGCAGCCAGACATTTCCTACCAAGCTGCAGAGGCCAGGCTGGGGGAAGGATTTCTCTCACTCTGACCCACTGCTGGTTGTTAACGGCTTGGGAGAAACTGGGGGAGCAGATGGAGGTGAGTCAGGATTTTGTATGCCATTTCCTCTGGAGCCATCACTTCACCTCAGGCTGGTGTGCTGTCTGCAAGGCTATAGTTCAGACACTGTCCTAGGCAATGCTTCCACTGCATCTGTCCCTGGTTCAGGAGCTAGGCTGGAGCCCTGCTGCTGCTGTTCACAACACAAGAGCAGTCAGACTCAGTCAAGGGACCCATAAGGTGAGGGACCATCTCCTCACCCTTCTACCCCCCTCAATGGAGAACAGTAACTTTTTCCACATTTACATTCAACAAACCAGTCAATATACTGGCAACTTACCCCCAGTCAGCCCCTTCAAAAAATAACCCCAAATAAAACCAACAAACAAACGGGTCCTGTTCCAGCCATACTTCCTTTGAACAACATCCATCCAGACTCAAGGACTAACCACAGCCAATTCCCCAGGACATTTCAGTACTGCTATGGAGCCAAGCACATATCCTGAGTTTTCTGTAACTCCGGTTAAAAGTGAGGCCACCAGAGTTCAGAATTTAGATAAAACAGGGGAGTGTCTCCAGATTACAGACCAAAGACCTGTTTGTCCAGTTACCTACCACAGTGAAACCTTGTTCACCTTCTCTCCAGCTTTCTCATTCTGTTTTCCCCTTAGCACTACCTCCTCTTGGGCTTCTTTCCTTCTTACTTGCTCAGAACAGCACTGTTCCTAACTTACCATGTACCAGGCCAGGATGATAAGCCATATAGCCCTCTTCAAAGCAGTGAGCACATTCCTCAAATAGCATGGAGAGAACTTTAAGGAGTGCTTCTCTTGGTTCAAAGTGTCGGCATGGCATCAATACCTAAAACATCCCAGTGGGTTAAAGCCTATCATGTTTTGAAATTAGGCAGTTACATGCAGCCAGCCTAAAAAAGCCTACTTCCTTGGTGGATGTCTAAGAGACACTGCAAAAATTACTAATCCATTTTCAGTTGGGGGAAGAAAACAAGAAACTACTTCACCTGCTTCTTGCTATGGGTGTTGTGCTTCATCTTCCTTTCAACCTCCTCTATTTGTTGGTACCCATTAAAATATTTATGTTGCCAAGGTGACTTTCACATAAAAAGAATCAGAAGCTTATTAAAACAGAAGTCTACATAGCACCCTTTATCACATGAAACACGGTCTGCATTGCACTGTACTCCAGAGACTCACCCAGGAGAAAAGCCACTAAGCGACAAAGTCCTAGAAACACTTATTCCTACATTATTTTACAGTATTTTTAAGATAAGTTTTATGATTTTTGTTCCCCTTTGTTTACCACACCCCTCCCCCAACTTTTTTTCCCCTAATAGTCTTCAAGAAGTAGAACTAAAGTAATGACATCCTAAAATTCAAGGGTAGGAGATTGGGAAATGCTTGAAGGAGACAGATTTTACATGGTTTAACACTCTAATTCAGTAGTTGTTTTCTGGTTTAACCTCTAATTATAATTAAATTTGACTCCTTTCTTCTATAATTAAGTAGAAACAATTTATTTTTACTCAAAAGAGCAGTAAGTACAGGACAGGACTGCTTCTTTCCTTCTTTAATAAATCTGGTAATTCCCATTATCTCAAAACTATGAGGCTGCACACAATGGATTAAATGTGTTGTCTTCAAACCTTTAGCAATACTACCAAAGACTTAAGAAATGAACAGGTAAGACAAGGTCAAAGCAATGCACTTGATTGAAGGAAAACCATACAGCACATCAAACACAGTACCAGAGGGGTCTGAATTCTTCTGTTATCACACCCAGCAGGACAAGAGTCTGAATTCTTTTATTCCTACTTGTGCAGGCTTCCCACTAGGGCAACTAGAAAAACAAAGGAGGGAAAAGCATTTAAGGAGTACAGTCCCCAGGAGACACATGCTCCTACTAAGAACATAAAGTTACCTTTTAACCTCTTGAGAACCAGAAGTGAGGATACATATCTACAGACTGGAAAGCAATACAGTAATGAAGCATAGCTGCCAACTGAGCATTTGATGTGAGGAAAATGAGCTTCATTCTTTCAGCAGCACTGTCGCACTAATTGCTGTGGTTTATCTTCTTTCTCCATCCAAACATGAGAGTTGCCAAAAATTCACAATAAATGCCTAATCTTCAACAACACGATGTAAATTTGCATCTTTTCTTTAAGGGAATCAATACAACTAACAGGGAAAAAGGTCCTATTCCTTTTCCCTTCTCAGGTTTTAAAAAACACAAAAGAAAATATTATGTAAATAAAGTGTCACACTTTCTATACAAGAAATATAAACACTTTGCAATTACTGTTCTGTCTTGCCTTTTGTTTAGACATAAGTAGTCAGTAATGCTTAAGCAGATAATGCACTGGACTTATGGAAAAAAAAAGAAAAAACTTCTAAAAAATTAAAATCATTATTTAGGGCAAAATATGGGTGTTTGAAAACTATGCCCTTTATGAGTTAGGAGACTGAATATGAACAATTAAGTGGAAGGCATTCAACCTCAAAACTATGTCTGTTCCCACAAGACCTCTGGCAGCACCATCAGTGTCCCACATTTGAGCGTGCACACATGGACTGCAGCTCAGAAATTCAGTGCGCAAACAAAAGACCCTCTTCTCTTTAGTGAGACCCACATTCTCCTTCCCTCCCACTGACAGCTGACCAAACGTTTTTTAATTAAATTACAATTAAGCATCTAAAAGCATTATTTTCCCAGGGGAAGGTGAAAAAAAAACAAACAACATTCACTGCACCCATTCAACTGTTGGTCTCTGTCAAGCCTGTGGCAGGGGGCACCAATTAATGTCAGCTATGGCAGCTTTCATGAAGAGGGTGTTTGTTCTGCAGAAACCAGACATCTGCAAAGTTATGCTAAAAGGTAAGTGACCAAACACTCCACAGTGCCATGATCTTAAAACACCACTACACATTTCTCTGCAGCCAGCAAGGTGCCATTCCCCAACAGTCTTATGGAGCAATAACAAATTAAAGTCTGTTTGTGTTGGAGTTTCCAAACACTATCCCTTTAGTAGCAAAACAGTAAATAACTGTTATAAAAAATGGGTATGTCTGATCTAGCTTTTTTCCAGATTAAAACTGAGCTTATGTAACAGACATAACTACTGATCATTACTTTCCATTTAACAAAGCCTCATGAGAAATTTAGCAGAAAAACAAATTAAGTACATGCTGGCACATAGTTGACACCATTTACAAATATACATAAATGACTTCTTCTCCCCACAGATTTGTATTAGGTATACAGTATCCACACTTAAAAAGTTAGCAGTGTACCTAAACTGGTATAGTCACATAAGCGATCTCCCTTCTAAAGACAAAGTTACACCATAGATAAAAGTCTTTTACTGGTTCAGAATTTCCCCATTAGAAAATAAAATTTTTTATTTTAACCATGAGTATAGAAACTGCCTTTTTCACTTGTAACTGTGTACTAAGAAAGCTGTGTCAGCAAGATTAACTTGACACTAGCTACAGCTCAATTATCGTCCCTGTATAAAACCCAGCACCCGGACTAAGTCTGGGAGCAAACTTCAGGTCCACATGGCAATATAGCTACTGAGGAAGGGAACCTATTACACATGCAGATCATCACACTGTGTAGTCACAGTGAGGTAATTAGAAATATCTGAATCATCTCTAGTGAAGCAATTTAAACATCTCCAGGCACAGTCACAAGTGGGGATGACACAAGGCCTCTGACATCCACTCACCTTTTTTTTTTTTTTTTTAATAGTAATGTTTAATCATCAAGCACCACAGAAGCCAGGAAAGATCAGATGATTTATGTGTTTCAGTGTGCTGCCACAGACCTGCACGATATATACATCCCATTTATAGTATTACAAATAATGCGGCATGGTATTGAAAAGTTTTAGTGGTGCATGCTTCATGTTTCAAGTGACTGGATTACTCAGTGAGGTCAGAAACAAATTATCTAGGCCACTGCAAATAAAGTACTGATAAAGCATTCATGTCATGTCATCAAACATCCCTTCCTTCTGACATACTGTGCCACTTTAGTAATCCAAGTCTCCAAATCACAAACAACTGTTCAATTTTAGAATCCCTTTAGTGTATCTAAAACAGGTTTTCTGCAGATCAAAACACCAGAGTGATGGGTTGTGACCCCTCATACAGGCTCTGAGAAAAAATTATGTATTATCCAGGGATAGGGAAATCCTTCTTTGCAATTATATACTTCAGGCTCCGTCCCACAACTAGAACACAATATGACTTTAAGTTTATCCACCCAGTTATGCCTAATGAAAATCCAATGAGTGAAACTGGAAAATTAGTAGCATGATTCTAGCAAAAAACCCCAGTACACATTCAACACTAGAAGTTTCCAAGCACAGTGAAGCATATCAACATGAATGAACCTGGCCCACAAAATCCATTTATAGTATGTCTTAAACAAGATTTCTTACTGTGAGTGAAGTTTTACAGAAAAAAATGGAATTTCCAGAATAAAGTAAGTTTAATTTCTCATTTATATCTCTCCTAACCACTTCAATAGTCAGTAACATCTTATTCTCTCATGAAAATCCAAGAACACAGAACACACACACACACACAAATTAGAATTAACTTGTATACTTTCTATACTAGATTTAAATCTATCCATCAACACAAGAATACAGGGAAAAGGCTAAGACCATCTTAAACACATTACAGAGTATATAAACAATTTATGAAAACAACTTTTGCATGTACTTTGCCCTGTAAAAACACCCATAGTGGTAAAGGACTATTTTACCACCAAAGCAGTGTACTAATTGCTCACAAATAGAAGTAGGTCACAGAAGATTCATGAAAGCAAATGCCAGTGACTCAGTGTAGAAGGAAGAAAAGAAGGAAGAAAATGAAGCAAGGATATGATTTATAGTGTGTAAATAGGTATGAGCTAACAGCGTGAAGAGGAATAATTTCACGATGAAGATGTGTTTAATTCACCCTGATGTGTCAAGAATGAAGTATCACATAAAATGACTAGTAAAGCAACATCCACTATAGAGACAAAAAATAAGTAGTGGTAATTACAGTAAACATTCTAATTTTGAACACATCAGTTAACTTACTGTCCTCAGCCAAAACAGCCCACAGCCCATGTGACGCAACCACTGCAACAGATCAGTGCTCCTGGCAGTAAGGAGAGCCACCTGAGAAGCTGCAGGAAACACTGCTTGTCAAACCACGCAACACAAGACAGTTAACATCTGCTTTTAAACTCAACTGATGAAACAATATCTGCTCCAATACAAGCAGAATTGCTGACAAAGGAGAGGAAACCAAAGTGAGTGGATTGCTGCCAAGCCTTAAATTACATAATGTAGTGTGTGCAGTCTTCAAGTTACATCTTCTGGATTCATACAGTGACTCAAATAGTCCAAGTTTTCAGTGTTTGAAGGTAGGGGTTTATTATTGTTGGGTTTGGTTTTTTGCTTTTTGGTTTGACAGTTTTTTTTGGAAGTTCATGTTTCAAGCTGTATTTTGGCAATGGAGAGATTCAAGATGAACAGTAAGTATCTAAAAACAGATAAAATTAACTTCTGCTAAATTCTACACAGCAATAATAAATTCCAAATAAAAAGGATCACTGGCTTGGATGCATATGAAGTAGAACAGTGCAATCCAATGTACAATCTTTCTTCTTTACACATCAATCTTTTCAAGAATTTTGGAAATTTTATCATGTAGTTAAAAATATCTCAAGATTTCATAATCCTGCAAGAACAGAGCTGTACAGGCTTTTTAACTTCTACTAAAATTCCACATTGAAGCAACAATGTCTGGGACAGCAGAAACACAACAGTGGAAGAAGTTAATTGGAAAGGGAATTTGTCTCAAAGTTGTCAATTCTCTCCTCTCTCAGAGGAGAGCTGAAATCCTCCCACAAAAGGAGATTTTACATTAAGTCTTGCTGCAAATAAGCAGTTCATTACACAAAAGCTGTTAACTTGAACAAGAACCATGAAACTTACACAAAAAACTTGGAAAAAAATAATGTATTATGCTTCAGTGGATACATGAAAAAAGTGAAAATGGGATCCATAATGAGCAAATTTCCCCCTTTCCTCAAATGTAACTTGAAGTACCACTAGATCATGTCACGCTTCACAAATTCTCTAAGACACATCACTGTGCTAACAAGTAACTCTTACATGGACAAGCTAAAAACAAGAGTTTCCTCACATGCTGTACTGCCATTAGTTAGTGTCATCATTACTATTCTGAGATTCACATCCATGATTCCACCACAGAAAGCTGTCTTGCAGATTACCTGTCATCTTAAGCAGTATGGCTGAAGAGAAGAGAAAGCTGAACCTACAGTTTATGATAAACCCACTGGTTTTAATAGAGGAATACTCTGTTCCACTGAAAATAATTTCCACATGCTGTCCATTTGACATAATGTAGACGGTTCAAGTAGAACTACAACACCTGACATTCTGTGATAGCCTAACCCTCTCAGTAGTAAGAAAGAATGTGCTGAGAGTTTGAACACTAGTTCTTCATTTCCTGTTTTTTGGTAAAATAGAAGCCCCAAACCTCCAATTTGGTTCAGTGGTTTAATCAGACATTAAATTTTCAATTAGCATAAGCTCTAGCTCAGCTTTTCAAATAATCATTACAGATGACCTCAGACTACATTCAGCTTCAGAAAACCAAATGTAGGCATACCTCTGAAATGAATGTCAGCAAAAGCTGTTTTCTTAAATGTCTTCAGTATAATAGAATTGAGACATTTGTTGGTATTATTCTTTCTTCAAATCATAACCACAAAAATTACCACCTTGAAGATATAAATTTAATGATAAAGCATAAAGGAGTCAATTTTAGCATAATCATATGCTTCTTAATCATCTCCCTTTCCATAAATCCATAACTCAACATTAAATCAAAATGATTTTTCAATACTTCAAAAACTTCAAGAAAGTCTGTGCAGGTAGGTAACAGTGCCATACAGCTTCAGGAGGGCTGGACAACTAGTTGGATGTACATATGGGTGTGTAACCAATTAAAAAGTGACTGATTGTTTTCTCAACCTAGCTTACAGAGTTCTGACTTGTTTTTACAGGGATATATACTCTCATGCCTCACTGTAATTAGCATAAATTTAGCTGATACAGGAAAATAGTAACATTGAAATACTAAAAAATGACCAATAAAAAAAAAAAACAAACCCAAGGTTGTAACTGGCAAAATGGCATACAACAATTTGGTGAAAAAACAATCTCAATCATCTCTTCCTTCCGAAGTCCTTAATTAGGTTCCACACAACCATAGAGAGTATTTATTGAGTGACATGGATTCTTTTTTTCTTCATATTTTACAGAGAAATATAATATTTTGCACATCTAATTTTTCTTTACTGTTTCTTTTTTTTCAGAAAATAAACCCAAACACTAGAATAACAGCTTCATACCTATTTAACATAGGACAGGCACAGTATCATTCTGCAAAAATCTGCTAAACTCCCAAAAGTTTCTGTAAGACTGAAGCTGGACTAACATTACTGATAGGTCTGTATTTGATATTACATCTTTGCCACTGAAGCATTTCCCATTCAGAGCTCTAAAAAGAAATTATAAAAATAACAGAAAATAATATTCTGTTTTTAAATTCTGACTACTCAGTATGTTATACCAGCCATATTTTTGAAACAGATAATGTGGTCACTCTCTCCAAAGGGCAAATTCTCATCTTCCTATTCACTAATGTCTCCCAGCACACTTTACCACAAGTAGAAGAGTAGAAATATGTCATTCACCAATGCTGGAGACAGGAATCATGCTGCAGTGTGATACAAAGCCACATGTCACATTCTTTACAAGTCTAGCTTTAATAGATCAAATACCTGCAGCCACACTGCATCGTGCTGAGATTTTTTCAGATCTTGGGCTATGCAGCACTGGGCTAACTAGCTGCTGCAGGAAATGATGATCACCTGCGAGTCAGAGCTAAGCACACACCCCAGCACGGTGCTGCAGGGTACAGTGCTGTTTTGCAGATGAATCTGGGTTGCCAAGCACATGAGATCATTACAGATCATTGCTTTGAGGAAATGTAAATGCAGTGAAGCACACACACTTGTGAAGAAACTTACTGAACATTCTGAAACCAAATCAACTGAATGTGTTTTCCTCAGTCCAGCAGTCCTGGGCTGCTCCTCAAAATCTCAATAAGCTAATTAAAGAAAAAATCCAACTATTTAGACAGTATATTTGTGTTAAGCAACTCCCTGATTACCTTAAACATTTGTCTGCCAATGCTTAATTTAAAATCAACAATGTCTTTTGATGGGAAAAAAAGCAAAAAAACCTCCAAAAAACCCAAAACCAAACCAAACACAAACCCCCCCCCGCAAAAACACAACAACAAAAAAAAAAACCAAAACAAAACCAAAAAAACCCACCAAAACACCTTCCCAAACTAATAAAAATAAGTCTGTACACACAATATGTACGTGCAATTCACCAATCAAGAGAACTTGGCATCTCTGACAAACTGCGATGAGTATGGTTTCAGATTAAATTTAGCATTACATAGCTATCAAATCACAGGCCAAGTATAAAAAATAGGCAAATTATATCAATAATCTTGTTTAAAGGTTATCACCACTGAGGATGTGAAGAGAAGCATGGAAGTTCTCTCCATTAGTTAAGGTGATCAAGTGGTTTGTGGCCACATTGAAGATCAGAAGTCAATTTTTCCATATACAAGCAACTAAATACCCTTAAGATAAATACAAATGTTGTTTTTAAAACATATTCAGTATAGTTCAATATGGTAATTTTATAAATTCCATGCACTGGCAGAAGGGAAGAAAAACAAAAATGAGCCTTAAGCATAGAGACTACGGCCTCACATCGTAACACGAGGTACCTTCCAGCTAAGTTCAAACACAAAAGCAACAGAAACTAATTATAGATTATGCTTGAAATCATACATGCTTGAAAACCTTGGCAACAACTAAATTCACCAAGTACATTAACCCTATTGCACATTTTTTATTTCAGAGTTAACATGCAGAAAATGCGTGAACAAAATAATCTGCAGTTTTGTTTTCTACACATCTTACCTTCTACAAGGACATATGAAAACAGAAAATTGTAGGTGGCCCCCTGTGATTATTACTCACAGCCAATAAAACCCCAACTATGCTAGTACAGGTAGAAATAATGGGTTTTGGTTGAAAAAGTCTTTGGAATACATTATAACGGGTTGCAGATGCTTTGACTCAAGATTTTATCTAAAATAATGACTGGATTATTTTCTTTGTTCTTCAACACAGTACAATGATTTCAGATTGTAGCCTTCCTTCTTTAGGCTGCAATGGAGTCAATTTGAAGAAATTCTGAAAAAACAGCCATCTTTGTCCCAAGACTTCTAAAAGAAAAGTATCTTGAGAGATCTGTCATTTCTCACATTTTCTACTTTCAAGAACAAAACCACCACCTGGGTCCCTCAAGCAACAGAGCCCAGCAAAGCAAAGCCTTATTATTTCTTATATTTGCAGTTGTGCTACAAGTCTCCATTGTTCTCCCCATCACAGGAACACAACAAAGGACAGCCTCTGCTCCAAAGAGCTTACACAAGCCCAAAAACCCAGGCTCAACACACAGACAAGACAAACATCTCCAACAGGTTAGAATAGGGTGTGGATGAGGTAAGGTGACAGAAAAGGGTGTGCTACAATTTTTGGCCATCAGGAAGAGTAATCACCTCACTACTCATCTGGCCCATTAGCCCATTAGCTAATTTAAGGTTTCTATTTGCATCACAGCAGAAGGATGCCTTAAGAAGAAATGTCCATAAAGCATAAAACCACCGTTTCTGCAGCCTTTGTTTTTGTTTGGAAAACATCTCCTGCCTTATGAACACCACAGAGGGTTAGAGAAAAAGGAAAAAATGTGACACTGGTCAAAAAACTACTTCAGTATCTCATAGTCACAGTCAAGTCACAAAGACAGGAATAAATTCACCTTCTACATGAGTTTCCTTTGTTCTCTAAGTTTTTTATGAGGGAACAGTAGCTCTTACTTTTGACAGGACCTGGAAGAATACATTGCCTAACAAAGGAAGAAGCTAGTAAATTAATGGGAGTTGTTATCATAAAAAAAGACAATTAAAAAGCAAATGCCTTAAAAGCAAAAAATCTGATACGACATATATCTTACTCAAATAACAAAAAGCTCCACATTCCTTCCAAATCATATTGCAATGAATTGCCTTTTAAACTACTTGGACTTCAAGTCCTATTCTCACGTCTCTTCACTTATCTTGAGTAGGTGTATTCACAATATTTGCTGCCTTTGCCCTAAGGATGGTTAATGTAAAGTGAAATCATCAAATTGTGGTTTATGAGTTTCATATTTACAGAATCTTGGTATCTATCAGAAAAATGGTTTTATAAAATAATACAAATTTTGTAGGAAAATAACCCTACAGCACAAACTGTTCAGGTGAAATATCTATAAATGTATAAAAACTAGAAGGAAAACTATGTCTCCATCCTTGGTTTTGGTTGTGCAGCATTGTGTGCCTTCCTGCTGTGATTTCAAAGAGGCCACTATGTAATACAGAAAAACGAACCACTTCTCAAACTCTAATCCTTCCCCTATATTAAAAATGTCTGTAACTAAAAAATCATGTTTTTTCCATATATATTGGGCAGCACACTTTCATAATTATCTTCTGTTGCATGCATGTTTAATATGCCTATTTATATAAGAATAGCAACACCTTTGTGTAAATTTAAAACAAAAAAAAAAGCTTAATTTGTAACTTCAAATCATCTGAAGCTTGACAAATACTCTTATTCTACCAGCATATCCTACCCCAATACCAAAACAATGTTCAGCAACAAGTAATTTTATTAGGGTGCTGGATTTCTAATATGCACTGGGTGTTCCTGGGTGTACCTACAAGATAAAACTGGGAGCAGCTCTAAATAACTTAGGAGTCTCCATTAACAAGACCAATGGGAGGCTTTTTGCCTCCTGCTGCACTACAATCTTCAAACAACAACTCAGCAGGATGCATTCCTTCATACAACTCCCACACCCTGCCATCTTTTCAGATATCCTGTCACACCTAAGAGAGAAAAGCAGCACACAACTTCCCCCTCCACACATCCTGCACTCCCACAGGGACCTGAGCCAAGCAGTCCCACCACACAAAGAGGCCAGACCACGCTGTCAGCTCCTCAGCCAGCTTCTCGAGGCAGGTGTCTTCTAGAAAACACAACGCTATTGCTCCCTCAAGTATGATTTGAAGGGAAAATTAATTTTTCTATACCAACTGAGGCAGAAAAGGCCAGCAGTCCTTTGGACCTCTCTTTAGATTGTTTCCTTCTATTAATATCCATGTGTTGACCCTTGTACTGGATTTAGGCAGGCACAGTCACAAAGAATGTACTGAACACTTTCAGCTTTTATGAAGAGACTGGCCCAGTATCTCTGAGGTTATTACTAAAGTTAGTGTTAAAGACAATTGCATCAGCAATAAATTAGCAGTGGTAAAAGACAGCTCACTTAAAGAACAAGAAACAAAAGTAAATTGTCCTGAGCAGTGTTAAATCTTTCAGATTTTGCTAAACTCATCAATGAGTAAACAAAAAGGTTACCTTATCTGGGAGAGCTAAATTACTAAATCTCTAACACTATTACTCCTTGTCTTGTTTTCTGTAGACTGAAAGAGTAGGTGATCCTACTGGTTTCTTCTTGCCTTGTAATTTATGAATCAGAAGAAGGAAACACATGATCACCAAAAGGTAATAATTTGTAGATAATGCTGAATGCTTAGGTCTGACCCACACAAACAATCTGCATACTTTAAAAAGTAACCTAGTATATTCATTACACTAGTATGTTTTGTATTTCCTTTACAGAAAAGGGAAAAAAAAAGAAAAAAAGGGTCCTGCTCTTCAAAGATTTGAAGAAGACACGGAAGAAATAATGTGAAGATATAATTTTCAAACTTAAGAAACAAAACAAAACAAAAACAACCAAACAGGAAGTTTCATTTATCTGTTTTGAAATTTTTCCCAAAGACAGAAATCAAAGCTTTGCACCTTGCAAAAGACTATAGTATTTTGACATTTGACAAGACAGAATAACACATCTAAGACAGTGAGCAGCAAAGAAAAAACAGATATAAATGTATTTCCCAAAAGAACTGTTCTCCAGTTACTCATAGGTCAGAGACGGGGAGGAATTGCCTCCAAACTCAACAGTTCAATCATGAAAACATGGCAGAAAGGCCAGGGATGAAGCCAAATCACCAAGCCTCATGTAAGAAAAAAAAATACGCAATGCAAGCTTACTTTAACAAAGTGTTATATGTTTTCTGTGTTCATTATGCGGGTAATGCAAAAGATGCTCTGGTAAGACCTGATGTTGCAGTGAACTGACATAATCATCCTTTTGCTTGGTGTGTTCGTAGACAAGGTGAATAGAGAATACTGCACTTGTCTGACTGCTTTTGCTTCTACTGTTACAGCACTTATGGAAATTCCCTTGGCATACCCACGCATAAAAACGAGCTAGACAGGCCTAGAGTCACTGAAAAGGCAAATCTGTAAAATCAACATATACAATCTACTTTTTATAACTCCAAGAGTAACTCCAAGAGGGTTATCAGTATTACTACAAAGGATATTTGTTAATTACAACTTCTCACCAAACAGCACTGTCTGATGAAGGAGATACTAATCAAGCATTCTCCTTCTACTTCCCCAAAAAGGGAATTTTAAAAAGTCATGTGTCGATTTACATTATGAAAACCATGCTGAAGACAAATTCTGGTAAACATCAAGACAGCTGTTGAAAGAAACATGTCTAATTTATCCTTATCATCAGTAATTAACTCCTGTTTCATCAAGGACTGGATTGTTAGTTTATGTTTGAACTATGCAGAATCTGTAAAGATGTATTTATCAACTGGAAATTCTAATAAAGATTTTTGCTTTTTCTCAGTCAGCATGGACTGTAATCAACAGAAAACAGCCCATTTCAGAACTTCAATGGAATTTCACTCTAGATGGCTAGGCTCATTGATATTAGCCAATACACTGTTTAATTAAATGACACATATCTGTTACAAATACTTCTGTCAAGAGAATAACCAGGCAACCTACATATTATATGGATCCACGTCCTCTGGTTGAATCACAACACTACATCATCTACAATGCTCCTGTGAAATTTTCATCTCTCATACTCCATTTACTCTCCAAATGGAGAGTAGCCAGCTTTGGGGCCAGCTTCCCTTATTTAGCTATCTGTAGTGCAAGACATGCTCCATGGGCCACTGATAAGCCATCTCTGGGAGGCACTGATGGCACTTCTAGGCAGAATGTCACAACTTGGCTGGAAGAAGGTTCTGGCCTCCAGTTACACAAACCTCTCTGTGTCCATCAGACACACCAGTTAAGTTCTAATGTTCCATTAAAACTCAGTCTGGGTTTGAAGAGAGAAGGTTTCAGGGTTAAAGCACATAAAAAATATGGTATTCTCAGGACTACTTTTCTTTTGTTTTCTACTGTTGAGGTTTCTGTATACTTCTACCTTTTCCTTTTGAAAAGGAATACCTTTTCAGAACATTCTAGCATCTCATCCAAGAAGTGAAAACAACATTAGCTCCAAAAGGATTTTAAGAGTAGGAAGAATTAAAATTAGAAGCCAATTCATTATATTCAGATTTATTAAAGGACGTTCAAACTACTATACCCATCTTCCCTAGAATAACTTTAGAACTTAGAATTGATACTTACAAACACAATTTTTAAGTGTATTTCAAAACCAAAGTAAACACTTCTTACAGAAATCCATATCTGATGAACAGCTTTAATAAAACAAGTAAGTATCATATAAACTCCTCTCTTCCAAGCATGCACAAAAAGAAAATGCCAACAAGCCCAACAATAAAAGCACTGCGCTGTTCCACATATCAAATCTATCTCCTGTGAGAAGAGGGATTCTGTTCATAGGCCCAGCACAAATGCCATACAGGAATTGGGCCCAGCAGCCCAGAGAGGAAAGGCTGACAAGGCACTGTTCCCAAATGCATGCAAGAAAGCAACCAGGGAAAAATAAAGAAATTTACCTACTACCACTTCAGTTTTGCGTATCTTGAGTGCCTCTTAAAAAAACTACAGGTGGTTAGTACCAGCATTCACCCAAGTAACTTTTAATTTACTAGTTCTCTCAAGGTGAGCTTCCAGGCCAAACCAATATCCACAGAATTACTTCAAAAAAGCGAATCCTTCCTCTGTTACTTCAGAGAAAAAAGACTCAGATTATATGGTATTTCAAAATGTAAACACACACTAAACTAGAATTAAGTAGAATTAGTCTAGTTCAAAGAACAAACCAGAACAGACAAGTTCTAGAAAAAAACTAGAATTAGTCTAGTTCAAATTTTTTCCTAGTTACAGCCCCCTTGCCATGGGCAGGGACACCATATATACTGATACTGATAAAAAAACCCAAAAAATATTGACATTTTCTCTCCAACCTCAAAGCAGGCAAGTTTATATTCATGTATGTCTGCCAAAACCAAAAGATAACAATTTTGTCAGATACATAAAAAACATTGACTAATCTAGCTTCTTACTGACAAAAAAAAAAATTGTATTTGTTCTACAACGCACCACCTTGCTGCCTTGAGCAAAATAATGGGTTTTTTTTAATTCTGGAACACACTCTGCAATACTACAATCAATTACTAAGAAAACTGATGGTATGTAAATTTTTATTAAACTAAATTATTTCAATGATTAACACTTCACATTGCTTGTTTCAGTAAATTAAGCAGCAACAGGAATGGCGTTCCTTCAGTCAACACCCTTGACTTTACACAGGACTACTTTAGACTACCCATCATTTAATAAAATAGATTATATGTGGTTTTGATTTTTCCATATTTACTCCAATGTTAATCATTACGTTTGAATCAGTCTAGTTAGAAGAGACAGATTCTTTGATTATATCTATCTATCTATAGACACATATAAAGCCTTTCCTTAGCTGTAAGCAGAGCCTCATTTGACATAATTTTCAATTTTTTTTGAGGGAGGAAAACAAAATTCACAGTGGGTAGCCTTTTATAAATTTTTCTTTGATACCTTATTTTAATTATAGGCTAAAGTCAAATGATACAGATCAAAAGCATTAAAATTTCACAGTGACCACAGTTAGTACATTTGCAAAGATTAAAAGGAAAAAAATCCTCTGAAAGGTTCTCAAGAGAAAATCCAGGAGCCATCAATGAATGCAACACGGCCTTTTGAATAGGGCTGAATCAAAGACACATGAACCTTCTGATTCTCCTCAGATATGCATCTCTCCTCATGCCATCTCAGTGTTGCTCCAAACAAATCTCATTTCTACTAAACCTCTTCTAATGACACATAACATCATAGCCTATAGATAATGTGACAATACACACAGAACTACTGCATGCAACAATCAGGTTTACATAATTTCCAGTGTGATCCATTTAATGTGCTTCATTTATAATGTTCAACCTAATGTAGTTATCAGTATCTTCATATTCTAAACACAGTGGCACAAAATACTGAGTGATGCCACCTCCAATTAGCAAAATCATTACCATTCCTCCACAGTAACATGTAACAAAATTTACAGATTCACAGAAAGGGGAAAATTGGAACCTGAGGAGCACAGTGGCTCATGTGGTCCAGCCTCCCTGCTCATGCAGGGTAGTCTGGGAGCACATGGCATAGGATTGTGTCCAGGCAGTTCTTGAGTATCTCTAGGGAGGAAAACTCCACAACTGTCGGAATCCAGAACATCCCTTTGGGTGTCCTGGATGGCCAGAGCTGCTGGCAAGGGGCTCTGAGACCCTGGCATGCAGCCAAAGACACACGTGGGGTTTTGATCTTAGCCCATGGAGCAAATTACTAACTCTATATGAAGAATTACAAGCCACACACACAAGTTAGGTATTGTAGTAGAAGTAGTCACGAAGTGAAAGGAAGGATTTTTGAGTGCTGTACAGGGGGGTTTTAAGCCTTGTACGCAGGGGTCCAAGTTTTGTACATGGGGGTCAGGAGATCTAAGATGGAGGGATTTGGGTGTGCCCTGTCCTCCTTCTTTCTCCTTCCTAGCCTCCATGTCTTTGGTGATGTTGGCACTCACAGATTGGTTTAGAGTAGAAAGTCACCATTCAATATAGATAGTAGGCATTGGGGGAAAAGTATAAACATCTAACACATAATGTATGATATAAAAGATGGCACCAGCCCCCTGGGAGGGCAGTGTGCCTTTGTCTGACCTGCTGAACGGGCCACAGCAGTTCAGGGAGAAGAATCTTTTAGATAACCAACAATAAACTACCTTGAGAACAGACAACAGAAGACTACTGAGTCTTTCTTCGAAGGCACATGTTGGAGGAGGGACTTTTCCATCTTTTGGGGTCATCCCAATCCGGGGGTGAAACCCCACACACAACCTCTCTGGGCAATCTGTTCCAGTGCATGGTCACTTGCACAGTAAAGAAGTTCTTTCTCCTGTTCAGGTGGAAGTTCCTGGGCATCAATATCTGCCCATTGCCTCTTGTACTACTGCTCAGCTCGGAGAAGAGGCTGATCCGTCCCCTTGAAACCTATCCTTTAAAAAAGGATACCCCTCTCAGCTGTCTCTTCTCAAGGCTGAACAGCCCCAGCTCCCCCTGCCTTTCCTCACAAGACAAATGCTCCAGACCCCTCATCATCTCTGTAGCCTCCACTGGACCCACTCCAGGAGCTCCATGTCTCTGTTGTCCTGAGGAGCCCAGAAATGGACACAGCACTCCAGGTGAGGCCTCACCAGGGCTGAGTAGAGGGGCAGGATCACCTCCCTCCACCTGCTGGCAATGCTCTTCCTAATGCGCCCCAGGATACCATTGGCCTTCTTGGCCACCAGGACACGCTGCTGGCTCATGGACAGCTTCTTGTCTACCAGGACCCCCAGAGCTGTCCCACAGCAGCCAGCCCCAGGCTGCTCCAGTGCCCGGGGTTGTTCTTCCCCAGGTGCAGGATACTGCACTTGCCCTTGCTGAATTTCAGATGGTTCTTCTCTGCCCAAAGTCATCAGAAGCTTCCCTTGAAATCCACTTTTCTGACCACTATTTCCAGCTTTGACAAAGAGCTACTAGAGGCAAGCCCATCAATGTACGTGCAGCTGCACAAGTTGGTACTCAGTTTATCACTAACAAAAGTTTGAAGCTCTCTGACAAGAGGCACAGCAGAAGAGGCAACTATTAACAACTGCATGGGTGTGTAAAAAAACATTTGAGAAGGATAAACTGAAATCTAATACAAAAAGAACTGTGATGACTGCAGAACATCAGCAGCAGACGTAAGCCAAATACAACAGAGTGAATCTCTGTGTGCTGTGCCTAGACCATGTGGCATGTCGAAACAACCACAGCTCATGAAGGGATGTCTGAACTACTATCCTTTAAATTCTCTGAGTAAGAAAAACAAAGACTGTCTCCTACCATGTCACAGCAGATATTAACCATGAAAGTGGAAAAAAAATCCAACCAAAAACAATTACCACTTGTTTCAGCATATTCCAGCATTTTCCTAAGCTTCTTTTTATTTTGTTCATGTATCAACTTTCCTCAGGCTTTCTAAAATAAGATCCTTCAGTCACTTCTTAATGATCTTGACATAATTCTAATAAAATAACATTTTATCAGAGTGAAAATGAAGAAAAAATAGCAGTATGACTACATGAATCCTTACAAGTCTGGCTGAAGCTAAGAAATAATGTTGGCTCATTCAGACTGTAAGCAGAACTTGAAATACATTAATTGCCTGAAAAAAAAGACTGGTCAATTACACCAACCAAAATAAAAACAACATATTCAATTTGACTTGAGAGATTGTAAAACTATCCCCCTAACAGACAGCCTTTTCTGTGAATGAAAGGAAATACAATTACCAAGATACATTAACACTTCACTAGGTAGCAGAGAAAACAATGCAATCACTGGTCCAGTGAATTAACTTCTAACAAAACATATTCAATGACAGTGTGTTTGGAAGCACATACAAACTTCAAAGATGTACTTCATAATCCCCCCAGTTATGGGATAACAATCTTCTCTAAACTTACTCAACATCTATTAGAATAATAGCTCCTCCCTGTTGCATGTAGGAGCTAAGGTGAATGAAGGGAGTTGAAAGTCAAGAAATGGTGAAGCTTTTCAAATTACCACTCCCTCAAACATACATTAAAAACAATACATATACAACATCAAAAAGAAACTTTTTAAACAAAATTTGAAGTGATGTTTACTCTTATGCAGAAGTAAAATAACCACTAGAACACAGTTTCAGCTGACATCAACATAATTAAACATTGTTTTTCCTATATTATCAACAGGTCCACTTTGAACACCTGTTATTAAATAAAATAATCCATTTAAAATATACTTTTAGTGTACTGCATTGACAAAGTTAAAAACCAAGGTCTACATAAAAACCAACATATAATTTTCCACTGTTTTTAAGGTTTCGGAAAGGTTATGAACTGTCATAACACGTTTCATGACTGATGAAAATTTTAATCTCATGTCATTGACATACTCACTAACACTTCAGTAACTGTAAGCAAATAAAATGAAGTTTCAACACAAATCATCTATGATTCTACTTTGGTTCAGAGGCAACTGGGCAAGCATTCATGAATTTCATGCCTTTGGGAGAAAAACCCCCACTCTGACTCAAAGGAAGAATGATTGCACTAACATTGTTCCAGTGCAACTACCATAAAAAAAAAGCAAGAGAAAAGGACACACACAAAAAGGATCACTGGTGTGTTGGTTTTGTGAAAGATACACAGAGAAAATCAGACACAAAGAGTGTGTCAGGGAGAACCAAATACGTATCATAAAAAAAAGTAGAAAGTAGTGATTTTTCCATGTGAAGTGTATCTATACACACTGATCCACCTGTAAATCTAGACAGCAATTTCTATAAGTAGATGTCTACACTTAGAAACCCTCTCTCGCTCACTCTAGTTCTCTGTATGGTGATAGACATATTTCTTCACTGTAAAAGCACATGGTATGATCCATAGCACTTACAGTCTCAGGGATTTGAATAACAAATGCCTCCTTTAACTGAAGATATTTTTCCTACCCGCCAGTCCTGAAAACTCACTCCACTTGAAAGTCAGGCTGTGATACTTATTATTCAGGTATCACTTCCCAAAGAGCTGAATTTCAGCTGCAGCAGCTAAGTCAACTCTTGGAAAACTCCTTCATTTTTTACTTCTTAGAACCTCAGAGAGATACATAATTACATCAAGTAAATCTGTACAAAGACACAACATTCGTAGTACTAGCAGACAATTCTCATTATTACAGGTGTTTAGAAAGTAGGGTGATGCTCACAGAAACAACAGGGTCTAGCAGGCCACAAAAATCTGGTAGCAGAGGTAAAAATATAATTGAAGAGGCAAAAGGAACATAACTGAGAGGCAAAAATGCCCAAGTGAACAATAAAATTTCTGCTCTTAAATTGGCAAGCAGTCCCAAAGCCAACTGCAGATACAACCAGAAAGAAATGCTTCTTCAGAAGTTTTCTTGAAGCACCTAGGCATGCATCAGGCTAGACAAGTTTCATAGGCAGTGAAACTATTAAGAAAAAAACTCTCTTGAATCAGCGGACCCAAAACTTTCACTTATGCCCTGCAGGAGATTCAGATGTCAGGAACTCAACTCCCTTCAAATCTCACTCCTTAACCTACTCTTCAGGTATCTGAAATGCCTGGGAAACTACACAACACATGAGTGGTTACCGGTAGCTCTCTTAGAAGGAAAGGGAAGGCATCTCATGGCAAGTTAAGCTAAGTAAGCAGCTATCTGTCCAGTTTTTACATGCAGCTGCAGCTATGGCTGACTGAGCTTGTTGAGATAATGCAGGTGAGACACAGCACAAAACACATAAACCTGGCTTGTACCTTCATTAATCCAAACCCATTTGTACAGCAGAGCTAGGGGAATCTGTGCTGCCCATGCTGGGTTTTATGCTTCTGACAGTTCTATTGCTCCTTAAGTTTTATATCTTACATTAGTAAATGAATTATGAGTATAGGGGGGCAGGGGGCAGGTACACCTTAAAGAAGAGAGCTGAAGAGTATGTGGACAGCCTTCCCCAGAAGACATTAACATAGCAGACTGTGACTTCCCCCCACTCAGAAGATAGACCCAACCTGACAAAGGAGGGATATCTGGGCCTACTAAGAGTAAGCAGCCTTGAAATTTTACTGCTGGCTTTTTAACTTTACAGTGATGTTACACACTGATTTGGCTACAGAGAGGACATTAAGTATTTAATATCTCTATAATACATTAAATGTAAGTGCATATATGGCATATACTATTCACTGACATACCATATATGTGATATGCTGAGACAATACTCAGTGCCACTTTAAAACATCTTTCAAGTATTTCAGCAAACCCAGTACAGCATTGAATATGTCCGAAAAGCAAGAAGACATCCAAATACATAAAACAAAACAAACCAATGTACACATTGTACACATGTATTTCATGCTTCATGCTTCTTGTGAGAACTAGGAAGTTTCTCCCCTCCTCAACCTGCCATACAGTCATACATTTATAAAAGGCATTTGTAGGTCTTCACACAGATTGGGTTTGTAACAGAGGTTACAAATCCAATTTGAGTAAGAGCAGTGAAGACAATTTGAATAAAAAAACCTCAACATTTCTCAGCAGAAAAATCTTTCAGACCTATTCCAACTCCCAGTTAATGCTGTGTAAGAGTGAAAAATTATTTACAAGACAGGAATAATAAAGATAAAATAACTCAGTATTTTCAGCTACCCCAAGTAGAAGACACAAAGATAGATATTTACTGCAGGAATAGTTTTTTCATTGATGTCAAACAGGCCGCTTGTTTTTCCTACTTTAAACTTTCTGCCATTAAACAGAGAGTAGTTTTCTTTCTCTTGAAAAAAAAAATCAGACCTAAAGTACTGAAAGCTTAGTAGAAGCAAACTTTGCTAAGCCTCTATCCTGCTTGCTTTGTGCCACCTTTTTAGCCATCAGAAGCAACATTTTATGTACTTTCTCCAAAGATAATATATAAGCCAATATTCAAGGTAGTTTCACAGTCAGAAGCTTGTCATGATTTAACACCACACTTGGTATGTCTCAAAATAGCATACAGGGTACTAGTGAACAAAGTTACCAACTTCTATAGATTTTTTCTTTGTCTTTGTGATACAGACATATATTTAACTGAAAGGGCCACCATGGCACAAAAAATGACCAAGGCATGACAGCCTGTCAGTCTTTTGCCCACTGACGGCACAACCCTTTAACTTTTACTCAGCATTTACTATTTCCAAACTTCCCCCCCCCACTCCTGACAATAATGAAAATGCTACAAAACCAATAAAAGGGCATTCCTGTACTAACAAATGTTAACCTAGCCTGTTATAAAAAAGGTACTTATGCAAACCTGTCCCTTTAAGAACACCGAGCAAAATAGGCTATCTTGAGTTGCCCATATAAAGAATATCTGTTTCCAATAAAAGGTCAAATACTTGACAGCAAGCAGGAAATGTCTTTAAGGAGAGAAAAAAGAGCAGGGTAGAAGGGCTGGACAAAACAAAAGATCTTATAAATGGAGGCGGAATACTATGCAGCGTCTGGTTAGAAAAACCACCACCAAGGACCTCGCAAGGAGAGGCTCTCAGCTCTCACAGCCCCACACCAGCCGAAGCCAGGAGGCCGCGGGTCCCGACGCCTTCCCAGGGCCCTTCTGCCGGGGACCAGGAAATCCAGCGCCCGCTCCCGCGCACCTGGAGCGGCCTGCCTCACCTCTGAGTCCGGCGGAGCCGGCTGCCTCGCCGCAGGTGGGGCAGCGTGAAGTTGGAAACGAGCGTCCAAAAACTGGGATCCGACATATCCATTCCTCTGCGTTTGAAAGCTTAATAACTCAGTGCCATAGTACGACGAGGAAGAGGAGAAAGGGACAGTAGCCCTGAGGGAGGAGAGCGAGAAGGCAGCCAGCCTCCGAGGGGGCGGAAGGAGAGCAGAGATAGCAGCAACCCGAACTGACAGAAACTTTTCCGTGCGGCTGCTCAGCGGGTGCCGCCCCGCCCCGGCCATTGGCGGCCGCGCAGAGGCCGCGCCCCCCGCCCCAGCCCCGCGGCCCGGCACCCGGCACAGCCCAGCCCCCGCGGGCCGGCCCGCACCCGGCACAGCCCCCTCCCGACCCCCATAGAGCCCCTCGCGGGTCAGAGCCGCCCGCCGGCTGCGCTCGGACGGGCTGGGAACTGTAAGTTAAGGACGAGTGACTCTGGGTGCAGTGCACAGTGTACGTGTGTCACGGCCGGGGCTTCTGCCTCTCCCGGGAGAAATGACGGTACAGGTACTTAATTACCGTTTGTCATACTGGCTACTTGCCACTCCAGACATCAGGCGGTTGCTGCGGAAAGCTGGGACACCCACCTCCCTCCATTGCCAGCTACCTCTTTTGAGAAAGCTACCTTGAAGTACAGGCTGGCAAGAGAAGGGTACAGAAAGGCTCTGAGTACCTTTCCCACTCGTAACAATGACCTAATCCCTCAGGTACTTTGACTCATTTCTTCCCCTTCTTCCTTCCAAATTTCTTCCTTTGCTTCCCTCTTTGCCATTCGCCAGCTGCCTCCCAACTCAGCTGGTTTGCTTTCTTGACTCCCACCCCCCAACATTCCAGCTTCTCTCCTCGTTTTAGCTTCTACTGATTGCTCTCCTCAGTCTTTTTACAACTAACTCCAGCACCACTCTCCAGCCCTCTCCTCTCTCCCTCTGGAGCTCTGTCTAGACTAGCATTTTTCCTCACATCTCTGCAGTACACAAATAAAAGCATTTCTAAAATTACTACTGTGCTTCCTTGTCATTCCATAATGTCTTAACTCCAGATGTTGAAAACAATGATGGTCAGGTATAGAAAAAGATATTCAAAAACTAGGGGGTTTCTTTTAATGTACTTAAAAATTTCCACTTGCCTTTTTCTTTATCTGAGAGTCACAGAGCAACGCTGGCAGGGCTCACATGACACTTGGGATGAGACAGCTCTCACTAGACAGCTCTCACTCAGAACAAAGGCTTTAGTAAAAATCCCCAGCAAACACCATTTACTGTCATGACACAGAAAACATCAGGGTAACATTGATCAAACACACAAGAATATTAAACACTTCTTTAAAGACATATTACTTTTAGAAGAGACCATTCCCATGTAAGAAGGGAAAACAGCCACATCTAGGTCTCAGGTCAAATTTTCTTGTACAAGAAAGGCTGAAGTGCAGAAGCTGGTACTTGGGCTGATGTCCATTTGTGCCCTACAGGGGGGCACTTCCCAGCATGACTGCTCTTTTTATACCTCTCCATTAGCACTGAGTATTCACATCTACTGCAGCCAGTAAAAGGAAAACTCTCATCCATTTATTTTCACTTTGAGGCATGCCTGAGCATACTGAGCATGAAGTTTTAAAGGTTCACATGAGGGAAAGCATGGCTTCCAACAATCCTTCCTTAAAACTGCATAAGAAGGAAATTCTCAAATCTCTACTAAGTACCAAGAGACACATCCTCCTCCATGAACTCCATAACTTTATCTTCTCTGATGTACACAATCATGAAACCAGAGAATTATATGTAACTGATGTTGTGAACAGCAACACAGTTGCTGGCTAAAGATTAAAAACAAAGTCTTCCACCTATCACAAAGGAGAAGTTTCAGTGTCCTCACTGCCCTGCAGGTTCTCCCCTTGCCTCATTACTCTACCTAAGAGGCAGTTAAGAGTAACAAAAGCAGTTCAGGTCCCATAATTCAGTCAAGCACATAACTTGTGGGGTGATCATGGAACATGGAGTTCAAACTTTATTTCACTTTAAGGCCAAAAATTATCAACCTTTTCTGTTCCAAGCCCAGGACTGAAACTGAACTCATGATTTCTTTGTGAAAATCTCTACCACTTCATCAAAATGATGTGAAGTCTCCAATTCTGAAACATACCCTAAGAGCTTTTAAAAATTAAGCAAGACTGGCCTATCATAATGTTGGCAAAGACCCACCAGAAAAAAATAAGATTGCTGCTTACAAGTAGACAAATTCTGATGGAAAAAAAGTTTAACCCTTCTGTGTCAACCAGGCATGATTATACCAAAAGCTTTCACCACAGATTTCACTATCTGAAAAGCTGGATTTTTGCAAAAGCAGAAAGACAAAAAATAGGATAGAAGAAAGGATAAATTCTAGGCAACTGTCTCTGTCCACATATATAGCAACAGAGAGGATCATGGTTTTAGGAATTGTGTTCCCCAACTTAGTGCTCTCACTGAGACTCTACAAACCATAGGCACTCACTTCCCTCTCCCCCTCCCCCCCCCCATCATGCTCCTGTGGCAGGATGCAGACAAGAACTGGAGATAAAAAGCATAAAGATCACAGGTTTAAATAAGAACAATTTACTGGAAACAACATTAAAAATGAACAGTAACAGCGCTAATAATAAAGAATGTACAAAAAATAACTATTTGCATCTGAGTTCTCATACCCCTGAGAATACCTGATTACTCCCTCCATCAACCTAAAAGAGTCCCTTTCCTCCCATCCCCAGAAGGCTACATGAGGTGACCTTCAAGTCCTAGCTATGCCCCGTTCTGGCTCCTGCAAAATTTAACAGTGGCCACAACCAGGATACATATCAATCAACAGTGAACACTGTTCACTTCAAACAGTGATGGTTAAATCCCTTGCAACTCAATCTCTAGATCCTGTACAGACTATTCACAAGCAATAGCTTCCCAAATTCCATGACCTGTAGATCCAAACATAACTTCATCTTGGCTTTCTGTGCACAATTACATGCACACACAGTCCTGCTAATCAGTCGTCTTGTTTATAGCATGGGCTTGAAAGCAAGGAGACTCTAGTAATTATTTTTCTGAAGTGCTTGCTGGACACATGCATATTAAGGCACTACAGAGACTTTGACAAAGGTATGAAAATGCAGAGAGGAGCTGTAAGAAGTCCAGCATCATCCCACAACAACCTCAGACAAATTAGATGCTTCATAAAAAGCAGAGGCCTTATCCTTTAAGAGCCAAACATGTAAATGGTGGTGAAGACTTTTGCAATGCCTGTCAATAAATGACATCACTTCCAAAGTGGTGCCTGCAGTTTGTGACCTTCCATGACACAGAAATATCTGATTTCAAAGCAAAGACCTCAAGGGAGGGTAAGGTTTAACAAGCTTATTAGTATTACACAGGACATCTAAGAGGACATTTTCTCTCCCAATTTAGTGAGCTGAATCAGCTCAATGAAGGACATCCCAGGACCAGCCCCAACACAAGGGATACAGTTGGAATGAAGGGTCAGGAAGAGAGGCAGGGGCAGCAGGACCACTTCTTTTTCAGCAGCTGTCCCTAAAATTGAAGCCTATTTCACTATCAATACTGATAATGCTGCTTATCATTTAAAAACATGGGATCAACAGATGTATTCTGTCGTGTTCTGTAAGCCACTGCAATTTACTTACCTCTGTCATGTAGAACTGGACAAAAAAACCTGACCAATAAATATGATAACATCTTAAAAATATGAAAACCCCAAATTATTAGGAACATATCTATGTCATATTAATGAATGCATAGTTGACAATTAGCTATAATTTGCTTGCAACAAAACGTTACTGGCATGTTCAGCAAATTTCCTTCAGTATCCAACTAAAACAGTATTCTGCAGTTGTCAAAAATAAATAAAACAACAAAGTTAGGAACCTGCAAACTTGTTCTTAACAGCATTTATTGCTTAAGTTGTCCTCTATACAGCCACTTGCAAAACAACAAGCAGCTCACAACTTCATCTCTTAGGAGATGCTTTACTGCAGAATTTGGGTGACGACTTTTATTTATCACAAAGAGTTACACAAGCTAGCATGTAACAAAACAAGTGATAAGGATCATTAAGTTTTCCCTTTTATATTCACTTGAAGTAAAAAAACATCATATCACTCAAGTCAGAAAAGGTGCTTAATTTATCCTTGCTTTGAAGAAGATTACATTTCCAAAAGCAAACTTATTAAAAGCATCCTTAGCAAAGTCTCATTCAACATATAAGAGGAAAAAAAAATCAAAATGTCAACATTTATTTCAGTAATTAACAGCAACAAAAATTCTTCCCCAGTAACTTTTTAATTGTATAACTCTGAGTACTGATTTTAAGTACCACCATAAAATACTACTTAGGAAGTTGAAAGTGCATGTTTAAAACCACAATGCCATACCAATACTAAATCAGTATTTTGCACATATTGCAATGCAAAAGTTATCTAATCTACCATCTTCATGCTGATTGATAATTACACTAATAAACACTGGAATTTTTCAAAACATATGAAAATCTTGAGAAGTCACTGCCCAAAGGCATTACAGAATGCTCAAGTCTCATCAACTTTATTGGACAATTATACACTGAATGCAGGTTACCACCACCAATACAGACAATAAGGAGTTCCTTAGTGATACTAAGACTAGTAAAATCTTAAAAGCATAGGCCTCATACTAAAAAAGATGAGTAAATTTGTGAACCAGGAAAAAAAACAGGTAAACCTTGAGGCACCTTCTCTGTTTTCATGGGCCAGGAAGATTATGAAATCACATCTTTTAGCAACAAAGAGATGCTTCTCACTTAATCAACCTCTTAGAAGAACGATACATTAGAACTGAGCTAACACATCCCTTGAGAGGAGTTTGTTTTGGTTTACTTGAGTCTCTTTAGCCAGATAATTATTATCCAATGACTAACAAAGGAACTGGTGAAGCTGCTCATTCAATTATTGCTATTTTCAAAGTGTCTTGAAATAACTGGAAGTTATTACAGTGGCTGAACAAAGCTGTCATGCCGTAATGCACCCTGAAAAGGACAAACAGGATATCAGCTGCTTCCAGCACTGAGTTCAGGTAGGGCAGCTTTTCAAGGGATATTTCAAGTCTGGCCAATAGCCATCTCAGCTGAGTATATATAAAGACATTTGCAAAATATTCCACCTATCTCCTAACAATATTGTAATAAGTTCACTACCACAACAGAAAAATTTATGCATAAGGAAAACATTAAAACTCACCTAGAGATTTGAAAAAGTAATTGCACATTAAACATTTCTAGTAGATCATACAGGGTTATGTTTTTCATCTAACAGAAGTTAAAATTGCTATCAACGAGCTGGAAAAAAATATGATACCCTTTCTAGCAAACAAGATGTAAGAGGTAAATAACCACAGGAACAGGTTAATTTATCATTGGATGAAGCAGCCTTATTTGCATTACAGCCTTGCTAGCCATCAAGTCATACCAAAGGACAAAACCACCCCCCAGTCATAATATACATACATATTGCAGAATCTGGAAGGCAAGTATCAGGCAAACAATTTAGGTACTATCATAGATAAATAGCTAAATAAGAGTTTTTTATGTGATGTATAGATAACAGAATAAACATCCCTCAGTTCTACAAGCAGGAAAATCTCTCATAGGAGCAAGGAGATGATATAGCTGAGCACCGAGGGGCTCAAATGCAGCTTGTTGCAGCATTTCCCAAAGGCTGCAAAAAAGATATGAGGAGTTCAAGAAAAAAAATTATAATCTGTCATAGAGTGTACAGCTACATCATTTCTACAGCAGAAAGAGATTTTAATGAGGAATCAGAGTGTAAGAACAGCAAATTCTATCATGTCCTCCCCTCACATACAGAGTTATGGGTTCAATCTGCAAGAGGCAGAAAAGCAGTTTTAAATTCTTTTCTCTTATCCATTGTAACACAAGTATTTGCTATCACTGTAAATCCTGTGTGTTATATGCCTTTCTAACTAAAAAAATAATCACACTACAAACAAGCACTAGAGGATGGATAAAAATGCCCTAAGCGGCAGACAAAGCCTACAGCCTATTTTATAAAGGTTGTCAAACTAAAAGATCTCACTGGTATATTCAGCGCTTAAGAGGTACTAATTAATTATTATCGCTACACTTAATTACAATAATTGAACTCTTGCTCCCCCTAGTGGTTCACGTTGATGCTTATCACCGTCCAGTGACGGCACAGGATTTTCGCTGGGATGTTCAGTGTAAAAATTAAGAAATCACAGTACAAAAGAATGTTTTGTGGGTGTACAGTATATGTCTGCCAAGCATCTAAGTTTTCTTAGCTATGTTTAAAAATACACATAAACACTATTACTCTAACCAGTTTTGAAGTAATGTGCAAAATATTTTTAGAAAATCTCCCACTGATCTAGTTTAATATAGGTCATCTAACACAAACACATTTAGGAAAAGCAATGGCCCCAGCATTTCCCTCTGTTTCTGAAAGGTTATAAAATGATGCACAATATATTTGGAAGTTAAATATTTTGTCAATCATCTGCATCAGGCGTCAGAATTCACATCAGGCAATACTATTTTTAATCCAGCATTTTGCTGTCTGTTGTGGAATGAGCCAACCATGCTAACAGCTATGCTGCCTATTTACTCTGGCCTAGAGATTAGCTTCTCCTTCTGAGTTTATTTAGCAAACCAGCTAATGAGAAAGTGTAGAAGAACCATCTCCCATTTTTATCACTGAATTTTCATTCATCTTGGCAAGCAGAGCAGCATTACTAAATTTCAGAAGTGTTGCTTTACATGGTAAGCAAGTCAGAAAACATCTAATAAAAATGCTGTAATTTTCCAGATACCATGATGCTTGAACCTTGGCTTCATTACCACAAATGCCAGGGGGTGGGGAGAGGAAAACTGTATTAAAAAGTATTAGTATTATTCTATCCTACTTTGATTGTTCTTCAAGTACCTTTTTGCCAGCACTTAACAGCATCCCAAGAGGATCACAGCACCTTTTCAAGGTGTTAATTAACGATTTTTGTGGCTGCAGTACCACTGTGTTATGTAAAGGCACCATGTTATTCAACAGATAGCTAAAAAGTCATAATGAAGTTTTCCATGGTTCTGGGCACTCACGTGAAACAATCACCACTTAAGACTTACTTCATTGCATTGGTTTAGGCCACTCAACATATTTAGATGTTCTCCTGATGTCACAACACATCCAGCCATATTTTACCAAGTATCTTTTTAAGTCAACAGCAATGGCCTACACAGCAAATGGCATTATTAAGGGTCAAGGTGCAATTCCTAAGTATTTAAGAAAACTTGGATACAATCATTCTTCTAAAACAGTTACGTACTTAGCTATTGCCATCCATTCCAGATCACAGATGCAGTTGACTAAGCCGTATTTTTTGAGGAAAAAAAAAGTATTAATTCAATTGCAGAAAATCCTTTTTTTTAATAGAAAAGGGTTTTTGTTTTTTTGTTTTTTTCCACTGGAAAGTTAATATTTTGTTTCTGATATTTTGAAATAACACAAATCTGTATAAATCAGACTTAGAGCACACAATCTTTCTTTACCTTTTAAAGATGAAAATATTCATAAATGACTACTCTTTATTACAGGAAATAGACTACATAAAATAGAGTTTGAAACACATACATAAAAAAAAAATACTGTTCAGCCCTTATAAGTTTATCTGGTTTTGTTTCATTTTCATAAATTTCTAATTGTGGAAAACAGAGTCCAAAACCCACAATCTTCAAAAGGGAGTTAAGTGGAGCATTTTATCCTGCCATCACAGCTTTTTGGTTTGAAGAATCTCAAACAATATACTCCTCTGACAGAAATGCTACCCCTTATACAGAGCCATTTTCTCATGTTCAACTGTTCCCTGGGACACCCCAGTGCCATACTCACAGACCTGAGTAACAGAGTTCAGGGATTCTCTATTTTTAGTCAAAAAAACTGGGGAAAAAACCAAACTCAAGTTTTGTTTGATAGCTTTTAATCCTGACAGGTTTGGGAAAGATGTCATCATAAGTTGTAACTTCCCTCATCCTTAAAACACCTTTTGGGGTACAGGGGAGGTTTAATGGAGGTCAGCACAGAGAAGTTCTCAAGTCAGTCACTCAAAGTCTAAACAAATCTACTGCTGTGATACTGAATTGGAAAGCATTTATTCAGTGTAAATGCTGACTTCAGTGAGACGGAAAACTTAATCTGCTGTAATATTTACATGCTGAATTATCTAAATGAATCACCCTATTAGCAGGTCTCTGTCAGAGCAAGGACATTACAGGCTCCTCCCCAGAACTGGCAAGTACTCTGTTTATTTCCTGTATTTTAAACACACAATTTTCTTTAAAATCATTATTTAAATGATAGTAAATAAAAACCAGGTGCCAAGAATTCAGAGCTTTGCAATACATATACACCCAAGCATTTCCTGAGTCTTCCCTGCACCCATCTGGCTTCATGCTTCAGTTAATCCATGTGATGGATCTGTTGTCAGCATAACGGTGTGAGATGGAGCACCCCATGCAGTGCAAGCTGGCAAATTTGAACTCAGGTGCACAGGAAGTTGAAAGGGAAAAACATTATCTTTAAAAGAATATATGCTCATTAACGCTACCCTTGGTAGCATTAGTTATTTCAATGACCGGAGCACATAGCACTGCAAGTTTATAATATCCTTAAATCACTTTACAGGTCACTCCTAATGCTCTCCTCCTCAAAAGGCTAAATGAAAAACAATCATAGGTGTGCTTCAGCAAACACCTATGGTTTAAATCTGAATTTCTGAACAACCATAATTACAGTCAGCACACACTCTTATGTCTGTGGGGTTTACTAAACAGTTAACTATCAGACATGCAGATGATATGGCTGCCAAACAGATCACTGGAAGCAACAGAATTAACTACATAGAAAGAAGGGAACTTTACAGAAAAAAAAATTAAAAGCCAGCATCTAGAATTGCAAGTGTAGTAAAGATTATTTTAATTAGTTATACTTATAAAAACATGACAGAAAATTCTCAAAATTAAGGACAAATACCAAAAATTACCTCATGGCTAAGGTGCCTCAGAGTCTAAGACCTGGTGTCATCTAGTTATTTAATCTGTTTGCACTTCAGTTCTCCACCTGTAAAGCAAAGATATTTCTACTTCTTGGGAACACAGTGAAGATAATTCCAGAAACACCTTCATCAAATGTTCAGATATTTTAAAAAAGGAGGAAAGACAGAAAGAGACAGTAATAGGGAGATCTTCTTTGGGCTGACCACTCTGCAGATTCAGGGGTACTGAATGATTTCTACAATTCCTGCCTCCCTACAAGCAAAGACCATATATGCATAGGTTGAAAGGGTTTCAGATGAGTCAAGAAACAGTCTTAAATCTCTCTGACATGCACATCAGGAAGAGTCAGGGAGGACACCATGGTGAGTCACAGAATTTCACCCTCCACTTCCTAAGACAGGCAATCACATTTTGGTTTATTTTTGTCGGACCAAGAGTGCACATCAGCTCTCTCTAACAAGGAAGCTACAGTCAGCACTGAATTGTCACCAAGACAGTTAAAACTATGTAAACCAAGAAGCAGAGGATCAGTACAACCCACATTAGCTGTTTTAGGCCTCCAGCATTCTGAAAAACTCTATCATAGTAGAAATGAGGTGATAAACCACTCAGCTGTCAAATAACAGTCCAAACCAAATTCAAGTGCCCTAATTTCTCTGATACCAGACAACCTTATTATTCAATTATAAATAATAGAATAATAATCATATGTAAGTTTATGGAAATATTAATATCCTGATACAAAACACCCTTGTAAGTACTTACTACTGCAAATATATACTCTTCCTATACCAGCAATAAAAAAACCCCAAACATATCTCAAAACCCCTCCACCATTCAATCAGCCTCTTCTTTGACCATCTCTAGTCATATCTGGATGTGGTTTACCATGAATTTTAATGAGCCTGAACTATGAAAATGTATATAGTTTGTTTCTTTTAAATCATCATACTTATCTATCTCAGTATTTTGCTTCTTTTTGGTAGAGGGTTTGAATCTTTTAAAATTATGCGACAATTCTATTCTGCAAAATTTAGTAATAACCACGCTTAATATTGATAAAGGATTATCTCAGCCTATTCTATATACTGTTGTTCCTCAGCATCCACACTTGCACACTTCTACATACTCACAAGAGGAGCAGATTTCATCAGTCCAGTGGCAGACTGCATGGGGAGAGCCTAAATGTTCTCTTGGCAAAGAAACAGCAGTATGAAGCTGAAGCTGAAGGAGGAACATATGAGGATGCTGATAATGAAATACTGGCTTCAGCTGATAAATATGTACACCAGCACTTGCCATCATCCCCTTTTCTCAAGTACTACACCAACTTTTAGAAATTCTAGAAATTCTAGAAATTCTAGAAATTCTATTTCTAGGTTTTATCAGCTGGGGAAGTTACACAGCATTTACACCCTTCCCAAACTAAACAGCATGTGTTCCTATGTACTCACCAAAAAAACTACAGCAACCAGTCTACAACTTCTAAAACATGACAAGACCTCTTTCCAATGTTGTGACTGCACTTCACAGTCCCACAGACATGTCTTTTACAGTGTTTTTGTTGTGTGAAAGTTTAGGCTTGTTTCTGTCACCATTTACTTTTTTATCAATTTGAAAAATTGCCTTCCTAGCCAAGCAGTATCATGTCATCTCCCAAGAACCCCTCTTAAAGCAAAAGGGGTTTGCATCCAAGAACCCCTCTTGGAGCAAGCCCTTCTTTCCTCTTTCAAGGTACACATTTTGGCTATCAGACACACAAATGGTTTGCTAGGTAACCCTGAAGCCCTAACTTCCCATTGTTTAGCTCTGCTGAAGTGTCACTGTGCTTGAGCTGCTAACTGCAAACCACCTTCTCTTTTCCAGCCAAGCAGTCTTGGTTGAGTCTTGCTCTTTCTGAAGAGCAGAAAAAGCAGCCTCCATCACTCCTGGCATGAACAGAGGGTATGCCATGATTCTGCTCTATGATAGCAGCTTTCTTACTGCTACAAAAAAATTTAACAGGGCTGGGTCATTCCTTCTCATTCTGTAATATTAGGAAGCAGTTTACCACAGAGTGCCCTGTGGATTTGAGCATCAGACTGCTCTAGGATAAGCTCAGCACATCATTGTGCTTATCAAAGCCACATGTGACAACATACACCCAAGATATTCAGAATGACATGAAACTGATGTTATTGTCATACCACACAGGGAATGGTTACAACAAACTGACAAACACACTAGTACATGGAAGCTGGGTTACCAGGAGATGTTCAAGTTCCAACATCAGTCAGGTTCCCCGATGCTTTCTGCTTCTCATCACTATGTTCTAGCCCAGCAGGAGCTTCCAATACTTTTTAAGAAAAGTGGTGTCCCAGCAGTAGGTGGAAATGCTTCCTCAGAGATGCTCAGGACTTAATTCGCTACTTTCACTCTGTGCGCTTACAAGAGCCCAGCCGTATCTCATCTCAAACTGGGGGATGGAGACACTGGGGTAGCTGATCAGTGTGTGTCCCCAAACAATGCCATGAGGTATCCCTCTCCCACAACATCCAGGGAAACTACCCTGCTGTTACTAGCCACGAGACTATTTGCTGAACAGCTCTTCGGATAAGGAGCACTGGCCTTCCCTATGCTAATCACAGACACATCTCATGGATCAAGAGCAAACTAGCCACAACTGGCATCAGGGAAAGAACTGTAAAGTCTCAAATACAGCAGTTTAGTGACATTCTCCAGTTTTTTACAGCTGCAAGGCTTTGCCTCTAGAAACCTACACATGTACTTTCTTTCTGAAATGGTTAGTTGTAAGCAAGAGTAGAAAGAAGATCCCTGAAAAACAGAAGGATTGAGAAGATTTCTACTTCTGGGGGGCTCAGTCTCATGCTTTTTCATTCCTATTTACCACTTTGTTTCTACAACATTCATTTTTAAATGGTTTTCAGAACTCTGCAGCTGTGAATCTACCACTTCTATAGTACTCAGGAATAAGCAATTATCAAAGCAAGACACCCTAAGGGCTCACTGATGGCACGTCTGGGGTCACCATTTGATGCGGTGGTCTTCAGGGCAGTTAGGACTTGGTGAAGGGAAGGAGAGATCTTGACTCCATTTCAGAAGGCTGGTTTATTATATTATGATATATATTACATTTAAAAAAAACACACTATAACTATACTACAAAGAACAGAGAGAAAGATTCATCAGAAGGCGAGACAGGAATAGAAAGGAATGAATAATAAAGTTCTGTGACTCCCAGAGAGTCGGAGAGCTGCTGCCTCCTCAATTGGTCACCAAGTAGAAACATCTCACTTCAACCAATCAAGAAAGCACCTGCTGCATTCCACAGTAGCAGATAACAATTTGTTTACATTTGAAGCTGAGGCCCTTCAGCTTCTCAGGAGAAGAAAATCCTAGCAAAGGGATTTTCATAAAATATTATAACTACAGATCACCAACTTTCAGTGCAAAGCAATTCAGCCAGCACAGCAGTGGAAACAAGTTGTGTTGTATGCAACAGTGTCTTGGTTTGGAAAGACAGGTGTCTGCTAAGGAAGGCAGGAGCCTCCTCTGAAATGGAAAAATGTAAACCCCCTCCCTCTGAATTGTCATAAATTTGAAATTAAGGGGACTCTCAGGCAAAAAAATATGGGGGCAGGAATAACAATTCTTTATTAGCAGAGAAAAATAAAATAAACAATGCAGTAAACTAAAACAACACTGACAGAGCTAGAACACAACCTGACTCCCTGTGGGTCAGGGTTAGGTAGCAGTCCAATTGGAATTGTGGCTGCAGTACTCCTGGAGTGTCAGGTGTGGTTCTGTTGGAGCAGTGATCCTGTAGAAAGGTGTAGTCTTCTTCTGAAGGTCCAATGGAAGAGGCAGCTGCTCCTCTGAGAAATCCAGTGGAGAAGCGTGCTGGTGTTCCAGAATCTCCAGATTATATCTGGGTAGAATGCTTGGCTCCTCCCTCTGGGCAGAGCATCTCACAATGGGATGCTATCGTTCTTATCAGTCATGCAGTGACATTCAATAGCCTGTTATAAGCAAATGTCTCACCCAAGGGAGGACTGGGTGTGGAAGAGATAAGGAAAACTGCCCACTTAACAGAAGACAGCTGCCATACAGATGGCAAATATAATACAATTTGCTTGGCAATCCAAACAGAAATAATGAAGTCCTCATAAAAGGCCACTGCAGGGACAGTAGTGTGTTTCCAATATACAACTCCTTCTTCTGCATTCCTCACTTAAAATCTTTGAGAGTCTCAAAGCATTTCCTCTGCTGGAACTGTGTGTTGTAGGGAAGGCTGATGCACACAGCGCTGGTTTCTGTTCTGCATCTATTTTTATCAAGGTGTGATAAAATGATGCAGATGCAACATAATGCTGCAACATTGGCACTGAGCAAGGTTAAGAACTTCCATCTCAAGAATACAGCTGCAGGATTTTTTTCTCTGGCATATCACACAAGGACCAGCCGAAATTTGTCACTATACTGCAAAAAGACTGCAGAATTTGTGATTTTTGGTGGAATTACCTCAGGAAATATTTCTGCTGAAAGTGAACCACTGACATCCCTATCACAAAATTTTCAAAGAAAAATATAGTACAATTGGCAGGTTAATCTAGCAATTTCTCCATATCTGCAAGAACTGACTGCAACAGATTACAGACAGTCACATTTTGGACAGTAAGTGGACCTTGAATTCAAGATGTACTAAATGCATTCTTGTCAAATCAGATTAAGTCAATTTTGAAGCCATACTACGAAAGTTTGAATTGTAGATGCAGGCTGAGAGCAGTTGAGGCTGACATCAGCACATTTCAGTCATTGCTAACAAATATGTCACCTGACAGGCAAAGCGAAGATGTCAACAGGAACAGTCACACAGCAACTTACGATGGCTGCTAGCCGGTAACTTGCCTGTACATGAAACTCTGTAGTATGACATCACAGGAACAGAGCAGACTGTCAACCTTCCAGTACATTTCAAGACACACCTTAAGAGTTATTTTCATACGTGGAATGCAGATCAATTGTTCTAATTGTAACCACTTCCTTGAACTGCAGTGATCTCCTAACACCACAACGTGCTTTCTTAACTCAACTAGTCTCTGTGTGGCCCCAACAGAACTCCCTGTCATCTTCCCTCCTTTCCTACAATTTCAGATTTAGGTGTCGTGAGGAATGTGTCAAAATTCATGAGAAAAAAAAATAATATGATGAGTATAATATAGTTATAGATGTGAAAAATAATAGGATAAATTAAGAGTAGCTATAAAAGATTAAGAGTCTGTTTTTATCTCAGGAGACTTGTTCAGGCAAGTCCCCAACAAGCTAAGGGAAGCGGCTTGCAGGGGTTGGGAAATCTGCTGTCAGACACATACCACACATAGCATGACTACATTTACATGTGAGGGAGGGGAAGCAGCACAGGATTTCAGAAATTTTAACTAAGTAAAGAGTCAGCCATTAGTGGCATACCTGGCTACTGATAGCCAGGAGAGATGACATAACTGATAATAATCCATTCAGACCTGTGGTCTGTTTCTGGGAAATCCCTTAACATGCAAAGGATTACCAGTAAGGGACTGTTTAACTTGTATATCATCCCAGACCAGGTTGGACCGGGTTTTGTGTATTGCAATCAAGGCTTTTCAAGCTCTGTCTAGCAGGAGACAAGAAACTGATGAATTATTCCCGAGACATCGAGAGCTGGACCATCTTCCATCTGACAGCTTTATCCTGAGACCGGAGAAGCTTTGGGACTCACTTGATTAAGAAAAGGACAAAGGACATCCTGGCCTGTGGCAAGAAAAAGAGTATAAGAACTGGACTCGGACACGGCTATGGTGTGCCACTACCACTCTGACGCATACAGGGGCTCAGAGCTGTGTATGTGTGTCACCCAGAGCCTAGTCCCAGGCTAGACTCTGTCCGATTCATGGCTGAACCAGATTTTGTCATTCAAACGCGAAATAAATTTTATACTTTGATATTTCATCAAAATTTGGCTCTCGCAAATTATTGATTCAATTTAATTGGCAATTACGTTTATAATAGGTGTGGTATATTTTTGTAAGTATTAACAACTTATGCTGTGAGGCTTTTTTAATTAAAAATGTGGGGGTGAAAAATCTACAGAGTAATGTTGGGTTTTGATTTCAAAATGAGGCTATACCAGGTCATTTGTGTTTAAGACCTGTATGTTTAAGACCAAAAACATTCATAGATTAGCCAATGAATACTTTACTAAGTAAGCTAAGCAGCACATCAAATTACGGTAAAAGTAAGCATTATTATGAGGGAATATCTCAGTGGGAAATACTTCTACAGTATTTTAATTCTCTGTTTTAGGAAGTAGTAAAGCAATCCAAGAAATCTCTATTCAGGTAATTTCTATGACTGCATAGCCTTCAAACTTGTAAGACATTTTTTCAAGCAGTATTTTGAATAAAAAATAAAACTGTCTTCAGATTCAGCATTCCCCTGTTACAGCACAACTCCAAAATTACTGTAATTTTCAAATTCAAATTCATGTTACCTCCTTAAAATGGTTAGAAGGACTAGCATATGAAATTCAAAATTTAACATTCAATGGTAAACATAAAATACAACCCAAAAGGCAAAAAGATTTAATAAAACTAGAAGATAAGTACTCTGGGAGGATTTTTATGAGAGTTGAGGGAGAGGAGATCAACAAACTGGCATTTAAAATGATTCAGATGAGCTCTGTGTCTGTAGCTTTCAGTCTACCAGAAAAAATAACTGTCACCAAGAACTTCCTTGCTTTCTTAAGATGCACCTTATACATGAAGTAAAAAAATGCAACAAAACAAACAAAACAAAAACCAAACACACACCACTCCCTCCCCCAACAAAAAAAAAAAAACCAAAAACAAAACAAAACAAAACAAAATAAAAAAAAAAAAAACAAAAAACAAAAAAAACCAAAAAAATCCACAAACTCCCCCAAAAAACCCACCACCAAACACAAACAAAACAAAACAATAAAACCACCCAAAACCACGGGATTCAAGCAAAGATCTCTATTTTTGGTAAGCTCTCTAGAATTCCATTGTCTGTCCCTATAAACTAGATGGAAGCTCCTGTTCTTGCTTTAATTGATCTAAAAATATATACCTAAATCTTCCTGCAGAAAAATATCAAGCAGTACAAGCCACAAATTAAATTGAAAAAGTTATGTGGATAAGACAAAGTCATACAGAAGAATTAAGTTTGTCCTGGGAGCTTTTAACAATGTACTTAAAGCCTAATCTTCATTATATAAGAAAACCAAGTTTTATGCTCCAGAAGCTTTACAAAACATCATCATAACAATACAGCATTACCCTCCCTGACTTTGCATCAGTGGGGGGCAAGTAAAACCTCACCTTCTTTAGCACCTGCTCAAAAAAACCCACACAGAATCAGAAATTCACATCCCTCTTGGATGAAAACGAATAGTGAAGAACCTCCAGGGGACCTCATGCTCACTGATAACAGCTTTGCAGCTCCTGCAGTTCTCAGCTGAACCCTCATTTACACTGGTGCAATGCCATTACATACCAATATGCTTATGCACGTGTAGCAGACTGGCACTCAACAACAGACTGATGACTCACAAGCAAAAATCTTCTCCTCTGCTGTGACTCCAGAGAGCTCAGAAAAGAGAAAACTTTTTAAAGTATGTCAGAAGCTGAAGCTAGAATAGCACACTTGAGCACACAAGAGATGACATCTGTTGAGTAAGGGGCTGCTTTTATTTAATCAATCCTCAAAACTCACTTCTATGTCACAAAAAACTTAAACATGCAATGAAATTGTTTTTCACTTTCCATTTTCAAGTTCCAATGGAAACAGCTCTCCCTTTGACCTGTCATAAGTTTTAATAGAGGAGAAATTGGAAAGAGCTGAGGAAAGTGTTTTAGAAGGTTAAATACGTAGATCCAAAAAGAATTAAGAGAACAGCAAGGACATAAAAGTAACTTCAGAGCAGACAGACTACTTTTGGAGGAGAAAGCCAAAGATATTAATTTATTTCACCTTGAGGAACTCATGCTTCATGGCTGATGTTCATGAATAAGAATCAGATTACCTTGAGAGATGAAACAGCAGGTTTTCCACATTTTAAAGAAAAATTTGAGAAAGAAATTGAGCCAAGTGATTCCTTAACTCATCCACATCAGCCATTCCCAAGAACTTCCCCTTTCAGAGTAACAAATCAACAGCTTCATCTTTCAGCATAACCTTAAGGTCAGTGTACTTTGTACTGATGTCAGAAAGCAAAGGTGGAAATAAACTTTAAAGAAAAACATCTGCTTGGGTATGGAGGTTGTCACTGAGGAAAGGAGAGAAAGGAGGTATCCTCTGATGTGTACTCCTCACATGTCTTTTATAAAACCTTATGAATCCATGAAGTAGCAGTTCCATAGCAAAATTACATAGAAGTTAAATTACTCTCAGACCAGAAGAGTCCAAATTTAATAGCTAACTCCTCTATGACAATTTTGCTCTACCTTGAGAGAATCATGTCATGTCTCTGCACAAGTCCCTCCTCATCAGGGAGTGAGTAGTAGTCCTTCTTTTTCTGCAGTATTTCCTGTTTACCTAGACTGTATGCTTACACCAGATTTAATCATTAACCAGCATGTGTAACAGCTGTCACCTTGGCTGTTGCTCAGGTCTGAGTGGGCAGCTAGGGCTGCCAAAGGCAGCAGAGTGCCAGTCCAAGTACACGCTGCTGCTGCGTCCCCCCATGCTGAAAAGCGCTCCCCCACTCCCTTCTCGCTCCTAACAAAGGCCTGCTCTCACTCATGGTGGAGAGTCACCTTGGTGCAACCACACGATCACAAGCTAATGGAGAAGAGCACAAGAATATGATCATGGCAACAGGGTCAAGGACAGAACGGGCAGGGCCTCTATCATCAGTCTGGCTGTGCAAGCCCCTGAGGCAGTTCTGTCCCAGCAGCCACACTGCCACCCCACGAGACCCAGCCCAGCCAGCCCACACAGACAGCAGAACACACCACAACTGTCCACACCACTTTCCTCCTGAAACACAGGAATATTGCTAAGTTTAGAAACAAACTATTGCCTTCAGTAATGTAAAAATCCAACAGCAAATTAAATTCCTACTGTCCATTACTGTCATATGGGTCCATATGGCCCACATATCCACACAGCATCACACAGAGCCAGAAAACATTTAAAGGTCTTTAAACATGCTCACTTTCTGAACAATAAAGAAATCACTAGAACTAGAAACATTGCTGTTCATTTTTCAACAGAAGCCATCCATTTCATTGATGATTTCATAATATAGACCAATACAGTTGTTAGAAAGTAGCTATTTTAAGCCTTCTGTCTTTATCTCATTCTGAGATGCATGTCATGGATGTCATGGGGGAGAAAAGGGGGATGTGGATAGAGAAACTGGAAGAATAGGAGCACACTGACTTTTTATTTCTGTATTAAACAATTTCGTATATGAATTTAGACAGCTTAAATAAAGTTTCTTATAAAATTTATTAACTGAATTTTTATTTGTATAAAATTATATTTTAAAGTCTCATACTAATTTTTCCTTTGTAATAATTACTCAATCATATTATAGATTCAGGTTGCATTTAAAGAAAATGCAAGTGTCAATATTTTTTGGCAATTTCCAGATTTAAAAACTTAATATTAAATACCAAAAAGTGGCCAAGCTATCTGTGACACTGACATTTGTTTTTCTTTGAATTCAGTGCCATAGGATAAGGTTTAATCCATGCCAGTTATACTTCTAATTGCTGCTCTTGGTAACACATACATATTCATTTGACAACATGACCCTAAGTAAAATGTAGCGTTTACAGTGGCGTCTTCACAAGTTTCCCGAAAGAGCAGATTACATTACTGAAAGGTTTAGATTATAATCCTCATTTGCCTTCCTGCCAACTCAGCTGTAGATACGGTCAGGTGAACTGGATCTTCCTCATTAAAGAGTCTATAAAAAAATTAACAATAAAAAAAAAAAGTATACAGGCTTTTTTACTTGATGCTTTCTTTTTCCAAGCTTCAGAATGAATCCTGTCTACCTCTACCAGTCTTAGCCAGGTATCAACATTTGTGTCTGTACAGTGCCTGACACTGATGCAATGCTCACGCTCCTGAGTAAAGGCTTTCTGGAAAATTCACTGAAATCTTTTCATTTTTGTAGAAACTGAGAGCTGTCTATCAACTGCCTTAAGAGATTTTTTTCTTCCCAGCTCAGTATCAGTAACATCAGTAAAGCAAAAGGTTGAATAAAAAGATTTTTTTGTGACAATTGCCATTCTGTACTCTTCAAGTTCAACTGCATGCTGTTATGTACTTTTTAATTTACTTTTGCAATTTTCTTTATTCCTTTTACTAGAAGCCACTACAACATTCTAGCACCAGTGTTTCCTCCTGGTCTTTTTCAAATACCTTCCCTCCACTCCCTATTACTGTGACAAAGGACTTCAAATTATCCACAGCAAAGAAAAATACTAAAGTTATGTTAGAAGCATGAGGATCTTAAATATCTCAGTAGCTGAGCTCAGTTATTTACATAATCTTCTCTCTTTCCTTGAAATCTGCTGCTTATAATTATTAGTACTAGAACTGCACATACTTTTCCCCCAAACAGCAGTTGGAAGTTTTCAGGTGACTCATGCCAAAGATAAAAATATAATGGTAAATGTGTTGTCTGTCTTCCTGAGATCTAAAACACCACTTCATCCCCCACCCTCTCTCAAAAGTAAAGAATGGATAGCTTCACACTATCAGCTACCAGCAGGCAGGTATTTCCATTCACAGGATGTTACTGTTTATTTCAAAAAGATCTTCATCATCTAGATGGCAAGAGGTTCCCTTTAGACTACTACTGTATGTGACAAATGCTATAAGCAGAACTTCAAAAAAAAACAACCTCTCAAGGAGCAGCTGTGCAAGTCAGAGGCCATGAGGGAGATGAACCAGCACAGAGAGAGAGAGAGAGCGAGAGAGAGATAAATACCACAGGAAAACCCTATCCATTCATTCTGGTATGGTATTCCGCATGTTAACATTTCTGAGTATCAGCAGAAGTAGTGTCACTGAAGTAATTCCTCTCCTCCCACATACGAGAGTACCCTGAGCTAATGGAAATGCTAATTATTTATATACCCTAAAAACGAACACATTTCATCTTTCCACTATGCTAGGTCAAGCTTAAGAGTAACTAATAACTGAATCATTTGATGTTCAATACACCAGCAGCTCTCCAGCTAGAGATAAATACAGCATTCTGTTTCAGATTTAATCAGACTTTAAACATTTCCACTCCAGGGAAAAAGCAACCATTCTCGCAGCCTTAAATAAATTTCAGGACAAAAGAACCAAAGAAAAACCCCTATGAACTTAGACATTTTCCAGCTATACCAGGGGATGAGGCTTCAGATTAAGCACTATCAATAATTTCCAACCTTTCTTCAAAAAATATCTGAAAGTCTGCTCCCAACATCCTCCATCATAGGATGAAAAGCTCCAACTTGGCACTGTTGGGAGTCTCTGCCACTCAGAGGGATAAACAAGGTCTGAGCTCTGAAAACACTGAGGGCTTTGTCTATCACACAGTTTGCCCATCCACACATCTGCAGAGGCTGTTCAGCAAGTCATCCAGTTCATAGAAAATATAAAATTCGTATACAGCTTTTTTATTCCACAAAACTGAAATTCTGAAAAAGAGCACATCGTTCACCACAGAGGGAAGTGATTTTTCTGACTGTATAAAATAAAGACCCAATTAGAAAATGCTAATTTCACCAAGCATTTTATACCAGCTGATGATTTTGCTGATGATTTATCAAACGTTATGAAAGTGTTTTCACTGAGGGAAAAAAGTGTTAAATCATACTGCAAATTGCATAAATAAGGGATTCTCATACCATGTCTTCCCTACAAAACAGAATATATAAAAAGCTACGATATATCTTCAGAAATACGTATCAAGTCTTTAGGTTATTGCTCCATTTTTCAGTGTCACGTGAACCCTTGATAGAAGAGCTCTCACCTATTAATTTAAAGTACACTGAAGCAGGTTAACACACACAAGCAATGCTCACCTCTGCCACACTATGTTCAAAGTCATACCAAAAAAAGCACAAATATACTTTATTATCTAATTTAAGAAAGTGGTAGTTCTTATTCTCACAGTAACAAGTGAGACCTCTGACCAAAATTAAAAATTATTTGGTTTTGTTTTTTTTTAATCCATGAAGTATTGATGACTTATTAGTAACTCATTTGAGCAGAACCTCAATGACCAACACCAATGAGATCCCTGACTAGCAGCTTCCTGCTCAAAAATGAAAAGAAGGAAGGAAAAAAGTTTTCTGTATCAGAAACCTCCATCAATTATTATTTATTATAATTTTACATAACAGGAAGAATTACAGAGGTTTTTTTATCACTTAATGATTTTCTGATCTCATTAAGATGACTACCTTTCTGACAAGTGCCAAAAAAAATCATTCTTATGAACAAACAAGGGAGTGGAAGAAAGAAGAAGGTGAAAAGGATACTGTATGTGCCTGTTAGGGCTTATCTAGAACTTTACTGAAATAGAAGTGAAGCTTAAAATCCTCCTAGTCCTGAAGACAAAACAGTCCTACCAATTACTGAATATGACTTCGTGTTCTTCTGAATCACTCAACTCATTAAGAACACTACTAGCCCTCACGTAAGCAAAAAATAACTATGTGTTTCATGAATCACCCTCATTTCTGAATGCATCTTAATCTTCACACATAACAGAATACAATCTGAGGTATGATTACAGGAAGCAAACTATAAAATTTCAGACACACTCCTAAGCAGTCAAAGCAACAAAGAATTATACATTAGTATCTTGATTCTGTGTACTAGGTCTCAAAATACAGATTATCCTGGGTTTTTTTTTCCATAAAACAGCAGAACAACAACTGGTCAAGTAAAATGTATTTTGGCAGAGACATACTTAATTTTATTTTTCAATTTTCCTTTTGCAATATGTTTCAATCATTAGGTTTTGGATGCAGAAGAAAACATCAACAATGGAAGTTTACTTGCTTACCTCCAAAAATGAAAAGCGAACAGAGGACTGCATGGACTGCAGGGGCTTGTTGGGGTTGGGCTCAGGCTCCTTGGGGTGAGACTGCAAGTTAAAATAATGTCATCTCTAGTGAACAGAAGGTTTAGCAAGAGTTGCATGTTTTAGTGTAGGAGTTATGAAAGGAGTTTTGGTTAGAACCAAAACATGACCATCCTCCTGAATGAAGTGATTGACAGTAGCCACACAGGTTTTGACTAAAGATGAAATTGATTTAAATAAAAATAAATATGAGAATTGGTGTTGATGCATATGCTTGACCACCTTAGACTTCTTCCAGCAACAGTACTTGTGTGCAAAGTCTCAAGAGGGAGTAACTTTTTAAAGACATCTAACCAAACAATATGCAAATTGGGTGTTTATTTCCCTCTTAAAGAATCTTGGGGGGCAGGGGTTTAAATTTTTTATATGCAAATCAGATTTAGCAAAACAAAAGGAAAACTAGAACTGATGATAAACTCCCACCAGCAATATGAAAATTATAATAAAATTTTCCAGTTTGAGAGCCTAAAATTTGCACACTTACTGAAAATTAGAAGTGCTCCAGTTAGCCTGAATTTCATTATAAAATGTTTCCTCACAAACACCAAGTTCTTATTCTAGGCAATCAAACATGGATATAAACAATTCATCCATAAAATCCTTACCTGAGCATTTGACTACAAAGGTGTCTTCAAGAAGTTGCCTCAAGTACATCTCCATTCAAAAGGTTTCTCAAAAAAACAGCCAGCCACTGCCAGATTTCAGTGATGCTCTTTTATGCGCACTTCCCCATAAGACTCACAAGAAAGCTTCTTTTAAAAAACATGCTTATAGTATGCCTCTCACTGCAATTTGCTTTAGCTATCTGTCCAAAAAACCACTCTGCAGACTGAGCGAAGGCAGAGGCTTATGGGGAACTTTTTCAGCTCATCTTCATAAAAATTTGTTCTGCTTTGTACCAGACCCTTGCAGCCAGCCGATGCTAGCACTCCTATCCTGTCCCCAAGGGAGATGCAGATGGCCAGTATGCTAAGCACAGTTAAGGTCCGTTTTTTCAAATCTGTAACACTTTGCCAGATATTAATACGCTGCCTTCAAAATCTTTTAAGGTGGACACCTGATCCAGGTATTTTCTGAACACTTGAGCAGGAAGAGTACTACTGCTTCTGGAACAGATTAGGAGTACAATCTCAACATTGTACATTTTTGCAACTTTTTCCTTTTTGAGATGCCTTGGAGAAGGCACAAAGTTTGGCAGTGACATGCACACTGAGACAAGGATGGGCGCGCAGGTAATTTCTGACAAGGCTACTGTGTATCAGTATATTCCTCTGGCTGCCCGCTGTGCTTTCATAATCTCTGAGGGAGGTACACAGAAGAGCACCAGCAGCTGAGTACAAGCTAGTTTGCTTTTAACTGCAGACTACCTGTGCTAGCACAACAGTACCTTTGAGCTGACAAGATCCATTAAGAGCCAATAGCTCAATATATCACTCTGAAAATGGCTAAAGTGAACCCAAGTTCATACCAGCCAGCCCATACAGTCCTGCAGAGGCAGGAAAAGGTGTGGATCAAAAGGCAGATTTTCAGCTGTTCCACTGGGGCAGTCACTGTTGCGTTGCACTGCACTGACCTGCAACAACACGCACTGGAAGAATCCTTGTTTCTGTATGATCAGTACAGTACAGACTTGTAAAAACTGCTTTTGTATTTCTACACTTTATCTGCTCCATCTCTTCATCTCTGCTGCAGCAGAGCTGGTAGTTTGTCCCTTGTTGTGCCCCTTTTGTCCACCCATCAGTTCAGGCCCTGACTGACTGTAGATTGGGCTGGGAAACGATCCTGTGCTGCACAGTCAGTGCTTGCACTGCGATTCCTGGGGGCACTGCAAGGTAAGATGCGGAGGCAGGCTATGCAGACCACCACCAGCCTCCATCAGGATCAGAAGCAGTGAGGGGAAGCTGGAACTGACCCACAGATAGTCCAGGTGGAGGGAGAAGAGAACTGGCACCAACTGGCCAAAAGCACAGGGCTGCAGCAAAGAGAGAGCAAGGGGACTGCTATGGAGTAACAACTGGGGACAAGAAATCTACTAAAGCCAGAATGGTTAAAAGGAGAGGGAAAAAACAGCTCTGGCATTGAATAAGAAGAATATATTAACTTCAAAGCCCAGACCGGGATCCCTAATTCACATTGCCGTGAACAAATCCTAGAAATACTATATGGCAAATATCACTGCCCTTCCTCTACTGGACGGCTCACACACAGCAAGCAGAAGTCCTACACTGGCTAGTAGCCAGCTACTCTTACTCATTTTCACTACTGTAACCTACCAAAGTCTCAGTAATGGCACAGACATCCAATATCAGATGTGCTAGTAACTATGGATCTAAAAATTCCCACTGAGCGATGATACTGGTGTGTCAATCCAGTTCTTCTATAGAACTTACTCTTCAGCTTTGCTTTTTTAAGACCTAAGAAAACCTGTTAAAACAAATTATCACAGTGCATGACAACCCTACTTCTCACACTTACTAAATTTGGAATGCTTTATTTTGGATTTAATATTATTTCAAGGAGCTTTTTGCAAGTAATGAATATAAAGCAGACAGACTGTACTTGTTTCTCAGGGAGACAACATAATTCTAGTCCCAACATTTAAACTTTACAGAAAGAAAATTCATGAGACTCAGGGTGAGAGGAATAAATTGGATGTTTTCCCCCCTAAATATGCTCTTCTTTAAATGATTGCAATTAACAGTTTGGGAGACATGATTTAAGTCTGCATCGACTCAACTCTGGCAAATCATGAGAAAATGACTCTATGGAAATCACTATGTGTCAGCAACCAAAATATGGTATTTTCTTTTCTCTACAGGTAAATCAAGTTCAAAAAGTAGCAAGTGTGATGATAAAAGTAATTCAAATATATGGAAAAAGCAAATATATCCAGACAACATTTTAGCAAAAAAAAATGATCAATACTGAATTTAAAATATAACTATTAATGTTATCAGTATTGAATATTTTAAAAATATGGCAAAGAAGTGGAATTATGTTAGGTTACTGTGAAAAAGGAGGAAGCAGTAAACAATTACTTCATATTATAAAAATACAAACATACATTTAAAAACACAAACCCTTTTCCATCCTTTGCAGCTAGTGATGTTACTCTCACATGATGATTACATAATTCAGTGAAGATTGATTTAAAAATATTTCAATTGCCACATCTCATAAGAAGTAGAATTATCAATTAGTCATGGAAACCATTTTAATGAGATCTTTGATAAGACCCCCTCCTCCAAAGCTCATGAGAAATTAGTAATGCTCTTTTTTTTCAGAAAAATATCTACAGCTTAGCCTGCCCACAGCTAATACACACTATTCTTACCAGAAGATGTCTGACTGAAATCCAGAATTTCTCAGACATTTCACAAATGTAGTTCTGGGGAACCAGGATGACATCTACATTTGTTCCTTGGAATAAAGTGCTCTGTCACCTTCAAGTGATTATTAGAAAAAATTATTTGTTATGCTGCACACTTACCTATAGCCCTCCCTTTAAAACACTGCAGATGCCAGAGGCAATACTTTTCATAGCTAAATAACTTTACTGCAGGCATCTGCAGCATTCAGGGTTTTGTTGGTTTTTTTTTAATCCAGCAAGAATGGGGCAGTCCCAGGGAATACTAAAGGATCTGACATAGGCTATCTATTCAGCTAGATAAAATTAGCAAGTACTCATGGCTGTAACATACATACATACATGTCTGACATGTCAGTGTAGACTACAAGTATGTATGTACAGGAATATATATTTGGCTTTGACTAACATTTCCGGGGTAAATATATGCTGGCATTTATGAATAAAAGACTACACTTACTGAGACTATACATTAAAATTACACATGTTCATTTAGCTAGTCTCTAAATAGCTGAAAGCACACAAATTAGTTAATCAGTTTTAAGCAAGTATAAGTAAACACACTGCTAAATTAGGTAAACATACTTACTGCAGAAATTATCACGATTCCTCCAGAATGTCAATACAGGTCATTAGTGCAGTTACGTATGTAAAATATGTCTTGTTCCTGATGAATTTTCACAAACAGTATTTTTATAATGCTTTAATCTCTTGCAGTGCTTTCTATTATTCAGCACAGAAAGAGGCCTTTCTAAAAGGCAGCACCGGGATAAACAAACAGCAACGGAGAGCTGAAGAGAAATACAGACACCATGGCCTACTGACAGATTCTTCTCCTACAAGCTGACAGGATGCTTCATGCACTGAGATTCAGTTAACTTCAAATATGCAGAAATGCTTTCTTTCCAAACACACTGCAATATCCTGGCTGCAGGCTCACACATTTGCTGAAACCAACTGCAATGCCTTGAAAACATGCTCCTTCAACTTGGAGCTGCAGTGCTCCCAGGCTGTCAGCAAAAATGTATGTTAAAAGCTCCTGACTACACAAAAGCTGGCATCATGCAAAAACCATTAAAATATTAAAGACAGACAATACTTACTCCAAGGTCAGCCCTGGAATTTGTAGCCTTTCCCGCTGGGCTTTCATTGCTGTTATGTGTTACCACACTCTATTGTAACCATGACACACATTCACGGGCAGCATTCTGGCGATGACAGAGAGCCAAATGAACCACTATAAAGGAATGGACTAAGGATCTGTTGGGGGTGGGGGGAGGACCGCAAGTTGGGGTCCTTCCACCTCTAGCTGTCATGAAGAGCCGCAGGCTGCCTCTCTCAGGTTAGTGGCAGCGCATGCCGCGCTGCTTTAGTGGAGCGAATGACACCTTCAGTTGTGCACACCAAGTAATTCATCCCCGGAATTCCGCAGCAGCAGCCACTGCGCCGACACACACACACACACACACACATACACACACACACACACAGGCACACGCGTTGCACCTCGGAGGATGCAGTGGTGCCCCTCGCTACGCCAGCCCTCCGCAGAAAACAGATGCTATGCTTCACACAGTTTCTCTCAGCAAATGTCCAGTGTTCACCACCCCCTCCGATCCTACCAAACAGGATTGAGCCATCTTCTTTAAGTCACATTATACCCTTCCGTGGTAAATAGACAGTTTCTGCAGTAATAGAATAGCAAACTGCTGAATGAAAAGCAGCCTGTTCTTTAATGGAGAAATTGCCAAGGCTTTTCAGAACAAATATATTCTTGTAACACAAAGGTTAATACAAAAGGGAAGTCATCTTTTGGTTCTGTCACATCTGCACCTGAGTTTTAAAGGGATATCATCTATAGTTTATATAAAAGGTGAAAGCCAAACCTAGAAATTGTAGAAAAGTCTATTAATTTCAGTATTAAAGGTAGCATCACTTAAACCACTACCCCACACTTCATATAGACAGTTTAAGATCAGTGCTGCTATGTGGGATTTTGGTTAAAATTTAATTATATTCCTTTTTTAGGTACTCTCTCTTATTCTCAGATTACAGTTTTAAGAACTATATACTGTGAATTGTTCCATAAGGAGTAGCATTTTTTTCAATGCTCTACAAAAGAGAAGAAAAGCTAAATGCAAGTACTTATTTTTAGTAATTTTAGAGCTAGACTATTTTATCTCACCCACCTACTTTTCCTGTACACAACATAATAAAGTCAAGCACATGATTTTATTTTTGCTAGAGCTCTAGACCCACTCTGTGGATGGACAACTACTACAGACTAGTCAAAAGACAGGGCCAGATGAAGCTGATGCTTTTTGTGTCCTTGGCTTAATTTTGGAAGATATTAGCGAGTTCACAGGTATTAGGTTTTAGAGACAGAGGGAAATCTTCTAGTTAGGGAAGCTGCTGAATTGGATTTGGTAAACTTGATTGTTTTTTTCAACCACACAGGAAAAAAGAATAATTAAATTATCAATTACATCTCTTATATCTCCTACATATTTGTACTGGAAGGTATTTAAAATTTATGTTATATATTATCTGGAACCTTCATTTAAAGACAATGGAAACAAACCTAAAGAATACACAGAGCTATGCATTTGAATTTTTAAAACAGAACAGACACCTGGATTGTGAAGGTTAACCTGAGGTCCCAGCAAGCACCCTGTAAGCAATTTTTGAAAGGAATTTGTAAATTCTTCTACCTCCCAAAAGAAAGAAAAAGAATGAAATCAAAGGAGTTAAATACCATCTCACTAACCCCAATGGGTGAGTGCACAGATTTGCCAGGACACAAAGGTCAGTTAGGTGCCCAGCTCTGAACAGCACATTCAGATAGGTTTTTAAAATTTTACTCAGAACACAAGCAAAACATCAATTTTTGAAGATATTCCAAAACTTGAAAAATACAGTACAAGAATCAACTGTCTAATACTCAAACAACTCTGACACTGAAACTATCTGGTGAAGCTGCCATGCTTTTTCACTACTGAGTTTGGAGACAATCACTTAAGAACAGAAATTCAACAAGAGAGCAGCAGAGTATGGGGTACTACAGCCACAGGTTCCTGGCTCTCTCCTAGCTGCCAGGAACAGGCAGCTCCCTATTCCCATTGCCCAGCACCTCTCAAACCAAGATCTGCTCCCTTAAAAATCCTTCGATAAAAATATCTTTTGTACATAATACTTCAGTTGCTGGAAAGTTCTGTTTCTGATGGAGAAAGAAAATTTTGACAGGTAAACTGTGATTGTGTACAGACTTGTTACAGTTTTAGTTAAGCCTTAAAGGATATTCAAAGGGCTTAACTTTGTGGATACTACCCTTTAGTTTGGTGCTTCATTCTGTTAGCTGTGTAAGCACATGCACAAGTAGCTTGCACCAAAGCATTATTTGTTGTTCTATAAAACTGTAAACTTTTTGTTGAAGGCACAAATAGTAGGAGACAGCATGAACACCTCGAGGAGGACAGCCAACTCCAGTGAATCAGGATGGCACTGGAATTATTTCTGTAAACAAACTAGGAAAAAGGCCTAACTCTGGAGATGAAGGTTTGCTTCCATCAAGACTGCAATACAAATTTTACACACTACTTCCACAAGGCAAATTTTACTGCTGAAGTGAACAGAAGTTCACAACAAAGGCACTTGTTTTGTTTGTTTTTTCCTCCACATGCAAAGAAATAGTCTGTCACTACTAAACACTACTTCATGAAACACAACAGTTGAGCATTTATGCGTTTTACTCGCAGGATGACAAAACCAGCAGGTTGTGTTGTCTAAAAGGAAACTGAATGGGACTGGCAGTGGCATGTAGGCACTTAAACATAAACAATTGCATCCAAGGGCTAGTTTGTGACCATGGTAAATCCTTGCTGAGGTGACTCACACAAGCACCTCACATAACATCAATGGTTAATTATTCTAAACTGAGATTGAGCTCTAGTCTGACTTCGAAAACTCTTTTTCAATACATTTTGCCTGATCCAGACAGAAGTTTAGAAAATCGTGATTTACTGAAAAAAAGAGATGAATCCAAAGTACAAGATCAGTTTTTTCTCACTGTTTCAGTTTTACAGATTTTGCACGAATAAACAGGATCTGCTTCATGCACCTAGGGGCAAAAAACTGCAGCAATTAAATTAGATGAAGCCTTGCAAGTGAAAGCTTACTTCAAGCTTGACCAAAGCATCTGTTTGCTCTTAATTTTGCACTGCTTAGACTTCATCTCACCAACACAGAGTTGATGAAGGAAGCGAAAGTTAGCAAGAAAGATTATTGTTACAACAAAAGCTAAATGTAGATTAACCTGAAAATACTGGCAGATGTTGATTATACTGACACAACTTCTGTAAAGAAAATGTCTCATGTGGAAAGAATTCCAAACAAAAAGTCACTCACAGCACTGAACGGCTGTAAGTATTGTATTCCTTTGCAAATGCAAACCCTGGTCTCCTCTTAGCTAGTTCAAGAGCAAATTTAGAAAACAAGATGCAGGAAAACATGGCTCAAATTATTAATTTATGTCTTTACTGAGGTCTCTCTGGTTTAGTAATCTCAGACACCTGGTTAAAACCAAGCAAAACCAGAAAAGCACAGAGAAATGTTTATCTCCTTGAAACACAAACCAGAAAGAGACGTTACTTCCATAGCACATTTATTAATGTTGTATGCTTTCAAAGTCCCTCTCTTCTGCAGATCTTGACTATTCTTGTTTTTTCCCCTTAAATAATGCTAACACAATAACACCATTAACAATGCAGGTGCCACTGGCTTTCATTATTCTGTAACATTTAACAACAATTACACTAATATAATTAACAAAGTCAATGCATCCTTTGGTTCCGCAGGCCTCTTGGCTAATGCTTTCCAAAGGTATTCTAGGGTTAGTAGGGTAATTCTCTAAAAGAATAATGACCTTTCTGTCATAGTTCTTAAACAACAGATTATTTAATCTGAATTTCTGTCATCTAATCTGTTTACTACACCAATTCACACATTCATGCATTTCCAGCAAACACAGCTGCTTCACTGTTAGCACCACAGTTTACAAAAAAATTCTAGCAGGACTGATGTCTGCATCCTGTGTTGAGTGCAATACTGCAGTTAAGTGCAACACTGCTTCTTGGCATCAATGAGATGCAAAACACAGCACAAGAGGAAAAGGTGTGAAAAACACACACACACAATCTCTTTTTACCGTCTTTCAACACAGCATGTCTGGGCATATTATAACTGCAGACAAAAAAAGTCTGAAATATGAATCTTCCCATTTGTTACCTCTGCCTGAAGTCAAGAGACTGACCAACACAATGTGTATAAAGCAAACCTCATGCTTTAGCTATCTGCCCAAAAGCACCAGAAAGTATTTTTCATATTGATCTAACTGGCCAGATTATTCAGGATTGTTTGGCTACTTCCTACTTTTCCCATTAGTATTTGAGATAGGTCACAGCTAAGGAAGCCATACCAGATGGAGAATGCAATCATTTTCCTTCAATCCCTGTCTGGTATGCCTCACTCATATGCTCAAACTCACAATAATTGCCCAATTTGTAATTGCAAGGAATACTTCATCTTGGTCAGCTTACATAAGGAGGAGGAGGTGGGCTGTCCTGTCGGTTTTTTCCTGGGGAAGGGAGGAAGTGGATGCCAATGACAGAAGGTTTCTGCATTCACCAGCACCCAAAAAAATCCCAGTTTGCACAATGGGCTCAGCAAGGCATACTGAAATAAATTCCTTGTCACTGCAGAGCAGTGGGTAGATTTTGGTAGAACCTGCATATCCCTGTGTTCAATACATGCCAGCACAGAGCACTATGAGCTCCCAGGGCACAGGCATGACTGTTTGGTATGCCACAGCAGAAAGACATACTAGACAACTCCTTACAGCCCTAAGTCCTGTTAACATCATGGACCTATTGACATTTAAAGGCATATCCATAAATCTGATATCAGTAAGAAATTTATAATAACACATTTTATTAATGTGTCACTAAAGTATACAGTAAAAAACTAGGTGGTCTTGCAAAACATGACAGTCTATTTAGAGCTCTAACTTATATGATTCTGCAAGGGACTTGTTTTAAAATTACAGTTCTAGAAAGCATTCTATTAAACTCAAATATATTTTAAAAACTTTTTATAAATTAGTTGTGTATTCTGCTGATAGCGTTATGGTATTGTCTGTATTGCTAAAAAACAGAATGGATTCCAAAGAATGTGTTTATTAGCAATGTTAATTAAACATTAGAAATAACTGAACTGCTGTTAAGTTAACCCAGCAACTGGTTGCCACATTGAACATCTTAACTAAAACCACTGATCCTAAAACATGGCAAACAAAAGGAATCAAACACCCACCAGACAAGATTTGGCAAAATCTGTCTGCAACCTCACCCACTTCCATTCCTCCACAGTGAGTTTCAATAGGTACTTCTCAAACTTTCCCTACAGCGAAGACAGCCTCCTTGTGTCTAGAACAGATGCATTTTAGATAAAGCAGGACTCATACTGACTGGTCCTGCAACTTTGAGAGCTCAGAAAACATATAAAAATAATGAAGGTATGTGGCCAAAGAATGAGAGAAAAAGCTCCCTATTTTCCGTCTAAATATCATCTCAACTGTTACTATAGATGACACCAGCAAGAGGTGTTAAGAGATGTTAGCAATCTCTTAAGGCAGCCTTCCTCATATTCCACCAACCCCATCTCCCTTGACTACGCAGCAACATTTTCACACCTGCCTGTGCAAACTCAAAAATAACATCCCCTACAAAATCAATCCAATGGCACAGTATGCCCTTTGCCATTTTTTTTTATGGAAAACTCCCAGAGCAGCTACTTCAGATTTGGACAATCTCCTACCTATTTCACTCTTATACTGTAAGAATAAAAAAAGTAAAACAAAAATTAGAGAGCAATAAAAATAGCTCAACCAATAAAGTCTCTTATCAATAGACATTAAACTACTATTAAAACTGTAAAAAACTTGAGAAATTACATGTTAATAATAATTATGATCTCAGTCTGCTCTGCCTTTCATGAAAAAAAAGCATTAAAAATTAGTGGCAAAAATAGATCTGCTTTTTGAAGAGTTCTACATTTCACAAGGTTTAAACAGTTGCTCTTTTTAAAGACACGACCCTTGTTACACAGGGATAACCCAAACCCAGGCTCTTAATGAGCATTTGTTAATCTGGTCTTCATTTAAGCTACATTTCAGCGCTAACTGATGCCATTTAACTTTCCCATATGTATTTTTTTCGTAAAAAGAATGAAAACATAAAACACCTCAAAGACATAAAAAACATCTATTGAACTGTTTTTTAAGATCATGATGGTACCTGAATATCTAAAAGTTAAAGCAAAAATTCATGATTCCACAGTTCAGCCTGCAGCTGGATTCTCCCAAAACCTTACCCCCCTCCATCAACAACCAATACATACCTACAAAGTTACCAAGCTCTGTTTTGGCTGGTTGATAACTGATTCCTTGTTAAGAACTTATCATGCACATGAATACATATATGCCTGCGGAAGAGGCTTCCCAACAATTGTGTAAGGCTACCCCATGTGTGCTTCAATTTTTTATTTTTTTTTTAGTTTCACCTTCTGGTTCTCTTTGTGATTAAACAAACAAGTAGGCAAGTGCCCTAAGAGGAGATGAGGAGCTGAAATAGAACCATCAGTCTTTCACAAAAAAAAAAAAAAGAAAAAAAAAAGAAAAAAAAAAAAAAAAAAGCCCTCAAAAAGTTTGAAGCTTGCATCTTTTTTTTTTTTTAATCTGTCTTATGCTATACACATTTCCACAAAGAATTCTGTCATCACAGACAAGTACAAATGAATAATGTTGTCCATTATGACACAGTATTTTCTTCCATCAAAGCAAATACTTAATGTATGGAATCAAGTTTCAGCAGAAAGTTTGAGCAAATAATCCCACAGACATAATGACCATTTATAAAGAGTGCTATAAAAGTCAGGTGGTCATATATTCTTCCCCAAGAGAGGTCCATTATACCTATGATGCTCCTATTGCTCCAGTCAGGTGTTTGTCTCATCTTTCTTAAAAACTGATAGCAATTTCACAACACTCCCATGTACACATTCCTCTGCTACATTGTTTAGATACTGCTTCAACCATGTCTGAGATTAATGCCCTTGATCCAATTTAAACACATTACATCTTACTGTATACCCCAATAACACAGAAAACACTTTTACCTCCTACTCATGGCAGATGTTCCACACACAGGGAACATCCCTCAGCCTTCTCTTCTCTAAAATAAATAACCCCATATATTTTTCCATATACTAGGTCAAATTTTCCAAGCAGCTGAGAGTTGTCATCTGTTTCCAGCTGACTGACCTCAATACACAGCACTCCAATAAAAGGTCTTATAAGTTCTGTGTGGGATAGAATACTGCTGCATGCTTTGCAGCTCAAAATATCAGCTTTCCAGCACAAGATATGCACTGCCCTCCAACAGCAACTGTGGTATCTTAACCTCACAGATCACTTCTGAAAACTAACTCCTATTAAACGATCTTGCACATCTGCAGAATTTTCTGCAGTAGTAGAATTTCTATTTTGCTTGGTATATTTTTTCCAGGTTGTCAGAATGATTTTGAAACCCCATACTGTTCTTCAACATACTTACATTCTCCCCAGCTTGTTGTCTGCTGCAAATTTCATGAACATCATCTATGCAATCACCTAGGTCACTAAAGGAAAATTATGACTACAACCAGTCAACCAGGATTATTACACCTGCAGCCCAGTGCTATCACCTGCTTAGTGTTTCTACTCCATAAGAAGCAAAGCAAAAGGCTCTTGAAAATGACAATATTGCCAGTCCATGCCTCCACCCCACCAAGTCACATTTGCTGGTATGGCTTACTGGTAAAATTTGACTTTAAAAAAAAAGCTAGCAAAGTTCTGATTTACAGAGCAAGAACCTAAAATCTTTCTTGATTTAGATATATGTGAGTATATTCTTGGTACTTCTGACAGGCATGTCAACCATAAAAACAGCCATATTTTTAAATGCAAATGGAAACATTTTACATTTCTCCTAGCAGAATCTAGGAGAAAAGCATTCACAAAATATGACAATGATCTATAAAAGCTAATTTTCAGCAGCATTTCAATGATACTAAGAAAAACCACAGAAGAGCTGAGGCTGGGTCTGAAGGCCATACTGTGACAGTACCAGCTGCCGGTTTCTCTGGGTCTGGATTGAAGCCACTTGAGATGGTAGTTCATGTTCAGACTCAAGTGTTTATTATTTCTTATCAGTAAAATAGTCTCACTACTGTGAGTTCGGCAGCTTTTCATTAGAAGGCTAACAAAATGGCTAATAATCTCTTGCTACAAGGTCTTTTAAGATTAAACTACCCAGTTAAGAACTGACACCTAGATTATTTTTCCTTTTAACCCAATAACTGATCCCAAAAAGCGCACAATGCAGCCTTTTCTGCCCAGTTACAAAATGCCAACCAAACCCATGAAGAAGGAGCAAGAAGAAGCATGAAGGAGAAACCCAGGACGACACCCTGTGCCCTCCATCTTGCTTCCATCCACAACATACTAAAAATCCCAAAACTTAAATTTCTCACCAAGTGATACACCTACACTATTCTCCATAATCTATTTCACACTTTTGTGGATTCTAGTCTATCTTGAAGTCTAGGAAACTTTCTCCATGAACGAGGGTCAAAGTCAGTGCTCCTCTGGATATCAGGACACCCCAGAGCAGACAGATAAATATTCCTGGTGCTCTGGGTTTCCACACCATACCTACACATGAATATAAACATGGCTGATTTAATCCTATTTCCATCACATACTGTGTTGAAGTGTGGTATGTGTCCAGTCACCTGATGGTGAAGTAGTACCACACAGCAGAGGGGAAAAAGCATTTCCAATGTCCATATTCCCTGCACAACTTTTACAAAGGCACAAGAGAGCTTTTCTATTCAGGCTAGAACAGCAGGAACTTGCTTATTTACAGCAGCACACTCAGCCCTGTGTCAGGAGCACCTGCAATAGCATGTTTGTCTCAAATACCATGCTTGCATTCACTGCTCAGGGGCACGACCACACTAAACATTCATGAGTGAAGCCACTGGGATTTGAGAAAATGTGATTATATGCAATTACACTGCCTTTTGCACTGTGGCAGTCAACACACCATGAATATAAAGAAACTCTCTGTGTCAGCCTTTTAGACTCACTTGCTCCCTGTGGCAGTTATCTGCTCCCTTTTCAGGCAATCACAACAATAATGCAGATCCACTTATCCCCAGCACCCTTTCTGACCTTTCCACATGCCTGTGAGATCTGCTGCAACACACCTCATTAAGCCTCACAGGTCTAAGCTTGACTGGCTTGCTAGGGAAAAATGTGACAGAGAAGTGGAAACTTTACAATATCTGGGAGAAAAAACAAGAGGACAGAAATGGCAGAGAAGAGCAAATAGATGGAAGGAATGTGTGCTAATGCCAGGTTGGCTGCTGCCTTGACTCAGTGAGCAAAGACTCGTTAAAGACGACAGAGAGGCAGAGCTCTTTTATTTGCCCTTATGGAACAGAATGGTACCATGCCAATGCAATATTTTCCTTCTCCAAACCTACAAAAGAAGAGCTCTGTCCTGCTGCCATTTAACCTCCACTTTCCTTTTCAGACTGCCACAGAAGCCACCCACCTTGCTGCCACCCATGCTTTTGGCTGAAGTAACCTACTCAGTTTCTGCAAGCTCCGATCTTTCAGTGAGCCATCAACCCCTCTGCAAAAACTGCATGAGTTGCCTGCCCCTCAACTTACTCCCAGGAGCCATCACCCATCCTCCCATACACAAAGGGTTTGGCAACCAGGTTCTCAGCATGCCTATCCCCATATGAAAACTACAATGACAGAGTGAATTCTGCAAGCCTGAACCTGTGTCAGGACCTCTGCCCCAGCTCTCCACTGCTCTATCCAAAGGACATGCCTGCAAGGAAGGCACTCAACTTAACACAAAGGCTGAAAAGGCAAGTGGAAAACCTCCAGCAAACCAGAGCATGCAAAGGACTGCCTTCAGTCAACAAAACTCCGAAAGACAGTTAGCATGACCTGTAACTCCCCGGGGGAAGGGAGGCAGCAGATAGTAGGGTGGAAGGAAATTAGCAGGATCCAGAAGTTTTAGACAGAGACAGAAATGGTGGTAGGGGCAAGAATGACCATAGCCACAAACATTACGTTCACAAAATATAAAAGACACAGCCAGTACAACCTAACTATAGAGCAGATATACTCCCAGCTATGGCCAACAGAGGCCCTGCTGCCATGCTGACATCTGTCTGCTTTAAAGCTTTCAAGTCTGTCTATGGACACATAAGTGTAGGTAACAAATACACTAATGTCCTTTATGATAAGCAACAGTACAGGTTTAGAATACTGACAGTAATAAAAAATGTTCAAGTCTGTATTTCATAGGAAAGAGTTAGGGGAAAAAATACTTCCCTCCTCCTCTGAGACAAAACAGAAGTGGTTCACTGGGATTTCATGATTGTTATTCATGACATCTGTAGAAAGTCAGCATATACTTTACATAATGGAATGGCAATAATATTGAAAATTTCAAGGGGAAAATCTTTAATGGCAGAATGCCTATCTGAAGATGCAAGGCAGGCAGATCCCTCATGTTCAGCAACTGCCTCTTTTCTTCTGAGGGCAAATATTTAGAATACAGGTGATACTACTGGCACCAGAGGAAAAAAACGTTATTGTCCAGAAAAACCTGAGTTTTCTGGACAATGAAACCTGCTTCTTTTCTTAAGGTAAAAGCAAACATTTATTTGTAGTCAATACCTCACCTTTAACCCATCAAAACCCACTTAACTCCATCAAAAACAAGCACACAAACAAAACAAAGAAACAAAAAAGAAAAAATAAGAAAAAAAAGAAAAAAACCCAAACAAAAAACAACCTCTCATTACAACTCTAAGCACAGCACAGGTTCATCAACCCATCATGTTCTCCACTCAGATCTCCACCAAGACTCCAGTCCTACAGACCCTAAGTAAGTGTGCGTACACTAGGAACTGCACAGCCTCAGGAAGCTCCCTCTGTAGATTAAGAAATTATTCAAAACTTTGTAGCATCAGTGCCAAAATAAAATCAATTCATCAATACAGCATACAGCAGCCTAGATCATGCAATTCATTAGGACATTGCAATCCCTTTTGTGACTAACTTTTTTTTTTTTTAATTTCAGACATTCCTTAACTGAAGAAAACTGAACTTCCTGAAATTAATGACACTGAAGGGAAAAAAACAATGAACAAGAAGCTACCTCAGTATGTCAGGTTTTCAAGGCTCAGTATTAGAAATTCAAGCTGTGCTGACTAGCAGTGATTACCCACATGACGTTCTTCTGCCAGTTTTCTCAATGCGTAAGAACTTTCTCAGGCAGCAAAATAAAACAGGTGGTTATATGGTCATTTGTTCTTTTTGTGTATGTGATACAGTTTTGAGACTTTACTGGAACAAAGTAAAAGATAAGTAATTCTACTCACTGAGAATGCAACTTCTGTTCACAAACAAGAAGACATAGCCAATGCCGATTTAGAAATGCTTATATACATCGATCACATTTGCCAATGCCAGACAACTATTAATCACACAACTATTGCACTAACACACTAAGTTACCCCTAGACCCCACTCTGATGCTCAGACATCAAACTCCCTTGCCTCAGCATCTCACATTTCCAGCCATTAAATTCCCCAAAGCATTTTCTGTACATTCCTGCTCTAAGCTACTTCAGTGTACAAAGAAACACTGCAAACACCACCAACTGCTGCTTCAACAGGTAAAGCAGGATATAAGGGCAGAACCCAGACACAGAGTGAGCAGTTCAGTGAAAAAGACTGTAAGCAGAAGAGGCTGTTAAGGGCTGAGACTGTCACATGGGACAATCAAGAACATTAGGACAGCAAATTTTTCATGCTGCCATTCCATTACTCTTTTGTAATTCATTTTCTCAGGTTGACTAATCAAGTTTTAGCAGTGAGCTGATGACACGTTTACTGCTATTTGTTTGTAGAGATTCAGCTATTTTAGCACCTTGGCACCTGCTTTCCCATCACCAGTAACCCATTAGCCATGAGATCTGGCCCTGAAACCAGGTTGAACCTCATGCACTATAGAATAATTTTTTGCATATATAAAAATATTTTAAACTACCCTACTGCATAATTTTTTTTTTTTTTTTTTTACTTTAGGCAAAGCTTGAGGGCATCCAGATATTTGATTTTCTTTGCTTCCACCAAGAATCATGTGACTCTCCCATCCTGAAATTCTGCAGCATGCCTACGGAACCATAGCTTGACGCTAGAGGCTGATTTTGTTTTGCTTTTTGCTGTTGCTTAAGTTTGATCACCATTTTATAAAGAACTACATAAGATTAATTTTCATTCTTGAACCTATCCTCTCCTTGTCTAAGAAGCTGAAACAAACTCCAGTAGGGCACAGCACACCCAGCCCACTGTGGAGAAACATGGTACTGAGTCACTTTACATTAGTTGGACACCACAGCAGTCACAGTGCAACAGCAGATTAATGCAATGTTACACCATTAAGCTTTAAAGCACGATCACCTCATTTTCTGAGCACCATTTCTCCAGGTAAGCAGGTTATTTTCAGAATTTTGCTATGTGTGGGGTTTCACCCCCGGATTGGGATGACCCCGAAAGATGGAAAAGTCCCTCTTCCAACCCGTGCCTTCGAAGAAAGACTCAGTAGTCTTCTGCTGTCTGTTCTTTAGGTTATTATTGGTTATCTAAAAGATTCTTCTCCCTGAACTGCTGTGGTCCGTTCAGCAGGTCAGACAAAGGCACACTGCCCTCCCAGGGGGCTGGTGCCATCTTTTATATCATATATTACATACTACATGTTTATACTTTTTCCCCAATGCCTACTATCTATATTGAATGGTGACTTTCTACTCTAGACCAATCTGTGAGTGCCAACGTCACCAAAGACATGGAGGCTAGGAAGGAGAAAGAAGGAGGACAGGGCACACCCAAATCCCTCCATCTTAGAACCCCTGACCCCCACGTACAAAACTTGGACCCCTGCGTACAAGGCTTAAAACCCCCCTGTACAGCACTCAAAAATCCTACCCTTCACTTCGTGACTACTTCTACTACAATACCTAAACTTTTGTGACTTCTTGTTCTTCCTGCAAAGTTGGTAAACTGTTCCATGGGTCAGATTCAAAGCCACAGTGGTCTCTGGCTGCATGCCAGGGTCTCAGATGCTTTTGACCTGCGTCTGGAACATCCGAGAATGTCTGTGGGACATTCTGAGTTCTGACAGCTATGTATCTGAATAGTTTTTAAATACACAAAAAAAGTCATCACCATCACTATCTGACTTTTTTTTTGCATGTGTAGATAAAGGCTGTGTACATGTACACACACAAAAATAGGTGAGCAAAAATTTACCAGTAAAAAGGTAGTATAAAGCTTTAAAATACCCTCAACATAGCATACATAATTTTTCACTGAAAACAGACATTAAAACAGATCATTCTTTTTTCTAACCCGTGACCTGACAAATAATAAAAGAGGACATAAGTGGATAAAATCCATAGATATACTAGTAAAATCTGAGTCCAGAGACAACTGCAGATATACATAATAATATTAATATTGGTGTAAACGAAGCAGGGATGCAAATTTCTGTGTGCAAACACAAAAACCCCCAAAACAGAACAATGATAAACAGAATGGCCTGTACTGTTAGCCAAGGACACAGCTAACAGTGATAAAATACCAAGGGATATGTTGTTTACAACTAAATCAGGCCTGTGCTCTCCACAGCATAAAGGACTTGTTTGCAGAAGACCATACACTGACAACAGGAAGGTGCCAACAAGGCTACCCTGCATGCTGAATGAGCCACAACTCTCTCTGTTAGACCGCCACAACTTTAAAAGAAGGAAACACGGACAATGGGCAGCAGACTCCCACACAATTTATGGAGGCTGAAGCAAGCAAGATAGTGAGGGGAAAGGGTCATGTTATAGTAACTATTGGCTCCTAAATTATATTACAAAAGACATAACCAAGTTTTCAGTGTCAATCATAAGGAATCCAAAAGATGCAGGGGAAAAGAAATTCCACTCAGTGACAGCAGTAGAAAACCCTTGAAAGCTGAGGACAGAAACAATGCTAGTAACGACACTAAAGAATATGCAACTTGAGAATCAGCCACAGGCTATGGAGAATATCTACTGGAGCACAATCCATCCATACTAGAATGGAGAAATTCATTACCTGGCAACAATAATTAATCTACTCCATTCTCCAAATTTAAAATAACAGGTCACTTATTTCACTTTATGTCAACATAGCTAATTTTTTATTATGTAGATGTCTATGTGCACACAGAAACTGTCAAACAAATTCCAGTTTTGTCCACCTACATGACAAAAGCCTCAAAGCTATTTTTCTTTTATTTTTCCACATTACTAATCATTCCCACTTTTTCCCTATAGGTAATCAACAGTCCATATTTTTCATTGGTAAAAAAACTTTCTTTCAAAATTGTTGTCATGTTTCTTAACACTTACTTAATCAAGCACCTAAGCAAGAAGTGGTTTTAACTACTGTTTCTCTTGAATTCTTGGCTGGCCACAATCTTATACTCCTATTATCAAAGGGTATCAACTGTTTCATTGAAATGCATAAATTAACTTCATGAAAATTCTGTGACCAACTCTGACATTTGTGCAAGCAGATTTTGTAATTGCTGATACTGAGCTTGAGTCCATATTTTACAATTACAGAAATTAGCTTCAGAACTGTAAGGAGGAGGACAGATGCAGCAAAAATAAATACACCATAGGAATATATCTCCAAATCTAACAGAAACTGAAAAATTAAACAAAAGAAGACAGAAAGAGAACAGATTTAGTCAGGAAAATTAAGGAATTTTGCTTCTAGAGCATGTGCTTTAAACACTGAGGCTCTAACGAAAGGAGAAACTGCCTCTATTTACTCACTTCTTCTCATATATTGCTGTTTCTGAAGGCTCCTCTCCACCTCAGAGAAGCCTGTTGTAAATTTTCTTTTAGGAGAAGGACATTATAAACCAGAACGTACCTACTCAAAGCTGAGTGCAATTTTTTTTGCCACAACCTTTGAGTTCATGCCTTCTGTCTATAAAAAGTTTTAATTTTTCTGAACACCGCCAGTATGTAAGGAAATGAATCAGGATAAGGACACTCACATCTTAAAGTCAGAGATGGAAACTCACCTGCTTAACACACCCTGAGAGACCATCTGTGGCTACCTACTTCTGCTAGACACACTATGAACGTCTAATGAATAGGGATGTGTAAATGCTGTCAGGCATTCCCTGGTTCATAAGAGGATCTGTGTGCTTCAGAAACAGCAACACTTAATTCTGATCAAATTAAATCTGTATTTCTGAGTCTGGCTTAACATTAAGCACAAGTATCCTCCTTGATATTACAGAATCACTGGAATAAGAGTCTTACTAGAAGGGACACACAATGATCATCATGTCAACTCTTAAGTGAACAGCCCATACAGGGATCAAACCCACAACCTTGGTGTTATTAGCACCATGATCTAACCAACTGAGCTAGGGTTAGGGTTGCCAAGATATAAATAGCCCATCCCCATTGTAGCAGTGTGCAAAAATATACTCCTATTCAGTTTTCCAATGGATTTGCAAAACGGGATACTAACAGCCATGCAGGTTTACAATCAGGCTAAGCTTATAGGAAGTCTTTTTGTTGCTGGAGTCAGCCTGAGAGAAAGCTCCCATCTATTCATCCTGCTTCCAAGCCATTGCACCGTGCTGCCAGAAAGAAGCATTCATGGAGTTGAGCAATTTAACATGCTGAAGAAACTGCATGAAGCTAGTTGCAACCTGGATCAATTCTGCCTTGAATTTCTCTGTGTCCAGAGAAAGAGTTGAGCCAACACAGCCAGGGGGTGCTCCAAGCATGGAGAAGCTCACTTCTCAGCCAACCACAACACTTTATCTCAGTTTATGCCAACTATGCTAAGATTGCTCACCTCTGAAATAGCTCTCCCTGTCCTGTTTAAAGCTGTGTCCTTGGCATGACATTGGGCCTGAAGCACCAAAAGACAGTGTGAGATGTCCTTGCCTGGAACTGTTCAGGACCTCTAGATGTCTACGCAAACAAAAACATGGGACTTTTCACATTTTAAAATTCAATCCTCATGTCAACATTTATATAATATACAGATACAGCAGTCAACATAGCCCATGTACATTACCCCACAGCTACTGCTAACCTCAGCAGTGTGAGCCCTTTTAATTAAGCACTGTTAAAGTAATTTTAAAATACCATTGTTTGGGTTGGCATGGCCAAGTTTCAGTAGCAAGGGAGCTAGAAGGTGGCTACTGGAAGAAGCTGCTAGAAGCTTTTTCCATGTCTGGCAAATCCAATGCCAGGTGACTCCAAGACGGACCTGTTGCTCAACAAGGCTGGGCCAATGAAATTATGCGAACAGCTCTGTGGTAACAGATTTAAGAAGGAAAAAAAAAGTTATTTAGCAGGTGTAATTGCAGCCAGAGAAGAGCAGAGCGACAATATGTAGCCGCAGCTCACTTCATAGAGAGCAGGCAGGCACAACTTCCCAAGGATATTTCCTGGGAATCACAGTAAGGAACCTCAGAGAAAGAGAAAGCAATTCTTATCTCTGGTCTTTGCTCCTGTTGTTTTTGCACATGTACAATGTGTTAGGAAGACTGTTTACCTGAAGGGTTTGGTAATTGGATTCTGGTGGTGGTTGTTCATATTAATTAACCAATCACTCGAAGCTGTGTCCTGACTGTCTGGAGACAGCCATGAGTTTTTCTTTAGTATGTATCTTTTGTATAGTATAGTATCTCTTTAATATAGTATAGTATAATGTAATATAACATAGTTTAATAAAGCAACTCTTCAGCATTCTGAACCAATGGAATCAGATGCCAATCATTCCCACATGTTTGGGTTGCCCTGTTTACAATAATAATATGTGACAGAAACAGCCCTGCTGACACCAAGGTTGCTGAAGGAGAGACAGGAGGTGCTCCAGACACCAGAGCTCAGGTTCCTCTGCAGCCCGTGGTGAGACCATGGTGAGGCAGCTGTGGCCCTGATGCTCATGGAGATCCCAGAAGATGCAGGGATCCACCTGCAGCCCCTGCAGGAGAGCCAGGCCAGAGCAGGTAGATGCCTGAGACGAGGCTGTGAACCCGTGGGAGGCCTGGGCTGGAGCAGGGTCTGGTAGGAGTTGTGACCCTGTGGGGGACCCACACTGGAGCAAGCTGCGCCTGAAGGATGGCACCTTGTGGAAAGAGACCCACACCGGAGCAGTTCATGCAGAACTGTTGCTTATGGGATGAACTCACACTGAAGAAGTTCATGGAGAACTGTCTCCCATGGAGGAGACCCCAGGCTAGAGCAGGGGAAGAACTCCTTTCCCTGAGCAGCAGCAGAAACAATGTGATGAACTGACTGTAACTGCCATTCACTGTCTCTGTGCCACTGAGAGGGGAAAGGTAGAGCTTGAGTAGGATGGAGTGGTGTGAAAAGGTGCTCTTAGCATTTATTTTACTTCTCATTATTCTGGTTCTTTTAGTAATAAATTCAGTCAATATTCCCAATTCAAGTCTGTTTGGCCTATGACAGTATTTGGTGAGTGATCTCTCCCCGTCCTTACCTTACCTTACATGTGAACTCTTCATTGCATTTTCTCGCTTCTGTCCAGTTGCAGAGGGGAAAGACAGAGCTTTCGTGGCTGCCAGGCACCCAGGCCAGGGTCAACCCACTACAACCATCTGCAGAAACCTAAGCACTTCAATGACTGGATATGATTATGCAGACAAGATGCTATTCTCTACTACACTTTAATAAAGCCTCAGAAACATCACAGAAAGGGCACTAGTATCTCAGGGATCAGCTAAACCAGTATGCAAGTGAATGCAACTCAGGTGATTGAGATGCAGTCATTTCTCAGATTTGGAGTAAACTAACTAATGACATTCAATGTCAAACATCCTAGCAAGAGTAAGCAAGGTCAAGTTCCAAGAGCCACTTTTTGCTCTGGCTGAAGTGAACAGCAGTTTAGCCATTAACAGAGGCAGTCTTGTACCCACACAAGTTTCAGGTTAACATAAAGCACGAAGGACACCAAAAGAATGCATCAAAAATCATTTTATTTAACTGTTTTTCTCTCTGTCACTGAAATATTTAAATAATTAAATACTTGATAGCAAATTAGTTTTCTATTTTCTTGACTTTTCTTACATAACAGGTTTACTTACTGTGTACCGTAAGACTTCTCATGCGTCCAAACCTAAAACAAGAGTCTTTTCCAACACAGCAGATATCCTATTAAGTACAGACTTCTGGTATGCTCTTTGAGTCAGAACAACAAAGCACTTCACTGCACTTTCCCAGCAGTTACAGTTTCGGTTATTCACATATCTCACCTATTATCACTAAAACCTACACAGCACTATCAAGTTGAAACCAAGTAACCAGCCTCTTGTGCAAGGGCACAGGGTTTTACTCAAAATTGTCACCAATAATCTACAGATCCTCTTACAGTATTATTTTTGAAAGAAAGCAGTAAGTGAACAGAGTTCACTTCTTTGTGATGTTCTTATCCCAATACTTTCTCAACAAGTTACTAATACAGAATAAGAAAGTAGACAGAAGCAAATAAAAAACACAAGCTTTAAAAACAAACAGCTCAAAACCACTGGAGAGTCAAAGCCAAGGTATAGAAATCTAAGCAAAGCACAATTGAACTCAGCATCTGAGTACATATTATTATAATTAAGTAACAACTAATACAAGAATATATAGTCTTTACTTCCATAATCAAAATAGTAGCTTAACAATCCTATACATTTAGCAGAACTCAACTACTCTTTTTTCCTACCTTCTCATCCAGGACTGTTCACGGAGTTCCATAAGCATGACAAGTTTCTGTTATATCACTCACAAAGAAAGCATGTCTCTTCCTTGATTTTTAACAAGAAAAATCTTTAATAGAAAGCAAAATTCTGAACTTAAAAACTTTGCATCCCTTTGGAAATCCCTCACAACAGCTTCTCTAAAAGATCAGCATAAAAATGGTGACTGCAAAATACGCAGGTTTTCACTTACAATTTTCATTTCTTTATATGTATTCTCAGGAAGAACAACTGCCACACTTAATTCCATTCTAACTGCCCTGAAAAGAAAACTAGTATCTACTCTAAAACTGTCAGAAATACCTTCTAGAGTCTAAGCAGCACAACAGCGAAAAGCTCCATATACTTACAAACTTCCTCTTCTTGGAAGGCTCAACTCTTTCTGCAACAGAAAAAAGTTACAGTGTATTAGCAATAAAATACTTTAATTTGAGTTGGTCTTTTTGAGACCACAATCCTCTCATCCCATCAGCAGCAGAGAGACAAAAGTGGTATATGGGGACAGTAAAAGATGTTACATGTATCACTTTTCTTTCTTATTTGAAATATTAACATTAGCATTTGGAAAAGTCTGTATCTTTTTGTAGCAGCAATATTAAAGTATTTCAAGCAATAGATAGATCTTATGGAAAAGCCTTACAGTCAGCTATGATGCACTAGCAACACTATTAAAATTAGCAAGAGTCACTGACAAAGATAAACTAAGTTCTTTCCAATACTCATACTGGAAAAATATCATTAAAAACTCATATTTTGTTGTTATTAACAACAAAAGTTGTTAACAAAAGGATCACAAGCTGAACAGGTGATCATTGCCACCAAGCTTTCTACACTATATTCTTAAACCTAAGAAAGATTGGGTACACAATAGTTTGGTCCACAATAAATAATTACAATTTATTACAATCTTCTGTGAAGTACTAGCATAACAACAGAAACACCACTGTTAAACTTTTCTACAGCTTTTGCTGAGAACAGTTAAATAGTCAATCAAACTGCAGTTTAACAGTCAAACAACTTTTTACAGGACTGACAAGATAGCCTGCTATTCAAATGGAAATTGCAAAACAAACATTTTTCGGTTATTTTAGTGTAAAAGAAAGCCACAAGATCCATCAAGTTTTGCCCATCAGAAACAAGCAAAATATATATACTACAAGTATATATTATCATCTGTTGCATAAATCCCAAAATAGCTGAGGCTGGAAGGCATCTCTGGAGATCCTCTGGTCCAACTTACTCACAGCAGACGCAATTGCAACAAATTATTCACAACTACACCCAGCAGGATTTTGAACATCAGTTTGAACATTTTGCAAAGATGGACACCCACAACCTCTCCAGGCAATCTGCTCCATTGTTCAATTACCCTCATTTCTTTTCATTTCTCACATGAACCTGAATGCTATGTTAGTTAAGCATTATCTTTGCAATCATGCCCAGCAGAGAGAATCAACTGCATTCAAATAAAAGGACAACTTGTCTGACCTAGAGGACACACAGTCAAGATACATTTGAAGTTGAAGAGCATTATCCTTGTTGAAAGATAAGGTTGAATGTGCGTGTCCTGGGGTAACTTTATGATGCTGAATTGTATCCCACTTCATCTGTTAAGCCCAGAAAGAAGTTTTGCACCTTTAAGACTGGTTAGGAGAGCAAAGTGGATGAAGAGAAGTGTGGAGTTTGTTTTCAGACACTGCGCTCACTCCTCCACATCCTGCTCCTGGACTGTGTTGTCTGTACTCACACAGACGGCAGGAGAGAGCTTTCCTTTGCTTTTAGTTAGTTCTTAGCTAGCTGAGGCAGAGAAGTTTCCCGGACTGAGGTTTTTCTTCTTCTTGGAACCATTTAAACCTGCTCTGAACTGAATACCAGAAGAGCACCTGTGGCCCACTGGGCCAGTCTGGGCTGTGGCATTCCAGCGCCAGAGAGACTGATAAGAGACTCAGTGAGCTGAGCTACAGCCCACAAAGGAGACTTTCTGAGTTTGTCATCTCTTCAAATTGGCAAGAGGTTTTATTGTTTAATATTGTTCAATTTTTGTGCTGGTGAATGCTTTTCCTGTTAAATTAACAGGTATTTTTCCACTTCTCTCCAAGGAAATCTTCTTGCTGAACCAGCTGGTAGTGGTGTACCTGCTTAAATCTGCTTTCTAGAGGAACCCCTTTTGGAGGTTTTTGTCCATATTTGCCCTAAACCAGGACAATGAGAATGGTTCAACTTCTGTGGTTTGATAAAGCTATAGGTATTGACCGGAAAACACATATGAGAATACAATCAAATGGACAAAATAGTTCAGCTAGGCACCTTAGATAAAAGGCCATAAGAGAATGAAAAATTATGTATTCTTTAGAGAGTTTTAAATCGTGTGCAGTAAATAAAGCCTGGGCTGCTAACTGAATGATAAGGACTAAAATATCAAGTAGCAGCTCAATTCCTGAGTACCACCCATCCTGTTCACTGAATCAGGAAGGAAAAAATAGTGTGAAACAATGCAATTAGACATCGTAATGCAAAGGCATAGGAGAGCAGGATTAGGGTTCTTAGCAACAAATTCTCATACTTCCTAGGAAGTTCCAGCAACTGTTCAGAATTTGCATTTTAGAACAACATCTTTTAGCATAACATGTGCTTACATACAAAAGAACAGTTACACCTGCATACAATATTGCATTATGAAGCTCAGTAATTCCCCTCAATTTAAAATGTCACATTCATCATGAACAAAATGTTACCACAAGTTAGAACCCACGTACTTCCCTTTGTGTTTTTTTTCTTTAATATTTACAATGTCATTGTGTTCTATTTCTAACATGTAACTTTACTTGTAATGGTAGGAACTGTCATACTGTAATAGACAATGCTTGTGGGAAAGCTGCCAAATGGTATGAGAAAGAGTCCTACATGGGTTGAGTTGCAACATGTACTTTAAATTTCTTTCCTATGAATCTGTGTGGGGTTTTTTGTTTGTTTGTTTGTTTTATTCAGTCAGAGTGTTCTGGTTTTAGTTTATCATTATTACAGCAGCGCCAATAAGATACACTGGCTTCTGTAGACACCTGAAGTAACATTAGTCTCTTGGCACATTCTCATGCATACCAGGCTGAAGCACTACTTTTGACAGTCAAATGAAGGTCCAAAAGAATAATGGCTCACTGTTAAAGATGTTAAAAAGTGCCAAGACCACCCCCTGGATAATAGAAAAAATAAAACAAAACCACTTGTACATAATTCACACAAGACAGTTTACAAAATGTTTCATCTCTAAGGCTGGATTTTAAAATTACATATATATAAACAAAAGAAGTACTGAAATAAAACAAATATCCTTTCTGGATAATATTTCTATCCTCATTTTTCCTATCTATTACAACCATGATGTTAAAATGAAAGGTCACTTCTCTACCTCCAAGGAAAAAAAAGTAACCTAAAATGTAGTAAACTGAAGCATGTTTTTCTCTCTCAGATCACACTACATTATTACAGCTCCTACATTATTTTTTTGGTGTTACATAGGACTTTTCCACCCCAAAGATTTTTCCACAGCCTGAAGGAATTAACAGATTATTGGCTGTGTCACTACAGACCTTCCCCCTCCTGAGAAAGCTCACCAACATGATGCTAGCTTTGCAATAGTACACCACAGCTCCACAACTGGCTCCATGCAAAGTAGGTGGGAAAAGCATAAACATGCTCTACATGGGGTTTAGGTCTAGCTTATAGCTTAGATTAGAGAAATCATTTATTTCCTAGGTATTCAAAACACTATTTGTACTAAAAAGTTAAAGACAACTCTTTTACCCTGCCTCTTCCAGCTGTTTTCATCACAGCCACTTTAAAGAGGGACGAATGATACCAAACCAAAAGTCACTCAGTTCTTCAGGCTTGCAACACTCCAGTGCAGATCTCAGTCAAAACCCCAAATGACCTGCACGAACTTCAGTTTTCTGGAACATCAGTGTTTCCTTTCTGAAAGCCTCAGTAGAAGACCCAGAAGACCTGTCTGCCCTAGTTCCACTGCTCAATATCCAATGCATGCAGACTGCTGAAGGTAAAACTTAGCAGGGTCAGGACCTTCAGATCACATACTTAGCAGGCAAGCACCCGGGGCATTAAAAAGAGAAGAAGATGCCTTCACTACAACTCTGCATGGTTCTCAGTCACCAGCTCTGCCCCAGAGGATCCCACTGTGCTATTCTGCCTTTGCCCTACATGGAATCCTCCTCTGGCCAGTTCAAGTTGGGCTGGTTTTAGGGCTGTTTCATTCCACTGCAATAACATAAAGCAGATTTAATGGACCAGAGACTCTAGCCCTTGAGTCCTTGAGTATCTCAAAAAACTATTGTCACAAAATAAAATAAACCTTGCCTCCAGTTTAAGAGATCCGTGCAAGTTGTGCCAAATTGCTGTGACGTAGCATTAAGAACCAGGTATATTGAATGTAATGCAGCTATCAATCAGTTCAAACTCTCTACTCTGTGCATTTTACTGTCAATAACATGTTTTGGCAAGAATAATGCTTTTTTGATTATTTCAGTAATTATTATTCTTCCCCTGGTCCTATACAACTCTAAGATACTTCAGTATGCACAAGTTTAGTATCTTCACTACAGTGCAGATATTCAGCCTTACAAACAGATCACACTGAACACGTAAAACACAGTCAACTTAATTCTGGGTCAAAGCCTTCACCCTACTATCCAGAAATGTGGTTTAGGGGAAAAAAACCCAATGTAAATAGATCTGAACAAATGAGGTGACTTAGAAAACACTAACTTCATCACATTCCTTGTAAAGATTACCAGCAAGTTAGAGAAAATTTAAAATACTGAATTTTGTCCCCTATATGCAAGGAAGAAAAAATGTCATTAACTTATTGCTTGCTAGTGGTTCAATTTTAAACAACCAGCAAAAAGCTGCAACATTCATAAACTACCAAAGACACAGCTCATATAGTTAATACAAGGTTGATTTTGCAATCACAGTACATCTGCTTCATCTTCCAACAACTGCAATCTTCAAATATTCAAGAAGTCTTTCAGAGTTTCAAGTTGCACATGAAAGTAGTCTGGAAAAGTGCACCTTTTCAAAACAAATTTCGGTTATGTGTTCTTCAACTGGTGAGGCGTTAAGTATAATAAGATTAATATGAGGAGTTGGCTCTTTTTTTTAAACACTGTTGCTCTACCCATCCATCATAAATTGTAAATACCTGGCAGCTTTCTGGTAACCTGTGTTAGATCTTAACAGCTTAAAATTGTAACATCATCACTGCATTAGTAACAGCAGGAATGAAAAAAAATCAGCAGTGGCACACAATTCACCTTCTTATCATCATCAATGACAGCTACACTCAGTGCTTTGAGGAACGAATTTGAAGGATTTCTTCCTAAGTAATTACTACGTTTTTGCCGAAGATAAGCTGGGGGATGACAGCAGATCTTGCATTTGGATGTGGCAATAAGAATATAAAACCGTGCAAGTGACAAAGTATTGTTTCGATCAGAGAAAGTTATTACACTGTGCAAGAGCTTTTTACAAGCTAATCTTGACCTCTTTCTAAGATTAAAATATCAAGTCATTGCACTAATCCATTCTAAATACCTTCTAAGCAAGGCAGTGGCAGGTTATGCTTTTTATTTTATTGCTTCCAACTTTGCCAGCACTTGGTTCTTTTGAATCACAGAGCAGTGACATCTGTGTGAAGACAGATCAACCCCAACAAACAACAAGTGGTAGTGTCTCACACCAAATATGCATCTTCTGCTCTATGTTTGTTTCTCTGGCAAAGCTGTCTTTTGTTTCTATGACAATTTAAAGTGTTTCCTGGTTCCAAGAATAGTAAGCCTTTGCCTCAGAAATAGTGTTCTATTAACATCAGGGTGGAATTTTAGGAGTGGCTATTTACCCCAACAATTGCAGCTGAACACAGGATTAACCAATTTTCAAAAAGATGCTGAAAATACATCGAGGTCATTCTTTGTCAGTCAAGGTGTTTCCACTTGGATCTGATTTCTCTCAAAACAGGTGTAACTGTAAAATTGTTCTTCCTTTCAGATGTCCCAAGTGAATTTGTGTTTGCAATACCTCCTTCTCAGCAGTCTGAGTTCTAGACTTGTCTAAGATGCAATTCTAATCCACTTTTCTCAGGATAACTGTACCAATACCTTCTTCACTGGCAATGTAAGTCAAGATCACTATCTTTCCTTTTCCACACTTGCTGCCAAGGAATCTGGCAGTATCCATGCCTTACAGTGAAGTCTGATGTTCTGCCTTTTACCTGAAGGCTTACAGATTATTTCCACTCATTCAGACACATCCACCAGTTTACCAGGGTTTTTGCTTGCTTATTGTGTACTCTCACCAACTGAATCACAGATCATCCCTTCACAAGTATCTCCATGAACAAAAATTGCCACTTCTACACTGGCAAGCTCTGGAAGGTAGTTATCACAACTCAAGGAAGATTCCATTCACAGATGCCTTGTGACAGCAAAACACTCCTTGAGACAAAACACAATGCTTCTTAGTTCTTAATCCTGCATATTCTTAATTGTGCATTTCAAAATTTAGAAATGTTATTCTGCATGATAACTTACTCCCCTCACATCCCCAAATTTAAAGTTGCAAATTAGCAACACCACCACAGATTGTAATGGGAATATACTGTAGAAGTGAAGTGGCACTTAAGCTCCAACTTGGCCAGAAAAAGCCACATTTTATCTAATTCAATATTGTGTGTTCTATGCAATTCATTTTTATCTCCTTAGTTAACTTTCCCTGCTTTTGTTACAGGCACTGCTGACTGTATCCTTCAAAGGAGAAACATATGTTTGTGTCAGTTCTGTGTTCTGAGAAGTGATGTAAAAGCAATATTCAGGTGCTAGGCAAATTATCAATTTAAATGCAAATTAACTTGATCAAAAAGAACGCCAAACTGGCTACATATAAAAACCATATAACAAAAAGAAAGCAATCACTTTATCATGTACAAGAGCAATTTGAAGAATCTATTTTCCTACAGATGAACCGGATACATTAAGATTTATAATAAACTAGACTCAACTAAGTAAACAGCAGTTACATGTGTTTTGCTTTGCATAGTATTCGAGAAATTCTCATATAGCATTAAAAACACTGATCCATATGGAAGATGAAACATTTCAGAAGGATTCCATGAGTTAACAGTAAGGATTTTCCTATGAAATACACTATAGTATGAAGACTCTTCAACTGAGAGATTGGTAATAACATTTAGTAAGCAAAAGAACTTGTTTACCTTGTTAAATATTGTTTAGGGATACAATACAATAACACTCACAACTAAATTTTGAAATAAATTAACAGAAAACAAAGAAAAACAATTATGCCAGATTTTTTGAAGGTTTTTTTTTACAGAAGACAAAAAACTACAACAGTTTCTTCAGAGAAAGTAGCAAGAATCTGAAAAGAGAGTCAGTCACTCAAAGCAGTTTTGACTATCATCTTTAAATGTTAGAAAGAGAACAAATAACCCAACTAACATGGTCAGGGGAAAAAAAAAGAAAGATAGTAAAAAAGTAAGTAAATAAAAAATGCTACAAACAAAACATTTATGGTAATAAAATTCATCAACACAGAAAATGAGGCATGCCTAGTTTACCCCAATGGAGTCCGTAATACTCAATGCTTCAGGGACATACCAAATCATCACCAACCAAAAAAGCCCTACCAAATCAGTAACCTCCTGCCCAAATCAGAAGCAGGAACACATTTAAGAATTATTCAAACTATGCTTAACAAGATTATCTCTGCTGGATCTCATGTTCTCCATGAAAAACAGCAGTGGCAGAACACATCAACACCACTACCTTATGACAACAATACAGCACATCTTATTTAAGAGCAGCTACCATAAATAGTAAAAGGTGAAAAACCCCTTTCAATGAGAAGCACCAGCCTTTCTGAAAAGAGAGTAATTTGAGTGCTGCCAATATTAACTCTGTAAATCTCTGCATTCATTTTCTAGTGGTGTGATTATTCCTCATTTCAAATAATTCACATTAAAACATAGAACAAAAATGTTATTTAAGAGGTTGTTGCCCACTATGTTGCACTTTCAGCTCAATTTAAAAAAATAAATAAATAACCATGTTTCTTTATGAAAAAAGTGTGAAAACTCTGAATGAACTCTCCACCTCCAAGTACACAAAATCATTTCATTTAAAACAGTGTTAGAAAATCTATGCTTCATTCTGACCTGCTGTCCTACAGTTTATTTCACCCCTTGGCAAAGTACATCACCACATGACTAATGGAGAAAATGCATGGACTGCGAAGTGCTTGAAACACCAACACTCAACAGATTCCAGCTGCCAAGTTCACATGAATATTCCCATCAACAGATTTTAAAAGTGTTATCATATATTAAGGGAAAAGGAGATGAAAAAGGAAAAAAAAGTCGCACAAGACATAAATCCCAGCTACTGGTACAAGTGTTCACCTGAACAAATATAAACAATTATACAGATAACCAGAACAGGAAAACCCTAAATGCATGGTTTAACTAAAGCCAGTGATTTCTCTAAGTTCTGTTTGAATCTGTAGGTTCTTTCATCCAACAGAAAGCAGTGCTTTTTGTAAGGGCATACCTACAATGGATTTTGCCTACTATTAAAAAGCAAAAGAAAAAAACACTACTGCAGCACACAGTGGGCCAGCACAAACTTCTTGACAACCTGGTTGCTAAAGAACAATATGCCCACAAGAATATGGATGCCTTCCTTTCCTCAGATGCAAATCATGTTTTGTATTATACAATTCAGAAGCTCCTGATGACTTCTGTTGAAATCAGTAACTAAATGATAAAATGATTAAGCTTGCCTTCAGCATAGGAGACTTGCCTACACTCAGGCTTTGATTGCAACAGTTTTTGTTAGTCATTTTGCACAGGATAGAAGGGGCAAAAAAAGTCAAAATACATTTTTTCTTTCTTCCAGGACTGATTTGCACTACCAAAACACAGGCCTTGCTCTACCTTAGTATGTTCACACTTATCAGCTGGAGGAGACCAAGCCAGAAGAGGAAAGTTCACTGCAACTAAGTTTTAAGCTCAGCAGAATTGAATCATGGAGTTTAGTCAAAGCACTACTGTGCCCACCCTCAGACCTGTAGAGCTGAGCTCTGCAGCTGCTCTTCACACATTAGGGAAATAGTTGGGGAAAACCAGAAATAAAGGGCACAAATTACTCACTTTTTCACCCAGAAAAATCACGTGGAACAGCAATGACAAAACATTACATTTTCACTTTCAAAAGATATCTCTTTTGCAGAAAAAGGATACTTTATATTTGCTCTGCTTATGATACCAGATCTTCTGCCCCTTATGCAATTAAAAGTATCAAAACTAGAGATTTTGCTTAGTGTTGACATTTTAATCAGTTTTTATAAATTCACATTTGATCAGTTCAGTTGATCCCACACAACTTATCAGCAATATACTCCATTGACATGAAATAAAGTTTCAAGTTCTCAAGCAAGGGCTACACTGGAAAAAGTGAGATTGTCTGGAGACCAACTAGGTAAATATTAATCCTGTTTCTGAAAACAGGTTAGGCATAATGCACACTTCATTTTTTCACTTCAAAACTTCAGTCACACATTTCTCCTAACATTTCATTTTTCAGCTTGTTCAGTTTCAGCTGAAGCTTGGTTTCTTACAGAGCTTTAAATGCCCTGGAAATCTGGAGATCCTCTAAATCAGAAAAATCTAAACATAGTTACTCATGGGCCTTTTCTACATGTCCTGCCTTGTCCTGCCTGTTTGCCGCACTTGTTTCTACTGAACTGCAAAAGGCTATTGTCAGTCACTATTCCTCTTCCTGTATGGTAGGCAAGAGCCACCAGCTTGAACTGTTTCACAAATATTCAATTACTAGTCAACACACACTCCAAAACAAGAAAAATTTATTTCAACCACTCCAAAGATAATACAACAAAAATCCCATTAACCATATTGATATTACATTGCTCTCTCTGCTGATGTTATCCAGGTTCTCTAATTAGCTGCAATCTCTATTTTGAGTATCCACCACAGGAAGACAGGAAAAAATGTAATTTGGGAATTTCAATGCTCTTTTTAAATATTAATTTCCCTATCAGAAAGGGAACATAACACAAATCTTATCAGTCTGCTGGTTTTATTTTTATCTGAAAGCATTAAAATGTGTTCAACAACACACATATCTACTGTATCAATCTGTATCAATCTCAGGTCTAAAATCTCTGATGCAGAGAGGAAGCTGATGTCTACCAGCAACTACCTTGAGACACAACCCCAGCTTCATAATACTGACAATTTCACTGGAATAATCATTGATAAAACAATACTAATTACTAGGCTAGTGCTGTACCACTGTGTGTAAGAATTTCTGAACTCTTGACATAAAGCACTGTTACACCGTAGACAGTTTTCAGCTAAAAAACACAGTGGAAAGACAATCCTTCTTCCACAAAAAAAGCAAACAATTAACTGTGATAAATCCTTTTCCACAATTTATATCGTTACCTGGTCCCTCTGTATATGCTAGCAATAAAGTCAGATATATTTTATAGTTTTTATTTGGACTACTAACACTCTAGATCAAATGAGATTAGGACCCTGATAGTCTTTTTGGTTTATTGCCATTTTATACACAGCTTCATTCTCCTCCTTGTCCAATATAGCAAAATTATTGTTTCAAGTGAAACCACAGTAAATCACATCAGCAACTGTATTAAGTTTTGCAAGCATTACATTTCTTAAATTTCCTTTTACCTTTGACTGATAATCCTATTTACACCAGCTTAATAAGGTCTAACAGGATCAGTGAAGGTTACTCGAATTTTTATCTCTGTCAAATATCTTCATCTGCAAGTTTCTATCATGAAATATCTGCTAATTAATGGGAAGAACTTTCCAAAGGCATAGATTTCTTGTGCAACTAGTCTAAAAGACCCTCACAAAATATAAAGATAAAAGAAGAATAGAAGATACACCTTCAGATTTGTATCTATTCAACATGTAACAAAAGCAAAGGAAAGCCAACAACAGTTTTTCTCTGCACTTCCTAGATGGTTTTAAAGGAGACAAGAAGGAGACAAGCCAGTCCTGAAGTATGTCTGCAGGGAATAGTATAAAAAATTCCTCCCAGTTCATATACGGATTTATATGATTAAACTGGCAGGCTAATGTATCAGTTTTTACCTTTTTCTAAAGTCACACCACCAAGATATCTGAGTCAGGGTAGATACACCAGTGTATCTTCCATACTAATTTCATTAGTGAAGATAACAGAATCACAGAATAGTTAGGACTGGATGGCCTCCAGAGATCATCTGGTCCAGTCATCATGTCCAGCTGAGTTTTTAACATCTTCAGGACCTTCCTCAGCAGCCTGTTCCACTGTTCTGCTATCCTCAACATAAAGAAGTCCTGCCTCATGTTGAGGTGAAACTACTTGTGTCATTTCTCCTTGTCACATCACTGGGCACCACTGAAAAGTCTGGCACCATGCTCTTGGCACCCACCTTTCAGATATTTATATGCATTGATGAGATCCCCTCTCAGTCTTCTCTTCTCTAGACTAAACTGGCCCAGCTCTCTCAGTCTCCCCTCGTTAAGAGAGATGCTCCAGACCCCTCATCATCTTTGTGCTCCTTTGCTGGACACTCTCCAGGAGCTCCTTGTCTCTCTGGTACTGAGGAGCCCAGAACTGGACACAGCACTCCAGATGTGGCCTCACCAGGGCCCAGTAGAGGGGGAGGATCAGCTTCCTCCACCTCTTGGCCACACTTCCCAATGCAGCCCAGGATCCCACTGGGCCTCCTGGCCACAAGGGCACACTGCTGGCTCATTGACACCTTCTGATGCACCAAGACTCCCAGGTCCTTCTCCACAGAGCTGCTCTTTAGTGGGGCAGCCCCAGCCTGTGCTGGGACTTGGGGTTATTCCTCCCCAGGTGCAGGACCCTGCACTTGCCCTTGTTGAGCCTCATTAGGGTTCTCTCTGTCCAACTCTCCAGCCCACTGAGGTCCAGCCCAAAGGCAGCAGAGCCTTCAGGTGTATCAGCCACTCCCCAGTTTGGATCATCAGCTAACCTGCTGAGGGTACCTTGGATCCCTTCATCCAGGCCAGTGATAAGCATGTTGGTGAGACTGGAGCCAGTATTGATCCCTGGGGAACACCACTGACTACAGACCTCCAACTGGATTCTGCTGCCCTGATCCTGACCCTCTGAGCTCTGCCATTCAGCCAGTCCTTGGTCCACCCCACTGTCCATTCATCTAAACCACGCTTCCTGTGCTTACCAACAATAAGTAGGTAAAATAATTACATGTATAGTGATGTACCTCAGTGCCCAGGAAGCTTATCAGATTATCTTGAATGTTATCACATGGCACACACAGGACATCCAAGGGATCAGACAGCATATCTTTAGGAAGTGAAGCTCCTGCAAGGCCAACCTGATCTCCTCTCATGAGGTGACCTGCCTGGAGGGTTGACAAAAAGTCTGTGGATGTAGTCTTCCTTCACCAAAGACTTTGGAGCCTACTGTCTCCTGAAGCATTCTGCTGGAGAAGCTGTCAGTCCATGCCTTGAACAAGTGCACTCTTTACTGGGTTAAAAACCAGCTGGGTGGCTGGGCCCAGAGAGTGGTGATGAATGGTGCTGATATCTCAGGGGTCAGAAATAATGCTTCACTCAGAGAGTTACATGAAATAAGAAGCGAATTGTAGAACAGGTTTTGGTTACCCCTGAAACAGGCCTCACAGCCTCACAAGGAAGGACCCTGAACAAAGGACCACCTGGGCTTTGATACCCTGTGCAAGTCTGGGGCCTATCTGCTGAGTCATCAGCTCCTGCTGTTCTCTGTTGTCACCTGGCTGTGCCAGAGCCTCATGCACTTTGTAGTGCAAGGGACTGCTGCCAGGTCACAGCCACTTGCCCTCAGGTTCCAGGGAACTCGAGCTCAATTAGCAGCTGCACCCTGAGACAACAGAGTAAAAGGCAATTTGGCAGGGGGGGATTGTGACCTTAGACTTAGGGATCAAGAAACCCACTGACCCAAAAGAAGGGCAAGACTGAGCATGCAGGCTAATCAGCATGAGAAGCAAGAGAATAATTCAACCAACAGAACTTAGAATACTAATTAACACAAGAAGTAGGTAACTTGTAGCCAACATGCCTCTGTTCATCAAAGTGGATACATAGAGTAAAATTTCAAGATTTGGTGTTAGCTTTGCAGATTTACCACAAAGCTCTCACCTAAGTGCAAATATGAAAGAAACAAATACCTCAACTCCATGTGTGACACTGGCCTACTACACGTCAGCTGACAACAATTTTAGGGACAATGGTGCCACAACCATTGGCAGACAGTCACTAGTGAGGTGCCCGAAGGCTCAGTATTAGATCCAATGCTGTTTAAATCTTTACCAATGATTTGGATGAGGGGACCAAGTGTACTCTCAGTAAGTTTATGGATAAGACTAAGTTAAGTGCGAGTTCTGGTCTGCTGGAGGGCAGGAAGGCTCTGCAGAGGGATCTGGACAGGCTGGATCATGGGCTGAGGTCAGTGGTATGAGGTTCAACAAGGCCAAGTGCTGGGTCCTGCCCTTGGGTCACAACAACCCCAGGCAGTGCCACAGGTTGGGGAAGAGTGTCTGGAAAGCTTTTACCCAGTGGAAAAGGAACTGGGGGTGCTGGTGACAGCAGCTGGACATGAGCCAGGGTGTGCCCAGGTAGTCAAAAAGGCCAATGGCATCCTGGCCTGGATCAGCCACAGTGTGGCCAGCAGGGCCAGGGCAGGAACTGCCACCCTGCACTTGGCACTGGTGAGGCTGCATCTTGAATCCTGTGCTGTTCTGAGTTCCTCAATTCAAGAAAGACATTGAGGTACTGGAGTGTATCCAGGAAAGAGCAACAAAGCTGGTGATGCATCTACAGAGTCCTACGAGGAGCCGCTGAGGGAGCTGGGATTGTTTATCCTGAAGAAAAGGAGGCTCAGGGGTGACTTTATTGCTCTCCACAACTGCCTGACAAGTGGGCACAGCCAAGTGGAGGTCAGCCTCTTCTCCCAGACAACAAGAGACAGGATGAGAGGAAATGGCCTCAAGCTGCACCAGAGAAGGCTCAAGTTGGACACCAGAAAGAAACGGGTTGCTAAGCACTGGAATGGGCTGCCCAGGAAGGTGGTGGAATCACCATCCCTGGAGGTGTTCAATAAATGACCGAAGATAGCACTAGTTGGTCAGCAGGTCAATGATTTGCACTAACAACCTTAAAGGTCTTTTCTAAACGACATGATTCTGTGAATAACATAGTTCTCTCTGGAGAAAAAAAAAAACAAAACTGTCTTTTTGAAGACACAAACCTGATCTCAGTATGGCTGAAATACTTCCCAACTCTGGCATCACCTGACACTTCTTCAACTCCAGTTCTAGGCAGTCATTTCAAAATCTAGATGACAATTTGGTCCCACTTCACCCCTTTTTGTGTGTCCATACTATGCATTCCACACTTAAATGGGGTTGCATGCTGACTAATTTAACCATATTTTAAGACTGACTTTAAATTTCTGTATTTTTTTTGCATACATACTAGCATTTATTCTAGCCAAACTATTTATACTATTTCTGTCACAGCTACTTCTATTTTTAATCAACTGGGAAGCATGCAAGCAACACTGAGATGGAGATCACACATCTGAAATAACAGCTGAAAATATCTAATTATAACTTGGTATTGCCTTGTATAGAACTAAAGTTTTAGTAAGGAGAAAAGGGAGTACTATGGATTTTTTCCCCCAGCTGGATGTAGAATGTTACAAAGCCTATCTAGTGCAATGAATATTACACTACTGACACACTGACTTGGCCAGAAGAATCATTTTATAAGGAAGACCATTTTAACTTGTCAGGGAGGATCCATCCATAATATTAGACTGTAACATATCTTCTATTTCTATTTATACATCTACCAGACTCTCTAACCTTTGGTAAACATAACTATCTAGCAATCAATTGGCCATCAAATCAACCTTCTGTCAGCTGTTGTCACAGAGTAGTGCTAGGGAACAGTGCTTCATTTTCTGCACTCCCCAGCCTACTAGATGATTTCTTTTTAAAATGAGCAGATCCTATATTCTTCTCTTACAATAAGACTCTCTTATTTGTGTTGATTTTATGGTAAAAAGCAGTAAAATTTTAGGAGTGCAGGTTTAAAACATACTTAAGGTGGAGCCTAAAAAGATATAAAATAGCAGCTGATTCATCTAGCTATTTATTATCAATAGCCATACATAAATCATAATTTTTAATGAGACCTATCAACTATTTAATACCTTCAGTCTAGGTTTAACAGGTAGAGACATGGTTCTCAACAGCAAACTATTTCTTTACAATTACAAATCATGAGCCACTAAGACAGAGAAAGCAGTTGTAGAAAAATTTTATCAGTTCCAAAAGTACAATAAATTACTGGTTTAAATTCAGAAATTACTTTATTAGCAAGCAAGTACCAGATTTAAAAAAAAAAAGTTCTGCAGAAATTGTTCAGCTTGTGTGAATTGAGGGAAGACTACTTGGCTGTGTAACTCATACCAGAAGGGTATGAGGGTACTCACACCAGAAGGTTTGTAAAAGCAAACTATCTGTGCTGAAATGTCTTCTCTCTTCACAATCAGTTTGGAGTATATTTAATTCATTCTTCTACAGTGTTTTCTTCCAAGCTAAAATTCTCAGTAACCTTCATAATTGTTAGACAGATGTCCCTAATTTACACCTGCAGCCCAATCTGAATAGAGCTGTATTTATGCACTGAAACACAAAAAAAAGCTTGAAAATTGTCTGAATGCTTTCACTTGTAACTCTTCCTAAATTCCATGCTCCCATATCAAACTGTTTTTTATTCAACTGTTAACTTTCACAGCTTTATAAAAGCATGTTTTATTTTGTCTTTCAGATCTAGAGCACTTTCTTCAACTTCGTCTACCTGTGTCCACATTTGTTACTCACTAAGAAGCTCCAGCAAACAAATTAACCAGCAACTCTTTATATTAAGCTTCTGTTTCAAGGCACCACCAGCTAATGTAAATACATTAATGCAATGCAATACATCAAAAGCTATTTAGAGATTACATCTATATTGCTTCCATGTATATCTGAGAACCAACTCTGCTTTGCAGATCAAGCAGACAAGTCGGAATCCCCAGTGTCTCAGCATCTTTTATACTTCATATTTTTTTAATGGTGTGACTACATGAATGGACAAGGACAGGGTTACAGGTATCATTTATCTACACTTCTCTAAGGCCTTCAACAGAGTCACCTACAATATCATCTCTCTAAAATGGAGACAGATGGATTTAATGGGTGCAGTGGGTGAACTGTTACGTGGATATAGAATTGGCTGGGACAGCTGCATGCAGAAGCAGTGATCAATGGTTCAGAATCCCAATGGACAGTGATAAGTAATGTCTCTCAGGGGTCCTTAAGCATTATTTAAGATCATCCTTAATGACAACAGACAAAGGAATCAAGTGAACCCTCAGCAAATTTGCAGATTATTGCAAACTGAGTGGTGCAGTTGACACACCTGAAGAACAGGAAGCCATCAAGACAGACATGGACAGGCTGGAAAAGTGGGACCATGGGAATCTCATGAATTTTAACAAAACCAAATGCTAGGTCCTGCACCTGAATTGGGGCAACTCCCAGTAGGAAGCTTCAGGATGAACACATTGAGAGCATCTCTGCTGAAAAGCGCTTGGGGGTCCTGGTGGCTGAGAGGCTGGAAGTGACCCAGCCATGGGCACTCACAGCCCAGAAAGCCAAGTATGTCCTGGGCTGCATCCAAAGGAGCGCAGCCAGCAGGGCCAGGGAGGGGATTCTGCCCCTCTGTTCTGCTCTGGTGAGACCCCACCTGGAATATTGTGTTCAGTTCTGAGGTCCTCAGCCCAGTAAAGATACTCATTTGTTGAAATGAGTCCAGAGGAAGCCATCAAAACAATGAGAAGGATGGAGCACATCTCCTATGAAAAAAAAAGGCTGAGAGAATTGGGATTGCTCATCTTCAAGAAAAGAAGATTTCAGGGTGACCTTACTGCAGTCACCAAGTACCTGAAGGGAATCTAAAAATGATGGAAACATCTTTTTACAAGGGCATGTAGTGAGAGGACAAAGATCAATGGCTTCAAACTGAAAGAGGGCAGGTTTAGATTGGTTATTAGCAAAAAAGTTTTTCCCATTAGGTTGGTGAGGCACTAGAACAGGCTGGCCTGTAGAACCTGCAGGAACCAGGGATGTCCTATCCCTAGATGTGTTCAAGGCCAAGCTGAATGGAGCTCTGGTCTAGCATGTGCTTGCCTATGGCAGACAATTGGAACTAGTGATCTTAAGGTTCCTTCCAATCCATACCATTCTATGACAGTATAATTGTTTGAAGTTTAGCTTCCCCTGATTTGCATCAGATCAAACATGAACTCATAGCTCTCCAAGTTCACAGCACCATATCCTAACAACTCTACTCTCTTTTGACAGGACAGGCCAAGATCCTCTCCCCTCCGGAAACATTAGTCTCACTAAGTCAATACGGCATGTCCCTTGTTGTTTTGGGTCACTCAAATCACTGACCCAGAAATGCACTTCTTGAGGGTCCAGGACAAGCAGACACAAGTGAATCACTGCAATCAGCTGACCACAGATGAAAGACCTTCTGGGCAATTTGTAACTCAGAGTCCTTTGACCCACACAGCACTGCTGCTGCTCTCATGAGACACACTGCCTTGCTTCCAAGTCTCCCAAATACAATCATTCTCCCGTTACCATGAGGTTAGGAGGCAGATGCAGGAAACTGAGGACATGCAGAATTAAACGCCAGAACAAAGCCCAGCAGAATGTAGGCACAAAACCAGTATTCCTTTACAAGTTTGTGATGGTTTTGCCCCAAGCCCAAGTAGCATCCCTGATAGAGGCAACAGTCCCTGCAAGCTGTGCAGGCTGAGCTTCCACTACATCCTGCCACCTGGGCCAACAGCTGCTGCACAGGAAGACAAAAGGAATAAAAAGGATCCCACCAGTCTTTACATTGCCAAGATACAAAACAACATTTCCAAAGTAACAAGTTTGTTTGGTTTTAATTTTTTTCTTTGTTTTTGGGGGGGGATTTTGTGTTTGTGTGTCTGTGTGTGCACTAACAAGCTTAAAGAAAAGCACGTGAGATTTGTTGATGGCAATTTGCCATATTTAGTCTAAAAGCAGGCAAAATAGTCCTTGGTTTGACATAACAAGACCATGAGGCTTCTGTACCACCAGGAACAACTGGCAGCTCTTCCTGAGGCAACAAATGAGCATGACAAAACAAACAGCTGGAGAAGTTCTGCCAGACTTGCCTTTCTACAGCTTCCTACTCTGGAACTACCTGCAAAACTGACTCTCAGTCATATTCCTAGTCTGGATCAGGAGAGCACCCTCGCTCCCCCATTGCCCAAGAATTAATTATCAATGATCTGTAGGCCCAAGTGGTAGAAGAGGCTGTCAAAAGGCACTGCAGCAGATGTGTCTGCAGAGAGACAATGAGTATGCAGCTTAAGTCATTGGTAGGACTGGCATAGGGTGCACTGCTGTTGCCTTTTGAAATTACTGGAATTCAACTTTCCCAGCCGAGTTACAACTCCATGAGAGAAAGTTGTGGGCTTTCTTTACCAGTCGCTTTGCAAATGGATTCCTTGAGGCAGAGAGCTTTCTGATCAGGTTGTCACAGCAACAACTGGTAAGGGCAATCTTGCCACACAACAGGGAAGAAGGATTCTGATGACACTCCTACTGACTTTCAGCAGTCTGCATGTGACTGACAGAAAACAGTAGTTCTTCAAGAGCAACAGGAATACAAAGGAAAGACATAGTTTGTCTCTCAGAAGCTCTGTGCTAGCAGCACTTCCCTTCTTTACTTTTATAGTGATCTGAATAGTAAATACTGAGGATTTCACACTGCCTGAAGCCTGTCCTTGGAACACAGATGAGCCTTTGAAGAATACTTTCCCCTTTTGGTAATCAGTGCACTGGCCATACTTTGGCCAGCCAAATCTGCTCAGGATTTCTCCTCCAACCAGCACACAATCAGATGCAGTACCTGCTTCAGGACAATTTGTCTTCCGTTTCTTGAGTAGTCTCAGCCCATAGAGTAGTAGTAACCCAGTACAGCTCCAACAGTCCTGAAAAAAGGTGTTGAAAATCACCTTTTCACACTTCTCATGTCCACTTCCAGGACATGTCCCATGTAGAGCAGCAAACTATGTCACCTTGTCCTATAATCACCAGCCAATATCCCTACTCCAAAACTTTCTGGTGAGGTGCCAAGGCCAAATCCAGATTCCCCATTCCATCAGCTAGGCCCACCTGAGTGGGGTCTAGCCACAGGTTAACATGACTTCTCCCAGACCTGAAACCCAGAGAATTATTAGACACAAGTAATGTCACAAGAGGTTTAGACTGAGGATTAGGAGCAATTTCCCTACTGAAAGGATGGTCAGGCAGTGGAACAAGGTTCCCAGGGAAGTAGCAGAATCACCATCCCTGGAAGTGTTCAAAAGATGTGTAGATATAGCACTTGGGGACATGGTTTGATGGTGAATATGGTGCTGGGTTAACAACTGGACTTGATCTTCGAGGCCTTTTCCAACTTATGACAATTCTGGGATTCCATGAGCCCAAAACACATCATCCAAGCCTCTGCATGTGACCCATGCACAAAAGAAGGAGAAGGCATGCAGGGAGGATGAGGAAAGAAACAGAAATTAATGGCTCAAATTACCTCAGCCAAACCTGGGATGCACAATACTTTCAGCTATTGATTTCAAGAACACAGCAAGGGTGGTGGGTGGGTGAGAAGAAAAGCACATATACCTAGGACATAAAGCATGGCATCTATTCTTCACTGAGAAATGTGTACCAAAGAGGAAGAGAAAGCATGGCTGGTAGCACAGATGGGTACAGGTGCCTGTTAGTTTTATAGGCTTGCCATGTCTAAGTACTGCCCACTCAGTGAAATGTTACCAAAGAACAGGCCTCAGAAGACTACTGCTCCAGATTTTCACCAGTCTCTTGCCTGGACAGCGAGGGAGATTACATGAGGGACCTGCAGATCACAAAGAACTATGAACTTGCAGTTTTTCTCTTCTCTCCCACTGGCACTGAAGAAATGCTTCGTATATGCCTCCTCTCTTCTCCTCCCCTCCCTCCTCTTTCCTCTTCTCCTTCCTTATCTCTCCAGACATATTTTAATCAAAACAAAGCACTAAACCAGAGCAATGTTCTTACTATGTGCTGAGAAGTTTTTTCTACGCAGCTGGTCATGCTGAAACTGCTGGCAGTCATTGTAGAGGGAGAGGGGGAGCTGATGTGGTCTGTGTAACAGACCCCCTCTTGATGCTGGGCAGGTGTCCAGCAGAGTTCAGCTGCTGACATGCTCCCAGTGCATCAGGATGTTCTCCCAGCGGCAAAGAAACTACAGGACAGTGGCTTAGGACTCTAGAAACACCAAGTAAGACCCTTTCTGGTCCTTCTGTCCCAAACAAAATAGAAGAGCAAATACTAAGGTTACTCTTAGCTAGCACACTGAGGTTTTGACAGCACACCTACCTTTGCCAATGTATATTCAGACAAACAGTAGGGTAGTGGGGCATGGTGAAAAAATGCAGGAAAAATAGGTAAGAGGAGGGAGCAAAACCTAGCACACTTATGTCCATAGAATTGCGCTTCAGTAGAAATTTTTCCTTTACACATTGAGGCTCTACACATTGCAGAAATTATTTCATTCTAGTAAACAGTAATGCACACAGCAAGTGGCTTGACAAGAGTATACGTTGATACGTGTGTCTGTGTGTATAGATATATCTAGGTAGATAGATATAGATATAGATAGTTATAGATGGTTTTGGGTGGGTTTTTTGGGTATGTGTGTGTGTTTGACTTACTTTTGCTTCTTTAAACTCCAAAATGCCCTTCCCCAGACCCCCATTATCAATCTTAGTATTGATAATGTTGCTACATGCTGAAAGAAATAGTAAAAGTCAGTATTACTAATACCTAATGAATTAACACATATAAAAACAGTATGGAATCAGTATGACAACAGTACTTGGAATCCTTATTAAAATATAAGACAAAACATAGAAGCAGGGCTTTTCTTTCATAACCAGGACTGCTATCACAGACCTACTTCAACCTGTATCAAAAGTTGTATGTAAATACTGCTATGAATTCTGCAGTATCTCAAATAAAGTGAAAAATGGGATTTCCAGGCAGTGATGGTAATGGATACACAGTTTCATATTTGCTGGAGTAGCACAAAAAAGTAGCACAAAATAAATACAGGTGAATACTGCTGCTCTAAAATGTGCACTATAATTTATTTTATTACAAGTTACATAGTAAAATCAACCTCAGTGAACCCATCAAGTTTTTGAGTACATCTCTAAAAGGTGGAACAGCCTTATGAACTAGCAAGCACTGCTATTGCATTTGCTCATATCATCTTTTGATGCCTGTCTATTTTTTTACACTGAAACTTGTACTGCTTCATAGCATTTGATAATAGTGTTTGATTATTTTCCATATCCTTGCCAATTTTTTATTCAATGAAATCCTTCTGTTGTTTAAGAATGAGACAAATGGACTGCATATGGATTTAGAAAAAGACACCACACAAACTGATAAAAGCAAAGTGGAACTTTTCGTACAGTTTCTATTACACTTTGCAGATACAAACAAAATCTCCCCACAACTTTTTAAAGTTTAAAAAAACAACTGCTGCACTTAAGGAGGAATCAATTCAGTGCTGAAGTACACCATTAGAAATAGTGATTATATTACTTGCAGATGAGTAAAAATAACTAAATCCCTCACCAAGCACACCGAGCTTCTCTTCAGCAACAAATCCTCTGCTGACACAACATTCTGTTTTAGAAATGGTCCTTCAATAAAGGCACTCACTTTTGTAGCTGATGGTTCCACTAGTCTCTGACGGTGACGTGCTGAGCTGAAATGACTCTTCTGAGGCGTCCCTTCCTGACAGTGAATGAAGAAAGGAGAGGAAGAAACAGAGGAAAGGGGGGCAATGGATAGTGGAGGGGATGAAATGGAAGATGTTGGAGAAGGGAGAGGGAGAGTATTTAACTGAACTGTATTTTCACTAACTTCGAAAAAGCTTTATTATATCAATTTAAGTAATACCACTGTACAAATACCAGAAAGAAAATTAAGCATTTGCTTTAAAAAGCAGCCTCTCAAGGCTTTTCTATACGTATTATTTACACACATTTAATAATGTTGTCTCCTATAAATCTACATATACACACATGTACACATGCCTACTTAACTTTCAGATACACACATTGAAGTTAAACATTCATTTCACTTCCGCAAAGTATACACATTATCTTACATTTTCTGAATCGACTTATGCAGTTAAACACAAAAAACCCAATCCAGCTGGATTTATGCTTCAACACAAACATCAAAATCTCCTCTAGCAAAATAAGATTTTTTTAAGATTCATATTCTCTACCCAGACCTGCAATAATCACCTTAAATTCTAGAGACTTTTACCTTACAGAGATAATGTCCTGCCTGAGAAAACTGAGAAAGACCAGGCTCACACAGGTGAAAGGTAAGTATTTTCTCTTAGAAAGTAAAACCTGAAAGAGCATTCATCTGAAAAATAATCTGAAACCTGATAGTCTTCATTACATGTGCAATACAACAAGAGATTTTTCCAGGATATGAGATACTGGTTCTAAATCCTCTACCTCCTTAATATCCAAGAGACAGAAGTGCAACATCTAGTTTCTTCCCCAAGACACTTCAAATACACTGCATCAATCTCTCCAGAAACTTTCCCATTTCGAAAGCTTCTCATTGCTGTAGTAAGTATGAACTCTACAGTCTGTTATTTCAGGTATGTGTCTGAAGGAGAGAAAATATGGGTGAAGAGCCTCCTTCTAGCCACAGGGATCAGAGTATGAAAATTTATAAGACTCGTTTTTTCTTTCTTATTTTTTTTCTTTTTCTTTTGGAACCCATACACAATTCTCCTAAGAGTCTTCCCCAGAAAAAAAGTGACAGTATTTTAAAAATATAAGACAGACCTGCTCCTACTTCTGAAAAGATATTCACAGGGGTTTTTAAATGAAAATACAATGCTACTCAAATATTTTTCAAGATCTCAAGACTTTTTTTTAAAAAAGTAGTTTTTTATAAGAGTAGTTTTTTACACCTCCTTAACAAGAAGGCTTCTACTTCTGGCATGACACCACACAGACAGAACCAGCCCTTTAACTCAAAAAGATCCAGTGGAAATAATCAAAGATTACAGCCACCATAGGAGGATAACATCATAATTCACCAAATCCACAACAGTAGTAGTGCAAACTAGCTCTAATCAATAGAACCAGCATTACAGAAAAAGTAGTTATCCAACACTTGCCTAAACACTTGGTTACAGTTGCAGAAGACTGTTCTGCTAATGGCAAGGTACTTTGGTAACATTCCACTACTGGTGTAATAGACTAAAATCAAAAGGAAGTGCAATGGCAGGAAGGTAAAGAAGAAGGTAAAGAAGACCTTTACACTTCTTCTTCAACACTTTCTTTTAAAAATTCTCAATGCCCTCACCATTATGATCTAAAATCAAATTTTATATAATTACTGCTTGAAAAGGGTCTTCTTTCTGTCACAGTTTGGAAACAATGGTAGAGACAGCTTAACCTGGACATTAGCTAGCAAAAGTGCTGAACTTCAGAGGCCCTACCTTCTCCCATATTATGGTTATTAGCTAATCTAATATGGGATCCTGTACTTAACTGTGAAACATGGAATTCTTCTTCCCTTATTCACATTTTTCTTTCTTTCCTGTCTCTCCTTCAGAATGGTTTCCAGAAGGAGTTGAGAGCTGGCACAAGCACAATTAACACATAGAAAAAACCCAATACAGCACCAATACCATTTCAGAAGCAAAAATGTGTACCTAGATTAATGTAATTACTCCTATGAAAAAGGAAAGTCAGAGTTCAGACTATTAAATGTTTATGTGGGCTGTGCCTTCAATCACGCCAGCCAGTACAACATCCTGAATCAGAATGTATTAACAGCTCACTTTTTAGCCCAAAACAGTCAGGGTAGACTTCATGCAATACCATTCCATGTAGGAATGATAGTTTATCATCACAACATGTGAAGGTTCAACTAAGATCAACAAAATATTAAAAAAAGCTTGAAAGAAGCCGGTTCTTTCACTATGAAAAAATTAGATATAGAGTATTCGAAGACATTAGAGACATTAGACTGTAGGCATAAAGGTTTCACATCATAATGTCATGTTCCTTAGTATTGCATTTCAGCTGATAAAAACAGAAACCTTCTGCCAATGTCAGCAGTAGGTACTGTTCCATACAGGATTGTCTAATAAGGGCAGAGAAACCAGAGTCAATGTTACAGAGAAACAGCAATCTCTAACTTGGGGGAAAAAAAAAAGAAAAACCAAAAAACAGTAACAACAACAAAAACCTACATGCTGGAAAGACTAAGCATTCAGAGTCACTGCAGTTATTACCACAAAGCACATACAGTGGATCCATGATACCCTTGAAGGATGAAGGCCCTTTAGAGAGGAAAGACTCAGTTGCAATTATAAGTTGATATAATAAAACTACTGTCAGAAAACTAAATCCTTGCAAAAGCCAACACAATTCACATGAACAAGAACAGCTAAAGGAAAAACTCAAGGATCCTAAATAATTCTGTGGTAAGGTATTTTAGCATTTTACTTAGGTGGCACGCAGAAAATTGGCATGGGAGCAGAAAGAGACAGAGATTTATTTCCTTTAACTGGTGAGTAATCCAAGACATAATCTTCTGGGAAACACACATCTTGGGGTAAGAAAAAACAAAACAAAACAAAAACTCACATAAAACCAAAAACACACACCACCCCACAAAAAAAAATATAAAAAAATAATAATAAAAAAAAAGCAACACAGACTGGGACACCAAGTATTGCACATAGTTTATTTCTGAAGCCACAGGTGCCTGAAAACAGCTGTGAGGAGAAAATATGCTTTTGGGTGAAGAGGCTGGTATCAAGAGAAAAGCAAGAATAGCAAGTGACACAAGCATGTGGTCTTATCTGAAGAGATTTCTACCTCCAGACTGAAGCGGCCACAGACTTCTTTTTTTCCTCTCAATTTTTATTAGCTGACAGATCTGAAACAAGTTGTAAAAATTTCCACAAAGAGGAGCTGAATTCACTAACACCACAGCTGGTCTCTGACAGATTTGCAGGTATTTAGCACTGAGGTAAAAATAATTCGCAGACACAACTCCATCCACATCAAGCTGGGCAAATCCTTATGCTGACAAGGCTATTTCAATGTTTTTACATTAATGAGTGCCATACAGACACACCTTCAAACCATGATCATTCTAAACATGCTTCTTCCCCAAGACTAGCCCCAGGCTCCCTCAAGATACATCTGCACCCAAGTGCCATAAAGTCCCTGCCACATCTTTAAGTGCCTTATAGAGGTGACTGAAACATAGAGGTGTCCTATAGAGATGACTGAGAATCCTGGCATTCGAGTTTAGCAAGAGTTACAGTGAAACTTATGGCCAAGACCTGCTGTCATGGCTAAGACTGCCTCTAAACTTTTTGTTACTTCCCTTTACATGGCAATCTACCTCCTGTTGTATAGAGTCTCACACTAGATGCAGCTGTTCTATTTAACTACCAAACCACTACACTGTATATTTTTAACTGTTCTGAAGATTCCCTTTTTCTTTCTTTCTACTGCAATGTTAAAATGTTACTCTGTAATAATTCATCTATTTAGGAGGACTACGTAAATACAGCTGTGAGGGTACAGCAAAAATACAAGAAAGTTCAAAGCAAATAAGAAAATTAGGAACAAAAATTACGTGTTAGAATGGGATGTGTTTAGTCTGATTTTTCTCCTTCTTTCTTTCTTGCTTCAAAGGGGCCAAGATATCAGGAACAAAGAATGCCATTCACTTCTGATACCTCAATAGTTTTAGGATATAGCAAAGAAAGCAGTAAATATTGTGGGATGGCCACACAATCAAGTCATTTCACTTTACTAAAACCTTCAACAGCAGCAGTGCAACACTAATTTACCATATTATCCAGTTATGGTTTTATTAATTATATGACACCATTCAGAAAGTCAGCATGCTACATCAGCATTAGTATTTCTTCCTACGCACAGCTTTCTGGCACAGGTTACTTGCTGAACAGGTCTTTGAACAACACCAAGGCCATCTCTATCAGATATCTGCTTAGTAAAAGCTCCTGGAGATTAGACTGGGTCCATCCAGATATTATGATCATTTCATACTTAATCCTTGAAGTGTGTTGGTAGATAAAATTTTGACACCTGTTTTAATTCTATTACATTCTATCTGTTATAAGGTTATGTCTTATCTGCTGTAAGGTCACCAGTAGCCTTGCAGTCTTGAACAAATAAATTTCTCTGTGTTTCAACTTACCAAAGAGATAATGAAATGCTATTCCTGTTTCAGCAATAACATGAGACCAGCAAAGAGGAAAAAACAAAAGATCTAGGGAGACTCAAAAGGTAAATTATTCAAATTTTCAGTGTTACAGGTGTAGATTGGTTAATCAGCTTTTCATAATCAAGAAGAAGGTAAAAAGAGTAGTCTTTACAGGCACTGGAGGCCTTTTTCTCATAAAGATTAATTCAACTTTTTAAAACAATTTGATACTTCATAAGAGATAGAGGTAGCAGGGATGTGCAGAGAGGGACGGAGGCTGTACACATTCTGTTCCCACAAAAATTCACAAAACTAGACAGCAAAACATACCCTGCTTACATGCCATGATTTTAAAAATTCACCGACGCTTAAAGGGTATACAGTGTGGAAAAGCTGAATTACTCAAGGTGACATGCAAATAATGCAACAGATTGATGAGGAAACTATGAAAATCAATTTAAGCAGAGACAGACCAACAGGTGTTCAGAAGCTTGGAACTTAGCCTTCTGATAACACAGTATAATCCAAAAATGTCTCCAAGCCCTTGTGCTGGTACAAGAGGTAACAAACAATGTGGTATAATCCTGAGTCATAGTCTCCATGACTTCAAAAGTACACTGAATTCAAATTACTCATTTTTGTAAAACAGAGCAGCAGACAGTAGGCAAATCAGTGTGCCGAGTGTGGGGGCAGGACCATGTTATAAATTGTAACACACGGTCCTTTTCTCTCAGCTTTAGATTCAAGCAAGTGTGAAATGTTTAGGGATTTACTGAGGGGGAGGGGTGTGTTGGTTTGGCTTGGTTTTTAACTACTAAGATGTTCATTTCTTGCTGATGTCCACTGCCCAAAAATTTGAGTTTCAGTGTAATACTTAAGTAGGCTCTGAGCCAAACTTTTTAGGATGATCAGGAAAGCTCTTTCTGCTTCAGAGGCATCTCACAGCAGAGAAAAAGCATAGTTAAGTAAGAAAGATTTCTACATAGTCATGGAATTTAAAAAACAGGCATAACTGTTTGTCAGTTATTTGACAAACAATGTCATATTATGGCACAACTGACAATCCTTACAGCCAAGGCAAGATATCATGTCAATAAAAAGCCAACACACATGTGCAGTTTCAATGTCAAACACCAAAAAAAAAAAAACCTTTAAAAGTTATCTCCCAAACAGAATACAAACCAAAGGCCAGGAATGCATCTTGCAGCAATCAAGCTGTTACCAACAGAAAGTACTGGCAGACAAAAAAAATCATCTCAGGTAAATTTCTGTATCCAATTCTTGCAGCACAGCAACAGATGTTGAATTCTGAGTAAGAAAAATGTGTAACTAACATGTTTGCTGAAATTGTTTGGCAGTCTAACACATCAGTGTGCCAGACACTCTCCCATTAGCACTCCTAGTTATGGTACTCTCCTCTTCTCCCTAACCACATCCAGATTCTATGCAGACAATCATTACAGCATTTGAACAAAGAACATGGGGCCATTTTGAAGGCGAAAAGGGCAAGAACTAATTTTTGACAGGATCCTCATTGATTACTGCATTTTCTCAGTGGTACTAGAGAGAACACACATGAAAAATGGGTGCTTTAAATAAGATCTTTTTTCTGGAATAGCTCCTTTGCAGAAACTCATCCATTTAAAAGTGCCTGAATCTTCTCCATGTAACTCCTGAGAGCCTGAAGACAGGAAAACACACTTCACAAACCTATAAGCCAGAGCAACATTACTGGATTCAGCATCAGAAAAGGTTAGTATTGATATGTCAGACAGACTTCATGTCAGAAAGAAATTATATTGAAATAATTGAAGGTGTCTTTAGGGTGAAACAGGCAATCAAAAAGCATACACTACTACATTTTGCAGCAGTGCTAAAAAACTTACTGGAGGCTTCCGTTCTTCCTCTTAAAATAAAGGAAGAGGCGTAAGGTGCTACAGAAACCATTACAAGACATCAGCCCTAAGCACACACAAATAAATACACAGGAACAGAAATGCAGAAAAGAAAATGCATGCACAAAAAAGGTAGTTATTCTCTTGTTATTCTACTCTAAAACCCCTGAACCCCATAAAAAAACAGACAAAAAAATCACTTCCAAAGTCTTCTCAGAAATGCTCAAAAACATTCAAGTCCTGAGCTGCAATCCCAATCAGATAAGACTAGCATTTTGCTGTGACCATAAGGAGAATGTAAGAAAGAATGCCAGAAGACAAAAAAGAGAAAAAAAAAGAGTTGGCATTACCGGTTAGGCAAATTGCATGCAACATAAAACAAATTCCAAAGACTCATTAAAAAAATCTGTGCTGAAATATGAGGAGTAATGCAATGCACAGTCCTAAGAGCAAGAAAGACAACTACTATTTGAGAAATTACACTGAAGCAACTTAACAGTCAGTCAAGATGCTGCTCCAGTCTAGCAGGCATTAGTCTTTTCAGAAGATCACGGTCATATGCAATGAGGTCTTTGCAGTTACCTCATACAAATACATTTGTTAAGGATTAAATCTCTTATCACAACCACAACACAAAGCACGTAAATGCAGTAATAGCCCCTGTTCAAATCACAGATGTGATATGCTCAACCTCAAATCTTCTCTGCTGCCAACCAACCCTAAAAACTTTTAGATTTTGGCTACCTTGTCCTAAAAACAATTTTGAACTGTGGCCTCCAGACAGTAGCAAATACTCATGACAAAAGTGACAAATATGAAAATGCGCTAAATGCTTGAATGTTAAAGCCTTCTATTTGTCAGTCTAATAATACACCATACTTGACCACTACTTTCTTACACCAAATAAACTGTAATACTCTTAAATGTTAAATGCTGTGTCCTGAAGAACTGAAAGAGATGTCTGAAACGGAAATGCTCTGTCTTGAAGAACTGAGAGCAGCACATGAATATTGAATCAGAGTAACATGAAATGTAGCTCTTACTCGTCAGAAACATTTGCTCTAATTTTTCATTTATATTATTCCTTCCTTATTGAACGCCCCAACATTTACTAAAATCTGAAAAAAATTAAGTAATTTAAAACTAAAAAACTGGGTTCCCAAGGGGCACTGAAGTCCTAAAATCAATTTTCCACTCATAACCTAAATTTTCCAGCTGTGCTCATGAGTTCTGTATTCATAAAACATAAGAGTTTGGGGAATACTTCCAGGTTCTTCTACACACAAATTCTTACTGCTGAATTCCCCTAATGTATCTGCACAACTTGGGTACATACCACTAAGTTTTTTCAAAGCAACTGAAATGGTATTCTTCTAGTGGCATAATTTAAAGCAAAATGGTAAAACACCTTGAAAAACCCTTTTCACATCAAAAGAACTCAGAAGTTAAAGTAAGCACACACTGCATACACTTAGCACATTTTCCTCACTTTTCACATAGAAAGAGAAAGTTAAACTGAAGGACAGGAGAGGAATCTACATTAGCTGAAAAACATCTTCAGATATGTTTCTGTATTTTATATAACATTTTTGATCTGTAGAGAATACCAAAAATATTCAAATACGCAAAACACACGCAGAAACATGCCAAATTCAAGCTGTAGCTTTCCAGGACTAAAATACTATCAGAAGACATGACATTATCTCCACGAAACACATCAATGCACTTCAGTCAATTCTACAGGGCAGATATTCTGACCTATTTCCTGGTTCCAGACAGCTGAAAGTGAAATTCAGAAAAACATGCATTGTTTCATAACAGTAACTACCAGTTACCACAAGCCCATCTTCTAACCACGGACCATCTATTAGTTTAATTAGATTGTAAGTTTGATTACTAAAACATTTTCTTCAGATTTGATCACTTGCAACATTTTCTTTTACAGAACCCAGGCAAGGATGGAGTTTTTTACATTGTGCTGCTAAAACTAGACCTCCTATTTCTGATAGTAAAGCTTAAAAAATCATCCATCTTGTAATATTTTTCAATGCACATGTTCACTGCTTTGAAATAATGTCTTGGTTGGGGAGGACAACCAGATGTCATAGAAGTGTTACTTAACATCCTTATGAAACTAAGCCGAGCATATATACACAAAACAAAGGAATTTCAAAAGGACAAAGTACTCCAAATAAAACATGCACTGTAAAAACCTGAAATTTAGCTGCCAAAGTCTCTGAAGAGCTTGTTTTTTATCAAGGGTACAGACAGTGAGTGCAAGTATCCTTTTTGTCTTTAATCCCAGCTGTTGTATGCCACTGAGAAGCACTAAACCTTAGACCTAAAATCAAGGGGGACTGGAATGAAGGAGCACAGGGAATCCAAGAGGAACACAAGTTACAAACTGAGACAAAGTAATTGAATAAGGTAACAGAAAGCAAGAGTTGCTGACAGAAAACAATGATGTTCTGATTTACACTGGATGAAGCAAGGATCCTACAGAGAATAAGGTCAGCATTGCAGAAGTTAGTGCTACGTGTATGGAGGAAAAGTAAAGCCAAAAAAAACACAATCAAAAACAATTATTAAATTGCAGTATTGAGCATTCTGCTTTGAAATCACAGCAGTAACTTACGGATTTTTATGTAATTTTAATATTCAAATGAATAACTGGTACTGTTACAAGCAATTTGAAGCAAATATTGCCTCAATCTAATAGAAGGAATTATTAGCATCTCAAAGCCTGTGGGCAATTTTGAGAAAATCGCTAACTTAACAAATTTAAAACTTTTGACTTCTAAATGAAACATAGTTTATCAGTTGGTTAAAGCAAATATAAAATCATTATGTGAAATATGACACATGAACCAGCATCACAATCAAAACTGCATCAAATTCAAAGAAAGCACCTTACAAAAAATTTGAAAAGAAAATACAGACAACTACTAGTTTCATTAGTTGTGACAAAGTAAGTAAAACCATTTGTCAAACCAAGGACATTTCAGAGAACTTTATTTTAAAAATCCTGTTTCAATAAGCTACTGTCCTTCATGCAGCTATTATTCCTACTGTTACCAACAAAACAGGCAAAGAAAAAATAAATTTAAAAAAACCCACACAAGTAGATTTTGGAGATAAGCCAAGTCACTCAGAAATAGGAGCTAGCAAGTACACAGAGGATGCTAAAGCTGCTTGATTTTATGACCCTTAGAACACAACTGAGATCAGTTCAAAACATTACAGACTCTACCACTGAGCTCACCAAAGGATTTGATACTAAGAAATGTTAAGTTTATGTTTCGCTTTCTAAACCTAATACAAAACAGTCAGTCAGCTTTGTGACATATTGCAGACTTCATCAAGAAATGTTGCTACAATTATCAGAAGGCATTAATAAGAGGTGTGATATGGGCTACAGGCACCAAGTTTGGCCCCATGCCAAATATTTTAGCTCTGAAGGCAGCATGGTGCTCTCTTTTCTTTTTTTGATATTGGACTCTGAAATAAAGTGACCACAACATACAGCAAGCAAAGACGGGGCGGGGGGAGAGGCTGTTAATCTGAAAGATTAACCCGCTCAGAAAAGCTTTCACAGCTCAAATAATAGCAAAATATGTCTGACACAAAGTGTTTTAGAGGATCTGACAAACATGTAACAATGCATGAATGTCTGGAAAGTAGAGGTGAATAAACTGATCCAGAGATTGTATACTCTATTAGGCCTGCACAAGTGACAGCTAAGAAGGAGAGGAAATATGTCTTCGTCTCAGTAACTCTTCTCTCAGAAGGCTGGTCTTTTGCTTTCTAATGGCAGCTATCACTGCCTATCACTATTTAAGCCAAGAAACTTTAGGTATCTCTTAGTACCTAAGATGCCCTGCTTTCTATAACAGTGTATTGAACGACCCAAAAATAAATATGGCTCTATCCAGAAAAAAAAAAATACCAAGGTTATACAAAATTTAGGGGTTTTTTCACATTTGACATCTATGTATGTTGCTCATGCAATGCACTCATAAAATGAAAGAACAAGTGCTACAATTTAAGTAGTTCTGAGTAGCTCAATTACTTCAAAATGTTTTAGGTTTTAGTAAATGTGGAGAAGTTTAGTTTGCAAGTGTGGCCCCTTTCAGGCAGGTCTGGGCACAACTACTAAGCAGGGCATTAACGCAGTGGGCAGACACTCAACTATTTCCATACAACACTATAAGTGTTATAACTGTCTGCTTCTTAACTGATTAATCTGAATCCACTGCAAACTGAATTTTTTTGGTTGGTTGGGTTGGTTGGTTGGTTGGTTGGTTTTTTTAAAATCCTTCTCTGGTTCCCTGCCCTCCACAAAAGTGATTCACAGTTACACAACTCCTCTGTGATACTGTAAAACCATTTCCACTAATAGAGAAACACCAGCAGAAACAATGATAAGGTCTCTCTTGCCTAGAGAAGAACACAGACATACACAGTACTCAAACTAGTGAAAATTAAGAACCCTTCCAGAACCTCATCTGTAAGACTGACTTTTACACCCTTTTTCCTCCACTTTGCAAGAGACACCAGGCCAAATTCCAACCAATGATCTTAAACTTTTATAATTTTTTTCCTCAGCAGACCACGCAACAAACACATTCCCAAACACAAACTGCATTTAGAAAAGAGATAGTTACAGCCTACCTCTTTCCTTTCCTCTCCTGTAGAGTGTGGCTTCCAAGATAACCCTTTTACTTCACACATCAATTTTCAGTATTTCAGAAAGAATTCTTTTCATTAAACCTTCTACTCCAAATAAATCTCACCTGCTTAGGAGTTGTGAATAAGGCCATTTCTTTCTATGAAGTTCTTTCCTTTCTTTCTAAATTCTCAGTAAATGCATTTCCAGTTGAGACAATAAGCAAGCACTTAGAAAAGTCTGTCAGGTATGACTTTTTGCAAAGGACTCAACAATTTATGTACCACATTTCAAAACATCTACCTACAAAAATAACTGTTTTCCTGTACTGAAGATAGAAGAAAGGAGTAGTCAAGGCTACATAATGACTGTGCCCCTTGCCATCTTTTCTAGAAACATATGGAATTGGTATAAATTGATTTTCTCAAATCCACAAAAATAGCAACATTCCATTTACACCATATTTTCCTTTACATTGCCTACTTCCATTTCTACAGCAGTAAGTCTGAATTTTGTGATTAAATTATTTTTACCTCATACCCATTCCCCCCTCAAATCAATGCATGTATTAGATTTCCAAGTGGAGTTTTCCATGTTGACTATAATCATATCACTGCAAACAATGCAGTGCAGTCACTCTGAATTTAAAGAAGGATTAGATTCCATATGAAAATTTTCCAGCACTGCAAAAAAAAAGTGTATATATACCTAGAGAGAAGAGAAGAAAAGAAATAAACACAGCATTTTCTTTTACATTTGAGAGGTTTGTTTCATGTACAGCTGCTTTCTCTGCTGCTGGTCAATTTCTCTGCAAGTCTAATTAAAAAAGCTCATGTAATTACTCGAAGATTTACAAGCCACTTAAAGGCGAACTGAAATTAGCAAAAGGAAAAGTGAAGGCCCAAAGCATCTGTCTGACAAACTGAAAGCTTAATCGGCACTGGAAGCATGACTGAAGCTGGCTGCTTCTGGCATTAAGGTTTTTCCCACATTCCCAAATCCTTACAGATTCAGGGAAATCCGTGCTACCTTTACCATCCATCGTCTGAGTTCGGAGTCATTAGTTTAAGGTGATACGAAGTACACTGCTTAGTCAAACAACTACAAACACAGGCTGTTAGCAGACTGCAATTAAAAATGTAATTAGTAATGCGCAAGAATAAATTAGCTGGTTTTACCTTTTTCAAATTTAATTGCATGAAATTGTTATTTCAACCCATAATAAACTGCACTTTAAAAACTTAGAAGTTGAAAGAAATTATCAATTTTATCCTGATGTTTCTCACCAAAAAAGTGTTCTTTACAATTAAACCTTCAGAATCTGCTCATTGAAGAGAAGCATGTACTACAGACTCAGATGCCTTTATTCTTCTACGAATACAAACACACCACTAGACAGAAGAAAGAGGTTGTAGTAAGATTAAGTAGATATGCATATTCAGGTTGCAACCAATTAAAGGCTGCATTTCTCTCAGAAGCCTCAACAGAAGACCTTTTACGTATCAAGCTGAAACAAGATTTATCCAAGTCTACATATTTACTTAAGGCTTATATTTTGAGATTCAATTCAAGCTGCTTCCTGTCTTTTTTTTTAAACACAGCACGATGGTACAAGGCATTAAACACAACTACATCAGGTTCCCATCTAAAAGGAAATGGTTTGTGTGTCCTGTAAATCAAGCTTTGAAGCAAACTGTGTACAAAGAAAAAAGAAAACCAGCAGTTATACCAACTTCACTTTTAATTTACTCATATGCTATTTATCATTGTATCCTCAGTTTAATTTAAATGCACCTTCACCTAAGAAAGCACACAGCTTTTAAGCAGATTTACCTGCTTTAAAAATTTCTACTTCTAACCAAGAGAACTGACAAAGTTACATGAAGTTATCTAACCTTATATTGAAGATTACAGGTATTTCAGAACAGTCTTAACACAGAAAATTTTCTTTTCTTTTTCCCTGTTGATTTTTGGGGTCATTGTTTTGTTATTTAGAGAAGGAGGTGGGTGGTTTTTTGTGGGGGGTTTTGTTTGTTTGGGTCTGGTGCTTTTTCATTTGGAGGTTTTTTGGGGTGTTTTGGGTTTTTTTATTTTCTTGGGGGTTTTTTTGTTTACTTCTTTCAGAATACACTCAATAGTCTTTACAAGAGAGTATCAATAACATACGAAAAAGAAGAAGGGGCAAAATACATTGATTACTCCCACAGAAAACAAAAGAGTGGAGAGTTATTTAGGGTTGTTTTTTTAACAGTAAAAACATAGACTATGACTAAAAAATAACCAATTCACTATTTCGGAATGTCCCATAAAATCAAAAGGTCAGCAAAGTAAACAACTCAGACACTTAATATTTATTAACAAAACTTAAAACAGAAGCTACACCCCTTGTCATGTAACCTGGTTTCCAGCTCACAAGATCATCATACCAGTCTCTAGGAAGTTGCATGGACAACAGATGAAGACAGAAACAAAGCAACAGAAGAACATAAGGGGAGCGGGAGGACAATATAAAGACAGATTCACTTTAATGGTCTAATGAATACAACTTAAGTGTAAACAGCATTTCTACCCCTCCCACCCTTTTCTAAATGACAGTATGTCAATTTTAACACTTCTGACCACTGGCTGATTCTCTCCATTCTAGGACTAGATGCTAAGGACAGTCAGAAAGTACACATCTTCAAAAACTGCATGCACTGCAAATTTGAATAGGCCCCTCTGCTACTTGGATTATTCACTGTATAACTTTTTGTATAACTTTCAGTACTCTTAGGTGACTGTAAATATTTTTGGTAAAATATTGTTCGTATTCATTCAAAATTGTTTTGTTAAAGTTACAGAAAATAAAATAAAAATAACATCTGCAGAACTCAACACATTCCTTTCACACAAAGGTTTAAGTTATAACTTAATCGGACCAGACTGCAGCTCAATTCAAAAGGAAGAAATCCGGTTTACACTGCTAAATGGATTAGAGCAGATTTAAGAGAAGGAAATCCAGTTTTACTATGAAGATACACCTCTTGAAACTTTTATATCCTTTAAAAGCTGTCATCTGCAGTCTCAACCTGAAGCAGAGATTCTCCCTCCTACTTGGCTATCAATTGATAGAAAATATTTAAGATATAAGGACTGACTAAAGTTACTTTTTTATGAAAGTTACTCACTTTCCACAGGCAAGTGTTATCATACAAAAAGTTAAAGAAAAGTTAATGGATTCTTTAAAAGGCCCAAGAGAATTTCAGGACTTCCGTATGCTACATAACAACATGTGCCAGAGATTCCACTTGTATACCTCTATCTAACAGAATCTGTGGCATTGGATTAGCACCAAGCTGAAAGCACTGATCAGAAAAGGGTGTCTTACTAAAAAGTTCTGAATGTGCAAGTTCAGTGCATGTTAAACGCTTTAGGGGGTTTATAGTACTTAAGAATAACGATCCCAAATGTATGGAGACTTTCCTTTTTACCCTCCTCCCATTGAAATTGCAGATGTGGAGGAAAACAAAAGAAAGGAAGTACATTCATCGCTGAGAGCTACTTGAGAAAAGGGACTTTCTGAACAATGGGCCGTAATGATGTAGTTTGAGGTGGTGCTCCATTTTGGTCAAACGTACAAAAAAGTACCTACACCGTCTATTCGGCTGGAGTCTATTCGGACATACTCTTTATTAATACGCTTTCTGCCAACATATATATGTATATAAGTATGCACATTTTAATTATTTGAGCAGCTTATGCATTATTCTGGAAGGGTATACGGTTCGAGTCTTGGGTTCAAACAACATACGGTACCAACACTGTGTCATAACCCTCATTCTACTTGGGATACGGGGCTTCCTAGAGTTTACGGACACCAGCGGAAAAGTCAGCCCAAAGCTGCCCGGGAAAAGAAGACGCGCCCGCTCCGCCGTTCAACAAAGTGCGCCGCAGCCGCCCGGAGCGCCGAGCCCCGCCAAACTTTCACCTCCCCGGTAATGCCCGTCCGCTGCTCGGCCCGGAGCGCGGCTGGTGGGGAGAACCACACCGCCACCGCCGCCGCTCCCGGCTCCCCGGGAAGCGCCCGGGCACGGGCTGCACCGCCGGCTCCGCGGACGAGCGCGCCGCCCGCCCCCGCCCCGGGCAGCCCGGCCACGGCCACCGCCGCCGCCGCGCCTCGCCCGCCCACAGGTGTCCCCCTGCCGCCGCGCCCGCCGGCACCGCGCCCCGCCGCAGGTGGGGAGGGCAACTTTCCAACTGCGGGGAGCGCGCCCCGCCCCGCCTATACCTGCAGCCCGCGCCTCCGCAGGATGCCCGGCTCGTCCATGCCGGCGCTCCGCCGCCCTCACGCCGCGCGGCGCCGCCTGGCCATGCCGGACCGCCCGGACCCCGCTCCGCATCCCCGCAGCTGCCGAGCGCTGACATCACGCCCGCGCCGATTGGCGCCGCCGCCGCACGTGACCGCGCGAGGTGCGCGCCCCGGCAACTTCGGGGCGCAGTCCGGCGGCCGCTCCCGCAGCGCCCGCGGCCCCCGCTGCCATTCGGGCAACCCGGGGCGCCAGGGCCATGAAGAACGAGTTTTCCTTTACTTGCAGGATGGAACTGCAGTAGTGGTACAACGGCTCCCTGTAAGAAGCCGCGCCCCACTGAATTCCCAAGTGCGGCTGCGGAGAACCCGCGGAGAGAGGACGGATTGTCTCAGGGGTGCAGGCACCGCGGCCAGCAGGTCCGGCTTGACCTTGGGCTTGTCGCCCCGGGGCCTCTCACCAGCTCAGCTGACCCGACTGGTGCAAGGAAAACTCGTCTCCGTCAAAAACTAGGTACTAGATCCTTAAAGGTTATGTCTGAAAGAACAGATTTTAAGGAGCAAAACGGCAGAGGGAGTTTTCATATCTGCCAAGCTGCTGGTTAAACAGATCACTGATTTCCTTCCCTCCCCCACCCCCCCCGCAAAGGTTGTCACCATACTATTAGCTATTCACCCATTAACAGTCTAAGATGAGGCTACAACAATCACAGCCTTAAATCTAGTATGAAAAAGAAATATTGATTTCCTGTCATATTGCATCATTTTGAGAAGTAGTCCATGTACATTCCATAGTAGTAAAACCTGCCAGGAGCAAAGGCATTTAGACCAAAAAAAAAAAAAATTAAGGACTGCTGAAAGGATAACACTGAGCAGTAACAGCCTATCTGAAGATCTGAAGAACAGAGAAAGAAAAGGCTGCTGTATTCCCTGCCCCCAACCCTCACCTCTTCTTCATATAACTAACATGCATTAAAGTTATTGTTTTACACTTGTTCAAGTTAAAACCATAAAATTTCTGCTATTAAGCTACATTTATCTGATACTTCCAACTGTATTATTCTAAAAAGCAGTCAATTTTTATCTAAGTTACACGGTTACATTAACTAAACACACTTCCTCTTCCCAGTCCCTCCATGTCTCCAGCCCCAAATGCATCCATCATATTTGGTCAATGGCTTACATCTCAGCCATCACAGACTTCAGTTACAGGATGAGAGTAGTACTTTAGTTCAGAAAGAAGATAATCATACTGACCAAAACTCCACTTCCAAAAGAGGGAGACAAGGAAAATCAAACACACTGATAGATTTACAAATCTGTAGGCCAGAAGCAGATATGCAACCATCCTGCCTTCCTCTGTAACAAATGCTACTCATCCCTCCTGAATTCATTTTTCAAGAGTAGTATCTCTTTAAGCAGCATGCTGAACCAAGTGAAAACTTTTTTTGCTTTACAGAATCAAACTGAAAAGTGACCAGAGCCCCTCACCTGCTTGAAGTAGAGGGAAAAATGTTTACATTATCTCCTATGGATTCCATTCCACTCAATATTCCCATTTTCCCTCTTCCATTTCAAAATGTCATCTTTCTTCTTCCTATAACACTTTAAAACTTTGTCACAATCATTTGCATCCACGTTGTCTGCACATAGCATCTCTTCTGTGTTTCTGTTTCCAAAAACAACACAGGCAAATTAATGACAATCTAAATGCTCTTGCATGCTTTCAGTAAGGGTGGCAAAAATTAAGTAACCAAAGATTGTCAAGTTTCAAGGATGAGAGGCAAGATCTTACCATTTGTCTCTCATGACACACTGCAAGTTTCAGCTGCAAGGTCGTTTGCATTTTTACACCCAATCTTTATACATATTGCACAAGTTTTATTTTAATCACTGAAATACAAAAGCTCCCAATGCTCAATTTATCAGTTCCTTTAAAGGTAAGTTATACTGAAGCGTAGTTAGCTTTAGTCCAACCATCACTTCAGCCTAACTGTGTATAAAACTGTGTATGTATGAATTAAGTCCAATCTACCTCAGAGGTCATTACTGGAACAACAGCATAAGAAAGTCAAGTAATGTGTCACTGACAAGTGTCGGAATCCAGAACACCCCTCTGGGTGCCCTGGATGGCCAAAGCCACTGGGAGGGGGCTCTGAGACCCTGGCATGCAGCCAAAGACACACGTGGGGTTTTGATCTTAGCCCGTGGAGCAACTTACTAACTCTGTATGAAGAATTACAAGCCATACACACACAAGTTTAGATTGCATAGTAGAGATAATCACGAAGTGAAAGGAAGGATTTTTGAGTGCTGTACAGGGGGGTTTTAAGCCTTGTACGCAGGGGTCCAAGTTTTGTACATGGGGGTCAGGAGATCTAAGATGGAGGGATTTGGGTGTGCCCTGTCCTCTTTCTTTCTCCTTCCTAGCCTCCATGTCTTTGGTGGTGTTGGCACTCACAGATTGGTTTAGAGTAGAAAGTCACCATTCAATATAGATAGTAGGCATTGGGGAAAAGGTATAAACATGTAGTATGTAATATATGATATAAAAGATGGCACCAGCCCCCTGGGAGGGCAGTGTGCCTTTGTCTGATCTGCTGAACGGGCCACAGCAGTTCAGGGAGAAGAATCTTTTAGATAACCAACAATAAACAACCTTGAGAACAGACAACAGAGGACTACTGAGTCTTTCTTTAAAGGCACGGGTTGGAGGAGGGACTTTTCCATCTTTCAGGGTCACCACAATCCGGGGGCTGGAAACCCAACATCTGGCGTCCCTGGATGGGCAGAAGACCCGACAGACAAGCACAGATGCAAAAAGCCCACAACCTAACAAAACACCTCAAGTTTCACAGAAGTTATAATATTACAGCAGAACAATTTACAGAAAGGATTATAGGCAGACAAAGAGCACAGATGTACATGCATGAAGAAACTAGCCAACTACAGAGTGCAAGTGTAATATACTCTGCAATATGCTGAAGGTCATTGGTACAGCTACCTAAGTAATACTGGAAGGCAGAAGAATGAAACAAAGAGAAGACTGCCTTCCAGTGGAAGATGAGATCATGCTCAAATAGAAGAGTATAAAACTATATTTCAGTGAGAAGTACATTCACTATCAATTCTAGAACTGGCATTTTCCTAGGCTTGTGCTGCATTTTATTAAGGTGTACTGGAAGGAACTGAAAGGCAGATGTTTGCACATAAGAAGGAAAGCATTCACTGAATTTTCTCACAATTTATGAATCTCTTTAGTTATTGCCGAAAGTGCATCTTCATGTTTAAAAATGCATATAGCATAGCTTTTTCTGGAGTGTTTCATTATTTTCAGATTATTATTTCAGTTATGTTCACCATCAAAACCATGGCAGGTAAGATTGTGGTATATAAGAATTTGTGTTTTAGAAGAAAAATCCCTGCTCTTTGAAACGTTTTAATATAATTATCCTTATATTTATATACAAGAAATACAGCAAAATACCTCACATATTCATTCACATCACAGGCCTAATTCAGTTGTACATGCACCACAAAACAAAATGCATACAGTGAATGAAAAAAGTTTTTTTTCCCTTCCACCCATCAGGGAAGACAAAATTATTTTAGGACAACAGTAATCAACCTCCAATTTTGCCCAAAATTTTTCTCCCCTATAAATGAAGTATTTGACCTGATTAAATGTGAAGGATATTTCAGAATTAATTTAGAACATACACCTAAGCCCATGTTTATTTAAAGCTGCAAAGAAACATGGCAGAAGATAGTTTTCAGGACAATTACAAAAATCTACTAAGTTTTTATCTTCATTCAACTGCCACTTTTTTGCATTAATCATACAGCTTCACTTTAAAAATTATACTGATTGACAAAACAAGAAAATTTAGAAATCACTGTAATTACTGAAATCAGCCAATCAACCAGACAAAACCGAAGCATGCAAAACTATATATGAATATGTAACTAGAGTTTTACAATGCAGATTTAATTTAAAATTAATTTTATGCATACACATGGGAATGTGTGGCTGCCACTCTCATACTACACACGGTGGTAGCATATGATAAATCATATTAATTATGCACCATGAAAAAAGTCAGGGCTATTTCCTATACCTTAAATACTCAACAGCATCCAGTCACCATCACTGAGTTTTAAAAATAATTATTTTCTTCCTAAATGTGAGAATTCATATGCTTAGAATAGATAACAAGTAATGAAATAATTGCCTTATAGTCTGATAACCTGCTACGCAAAATAACAGGAACTTTTTTCCAGCACAGGTAAAAAGGGAGCTTTCCATCGTATTTTTGTCCACTGATAAGCTATTCAACTAACTTATTAGAAAAATTAAAGTATTTCAACTGCCATAATTTCAGAAGTCAAGGTAAGTGAACTACAACTACAGATATCTGGAAGTGATTAACATTAATTCTTATGCAGCCTTTTTCTAAATACACTAGAGATGAGAGAACTATTAAGAGTACACCATAGCATGTTCCCCTGAATGTTGTAGTTACAATGGGTTTGAAACAAACTCCTGCAAACACTGCTTTTGTGGTTTTGAATGGAGAGCAGCCCCACAGCAATGGACCTGGGGTTCTGGTCCATGGCAAGTTGAACATGAGCCAGCAGTGCCCTGGCAGCCAGGAGGGCCAAGTGTGTCCTGGGGGCATCAGGGACAGCATCACCAGCTGGGCAAGGGAGGGGATTGCTCTGCTCTGCTCTGCACTGGGGCAGCCTCACCTCGAGTGCGGGGGGCAGTTCTGGGTGCCACAGTGTAAAAGAAGACAGAAAGCCATTAGAGAGTGTCCAAAGGAGAGCAACAAAGACAGTGAAGAGTCTGGAGGGAAAGCCAGAGCAGCTGAGGTCACTTGGTCAGTTGAGTCTGGAGAAAAGGAGACTGAGGAAAGAATGTACAATGTCCACACAAGAGGAAGCAGAAGGACAAGTACCAATCTCTTCAGTCTCAAGACCAGTGACAGGACTTGAGGAAAAGGCATGAAGCTGTCAAGGAGGGTTTAGATTGGATATTAGAAGAAGTTTCTTCACCCAGAGGGTGGCTGGGCACTGGAACAGGCTCTCCAGGAAAGTGGTCACAGCAACAGCCTGACAGAGTTCAAGCATTTGGACAACATGCTCAGGCACATGGTGTGACTCTTGGGGTGTCCTGCACAAGATCAGGAGTTGGATTCAATTATCCTTGTGTATCCCTTCCCAGCCACATTATTGTGTGCTTCCATAGTATTTTAAAGAATAAACTGTCAAGTGAAGACAACATTACAGTGCCACAAAGGAGCTCAAGTTTATTTTTCTGAATGGTTGTAAAAGAAATTGAGCCACCTTTGTTCCACACCAAAACAATCATACTCTGCATATAATTAAGAAATAATCTAGATAACATTCCTGTTCTGTAGTATTCTGAAAACAGTTTCAGTTCCTAAAGGAATTTTATACTGAGTATTTTACACTGAATTTTGAACACCCTATGCAGACACAGTCCATTTTTTTCTATTACACAGACACAGAGAAAATCCCTAAAAACATTACCCAGAAGTTTTCAACTGTCCCATACAAATATATCCACACCAAACCATTCATACTGTCATTCCACAATGCTTTGGGGAAAAGGGATTTCATTAGAATATTAATGGATACCAGATCATCATCACAGGATGTCACAGAAGCATGAAAGCAAAATCCATGTGTGGTGCTGGGAGATGGGAGCATACATTTTCTTAAATCAATCTGACAGAAGTGAAACAAAATGAAGATTACCTTTAAAGAATTTTATATAGATCAACATCTAGCCATCTTAAGTAAGTCAAAACCTTATAGTGTCACTCTGTAATTTTACACAACCCAAGAGTTTTCTTTAATGCAATGTTTTTAATGTTATCTGAGGAGAAAAGCATTATGGAAACAATTCTATCCATCTGCCTCTTGTTCCTTCAAGTTCTGGAAGTTCTGTCATCTGTGAACTGTCACTGAAATTGGCTACAGAACCAGAAGTGAGACATTTCATCAAAATTAGCAGCAAAAATTGACAGACCAACACTTAACACCATCACTGAGATAAGCGATGCTGAAATCCACCCGAAGCCTTTCTCAGTCTGTACATCTAGACTAGAAAACAGAACTGTAGCTCTGCAATATATTTTTCAAGAATTTTCTCACACAACCACAGGAAAGAATGTTCTTTCAGCATTAACAGGAAAGTGTATTCAAGATATTCAGTCAGTGCAGGAATATAGGCCAGCTATATCACAAACTAATTGAATGGGGTAATGAAAATCCACCACTCAGTTTTCATTATTTATTTTCCAAGACTTTATTTACCCATAGAAGCTATGCAATGATATCATATGAAGGTACACATTACTTTCAGAAATTGAGAAACCAATTCTCTCACTTTAGAGTGTTAGGAGCTAAAGTTGCCATGTCTAAATTTGAGATGGATAAAGCCAATTTATTAACAATTATTAACATACATTGAAATTCCGAGAAACTAATGAATTTAACAGAATCAAGTTACATCGCCAACATCACAATCAACTACTAACAAGGCCCAGTAATTCATATACAATTTTAGACTCTGTGAGCAATACATATTTTTACTATCTAAAGTGAAAAGGTTACACTATTTCATCTATATAGCCATTTATGCTCCTGTATACATTTGCCTAATGTCCCTTTTGAGGGCCTACAAAAAGCACAGAATAAATGCTCCATGTGAAACCAACAGCTCCCTTTCAGGGTGCAACATGTTAACCCACTACTTCCCAGAAGAAAACAGACATGATCCACAAGCCAATGTTTTCAAGGCACCTCTGAGTCCCCAGCTACAGCACTGAGAAGGTATTGCTAGTCTGACAATAAACCATGAGTTCTCACCAGTTTTTTCCTCTATCCTCCTTCAGTATTACAATACTACCCACACACACAAAGTGCATTACTCCATCTATGTGCGGTTTCAGCCCCTGGATTGTGGTGACCCCAAAAGATGGAAAAGTCCCTCCTCCAACCCGTGCCTTTAAAGAAAGACTCAGTAGTCCTCTGTTGTCTGTTCTCAAGGTTGTTTATTGTTGGTTATCTAAAAGATTCTTCTCCTGAACTGCTGTGGCCCGTTCAGCAGATCAGACAAAGGCACACTGCCCTCCCAGGGGGCTGGTGCCATCTTTTATATCATATATTACGTACTACATGTTTATACCTTTTCCCCCAATGCCTACTATCTATATTGAATGGTGACTTTCTACTCTAAACCAATCTGTGAGTGCCAACGTCACCAAAGACATGGAGGCTAGGAAGGAGAAAGAAAGAGGACAGGGCACACCCAAATCCCTCCATCTTAAAACTCCTGACCCCCATGTACAAAACTTGGACCCCTGCGTACAAGGCTTAAAACCCCCTTGTACAGCACTCAAAAATCCTTCCTTTCACTTCGTGATTATCTCTACTATGCAATCTAAACTTGTGTGTGTGTGGCTTGTAATTCTTCATACAGAGTTAGTAAGTTGCTCCACGGGCTAAGATCAAAACCCCACGTGTGTCTTTGGCTGCATGCCAGGGTCTCAGATGCTTTTGACCCGGGTCTGGAACATCCGAGAATGTCTGTGGGACATTCTGAGTTCCGACACATCTACATCTCTTCTATGGTTCAGAAGTAAAGACTTTTGGACAATAATCACTGCATGGATTGACAGAGCACCATTTAATTTGTGTTCCACTTCACCACATTACACAAACACATATTCAGGTAAGCCAGGCTGGCTTCCTGAGTGTCCAAGATGCACTCCAATTACCAGGTCCAGCAATGCATTAAGAGACAGTTTATTATTCTCACTGTATATTACTAAGGATACAGATCACAAGCAGGGAAAATTCAAGATTCCTCAGTTAGCAAAACTGTAATTCTCATCTTCTAGAACAGATAAACCTACACAAGTTGCAAACCACAGCAGACATGTGCAACAGTTTATTACATTTAAGGCAGTACGACTGACTGCTGCTGTTTCTTATTAAAAGAAAACATTACTGATTCTGTTACTTGTATTTTAAGGTTCTTGGAAATAAAGTACTTCCTCCCGTCAAAGAAAGCAGGTGTACCTTGCCAACAGTCACCATAACACACGCAGGAATGGACACATTCCATGGAGAGAGCAGATACACACCGGGTCCTCTCGCCACCTGCCGGACAAAATTCTACTTGCACCTACTTGTCTCTGGCTTCACCACTCATTCGGAGGGGCTAATTTGTTACCTTATGTAATCAATCCCTCATGAAAATATTACCCAAAAAAAAATCTGTTGCAGAAGAAAACCAATTTTTCAAACAAGTTACTTAAAGAAGTTAATAAATTCTTCTTTCAGGGACAGAACATATACAAGAAGATGGTTCACAACAGATAGGCCAGCTTCATCCATTTTGCCTTTTCCATCAAATACTGTGTTTCTTACTCCATCAAAAGGCATAGCTAGATCATCAATCTAAAAAAGGCAGTCAACCCTGCAATTCTCTACATCTTCCATAATTACACAATAACATAAAAGAAATTTCTTTCTGAAAAGACAGGCACATCGTGAGTACAGTCTGAATCTCTCATGGGTCTCCTTTCAACAAGAACTGAAATACATATATCATGTTCTCCTTTTTTTTCAAAAGTTGCTGAACTATTTGCCTCAGTATCTCCCCAAAATAAGTGTAACATCAAACATACAGAAGCTATGCCATTTTTAATCTTAGAATTTGAAGTGCCACACATATAGCTATGTTTTCAGAGAGCAAATAAAAACCCCTCTGAGTTGAGGCTTTTCTAACAATCTGCTCAGTGGAATATTTCACATCCTGTAAATGGAAAAGGAACCAAATTCTTTAAAAAAATCTCATGGCAAAATAGTAATAGCAATTGCATTCAGAATAATCCCTGTCAGACATTTAGAAGTTTGACTCTCAAGTGAAATCAGTAGTAGGCAAGCTCCACTTCAACCAAAATTTTGCAAGGTTTAAGTTCTTGTTTGAGATCACTCTGAACAATGATGCATCTAGTCTCCTTTATTTTGATGTCCCATTTTCATTTTTAGAAGCATTTAATCTCAACACTTGCAATGCAAGTGTTTTCTCAATGAGATAATATATTAATGTACTTTCTCTTAAGGACACATAATCTTTCTTAATGTGTTTTGGCTGTTTCTTCCACTATAAGATTCAATACTTTCCACTATACTGGACTATACATGGTCCAGCTGCTTCACAAAAACACTTTCCTTCATTAGAGAGCAATATTAAGCCTTTCAACATTCAAATTAATTCAGAAAATACCTTGTTGAAGTCTTGACACCCTATGGACAGAAGTTCCATTACAAATCAGCAAAGTAAGGAAGTCTGGAATAAAAGGGAACATTCTCCTAATGATTACTAGTTGCAATCCCATATTTAATAGGCAGAGGACATATAACAAGCATACCAAAAAGATTTATTCACAGTTACAACTTTCTGGAAAAGCAACTTCATGCTAGGAATGTTTGTTCAGGATATGCTTTTACTGGAAAGAAAAATTGTCATAATAATGAAATGCACTGAGATCCAACTTCACTGTAGGCTAGTTCTCTTACTTGACTTGATTTTTTCTCCCTCATTTACAGCAGGCAATCTCATAATTCAACTTTGTTTCTTACCACCTTCATCCTCTCACAAATAGACAGCTCAACAGACAACAAAAGGAATCTGTGATCGGCCAAGTGCATATTATTACTAGGAAATTATTCCATGCTTACAAAGCCAACCATCATTTCTGAATTTAACTGACCAAATACTGAGTATCTTCCATTATACCACATAATGGCAGCTATTCTGCAATGATCAAGAGGTTAAATGCATCCATGAGAGAGTAGCAGTTAACCAATCTCCTGCTGATTATTGTATCTTTTACTCAAGTAACATTGGGTCAACTTGAGCACTTACCTAGTTTCTTAATTTCCACAACACCATGAAAGAAAATTCTTAATAGATGGAATGATCTTACTGCACCATGACTTCATTAAAAATCTGATAGAATTGGATACAGACATGCACCACAAGTGGGCGTACTGTGATAAAAGAAAAAAAAAGCAGACAATACTTTCTAGCTTTACTGAGGTGACAACAGAGTTGATGCTAAAAATCATCAGTCCATTGTGGCAGGGTATAAAAGAGGTAAGCAAACATGATGACCGCATCACACCAGCAAAGCCAGAACAATTTAAAAGCACCATTTATCAGAACAACGGAGAGACTGCAAGAATACTAACAGGTAAGAAATGGTAAAAAATATCTAAGTCCACATTCCCATGTGCCTCCACAGGACAGAAGTTCATTTTACAGCAACATATCTGGTTTCATATGAATGTACAAGAAAGTCTGACTAAAAACCAGAGTTACAAATACCCAGCAGCATGTGTCAAAGCCAACTTTGGTGGTCAACCCACTTAAAGTTTCAGGTCAGTAAAACAGCAGTTGCTTTTAAATCTAAAATTGTAAGAGATCAGAAGTAGCAATGCATCATCCAACACAAAAGTACTCTGTTGTGCGTTCAAAAAAATCCTACTAGATACCTTTGCTTTGTGTAACTTTAAAAAAAAAACTAAATAAATAAATAAATGTGGAGGAATGTTCATTCCCACCAGAGATTTGGGGAAAACTACATTTCCCCACCCTCCCCCAGTGCCTGTAAGTCAGCAGCGTCATTCAACTCAGTTTGAGTCTCTTTGTTTTGAGACTTACAGCTATCATGAGAACCATGGGAGTACTTAAGCTTGAGGAATGAGCAATATTGTTTCCAAACTGTCTGCTTCCATCCTCTGCTACATTACAGTCACTTTACAAGTACCACAGGCATGAGAACATGTCAGCTTACAGGAAGGAAAATAAAAACGTTACTTCACCAATTTATAATTGTGTCCTATTTCACTATCCTTTAACACAGGGATGCTGCCCCACAGAAAAAAAAAAAAAAAAAAAAAAAAAAAGAGCAGAAAGGAATTTGTTTCATCAGCTTCCAAACAATCCCATCATTTTAGGCCTTTACTAGGAAGTTCAAAGAATTTTCGTATTTTTGTCATTTCTGTCAACTGAAACTGCCAAAACAGTGATCAAGTTTTATAGCAATAACAGCACTAGGAATAAAGTTTTTACAAAGCTAAAAATTAACTTTCTTAACAATATAGAGTATCGCTATTAAGATTCAGGTCAGTGGAACAGTATCTTGTCCTCCACCCCATTTTTAATTTTTAATTTTTTTATTATTATTATTATTATTTTTAATTAATCAACCTATTCTAATTATGCATGAGTACGAAATTCCTAAGACTGCTAAGAACAGTCAAAGACACTATAATTGCCTTATAAGAACACCAAACCACACCCTAACCTACTACACTCACCCACACCACACAGGGAACTCTCACTTTGAGGTTACCAACACCTCTCACTTCAGATCCTGAATGCAGACAGAAGTATAGACACAGCAGCTTTCTTATATTCATCACATTATTCCCCATGCCCATTTTATCTCAATTTATTTTAAAGACAGAGCTGTGATTGAAATTAGTTTAAACTTCCATTACGTACTTCTGAGACTGGAAATCGGACCAACCAAATTAGACTCACACATGAGCACACAACTCCACAAGCAAAGGAAGATCTCCTTGCAACTTGTTGTTTACTACTTTCTCATCAAATGTTACAAACTGTGGATGTATCAGTGTTTCAATTAATATGCTAACTGACAGACAACGAATTCACAATAGTCTGCTTCTTGTGACCAGAGGGAACAGAAGACAGCATGGAACAGGAGACAGCATTATGGTTAAATTTTCCTCAATCCTTCCAAATGTCAGTCATTTTACCAGTTTCTTCCTGCTCTTCATGTCCTTTCCGACCTCTTTATCCCCCTTCCATTTCCACACCTATAAATCTTCTAAGGAGTTGCAGAACCTTTTGATCTAAGGCCAAAGAAGTTTACTATATCCTTGAGTTTTATCGTTAATCACAGATTGTCATTTTACGCAGTTATCCTCCAAGTCCAACAACAAGCCAAGAAAGTTTTATTCCCAGAAAGGCATCTGAACTTCAAACACTATAAATGATTACACATTGATTTCTTCTCGTCATTTAGTTTACTGCAAAACACCACTACTTCTTTGTCTCTCATGTGGCCAATTCTACCTCGGTGAAAAGCTCACAGCCTCACTTTGGTAACACTTCTCACTTTTCCCACTTTCTAAGTGATACTGGCAACACAATTCTAGATGACATTTTAAGATAACCATCACTAACACCACACACAGATGACTCAAATATTACAGCAGACAAGAACAAACCCTTATTCAGAGCCACTACTAACACACAGTCAGACGCTTCAGTTCCAGAGGTGATGCACTATATTTAACCTAGCTTACTGATCTCAGCTGTGTGGGTCCTACACTAGAAGAACAAAGACATCCTCAGCCGACAAACATTTTAACGGCCCTAGATTCTTGATTATCTAAAACTAGAAACTGGTCCCAGTGAGCCTTTTCACCATTCAGTCTCTCACAAAGGAAGAAGACTATTATATGGGACATCTGGAAAACAGAAGCATGGTACTCATGCAAAACAGGGATGTATTGCTTAGCTCCTACATGTATTTGTTCTCTACTCATTCTGTACCATTAACAGGATACAGAAGAGGGTTATACCTACACTCACTTCTAATGAACTGTGCAATATCTCCTTTCAGTTCTCTCTCGTGCTCAGTACATCCTGACAGCTGGAAGTTAACTAAGGCTGATGGGAAGTGACCACCACAAAGGGGGTATTTTTGAAAAATACACTGCATATGCTCACAGGACTTTTTAACCTAGGTTAGTCTTCTCTGAGAGATTATTATTTTACCTACTTTCCCCATTATTCTTTAACTAATGATAATTTGCAGCATAAGCTGTATTCCCAATTCTGTGAAATCACAAGCTCTCTCTGGGAGAAATCTTAACCCCAGCTGTCACCACATCTGTATTTTATCCACACTCAAGAACGAGCAAGAAAAGTATAAGAATTAATAAAGCCACTAGTTTTAACCAGATGACATAGGAAAGGATTCAGTATCTAGAATTCTGTCAAGCAGCTGAATCTACAGTTTTGTTTTAAATTCAAGAACACCGTGACTATTTTGAAAACAATGATAGAGCCAAGTAGAGATATGTTTGTATTTATGGAAGAGAATACCCAGTCACCAATGTCTTGCATCAGCTCGTCAAAGTATTATAGTTTTATAGCTCTGGACCAGGTCTACTCTGGCCTTTTGTTGTATGCATATTGTTATGTCTATGAAGATGCATGTTCACCTCCCTCTTGCTACTACTAAATTGGATCTATCTACTGGATTAGAACTGCAATTAAGTATTTGTTAAAAGGAAAATACAGACAAAGAAATATGAAAGCAAATGCACATTCATGGGTAAGGAATAAATGGAATAAAATACACAAGGGAGAACAGCTCTCTAGTCTTAGAAGCAATTGAAGCACAGAAAACATGCTATCATTACTTGACAATTTTAGCATTTCATAGGAATAAAAACCTCACATTTTAAAAAGATTTTCAGTAATTACTCTTCAATGTTAAGCTTATTTTAAGTTAAATAAGAACACGGTTTTCAACTTTATACAGTGGTTTAGCATTCAAGCTGTTTCCTCAGTTCAGACTCTGTGTTCCTGAAGTCTAGCTAACTATTTTGGGGCGATTAGAGATAACAAACCAAGATTAGCTACTTTGGCAATTTCTATTATAGAGTTTTTGTGCCTCTCACAAGTGCCATCCTTGTACTTGCGCTGCATTAACTGTCAGAGTATTAATTACCTACTCACATCCAAGCATTGAAAACCTGAATCCCTGGACAGGAAGAACTAAAACTTAAAGAAACCCAAGTTTCAGATGGAGTTTCCTTTTACTTTCAAGGAAGTTTACTCAAAAATAAGTTCAGCTACACCTGATATTCATTATATAAAACTGAACATAGACAATTAGTGATTTGAAAAATTTCCTACAATTCCAAAATTAAACATTTAAATAAAAGCCTTTTTTAGATTACATGAATTACTTAAGCGCAGTTGATACTGTCATTCACTTATCTAACCAATTAGTGCTTCTAAAGAATGTATTTTATTTGTTCACTATCATTTATTATCTATGCAGTAATTTTGCATCTTCTCAAACAACAAAATGGCTGTCTTACATCTGGGGAATAAAACACACAAAAGGGTGTTGGTGTGCTGTTTGAATACATGCAATTATTGGTAGTTAAGTTCTAATTAGCATAATTAGTTTTGAAACAGTTCCCATAATAACTGTCAACATTATGTCAATTTAGCTGAAGTTAATGGCATATTTAACAAAGACACACTTACTCATTTTCAGTATTATACTATTTAAAAGAGAGGAAGAAGCAAAGCTCTTTCTGAAGAAGTAGAACTGTTTTTCATAGACATTGAACATTTCTTATGTTTTTTCCTTTCAGCACTCCAACTTATAAACAAGTAATTTATATAATTAGTCCCCTCCAGCTTCCATAAGACCATTCTTACAAATTAACACTGATAAAATGGCAATAAAAAGCAACCAAAGTACAGATGTTTGCAAATTCAGTCTTCTGTTGTTTTGGGGAAGACAGTTTGCAGGGGGATGCCTGGTTTGGAGGGGGAAGAAATCAAGAGGTAAATCCTTTAAAATATAAAGTGAGTAGTATGCTAAAAAGTAGCAAGTGTTTCCAGTCATAGCTAGACAAAACTGGAAAGATCCCTTCACTGCTTGGTAGGAAAGGGCATAAGCCATTCACAAAGGCCAGTTTTACTGCTTTTCTAGTTTTGATGTTACTAGAAATTATTTCCCAAGTACTAAAAGATGATCTATTATTAAACTAACAGTCATTTCATTGGCATCTTCCATGAAGAAACCATATGCTTTTCAGAATCTAATCTACTTCATGCTGTATACTCATCTAACACAACAGAAGGAATAGCCAACCTAAGCTCAATACTTGCCATAAAGATGAAATCACACATCCAATCTTGACTGAATTTAAAAGCCAAGTGTATTACAATCTACATGCTTCATTTGAGGATCTTTGTAATAGTGTATTTTTATTACGTGAATACTCCATAGAGAAGTTACCATAAAGTACTCATGAAATACACTCTCTCAGAAAGCTCTCTGGACTGTGAGAAACATTTCTTGTGGCACAGGGATTTTTTTTATTTATATAATTCAGATAAACAAAATGAAAGACTTCCTGCTCCTTAAAGCATTTTTTTAATTAGGAAAAAATCCACCATACAGCCAAACAAGCAATAAATCAATAAAACCTGTAACAGGAGTTTACAGTAAACCATGACAAAGCCAAATCTGAAAAAAAAATTCCCAATTAATTTATGCAAATTAATTTCCTTTCATCTACACATTTATCATTATGTATTATAGAGACACTTTGTGTTTAGGTTTCCATTGTTTTTATATATGAAGCTAACTAGAAAATGTTAAAATCAAGAACTTCATTCAATCTGTGTCCCACAAAATACCTTCGTGCCTATAAAACAGTAATTAATTGCTCAATTTCAGACTTGTTACCATAAGTTTAAGCATATCAGCTTATCACAATGAGAACTTAACAAAATTGCCTTTACTTCAATTTATTTTGAAGCATTTTCCAAAAAATTCTTCTCACAGTAATGAATGGAAAAGTCAAAACTTTGTTTTGTAAGTTTTATTTTCAAATATCATTTGTAAGTTTACAAATGATATTTGAAAATACTTACGGAATGGCAGAGTACTCATAGGGAACAGGAGGATGACCCCTAAACTTTGGACACTGAATGAGGGAGCAACTTCACATTAACTCCCAATCCATCCTACCCTGAAAAGATGCCTGAAGTCGAGTGAATGACTGACAGCCTACAGTGCAATGAGTGAGATAAACTAGCTCTACCGCAGTTTTCCCACACTCCTGTAAAACTCAGCATTGAGATGCACACCGAATGGCCTTCCAGGAGCAACTATTACTGACCGTGGAGAGGAAGAGACCGACCAGACCAACACGACCCATAAAAACGTCCTAAAGCAGAACCACTCCTCAACTCAGCTTCCCCTTTCTATTCAGCATTGAAGACATTCCACATCATTTTGTTAATGTTTTTAAGTCCACACTAATTCTCTGTGCAGACTCCCATTGTCTGTTTCACCACCAGAGAATCAGTCTGTCATGGACAGTTCGAAATGCTCCTGACAGAAACTGAAGAGCAGCACAACTGTGACTTAGCTGCCTCTGAACTGAGGGGAGACCCCATTGCAGTCACAACTTCCTCATCAGGGGAAGAGGAGGGGCAGGCACTGATCTCTTATCTCTGTCACCCAGTGACTGAACCCAAGAGAATGGCCTGAAGTTGTGTCAGGGGAGGTTTACATTGGACATTAGGAAAAGTTTCTTCACCCAGAGAATGGCTGGGCACTGGAACAGGCTCCCCAGGGAAGTGGTGACAGCACCAGCCTGACAGAGTTCAAGAAACATTTGGACAATGCTCACAGGCACATGGTGTGATTTATGGGGTTGTTCTCTGCAGGGCCAAGAGCTAGACTTTTAAGATCCTTTTGGGTCAATTCCAACTCAGATGATTCTGTGATTCTGTGAATTAAGGGTCCACATCAAATCCAATACACTACCCACTCATCACAAAATCAGCCTTCTCCAATACATCTTTAATCCAGCTCTGTGGGTCTACACAGAAATTGTATTTTTAATTTATAGTCCAACTGCCTCTACTACAGGAGTGAATCATGCACAGCTATTGAACTCTACCTAAAGCAACACCTGCAGCCCATTTTTAATCAATATTCTGTAAAAAAAAAATCTATCATTTCCCACTGAAAGGTTTTACACCTCTGAACCAGTGTGAGGATTTTGTGAATTTTTAACACATTATTGACAAAACAAGAAAAAAAATTACAGGGTTTTTGTACCCTGTTTGCAATTGCACTAAACACTAGCATGTATCTTTCACCTGTTCACTTGTCATTCTTGTCTATATTGGCTCATAATCATTACTCAGTCAGATCCATATCAGCTGAGTATCAACCCAAGTGAGAATGACCAGTTCTAGTAAAAGAACTAATAACAGGTTAATTATTTTTCAGATGAGCGAGACAATACATTTAAAGTAATTTCAACTCAGACTGTGACCAGCTGCATGAAAATTCTTCATAGAAATCTCTTCTACATAAGAGTAAACTCTCTCCTAAGCACAATTAAAAGTAAAAGATCAAATTACTAGAATCTAACAATAAGCCTCCCAAATTCAACTCTACCAAATCATGGAATCAAGGGTAAAACAAAAGTACACAAGGAGAGGGAGTGATCCCTAACTTATGGCCCCTTTTAAGCGAAGACCAAAGTCCTTCAAAAGCCTGACAGAAAAATATTTGTCAAAGGAGGCTTGAGAAGAGCTCTGCCTATGCGACACTAACATTAACCTCTTTAGGAGGCAAGTTTGATCATCAGCAGTTCCAGATAAGAAATAAACACTTCTGAGAACCCTGTGCACAATCTGCTCAGATCTGCTTAGATGGTTCTTGCCTGCTTTTGCATCAGCATGAAAGAAACTGCAGTCAGGCACAGATAAAAGATGTGGAGAGACAGGAAGGAAGAAGTCTGTGGCAGACAGATATGCCATAAAACTATGCAGGTGATGAGTTAAAGGGCCTTAAGGAAGCAAGGCTCACTGCATTTTTCATTTGTCTATTGTTTTATGACCATTTAAAGTACTTATTGATGAAATGGTGCTGCATCTTCCTCTAGCTTAGGCATCACAGCAAAACAAAAACACAATATTGCTAGCAGCATGCCCCCTAATAGTCATGCAGATAGAAACAGACCATCAAACAGCAACACAGTCCTTTTTAAATTCAGTTATTTTGGAAGAAATAATTTTTTTATTCCCAAATACAGAACAGAAGAAAAAAATGTGGGTTTAATGCAATTTAAATTAATTTCTGACCATTCATCTACTTTCTTTTTCATTTCAATTATACATAATCCAAATACTTCATTCACAATTAACAAAATTCATAGTTGACATTTAATAATAAAATATTAGGGTTCAAAGCACAGAACTTCCAATAGAATTAAGTGTTTGCAGTAAGTGTGGAGTCCAAAAAGCTATATCTGCCCTAAAGAGCCATAAACAGCACCACTACCACCAAGCAGAAGCCAGGATTAGATTTATAAGCGAAGATTTGTTACACTTGAAGTGAAATACTACTTCAGACAGCTCATGGAGAGAACAGCCATCAACCTATCAATATCATATGAAAAAGAGTCATGGTGATATCTCTTCAACAGTGGCTGACCATAGCTGCCTTCAACCTGAATGCTATGTTTAAAAAAATCCAAAACAAATCACAAAATAAGCTTCCCCTAGAAAGTAGATATGAATCAACAAAGTTTTGATGACCAGCTAAAGGCAAGAGATGGGGGAGGCAAAGCATTAATACATTTTTTTCTTTCTTTATACAAGCAGCATATCACCACAACTCTTTGAAGAAAAGTACAGGCTACACAGGGCAATGCATTAAATTTCAACACTTCTTAAGATATTAATATACAGAAACACAAAGCAGTGAAACAGATGCTTGAAAACAAAAAGCTGAAACGTCAAGTGTATGATGCATTTCTGCCCCTTTCTCTTCCCTTGTACTTTTATCCAAAAGACTTCATTAAACTCCTGCTTCACACATCTGTGTCCTCATAAGGACTAAGTACTTTCAGAAGTGGAAACAGACATTGATAGAAAAGAATGCTCAGGAGAAAGGACAGTTGCCTTCTATAGCATGCCTTTTTTTAAGGAAAGAAATCATTTAAATGCAAGCAGCTATATTAATGCAACATTCAGCTCAGGCTTTATGCAAAATCCAGTAAACCAATTCAGAGTTACTGCTACCATAAATGTTATTCAGCCGCATTCAATATATTAAGTAATGTTGTGTGTAGGAATGCATTAGGTACTTCAAAAATGCAGCGTAAGGAGGAGAGATTGGTCTGGAAATAGACTCTGGTTTGATCCCCATCCTCCCACCAACAGACACAGAGATAATTTTTTTTAGTACATTTCTAGCATTGAAAAAAGTTACTCACCAAACTAGCAGTGAGTGAAGGTGCTGACTGTCCAAATGTTTGGTAGCGCATCCGAACAAGATTAGTGGTTTCTATAGGTTGCCACAGCTGCTGTCCAGTTGCACTGGGAAGCAAATATTTGCCTGTCAAGTTCAGAAAGAGCGAGTTAAAATATGAGATGTTGCAGTTGAGCAATGCAAATGCAATGGACAGTTTACTGTAACACTCTTGCCACTGTGAAACATCATTCACTGCATCCCTGACCAGAGCTGATTCCAACAGAATTCCTGCCATTCATTTGCTAGTCTGTCACATCATCCTTCCACCAGATACACTTCTCTGTTCTCAAAACTGTATCTTTTTCCTACATAGAAACATATTAAAGCAACAAGAGATGCAAATATCTAGAGCACTAGTTATGAAACTTAAACGCTGAAAGCTAGTCAAAAATGAAAAAAAGAAAAACATATTAAGAAATATTCCTCTATTTACCCCTTGAAGGAATAAGATTCTGAGTCTGAGGGACAAAGTGAGATTTATTGGAATAAGACACTTACCATGTGGACGAATTTAGTGTATGAGAACTATTCTGCTTCTATTCCAGAATTCCTCATAATCTACCTAATACATATCACTAAATTCCCAAGGATCTTTATCGAGAGTCCCAAGTAAGGGGAGATGACCAAGGTTCAGGCCAGCCATTCTTTAGGAGCGCTCACATGGGGCTCTCAGTGCCTGTGCTCTGCGCTCAGTGGCATCACTTCGCTGTGGGCAGGAAACCGTGAGCCCAGAGCCACATAGGGTCACAGGGCCACACTCCCCATCACAGAGTGACACCACTCAGAATTGCCTCCCTACAGGTACTAATGAGGCGGATCACATCTCCAGCTCATGAAGCCTAAGCTACAAAAAGGAGCAAGGAGAATATTCAAGGAATTGTAGTAAGACGACAAGTATGTATCAATACTGGTGATTTCTGCTTACTTTCAGCCACTATCAAGAAACAAGCTACATACTGGTCTTGGCAATATGTCCACCTTAATTTCTTACTTATCTCTGCAAACTATGCAAAAGTGAGACAATCACATTACTAAAGCAACTATCTTCTCTTGGAAGACCAACAAGCTATTGATGCAAAGCAACAATACAGAATCTTATTTTTAATCAAATCTCAGTTTAAAAACACAATACAAGATCTTGACTGAACAAATCAAATGAAAAATATCTCCAAACCACATGGGCTAAACATTTGTTTCCTGAAATCATTAAACCCCACCTCATTAAGCTTGTCATCAAAGACAGCTATGCAGTGGCTATGCACCTGACCACTGACACAGGCTGTGTACCTTGGTAAATCGGCACAGGTTTGCTATGAAATCAAAAGCCTCAGCTTCATAATTTTATTTTAACAGTAGATCCACTGAGAGTTGCTGAGGCCTCTGGGAAGTGACTGTCTTGAAAGCTAGAAGTTCCCAAGCAGCAGCACAGGATAGTCTTTTAACACTTTCCAATTAGTCTTCCAAATGTGCTATTGTTCTTTGTTACATTGGTAAAGCAGAACCCATAAACATTTTGGCACCCAATTTGCTAACAGCCTGCCCAAGAGTAGAAGAAAAATGTACAACAAAGCTGCGGTTTCTTGCCCATTTATCGAGGATAACATTTCCCAGAACTGGAAAACCTGAATTAATTTCCCATCTGCTCTCTCTGCTTCTTTCTATAAAATTTTTGTTCCATTTTTGCCTAGCCTCCTATCACGCTCAACTAAAAAGGCGCCATAAAGAGCTTAAGGCGTTGATTGCAATATACACATCTTTGATATTCCATTTATGTCAATCCTCAAATATATCAGTGACATATGCAGTCAAAGAGAGCTTTATATCTATCACCTCAAAAGGTTAATTCCTTCTCATCTGGACAGAAAAAAGAGAATTAGGAAGTGACTGCAAAAAACTAAGATATACAAATCTTTCATTCAAATAGGTATGTTTTACTTCTTTAATACTTTCTACATAAAAAGAGGTCTATGCATTTTCTTTCCTTCCTTTTTGACTCTACTTGTCTACTTGTAAGATGCGGTTCTCAAAAAAGGGTGAAATCAAGCATTTCCTAGTGCTGCGATCCATAGGTTTCTAGACTTCCAGCAACATCCAGACAACTCCAAACAAGCCATCATCAAAATGCTTCAGCAATACCTATTTTGTCAAGTAGGCATACAAAATGCATAACTCCGTTAGAAACTCTTATTAATAATCTCTAGAAGCCATAAGGAAAATTACATTAAATAATTTTCAACTTCATCACTGTAGCATAATATTAGGGCATTTTATCCTCATAGAAATCAGTATTTGAAAAGCAGCAAGTCTTCACCTGATCCTTTCAAGAAAAGGTTCATTCTATTAAAGTTAGTTCTAAAACTAGGGAGTATCATCACTCTTTGGTTAACAAGTGCACTTTTCTCATAGGGTGCTGTGGTTTAGGAATGGTATTCCCAAGCTTAGTTTTCCCAGTAAAAAAGAAAATTTTAAGCTGCACCCCTCCCCCTCTAGTGGGACACATAAAAGGCAGAGATCAAGGATTGAGGTAAGGAAATTTACTGGAAACAGCAATAAGATAAGAAAATGAACAGCAACAACACTAAACACAAAAATGTACACAAAGAGAGGGTTATTTACATGCAAAAATGCTTAGTGAGTCCAGGACAACAAAAAACAGTGGCAGACAGAACCTCTGCACACCACACTTTCTCCACGATCAGAAAGCAACCCTGTTCTTCTTGGTAGCAACAGAAAGAGACCCTTTCCCTTACCTCCTCAGCAATGAGACAGAATGGTAATGATTAACATTTGGGTCTTGGCCTTGCCCACTCAGCACAGCACATGGCAGCCCAGAACTCTTGGGCTCAGCATTCCAGCAAGCTCAGCCTCCCTGGCAGCCAGGACTACAGCACACACCACCACACCTGGTACTGTAAAGAAAATTAACTCTGTCCTGACCAGAACTAGGACACAGGGGGTTAAAACCAGTCTCAAAATCCACTATCAGACACTATGCCCTTCCCGGACTGCAGTAATTTTCATTTCATATGAATCCCACTTGAGCTTCCCAAGAAAGAAGATGGAAGGCAATCATTTGCATTTAGTACACAAATTAACATTGTTTTAAGTAAAAACAAGCCAAAAAGGTTAAAATAACAAGGCAATTCAGTCTAGGAGGAGAAAGATATAGGAGAAGTAAGTGTTATTATTAATGCTTGTACTTACTTTTTGTTGTAAATGTGCACCAGATCCAAAATATGGAGAGCTAATATTGTCTGTACCTCATCATGTGCAGGGCATTCTAACAGCCACCTTTACTATTTGTCCTTTACAGTAATCTGTATTTTACTCTATCTTTATCTTGCTCAGACATCTGAAAGAAAGTCTAAGATATCTTGATACAGAGGCTAGAGGAGATGCAATCCTACACAAAACAGAATCTTGTACTAAGCCCTTCCTTGAACTGTAATATTTTGCCTGACTCATAAGAAAGCAGAGTGGATTTACTCAGAACTATATAGTCAGTATCTCCACTACAAGAATTCTCTTAATATTTCATTATTTTTCCTGCACGAATAGTATCAAGAAATATTTCAAATAATATTGGGGGTGTGTCTGTTGAAAAGATAAATTAGGCAGTAAACACTATCAAAATTACCAGTGAAATCGTGAGCATGTGTGATGCTGGCATCATCCCTTCTCCCATCTTTACCCCCAATAGGAGCCTTGAACATACCACAGTTTTCACAAAATACTGGAATTAAGGCAAGCAGACTGTCTAGAACTCCAATTCTTCTTTTCATAGTACATAGGCCTTTAAACACAGAAATGGCATACAAGAAATATGCTTTCTAAAGAGGCAAAATTAGCCAGCCCTTAGAGAAAAAGATGGTAACAGATAAACTTCTTATCTGAGAACAGAGCTAACCTACTGCATTTAATCATCACATGATAAAACAGTCCCTGCCCAAAGTGAGTTAATCATCAACTCTCCCTCAATTCCTCCAACAATAATTTAAAAAACTAAGTTAAAAATCCCCTCATACTGTCCACTCCCTCTCTCCCTAGACTTTATAGCACTCCTACACTTTTTTTTTGCTATAATTTCATTCATAATTGTATGCATTTTACTGCTTTTACATTTTCTTTGACAATCCTTGATTTTATACATTTCCACGTTTCCCCTTATTAAGTTATTTCAATGCCACTATTACATAAAAAATTTGAGCTGAAATACATTATTATTTTCACACTGCATTCATGTCTGCCTAATTCTCCAAGCAGCTGCTTTCCTTTTTAAGTGAACTGGTTCATGAGGAATTCATGAGGGACAGAGAGGAAGGCTTCAACTCCACCGCAACCCTTCCATCTTAATTCAGAATTCTGGCCCATTTACAGCATAGAACACTGCCAGCGTCCTGACCACTGATACACTGGTAGTAATGTTCATACTGCTTTCATATGCTATTGATATTGAGTCATCCACTGACAGAGGTCCCCTACTTCTGTCCTATTCAATTTCGAAATGGTCATTGTTGACTTCCTCCACTTCCTCTGCAGAACCTTTGCTGGTATCTTTGTCTCCCTTCCTGAGCCTGAAACTATCAGGACAGCCTAAAGGGAACTAACAGCATCACTTCCCGTATCTGAATGCAATCCTTGTTGGTCCAGCACATTTATCAAAACACATTTTGATGAAGGGTGGTTTAAGTTGACTATGTAATGGCAATAATTTAGCATTATTTAATAGTATTACATCATCGCTGGTGAACAAAGGTAACACATCACTGCAGTTCAGTGGCATCTTACCCTTGAACGTGCCTCTTGTATATCTAGATTCATTTGTAATGAATATTTGTTGAAGTCCAAATAGAATCATCACTAATTATTACTTCTGTTATGTTCAGCAAGCACCTATTCATTATATGACATATTGTTTAAGGACAAAATTACTTGTATAAGGACAAGGAGACTAAAACCACATACACTTTCACAAAAATCAGTCACAAAAGGCAGGCTTTGCTTTATTCTAAATAAAAAAAAATTTCCTACTGCTGAAGTTCAACTTTCCTTCCTTTGTCCATCTCAAATGCATATCATAATAGGACAGATGAGAATTACTAAATGAGCTCAAATCTAATACCTACCAATCTTTGGTTTTTAGTTAGAATTTAGAAATAACTTTGTCTCTGATGATTAGCCAATTTCATGTTATTAAGAAAATGTTTTGGCATCCAAGTAAGATTTTACCTTTACAAAAGTACTTAGGACAGTGTAGATTGCACTGCTAGAAAGTCTGATTTGTAACTAGTCAAAATGCAAAAATAAATACAGAGGAAGCATCTTGAAAATTTTTAATATCAATATTTTTTGTTTAAATACTAGAAGCAATTTTCTATTACACTACTGCAAACGGAAGACAGGCATGTACTTTGCTAAAATGGAAGAATCTGAATTTGGGCTGTCAGCAGCTACAGACACAATTAGCCCAAAGCAAAGCTGTGCATATGATTACAGTGTACCACAGAGTTACCAGAAGCTAGCATCAATGTGTTTGTGTTAGCTGCTGTGAAATAGCAGTCTTCAAAATAGCTTCTTGCCATCTGGACAATCTTTAAGGCAAGGGCCAAGAAATACTTATTTCAAGTAATTATCTTGTTATATAAGTGCAGAATATGTTTTTAAAAATACAGAAAGCTAGATACTTCTCCCTTTTTTTTACTTTAAAATGTAGCTGATCTTATCTAAAGAACTTACACTCTGGACAAGTCAGGCTTGTCAAGCACAGTTTCAAGTGGGTTGCTAACTCCACACCTCTTTCTGGGGAGCCTTAGGAGCATAAGCTACTGTCGTGGTTTGAGAGGAAGTGAGTTTTTGGGAGATGGTGGTCAAACCAATAGGTGCTCAGATGTGAATATTGGCACCTGGTTTGGCCATTGAGAATATGGATACGCCTCTGAGAACACAGGGGTTAAAAGCAAGGAACACCCAGGGTAACGCTCTCTTGGTTCTGGTGGATGGAGAGGTCAGACCTCCCCTGCCCAGCTGCGGGCTGGGTGGGGGAGGAGAAGTCACGAGGCCGGAGGGAGGTAGGCCGGAGCCTTGGGCAGAGAAGGGAGGTGAAGGCCCCTGTAGGACAAGAGTGAGTTCTCTACAGAGATGGAAGGGTGGAAGAACTTGGAGAGGCATCAGGCAGCCCCCCTTTCTCAGGAAGGAGAGAAAGAGAGAGAGAGCGTGCCAATTTGATAGCACTGGCTTGGCCGAGAAGAAGAAGGGGGGGCGGCGAGAAGAGTGCCCGGCAGGGCCAGTGTGGGAGTTCTGGATGAGTAGAGACTGTGATTTTAACCCTTCTGTGGGATGATGGAAACCTTGCAAATGCTGATCCTCCGGGAGCTGAAGGAGAAGAGAGACAGGAATAAAGTAGGAGGAAATGCGCAAGTGTGATGCAAGCTGTGCAAGTGAAGAATGACCGAGAGAAGTTGAGAAGAATTTTAGGTGGGAGGATGTCGTGGTTTGAGAGGAAGTGGGTTTTTGGGAGGTGGTAGTGGTCAAACCAATAGGTGCCCAGATGTGGATATTGGCACCTGGTTTGACCATTGAGGATATGGATCCGCCTCTGAGAACACAGGGGTTAAAAGCGAGAGCTCCCAGGGGATCTTCCTCTCTCTCTCTTGGTTCCGGTGGATGGAAGAGTTCAGACCTCCCCTGCCCAGCTTCGGGCTGGGTGGGGGAGGGGAAAAGGCCACGCGGCCGAGGGAGGTAGGCCGGAGCCATGGGCCGAGGACGGGAGGCGATGGCTTGGATAAGAGTGAGTTCCCCACAGAGACGGAGGGGTGGAGGAACTCAGAGAGGCAGCGGGCAGCCCCCCCTCCTCGGGAGAGAGAGAGTGAGAGAGAGATGCCAGTGCTATCTTGAACTTGATAGTACCAGCCTGGCCGAGGAAGAGAAGTGGGGGGGGCAATGGGAACCGTGCCCAGTGAAGAGTGCTGAGCGGTGTGGGAGTTCGAGACGAGCAGAGACTGTGATTTTAACCCTTCTGCAGAAGGTGGAAACCTGGCAAACGCTGATCCTCCGGGAGTCGAAGGAGGAGAGAGACGGATGAGAGGAAATATAAAAGGTGAGAGAGCGGTGCAAGTGAAGAACGACGGAGAGAAGCTGAGGAAAAATCCTAGGTGGAGGAGATGATAGAGTGGCTTTTGGCTGGACTCTTTCTTGTATAGCCATGAGCAGAATCTTTCCTGTAATACAGAGACTGCATTTTAGGGGGAGGCGGCGCCAAGGAGTGATGGTGAGACCCCTCGGCCCCAGGGGGTGAAATATTGGGGGGGACTGGTGTCCCGAACAGGAGGAGGCGGCGCCAAGGAGTGATGTGAGCGGAGACGACAGGTGATGAGTAATGGTGAGACCCCTCGGCCCCAGGGGGTGAAATATTGGGGGGGGACTGGTGTCCCGAAACAGTGAGAGACTGTTGTTCTCTTCTGGAACTGGGCATCCTTGAAAGGGAAAACCCTAAAAGCAGCTCTGGTCCATGTGCAGTGGTGAGAGCACTGAACATGGAAGGAAGAAGTCACGACATGCAGTTGTTGAGTGACGGGGATTGGCCTGTGGCACAAGGGGGGGCTCTTCTCTCCTCAATGAAATGAGAGGTGATTGTCGGAAGGGTGGAGATGGACTGAGTTGATTATCTGAAGGGTGATGGACTGGATTAAGATCTAAGGTTTTGTGATATTCTGTAAGAATTGAGTGGGGGGAGGAGAAATGTTTGAAAGGTTTCCATTCTGCTCTGTGTGTTCATTGTATAATTCTGTGATAATAAAGTTTTTTCCCTTTTGTTTATAAGTGGAGGCCTGCTTTGCTCTGTCTCTGATCACATCTCACAGCAGACACCAGGGAAGATGGGTTTTCATGGGGGCACTGGCATTGGGCCAGCATCAAACCATGACAGAGGAGATGATGGAGTGGCTTTTGGCTGGACTTTTCTTGTATGGCCATGGACAGAACCTTTCCTGTAATACAGAGACTGCATTTTAGGGGGAGGCGACAGCTTGGTGCCAAAGGAGTGATGTGAGCAGAGACGATGGGTGATGAGGTGATGGTGCTCTCGAGACCCCTCGGCCCCAGGGGGTGAAATATTGGGGGGGACTAGTGTCCCAAAAAGGTGAGAGACTGTAATTTTCTCCTGGAACTAGGCAAAGCATTCTTGAAAAGGGAAAACCCTAAAAGCAGCTCTGGTCCATGTGCAGTGGTGAGAGCACTGGACATGGAAGGAAGAAGTCACGAAGGTGGTGCTGAGTGACGGGGAAACACAGCTGGACTCGGCTGTGTTTCCAGGGGAAGCCTGTGGTGCAAGAGGGACTCCTCTCTCCTTGATGAAATGAGAGGTGATTGTCGGAAGGGTGGAGATGGACTGAGTTGATTATTTGAAGGGTGATGGACTGGTAAAAATCTAAGGTTTTGTTTCATGCTGTGGGAGATTGAGTGGGGGGGAGGAGAAATGTTTGAAAGGTTTCCATTTTTGCTCTGTGTGTTCATTTTATTATAGTTCTAAGATAATAAAGTTTTTTTCTTCTTTGTTCACAAGTGGAGGCCTGCTTTGCTCTGTCTCTGATCGCGTCTCACAGCAGATACCAGGGAGGATAAGTCTTCATGGGGGCACTGGCATTGCGCCAGCACCAAACCATGACAGCTACCTCAAAGCAACAAGCCGCAGTAGAAGAGAAAACTGGACTCTACTGCAGAGTGCTCTCGATCATAAAAGTGTTCTGAAGAGAAACACAGATGGGTACTGCTTCCTCTTCTTACCCCTGGCATATTTTCAAACACAAAAAAAAAAAAAAACCCAGAAGAGCTGGGTTTATTGACAGGTCTTGATGTGAACATAAGAAAGACTGAAGCCACCACCTGCCACTAGGTCACCAAAGAAGCAATAGCAGTCCCAACATATCCAAAGCAGCCACTGTTACCTGATGATAATTTGTCTACACCTGGTGAGCTAACACAATGCTTCTTCTCCAAAAACTACTGGCCCATGGAATTGCACAATGTCTACTGCGTAAGAAGGAGAACTTCAAGTTCACCAGCCCCTGTGCCCTGCCAACTCAGACAGGTCCAATTGGACTTAATGGTCGACTGGAACATCGGGATCTACAACCACCAGGGACCACCAGAGAGACTCCCAGGACAGAAGAACATGTGTGTAAAGGGAAAGGAAAACATGTTAATGATTTCAGGGAAATTATTATGATATTCTGGGACAATCAATCCAAATGAATGTAAAACAAAACAAAATGAATGTAAAATATAGTATACAAACACGAACTTCCTTGTACTCAGAATGCACGGCTTTGGGAAAAGCTATTCCTCTGTGCATCTGGACAAATAAAGAATGCTTGCTTCTTAATGCTACATTGGTGTTAATACTTTTGTATTTTACCAAATTTTTGATAACACCACTGCCACTCACAAACTGCCTGAGCAGCAGGAAGTGAAGACCAAAGCAGCAATGTACTACCACTTTTACCACCACAAATAAATGTAAGCCTCACTCCAGGCTCAGACACCTGCCAAGTGAAAGACAGAGCCTCCCACCTTCAAAGTTCAAGTTAGGGCACTTAGCTTTACTGCCTCAAATTGAACTCCTGCAAACATCCCAGCTGTAGAAAATGATGGGGACACTGCAAATTTTAGGGTCTATTTTCACATCTGCGAGCAGGGAGGAGAGGTGGAATAAAGCCCATCGTTCCCATTTGCTGTTAACCAGGATAGAGTGGATGGATTTGAAGTCATTACTAGGAAACTTTTCAGTATTTTGCCTTATTCTACTGTAGCTGCATCAGGAAATTTTACTTAAATTTCCATTCACCAACAAGCAAAAAAAGAAAAAAAAAAAAAGAAATTACCATTTTAATAATGTCTTATTTATTGCCCAGAACTTAAAGGAGCATGTTTTGCATATTACACAGATACACATGGTTGAAGTTAATGAACAATGCCACTTTCCCAGTCTGATGCAGGAGGTGAAATTTTCCTTTCAGCCAATTTGTCCTCTAAACATAACATTATTCAGGTAAGCCCATAATTACAACTGACTCAATTACAAATTCTTTTGTTACTGTAGAAAAAAGCCTTTGTAAGAAATCCTATTACACTTACTATAGTTCTTTTAGTTTTTGATATACTATAAATCTCCTAAAATGCTCTATATTTGTTTCACTTTCTAAAATTAGATAAAGCAGTGGCACCCTCAGGCACATGGTATGATTCTTTGGGTCGTCCTGAGCAGGGCCAGGAGTTGGGACTCATTGATCCTTGTGGATCCCTTCCAGCTCAGGATATTGAATGGTTCCATGATTCCGGCTGACAATGCATGAAAAATAAATGTGGCCCACCAAAGTCAAAAATTTGGGGTGTGATTATGAACTTAAAAAAAAACACAGAAAAACTGCAGAAGACCTACCTTAAATTTTCACCAATATTGGCAGAATTGGAACTGGAAAAGGACATATCAAGTTTTGGAGCACAAACTAGTAGGATGAAGGTTTAGATCTGTTTAGATCTGTATCTAAAAATACATATATATATATATATATAAAGAAAATGAAGCCTCCATTAAGTACAAAGGCATGCAGAATCAAGCCTGTTTATAAATCAACTACCAGGAATAAGTCATCACATCCCAGAAATAATGGTTCATGCTTGGAACAAAATTCTCTCACTGAAAGTCATTTAAAAGACAGTACAAAATTTTGCTGATCAGGAAATTACGCAGAGTTCCCTTGCTAACAGATACTTGCTGAAGTTATATTGACTATTTGCAATTTATTATTGAAGTACTGTGACAGCAGCATAATATTTGAAATGCATTTGAGATCACTAGCAAATCTCCCTAACCTCTAATTAGATTTGGAGGGTAAGGATAGGTTTGGGGGTTTTAGTTTGGTTTGTTTGGTTGGGTTTTTTAAGTTTTCCATACTAAACATACCTAACTCAATAGCACTGTAAGCCAGCCAATGGCTACAATAACTACATGATAAAACACCCTACAGATTGAAGTTGTCGTTCATGACACTACTTCATTACCTCACCTCTCTACTGAAACACAACTCAGCAAAATAATTATTTGGTAATATTTATCAGTGAGCTCAGAGATAGAACACTCTTCTGCTTCCTTTTATTTATCTTAACAACAAATAGGTCCTTTTCCCATAATTCTAACATGCAGTTCCAAAACTTATAAACTGCCAGTCCATTCTATAACACAAACATAATATACAGGTATTACTGCATCCCTTTCATCCTTTTTTACAGCTTACACCTGCTCTAGAAAAATTTCAAGTCCAGTTCTGTAACTTTGATAACAGTAGGAAAAACACACATGTACTACACACACGATACTACAAAACACACACTACTGCACACATGATACTACAAAAAGCACACTAAACTACATTCAAGTGATAATGGGACAGAGTTCCTTTCAACATACAGTCTATTTTGCAAAAACAAGAATCCTGCACACCAAGAGGTCAGCGGTAACTGATACTGGCCAACTTACAACAAAACTGTGCCTAGAACACAAAGGACCTCAAAAATTCACTATTGCTCAAATTCAAATGTTATGTGAACAACTGCTTCAATCAGTGGCCAGTACTTTTGGCTCACAACTCTCCATCATCGCAAAATTTGGAGTTTTGCTGACAGAATTTATGGTGTGAAATAAACATCTCCCATTACTCTATGAAGAACATACCCAGCAACCCATAATTGACATTAAGACAAACATGGAATGATGTGTTAACATGCTATTTTCCCTACAGTACCCACTGTGACCCCTTCTTTTGCCTCATGTATGTGTTGTTATGCCCCATAATCAAATCCCTATGTGCTCAGAGTAATTTTTCAAAAGGCAGAGTTTCCCAATAGAAAATCCTGCTCCTATTTTTACTGAAAAACATCTATAAATTCTTCCACTCAAGTTGTCAACCTTCATTCTAAGGATTAAGTACAGGAAGTGTTTTTTCCCTCTTCTCAAATATTTCTCTATCTGTACATTCAATTTATGCTAAAGCAACTAACCTGGAGAAAGCAAGTATGTGGTCAAATCATTTGCTTTACAACATCCACTAGAGAGAGACCACAGGGAAAAAACAGCCTCTAGGAGCATAGATCATGTGTTCTTGATGTGCAATTATAGTTTGTTTATATAAATATGCTGCAGTCAGTTTTGCACTAATGAGCTCAGGTACTAGCAACAACAGGACTGCAGCCTCACAAACCTCAAATTCAGTTAATCAGCTGATTAAATACAAGCATACAGCTAAGTCCAGGTAAGTGGACTGGACTTTCACCTGTGCTTTTATAGTTTCACTGTTAAGCATACTTGAACCAGCTAATTCAACAGCTCTTAGGTTACTTCTTAAGGAGTTACAACTCAAACTTCAGAAATTTAACATGAATATTAATTTTCTCTACTTTTTGTTTTTCCACTATGACAAATTACTCTTAACAATTTTTAAGCTGCTTTTTTAAGTGTCCCAAAGAGGGTTAAACCCTATTTCTCCCTCCGTCAAAACTGGCAGCTTGCAAACATATCTGCTAATTAGGCAATCGACTGCTACAGTTTGCTTTGATCTCAATAATCAACTTCTCATGTTCTGATGATACAAGCACAATTTAGCAGCAATTGAGGAGTTAAAGGCAAAATAATGAGACAGGAATACAGTATCTTCTGTTCTCATCTCATTCTATTACATGGTGCAGACTCCAGACACGTCAAAGAATATGGAAATTATCTTGCTAGGCACACAGGAAAGTAAAAATCAACTCCACTATGCAGGCTGATTGAAGTCTTAAATGATGAAGGTAACTGACAATGACAAATATAACCTCATGTCATCTCAAACACCAGCACACCAAGAGCTATCTAAAAATGCTGATTTCATAGCAGAATATATTTACTTCATCTGAGAAGACAGCTTTGTACTGAATGCATTAAAAAAAAAAACCAAAACAAAACAAAAAACACCCTCCACACTGCGTTTCCTCAGCCACGTAATTATACAATAGATTGCCTCTGTCTCTTTCTACTAATTCTGGAATAAGTTTAACACATGGCTTTAAGGAAACCTTTGAGGAAGGCAATTGAAAAGACTGCCAGGTGTGCTCTGGGTAGGCAGTGAATGAATGGAGCATGTTGTGCTTGTGTCATGCACACATGGCTGCTGAACCCTCCCACCTCTGTAGCCCAGAGCGCAGTGTGTTAGCACCCGTGTTAGGCTGCTACTCTTCCTCTGCTGCTGTTGGGGAGAGCCCTCAGGCAGCTGCAGCTGGAAAGGCTGTCTAAACAGGATACATCCAGTCCTGACATGTGTCACAATGAAAGCCATTTTGAAATACTTCTGTTCTGATATGAGAAGGGAAGAAAATGCAGGAAGTAAAATTTCCTATTAAAGGCACATCTGATAGAGCTTTGGCACTGGCAGTCATTCTTCTGGGACTGGGGACAGGCCAACAGAGTCCACCAAGCCATATCCCCAGACACAGCTATGAAATCATAGGGCTCTTTATGGAGTGGTGTAATCATGTACTGTAATCATATATTCCTGGTGTAAATATGTATAATTTCTTCCATAACAGGAAGAAATTTTGATTATGTACACAGTGAATACAGAACACTTCTTTTTATCTACACCAAGAGGCCATCATTAATAGAAATAACCCTTTTTTTAAATGTTGCCATTAAACGAATCATATCATCACTATGACAAGCAGTTGTATATTATGGGAAGGTCTTATTTCCAAAGAGGTTTCAAGGTACAAGTCACGTGATTGTACAAGTTCAGTTTTCCCCATTCACCAAGTTGTACCAAATAGTTGACACTGTAAGACTTCATGAGCTAATCTCCATTTTCAACAATATTAATGATAATTCATACAGCCCAATGTTTGTGAAAATTCTGCTACTGCCAACTGCTCCTCGGTATGAACGGGGAAAACCTCCTCTTCCAAGTCCTGCTAGCACATGCCAACCTATGGACAAGAGAACAGCTTGATTTTCATAGTCCATAAAGCTGTTGATCTTTCTGCTAACTAGGGTTAGCAGAGTGATGAATCTCTGAAGCAAAAAACAGACTGAGAATTCCCAAATTCATTTTATATCAACCACAGATTAATTATACAGCAATAACAACAATTGCTGAGCGTATTTGGATGACTGATGACTCAGATCAAAACAAGAACATTAAAGAAAAAATACATAAATCACAAGGGTTTTTTTTTTTTGTTTTAGCTCTTCATGATCTGTAGACAATGCATGATCAGAAGAACATGAAATAATTTTACTAATGTAGAGTGCTTTAGGATCCTTGGATTAAAGATTCTATAAAATTAAATTAGTATGTATTATGTTACCTGTACTTGTGTAAGATCAATATAAGCCTAGTAGTTAACAGCCCTGCCACAGTTAGACACAATTAGCCCACCAGGAAGTCTTTTCCAAGTAGTTATTGATGAGATAACAGTAGGTGAGATAAAAAGTTCAAACTAGGTAAAGTGTATTTTTTTTCTTTATATATAACAGCAGAGCTTATCAGTATGGTATAAAACAACTGAGTTAGCTGCATTACTCTCCAAAATATGATCTCTTCCCAGAAATATGTTCTTGTATCTTTCAGAAGTAGAAAGGGAGATAGCAATCTCCAAATGCTGCACAGCAACTGAGAGCCCAGGACTTCACTGCCCATCTCAGGGCAAAGTGAGGAGCAGCAGCGGGACGTGAAAGGGCAATTTCTTTTGCTTGTCCAAGTGATTTGCTAGGTTAACCCTCTTCACAGTAAAAGCTCATACAATTTCCCATCCTTTCACATTACCTTCTGCTGTGGATTCTATTTAACCATCTCTGAACATGGCAAACTAAAATCTGTAGACAATTTAAGCCAAAAACCCTCTGACTATAGACAGCCCTTTGAAGTTTGTGGAGATCAAGACAACCAGCCACCACAGAAAAGCAGCTTTTTAATTAAACATCTTTTCTCCTGATTCAAAACAAGTTTTAAAGTCCCAGTCTGTTTACCATTAGAAATCCTTAGGAAGGCAATCGAAGGCTACAGCAAGAGGCATTTAAAAACACATATATTAAACAAACATCTTTTGTCCCAAGAATAACAGAGCTGAACTCACCTACCACACCTTCCTCTCAATCACATACTTTCCCCATCTAGCACACCACCAATGCCCCTGCACCCAGAGGGCACCACTGTCCCTCTGAAACAATCCTCTTTTCCCTCTCTATCTGACCTAGGGCTGTGAAACAAGCAGCTGCAGCTCAGCTTTGTGACAGGGCTTATCCTGCAGTTCAACAACCTGTGCAAGGATTGTGTTTAACACTTTCTGTGGCACAAGCAAAACTTTTAAAGATCTAGTCTACTACCCAGACAAAGGGTGTGGCAAGCACTGTTATGGGCAGGTGTTCATACAGGGAAGAGGGAATCTGGAACAGGAGAGAAGTTAGGACACAGCAGAAGAGAAAAAGGCAAATACCGATTATAGTGTAAAGTGACCATGTTATCCAAAACTTTATAACCTGTTGGAAATATGACCTTTCAAATTAAAAGATGAATTGGTCATAAGCTACATTCAAATTCTTTTACTCTGAGATTGTTTTATCTCATGAATGCTTATGTTTAGTAACCACAGTTATGAAATACTGGTTTTCATCTTGTCTTTCTATTAAACAAAACTGTTAGCACTTCACAACAAGAACTACTAAGGGAGATTTGCTAGACTAATAGCAGGCAACATGCTATTTTCAAGAGGTTTAGTCTCTGTTTTTCCAGAAGTCTTCCTCCTTGGCAATGAAGATTATGGAAAGCAATACTGTTGCAACAATTATAGTGAAGGAGTTTTTCCAAAATATAGTAGCATGTTGTCTTCAGGAACCACTATTCATTTCTTTTATTGGACAAATATTAATTAGTGGCTGCGTAGCAATTTTCTACAGAATGCAATAGTAGATTTATTCTCAAAAACATTGACTTCATTTTTCTTCAACTTTGAAAAACATTCTTCGCTTGTCACTGAAAACATGTGGTTGCTGGATTGCTTAAAACTGTGCAACTCAGGGAAACAATTCTGGCTCTAGTTTCCCTGAAGCTGTGTCAAAAATAATTTCAGTTCCTATACTACCTCTGCAGGTTTCCAGCCCTCTTCTCCCTGATCATCATGATCAGTAGATTATGATGTACTAGTAACCCAGTACATCATTCTCAATTTTTCTTGTATTCATATATAAAGAGTTTTGTAATTTACTTCAGCAAATTCAGTATAGTAGCTTCTCAGTAACTGTAATCTTTCAGGTTTTGCAAGTCTCATTCAATATACTGCAACAATACAGATTTTATTTCTTCTCATATGTCGCACAGAACATTATTCCCTCTTGCAAAGCTCAATAAACTCATTTTTATTTAGGATCTATTCCCAGCGGTAAAATCTCTATATATTTACCTCTATTAGTATTCAGCCCTACAAAAATTGAACTCCTTGCTTTCTTTCTGCAGCATAAATATTATGAAGAAAGAGATAGAGCTAGGGAAATATTTTATTTTGGTAGTTCACTGATTTCTGAACTTATTAATTTAATATTGAATAAATAATATTTTGAAAAAGCTGCATTATTTTAAGTTATTAAAATTCACCCAGAAAGGGCAAGATTTCTCTTCCTCAGCTTTAAACCTGCCTTATTTTTTTTTCTTTAAAATTCTCTGAGTTGTCTTTGTTGAAAAGAGAAGCTACACCCAGAAGATGATTTATATGTTAGCTTAGTCACTCAAATTTTGATGAGAGGAACCTCATTCTGAGTTTTTTTCTTTTTTCACTGCCTATACAAAGGAGCCAGTAAACTAGCTTAGGGAATGTAACTGCTTTCTAGACAAGTAACATAAAGCAAAGTAAGCCTATATCTAATGTCACAAGGCTATATAAAAATGAAAGTTTTGTTGTATACGAACAAATAAATTTTGTTTTGTTTGTTTTCACTGTTAATACTTCTTTTGCTCTATGGCTCAATAATACTGTTTTTAACAGCCAAAGGAAAGGGAGAGTAAAATACAAAGTGCAATTCACCTTTCTAACATCTCCAGTGAGCAACACACATCAGTGTAAGAATATTCTGAAAATTTGCAAGCTAGGAGTCTAGTCTCTTGCTTCACTTACTCCCACCTACTATATTTTAGGAGGGGTTTTTTTTGCACATTTTTTAACAACAGAGGCAGAGACTGAACTGAAAATAATTTCAAAGATATTTTTCAGAACTATTTTCCAGTGAACTGATACCCACTGTTAAGCTAGCCCTTAAAGGCATATTAAAAGTAACAAAAGAGAAGAAAGAATAAAGGAATACAGTAACCAGTAACAGTGATGTTAAATACCAAGCACTTTCTCAAATTACAAGCCTCCAAATATTTTTCCCCCTTTATGGACCAGGAATATTTTTTTCAAAAACATCAAGACCTTAATAGAAATTTGGGATGGAATGTGTGAGCATATACATTATCCCTTACCAAGCACATGTCAGCCCAGCATTTTTAAAGAAGAATTTATTGTGCACCACTTTTTTTTTTTTTAATGATACTGTGATTCTTGTAGTTTCAAACCACAGTGGCAAACCACTCTTAAGCAATTAAGAAATCTTAAAAAACCCCCAAAACTTCAGTATGTTAAAAAAGGGATGTAAATACATGACCAAAGCAACATTTTCAAATGTTCAGATTACTGAACATTTCAAACAACTCTGGAATTAGTTCTCTATCCACAGTGGTTTCTTTAAACAGTTTTTAAAAAATCCCTAAAGAATATAAAGAACTTTCTGTAATTAGAATGAGTTTGATTAATTTAATCAGTATCATGAAAGCTGTTAAAATATTTAAATTATTTTAAGATACCAAAGCCCTACGGTATTCAGGTTCACTTAAAGTGTATTGGTAATAAAGCAGTTTAACATCATTGCACACTATATTCCCAAATCCTGACAGGAAACCCTGCACAACAGATTGCAAGCAGACAAAAAGCATATCTATTTCCCTTTATGAAGGCCTCAAGCAGTAATTCAAGCATAGAGATAAAGACTAGAGACTATGGCAGCCGAGCACAATTGCTACATTTGTTTTTGATTAGGCTGTCTTCTTCCTCTTTATCTGCATGGCTTATATGGCAAAGATCAGTTTTTAAAGACTCCACTTTAAAGTTAGACAAAAACAAAATTAAAGAACCACACCAGCTCCTGCTAAAAAATAACTGTGCTGGCAGTTTCTAATCTCACTAAAACAGTAGTTTGGTTTACGCTCCAAGCTTTCAAAGCTGTAACACCCCAGAGCAGACAGAGAGTTTACTGAAATGGCTACCAAAATTGACACTTGTCTGCTGCAGGTCACTTATTTTTCATGATAGCCCATACAGATCACAAATACTTTTACAATGTTTCTGAAAGCTTCATAAATTGTGATAAAAATGAAGTTGCAAGGGAAATGCAGATCTTACCCTAGTGACACCAAAAATCAGTGCAACAATTATGTGATGATATGATACAAGAAATTCCTGTAGTAGCATATGGTTTTTCTTCATGTGAATTGTGAGAAAGTTTAATTTTTTTAATTCTTTAGGTTCCTTAAGACAAAATTGTCATTTTCCAGAAGCCATGTAGGTGATTTCAAGGTGGTGAATACAAAGAGAGGTATTGTTGTAGCTTCTTGGAGCTTCTTCCAGGGAAAGGGGTAGGAAAGAAGTGAGAAAAGCAAATACTCTAAAAGTACTTTTCAGACACGTACTGCAGAAGAGTCAGCTCTATCCACTGTGGAGCCATTTTTCATCCCCAAGTGATAACAACTCTGAACAATTCACAGAATTTAGAGACAGAAATGGTGTTTACTTTCTCAAGTAATGACTATTTCAACTTCTTCTAACCTAAATTTCATGTACTTGATTCTAATATCAATCAACATCTCTTGGACAGATAAAACAACTTCCTCCTGAGGGGAAGAGGAGGGGCAGGCACTGACCTCTCATCTCTGGTGAGCAGCGACAGGACCTGAGAGAATGGCCTGAAGCTGAAACAGGGGAGGTTTAGGCTGGATATCAGAAAAAGATTTTTCAGCCAGTGGAAGTCAGGCACTGGAACAGGCTCCTCAGAGAAGTGATCACAGCACCAATCTTGACACAGTTCAAGATGTGTTTGGACGATGCTCTCAGGCACAAGGTGTGACTCCTGGAAATGGTGCTGTGCAGGGCCAGGAGTTGGACTTTACAATCCTTGTGGGTCCCTTCCAACTCAGCATGTTCTGTTATTCTGTGAAATTTCTATCTTCCAGTAATTTGCTCAAATCTACTGACCCTCTCGCCAAGTACAACAAATTCCTCCAACTATTATTACCCATTACGTACTTTAGAAACATATTTGATTCAAATTCCAGTGCATTTAATTTTTTTTAAATACACAAAGTCCTTCTTTTTTTATATTTAATTTGCTCCATAATCAAAACCAATCACTCTTCAGTGACCATCACTGCCACAGAGGTACCAGTCACAGTCACAATACCAGTACCTAGTATCTAGAAGATGCTACCAGGGAAAGGAGGGCCTAAGCCCTCTTCAAGGATCCTGCCACCTCTGCATGGCTCCACAGAGGAATCTGCAGTCCACAGCTTGTGGCTAGTTGGTAATGCTGTTCCTCCCCTATGAGTATTCCACCACATAAATGATGCCAAATTGTATTTTCTTAAATGAAAGCAAGTCTAAAGGTATCATCCATGCACTTCAGCTCCTAGAGGAAACAAAAGATATAGGCGATCCCATGGATGGATGCACATGAGTCAGCAAGATAAATGCCATAGTCATGCAAATATCAAGACAGGGGTGACTTTCAGGCTGTGCTTGGCCACCTATCAGCAGCCCCTAGAGGCAGAACCTCAAATGTGACTCATCTGACTAACAGTCAGGGAAGCCACATGGAAGAGACTTATGGAAACTCCAGGTGGAGCTCACACCTCCCCCAAGAGTTCAGCCACAAGGCAAACACCAAGCGTCAAGGTGCCATCAGCTCCTTGTGCTAACCCAGGTGACACTACACATACCCCAAACTCACCAGTCAGAGCTCCTCCAAGGCTTCCTCTCCTGAGCTGTCTCCCATCTTCACTCAACTGCCGCTTAAATTTAGGAGACTTTCCAAGGCCAGAAGACACTTCAGGACTGCTAGATTTTCGGAAAGGCATAGGTGGAGGTGACAATATGTGATCAAGCTGCAAAGACACAGAAAAAAATACATATCTATACTGTTTAAATGCTTATCCTAATTGAAAGAAACATGTAAGTTACCTTCAACTAAAGATTATGACATCATTTGGGAAAAAAGGTCCCAAAGATCTTAAGGTAAATAATTTGCTAACTGAAAAAAAAAAATTTCAAGTGCCAGATTTGTGTCTGGCTATGTAAGAAAGCCATCCTCCTCTTGAACAGTTAACTCTTCCTCCAACCACTCTCACACAAAGAGCACTGTGCACAGAGGTCACCTCTGTGACACCGACTGGCTCTTCAAACATTTTTCTTTGACAAGTTTTCCCCACGTCCATGTCAGCAGTCACTAGATGGCACTGCACCATCAACAAACTGTAAATTCCTGCCCAGTCCAGGGAAATAATAACAAACAGATTTATCAATGCCAGTGAGAAAAAAAAATAAAATTTTCCTGTTTATAAAAGGCATATTCATTTACACTGACTTTGAAGTTAAACGGAAATACAGATCCTCATTCTTCAGACTGGGTTCCTGTCATCATAGCCACAAAGCATTTTAGCTGCCTGGTCTTGACAATATGTCTAATGTCTCACCATTTGATTAAACCCACTAAAACAAGACAAAACGCATGTAAGCAAATACCAAGAAAGTATGAAAAAGCAGGGTATGCAAGTATACAAAGTAGAAAAAGTTTACAACCATCCTTCTCCCGTAAATGCTGCAGTGGCATGGTGTCATCATTTTGAAAAACCACACAAATTTTCTTGTAACATTTAAACCTTAATTCTCACTACAGTTTTTAGGAAGCCAAGCATGTCTATATTTTTACAGTTTGTGTACTGAGACTTATCAGTCAGAAAATCTATGCCTCACCTGCATACTTGACTCTTCCATCCTTTTTGTCCACTGAAAGCAATGAGTCAAAGGTCACAAGAAACACTGACAAAGCTGCAAAGCAAAGCCCATTTTTGCTTACAGTTAATTCCACAGCATTGTACTGTCTTTCCTACAAAGCATTTTGAATCCCATGTTTAGTTCCCTATGTACTTCATATTTCAGGTTAGTTATTGTTGTGGGGTTTGTTTTAAAGGTTTCTTTAATCAAATCTGCAGCTTATTGGAAGTACACATACACTCCTAAGTATCAAGAAATGCAACTGATTTCTTAATCTGCTTCTTCAGTATCTTAAGACTCATTAATGTTCACAACAGACACTGAAGTATTTGATTAACTCACAGCACATGCCTTTAGCTATTTCCTAAACTAAGTGGTTTTGGGGTCACAAAGAATATTTACTTGACCATTGTTACTATTCCTCTTCCACAAACACAGGCACATCACAAATATTTGTACTTACAACTTCTAAGATACCTCACAAGATGAATTTAAATATTAAATCCAAATTACTCTTTTAAGAAGGAACCAACTGACAACAGCTAGCTTCTAAAAAACCCACCATTTTGAGAGTCTTTTGTGTAAGTCTAAAAGCAAATACTCAAGCTGCTTACTGACTGATGGATCCCAGAGATTGTTTAGTTCTAGACTCCAAATTAGTCCAAGCGTCTGAAGATGACATGATCCCATCAAGGCTTTACGTGAGTTACCAGCAAAAATTCATGTCCTTTCTAGAAACAGGTTCACACTTCAAAGTAACCAACCACATTTTAAATCTCTTTTTTTCCTGAACTAAGGTTCATCAAGCTTTTAAACCACAGAAGGAAAAAAAAAAAAATCAATTCATGCACTAAGCTCCCTACACATTAGCACTTAAGCCAATATAACAGAATTTTGCATCTTCCATTCACTCATCTTTTCCTCTTTTAACCAGACAGTCGAACTTTATGATTGTTAAGTCACTCCCACAATGAACAGACTTGTGCATTCCACAACACACAGTCTGATTTAAAGTCATTCTTTCCAATTAAGCTGTGCTCCCTTTTCACAGCTTTCTGGGTTTCGGAAGAAACTTTAAGACAGCGCTATAGTACAGACCAGCACAGTATTATCTAGATCTTCAACTCATAATTATCCCAGCTATAACTATCCCAGCTTCAGGAACGTATGATGTTTGAGAGCTAAGACAGTTTATACATCAGCCCCCAGTAGCTCATAGTCTTAATAGCAATGCCCTGCCAGCATGCTGTCACAAAGATACCCTCTTCTTGATGAGTGACTTTATTACACCAAAAGACATTTTTAAAGTATAAGACTACAAAGAAACAACATAGAAGTACAAGATTTAGTATTTTCATATTGATAGCAAACTCTTGCTTCACAGAAACAATTACACATATATGAACAAAGCATTTCTGGAAGCTATCCAAAGACTCACTTTTGCTTCCAAAGGCTCAAAATAACCTAAGATCATGTAAAATGTGTACTTGACAGCAGTCTGTACATTCTAACTGATATTGCAGTAAACCAAGAAGAGTAGACAAGGTTATACCCTTCAACACCTTGGTATAACAGCTCTGGATGCCTGGGAAATATGAGAGAAAATGGACTGCAGAAAGTATCCAGGTTTGCAAGCTCCCTTCCTGTGCCAGCCTCTAGACAGCAACATGTACCAGAAGTAGAGGCGTTTACAGCCCCCATTCAAACCTCATTTCAAGCAAAAGCATTTGTAGCAGATGAGGCTTTCTGACCTAAACAGAACTGCCTTCCCTTCCGGACAGGCCGAGCATTCAAGTCCAAGGAAACCAACAGTAAACATTAGATCCTACTTCCTTGGAACACAAAGCTGGTTCTGAAGATGCATAACATGTTACATATTCAAATCCTACGAAGTGGTTAACTCAGTCAAAAAGACGCTACAATCATTCAGTAAGAAGATTACATCAAATTCAAGCAAATAACTAATAGCAAGACCTATTCCATCTTGTTAATACTTATTTGAAAGACCTCCTGGAAACCTGAACACCATGTAAATTCAGGCTGTGCATCTTATCAGATTATAAGATTAGACGCTGCTGTCCACAGGACAATATTAAAGCAACTTTCTAGAAGACAACTGAAATTCTACCAGAGAGATTTTAAATCATTTTAATTAAGCTGCTTCTGCTCAGCACTCACTTTTGCTCATCCACAATCATCACTGTATTGGTATTTACTTCATACTTACTAGCTATATGGTCATGTGCTGATATTGCATGGCATGCAAACACAACAGGATAACCAAGGTTACACTGGTTCCCCTTTTTTATCAGTAAAATTTGCAAGTTGCAGGGAATATGATAGCTATACCCTTGCAGGAAGCTTCCAGCAGACACACATTCATGTTACATCTTGAGTATCTGGCTATCTCATGCTCTGCCCACTGTCTTATTGCTCCACTCAGGCTGCAGCCATACCCTTCTCTCAACACCCTCGCAAAATAAATGTTAGTGACCCAAGCAGCACTGGGATAAGAGAGAGCAGGTTTTTTTTTAAGCTAAGAAGAGGGGAACAGTGAAAAATGAAAACCGTGAAAACAAATGTATTTGAGTTCCTTGCATTTAAAGTACCAGGGGGGTTAAGTTAGCCTTAAGAGTTTATACAGGCTGCTTAGGGAGGAATTTTTAATCAGTGCACATCTTGCTACCAGTCTCTGCTTTTAATATTCACAATGCATGGATAGTTAACTTATTTAAAAGCCTCCCTCCCCCAACATTAAATAATACCCTCTCAATAAAGGCACTTTGAAGACAGAAAACACACAGCAAACACCAACCTATGACGAACATACTGTTCTACAATATTTACTCTTTTCAATACATTTTTTCCATGCATTTGATTAAAAAATCTGCCTGCTTATGTCATAGATATGGTAAATTTCTACAAAAACACTGTAAAATTTAGGAGTTAATGGCTTTCACAAAACCCTACTTGCTCCCTTCACACCTATGAACCTTACAAAAAGGAACAGAGAGTATTATTAGAGGAGAATGGTTTAAAAATTACACAGAAGAGAATATCAAAATATCCTTACCACAGACTTCTACACATAGATTTAGAGATCCTGTAGAAACAGGGATGGAATTTTGAGTGAAAGTCTCCTCCAGTTATACAGGAATCAATTTGTTCTCAAATATTTTTTTCTGTATTTTCAAGCTATTAATTTTCTGCGTGAATAGAATCAGATACATTCCTCTGAAGAAAATTATTCCCATTCCGTACTATGGGCTTTTAACAGCTCACCTACTCAGAAAGGATTATACTAATATTTTTTAAAACCTCAGCAGCATTAAATCCACCTATCTACCATCATGTATTTATTCTAAAGCTAGAATGAATTCTCTGCTTTATAATTATATCATCAAATAGTCATATCAAGTACACCAGCCCACACGTCCTTATGAAAATTAAGGACATGGCAACTGATTCAAAATAAGACCTTGCATCAGTGTTCAGGAGCACAATTTGAGCTGAGTGCATAATGAGGAGTGAGGCAGTCAGAAAGAAAATGCATTTCAGAAAATTCATGGTACCAGGTAAATGAAGCTAAGATCACACTGATAAACCAGGATGAGGAAAATAAGCTGTTCAGGGCTGCTGAAATGTGTTGCAACATGGAGTGTCTTCTTCCCATAAAAATTAAATCGAAATGAGAACTGAACTTGTTTGATCAGCTCCACTTTTTTTTTGACACCCACTAGGGTTTCACTGTCCAAACTACTTCACTCCCACCCTCCCTTAATTGCTCCACAAGCAGTATTTCTACTTCCCACAGAAACTGGAAAATACTGGTCAAGTAATCAGTCTTAAAAATATGAACAAAGACATTCTATTAATCAATTCAATTTCTTCCTCCTGAATGCAGCACAACTTCTTCCTACCTTAGGTCATGCATATTCAGTCCTAAGGTTTCCATAGAAGGATTGCACACGGTCACCCATTTTGTATCTCCCCAAGACAAGCCCCAATCCAAAAAATGAGATGCACTCTCACATGTAATGTATCAAAAGCAGAAAATACATAATGTAGTTTTACTGTTTAGGGGTTTTTTTTCATTATTAACCTAAAGTCCCCAAAGAAAATTAATAAGTACATTGTCAAGAAATATGCCAAATCACAGATGTTAAAAAAAGTGAGAAAGCGTCAGGCCCAGTCCTATGCAGATAAACATACAGAAGCTTCCCTGATGTTGAAGAGCTATTCAGTCATTCAGTAAAATCTCTCATTCTAAAGTTAAATGCTTAACAGGAGCATGGCTTCACAAACCTTACAAATCCCTTCTGTCTCTTGCATCTTCAAACATAAGCTATGCCAGAAGCAAGTGTGCTAAAACCCACCACTAGTTCATCAGTGATTAACCCTTTATGCTCCTAGTAGTCTGCTCTGACATAAATCAGTCTGTTTCTTCATGTTATTTACACTGGGTTCCTCTCAGTATGCTGCCTCTCTGTCTTGCTTCTTTGCAAGCACTTTAGGCACAGTTGCTGGAACTCAATAGCCCAGCAAGGCACTTTTTTTTTTTTTTTTTTTTGATGCAAGCTATATGAACTTACTTCAGCTGGGCATAGGGGAGCAGTATGTTCTTATCATTTAAATACTCTCTCTAAGTCTAATTACATTTGGCACAGATACATGAGTTTTGATTAGCTGCATCGACACAGAGAGCAACACTGAATATAATCTTATTAACAGATGGGACCATACTTTCCAAAAGCATCTTAGAATTCATTTAAAAATACACTTTTATCAATTAAGAGCATAGTGCAGTTTAGTTACTCCAGATGCTTGATAAGAACTCAGTAGAACCATGTTAGACTTGAAGAGGTAATGCAACAGTGGTGTAGTATAGACAGACAGAGAAGTCTATCTTACAATACCATCACAAGCAGAGGTGCAACCAAATTTCCATGGATGTCCTGCAGTAACACATGTCTGCAGTATACAGGAATCCACTGCTTTTGGTCACAACAGCATCAGCTTTTGAAGAACTGTGCCTGTGGCTGCAATCTGACCAATCTAGGGCTGCCTATGAATCTCCACAGACCTGTATCAAATATATCAACTGAACAAGACTGTCAACAGCTCCTTTTAAATCACCTGATAGTTGAAATACTCCACATTCCCTTTACCCACAAGCAGTATTAATACACCTTAGTTTGAGTAGGGTTTGCAGAACTATGGAAATATTCTGAATATTCGCAGCTCTCAGAGCAACCCCTGCAGAATAAAGAACCACAAATAACTTACTACATGAAGATAAAAGGAAACTTCTCCAAAAACCAGCACCACTTCCAAGAAGCCATGGATAATGAAGGTTAAGAGTGGATACAAAGGAAGACTCAACAGGCCACAAGGATTTCAATGGACAAAGAAAGATCCCAATTATTTCCCCACAATTTCTCAAAATCAAGCAGGTGTTTTTTCCACCACCATAGATCAAGAAGAAAGATCACCGTTTTTCCCACATATCTTGAATGCCTCATATCATTGCCTCTCCACGGGAAAGGTCTTGTTCAGCTTGGGCTGAAAGACCTCACTAGTTCTACAGCCTAGCGGCATCTGTCATTCTAGTCCAGACTTCGAGCCTTGGATTATCTCACTTCCTCCTATGACCTCCAGGTTCCCTGTTAGGACAGTGACACCAGTCTGTCAGCTATAGCAGGGACAGAAAGTAAGATCCTAGGCTCACTGTGGATTTAAAAGGATTAGAGACAGAAAAGGTCTTGTTTACAGGGAAAATTGCTTATCATTCATGCAGCAACACTTGATTTACACATGAATGCAACCTGCAACTGGTACTGCAAACATGTGCTTACCAGGGTAAAAAGATAACCCACAGCAAAACTCTGGGATTCACAAAGCATCACTTCTAACCACTGTATTTACTGGTTTTACATCCCACATATATGCAGAAATACAGTCCTTAAAACTAACGTCACTATTCAGAATTGTCCAGTTCATTATGTTGAACACATGAGTTGCATAAATAGCAGCAGCAAAAGTCATGATGTCTTCCTACAGCATCTTATCTATTATATCCTAAGTAGTAAAGAAACATTTTAAGAATTCTGCTAAGGATCAACAGAGACATAACCACATTATCTTGCTACCCACTTCCCACTCATTCTAGAAATGCAAATCTGCATTTAAAACAACTGTATTTTTCTTGAAAACAAATCTGATGCCTAGTCAATTAAAAGCAAATAAATACAACTCAAGACAAATTTGAAGTATCAGCTATGGCTATGTTAAAAAAAATCAGGTTGCATCCAATCCATTTTCAGAAACATATTTACACATGATTGCACAGATAATTAAGCACAGCCTTTACAGTATTCTACAAGGCCGAAAAGTGGCCTATAAATATGCATGCACACTGCTGTTAGAGCCAATTATTACTTTACCCTTGTTAAGATGGAACAGTTTTGTTACAATATGACAGAGTCCTGCAGTTCTTGAAAGCCTCCTGTGTGCTGCATCTGTACACACAGACTCAGAGACAGACTGCTACCTTTCCAGGAAACAAAGGAAGCAACAGTATTTGTATTGAAGGCACTGCCTCCAATAATTCAGCCTACCCTCATTCTCCTTGAATACACACCCAGATTTAACAAACACCAAAAGATTAAGAAATAGTAGGTTTGGCAGACCTCATATAAAGCCCTAAAAACAGAAGCAGAAACCAGAACATAGTTCTGAAAAAATGTAATACAACCCATGGTTAAAAGGGATAACATCAGGCACAACCATTTTTTATTTTATTCTGACAGTCATACAGGTATTTTCTCAGGAATGCACATGATGTGCTTAGGCCTTTTGCTTCTTATAAAAAAACATCATTTCCAAACTAGGAAAAACTGTCAGCACTCTAAAAAAAGTGAAGTCAAAGCATCACAAACAGACTGCTAGCCAGGATAAAGCTGCAGCAGCTCAACAGGCCAGTCCTACTCGGAAGGACACAGAGAGGGACCAGATTCAACACAGCAGATTCTGTGAGGAAGTCTGTTTGAGAAGTTAACCAAAAAAAAGTGTGAAAACAGAGAGCAGAGAGCAGTGTCCCAGGGGTCTGCCAAACCCACTCAGCTCTGCTGCAAAGGTACCATCTGGAAAAAAAAAAATCCCACTTTTTGCAGTGCACAGCTCCTCTAAGTACTGCCTGAGCATCAGGAAACATGCTCATGCTTTACCTTTGTTTCCACAATTTTCAGAAGGGATCTGACAAAGATAAAAAAAATAAAGTCTACCCTTAGCTGCCCAGATGTGCAGCAGAGTGTGCCACTGCTATGCACCAGGAAGGATACTCCCTTCCTGCCTCTGTCCTGATGGCCATCTTGTCAGGAAAAAGCATTTTGTGGTGTTGAAATCTGCCGTCACTGCTGCCACATCTGCCTGTTGTAAAAGTCCCAGAGAGTAGCCAGGACTCAGCAAGAGAAAGTTGGCAGAAGCACTCCCGATTCAGTGTGGGGGGAAATCAAGAACACAACCCAACCACAAACCCAGTGGCTCTTGCAGCCTGGGAAAACACCTTTGCTGGGGTAAAGGAACAAGAGCTGGAAACCTGCAGCAGACGAAAAACCACACACACCCCCCCACACTCCATTTCAGACACAAGGCACTGCAGGTTTACAGACCAGGCATCAACACAGCAGTCCTGATCCTTCTAGCGGGCCCACAGATACTGAGGAGCAGCAGCAGCAGCTGACCCCTACTGCAACCCCACAAAGAAGCTGCTTGGCAGGGCAGTTGCAAAAATCACATCTTCCTAACACTAAGCAAACACTTCAGAGGGTTGCTGTGTTTTCACTGGTTTATCTACTTTAGGAAGTTGGAGAGAAGACAACAAAGTTTTCAGTTAAACAATAGGAACCACCAAGTAAACAAAAGTTATTAATACTGTGAAAAAGTACTATTTTCTTATCTTCCCTTGGATAAAGCCACCTCTTTGGCAATTTTTTGTTCTTCAGTTTTCTATCATTGTATTCATTTTCTTATTATCATATGCAGAGCCATTAGTAGCATTAGCTATGCACTACGCTCTGCTGTAGATAAAGATATTAAGCTAGCCACACTGAGTATTTCCTTAATTTCTCAATGAAAGCAGGAATTAGCTACACAGCAAACTGAAAAGAACTTTGATATTTTAGACACTACAGGCAGCATTTTCACCCTTAATTATTTTAATAATCCTTTTTACAGGTCAAGAAATCCATGACAAATTCATGGAAATAAGTATTAATATTCTGTGCATATGAAGGCATCCATATTCACACCTTTTTCAAACCTACCCAATGCTTTGGTTCTTACAGAGAGTTTTAAGAAAGACTTTTTCCTGGCTCTTTAACTAGCAGGATGGAAATTTAGTAAAACTAACCTTCAAAGTCACTTGCAATTGAAAAAAATTTAAATACATAAGAAATAAGCCTATTCATCTTCATCAGCTGTTGGCACCATCATCTTTTGTCCAATGGAAAAAAATAATCTAGAGGAGAATATATACACTCTGGGAAGAGGTGGTGTGTTGTGGGTTTTTTTGTTATACCATGAATACTAATGAAGCAAGAGCAGTTTAGTTCTTTATAAAATCTATTTCCATTCACCTATGAGCTCCTAGACTACCTATAAAGGTTTCATTTATTCTATCACATTGGAAGCCTCAGAAAACTAATTGTTTATTCAAGTCTATCTGCTCCATCCATGCTCAATTAGGTCTCACTTTTCCCTCAGTTACAGCAAAATTAAAAATAAAAATGCAAACTGAAACATTCCTGGTTCCACTGGCCAGCTCCCTATAACAAACCACTCTGAAAAACCATTGTTTCAAGCACAGCAAGAGCTTCTTGACCATAATGCAGCATTTGAGGGACCTTCTCAGCAACTTACAAAATTCCTGCTCATTAACTCACTCCTCTGACTAATGGAAAACACATTTGAAATGCAACTCTCTAGTAAGAATTGTGTTGAGAACTAGGAAGCAATGTTAAGTATAACCAGGCATTCCAGCCATAGCAATTCACAAGTACCTCATAAAAATGGGTGACATAATCTTCGTACATAATAAAAAATTATTTTCAATTTATTATTCTTTATTTAGACCATTAAAATATTAGATAATCCATTTGCCACATAAAGCTTCAAATTCAGCTTTACTTTCATTAGGAATAACATATAAAAGGAAACCACAACACATTCATGCCAAGCAGGTACAAAACAAAAGAGAGAAACTCATGATGAAATGAGCTTGGAGTAAAAGGTTCTCAGCATGTAATGGAGCTGAAGTTGATCCATAAATCAATGCAAGATGAAAGCAAGATTATTTATGTGAAGGGATTGCATTGTTAATTTACAGTCTGATTGAGAAAAGAAATACTTTACTTGATCAATGTACCAGTGATGTGCATGTGTGAACTTGAGCACAAATTAGTAATAATTACCGGTAGGTGTATCTTCTTGTATTTTTTAATTAAGCTTAACAAGCAGCAGAAGCACATCCAGAAAATGCAGGTTCTTCCTGAGTTTGCCTTTAACACGCTCCTAAGTTTTTAAATAATGCAGCCTCGCCACAAGGGACCTTGCAGACAAGGGCTTTTTGATCTCTTTTTTCCCGTTCAGTGCTGAGAAAGACAGCACACGCCGTTACCGAACAATAGCTACCATGAAAAACCCTTTTCCTGAACTCATTTGAAAGTGAACTAGAATAAGGCATTTATTTGATAGCTTTATAGTTTTGCCTTCATCATCTAACACAGAATTCAGAGAGTGGGATGCTTCTCCTTTAGCCTCACTAGTAAAATTAGCAGAAAAAATACCAGAAGGGTAAGAATATCTGGGCACAAGGGTGCACAATCCAATTTGCATTTGGCAGAGATTTGTTATTAAGGACAATACTCAAGAACCATGTTTGTAATTTTAAGTGCTTCTACTGCATTTCAAATCATCTCTAACCTGCCATTTGTCAGTCTCAGACAATTTATCCAGGTCTATCATTACCAGGAGGGATTATTAACACTAGCCGGCCTAAGAAAGATTTTAATTCTTTTTTAGTCTGATGACTTTAGGTAGTACTACAATTAGGAAAAGTACTACAATTAGGAAAAACCATGAAGACCATGTGAGAATGTAATGAGACAGGTGACACTGGATCATTTTAAATACTCCACTCTTCTATTTTATTTTTTGTGTAATCTAAGCAAATAACTGTCCATGCATTCTAAAGAGCCCCATTATAAAACCTACACTAATTAAGTAGACTTACCCTTATTTGTCCTGTCTTTTTTTATCCAGGCTTTTCCAGTTAAACAAGCAGCTATTTACAACAATTATATTGAAGACTGAGAAAAGGAAAGAATTCGACTTAGATTTTAAAAAATCTTATATTAAGGCCCATTAGGCAAAGAAATGATAGCAGAATGCATCACACATTTTATCTGAAAGAACAGACATTAGTATATATGTGTAGGGAACCACATGTAAAGAGTGTCCAAATCTAAACAACAACTGCATTCTTTACAAACTGTTTAGAGCTGCTATGGTTTATTCACCCTCATACAGAAAACTTAAAATTACCAGCAAAAGAAGATGTATGGCTTTTAAAGATTTATTTATAGATCATATCACCTTAGAGATTTACACACAGTTCTTTAGAAGTTCAGTATGACTTAAAACTCTCTAAATTACAAGGATTAGTCGTACAGTAAATTATAGCAGTTGATTGGTATCACCATGAATCTCATAAGTAATTTAATGCAAGTTTTGTTTAAATGTCTACATTGTAGGACTTAGCACAGAAGCACTACAATATCTGCAAGATGGTCATAACCTCTCAACAAGAAGGGTTTTATAACAATATTTTCCTAAAATAATATGATTTAAAAAAAAAAAAAAGTACAATCCTACCCATGATGTCTCATACTGTGTTAAGGTCTTCAACTTTCTTTGCACCTTCCACTAGTGAAGAAGGAGCGCTGTCAAGAGGGACAACAACCACCTTCTGTTACCAAGGACTACTCAATATCTCTTGCCTGTAAGGCAGCTGCACTTTTAATTGACTTGTAAATCAGCTTTGTGCATACTCATTTCAAGTAAGCACCATACCTCATCCTGTATTCTCAGGGTTTCATCTTCTTATTCAAAATAATGAACCCGCACATCTTTCATAAAACACAGTAAGTTGTCTAAGTCAATGACAAAAATTTTTCATCATGCAAAATCCTCAAATCTGTGTACAGTTACAGAGATTATCAACTAGAGCAATTCCAGACCAGTGGCTTCAAAACAGAAGCAATTTTACCATTTCAAAGTCTGAAAACAAATTAAATTTATTAGAGGGTAAAGATACTTCCTTTTCCATGGTTTAGAAATGCGTCAGTTTAGAAACCTAAAGTTTCTAAAACACATAAAATGTTCATTTTTCAAATCTGTGCTCTTATTTAAAAGTACTGAAAGCCAGCACAAGCGATGAAAAGGCTAATAAAATTATGAGATACAGAATCAAAATAGTCTGGAAACAAACCATTTTTTCATTTAAACAGTTGGCATGTTGTCACCAAACATGTCATACATACAAAGAAGGCCCAAGACAACTTCTTTCTTAAACTGCAATCTAATTTTTCAGGCTCTCTCAAGTACTAGGAGAAGTAATTTGGAATAATCTAACAAGTTATCATGAACATTTCTTTAGTTCCATCTATATATAGAAACAGAATCTCCTTTAGATATATCTTTATCACCTACAGTACAGTTTCACTTCATTTTAGTTGGTTTCTTTGATTCTGACAGATAGCAGTAATTCACTAAACCACAGCTTGAAATTCAAATAAAACAATCTTGCTAAGCCATACTAATGAGATTTCACGAGGAAAAACATGCTGTGCTAAAAGCTTTGAAATTTATGACTTATGTGACTACATATCACTGTGGGAGTTAACCCAGTTTTTTAGTGATGTTCAGCTGCTGTATTAACTGGACATCTTTAATACTAAATTTAAAAGTTATTTAATAAACTATTTCACAAAAAAGAAAAACATTGAATCATCTTAAGCTAATATGAAGGTGATTCTTACTATATTTTGCTTTATTTCAATTACTAAACCGTTCTTATCTCAACACATGTGTTTTACTTTTCCCCAATTCTCCCTCCCATCCCAGTGGGAAAGTGTGAAGTGAGTGAGCAGCTGTGTGGTACTTAGTGACCAGTTGGGGTTAAACCATGACTGATGCATCCCTCGCTTGGAATTTAGTGTAAAAACACAGGTAAAGCACAGCAACTGGGATACACAAATCGATTTCTTAGCGACCTCATTTTTATTTTCATAGCAACTTCAAAAAATTATTGATAACAATAAGTAGTTAATGGACAATAGAGCAAACAACTTTGAATCTCAAAGCTACGCCATAGTGATTTGTACTTCAGCAATCACTAAGCTTCCTCTGGCTAGCATTTGGATGTTACCTTACCTATTTGGAAAAGATAGACCATATTTTGCATCATGATGATGATGATGATGATAATAATAATAATCATGTCTAAGTATCTAATTGATTTGGCAGAATATAGCTTTAACATTTGGTTTTGTGAAGACTACAAGCACCAAATCAATCACCAGCATACCTTATCAAAGTCACTCAGGAGGGAGTAATGCTACGCAACATTTCTGCAGCACATTCCTCCCCAGGAAGGTCAATATCAAACACTTCAAAGCCCTTTTTCTGAATCCCAAATATACCATAAACCAAGGTATTCAGATATCAATTAGGGATCTACTCTGCAGGACTACTACCTCCACAGTCCTTTCCAATCCAGGGAACATAGGATCCAAAATTCTTTCCTCTAACAAGTAAACACTGTGCTGTCTAAAGACAATGAAATCAGTAACCTTCCAACAAAGAAAATGTATAGAAAATATATACATGCCTGCTCTTGTTTTATGAAATCGTGTAGAACTAGCACAAGTAGGATATCTGTTTAATAAGAAATGCAATCACTCTAAATTATCCTTTAAGTTTTGGCTGTTAACTTGAGATTCCCAAGCTGTTCTCTCCCTCGTAATACTACTGCTTCATCTATTTTTGTAGATGTAAAGGTGCAGAACTATATGCATGCAGCAAGATTTAGGGTGCTGCAACACATTTGTTCATGCCCCATATAAAGACTATCAATTAAATTGTCTTTCCTACAGTTTCACCTCTTACACTGCCAGCATACCAGGAGGTCACACAAGAATAACATGAAACAGTGGACTCTCCATGAATAACTGCTAAAGAATGTGAAGGATTGTAAATTTTTTCCAGGCTACCACCATGCTGTAGTTTCAAACACACATTATAGCCTCATTAAGAAATACAGTACTGTCAGAAATTCTGACCCAAGCAGAAAACCAAAACTAACACAGATATTTTCTCTGTAACAGCATTTCACCAAAAAAAAAAAAACCAAAAAAAAAAAAAAAAAAAATAAAAAAAAACCAAAAAAAAAAAAAAAAAAAACCCAGTAACATTTAGAAATTCCTAAAACCTTAGCTCAGGCTCCTGGTTCAGAGTTTCCACACTCATACCTTCCTCAAAGTGGCAGGCAGGAGAGAAACTTCCCAGGTGCCTGGAGGAAGCAAAGAGGAATCAGCAAAAATAGGAAAAAGGCAATTCCATGCTTTACCTGTTTGCCTGATTCAAGCTCCTCTGTCTCCCTTTACAGTCATCTTAGCTTCAGTCAGGAGTCACTATTACATCTATGTTCTTTGGCACATTTCTTCACTAGTAGCTGCAATGCTTCCACAGTGGAAGCTACTTCCCCTAACTACTGACATTAAATTAATTTACAAGTATAAGCACAAGAAAGGAAGCAGCTCAAGGCCACTGTTAGGCAAAGAAGAATCAAGAATGAAGCTATGCAAACCTCCTAATGTTTAATCATTTTTTTATACTTTCATATTACACTTTGAATCTTCATTGTTCTCTAGTTTGTATTGCAGATATGCTTCTCTTTACTGTTCTCATAAGATGACTGGCACTGCCGGGTGTTTTATCTCCAGAACAGTGACCTCCGGCTATGCAGCTCATTATGCACTGCCCGTAAACCACTTATTTTTAGAATGAAGCATAAAACAGCACTCTGATCTCAGATTTCTGTCCCATTCTCCTCATTTAGTTAAGGTTCTGGAAATATCCAGGAACACACTGCTGAAAGATACCCTGAGATGTTCAACATGTGAGGCAGCAGTCTCTGCCTCTGGCTCACTGGTGAGGTTCTGGATGACTGGAAGCTGGCCAATGTGACACCCATTCACAAAAAGGGTGCAAAGGAGAATCCTGGTAATTATAGACCAGTCAGCCTGACTTCAGTACCTAGCAAAATAATGGAACAGTTTATATTGAGTGTCATCACACAGCACCTACAGGATGGCCAGGGTATCAGACCCAGTCAGCACGGGTTTAGGAGGGGTAGGTTGTGTTTCACCAACCTGGTCTCCTTTCATGACCAAGTGACCCACCTGGTGGATGCAGGAAAGGCTGTTGATGTTGTACACCTGGACTTCAGCAAGGCTTTTGACACTGTGTCCCACAGCACACTCCAGGAAAAGCTGGCAGCCCATGGCTTGGACAGGAGCACTCTTTGCTGGGTTCAGAACTGGCTGGATGGCCAGGCCCAGAGGGTGGTGGTGAACGGTGCTGCATCCAGCTGGTGGCTGCTCACCAGGGGTGTCCCTCAGGGGTCTGTGCTGGGAGCTGTTCTGTTTAATATCTTTATTGACATGGACGAGGGTACTGAGTCTTTCACTAGTGAATTTGCAGATGACACTGAGCTGGGAGTGTGTGTCGATCTGTTGGAAGGTAGGAGAGCTCTGCAGAGAGACCTGGAAGGATTGAATGGATGGACAGAGTCCAACAGGATGAGGTTTAACAAGTGCAATTGTCGAGTCCTGCATTTTGGCCACAATAACCCCCTGTAACGTTATAGGCTGGGGACAGTGTGGCTGGACAGTGCCCAGGCAGAAAGGGACCCTGGGGTACTGGTCCACAGCCGACTGAACACGAGCCAGCAGTGTGCCCTGGTGGCCAAGAAGGCCAGTGGCATCCTGGCCGGTGTCAGGAACAGTGTGGCCAGCAGGAGCAGGGAGGTCACCCTTCCCCTGTACTCGGCACTGGTGAGGCAACACCTTGAGTGCTGTGTCCAGTTCTGGGCCCCTCAGTTTGGAAAGGATGTTGAGATGCTTGAGCGCGTCCAGAGGAGAGCACAAGGCTGGCGAGGGGCTTGGAACACAAGCGCTGTGAGGAATGACTGAGGGAGCTGAGGGTGTTTAGCCTGGAGAAAAGGAGACTCAGGGGTGACCTTACAACTTCCTGAAAGGTGGCTGTAGTCAGGTGGGAGTTGGTCTCTTTCACCAGGCAGCACCTGACAGAGTGAGAGGATAGTCTTAAGCTGCACTAAGGGAAATACAAGCTGGATATTAGGAAGAAGTTTTTTACAGAAAGGGTGATAAAAGTACTGGAATAGTCTGCCTGGAGAGGTGGTGGAGTCACCACCCCTGCATGTGTTTAAAAAAAGACTGGATGTGGCACTTGGTGCCATGATCTAGTTGAGGGGTTAGAACATGGGTTGGACTCGATGATCTTAAAGGTCTCTTCCAACCTAGAAATTCTGTGATTCATGGATGCGTGTCCTTACAACAGCAGTATGTGTAGTTAGTGTCATTACTAAGACAATGGTCCTCTATGACAGTCCAATCACAAAAGTGTCTAGATGAAATGTGTTGATGTAGATAGAAAAATCTCAAAGTGCCTCATCAGCAAAATGTCTGCATTAAATTCAGTACTATAACCTTTCTTAAACTCAGAGCTTAAGGGTCTTAAGAATATCTCAGTCAATAAAATTCTCTTCTGCCTCTATGGAAAAGACAACTGCTCAAACAGCAGCAAGCTCTTCCGGCTGGTTCCATCTTGGAAAGCCATCTGACTCCAGAAAAGGAAAGGATTACAGCTTCTCCAGACAAGATGAAAGAGTAAAGAAAAACAGGTGATTGGACATGAGCCTATTGGACACCTTACCAGCTGCTGAGCCTATACATGTTCATTAAGACACTGAACAACCTACCACAACTGAGGTTACTAGAGAAAGGCAGACCTTTACCTCCCTTGTAATTGTCTCACAGCAAAGCAGGAAAACCAAGCCCAGACAGCACAGTGACCGGACAGCTGCATCCCCCCAAGATATAAAGACTTGAAGGAATGAAAGAAACAAAGGATAAAATGCTCAACTTATCTACTCCCTTCCTCCTCTCGTTTTAAGCCAGTATTTAGTATTGGGATAAATGCTACATTGTGTGATGTGTCAAAAAGGCAGCTCAGGGAGGCACATATTCCTCCCCATGCTATGCACTACACCAGGCTCTGTTCCACCAGATCTTTGTAGGACCTGTCCGCATTCCTCCCAAAGAAAAAACATGTAGTGCAAACAGAAGGGAGACAGCAGTATTGCTATCAGGTCCTACCTCAACCTCTCACCAAGAGTCTTCAGAAGATTATGTAAGGATTCAGATCACAGTAACTAAAAGATAATATTCAAGTATGGTACCAAATATAACGAGGGGCATTTGGTACATGAAAAAAAGACCCTTAAAATACAACAAGGCTCCTTTCCCACATCTTGAAGGCAGGTCTTTCTTACTTTCATTGTCAAAGTCCTAAATCCAAGTCAGAAGAAATTTGCAAGGTTTTAGAAAAAAAATTATTTCTTAAAATTTATTCTTACTCAATTTTTGGAGAGTTCCCCTGAAGTTCCACTCAGGAAGAACAGCTGCACTTTCATATTCCAAGAGAGCTGTAGACAGCCTGGCATTTAGACAGCAAATTCATGGGCAGTCTCCGTCCTAGGTTCACAGCAGTTTAAAGGTCACAACATTTAGGGCTTCATTTATTAAGAAACAGATCAGCCAGTATTTTGAGATATGCCATCAGGCATACAAAGATGAACTCTCTGAACAGACAAAGCTTTACTGTTAGGGACTCCACCAACCAAAAACTCTGAAAGCTTTTATAACTTCACATTACAGTCAAGAAAAGAAAAATCATATTGATCAAGAGTGCTGATCTACTAACATGACCTCATGTTTGTTTCACTATCATACAAGTTTAAGTAGTGCCAATGGTTTACCTCTACATATTCAGAGACCAGAAATAAACTTTTGCTAGCACAGAGCAAAGAACAAATTACAATTGCCAAGCCATGGTACAAACATGGTGAAAACTGAAGATCAGTATTCTATCTTGTAGCTGTGAAGTGCAAACACAGAAGTCCTACAAATCAACTTTAAATATTGGGACTCAAGTTCTTCATGAAATTATTTGATCACTCTTTTACAGTTTTGAAACACTGGATTTATGCAACCAGAGTCAACTCTTTTTGGGGAAGATCTCCATGTCTCTCTCTTGCCTTATGAAAAATGAATTCCCCAATAGTTCCTATTCTATCTTTAATAGCAGCTGGCCTGGAAGAGCAGAGAAGCTGAAAGCTGTCTTTTGCTATCAACTGCAAGCTCATTCATGAGTCAGGCCAAAGCTGTTTGCTGTCCAGGTAAGCATGAACCTGCTCACATCAACCCCTGCTCAAAAATCTTAAGAAAGGAAAGCCCATGTCGTCCAGATGACACAAAGTGCCTGAATTCTGTATATAGAAGTCCATACTGCAGATAATTTAACATGGTGCCCAGAAACTTATCAGAATAGGCCACTAAAGCATCACTAACTCAAAACAACACTATCCATTTATCATCAGGACCCTAACTGGTAGAATACGGTACTCAGGCCTTATCATTTGACTTCAGTCAGATTCAGTTAAAAAAACCAAATTGGACAAGCAAATACCTAGGAATTGTATGTCAGGACCTTATGCCAACATTTTTAAACAACAGGACCAGTACAACTGCCTGAACTTAGGGTCACAGCTACTAGCTCACACAGCACTACTCGAGCTACAAAGGTGGTTTATGGCTCATAATTATGCCTCTTGTGTCCATCACCTTTTGTGTTAACAGCCAACACACTGAAATGTGCTGCCACACTGGGCAGAGCAAGCACCCGAAGAGATACAGAGCATCAAAAACACAAAGAAATGCTCCTTATGAGAGAGAATTTTCTTCCATCCTTCAAAACCCCACTCCCTTTATGCTGCAAAGAGCAGGAATTCTTTGACCATCACTCCAAGTTTTGAATTTAGTTGCACAAAATTAAATAGCCAACATGGAAGACCTGAAATGCCCGAGGTGAAAGGATTCTAATACAGATCTAAACACAAATGTACATTTCTATACTAGAAATCCATTTGATATTGAAGCCTCAAGCAAACAAAAAAAAATCCTATATTGCTCTCAGAATCAAGTAACTTTCTGCTCAAGAAATTATTTCCTGATGCCTTACACAGAAAGATGGAAGGAAGATTAGCACAGAAAGTATTATTTTTAAATCTTAAAAAAAAAAAGCCTGTGCTCTTGTTCATGCACAACAGAATGCAGAATTAAGCACAGAAGTATTTCTCATTCTATTACATTCAGTATTTTTCTTCTACTTCAATCAGTATTTCCTTGTTTCAGATCAAAGTCAAGGAAGAAACACAGCCCCTGGAATCAGCTAATTTGCATACACACTGAAAAAGATAATCATTGACATCATAAACTCCCTAAAAATGGCCTAGATTTGTGCATGATGTTTAAGTACTTTTAGCACATCTTCACTATTTCATCATCTGCTCTGAATTTTAATCATGGAAACGGCAAAATTACTCATTATTTGAAAACATGGCCACACTTGCAGATTAATGCAGTTAGTTAATAATCCCTTACCTATTCCCTCAAATATATATGTATACACACACACACACATATATAGGTGTATATATAGATAAAGATATAGATATAGATATATAGATAGATATAGATATATACATCCTGGATAAAAGTGGATGTTCTGTTGTTAACAAGGAATGTAGAGGGGGCAGAGGTTGGCCATGTAAAATTTTACTTATAAATGTATACACCTCAAATACAGAGTAACACATATAGAGCCAGAATGGGTTAAGAAAAAAAAAAAATACACCTTTGCGGATCACGTAAGACAGCGACTCACAGAGAGAGAGCAGGTTTCCAATCACCATTACTAGCACAACTGAAGCTAATGTGCATCTAGGGGATATGTTTTGCTTTGCATTTCCTATTCTATAACATTATGGATTTATAAAAGCAGAGTCTCAGAAAGAAAGATCAATGTATGACAGTTCTCTTTGATCTCTGGGTTTACTTACTTCTGCAAGTGAGATCAGATGTTAAAAGCCACAGGAATTTACCACTTTGAAGTATTTTAACTTTTGATTAACTGGAACAGTAGTACCCGATTACCACACAAATTCAGAAGGTAGAGCTTATTTTATTTTTGCAGACTTAAGCTTGTTGCCCAACTAATAGGAAATCCAGTACTTAATTTAATTTTCAGGAACGTGATTTCTTAGTACTATTGAAGTTGTGGGAAAGAAAGGGATATTTAAGATAGTTGACCTATTTTGCTCTGGAATGAACAGTGCAACATCCCCACTCAAATTCCAAGAAAAGCCACTAGGAGATAAATATATTTTTCTTTTCATGTTTATTCAGCTGACAAGCATGACCCTGAGCACTGATCAAATTAATAAAGGCCACTTTGCCCTTTCTCAAACAAATTAAGATTTTCTAACGATTACAGGAAAAAAGACTGAACTGTTTAGTCTGATTAAAACTGGTGGGTTTTAATACTGGCATTCTTTAAGGTCCTTAAAATAACAACAAAGGATAAATACAGTGGAAGCGCCTAAGAAACGTGCAGCTTTTTTAAAACAATTAATCTGAAAGTAGATCTATTATTTTGTAGATGATACGCTATAAACTCAGTTTCCTGAATGGAAAATACACATTTATATAATGTATCATTTTTGAATATTTATTTTAAATATGTCATGTGTGACTTGAAGCCAAAATATTATAAAGTTGCATTTCTGGTCATTATTTAGCACTTTGGAGGTATGATTTATTATTTTTATGTAAGATTTCATGACAGTATCCAGAATTGGCATGATGGCAGAGAAAGCTAAAAATTGAAAATTAATAACTATACTCTGGCTAAAAAACTTTCTCTAAGAAAGAAAATACAAGAACTTCACTGGATAACCACTAGTCTGGACAAGAAGGCAAGAAGGTTTTTGTTTCCTTCCTTTTTGGGGAAAAATATTGGAAATCCAAAGAATGAGAAAATTACTTGCCATGCTGTTTTAACAATTTTAATAACTTTAGTAATGACTTGACATGTTGTTTTTTTAACTAAGTAGTCCTATAGTTCTGGTCTCGACTGTTTCATCTTGTGTGCACAAACTTAAGGGGAAGAAAAAGTATCACCAATTAAATGTACGTGCTTAGACTGGTAACCAGAGAAACAAAACAAAACACAAACAAACAAATAAACAAAAAACACAGTACCATAGCAGTTCTCTTCTCTGATTTGCTTACGAAAACAATCCACACACTACAGGACTGCAAGATAAAACTGCAACACTGACAGCACTGGTGACACAAGGATGAACTAGGGGAGTATGACACCACTAAAAACATCTACCAAGACAGACCTGCACAACAACAGACAAATCATTATTAAATTGTCTGCCTATTTATACTTAGTTTCTAATTCTGTCCCTCTAATTTCCATGTAATAAGTTTATCAAATATGATCCAAGATTTCAGTTTTATCATCTGGACACCCACACACATGCTAAGGAAAGGAACTGACTTCATTTTAAATTGGTCATTTCTTTACTACCAAAACCAAATTTTTTCACCAGATAAAATCTTACTGTTCATTGGATTTACTTTTTTCATAAAGAAGTTGGATCTGAAGTAATGGAGCCTCCTAAGAGGGAAAAAGGAAATGTAGTACTAAAACAGGTTTCCAGAAAGAAAGCCTGCTCACTCACACAGGATGAAAACAAAGCACCAGCTCATGAAAGAAGGAACTTTCTTGATCAAAAGAGAGAAAAAAGCAGTGTCACTGAAGGGCTTAACTAGAGTATCAAACTGCAAAGAAGCAGTAATTGAACCCTGGAAAATTCTGAAATTCCCAGAAAAACAGAAAAGCCAAAGAGACACCAGGAAAAGCAAATGACAAAAATCATGACAAGAGCAGGAATATTTACCTGGGGTTCTACTAGAGGCAGCATGGGGAATCCAGCTGAAGTAACAAAAAGTGTCAAGAGGCTCTGTGTACATAAAAACATAGGGGTAGTATACCAAAGCATATGACAATGAGTTAATGGAGTTTGTGTAGTTTAATCCTAGAAACACAACCCTGCTTTACAGATGGATCCCAATACATGTCAAGCCCATGTGCACTCACCAAAAACCAAGAGTGGTAAGACACACATCTCCATGTGCCAAGGGCACTGCTTTTCCCAGATTTTGACCATTTGACCACTGATTGGTTTTCAAATACCTACATCATTAACAAACAAACAGGACTACAGTTATGTTCAGGCTTTTAAGTCATGGCCACAAAGAATGCATAATTAGGTATTCCTTACATGCACTTATGATCTTTCAGTTTTCTGAAGTCTGTATCTACCACAAATACAAATATGTCTTGGGGAAAGTCCCTTTTGTTCCCAGAGTCTCAAAAGAATAACATTTATCATTATGTTTTAAAATTAACTTGCTTACTGTTGCACAATAATATTGGCATTATTGTGTAATTCATTATATATCATGGCTGTATTACTTAAAAGAATTTATTTCAATTTTCTGAATGGTGATCAGGTAGCACAGATTGAAATATCAGTTGTTCTTGTGTATCACAAAGACTATCCTTCCCTAGTTACTATGAAGTCTAAGAGAAAATACCATCTTTTCCTGCGCCACCTTTAGAATCAGAGGGTGAGGTGGTAAGGAAGACCAAAACCCTTCTGCATGGATTATTTCTTCACCCCAAATCTGTCCTCTTCCTATTATTTGTAAGAAAATCTGCATTTCCAGCCTGAATCAAATAAAGGAAACATAAAGGAAGCATGGTTGATGTGGCATAAGAAAGGCAGAGCAGTGACAGCAGTAGAAAAAGACAAAATTACGAAGTTTAAAACAAATAAAAAAACGAACAAAAAAAAATTAGGTCAGGAAGTAAGTCTCAGTCATCCAGCCCTGCCTTCTATTCCCACATCTTTTCCATCACTCAACTGTAGGACAGCCGAAGCAATTATCAAAACAAAAAAACCTCAAGACTGACTTGAGAGTCACTCAAGACTGACTCAATTAAAATTGTCCATTGACTTTCCTAGAGACATCTAAATGACCCCTTAGGCAGAGAAATTTTTGAAGTTTCTGTGAACCATCTCCCCTAGAGCAATTTCCCCTGTGCACAGTGCAGTTCAGTCATAGCGAAGCACTGTATAAGCCCCTGTTCCACAACCACGGCTGGTGGGAGTGTTGAGGGAGCCCTCCTCTGTCCACAGAACCATCACAGTTGGCACTTCCTAGTGAAACAAGGCTTGGAATAGCCATGTGGGCTAACTTCAAATACATTAAGCAAAACTTGCAAGTGACCAGGACACTACAGCATGACAAATGTTCTGTTTTGAAGCTTAGTTGAGAGGGCACACCATGGAGAAGCACCTTTCCAGGCAGACTCCCACCCACTGCTTACTGTTTTATGATAACAGTTTTTAAACATGAAAGTAGTTCTTCCAAACATGTATACAGGACAAAACCGAAATATCCACTGAAAATGTCAAAATTTGCCTCATGTCAGAAACTGAAAGTGCACCTTCTTCCTAAGCGCTGATGATTAGCTTCTTACCAAGATGGCTTCTAGAACAGCTATGTCAACATCTTAAATTACTTACCTCTTATGGCAGACTCCTGTAAACAAAGTGACAACAGCAATAACTTTGGTTTTGATTTTCTGGGGTTTTCTTTTATTTGACTTTCTGTGTTGCTAGTGTTTTGGAGAGTTTGGGAAGGGGATGAGGGTTGTTGGATTTTGGGGCAGCAGCAATGGTTTTGGTTGGGGGGCTTTTGTTTGCTTTTTCTTCTGTAAGGGAGCAAAGCAGGAGGAAAGGAAATAAAGAAACTCACACAGTGAAGGTCAGCAGGTCAGTATGGAAAAAAAATCCCTGGTTTGATCAAACAAAGCATTAAAAGCTACCACGAATGTCCCACACAATTTTAATTGAGTCAATCTTTTTAAACTCTTTGGTTACACACTATTTAATCAGACATCAACTACTTGTAAACAGACTGCTTCGGGCTAATCAGGAATGTTCCTTGATGTTAGCTAGTGACCCACTGCATTATCTTTCGCTTGTCTGTTTATTTTACAGAACAGAAATGCAGAATAAAAGAGATGAGAAAAACACATTTTCTTCAAGTCATGGATTTTGCCTACATTGACTGAATCATTAGGAAAGGAATTTGCAAGACCTTTCTTACTCAATAATGCCCTAAAAATCATGAAAATCTGGTACAAAGATAACACAGACTATGTTCAGTAGTTTTGTTTTTCTCTTTTCATGCAGCACTTAAAAGTTTCCCATAAAGACAATGATCATGCTTAATGACAGATAACTTGAGTTGTCTGAAGACACATAACCTTCTCCAGAAAAACTACATTACTTAGCAATGTTACTCAAGATGGAAAGCAAGCACAAGTAGAACGCATGACATGCTTGCAGCCAAGACAGAACAATACTTCCCGAGACAAAAATAGTTTGAAGCTAGCTGCACTTTTACAGGTCATTTTATTCCTTAACAGACCCAGAGTGTGTCATGTTAAAAAAAAAATCTACTGACAGTTCAGCTTATGAACACTATAAAACATCCAGGTAATTTCATTAGTATACTGGAAAGACAACAAGCTTGTCTGCATCTCTGCATAGCAGAACCCAGTATTTTCCTAGAATTTACTACTAAGGTCACACGAATGATGTGAATTTATCAGATGCAGCTTCCCAGCTCTCTTGAGCTCCAATCACAATAATGAAACCATTTCTGTTCTCTTTGATGTATAACAAACTATGGCAAAATCAAAACTTAAAACTATTATGAGAATTAGCAAATTAACACTCTGATTCAACTGATATTTGCTTTTAATCGCATACACAATTTGAAGGCCAACATGGGGAATGGTATGAAAATGCAGATATTACAACACAAAAATTCATTAAAATTAACTTCCCCCCTCCTAACATTTGGATAATCAAACTGACTTCAAGCACAAGTCATCTGTCAGCATTCCAGGGCAAAGTATAGGCGTTTTTTACCAAAATCTCTGAGGTTATAGTCCAGCATCTCTTGCAACTTTTTATCAACTCTATAACAAAGAGGCAAACTTTTTTTCTCTTTTTTTAATGAAAAAAATTGTAATTGTCAGCAATATAAGTGTAACTAATACTTTCATAATGTCTTTGGTACTCCTTCCACCAATGCAGCAGAACTCAAATATTTAAAATTGCACAAGTGAATTTTCTTAATCTCATAAAATTATTATGTTTTACCAGGAGGATTACGACCAAAATATTTCTAAAATTTGACTGCGCAAAATAAAAATGCAATATAAGCGAATTATTCAAGACCCTAATTAATGAAAAAAGGAAGTACTCTCTGGTTAGATTTTATGTCCATTAACTGTAAGCCCTTAAAAGCAAGTTTATTACACATGATTAAATATTTAGAGCAAATCTTACAAAATCACAGAATTGCCTAGGTTGGAAAATACCTTTGAGATCACCAAGTCCAATCTATGACCTAACACCACCTCATCATCAAGACCATGCCACTAAATTGTCAATCTTTTCTTAACCACTTCCAGGGATGGTGATACCACCACCTCCCTGGGAAGCCCATTTCAATGCCCAATCTCTCTTTCTATGAATAATTACTTTCTGAAGTCTAACCTAAACCTCCCCTGGTGCAGCTTAAGACTGGCTCCTCTTGTCCTGTGCCTGTGGCCTGTAGCCACCTGGCTACACCCTCATTTCAGGCAGGTGTACGGAGTCACAAGGTCTCTCCTGAGCCTCCTTTTCTCCAAGATAAACAATCCCAGCTCCCTCAGCTGTTGCTCATAGGACTTGTGCTTCAGACCCTTCACCAGCCTTGCTGCCCTTCACTGGACGTGCTCCAGCACCTCAACATTCTCCCTATAAACTGAGAGGCCCAGAACTGGACACAGGATTCAAGGTGTGGCCTCACCAGTGCCCAGTACAGGGGGGCAATCCCCGTCCTGTCCTGCTGATCCAGGCCAGGATGCCATTGGCCTTCTTGGCCACCTGGGCACACCCTGGCTCATGTTCAGCTGCTGTCACCAGCACCCCCAGGTCCCTTTCTGCCTGGCCACTGTCCAGCCACTCTGTCCCCAGCCTGTAGCACTGCAGGGGATTGCTGTGGCCAAAGTGCAGGACCTGGCACTTGGTCTTGTTAAACCTCAGATTGTTGGACTCAGCCCATCTATCCAGCCTGTCCAGGTCTCTCTGCAGAGCCCTCCTATGCTCCAGCAGATCAATGCTCACACCCAGCTTGGTGTCATCTGCTAATCTGCTGTGGCAGACTCAATCCCCTCATCCAGATAATTAGAAAATATATTAAACAGGACTGGGCCCAACACAGATCCCTGGGGAACTCCACTGGTGACTGGAAACCCACTGGATGCAGCACCATTCACCACCACTCTCTGGGCCTGGCCATCCAGCCAGTTCTGAACCCAGTGAAGAGTGCTCCTGTCCAAGCACTGGGCTGACAGCCTCTCCAGGAGAATGCTGTGGTACTTTGAAAGTATCAAAGGCTTTGCTCAAGTCCAGGTAGACAATATCCACATCTTTCCTTGCATCCACCAGGCAGGCCACCTGGTCATAAAATGAGATCAGGCTGCCCCTCCTAAATCCTTGCTGGCTGGGTCTGATCCCCTACATCTGTCCAGGTACTGACAAGGCACCTCCAAATTATGTGTTCCACAACTTTGCTGGACACTGAGGAAAGGCTGACCAGACTAGAGTTCCCCAGATCCTTCTTCCAGCCCCTCTTAGGGATGGGTGTCACAGTGTCCAGCTTCCAGTCATCTCTAATCCTCCCCAGTTAGCCAGGACTGATACTAGATGGTGGAGAGAGGCTTGGTGAACTCTTCTGCCACCTCCCTCAGTACCCTTGGATGGATCCCAGGTGAAACTTAATAGGTCATTTAGATACCTGTATGTATAGACTGTCATATCACAAACCAGAACAAGTCCAACCATAACAAAGGGAGCACATGCTAGAGACAGAGATTCATTGAAGTCATCAAGCCACCTGCACCAGTCTGTGGAATCCCTTAGGAAACATTCACCAGGAGCACCCAAGATTATTTAAAATTTAAAGCCAGTCATGATTAACAAGCAAACATTTGCTGCTGGACACTTCTGCTCTGTACAACCAGCAACACTCGTAGAGTATCACCCCTGCCTATATAAGATACCCTGCAATGAGACTTGGATCAAGATGTGTAAATGAAAGAAGTCAAAGGTCCCTACTGGTATAAAAGTCACACTTAGGAGAAAAAGTTAGCAATAATCATCTCAACTTTGTTACAGCCTACTAAGAATCAACATGGTTTAACTCAGATCTCTTTTTGCTATTTTTAACACAGCCAACTTTGCTTTTGTTCACTATATTACCTCAGGTGAGAAGTTCATTCCCTCTAAAAACAGATAAAATATTTCTTATTCTGAATAGTATTCACTCCCTGATCAGTATAGCTTTTCTGAAAAAAGAAGCAATTGTCTTATGAGAATTCTGTCAGAAAGAGCAATACATGGCAACAAGATGTATCTTCTCACCAAAACAGGAAATTCTGCAAGCTGACATTTAGAAATAAATATTATTTTTCCCCTATAGAGTCTGGCAAAGAGCCATAACATGACTCATACTGATACTGATGCATCCAATTATGGAACACAAACTAATAGGAAAAAGTAAACCAAAAGTAAACCAAATAAACTCTAGTAACATGTGTACCATGCAAAGAAGGACTTTTTCTTGTTCTTGCATATTTTATTGTAAGGAGTGTGGAAGGGGGTGACAAATCGAGGTGGAACAGATCCACTTTCCATTCTTTGTGATTGAGTAAGAATTACAACTCTTGCCATTTATATTTAATTACTCAATTATTGCTGTACACACAATCTACTATGCTATTTTACACCACACATTGAAGCTAAATATTTGATTTCTGACAAGGTTTGACAATGTTTTGTAAGGACTGTCATCAGTTTTACACAAACCAACTAAACAACATTATTTTCATCTTGAGTTACTTTATTTTTTTACTGGTTTTTAGTCCCAAGTTTTAGAGCCTCAAAATGTTAAATTTCTCAGGAATGGTAATTAGCCAAAGGTAATTTTTGCTCATGTAAAATAAAAATGTATAAAGAAGGGACTTTTAAATAATTTAACTCCCTTCCTGAGCAATAAAAGAAATAACTGATTCCCAAATATATTTAATTGAACCTACTGCTGCTTCAAATTCAATTTTTCTTTAATTGGTAACTGTAGTACATGTGAATTATTAACCAGCAATCCCCAAGAACAGGATATAAAATAAAAAGAGAAAAGGCTTTCAATGTAGCTGGAAGATAAACTCCCTTTTTTCAAGACTCTGTAGAATTTTCCTGATGTGCTGCTTTTTTTATTACCATCTACCTGAAGTTCTGCTGGAAGGTTTCCTCTAAGGAGCCCAAGAAATCATCTTGAGGATGACGGTATTACGGGACTTGCCTTCTCTGAAGGGTTAAAGATTTTTAGAAGGGCTACAGGCACAAGAATCTGCACTGTGACTTCTAAAGAAGCGGAAGAGTAAGCAAGAACTTTTCAGAGGCACCTCTTCTAACATGTAATTGTGCAAGAGCACAAGAGCAGTTTCCCCATTAACCCATTAAGACAAGACAAGAATGAGTCAGATAATTCCAAGAAGCCACATGGAAGACATGGAAAACTCCAGCTGTGCAAAGCACATAGTATGTCTGCCTATGCAACACTCTAGAACAGCAAGTGACAACTATTCCACTACATTTCTATGTTATGTTCTTAAGATGCCTACAGTTATTTCAGCTTTCCTACATTTAAACAAGACTATTACCACACTCACCAGCAAATTTATGTTAACTGCAGTCAGCACCATAGGCATTCAATGCTATTCGGAATCTGACGCTGCTCATTATTTACCCCAAAATGCTGTTAAATAGAAAGCCTGCTTTGGTAGTTGCCAGCCCTTGGTTCAGAAATACACCAGTCTTCTTTGTACAGCCTGAAGACCAAGTGATCCAGGAACTTCTCACACCACTGGCGCATTTTTTATTTCTGTTTTTCAAACTGAAGTCCACTCAATAAGAGGAGCTGGCACTTCAGATCTGCTGCCTGTGGACCACCTCAGCTGAGATTGCAAAAGTCTATGAAGAACATGCAAAAAGGATGTTAGTGGCAAAAGGACTGCTCCGTAAGTCCAACATTACCTTAACTAGCCTAACACAACACAACACAACACACAGAACTCTACCCTGTTGCCAGAAGGGTGTTTCTTCGGTTCCTCGTAAGTTCCCCAGGCAAAGAAATGCACACATAAGAAAAGCTGAGCCCTAGACATACGTATAACTTTATTGTTCATCTCCTCACCAAACACACATCCTCAGAACATCAGTATATCCTCTAAGCAGCAGTACCACCAGTACTTTCTGCTGTAGCCGCTACAGTTCCTCAGCAGTTCATTTGGTTAACACTGCATACCACACCAAAGGAGGAGGTATGCCACTTGGTACTACATGACGATGTGAACAAAAAGATGGTTTTTCCTAGCTCTTCATTTAAAAATAACACAGGAAAACTGTAGTAAAAAGGCAAAAAGCAGAAGCAAAGCAGGCAGGGATTGTTCAGTAGAGATTAATCATCTGCGGAGAGGACTCACAACTGTTTACCAGAGAGATTTGGGAACTGTTGCATTAAGCTGAAGCATTATAAATGTGCTGTGCTAAGAGAGCTGCCTACCAGGGGGGAAGCCAAAACTCAGCACTGGTCCAGCCAGACACCTGAGGTAACCAAAATAGTTACCAGCATTCCCAGCAAGCAGAGCAGCAGAAGGAAACAAGGCAGTGTCTGGGCAAGAGGCACAGCATGAAATCACGCTTGACTAACACCCACCCCCGGCACAGAAGAAAATATCCACCATGATCACATCTAATTTTTAAAAATACTTCTCCTAATAAGGAGGAGAATAAAACATAGTCATCCTGCATATCAAGTGAAAACATTTTTAATTAGATAAAATGCCGAAATGTTTACGTTCAAGACATCAAATTGTCTTCCTATCTTAAGCAGCAAGTTTCCTGTGAGAAGATGCCTCTTCCTTTCTTATTTCCTCTGAGAAACTTTCTTCAACTTCTACTTAAAGCAACAGGAAATTGCTGAATATTTAGATACATCTTATCTAACTATTTTTGCTAGTTCAGATTGGACACAATTATGTAGGAATGCAGCACTTACTGATGTACCACCAGAGAGCACTAACCCAGAGAAGCTGCGCAGCAGCAGCCCGTTTTAGTCAACAACGGAATAGAGCAAATGATTTGATTAGTCATTAATAAAATGGTTAATAAAATAACCATGAGAACACATGACCCCACAAGCACAGTACTCTAAAGGTTTGAGTACTATGCTTGTAGGAGCTTGTAGAAGCCTGTTCCTGTCAGAACCCAGGACGTTCCTGACTGTTCAAAATGGCTCAAGCCCTGGGCAGGGGGGTCTGAGACCATGGCATGCAGCTGAAGGCACCTGTGACTTTAATTTTGACCCATGGAACAAATTACCAACTCTGTATGAAGAATTACAAGTCACAATAGCTTAAGCAGCATAATAGTAATTGTCACAGGCTGAAGAGTAGAATTCTGGGGATTTTTAGGATGGAGGTTTGAGGTCCCAAGATGGAGGGATTTGGGCGTGCCCTGTCCTTTTTCTTTCTTCCTTCTAACCTCCATGATCTGGGTGATGTTGGCAGTTTTAGACTGGATCAGAGTAGAAGCTGACTGTCTAACATAGGTGATAGGTATTGGAACATAAGTATAAATACAGTACACATAGTTTTTAGTACAAAAGACAACACCAGCCCGGGAGGCAGGCAGTGTGCCTCTGGCTGACCTGCTGAACAGATCTTGGTAGGTCAGAAAAAGAATGTAAGAGATAAGAAATAATAAACAACCTTGAGAACTGCAGCCGAAGAGTCCTGACTCCTTCTTCCACAGCTGGGCTGAGAAAAAGACTTTCTAACGCATCTAGGGGTCATCCTGATAGCGGAGACTCCCAGATGTACCCACTTCACCTCTCCAAAAATAGATGGCAAGTCTGAGTGTCACTATGATCCCTGTTACAGGTCTTCTGTGCAGACACAGAACACAATGGCATATGAACCTGGGAGGGGAAGGACAGGACAGTCAATGCAGTGCCTTTAAGTAGAGAGACAGGCTCTAAAACTGCTGTACTTCGAACAGAACTTTGGCAAATCAATTACAGAAGTATCATTTGACTTTAAATGTAAAGCCATCCTCCAGTACAGGAGAAAATCACTTCATGTTTGACAGTAAAAAGCCACTTCACTGGAGAGTTTTGAATTTGGAAGATAAGAGAAATATAATGAAAACATGGTCACTCCACAGGAGACTGAACCTACTTTTTCCATTCAAAAAACTACAATGTGATTTCTGAAGTTCTGAGAAACAGGGAAAAAAGGATGTCTTCTGAGGGCAAATTCTTCAAATTCTCATATCTAAACTTTTGATATGACTCCATATTCAGCTATAATCAGCACTAATATTTTATAGAGAATTAAATTTATACAGACTAATTTCTAGTCTTTTCTAGGGATGAGAAGGGAGTTACAGTTTTTCCTTTGCATAATGTTCATGCAGGATAATATTTCTAAAGGGGCAATTTTCTCTGTAACTGACAAGCCCCTGAAGCCTTGTAACCATCCTTTTACAGAATGTACAGAAATATACTTTAAAGCCAAAAAAGAAAAGAAAAGGCATCTACATGTGTGAATCAGTGTGTCATTTTCTAGACTGAATCACTGTGTTACAAAATTGCAACCAAATGTTTTCCTGAAATTCTGTCATCATCTACGGATTACACACTGGCCATTTAAGTACCTTTCATCTTAATTTTATAATCCTTGAGGGATACGTGGATAAAACCCTAACAACATGCTGCATGGGTTTTTTTCAGTTTCAGTTACTTAATGAGCATTGTGCCTCCAAGGCAAAAACCACATTAATATTCTCACTGAGCACAATAACCATCCTGTGATTTCATCTTCCTAGAGAAACTCTGTATCCTGTATTATTTACCCCAAGCACTATTGTAAGTTACTTAGTGCTGCTAAAATTTCAAAAGGTTACATTTAACTGCTGGACAGTAAGCACTGAACAGTCTTTTAGCGTGTGACCACGCATTGTGCCCAACTAACATCACAGAAATTGTCTTGCTTGATTCAATATAAAGTTGTAAGTTGGACTGAATTTTTGCCAGCTTTATTAAAACATGATGGGTCTTCAGTCAATCTCTGAAGAAAAAAAAAAAAGCATGCCCAGTGTTAGAGGCTGTAACAAAATAAATCAAATAAGCTGTATGAGCTCATAAAACTCAAGTTTCTTAAAGACACCTGAATGTGTTCAGACTAAAGAAAGATATTCCAATAATTCCAAAATTATTCTGTTAGATAAGAGGTCTAAGATACAAGAGTAGTGAAGAAAATGGAAGGAAAAAATGCTTTTTTACTGCATCACTTAAAGAGCTCTTAACTTGCAAATATGCCCATTGCCTATAGCAGTGTCTTAATTACACAAAATAAAATCTTATCATCAAGCCTTTTGTGAAGGATTTCCAAACTTTCTGAAATTTCTACAGTAACTAAACTAAATGTATAACATATTACCATGGCACAATATCACCTGGGGGATGTACCAGGCTATTGGGCTGGTATACTCACAACTTGAAGGATGAAGCAATCTCATTTACCCTCTATTCCTTCAACTAACCAGTCACTGAAGCATATGTTTAAAATTCTTTTACAAGTTCTCACTTCCCTCTAGTTTAAACAGCACAAGGAATATATAGAAAATCCCTATTTGCATGCCTCTGCTATCCCCCAGTACTAAAATTTTCTTCAGCATTTAGACTTTGAGAGTATTGATGCTTCTCTCATCCTCCTTCTCTCCTTTCATATTCAGAGCACAGGTTTGATGTTTGCACTTTTCAGCTTTGGTTTCTTCCCTTCCTCATCTAGCTGCACAGTAGAAGTCCACCGCTCTTCTCCCACTGCCATTTTCTTTGAGCTCCACTCAAGAGAAGCAACCCAAGAAACACTTGCATGGCTGCCCACCTTCACCACATCAGGAGTTGCAAACAGGCAGGCCACTTTCTCATTCTGCTTGTTCAATGTCAGTGCCCCAGTGACTAAGACTTTAATGTCAGACCACAGAGAGGAAGGTGACAGGTGAGACTACAATTCAAAGTAGTGCATCCATTTATATCAGACTCACCACACCTGACAGCAGTTTTACACATAATCAACTCTCCAAATCACTCCAGTCACACTGTGTTTGTACCCCATGTACATTGTTTTCAGAAACGACTATATTCAGCTTCCCCTTCTGTTTACAAGATTAATTCCAATTATAAGCAATCTTTGCTGGCTTAGAGTTCTTTCAAATTAGAAAAATGGCACGGGGTAAGGACACAGCCAGGTCTTCATATATCATAGGTCATCTAAACACACAGGAGACTCACATTAATTAATTAATAATATTCCATGCAGATGAGCAGACAAACTCCTTGGTTTTACTTGTCTGAACAGAAGAACATGTCAAATCCTGTATCTGCTATACCTGAAACAAATCATAGCAGTAACTCAAATGTTACAGAACCAAACAGCACCTAAAGTTAACATGAAGTTATGTACCAACATAGTGCTAGGACAGCTCGCAAAACTGAATGAGGAGGTAACTCGTAAAGGTCAACATCCCATGTTCGCTCAAAGAAGACTGCTTTTTAAAGATAAAATAATTTCACATACTGTACATATACTACCAACTGACAGAAGTCACACTTTCAGAACACTTTTCTGTCAGTCACACTGACAGAAACACTTTCAAGTTTGCTGAATTCAGTAACAGACTTTAACTCTTTAACGGTGTACACCTTCCAAACACACAAATTATAATAGAAAGAGATTCTACTGACAAAATAAAGTCAAGGCAACTTCAACATATAGGTGGAACCAGATGATCTTCATGATCTCTTCCAATACAAATCATTTCAGGATTTTATGTTTTCAAGTCCCATATAGTATTAAGTCAAACCTGAGTCGCTGACTCTTAAATTTTGCCTCCTTTAAGCTACAGGCACAAAAGCTCAGCCCGGGCCTACGTCCTAGCAAGTACTAACACTTAAACGGTTCCTTCACATATCTGTATGCTTTGAAAACATGGTCCTTTCTATCTACATGTCCACAAATTTTCCAAAGTCATACAAATTTCCATCAGTGACATTTAAAACAGCCTCTCCTTCCAGCGTCACTAAACATGCAACAGACTTTGCTGTTTGTCTTTTGACATGTTCATAGTATTAGGAAAATACCTTTATTACTGTAGTAACCACCATTTTATCTCTACAAATAAAGATGACAGAACAATTTGATCAGAATTTCTGGGTATAATTGAACTTCCATGAGCTAATCTGAATGACAGCTACAGTAAAATCCACATTAGAAACTTTAGAATCAAAGAGCGATTTTCTCCTGTTTCAGGGAAATGCGTAATCCTAATTATCTCTTTACACAATCATTAAGCAATAAATAGATTCAAGAATTTACTACAAACTTAATTCTTCACGCCTTCTTTAACAAGCTTTCCAAGATATGGAATCAATTTTTTTTTTCATTTCATTAGCAGTAATACAGAATTCACTTGAAAAAGAAATTTAAAAAGAAAAAGGTATTTTCAGGGTTTATTTTCTCTTTACTGCTAGAAAATAATTTGCATTGGTAACACAAATCATTGTCACTGGTGTTATTTCACATTTAGCATGACAGAAGAGCATCACATTGCAGCAAAGTATCTTTTCTTTCTCCCAATCCCTGTCTCTCTATCTGCATTAGGCAAATACTATCTACTGAGAAAGAACTGAAATTAATACTCATTTTATAAGGCAACTCTATTTCAGTACACTGTGGTGAAGAATAACACTAAATCATGGTAGGTTTTGGTTTCACAAAATTAAATCTTACAGATAAGACACCAACATACCTAAAAACTATCTCAATACTAGCTCAATGTTTACTAAGGCAGCTTTTATTACTTCCTTGAGAAGATTTATATATACAACATTTCTGCAAGGAAAATTTAGATTTTGTGTACAAGATACTTCATTAAAAAACTGCTAGGTCACAAAATTTAGTGTGCCCCAATCTTGATGATGGCTAAGGGAAGCTAGTTAGAGCATATACAGGTTGTCTGTATATGCAAAAGATGTATGGCCAAACAGATGTCAAGAGATCAATCTTCCGACCAGTTCTGTAAGACTTGTTTCTTTTACACAGAAGGAGGAAACTGACAAAACTGAAATGAACAGTTTCCTGACATAATATTGATTTGTCTAAATCAAGGAAGTGACAGCATCAGAAATTCCATGATGGCAGTAACAGTAATTGCCAATTCCTCCCTCATGCAGTCTTAGCCTCATTCTTGGAAATATGTTAAAAATATTTTTTGCCCAATAATTATATTAAATCAACAACTTGTTCTACCATGAACTTGCCTTAATCTGAATTATTAGGAGTTAAAGACAATAAATCATTATTAGAAATTAAAGACAATAAATCAAGTACTTTATGAAGTGGGTTCAGAAGTACAGTTTCATTCACAATTCCAGTAAGTTCTATCACTAGATTACAGTTTTATTCTGCTACAATCCCTTGATCTCATCCTCTTAGCCTGAAAGCAGAACATCTGATTAAAAATGAAGATAACTGAATAGAATCATATAAGACAGAATTAAAGATGCCTGAAAGTTAACCTAGCTAGGTTTTTTGTTTTGGTTTGGTTTTGGGTTTTTTTTAGTAGTAGTAGTAGTTTACATCAATAAGATCCTATATTTCATTCCGTTTTTTTACTTCAAATTTTAAAACTAGTTTCCTTGGCCTTTCATAGCTTACTCTCTATTATTAGTAGAAATTACAGGTGCCTAGCTAGGAGCTCCAGTACAGGATTAAAGCATTGCCATGACAATATGCTTAGCCTTGCATCATGATTATTATCCGAAAAAATAAATACCCCTAAGGTGAAACAATTCTGCCTGTTAATTTTATATATAAGCTTCTAAGCTGTGTGCACACTTCAGTTGTACAAGAGGTATGTGACAGGTTCAAAGATCTATTCAGCTTGCTAGAATGAATATATTTGTAAATGTTACTCAGGCTAGTGGGTTTTTCTTAAAAAATACAAATTACCTGCAAAACACAGCATTAGCAGGTTATATACATGAAACCTTTTGAGCAATCCCAAATATTTCATACTGAGCAATCATTTCCAGATGGAAAAAAGGAGTAACAGAAGGATTCCCAAGCTTTCGTATGCAGCCAAAGGCACAAGAGGAGTGCATGCTTCCCACGCATGTACATGTACAGGCTGATGTAAACTACAAAACTATTCGTTTATAAACCCCAGCTTTGAGGCCCTGTAGATGCGGGTGTTCAGCTTCTCAATTTTTACTGCTTGGAACTAACATGATGAAGCCACAGTAGCAGCGTTACAAAGTGCGCATTCAAAGCCTTAAATCCTGCTGTAAAGACCACACCACCCTGTGCTCTGACTTGATGCCACACCCTCCCAGCCACAAATTATAGTGGTTCTTTACACCAAAGACTTCTTCACCCTTTGTATTATCAGATGCTTTTGTGGTAATTTCCCCTACCAGTTTGATCAAAGATTACTCCCCTTTTAGTGGCAGAGAAACCCATTTTGGAAAGTATGACCTCAGCCCTGCCAGGCTGTCCAATCTTTTTGACAACTTCCAGACACTGAATAATTTAAGCAAACAGTATACATGTTACTAAGACTGAAGTTCACATTTAAAGGCCTTCAAGGCTTGCACAAAATGCTTCAGAATACCAGAATGCATAAAGTCCCCCTGTACTGACCTAGTGAATACTCAACTAGGTGTTGCACATAGAACAGCTACGAATACAGTTAGAGTCTAGGCATATGGCAATATGGCCCCAAGGACCAAGAAGAACATCCAAGACTTCAGTATCATCTGAATTAAGCAAAACCAATTAATGCAAAGCCAGACCTGCCACCACCCTACCACACACAGCAACAGTGCCCAGCCAGTGCACAGACAGAGGTGCATTGGATATTTTCTGAAAGAAGAAATTTTTCCAGGTGCAGAAAAGCCTCAACTCATTAGCAGTATTATTACTCAAAGCCTGCTGCTGCAAACACCTAGGCTTTATTTATCAACAGAATAAATAAAATAATAATAAATAACAGAATAAATAACAGAATTTTGGAAACTACTCCAGAACAGTACATGGAGGCTTTACTGGTGCAAGAGGACCTACACAAAATAATATCCAGGAGTTAATTTTTATGTCGGACCTGTCAATGCAGTAATTATTTTCCCCAAAATACAACAACACTATCCTCAGGCACAGAAATAGGGTTTTTTCTGATCAGCAATTCTGTAAACAAGACAGAGTAACTTGTAGTGGAGTAGCATGCATTCATTTGGAAAAAGATACCAACAGACAGCAAGACACGTTCACAAAGTCATTCATAAAGTCTTTTATGGTTTAGCATTATGACAAGAAATAACACCCACCAATAAGCACCAGGCTTGCTTACAAAGAGCAAGACCTTTCCACAAGAGAAGGGGAGCATTCCATTCAAGCATTGTAACCCCAATCCCAAGTAGACAAAAGCTGCAAACGTCCCCAGGTCTCAGTCACCTTTTCCTGACTCCTTAACAAAACAAGGGAAACAATGGATTATGCTTACACGGGACGGGCAACAAGCACCAGAAGGGCTGAGAGTGCAGTGTCACAGCACCACGAATCAGTGGGCACAGGCCACTCTGAGGAACACTTCAGAACAAAACTGAACTCATGAGCACAATACACACTAAGGAAACACTTTCAGCAGATAAATAACACTTGAGGCAGCCTGTATAGAATATGAATAACAAATTATAATTCATGTAAGCAGCAATGTGAACCACATGAGAATTGTGCTAAAAAGATTCAGCTACTCCCAATTTAACAACTCATGCAGTTGTGTTAATGGAATATTCTGAAAGTACCTAAAAAGCAGTTTAGGTACACACTGACACACTATTTCAAAAGCTGTGTGTCAAACACAGAATTCAATATAGATCAGACTGAAAGCCATCTAAAAATTATAGTAAAAATTTTGATTTACAGTGAAGTATTTCACTATGTGGGAACTCAATTTTTTTAAAAAAGTGGAACTGAAACAAGCTATCTGACAAAGACTTTCATTAGTGCTGTAATCAAGTGCCAGTACATTTTTACTACAATAACAACTCACAAGGCATGTGCAACAATACATCTCAATTATGAAGACCCAGGCTAAACATCTGCTGTTATAAATTCACTTGGGGGCCAGTGGAGAATTGAATCAAGTTGGCCTACATAAATTTAAAGCAGAGAGGTATCACAGAGCTTATTTCTCATTTACACTGCTAGATCAGCAGCAAAGACTTTCAGATACAAACCTGCAAAAATTCTGCTTTCCACTACTACCTTTTATGTGTGCGTCTTCAAAAACTGAAGGAAAAAAAATAACCAAACCATAAATTAAAGTCTTACATCACCCACAAAGAGGGTTCTGAGGAAATTATTTGATCAGCATTCACCTTTACCTTATTTATAACACTAACAGAAAAGCTTTATCATATATTACCTAGGCATGGCATGCTTGGTATCTTTATCTAAGGTTTCTGATAGAGTTGCCTTAAAGCATAATACCTAAGTTTTCACAGTGATTTTCTCTGTTTCTGTGACCAGATTACCTCTTAGCCAGTGGTCAAGTACACATAATTTTAAATAAAAATTATTGTTCATAGCTTCTGCTAGCCTAGAAAGTGGGAGTTGTCCACTATATTTAGAAGCATTACTTTTATAAGGTACTAGAATATCTCAAATTAAAAAAGCTGTATGCTTGTTAAGGTAGGGTTGCAGTTTGCTAAAGATCAAATGGTTAACCTATAAATATATTCACAAACAGGTTATAAAAATATGCACATAACATATAATTATTATAGAGCAGCAGCCAGCCAGTGAAGCAAGATGTCTGTGAAATAGCACGTGTTAAAGAAATTAGAAGAGACAACTAAGCTGCATTACTTTACAAAAACTGCATGCTTTGATGTTTATTCTACCCACTCCTGGACATTAAAGCTCACCACACAGAAATCTCAGTAAGCTTCTTTTTTAGTAGCTGTTTTTCTAATTGTCTTCTCTCCCCTCCATCATTAAGCCTCCCATCATTAAAATGTCAAACACACAATGACTATTAACAAATAATCATCAAAAAAAGAAAAAAAATCACATCTATTCGCATTCTACTTCAACAACACGGAAGCAGCCTCCTAATCTAACTTTCAACACAGACTGCTTTCTATACATAGATCTAGCCTTCCTTCATATCAAACATACCTAACATTAAATATCAGACACATGTGTAACACATTAAATCATTAATCCTAACACTATAATAGCTAAAAAATCATTAAGAGTTCACATAGAATGAAAAGAGAAACAGGATACCCAATTTACCTTTCCATATTAACAAGCAAGAAGGGGAGCACATTTGTGAGGTAGCACCACTTGGAATATCCTTTTTTTTTTCTAACTGAAGAAGATAAATGTGTTAGCAAAGTGGTTGTGACATTTCTGGTATCACGTGCTGCTGCAGAGAGATCAACAATGCATGAACTTCAACCTGTCAGATGAAGAGAAGCCAATTTTCAAGTGTTACAGCTCAAAATCTGCACATTTTAAAAACAGAGCTTAAATACTTACTGTTTAACACAAACTCCCAGACCTCCTGCCTTTGTTCATCTAGCGTAATCCATCATGTAAGCAATCTAGTTCACTTCCATTTGGCTACACTGCCTGTAGGATTATTCCACATATACCGCAGACTGTGGACTAAACTATTCCTGGGTGCCCAAAACCCACATATCTTCTTCTCCACATGACTCATCCTCTGGTGAATACCTAGAAACCTTTGTATCAAATTTTAACTTCCTAACAAAATAATATGAAACAGCATAACAATGCAAGAGGAAAAAAGCCAAAAAAATGATGATTTTCTTGCACTAGTGGAAATTCAAGGTCTAAACAGGTAACTAACAGTGGAAGACTGAAGTCTTACTGATGCCTGCTCTTAGGGCTTTAAAAGATTAATATTTTAATAATGTCAGTGCTATGTTTGAGACGCCTGCCAGTAGCAGCATACCTTAAAATACTTCAGCTTTGAAATTATTTACTTCAGAAATCAAAAAGCACAGAGGTATATTTCCACCCCTGCCCCCAAGTGACTTAATGATCTAACAAACCACTTATAGGCAGATGCAATATGGCAACAAGTACAATGACTTAGAATATTTAATAGCAATCTAATATAGTGCATCATCAAAACAGAGAAGGAAAGTAAGAACAGCAAATCACACAATTTTTCTAGCCTAACAATTAATCTAGACAAATATTTTAAAAGTTATTTTGTTGAAATTTGTCTGTAGGAAAACAGATCAGGGGATTCTAACCATGGTTTCTTGACCTTTTTCTACCACAACATAAAAGGAAAGTAATTATGGCTTTGAAATCTTGTCAGCATAAATTGCTTCATGGTGTCATATGGGACAAGCTTTTTCAGCAGCCACATCTATGTATGCCTATAATCTTCCAGTTTAAAGCCCTTACAGCATTTAAAAATCAGCTGATCCAGTATCAATCTAATGCCTGTACTTGAATAATCCATCAGTACATGATCTAAAGCAAATGGCCAGACTCAATACCCTGCATCTTAATTTAAGATGTTACCAAGTCTGAAAGAAGCTTCTGATCATGGTTCCTCCAATAAGGGAGAAGTCTGAAAGGTGAACAGAAATCTCTGCCTGAGTCGGCAGGAGGCTGTGATGAAGAAGATCAGTAAGAGGTTATATGTATACATTTTCTGTCTTCATTTGGAAAGCTATCCTGGAACCCAGGGGAGAGCAGACACAGATTCCGGCAGGTTTATCAAACACTCCTCCAACGCACACCTAAAGAGAAACTGAATATCCAGTAGAGATTTTCTGACCTCCACAGTTATTAACTAGCACTGACAGCCTGGACATGCTGGGTCATCACCATTACTGTCAGCGTAGGCTAATGGCAAGTTAATGACACACTGTCCATAGCTCATCTTCCTCTGTACAGGAGAAGCTCTACTACAGTGCTCCTCTCCATCAGGATATACACTGACATATCTCAACATGAGAGAACAGGCTCTTATGCAGAGATTAATCATGTTTCCAAGCTCCAGAATTTTTGCATGCATTCCTGAGCCCTCCAAAACCTGAACTTGGATTTCTAAGCAGCATTTACAACAGACTTGTTGTGAAGGTAAGAGAGATTAAAGATGTTCCTTATTCTTTCACTTCACTAAATCTAGCTATCCTGTCCACCCTGGAAACACCTTCAATTTTCTTGTCAATAAGCATTTTACTAAGGGATAGACAATCCAAACCTCCGTGTCTCAGATAAAGGGGCTTGATTATTGAGAGAAATCCATAACACTGCAGTTTGGCTCAGTTCTCACTTAGATAATGGTAGGTTAGGAACCTGTCCCAAGGCTTTTTGACTTCAAATTTTCACCCATTCTAAGAATTCCTATGTGTGGTTAAGCAAGAGACAACATGAAAATTTAACCAGAAGCAAACAAGACAGTTTCATTTCAGGATTATCACTGTTCTGTTAGCCACTTGTGCATATGAAATCAGTCCACTTACTACTTACTCATTAGATATATAGCTGAAACATGCATTCCACATACAGTAACAGACTGAACTGTTAACAGGTAATGGTCCAAAATAACAACTCAAAATATTCCCCTTTTGTGAACATGCCAGGGTGGCTTGTTTGAAATGGAGGTGGTGAGCTTTTGGGTGTGTAATGGCTAAACCTCTGAGCTGATTAGACAGCGAGTGAATGACAGGCTATGAGTGAGATAGGAGCCAGATCCCATGGAGACAGATGGTATCTCTTGTCATCCTAACCTGCCCTCCTTTTGCACAAACCACCGGGTTGTGGGGTTCTCCCTACTTCCTCTGGGAAAATACCAGGCCATTTCCCTGGGGCCTGAGGGTGCTCATCTCTGTTAATTTGCCATAAGGGGACTCAACTGCATAATGGAACTCAACACACTGGCACTGACTTAGACAGTGCCAAGGACTGCCGAAGTGTCCCATGATCCACAGCCTACATCATCCAAGCATCTGCCCTAGGGAGGTACCTAAGCATTCCCACCTGACCCTGAGTGAACATAAACCAAATGTATTTCGTGTTCCGGGCATTTTCATGGGGATTATTTTTCCCCAACACTCCTCCAAGACTTCACCCACCAACTGATTGATCTGGTCTGCGACCGCCACTTCAACCAATCTGATGTGAAGTAACCAAGAGTCCTCTTCAGTAACCAAGTCTTGGTGCAGGGCCTGCAGGTGGTGAGATCATCACACTCTTGTCCTTTATCTCTTCCCTTCTTTTCCCCTGCACATATCCTTGGTGATGTTGTTGCACTTTCATAGTGTAGTTCTTTCATACTATAATGCCTTCATGTTTTTATATTACTATTAACAATAAAATGGCTACATATATGTTTTCCTCTGCAATCAAATTGTTTTATAATAAACCCTACAAATGTGTACTTGTAAACACTGATCATTTAGTGTCCTTTCACTCTAATCCACCCCAAGGGATCAATTAAGAAGAATCAGGATCACCTTCACCTTCTGCGGTGAATTGAAACATTTTATTGGCGTCATGGACAGGATCCCTTGGATGTGGTGCCAGTATGGTCCAAAGCCATTGCAGGGTTTTCTTCTGGTAATAAATCTAACCGATCTCCCAGGAATGGTAAGGAAAAGGACATTGAACCTCAGTGGGTTGCTGAACAGTATTATTGCTGAGGGTGAGTGAGATGGCGGACGTCCTCTCATGGCAGGTTATTAACATAGCCATCAACTTCCCTTTAAGGAAGGAAGGAAGGAAACAATATAATATAAGGAAACAAGTGCCACCATCCAAAACCCTATGTGACATACATACTGGCAAAGTCTTAATCTAAGGATACTGAATAAAGACAGCTGAAAAAGAAAACTAATGTGTCTGGGCAAACAGAGAACAGAAATATAAGGAAGAAAAGCAAACGCTCACTTAGTGGACACCAGTATACTTTCTCAAATAGTGAGACAAATTTGGCAACATAATCAATCTGAGAGCTCAGAAATGTTATAAGCAGTCTCTTTCTTTCTGCTTCTTCTTTTACAGGTATTCTCTTTGCAATGCAAAAGGAAAGTTCCTGGAAAAATCTTCAGTTCAGCTGCTGGCTTGACAGATGCCCAATATCTCAAATAACCAAAGTGTCTCCTCAACTAAAACCAGCCTGAACAGATGAAACTGAGCAAACAGCTTTCTCTTTCCTCCTAAAGTCATGAGGCCATTGCACAAATATCCAGTCAACAATCCTTACAAGAGAATTTTGGGAATTCCTGCAGTTAGGTCACAAAAAACAGATAGTTCTTTCTCCATCTTCTCTTTATTAAATGCAGTCAAAAACTAGTGACAATAGTAAATAATCTTCCAGTAACTGAAACCCAAAATAGCAGCTATACAAGAGTACTGATACTCAGAAGAAGCAAAGGTTCAGCAGGTTCTTGAAGGAGCAGCCCAATAATGTCATTATTTAAAGTCAGCTTAGTATCATTCACACAGTGGGCTTTTAGTGAACAAACTTTTTTACTATACATCATCTTTATGCCTAATAAGTCTTTGTCCTTACAAATTAAGACAGTTACTGGTGTGATTAAAAATTTGGATGTTCCATTTAGACATTAGTACCTAAGAAAGCATTAGACATTAGTCATGAGAGGAAAAAAGAGCAGCAGGGATTTCAATATCTGTATTGCTACCTGGAACTAAAACTTGACTGACTTGCATTCAAAATTTATCATCCTCTTCTAGAACAGTGAAGAGTGAAAGTTAATATATTCCTCCTTGGTCTACACACCACAAAAACACTGCTAGGAGAAAGTCTTTTGGTTCGGACTGTGAAACTAAAGGAGAAAGAACAAGGTCTCATTAGAAGCATGATGCCTTTATGAAAAGACTTCTATGCATGGTAGCTCTTTAGCAGATTAAATGACTAATACAGAAGTGACATGCTAATCCACACTCTGGAAAGTAATTACACAGTACAAAAGACAGCTTCAAAAATTAATCAAGAAACCCCCAAAAATGGATAGCCCCCAAAAAAAGCTAAACCCACAACCCTTACAAGATTCCCATGCTTCACTTTTTTTCAGGTTGCTCATACAAATACACAGACTCACAGCTCTAAAGAGTTTCAAAGCAAAATGTCTGCTAGGATCAGCATTTCTTCCCCTCAAGGATCTACTTCTACCTTCTGGATATGTATGTAAGAACTTGCTACTGACATTACAGAAAAACTAGCTGTGTTCATGGAAATCTTTAAATTAGGTCAGTGCAAATAAGCAAACTATTCTTTTTCCTCTTTGCTTTTAAGTAGTCAAGCTACACCTTGCTTTATTTCTGAAAACAGTTCACCGATACAATTATCTTTGGAAGAAAGGCAACCAGGTTCTGCATCCAAAGGAACACACACACCTCTGCAACTGAAGCCTCATTAAAATAATTTTACTGCTTAGAAAATAGCTTACATTATGTTTCTAAAGAAACTAGCATTACTGGCCCAATGAAAATAAAAGTAGTAACTAGTGTGGAGAAAAAAAAATAAAAATAAAGGGAAGAAAACAAGTCATGTCTACAAAACCAATTCTGTATAGTTTTAAACTTATACCAGGGCTATAATACAGCTGATAAATCAGCCATGCTAGCAAGTGCTTGAGGCTGAAGCCAGGCACAGAGTAACAAAATGAAGGTAGCAAATCACAGCTCCAGGTGTATGACCACACACATTCATCATGCCACATAAACATGGAATGGAGCCATCAAATTGGACAACCTTAGGCTGGTGTGCTGCACACCACCACAGGTAACCTCAACACCTGTCCCACACTGCAGGTTCCTTAACTTACCCCTGTAACATTCTTTCAAATCTATCTTTGCCCTCCTGCAAAAAGGCAATTTATAATCAAGAGAACAATGGAAAAGGAGATGGCTTTATTGTACCTTTCCTAAGAGCACACCTGTTGAGAGAACAAAGTACCTTAACCCAATTAGTTATGGCAATCTCAACCTTCTGTATAAAATTGCAGCTCAAGTCTGGCCTCCATGCAACTCAAATCTAAACTCATAAACATATATTTATTTAAAAAGCTGATTAAGATGACAAAAAGGTTTTAAACCCTTGACAATAAGATGAATGAATGACCAATGAATTTAGCTTCAGAACAGGTAAACCTTCAGCTTTTGCCACATTAAAGGCTTTTTCTTGGCAATCTTTCTTCATAAAGCTAAAATTCTTGTTAAAAAAAACCTTTCAATTAATACTATGTTCCCCTGCCACATCTTCTACTCTTAACATGTTCAACATGTTTTTACAGAGATTTGTTGAAATAAAAATGTACACTACAAAGAGTGGTTTGATTTTTAAAGATCTATCAACTCACCTCATTTACTATGTAATCTTGTCCCCTTGTAGAAAGAGGACAAGATTACATAGTAAATGAAAGGATCCCCTAAAAAAAAAAATTATCTAACAGTCTTACCCTTTCACACAATAAACCCACTTTGGAGATGTTACAAATGTAACACTCTATATCATACAATCAGTGTCAGTATTGATGTTTACACTTAGCAGCTTTCAAATGACAGATTTTTCTTCTTACCTAATGACAGCCGACAGACATACCTTGTAGTGCTACAGGGATAGCTGTTCTAGTTCCATACCTGAACCCACCTATGTTCAGCTCTACAGAACTCAGCCAACAGCAGGACCCACTTCCCTAAACGGTTTCAGGGACTTCAGGGGTGGAAGAGTGAAGCTAGAAAAACATTTTACACATAATCTAAGTGATGTTCTAAAAATACTGTTGCACAAAGAAATAAGGTACAACTCTTCCTTAAAGAGACAGTGACATGACTGCATATCTATTGCAAATAACAAAATATGATCCACAAACAAAGTATTGATCCACATCTTATTTTGACAGCTGAACTGGATTCATTTGGAAACTAACATCAATGGCCACTTCCAACAGCTCTTCAGACAAGACATCGCCTTGTTTCAACTTTACTATTAATAAGATTTGCAGATATTACTACAAGTTTGAATTAATTTCTTGGCATTACCACATCACCAGATCACTGGGTACATTTAGAGAAAAAATAAGTTTCCAACTGAGAAACCAAGAGCCCAGCATCAGTTTCCAAAGGTGATGTCTGAAGTATTAAATGCATTGGACTATAAAGCCAACATGAGCTTATAGAGCTGTATTCAAGAAAGGAAAAAAACTGTATTTGTAAACTGAGCAGATTTCAGCTGTCAACATGTGTCTGCTAAAACTGCATGGAGCTACACCTACCTAAATGTATGTAATAACACTTTTCAAACCCTTTCCTTCTTTGAAAGTTTTTAAAACACAATATACACAAAAGCTACAGACTATGGAGGCCTTGGCCAGCTGCTAGACAGCCAACCTAGCTGCTCTCTCACTCCCCTCCTCAACAACCCATGGGAGAAAATAAGATAAGAAGTTCATAACTCATAAATTCAAGAGTTTATGAGAGATCTCATAAACTCTTGGTAATTAAATTAACTGGCTAATGAGAAACAAAGACTAATTAAAAGCTTTTTTGAAGTTCAATTTACTTCTTCATTTCCAACTCCCCTACCTGTTTCCTCACAAGCAGTGAAAGGGATTGGGAATGGGTGTGGGAGTCACTCCCTACCAACTCCTTTCCTCACACTTTTGCCCTGATCCTCACAAAGGACACCCCTATAGCCTTCCACTGCCAGTGCCTGGCCACCTGTGCCCAGTACAACTGCACTTTTGGAAAGCACCTGAAGAGGATTTCATGAGAAAAGACACTTACTGAAATTCACCAAACACAGGGTGAGATTTACACAGGGACCCATGAGCCCCTAACCTGTATTCCAGACTTAGAGCGCCAAGGAAGGCAGACAGCTCACCATTTTGCCAGGCAAAAGAGATTTTTATTTTTCTTTATAGACACTCCCAGCAAACTGGGTCTGCAGCCATCAAGACCAAACTCTGCAGACACCCTCCAGTCACTAACAGCACAGGACAGGAAAGGGGAGAGAAAAACAGTCCTTGATTCCTTTTGACAATTTCAGCTGGATACTAAATAGCCTCAAAAATAGCACCATTACACATCTATGTGTAACTGAGAACCAAGCAATGAAGGCTCAACTCACTTGTGTTACCTCCATCCAACACTGAGTTTTTCCTCATGATATTTTACATGACCTTTTATTTCATGCCCACACAACCACAAAAAAACACTTGACTTAAGAGAAGAACACCTGAGCATGCATGATGAGTACAATAAAGTAAACAAGACAACGATTGTTTTGATGAAGTCTTACTACAAAAGCTCTCCAAGTGCTTCAGCGGGTAGTCACATACAGAGATGGGCTGCAACTACAAGCACTTAGGAGCTGTGCTGAAGCAATCACCAATGTATACTACACCACTCAAAGCACTTCAGAAGGCTGCCTTCTAAGTCTCCTGCAAATGCAGACATCAGAATTATTTTAACTGCTATGTCTGTAGGGAAAAAACCCTTCAAAGTCAATTTCCACACACATATTTTTACTCATATTATTTGGATCTTTAAAGTATATGCATATGCTTACAGAAATTTTGCAGCAAGAAAACAGTAATAATTGTCCAAACACTAAAGGAAATCAATGCAGCTGTACCATACATTTTTATACACAAATGTTTTTCAATATACATTCTCTATTATTCAAAAAAAACTTACTATAAAGATTTCTACATCAAGTACATAAGTATCATTAATCCACTGAAGACCAACTGTCTCCTACATACATTTATTAAAACAGTGTGGTTTTAGGGGAGTCCTTAAATCTTAGGATCTAGCTTTATATCTAGAGTAAACACCAGTCTTTCATTATGAAAATGCCTTTTGCCCACAGCTTTATTGAAGCAGCTTAACTGGGTTTATTTGGTCAATCCAAACAAATAGAGACATTGCAGAGCTACCAAAACCAAGCTGCAGGAGGCATCTCTTAGTAGTACCATCAGAAATGAAAACAGATCAAAACATTCTACTTGTCCACACGTGGTAAAGTATAGGGAAGTGTTTGTTTATGTATGTATAACCTCTTAAAGGATTAAAATCACGGAGTGGTATTGCTTTGTCTGCTGGGAAACAGGCAAATCTATTTAAAAGCAGCTATACCTAAACACAGGGAAGACACTGCCAAAGGCTAACCACACATAGGAAGAAAGTTCCTATTCAAAAAAATTAAGGCAGATAGAAAACACAGTCTCAGACAGTCAAGACATCTTAGAGGTGGATTACCAACTTCAAACCTAAACAGTGAGGATTAACACACTAACCACCTGTTAATTCTCTCATGAAAGCATATTACCCGAACAACAGCCAATGAAGACAGAGGGATTTATGACTAATGGAAAACACCACACCCAGTAAGAAATTTCAACTGAAATTATTGTGTTTACAGTATCACTGAAGCTGCAACTGCAGCTCTTGCAGACACATTCAGCTTAAGCTTATCCAGTAAAAACAGTTCATGCATCAGCTGCTGCCTAAAGCTCAACACCTACCAGAAAAACCTGGCCAGGCACCAGCCACGAACTTTAGGTAGCTGATCTGGGGGCAGAACTATCAATACCCAAGTCAGCAAGGATTCTACTGCCCTTTAACAAACCCTGAAGCACACCCAGGCTCCTGTACAACTGGCAGTGTATGAGGTCATCAAATCTTGGGATCAGACTTGTGTTGATCTGAAGTAATTTCCCTCAAAATACATACAATGTGTACTGCCCTCAACAACATTTCAGAGCACAAATCCATTACCCTTGCTTTGTGATACTTGCTTATCTAGGTACAGTTCATTTGGTTTGTAAAAACAATATTTCTGCAGAAAGTCTATCTTCATATCAGACAACTGTAGGATCCTTTTTCCAGAAGCTGTACACATTAAGTTTTAATGTTAAAATAACTTTTCTGCAACACAACTTATTAAAGTTCCCAAAAGGAAAGAACAAAATTAAAGGCATTAATTTAATTAGAAGATCACTAGCATTAAAAATATGTTTTTTTAATAATACCAGCAGGAAGACTCAAATAACTGCAACTCGGTATAGTTGACCCATACTATGAAAAACATTCCAAATGTGTCCTGGAGTAAAGCCCAGGTCCTCAGAGATGTTTAGTTTGCTAATTCAAATTCTGTCATTGTTTTTCACTGACAGATCTATGACTTAATATACCTACATTTGTCATCTACAGTTTCTGCAATTCACTTTTTCCAAATCTAATGTCAAAACAACATACTACTTATGAGTGTCTTATTGGGAAAGTATGGAATGAAAGTGCTTTAGCTCCCACTGCTATAAAACCTGTCTCTACCTGCTTGTAAGTTAGAAGCTATTCCTTTGTTGTGCACATGGTATAATGCCAGTTTCTGGCACAGCTGCTCTCTTGAGCAGGTGAGGTAATGCAGACTGTAACAGCAGGGCTTGCAGCTCCCTCCTTTCAGCGGTTACCAACATACCAAAGTTCAGATGTGCTTTTCTTCACCCTCAAATAAGCTTCCACCTGAAGTACCTGATAGTACGGCTTTAAGATTTTGCATGTTTTTAACACATTTTTTCCCTCTATTTGTGTCCAATGGTCCTTTTAACACAATGTTAATACTATCAGAAGCATAAAAATTATTGAATGCCATGGAGAGTGTTTTCCCCAAGTGGACTCATTGTGCCCTAACTGAATCTCTCTCCTCCTCCTCAAAAATCTTTACCCTGCTTTAGGGTAAAGACTGTGGGACAACTGCTGTCTTAATGTAACTGTTTAAGTTTCAGTTGCCTCAGTTTTCAGTCACTAGTTATTACCTCTGACAAGAGCTTAAAAATACGCATGCTGAGTTTGGGTAGCACCAAATCAGGGGAGACCACAAAAACAGTTGCCAGGAAGGTAATATTCAGCACAGTAATACTATTGTAAACCAGTAGGAATATTCTTTAATTCACATCTTCCTTCCTAGAGCCTTAGAATCACTGAAGTTGGAAAAGATCATCAAGCCCAGCCCATTAGCCCAGCCTGTCAAGTGCACCACTAAACCATGCCCCTAAGTACTACATCAACATTTTGTTGCTCCACACAACTACCTCAACACATGCTCAGTGTGAGCATATTTTCATCCTCTCAGCAGAACTCAGCAACCCTGAACCCACACCATAATTCCAATACATGGTTTGTGGTTCAGTAAACTCAGGAGCTCAATGAAACTCAAGCAAGTCAATGACGGTCACTGCTCTGCAAGGGCAAGTAAGTGATATGCCCAAGGTCATCTCCTTGCTGCTTCAGCTGTAACTTAGAGCCACATTTTCTGAATGTATGTACAGCCAATTCAATATGCAGCACTCTGCTTGTTACAGAGATGTTCCAACAAAATCAATGACATCTTTAAATCTGGACTGTGTCCTCCAGTGGAGTAATGTGTTAACACCAGCAGTATTTGAACATATGGGAAGGGGGAAGGAAGCACTGATAGCAAGTTAAAACTCACCCAGAAGCTTTACATTAGCCCAGCTACTATGAAGACACAGTTGAGCTTAAGGATTTCTATGCGATCTTTCATAAACAATCTATTCTGCTAGCTAACCCAGAACAAAATACATTAGGTACAATTCTCCCTGCCCTACCCTGCCACGTACTAGGCACAAAACCAGGAACACAGTATGAAAGTCATCCAAGGCATTTTTGTTATAGGGCCCGAATAACAGCTTTACAATAAAAGCATTCATTGAGCCATGGCTACAGCATTATCATATTCTAGTGAAAGTTTCCTGAGGTAACAATGAAAATCAAATTAGCAGTTTAGTGCAGTTGTTCATATGTTTCATTCATCCACAGCTCTCTTCCTCCAGATTGCAAGGCTATTAAAAACAATGGAATCATTAATAGTCCAAGTGCAATTAATTATACAGTCCCACTAGCATTGCAGCATGGCCTCACAACAGAAGTTTGTTAGTTGGTATAGAAGCACCACCCCATAAAAATTAAAATACATTCATATTAAACTATCATATTATATAAAAATATTATATTATTATTAAAAGGCTATACTGAGTATACACAGTTGTTTAAATAAAACTCTGCAAAATGTATCCAATACAGAAGCTTCTCCATCAAGCAACAGCGAATCTCTCTTGGCTATAGAAGTTCCCACCCTATAATCAATTATTTTCACGCACACTTAGCAATTTTGCAACAGGGTTTTCGTAGCTTCTTTTGTGGTTGGGTTTTTTTTTGGTCACTTCCAGAGCTGTTTGATCAAAAAGGCAGAAAAAACATTTCTCTTATTCTAGTTTAAGACTATACATGTTATCTGTGTGCTTGAGGACCATGTAGGACCAGAATGGGGCTTCCTCCATCGCTGAGTGGCTCCTTGTGGGAATGCTGAGCAAGTGTGTGGCTTGTGCTTGAGGGTCATGAGGTCTGGGGCAGGGCTTCCTCCATCTCTGAGTAGCGGGCTGATTAAGAGACTTCTAGGGCATGCAGCAAACAGGGGAGTAGCACAGCAGTTTGCAAGGCAGTTCGCACAGGCAGGGCAAGCAGGCACGGTTGTAGTAAGGTGCTCTTGCTAGTAAGGTAAAGTTCTTGCTAGTAAGGTGTACTGTGTGTTGTTTGTGGTGTTTCTGTTGGTTGGTAGGTTTTAGGGCTTCTGGTAATAATGGTTCATATGCGATCCAAAACTGGTTAGTGTGAGTGTATGTAATCAGATGGAACCCTCCAAAAAGGATGCGTCTGTCCAGACCCATTCCTGTGCAGACTGTTTGACCTTAGCAGTGGTTTCAGAGGGTGTTGTGGAGGAAACCTGCCTGCAGTGTGAACAGGTGAACTGTCCTTTTGCTAGTGGCTGAGTTAGGGAGGAAGTTGAAAGACTAAGGAGTATCAGGGAAAGTGAAAGGGAAATAGGTTGGTGGAGTTCAGCCCTTCCGTCCATGAAGGAAGCCCACCAAGAGTCAGAGGACTCCCATGCCTCTCGCTGTCAGACAATAGAAGGGCACATGGTAGATGAAGGGGAGTGGAAGTGGGTACCTACTTGAGGAGGTAATAATTAACATTCCTCCCAACCCCCACTCCCAAGCCAGGTGCCACTTCAGAATAGGTATGAACCCCTGGATTTGGAGAGTGAGCCAGATGATTTAGAAGAAAATTATTTGCACAGTGAAGTGAGTCTCCCAATTATGATTTATCTGCGAGAAGGACCACCACCTCTACCATCAAAAAGGAAAGAAGGGTAATCGTGGTGGGTGATTCCCTTCTGAGGGGAACAGAGGGCTCCATATGTCAACCGCACCCACCCCACAGAGAGGTCGGCTGCCTCCCTGGGGCACAGCTATGGGATATTACTGAGAGACATTCTGGGCTAAGTCAGTCCTCTGACCCACTGCTGATACTCCAGGCTGGCAGTGATGCAAGTGAAAAGAGTAGTGTCAGAACAACAAAAAGTGACATTAGGGCATGGGGTCAAGAGGTTGACAGAGCAGGAGCCCAGGTAGTGTTCTGCTCATTCCCTCCAGTGGTAGAGAAAAATGATGAAAAGGAGAGCCTACACTGTTAACAAGTGGCTCAAGGGTGCCAATGGCAGAATTTTGGGTTCTTTGATCATGGGGCAACTTTTACAGCACCTGGCCTGCTGGAACCAGATGGCCTCCATCTCTCTGTTAAGGGTAGAAGGTTTTTAGCTTGTGAACTCATTGAGAGGCTTTAAACTAGGTTTGAAGGGGGAAGGGGATGCAGCTGGGCTCTCTGGAAGCAGGCCCAAAGGTGGTCAGCCTGAGTTAGGAGGGAAATCAGCAGCCCAGCTGAGGTGCAATGTGCGCAGCATGGGCGACAAACAGGAAGAGCTGGAGGCCACAGAGCAAAAGCAGAGCTATGATGAAAATGCCATCACAGAAATGTGGTGGGATGACTCACCTGGCTGGAGTGCTTCACTGGATGGCTACAAGCTCTTCAGGAGAGATAGGAAAGGGAGAAGAAGTGGAGGGTGGTCCTTTATATTAGGGAGGCTTTGGACACCATAGGTATTGAAATTAATGATGATGAAGTTGAATGCCTATGGGTAAGAATTCGGGGGAAGGCCAACAAGGCTGACATCCTACTGCAAGTCTGTTATAATCCACCCAACCAGGTAGAAGTGGACAATTCATTCTATAAGCAGCTAGAGAATGTTTCCAGATCATCTTGTTCTTTTTGGTAATTTCAACTTGCCGGACATTTGCTGGGAATTTAACACAGCTGAAAAGAGGCAGTCCAGAAAATTTTTAGAGTAGTGGAGGACAACTTTTTGTCACAGCTGGCAGGTGAGCCCACCAGGAAAAGGACTATGTTAGATCTGTTATTTGCAAATAGAGATGGGTTGGTGAGAGATGTGGTGATTGGAGGCCACTTGGGGTATAGTGATCATGAAATTATAAAAGTCTCAATATTTGGTGAAGTCAAGAGGAACATTAATAAGACTTTTAGACTGGACATTCGGACGGCAGACTTTGGCCTACTCAGAAGACTTATTCAGAGAGTTCCTTGGGAAGTAGTCCTTAAACATAAAGGAGTTCAGCAAGGGTGAGCATGCTTCAAAATGGAGATCTTGAGGGCACAGGAACAGACTGCCCCTGTGTGCCAAAAAAACAAGTCGACAAGGCAAACATCCAGCTTGGGTGGGCAAGGAGGTTTTGGAAGAACCCAGGAATAAAAAAAAAGATGTATTATCTTTGGTAGGAGGGTCAGGTTTCTCAGGCAGTATTTAAAGGGCTGCTAGAGTATGTAGAAAAAAGCTCAGTTTGAACTTAAAATGATGACTTTTGTAAAGGACAAAAAAAAAGTTTTTTTAAATATATTAATGGTAAAAGGAAGAGTAAGACTAACCTTTGTTCTTTATTAGACACAGAAGGGAACTTTGTTACTGCAGATGAGGACAAGACAGAGGTGGTTCACACCTTTGCTCAGTTTTTAGTGAGAAGACTTGCCTTAAGGACAGCTGTACTCTCTTGGTTGCTCAACGATATCAGGGAGCAGAATGGTTTCCCCATTATCCAAGAGGACGCAGTCAGAGAACTGCTGAGCTGCTTGGATATTCATTCATAAATCCATGGGACCAGATGGGATCCATCCCAGGGTGATGAGGGGGCTGGCAGATGAGCTTGCAAAGCTGCTCTCCATCATTTACCTGGCTCACTGGTGAGTTTCCAGAGGACTGGAAGCTGGCCAATGTGACTGCCATTCATAAAAAGGTTATGAAGGAGGATCCTGGTAATTATAGACCAGTCAGCCTGACCAGGTAAGGTTATGGAACAGTTTATATTGAGTGTCATCACACAGCACCTACAGGATGGCCAGGGTATCAGACCCAGTCAGCATGGGTTTAGGAGGGGTAGGTTGTGTTTCACCAACCTGGTCTCCTTTCATGACCAAGTGACCCACCTGGTGGATGCAGGAAAGGCTGTTGATGTTGTACACCTGGACTTCAGCAGGCTTTTGACACTGTGTCCCACAGCACACTCCAGGAAAAGCTGGCAGCCCATGGCTTGGACAGGAGCACTCTTTGCTGGGTTCAGAACTGGCTGGATGGCCAGGCCCAGAGAGTGGTGGTGAACGGTGCTGCATCCAGCTGGTGGCTGCTCACCAGGGGTGTCCCTCAGGGGTCTGTGCTGGGAGCTATTCTGTTTAATATCTTTATTGACATGGACGAGGGTACTGAGTCTTTCACTAGTGAATTTGCAGATGACACTGAGCTGGGAGTGTGTGTCGAGCTGTTGGAAGGTAGGAGAGCTCTGCAGAGAGACCTGGAAGGATTGAATGGATGGACAGAGTCCAACAGGATGAGGTTTAACAAGTGCAATTGTCGAGTCCTGCATTTTGGCCACAATAACCCCCTGTAACGTTATAGGCTGGGGACAGTGTGGCTGGACAGTGCCCAGGCAGAAAGGGACCCTGGGGTACTGGTCCACAGCCGACTGAACACGAGCCAGCAGTGTGCCCTGGTGGCCAAGAAGGCCAGTGGCATCCTGGCCAGTGTCAGGAACAGTGTGGCCAGCAGGAGCAGGGAGGTCACCCTTCCCCTGTACTCGGCACTGGTGAGGCAACACCTTGAGTGCTGTGTCCAGTTCTGGGCCCCTCAGTTTGGAAAGGATGTTGAGATGCTTGAGCGCGTCCAGAGGAGAGCACAAGGCTGGCGAGAGGCTTGGAACACAAGCGCTGTGAGGAATGACTGAGGGAGCTGAGGGTGTTTAGCCTGGAGAAAAGGAGACTCAGGGGTGACCTTACAACTTCCTGAAAGGTGGCTGTAGTCAGGTGGGAGTTGGTCTCTTTCACCAGGCAGCACCTGACAGAGTGAGAGGATAGTCTTAAGCTGCACTAAGGGAAATACAAGCTGGATATTAGGAAGAAGTTTTTTACAGAAAGGGTGATAAAAGTACTGGAATAGTCTGCCTGGAGAGGTGGTGGAGTCACCACCCCTGCATGTGTTTAAGGACTGGGTGTGTCACACTTGGTGCCATGGTTTAGCTGAGGTGTTAGGGCATGGGTTGCATGATCTTGAAGGTCTCTTCCTAGTAATGCTGTGCATTCTGTGAATTCGGTGAATTAACCATTAAGAAAAAAGTCTTCCATTCATCCCTGGTTCTCACTTGAAATTTAAGTTACTCAGTAAAGAAACCTACGGCAAGGGCAGCCAGGCTGTTTACGCTGCTGAACACTTCCTCTTTAACCCCTGAGGTACGTGTAGCCCACTTCTGAACAGTGCAAGTTCATCAGCTCAGTTACATTGTGCAGGAGGGCAAGGCATTCATCCCACTGCTCCTTGGCTGGAGCCAGAGTCTTTCAGATAGAAAGTTTGATGAGAGCATCCCTTCTGGTAGCAAAGTGTAAATAAAACCTTACTTAGCTCAGTAAAGCAAAAGCGAAGATAGGTTCCTGGCTTGATTTCAAAGCACAGCTCATTTGCCAGCACACTCCCATGTTTATCACCTTTTCAGCTACTTTGTCCTCAATTTTTTGCTTTTACTTTATCACAAAAAAAGAGCTACCAGCATTTTATGACTTTAAGCCCCAGTCTCCCACAACTCATACAGCTTAAAACCCAACACCACTCAACTATTATAAAGTTTCAAAAAGAATTTTAAACACCACAGCTGCAAAAGAAGAACTAAAAAACACCTGAAAAATCTGAAGGCTGAAGCAACAAATCATAAAATTTGGCAGTAGGACCTTGTGTGTTTTAGACTGCAGAGTATTTCAAGCCTGTTTTTAAAGTATTTCAATCAATGTTTTTAAAGGAGCTTAGCAATGGCACAATACTGCTGGTGATACCATAACATTGAGAAGCTCCCAACATATGCTAGAACACTGCTGCGCACACCAAAAGACAACAACCAAAAGAAACCAAACTAGAAACAAAACAAAAATTTTCTTCCTCCCTTCCTCTTTCCTGTTAAAGAACCTGTTAAGAAGACCGGCATTTCTCTTAAGACAAAGCCTGAGCAGGTCAGATCCCAGCCCAGCAAGAGAACACACAGTTCTGCATTACTGAAGTTCTTAATAACAGGCATCTATTTAGTCCTAACGGATGTAAGAGAAAACCTCCAGCCTGGTGTCAGAGCAATTTTACTGAAGGAAGATTCAACAAAAAACTGCAGGGACTCTGTTCTCATTACTTATCTTTTCAGAGCCTTTATGCCCCTTATTCCTAAGTTTCCCAATTCTACATTCCAGATTTTTGGTCTAAAGGAAGAGTAAATCTTTTTGTCATGCCTTGTACAGAAAAGCATTGCTACTTAATGTTTGTCAGCTCTAGGCACCAACAAAAACAGTAGGATCAGAAACCAAGTATTCAATATGTATTCATGCTTCAGTAAAGCAACCTTTGAGCACAGTTGTGCTTTGGGAGTGGGGAACAGAGTGCATAATTTGTGACAAAACCAAGAGGCAAGCTACCCCATGGCACGAACTGTTGCAGAAAAAAGCTACCTAGATGCTCAGCATCCTAGCTCAAGGACCTCCTCATTTACACTGTGCTTGGCCATGCTTTTATTTTGTGCCTGAAGACTTCAGATTCTCTTATCTACAAGCTCAACTTTACACAAGCTGTTACTGCTAGCAAAGTAGCCCCATCATACAGAGCTTCCTGATAGTACAAGAGTAACACACCTTGTAAAGTTTACCAACATTCAGTTCACAGCAGCTTACATCTAGCCAACACACTGTCAAAGGCAGCAGACTATGCTGGACTCTGGCTGTACTCCTTCTACAGAGCTGCAGCTTTTTCAAAGAAGACATTTCTTTACATATGGCTTCATAGCTGGACGTACAGACACATAGGGATACCGAAGATTAGCCTCAGGACTAAGTCCACCAGCCTGAAAAATTTAAAGGGTGCAAAAGGGCCTCTCAAATACTTTTACAAACTGTTCAAATTTTGAAGACTGTAATTATCAGTTCCTCACCCACCTCTTTCAAGAATTTTAAGTATCTAAATAGTTCCAGTGCAAAAAATCAGATATGCAACTCAATGTATGCTTCTTCACTTCTCACTTATTCCAAGTGAGTAGATAGATGTTCTGGTTATAGACTTATTTATACCCATCAAATTCTTGAAAAGAAGTTCCAGAGAGCTACAAACATTACTACTGTAGCGTTATTCTCAAACATCAAGCAGCACACACAGCTGTTTTAGACTAAGCCCTCAATTATGTGTCCCTCCATGTCCCAGAGGACTTCTGAGACAATAAGCAGCAGGCGCCTTTAAAGACCTATCCTGCACAGGAAAGGTTTAAAGCAGTAGACAAACATACATTTTCTTGATACTAAATGTGGGAACCCAGGACTCTCCTCTGGGTGCCCTGGATGGCCAGAGCTGCTGGCAGGGGGCTCTGAGACCCTGGCATGCAGCCAAAGACACACGTGGGGTTTTGATCTTAGCCCGTGGAGCAACTTACTAACTCTGTATGAAGAATTACAAGACACACACACACAAGTTTAGATAGCATAGTAGAAGTAATCACGAAGTGAAAGGAAGGATTTTTGAGTGCTGTACAGGGGGGTTTTAAGCCTTGTACGCAGGGGTCCAAGTTTTGTACGTGGGGGTCAGGAGTTCTAAGATGGAGGGATTTGGGTGTGCCCTGTCCTCTTTCTTTCTCCTTCCTAGCCTCCATGTCTTTGGTGACGTTGGCACTCACAGATTGGTCTAGAGTAGAAAGTCACCATTCAATATAGATAGTAGGCATTGGGGAAAAAGTATAAACATGTAGTACACAATATATGATATAAAAGATGGCACCAGCCCCCTGGGAGGGCAGTGTGCCTTTGTCTGATCTGCTGAATGGGCCACAGCAGTTCAGAGAGAAGAATCTTTTAGATAAACAACAATAAACAACCTTGAAAACAGACAACAGAGGACTACTGAGTCTTTCTTTGAAGGCACGGGTTGGAGGAGAGACTTTTCCATCTTTCCCCAATCCGGGGGTTAAAAGCAAATCAATTAAGTCTTTTACATGACTCTTGAGACAGCCCTACTCACTCAAATTGTCAAATATTTCACTTTATAGGTAACTTACTACAAACATAGCTAAAAAACCAAAAGCAATGCTGTTGGTCTGGCTGACATGACACAGTAACAGTTTTGCAGCTGCTCTAGACTAGATGACTGTTTTATTTAATGCCACCATAATCATTTTAGCCCTGAGAAGAATAAATTTTTTGATGGCAGTACTATTCTTTAGTATGGATTAAAGATCACACTCTAGCAATTAGGCCATTCATCTTTAGCTAGCTTTATCATTCAGGTGTGCTACAACAGGGAAGAATCCATCACTGTTAAGAGACAAGAATGCCTGAAACAATTAGAGGAAAAATCTGTGGTAAGTCCTACACAGTCTGTGAATGTCCGTCCCATGTTACTTCTGCAGCAGGATAAGCCGGAATAGCTAGGTCAAAGTGATATTTTTCCAGAACTACCACCATCTCCATTACATGTAGATGCACATGTAAACATTGCCATCACTTCATACACTGCTTATTTTACCCCAAAGTATTTTGATTTCCACCTCTCTCCTAAATAGCACCACAATTTTGCTGGGGTGAAGATCTGGCACACAATCTGTAATGCTGAAGGGACTGTACCTTCCCAGTGGGCATATGTTGAAGGATGAATGTGTGAAAGCGTAGTTTCTAGAGCAATACATTCTTTACCACACTCCTCACCTTGCTATGAATACTCTAATGACAAAATCTTAGCTTCCTAATAGTTCTTACCACACAGTCCTCATGAAGCAGCAACAGATTGCAACATGTACAGCAAGAAGGCAGATTCAGGAGAATAGTTAGCCACAATAGAAAAAGGTTTTGTACTCTGTGCAGTGAGATATCTTTTTCAATACACAATACATACTAACTAGATAGTAGGAGAAAATGTACAACAATCAACTTCAAAGTTCCGTGGACATTTTTCATGAGAAATCTTATCTTGCCATGTTGCTCATCATCTCAATTCTTATAGACTGAATAGTCACCTCAGTGCCAAACCCTGAATTTACAGAGCAAGAACTGAAATTATTTGAGAACAAAATACCATACCTCTTCCCCCCCCCCCCCCATTTTTTGTGGGTGGTTTTAGGTTCTAAGGGAGTTTTTTTAAGCATCTGGAATAATGAAGAGAACTTACTATGGTAATTCAGAAGTCACTGGCAGATTCAGAAGCTTCTGGATCCATTTCAGACGTTTTGTTATATGGCAAAGTATGATTCTGAAAGAATTCTGATCCTTCCTGGCTTGTTACTCTGCTTTGGTAAGCAATGTGTAGCTACTGTGAAAAGGTTTATAGAAAGGTGATGGAAAAGACAGACAACCCCAAGACACAATTTAACCTCCAGATCCTTGACAATACTGGTGTAAGCAACGAATCCATACCTTGCCTTCATTCTCCTCTTAAGAAACAAGGTCAAACCAAGTGAGCTTTCAGCTCCCCTATACAACACTGACTAAGATTTGAAAGCCACCATGAAAATTATTATCCTCAATGTCCATTATCCTCCACAATGCCAGTCCAGTATTGACTACTCACAGAGAGCTGAAGCAGACAGATTACAACAGAAAATATACTGTTACCCAGCCACAACTCGTCTCTTCATAGTCTGCAAAACACTCTTTCCAGCAAAGAGTTCTGAAGAGAATACGGATAAAATAAAAATTAAAAAAAAAAACAACCACATGGCATTAGAAATGCAGTGACCCATCATCTATGCAGTATTGTTCTTGAGTGCCCTTCACCATGCAATCCCATCCTGCCTGCTGTCAGCAGTTAGCCATTCACCTCAGAAGAGCAAAGGCAAATAATCTGCTTGAATTCATTGTGTTTATGTGCTTGCTACCCACAGCACTTCAATGTTCCAAAAGCAAAGCACTTCTCAGAAGTTGGTGTTAAACCCTGATTTAATTCTCATGTGTCTTAAGATCTCAAAAGTAAGACATCAAAAACACTTCAGAAACTGACGACTGTAATCTTGTAAACTATTACTTGTTCTTGCTTACATGAAATACGGGACTGCTTTTCTTCGGTATTTTGTGGGTTTTTGTTGTTACTTTTTTTAAGGTGAAGTTTATGCAACTGTAGGATGAAGTAATGACAACAGGGAAGAAAAAAAAAGTGATGTACCATTTCTTCCCACCCTTTCCTTCCTTGTTTCCTTCCAGAACTTAACTCTTTCAGACATGATACTCAGAAGAGGAGTTATGCTTTCAGTTCTACAGTCTAATTTCTGAACATAAAAGAAGCTGACCTACTCTAGATAGCAGCATTAAGCTTTCTTCACTGAGGTGGTGAGACTAACCACTTTTTCATAGAGTAGAAAGGTTCATATCATTCTTCAGGAAAAGACATAAAACTCATAATGGACCACAAACTGCAAATTAGCTGTCTGGGATATGTAAAAAACAACAGTGTTTGAGAAACCTCTGAAATAATCTCTCTGTTCTAGCAGATCTGGCAAGGTGTTAATCAGAGTATGACATCCAGTTTTTTGACATCGTGCTTCAAGACAGATGTAACCAGCTGGAATGAGTATACAGGACAGCAATGAGAATGATCAGATGTCTGGAAACACATTCTTCAGGAGAAGATGAAAGACACTGGGGCTGCTTAGTCTAAAGAAATCCAGGAGGAGACAGGTTCAATTTGTGAAGGATGTCTTATATAACGTCACAGAAGAAGAAATAGTTCTACTGAAATACCATATGAAATGGTAATGCGTATGAGAAAATCTACATGTTTTCTAACTATAATTTATTTAGTTTGTAAATATATGTCATGACTTAGAAGAATTTACTGACAGCTAAAGCAGAAATAGAGGTAGAAGGACAATCTGTTCCACTGCTGTCTGAAGGATACCGAACAGCTGTGACAACAGATTCAATTCTGCTATGCTGGCAACAGGAACAAGGACAGGGCAAGAGGAGAAATGAAACCTGCAAGCACAGGATCAAACACTGGAGATCCATATAACTAAAAGAATACAGTAACAGAAAATCACAGAGAACATCAACATTTCATTATTTGACAGTAATTAAACAGGATATCAATGTGAAAACAGTATCTTCAAGCACTTCTCTCAATGGGATACTTTCAGCAGGTGGCACATAAAGTAAGCCTGAAATCATCTGTATGTACATCTTGGACCTCAGCCTTGCTTTTTTTCCACTGTCCTTAGGGATTTCCATGTGAATAGCTGCTCTCTGAGTTTCAAATTAACCTCTGCACTATAATGCACAGTGGTGTCCTTGCACAAAAAATAAGTTATTACACAGGTGGATTTGCCAGGTTGTTCTGCAGGTAGGCAGAAATTCAGCTGCAAACACTGACTACACCAAAATGGAAGGATGGGCAAAATCAAAGCACACAAAAAACAGGCAAAAAAAAATCTGGTTTCAGGTAATAAAGGAATCTAGCACAGGGGAATAAAGGGGACAGAATAAGGCTGCATATTCTAAGCAAACTCTCCCACCACAACACGAACTTGAGTTTATGCTGCTATCTCCTAGCACTACTAACTGATGGTGAGATATCAGATTGCCCTTACAGAATTTCAAAATTCCACTATTGCAATGTTGAGTTATTTTTGGGCTTACCTTCTCTATACTGTCACCTCAAAAGATGCCTGTAATTTATCTCCAAAGCATAAACAGAAATAACAAGCCTTTACCAGAAATTCACTGGTCTGCCAGCAGCTCTGTGTTTAGCTAACTGAACAGACAGACTTTGTATATTTCTACACGGTATTATACAGGCTTACCAACTGAGCACTAAACCATCTAGACACCACATAACTGTGGTAAGCATAGCCCCAGGCCCACCCACATGTATCATTCCTGCCGAGAACCAGGATATCTTAATCACCTAGCAGTGTGCTCCATCCTAACAGCAGCTATGGAGCTCCTACTCAGTGCAGTGAAAAAGCAAGTTCATATATTTTTTTTTAAATATTCACATTCACTCTACTCCTATCGTAAATGCATTTCACTGCAAATACATTCCACTCTTCAGGGGCTCATGCAGTTGAAAGAAGCAAGGAACCTGGTCTGAGTTTGAGTATTTAAGAAAAAAAAAAAAAGCAGGCAGATATAGAAAGGTGTATTTAGTTCCAATTCATCACACTGCTCTACAGTTGTATCAATGCACAGGACGCACAAGGAAAAGAGGAAAACCGGGAGCTACATAAACAGCCATTACTGCAGAGGGAAACATTCCTGACAACCACAGCTCAACTAGTTGAAAATAACTTCAACCAGCTTAACAGATATTCCTGTAGAAATGCAGGTTTCTCAAAAAAACCTTCGGACATCCAGCCGCATAAAGCCAAATTTAAAAAACGCCACCTAAGAGCAAACTAAAAAGTTGACCACAACGAAAGACCGTAAGTAAGGCACACAAGAGATGATGCACCGAAGCAAAGTAAAGCAGCAGTCAGACAGAACAATGCACTTGGCTGGGGTCATGGCTTGAAACAGATTTAAGAAGTGTGAATCATGCAACAAGAAATAAATAAAATAATTTTTAAAAATCCATCTCAAGACCCAAAAAGGTTGTTTTACTGTAACATTGTGGGGTGGTTGTTTTGTCTCAAGAGTGCTTAGTAGGTATTGTAGCTAGGTCAGGAGAGGAAAGGGAACAACAAGCATATCACGCTATAGATCTATCACCCACAGAGCTCCCCCATGATCCACAGCCTGCCATAAGCTCTCACCAGGCACCAGGGGATTACTGTAGCGTGGGGGCTTGCCCATCACTTCCTTCTGGCATTAAAGAGTTTGCTCTGGAGCGGCGCTTCCCAAAGATGACACGCTCGGGGATAGGAAGGAAAAGGAAAAAAAAAAAAAAAAAAAAAAAAAAAAAAAAAAAAAAAAAAACCACACACACACACATATATATAAACAAGCTCTCATAAAACAAAAAATCCGCTCTCCATACAATACCCCCTAACTCTCAAAAATCGGCAGCCAGAGTGCTAGAGCTGGCCGAGCAGAAACAAGAACGTCTCGGGTTTAGCCGGGGAGACTGACGCGAAGGCGCTGTCACCAGGTGGGCACGAAGCCGCTCCCCGCCGCGGGGTCACCCCCGCCCCGCCCCCGGGACGGCCGCGCTGCGCGGGTGCTCCTGGCGCGGCCCCGGAGCACAGAAGCAGCCGCCGCCGCCCCGACCCCGCGCACCTCCTCATCCCGCTCCTCCAGCGAGGCGTCGTCTTCTGCCCGCCCGCCGGGGATCGCCCGCTCCGACGAAGCCGTCGTCCCGCCGGGGGCCGTCGCCGCCCCGCCGCCCTCTCCCTCCTCGGAGAGAGTTTCCGAACCGGAGGAGGAGCCGGAGCAAGAGGAGCCGACGTGGCCGGTGCCCCGCGCCCGTTCCGAAGCCGCCGAAACTTTCTCCGCCATGGCCGGGGGCTCAGAGCTGTGCCGCCCGCATGCCCCGCCACCGGCAGCCACGCTCCCCCGCCCCGCAGAGCGCAGCGCGGCAGCGGCGCTCCCGGGCCGGGCCGGGCCAGGCACCGCGCTCTGGGCGGCAGGCGGCGCCTGCGGGCGGGCGGGGCGGGCTGGGCCGGGCCGGGCGGAGCCAGTGGTGCGGAGGACGGGCCCGGAGCGGCGGAGCGCGGCGGGAGGGCGGCAAGTGGCGGGGCTGGGTCTGCCCTACCGAGGGGGTGCTTCCCGCCGCGGCAGGGGCAGGGGAGAATTCGCGACATCCCGCGGCTGGCGGCGCCCTGCCGGCCCGGTCTCGCTGCCCGCAGCCCGGTGCGGAGAGAGCAGCGGGGACTGCCAGAGCCTGAGGTCTGCCGGGATCGACTCGGCGTGGGCGCAGCGAGCCACGCTCCGCTCCCGGGCGATGTCACGGGTTTAAGTAAGAGCAGCTATTTTACATTATTGTAAGGGTTTTCTGCGCCCCTCGCTTCCTCTAAAACGGAGCTACCGGCAATTTATGGCAGCAATTTTGCCGTGTTCGTATTATTTTGCAGAAGGCTACAGATGCCTAGTTGTGATCTTGCAGCAAACAGAAGTCCCTTTGAGTGTTTCAAACGGGATCGACATTGGAATTTGTGACCAAGCTTTCAGTCTGGAACCAAAGCAGATGACAAAAGTTAGGCATCTGAAAGCTTTTGCAATTCTTCCTGGAAAATTCCTTCATTTTTAGGACCTAAATGGCTTTTAAACGCAGTTATCCTGTAAATTTTTAAAATACTGTTTAGATATTAATTTGAAAAAAATCTCTCTTTTTTTTCCTCTCCTGAGAACAACAGGTCCTCAATTAATGTACTAATACTACTTATAAATATATGGTAGTAAATACCAGGGCCTTATTTGCTTATTCCTGGACCCCAGATTAATCCAATTGTGAAATCAAAACAGACTAAGAGCTTTTGTAATGAAGAAAGTCCCACAGCATCACTACAGAGTAGCTATCTTCTCCATTTCACAGAAAGATAAATGTGAGCACAGACCAGTTATTGATGTGCTCTAATTAAAACAGTACATAGTTGATGAAAATAGGAACCAGAATGCAAGTCTCTGCTTTTTCAGATTTCTAATTTGATCCGTTTATCCAGTATGACTACTACTACCACTGTTATTATTTTTACTATTATTATCATTAAATGGGTCATGAGATTACTAGTGGAAGGAAAAACAATGATTCACAATTCTCCAAATCTCAGTCCTTCTCTGTTTAGAGCAAGCATTTGATGCTAAATATTATGTTGTAACAATGCTGATAGCTCTGTGGTTTCTAATCAGTATTTAGACCAGACCTCTGAAAGTTAATTTATTGTGGAAGAGGATTATAAGAGTCACTAGGGACAGAATTTGACCCAGAAATTTGCCTATACCAATATTTAATGATAAGGAAATATGAAATATACACACACAGGCAAAAACTGATTTTGGCTAAATGAATTACACACATATACTGCTCCAAACCTAGCTAAATAATTTTAACTAACCAGTTAAACCAGAAAAGAGTTCCTCGTTGGTACTCCTCGTTCTGCACATAAGTTGTTATATCTCCAAAACCTGGACTTATTCATAATTCTTGAGTCCTTGATTATAAAACTAAACCTTTTCCTGTCAGAATCCGCCTCTGGTGTCATCCTCACAGCAGAACAAGTTGCTTAATTTCCTACCTGTTCTTCACAATGTATAAGGAAATTGCCAGGTGGTGAAAAGCAACACTGCAGGTCTCTGTCATTTCTTTCTCTTGCTGCCAGAGATGAGACTGGAAAAAAATAGAGCTTAGCCAAAGCACTTCTACACTTCAGTTATTATCAGCTGCCAGAACAGCCCTTGTAATCTGGGGGCAGCAAGGAATACATTAGAATAGTCACTGAACTGCTCTAATTTATGCCATAAATTGAAATCTAAGAAGGCACTCAAAATTTATTATATCACCCCAGAGTTATAAAGACAAGTGATGGTATTGTTATGCTCTGGCCTCTAGACTATGTAAGATCACGTGCTCTGCTAACATTATCTTACAGGAACAGAAGAGGGATGCTATGTTACCTATAGTTACTGAAAGGGAGTTAAAGCTAAAAGCAGCAAAGAAGGAAGCTTACCTCATTTTCCTTCCTGGGAAAAGCACTGTTGCCTCCACTTCCCCATCACAAATCAGCGAGGTACTTTGTAGCAAAACACTGAATAGCTAGCATGATTTGAGAAGCTCATTTTGAAAACATTTGTTGAGAAGAAGTCCATATATAATAAGCTTTGAGCACTAGCTCAGAGTCATGCAGTGGACTCATTTGGTGGAGAATATGGAGAGAAGGGTGTAGAGTGGTCTGATGTCAGCTATTACAGGTGGCTGGCTCAGTTTTGGATACATTCACCCATTTAGACACTTTTTTCCACCAGTACATTTTCAAGCAGCCATTCTCTGGTCTGCTCTCTGTCCTCCCCCCAGTACACACAGCAGTCACCCACTCTGTGCAGTTACAGCTGTTCAAGATGTGTGCTATTCACTGCTGTCATGTCAGTTAGCTGAAAACAAAATACAGGAGAATAAATAAAATTCATCTCAAAACTCCCTGAATATATACCTGTTTCTTCATGCTTGGGAAATTCTTACACTGTGCTGTCTTGAAGGACTGAGAGAATGACAGGCTAATGGATTTATTGACAAGTTTGGCACAAGATACCAAGGTATAGAGGAAACACTGGAAAAAGGCATGAAGAGGTATAGAAAAAAATTGTCAGCAAATAATATCTGTACATGAGACAGCAAGAAAAGTAAAATAGAAAGATAATAATTGGCTTTGTAATTGGCACTTCAAGATAAGATCAGGATCTTTACCAATAAATGATAGTGGGGAATCAAAAATGACAGGCAAAAAAGTAAACATTGCAGCAGTGTATTGAATAAACCAGAGAAGTCAGAGAGAAAGACTGTGAAGCTCATGAAAAAATTTTAAAAGGTGGGACAGTGGTTTCAGCAGGGCAAACATCTGTCCCATATTACAGCTTTAATTAGTCAAATACAAAAAAAAAGTAGAGCTTTACAGTAGCTACTACATCAGTTCCATGACATCAATTGTCTTCAAATCATTGCCTTTTTGATCTAGGCAATATTCCATCAAATTCTTTTTTATACTGCTTAGAATATTCATCTAACTCTTTGATTCTGAGTATTTAGGCAAAAGTCTACCTCTGGTAAGAAACAGTTTTCAAAATACATTGACAGTGGGGTTAGCACCTGAGAAAATCCCTAGGCAAAACTGACTGATGTGGCAAATGCAAGGCTCTCCAAATAAGATAGTTACACTTTCAGCAACAACAGCGCTGTGCTTCCCTTTCTGCATAGTAAATGTGCATTAAACCTGACCTGGAAGAACCACTTCTTTGGATGAGTAAGTCTCCATGCTTACTCAGTTCTTGCCCTCCCCGTTGAGACTGCCAACAGCATTGCCAATTAGTGCCAATCCTGAATGCAAATTGTAATACGAATAGGCCTTTCAATATTTAATTCTAGACTTTTGCACTGGTGGTATATAAATGTTTCATTAGTGCTTCCTTCCTTTCTGCCATCCTTTTCTCTGAAAAAGAGGCAAAGCTGTCTACCTGAAATACTAGCAGAAAATGGGCAAACAGGAACTTGTACTTTTAAATGCTCCTCCCAGCTCTAGCAGTAAACTTGGAATGAGAGTTGTTTTTCTTGGGAATCCTGATTTATTGAGAATGCATGTTACAGGGTCATAAAGACGACACTCCGTTTTTATGTGATGTTTTATCGCTACATATTCATGCTCAAGCAGTATCCAAATCAGGAATTCAAAAGCTTTCATTTGGTGGGGTTCAACTCAATAGTGTTAGTGGCGGGAATACTCACCAACACAAACAGCAGAGGTAGGCTGGAAGAGAATAAAAGCATGCATAAGGACAACTCTCATCTCTGAACTGACACAGGTACCACCTGTGTCATACAGCACAGTTTGGAGATCCCTTCTTTTTATGTCTGAAAATCTCCTTAGAGCTTAGAATCGACTTTGTACCTCTTTAAGAGAATCAATTCTGAGACTCCTTCTTACCATTAAAAAGCCTTTTTGACAACGAATGTGAGGCACAATTTACTTTCCCTAGCACTTGCAGAGCATGAAACAAGGGCATTTGAACATGCTGATTAGATTCAGATCATATCAAAAGGCATTAACAAGCTAGTCATGTTACATTGTAAATCCTAGCAAAAATAGGCATATGCATGGACAGAAATATTGCATTCAAATCTAATAAAAATGAGAAAAAATAAAACATTTCACATTTTAAATGAACATATAATTTACTAGATGTAAAATGTCTTTGCCAGGGAAGTAAACACAAATAGTGTAGGCCCCCACCTGCTGCAGGTGCCTTTATCAAGACCAAATAGTGTCACCATCTCGATAGCTAGAGATTATGTGATATGGACTAAACAGTGTAATTGCTAAAGACTCTTTTTCCAGATTACTGGCACTTGAGGACCTGCATGAGCACTGCATGAATCACTGTCCCAAGACCTGCAGAAAATCATGCTTAGATGAAACCACTGGCAGATGTTTACACTCTGACATTCACATTTCTATTACCTTCTGTATTAAAAAAAAGAAATGCTGCTCAACACAGTACACATCACAGAGCATTGGAAGGCTGTACAGGAATGTGGGGAAACACAACACAGTGAGTGATCCCCTTGTCAGGTCTCCCTCAAGGTGTTGCTTTGGGGTTATACCACTATGACTAAATATCAGAAACCCACCCTCAGTTTCAGGCAGATTCAGGGAGGCTGGGAGCCTGTGCTGGAAGGGAAAAATACAAGTTAAACTGTTTTAATCTGACTTCAGATTCAGAAGTGTACTGCTGTCACGTTGTGTGGAGTTTCTGCACCAGTCTGCTGGCAGAGGTGCTCAGTTTTTTGATGGATAACCCTTGAGCAAGGAGCCTTCCATAATTTCTCCCTCACCTTCACAACATCTGTATATCAGGGATATATAGGGACATGCCAGCAGCGGGGAAGAGCAGTAAACATGGCACAGCCCTGTTACCAGCTGGCATACAACTGGAAGGTTACTCATTCTAAGACCTCTTTCCGCAAAATCTGCTTTATTCAAGGTGAATGCTATGACTCTCATAAAATTATGGGAAAATGATAGCTTTTCATATTTTAACAAAGATTATCAGTCTTGCTTCAGAGTGCTGGAACTCAAGAAGAAGAAAGATGCTAATTTCCCACTTCATCATGGCAGTATCCTGGTGCCCAGTCAAGAGTGTTATGAAGACCAGTCTTATTAAGATCAGATGGGCAGGAAGAGATGGGAATTCAGGATGGGAATTGGAGCTAACCATAACTCCAGCTGTAGATATAGTAGGGAGAAGGGAAGAGCTCTTGCACTTGGGTTGTGTTTCCAGCCTCATAGTCTGAGAAGCATAGACAGGTGTGGACTGCTAAATGTAATCTAAAGCATGGCTACATCCTGTGGTGTATTCTAACCATTATTTTTAATGATGATATTTTTAACTCCCAAACAATATTTTAATCTTTATCTCAACAGGTGTAAACCTAATTCACACCTGCATCTTCAGAAATCATTCATTTTTCATGCTCCATGGGGTATTGGACTTCCCTGGATAAGTTTAGACACCTTCAATTCTACACAGCATCCTTTCCATAAATGTTGAGGCTGTGTTTGACAGTGTTATTATGGACTACAAAGTTTGTGGAAAGAAATCCTTCTCAGCAAGTGTTATCAAGAACCTCTTTGAAAAACATGAAAATGGAAAGTGAATATGAGATCCAGTGATTGTCCTGAATTGTCAAACTCTCCAAAGCTCCATGGCAACAGCTGAGGTAAAAGCAGGTTTGAGGCAGCCCACGAGGTTTCTGTAAGCTCTGCCTGCCCTCATCCCAGGCCTCACAGTTCCTAAATAAAGCAGGCAGAGTGTTTGAGGAAAAGGTGTGATTTTCTCTGAGAAATCAGTTATTGTGTGGGAACACTAAAAATGGTGCCACAGTACTTAAATGGTATTGTTTGTGCAGACATTCAGAGAATGAGCAAAAATAAGTCCTTGCTGTACATGTAAATAGGATTAATATTCACAGTTTTACTCTTTTCTAATCTCCCTCCCATTAAAGTAGAATCATCTCCCAAACTCAAATTGTTATGACTCTTAGGCTAGGTAGACATCACATACTTAACAAGACTGATGCAATTTTTAGCATAAATACCTCGTGTAAAGTAAAATATTCAAAAGCCAATTTTTATTTGCTCTGTCTACCAGAATTAGAAAAAAAAAGGGCTGTGGGGTTTCTTTTCAAAGTATTGCTTTACCTTTTTTTTTTTTTTAAACTTGCAAGATTTTAATAGCAAGAATTACCTCTTTTGCAGCCTACCTTCTATTTTTGAAGTAAAATATTATGGCACAGGAATTCGTCCTTTATTTTCTTATTGATACTTTGTCATTGACTATATTTGTGTCCCACCATGTATCAAAACTGAGTTCTGTGTTTCTGTGTGGAGTCTGAAGAGGGAAGAAATTCACTGTTTTAACAACGACCACTGTGATGAAAGATTTACATGAGTGGAAGGCCTGCTAAAGGTGACTGAATTCTCTGTTTACTTTGTCTCTGCTAGAAGCTTGCTCCTGTCAAGAGAGATGCATAGCCTTCAGATCTTACGTACTTTTGCCTAGCCTTTATGTATGGCATGAGGTAAGGCATGCTACAAATTCAGTAGATTCTACATCAAAATCTGGCCTTTATTTCACCTGTAGCTTGATAGATCAATTTATATTAACAGTACCATTCTATATCCATTGGCTTACTTGCTAAAATATTACCTCAACCATAGGTTTTTCAATTTTTATTCTATGCTGTATTTGTTTGATTGGCAATTTCATCCTAGGACAGCTAGGTCTAAAAATAAATATTTTACAGTAGTGTTTTGGTAGCTGAAGTTGACAAATCCATATTCTTAGATTCATTTACTGCCAAAATTTAAGTGCTGTTTATGCCAGTAACTGCCAGTTTAAAATAAAAACTCCACTGACAGGGATGTAGGAAACTCTCAACTTATCCAAAGCTTGCATGTTTAAAATTCAAACATTTCTTATGTTCCAGATTAGAAGTAGTGATCAACACTTTAAAAAGTACATGCTTCGAGCCAGATTCCTAAATATGTACAACGGATCCTTAAAAGCCACCTAAAAATCTGAAACGCAGGTAATTTTATGTAGGAAGCTAATTTGAAGGAGCTAGCTCTGAAAATAATATATATTGTTGCTCAGCTGGCCTTGGCTTCCTCTCCAAGAGGATTCCTCTAGATTCTGCAAACCCACACAGACTGCCAAATATATTAAGAGATGTTTTCTCTCAGGAAAAAGTGAGTAAGTCCTTCAAAATGTGGAAAAAAATGATGATGATGATGATGATAGTAATCATAATAATAAATATATTTTGAAAATTATAAGGTCTGTTAAAGTAAACCAAGATTTTTATGCATTAATGCAATTTCCACAGACAATTTAATAATTCAGCAATTTTAGTGTCAACAACACAGATCAAATTTGCACCTTCTCAATGTTGTTCTCTGTGTTCAAAGCAATGCTCTCTAAATATTTGTGTTTGTGTTTAAAAAAATCTTTGTTTATGCAACATTTCATTTTTCTAACCTGTATATGGTAATAATGTAATAAACTTGAAGTGCTTAAGCAAGCTTGTCTTCATTTACTAAGTGTAGAAAGATTATGCTTCTCTAGTGACACTTTCCTCCTTTGTAACTAGTAAGTGTAATAACAGAAAGACTGATTCACAGACCTCAAAAACATGATGAAAGTATTCAGACCAAAAAATCTAGTCATGTACAGAAAAGTTTCTTGTCTGAATCACTGTCCCGGCCCAAACTTTGCCAACACAAACATTTAAGAAATATATCAAAATTTGGGATATGTATTGTGATCCACTTTTAGTAGTGGTCTTATTATCTGGCCCAATACTTTCATTATCACAAGAGTCTGCCTGGGCTGCTTATAACTTTGCGAAATTGCACTCATTCAGACTGATGTTTTCTATGATGAGAATTTAGCTGAAGTTGTGATCAATAATGTGTGTGGGATTTTTGTTGCCATTGTTAGGCTATTTTATTTTGGGGGTGGGTGGATTTGCATTTATTGAATTTTCAACCAAAACAATTTGGCCATTTCAAAAATACATCAAAAAAAATGCACTGTCTAATCACACTTAAAATTCTCACAGTGACTCAATACAAAGCTCCTGTGTTTTCATGCTTCAGAATAAGAGACAGCATTTTGTGGGAGGAACACCTTTCTGTCAGGAATGTGATTTTATCATCTTTATGAGAATGCAGCCTAATTTCATCACAGATCTACCTTAGTTCATAGAGTAAAAACATTTTTGTGTATGACAAAAAAAAAATCACTCAGAGTTTGTCTGAAATGAGCCTGATATTTGACCATGTAACTTATAACACAGTACTGCTTTTTAGTACTATAAGGCATCTGATTGTATACTGTTACCCAGGAAGCCTTGATTATGGCCCACTCAATAAAGTTCTTCCAATATTGCAGGTAAAGAACACAAAAAAAAGTCTGAAGTAAACTCATGAGATACTAAGGTGAGTAAACTGTCTTAGCCATTCCTTAAAATTAAACAAAAAATCAATTCTTTTCAATAATATAATCAACAATTTAGCAAAAAGAGGTTCAGTGACTTCTTAAATAGCTGTTTTAAAGGTTCCTTCAACAGCAACACTTTGTTCATTCAAAAGGAATGTTTTCAAGTTTTCAAAACCATTTATAGCCATTTTGATGTGTTACATTTTTACTGTCACTGAAATGCATTTACTGTGATAATTAAAACTGATGGCAAATATAGGGGAACTTTATAAGGATATTCAATCACTCTAACACAGCTCTAGGTCCTGATGGATTTAGTAATGACTTTTAAAATGAAATTACAGACAAATCAAATTATTAAATACTTCATCCAGTTAAAAAAAACCTAAAAATTTGTCAGTGACATGAAAGCTAAAGAATTCTTAGAAAGGATATAATATGTACGTATCTTTCCGCCCTAGATCATGTTAATTTGTTGAATGAAAAATTTATCCAAAGCACATAAGCTATTTTTCAGTTCATCTGTTATGGTAGGATTTAGGGAGTTAAAGATAATAAGGTCTCCTATCCCTGCAGCATTTTATTCTACTCCAGGAGGGTTGAAGTCATCATTCTTTTCCATGGGGAAATTATCCTGCTATTAACCCAACATTATATTTTATATAGCAGAGTTAATGCAAACACATTATAGTTGTGAATAACTAAAGCATAATTCATTAAATGAGTACAAATTTTATGTAAGACAAGCAATGTAAAGTAATCCTTGAACTTTTCTACAATGTAGAAAACAGAGGTTGGAAAGTTTTTTGGAGCCCAGAGGGCTAGTAGAAGTGGGAAGTGTTTGCCCTTTGCTGACTGTATGATTTCATCAGCATCTCAGGCTGGCCAGCTGTGATTGTGCACCTCTGCCCCTCTGAGAAGTCTCTGTGCAATCAGGAAGTGAGTTACACACGCAGGTGTGCCTGCTGTGACAGACTTTGTCATGTAGTATCAGCTACCGAAGGCTCATAGAAATACTTGTGTATGTCTATAAAAAAAAATAGAAAACCACTCTTGATGCAACTTGATGCATAATCAGTCTTTTTTATATATAAAATAATTGCTTTGAGTGTTTATTAATTTCTAAGATGTTAAGATGTTACATGTTAAATAATGTGAAGACTGATTTGCAAATGAATGAATTTCTTATTGCAATGGTTCTGTTGAACAAATTTTTTTTAGTTTACCAATGTTCTTTTCACAGTCATAGTATTTATCCAGTTCTGTAGTTGGATAGATATACTAAGATATGCACAATCACTTCTTGTCTAACTTGAAATAATTGTTTCATTTTGATTTGCCAAATTGTTTTTGCCATGTGAATGAGCAAGTGTGTTATTTAAAACAAGTAAATAGAATCAAGATATCTAAGTTTATAGGTTGTCCTTTCTTTCTGTTCTATGGAGAATATGTACATTTGAATAGTAACATGCATTTTGGGATAACATTCAGTTCTGAATACTGTAAAATTTATATATTAGACCAGAGATTTTTATGTAATGTCATACCATATTAATATATAGTATGATTTGAAAACACAAATCTCAAACAAATTATTACTTAGTGTTCTGCAAAAGTTTCTTAGTTTAAGACAATTATGTGGGGTGAAAACTCAAAATAACTTACACCCCTTTAGGTTTAACCACTCCCCTTTCTCCAATATGGAGAGGCAAGTGCAAGAAGATAGAAGTGGAAAGATAAGAGTTTGCTAAAAAAAAGAACAGCAACAACCAAAATAACACCAATAACCACAAGATACAAAGGTACTGAGTCTTGTGGACTCCTCAGGAACAAAGAAAACACAATGGTTAGAGAAGCCCCTCCCTCCAAGATGGTGGCAAGTGCAGCAGCCTGCATGGGTCAGAAGAAAAAGACAAGATAGTGGCAAAGTCCCCTTCTCCAGACAATGCAGCAGAGAGAAGAAGATTTTTACATTTATATTACATTTCACCAGCTTTATTGGCATAAATGGGGCTTTTATTGTACTGTTACATAGCATCCTGTACAATGCAATGCTTCTACCAGTTTAAGAGACACACAAGAGAGATAAAACAGGTGGAATGCTAAAATATTTTGAGCTAATCAATAAGGTCATTGCAGTGCTTGTGTCTTTGTAACTCATTTTATATTTATGAAAATAATTTTTAACTCTAATAAATCATGTTTATATTTTGACAGTTCTAATGAGAAATCACAGTAATTGGAAGAGGAGAGAGTGGTCTCTTCTGCCAGGTATTTCAAAATTTCTTACAATAAGACCACATATTTCTCTGGACACAAGATGAATATCCATTTATTTTATGACTGACAAGGTGTTTACACTGCTCACTATCAGGGTCAAAATACATGTGGTCCTGCATTTCTGTGATAAAAGAAATTGAAGGCCCACATGAAGATTAAGCAGTGCAGGTTACTAGTTCAGATCATGCAATGCACAGAGTTTAATTTGATTCACAGCAGGCTCAGCAGAAACATGGTATTTGGTGCACATATTTTTCACTGGGTTAAGACTGGGCTGGTTGGTGGGGCCCAGAGAGCGGGGGTGAATGGTGCCGCATCCAGCTGGGGATCAGTCACTAGCAGTGTCCCCCAGGGATCTGTCTTGGGCCCAGTCCAGAAAATATATTTTCTGATGATTGGAATGAGTTAGCAGATGACACCAAGCTGGGTGTGAGCATTGATCTGCTGAAGGGTAGAAGAGCTCTGCAGAGAGACCTGGACAGGCTGGATAGATGGGCTGAGTCCAACAATCTGAGGTTTAACAAGACCAAGTGCCAGGTCCTGCACTTTGGCCACAACAATCCCCTGCAGTGCTACAGGCTGGGGACAGAGTGGCTGGACAGTGGCCAGGCAGAAAGGGACCTGGGGGTGCTGGTGACAGTGGCTGAACATGAGCCAGGGTGTGCCCAGGTGACCAAGAAGGCCAATGGCATCCTGGCCTGGATCAGCAGGACAGGACAGGGATTGCCCCCCTGTACTGGGCACTGGTGAGCCACACCTTGAATCCTGTGTCCAGTTCTGGGCCTCTCAGTTTATAGGGAGAATGTTGAGGTGCTGGAGCACGTCCAGTGAAGGGCAGCAAGGCTGGTGAAGGGTCTGAAGCACAAGTCCTATGAGCAACAGCTGAGGGAGCTGGGATTGTTTATCTTGGAGAAAAGGAGGCTCAGGAGAGACCTTGTGACTCCATACACCTGCCTGAAATGAGGGTGTAGCCAGGTGGCTACAGGCCACAGGCACAGGACAAGAGGAGCCAGTCTTAAGCTGCACCAGGGGAGGTTTAGGTTAGACTTCAGAAAGTAATTATTCATAGAAAGGGAGATTGGGCATTGAAATGGGCTTCCCAGGGAGGTGGTGGTGTCACCATCCCTGGAGATGTTTAAAAGAAGATTGGATGTGGCACTTTAGTGCCATAGTCAAGTTAACAAGGTGGTGTTAGGTCATAGATTGGACTTTGTGATCTCAAAATTCTTCTTCAACCTAGGTAATTCTGTGATACTGTGATACCACAGGAAAGAAAATTTTTCTTGCATAAGGACCATTTAAGCTGTAAAAGATATGAAGCAACAGTCAAAATTGTACGTTATTAAATGTCTTCAAAAAGATAAGCACAAAAAATTTATAGAAACCGGAGTCACTGGAATACCTACTGACTTTCGGGACACATTTAATTGTTTGTAGTTAACACCAAAGAAGTATAATAAACACAGATTTTTTTGGGCTTCTGTCAAAATTTGACACTTATGCCAAACCAAAACCAGAGCAAGCTGGTTCAAACTTCCAGTAAAAGGTGCTGAATTTTACTCCATTTGAGGCTGTAGAACTGCAGAGGTGGGCAAGCACTTTCCTCTTGTAGCTGCCTGAGATGGAGAGTTGGATGTAGCCCTGACTTTTCCTGGTATGTTAGCTCTTCATGCAGTGCTTCATTTCTTCTGAAGTTGAAGCCCAGCCAGACAAACTAATATATTGTGGAAAATGAAGTATTCCCCATGAGATGCACATCTCTAATACATGCATACTTCTGTAATCAGAATTTGGTCCAGAAGCATTGATATGTGGTGTTTATCTTGAAATATGTGCTTAATGCTTTCTTGTTGAATCACAGAGCACTGAAAGTGCTGGTATACAGCTTTTAGTAGAAATGAAACATTGATGTATAATTGTTACTCTGTCTACTTGAATTCTTAAATCGTGATCATTAATTACTCAACTTGCTTGCTTTATGCATGATAGGGTGAATTATACCTGCACTGGGTAGTACCTGTTGTTCAAACTTACAAATTTTCCATGTTCCATAGGAGGTAAGAACAAACATCATTTTTGGCAAGACAAAATAACACATAGCAACTACTGGCAATGAATTAAAGTTTTTTAGAATTTGCTGCTTGAGTGAATTGTAGGCAGCTTTTGCATAGCAACTTTTAAGCACATATTACCAGTTGGGGTGGGGTAGACGGGGGAGGAATTTGACACTGAGCTGTGTAGGGCAGTAGATAAAGAACTTTGGTTAACAAAGCATCTTGCTTTTTGGATGTACTCTTTCTACCCCAGTTGGTTCCTTCATCACTCTCAAATGAACCCTACAGGAATTTACAACTTAGCTTATGCATCCTGTAAAGCTGAATTTCATAGATGTTTTCTCTGTTTATTTAATGTGTAGGTAGCCCCAGGCTCCCACAGAATACAGTTATTTTAGATTGCTTTCCAAATGCAGCACCAGTACCTTTCCTCTCCACTGATTCTTTGATAAAACAGCTGGAAGGCTAAAACATTCACTCAGGAATCAAGAAAGATTACCACCTCAATCAGATAGGAGAAAAATGCTCATGTCCCACCAGTGTATTCCCCTGCCTGCTGTCAATAGAGCACTATTCCCCTCCATGGCTGAAGCTGTTCTGTTAACCAAGCCAAGACCCAGGAGTACAGTGAGGAAGAGTAGGGAACAGGCTACTTCCACAGCCATGTGGAAGCAGGTATTTAGAGCACCCTACCAACACAAAGCACAATTTTCAGACACTCAATAGCTATTTTGCTTTAAACATTCTTCATGTACAGACCAAGAGTTAACATACGATATTTTTTTTCTTCCATGGGTTGTTACCTACACATTAGATTTATTTTATAGAGACAGACATTCAAGAGGCTTCTCCAAAATTACTCAAGCAGATATGCTTGAGGAAAAACACGTTAGAAAGAGGCAAGTCTGTCTGACATTCTTACAGGCAGCTTTGGACTGTCAGTCTCAAATGGCAATAGTTTCCTATTTATTACCTCAACAGCTGGAGAAGAAACAGGCTGAAAATATGACTGATTGTCTAGCAGTCAGTGGCTACTTTTACTGAGTTTCCTTTGCACCCAGGAGTTGTTACTGGGAGGTGCTGTACTTTACTATGCACTCTATCGGAAAGCTACACATCTAAATCAGCAGAGCACAGGTTAGTGCAATTGGTGCAACACAGATTGCATGCACTATTTCAATGCGTATTTGCCTTTCACCCCCCAACTGGCCAGTGGCTTTTCATCCTCTCATTTTCAAATTACTGTGATACAGTGGAGAGTTTAATAAGACAAAGATTCAGGGCACCATAACACCTAGCTCTCAAATGCTGACATCTTTGGTGCTAACCCAGGGTAAATATGTGATTCTTATTATTTGACAACATTTTTAAATATTGGTTCAATGTTTTCTAACTGCATTAGGTTGACTCTATCTAAAAAAGTACATAGCTATTATCCAGATAGCCTCAGTGCAAACTAATGAATGCATGTTATTTAATTCTAACTTCCCAAAGCGTCGTTTCCTTTTTGATCTCCACTTCTGAAATAACAAACAGAAGTGCTGGTTCTGATTGATAGCTTTGGCCACAAAGAGCTAAACTGAGATCATGATTTTGTTTACCATAGGCATTATAATGCACCTCTGTTATGATTTCAAAATACTGAAATAAAGAACACATGGCCCTCTCTTGTACTTAGAAGGTATCTCAGCACTCCTGCCTGGTCTGACATCTTTCATCATAAAGCTGGACTGAAAGCTTCCTAGATCATGTTATATTTACACAGTACTTTGACAAAGCAGGCTGAAATCAGCAGATTTGCTCTATACATGTATACATATGCACACATACACACAAACCTGTTGCTGTAAGGTACCTCTAGCTTAACTACCAGCTTCCACCTACTCTAAAAGCGCCTTGTGATCTCCAGTAAATCCAGTCTACCTTTATGGCAGGGAAGTTCAGGAGCCACGTGGCAGGAACTGGTAGAAATCTGTGATAGCATGTGCATGTATAGTACTGCTCTGGTACATGCTAAGGTATAGTTGGAGTCTAAATTTTCTCCATGGCTTTCTCTGAAAGTCACCTCAAGAGGATTTACAGTCCTTTGGGAGCAGAATGAGATTAATGTAGGGTGTCAGCCTTGAACCTAAAAGCAGTTGATATGCTAAGGTTGTATATCATGTTTAACACAAAACATGCATTATTTGCTTTTGTGGATACTTGAACTTAATGTGTAATTGGTAATAGATCACTGTTCCCTGATATCAGTTCTATTCTGGTAATGGGTGAGTAATGGTTTAGGAAAGTGTTGATGCCAAAATTTTGAATTCCATATAAAAGATTTTGTTGAATTATTTACATTTATTTCTCAGACATGAGGCAAACTGAATTTAGCCACATAAACAGCCACAACCTGAATACCAGTTGTATACATCTTTTGTATATAAATGTAATCCATACAACTCAGACTGGTTGGAGTGACTGCAGTCATTATTTCTACATGGTGAGAAACCCCTAAACAAGCCTTGCATAAGTTACCAGTTAGAGAGCAGTGTCACTACAGATACATGTTAAAAATATCTGGGGGTCAAAAATGAACAGCCAAAGTAAAAGGCAATGCCTTCAAAAAGTTGTACTTCCTCTAACTTTGCAGTTTCTGTCATCTTCAGTATCGGGCTGGGATTATAAAAATTATTAATTCCCAAATTCACCACAGCTGACTCTACTCCCTCTTCCTCCTCACTGCTCCATGTACACAAACAAACCAGTGATACCCACTAATGAAGCAACAACTTAGTAAAGTTGGTTCCAGCCCCTCATTATGATTTCTTTTTTTGTGGGAAGCAATTAAATGCATGCAGCAAAATTAACCATATCTTGTGCATTCACTCTGACAATATGTCTTGGGAGGTGACTACATGTCTCCATAGAGGAGAGAGAGTTACCTGATTTGTAGTAATTTATAACAATCAAATAATTCTTATAAATTTATTTTTCTTTACTAAACTGTTAACTGTTTAGTAAACAGCTATCAGCTGTTCTTTCTTTTTCTTTACTTAACTGTTTACTGTGGCATTCGAATTAATACAGATGATTATTCAACAAAAAATGAAGACAGAAATGAACAATTCCAGAAGTGCCAGACTATCAGCAAACCTTCAGGGCTATTGACTTTGGTCTAATATATGTTGATTCTGCTTAACTACCCAAATGGGTTTAACCCAAATTCAGAAACCACAACAGAGCAAGATTTCAGCACATTTAATAGATGGTGCCAAAAGGTCAACTGAATAGACAGGTAAAAAAAATAAATGCAAGACACACAGAGTTTACAGCTTGAGTGAAATATCAATAGTAAATAAAAATAAGATGAAAAATTATTAAATTATCTTAACATAATGATTTAATCCCAGTCCCATCAGTAGGACTGGGGAGAGAACTGAAAGGGTAGGAAAGCAAAAGTGGCACAAGCAAGCAAAGCAGAACAAGGAATGTATTCTCTGCTTCCCATGCACAGGCAGATGTTCAGCATCTCCAGGAAAGTGGGGCCTTGTCCCTCAGAGGAACATGAGGAAGATGAATGTTATCACTCTGAACATCTCCCCTTCCTTCTTCTTCCCCCCACATTGTGTACTGAGTGTGGTGTCACATGGCCTGCAATCCCTTTGGTCATTTGGGGTCACCTGTCCTACCTGTGCTGCTTCCAGCCTCCCAAGCACCCTCAGTCTCTTCACCAGTGTGTCAGTACAAAAAGCAGAAAAGGCCTTGGCCTGCACAGCAATAACAAAAACATCTTTGTATTATCAACCCTGTGTTCAGCACAAGTGTGAAACACAGCCCCATGCCAGGCACTGTAAACAAAGTTAACCCTATCCCAGTCAAAATCACCACATTCATCAAACCCATTTGTTTTTAGTCTCTTTTTTTTATTAAGTCACATTTTGAACATAGAAAGCTGTGAGTGTAACAAGACTGTAAAAGAAATGCAAGTATCTGGATGAACTAGATCTGCTGGAGTATGTGTGGTTGATCCCCAGTGTTCTGAAACCTGGAGCAATCCAGAAGATTAGAAAAGGTTGCAAAAGATGGTGAGGGTGCAGGCTACCTTATATTGCAACAGAGGGCACCTACTTTCAGTTCACATTCAGGGGTATACCCTTGTAAGTGCAAAATTTCAACAAGAGCTACACCAGTGTTTCTTACATGCCACTGTATTGTAGTCTGGTCTTTTGAGAATTTTAGAAGGTGTCTGCTGGCAACGCATTGACTCCATCAGACTTTTTGTTTAATAAGAATCAAACAACAAAATAACAGCTCCTCATCTGTACTAGCGTATTTTTAGTTACGAACAGCTTAACTGAAATCCCTCCTCATATTTGCTCCCGCACCGCTGTGCCACATTTTTCCTCAAACGACTTTGTGAATAATATGCCACAAGCACTGACATATAATTTAACAGAAATTACTTGGAAAAACAAAAATATCACAGTTTAAAAAAATTTATGTTTTCAGTAGTATTCTTAGCTTACATTATTTAGGGTACCTGAATTTTAGTTTTTTTATAATTTATTCTTTATTCCAAATTATAATATATTTGCATTATGGCACCACAGTTGATTGCTGAAGAAAAGTCCATTATGCCATAAGCATAATATTTTATGATTCCAGAGTTATGAGAATGGGACCAAAAGAAGTTTAACATCAACAATATTGATAGTAAAGATAAAAGCAGAAACTAGCAAGGGTAATAATAAATGTTGAAAGGAATTCCACTTATGAAATATTTAGGCTAGATATTTAGATATGAGTTGTAGGTAATGTCTTCAGTTGTGCAAGACTGTCTGCCTTAACATTTACTTCAGTTTAAAACAAGTGATGAGGGGAACTGTACTAAATGGCTCAATTTTCTGTTTTCAGATTTTCACACATACAATTAACTTGTTAGTGGCAACTGAAGTCAGGAAATTCTAATCTATGTCACATAATTAGTGAGATTTTAGGAGCCTGATGTTTAGAATAGAATAAGCTTTCATCATAAAAACATTACTTCATTCCCTTGCAAGTTAAATGACAAAAATGAAACCTTGTGTAGAATTTGTAGACTAATATTCTTTGAGCTAATTCTGGATTTCAACTCCTTGGCTAAGACTACAAAATCTGTAGTGAAACAAAGAGTCTTGTTTACTTGCTGTCAGAAGGTCCTCCACATTTTGTGGTATAATCAGCAGACTGATCAATTATTAACTGTACTTTTTTCTTGTCAATCTCTTTCACCTTTTATTTTACCTAATACTTATTTTTTAAGTCATACATCTGTATTTAATTTTGACTCAGTGATTGTCTTCAGCCTCTCCAGGCTCCTGTCTTCTTGCTAGGTGGAATGTTTTTCTGGCTACTAGTGCAAAAGCATTGAAAATACTTTATATTCACATTTACTTTAATTTCCATATATCACAATCCTGTATTTTGTGAGTGCTCTGAGACAAATCTCTTTAACATGTAAAGAATACCAGCTATTCAGTATCTTCTTTCCAGCTTGCTTAGCAATATAACCTTTATTTTCATTTAACTGGAGTCCTGACAAAGACTTAATTTACAAGGAAAGCCTCAGCTACAGCTGCCATTCAATCCCACATTTTTCAGGGACATCTTCTAGTTATGAATGTGTTTAAAATAGTTACAGAATGATGATAGCAAAGCATTTGCTCTTGCTAGTTGCTGATTTCTACCCAAAAACCTTTCTGAGAAACCTAGTAGCGCAGGGTTTCATTTTTCTCTAGCATACTATAATGGATAATGTTCCCACAGCATTTCTTCCCACAGCTTTTCCCTGCTGTATTGTATTTCGCCTTTGTTGTATAGGCACAGCTGAGCCTGAGTTACTATTGGTTTAGCTTCAGCTTGCTTTGAGATTATTCTCACGTTGTTTAGTTTAATTATTTTCTGATTTTCATTTTATGTATTTAAACCAGAAACTGAACTTATCTATTTTTCCTGGCTTTTTTTACTGGAAAATCAGTTAAAATAGCTTAAAGTTTTAGAAACTGTATATGGAAATATGCATTTATATAATAAAAAACCCCTAGCGCTTCAGATAGCTAAACAAAAGCAGACAAACCAGGAAATTAAAAAAAAAATTTAAAAGTTCCTTAAACAGAATTATTCTTTCTCATATTCTTTTTACTGTTTGAAATGCACTATTTCATTGCTGGGATTTTTTTATATTTGGGGGGGTTCTTAGTTTCATTTTTTTAAATGGATTTTGAAGCTTTCTTGCTCTGTGTAGAAATCTTTCTTTGTATGTCATCTGGTTCAGTATCACATTACTTTGTTTACTTAATCTGTAAGTATGACCCTGTGCAACTTTCCTGTTAAGTAATTTTTTTATATTTCATCTTCAATACTTCTTGAAGGATATCAGATTATTTCATTTCAAGAAATAGTCTGCTAAGTGATAACATAGTCTGGTGTATTTTACCTGGCTAGGAATCAAGTTTTCTCTTCCTGATTCCTGCAGTGGTTTATCACAGTCAGTAAGACTATGTCTTTTATTTTCTTTTTTCTTTACCCTTTGAGTTAAAATTTTTTGAGGGAAAATTATTTACTTGTGTAATGTGATCCTGGGTAACCTCTAAAAACACACATATTATTCAAAATAATTTAGCAGGAGGAATAAGACACATTCCAGTTGCTGATCATAAATTTTCACATATAAACCATTTAATTTTCTGTTTCCTCAGAGAATAGGGAGGGCAAAGCAAAGAAAGGAAGTCATCTTACCTCCTCCTCCTCTTAAAAAGGATAGGAGACTAATGTTGATTCTTAAAACTCAGTAAAATAATCAACCACAAGAGTGTTCCCATTTTTAGAAATAAGTTGTTGTGATTTTTGCTTATTCCTTAACTTCAAACCACCAATGCAAATCTTAGAAGAAAAGCTTTTAGGATGGAGAATTTTGCCTAACTATGTAACAGTAACATACTGCTATACAATAGTAATGAAACAATAAAAATAAAAAACCTTCTCAAAACCTAACACCAATCACCATATCATGCCAGAAACAAGATGAACCAGTTGCAGTGTGTCATCCCCAGGATGCAAGATCTCTACCCCTGCTTTAAAGCCTTCATTACAACATCCCCTTGTCCCAGTGATGAGCAATAGTATTTCAGAGGCCTCTTGTCTGCCAGAACATTCAAAGTCATAAGGCAAGCCATGAAACATAAACACATATCTGGACTGAATCCGAACGAGAGTCCATCAAACTAAGCAAATAGATATGCTTAAAAATGGCACCTCACGCAGGGCTGCAAACAAAGCCATAACTTGTGATAGGAGAAGGTAGGAAAACAGAATAGCAGGGAGGTGGGAAAAACCTTCTGGAAGTACCATGAAAAATCACCTGTCTATGAAAATTACTGTGAAACAGCATGCTTCTGAATGTCAGCGAGATTTTTACGCAGGTGGGGATTTACTTTTTCTGCACCTGCTGTCAGTATGCATTAGACCATAAATATCAGCAAACAATGATTAAGCATGTTCCCCAAATGAAACATTAAGCAAAGAAGGAAGGAAATTCTTGCAGAAACTTCAAATTATCAAAGGCAAATGACTCATCCCAGAGCAATTTAAGGCAGAGCCATTGCTGCTTATCAGACTCAACTGTGTTGAAAGTTTTGTAGATTTTTTTTTTTTTTAAGTAACTATAACTGGACTATTTTATTTACCAAATCCACAGATCAGTAGTAATCAACCCCAACAAAACAGTGGAAATCGGATCACTGGTCAGCTGCAGGAAGAGGTGTTTCTTACACTATATCTCTTGAAGAAAACATGGAAAATAAAGCAAAGAGCAGCAGAAGGCCCTTTTGACCCTGGAATCAACAGGCCAAAATGTGACTCCTCTGCTTCTTGTCCAAATGTTTGCTTCTTGGAACTGTTTTGGCACAACACAAACATCAGGAATCCTACTCTGCCTTACACTTTTGCCTCATTATGGAGCCTAAGCAGCCAGAATCTGGTCAGTAATATTTCTGGCAGCGTAGCAGTGAGAAAGGCATTAAAAGATTGGGCATGCATGCCGGCTCTTTCTTCTGCTGGAACAAACTTACCCAAAATTAGACCTGTAGTATTCGGTGACCAGTATCATAAATGGTTCACAAATAATTGCATGGATGATTTTTGGCATGATTTAATCCACAGTTGTAGATTAAATTAATTTATTTCCAGCTGTTATTTTCAACAGTATGAAGCACCATAGGTAGAGATTGTCTCTAACATATTGGAAGGCTTGTTTCTAATTGTTAGCAGCATATTGCAAGAGGGTTTTTATTATGCAGACATGCCTAGTTACATATGAGCTTCACTAAATAATAGAAATGTTAACATATTGCTACAATAAATAAAATATGTATCATATGGGGCTTGATTACTGAATTTCTGTGTGACTCCTGACTATCTGGAATTTAAAGGCATTTATAAGGATCAGACTTATTCTTTTTCCCAAGGATGTAGGTTCTGTTGCCACTGCAGTGATGCCCACCTTAGCTGTATGTGGGCCAGGCAGTTTAGCTGAATACACTCTTCTGGGCTAGGACTGGTGCTCCATGTATCAAACTACAGCCTGTTAACTGTCCACAAACATTGTGGGATTTAATGATCCTGGGCAAATGAGTTAGCCATCTACAGCTGTGTATGCCTGACTTACCAGCGATCACTGACTTCTCTTCAGGCCAAGCTTTAAGTATCAGTATGAGTAATTCTGGCATGGTTTTCATCCATCTCAGCTGAGTCGTAACAAAGGAATAGCAAGGCCCAAAACTCTTTAAACTCCACAGAGAAAGTTCCTTATAGCTCACATATAAATGTGGGAAAAATATTTAACCTTAAAGAAAATTAACTGGAAATTTTGGGAAGCAAAACTCTCTGTGTAGGGAGTTCACAGTAAAATGGGAAGAAAAAAATAATTTCTATTTTGACTTTTAAACCTTATTATGTACTGATGAACTGTGTAACTTTTAAATCAAGTTTGTAATTCCCTGCAAAGCTGACTAACATACTATGACTCTTCATAATGTGAAAGACAGAGTGTTAGGTAAGCATTTCAATTTGCAATATTTTAATGTCTTTTCACACTACATACTGAACATGAAGCCTACCTATCACCAAGTTTTCAGCTCTGTCTTCTCATATGCAGGCACCTTTTACACACCAATCATTTTGAACCAAGCTCTGTTCGCAGAGAGCAGGAAGAATAGTAATATTTAGCATAGTCATTATTTTTTTAGCCAGGCCGTTTTTCTCCTGAAAATAAGATCGTGGACACCTGCTGCAATTCAGTTACTAAAGTATGTCACAGCCAAGCACATGGCCTTCCTAGGCTTATGCAGGCTAAAAGTCTTTGGATAAGCCTTTAGAAGGAAATGGATTATATAAATTGATTCACTGAAATTGATTTTATTTTAATTCACCCAAGTCATCACTAAGAATATATTCTGCTTTTCTTTTTGCATCATGAAAGCTTTTATAGGCAATATTGCAAGGTTTCAGTAACTAGATATTATTAGGGAGGTTACCTCTGTGTTGAAATGAGAGGAATTAATTTCAGTTTTCACAATAATATTAAGTGGTTCAATGGTTAAGAATTTGACCATCAATTAGTTAGTAAGAGAATAAATTCAGTTCCTTTTGTTTGCATTTTTTCAGTTCTGTTTTTCTGTTAACAGTGTATTGGTAGTACTCCAAAGCAGGAATGATATAAATATTGAAATGCCATTACCCAGATGCAAGGAGATATAGTCCAGTTAAGTGTAACTTTTTTTAAACTATATTTTGAAGTAAAAAAAGATGAAGAGTTTGTAAGAGCTATTGATCTTCTCCTTAAATAGCCAGAGGGAAGTTTGAATGTATACACTAGGAAACCAGCTATTCCAAGCAAAAAGACCCAGTACTCAGAAATCCTTACCAGCCCTGTAAGACCCTGCTAGCTTAGACAGTACTAGTAAATTCACTGCTGCTCAAGATAGCTGATCAATTCTCATAGTAAGAGGCTTTTTAGATAAAGTCAAAACTGATTTTTCTAAGCACTGTCGCACACCCGTTTTTAAATAATAATAGCCCTTGTGACAAGTGTCATAATTTCTGTGTTCTGGAGACGACTGAGGATGCCTTAGGGCACAGCAGGAGGGGAATATATGGAGTCGTCAGGTCCAACTACCTTACTGAGCATACAGGGTACTCTCAGCACAGGTATACACTGCCTTTATCCTTTGATAGGAATCTATTCCTTCCGCTTATTAATGAGTAAACTTGACAAATTCCTGCAAGTTGAGAAGGAGAAGCACAAGATTAATTGAAAGCACTTTGTTTCCTAGGTAGCCCTACATTTCACACATTCACACTGCAATGCTCCCTGCTTCTCACTCTTGCTGCAAGATCCATGACCAACAACAAGGAAGGAAAGCTTTGTCCTTCAAAGAGAGTTGGGAAGCCCTTGTGCCATCCTGCTCCCTAGCACTTGAAGAATGTAATAGAGGGACCAATGACCTGGACAAATCATTTTGCAGCCTGTGCTGGTTTTCACTGAGATAGAGTGAATTTTCTTCATAGTAGCATGAACTATGTTTTGGATTTTTACTGGAAGTTGTGTTGATAATACAGGGATGTTTTAGCTATTGCTGAGCAGCATCAAGGCCTTTTCAGCTCTTACCCCATACCACCAATGAAGAGGCTGGGGGTGCACAAAAGGTTGGAGGAGGGCACAAGCTGGGACCTGAATTGGCCACAGAGATGTCCCAGACTATATGGCATCATGCTCTAGCATGTAAAGGTATGTGACAATAATGAAAAGAAGGGACATTTGAGTGATGTCATTTGTCTTCACAAGTCACCATTATATGTGATGGGGCCCTGATTTCCTGGAGATTGTCAAACATCTGTCTGCCCATGGGAAGCGGTGAATGAATTCTCTGTCGTGCTTTACTTGTGTGAGCAGCTTTTGCTTTATACTGATTAACTGCTTTTATCTCAACCCACAAGGCTTCTTCCTTTTACCCTCCTAATTCTCTCCCTCATCCTGCCCAGGGGGAGTGAGTGAGCAGTTATGTGGGACTCAGTTGTTGGCCAGGGTGAAAGAGGACATCAGAGCCCTAGTTCACATTGTTTTTGGTAATAGACATTCATTAATCTATACACAAAAATGACATTTTAAGATAGCTCAGGCCAATGAATTCTACATAGTTCACTGTTTCATCATTTCACTGTTATAAAACATGAAAAGTAGAAGAGAAGAATTAATTGAAAAATGCAGTGTAAGAAGACACAAAAGAAGATAATGAGAAAGGAAGGGAAGAGAATTTTGAGCTACTTACAGATGTTTGTACTTTTTAAATCCAGCTCTAGAAAGTGGGAAGGGAAAGGGGGTTTAGGCCAGAGAGATATAAATCCAAGTGAGAAGAGGAAGGAAGGTTTAATGAGGAGATATAAGAGGAGGCAAACCTCATAAGCCATAAAGGGAGCCATGGCCAACAAAATGAGAGAGGAGAGGTATTCTGAAGCTGATTTACTAGAGGTCAGCCCTAAAAGCTGGGGACTAAGCTGACAATTTCCTAAACTAAGTCACTTGTGCATCTAGGAAGGATTTTGTTACCTGTACCTGTTTTTAAATGCTTTTCTTTTGCCCCTATGTTTGCAAATCCAGACAAGACACAATGATACAAGTGTCAGTGCATCAAACTGTCATCCCAAGGAAGATTAAGGGCTCTCTGGCACTGTGATGGACTGTACTGGTTAAGTCACATTGTCAGTGTCCCTTAGAGTCGCTACACACGACCATGAGTTTGTAATAATGATGTTTTGTTCCTGACCTAAGATTCCCAGATTCATCCCTCAGAGATACCCAGTCCCTGCTGTGGGCAGAGAGAGTGAAAATGCTGGGACCTGAAATTCTTCCTGATCTACCAAAACAGCAAAACCCAGCTTCCCGGAGGAACTCACTGCTGGTTTCCTCACATGCTAAGGATGGTGAAATCATGTGACAAGGTGCTGATCTCTGTTCTTTAGTCCTGAAAGTCCTTGGAAAGCAGAAGTAATACAGCCGTGACCCCTGTTGGTGTAACCACTATGGTATAATGTAATACATTTTATGTTTGGAAGCACTTCTCTCAGCAGTGCTTCTGGTTCAAGGATCAAATGGGGGGACAGAAGGGACACTTGTCCCTCCATCCTCCATGGTACCCAGCCTGGTACAGGTTGCACAGGAAGGTCTTAAACTGTTTTCTCAATCCTGTTCACAGTCTATGCATCTCACAGGCAGCAAGAGAGAAGCAACAGAGCCATCCAGCAAGTTCACTGTGCTGCACGCCAATTGGCATGAGAAAGGCAGGCCTTTTCTATTAATAACTTGCTCAGGTTGTGTGTGATGCATAATGACATGGAGCAGATATATCTGCAAGAAGTGATTCGTATAGAGGGGCACAGAGGTTGATGAGGTAATTTACATCACTACTGTGCTCCTGCCAAAATACAGTATAAACATGACTGTCCCAAGACTGAAAGTGGACAGCATGAAAATTAAGTCACAGGCCTAAAACAAAAGGCTATAGCAGAGCTCAGCCTTGCTGTGGTCAGGAATGCTCAGGATTAGCAAATAGAGAGAACAGACACATGTTGTTATGTAAACAGATATTCTCTTAAACTTAGACTCATTTTCCTCACCACCACGTTTCTCTGAGGTTTCATCTGCCTCAAATGAATCTAGAGAGACTCCCTCTACTGAGAGTTGTAGGACACATGCAAGAATGTGTCATAATATGCAGCCATAGCTCCTTCCTGCGCAGCATCAGATCCAGTGGGTTGTGGAAGCTTTTGATGTTTCATGTGCAAAAACAGGCTGGTGCCATTCAAAAGCCAAACATTTCTGAGTAACCACAAGAGCAAGACTGATGAAAGCAGCAGCTGTGTACTTGTTTCTGCTGGACCAATAGCAAAATACATCCCTAGCCATGTATTCAATGCACTGGAGTTCTTCCATTTTATGATGTTTGCTCAGTATTTGCAAATTTGTACATCCTAAGAGAACATTTGTACTATTAGGAAAGAGATTTTTGTTGCCATCGAACAAGGAATTTGGAGGCTTTTCGTTTCCCATGACGTAAAGCATTTTTATAAAGCCCTGCCTGCTGTACTCTACATTAAAAATCCTGTACAGACAGAAGAGCGTAAATAAAAAATCACCCATTCAGGCAAACCATGACCTCTTCCTTGCAGTCTGACATAGGAGGGCTCTAGCACTGAAGTAGCTAATGCCGTAAACACACACGCTTTTCATAGTGCATTTGGAGAGTTTGGAACAGTACTCCAAATGAAACTGGCTCCTTTAGAGTTTGTTTTGCACACACTTGTCCCAAGGTATGTACAGTCACTGACAGACCTTCCACAGCAGCTTTATATCCACTGCTCCTTGTAACATTAATAAAAGCTTGTGAGGTTCATTAGGGCAGTATGGCATAGCCCAGCAGGCTGTGGCATGCTGCCAGTGCTGCCCTGCCCCCAAATTGTGACAAGCAACTTACGGGGCTGTGCCAAGTATATGTCTAAATCAAGCATCTCACTTCACAGAAACTGGATGGTCTTCTCCACTAAGACCTTCCATTTCCTAAGAATCAGAAAGAGCTGGCTGAAAAGCATAGTATGCGGTATTTGTATGCCATATCAACACAGCTTACATAGAAAACATATACTGTGCTTTCACCCAGCACCTCCTTCAGTGCCACCTTTAAAATTTCAGTGAAAACCATGGCTGTGCTGACAGTATGTGCTTCCCCTGATTGTAAAGTGTATTTATTGTTTTGTGTTGGAAGAAGATAGAAAACAGATGCACATCTGCTGCTTCTCCAAAAATAAATTGGCATGAATTCTTCCTTGGAGAGACCAGAGAAAGCACAAAATCTCTCTTTTCCTTGCAGTGTTGGTTATCCTAACATGATCTTCTGAGACCTCTTCTAAACATCCAAGGACCAAACATGATCATATACTTTGAGTAATCTTCTAAACAATAGAAAATATGGGGATAAAACATTATCAAATCTGAATAACAGCATTTTACATACACTTCCCCTAGGTGTAATTAATTTCAGAAAGGACAAGTTGATTAATACAATTTTCAGTAATTCTAATCAGGTGATATTACAGAGGCATGAACATGAATCAGCACTCTATGCTGATAACTTTTTTCATTAGAGGCCAAATGTTTCTGGCTCTGCATAATATCTATTATAAGATATTTTAGCATTCTTTTGAAAGGATTTTGGAGCTCTTAGCAACCTGATCTAATGTGTGGCATCCCTGCTACACAGTAGTGTTGGAGCTAGATGATCTTTAAGGTCCCTTCCAACCCAATCCACCCTAATGATTCTATAATCCTATAATTTTCACTTTCAGGAGGCTATAGGAGAACTCTACTTATAAGCTTAATTTATTCTTTCAACTGAGTTAAGTTCATAACTGATAAAAATTTGGAACAAGTAATCCAAAATCTTCTGATATCATTTTGGAAGTAACAAAAGTGCAAAAAAACCTCTTGTTGAACCTGTACATTTGCAGAGATTCTTGCAGAAGGTGGGACTGCAGGTTGTACTGCAAAAAAAATTATAATAAAAGTCACCTATCTGCACAAACACCATTTTAGTTTAATTGAACTGAGAGTAAATACATAAGCAGAAAATTTTCTAGTCTGCAGGAGCTACTGATTCAAACTGCTTTTTTAAACTAAAGTGGTGCATGCGCACATTCAACTTCAGGTACTGAAGTCTCTGCTTGTGCCCCAACACATAAATTTATATAACCTCATTGTTGACTAAGTTATGGGGTACTCAGAGGTTCCCATTCAAATAAAAAATAAGCTATAAGTTTGACTTACTTATTTTACATATTAGCCTTTTTTTTTTTTTTTACTTAGCAACTCAGAAATCAGAAACTTACACTTCTGATTCACACTTAGAAGACTCTTGCAAAAACTTGGTTAAAACTCTCAGTGGTGATAAATTTCACTAGATTTTCTTCTCATTGGCTGTTTGCATAAAGTAGTGGTGCCAGACACCCTCTCCATTTCACCTTCCTACTATTTACCAAAAATGTCATTCCCTTCATTCCTTTTAGTCCAAAGTCATGCCTTGCTCTTGTTTTTTGTACTCTTTGATAATTTAACTAATCCTGACAATTAAAAACACCTTGATAATCCATCCTCCCCTTCTGTATCCTTATAGCTCTCCTTATTCTGTCATTTTGGACTGCAAACTCAGAGGGACACTGGTTTTATTTTTTGAGAAACCATCATTTTATCATTTGCTCCTACAAATGCCACAGACAACAATAGGTTTTTGCTGGCACTAAGATCAAAGTTAGGTGCTGTCTCCCTCAGATCTTGACTAGTAAAATGCTTAAACATGCAGAAAACCATTTAGGGTAGACTAGCACTCAGAGCAATTTAAGTACCTTAGACCCGACTATCCATGCCTAATTACCAGGATGGGATTTAAAGTGTGCAGATGTAAATCGAGTGTACAAAAACCCATCTGGAGTACACTGTTCACTGGCTTGAATAAATGCACATTAAAAATCAAATAAATCCCTAAGTACCATAAATCAAAAGTGCCAAGCCTAATGTGACAGATAAAAGGACTGTAGTACTCTTTCCACTATTTTTGTAATATATATATATATATATATGTAGAAATCAAATTTTAGATTGTTAGATTGTTTGGAAACATGTTTTTAAGGCTTTACACTTTGTTCTTTGAAAAATTTTTCTCTGTTCTTCTACCCAAGTTAATGTTACTATGGACCAGGGAGGGGTTCCTTCTAGGAAATACAGTTTTACTTTAAGCACTGCAACTAATACCATAAATTCAAAGTATATAACTAATATCTGGTAATGAGAACTGAGTACTTACTTCAGCTCAGCATTACTGGGTATGGAAAGCAAAGCTAATACTTGAAATATGTTGAGAAGAGAGCAGAATTGTAGGTTGAAGTTTGACTTTTGAGGAGTAAGTACTTTGTATCAGAAAACTCCACCACTCTTGCAGAAAAAAAGAAATGAAGCCATGGCTGGCGACAACAACTGACTTGAAAGACAGAGGCATAGGGCATAGTTCGGGTGAACGACAGGGGACAGTAACTCTGCAACAGATGTTAAGACATGGTTTTCTGAGTTCTCTACTACTGCCTTCAGTCAAATTTGACAATAAATTTAATTCAAAAGCACGATGTGACTGATAAAAGTATTTTTATTAGATCTTTTCATTATGATTTCAAAAGGCATTTGATGTATCTGTCATACATATGAACTAAATTGCATGTTCTGCGCAGCACATTTACCACTAAAATAAGCATTCTAGGCCCAGTCAATCATCCTCAAGATAAAATGGTACGTTTAGAGGAATTGCTAACAAAACCACAAAAAAACAAGTAATGTGTTTTAACACAGAAGTTATCTAGCAGGACACCAAGGAAATTTCATCTTTATGACTGTTTGCTCAAAATTATTTTGTCCTGAGGCATATGTGCTCTTTTGTTATCCAATCACCCACCATGTTTCCAGTAGCAATCTAAATTCTGTGGTTTTTTTATTTTTTGAGTATGGGTTGTCAACAGCAATAAGAGCCTATTAATAAGTTTGTGATGTAAATGTATAAAACACAGAAACCGGTTACACAACATGAAAGAATGCAGGTATTGTCTGTTTATGTTTAAAGTCCCATGGGTGGGGAGCTTGAAAGTGTTTATAGAGCTGGCTTATGCCTTTTCACCACTGTCCTTAGTCAAATAACTCCAGCTGCAGTATTGCTGAGGTTATGTGTATTCACATGAATGTAAATAACTATATAAACAGAAAAGGTCTTATTTGATTTCCATTCTTTCTTTTTAAAAAAATTGTTTGGTGCAACTAATCATTTAATCTGGTCACCCAAACTGAGGTTTTAACCCTTTTTAAGATTTGCTGCCAGAAAAGATCCCTAAATACATGAAGAACAGTCTGATAGCCCTGAAATGTCAACATGTTTTTATCTTTAAAGGACAGCTGGAATATTTAGCTATTTTCTACTGAAATCTACCATCTAAAAATGCAAGGTTTCATATCAAGATTATTTGATAAGAAATTCTTACAAAATCAAACATATTAATCTCTTTCACACTTATGCATACATCAGATGCTTGATCCCAAAAATATTTGATTTGGTTAACAGAAGTAGTCCCCTCTCACTTCATCCAGTGTCTTCCTCAGATGAATCACTATATTCATATTATTTAATTTGCACTCTTTTCGCGATCAGTCCCAATATTTTACATTTCATACACAATTACTGTAGCTCTGTTGTAAACCATGGAGTCATATCCAATTTTTCCACCATTTTCACAAGTATTTACACCATCTCCATATCATGGGGTTCAAAAATACCTCAAGGGGTATCAGTCAGAAGAAATATTGTTGTAGGCTTGACATGTTCACCTTTTTTCATTGCCATCACATGGGAAAACAAACACATTCCATGCTGAAATTAATCAAATTCAGCAATCTTTTGACAGTAGTGCTCTAGCATCTTCTTTCACTGCTTCATCAATCACAGATAAATCATAATAGCTGGTGAGGCACTGGAGGATTGACATGGCAGTGTGTCAATAGCTGCAATTGTTGTTGCCTGGTAAATTATTAGCAGAGGGGATCGTTGGCTAAGCATCAATTCCCCAGAAGTTTGGAGCCATTAGGGCTCATCTTTCAAAGCTTATTGGCCTCAGAAGACTATAACCACAGTGTAACTTCAGCAAGGGTCTAACATTTGGACTGGGCTATCCATATCTATGTCCAGATCCAGGCCACATTTGTTGATGGGCTGTCTCTCAGCATGCAGCTGGGGAACCATCACCGAATAGACAAGTTACTAATGCAGTTCCCCAAGGAACCTATGGCCCTAGGACAGGTCACATTTTTTAATCAATGACTTGATAAAAACCGAAGTCATTACAGATAACATTTCCAATAGTCACAAAGACTGATGGAAGGCCAAATAAGAGAACATGTCCTTAACCCCATGTCATTTTAATGCCTGGAAGCTAGGCACAGACAGCACATTTAATAAAGCTAAATGTAAAATCACACAGTGTCCAAGTGATGACTGATGACTGATCTGCTCTGTGCCCGTTAGCACCCCTATGTGATTACTCGCTGTCATTTTTAGCTTGCAAATAACAGCCAGTATTGAGCCGTATGCACTCATACAGTTTTGGAAGGTATGACTGACAGAAGATAGGTTTTCTGAGTCCTATAGAGTCATCGAGTGAAAAGGCTTTATGCAGAACTGAAATAAAAGGCTACTCAGCTAGAAAGAGTTCAAGGAGAGATTTATTTGGAGCTAGTTATTAGCAAGTCGCATTAAGGTCATGCTGAAGCCATCGGTGCTTGGATGATCAATTAAGATGTGAAATGATCAGTCACTCAAAGCAAGGCTGATTAGGTATAATTACCCTATAGTAGTTTCCTTAAACTGTTGGGAGTGCAGAAAATGAAAGACCCTTGTCATGTGGCCAGGTCACACTGATTGCCAGAAATCAAGTAGAAGGGAAAAAATTTGGCCTTAGAATAAGCAGGAATATATGGCTGTTCTATTTCTGTAATTTAACCATCTACCAGGGATTTCACAGATAAATTCTTGAATTTTCTATCACCTTAGCATGGCTGAAGCCAAGGACATTTCCATAATATCTGCTGAAAACCCACTGGACACCCAGACATGCCATTTTTTGGACTGTCACAATACACACTTTGCAGCACCTAACACCACAAAACATGGCTTCTGTATTTCCATCTGGGATTATGCAATAGTTAGGAATGCCAGAAAGTGCATTTTCACATTTTAGAAGGGATCTATATGAGAATAAAAATCTTCTGGTGACATTCACCAGTTAATTGAGCCTTTACTAGCGGTGTAGTAGTAGAAAACATTCCTGATTCTTCTCAGAAACATGTAGTACTACATCTAAACCCAAAGAACATAGATATGCAATATCTAGAGAAATGCAGTTTGGGTGACAATAATTGAGCAAGAGTTCTGACAGCCAAAGAGAAGCATTAAATATTGAAAAACTTGGCTTGTTTTTATAGACTGCAATGGATCAATTCATTTTAACTAAGCACAGAGAAGGCTCACAGGCAACTTGATTGTACTGTGTAACTACTCACATGCACCACAGCAAGAGAATCATAGGGAGCCTATCAGCCCATCAGACAAATATATCGCAAGATAAAATGTCTGGAAGCTGAAGCGAGGCAGTACAAATCAATAGTAAAATGTTATCTTTGTTTTAAATGAGGAATTATTAATTTAGGAATGATTACAAGGATTGGGTTTTGATATGACCTATCACTGATGACTTTTAATTAAAATTTTGGTGTTTTACTGGGAGAGGCACTGTAGTTAAACAAGATTTTGTTTATTTAGTAATACAGCCTATGCTGTGGAGCTCAAGCTACATACCTACAGATTGTTCCAGTCTAAGTTTGAAAACTAATCTTCTGTATCTTCAATTTTTTTAATTTTTTTTTTCTTTTAATAAACAGGAAAAAGTGGGGTTTTTTCTGTGTGGGAAACACAAATTCCAAATCATTTCCTAACACATCACTAAAAAGTGATCGTATTTCTGCTGCTGAATCTTGACATTTGTTGAAGAGTTTGATCCTCAAATGCTTTGAATTTACAGAGGTGTTTGTTTATTTGTTTGTTTGCTTTTCCTGAGTGAAAATGTTTCTGTTTCTGCGAAGTAACTCAGGCTTCACTAAGAAAACTGTCATTTCTTCTTATCAGAAAACACAAGTCCATGTGGACAACCCTGCTCTGTATCCATTTCATCAGTCTTTGTTTCTCTGCTCCACTACCTTGATTTTAATGAAACCTGTCCTTGTGCTTCTGCTTGCTTTGAATTAGCTATTCTTCACCCAGTCAGATTGATTGACTTTTTTATCTCATGACTGCCCAAGTACGGAACAAGCTTCTTTCACAGCCATCTATACCACTTACAAATTGTTTTCTGGTTTATTTCCATTTATTCTTGTAAACATCAAAGCACAAGAGACTGAAGTCTTCAAACTTTACCGGTTTACTTTATTATTTTACTTAAGAAAACTCTGCTGATTTCCATGATTATTCCCTCAAAGTAAAGACCTCTCTTTTTCCTTTTACTGTTTCAACTGCTTATGCAAAGCAGGATCCTCTTTGTGCTAAGTTGATATTGAGGGATAAACTCTACTTTGGTTTTTTTCACTGCATATTGGTATTGGGGAAAAATAGTCTTTAATCACTCTATCTCAGAAAGCATACTAGTCTTTTTTGCTTAATTTAATCAAAGTCACAATATGTGTTGTGGATTCTTTACAAATCTGTTAAAATATTACCTCTATATATTATATTTAAATACTTGGCAACAAATGGCAGGACTTTGATATCCAGTAATTTTATAACTGGAGAAGATTTTATGGTATTAAATACCATAAATATCTTCATCTTATGAAAGGATCAGCTGGGATCCCTAAGAATTAATCAGCATTCAAGAATGAGGATCAGGAATTTTAGTGTTTTAGTATAAATATATCTCACACAATTAAAGCTAATCGACTTAATTTTCTAGTTCTTGTATCTTTGTTAACTTCCATTGCTATATCAGAACTGTAGCATTTTTCACATCCCCCTTTTGTGATGTATTTTACATCCAATAATTCTCTGGAGAACAAGACTGAAGGGAAACCTTGAGATGTCATTAAGTCTATTATTGCTTTGCTCCAGAAAGAACAATTATACCAATGTCATTTCTGATAGGTGTTCCACTAGTTGGTTCTTAAGGACTTTAAAAGATGGAGATTCCCCTAATTCTCTTGTCAATTTATTGCAGTGCATCACTTTCTTACCAATTAGGCTGTAGTTTATACCCATTACTTCCAGGTACAGAACATGAAAGAATGGATTATTCCCTCTCTTTGCCAACACCTTTTATGCATTTGAAGGTTGTTGGTTCCAACCATCCAGGTTAAATAGCCCAATTTGTACAATCATTTTTCATAGGTCACATTTTTAGACTACTGAACCTTCCCATTTTTCTCTACTGAATTCTTTCCAACTGGTCCACCTATAATTGGAAAATTGCTCTGAGTGAAGCCTTTAAATGCTGAATCAATAGGAAAAATTTCTTCATGTCTTGCAGGCTACACTTGAGGTAATAAATTCCATTTGATTCCAAAGAGCTCTGGACCGTTTTTCATCAATATGACATTCTTGAATCATGTTGAGCGTATCTACAGTTATGGCCAGTTTTAACCCCTGTGTCCTTTCCTGTAGAACTGCTCTTTAAATTACTTTTATCCATCCCATCTACAAAATAGACAATGACTGCTTAATGTATGTGTACCCACTGAGTAGCATCTGATTGCTTTCATATTATGTCTCCAATTTGTCAGGATCCCTTTAAATTGTTATACCATACCCAGTGTATTCATCACTAGCTTGGCTCCATCTGCAAATTAGATAACCATACTCTGCACTCCATCATCCCATTTATTAACAAAACCATTGAACAGCAAATGGGTTAGAAATAAGTACTACTCTATGAATCCTTCTATTTTCAAATTCAGTTTCTAGTTCTAGATCTAGATTTATCTAGATAAGAAGACACTATGTTTCTTAGCTAACTTACAACATACTCACATGGAAAGTCCCAGAAATCTTTCCAAAATCAAAGTGCAGTATGTCTGCCCTTGGTCCATATACTCTTTTCCTGCCACTGAAGAAAATTCAGCAAATAGCTTATTGTAAATATCACATATAATTGGTGCAAAACAGAATGCAAAGCCTGAATTAGTGAAATCCTTTCAATGGATTGTGATCCCGTACTGTGTTTTTCTTCCCACAGAGGAGTTGCCTACTCCCAAAATTTTTGTTTTTTTCTGTAGTGCACTGCAAAGTGTCTTGGGAACCTGAAGCGCTTTGCATGCCTTGATTAATAGTAGAGATGTTTGTGCTGCACTGGTTTTAACTTCTCTAAAATGAAAATTAAATTATCACTAATTGGGAAAGAAAATAGGTAGCAAACAGTACATAGCAGATGATTTTAAAAAAATTGATAAAGGAAGCTAAAGGTGACAGAAGGTTTTTTGGATGGCAGGGCTGGGACCAATAAAAAATCGTCTGAAGTCTATTTTGAAAGAAATTAAAGAAATGAAAATTATATAAATGGCTCGGGTTCATTGGTCAACAGAGATGGTAGATTTATTCACAGTAGTACAGGAGCAGAAGTGTTTGTGATATAATTCCATGCTGTATTTAAAATAAAGTGAGATCACAAGAGGATGATTCTTGTATGGTGAAGTACTTTCTAGCCTATTTATGACAAAGGACATTAAACAGCTACTGCATTTAATAATTTTTAAAATATCAGGCTGGGAAAATTTGCTTTTAGTACCTAAAATCACCATTTGAGGAACTCTCTGGCTCACTTATCTTAACACTTACTGAATTCTGGATTTTCTATGAAATTCCAGAAGACTGAAAAAATGACAGTGTCTTGCCAATAGTTCAAAAGGGCAAGAAAAATGCAGGAGAGGAAGATCTACTAAAGAAGCAATATATGGTTTAAATAGATAAAGTTTTTAAGTGTAACACATTTCCATTTATCAAAATTACTTTAAAAATATAGAGGAATAGGAATTTTTGCCCAGTTTAAACAGATGGCAGCCACTGCAGTGTTTCCAGTCTCCAGCTTCAAGTTTTGAAGGAGGCTCAAAATGAGTTAAAACAAAAAAGTAATCGAGCTGTCTGACATATTCTCTTGTAAAAAATTATTCATACCAAGCAACTTGTCACAGCTCCATCAGTTGTATGAGGTGTAGGCCAGGATTAGTCACTATGTATTTGGCAGCAGTTACAGTACTATAGCAAATTAGAGAAAATGCATATCCTCCTGCTGATCTATATTTTGTTATGTATTGCATTCTCATTTTTATGCTTTTGTGAACATTACCATTCATCAGCTGCCTTCAAGATAATGTGCTCCACATAAGCAATCTTTTGGTATTATCATCAGGTTTTGTGCTCCTACCTATGCAAAGATATGTAAATTTAAAATTTCTCTATTATTTCTAGAAAAGCCTGATTATATCAGGATTTGCATGACAAAGCTGATGGACAAGGCCCTTGTCCTCAAGAAGTCAATTGAAATGCTTAAAACCAAGACCAGAGACATACAAAATGACCATTCCTGAAACTGGTAATCAGTTTGATAGGTAGTCTTAAGATGCTCAGCTAGCTAGCCTTTGAGTTGAGCTGGAAATAGGTCAGTACTAGCCATCAGGAGTTAAAGCAAAGTCTGACCAAAAATGCTTTCAAAACCAAACACAAACAACTCAGAACTCAAATCCAACTATTGAGCATTCGGCTCAAAGGTCTTAGATGAGAGATTTTGTGCATTTAGTGTGTGGCAGATAGCTTTACTCGCCATCAATTTTTAATGTTTTTTTAATCCATACATTATGTCTCTTGTAACTAGCTGTTCCATCCCTCAACGCCTGTGTCATAAGCATCTAGCTTCGTACACCTTGACAAAAATATGTCCTTGGAGGACTGAGCAAGAATACTGAGACGTCAATTCATCTCACCCCAGAGGCATTTCTACAGCATGATTCATCTAGTCCCAAAGTAAGCATCTAAACTAGTCTGATGAATGAAGTCTTAAACCTCCTATTCCTTTCCCTTTCCCCTAAAAAATGGGCAGCCCACCAGATGGCAGTCTTCATTTTGGATATCCATAAGGAGGAGAGAAAATTCTAGAACCTATGCTTCATTAAGTAGTAATAGGCTGTGTGGTTTTGTTTTATCATCATTTCCTCATCTCTAACAATCTTAACATGTATGAGCAAAGGATTAGTTTTCCAGATCTGTTTGCCAGAACTTTCTTCACAGTTACTAATTTTAAAGGTCGGAAGTTTGGTTCAGTGTACTAGTGTCCATATACCTTCCCCAAATCCCAAAGCTTTAAGCAGTTGTTTATTAACCACAACAAGGATCTCAAGACACCTGGATAAATAGGTCTATTAATTGCAAAGATTGCAGTTTCAAGTCAAAATGGATCAACATTTATGTATTTTACAGGTTTCTATACAAGATAAAATCTAATTTCTCTACACCAGCATCTAAACCATTTTTTACTCCATTCTGTATTCCCTTCTAAGTCTCACTGTCCTCACAGTCATAAATGAAGGACATAATACTTTGTTTCACTTGTAAATGTCAAGCGGTGTAGTGTTATCATCTGTGTTACCAGTAACGCTAATAACACTGCAGACTAGACTGCTCTGTCTTCATCAAAGGCTATGCATCAGTTGAGACGCTGTGCTGATGATAACCTGAGTCAGCTATCAGGGAAAAGGGCTCTGTAATATGTAGGTCACTACCAGGGTTCATTTCAGCAAACACCTGCAAATTGCACTTCACCAGAAAAAAAATGCACATCGGCAAAAACAAAAGCAAAGTGTAGAGAAGAGATATGAATGTATTTATATCCTCCTGCCCTATCCATGCACACAAGAAATTCTTGATAGCTTTTTGAATATCTATATAATCCCTGTCTTCCCACATTTTAGATTATTTTTGCATTGATTTTTTTCTGATGGCTTCCAAGCCATATTTTCACTCTGCCTGTTAAAACAGTATAAACATGTTGATATCTGTGCCAGCAATGAAGGACTGCGAAACAAGACCTGGAGTTGAATTCTAAACATAGATATACTGAAAAGAAATCCCTGAATATTAGCAGAGTAAAAAACTCTTCTATTAATTCTCATTTAACATCTGTCCTGCACAGAGAGGTGAAGGGAAGAGTGACCAGTGACCAGTTAGGTTCACCAGCCCTTCAAACAAAGGCTTGCCTCATTGTCTGTGCAGTAATAAATTATTTTAAAATATTCAGATTTTAAAAAAAAATAATTTTAAACCTTATTGCAATTATTTGGGGTTTTTTCCCTCACTGTAGTTAGTGGAGTGGGAAGTTCATGAAAAAGAGAAGTGTTGCTTAACACCGAAATCTAATTAGCTCACTGTGCAACACATACTCACAACTAGTATATTTAAATAATGCATCCCACTTCTGATTGTCTGCCTTGGCTGCTGCCTTGGTATTTTCCTTATCTATTGTTCTTATTCAAGGAGGATCCATTCAGGGCACCCACTTGTTTATACATACTGATATTACACACTTTAATATAAATTAATGTCTATTAAAATATTTTTGCATATTAATTGAATCTTCCCCACTAGAATCCCCTTGCTCTATTTTTCTTTCATAAGCAGATAAATAAAAGAAATATATTGAGCTACCATGTATCATCTGGATAAATGTCAGCTATATCCCTACCTAGAGGGTTTTGCGTTTATTTCTCAAGAGGGCAGGTGTTGGTTTAGCTTTCCTTGCCTACAGTTTGTACAGCTGAATAATTTAAAAAGGACTCAGTGCTGGAAGATAAAATGAAGATGGTGTATATTGTTTCTGGCTACAATCCCTGGTGCTGGAGGTGGCATTTTCTGCTAATACAGCTTGAAGTAGGATTGCTAGCAAAACCAGAGATTGAATCATCATAATTAAGGCTGTGTCAAATGGGATTTTTCTTTAAAAAAGAATACATACATAAATAATACTAAGTGCATAAGCCACCAATATATATTTAAGCTATGTATCAGTTACATCCTTAAATGAATGGTCGTTCAGTGAGTTCACTAAAATTCCTGCATCCTAAATACCAGCCCAAAGCAGCAACTGTAGAGTAATGTTCTGTGAAAAATGTTCTGTGTAAACATTTATTGCCTTTGAAAAATACTATATTTGCCCATAATTAGTAAGCTGGCAAAAGGTGTAAAACTTCAAATTCTCTTCCATCATTACAATCAGAGTTACGCATAGTAGGCCTGACATTGTTGAAACTCCGTTAAAATGGATGCAGTGTAAGCATATAATACAGGGCTTTGTTAAAATCAAAGGGTTTGCAGCATAAATAAGAGAAACAGAAGTTTTGAAAGGTCAAAGTGAAGAAGGAATTTGCCCAGGGCCACACATAATTAAGTGTTAAAGCTCCAAATTGATTCAGGATGCCTGGGCTAACTGAATGATGTGCTGTCTTCATGTTTGACAGTGTAGGGGAAGGTGTGTCTTTTGAAGAAATACCATGATTCCGCACTATGTGCTAACCTCTGTATTTGTCTAATAGGGGTTTATTCTCAATTTTGTGTGCAACTCAACCCTGATTTTTTTCTGAGCAAAATTCAGTCTTGGGCAAAATAGGCTGCATGGGTGCAGCTGCACACTGTTGTTCTTCAGCCTGTGTGTTCCCAAAGTGTATGTAGTGCTTTATTAACAATGACAGTAGTTTGTAATTGAATATTCAGATAAATTCTGCATGAGGTCAAAATGGTTTATCTACAATCAATCTCCAATTGATTTGCCTGTACAGCCAAACCATTTGCATATCTCCTCAAACACTGAGCTGAGAACACACTGAACAGCATGGTGAAGCATCCCTCAAGAGCCACTAGTTATGGGGGGGTCAAGGTGAGGGTCAATACAATACCCACTAGAGCAGCAGAGAAGTCATCAGTTTGAATTTATTCTCATCTGAGGGACAACCTCATTTGCTCTTGTATATTGAGGGAGGGGAGAAAAAGAGAAGAAGGAATAGGTGGAACTCTAAGTAAAGCAGGAAAAGAGAAACTCTTTACTTAGAGTTTCCTGCAACTCTAAGTGAAGCAGGAAAGAAATCTCTCCAAAAGCAATATAATGTTCAGCAATGTCAAGTACAAGCAGTACTTGTACAAGCAGTACAAGTTGCCCTTCTCTCAGAGCACTTTTCCTACCTTCATCTCCAAAATGCACAGCTCATGATGCAGCATGAAGAGGCCTCATGACACCATCCAAATACCTCTCTACCTAAACAAATATTAGCTATTTCTGTGTCCGTGTCAGTCCTGACAGATATTTATCTAACCTGTCATTAATGATGTCCCCAAATAGAGACTGAACATCAGTGTCCTGCCTTAGATCTTAGCAAACTCTTTCCAGTGTCGAACTCAGTGGTTTAAAATCTTTTTGTTGCAAAAGTACTTTTAGACATTTCCGGTTGCAGCTGCAGGTCAAGTCAAATGAAACCACACACCAAACATTACTTTTCTTAATTACCCATCACAAATTATTTTGAGACATCCACACAGCAATTCTTGCAATATGTGAAAACTAAGCCCAGTTAATTTAACCAATTTATTCTTAAGTAATGTATTCTAGACCATCCAGCATTTGAATCCTTTTGAATCATCTGTAGTCTCACTTCAAACATTTTATTAGACTGAGACAGTACCCAGTCTATCCCCAGTGGGATAGAGGAGTCCAGATGTGGCATAGCTGGTCTCAAGGAAAAAAGTATAATTTTGCACATCCCCACAGTCTGGAGTTTACATTATTCCAGAAAATCTGGGTTTGGGTTTCTTTGGCAGTCAGGGAAAGTATTGTTGACTTGTACTCAGTTTGTGATCCATAAAGCTTACATCATATAAAGATCTGCTACTGAAGTAGTTGTTCTCCTCTTATTTGTGCAGCTGATTATTCCTACCTAAATGCAGTTCCTTATATCTATCCCCAGTGAATAGCGTCCTATTTATTTCAGAGCATACCTTCAATTTGTCAAGATCACTTTAAATTCCAATCCTGTCTTCCAACATACTCACAGTCCCTCGCAGATTAGTGTCATTAGCAAATCTAATAAGCATGTTCTCATTCCTTTCATTTTTGGCAATCCCCTGAGATTACAGCACAGTTATGACCTTGTTAAATTGTAGGGATAAGATACATACTTTTTTGCAACACTTTAAAGCAGCAACCATCAATCAAACAGACTTTGAGGATATTTGTTCTCAAGAATTCTGTACAGGTCTCCAGGAAGACAGGGTAAGTCTACACTGCCTTTGAAAGAAATCCCAAGGCCAAAGTCAAAGTGTTTTGTTCAGCTCCATAATTGAGCCTCCCTCACAACCCCAAACATGCCCAGACACCAGCACTCTATTCTCATACCAGTGAAGTCCCATCAGGAGGGCATGTCCAGGGCATTTCCACTTCAGAATACACATCAGCTGCCTTTGAAGTGTGCTGCAAAGGCTTCCTTAGCAATGGGGAAGGTGTAAGAATTGAGATGTGTCAGGGAGCCAAGTCTCTAATAGAGTAAGAGAATTTTCCCCACACCAAAAAAAAAAAAAAAAAATAGAAAAAAAAAAGGTTATGATTGTGTGCAGGCTGTAGAAGTGACCAAAGATGCCAAATGTGACCCACTCTTGTGTCCCCATTTGCACTAGTGCTGGGAAAGAACTTGTCTACCTGCAAGGAAAACACAGGGCTTGAAGTTCAGGGAAGCACTTTGTCCTCAGCACTGCTGAGGTTGCACTTCAAATCCTGTGTTTGGTTTTAGACTCCTCACTGTAAGAAAGATATTGAGGTGGTGTGGTATGTCCAGAGAAGAGCAGTGGAGCTGGTGAACAGTCTAGAGAGTGACCCATATGGGGAGAAGCTGAGGGAGATGGGGCTGTTTATCCTGGAGAAAAGGAGGCAAATCAAGGGTGAACCTTATTGGTCTTCACAATTACCTGAAAAGAGGTTGTAGCCAGATGGGGATCAGTTCTTTTCTCCCAAATAACAAGCAATAAGATGAGAAGAAATGGGTCAAATTGTGCAGGGCGAGGTTTAGATTACACATCAGGAAAAATTCCTCCACAGAAAAGGCTGTCAAGCATTGGAACAGCTACCCAGGGAAATTCTTAAGTTCCAATCCCTGGAGGTTTTTAAAAGATGTGCAGACTTGGCACCTAGAGACATGGTCTAATGGTGGGCTTGGCAGCACATGGTTGGACTTGATTATATTCAAGGTCTTTTCCAACCTAAATGACTCAATGATTCTACAATTAGGATTTGATCCAACTCTGACTCCAGCAGCAAGCTGTGGGTATGGTCTGCCACCAGCTCTGACAGAAAATGACTGGAACACGCCCTGTCAGTGGCCCCTTCTCCATACTTCATAAGAGCAATGGAGAATCAAGGAGTTTCAGCAAAGAAATATCTTAAGATAGCCTTTCTACAGAGGAATGTCAGCTTTTTAGGTAGTTAAAGGCTGGCTAATATAACTGTTCAGTACTACAGGCAGTCTAGGTTTTTCTAAAATACTGTTCCTTCTACTTCTGGGCATGAAAATATTTCACTTTTCCAAAAATCTAATCCCCAATAATTTTTTTTCAGCTGCTATAATACCTAGATTTAGATAAATGTCATCTCAAATGGAATTTAATTCATTGAAATATGTCTATCATATTTAGGCTTTTGTGTCTTTAGTTGCTGTTTATTTGAAGCAAAGGAACACACAAGTTTATTTACAAATTGCAAACTTAAAAGAGTTCCAAATACCTCCAGTTACTTAATCTACTTCAGTTTAACAAAAGGTCTGAGAAAAAGGAAAATAATGGAGGGGAATCAGCCCACAAAAAACTAAAGAAGTATTTATTTGTGAGATTTCTGTAACTCTCAATGCCACAATGGGAACCATTAAAATGCTCAAATATATCTGGTAATATGAGAAAAAACTTCACAGAACAAGTGAATGGTGTAGTAAGTTGCTCATCACATTCAAATAAACATCCTTGAGAACATCTGGTATAAGCTATATGCTGCAAATAGACTTGCTCTAAATTGCTGAGGTTAAGCTAATTAGACATTTATTTGTCCATCCCCTGCTTTTGTTTTCCAGTTAATCAACTGAGCAATGTCAAGGGTCAGAAAAACTCACTCATACATACTCTGGCGGTGGGAACAGAGGGCTCTTGTTAGGCTCCTGATAGAGGAAATTAGCAGATGTCTTTTTGATAGAAGGAGCTGGATTTCCTTTGCTGGAAATAGAATGAAGTCATATTAGCATTAATAGATCTTCTCATGGAAAGACCCATCATAATTAGTGATCATCACTTTTCATCATCAGAATTTCACTAACAGATCCTAATCACTTCTTCCCTCAATTGCTCGCAGAAAAACAGATATATGTTAAAAGTGTTGAATGCAGGAGACCACTTTATGCCTGGTAGAAGATATAGAGTGCCTGTGGCATATTAAGACAAATAATTTTACTTTCGTCATACTTATAATAAGAAAAAAAAAATTGTGCCTATTTTGCTTTTTAAATCACAGCAGTGTAAAGGCATAGTTTTTGAAAGAAATTGAAGAACTACTCTTAAGGGTACAGAAACTCTGGGCAAAAATTGCTTATATATTCCCTTAATTTGTATTTTCCTTCTCTTCCTCCACATCTCCCATATTCCAAAATCTTTTCTGACACAGGATATATTTCTCATCATATATTTATTATGTGAGATTATCTGCTCTCTCGTCAATCTATTTCAGCTCTATCCAGCTGGCAAGAGATGTTGAAGAGGTGCAGATGAGGGCTACATGACTCCCAGGCCTGGGACACTTCTGTACCAGCGTCCCCTGACATAAATCAGAGTTGGCACACCAGACATGACACCCAATAATGCCATTTTCTCTTTCTATTAACTCACTTTCTGAGACTATAACACAAAGATGATGTTCCTCACTGCTAAGGAAAGCCAGACTCCCTGAACTGCTGGAGTTGAAGGGGACCTCTGGGTCATCTTGTCCAAAGTCCTGGATTGGATCCCAATTTCTCGATGCTTTAATCCAACAACCAGCTGAGAGAAATAAAATAAAAAGGCCTTATTGGGGTGATAGATCTGTTTGTTACACATTATTTTATATTATGAAAGAGGAGATATTTATTCATCTCTCCTATCTCATATAACTTCCTTTATTCTTTATCCTCTGTACAGTGGAGACAGCTGTGTGCAAAAGTCAGCTAGGCAAAGGAAACGAGGTCAGCTCTATAGATTACCTGTTAAATCCTCACTTATCCCTTCAGTCACAGGGGCACACTGAATGCGATAAAATGGGTAAGAAGGGTGCAAAGTTCATAGATAGGTTTATGTATGTTTTTATGGCCAGTAAGAACTTCTCCATTAAAGGGCAAGTTAATGACTACATTATCTTTAGGCTGGGGTGCCTAACTGCCTACTAGACTAAGCAGTGAGTTCTAAAAGGAGTTTATAGTGTACTAAATGTGTCTATTATGAAAATCAGTGAGTAAAACCTTTTTTAAGAGACATGGGTGTCGACAATCTCTCTTCTCACCCTTCATGTCATACTGCCAGTTTGCAGGAGGCTTAGTTACATCAGGTACTTTGACCTCCAACTCTTTTACTAAGGATTTTATACCAGGTGGTTAGATAATATGCTTTACATGTCCTGCCTCATGTATTCCTCTTCATTTTAGCAGCTTATAATGAGCTTGTAGTTCTTTTATTGCTAGTATTATTTTTATGTGTATATTGTCTTGGATTAGCAATTTATGTTATTCGTTGCCAGTATTTTTATTTTCAACAAAATTGTTTTGATCCTTCACAGAAATATGTAGAGAGAGATTTCCTGCCACATATCACAAGCTAGGAAAAGCAAATGGCCATACTTTATTTCAAAAAGTGTGAACATAATTCAGAGATCATTTGCCTAACTGTCTTTACATTTTGATGTACTTGAATCTTGTCTGATTAGCAAAAACAAGATTAAATATGCTTCAAAATTGAAACAGGATGGAAGTTTGTATGTATGGTGTCACCACCTCATCTTACTCTATAGGCAAAATTTGTCAGAAATTATTTGGATGAAATAACATTTAATGCCCATGTGCTTGTTCTAATGAATTCATTATTTCCTTTGCACTCAGTTTTAGCAGTGATATTGTGTTAGAGCACAAAGTCTGTATTTTCATTTAATTTCCTGCAGGCTTTTTGTTTGGCTCATTTATCTTTCCTTATCCCTTGAAACCATCTATAGTAATTCAGTTCACTGCAGCTAGACCTTTTGACAGAGCCAGAAATAATCAGTTCCAGGCACTGCTGATTCTAAAGTCAGCTAACGACTAACTCATGATTCTTACCATTTTATGATTTTTAGGTTAATGGGGGCTTTTGGACAGCATTTCTTTCTCCTTTGTCCTGTCAAGGAGTTCATCCATTCTCTTTCCTTTCTACTGAATCACAGTTTGAGTAGTGGTACAAAATCAAATTACGCAGAGATATAACAAAATAAAATTTTGGGTTGTGTCGTGGTTTGAGAGGAAGTGAGTTTTTGGGAGGTGGTGGTGGTCAAACCAATAGGTGCTCAGATGTGAATATTGGCACCTGGTTTGGCCATTGAGAATATGGATATGCCTCTGAGAACACAGGGGTTAAAAGCAAGGAACTCCCAGGGGAACGCTCTCTTGGTTCCGGTGGATGGAGAGGTCAGACCTCCCCTGCCCGGCTGCGGGCTGGGTGGGGGAGAGGAAGCCACAAGGCCGGAGGGAGGTAGGCGGGAACCTTGGGCAAGGAAGGGAGGTGAAGGCCCCTGGCCCCGGCAGGACAAGAGTGAGTCCCCCACAGAGATGGAAGGGTGGAAGAACTCTGTGAGGCATCAGGCAGCCCCTTTCCCAGGAGGGAGAGAAAGAGAGAGAGGTGCCAGTGCTACCTTGGAATTTGATAGCACCGGCCTGGCCGAGAAGGAGAAGGGGGGGGCGGCGAGAAGAGTGCCCGGCAGGGCCAGCGTGGGAGTTCTGGATGACTAGAGACTGTGATTTTAACCCTTCTGTGGGATGATGGAAACCTTGCAAATGCTGATCCTCCGGGAGCTGAAGGAGAAGAGAGACAGGGATAAAGTAAGAGGAAATACGCAAGTGTGATGAAAGCTGTGAAGGTGAAGAATGACCGAGAGAAGTTGAGAAGAATCCTAGGTGGAGGAGATGATGGAGTGGCTTTTGGCTGGACTTTTCTTGTATGGCCATGGACAGAACCTTTCCTGTAATACAGAGACTGCATTTTAGGGGGAGGCGATGGCTTGGTGCCAAAGGAGTGATGTGAGCAGAGACGATGGGTGATGAGGTGATGGTGCTCTCGAGACCCCTTGGCCCCAGGGGGTGAAATATTGGGGGGACTAGTGTCCCAAAAAGGTGAGAGACTGTCATTTTCTCCTGGAACTGGGCGAAGCATCCTTGAAAAGGGAAAACCCTAAAAGCAGCTCTGGTCCATGTGCAGTGGTGAGAGCACTGAACATGGAAGGAAGAAGTCACGAAGGTGGTGCTGAGTGACGTGGAAACACAAAAGGACTCGGCTGTGTTTCCAGGGGAAGCCTGTGGTGCAAGAGGGACTCCTCTCTCCTTGATGAAATGAGAGGTGATTGTCGGAAGGGTGGAGATGGACTGAGTTGATTATTTGAAGGGTGATGGACTGGATAAAGATCTAAGGTTTTGTTTTATGCTGTGGGAAATTGAGTGGGGGGAGGAGAAATGTTTGAAAGGTTTCCATTTTGCTCTGTGTGTTCATTTTATTATAATTGTAAGGTAATAAAGTTTTTTTTCCTCTTTATTCATAAGTAGAGGCCTGCTTTGCTCTGTTTCTGATTGCATCTCACAGCCGATACCAGGGAGAATAGGTTTTCATGGGGGCACTGGCATTGCGCCAGCGCTAAACCATGACAGGTTGTTATTCCCAGTCCTAGTTAATGTCTCTCAAAATATTTCCTTCCATAGTACAGTAGTGTCACTGAATATGTCAATATGGAAAATTTGTTATTTAAAACCTTTTAAAATATAAGACAAACTCATGTAAATACAATATCCATTATCCTTAAGCTTGTGCAAATGTGCAAATGGTTCTTAAAAGTTATTCTGTTGTTTACAGTTAAGTTAGGCTATTTCATGTGATTTGAGTAATTAACTTTTTTCTGCTGAAGACAGCATTTATTAAGATTTCCTAACTGACAGGTGGCAACCATTTCTTGACACAGAGGGTAACCCTTCTGCCCCTCCTGCCTTGCCTGTGATTTCTGACCAGCCTGCAGCCATTGATAGCCACATTCCTGTCATAGGATTCATCCCACCAACTTTCAATAATGGTAACTGTCTTCCAGGTGTACTTCCAAATTAAAATAACAAAACATGCTTTCAAATATTAAGTGCAAACAAAATGCTTTTTTTTCTGATTTTGACCATTGAAAATTTCTATGAAATCAATAGTATATTTTTGGCCTGAGAATTGCTACCGATTATCAAGCAAAAAACGAAATAAAGCCACAAGGTCTTTTTTTGGTCTAATACTTGTGGACATCATTCTCTGCTCTGCATTTCTCCAATATTACTTCTGTGTTTCAACAAGGATAAATTACTTGTCCTCATGTTCAAGGACCCTCTTGGACAATCACAATCCTATTTCCATTCTGTGTTAAGAAGCTAACTTCTGTCACCAAAGGGCTATATTGTCTTCCCAATCTTTAAATGTTTTGTTCCTTCCTTTTTGTTTCCTTGTACTTGATAGGAATTCACTAAACATGCTGCAGAAATACCAAGTCACTGCCATACAGATTCCTTCTTCCAACTTTAACCCCTTCGTCTGGCTCTATCCATACAGTTTTGACATGTGTTTATCTGTAGGCCACCCGGGATAGTTCCTGTCTTTTTTTCTTTGCTTGGGCAATACAGAAGAGACTGAAGTGCAAATCCCTGTGGGGGACCCCATGTACAATTTGTAAAGTCAAAATAAAAGGAACTATAACTGTATTCCAGCAGCCTGCACTTACTTTGTGGAATATTTGAAGTCTCAGATACAGTGCTTAATTACTCTGATATGTCTATAAATTTTCTCTGGATTTCTTAAGGATCTTCCCTGATGCATTAGAAAGAAATGTGCTTGGATTGACAACAACTAACTGTTCATAATATTTTTTTTTTATTCTTTATTTTTGCCTGTTGGACACTGTAAACAATTTGTATCATGAAGGTTAAAATTTTGTAACCAAACAATTTGAAAGGGCTACTTGCTTAACTATGAGATTTTGCAGCCAGGGAAACAAATTACATTCTCGTCCACATCCTCTTGTAAAGGTGATGTCATTTACGAGAAGCCCTTAAAAAGACATTTCTTAATTGGAAAAACATCATTTTCAGTCACAAGTGGCTGAGCTGAAGTGTGTCTTCAGAATATCAATATGAGCTGAATCTATTAAAATGTCATAGTTAACCTTTCTTAAAAACCTAATTTAATTAGAAAAATAATAATTAGAGTATTCTTGACAGTTAGAAACACCTGCCTCAAATGAGCAACATGTAAACTCTCAATTTAAATGGCAACACTCTACTGGAAAAGCAGTACATGAACAATGAGATTGAGTTAGAAAATACAGTGATTAACTTACTGGTTTCGCTACTGGAAGAATTTGCTGGACCGTGCTGGAGGGCAGGCACAATTTACTTCCTGATCACACCTAGTAAAATGTTTTTGCACATGTCAGCAGCTCTTACGCATAATATAGAAAAAAAAAATCAGACTAATCAATGTTCCTACACAGTGTAAGTTTCCTTGCTTTTTCTCAAATCATGAGAGCAGAAACCCCACGAACTGAAGGAAAGCAGCAGCATGGCACCCTACAGGGTATTTTTTCATTAAACCTGCATGAGTTAGAGCCTTGTTCTACCTAGCATTTTGCAGGTACATTTTCACTCAGACAAAAATAATTATCTCATGTCAGATGTGGAGACAAGTTTCCTTTTAGTGCAGGGGCTGCTGGAATAAAAGCAGTCCTATTAAATGAAACTGGATTACTGGAGGCAAACTGTGGCCCTAGGACAAAACTATGCAGGCATCCTAACGTGAGAGACATGTGGAGGTTAGCTTATGAAATATCTTGGAAAGCTTGTTCGATGGCTTAGACTTGGAAATTAATATCCAAAATAATCTCCGACCAGATGTGGAACTGGAGAATCACTGTTCTTCAGGCAACAAAGGAGTCTTGCAACATAATCATTAGAACCAACAATTTTAGGAAGACACTAATACTTTGGAAAACAATTCTGCTTACAGGCCAGTGAGATTGCCAAATTCAGTGTGTGTGGAATGGTGCAGGCTACAGTAGCAGTAAATTTACTTGAAAAGCATCCTTTGACAACATTCATGTTCTTTTAATTGGATTGATGCTACATTTTGGAGTTCTCCTGGCTGGATATCATGCATCTAATCATGGGAGCCTTTTCAGTAATGACTCTTTTGGCTCCCCATATTCCCTCACAGAGGACCAGGCCTTTATTGTGTTCTTCATACTCATGGGAAAATAAATCTCACTCAACTCTTTTTCCCCACAATTCCCATTTTCCAGTTCAAATGTTTAATGGGATTTCACCAGGAAGGGAATCACTGGAAGAATGAGCAAATTTACATTGCAGAGATTTGGATCCTGGTCTAAACCCTATGAAAACATCCACCCCCGCTCTGCTGTGGAGGACGGTGTCACTCATTCAATTATAAAACAAGGAAGGGCATAGGCTGGGTTGGACTAAGTATGGCAGAGCTAAGAGTTTCTCTCAACCTCTGTGTCACTGACTTCCCTTCATACAACACAGCTGGTACAGGAATTTCTTCACTGTATTTCTGTGTACTGTAAAATCTCATAGGCATTGCCTGTTGCCTGTTCTTGTCAACCATCTCCTTCCTATTCTTTCTCACTTCAGCAAGCTCCAGACAGTTACAAAATGCTGGCACCAGATGAGTTAAAAAATAAAAAGCAATGAGATTTTATATCTCTGCACAGAGATATGTACTGTGCATTTTGTCTTCAGGTAGAGAAAGATTAATAAAAAGGACTAATAGAAAAGAAATTCTAACCTACAGGTTTGAGAGCGCACTTAGCCTTCCCTGAAGTTGAGATTTCAAGGAATAAATTTGACTCAAATCAGGCTATGGATACATGTCAGGAAATCATGGCTCTTTTAAGGCATGATTGCATACTCACCTCTGTAACAATTGCTACAGATTGTGACTAATTTTTCAGCTATCTTTATACTGATTTGTAAGTGTTATATGAAAGAAATTGGAGTAAAGGAGGCTTTTAATTCTAGCCTCCTGTTACGCAGGAAAACAATATACTCAGGACTGCCTGCATTTCCTTTAATTCTTATGCCTCTTGGGAAAACTTTGAATAGCAGTGCTGCCTATTTCCCTGGTTCACACCGTGACTTTTTCAACAGGTCATTTTTGCAGGTCAGTGGCCATTTACAACCTGTCCAGGTGTGCAGGCACTACCCTGACATCTTCTGCTCTCTGCTGGCCTCCCAGCACAGGCAGCAGTGCCAGCAGGGGCTCCTTCACCCAGCCAGCTTGTGGGAACAGTAGCTCCTCATTTGATCAAGCTGGGTAGAACCAAGAGTTGATTAGTGAACCAGACTGGCACTTGTCCATGTTGTTGCATATCTGAAGTAGCCTACAGCAACTATAAGGTGCTCTGTGCTGCTAATTTCTCCATTCTTGCTCCATATTCTTCATAAAATCATGGGATGTCTTGGGTTGGAAGGAAAATTGAAGAACATCTAGTTCCAAGGACACCACCAATGCCAGGAATGTCACCCACTGGACCATGTTGCTCTGTCCTAAAATTCATTTTATAGTGGCATTTTTTAATATCCTGACTTTTAAAGCAGATTCTGATCGCACTTACATATATCTTTAGTGTTTCATAATCTTAATTCTGTTGCCTTGACAGCCGTTCCTATATCTAGCCCTAGTCCAAGCTGGATCTCATCACTGAGTTGTATGAAATGGTTGTGTAAAACACAAGCACATTAGAATCTTCCAAAATCAGCCACCACCCAACAGTAAAAAGAAAATGCAATTTCAAAATACAGCCTTTGCTAGGGGACACCTGTGCTAGGGATAACTGAAGGCAAGGAGCAAGTTTGAAAAGGAGCAGTGAAGAGTAGAGTTGAGAGATGGGAAGGGAACACGTGGAGGTGCAGCACACTTTTAACATCAGAATAACCCATGTAGCTGATCTTGCAGCCAAAAAATCGTGAGGAACACTTGACTGCTCTAGGGCATTTCGTGTTCCCAAGGGGTAGCTACAGCTAGAGAAGGGGAGCTCTCATATCAGTGACCATTGCTGTAGCTCAGTGAAGATTTTTAGATGAATTTCCTCTGTCTTCCCCCAGCTGACCTGCTGTTGCTAGTTATCATGCTCCTCCTGCTGGTTATGTGCTGGGATATGTGGTCATACTGCTGAATAGTTCTTTCAAACAAGGGCAAAGCGAAACATTATTAACCATAAACTGGCATAGCAGAGTGATATGAACTACACATCAATTCAAGAAAAACGAAGTGTGGCTCTTAGAGCAGATAAATGCATCAATGCCTCCTCAGGGTACAAACACAGACTGAGAGGAGGAGCAATTTCTCAGGTGCATCTGTTTAAAGAGATTCTCTAAGCAACCCTATTTTTAATAACGCTAGAGTTACTACCACATTGCTAGTTATATCTGAATCACTTTTGTAGCAGGTATTTAGGGTTCTTATAGCAGAGAGCTCAACGAAGGATTTAAAACCCACCCATGAAATCAGAGTACTTGTATAATTAGTAATATTACTAGCATTTCCCAAAGCCATTAATTTAAAGCTGTTTTGGTTATGTCTGTGTTGTAATACAGTCACAGAAGCAATGACAGACTTGCATTAGCCATATGCAACTGTCCTGGTCTTGTGCAGATATGTAGTGGTTAAATCCTACATCCTGTCCTTGCTAGATTACAAACACTGAGATTGTATTGCCTTAAACACCTGTGCAATTTTGCATGTTTATGCCTCTGCTTAAGACAACAGTATTCTGTACAATATTGTTTAATGCCCTGTTTTAACTTATTGGGACAAAAAAAAAAAAAAGGCTTCCAAATTCATGAGCTGGTTCTGCCCTGCTCAGTGCTTGATGGCTGGGCACCAATTTAATAAATTTTCCCCATTGTCCTAGCGCTTGACAATAACAGCCCTCAAAAGGTTTCTAGTTCTGTGGGAAATGCAATCCCAAAGACTTCATAATTTCGAATGCTAAAATGGAGAGGTAGCAATTAACTTGCTCTTCTGTCCACAGACCTCTGCCTCAAGAATACAAAGGTCTTCTATCAAATGTGTCAATGAAAACTTATTTTTCTTTCTTCACTTTCTGAAATTCACTTTCTTCTCTCTGTATGCCTCTTTGGGCAAGTTGCAAAATGCAGCTGTGGATAACAGAGTCCTTAGCCCTTCCTAAGTTTTTTTTCTAAGACTGTGGTACTACCATAATCTCTATTTCCAGATCAGGGACTCTCTGGGGATTGCAATATATTCAAGTCTGTCTTGGTATTTTATTCAGTAAACAGGATAAAAGATATTCACTGTTCACTCACTTATCAGTCTTGGAATCTCTTAGTCACCTCCAGTTCTTGGTGCAGACATTCCATGATATTAATACTGCAGAAGACAGATTTAGTAGAAAATGTACTAAGTCCTCCCCACGCAATTAGTTTCAGCAATAGCAGTTCTTGTTGCCCCAGTTACACATATGCTTAAACTCCTTTGTTCACCTGATTCCTCTGTGCAGCAGTTCCCTCTCCATCTGATGTTGTTTCCCAACATTTACTTTCATCTTTCTTTATTGCAAAGTGCAAGTCTTCAAAAGCCTTGTAGATTACTTGAACACCTTGTGCCACTGACTGCATATGGACAAAGGATACTGGCAAATTACCGGGGTGAAAAATGTAGTCCTGAGACTATGGTACACAGCCTAAAGCAAGATGCAACGTGGCATTTTTTCATAAAGGAAAGATCTATTTTACTTGGAGATAACGTCTCTTGTGCTTCTACCCTGGAGATAGCTCACATTACTTAGCCAACATTTGTTTTGTTTAGTGGAGTTTACATTCCATACTCCTGGGATTATGAAGATTTGGACATTGAACACTGCTCTGAACAAAACACTATCACAGAAGTTCCGATGCACAAGTACACAGAGTTTGTGAGCACTTTATGCAGTTATTTAAATTGTACACTTATTCAGACAGAAAACAGGTTTTTGAACAGGAATATCCTGAAAGAGGATCTATTTTTTTTCTTAGAAGAGTGTTAGATAGCTCACTGCCAGGTGAGTGATTTCTTTTAAAACGTGTGTATCAGATGGGGAGGATGCAAGTGTCTTGTTATCCTTGCCTAGTCATGGAAATGCAGCTGTAGCAAGTCTTGGCAAGAGCACAAAACTCCACTGCTTGGAAAGGAAATACAGAACTGGAGTCAGTCATCCTGACTTCAATCAGTCAGGATTTGAAGAAGCAGAATAGGCCTACAAAACTCCTACAACTGCTGCTTTGGTGTCACATTGGAAATTACTAGTATGGCAGCAGCACAGAGGAGCCCAAGAAGAGGACTACACCCTACCATCAGGAGGATCACGGAAATAGTGAAGAGAAGCAGCTACCACTTTATTTCCACCCTTGAGAAAAGTAAAGATCACAGTAAAAACAGGGAATGTTGTGCACAGAAATAACATTTGCAGTGATAGGGTGTTTTTAAAGCAGATCTAAGAGAGGCATTTGGATTCTTTTATTAAAAAGAACTAAATCCAAACAATTTAAAAAAAAAAAAGTCTCATTGAAAAAATTTGAACACCTGATTATTACAGTGGGTTGGGTTTTTTCCACATTGTGAGTCATATACAAGATATTTTATGTCCTTGTTACGCGATTTCCTACTTCAATCTACTTTTAAAATTAGCTAATATAACAAGCTGCAGGACAAGTACTTGAACACAAGGGGTTTTTTTACAGCTGAAGACTAATTCATAATACGTATAGAACCTGCACCAGTTCGCACTGCAGGGCCCTGGAAAATAGCATCTTCCAGAAATGCTAGCATGGTGCAGCTCTCAATATGTAGTAAATGTCATTGTGATTTTAAGTGGGAAATTACTCATAGCTTTCTGAAAGTACATATATAATGAATACAACACATTATTTACATAAAAATTTATTCTGCTCCTAGATGACATGGCTTTCAAAATTAGATTTGCCTATATAACTCCTTTCCTTTGTTGATAATCAGAGAATATCACTGCCATTCCCTTCAATTTATTTAACACAATGGTGGAGGAGGAAAGTTCTGCTATGGAGTAATCTCTGCTCCATAGGATCAGTTAGGGAAATTCATTCAAGGGAAAGAAAGAAAGAAAGAAAGAAAGAAAGAAAGAAAGAAAGAAAGAAAGAAAGAAAGAAAGAAAGAAAGAAAGAAAGAAAGAAAGAAAGAAAGAAAGAAAGAAAGAAAGAAAGAAAGAAAGAAAGAAAGAAAGAAAGAAAGAAAGAAAGAAAGAAAGAAAGAAAGAAAGAAAGAAAGAAAGAAAGAAAGAAAGAAAGAAAGAAAGAAAGAAAGAAAGAGAAAGAAAGAAAGAAAGAAAGAAAGAAAGAAAGAAAGAAAGAAAGAAAGAAAGAAAGAAAGAAAGAAAGAAAGAAAGAAAGAAAGAAAGAAAGAAAGAAAGAAAGAAAGAAAGAAAAAGGGATTGTGCCATATGCACATAAATTAGAGATAAGACAAATATTACTTACACTTGAGAATTTGCTGAACAGAATATGGAGCCCATTGACGTGTTTTTTGGGTTTTTTTTTTGACATGTGAGCTAGGTTGAATGGCACTGAAAGAATCTTCTTGGTTCATTAAGTAGAAGTAGCCAAGAATTATAAAATACAATTTTTTTTACCGCATTATTCATCTTGGGACCCATACAGTTTAATGCCTTCATCAATGACATAATGCATCTAAAGAAACATAATCAGCAGGTGATTCTGTACCTTTACTCTGGTGACACCATTCCTGGAGTGCTGAATCCTGCTCTGGGACTCCAGAACAGGAAATGCGCAGACCTGTTGGAGCAGGTCTGGTGAAGGGCCACAAAAATGATCAGAGGACTGAAGCACCTTTTCTTTAAGGGCAAGCTGAGAGACCTGGGCTTGTTCAGCCTGAAGAAGAAAAGACTCTGGGAGCACCTTCTGTGGCCTTTTGTACTTAACAAGGTGCTTATAAGAAAGATGAAGACAGGTTTTTTTTTAGTACAGCCTGTTGCAATAGGTCAAGGGGTAATGGTTTTTAATCAATAGAGTATAGATTCAGACAAGATATTAGAAAAAACATTTTTATGATGCGGGTGATGAAACAGTGGACCAGGTTGTCCAGTAAGATGGTGGATGCCCCATTCTTGGAAACATTCAAGGTCGGGTTTGACAGACTGTGAGCAATCTGACCTAGTTGAAGGTGTCCCTTCTCACTGTGACCCTTCCAACCCAACCCATTCTATGTTTCTGTGATTATGAATCTGTTTTTTGCAGTCAAAGATGAGATGACAGCTGCTTCAAGTACTAAAATCAACTGACCTATGGTTCCATGGAGCTCAGCTGTGGTGCCATATGGAACTTAGCAGAGTCATCTCAATCCAAGTTATGCTGTCAAGGGTACCTCAGCTTCCACTTATGTAAATAATCTGCTTGCAGAAGCTCCTTTCAACAATTCAGTAATGAACTTTTAAGTTCAGAACTGATTCCACACCTTTTCTACAAAGCTCTTCAGCATACATTGGTACTCTACTAACTTCCAAAGGACCTGAGCACATGTTTTTATGTCTCCTGAGTTGTGTCCAGCCTTTCTGCTTTGACTGAATGAAGTCCAGAGAATATGGCTCAGGGTTGTTAGCAGTGTGAAACCTCCAAAGGCAGAGTATGGCACAACGATGATAGCAAGTCCAGCCGGTGTGACTTGTTTCTCTGAGGAAGTCTCAGTTGTGAGATACTGCAATCAGATCTGAGCCACCCGATTCAGTATGTCCCTGGAGGGGTGGCTCAGCAAGACAAATCTTTTCTAAGACGGTGAGTGCGGTATGTTTCACTCTTCCTAATATATGTAGTACAGAGGAAGGATTTAAAATTATCAGCATTTCTGGTGCACTCATTTGGTCATGCAACCTATTTAATTAAAATTCATGTTTTAAACTAGACTGCAGGTTTACTGAAATTTTACAGAAAATTGACTTTTTTCCCCTAGGTAGCAATTAAGAATTAGTGACTGGAGCCTACCTGTTACATGCTTTATGATGTTTTTCTAGTGTGTGTCTCTGAACTAATATTGCAGTGCTTTCTTAATACAAATTGATTCACTCTCTTGCCAAGTATCCTATGAAAGGTACAACAGATCAAAAATATATTTTTAAATTTCCAGAGCAGGTGTAGAAGTTTAACAGAGTAAACCCATTGTATAGTAGACAGTAGACATTTGCTTTTTTTAAAAGCAAATACCCTAATATTTTTTAACTATTTAGGTGGCACTGCAAATTTTGTTCAAATTACATCAAAAGGTACAGAGAGAAAAGTGACCCTCCATGGATGTTAGTACTACAAAAATAATTATGATTTTCACAGAATGTAAAGCAAGTTATTAATCAGATTCAACAGATTAATCTGATTCAAATTAATAGATCTGACTATTAACCATACTTCTCTGACTGGATGAAAGTCAGGCAAAAAACTGTGACCTCAGAAAATTAAGATGAAGACACTTGTTCATCTTCCACAAAAGAAGTCAAATTGTTCTGTACCATGAGATGTGCATTAGCTTAAGCATCACTCAGGTAACCATCACTGCATGCACACAAGGGACTTACTCATTCCCTGTCTCAGGTATTATTTCTGAGCAAGCTGTTGATTTAATACTACGTGAAGAAGGCAAGACCAATATTCAGTAACTGTTATGTAAATTAGCTGAATCTTTCTGAAAGTCTAATGATTGCAGAATCTCTTCTGTTTCATTCAAGTAATTTTCAATAACCTGTCTGCATCACAAAGCTGTGTTTTCAGTGCATTTGTGTGTGTTAACTAGATAAGGCTGCAGGAACAAGCAGAACTGCAAATAATTGTGTCAGGGTGCTTCCTTAACAGTGTTTTTCTGAATTAATAACTAAGTACACTGAATAAAACTGTGTCAATAGCAGTAATACATGAAGTAATACATGAAGGCTCCTTTACTTGTTTGCATCACCTTGTTTTCAGCTGTAATTGTCAAGGTTCAGGTGCCTGCTGGCATGCAGATATGCAAAATTACAGAAGACACTGGTCACATCCACAGCAATAATCCACAGGCAGCAATATGACTACACATGTAAAATATTCCATCTATTTTGTACGAGTGAAAGAGTCATTGAGCACAGAAATGCACACAGGCTTAGCACACTCTTGAGATCACATCACTCTGAGCTGTGTTGTTCTCTGAGCTGCTCTGCTGATGGCCTGTGAACTGCCACCTCCTGAAGTAGGTCAGGATGCACAGCTGCAAATTTTGTTTAGGAAAAAAGCCCAAAGCATACACATTCTCATGCAGTTAGCTGTTTTTCAACCGTCTGCTGGTAAACAATATGAAGAACTGATTCTCAAATTCTGTCAGTACCTCACCAAGATGCTTGCAATTAAAATAATGAAATCATTATGTTTGCAATTAAAAAAACAAAATCATTATATTCTTCCAAATAGCATCCTTTCATTTTCCTTTTTTTGCAGTTACTTAATTCTTGCTTCTTTTTCTTCAACCAAATGCAGCACCAAATGCAGCTGGGGGATTTACACAGGAAACATTTCCTTTTAGCAGAACAAATCAAGGGCAGACATTCCACTCTTTCATTGGTACACAGAAATCACCCTGTCAGTCCTCCAAAATGTTGTGTTGTTCAGCAAGGTAGGATGTGGGTAGCATGTATGCAGGAGAAAGAGGACAAACAGCATCTGAGGCATAAAGAGGTAGAGGGACTTAAAGCAGAAAGAACACAAGAATTTGCACTTTCCTAGAATAAATTAAGACCTTAACACATATCTTGTCTAGCCTTGGAATTTGCACAGTTCAGGCATACAGCAGTCTGATGGGTCAGGTTCTTTGTGCAGGCGTGTCACCTGTCAGGAATGGAGTGCCACAGCAAAGACATCATTGTTGTATGGCAGGAAGGTACTGTGTGACTCCCAAAAGGCATCAATGCTGATGTGGACTATTCCTCTGGATAAAGAAGGGATAAATCACACACAGAAGCAAAAACACATGTCAGTCTGAGACAACTTGCCTGGTCACTGGGATGTGCTAACATCAATAGGAATTTTCTCAGATGTTCCAACTGTGAAGCAGAAGATCATATTTTGCTCTGAGGGCGACTTCAAAAGAAACAAAAATGCTGGTCTTTTTTTGTTCTTTCAGTAAAAAAAAATGGGTTTAAACAGAAAAAAAAAAAAAAAAAAAAGAAGAGTTTTCCACTGGAGAAATTACAGTGACAGTAAAGTGAGTCTTAGAAAGACAAAGTATTCTCTTGGACACCTGTGTTTCTCTGGGTTTACAAAATATGACTCTGTACATGGCTCTGAAAGCAGGAGCAGAGGCTGCTCCATTCAAACTAACAGATGTATGTATCATTTAAGTAAAAACAAACAGGCAATTATTTTTTTCAGTATCACACTGTTCTGACCACTTGCAACCTTTAAGACAGGATTAATCAAGCTGTAATCCATGGACTGGCATAGCCCAAAAAGCATCACAAAATATTCCTTTTTTATAAATGAAAAGCAAAAAACTAAGATGACATATACTTATTCCTATGTAGCAGGTATGTAGCCATGCCTACTGCAAGCATAGTCAATGTTCAGCTCTCTCCCAGAATCTGAGGAATTCATTGCAGTTTACTCACCACTAAATATTCAAAAGCAGTTTCCAATTTTCCACCAAAATTTAGAATTGATGGACAAAGCTATTTTCAAAGTTAATAATCTACCAAGCAAAAATATTGCAGACAACTAAAAGCTCACTTACCTTGCCTGAAAGAAAGGTGACATTTCAAGAGACCTATACAGTAACACAACAATCCTATTGGCTTGCACTTTTGACTGTAACACAGCTTGGTACAAACTTTATAGGAAAGGAACATTACAGATTAGCTCCATACAGATCCTTCTGTTCTGGTGACTTTTGCATCGTCTTAGAAGCTGCAGAAACAGTATATCACACTCGCATTTGTTCTCTCACTCTCTCCCCAGACCACCTAGCCTTTGCTGCATACCACAGAACAATAGATAGCATTTTACTCAAATAAATGCAAGTAAATACTCAAATGCTTTTGTAACTAAATAACAAATATAATAAACCAATCATCTTGATTTAAATTACATGTTTCCTGTATTTTTTCATTCACAAGTATACATGTAAAATTATTTTAAGTAACAATAAAAAAAACCTCTTTTGTGTCTTTATCTTAGGTTCTGGGGAAAATATAAAATTGTGAATCTGTTTATTTTAGGTATTTTTTGATATGGACAAAAATTAGAATATATATTTGGATAGCGATAAAAATCTTCACAAACATATTTGCCAATTTCACAACAGTAAGTAAAGATGTGCTTCATATTAAAGATTTGCCTTTCATCTGAAAGTCACCATTTTGATGGGGCTGATCTCTTTATTCTCTTTTTCTGGTGAAATTTTATTTCCTAAAGCAACAGCCTTCTTTCTGAGATGATTGTGTATTATTGCCCTGGTAATCTCGCTTTGAGATTTCACACTATTCATTTGAATACTAATTCCAATCCGCCTTTTGATATTCTTCTTTTCCGCTATTCAAACAAGCTTTTGATTGCCCCAGCTCAACACTGAGGCGACTAATGCTGAAGAGAAAACCAGCTGATCTCCCACAATGTCATACAGCAAACCACAGGCTCCTCTCTAGCAGCAGCAGCTACTACTGAGTAGGTTAGGAAGTGGTCATAACACCTCATTGTTAAAATCTTCTAGCCATTATCTGCATACTATTTAATCTGTACTTTGTGTCAAAGCACAGTTTTTAGAAAGGGAAGCTGTAAATGTGTTCAGATCTCAGGGCCCTGTGCAAAAATATTGTTTGGAAACAGAAGATAATGCCTTTTTGTTTCCCTATTTGTAGCTGCTGGTTGCTGCCTTTATAGTGCAAAATGTTCTTCTCCAAGCATGGGGTTTTTTCTTCTATTTTAACAGCTGATTATATGTTTCATTGCTGTGTCTTTGATTTCATGGATTCTTTGTGATTTGGCTTAATAGGAGGTACTGTAGTTTCACAATGAACTTTCAATAAACCTGTCAGAATGCTGCTCAAATATGTATTTTCTATTTTGCTTCTTGCCTATTGTCAGAAACTTTGTTGATAACACCATACGCTCAGGAGTTCCTTTGTAGTTTTTAAGGAAATTTTGCTCTCTTTATAGAAGTGCTGCATACTGGGAACATGATATGCTTACTGTTGACTCCTTAAACCACAGAAAGGGAAGAGGTAGAAAGTAATCTAGCACACATTTAAGCAGTATCAGCTTCCTTGTGCTGTTCTTTTGTTCCAGTTAGGATTCAGTCTCAGCAGGAGCTTATCTACAAAGAGATGATGCACTTTACGCAAAAATTTTCCACACTAGTATTGCTGTGTATGGGTGAACAGCTCTCTTCACCCTCTTCCTGTCTCATTGTAACTCCCTTCGCCATTAGAAATTCCTTCACAGGCTTTCAACAGCATGTGAAAAGTCACTCACAATAAAAAAAAGGACTAAATTAATCTGCTTTGCACATTTCTTGATTACTTTTCTTTGCCAAAGGAGTATCATGGTGAGAACATATTTTAGGTTGCACTATTGCTACATACCTGTGAGCAGTGATGCCACACAGCAGGATGGGCTGGCATAGGCACAGCTGCTCAGCAGAACAGCAAGTCCTCACATTCTGTGCTGGAAGGCATCATACACATGTAGCAGTCTGTAGCAGTCATTTATGACACCCCAGCATGTTATTTGGGGTATCCTTTTTTAAGTCAGCCTTCCTGAAAAAGAAGAATTGTTAGGCATCAGAACAAAGAGAAGAACCTGTTACAGAGCACTTGGTAATGAACCTGGTTGTAGTGTAAGCTATTTATGGGGTTAGAATTTGCTTTTCGCTTTTACCTTATGTAAGATGTTAAAATAATTTTCTTCCCCTTTTTGAAGATGCATTAAGATACTACCTCTATTCCATAATGTAGGGCTCAAATCTGTGAGTGTTCCTTGCCATAAAAGTCCATTCCAGGTGTAGGGGATCTCATTCTATCAGTGCTTATGTGCAGGACTGGCCCACAAAGCTAACTAGACCAGCATGTAACAAAAGTTAGGCAAAGGCAGTCAATCAGCATCCAAAGAGATATTTTGCTTTAAGCATATCTGCTGAGACAATTCCACATCAATCACTGCACAAATATTTGATTTGTATCATCAAATCAGCACCTCAACCCTCATCAGCAAAGGAATATGAAGGGGAAAAAAAAAGCCAACAGAAACAAGAGAAAGAAAAATAAACAAGGTATATTCACAGAAATATAGAGGATGTTTATATCCCTTACATATAGAACCCAAGGAGGAAGAATTTCAGCATTTCCTTTCTATTACAGACTTTTGATTTAGGACACATTCCTGTGAATTTATCATTCACAGTTACTATGGAAAATCTGTGATGCTTATCCAGGGTAAGGAGCAGATGAAAATGAGAGTGTCACAACTCAAGTAATTTGATTGGAAGTTCACTGGGCCAGTGCTCTTTTCCCCTGTCTACCTGAAGACGATCCGTAATGCTTATGAGCACCAGGCAAATATTAACAAATCAGCTGAGGATTTCTGCACTGGCTGGAAAATGGTGAACAATGCAAATAAGCAGCAGGAGAGGTGGAAAACGTATGCAAATCAACCTATACTTTCTGGTCTATAGGTCCCAAGCCTCATTACCTTTGAAACTTCTGCTTGCTCATAAGCAGCACTTTAGCTTCTTTTTCAAATACGGAAGCAGGGTCTGCCACCCACAATTTAATGAGCCTCAAGGAGATCAAAAGAAACCAGTGAGAGAGATTACAGCTGTCATCTTAAAATCATTTATTTCTGTATTTTTTTTATTTATGAAGCTTTATCTTATAATTACTTCTCCTCCTCTTTTATAGATGTATTTTTATGGATGTCTAGGAAGGAATAGCACTGCTGTTTATTTGAGGGATGAGGAAAAGCATTAATGCACCTCTTATAATCAAAATAGAATGTACTACTGCTTCTAATATACTGCTTTTCATTTTCTATACACTCTGCAAATGTGTGTATTAAACCTTAAAACATTAGGTACATGAGATAAAGTCATCTTCACTTTCTATGTAGAAAAAACTGTGAAAAGAATTTTTCTGCTCTCTGTATGAGAGGACTACATTGAAGTTCAAAATTAATATGTCTGAGTGAGGATAGGAAGCACAGCCAAACTAAATGATCAGAGCAATGAGAGGCTTACTCTTATTACTCCCTGTCAGAGAAAACTGTAATTATAAAATATGGGATTCTGGAGGGAGATTTTCTTCCTAAGAGGAGAAGAGGTTGAACTATGGAATATATATATATATTTTTTTTTTAATTACTCTTGGCAAAAGAATAATTCAGAAAATATTCCTATCATGTGACAAAGAACAAAAGATGAGCAGGCAATCTCTGTACAATTTTCTTGAATGCATTAAGAATCAGTCATTACCAATAGACACAAATGCTGCTTTTTCTTCTGCACAGCTTTTGTTCCTTCAGTAGAAGGAATGGCTATTCACTTTTCATTTTGTTATTTCCTTTTCCAGCACACACTTCCATCCTTCCTTTGGCACCAAATATTTGATTGAAGAAACACAAGAAACTTCAGAGTTTTCCCAGGAGATCAGCAGCACTGCCAGCTTAAGGAAGTCCTGCCTTACAGAGCTCTGCCCTGGGCTGTGTGTCAGAACCCAGCATCAGCAGCTCCAGCAGAGATCCCTGTTACTGAGACCCTTCACAGATGCTAAAGGCAGGGTAGTTACATACTGTGTGCTGATTAATCCTCTTTTTGGTTGCTCACAATTACGTCCTGACTCTGCATCCTTCCTTCCTGAGGAAAGACCAGACAATCACTGAGGTAGGGAACTGAGCAGAGTTGGTGTTAGGATGTTGCTGGAAGACCTCTGATACACCTCTCAAAAATCAGGCCACTGTACTCAAAATCTTCTTTCTCTGCGTCCTCCTACACTTAAGGAAATCACAACTCAATCTGAGAGAGAAACCACACTTAAAAAATGTTGGTCCCCCTCACGTTTGCTCTAAAATTCACAGGATGGTAGGACAAAGCTGTTGTTTGCAGCTTCATTGGCAGCCTTAGTTTTAACACTTCTTTATGTGTTGTATATGCACATACAAAAGTATTTTAAAAGCAAATACTGTTGGGTTGTCTTTTCCTTTGACTCCACGAGATGTTGATGAGAATTCCACTGAGTACAACCTCTCTGAGTACGGATGGCAGAAAAACCAGATAAAACACCATCATTATTTTAATCCTGAGGCTAAAGTAACTCCTCTCAAGTGTAAACATGTAGAATTTAACAGCTTATACGGACCAAGATTATTTCACCCATGCTGTACATAAAATAAAGTATATTCAATTGAAATCGGAAACTTGAAGGTTTATGTGTTCTGTTTGGAAGACAGAGATATTTCCCAAAACAAATGCAAATCTTGCTAAAAGCTAAAATGACCTCACACTTTGGTGGTTGCAGAAAGGCATGGTAATAATGCAGCATACATATGAAATATACACAGTGTTTTCCCTTTGATGTGCATCTTGGGACCAGTACTGACAATCTCTGGCATTTAGTGACACCTAGTGGTGTTTTCTTGAGTGGGAGAAACCCATTCAGTCTTGGTTTGTTTTCTGTTACGCAGCCATGTTAGAAGAATAGCTTCTCTGAATGCCCAGTGACAGATTTCCTCCCTACCTTCTTTTTGCTTCCTGAATCTCTCGGGAAACTGAGAGTACAGAAGGACTTCCAAGTGAGAATTATGCCTTTTACAAATGAAAGAACAGTTTCCTAAAATATGGGAATGGGAGAAAAAGATGGTCCATACATTGATTAAACCTCACAAGATGTCTGGAAGAGGGCTTCAGCAACCTCGGAAATCACTGTGCAGAGAAACAGCACATTCCTCTGAAGTCTGCCCTGGGCTGGACTTTGGGTGTAAAACTGTGGTCAGTTAGTACATGATTTCAGGAAATTGCAACAGGCTTCTTTACAAGATTCCAGTGTTCTCAGGAAGTTTTGTTTTTTTTAATATTCTGCCAGTGTTTTTCACTTGTGCTAGTCTTTTCTATGATCTTTGCCTCACATAATGTCTTGTTCCTGGCATCCAGTAAATGTTTAATTCATAGTAAAAATCAATCTTTCTTTCCTGAATGAAGCTTATTTTCCAGCAGATGTCACTGTGAGGAAATAAACACAAAATCCAGGCCCCTCGCTGAGATGTGGGCAGCTGGATGGGACACAGGACACCCCTACCCATTGGGCAAAGAATCCATGGCTCAGTGCCCTCAGAGCAAGGAATATTGGCACACACTCCACAGCCTGACAAAAAAGTGTGTTTGAAGTTGCAGCCACAGACCTTTTCCAGTGCATGGCTGGGGGATGCTTGTTGGATTTGCCACATCTGGGCCCTGCCCTTGGCCTCCAGGAGCTCCATGAGCATCATGGGCAGAGGGAGCTACTCAAAACACGTAATTTCTTTTGGCTATGAAATACCTGGAGTTGTACACCAGATGAATCCTTTCAGGCTTCAGTAGCAAAGCCTACTTTTTCAATCTTGGGCTTCTGCTGTGTCATGAAATCCTGAATTTGACAGCTGTGGGACTGATTTTCCAGAGCAATAAGACACTCAAGGCCATGACCGTATAGCTGTGCCTCTAAGGACTGTGTGCCAGGCATCAGGAAGCCAGATTTGAAAATGTCAGCATAATTTAATGTTTTGTTGCAGCCAAATTGAAAAATTCCATTGGCTGCAGAACTCCAGCTCAAATTTGAGTTTTGTTAATCTCCATAGTGGTTTTATGTTTTTATTGTTGAAGCAATTCAGTATCTATATATCTGAGAAATTCAGTCATAATAGCCTTTATGAGCAATTCAATTATGTAAATTATTACATTATTGTTATACAATATAAACCACAAATAGATATAGAGATGGATGAGGAATTTTTGACAGCACTCTTTCTCTGAAAAAAATGTTAAAATATAAGAACATTTTGTGGAAGTGTACCAGCTTTGCCTAACCTTCCTTAAAAGGGAAGTGAAGGAGGACAGGAACATAAAAAACTAACAGTATCCAAAAGCTGAAGAGGAAGGCACCCTGATGGCTCTGTATCACATGCCCTCTACTTCAACTCTTGCCTGTCACTTTTCAGAATGCCAGGCCTGTCAGGCTCCTCTGAGCTGGAGTGTTCTTTCATTTTAAGTTTTTCAGAAGAACTTTCAAATATCTTTTTTTTTTTTTTTTTTTTTTGTATTGGTTATTAAAAAGCGGAGAACATTTCTGTGGGTATAAATAATATTTTATTTGTTTCCACTTAGTGAATAAATGTGGTTTTATCTAAGGACATATGTAGTAGAAAAGTGCAGAAGTTTGTTTTTTTCTATCTCAAAAAAATTATTTTCTAGTAGAAGTTATGGGACGAGAAGTTAAATAAAACAGTTTTTCATCAAAAAAGGAATGACTGTCAAGAAGCTCTTCAATGCATACTATATGGACACAGGGTTACATAAAATAGGCTGCTGCAGATAAGAAATTTCAGAAATTTCAGCACAAAGTATTTAAACTAAAATATGACTATAATATTCAAAACACTGCGGTTTCCTATAATTATAGGATAAGGAATTATAGCCTGCTACATGCAAAGGTAGTTAAGTGCCTTTATTTACCAGCAGCTATTGGAGTCTTACAGCTTCATAGTGCAGTGGAGTCTGAAAAGCCATTCTCAAAAAAAAAAAATTCCAGCACTTGTAACTTAGAAATGTCTCACTATATTTTCCCCTTTTGAAATGGGTTAATAACAATCAGGAAAATGTTTTTTGTTTGATTTGCCCATTTGAACCTACAGCAAATATTAAATCTTCCACCTTATACCTCTACTTTCACAAAGAAAACAATGGCTCCATCAAACTCCCTAGAGCCTCTGAAAAGATATTTCAACAAGAGTATCAGAATCTCCTTCAACTTTGAGATTTCTCTTTAAAGCATTGAAGGTGATGTGAGAGAAAATATTTCTGAGTCTTTTGATCTCTGAAGATAAACTTCCTTGAGGTGAACAGACTAACTAGTACAGGAGGCACATAAATTGCTTCCGGGCTTCACTATAATTTTCATTTTTTAAATTACTTAAATTGAGAAACCCCTCTCCTTTAAATAAGTTGTAAGAAAGTAATGTAAAGAAATGTGACTTTTCTTGGATTTTTTCCCTCTATTAACTGCTTCTTTTTTTGTGATAAGCTTATCCAGTGCCATAAGTCAGATCTTGATGTTCAAAGATGTACAAAGCCTACTCAACACTACTCAGAAGCTTATCAGAGTTTCAGATCTGTGATGTGTTATTTTTTTCTTACTCTTCATGATTCAGAAACTCAGTTAAGCAAAAAGGCATTACTGGATTTGTGTCACCATGAGGCACAGCCAAGTTTAGGTGGCCTTCACAGAACTCTGGTTTTGAATGGAAAAAAAATAGTTAAGGGGAAGATAGAGGGACAAGTTCTATTTCCACCCAAAGCAGCACCACTAGAGAAGGGCTGATAACTGTATAATTGCATGAACTATGGCAACAACAGCCCCTGCCCTACTACTAACTGGTGTGCAATGCCAGGACCATAGCATTTTAGACCAAGCTGGGCCTTCAACAGAAACAGAGTCAGTTTACATTGGATACTAGGAAGAAACTCTTCACTGTGGGGATGGTGAGACACTTGAATAGATTGTCCAGAGAAGGTGGGGATGCTCCATCCCAGGAAGCATTTAAGGCCAGGCTGGATGGGGCTTTGAGCAACCTGGACTAGTGGAAGTGGTCCATTCCAATCCAAACCACTCTATGATTCTATGACCATATGATTCTGATTCTGTGACCATGGGCATTACTTAGGTCATGTTTAGTGTTAATGCTGATTATTTCCCACTCAGTGAAAAATTCTAGATACTTCAATAACCATGTAATGGAAGGGACTGGGGAAAACAGTGGCAGAGGGCCATCAAGAGCTGTTACAAAACATTGGACGTAAGTTGGATTTTGCATTCTCTACATATCTATGCTTATTAAAAGATAGCATTATAGGCCATTACACCCAGAAAAAATTATTGATTTGTGAATGCCTCTTGTGCTAAGCATTTGTGATGTCACTTGTAATTGTATACTTGCAGTATAATAAAAATAAGGAAATCCAAATTTTCTTTATTGAGCTGTGTGATGGAATAATTGCATGAAAGGATGCTTCAAATTCTTTTTATCATCTACAGAGTCTGTTGTGTTTAAAGAGAATATTGCTGATCTCTGAACTGTCATTAAACATGGAACAAGGGTTATTGCCACAATGCTTCCAAAGACAAGAGATTAAACATAAAGGTGTCTTGCAAAATTGTATTCCACTGTAATTAAAGGAACTTCCTTTTCTTCTGCATAAGAAGAGAAAAAATTTCTTTGTGGGCATTCCTTTAAAATTCTGCCTCCAAATTATTCCAAAATTTAAAGCAAACTGGACTCTCAAATACTTTCTCACAAATAGCTCTCAGAGATGCACAGTTATGGAAAAAGTTTTCCCTCAGGAGTACTGCTAATCAAAACCAATACATTTTAAGTTGGAGCCTGACCAGTTTAAAAACACACTGATTGCAAATGCCTTCAACAGTACCGGAACTGGCAACACAGAATCTCTCTTCCTTCATTTAAGAGCCTGAGGCAGAAGGGGTAAATGAAATAAAATTGTTCTCTGATTATTGCAATATTGTTTCTTCCTCTATGAAAGAGTTCTTTCACTTTGTTTCACTTCTAGAAACTGAATTTACTGCTAAGTATGGAACTAATTCTCCTATTTTTTTTTTTACTACCAAAGTGATGCTCACAGTAAATTGGGTCAAACAAAGCAGCTTTTCTCTTCTGCATAGCTTCTGCAAAACAAGGTCTTGTCAAAACAAGCCATCTCGATCTTTCCTCCATTCAGAGTCGATGTGTCTCCTTCCCACGGCAGAGCAAGCTCCTGTGGTAGGTGGGGCATGACACCACAAGGCTGTTTACATGACATAACACTGATACAGACTGCCAGGAGCTGCTTTTCCCAGATGTCAGGAACACTCCCCTGGTCAAGGCCCTGTCTTGGTGAGAGACAGGGTGGTAGGTAGAGAGACCAAACTGCATTCTCATTCCTCTTACAATCCCAAAGCCAAAGTACACCTCTCAAATAAATGCATCTCAAGTATGAATGGCCCTTATCCTGAATCACTGTAAAGCACATGATCCCAAGAGGCAGCATTTGCTTGCCTTGCCTGTATATACACATGCCTCTGTATGCAGCCATGTATGCCGAGAATAGGATCCTTTAGTACTTGCATTGTTTTCCTGGGAAAAGGTGTCACTTTTCTGTGCATACTTTATGTTTTATATAAATCTACCTCTAAGCATTCAGAGAAAATGGAAAGATCAAGCAAGACATGTACAGGCAGCCCAGCTCACTGCTTGCTCTTGCTCTTGCTTTGCCAATAGCCCAACTCTGGGAGTTCAAAACTACAATTAAGCTTTTTCTCTTGACTGCAGTTCCACACCATCCTGCAGCAATCCTTTCTGTAATCTGGAAGGCCTGTCCTTTACACATTTCTCAGATCCACCTCAGCTGGTTGCTGAAGTCTACATATTGATCAGCTACTGTTTCATTGCCAAGGGCCAGTGCCTGAGGAGGAAACAGCTCTAAACCATTGATCTCTATTGACTATGTAAATGAGGAAAAGACCACAAACATTAGATGCAAACTTCCCAAATTTCAGAGTTGCTTATACCCTTCTCAGTTCAGTGTACTCTTTGGCATGTCATTTCACTCTAAATGTGATTCTTGTTTTCCTGTCATACTGCTTCCACAAATTTTCCCTGTCTTCATTAAAGAAAGGAACTTACATCATGGTAATTATGCAGACTTTTGCTTTCATGCAGCCACTTTCACCATGTCCACTACCACATTGTTTTAAGTCTCATGCTAAGAACTCATTAAGTAAATCTGTCACCATTTGACAGATTTAAGTTCATTTCTTTTCCTCATAAAACAGAAGAAAATGTTTTAATTAAACATTCTTAACTGGAGAGGCCTAAGAAAGTTTTGCATTTTTCAAAACAGGAGAGAGAAATTTGCAGAGGTCATTTTGGCATTACAGCATCATAAGGAATAGTCAGTAACTTTGCTTGAAATGTTTCCTTTTTTTGTCAAAGACATCCCTTAGGATCTTTATGTTTCATATTTTTTAAATCACGATTCATATTGGTTAAACAGCAGGGCCATGCCTGCACCTTTTTTAGGGTTCTGCATCTTCACCACAGAGATGCATAATGCTGCTGCATGCTACAAAATTCCCCATGCCAGCCCTCCTTCCTCTCTGAGTCTCTGTGGCGCACGTGCAAACTTAGACTTCTCAGTGCCATTCTACTCCTCAGCATCCACACTCCACAGCTAACAACTGAAACACACTTCAACAACTCAGAAATAAAATCATGACTATTTGTGATCAGTGGGAGGGCTTCACCTTGACAGCACCCTCAGCCAAAGAGACATAAAATAGGGGCACCAGAAGCAACAGCCTAAGCAGGTGTTTCTCTTTCCATTAGCAGCAAAATCTCAGAGAATCAAACTGTACAGAGAAAGACTAGTGAGATAAGAGGGGAAATGGAATGTTTCTTGTGTCATAATAGACTGGAAAATAATGATTTGTTTAAATCTAGCAAAACGCAGGCTGAGATGTGTATGGGAGATGAAAGAAAAGATTTCAGAGTAAAGGAACTCTCAACAGGGATTGGTAAAATCAGGAGCAGTCTCTAGTATGAGATATGAGGTTAAAAAAATCTACCATTAAGATGGAACAAGTTCAGTTCACATAAGAAATTGCAAGAAGAATACTAGCAGAGAAGAAACTTCAGCCAACCATGAAATTCCTGGTATTTCTGTGTTCCTAGCAGCAAACTTCAGCTGGAGGCTTAGAGTGAATGGGAACATTCACACTGTATTGTGAATAAACTAGGAAATCTACAAGTTGACTGAGTTTATGGAGAGGCAGGCCATAGTTTAAAAAAGCCATAATCACAGTTGTGCAAGTAATCCACAGGCAGGCAAATAAAAATTAGCAGCTGCAAAGATGTTTAGCTCAGATCTTATGCAGGCAAAATACAAATCAGAATTTCTCAGCTGCTAAAAGTATACCCTAACTACTAGGATGGTTATATGTTTTGCACAGGAGCACATTTTAGAGGCTCTTGCTGTGATGTGATACTTCAGATTAGTAGTTAAAAAGCTTAAATAAGATGTGGCTCACAAGATATAAATCCTCATTCAAGAGACTTTGGTATATCAATTGTTATTGATATAAAGCAAGAATAATCTTAATGGGGGGTTCAAAACAGGCCATGTCAGGAACATGTCAGGAACTAAAGAACAGTGGTTAGTTTCATGAGCAGGGTCCTATAGTCAAACTAAGTTTAAGGCATCCCACCTTCTGAGCAATCATTGGAATCACTGAACTCTGGAAGATACAGGGGCTAATGAGAATCATGACACTGTTATTTCATTTTGGCAAATCTAGCCCCTCCCTGGCTTTCTATTCCACACACGAACAGCAAATACTTATTTGTGAATTATTTTAAGATGACTGAAACAATTTTTGATAGATGATTGAATGATGACTCAAAAAAAAAAAAATCCCCCCAGGTTATCTAGTGTGTAATAATAGCTGAAGAAAAAAATGAAATGGCCAAGAGTAGTAAAGCCACAAGTGGGTATACATGCAGACTCTCAGAACTCAGTTAACCATAATTACTATTTTTAATCACTTTTTTCTAAGCCAGGAAATATGCTTGAAAACATTTAAATTATGAAAAGCTAATGACTTGGCAGACCAGTTAGGCTGGATAAAATTCTGAGGCTAAAATTATAATGCAGAAAATCTGAAACTAGCAGTGCAAATACATTCATTGTTACTAAGGTGGAAATAGTATGATAAAATACCATAAAATACCATGAACACAAATACTACTCCTAAAAAAATTCACATTTTGCCTTGGGCTGGGTGAGCTTCTTTATAGTACTTTCCTGAACTTTCTTCAAACATACTTTCTACAATAGTTGTGTTTCACCAGCAAGCATTCCTTTGTCCAGGAGTAATCCCAGGGGGAAAATGAAAAAGAAAGGTAACTAAGATGTATATATCTCCTTGCCTCAGAGATTAAAACACAAGCATTAAAAAAAAAAAAAAAAAAAAAAAATTAAAAAAGCCAAACAAAACCACATAAAAACAAACAATCCAGCCTTCCTGTAGACTTCAAAAAGATAAAGATTGCTCCCAAAATTGTGTATAGGAAGAGCACAGACAAGCTTTTGTCAAATTCTCTTTTATTCCATATCACATATCCCAAAGTAACTCCCTGTAGCAGCTGCAAGCCCATTAGGTAAACCCAAACAGGATAGCAGGGAAGAAGGCTTATATTCTTTGTCATCCACTTGTGCATTTGAAGTACTTATAAGCATTTAATAAAGTCTTAAATGTGATGGAGAAAATGAAGGATGATCCTTGTTTCTCCTCTTGGCTGCACAGGAAAAGATTGTGAACGTAAATTGAAGCAGATTCTCACACTGTATATTCACAGCAGTCAGAGACTACTAAAACCGATGAATAAGATGTGCTCCAAGGTGGTCTAGCAGAAGTAAAGATCTTCTTTGTAAGTCAAATCCCAATACTTAAAACTCTGGTTCTGCACACAGCTCAGCCACCATGTAAGTGAACTGTGTTTTCAAACAACTAGTCTGAGCTACCACAGTGATAATTTCGTCCCATCATCCCACAAGCAAGCCTGTAGCACTGACTATGATGCTGTAGTAACAAGTTACCAGTCTCATCTGATCATACCACCTTGACTCTCATAAATATTCTAGCTGACGCACTAGGCAAAAACCTGCTCCACATCACTGTCAGTGATGTGGTATTGGTGAGACTCCAGATCCAGTCTAGTATAAGCCGAATTTAGTCTACATTTGTCTTAATTCTTTTTTTTTTTCTTCAAAGGAATCTACACCCCAGTATATAAATCTCTGTGATCTTTTTGCATTCTGTGTTGGGTGTCTAGTCTATTCAGGCACATTTATGCTTCATCTGTGATTGGAAGCTTTTAAATCTCCAAGGCAGATCTCTCATTGGCACTTTTTTATGGCCTCTGCCTGGCTGATGTGTTAAAAAATGTGGTTTTCATTAAGATAATACAGAACTGTTTGAAAGGTAATCTGTTTCACATTGTAACTTGAACTCAGAAAGGATGAAATTGTTCATGGTGGAGACTCTCCCTAAGACAACAAATTTCCCCTGGGGACTATAGCTGAGGGCTGAGAGGGAATTTTTCTTTCCCCAAAGATCATATGAGATTTGCTCACCGAATTCAGATATTTATGTATTTCTCTGGAAAACAAAGCAAATCTGTAAAAACCTGTCAGTTATTTAGAGACCTAGAGGTCTGCCTATTGGAAGCAGCTATGTGAGAAGTAACTTGTAAAAATTGTACTACTCTACTTTAGATTCGTAAAGGAAAGGTACACAATCTCAGTATGTGCAACTAAGCAACAAAATCTGAATTTGAAATTGCTACAATATTGAATTTGCTACAACATGCCTGAAAGAGATCACCCCTAGACAATTGGAGCTGTTTATCAAAGAAACAGCAAGCTACCAAAGTCACATACTGATTCAACCAGGAGGTCTCACCAGTTTGTACTTCAGACAAGGTAAGACTTCAAGTAGAAATCAATATGCCCTTCCTGATGTGGTATCTCTGCAGTCTGTATTCTGCTTCATCTGCCCACCAGGACCTGAATGCACTTCAACAAGGTTGCTGGTTACACATAGTACAAACTGTCTTGGGACATGCTTGAAACTCCCAACAAACAAGATTTCAGACCCTTTCTGGCTCATTAGCTTTCATGGGCACATGGCTGATCTGCAGAAAAGGCACCCAGAAGTTCATGGCTTGACCTGTCCTCCCATGATGTACTAAAAGAGCTGTAGCTCCACAGGAGCTGAGCAGGACAAAGGGACCAGTGGCATTTTCCTGGCTGAGCCTGCCTGTCTTCAGAGATTGTTTTCCCTTTGAAGAGCAAGAGTTAAGAGATCATGTTGGGGAAGGGAACAGAGAAGGATGTGGGGTTTAGATTAATTTACATTGTCTAATCCAGTCTAAATGGAAAGGTTCATTGATTTCAAATCCATAATCTGGGAAGACCAGGAGCCTGCTGTGTCTTTTACTGCAGAACTTACATGAGGAAATGACAGGGGAAAGCACTCATGGAGAACCTCATCTAGAATGATACGCAAACCTAGGTCTGAAAAAACATCTAGGTCAAAGTGATGTAAAGCTGGAAGTATCCTACAGTCATTCTGCACTTTAAAACATATCACAGAAGATGGCATAATTTATCCTCATCTAAATTAATAGGAAAACTTCAGGCTTTTACAATTCTGACAGAAGTTCATAGTGTGAAAAAGCTGATACATTAAACATTTGAAAAAGTGGTTCTATGCAAATTTTACCTCAAATATTATAATTTATCTTTTGCTGTATATTAAACATAGCTTGATAGCTAAGCTATGGTAAAAACTTGGCCTCACCCAAATTTGAAATTCCAATTTTCAAGATTATATCTCCTCTGCTATTTGAACTAGTAATGTAATTTCTGTGCTTGTCAGAATTAACTTCTTTTCTTCAAATAACAGTGGCATTTATACTGAGACCTAGACCTCCAGCAAAGATGATATGGACTTGCTTCATTGGGTTTATTTCTCTCCAGTATGCTCTGTCCTAATTCTGTGCACACTAAATCCAGTCCTGCTCTTGCATTGAGTTACTTACATGGTTTTCATTTAGGATAGGTTGTTTTGAATATGAATATGCTGAGAACATCAAACCAATACAGATAGCTATTAAAGTTTTCTCCATCTCTTGACTTCTACACTATTCTGAGTCTCTAGACCTTCAACCCCACTGTCAAAATCTGTCACATTTGACTTGCGTTTTTACTTTATCAGTTTCTGTTTAGGATCATCAAATAATGCTATCCCCTTGGCTATTCCTTGTTGGAAGTGTTGCTAAGGCAAATTTTGGGATCTCTCAGATAACTCAGGCTGTGATCCTGCAGGCATACATTGTATCTGCTACTCCTCAGCATTTTGGAGCTTACTGCCAAGACCAATGAATTCATGACTAGGAAGCCCCCTGTAGCACTCAGAATTCCTTGATCACTTGCCTTTCATGACTGTGCCCTTCATAAAATATGATAAGACATGGTTGTTGCATTAGTCACCCACTCCTACTGCAGACCATGCTGAGAAGCATACCTCTCTCTTTAGGAAAGGGATTAATTTTAAATAGACTTTTTTTTTCTATTCAATACTCAACCTGAAATTTACCATGGTTGCCAAGATAAGTTAATAATTTGCCTATCTCCAGGTAAGTCTGGATCCAATCTCTGATAGCAGCTGTCTAAGCCCAAAAGGGAAATTTTCCACAGCAGAAAAATTTTCTGAAAATTTCCCTTTACTGCTGTAAGAGTAACAGCTGTTATGTCTCTGCTGGCGTCTGTGTTCAGAATGTTCTCTGAATTAATGGTGTGGAGCGAACATCTGATTTACAGCCATGGTGACTTTTGTCTGTTTTAGGACCCAAGTGTAGGTACCAGCAATGTAGATATAGCATCTTTGAGGTATAGAAATTACACTGAAAGATAAAAGAAGTCAGAAAGTGAAGACAAGTTGGGGTCTTCTGCTGCTATTATTTCTACAGTATACAAGAATTCATATTAGACTCAGTCAACCACCTTGACTTCCTTTTTACTCATATGAATATCTCTAATTTGCAGTAATTAGGGTTTTCAAAGGAGTTAGAAGTACCTGAGCTTAATTCAGTTTGCACTGCTGATACTGCAGACACCATCAAGAATCTCACTGTGAGTGCTTACAAAAACCAGGGTGGAGAGTTCCTATTTTCCAGAAGGATTTTTAGGATCTTGTAAGTATAATTAATAACACAGAACTCAAGTGTTCTTCCCATTGTCATCAATAAACTTGTTACTTGCGTTCAGCCAGTAGCAGGATAGGTGTTAGAATGAATAGGAAGTTTGAAAAGGAAGTGTGAAAATAGACTGAAGACAGCGTAATGTTGATAGTAATCATTATGCTTCTTTACAGAGAAGATGAAGAACTCTCTGCTGGCAGCTATCTTTTTACTTGTTCGAGGTGAGTTTTCATATACTGCACAGCTTACTGCCGCTTATGAACAATAAAATTCCTTAATGCTACTCAAGGATGAGGCTGTACAAACAAAATTGTGACCAAAATAAATTCTGTGAGTAGGAGAAGCAACCACCAGCAACATTTTTCCTATTTCTTTTGCAGTTGTGTTGATGAACAATTCCTTTCTCTCTCTCTCTCTCTCTCTCTCTCTCTTTTTTTTTTTTTTTTTTTTTTCCTTTTTTTCCCCCCCTTCCTCTTTGTGCTCCCCAGATTCCTGCCGCTGCACAGACTGGGACTCTCCGTTCTGCCGGCAGCTGCCAGGTGGGTGGAACGCTCGGGTCCCGGCGCGGTGCCCGGGCTCCGGCGGGCGCTGAGCGCTGCTGGGGGCTCCCGCCGGCGCTCGGAAGCATCGCCCCTAAAAGCACGTCCGCCTTTCCCAGAGGGAAAGCCCGGCCAGATCATCACGGGGAGATGTGTCTGCGTGACGGCAGGCCTCCCGGGCTAACCCGCACGCTGAGTGAAAGCCCAGCCAGAGCATCACAAATAGCTGCCGTTCCAAAAGACTACGGATCCTCTAATGTTTATGTGAGATGGATATCTCTGCTTTCCATTTAACTGGGAAATTACTGATGATGGCGGGAAGGAACTGTACCACACACTTTGATAGAGAGTATTACAGAGCAGTGGGTGGTCATCTGATGTACTTTGTGCTGGATTTATTGTGGGCAGGAGCATCCTACTTGCTAGTAAACACAGCAGAGATGACAGGTTCTTGCATACACAGTGACACTGGGCAAGACATCTGCAGGAGAACTATGTTCTTCTGAAATTAGCCATGGATAATTTTCTAGTCCTTGCAATTAACTTGCCAGACTAAGCTCCACTGAATCATTAGTGAGAAAACCAGATACTCAAGAAGAAAACCAGAAAGTTCTGGAGTGAAAAAAATTAAAGGTAGGTGGTTTGGTGTTTGTGTATTGGTTTGAGGTTTTTTTTAAGTGGAGGAACTGAACTGCTTTTTCTTTAGAGCAAAGAAATTTTTTCTTTCTTTGCATAGCTCTTGGAGCATAGTCACGATACAGCTCTGGTGCTATGCCAGGTCTGGGAAGAATTAATAATATACCTGTTGAGGTGAAGCAGTACAGTGGAATGAAGAAAGCACTAGAATAAAAATTAATGTGCATGGGCATAATATTCACAAACAGGAAAAGTGAAAATAAAAGTGTGCATTCTTTATATTCATCTGGACAAAGCAATGTAGAACTTCAGTATACTGGGAGTGGGAGGATGCTTTAGGGTGTTAGCCAAGCTAATACACTATTTCCACACACAAAATCTACTCTTTTTCCTTTGTCTGCTCTAATACCATAATCTCATAGATAAAGACCGGGGGATTTTGCAAAACTTAGAGCATGAGGAACAACCACTGTTTCTCCATAAGGAGAGACAGGTCTGCAATATGGTAAGACATCATGTGGATCTGAGTTAATAGAACTCTTATTTCAAATAGAGTCAGGAGCAGTATATTACCAAGGTATTGACATGAAGTATTACAGCAGTTCCAAAAATATTTTGGTTTTAGGTGTTTCTTCAAGACAACAATAAACAGCAAGTAAGTGTAAGGTTTAATTCAGAGTAAAACAAGAGAAGAATGTGAGAGCTGTTGCAGTTTTCTCTGCTATTGACAGACAGTATGTTCATGGGTGAGGAGGCCAAGATGTGGTTTGTTGGCCAGACTAGAAAAGCAAAGAACTCTCTAATGTTTCTCATTGCAATGGAAATAAGATAGACATGATCTCCACCTTCCTGAAAAGAACCTCTACACACCTGAACTGATGAAGCATAGTTTATTGGAAAAGCATTATTCATTTAGTATGAGAAAAGAAGTGTCATAAGAAGAGAGTATTAAAGTCAGTGCTGTACTCATTTGACACACTTCTTTTTCCAAAACACCTTTTAACTAATATGCATTTGTCATCTCAATGATTAAAAGAATGACAAGGATGCTTTGTAACTCAGGTTGCAGGAAGAAATGAGGAAAACAAAACTGATCTTTTAACTTATAACTTAGGTTATGAGATACCATAACTATGCTACAACACCAGATCCAGACATATTCATAGTTACTTATCACATAGCAAAACATTTCTTATTCAAGATAGATAGGCCTACTGGCAACTTGTTAGACCTAACAGGTATGAAGGATGTGTGACTCTACTCATCAGGAAAAATTCAGCTTAAGCATCCCATTCCTGTTGAGATCCTTGTCTACTGTTCTGAACAACAACAACAACGAAAAAATCTGAGTCCTTTTCAAAGGACTTGGAGACACCATAACTGATTCTTCTGAACTAATAGTTCAGACAGTAAGACACAAAGCAAAAGAACAGTCATATTTTGTCATTAGCATTTTTCTTAAGAGATTTTTGAAATACTGACATAAACTTAATTACTAAAGACAAAAAACAAGTTCCTTTAATAATGTCATCAGTGTTTACTTTCATATCAACTGAAAAAAGGGTATGTTCAGTTGCAAAAATAATTCCCCATATTTCTCTTTAAAAAATTAATAACAGGTAATTTTATACATAAACTTATGCTCCTCCTGTTTTATAATGCATTCTTTATAAAGATGGCAGTTTAAAGTATTGTTTTTATCCAGCAATAGTGTGTAGTTCTGAACTTCAGATAGAGATTGATGGTTTTGAAGCAATTTTGGGGTCTAGTCAACTAGTTCTAGCCTGGTTTGGTTTTGGTTTCATTACTCATAGTCCCTTTGAGTCAGTTAATGGTTGCCTGTGATAGGTCTTTTCCAGTGCACATGTTTTCATCTTTCAGACTGGGACAATGAACTGGTGTGTTACAAAGAATTAAGTGAGGATCTAACCTGTACCTGGCTACCAGTACCTAATGCTGCAAATACAGTTAATTATACTGTATATCTAAAATGGTAAGTCTGAAAAGTTATCTCAGAAAACAAAAAGCTCTTATTGCTGTTAGATGTGGTTTCCATCTGCTGAAGTTTTATTCTAGTGTATTTCATCCCTTTAGAGGTGGTTACACAAGGCTTGTCAATATCTTTCATCATTTCTCATCAATACCTATTGATTTGTAAGAGCTTTGTTAGAGAGTGGTAGGTTGATTTTGGCTGGACATCACAAAAACTGTTCTATTCCTCCCCTCCTCAGCCCAACAGGGCAGAGAAAATATGACAAAGGATCATGGGTCGAGATAAGAACAGGAAGAGATCTATCAGCACTTACTGTCATGAGCAAGAGACCTGACCTGGGAAAATGAATTTAATTTATTAACATTCAAATCAGAATAGAGTAATGAGAAATGCGGCTAAAACTTGGAACACTCTCCCGTTCTCTGCTCCCCCACCCCCAGTCTTTTCTTCTTACCGGGCTTAACTGAATTCTCTGCCTCCTCCACCCCAACATTGTAGGGGGATGAGAAATGGGATTGGGGACAGTCCATCACATGTTGTGTCTGTCACTTCTTTTCTCTTCTGACTCTTCCTCTCGTCCAGCATGGAAATCCTCCCACAGGAGACACGAACTCCCACAGTCCATCATTAACTCCTCCAACATGAATGCTTCCCATGGGGCTGCATTTCTTCTTCCCATGGGGCTGCATTTCTTCGGCTTCAGTGTAGGTCCCTTCCATGGGATGCCAGCCCTTCAAGAGCAGCCAAAGCAGGTCTCTCATGGGTTCACAAGCCCTGCAAATCTGCTGCAGTATGGGCTGCTCTCTGCAGCTCCCACATGCTCTCATTCCTCTCTGCCAGCTGCTGTTGTGCAGCAGTTTTTTCCCTCTGTCAAATGCATTATCCCAGAGTTACTACCACCGTGATAGGCTCAACCTTGGCCAGCAGCAAGTCTGTCCTGAAGTCTGCTAGAACTGGCTTTGTTGTACATGGGGAAAACTTATTGCAGCTACTCATGGAAGCCACCTCTGTAGCAATCTGCTCCACTGCTTCCAAAACCTTGTCATGCAAACCCAATACAAAGTCATTATACATCTTGCCATGCCTCCAACACACTCTTTAAATCCTTATTGCCAAAGATCAGCTTACTCAATAACCTTTATTTGCAGCTGTTGACTTTTATTGACTACTCAACATAGATGTATTTAAGGTTAAAAAAAAATTCAAACATAAACAGACACTAAGATTTTATTTTATGTATTATGTATTTTGCTATAGCATGTACCCAAGGAGATGTCAGATGTAGTATACTTCCTGGTAATTCTGAATCATCTAGTAGTGGTTTAACAGATGGAATGAACTTGTTGGGTTAATTTTGAACTGATTACCTCAAATACAATATCTTCTGTTGCAGCTGCATTACAAAATGGAATTTACTCATTTTATATCTAGATATTTGGAATCTCCCATGAGATTAGGGTCATGTTCAGAAATAGAAACGTGAGATCAGAAGACATGATCTTTGCCATGAGGCCGTATCATGTGGTACATAGAGTACAGCACTGCATACCATAGGTAAATTCTGATATTCATTGCTGATTGTTTGGCCACATAACCACCCCTTGTCGTTAAAAATGAGCTGTGGTTAGAAACATCTCCTAAAGCTAAGAAAATGTCACCACACTGGGAAATTCCCTAGGGTGATCATCTTCACATTGTACAGGAGAAAAGCAACCACCTCAAGGCTGAGATTACTCTCCCCCTCACCTTCAGTATTTTCTCACTGGAGATAGCAGCAGGCACCAATTTGCAATGAGCTCCAAATTCTACTGCATTGCTGGCTTGCCTCTTGAAACTTCAAGGAATACCAATTTTTTGGAAGGCAGAAACATCTATGAAACAGCTCTGTTTCTGAAGAGATGTTATCAGTTGCAATATTTTTAAGCTACTTGCTCTTAAAGTCATAAGCCAGAACCAGACTGTGCTGTTCCCAGGCTGCAGGGTTGATGTCATGAACAGACAAGGCAGATAACAGAATGAAAGAAGATGTCAGTGAGGGAAGAGGGAGACAATTCCCTGGCAGAGATGATGATGTTTCCAAGTCAGAGTCAGGACTTAACCTCAGTCTCCTAAGTTTCCACTGGGTGGTCTTGAAGACAAACTTACTATCTTCTCCTCTGTTGGGTTAAAAAGAAAGAAAAAACCCCACATGTGAAAGGCTTTTACCTTGCCTAGAAGAGGGTATCACCCCTTCCTGCATGTAACATCATTTTAATGTCGTAATAGTTCCTTGTCCTTACTCCTTGTGATTAAGTTGTCATAAAGAAAAAGATTAAAGATAAACACTCCCACAGAAAAGTTCCAACCAAGAGTTCAAAATCATGCTTTGAAATTTTAATAGGTGATTCACAACTAGCCTGAAGCAGAAGACAGGAAAACCCTCAAGTAGTTTTTCTCAGGTATTGAATATTGAATCATGATGTGTGTAGTTTAATACTTGAAATTCCTAGCTAAGCAATTAGTATGCTAGTCCCTCTCTTTAAGTACACTGAACTTTCACAATTTCAACCTTGGAAAAATCTGTCCTGTGTGTGGCAGAGACTAAGTGAGAGAGACAAGAAAAAAAGTAGGCAACAAAGTTGTATGTAAGGCATTAAAACTCTTGGACTTCCTGTGCTGTGTATATTAGGTATACCAGGAGAAATCTACAGGCTGAGGACTCAGGTAACATTTAAATATCTCCATCAAACTGACAATTTGCAGGAACAGAGGTCAGAAGATAGGCACATAACTCATAAAAGGCTTTTCATAACTTTATGGTAATTCAGATTCATGTAACTGGGAAATTTTGCTGTTCAAAAGGGATTTGGGTGCCCCTGTTATAAGAGGCAGGGCTTTATGAAGTAATTTCTAACTTAATTTTACACCTTCAAAATGCTCTATATATCCCACTGTAAGTACAAAAGAAGATAATACAGATCTTGTTGTATCATGCTATGCCTTACAATTTTAAGGAATTCAACAGTTCCCCACCACACAAGGATTTGCATATTTAAATTTGCTAGGGTTACTGAGGTGCATGAATTAATCTTGCTGTTTCAAGCTGCTCAAGGTGAATCTCCAAGATTTCCAGATGTGGAATTATGTGTAGAAGTATCTGGAAAGCTATCAATTGCTATAATTTTGGTTTCTTGGGCAGGGAAGAAAAAATAACTATAATCCAATGAAATGTTTTTCATTCTGCTTCCTTTTCTCTGAAGGAACAAAATACAAACACTTTTTCGGCGAAACACATCATCACCTTCCATCACAATAGAACGAAAGAATCTCTACATTGAGAGATTTGCAACCATTTGGATAGCAGTGAATTATGAAAATGACACCTGTGCAAAAGGAAAGAACATCTCAGTTTTACCAAGCAAAGCAGGTACAGTGTCTTCACAAGTTGTGTTACTGCAGTGCCCAGCTAAAGCTGTATTCTGTAAAGTTTATTTCCAAAATTTCAGCTCCCAAAACACTCCTGTTATTTTTACTGATTCAGAGAACTAAGATGCAGTTTGTCTTCCTTGAATGAAGTTAATAACAGAAGCCTATGACATTTTATGGGAGGAGGATTTTACTTTAAATATATTGCTGGAATATTTAATATCCATATCCAGAAAAATATTTAGTAATTTTTGTGTACTATACTTCACCAGCTTTCTGTGCTCTCTTTGATGGTTTTCTGCATTTCTTTGTATTGGTTTACAAAGAGCAGATTGACTCAGCACTGAGTACCTAAGGAATTCTTGATATAAGACATTAGAATTTTGAGAAAACTTTTCAAAATTCAAGTATTTTCTAAGGCCACTTACCCATTACACAGTATTTTCTAAGGCCACTTTCATTATACAGTGTGTAATGAAAGTTATGAAAAAGAAACTCATGAAAAGCTAAAAGAGCTTAAAGAGCTTGAGCTAAAAGAAAGTTATGAAAAAAACAGCCCTATTCATTAGGCCCTTTAAATGCTCATTTAAAGATTTCCTACCTATCTGGTCACTGAACTGATGTAAAGAGCTTCTCAAAACTTCCCATGCTCAGACTAATCATGGTCCAAGAAAAACCAATGCTTCTCCACTGGGAGTTACTACCAGTACAACCCAAATCATCATCATCAGTAGTGTAACCTTTACTGAAGGCTTTTGGACACAATTGTGTTTATTGGAGAGGAAGATGAAAGTATATTTGCACTTACTGAAATTTAAAGATATTCTGGATTTTTTTTACAACTCAATTTTTTTTTTTTTTACAACAGGTACTCTTGACATTTTGATTTTGCCTTTCAGCCTCACTCAGAATAGTAACTGCTTAGAAAAAAAGTGTTCCTGAAATCAGTAGAAGCATTCACAAAAGAAAGGCAAGAGGAACAACAGTATTTTGTTGATGTCCTAAAGATATAGTAATTATTCATTTCCATGGTGTTTTGAAGTCCCACAGCATTCAGTATTGTGTGCCAAGTCTTTTCATTTTTATAGACCACACTCAACAGATGTAATTACCAAAGCTTTCCTGCTTCTCTTGTGTTTTAAACAACTGTATCTCCCCCATTTTAGGAAAGTGCTTGTCACCATCTAACATAAATGCTTATCAGATCACAAACCAATTGATAATAAAGTGGGACATGTCCACAGCTCATACACCATATGAGCTGAGATACAGAGAGGCACTCACAGAATCTGCTCTGTGGACACTGGTAAGTACTTCCAGCTGACAATCTCATGAGAATATAAGGCGCTCCAATATCAGCTCGGCTGCACGTATTATATGCAGCATAAGGATTGCAAGGTGGCATAGCAAGGAAACATTTTGTAGGCAGGTCCCACTAAGACACATTTGTTTGGTTCTAACAAATCTTGAAATGTTTGGGAAAGAAGGAATAGTAGTTTTAAATGAAGTAAAATAGAATAGCATATCATCTGGTTCATTACCCTACCAGTGAAACGCTACAACTACCAGGGTTGCAAAAGCTGAATTTCAGAAATGCCATGTAAACTCAGACCAAATTCATACTTTCAGTGATTTATATATTGTCCTTTTAGCTGGTATCATTACATTTTCAAAAAAAATTAGAGATCAGTTCACTTTGTTTTTTAAGGTAATAATTCATACTTCACACACTTTTGATTAGTGTAAATATTCCAGATTTTCTTCTTTGAAAAGAAGAGAAATATGACTGTAATACAGTCATAGAATGGTTTGGGTTGGTTCCAACCAGCCTAGTTCCAACCAGCCTAGTTCCAACCAGCCCTGTCACATGCAGGGCTGCACTCTATTAGACCAGGATGCCATGTGCAATTTGGCCTTGAACACTTCCAGAGATGGAACATCTACAACTTCCCTGTTCCAGTGCCTCACCACCCTCACAGTGAAGAATTTCTTCCTAATACTTAATCTAAACCTACTCTCTTCCAGTCTAAACCCATTGTCCCTTGTCTTGTCACTACATGCTCTTGTGAATAGTCTTGCCCCATCTTTCATGCAAGTTCTCTTGAGGTACTGGAAGGCAACAATAACACCTCCCCAAAGCCTTCTCTTTTCTAGACTGAACAATCCCAATTCTCTTAGCCTTTCCTCACAGGAGAAGTACTCCATCCCACTGATTAGGTGGCCCTCCTCTGGATTCGTTCCAACAGGTCCATGTCCTGCCTGTGCTGGAAACCCTGTCCCTGAAAATTGGGAAATAAACTCTCCATCATATTTGTTAGACTGGGAAGCCAACATTATTTCATTAGCAGTGCTGAATGCATGGCTAATTCTCTTCAAAGCATACAAGCCCAGTAACCTCAGAGACCAGGTTATATTCCTGAAACTATTGTATTTTCATGTTTCCTGAAAACATGCATATATGCTGATTATTTCCACTTCTTTGGATATAGTTCCAGATCTTCTGACAAATCTTTTCTCCTTGGGATTATCTCAAATACGCCATCAGATCATAATGTACTTCTCTTATGATTCTTTGCTCTGATACACAATCCTTATTCTCAAAACTGAGATAATAGTACATATTAAATCACTGATAGAAGTAAACAAGAAAGCATTAACTGGAACAAGTTTATTAGTCACAGATGTAGGGAGTTAGCACAAGGCCACATTAATCTCTGGTATTTGTACTAAGCACTGTATGTACAAAATTAAATACTAACAATGAATGTAGGGGTCATGCTCTATTGTGCTAAATTTAAAAGAATTTCCAGCACCTTCCTCCACTGCTGCATAGATGTCTAGTTACGGGACTGTTCAGTAACAACCCCAGAGCTGATGCAGCACTGCAGGTGGGGTCTCAGCAGAGCAGAGCAGAGAGGCAGAATCCCCTCCCTGGCCCTGCTTCCCACACTGCTCTGGATGCAGCCCAGGACACGTGTGGCTCTCTGGGCTGGGAGTGCCCATGGCTGGGTCATGTCCAGCCTCTCAGCCGCCAGCACCCCCAAGACCTTCTGGACAGGGCTGCTGTGATCTGTTCATCCCCCAGCCTGACCCTGGGTCACTCTGACCCTGGTTCAGCAGCAGCTGGTCTTGAGGTTCCTATGGTCCCCCTCTGGAACCTGTCCAGGTCTCTCTGGATGGCATCTCACCCTGCAGGCATGGCTCAGCCTGGGATCATCTGCATGTTCACAGAGCACTTGCCCCCTCTAAGTCATTACTGAAGATACTAAATAACATTGGTCACACCGCCTATGGACCTGTGATGGACACATCTTGTCACTGATGTCCACTGTCCACTACCCTCTGGATGCGACCATCCAACCACGTCCCAATCCACATCACGGTTTACCCATCAAATCCATCACTATCCAATTTGGAGAGAAGGATGTTATAGGATACAAGATCAGTTCCAGTTGCATTTTAGGACATGCAATATGGCACACTAACAGGGCAGAACAAAATTAAAGGGAATACGCAGGAGATGAAAAATGAGTCATAATGTCAATAATGTCTGTGTGTAGCAGCAATGGCTGCTTACCCTTCCCCTTCCCATCCAGCATACCAAGCAAAGGCTTCTCCAGCAGGCAGGCACATATGCATGACACGTATCACTAAGTCCCTGAAATTGTCTGTTTTTCAAGCTGTTATTTTTATATGTGTTAATCAGGTTTAAAATATGCATTTATCAAGGAAAAGAAGAAAACTGTTTAAATAGCAATAGTCTCTGCTTTTTGGGAAATTCTGCTCACCCAGGAGCCTCTTTGCTTCCTTTTTTAAAAAAAAAGGAAGGAAAAATCTTACAAAAATCTCCCTTGTTCTTCCTTTTGTCTCAGAAGACTGTTCCCACTTCTTTTGCAGCTGACTGCTAGTTTATTTAGCCACTTCAGAAGAGGTATTTTGAGAGACCCATGTAAGAAATGTTTCATCTCAGTACGAAGAACATTCAGGTCTTGGAAAGGTTCCCTCATTCTAGGACTTGCATACAAGTCCTAGACCATCCTTGGGCAGCCAGTTACCTACGCATAGCCCACCCAGTAGCACAGTAGGTAGACAAGCACATGCAGACTATGGCACGTGGCACGTGGAAGAACAGAAGGTTAAGACCAGTATGAATGCATGCCCTGCAGGTTTTTGAGACAGGGGAGATGGAACATCCACATGAGTACTGTGGGGGACTAGTACAGACACCCACACTAGGTGACACAAATGAGTGAAGACTACAGGTCATGAATATTCATGATCTCCCAGGTCCCAGCTGATACTATGAATTTAGGCTGTAATATCTTCCTAATAATATAAACAGAGGCTAAGCTTGTCGATGAGTAAGTGAGTATGGCCATATATTGTATTTACAGGGAATGCCCCAACTAAGGCCGGAATGATCCATCTGATTCCATGTTCTCAGAAGGCTAATTTATTACTTTATAATACTATATTATATTAAAAAATACTATACTAAACAATACTAAAGAATTCAGAAAGGATGCTTACTGAATGCTAAAAAGATAATGAAAACTTTGTGACTCTTTTCAGAGTCTCGACACAGCTTGGTCCTGATTGGCCAAAGAGTCAAAACAACTCACACCAGAATCCAATTAAACAATCACCTGTGGGTAAACACTCTCCAAACACATTCCACCCAGGAGAAGCAACTGAGATAAAAATTGTTTTCCTTTTCTCTGAGGCTTCTCAGCTTCTCAGGAGAAAAATCTTGGGCAAAGCGATTTTTTCAGAGAATGTGAATGCCACAGCCATACATGCACAGAGGATGTATAAAGCTAATGTTTGTCAAGAGAGGATAAATGTACATGTAATGTAATTTAACTTTGGGTTTTAAATCCATTTCACTTCCCTCTTGTTTGGAGTCTTTCTGTAATATTGTGGGTAGTGGGATTTTTTTGCGACCAAGAAAAAAATTACATAAAGTTATCATGGACAGAGTAATACCCTTCACTCATAAGAAAGAAGTTATGTTTATTGATATAAAACAGAAATCTAGCAAGGTTTGATAGTAAATGTGACAGGGGTTTAACAGGAGTAGATGGCAAAGAGCACTTGATTATTTCACAGAGAATAGAGTCAGACAGAACTGCGAGGAAGACATTTTAATTGGGTCATGATAGTTAAAAAAAGGCTCCCTTTGCATTCTAAAATGCTCCAAGAGCCCCTCCAAGTCTAGCTGCTTCTGGATCCAGACTTAATCCCAGACCTGGTCAACAGTTTATGTCTAAAGGATTGTACGTGCACAATCTATCCTTTGTATCACTTAACTGAGATTTAAAATGTTCAGTGTATTAATTTCCAATTCACTTATCAAGTATCTGATGAGATTAATACTCTCTCATCCTTGAGGAGTAATCTTCAGAAGTTAAGTGTCCTTACTCAAGACATCCCCTTGTACAGCCCATTGCTGTGCAAGAGAGCTCAAGGGGCTGTGGGCTATCCACTATTTAAAGGGTAAGATGAGACACTTAAAGACATATATGCATGCTCTCTTCAAATATTGGTTTCTTCCAAAGCTGACTTGAGTTGGATCTTAACCAGCACTATGAGTAGGTGGATGAGCTGTTAAAATCAGCCCTTGTCTTTCATATCGTTATCTGTCTGCCCCAAATCAACTTTGAGTCAGATGATGGTCAAGACACGTCTAATATGACTGCTGATAGTGGTTATCACTTAATCAGGATTACAGGAAATAAAGGTCAGGATGGAGGGGAAGTGGAGGAGAGGGAGGTAACCACACTCCCACAGAAGTCAATTAGTTAACTTATTAAAAAATAAAGTACTGCAGAAATTCAAAGAGAAGAGCTGCTCACCCTACAGTGGGGCTTTGTTGTTTTTGGGGGGTTTTCGGGAAGAGTTTAAGTGATAACAACAGTTTCCTATCATATTTTCTCTGTATTTTTCAGCTCAGGGTTTTCCTTAGACATAGGCGGTGTATTTGTTTCAAGAAAATCTCCATTCCCTGAAAAGTTACTGGGGTTCCAGTGCCATCATCTGTTGCAGATGCAAATCTCTTCTGCAGTGCCAAGGCATACAGGCAGCCACACATCCACTCCAGTCATGCTGTTTAAAACAACAGCCATGTGGATCAATTCAGACACAATGACACTTTTAAAAATAAGGGCTTTTTTAAATGTTTAGTTTTTCCTTGACTCCTTGTTCTTGAGAATGCTAGCAAGGTCATAGTTAAGTAAATTTTTATTTTTCAGCATATGTAATGTCTAATTGATTGTAAAAGAAATAATTAGACCAGGTTACTTACTGTCTTGAGTGAGCAGAACAAGTTCATGAAAAGGAGGGTGTTGCCTTGAAAGAATGAAAATACCTTGACTAAAATGTGCAATAATTCCAATTTGATCAGGAACCTGTACTTTTAGCTGAGTCAGAAGACTGGTCTTAGGCTGAGAAAACACTTAATATAAAATAATGTTTTATTGTTGTTACATAAATGATTTTTTTTTTAGGTGCCTGTAGGAAGCAATGTTTTCAATGTCACCATTTCAAATTTAAATGCTAATTCTTCATACATTGTTCAGCTCAGATGCATAACCAAGGATGGCCTCAACTGTGTTTGCATTTGGGGCAAAGAGATTTTGGTCCCTCACAGTAAGTGAAATGTAGTTTCATCCTACTAGTAGTAAGTATGAATGTAAAGGCTTTTCCAAATTCTGTGTCGCATGGAATAGGATTTTCAGATACTCATGAAAATATGAACATCAGAATTATTCATTTGAGTGCATGTCTCCATCTTTTTCCATGTTTACCAGAACTCGTGAACAAGCCAAGAATATCTTATAATGTAACTACACAAGTGTCTCCAGGAAGAAGAAGTGTTCTTCTGAAGTGGGAGGTAAGGTTCACTTTGAGTCTGGGCACCTTCTGTGATGTATATGCTATTTATTCCTTACATTGCAGGGGAAAACAGACTTTTTCATTGTATTGAGTTCACACTTGATAGGTGAAAGGCATTGGAGATTGTATACTTGCTGTGGAATTCATTGCATCTGTATGCTGATGATTTAGGAGCTAGAAACTAACAGGGAAAAATTATATCAATTTATATTCTTGAAAAATTACTAAAACTTCCCTTCTTTTCCATGGACAAAACGCGTTTTTATTTTAAGCACTTCCAGCTTCATCTGAAATTCCACACAAGATATGTGTATCTGCCTTTTAAAATAGTAAATGTCTTCCTGTCTATGTTACTCCAAAAGTATCCAATTATTTCATTAAGATAACCCAGCCTCACTGCTTCATGGTATCTACACACTATTAATTTTGTGCGAGAAATAACAGACAATCTTGATTTTAGAAATAATCCCTGAAGTAGTCACAGGCCTTCATGTATTAAGTTTCTGTCTATATTGCATTAATTTCCATTTCTGTGCACTCATTTTCCAATCTCTTATTAAGATTAGTACAGTAAAATAATGAGTGAACCACCACCAGGAATTTCTACCAATGGATATTTAACACATATCAAATTTGTAGCATAATTGCTAACATTTGTCTTTAAAGATACTACATACCTAATCAAGCCCTAGAAGATGAGGATATCCAGAGGCATAAATTTCAATTAAACACCTCCCATTAACTTTCAAGTTCCTGAAAATGAGGGATATGTTCCACTGAAATGTAGAGAATGTTACAGCGGCTTCACTGCTGTTATTACTAATTGCATACACATAACTAAGATCTCAATTAAGGAAAATTCTTCATCATGTACTCAAATCCTCTCAATTTAAGCATGGTCTTAATTTTAAGGAAATGCTTTGCCTTATTGATTCCTAATGACCTAATTAAAACAGTATGATTTTATCCCCATCATTAAAGGCTACATTTTGATTATAAAAGTAAATTCCTCTTGATTTTCTGCACGGGACATAACAGCATTTATAAAATAATAATGTTTTTCCTCTTACTAGGTAGCACAAAGTGAGAATGTCCTTGGATATTTTGTTAATGTGGAAAGAATACCCAACAGTTGCAGCCGCCCACCAAATCACATCTCTCTCAAAGACAGAAAAATTCTTGTTAATATCTCCATGGCATACTATAGACTTAATATTTCTGCCTATAATGAAGCAGGAGAATCTCCACGAGCTATCTACATTGTCCCAGAATTTTCTGTAACAGGTATTTACCTTATCACCTATTCACCATCATGGTGGGGAAGTTTTATGACCAGTCTCTAAGGTTACTTTTTCACGGACTTTGGGATAGGTGAAAGCATTCTGTTGAACATATACTAAGCTAATATTTTTACGTACTAGGGTCAGAATTGTTTCTTAAGAAGATATTCAGTAGAAGCTAATAGACTAGCAATTTAATATTGATTTTAGCACTTTCTTTGTCAAGCTAGAGAAAGTACCATGTGTTGTTCACAGAACTATGTGCAAGTCTAAGTTCTTGAGCTAAATAACTATTAAGAGACCTGCTACTGTCCTTTATTTCAGTATTACTCTAACTGGCACATAGGAAAAGGAATAGACAGGATGTACATGTCACATTAGGATGTATATGTCACATTCTAGTGAAGATGTAAGCTTTTCTGAGGCCCAAAGAGACAGTCTTTTCATTTAAAGAATAAAACCTATTGTATAATGTCTTCCTTATGATATAAACTAGTTTCATGTGTCACAGTCTTGAGGTGTATTTATTGCAATATAAGAAGAACCTCTCTTTACAAAGTAAGATTTTTTTTAATTCAGCTATAGCATTCAGCCCTGAGCCTCCTTTTCTCCAGGATAAACAATCCCAGTTGTCTCAGACAGCCCCAGCTCCCTCACACAACCACAGCTCCCTCACAATTAATTTGCCTTTCTTGTATTCATTTCCAGACAGGAGATAAAATGGAGAACGTGTCTTTCGCAAGGTCCACTTCTTACCTCAAAATGGCAGATTGCCCTTTTCCCTCCTTAGTGTCAGTCAGAAGGTCTTTCCTAGTTTGGTATCCTGTCTTTTAAAATGTCAAAATCTTCAAGATCCTTTCAGAAAACTCAAATTATATGAAATATGGAATGATCTAGCTATGATCTGTCATTAGCCCCTCCTCCTCCACCCCTGCTTGATAGGCAAGTACTCTCTCAGAGTTACTCCGTGTGTAGCAGCTGCTAGTGTGTCACAGGAGGTTACTTAGTAGCACCTGACATCTTTCTCCTGAGGCTTGGAACAGCCACCTAATTTCAAGCAATCAGAACTCAGGAAAAGTCTTGTACAGTCCACACTGTAATTCCCAAATACCACTGCAAAGTAGTAAATGCTAAGTTTCTTCTATTGAAATACCATTGTAAACCTTACTATGATAAGTAAGTAATTTGCTATGTTGCTATATTTGCTTAATGAATAATCTTTAAAAAACAGAACAAAAGGGAGAAAGAAAGAACACTAGGGGAGAAAACTGCTTTCCTGTTTATTGACCTTTAATTGTGTATTTGTTCACAGACTTGCCTGGTCAAATTCGTGTCAAAAGGCAGGGAACAAATGCAGTTGTCACATGGACTCCAGAATACAAACCAAAATGTTTTGTGGTTGACTGGGGCATTAGTAAAGAGAATATGCACATGAAAATAATAACTACGGCTACTGGAAATTTCACATTAGGTAACAGCAACCACCACACCTCCTGTGGAAGCACCCTTTCATTTCTTGGTTATTTTTGGTTGGGCAGAGTAGGATTTTTGTTCTGTTTTTAGGGGCAAACAGAAGATCCATTCAGATAAGTACAGCTCTTTAGTAATTGTCCAGTACTGCGATATCAGTTAATGCTTAGCAACATTAAGGCAGATAAAACAAGAGTTTTCATTAGGGTTCTTCTGGATGCTGCTGGGCAAGAAATGCAGCTAAGCTACTGGTACGTCTCTCCTTGCCCACATTGCAGGCAGATCTTGTTTTACATATTACTGTATTACTAATATAATTACTATATATTACTGGCTTTAAAAAAACCTTTCATCTTGTATCTAGGTAAGCTTATCTCTCAATATAAACTGCTCTGTTACAGACTCCCTAAGATTAATTTCTATTTTTATACGTGTCTGTACTTGCCAAAGCCCAAGTTCTCAACTCCAGTATTCTGCTTACCATGTTAGACATGATGGGCTTCAGTCAGGGATTTTTATATGGAACAGACACTGAAATTTTTGATTAAAATCATGTAGGTAACTCTTCCAAAGGCCATTCAGCATTGGTTTTTATGTACAATAGAGAACTTATAGCTTCAGAGTTCTACAAAGTCTTCTAGAGAGTGCACTGTTTACCTTTGTCCTTCTGCAACATCTGTAGTGCCACATTACATCTAGGTTTTTTGCTTGGGTTTGTTATTCTAGCTGAATGGAAAATACCTATCCCTGAAATAAGATAACTACAGCCATTTTAGTTCCTAATTTCTCCTTCAGCAGCTAAAGCCTCCCACAGGGAGACTATAAACACACCTGTCATCTTCTAAAAGAAAACCCATGTTTTGTCCAATTCTGGCTTTGAAATAGTTTACATAAAGCATCTAGAGACACTGAAGAAGGATGTACATATTTTGTACTCAGTGGAAAGCACTATACTCTTATGCTATGCTATAAGTCTCAGAAAGCAAGAACCATACAGAAAATCTATGAAGCTGTTGCCTTTCCTCTTCTTCTTTGTAATTTAAAACTTCTCAGTAGACCTTGACACACCTTTATTTGTTTTCCAGACAATTTTCAGCCATATAAGTTGTACAAAATAATGGTACATGCATCTGATGTGTGTCAGTGTGAAAGTTTCATAAGACATGAAAAGACTTTTGGAGTAACCCACTTTTACTTCATTGAAGGAGGTATTCTTCCCCTTTTTGTAACTCCACCCTCTATATTTCTTCTTGTTTCCTATTTGTAGCAGTAAAAGAAAGACTACACAAAATTTCTTTTCCATGTGACTGAACAGCTTTCTGCAGTTAGCATTGCCTTTATTCTTAGCAGTCATGTCCTGGCAGTGAACGACCTGAATGCTGTTCCTTACTGACATGTCCACAGAAATATTTTTATTATGTGTGACATTACCAAAAATAACAGAAAGATCATCTCAGACCCATGTGGCTCAAATTCAAATTCAATCAGATTTTCCAATCTCAATTTCACAGTGTCTCGTATTACAAGTTGAAATGAGTACGGCTGTTGCTATTGGAGTGAAATATTCATAACGAGTCAGTCACAATTTCTACCTACTTTGATACTGTTTAAGGTGAGGGTTTTTACTCTATGGGACTTTGCCTTTCTCTTGCACCCTTTACATTGCATTTTTAGGATGTAGAATCTGACAAGAACTCCCTTGGAAACAGCTAGGATTCAGTCTTGAATGTCCATTCCACAGGTATTTATGCAGAACTCAAATATCTGGTTTTTTTCAAGTTCCTAGGACTGGTCCCGCTAATGTGACAATTCTGAATATCACAAAGCATTCTGCACTTGTGAAGTGGACTGAAATAGCTGCAGAAGACCGTTTGGGCTTTCTCCAGGGATACAGGATCAGTTACACAGATTCATCAAGGAAAAAGTCTCCAGGTACAGAGAACAGAACAGAACAAAGCACTGGCTCAGGGTCATGAAAAAAAGTTTCATTTAGACCATTAAGTCTACTGAGTTATTTATGACTTCTGTGCAAATTGAGTGCTCTGCTTTTAAAGGTCAGCTCCTGCTCTAGATGCTCCCATGAACTCTTAGAATTTTCTAGGTTTTTTTCTCAAATTAAATATTGCTGTTTCCTTAAAATTACATTTCTAAGACTACAGCAGAATTCTCTAGGAACACTTAAAGGAAGACATACATTTTCACTATTACAATTTCAGTCACAAATGAATGTTATGTTATGTAAGCAAATGACTTATGTTTCATTGAACCTCATCCAAGCTTGAGTCTGAGACTTTCTATAAGATGTGAGACATTCTATATTTCATTTTTCAACTCAATTAGCAGTTTGTATTTCTTACCTGTTTCTAAATACACCATTATATATTTAATTTTGGAAACATTTTATTAAATTGGTAGTTTTTATGTCTAAGTTTGGATAACCTTAGAGGTCTTTTCCAACCTTAATGAACTACAAATTATGAAGCTTCTAAACCTAGGAATAAATGAATAGCTGTGAATTCAAACCACTTGAGTTTTCAATTTTAAAAAACCCTCATATTCTTTTGATAAACATTTTCTTTCTGGTCTAAAATGGAAAATCTCTTTGCCATAAGTAATAATACATTAACTTTGTACGTACTGGCTTTCAAATAAAGTTGAAGGCATGCTAGGGAAGACAAATATAAAGTAAAAGCTGACAAAGGGAGATGGTAAGAGTTCTATAATGCATGTTGACCTATGCCTTTAGAGAACCATAAAAGGTCTTCTGGAGATTCTATTCCACTTCAAATACCTATCTGAAATCACAAGAGAAGGCAGAATGGGAACATCCAGGGCTGAACTTAATTAGTTTTTTTTTCTTCTACCTTAACCAGTCAATACAGCAGTGACAAGGCACCCAATTGCCATTTTTTCCAGACAGGAAGTATAATCTGGGGGAAGGAAGTCCATAGGTTACAGCATCACATCCCCTTCTGTGAAGACTTTAAATCCACAGTGGCAAACTTAAGGAGTAATTTCTGTCCCAAGAGCATCCTTACAACATGGCAGTTTGTACATTATTCTGGCCGAGGGAAAAGTCACTGCACCATCAGAAAAGACAGGCTGAGCTGAAAGCAGGTAAAGCAGGAAGCACAGCCCTGTTCCTGTACCAAATGATGAGTAATCGCACTGGCATAAATCAAGCTAAACAACTACTGACAACTGGAGTGAGACTAAAGTATAAGATAAGGGCTAGTCCTAATGTTAACTCTTACAGTCGACATAAGAACAACTGTTCAGCATGTTACATGCATTTTCCTCTCATGAAGTATAAGCAGCCTTCTGTATCCATCACCTGTGATGGTTTGACCCTGGCTGGATACCAGAGTAACTGGATGCCAGATCCACTCTATCCCCTCTGCAACGGGGCAGGGGAGAGAAAACGTAGCAAAACATTCACAGATCAAGGTAAGGACTAGGAGAGATCACACATTACCACATCAGCAAAACAAACTTGACTTGGGGAAATTAATGGAATTTATTGCTGATGAAATTCAGAGCAGGATAATGACAAATAAAACAAACCTTTAAAACACCTTTCTCCACCACTCCCTCCTTCCCAGGCTCTAGCTCTTCCCCACCAGCAGCACAGGGAGACAGAGAGTTACAGGCAGTTCATCACAGATTGTTTCTGCCGTTGCTCAGGGAGAAGAGTCCTTCTCCTGCTCTGAGATGGGTTGCCTCCCATGGGAGAAAGTTCTCCCATGAACTTCTCCAGCATGAGTCCATCCCATGTGCTACAATTCTTCACTAACTGCTCCAGCTTACTACAGGATGAAGTCCTTCAGGCAAGCCTGCTCCAGCATAGATCTCCCACAGGGTCACAAGTCCTACCAGGAAACCTGCTCCACTGTGGGCTCTTCTCTCCATGGGTCTGGAGGTCCATGTCAGGACCCTGCTCCAGCCCAGGCCTCCCACGGGTTCACAGCCTTGTCTCAGGCATCCACCTGCTCTGGCCTGGGTCTCTTCCATGGGCTGCAGGTGGATCTCTGCATCCTCTGGGACCTCCAGGGGCTGCAGGGCCACAGCTGCCTCACCATGGTCTCACCACGGGCTGCAGAGGAACCTGAGCTCTGGTGCCTGGAGCACCTCCTGTCCCTCCTTCAGCAACCTTGGTGTCTGCAGGCTGTTCCTGTCACTTATTGCCACTCTGCTCTTATCTGGGTGTAATTACATTTTCAGAGTAACTTTTTTTCCTTCCTTAAATCTGTTATCACAGAGCCATTTCTAATTGGCTCAGCCTTGGCCAGCAGCACATCCATCCTGGGGCCAGCTGGGATTGGCTCTGTTGGACATGGGGACCTTCTGGCAGCTTCTCACAGAAGCCACACCTGCAGCAGCCCTGCTACCAAAACTTGGCCTTACAAACCCAATACAGCCTTGGTGTGTTAAAAGCTCATGCTTTTAATCTCTGGATTTAAAATGTACATAAATATTTTTGGGAAATCTTGTATACATCCAAAGAATATCTGCACAGTCTGGTTTCCTCCAGATGAGAATCAGGGCACTGAAATTTTGCCGTTTGCCCATTCAGCTGCACTGATACATGCTCAGTCATAAGATTTCATCTAATCATCTCCTCCTAAAACCTCTTTGTGTTTCAGCTGTTACTCTCAACACTTCTATCACAAGTTACCATCTTACTGGACTGAAGGAAAAGACCACCTATCGTGTGCAGATTTCAGGATTCACTAATGCTGGAGAAGGACCTCTGACTCTTTCACAACCTTTCAGCACTCCAAAATATGGTACTGTGGAACCTCTATGCATCTGCATTACCCAGCATGAATCTCTGCTTTATGTCCTCTCAATGTTCACTTACAGGGTTTATTAGTCAATCCTCAGTTACTGAGAGCAAACAGAAAATATTGTCCCTCTGCAAGATGTAAACTTTGTGTCACAGAACAAAGTATTTCATTACCTGTATATTACCTGTATTTCATTACCTAGTATACAGGGAACTTAGCTAGGGGTCATAATCTCTGAAACCTTTTCTGACCTTTTTGTGCTAGCTATGTGCACATATCTCTATTTATTGACAATTACTCTCTAGATTTCATCAGATGAAATTTCTGCCTGTGACTAGTAATGTTCAATCATCTGCTTTTGGCAAAATCCTGTGCAGTCCTGTAAAGTTGGCTTCCTGAGCCATTAACTGCAAAAATAAAATATTAAGTACCTTTCAATTGTTCCTAGTGTGGGTGAACACTAACCAAAATAGATTTTGCTTTCTGATAATTTAAGTACATTCTAAGTAACAGGTCCTTTAGGTCACTGGCAAAAGTTTGCTTTTCTCAGAAGTGCCTGGATAGGCTAAGACCAATACAGTTGCGTGTAAAAAGTCTAAAAAACTTAAAATAATATAAGGTTGGCTAAACTTAGTCTTTCAAACATTTTTAACACCTCATCAGTTAAACTAAAACTAACGCTGCAACAGACTTTTTTGTTTGACCACAGCTTCCCTTAATGAAGATTTTTAAATATAAAAATAAAAGAACATGCTAAGATGGTATCAGGAACCTGTGATATTCAGAAACAGAAGTATGCAAATGGTTTCTCCCCACAGCAGCTTTTTTGTGTTAAGTGAAGGAGGTATAAAACCATACAACTAAATTGTCAAAAATGACATTTAGAATCTTCCTTGAGATCAACAGGATTTGCACCCCTCCTCCTCCCACTGAAAACTTTCTCTTGTCAACACAAAATATTAAATTCTCTCCCTGGAGATTTTCTTCAGGACTCCATTTCACTCATCCTACCAAGTATATATTTGGAAAGTATTCAATTTTTCAGAAAAGTAACAAAAATGCAGAGTGAAATTAACACAACATTTTAAAAAATCAAGTAGTTAGGCTGAATTTAAACATTACATGTACTATTTTTGGTCTTACCAAACATTTCACAGGTTATTTAATACATTAGAAGTATCTCAGGTTTCTTTGCTATAAAAAACAAATTTCAGCAACAAAGCAATTTGCAGCTTTCCAAATTAGTTTTGAACTTTAGGTAGCTGTTTGGTAAAAAAAAAAAAAAAAAAAAAGACAAAAAAAAGACTATTGTTGGGGGATGGGTAGGAAAAGAAAAAGCAAGTGGCTTTTTTTTTTTTTTTTTGCAAATATGGTTTGTCAGTATCAGTAACACAATCATGAACTGACCACACTCTATAGGCACTATTTTAAAATTTTGATGTCTCCTATAGCACAAAAGACATCAAAAATCTATAACAAAGACTTCTACACTGTCTCATTCTTAATATCACAGTCAGTTTTGGTTCCTGTGTTAGCCTGAGCATTTTATCAACCTTCATTAACCTCTCAAACACCTTCTCCTCTTTAGGTAGGTGGGATCTTGACAGAAAATATCTCAAGCAAGTATTAAGAGGCAATAAGGGACCTAGCTTTGCTTCAAGGATTGACAAATGACTGACTACAGATAAAGCGGTCTTAATGATCTTAAAAGTTAAAGCATGGGCACCATCTAAATACACAAACTATGTTATTGCTATCAGGACCAGGCATGACCTCTCAAAACAACTCTAAAACAAAATAAAACCCAACCAAATAAAAAACCTATGAGCAAACAAACAAAACCCCCAGAAACCTAACACCAAAACCAACCAACCAAAAAAACTCCAAACACTACTAGTAAATAACGAATTTGATAAAAAGCCACTTTCAGTGAAATAGGTTCTTATTAAGTCAGATGTGCATGAGGGTCCTCACCTGTTAAACAAGCTAGAGCTCACATAACAGCACGGGGAGGAAAAGAACACTTGACAGGTGTGAGAGATGGACAAAGAAGAACCTTCTGAAATTCAGCAAGGGCAAGTGCAGGGTCCTTCACGTGGGGAGGAACAGCCCCAGGCACCAGCACAGGCTGGGGCTGACCTGCTGGGGAGCAGCTCTGTGGAGAAGGATCTGGGGGTCCTGGTAGACAAGAAGCTGTCCATGAGCCAGCAGTGTGTCCTGGTGGCCAAGAAGCCCAATGGTTTTCTGAGGGGCATTAGGAAGAGCATTGCCAGCAGGTCATGGAAGGTGATCCTGCCCCTCTACTCAGCCCTGGTGAGGCCTCACCTGGAGTGCTGTGTCCATTTCTGGGCTCCTCAGGACAACAGAGACATGGAGCTCCTGGAGTGGGTCCTGGGAGGTTTGCAAAAGTTTTTAGGGAACTGGAGCACCTTACTACTGAGGAAAGGCTGAGATAGCTGGTCCTTTTTACCATGGAGAAGAGGCAACAGAGAGGGCACCTTATCAATGTATACAAATACCCTAAGGGCAAATGTCAGGAAAATGGGGCTAGACTCCTTTCTGTGGTGCCCAATGACACAACAAGAGGCAATGAGCATAAACACAGGAATTTACACTTGAAGATGATGAAGGACTTCTTTACTGTGAGGGTGATAGAGTACAGGAACAGATTGCCCAGAGAGGCTGGGGAGTCTTCTTCTCTAGAGATATTCAAAACCTGCCTGGTTGCAATCCTGTTCCACGTGCTTTAGGTGAACCTCCTTTAGTAGGGGATTAGAGTGGATGATCTTCAGACATCCCTTCCTATCCCAACCATTCTGTGATTCTATGATACCTAGATATCTTAAAAAAAACAAACCTGGAAAGCTCACACTCTCCTGAGAATACCAACTTTAGTTTTAACTAGATTTTACTTAAATTCCAGAACACGTGTAAAGTTGGCTTTGACTTCTGTTTAAAATATTTCTCTCATGAAGTTAATAAGGTCTTTCTGTACTTAACACCATAAATCTGATTCAAGCTTTCTGTTTCCCATCAGATAAAGGAGAACTTGAAGGTTTTGTGATTGGTCTTTGTCTCAGCATGATACTCATTCTGGTTTTTGCACCTCTCACTTGTTCTCTGGTGATTAAAAGGTAAGAACAGAATATTGGCTGGAGTTGCCAGCAGCACTCTTGTTTTGCTTAGCTCTGAGTTTCATAACACTAGCTCTTTTTTGTCATTAAAGGCAACACAGCTCAAAAAACACACAACACAAAAGTCACCACAGTAATCTCACAGTGAGAGCAATTACAAGCCACTATAAGCTGATTAAAATGGTAAAACAAGTTTGTAAAAAATCTGCACTCTTTAGTTTTTTATTCCTTTATCTGACTACCTCCTGTCTCAAACACTCTTAGAAAGAGCCAGGACCATTTCTCACATTGGAACATATGCTATAGATAGATAGATAAAGCATGCATTTGATAATTTTTATCTAAGACATTTCTTGCAAACACATTTGGATATTAAATTTATAAAGTATGCATATAAGCACATAATGACAAGGAGCAATATATGAATGAGTAGGAACAAAAGAGAATAACAAGGGTGACTATAAGATCTGGCAGTGGTCCTCTCATTTTATGAAAAATTATTTTCTGCAATAATAAAGTATTCACCCCTACATAATAATCTGAAGTACAATATCAGTGGCATATACTATGACTAAAAGGTTTGCATAGTAGTGGGTTCTAATAATATTCTGACAAACCTAATCACACACAACCACTCATGTGACTATTTGGTGTCCTAGAACACTACCTTCCCTTTTTCTCCTCTTCACAAAGCACCAGCCTTAGAAGCTGAAAGAACAACTGCTAAAGGAGAGATGGCACAACCTGTGGCTTGAGAGTCACACATCCTGCTTTAGCTTTAAACTCTTGTCCTTGCCACTGGGAAACAGACTCTGCATTTTCAGATTGTATTTTAGGTTGCACTGTGTCTGATACAACAGTTTTGACAGGAACTTCTGAGACCTACCTAGTCAACCTAGAGCAAACTTCATTGTGTTCAACAGAAGACCACATTTCATTGTCTGGGCCTGATAGGAAAGAGGAAAAAGGAAAGAGGGAAAAAAATAAAACAAAACACAAAACCAGACAGCACCTAGAAGTCCAGAAAATAGTGTTTAAATTTGTACATTTGTAGTAATATTGAACACTTTGAACTGAAAAAAAGGGTCCCAGTGATGCCTTCATCTCAATTACCTTCTTGATTTGTAAGAAAGGAGTCACCAGCCAGCCAAACACCCATCTTCACAGGATCAGCAGGAGATTCAGTAAATTTACAGCCACAGTTTTCACCTCCAACCACAGCTAAAGCAGAGGAAAAGTACCCTAAAGCTAATGAAGTTTAGCTTTAATTTCAAAACTGAAAAATACTGAGGCCAACACTAAGGCATAATGATGGACTACTTAAAGTCTCAGCCTCTCTTACAGCTTTGTTGAGGCTTTTTTATGGAGGTGAGATACTATATGTAATAGCTGCCAGAATGAGCCAAACTCAAAACAATCAGGAAAGAGCCAGAGTTGTGTTGTCTCCTTAGAACTTCTTCCAGACTACCAGTGCCATTGCACAGGGGCTGAATGCAACAGTATCTTGCTCTTTGTTTTCAGGGGAAAGAAAACTTTTAAATAAAGCCCAGGAGCAAATACTTACTAAAACAAGCTTTGTCCTGTATGTCCCAAAGCCCTCAAGGAAGATGGAGGATTTGTGGAAATGATAACAAATTAGATGTATAGAAATATTAGATGTATAGATTAAAAGATTAAAGACAGACAACATTGCCAGTACTTTCACAGCTCCTTTGTCATTAAACAAGGATGCTAATCATCATTAACTCAGTATTTCAGTGTAGACTACCAAGTTTGGTCTTCAGCTTTTAATTAGCATGCCTCTGTAATAGAACATCTTTTTTTTTATGGTCACAAAAAATAATTGTTAATATGTTATGTATGAAGAGTAATCAGTTTAAATGCATCGGAAATGTCAGTCTTCCAACCTGATGTTAAACGTAAAATACTTCTTTACAGGCTGAAAAGATCATATTGGCACAGTGTACCCACCCCAAGAAATAGCACTGCACTCCAAGATATGGTAAGTACTCTTCTGAAGCATAAAGAAATACTTTATGAGAGAGATCTTTGATTAATCTATAGTGCTAGTTATCTGTCCTTTCACACTTTACTCAAGAAAATGTCTAATATTAACTGCTTGGAAGCCAGAGCAATATTCAAAATATAGAATGGGGGATCGTTTCTATTTAGGCATAGGCTATATACGCTTTTAAATTTAATAAAGGTCTCAGACCTTTTTTGAGTACATTATAAAGCATATTTAAAGACATGATCCTCAAAAGAACAAATCAAAGCTGAATGGAAGTAGATGGAGTCTAAAGAGAGAAATTCAGGGGCTTTTTGGCCATCTGGACCAAATTTCATGGGACAAGTCAATCAAACCTGAAGCATCTTCATTATTTTCCTTACCATAAAATGAAGTTCCGTCAAGTCTAACCATTAACCAGTCAGTTTTCACCAACTCAAACTGATTATTAAGCACAAGTTTTTCAAAATACAAAGTAGTGAATTGTGGCCTAATTCCAGAGAAGTATTATGACAGAGGCCATGTAACATGGTGTTTTCTGAAGTCTGCTGCTCATCTTGCCTCCAAAGCGATCCAGGGGCTCTGACTGGCAGTTGGTAGCTGTCTGAGGAGCATGTACCAGTCAATAGGCACCAAGGTGCAGCAGCATGCTCACATCTTGCCCAAAGCTTTCCCATTTATTTTGGTAAGTATACCTGAATGCCAGTCCTAAATAAGCAGGAAAATCAGCTGTTAGGAAAAAATACAGCTATTAGAATCAGCTGCTGAAGACCACATAGTCCACTTTTGCCCATTAGTGGACTTATTTGTATCTTCACCTTCTTGCCCTCCCCTTTTAACAAGATTTCTGCTGCAGTTTTGATGACATCTGATACTAAAAGTCCTTCTTTTAGAACACCTAAGTTCATCTCTTAAGTCTCAGACCACCTATGATTGTGTTTTTCTAGCAGCAATTAGTACTGCTTTTCTTTATAAATCTCTTTTTCTGAAAGACATGAACTTCATTTGGCACTGAACAATCTAGTAGTTTCTCTCATTAGCTTTAACAAGCAGACTTCTATCTCATCAAATTTCCGGCATTGGCTAAGTCGGTATCTACTCTCCAGAACTGGGATACTGGGATACAGAGTGAAGTAATCAGAAACAGTATTTCAGAAGATCCTGATAGTCTGCTGATAATCAGAAATTGTGCTGAACATCAGCATTGCTTCCTGCAACAGAGCAAGTATGGATTTTTGTATTACAGATCAGGATTTCCTCACTTGCTTTCTTCCTTTCTTCCACGTAAATGTAGATAAAGAAGTGATGCATTCAAAGCTAGTCATCGGGTAGCGATTTTGCAATGATGTATTGCAAGTGAAATACACTGAAACTGCTTGCTACAGAAAGGACAAGTGGGTTTTATGAGCCACAGTGCCATTTTGACATAATATGCATAAAAGCAAAATATATGAATTTAGAATGCCTTTAACTTTTCCTGCAGAGGCAAAGAAACTGTCAAAAAAAATGAAGTCTGTATTAACATGCCTGGTAGAGAATATTGTAATGTTGATAACATGTCAGACACAGAAATACCAGATACCAGATAATGGTTTGGGAGAAAGCAGAAAAAGCACTATGTCAGGAGACAGTACAATAAACAGTTTATCAGATATAATGTGTAGAAGTAATTTGATATTCTGAACAATTAATGAACTGTGTAGAAAGGTATTCCCCAAGCCGGTATGGCAAAACAGGGGCAGGGAGCAAGTCTTGCTATATTCTGTACATTCATTTGATTTCTAGTTGTTCCAAGACTGAACCACATCAGTTTAGTTGAGCAACTTCGCATCTCTTGACAAAAATACAAAAATCATCCAAAAAAGACAGCAAGATGACTTGTTGTCCAATAATCCAGGGGATTACTTAACAAAATATAAGTCAATCATATATCCCATGGTACAGAGAAGCAGGAGGAACTGAAGACACTTCCATTACAGAGACAAAGGAAAGTAAACTATGAAGAACTAAAATGTCAGTCAGTCACCCAAACCAGTCTCCTGCTCTTCATATATAGCCAAGATTCTTCAAAGATGCTTCTTTTTCTTCACCTATTGCCTCTTTCAGACAGAATCCTAGCATTGTTATGTTGTTTAGAAAAGACTTCCATGATCATCAAGTGTAACCATTAACCAGCACCATTGTGTTCACCACTGATCCATGTCTCAGGTCACACTTGTAGACTTTTTCCAAACACTTTCAGGGATGGTGAATCCACCACATCCCTGGACAGCCCGACCACCCTTTTAGAGACAAAATTCTTCCTAATATCCAATCTAAATATTTCCTGGTGCAACTTGAGGCCATTTCCTCTCATCCTGTCACTTGTTACCTAGGCAAAGAGACCAGCTCCCACCTGGCTACATCCTCCTTTCAGGTACTTGCAGGGAGTGATAAAGTCACCCTGAGCCTCTTTTTCTCCAGGCTGAACAACCCCAGCTCCCTCAGTTGCTCCCATTGGACTTGTGCTCCAGAGCCTTCCCCAGCTCTGTTGCCCTTCTCTGGACATATCTGAGTATCTCAACATCCTGTCTAAACTGAGGGGCCCAGAACTGGACACAGGATTCAAGGTGTGGCCTCACCAGTGCCCAGCACAGGGGGACAATCCCTGCCCTGCTCCTGCTGGCCACACCATTGCTGATCCAGGCCAGGATGCCATTGGCCTTCTTGGCCACCTGGGCACACCCTGGCTCATGTTCAGCTGCTGTCACCAGCACCCCCAGGTCATTTCCAGCCACTCTGCCCCGGCCTGTGGAGCTGCCTGGGGTTGTTGTGACCCAAGGGCAGGACCCAGCACTGGGCCTTGTTGAACCTCACACCATTGGCCTCAGCCCATGATCCAGCCTGTCCAGATCCCTCTGCAGAGCCTTCCTGCCCTCCAGCAGATCAGCACTCCCACCCAGCTTGGTGTCACCTGCAAACTGACTGAGGGTGCACTCCATGAGATCATTGGTGAAGATACTAAACAGGACTGGCCCCAGTACTGAGCCCTGGGGAACAGCACTAGTGACTGAAAACCAGCTGGATGTAACTCTGCTCACCACCACTCTCTGAGCCTGGCCATCCAGTGAACAGTGCACCTGCCCAAGGCAGAAGCAGCCCATTTATCCAGGAGAATTCTGTGGGAAATGGTATCACATGGTTTACTAAAGTCCGGGTAGAGATAAAACCCATTTCAGATTTGGTAGCTTTGGAATTTGGGCTGCTCTTCATAAAAAAATATGATAATGAAAGTACTTATCATACAGATCTTTATTCACAACAAGGCAGAAGTGAACCATGCACTGATGTCTACTTATCTCTTATTACAAGAGAAAAAGAGAGCTATTTTATTTGGTATTCCTGAGAATTCAAAGAACAACATTCTCATTTCTTGGTCAGATCACAACTTGTAAGAAGAAAGAAAATAAAAAACAATGCACACTTACTTATTTCTTGCAAAAAAAGCCCAGTGTAAACAAGTTTAGAGCAAGTGAAGGCAGGGAAGAAGGGAGGGGTAAGGAAAGAAAAAAGTCCATTAGCTATATCAGCCTGCCCATAATTTAAAAAACATAATGGCAAACACTAAACCATTTAGGAGGAAAATAAGGAAGCTTGGTGTTAGCAACTGTTCTCCATTTAACCATCCAGAATTTGCAAAAAACTTGTTACCCCAGGTATACTCAGATCACAACATGGCATGAAGTTTAATAACAAACTGTTCATAGCAGCTGGCAGCTTAATTTTTTCTGGCTGCTGTTCAAGCTGCTGCCTTTTTTATAGTAATATATTTGCTAAATTTTTTGAACACTGTGTTCTCAGAAGAGCACATCATGAGGCTTACATTTTATCATCACCACTTTTGGTCTCAAGTAAACATAAAAACAAGAAAAACTGATTAAATACTATGGGACCAGAGAAGATGGTCCTTTAAATTAGGCATTTTCAGTCATATTTTTAAAACCAAAGATGAGATAAAATTGAATAATTAGCTTTTTTTTTTTTTTTTTTTTTTTGCTTTCTCTCACAGACTAATTGGAAACCTGTTTCAAGGTCACTGCTTCAGGCCCTGTCAGACAATGATACTACCAGCCTTTTCGTCATAGAGCATGAATCAAAGGTTCCTCTGATGCTAGACCTCTCCACAGATGGTGGAGAAGACAACAAACATGACACCTGCCAGTCAGAAAAACCTAGCAATAACATAGACATGAGCCCAAGGCATGAAGAAATCCCTGCAGAAGCAGTTACAAGTGAAGAAGACACCATTTTCACAGAAGTACCATTCTTGAGTGACTATGCCAGCATGGAGTTTAGTCAGAAAGCCCTGATGAGTCTGGCAGTGAGCACGCCTGAAAGAACTGCTCATCCTCATCTGAAAATGGAACTAAGCAGTAAGCCAGCACAAACTGGGCAGAAGGTTTTGTTTGCTTCCCAGGACTACCTCAAACAAAGCCAGGTGGTGCTTCTGCCATCTGGACCAAATTTCACGGGACAAGCCAATTAAACCTGAAGCATCTTCATTATTTTCCTTACCATGAAATGAAGTTCCAAATCTTGTTGTACTTCAGCGGAGCCACTAGGACCACATGGGACACTGAGCTTGTGACAATAGTTATCTTCACTATAGTCAGTTTCCTTGGCGAAATAGATTGATTGTATTACTAGATTAGATATTTCACCACAGTCATCCAGTGGAAAGTCCCACTACCTTCACACAGGCAAATCTTTTAGGGACTTACATGAAAAATCTTCCAGTAAAGTAACCTCTTGCTTGGTATTTTGTTCCAGGGGATTCAGGGGCTGTTCAAGTCTTCCACTCTAAGCATAATGTCATTGTAGATATCAGAAAAATTCTCTACTAACTGTGACCAGCTTCATATCTGATTTTCAGATGCAGTAAGTTCTTCACCAAAAAAAAAAAAATTCCAGCAAAAGAATCTACCACTTCAAAGAAGATCTCCAGTTGGTCAAAACTGGTCACAGAAATTAGTGCAAATCTTTCAAATTAGGAATCAAAAGTTTGCTTATTGATCCATGTAAAACACCATTAGTGCTGTACATTCCAGAATTTTACAACTTTATTCATTGTAGATAAATGGTGCTGGGTAAGTGAAGATGATAATAAGTTTCATTAACAGTATTGGAGTTGCTACTTGTATTAAATTAAGGCTATTTCCTCCTACAATTACCCACACATTCAGAAAAACCCATCCATAATTTGTAATGAGGTTTAGCTGCAGATATTGCTTCACACTGCAATGACAAAAACCGTTGAACAGACTTCAGAAGCCGAACAGATATTTCAAGTACCCGTACCACCAAAGATTGCACGGCAGAGGAGCCACTGAAATACAGGGGATAAAAGGGTCTTCCTCAATATGCTTTATATGCAACTCCATCAACTCCACAATGCAAGGAGTCTGAACCATTTTCAGGCTTACAAGAGTTTCTCAGTCATGAACTCTCCAAGCATTAATTATTACAGAAGACCCAGTTTATTGTTGTTGTCTCAAGTTTAAGGAGCATTTTACTAAAATTGCTCTGTGGAGAAAGAAATTGATCAACTGTATCATAAGCACCAGAGAATCCATAGATGGATATTTAAAAAAAATTTCTCATTACAAGTGAAGGATGATCAGCATTCACACAAATATTTCCACTCATACTAGGCAGTATGAATTACAGAAAAGCCATGGTCGCAAAAACTCAGAGAAATTCCATTCCACTTCACTGATTCAGTGAGAATCCATAACAAAACCTAGTTTATTCATGTTCCTTATTTATATTCACTCTAACTATATCTCTCTATATCTGTTAAGACTGCCAGGAACAAACGTGTATTTCACTGTGGGTTATGCACTGTATTTTTTCTTAGCGCTTAAAATTCACTGTTCTCCCACAAAGCAATTTGCACTCATAGCTGTTAAATCTTGCAATTGAAACAAGGGGTAAGAGAAGCACTCCCTAGAGATTGCATAACTTTGGTCAGTCTTTTAAATATCTTTCTTCTTTTTCTGAACTTTAGTCTGGTGACTTTGCCTGATTTGAATTTAAGACAATGCAAATGATCCCGTTATTAGTGGAGCTATTTTTACTTGTAATATCAAGTAGTGGTATTGAAATGCTGTTAAAGACAATGAAGTCCTGATACATAATCTTTATCAAGTAGTCGTAATTTATCCCTTTCCAGAATACAAGAATTATCCATGCTCATTACTTACAGTATTTCTTTCATTTCTGGTCAAAGAAACTAATTTTCCTGGTGCATACCTTCAATATCTTTACTCATGCCTGTAAACACCAAATTCTTCTTTTCTTAGTCTACACCTGACAATCCAATACGTATTATTCTGTTATGGATAAAATATGAATAAAGTCAGTAAGTAGAACCAAACAGAAGGCTTGCAAGCAGTTTCAGTATATGAAACAGTCTTGATACATGAAACTCAACAGACAGCTTGGGCTTTTAACCTGGTGATTATCAACTCCACTCTACCAGCCATTGTCCGACATCTTGCTACAGAAAATTCATATAGCGGAACAGGAGAGTTGTACTAGAACCACCCATGGATATTAAATAGAAGATATAGAATGTATTCTAATCTCAGTTATAAAGTTCACAATATATGTAATTCTTAATTGATCTCATTAGAGCAATATTTGCAATGGCCGCAAGTGGTACATTTGGGAGAATAAGAGATACATGAAAAATCCTGGTATGGAGATTAGAAATAAACTCAAAACTCGTCCCATGATGATGTATACTTTGAGAGCAAAGAAAGAACTTTTTATGTGGAGAGAAATAGAAAAGCGCATTTGCTAAGTAGTTTCATGCAGCCAAAAAGGAGATTTAGTTGGAATAATGTACTTACTCTGTGACACAAGTTTAGGAGACATACCATGGTCATGTCTTCAGGTTAGGGAAAAATAGATGTCTGTGGTATGTGTTTTTGGCTGGCTCTCCTGTGGAGATTTTTAGTTCAGTTAGAAGGGTCCTACAACAATCATCTAATTGTACTCCCTGACCTTTTCAGGCAGTTTAAAAAATAGTGACTGCAGAAGCTTTCTCACACAAATAAACATGTAAGATAGTTTATTCCATGTGCTATAGTACTGTTCAAGTGGTTAGTGTAGTGTTCTTAGCATCAATATTCTTAGCTTCAATATACGTTATGTTGAGTGAAATTGCAGATATGAAGGCTCAGGACCACAAAAGAAAAGGTTTTTATAATTAAAGTTTTGCTGTTTCTTCACTGTCAGCATAGCTCTGGGTGATCACTGGCAGCATTAGTGAGAATTTAGGACATGGTGAAAGCTTAGACAACTGTAGACCCGGAAGCACATCATCATCATGATTTATAGAATGGGATATTCTACTGCAAGGTTACAGTACTCTAGCATTCTATATTTACAGAGAAAGGAAAGTAATACTCAGTCTCTAATACAGCACAAAGCTAGGTTAGTACACGTGTATTTTTCTGGTATCCAGAGTAGATGTTTTTTCTTGCACGGATGTGAAGACTTTTTATTATTTTTAATTTTTTATTTTTTTTTTTTATTTAGTGTCTAAAGTCAGACTACAGTCCACTAGTTAGCTCTGAAAATTAACACTGTATCAGAGACAAAACAAACAAGGTCTCACTCTGGAACAAGAGATTGCAGCAACCACAATATTGTAGAGGTTTATTCTGCATTAGTTAATAAATGAATAATAATATCTACCAAATATCCACAAATTCCCCCAGAATCTATGCCTTTAAGCTTAGAGCCTTAACCCTTAGAGCCACTTTTATGGCACAACAGTATCTGCATTTGAGCAGAGCTGTCTGGAAAGCAGAGAACACAGCGGCTTCCTGTCAACCCAAGTCAACTACAGTTATTACTACAAAAATTGTCAAATACTGAAGCACTTCATGAAAGACCTCTGGTTACAGAAGATACTCTTGGCTCGGTGTCACAGGCTCTTGGCTTGCCTGTTTCTCTCACTCAATGGCACTGTGTGTCTGCTGCCTAAATGAGGTTAAATGTGTTCTGGTACAATGTTGATGGAATTTGTATGAACCTGGCTAATAAAACTTGTGACAGCTTACACCACTCAGTTTTGAGCACTGTTTGTAGAAGACTGCTAAGAAAAATCACTCCATGCCACTCGTGTTGGGATGGGAATAATCTTATCCTCATACCTATTTCAATTCTACAAGCAGAAGTACCAGCTTGATAATAAAACTGAAAACAACCTGCTGTGCTAGAAATGGTCATTCCCATCACCCATCCTCAGAGACCCCTCCAGGGGCTTCACAGAATCATGGGATCACTAAGGTTGGAAAAGACCTTTATGATTGAGTCCAACTACAAACCTAATACTGCCAAGCCCACCACTAAACCATGTCCTTAAGTGCCTCCTGGGATGGTGACTTAACCAGTTCCCTGGGTAGTGTGTTCCAAGCTTGACAACTCTTCCTGTGAAGAAGTGTTTCCGGATATTCAATCTAAACCTCCCCTAGTGAAACTTGGGGCCATATCCTCTCATCCTGTCACTTGTTACCTGTGAGAATATACTGACCCTCATCTCACTGCAACATCGTCTCAGGTAGTTGTAGAGAGTGATAAGATCCCTTCCCTGAGCCTCCTTCTCTCCAGACTAAACATCCCCAGATCCCTCAGCCACCTCTTGTAAGGCCTATGCTCTAACTTGCTTCCAAAAAACTTTCCCCAAACAAATGGGTGGGCTTATTACTTTACCAGAATGAACCCACTAAGGAAGCAGTCTGGATTTGTGGAAGTGGTAGACACAGGAAGTACAAAGAATGATGGGCAAAGCTACAGCCAGTACTGTCAGGAAAACAGATTAAATGGGTTCAGGTCCTTACTAGAGACACTGGAGCCTAGGTAAGCTGGAGAGTAGTAAACATGATATTTTGCCTGAAAATTTACAGGCTGCAGCCAGTTTTTCATAAATTCATAGGTTTTTATAGATTGCTAGCACAGAAGTAGATAACAGAACAATAAACAAAAACATAACAGAACAATATGCATTCTCTGGACTTTCCCATCCAGTAATTTGGAGACGGGCCCAGAGAGCGGTGGTGAATGGTGCTGCATCCAGCTGGGGATCAGTCACTAGCGGTGTCCCCCAGGGATCTGTGTTGGGCCCAGTCTTGTTTAGTATCTATTCTGGTGATCCAGAATTAGGGATTGAGTCTGCCACAGCAAGTTAGCAGATGACACCAAGCTGGGTGTGAGTATTGATCTGCTGGAGCATAGGAGGGCTCTGCAGAGAGACCTGGACAGGCTGGATAGATGGGCTGAGTCCAACAATCTGAGGTTTAACAAGACCAAGTGCCAGGTCCTGCACTTTGGCCACAGCAATCCCCTGCAGTGCTACAGGCTGGGGACAGAGTGGCTGGACAGTGGCCAGGCAGAAAGGGACCTGGGGGTGCTGGTGACAGCAGCTGAACATGAGCCAGGGTGTGCCCAGGTGGCCAAGAAGGCCATTGGCATCCTGCCTGGATGTCTATCCTTCTCTGGATGTCCAGAGAAGGGCAACAGAGCTGGGGAAGGCTCTGGAGCACAAGTCCAATGGGAGTAACTGAGGGAGTTGGGGTTGTTCAGCCTGGAGAAAAAGAGGCTCAGGGTGACTTTATCACTCCCTGCAAGTACCTGAAAGGAGGATGTAGCCAGGTGGGAGCTGGTCTCTTTTCCCAGACAGCCACTGACAGGACACAGCCTCAAGCTGTGCCAGAGGAGCTTAGGCTAGACACTAGAAAAATTTTCTTCACAGAGTGATTGGGCCATGGAATAGGCTGCCAAGGGGGTGGTGGAGTCACCGTCCCTTAAGGTGTTTCAGAACAGGCTGGATGTGGCACTCAGTGCCATGGTTTATTTTATCATGTGGTGTTAGGTCATTGGACTTGATCTCCAAGGTCTTCTTTGACCTTCTTGATTCTGTGATTCTGTAATTGCTACTGTTAAACTTTGCTGGTAGTGCTTCAAGCCAAGGACTCAGCAATCAGCAACCATTGGTTTTCTTCCGAGTTCTAATTAAATAACCATTCCAGCATTCATTTCAGATGTGTGGCTACTGGGTACCATCAGAATTAGGATCCATAGGATGCATAATGCCCTTTTGGCATTACAGCTGTGGTTGTATGTTTAGTATCTGGTGGTTTAGTGGGTTACACAGTCTTGAAATGAACTTGGCCACTGTGACTTCTGTGTATTATTTTCAAGTGCTACCTTTCAAGTGCTACTCACTTCTGGAAAGGAAGCTACACATGTTTCTGCAACATTAGGGACACCACTGGCAGCTGTGATTGCCAATGCCCGCACAACATATTAGGCAAAGACTGCATTGTACCTTTTCAACACAACAAGAGTGAGAACCTCTTTGTATAAAAAGAAATGGCATTTAGTCACATTGAAGTTCTAACTAGTTGTGCTGGGTCATATGACTGTTCTTCCAATGCTGCAAAGCATTTATTAAAAACTTAAGATAAAATTTACATTGAATGCACTGGCTCAATGAAAACTAACATTACTATTACGGATCCCACTGTGAAAAAGAATGCAAATATTTCCACTAATAACTAAGAGATTTTGTGAATGTTGAGAAAATCTCTAGCTCCAAAACCAGTTAAAATAATCCAGTAGCATGTGATTCTATTCTCTTTATTTCAACATTCATTCAACCTTCACCAGAAGACCCTCTGGATTTCACAAAAATAAGTAAGAAAAGCAAAGGTGTGGTAGTACACTTGAATTCACCATATCGAGGCTGTATCTCATTGGAATGCTTGAGGAGTCTGCAGCTCCAAAAAGGGTTGTGTCTGTACTCATAAATCCATTATACAGGTGCTTTGAAGCCATTTGCTCTAAGAATGTTTCTTACTCTAACAATTTTTAAGCAGCAGGGTTTCTCCTCTCTGTTTCCACATTTGTCTATTTGCAGCTGCAGGGTTGCAGTGAAGTTTTTCAAATCCTTAACCACTAAATATTTTACTGACAAATAGTCAATCTCTTTTGTTTGTAATACTGAATGTGACTAATTTTCTGCTCTCCAGAACTGATGAAAAGGTATGCTGATCCTAGGACACAGAGAAATAACACTGGAGACCCACTCACAAGCATAAAAGAAGATATTTTTTCAACTTCAAGGACAGTTATGTTTTGGATTTGTTTGTTGCTTGGGTTTTTGGGTGGGTTGTTTTGTTTGGTATTTTTAAAATAATATTGGTGTGTTATTTGAAAGCTTCAAGGAGCAAAAAGCATGGAGGTAGAGAACAAGTGATGAAAGACGCACTGGTTATATTTCTCCTTACACCCCTCCACTTGCATTGTCTGTCCTTCCAGCAGCCCAATATGTCTTGGAAAGGCAATCAGCTGTGCTGCCCAGGTGCCCCAGTTTTGCGCACTGGCATCATGGTACTCTGCCTAATGCCATGTTACACAATCCAACCTTACAGTTCCCATTCCTTTTCTTCACTGGCAAAACCCCCATTGCAGTCATAAACCATACTGCAGCAAGGACTACAGAGTTCTGATTTACTTTATTTTCTCCTTAGATTAAATAAAAGCACCTTCCTGCTGTCAAGCATTCTAATTTACTTTCCCTCCTCCAAAAGAAATAGTTCAAAAAATATATTTCATCAATTAATTAAATGTTAAAGACAAACCTCCAACATGCATCAGCCTTAGTCCTCAAGTGTTGGTTCAAGGCACCAGGTAATGAACTGGGCATAAAATCAAAGTCAAAACAAATCTCTTTCAGATATGACTCAAAAGGCCCAGACACCATACTGTACATGGAGTATCTCCTATTAATGTGTAAGTAGGTACATCACTTTCCAGTGCATTTTGGCACATTACTACTGCATTAGAGTACGAAGTTAGCAGTGGTAGAGCACTAAAAATAGTGGTGCTTTGCAGTAAGCTTGCTGCAACAAAGCCTGTAGAACACTCAGTGCCTAAATATGCAGTATTTCAAACACTACCTGAAATCTTACTGTGATAGCTCAGGAGACGGTGCTCCAGCACTGAGTTTTACACTGCAGTGCAGCATAGCCTAACTTCCAGAAGATGCTCTTCCTACATCAGCTGTCACACCTGTACTTTCTGAAATTCCAGGACTGATTCTGGCTTAAATACTTCGGTTTCTACACTGTAATCCACTCAACAATCCTTCAGGGGCTTGAAGCTTTCTTGGAGGTTTTTTTCTTGGGTCACACAACTAGCCTGTGTTCTCAGCAATAAAGATAATGCTTTCAAAATAATGTAGTGCTATAGCAAACCCAAGACTGTGATCTGGCAAGTCTTGGTAAATGATACACAGAACCACGTTTAAAAAAGGAGGATTTCTGGCTTGATTCAAAGTATTGTGCTGGAAAGGGTGTCTTTTTAACAGCAGCACAGTGATCGAAAAGCTTGTGTTAAAGGTTATAATTCAGAGTAGTAAAGCTAAGTTTCTATACAAGCACTAAATCAGAATCCTGCCCAAGCACCCATCTATCAGCAGGGCCTCATTGCAAATTACTTTCATTCCTCTAACATTGCAACCATTACAGTCATTAATTCTTCATGATTTACATATCTGGTCTTCCAGTCTGTCTCTATGGTACTTCAATTCATAGTTCATGGTATACAAGTTCACACCTTCATAATACAAAAGGGAATGTGGAGACTGATCTTTAAAGAGTACTCACCCTATTCCCAAACCCAAAACTCCTCCACCCAAACACTGTCATAGCTTCCAAGTAGCTAAGCACCAAGCAGCAGCAAGTTTCCATGGTATAAATAATCATCATATCCAGAGATGTTTGATCACTAGTTTCAGGCATTTTATATCTCAAAGGCCTGCCTACAAGTCAGAATATAAATCAAGAGTGGTACCAGCAGGCTTGGACAGTTACTCCTCACCTCTTTATAACAGGAGACAGATCAGGAATGAGGCTTGACTGCTTTTATGCAGCTCTTGAACTATGATCTGGAAGGCTGACATAGCTTCTAGTAATTCTTGACCTTATGGTCTTCATAGACCTCTAGCTGTCTCTCTTGATTACTCTTTCCATTTGCAGTTATAAGCTGCTGTTGGAATAGTTACAGATCTGACAGAATGAAGTTATTTTAGAAAGTAGTAGGATTTATATGTTTTATTATCACCTACTGAATTACAGCAGTTCTTACAACTATAAATAATTTCCCAAGGTAAAAATGATCACCAGGAATCTGATTTACTAGAATGAATTAACTTACCCAATATTGGCTACCATTTTTCATCTAGCCATAAAAGCACCACAAATGCCCATTTCTAACACATTCAGTGCAATGCAATGACCCATGTCTAACTTTCCTCATCAAAAATTCTGAAGTACACTTCCAGTTAATTAATTCAGTATTGACACACTTTGACTGAACAGAGTAGAGTACTCCAAGTTCTGATATAAAATTAGTAGAGCGAAGTGTGTCCCACACTATCTGAGAAATGGCCCTATAAAGTGTAAAGCGGCCTCCAGCTCCCCCAGTCTCAAACCATAATACACAGCTATCACCTATCCAACGTCTTTGGAACTGAACATAACAAAACAAATGTATCACATTTTTGAGGATCTTAGTGAATTAATTATCTCCTCACTGATACAAATGAAATTTGGGTAATCAAAATATTTGCATTTACTATTACCATGTGTAACTGTCACAATCTTATGTAAAGGCTGGCCCTGCTCCTTGGTCATGTACAACTTTGAACCATTGCAAAGTTATCTCAATGTGTTTCTCAGATCTGTTTTTCCCTGCTTTCACAGAGAGGAAGAGCATGGTGACACTTCTCAAGACCACAGACATGGTAACTAAATCACCTGTCGTGATTAAATCCACATTAAATATGGAAGCTAAACCACCTAGGAGTCTCATGACAGACATGACTGACCTCAAAAATCATAAGTGGCAAAAATCATAAGTGGCAAGATCACTAGTGGGTAAGTTAGTCTGTTGAGCAGCATATCTCAAACTTTTGCTCCCTAATCATTGCTATTCAGACTCCTACAAATTATACAAAGCAATTGAAAAGCTTAGGCATTGAGAAGTAAATTTTAGTAGGAAATCTTCCATGGTAATAAATTGATAGGTAGCTAGTGTCACAAGCTCTGCTTGAACTCCTGATTCCTACTTTGACATAGTCTTCTATACAGTCACATTTACTAACTTAATGTTTGCAAGTGAGACACCCTCTCTGGTGAAACTTTAGTAGTTTCTTATACAAAGAATATCCCCTCCTCAGAGACAGGATTCAGAAGGCTCTTCTGTAACTGAACAGTGATGATATACTCAGTTACTTAACCCCTTGTCACCTTTCCTGTAACACTCTTGCCAGTATCAGTACAACAGACTCAGTTTCAAAGCACTTGAGTCTGGAGCAGATAAAGCCTATTACAGAAAAGAAAAAAAAAAAGAGAAAAATTGTACAGTCATGTGTTGTATCTCATCTAAATTTAGTGGAAGTGAGTTTATGACACCATTAGAACTTTGGGACATGGTTTATTTATGAAAAGAACACCAATGTACTAGCATTTCGTGTTTCTTTAAGTGTACCATTTTCGTGGTTGCTTCATTAATGCAAAAATATACTCTACCAACATAGCACAAGTTTGATTACCTGTTAGACTTAGAATACCTACATTATTAACAGAAATATCAAACTTTGAGAAGGAAAATAGTACTTTTTGCTGCTGTGGTGCTTTGGTTCCTCAGGTATACCTGAATCCAGACTGTAATGGGTACGATATGTGTGTAACAAATTAGACACAGCTCCCGAATCAGTCGGGAAAACACCAGAAAGGACCCACTGATATGCTGCATAAACTGTGAATGTTAAATTCCTCTCTTCATCTTTCTGGGCCAAATCAGTCATTCCTTTGATTGTTATGTAAATGACAGGTTTCAAAGTAGCAATTTCTAAATGGCCCATGATTTACTCATCAGTGCAGCAGCAGTTCTAAATCTTTGCACTAAGGAAAGACCAGAGACTCCATCTCTAAGAAAGCTAGTTAACTGGCAGCCTCATTAAGGCTATCAAGAACTGCATGAAAGGGAGATGAAATTATTCCTTTACCGTTGCTGACAAATCTTTCAGGCCAAAAAAGACATATACAGCCTTTTCAATGGAAAAAGAATGATTCCACTAACAACTACTACAGAACACACTTCATACACCAAAAAATTCTGATCTCACATCAAATTTGGTACTAGATGAACATAAAAAATGCAACAAAATTTTTTAAAAAGGTGTAAGCTAAAACTTTCCAGAATAGTACAAATAGCTAAAATCTATTTTTTGCTGTCCATGTTCTCCTGTATTAAGCTCGACAATCTTAAAACTGACTTCTCATGACAATAAAAAAAAAAAAAAAAATTGTCCTCTTGGATAGTAAGAGTTCACATATTTAGAAAACAAGCTTAAGTTGGCGGATAGCTTCTCAGCTGTAGTATTTACTTAAACAATAAGGAATTGAAGTGTTAACAGCCACATCTCCTCAAACTAGAGGTAAAGTATCTGCCTCCACATATTGAGCAGCTCATTAAGCTGCATTACATTGAAGACAATACAAAAGAAACCCTTGTGCTAACATGCTCTATCTTGCAATAGAACTTACCTACAAATGAGGCAGTCCTGAATTAAAAAGTGTGGTTCTCTTACATTAAAAAAAATTCCTTTTGTAGAGTGCTTTAAGTTTTCAATATAATTTTAATTACACTTTTCAACATATAAAAATAAAGCTAAACTACAAGCTGAAAACATATGTATTAGGAAAAATGTATTTATGTATTAGGAAAAAAAATTCAGATTCTCTTTAGGCTCTAGCACTTAATGATATCTACATATATTCAATTCTCCACACTCCAGCCTCTGGTGGGAAAACTACATCTCTCTAAGCAGTCTACTGATTGATATGATTTTAGCCATTTACAGATTTCAGCATTTATGCCACTAAGTCAAATTTTTACTTTCAAAATTATGATAACATCAAAGGTGATATCTGATTGCTATAAAAAGGAAAGTACCAAGCGGCATATGTTCCAGATAATGATTCAGAATTCACACTTTTAAGACTGTTTTACCACTACAATGCTGTTATCACACTAACATTTACAAAATCCAAGATTATTTTGTCTGGATTTTTTTTCCCTCTAACAATACATGAGCTCTGATCTTCTTTCACTACAAAAGGGATGCAGAGATGTTTCAGACCTAGAGGTAGACAATATGCATAGACAATATGTATACCATTACGGCGTTACTGTTTGCAAGGGTCATACTTATCAATGAAAAATAACTAAATAAAGACTGGCAATACATACACAATAATTTAAAACACACATAGCAGGACTTACTTATTATCTCTTAGAACAACAACAAAAAAATTACTTCCCTAAACTAGTAACTATTACAAGATAGCAGTACAAGCTAAGTGCAAAAGAGAGAAGCTACTATGTAACACATCTGAAGAGTTTCAACAAAATTTCAGGTTATTGCCTTAAATGTAACTGGGCCAGTGAACACTAGCACGCAATGCAAAGCATGCTACAGACTATGAATTTAATTTCATTCTAGCAGCATAAATGACACTGAAGTGTCTACAGCTCATTTCAGAATCCAAGCTCTGCATAGGTTGCTGTCAGCCTGCTAACATAAGGCTAGTTCAGATGTATCTATCTGAAACTGCCATGAAAAAAAACCTAGCAGGTGATTACCTAATAGTCAAAACCCACATCTCATCCATTTCCCAAGTATTCTTCAGATATTTCTAGTTTCTAACCAAATGCTTTTATAATCCCTAATCCCCAATTTCAACATATGTAAACTAAGAATTCTTTACCATACTACTATTGGAATTTGCAAACAAAATTTTATGCCTCACACCTGTGTAAATCCATGGACTTTGATGAAATCATCTAAGCCACAGCCACCCCTATTTTGAGCTTGACATCCTGTTTGATGCTTCTTTCTTTTTTCAGAATGCAATCCAGAACCCTCCTGGGAAATAGCCACAGGCACTAATGGATACTTATGCTTCTGTGCTTTATGAGATCTTAGCAAAATGGCAACGTATAATTACTCTTCTGAGCAATTCACATGTTCAAGTAAGTGCTGATTCAGATTAAACTACATGTAAAACAAAACAGCTACCAAGAACCACACTTGTCAAAACCTCTACACAAGTTAATCCCATTTTCAACGTGCAAAACCCGATGATCTGACACAGCAGCTCAGCACACAATCTTGTTCATGATGAATGCAATGGACTTCCCATGGAAGATGAACACATTCAGTGGATGATGCACTCATCCTGTAGGAGCAGACTGGAACTTCATTACTGTGCTATGTTACCAGTTTGTAAGTGAGCTACCCCCTGCAGAGATAAGCATTTTATAGACTAATAGTTCTCCAGGGGTGGCTTTTTAGGAACACCTGGTAAGATGGACAGATCATAACTACCTCACAGATCTGCAAAGTATTTACAAAACAAAACCAGAAAATAAAAAGTATCTTGCAAAGTATTGGCAAGAAAACATGACTTGAGGAGGGGAAGAAATGTGTGTTTGGTGGCTAGTTGCTTTGGTTGTTTTTTTTTCCTTAACAAAACACCAACCAACAAAACCTACTGAACAAAAACCTTAAAAACCCCAGAACACTTTTCGTAAGGGAATCATAATTAATATACAATATAACAATGTGCTGCATATAGCCTCACGCAGGTGATAAGCTACTTAGTTAAGGCTGCCATCCATAACTATTAACTTCCAAAGGCACATTACTCAGCTAAGCATACACAATCCTTTACATATTTTATAACTCATACATCATACAACTATGCTATTTCAGGATAACAAAACTCAAGAGACCAAACTAATACCAGCTGAAACATGATACACTGAAAGAATTCTAGTTCTTCCCAACAGAGAAATTTAGCTTTTCAAAGAAAACATACATGATACATCTATGTTTTCACTAATATCCACATTTTAAATGAAAGAAACTCTATGACTAAATCCAGATGGTCTAAAAATATTCCTTTAATAAGTATGTACCAGCAGAAACATCCCTCTAAAATACTTACTTTATTAGTGAAATGGTACCAAAGATAACAAGTATACAAACAATCTCTTTGCTCTATGCTACTTACACATCATAAATAAGACAGCTGTTGTTGCAAGACACAATCTTTCACAGTCTTCCTGTAAGCATACAATTTTTTATTCTTTTATCAGAATGAGCTGTTTACCAGCCAACAGCATGTGGCTTAAACATCACAAAAATGGCTGTTCTATACTTTACATGGTAAAGCATTTTCTGTTGTCTTAAATGTACACAGTGGCAAGAACATTAAATCTTATATAAAATGAGTGATTAAGCAGCTTCACAATCAAACTGGATTTCATTACCTTAGGAGTTGGGCAAAGTTTTCATTTCCTGTAATATGCTTCCCTTCCACTGAAAAAACTAACTATGCGGAGGAAAAGTAAAACAAGTAGAAAGCAAATAGCCAATACACTTAGTTTTTTATTTTAACTGAAAGAAATAACACTTCCCATGAGGTAAGGCAATTAATAATTTGATTGCATTAAGTTGTATTAAAAATAATCTATGCAATTTTAGCTATAATTATGTCTTAAAAGCGTAACTTATCAGAAATCTCATATAACCGATTCAATTACTCCGAAGAACAAAAGGTATGTTTTGCCAAGACAAAACCACTTGTTTTGTGATTCCCTTCTTGCATGCTTTCTCCACAAAAAATGATAAAAGAATCTCTCCTATGTAAGCCCTGCATAAATTAGAACTTTCTTCCTCAAATTATTTATCCCCCATTTCTTTGCATGCCATTCCTTTAACATCGCCCAACAGGTATCAGAGAAAATAACAGAGAGGTAACAGTTAAGGCCATCCAAATGTATATTATATGTCTTAAGAGCTTTCTTTGATGCAGGTGATCAGAGCACACTTTGTATTCAGCTACTACTTTTGTACAGTGGTGGTCCCCAGATTACATCTTTTCTCTTATTTATAAATCTCTTCTAAGAATAAAAAATAAAAGTAAAATGGAGCTTCACTATTTTAACAAGTGAATAAAACAACCATTCTGGCAAGTCACTTGCATTTTTGTCTACAGTATGGTGGTGGCAAAGTAGCAAGAGAGATCATATAAGATTTAGCTAAAAATGTGTAACAGCACATATACATTTCTAGAAAATACCACATTTTAAGAAGGCACTAAAGCTTCTGCTTGTGCTCCCATATTTTTTTTAACAAAAAGGAAAAATTTATTTTCTTAATGGCACCTGTACTATTTTCAGCTGAACAGACACACTGCAGAACATTGCAAAACAAAGCTGTAAGTTCTGGTATCATCATATAGATGTGCTCACTTCTCTACGGACAAATAAAACAACAAAAAAAAAACAACCCCAAAATAATCCTGTAAGCTAACCTAATATCTATAACATGGCAATGTTCTTTCTAGGAACAGAAAAAGCGCATGCATTGTTCACATACTTTAAAAGAAATATTAATTTCAGGGATATTAGTAAGAAATTATTTTAAATAATAAACCCTAAGAATCTCAAGCAGTGAGCAAATGAAAAACATACTAATCTGTGAGTATTTAACATAAGAACAGTAAAACCATGTTTATGCTTACACCCCCTTTCCCTACAGTTGTCATTTACAACAGAAAGGAAGTGTGTTTATTTATGCACCATTTTCAAGCACATCAAACAGCACACATTAAAGTTTTTGTGGATTTTTTAACCTACAGGGCAAAACAATACAAAAGTCATCAACAAGCAGTATTTTAAACAACCTTCAATGCATATCTTCAGCTTTTTTTGGGAAGTACAGGTTTACATCTTTCAGTTTCTAGTTATTTGTAACAGCCTATAGCAAAACTTAACATAAATCATTTTACAAGTACAGCCATCATGGAAATGGATGGATTTTCAGAGATGAATAGTTCTGATGGCATCTGCCTTTTCATGGTATTAACTACTGGTCTGTGCTCTCTTGCTTTACAGCAAGAAGACAACAAAGCTATCACATGAACTGGAGGAGCTACTAGTACTATCAACACGTTCAGGTTGATTGCTTTGACATTTTCTTCCTCATTCTGGGAAATAAAATGCTTTGGATTTCATTCCTTAGTTGAATTAGAAGTCCATTCTTTGCTTTAAATCTCTTCCATTTTAATTGAGAGATTTTCCTCGTTTGGTTGACAATTTCCGTTCTGTTGTAGCTTGACTTCATCTGTCCTTTGTGTATCTCTATTGTCTACTTCCTTGTCAGCTTCTGAATTCTGATCCTCTTTATTGTTATCTTTGTCCTACCAAAGATAAAATTATTTAACAACAAAATAATATTCTTAGCATTATAGGCTATGACTTCCAATCAACTCTCATTAATTTTATTGTTTCAATTTTTACATGTGTGTGTGAGCTTCTTTGCCCCACCCATCTTTTTTTAAAATACACTTTCTTTTCAGATGGCTGAAGTATGGCACTTGTAACAACCCATCACCCAAGAAATTATGCCATAGAATTATCTGTCTTTATTAACTAAAATAAACTCATATGTAAAGTTATAGAATAAGCAGCACCATGGAACATATGAGAAGCAGCTCCAGAAATTAAGATTTCACTGACTTTTTTAAAATAGAATGGGACTAAATTTTTTTCTCTCCTTTTTTGTCAGGTATCTGATGCATTTTTAGAGTTCTTGGGTAAGATACTTCCTCAAGCATTTGAATAGTCACCTAAACCAGCTGTTTTGTAACAGCTGAGTAATTCTGAGCACAACTAACTACTCTTTAAAGGCATGCTACTACTTGAATTCTAAGAGTAAAAAATTTGAAGATATTTCTTTTCTTAGTTGCAGTACTTTCTATTTTGCAGGGGAAAATCCTCTACCACTCTTTCACAACTCATCAACTTTACTCCTATAGAATCCAATGTACAGACCAGGACCAATTCAATCAGAGTTAGAACTGCATAGTGAGAATTTATTTTAAAAGTAATCTTTTCAGTTTCACAGTGAAGTACTGCTTGTAAGTCAATAGTCTGCTGGCCTCCCAAAGTAGGAAGCCAGGCAAGTCCTAACATAGGGCACACAATACGAAAGAGAAACACGGTGTTTCTGTAACCTAAGCAGACTAACTCCTACAGGTCAACTGAAGATCAGATATGTAGACTTAAACTCAACTACTAACCCCAACTAGCTAATACTGAACTCAAGCGGCACTAATTTGGTAAGGAACAGAAGTAATAGAAAAGAAGAGTAAAACAAAGACAAAAGTAAGAGAGAGAATTTCAGTAATGGCTTCACTACCACTTCATTCTGCTGATCACTTGGTCACACAAACTTACCTTCAAAGCAGTGGTGCTTTTGTCAGATTTCTCCTTCCCCTCTTTTTCTTTACTACTTTTTTTCTTGGAAGTAGAGCATTCTCTTTCTCTTCTTTCATTATTTGTATCTCTTTCTCTTTTTTTTTCTTTCTTGTTTCTGTTTCAGAAATTTTTTATTCAAATTAGGATTTGATCCAACTACAACAAACTTCAAACCATTTGACTGCAAACTAAACACCCAGCATGGACTTTCAAAAAACCTCCCAAAATTTAACCAAAAATCCCTTTGCAAAGACAATGGTGTTTTTTGGCTGAAGAGAGCTAAACAGTTCATATGACCACCACGCACTGTATTTGCAAACAAAAAAAGCAATTTAATCTGTATCAGATGAAGGGATTTTATTGATTTGAAGAAATTAGCAATGCTGATTGATTTGAAACTACGTCATTGAAATAACACCAGAGTTCAAATTGGTTAAAGTTTTGAGTTAGTTTTAAATTAAAACTGAATCATACTGATCAAGTGAAATCATCAGTGCAAAGGCAGTAAAGTAAAACAGTGAAATTACTATAAATTCTTCCTTCTTTACTAATCATTAACTTCTGTGTTTACATCAAACTGACCTTCTTGGAGAAGGAGTTCGTGAAGACTTTCTTTTTGCTGTTTTTGATGTTTTAGGAGATTTGGAAGGACTTCTGCTCTTCCTTTTACGCCTTTCTCTATGGGACCAATAAATTTAGTATCATGAAAACCCAAAAATAATAAACTCAAAGGAGATAAAAAAGAGAAAGCTCTTACAAAGATATAAACATATCCACTGAATTTGACAGTCTATATTATCAACAAAATATTAACTGTACAAACAAAAAAATTTTTTCTATACTTCAGTTTAGTGGTAAACACAAGGCGAATGTAGGAAAAAACCAGATGTGCCCTAGCAAAAATTTTTTAAAAAATCCTTATATGCTTGATAACAATGAAAACAAACTGAAGTCAGTAATACTGTACCAATTATGAGTTTCTTCAGTTAGGAAAATAACTCAATTGAATGAGAAGTCATATTAAGACAAAAGGTGTAACTTGAGCAATATGAATTTCAAAACATAACATTACAACCTGAAGATGACTGCAACTTCAGTTTAACCTGACTGAAATTAAATTGCTAAAATGTATGAGCTAGAGTTAGTTGGTTTATAAGAAAACAGTGCAAAATGAAGCCCAAGCTGTTGTCAAAGTCAGAATAAATAAAATCTATTGTTTCTCCAGTGGTCCTTAGCAAATAGAATGTCACCATTCTGTAACACATGGAAGAGCTAGAACTGTTTTACAAAGCAACTGTTATACATAGCTAAATGGAGTTTCTGATGTTGCCATTATGGAGTCTGATCTTGAATACAACAAAACATGAAATAACTGGTCATTTATACTGAGGGACATGTTAAATTAAAGCAAAAACTGAGTCAGTTTTTCATTTGAATGAAATGAAGTCACAACTTCATTTAACATAAATGCAGAGGCCATCTGTCAAAATAAGATTATGTTTTTTCCTGTCAACTCTTTGTAAAGCAGAAGAAGCAGATTGGAAGAACAACTGAAGAAAAAGAGGGAAGTTTAAAACTTCTAGATGTAGCACAAAAGCTACATTTATTTTTATACAAAACAGCTTTTGCAATTTGAGAATATTTAAATCTTCAATATTTATAAAAGCCAAGAAATCAACACTTATTAGATAAGTAACAAAAGGACACTTAAATTATAGTCAGTATCACTATATGGATTGATACTCTGACCTATCAGAGTACCAATTCATACAGTGATACTCCATATACCATCTACTGTGACTGTCTTGATTTCAGCCAGGATAATTTTCTTTCTAGTAACTGGAACAGTGCTGTGTTTTGGATTCAGTATGAGAATGATATTGATAATACATTGATGTTTTAGTTGTTACTTATCCTAAAATAAAGGACATTTGTTCCCATGCTCTGTCAGCAAGCAGGTACGTACACAAGACACTGTGATGGGACAGGAAAGCTGACCCAACTGGCCAAAAGTCAGTGAGGGGTGAGTGATTGTGCAGTGCATCACTTGCTTCTCTTGGGCTTTATCCCTCTCTGTCCTTTCCATTACAATTATTACTATTACTATAATTATTTTGTTTCAATTACTAACGTGTTCTTTCCTCAACTCTCAAAACAGAGCCTGGCAGAGCATGACATGGTTGAACAAAGAAGGGACTGGTGAGGAAACAAAAGAAGTCAAAAAAGAACTGTCATGGTTTAACCCCAGATGACGACTAAATCCCGAGTGGCATTTGCTCATTCCCTGCCTTCTTCTGCCCCCTTTGCCCATCATCCTCCACAGACCCACCAACCAGGGGAGGAGAATAAGCAGGAAAAAAAGGAAAACTCCAGCACTGTACCAGCTGCTAGTAAGGAATTTAACTCTCTTTCAATCAAAACCAATACAGTAACCTCCTGAAGCTGCACAGGACAAGATTTCTAAAGTATTTTGTTCAGCAAGCTTTTAATTTATCTTTAATAAACTAGAAATATAAAATAGCCTCAAAATCGTGTAGTAAATACCAGACACTAATCAGCTGTTCACCAGTTAACAGGCATTTTGAACATCTCCACATTGATCATCACCTTTATTTAACTGAGGATACCGGAAATTGATTATTCTCTCTCAGTGCTGTCACTTCAGCTACACTGAAGACATTCTCACTTAATTTTGCTTTCCAGCATACGTACCTGCAAATCAAGTGCTTCAGCAATTGTGTTAAAAATAGGAACTGCTTATTCATTAAATTTTACTTTCAGTTTCTGCCTTTCTTATTTCAAGTTGAAGAGTCATAACTGTGTCTCACTGCATGTGTTCCCATCTCTATTTTATATGTACATAAAAATATTTTTGTGCACCCATTTCATTAAATGTCCTACACAATACCACCAGCAAAATTTACGAAAAACAAGTTCTGAATACTTTGATAGTGATCCCGTGTCTCTTAACTATACATGGAAATAACATTCTTCATGTCATCTGGGGCTACTGGCTCTGCTAGTCTGTAAGATAGCTCCTTTTCCAACTGATTTCACTTCCCTGGTCTGTTTCTTTTTTCAGCTAGGAATCACAAATAACCATCTTATTTCCAGTACCTGCAAGCAAAGCAAGTCAGAAAAGCAAGTTCAGCTGCCATCTAGTTCTCAGAAGGTCCTGTATGTCCTATTCCACCCTCACCTCTTTTCCAAGAAGATGACTATTTCCCCAATATTTCACATTTACACTTACATTTCACATTTTACATGATTAGCAGTCAGATACTGTACTGAAATTCAGGCAACTGAAATACCAATCTGTTAAATGATCTTCACTGGAAAGGTCGGCAACCATTTCAACTATGCAATGTCCATCACCAAAGAAAGACCCCTAACATAACCCAACCTACTCGGAATTACTTTTCAGAGAGCAATGACATTACTGAGGTTGGAAGAACCCTCTGAAGATGACTTAGTCCAACCTATCCCTTCCCCACCTTACAAGAGGGCCAATCAGGGTTATTCAGGGCCACATCCCACCAGATTTTTGGTTGGAATAGACAATCCCTTGAGGTAACTGGTTACAGTCTGCCAAGCAAAACCATAATTTCAACAGTAGGAAAAAAAACCGCTTTATTTCCCATAGCTCAGCATGTGCCTGTCACCTCTTAATTGTCACAGGCCTCTGCTGGGTCTGTCTTCTTCATGCTTTTATCAGATAGTCATACATATTGGTAAGATGTTCCTCAGCCTTTTCTCTTCCATGCTAAACAATACCAGATTCCTCAGTATTCCCTTGTATGAAAGAAGCTCCAAGCCCTTTATCAGCTTCACGGCCCTTCACTGCACTCACTCTTGTATATCTACATATCTCTTGTAATGGGAAGCCCAGAACAGGATTCGAAATGTGTCCTCACTAGAAGAGGGAAAGAATTGCCTCTCTTAACCTACTCACAACATAGCTGGCTTTTTTGGCTGCAAGGACCTGGCAGCCAGCAAGTCCCCATGCTGCATTGGTGCAATGGCATTATTCCTGCCCGAGTGTAGGACTTGTCCCTTTTCTTTGTTCAAGTCCATGGACTATTAGTCCATTTCACCCATCTGCTAAGGTTTCATTAACGGCAGATCAGCCTATCCCCACAACTGGTTCTCTGTTGTTTGCAAAGCTACAGAGGATGCACTCTGTCCCTCTGTCTAAGCCCCTGATAACAACATTCACCAGTATTGGCCTCTGCACTGATGCTCTAAGGATAGTTATATCTGAAAAAAAAATTGTAAACCCATAATAAAAAATCTCCAGCTTCAAAAGAACACTAGCCTTGTTTAACAATAGCTGTATTATACCTAAGTACAGTTTTGTACTTTGACTGCACTAGAAGAAATGCACTAATTTTCACAAGAATTCCTTGCTCAAGTACATGACATTGGAGCCTTCTCATAGTGCTTTCTTAACTAGTCAGATTCCAAAGGGGAAGCAAAATTATTGCAAACTAGAATATGAGTTTTTGGTGACACACATCTAACTACACCTGTTATTTGGCACTAGAGCCTGGTTTTCCACAAAGACTCCTATATAAGATACTACTGTGAAACTCTTACATATATTTATGCACTCATCCAATTCAAAATTCTAAGGCCGGTGGACTGAAAAAAATGGTTTCAAAGCTGACAGAAGTATCTCTATGTGGGTCTTCCACTCATTTTAATAGGAAGCTGCATATGCTTAATGAAAAAACAGTATTTTGCCCATAAATCTCATAGCACAACAACAATATTCAGAAACCATTACACCCTTTCTTTGCCTTCTATGAACTCTGAACTGATGAATTCTTGAGGACTAAAGGAGGTCTGCTTTTATCTAGTGAAACTGTTACAATAGGTAGAACTTGTCCAATTCATTCAGCATTTAGTTATCTCAAGGTTACAGATATAATTTGGTGTTTAAATCTGATACAATACTACTGAACTCCCTAATTCTTGATGAAACAGTAAGGACCTTATCCACCAATGCTCCTAAACTTAACTTAGCTGCAAAGCTTTTAGAATATGCCTGAACTTGCTTGCAGAGAAAGTTTATAATCCCACAGCCTCTTTCTGCTGCAACAAATTTATCCAGACTTCCTGCTAGTTAAGCTCCCCTCAGAGCCAAAACCAACAGCCACATTAACTTTGTTTTCCTGCTTACTGTTAGCAGTATAAAGGAATGTTACTTTCAACTGACACCTGGCCATCAAATAAACAATGTATCTGTTTCTTCAAATTAAGATACATTCACCTCTCAAAAGGCTAGCCAGCCAACCTACATGCTTGCTTCCTGCAGTTCAGCCATCCAGCCAAAGAGAGGCAAGTATTAAAAAACAACTGCTTGCAAGATCTACAGACCAAAATGCTGCAGTATGTAGGTAATGAAAGAACTATGTAATAGTGACTCAAACTTTCACCAGGGCAAAGATAATGTGCGTGATGTTGGTCAGAACTTGTGGCTGTCTGTAACATATACAAGAATCATCTCATTACCGTCCTCAAGGTATATACAATACAGTTATGTGAAAGTCAAAAACCAGCAGCCCAACATAGAGCTTTTTATAACAGATGTTACTTTAAAGGAAAATCTACAAAACAGAAATAATACAAATTTACTTAGTAAGAGCTATGGTGACATCAATACATAAAAATTAGGATGGTGCCTCACTGATCTGACAAGTCAAAAAAAAAAAAAAAAAACCAAAAAAACCAAGCATGAAAAATTCTAAACAAACCTGCTGGAGCTACGAGATCTTCTTGAAGAGCTATAGCTTCTTGGGGGTGTTCTGGATCTCTTATCCTTCTTCTTTTTATCATCCCTCTCTTTTTCTCGCTCCTTCTCCTTATCTCCATCTTTTTCCTTTTCTTTGTCTCTGTCCTTTTCTTTGTCCCCTCCTTTGTCCTTAATCTTCTCTCTGTCCTTCTCTCCTTCTTTCTCAGTATCTTCTTTTTCTTTGTTATGATCTACCTCTTCCTTGTCTTTTTCTTTATCTTTATCTTTTTCCTTTTCCTTGTCCCTATCTTTATCCTTGTCCCTCTCCCTGTCTTTGTCTCGGGCTCTCTCTCTATCTTTGCTTCGCTCTTTATCTCTCTCCTTGTCCTTCTCCCTATTTCTCTCTTTATCTCGCTCTCTTTCCCTGTCTTTGTCTCGATCCCTATCCTTCTCCTTGTCTCGGTCTCTGTCTTTCTCTTTTTCTTTGGCCTTTTCTTTTTCTTTCATCTTTTCTTTGTCTCTTTTCTTGTCCCTGTGAAAAGCCAAACACAAGCCCATTAATTCATCTTTGAACTTTCCAATTAAAATTACAACTAACTTTTTAATATACATCAAGATAAAGTGCGCATCTCTGTTGAAAAACAGTAATTCCTCAATATTTCAATTTTTCACTGTTCACAGTAAGGGAGAACTATATATAGCTAGGAAATAAACAGCTACATACAGCTAGGAAAAATTTGGAAACCAAACTGGAGGATGGGAGGCCAAAACCAAATCAAACCACTATCTTCCAAGTGATGCTACTATGTTTGGAGAGAATGTGTCTGTTCACCTCACAATTATGTAATTATACATATAAAAATTTTCTGTATTTTTCTGCAAACCCACTCCCTGCTAAAAATGTATCCACATAAAATGGCCTTCATATTAATCACTGCCAAATGAATAATGACAGCTGACTGACAGAAGACCTCATATTCTACAGTTTTCCCTCACACAGATATCCTTTAACTGCTTGGCAGTCCAACACCACTTAATACACAGAAACAAAAAGAAAACATGGACAAAATGTCACCAGATTCCCTTACAAGGCAAATGTAAGATCAAATTTAATCAACCATCAAAGACAATTCAACCATCCATAATGTCACAAGGAATTTGAAAATTACTGAAAAATGCTAATACAGTAAAAAAGAAGAAAGGAAAATAGCTTATTTGGGACAGGAAGTAGGATAGAGGTTCATAAAAAGAACAGTGAGGAAAACTCCATCTGATGTTCAAGTTATCAAGTCAAACAAAAACTAATTAGCTAGCAACCTTGGTTGGAAAATCACATTTTAGTATAGGACTATTTGAAAATGCAAGACTCCATCTTTTCCCACTAGTACAGAGACACATAATGAAAGAACAATTGTTCAGAGAGAGAAACAGGAGAAAGAGGTAGAGGAAAAATTGATTAGCAGGTCTTATTGTGTCAAGAAGAACGAGACTGACAGAAGCTACCCAATATTGGTATCCATTCTAGATTTTTACAGATTCTAAAAAAGACTCCTTCACACATGAAAGGTCCTAAGCACTCAAACTTTCCTCAAACTGAAGAAGTGTTTGGCTGTATCTCCTTCTCAACTGCAAATAAACAGCAGACTGTTGTATGCTCTATAGACTGACAATTTGATTGCCATCAGTTTCTGTCAAGTACTTCTTTAGGAGTCTCAGAAATGAAATGTAACATCATGTAGATGAAACAGCACACAGTCCCCACAATACCAGTCTTACAGCCTCCCAAGAAATGTCTTCTAGTTAATTGATCAGAGATTTCACTGGACTTTCCCCTTCCAGTGAGCAGATGTCTCAAGAAGCTCCAGAAAGCAGAAACAGAGAAACAAAAGGAACCACCAATAAAACCCAAGCAGCTACACAGCCTAGTTTTGTTTCCACACAGGTCCACAGATCTGCAGCTCTCTTTCCCACAAAACTTACCTCACAGAACATGAGGCAGCTGCACAACCTAAACACAAATCTCCTTTTAAATAAACCAGGGGAATTACAGAAATGAAACCAAGAACATACCAAGACTTCTATTCAGGAAGCTGTTTTCACAGGCACTTTTGGTTTGAGCTTATTCATTACCTCATCCCTAAAAAATTACACTATGGTCTTGTTTAAATGTCACAGTTTAGTAATTAGATGATCAGACATAAAAACTAATAAACTAGATAAAATACACACATACTACATGTTGAAACATATATATGCCATACAACCGACACATGCATTTTTTCCTGCTGTTATATGAGAAAAGTCAGAGATGAAAATAAAAGGTTATGCTCAAGAACTTTATACACGTTCTCACAATACAGGATCAAGGTCAGTCTAAATTCAACCTTCTCAACAGATACACATCAAATGAACACTATCCATTTTTTAGTGGGTTCACGAGCTACACAGGATATTCCTTAACTATTGGTTGTAGTCTGACAAAATTACTGTTTTCAGTCAGCTTTGATGTTAGTACAACTGTAGATGAGACTATGAAGTTCATGTGCCTCAGCATGATCATTTAACCCCGGAGGCACCTTACAGGCTACAAGAAAGATAGTTAACTATCCCAGCCAAGACCACTATACTCAGTATTAAAATTTACTTTCTGCCTTTTTGTCCCACAGATGAGACTCCACCTTTATGGTAACCTAAAAGGTTTGTTTAATTTTTTTTTCAAAAAATGTATTCTGAGCTAACAGTACCATGCTGTGAAACAGAACTCACCGAGAACGAGAATGACTTCTTGATTTCCGTCTTTCCGTAGATCTAGACCGTTTTTTCAGAGGACTTCGGGATCTGCGTCTGTCCTTGTGTCTTGAGAGAGATCTGTTGCCAGATCTACTTCTAAATGAAGAATGCCAGAAGAAAAATATTTTAATATGGAAACCTCATACAAATGAAGTCAACCAACAAAATGACAGTACACATGTGTTGTGTCACCACAAAGTACAACCTGACACCTTCATCAACATACTGTCCGCAAATGTTTTTGCAAACATGGATACTTTATGCTTCACCATATGTAACATGCTCTGCTTTGAAACCATTTAAGTTATATCAGTGTTTCATAATAAGCTCTTTGAATCTGGACAATAGAAGTTACTATAACTTACAACAGTTGTGTTTATGAAATGACACTGTGTAAAATCTGACCGGCAATTTCTAGCAGATTGTAAAAATAGTAAGTTACATTTTATTTCCTTTCCAGGCCCAGGCACTTTTTGAAGTCTTAGTCATCAAAGAAAGGACTTTGGCTGCAACAATCTTTTTGCTCTGTTCTCCATTCTTATAATTTAAATTCATAAAGCCAAGTTACCTTTCCAGATAAAAGGATCTGTTAGCATGGATTTCAGTTGTAATTAAAACGTAGAGACTCTGATTTTAAAAAAAAAGTCTTACGCAGATTTGATGAACAGCACTTAACATTTTGTTTCCAAAATACTCCATAATTTCTGGAAGACCCTTTTCCCCAGGGAAAAAAAAAAAAGAGCTGAATTTGCATGTTAAATTTCAAAATCCACATCACTGGATACTTTGCTTCGCAAGGCACCACGAAGTTTAAAAGATCACATATATTACTGAATAAAACCTGAAGAACTGTGAGGTACAGAAAGTAACAACTGCACCTACCTTCCATTGCTCAAGGCACACAGTTGAATGATGCCTCAGGATTTTAGCTGTTATATTTTTCATACATTTTTAATCCTGCAATTCTTTAGTGTATAACTCCATATAGAGTGTTAGCTACTGTTCGCCCATTTTGATCAAACCAAACAATTCCTCTCCAGGCCTGGGAATCAAGGACATCTTACTTTCTCAGGCCCCAAAAAACGTAAACAAAAGTGAGTTAGGGGGAGAGCAAACCTGGGGTAAATTACTTCATTACTTGAAGCTGTAACTGAAAGATTAACCCTCAATACGCAAATGAACCAAACTTATAAAAGTGTGAAAACCCGTGAACCGCTGTCCACTTTGGGTGTAGCCCCTGTGGGGGGCTTTGTCTGCCCTAAATGTATGTGGAGGCCCTTCAATAAATATAACTGCTTTTTATTCCCTTAAGTTTGTCTGGCCTCTGTTTTTAGGTAGTTCCAAATGGCATCAGTAAAATATATCAAGAAGAGGGGAAGCCATTTTTTAGCTACAGCTTTGTTCTTCTTATCAGCAGAGAAATACATATCAACTGCAAATGCAATTTATTGCAACTGAATCAAAGCACGATCTTCAATAAATTTTATGTCACAGAGATGAAAATGATGTTATATAAAACAGTAAAACAAGGAAGCAGCAAGAATAGATTATTTTTATGGATGAAGCTGCCTCAACAGGTCAGACTTTTTTTCAGCATGTTCTCAAAACTGGCAGTAGCCAATATTAAACAATTTAACAAAACGTAGTAAAATATAATAATTAACATTTGTTTAAAGAGCAGGTTTTCCACACTTAAAGAAAGAAAAGCTTATCTTCTAAAATTCCACTTGGTTTGTGCCAATACAAGATAATACTAAAATTACTGCATTGTTGAACAAAAACCAGAATGTTGTTCAGTTATGCCTTGAGTTAGGGACACAGCAGAGAGGCAAGCAATAAGGAAGTGACCAAAGGGTACCTCTTGCATTAAAAAGGCACCCAACATTTTGAAGTCACTAGAAAACACGTGCTGTGATTCCCTGCTACTGCAAAATCAAAGCCTGCACTTGTATCACATTTATTTGATAGTATAATTTATGACAACTCCCTATCACCAGATTTTCTGTATTCAGAAGTATCTTAGTAGCCTTGTCTGAAGACATGAATGAAAGGATGCTTCAGAGCTGTTGCTGCAATATGGACAACACCCACCTTTTAGAAGTGTAAGCAATCAAATAACAATCCGAATTTTGGGGTTTTTTTTTATCCTCAACATAGCCAAGTATCTTTAGATTGATTTACCCAGGTTCTCAGAATATACTCTTGACATTGAAAGAATCTGGACCCTTTTGGAAGCCCTTATAATTCTCACAGAACAAGCCTGTTTCATCCACAGAAAAAAATCTTAATCTTCAAGAATGATCTAATAATTTTCTGTTTCAGAAATTGAATAAATTTAGCAAAGCAAACAAAACCTGAAAAATGAGAAACTGCCGCTGAATCCTTTTCCGTATGCTTTTAAAAAACATTTATAGGACAAAATTAACTCAATGCTTAGAAGTTGAGGACAACACCAAAAACCAGCCAATCCATCTACTCAGGTTTTACCAGTAAATTATATGCTTCATCCACAAAATGAAGGTTTCTCTTTAAAATACAGCTCACAAAATGTTATTTGGCTACACAGCCTAATGTACAAAAACCCACAGAACTTATTATTTTACATGACACAGGAAGTGCCTTCCAGAATGTTTAAACTGAAAGTAATTCCATAAACATTCAGGGTTTAGAGGAAAAGAGTATCTATTCAGAGACAAAGTTTCTGGTTATGCTGATCTTCAGGGCCTAAGTTAGTAATCTCTACAGCAATACTTGTCTATAACTAAAAAAATACCAGTAACCAGCACCTTGCAAAAATTTCCAATATGATCTTAGTGTGAAACAAAAAGCACACCTACCTGTGTTTTGAGTGTGATCTTTTCCTTCTAGATCGGGATTTTGAACTAGACCTGGATTCTGAACGAGAATGGGAACGAGATCGACCGCCTTTTCTTTCACTGCTCTTTCCAGACTCTGAGAGGAAAAAACCACTTTGCAGTGTAAGCTCAGAACATTTAAAGATCCCAGTTAACAATCTGGCACAAGTGGAATGTACCACATATATTGAAAGGGGCCTACTCTCTGCACATCTTCCTTCTTTGCAAATATCCTTCAGAAACATCCAAGAAAGTCATTGCATATACTCGTTGAGTGCAGCCATCCTGCAGCAGTACACATAAACCAGATAATTATAAACAGCTAGCTCTACTATGAATGGGATTTATGTTGCTGCCACAATGCACAAGATCATAACACGTCCTCCTTTTGCTCTATTTATTTAATATAATTACCTTATTTTTTAATAACTTGAGAAGAATAAAGTAAATTTAGAGGGCATAATTTTGAAAACAAGCATAAAATGTAAGTATTACTGTTTGTATTTTTAGATATTTCAAACACTGTACAAATAGTGAAGTTTTATTCCTCATTGATTTTGTAGGAGGAAAGGAAGAATAGAACAGGCTGAAAAGTCTGATCGAAGGCCAGAAAGTCAACAAAAACCGAAACAGTGAGCTCACCACAGTTCAGAGTCTGTTATTCTGTTGCTTAACTGTGATAAAGTACTAGAGTTATTTTACTTTTCAACAGAAAACACAAAACAAACAAAAAAAGAAAATAATTCCTCCCAAAAAACCCTCACAACTCAACACTATCCAACCAACAAGATACAAAATAGTATCTGGGTTTGCTAGTAAGAAGAATGGCAAAAAGTTGCTGATGAAAAGAAGCAGAAAGTTTACAAAGTTGTGATTTTTTTTTAATGCTGTGGTTTTGCAATCAGTTTAAGCCAGCATAAATCACCACTGGAATGTGTGTCTAACCTCTCAACACAACACCACCTTCTTCCTTTAGCTGGCATCTCAGTGTAAACAGGGAACAGGGAAACAATCTGGATGAAAGGAAGTCTTTTCCAATATGGTAATATTTATCCCAGATTCATTCTCTGATCCCATTTGCTTTGAGGATGCATACAGCCTTTAGGCACCATGAAAAAGAAACCAAATTAACTTGCTGCTTACAGGTAAGGAAAGCATATTACTGCTCTCAGAACCATGTTAGCTCATGCTCATCGTAAAACTATGACACTAATGGGTGCTAAAAGACAACAAAAAATAGAAAGCATTTTCTTTTAAATATTTTCAAGTGCTCCTAACTTAAAAAGTACCATCACTAAGTATGGATTTAGTATTAAATTTGCATGTTTGAAAACATTCAGTGAACATGTATCTAAAAACAAGAGATGATGAAATAAAAAGCTTCATTCCACTGCTTAGATGCATGAACAGAATTTTGATTATTTTGGGTTTTTTCCCCAACATGTACTGACTGAATACCTCTGGATACCCTTCTCTTCTGTCTGAAATGCTCTTAGAAATGTGTACCAAGGCAAACTCAGAATGTGTCTGTTCAGTAATTATTAATTAACACAATATACCTACCTGGCTCAATAGCAGCAGAAATAAAAGACTGGGCTTCCCTTACTCTCTTCATCACTTCTTCTAGCTCCTTGGCAGCAGCTTGTGGTGTCATTTCAGGAGGCTTCACTATTGCATTATTGGAGTGATTTATCCTAAATTAAAGAAAAATAAAACCCTTTCATTCTTAAATATTTGAACAGGGCAAATGAAAAACAAGTAACAAAAACATCTTAGCTTTGTATAAAATTAAAAACTTGAAAGTTTAGCAAAACACCCATCTGTTCCAAGTATACAAAGTATCTTCTATTACTTTGAAATCTTACCAATTTTAAAGAAAAGCAGCACAGTATTCTTATGCTACAATATTTTTAGAAGTCCAGGAAGTTACTTCTCTATTTCAGATCAAATCTTCACATTAACACCTACTAATTACATACACATCATACTGAAAACTTAATTAGTACTATGGACTTCAAAGATTTTTTTCACTATTATAGCTCACACCACCTCAAGATTAATGTAAATGTATTTTACTCAATCATACATGTATTCTATTGAGAGAAATTTATTCTATTATTATTGAGAGAAACTGTGAAACTGGAATTAATAAAAATGTTTCGGTTTGTTAACAACAGGTCCGCATACTGAAAAAAATTAGTCGCAGCATTTTGCTACACATAAGTCATAAACGTGTGTATAGTGATACAAAGAAATCTCTCATTCAACAGTAATATGGATAATTAATTTCTTACTTTAGTGGCCGGTCTCCAAACATAACTCCATTAAAGGCAAGAGCTCGAGGTACAGAATTTTGGTCTGCAAATTCCACAAAAGCAAATCGTGTTGGTTGTGTCTCATCACCTGCCATTCGGACAAATTTGACTTCTCCAACTTGCTTAAAGAATTCAAGCAGCTGATCTGCTGTTGTAGTCTAGAAAGAGTTGAAGAGTTCAGCTGAAGTAAACTATGCAATGAAAATCGTTATCTAATATATTGGGTAGTCTAAGAGCCACAGATTTTTTGAATTATACCTCAGCATTATAACAAAGGTGACATGAATTTGGGAATGTTACATTTTAAGATTTAAAGATGTGTATATTTTCTTCCATTAATCTAAAGAATATTTTACAGTTTTAAACAATACAGCCACAAGCCCTTAGTCCTTCACCTAGGTGAAAAAAAAAGAAATTTACATGGGATTTTGCACTTTTTAGGCAACTAATCTGAAGTAACTGGTAAGAAATTTCCTTATACCTGTTTCCAAGCTATTGTGACTTTTGATCAACTAAAGCAAAAAATTCCAAACAATATTAAAGGACTTAGATTTATGTGGTTTCTTCTAGCTTTGTTTCTTCTAGCAGTTTGTTTCATTTTATCACAATCAATAGTACTTTTATACTCAGTAGCTGTTTCAGAAGTCAAAAACCCCAAAATGTAATACTGACTTTGCTATCAGTCAAAAGCAAATATTTTTCAATTAATCTGATCACCTCTCAAAAAACCAAGCTGCTGATTGAAAGATATTTATGCTCATTTTGCGAATTCCAGTAGGACACATCATTCCATCTCACTGCACCTAAGCAACTACACTGTGCTGTGGGGGACAGCTACAATGATCTCATGACTTCTGAGGACTGCTCATCTAACACAAGCAAACTGTACATTTAATCAACACATAATTAGAAGTAGGTTTCTTTAATTGATCTACAGTGGATTCTCTGGTATTCTGACAAAGCCTAGTCTAATCCGACTGGCACATGAACCTTCAAAATTTGAAACATCATGAATAAAAAAAATTTAGGGGGTTTTGTTTAAATTCCTGTTGTCATTAACTAATGGAAACTCTTTTAACATGTAAGATTAAAATTAATTTTCACACCTTCTGTTAGTATTGCTACAACACAGAAACAAAAAAAAAGCTACCTGGGAATTCAAGTTTCCAACATAGACTGTTCTCCTGATTTCATCAATTTTGGATGGATCCACATTTCCCATAATTGGTGGTTGTGGTATTTCTCCCAGTGCAGTAATGTTAGGATCCAATGCTGCTGCTGGTATAGCCCCTAAGGTACCAAGTGAAACACCAAGCTGGAAAATACAAGCATAGAATACACTTTGCAGCCAAGCACTGGTGAAAGATATTCCACTTCTTAATACTTGTTTGCCTGGATGCATTTCTGCAAAAAAAGATCTAATGAATACAAGCAATACTTTAAAGGTCACAGCGCAGCTGGTTTTTTTAAAGAAGAAATATCTACCCAGAAATAAGCTTCCATAGTTAAGATATTCTGTGGGTGATCAGTTAACATCTTAGGAAAGAGATCTGGACAGGGATATATATTAATCACAAAACATAGAGGCTCTAATGCTTAGAGTCAAATAAATTGAGCAAGACTCTTTCAGACTTTGCTAGTATTCTTATTTTTTTGAAACAACTATTTGGACTAGATGAGGAATGGCTGAGATCTTGCTCAGAAAGGAAAGAATGGAACTTCCAGTGCTCAGGATCAAAGGACACATAACCGTCTTCTAGACAAATAAATCACCTAGGACAAAATTATTACAGTTGAAATGAAGAGTGTTTTGTACAAGTTCTTCCACTCATACCTAGAGAATGAGAAAAGTATACAGCTTTCATGTTTGGAACTGGAAATGGAAAACTCTCCTATGTAATGTTAAAAAAGTCACTTAAAAATCACTACAAAATTGGGTCCATTGAGTTCCTGGCTTGAATTTTCTCTACCCAAAAAGCAACTGCCTTTTCAAGAAATGAATTTTCTAAGTGTGGGGAATTCTTAACAAGCCATCAGTACCTTCTTTTATGTAACAAAGGAAAATACCACTCTATTTTAACCTTAAATTTTCCTTCAATAAACCACAGCAATTCACTGATGTCAAGAAAGGCTTACAGAGGCAAAAGGGAATGGAGGAAAAATAGCATAGCCAAGCTCCTCTACTTTTCATAGTGAAAACATTGCTGGACAGTCCAACAGTCAAAAATCTTGACATAGAGATATCAAGGAAAAGTCTCTACTGCAGCTTTTAATATTCTGAAGAACTGGTGTCAATGTAACTTAGGTTTTAGTAAGCTTTTTGTCAGTGGTAACTACCACTGGACCAAATTAATGATCCTACAGAGTAGGATGGCAATCAAAAAAGAACAAAAATCAAAACCAGTATTTACCCACTATTCTGGAAAACAGTAATCTGAAAGAAAAACCCTGAGAAGGTAGCACATGGATATCTTCTGATCAATCCTCAGGAGAGTCAACACAGCTAAACCCTCACTGCAACATCCATTGACCAGACAGTTCTCGTTCCCTGTCCACAGAAAAGGCTACAGAGAAGAGAGGAAACTGAAAATTATACAGACACTGAACTTTACTTACTGTAGTCAAGGGAGTTGGTGTAGGTATAGGAAGCAACCCTGCACCAGGCATCAGACTTGTCATAGTAGGAGCAGGCGCCAATAGAGACAGGGCTTTGGCTTCATCTGGGATTTTACCTGAAGAAGTAAATGAAAGCATTATACAGAGTTGGAACACTAGCCAGATGTTACTCTATGATTTTACAATTACCCTTGCATTTAAAAATGTAATAAATAACAATGAATCTATCTACCAGATCCTTACAAAGAAACAAATAACTTAAGTTTTTCCTTTTACCCTGCTCTATTAGGAAAAACAAAAGTGAGCAAAACTTCAAAGACTAGCAATCTCATTAATGGATTATTATTTTAAAAACTGAATAATGTATATAATTATTTAACACTTTGAGCTATGGGTCACCTGTACTGGAAACTTAACGTTCATGAACCAAACGATATCAAGCATGGACGCTTTCCCAGGGCGGTGTTTTCGCGGTGATCGAAAGTTGTTTTACACATGACAACCGTTCGTGTTGGCTGCATCACTAATAGCACACAGAACATCAGATACAGAAAAGAAGAACATTTTTTAAAGTTTAATCCCCAGAAATGGCAAATAACCAAATCAGTAAAAGAAAGAAAACCAAAACAAAAAACAAAAAAAGGGGGAAAAAAAGGAAAAAAGAAAAAACCAAAGTATGTGCTGACTGAAATTTGTGCTCTTTTTTTTTTATTCCTCTGGTGCTACCTACTTAGAATGTAAAAATAAAAAAATAAATAAAACATAAAATAATAAATTACTGAACTACTGTGACTGCACAGAATACATACTACTAGTGAAGTTGAAGGTGGAGGAAGGAAGAGTAGAAAAAACTTAAGATTTGTACTCCCATATTCTAGTCACCTCAGTTTATCCGAAACTGGAGAGTTAACTCTAAATTTACTGAGATTGAACAAAATCATAATTGATCAGGCTAAGCTAGCTCTATTTTTCCAACATAAGTACTTCCTGCTATTTTAACCTGATTATAGTCCTCCTGCAATGCCAAAAGTAAGTAATAACTAATCTGAATTAAATGTTGGTTTCATTGAATGTTAGCCATGATTAGACTACTAAATGAACCCCCAAAATATCTCCAAAACCAAAACCATTAAATGTTAAACAATTATGATTACAATTAAATGTACCTTTTAAATTTGAAATGCAAAGGGATTAAAACTGGCACAAACATAAAACACCAAACAAAAAAACTTGTGAAGAACTTCTAACTACCCTGGTATTTATAGTCTGTTCAGCATAACTGTACATATGCTGAGTCCTTTGTATTACCCCATGGATCTGAATGTAAGTAAATGCTCTTATTTCAACATTGTTTTAATAGTCAAGTAATACATAAAAAGCGTGCCAGTGGTTTCCTGCCTTGATTAAAACTGCATGTTTTAACTACAAAACATCTACATCCAAAATTTGAAAATTAATATTCTTATCAAAAAGGAAAATTCAAGGTAGGTTTCAAAACACCAAGCAGGTTTAGCGATATGAGTTCCAACTGACACCACAGAATACATACTAATTTAAAAAAATGAAAAGAAACAAGTGCTGCAAACCTGCTCTACAGATCTACAGGAAAGTTTGGGTTACAGCTGGATATGACAGAATGACAAAACAAATCTAAATGAAACTTAATTTATATGTAGCATGGATGGAACAGAACAGATAAAATATCAGTACCCTTTTTTTCAATTCTTCCTATTTACATTTATTTTATTTATGTTAAATTTTGAGACACCTTGCAATTTAACATGTAAGAAACCACATGATTTTGCTAACTAAGAGAGAAAAATAGGAAAATTATTAGCGCTTAGCAGTTAACTGTGCAACAACGACTTCCAGGACTTTTTTTAAAAACAAGCATGAATCTAAGCTACCATCACAATGTTCAGCACTTTTAACAGATCTCATTTTGAAGTTGGGCATGCAATGAGAGGTGTACCTGATTTGCCTGACTGCTCAAAAGTATCAGGCACTTTGCGTACCCTGCCTAATATGTAAGCCTACTAACAGGCTTTTGAATCTACAGTTCCAGCAGATGTGCATGCAAATTAGGCACAGAATTATGTACTAGTTCTTCTGAAAATCAAAGTAGTAAAGTTTTTTCAAATGAGTAATGAACCAGAACTTATCCTGGACAGTTAGCATCTTGCAATTAAACAGCTACTCATGCAGGTTTCTGTGGATCAAGAGACATGGCACAATTAAATCCAATGGTAGAAATGGCTCTGATAGTGGTGCGCCTGCATGCTAACTGAGATCCTTGGTCAGTACTGTACATAAATATATGCCTAATTTAAGTATGCACTTAAATACAGCCAATTCAATACACACTTAACTAGGTAAACTTATAAAATGCTTAGGCATTTGGTCCTTTTAAACAGGAGCTCAGTTACGCAAATATAACTAAGACAGACAATGACTCAAGTTCACAAAGCGACTTCAGTAGAAGCCTAAACTTTAAGTATATGGATCATAGCACTGAAATAACTAACTTGCTGAAACATTGTTCAAGAAATTCACTGAACATTGCAGGTAAGTTCAAAACTACTGCAGCTCACAGAATGAACAGCATGCATATGTAAATTGTAAAGTTTGCAGCATTATTTCCAGAATACTTTGGTCTTTCAACAATGTAAAGTTCTATTTTAAATACAAAAATCAAGTTGGTAAGTTCCACACCACAAAGAAAGATTCATTTATTTTGTTTTCAAGAATGAGAAATGGTCTATTTCTATAGATAGAACCCTGAAAATTTGCCTGTATATTCAATGACACTGTCTCTTCAGAATAACTTTTCCAGTTTTTAAGTCCAGGTCAAGTTTTAAAAGAATTCTACAGAACACTATTGTGCAGGAACAAAAATAAATCTGCAGTATCTTGAGTATCTACCTTCATATTCTTTAAATAGTTTTGAAAAACAAATTAACATGTGAGTCCAAATAACTTCATGAGTTAAAAGCTTTAAATTTTGCTGTTTTACCTCTGTGACTGTATTTGTAAAGGAAATACAAGCCTACTGAATACATCAAAAAACGCAGGTTATGACAAAACAGTTTAGGACAATTTAGTTTAAAAATAATACTTTGATTTATAGAACACAGTATTTAAAATCTGAATAAGAATGAGGTGAAGATATTTATTTTCTAATGAGGGAACAGTCAAAATAATTATGCCGTATCAATACCACATCCTTAAACAGATTTCTTAGAAGGTCTTCTGTTTAGTAATCTACAGGTTTTATGATCATTTATTGATTTTCCCCTTTGCAAAAGAACGTTGCTTAAAGGCACTGCTATGATTGCTACTTTTTTGTACCATTAGTCTAAAGAACCCTAGACAACCTAGTCCATACTAGAACCCATTTTGCTGAAGGCTAAACAGAATCATCTGCATCAAACAAGTACTAATGACAGTATTTTTAATCCTCAAGCACTCAAAAGAAATTAATTTCCAACTCTTCATAGTGAACCTACAGAGTTAACCCTCACATCCAAAAGTGCTCAGTAACAAGTTTGCTTGTTTTAACAACAGTGAAGAGTTTACAGTCTACTCTAAACATTAAAAAGATCATTATTTTCCTGCTATTTTACATCAATAGAATACATATGATTAGAAATAAAATAATTTCTATTAGATCCAACTCATGAATCTTAGCGGATTTAGCAGAAGGGAATAAAGAGATTACAGTTACTGGCAATTACAACTGTCACAGCCAAATCCAACAAAGATCACAAATCAAAGCTCTTCCCAGCTGCAGTGCAGAGTCTGGTAAAAGGAGTGAAACCAAGAGACCCCAGTGCAGCTGGCTGGGAAGAGCGGTGTCTGAGGACTAGACACACCACTTTGTCCACCACCACTTCTGTTTCAGGGCTTCTGTTTCACAAGAAGAACATCCTTTAGGGATCAATCACTCCAGCATGAACTGCCAGGGCTTCTGAGACTCTGGGATGATTGGAAAACCCCTTTTTTTTTTCCTAACTTGTGTTTTTTTTAGAACATCTTCCTGAAATAATCACCACTAGAGCATGTCAAAGTGCAACACACACACGCACACAAAGAGAACTGATTCAATCTTCCCACAGGTAACAGTGTTAAAAGACAAGGTGTCTCACATAACACACTCCAACCAAAACTTCAGGCTGCATTTGTACTTATGAGTGGTAAATAGTTTTTTCTGAAAGCTACAGAAAAAAAAGATGAAATCTTACTACCACTGACCTCACTGGAGCAAGGTTTCATCAGAAGTAAATGAGTATTTCATGACATTCAATATTTATAAAATTTCAATTTCAGAAATAATTATTTTAAACTCATCATGTTAGACATAAATAGTAAGCTTTCTTTTAAATAGCTGGTGCAACATAAAATAGAACACTCTGCTTAGGGAAAGTAGCAGAGAAATATTATGACTTTACTTTCTGAAGTTGCTTTCTCCAGAAGTAAGAGTTTTAGCTGTCCTTTTCCAAGATAAACTCATAAAGCTCAACATATGGAAGAATATATCTCTAAACACTATTCCTACCTTCTGACACAATGTACTCATCTGCTGAATTTAGATACTTAAACAAATTCCAAATCAAATTTATCTGTAATTCAGAGCACTAAAAACGAATCATATTCTAAATTCTCCGTATACCATCCACCATTCATAAGCAGCTTCAAGTCAACTTCAAAATCAAACACTGTGAACCCTTTACAAACATCATTTTACAGAACTGAAGTACCAGTTCACATGTACAAGGGAAAGAGATTTAACAGAACAAAACAAAAAAGGGACAAAATAAAATAAAAATAAAAGAAACAAAGGAAATAAAGCAAAATAAAATAAAAACAGAGACAGGGCGTCCATCTTCAGCAGGTCAGACTTCGATCTCATTTCCCCCATGAAGGTTTCACTTGGCGGCAGGTTTAGTGGCATGGCAAACAATGCCTAACTCAGGCAAGTGTAACAGGTCTGCCTTGGCCAGTCTAGTCATCTAATAATGCACAAATATCACACAGAGAAAACATACAAAACCAAATTAATAGTCAAAATCCATCTACCAGATAATGTGGACATAAAATTTAGAAAGATCAGGGTGGCATCTTTAGCTTTCAACCTTTGCATTTTCAAAGTATATTTAAAGAAAAATCTACCAATACACACACACACAAAAAGTCATATTTTCACAGCTTAATAGTCTTACTTCATTTACAATAACATTTTTGTTAAGTTGTTCATCAAATGTCACATACTTTACATTGATTTCATTCTGTAGTGATTTCCTCCTTGATTTACCACTCTTTAAATACACTCCAAATTTTAGGTTTTTTGCTATTTTTTTGAACCAGATTTTTAGATTTCCATTTTACCTCTCCTCTATGTTTAACGTCACACATTAAATGTTTTATTACTGGCAGTGTTGGTCAATGGTATAATTTTACCTCCTAGCAGGATAAAAAGCCCATGATCCAGTTCACTGACTCCATTAACAGTGCATCATATGATACATAGTGAAAAAACCCTTGTGCCATGGTCTCCAAAGCCATACTTATTCCACACAATAATAAATTCATCAGAAAGTTAAATTTGTATAAATTCACATCTTATTTATAAATGAATTATTCTGATACAAAGTTACAGAGAACAGCATTATGACATCAAAATGCAACCTCAAAACCCAATCACCTTGTTCACCTAATTATGCATACATTTTTGTGGAGTCCAGAATGATTCTGAACAGTGATCATGTTTTCTCAGCAATGCCTGATCAGCCAGTTATGAAGAGAGCTGGAACAAGATTTGTCAGAAATTTGTCTTATTCTCCTTTCATTCACTGTCTACCACAAAAGATACAGGAAAATGTAGCTTTACCTGCCTGCTGCCATATCATGTCAGGCAGTGATCTCATCACGAGAAAAACACCAGGAAGTGCTGTTCTCTCATTAGGCAGCCATCTTCCTTTCTGGCAATACTGAACCGGTGTTAAGATCTTATTGATGGAATATAAAACTAAGAATCTGAATAATCTTTGGTCTATTTATTTAGGGGCAATTCTTCAACTGGAGACTCTGGTGCGCTTAGCTTCTAAACACTTTGCAGTGCATACAGCAATATTCTCTTTGTGGTTCAAGAACAAGTTAAAAATATGAAAATGAAGAGTCCCCAAAACAAGACACAAAAGAAACTAAAAACCTAGGCCTATTTACAAAGATAAATATATGTGCTGTATGACCTGCCTAAGAAAGCTTCAAGAACAGGCAGTATACTGTAGGTCAATATAGCCTTTAGTGAAAGTACTTTTATAGTTTGTGAAATTTTTGAGACTTGTCAGTTTGTTAAGAATGTCCCAGACGAATATTATAGCAGCACTTATCTCACATTATCTAGATCATGATGCAGCATACACGCCAAAACATGGTACTCTGGGACCACTGTTAACAAACTGCAAGAAGTCAATAGTACTTTTTTGAACCAAAACATGACTCTTGCAAGTTAGAGATGTTAATAAGAGGTATTTCTTGATCTGCTACAGTTTACAATTCAATCACTCTACATATTGTTGTTCATGGCAAAACAGCAACCAAGTTGAAAGTAAAGTCAGGTTCACTCCATCAGCTGGAATGATTCCATTCCAAAGAGGCAAAAGGTCCAGCACCACTCAGAGGCTAAATTCCACAGTGATCCCAATGAAGTCAATGGGGCTCTGCCTAAATCCATTGACATGCCTGCCACAGGACCCTGCTTCATGTAATTGTATTCAAATCTAGGATGCTTCTACTAACAACACAAATTGTCTTGTACTCAACACATCTGTAAAAGCATGGCCTCAGAGCTAGGGGAAGGAACATCTGCCAATGTAGTATTCATCAAGCATTTTATCTCATGAAGACAATGTAATTACATTACATTAATAATGTTTTAAAGAATATTTAATGCAATTACATTATATTAGTAATGTTTTAAAGAACATTTTATGATGGGAGCATTCTGGACAGATCACTGCATATTTAAACAGCCAAAACAAAAAAGGAGTACCAGTATACATAAGGAAATTTTTTAATGGCACATGAAGTAACATTTTCAACAGTAACAAGAAGGAAAAATGTTTGTTTAAAAATTAAACTAGCAGATAAACATTTATATTCAAACAGTATTTTGAATGCTAAGTATCTTGGATTAGATGACTCTAAAATGGCCAAATGAGTGTATCAGGTCTGTAAGACAAAACTGGGATTCACTCTAAAAATGCAGATATAATCAGTATCTTTAAAAAAGCACAAATCAGCAAAAAAAGTTTCTACAGCAGAAGTGATACAGTAAGATTCAAATTGCCATGTTAAGTGTCAGGAAATTGCCTGATCTTCTCAGAGCTCCATTGACTTCAGTGAGAACTCTGTGCAAATACACTTCCCTACACAAAATGTAGTGAAAGGAATTATTTTCCTTTCTTTTCCTTCAAAATACATAATAACTATGGAAATCTGAGTTATCATAACTTAGACCAACTATCTTTTTGCTAATGCTGAATTTCAATTAAACATGTGTAACTGGGGCTTTTTTCATTCAATTTTCCATTTTGTTTCAAGGCCGTTTTTTTCCAAAAAGCAATAAAATAAAATAAAACAACAACAGAGCATCACCTTACACAGAAAGCTTAAAACAATTAACAAACACAACAAAGACCAACATTACAGAAGAATGTCTAAAATACCAACCTTCTGCGCAGGGCACAACTATCAAAGCTCTGTCAATAAAAACCGTGTTAGTTAGATGCTGGGCCACACCAACACTCGATGCTTCACGAAACTTAATATAACATACTTTGGAGGAAAAAGCAAGAGGTGCGTTGCTGCAAGATAAAAGGAAAAAATAACAATTAGTCATATTGTATGCATGTATTTTCAACTATTACTCCTTAGGGGAAATAAAAGGTTTTTTCCTAGAAAAGGAAGCCTAAAGTATAGAAATCTACTTGCCACTTGCTGTATCAGTGAAAAAAGATGGAGCATCTTTTTAATGAAAACCTACATAAGCCAAAATCACTAATTAACAAGACTAATTTTCTTCTATTATCTGGCTACACAACACTGAATAGTGCATTTCAAACTACTATTTTAGGGAGCATATTTACTTGACAATTACAATTGCCAAGTAAATATTTTATAGGTTTTTTTTTGTGAAAATAGGTTTTTCTTTAGGAATGACAAACAACAAACCGTGCCATTTTTTGGTGGATCCTTCAGATATTAGCCTGTAATAACCAATATTCTTTCTCTGGCTTTCACAAAAGTAATTTTATTAATTCTTACAAAGATAAAAACAGTTCTTGAGAGAGCTTTCAAATACTGGATCTTAGCTGACTAACGTAACAAAACCTATTTGCCTAAGTTCGGCACAATGTAGCATGGAGTAACATCAGAGGAAGTAGGAGCAACTCACCATTTGGCTAGAAAAGGGAAGAAAATTTGTAATTCACTTTTCCTTTACACTGTATGCCAAGAGAGAACATGTAAACATTGCAATCTTGATCAAAACCACCTAAATTTGCATTAAAAATGGATTCCCTAGTCAAGTTTTGTAATCTTTATATTAGCAGCTTATTTCTTCACATGAAGGAAATACAGGTAATACTCAAAGAGAGAATACAGTATTGCTGGAATGTCAGCAATTTTCATTTGAAATCATGGAAAAATGTTGCATAGGCTGTTTCACCCTAGTCCTGTCTCAACCAAAACGGAGACATTTGTCAAATTTCTGGAAGCATCAGCACACAGCTCATCTTGGAATCCCCTCAAATTCCAAGGACATACTTCCCCAGTTATTCTATGAAATTCTGTTAGATTTCAGGATTTAAATACAAATGAAAAGTTATAGACACACGATCTCATCATATTAATTATAAATATAAACCAAAAATGTAAGCCTCAGGCAGGCAGACTAGTATGTTTATGGCTACCAGGACAGTAGAACAAATGTATAATATCTAGAAATGGCCAAATTCAGAATGGCATTCAGAAACATCTATGATGGAAAATTCTCTAAGAACAGACAATACAGGGGAGGAAAAACTAAACAGGGAGTGGGAGACACATAAATGTGAAAGTCAACCTCACAGAACTTAGAGAAACATGACAAGATGACTACATTACTTCTGCCTACTTTTATTTATTTGTGGTGGGTAATGCTTTTAGCATTTCAAGTTTCCACATTCAGGAAGGCAATAACTGCATAGAACAGCTTCTGAGCCAGCTGTAAGATCTCGGTTGAGAACAGTTTCCAACATCAGATGTGACAGCCAGCTGTGACTTTTTCAGTAGTCTAGAGATACTCTGAGCACCACAAAGACTTCTATGGCCACAAGCATTTTTTATTTGCTTTGGTTTGGAGGGGGAGAGGACTCTAAGGGAAGGGAGGAGCTCGTGTCTTGGAGTTTTTTGTCATCACTGTATGGCGTTTGCTTGTTTCTTTTTAAATTCATCCATCAATGTTATAACCCAAACGGCTGAAATCACCACTGTTCTATGGTTGTTCTAATGGCTGAAAGTTCTATGGTGCACTGCTGAAGACTTCTAATAGCTCCTGATATTTTTTCCTTTTTTGTTTTCATTGCCAATTCAAAAATATATTCTGCTCCATGCAGTTTCAGACCCCCAATAATCCCTATAAGTTTTAACATCTATAGAGTCTGTACTATCAAGTGTGTTTTTGTAAGATTTACTCTCCTGTATTCCCTGACTTAGAACATAAAAGCTATGTGGACAGTATGCTAAAAAAATATTAGAAGTCTGAACACTTGTGTAAATGAGGCCCTACAAAAACTTCTTGATACCAAGTGCCTTCCAGAGGTTAGAAAGGAAAAATTATCTACAAGGTGACACTCTCTACTACGAACACATCAATGTTGCCTCATGGGAAACTATTAAGATCTAAGAGATATAAAATTTTAAAAGGTTTAACAGTGATCGAGTCCTCTCCTTTTATGAAGGGGGCCTCAAAAATCTTCCCATCAGCCTTAAGAAGACTTTTTGCTAAAACAGTTAAGTCCTATTCTAATTCCTTTTGTTGTTTTTTTTTTTGCTAGCCTTTAATGAGGCTGAATTGAGGGAGACTCATGATCTTTCTCCTAGGTTACACAGCCTTGATGTCAAAAAGCAACTCATATATCTCTGATTCAAAGTTACTAAAATTCAGTTAAGTCTCTTTAGAAAAAAAATTTAAGACAAAATAAATATCTAAATAGTATTTGGACATTTCTAACATTTTTGTCTCACTTTGTAGGAAGACAGCAACATTTATCTCCTAACAGAATAAAAATCAACCAAAGTATTTCCTAAGAAGGACCTGTTCAGAAATCTACAGCGATATATAAAAAGAAAAGGCTATAAAACATTTCTCTAACTGTCCAAATTCTTTTAAGTGGGGCAGGGAGGTGGGGTGTGTGAGGTGTGGAGGACATGACAGAAATTAATAACTTATTAAAATAGAAAATAGAATTAAAATAGAATATTATGGAATAATTGTGCAGATCAGTTTAAATAAGGCTCTGTGTGTTTTGCCTCAGAAGCCTCACCTACATTGCTGTCACTGCAGGATGTAACAACTCTGTTTATTGGACTATACAGATGACAATGACATTTCTCAGATGAGATGTCCCTTAAGTGAAGGTGGCCCATGCACCTGTGTCAGAATGGATAAGGTATACAAGTGAGAGTGACTTGGGTGGCAGCCCTCAATGCTAAACTTGGCTTTGCCCAAATACTCTGGTTCATGAACAGAACACTTCTAGGCTCCAATCTAGAGGAGGTCCCAAAACCCATTGCCAAGGTCTGGTATGGCATGTGTCTCCACCTCTCAACGCCTGCTGCCTTGCAACCAGAGCAGAACTTCCTGGTGGCAGAACACAGAGGCCAATTGTCCTTGACTAGGGAAGGGCTATGACAAACCAGCCCATCATTCAACTTTTTGTTAAATCAAAAGTTTATTCTCCAACAGAGTTCTAGCTTCCAAGATCACTCCAGAGTATTCAGTAGCAAGCAGTATTAAACAGCAGGTCTTTCCACACCTAACAGAGACAGTTTGCAACTCCCTGCTCTCAAACAATTCATTCTGTCAAAACCCAATTGTTGCTCAGTAACTTTTTCAACACTTAACTGTTCAAAAATCCTCTTAAGGCCACATTTGAAGGCTCATTACTATACATGTAATTTTGAAGCCTACTGCGAAAGGCAGACTTCAGCTGGGTTACAAGTGTATGGGACTGCCTGTGCATGTCTGGGACTAAGAATCTAATTACAGATGTCACTGGTCTCCTGCTAAACTGAAAACACCACTAGGCTGTGGCAGTGGCTAGCATACTGGAGTATGCACCCAAGGCAATAGACCTGTCACATCCTGCAAACCAGCTTCAGTTTTTAACTGTACTGCAAACTCATAGTGATCTATGTTTCGTTTGGGACACCTTTGCTTTCCATGCACTTGTCAATCAAATACTATTTTACGAATTTATCACAATGTTATGCATTTTCAGAAATGCATTTTCAATGCATTTTCAGAAAGTCAACAGGAGGCACTTTTTTTTGTTTCTAAGGAAAGGCATTGGAGTTTCTTAGGCATGTTTAGTTTTCTCCCAGGGCAGCAATTTGGAAGTCAGGTCAAATGTCCACAAGTATGAAGCAAGGAAAACCATACTTCTAACATGTATGCATAAATAATGGTAAATAAAACCAAGAGTAAAGCAGATAATCACAATCCTGCATCTTATCTCTGAAAACTGAATTCATCAGCATCATAACCTTGACAGTCAAGTTATTCCCTACTATGGTACTGGATTTTTCTATTTTATGTGTATATACATCCTGGCAAAATTGCACACATTGGCACAGACATTATTTGTGTATGAACGTCAAGAAAGTCCCCATTTCCCTTAAAACCTTTTATATAACCTAGAGAAAGACAAGAACAAGAGCTGTAACAAAAAACCAAATTCAGTCACGAGAAAACTCTAAATATAAAGAAGCGACTATGGAACAAGTCCAGGACAAAGCCCTAGAAAACGGTATAAAAATCTACCATATAGCTATCAGTAAGGCCTATCTTATTCTAAGCATACCTTTACATATTAAGTATTTATTTTTTCCTGAATGGCTGGCATTCAAAAACAGTCAGATGTTATGTAGGTACATAAAAACTGATAAACACCAACTTTTTTGGCTGTTGTCTTTTGCAAATCCAAGTTTTGTTAACCTGAGCATTTTTGTATCAAAGCTCGCGAAACTGGGATGCTAATAATGGTCTCTTCTTTGCACTATTCCGATTTACTTTTGCTAAGAAAAGACAAGGTTTGATAGAGCAAATTTATTATTCGCTTCCCAGTACAACTGCTGCCTTGAGAGAAAAAAATAATATTCATCTCCTCCCCTTTACTGCTGATCATCGTCATTTCGGGAGAGGTAACTGCTATTCTGCAAGTCCCTGCATCTCCCACCTGAGAGACCTCTGGCACGCCGCTGACACCACGCGAACCACTATAATTCAGGGAGAGATGTGACGCCTGAGATTAATTTACTGCACAAGCCTTACTGGGGGCAACTCCGAGGGAGGGCAGGTTCCCTCCTCTGCCCTCTGCAAAACCTCTGCTACTCTGGCTTCTGTTCGAACGGCCCCTTCTCGGAGCACAGCGCCCTTCCAACAGAAAAGAAGAAAAATAAAGGCAGTCGGGCGAGGGCGGGCCTAGAACTCCTTGGTCTAGCTCGCCTGCACACAGCGTGGGCGAGGAGACAGACAAGCCACAGAAAGCGGGTTTTTAGGAAAGAAGGAAAACGGCCGGCGCCGCCATCTTAAGTGCGGGCGCAGCTCCTTCTCTGCAGCTACGATCATACAAAGGGGAGGGATCACGTGATGCCTCCCTGGTGCCCGCACTCAAAATGGCGCCTCTGGCCTCCTGTCCCTGCCCTTCCCGCCACCCCCGGCCCCTCCGCGCCTCTCCCTCATCCCTAGGCTCCGTCGCTGGGGAGCGCGGCACGGGGGCCCACTTACTCCGGGGGATAGAGACGCAGCTCCTCGATATCTCCCAGGAAGCCGAAGAGCGTCCGCATCTGCTCGCTGGTCACGGCCGAGGAGAGGTTGGTGACCTGGATGACGGACGTGGGACCCAGGGGGAAGCCCAAGGGGACCCCGATGCCGCCGCTGTTCATCATGGCGGCGCCTACCCAGCCTTACCGCGCGCACCCGGGGGCGCGGGCCCGCCCACCGAGAGGGGCGCGCGCCACCGGCCGGAGCGGCCCCGCGGGCGGGCGCTCTAGCGGTACGCTCGATTGCTCCCAGAAGACCTCTCGGAGGGACTAGCGGCCCCTGCCGACTAAGCCTCGCGCCCACCCGCGGCGTGGAGATCGCTCGCTTCCCCAGGAGCTGCTTCCCCAGGAGCCACCTCATATGGAGCCGGCTGGGCCGCCGTGCGTAGGGCGGGACCGGCGCGAGGCCCGGGCCCCGCCCAGGAAGAGGCGCGGCCCGTGAGGGGCCGTCCCTGCCGCGCGCTTTTGCGCGCGCACGGCGGCCGCTGCTGGTGCGCGCCGGGCCGGGGGCTGCTGGGGCCGTCCCCTCGGGCTCTTCAGGAGCGAGGCCTCGGAGAAAAATGAGATTTCCCGTATAATTGCGCGTTTGGGGGGCCGCGTTTAGTAAGAGACAGTTTAATCACCGTAGGGAATAAACGACTGAGCACGCCCTCTGTCTAAACAGAAGGGCTTGTAACAGAACGGGTTGTAAATAGTTCTGTTATAAATTCACTGCGACGTTATCCCAATTAAATTGATATTGCCTGCAGTTATAATTCAAGTTCTTCTTAAAAACGGCATTGGCTGGAGAAAATGAGGCTGAGCGCTTCATGTGTGGGCTATCACTGTTAAGGATCAAACTGCACTCTTCCCTAGTGGTACGGAGCTGTGCGTCTTGGCACTGAAAGGTTTAAGGTTTCCGGCAGTTTCTAAGACTTTCCATTCCCCAACTGAGGAGAGATTGAAATGTTTTTGAAGCTATCTGGGTTGAAAAATACTGCGAATTTGTGACAGTTCCCTGAGCAAGTAGGTCAGTTGTTACAGAATCTCCATAGATAAGTCTGGTAGTGCTTCCTGTATTGATGCTCAATATATTACAGAAATGTGATTCCAAGCAATTGTCAGAGATGCATTTTATATAAATACTTTTATGCATGTGTTTCAGATAGGGCTTATTTCAAAATCATTATCAGTGCACTCATATTCTCTTTCTAAATGAAATCCATATTCCAAAAGTGCAAAAATCCTTTTTATATCCCTTTTTTCAGCCATTCTGGTAGCTTCTAGTTAGCTTAAGTTGAGAGAAGTTTAATTGGAGCTTCCAGATATTTTATTATATATTGTGGAAAATGAAACAGATACTACTATTCTATGTATAGGAACCTAACATAAAATTTTGTTATGCTTTCACTAGTACATCTTATCCAGAGATGGTTAGCAGAGATGTAGAAGCTATTTTTGCTATGAAAATTCCTATCCTTTCTCCTTGCATCTCTCAGTGGCGGTCCAAAATAAAAATGAACTCTAAAATTCACAAAGAGCCTTGTGATGTTAGAACTGACTGGGATACCCTCCTTCAGATAAAGCCTATAACAGTACATACAAAATTTTGAGCTACTGGTCTGCTCTCTGAAAACAAAGCAAGCAAAACAATGTTTAAATTTTGTAATTATCAGTCCCTGCCACAGTACAAAATTAGCTTGGAAAATAAATGAATTTGTATTTCAAGAAGAATAGGGAAAAAAATCACACCAGTCTCAGACCCCTGAAAATCTAATGCTTAAAGCTTTGGGTTATACATGCTGCCATTAAAAGGCTGGAAGCAAATAATGGCTATTTTAGTCAAACCATTCAAAATTTTAAAGTGTTAAGAAGCCACTCCCTCTCCTATAATAAAAACCCTCTGAGCTGTTGAGAAAGAAAAAGTTCAATAAAGAGTAGACATGCAGAAAGGGAATTGTACAAACAGTGCCCAAACATCATCTCTCTAATCAATGGCTAACAGACCTGCTTCTTACAAATTGCTGTAGGCCTAGAGAAAACTTTAGCTGTAATCAAAGTGAATTAATACGTGTACAAAGTACTTTTCAATTTTGCTCAGCTGGTTTTACTTGTTATTAACTGTATTTGTGCATGTAAATAAAGTTTCGGTAAATAAATTCTTTCACTTCCACCTTGATTGTCAGGTTAACTAGCAAAACACAAGGCAATTTGCAGGCTCTTTGGAGGTAAACCTAAATTCCAGGTTACCTAAACGTGAAATGGTGAAGCTGTTAAATAAGAGTGACTATTAACCTTCTGTCTAAGACTGTGTTTTGTGATCTTCCCATGAGGATTAAAAAGCTTTTACTGGGAAATGTTAATTGCAAGTACCAGTAGAAAAAAAATACTGACAATTCAGAAGAAAGTTACAGTAAAAGCTGTTTTAGAGGATCAGGAGAAAAGTCTTTTCATTACAAGAAGTCACCTTTTAAGCAGACAGTAGGTGGGCTGATAGAGGTGGACATCTCTGGTATTTGTTGCACTTGCAGGGGGAGTGAATTGAAATCACACGAGGTAAAAGAAAAAAGCATTAGAAGGTTTCATCAGCTTTCCTTAACTGGAACCTTAAAGACTTCAAAAATAATGTTAGCCACAGAGCTAACAATGTTTTGATTTTTAAAAAAATTGTTTTAAGTTTTAAGCAATTTATGAGAAGTGAAATTTATTTTCAGTTTCACCGACTCCTCTGGTGAAACTTGCCTCTGGAAATCTAAAGCCCTGGAAACTAATGAGAAAGCTCCAGCAAGGAAGATGTACCCATGGCTGAGGAGAACCAGGTTAAAGGAATTGTTCACATGCAAGGTGACAGGACATGATGGGCTGTTTCTGTGAGCGTTGAGCAATCTAGCCAGTGTACTGTGTGACTACTTGTAATTCTCTTTCAAAGTCATAGTGTTTGGGGAGGGGAATGTCACCCCTAGATTCCACATGGGCAGGAAAGGAGCATTGGTAAAATTAGAGGGAAATCAGCCCCACCTCAGTCCCTGGGAAAGTGATGGAGCAAATTCCCCTGACAGCCATTTTCAAGCTTGCTGACGATAAGAAGAAGACTGGGAGTCGTGAATATGGGTTTAAAAAGAGAAAACTGTGCCTGACCACCTGGTAGCTTTCTGCTGCTGTGAAATGACTAGCTCATGAATGTGGGGAGAGCAGCTAATACTGTTTATCTTGACTTTCTCAAGACTTTTATAACTTTGTCCCATTACATCCCATAATATGAGAAGTATTTTTCTTTGATTGCTCTTTTGAAATCAATACTAGAATGCCACTATAAAAGCCAATTATAAAAGCCAATATATTTGTATAACCTGTGCTACCTAAGTTTGTTTTCATACACAGTAACTTTATACCACTTTCCTTATTGTATAACCTGTATTTCCCGTATTGTATAGGATGCCAGTGTTTTGTGTAGATTAGTGATGCAGAACACAGGAAACCAATTTCTCTTCTACAACATGAATGTTCCTTCTCTTGTGAATTAATCAAGAGGCATAATCTTCAAATGTCAATCTCCTACTACTCATGGTAGGCTGCAGGTACAAACTACTGCTGATGATACTCCTATTTTCTGTCTGTGTTCAGACACATGTTCCAGTTTCACAGGCATATGTTTGCACATCAGATTAACTTGAACTAACTTTCAAATAGAGACAAATCAGAAAATGTTAACTTCAGAACATTTCAAAGACAACAGACTTTATTCTCAACTCCAGCAGATCCACAGTGCTTCCCAAGTAAAAGAGATGGCTTTCATTCCCTTTCCATTGTTATACCTTTAAGGTTTATCAGGTAACTGCTCTCATTTTTATGCATGCCTTAGTATAATTTATAGAGTTTTTTTTTTTAAGAAGACTCATGTAGAACAGAAAAACATCTTACAGAAAACAAACTCAGTTCTGTGTAGTAATCTCCAATCCACCACATATGTAATCCTAAAACTTCTATAAAATAATTTAAAAAGAAAGTATAAGACCAATTTATATACCTACCCAGAAAAATTATGAAGATATTTTTCCCAGATACAATTTCTAGTGTAGTAATTGTTTTCCCCAGATTCAAGTTTACACATCTAGAAATCTTAAAATCCTGCCTATGATGAGATTAACAGGTGAATGCTACATGGTGAGTGTAAGCAGCTGAAACCAGTTTAAACTCACTGCCTCTGGATGGCAGTCAGCTGTACAAGCTAGCGGTTGTAAACCAAAACAGCTGCGAGATTTCTGCATCTGCTTTTTATCAGTTTTACAGCAAATACATGAAAAAAATTAGGATTGCTGTATTGAGCATAGCAGTTTCAATTAGAAGAGTCACATTAGCAGCTCTAGGAGTGTGTTTTACAATGACATTCTTCTCCCCATAAAATTGCTTGTATCAAAGATGGAGTAGCTCTTCTTGACTTACAATTATTTTTAAACTTACTTCAAAACAAGATGAGGGGGTTAGCTGACAACCTGAGATAGTGTTGCTAACTCTGAATCTCCAAGCACATATTAACAAAGGAGGAGTATCTCCACCACTGAGAGACTGGGAAAATGCACAAAAGCAGTTAAGATTTGAGAATCTTAATCTGAAAACAGATTCTCCATCCAGTTACCTTTCAGGGCAGCGTTTCTGCTTATGAAATTTGGTATCTGTTCTACAGAGAATGCTTCTTGGATTACAGAAGCATTTTTTCTTCAAAAGGGGATTTTAGGAGACCCTTTTTAAAAGCTATATAAAAGTCTACACGTCAGTAGACAAAAAAGTTTTGTGATATACTTTTAATACCCATATATATGACTATGTATGTGTAGGGAAATGAAAGGGAATGTAAAAACTCAGCTTATTTCTTCTTATTATTTTTTATTTTTTTAATAATTAAACTGGGTGTCCGGTAGGAGATCTGCTATTGCTGCTTCTCCGGCAGGACATGCAATTGGAACTGTTTGGATAAGTGCCCACTGGAGCGATGAAAAGCACCTTTCTTCTTTGCTGTGAGGTTATCCTGCTGGGAATCACAGCATGTAATTCTACATAAGGGGAAAATGTTTTTAAAACTCAAAAAACCCTGTCTCAACAAGGTAATTCAAAGGTGTTGGGTAGAAAATTCTGAATTCACTTGGATGAATTTCTTCTCCTTTCCAGTCACATTTTGTAGAAGCAGGGCAAGAAGAAGTTTTCTTTGTGGCATAAGAATATAATGGAATCTTTATAATTGTGAAGTTTGAAAACTGGAGTAAAATTTGGTGCAGATAAACATTAGTGTTTTACTGCCAGCTCTTTTTTGAAACTGGCATAAAATAGGCGGTATTACAAAACAAAGTGAGTTTGGTAAGTAGTAACTCTAAAAAGAAAATTGTTGGTGTCTTCAAATGCCTTAAAATATAAGCACATAATGATTCAATCTATAAAAGATTGACTATATTTGCAATTAAATAACACCACACATTGTTTACTGTGGGGTCAGGAAATCACCTAGTGTGTTTTCATAAAATTAAAATGCAGCAGAAAAAAAAATTGTTTAGATGTTTTATCTGTTAGGAGGTTTTCAGCATGATTTCTGACCCTTGCATGCATCAGCTCCCATCTCATCATTCATTGCTCATGCCAGATAGCAAATGAGACAATTTTACATGATTATTTCATTTTTCTAGGACTTAGTATTATGTCAGCTAACCAGCTGTTACTATCTATTTCAATATTTATTAGTAAACCTCATTTTCTCTGCAGTGAAGCCATAGCTTTCAGCTGAAGTAGTTTTTGGCAGAAACATTCTCAGCAAAAAATACCTTCTCCATATTCAAAACCAGTTGTTGATTATTCTCTTGTAAGTGGAAGTTCTTGCAGATGAAAATAAATCAAATATGCTAAAATGCTGATGTTAAGAGCCATGACACAATACTTAGAATTCCTGTATTTTGCCAGTGCATACTTATAATTCAGTAGAAAGCTTTTACCCGTTTTTTGGAGTTTTTTATTGTTGTTTTTTGTCCAAAGTTTCCTTCATAAATTTCCAACAATAGCGGTTGAATGAGTACTTCTCTGTAGAGCATCTGGTTCATCTGCTACCACTTTGTCTGTTAAAAGACAGTCCATGAAAGGTTTGTCCCAGTCAGTATTTCCACATCTGGCAAACAAGAGTGAATATTTTGACACAGTTTTTTTATTACTTTGAACAATACTAAAGCATAAACATTTCAGCCATTTGCAGCATCCAGCCATGCCTCATGAAATGGATGCAGAGCAGAGCCACACTCCCCCTTGTGTTATGCAGCTGCAAAAATAGATGTAGCAGACTACTGTTACAAGAAATTTAATTCCTGGTGCTCTAATGACTGGGCCACTTTGTTACTTCAGCAACATGACTTTGCATGAGTAACTGTTCTTGGCCATCTCAGGAACCTTACCAGCCTCATCATATGTTTTCTTTCATGTTCCAAGTGCACCTCTAAAGCTTTTTATCAGGTATTGATCTAAATATGAAGGGCTGAAAGTGCCCTGACTCAAGTATTGCAAGCTATATGTTAACTGAATCTTTCACAGCTCAGTAATGCTTATCCACACTTGCAAATTACTCTCCATAGACACAACGTCCTGAGCACAGTATTTCTGATGTAGTTTAAAACACTGGATTTAGTGCTTATTTAATGTTTTCTCTTCCTTTAATCCAAACAGCTGCTACTTTTTCCATACTTAATGTTTATCCCTAATACAAAGCAATAGTTCAAATAGTTCAGATTGCAGAACTGAAATACAAGTCATATTCTCACAGACAGTATTCAGGAAAAGCAAAAAAAAAAGAGAGCAAAGAGCTGGAAATCAGGGAGTCCCACAGAGAAGAGGGTCAGAACTGCAAGGAAGGGTGATGCTGTCAGTACTTGAAATGAAGCTTTCAGACAGCAGTAGAAGAGACCAGATGCTCATAGGACCCCTCTGAGAAACTTGAGGAACCTGCTGCTGCCAGGTACAAGGCAAGGGGACCACTGGGGCCTGGGGACACTGGCAGCTTGTAGCAAGTGTGGTCAGCAGCCCTCAGTGCAGCATGCCTGGAGCCCTTGCTGCAGCTGCCCTTGCTTGGAGAGGGTGATCCTCCCACCCTTCAGCTGGTGCTAGGAGGAGGCTTACTGGGTCAGAGGGAACACCTAGGGTCCACCCATGACCTTCCATGCAAGACCTGTGCTGCTAAGCAGAGGAATTTTGGAACTCAGCAACCTGTGCAGCTTGAAGACAGATAGAACCTTCTCAGACCCTACAGCTTCAAGAGCCTTGGGCCCCACAATGCAGACCTGGGCAGTCTGTCACTAGGAGAACCACAGGTGGAATGCCAGTGGAAGGCAATAGCTGGAAACTAACTGGTGGCTTCCAGGACTGCCTGTAAGGCTCCTACTTGTAGTGCAGTTTTAATGGTGTAGCAGAGCTCCAGTTTTAAGGCAATCTCATAGATATTGCAATAGAATCTTCTGTACACATTCCAAAATTAAATATAATCCTTGGCAGCAGTGATACCATACCAAAAATACATTTTCTCTCTGAAAAAGTACCTTCAGGCAGAAGAACAGAAGTTAGACCCAGTATTCTCAGATGCTTGATGAAGTACTAAATTGTTATGAAATCAGGTCCAAATAGTGACCAGATATATAAAACCCAAATAACAAGGGGCCCAAGACTCCAGGGTCATCAGGGCCATAACCTGTTAATAGTGAGAATCAGTTTTCTGTAAGAGGAAGTAAAACATAGTGTTAGTGGTATGTCAGATCCACATATACAAGGACAAAAAGACAAAACAATTTGTGTTACCACATTGTTTTTGTGATTTTCAAGAAAACTGGATGTAAAGCCAAATTTAGCTCTCCTGTGAAATTCTGTGCCTGTTTAATTTTTTACATCAGCATTGTGCACCTCTTCAGAGTGCTTTCAGCATACTCCTAATTTTAACCTAACTCACTGACCTAGTTATCTCTCTCTGCCTATCAAAACTAGTAAACTTGCAACTGAAGTCCTCTCTTTGTGACAGAAGCCACTCACTGCATTATCTGATTTCATTGCAAGACTGGGATGCATAGGGTCCAGCTGAGATGAAGTTAATTTTCCTTACAGCAGCCTTCACAGTGCTGTGCTTTGCTCTGGTAGCTACAGAGGCGTTGATAACACACCAGTGTTTGGCTTCTGCTGTACAGCACTGGCACAGCACCAGCACTGTCTTCCCAACATTCTGCTCCCTCATCAGTAGGCTGGGGGTGAGCAAGATTTTGGAATGGAACATAAATAGGCCAGCTGACCCAAGCAGACCAAAGGGCGGTCTGTTTCATACCATATCATGTCAGCTCAGATAGAAAAGATAAGAAGAGGAGGATGAAGGCGGGGCATTTGTTTTTTACAGCATTTGCACTCCAGAGCAACCACCACCTGTGCGGATGCCCTGCTTCCTGGAAGTGACTGGACATCAATTGCTGATAAGAACTAGAAAATAAAATTATTTATTTTCTCTTTGCTTGTATGTGTGTAAACTTTCTCTTTTGCTTTAGTAAACTGCCTTATTTAAACATGCAAGTTATTTTCCACCTTATTTTCTCTCCTGTGCAGCGAGGGAAGGGGGAGTGATGGAGCAGTTTGGTGAGCACTTGGCATGAAGGCAAGGTTAACACACCACATGGCGTTATTCACAAAAACATTTCTTTGTTGTAAAGAACCCAGTCTTGCAAGGAAATCACTTAGAACAGACCCATGGGCACTGAGATGCACAGAGGCAGGAACACAAATAAGACTTTACTAATGCATATTGATTGAGTACTGAGGTCTACAAAAACTGTAGATTAATAAATAGTGTTATGGAGAATTTCCTAAAACTTAAATAAGTCAATTTCACACAGCTTTAAAGAGCATTAGTTTATTATCTATTCTCCATGTGTTACCTCAGAAACAGTCTTCTTATATACAAAAATTTGGAATGTTGAATAAATGCTGATCAATAGAAACATTACATAGCTGTTGACAAGGGAATATTTCTAAACAAAACCGAAATAATAATGAATGTTTGATTCTGTGTGTTGCTTATTGCTATGTCTGTGTCCATAGAATGCTTTCAAGTATTTACACTATTTTCTTAATTCATTCAAAAAAGAAACTAAAAAAATATTTACATAATAAATACGTGAGAGACTTCATCTTTTCATTACATCAGTTGAACTGATTCTTTAATGAACTATTAAGAATATAAAGAATTAACACAGTTTGCATCAATTCACTGCCATGCTGAGTAACTCAGGTTGCTGATGGATTTTATTCTATTCAAAATGTAGTTTACAATGCATTCAAACTGAAAAGTGCTGATATTGTCTCTGCTCCTTTTGAATCCTGGCTGGACTAGTTCAGGAGTCATCTCTCTCCCACTCCCCACAAAATCATTTAGTCTGACATGTTTACTTTCACACACTGACACTGACAAAACAAACACATTTCAATTCACTGAAAACTCAAACATTTAGTGAGTAAAATCAGCATAATCCATGTTTTATTAGACGATTAATCTGCTAACTGACGGAAGACAAGCTTTGGCCAAGTATTTCCACAAGAAGTACTATACTTCTTGCTATAAATCTCTACTTATATAGTTCTACCAGCTGAACAGTTTTTGGTAGAATTTTTCTGTGATACATAAATCTGAAAATTAAGTGACACAACAACATTTAAAACTTCTGTTACCATTAAAGCAAAATACAATACAGTATAATTTTTCAGTGATATATTTAAATGTACTGCAAAATGTATACAAAGTCAGTCCAAGATCAGTAAAGAATCAGTTCTGCTTTTTGGACTTTTCCCTTCTCAAAGATACAGGTTTTATAGAAGACCAAGGTAATTTAGGACTTGTCTGTATGTATCCCCATTAAAAGGCAGTGTGTGATAAAAATAACATGATTAAAAGTAATGAACACGTGATGTGAACATTTTGCATTTTCAATAAAAAAATAGAAACTAAATAACAACAACTAAACACTGAAGCCTGCCATTATATAGCTAAGTTTCTCATTCTTTAAGATTAACAGCACACAGAAAATAAGTGAATTTTATCAAAATACAGCACAATTCTGCTAATATATCAAAAAAAATCATTTTCTATGCAAATATTACTGAAAATCAACTAAAAAGAATTAAAATATACAAAGAGTTGTTAAAGGGTTTCAATTAAAATTATTAGAACTATACACAGTACAATAAGCAATAGTTAACATCTTTGAAAGAAGTGCAATAATATTGGAGTTCACTTATTAAAAAAGTACTGCCTGTTTATTACTGCTAGCTATGTATAATTCCTTTCCAGCTCATTGTTCCAAAACTAAACGAAGCTGGTGTTTTTGCTAGCTTTATTAAAAGCATTTACTTTTTGGGTTGAAAAAAGCGCTTATACCTTCCCAACTTGTACATAATTAAAAATGAACTGCAATAATTGAATATTGCTCCAATGACAGGCTAATTATTAGCCCTGATTAAAAACAGTTATCGGTCTTCTATGGCACTTTTCCCTGGTCCATAACAACCGTGTATGAATTATCACTGCAGACTATGCAGTCTCTATTCAATTACAAAGGAGAAAGATAATGTTTCTGGTAAACAAAATTAATAGAAGCACAATTGAACCTTTTATACAGTAATAAGGAACAAAGGCAGCCTGTGGTAAATCACTATTACATTAATGCAATTAGAAACCCTTTAATGACTCTGAAGTGTCTAGTTCACATTTAATGTTACCTGTAGGAACAGCCCTTTAAGAAACCTCATTACGAACTGGTGGGTCTTAAGTACACCCTCCCTTTGCTCTCCATCTCACCACAGCAATTCTCCATCACTGCTCAAAGTTTCACAAACTTGCTTTGGTTACCTAGCTCCATGCGTATGGTTTCCTTTTTGATTAACAAGGCAATGCAGAGGCCAAACAAAATGGAGATGTCTTTCATGACCTTTCCTGCATCATTTGTGTATGTTTAAATTTATATTACAGGCAACAATCTTAAAAACTGGCCATTTCAGTTTCATTTTTAAAATCTGTCAGCTTAAAATGGAGTCTTTTTTATAAAGATAAAATTATCACCATTTCCACAAAATTGGGGATTTCCATAGCAGAGAAAAATCTCTGGGCACAATTCTACAGTACAGTTGAAAAAATTATGTATGCAAGAAAACAACTAAACATGAATCACATGTGGCAAATGAATATTCAGTGACTACATTAAGAACAATTCCTGTATAATATCACAAATTTGTTGTTACAGTCTTCCTAAAAAAAACACCATAAGCTTTTATTGCATTTTCTATTGGTAGACGTACACTCCAGAATTAAACACTTTCTTCTCTCCTGATTCTAGATTTAGATAGCAGATAATTGTTTCACCTGACCTTTATTCTGTCCAACCAGCACCACCTTCCATCTACCCATTCATCTATACAATGTGCACATAGCAAAGCCAACACTTCATATCCCCGTTCGTATCTACAGAAGTGGTTCAGCGTAACACATTAATATCTGGTGAATAAAAATAAAGGCAATAAACAGCTACAGGACAGACAGCCCTGCCATCTGTCCATTGGCTACAACTGAGGCTTTGCAAAGCCTTGCACAAAGTTTAGTAATGTGTATGAATTATCCAAAAATAAACCTACCATCTGTACAAAAAAACAACACAGGTTTGTTCTTGGAGGAGTGATCCTTAAATTGCTATAATGCTTAAAAACAAGTTTATTCACCATACGCATTTCCAAAATTATTTCCTGTATGTTCTCTACAGTGGTTTTTCCCCCTTTAACCACAAGTTCAGTATTTCCTGTACAAATTTTGATCATAATTCTTTTTGAGTTCTTTTAATGTATAAAAATATGCAAAATATTCAGTTTCCCCATAGACCTTCAATGAATTCTGTTGGTTTATCCCCACAATCCATGGTACTTATGAAGAAACTTCTCGCACAATGATGAGTTCCACTGCATTCTGAAAAGTCTTTAGCAACGACACTGCTTGTCCATGATCAATATTGATGAAGCTGTATCCATTAGCCTAAAAAGAAATATTTAAAATTGAAAATGACAGTCTTTATTCCATGTTAGTAAATGATATTTCATTATTTAATGTATGTTCATTTAAGCCATAAGGTTTCTAAATGAATGCAGAGAATAAAACACCACAGATTACTTGAATTTGTACCCACATGCTACAAAAAACTAAATTACCATATCAGCCTTGGAAGAATATTGCAAATAACCAAAAGAAAACTGAACTTTAGGCTATTAACATCAGACATCTAATTCATCAGCTGTAATAGAGCCACACCAAAAAATCCCAAATGTGCTACAAATGACACATCCTATTTTAGGTATTAGAATATTAGAAATTGCATCTGTGATAAATTAAAACTATTGAGTCCTGTGACAAAAACATTAATGGCACTGGGAGCCAATTTTTTGTGTTAAATAATGTGAGATAATCCCCAACTTCTATTTGCATGTGACTCTAAACAATATTGTTACTCTTGCACAAGTTTGTCTTGGCTAACACAGACAGGCCCAAGTGGCCCACAAAAGACAAGAAAAACATGGCTATGGCTCAACTTCCCAGAATGTACCAGTGCAAGATCATGCTCAACCTAGTCAGCAAAATGTTGCAAAGGGACAAATTTGTCCATTTAAACTGTTACAGCTTCCAGCTGTGCATCCCATCTTTTTCCCTGAGCTGCTTATGTGGTGACAGAGAACTAGATGTACTCTCTGTGCCTTAGCAGTGACATTTTGAAAGTTACAGTTCTTATCCCATCACTGAACACTCGCTGTAATTACCAGCTGAATCATTTGTTAGAAAACCAGGGGTTTTCAAATCTTTCTAGAGTTGCAGAGGACGATTTATGTAGATTGTTCAGAGAGCAAAGGTGGCAACAGCCCTTCCAAATCATAATTTGTACAGAATGTCCTAGCCTAGTCTTAAGTCTTACTTTCATTTATCTAGTCATTAGTCATGTAATATATTTTTTTCTTAGAAATATGTATTAGACATACATTGTAATATGCATGCCTATTGAATGTTTTACAGAGAACATTGCAAAATCAAGCATAGCAAAGGCATTTTGGAAGAGATGATATTCATTAAAAAAATCCACAGAAGTCTGAGTGGCCCAACACAGAGTGCGACTGTCATTACGTCATCACTGGGACTATCACAGCTAAAAAGAATGTGCTGCTACATAAAAAAAATACTCTTTGTTATGAGAAATAAAGTGGCTTCTGGAGCTGCAACTTCTGGAAATGCAACTTGTTCTTGAGCTCTTTTTCAAATTGATTTCCTTATTAAACAATAACCAAAACCCAAGCAATGCCAACATAAAAAAAAAACTTCATTATGTAGTTTGATTTGTCTGCATGGCATTTATAAAGACAGGAATAAACCACTAAAACAGAAATTACCTTTCAGGTATGTTCCACTTTACAAATATGTAACAAATGTGCTAGCAGTTTTTTCAAAGGTTTAATATGTTTCCTGTTCCTGTATGTGTTGGTAACCTTGGGTGTTAGCTTATCACCATGCCTGTATCAGTAAGAGAACTAGGATCTCTCTCACCCCAGTGAGGAGTACTGTGCTCAAGAACAACCCATCTTTTAGCTGGAACAACTTAGTCTCAGTTCAGTTTTCTTGTGTGCCTTTTGGCTTTATATTTCCTTTGAGGAATTAGGCTCAGTTTTCAATTAGGCTTTTTTAGAATATGGTTGACAGGATGCTGTGGTTTAATCGAGATACTAGTGGGGGTTGGGATGTTTGGTTTTGGGCTTTTTGTTTCTTCTGTTTTTAGAAAACTGAAACGCAGCAGAGTTGACTCCATCAACATTTTCGTGATACGATGAATAATTATTTTTAACAAGCTCTGGAATTTAAGGGTAGCTAGAACAATTTTCAAACGTCCCACTAGCCCATTTTGGTTAAGAAAGTAAGGCACTATGAACATGCTGTTCATTTTCCTGATCCCTCCCCCAGTAGCTTACAAGTTCCTTTATACAAGACAACTTCAAACAAATCTGATACAGAAAAGGTCTGATAGGTACAGACTTCCTAGAGAAAGGAACAACACAGCTTACAGTCCAGAAGCCATGGCTCCTGAAATGCTTGACTTGGCTGGTCAGCAGCAGATGGGCAGCCAGGAGGTGCATGCTGTGACCAGCCAGACACCAGGCAGCAAAGGGGCAGCTCTGGCCAGGGCTGGTGCATGTCTGGCCTGCCAGTGGGGGAGAGGCAGCAAAGGCTGGCAGGAGCTGCAGCACAGAGAGGGATGTAACAGGAGAGTGCAACTGCGGAGAGCGGCTGTCAGGGGCAGCTGCTGGTGTTCAGAAAGCCCATTGTTCACAACACTGCATGTGAATGACCACAAATGCAGCAACTGAATGATAGTACAGCCTAATGAAATGTTCATGCTCTGTCTCAAATGACATCTTTTGTCACTCTTTTTGCCTTCAGACGTGTGAAAAATGTTCAGAATTTGAAAAAATGATCCATCGTGCTTTAGTCTGAGCCACTTATTGGCGTGTTAGGTGGCAGAAAATGAAAAGTTTCATCCCAGAAAAGATACCAAAGAAAAATTCAGGAAAACACAGGTAATCTATCTAAAAAGTAAACATTCTGCTCTTAGGTGCAAACTGAAACCAAACCAGTATATTACATAGGCTAGTTAATTGAGTCATTACTGTAATTAATTACATTAAGTACATTACCTGAATTATTTTATCCCCTGGCTGTAACAGCTTAGATGCTGGTCCGTCTGGCTGCACTCTGGTTACAAATATGCCCTTGAAAAACAGATGTGGAAATATTTTTGACAACTTATTTATTAATAACAAGATAGCATCAAACAGATATAATTCAAAATATTTTTTCAAATTTCCATCCTAAGTAGAAAAGAACGCAGTACTATTCTACAGGTCTCTGGCTTTTAAAACTGCCTCCTTTTTTTCATGTTAAAAATCCAGAATTATCTTTAAAGATAATTGTGATCTACCTTGATTTAATTTGGCAGATGTATATATCAACATGAATTATCTACTACCAAAAATAGAGCTGTAGGCTAAATCACCATCTCTTTTATAAGAGGATTCCTAATTGTACACGCCACAATTCACTATCTCAAATCTGCTAACTGATAACTAGAACTGCTAACCACTGCAAAAACTACTCATCTGGAATAATCATCTATACTGTCATTCAACTGTGACCACCTACAACCTTGATTTTCCACATAATTTTCCAATTTTCTCCATTCCAGTCCTGGAGTGTAGTGGTTTGGGAAATATATATACTTTCTTTTTTCCCATTGCTGAACATGAGAAACATTATAGATCAGAAGGCTTTCAAGAAGCATTAGTACAGAATACTTACATCATCTTCTGGTCTGAATGGATTTCCTCTCCCTCCAACTCCTCCTGATATACTGAATCCAAGTTCTGGATCCTTGTCAACTCTCACTCGTATCTAAGTAATTACAACCAAAGTTAGATGAATTGGCTGAAAATCTACATTCAAAGCTACTGTAATGAAATAGTTAGGAATTCAGGTGAATAAAAGCTTTGAAATAAAAAGAAAAATAAAAATCAGATCAGAGAGTATTATATCTCATAATATTAATGCAGAACAAGATTGCAATATAACATCATGTATCATTGTACCTAAATTTTACTCCAGTATCACTATTGTTATAATAATAATTCACACGGGCTTTAAATTCAGCCATATTTCGATATTATGTAGGTTACTTTAATGCCCTCAGCAAATAATACATGCTTATGTGAAAGAATCTGTTCCTCCTATTTCTTTGCTACCTCTAGGTAAATTTTAAAAATCAAACCTCATTCCTACTGTGTCTGCAGGTTGTACATAGCCAAGACTGTCCTCTTTCTCTTACTAGAAGAGTTGAATAAAAAACTTTATTTTACACAGGAAGTGGACCTTCTTATTCTAGCACAGAATGAAAATGAAGTTATCAGGAATTTCTCAAAAAAACTCAAGCAATATAGAAAGAAGGCTGTCACAATGAGAGAGTCATTAAATGGTATAAGAATTTATTATATACACATCTGTCTATCATAAATCATAATTATCAGGTATGCATCAGATTGATCCAACATTTTTATGGATTTTTGCTCAGGGATACACATTTCTGTACTTGCAGGTTTTTTAACCATTCCAGATGTGAAGTACTCTAAGTTGTACTGTGACTTTGTGTTTTCTTCAGTTACTAGCTAAATAATGAAGTTGCAATAAATAAATTCAGTTGAGAAATTAATTTTTAGCTCAGTAAAAAGATGCAAGTTAAAGTTTCTGGTGCATTCAGTTAAAATGCTACCATATTTCTCTCAAATCTGGAAGGAATGTTTGTGATCTGAGGGATAGAATCTGAGGGATAGAGATCTTTTGCTGGAGATAAATCCCTCTATTCCTTCTGTCACCCTCCACAGAAAAATGATAATAAATTAAAAGAATGCAACAATGTCTCTTACTGACAGATGTTGTAACTGTCAGATAGATTTTACTCTTACCTCTTGCTTTGCCATCTCATGGCTTTGTCTGGGAGAGCATTGGGACTGGGTATAGGGAGGTTGCTGGGCAACTTTCAACATCAGATAATCAATTAATTGCTCTCTAGATGGATGTCTTGCGACTGATGATTGAGGAGGGAGATGATGGACTTGGCTGTAGTTTGCTGGAAGCCTCTGAGGCTGGCACATTTGTCCATTTGTTAAAGGCATCTGAAAAAAAAAAGATCAGGGTCATACATTTTATAAGCAGCAATCCTCAATTCTTGTTTCATTAATTCAATACTTCTCATAAGTGACTGCTCTTAATTTTCAGCAACGTTATTAAAACTACTCTTCTGGATCATGTACAATTATATCCATTTTGCTTATAGCTATTAGCTCTCATCTTCTGAACAATCTGAAAAACAAAAACTTCATTTGAGTGCTAATTTATTAGCACAAATTATACAGCCTTTGCTTTTAGCACTTGTTTTTTCACTGATTTCCCCCAGATATTATTTTCCAGCAACTGGTGGTATTGACACTTGATTCATGCCATTATAGTCCGCACTTTTCTTGCAAAAAAATCTGAGATTTTGTAACAATTTCCAACAAATCATAACAAACTAAAATTCCCACTCCCCCATCCCAGGCTGGCAGACTACATGCTCACCAAGCATATTATGGTGATCACTTCACAAGAAAATTCCCTGAGCAAGTTCCCATCCAAGCTCAAGATTTTCATATCAAAACTGTAGTATTTCCAATAAATGTTACTCTTTATTTTACTGCATATGTAATTGATTGATAGGTATAATGATGACAAGCAGCAGTGAGGTACACAACTGTCAAGACATACAGTGCACTCCAAACATGTCACCAGAAATGATGCTGGAGCTGGCAATGTCTCCTCAGTGAAGCTGTGTTGAGATGCGCAGCCTTTTTACCCCCTTGCCAATACATCTTGTGCTCTTATCCACCTTAATTAGTCACTGATTCATCTGTATGATTACAAAATTGCTATACACTTGAGTTACAGATTGGCCTGTCACCAGTATCACATTAGTTATGGGATACAAAGATATTAAAATACTCACTCAGTATTACAAGTAACAAGTGTGTAAATTTCAACCTGTAACCATGACATGTGAATGGACACCTATCAGAATCTGCTCTGTTGAGTTTATGTTAGACGGATTCTGAGAAATTATAATGTGTGTATATGATACATTTTCAGATTATTTACAGATCATATGTATTTAATATAAACAATTTTCCATTGCCTTTTCTGAAAACTTGAATTATAACAGGAAAATTTTTTTTGTTGCCAGAGGTAGAGTTTAGGTAAAATGTATCCACAGCTGTGCAAGTTCCCAATACCCATTGTCTGTAGAAATGCAACTGAAATTACTGAAGGTGTAAGAATAAAATCAGCTTCTGCTGATTAATTTACAAAAATCCATTTAGTTTCATGGTAGTAAGATTTGCTTCCAGACATTGTGCTTAGAGATGAATACAGAGTGTTTCCTACTAACTCTTGTTTATCATCACAATTTCATCACAACAGATTTCAGGTTTGTTCTTCAAAAGGTTTAATCAGCTTCATACTACGTTTCTGAAATCATCTGCCATATTCCAATTTTCATTTGCAAGTACTTGTTTGGCTGCAAATTTCTTCTTTCAAATTACCAACTGAAGAAAAATAAGAACCTTCTTCCTTCATAGTCAACCATTTCATTGAGGATGCTGTTTCATTTAATTTATGCCAGTTTTGAAGCCTGTGTATTACATTTTAAAGAAGTCCTAGTTCCAACTGCTATCCCAACATAAGTTTCTACTGCTAATAAAATATACAGACTTATGAATAAAAGCAAATAATGTCCTATCCATGTTGTCATGAAGGTAACTACCTGCACAGCTGGTTTTTTGATGCTGTCTGGAGGAACATCTTTGAGACTAAGTGTGGCAGATGAGTAATTCTGCTGTCCCGAAAGGAATACTTCATCCTGGCATAGGTCTCCTGGAGCAGAAGCCTGGGGATGCTTTAAACAGAATGAAGTGGTAAAGACAAATGTCTTTATATAATTAAAACTAAAAAATTATCAAAAGAAGCTCAGGATAAAACATTTTAAGGGCTTTATAATTCTTTATTTTTTTTATTAACTAGGACATTATTTATGCAGAAAATCTCACTAACCAAGACATACACCAATAAAATACTGATGGACATTTACAAACCTCACAGCTGTAGAGGTGTCTTTTATCAGCAGTAAATTAATTAACAAATCCCAGGGACTAACTATTCAAAGATTCAATGAAGTCTTCTGATGACTTTATCCTGCTCACTAGGGATGCCATACACAGCACTCAGGGTGCTTATTTAAAAGCTCATTTCCTCATATTTTTTGACTATAAATTTTCTTGAATGCCTACAGTATCTTACAGTACAGTTTATATCATCAGAATTTCTTTTGGGGGAGGAAGAATAGTAAGATTTTGTTCAAACCTTATCAGCCTGGGTTAAATTCAGAATGGTAATCTTTTGATCACAGAAGTACAATGAAATCAGACAGTTCTACACATGTTCAACCATCTACAAAGCCAGTTATACTACTTAACTTCATGACATTAAACTGAAAAGCTCTGCAATAAGTTTACAGCATATGAAGTGAAGGTAAAATATTTAATGCCTAAAAAATAATTTCAGCATATAAATTATATTATTTTTAACAAAGCATTGTGCATATGTAAAAGGATAACTGCATCAATTTAAGGACCCCCTTTACAGTTTATTCTTTCCCCCTCTATATATTGCAATAGCCTCCTGTAGGTACTCACTCGAACAATGTACACACCAGAACCTCTTCCGTCTGCAACACTCAAGGCAACACTACCTTGGCTGCCATGCAGATCCCTAGAGCTGCCATAGTGAAAGCTGCTAACTGCAGCGTAATTGGAATTAAAGGACCGAGACAGCATGCTCTGAATAAAGAGGGGACAGATTTAACATGGAGATTAGTGCAGCATGCATAAACCACAAGACATGTTATACATATAATACAAACATATTCCATTGTCATGCAAGATAAAACCATGCAAGAACAGTACCACTGTGATGTATAAACACAACTCAGTGACCCTATTTACCTTTATTTACTGTAAATCAGCATGCTATCAGCAGTTCACATGCAGAATTACATGTAAATAAAGTAACTGAAATATTCATGTGTCTGAAAAAACAACCAAGGTGCTTATCATAATTTTCAGGTTTTCATTATATTTGCAACATAGCAAGTATGTTATAGGAAGATAAGCTGGCAGTCACGTAAAACACCTGTGGAAATCTATCTAATTACCCCTTACTATTTTGTCTCATCCCCCCACACCACTACTAGTAAAGTACAAATAAATATTTACACAGAGATTTGACTGACTGAATTTTCTTGCTATAACCACGCTGATAATATCCAGTGCATTCCAGTAATACTTCACTCAAGAATGTAAACAAGCCCCATTTAAAGGAAGAGGCCTGAACGAAACTGAGACTACCCCTGTGCTACTGTGGGCAATCAAAGAGGCAAAGTGACCTTAAGGACAGGTGTCACAGTGCTTTGGGTTTGAGCTTCATTAGCTTGCAAACCTGACCCCTGCAATATTAGCAAGGATAACAAGATGAAAGCAAGAAATATTACTTGCCACCATGGTCTTTTGTAGCTGTAAGAACAAAACAAAATGAAAAGACAGTGCAAAGGAAGAAATAGAAAATCTTCTATGGGCCACCTGATAAACAAAACACAGCTATCTTGAAAATATGACAAGCCCATGAAAAAAAAAATACTATTGTAGAAAAAAGATACACCACAAAGCATTAAACCCCAGCAAATTCAAAGTTGTTTCCTGCAAAGCTTTTAATTTTTCTGAGTTAAAGAAAGGAATGTTCAAAATAGATATAATTAACTAAGATACTGTAACAATTCCTACATGAATAAACACATTTTGGCATTTGCCTGTTGACTGTGTATAGCTAATATGATTCTGAAAATAGTCACTAGTCCTTAGGCAAACATCTGGTCTTTCATCCTAGCTTCATCTTGTGAAACTGAAACTAGTTTAATAATCAAAGCGATATGCCTCTGCATACTCGTATTCCCCAGATGCTCTGGTAGCACAGTCATTGGAAACTCCCTTGAAAAACACTATTTACTGACAATACTGGTTTTATCTTGGCTGAAGTTCTTGGATAACTTCTGTCTCAGTGACATAGTAAGCATTCTTCATGTTTCTCCTTTACACCTTCCCTGTTCTCTAGCCAATGGATTTTTCAAGCTTCCAAACAAGTCTGCAGATGTTCTCCCTTTCTTGGGAGAGGAATACTGTTGTTAGCATTTAAATCTACATTCACTAAACATTCAATCTGAGCTTACTGCTCCTCTAAGTTTTAGGCTAAACACCCAGTCAAAAATGCCAAAGCCAATTTTCCTTAGCTTCCTAGTGCCTCAAACCGTCTTCTTACTACTCCTCTTGTAACAGTGTCTGTAATTAACCAGGACCCCACTGCTACAGGCGATTCCTTGAAGTATCCTTACAGGAAGCTCTCAGGGGCTGCTATATCCCTCCATCCTCTGTAAGTGGCAAAAAGCCTGATAAAAACAGAAGGAATGCATGGTGGGACTAGAAAGTTCTCTCTTCAAAGTGTCTCTAGCAGACTATTGTACTGTAAAGATCCCTACATCCACTGGGTTCATTCTCAGACAGAGCCAAACAGATATCCAATAAACAGCAACAATCTAGGTGACAAAAGAGATAAGTAACAATGCAAATGTAGATATAAAATAAGGATCTAAGATAGATTTGCAACAGAGAGGGAGAACTAAAATTTACAGAGGCATGAAGTGGTACATCAGGAACTGAGATTTCAGTTAAGTGAGTTTCAAGGTGATTACACGCCATGGTTTGGCGCTGGCACAATGCCAGTGCCCCCATGAAAACATGGTATCTGCTGTGAGATGCGATCAGAAACAGAGCAAAGCAAGCCTCTACTTGTGAACAAAGGAGGAAAAAAAACTTTTATTACCTTACAACTATAATAAAATGAACACACAGAGCAAAATGGAAACCTTTCAAAAACATTTCTCCTCCCCCCACTCAATTTCCCACAACATAAAATCAACCCTTAGATTTTTACCCAATCATCACCCTTCAGATAATCAGCTCTCAGTCCATCTCCACCCTTCAGACAATCACCTCTCATTTCATCAAGGAGAGAGGAGTCCCTCTTGCACCACAGGCTTCCCCTGGAAACACAGCCGAGTCCTTTTGTGTTTCCACGTCACTCAGCACCACCTTCGTGACTTCTTCCTTCCATGTCCAGTGCTCTCACCACTGCACATGGACCAGAGCTGCTTTTAGGGTTCTCTTTTCAAGGATGCTTTGCCCAATTCCAGGAGAAAAACGACAGTCTCTCACCTTTTTGGGACACTAGTCCCCCCCAATATTTCACCCCCTGGGGCCGAGGGGTCTCGAGAGCAAACCTCTTCCTCTCCACTGAAAATCAAGGGCACCACCACCCTCCTCACCTGTCGTCTCTGCTCACATCACTCCTTCACTGCTCTCCTTTGGCACCAAGCCATCGCCTCCCCCTAAAATGCAGTCTCTGTATTACAGGAAAAATGGTTCTGTCCATGGCCATACAAGAAAAGTCCAGCCAAAAGCCACTCCATCATCTCCTCCCACCTAGAATTCTTCTCAACTTCTCTCGGTCATTCTTCATTTGCACAACTTTGCATCACACTTGCCCATTTCCTCCTATTTCATCCCTATCTCTCTTCTCATTCAGCTCCCGGAGGATCAGCATTTGCAAGGTATCCATCATCCCATAACAGGGTTAAAATCACAGTCTCTACTCGTCCAGAACTCCCACGCTGGCCCGGCCGGGCACTCTTCTTGCTGCCCCCCCTTCTCCTTCTCGGCCAGGCCAGTGCTATCACATTTCAAGGTGGCACTGGCACCTCTTTCTCCCTCTCTATCTCTCCCTCCTGGGAAAGGGGGCTGCCCGATGCCTCTCAGAGTTTCTTACACCCTTGGGAAAGGGGGCCATCTGATGCCTTTTAGAGTTCTTCCACCCTTCCACCTCTGTAGAGAACTCACTCTTGTCCTGCAGGGGCCTTCACCTCCCTTCTCTGCCCAAGGCTCTGGCCTACCACCCTCCAGCCTCGTGGCCTCCCCTCCCCTGCCCAGGTGCCAAAATTCACATCTGAGCACCTATTGGTTTGACCACTACCTCCCAAAAAACTTCCTTTCAAACCACGACACTACATGACCTAAGAAGTATGAACTCTCAAGGGTTTGTAAAATCTTCTTTTTGGAAGAGACTTTTTCCAAAAGTACAAGAAGTGATTGTGCAGTTGACGTAGGGAAGAGTTGAGAACACTGCAAACACTGTTACTCTCCTTTTCTACATGAGCACAGCACCTCAACACTAAATTAGAAGAAACCCAGAAGCTGTACTAACAGTACAAAATGAATACTATTTAAAATGACATGGTAATGTAAAAAAGTTTTAGTTTAACACAAGAAGAGATTCCTACAGACAAAACAAGAATATTTGTCCTCTACCTATTTCTAGTTGGGAAGAGACAAACTGATGCATTTGGAGTGTGAACAAAATTCCTGTTAATTTTGTTTCTCAATATGAGAATGATGAAGGTGTACATTTCTGAGAAAAATTTCTGAAGACTGCTGCAGCAGAGAACACACCTTCTGAAATCTGAATATGCAAATGCCATTAACCGCCATGATTTTCACTCTGAATTATTAAAAATTCAATATGGAATAAATACATGATCTAAATTTCACACTAAGCATGACTGCTAATTCTAAGTACCAGTTCCATTAGTCACCTGGTTTGCTACCACATCTTCAGGCATAATGGCCTGCAAAATAATAATTCAAATATTTGAGGCCTGAGAAGAATTACTTCAGTTACTCTGAACTGATACACACTAAGAAATATACATGCTATGTTTCAGTATATTTTTACTATATATTTATTGATATATTATACATATATATAATTTAATGGATTTAAATTACATTTATATTTAATATATTTTTACTAGAAATCAGTTATTTAGCCATGAATAGTCCATATTAGGAACTACAATACATCAAGAAAAAATGGCTATGTACAAAGTAATCAGTATGTTCATGATAATAATTCCAAATTGTAGTCAAATCAGCTTCTAATGGAATCAGTTTAGATGCAGGTTAGTAGCTAGTAGCATAATATTGGTGTTTACTTGCATTTTTTTAGATAAAAGCCAGAATGTGTTCTCTCTTTTGCAGCTTACAAAAGAATTAACATTTCAGACTCCAAAAGGGTGTGATTTGGGAATTTAAATGCCTTAATGCATTTACTTAGGTGCAAGAAAAAAAACGTAGTGGAATTTATTTAGGAGAATTTATATGGAATAATATTGTAATTTTAAGACAGTTTGGAGTCTGTCATGACAGCCATGAAATTTGGGCACAGAAGAGGAACTAATAATTTCAATATCTGCAGGGAACAAGATTCTACATTCCACTTACCTTGAAACAGGCTAAACTGGTAACTTAACTGCTAAGCCTTAGTCCTTTTTATTTATTGAATTTATTTAACATTACCTAGAATCAACTGTAGGGTAAGGGTGGACATAAGTCATCCTTTGAGACAATATTAAGTGTCTAGAAATCCCTTCAGTTTTCATTCCCACTATCTACATAACAGACTCTTCCTATTGAAGAGTTACGTATGGAAAAACTACACATAATTTAAATTCCACTGACAGAAAATGTTTTCAGATTGAGAACTTTTGCTGTTTACATACCAAATGCACAAGAATTTTATTCCTTTTAAAGCATGGTGATTTCACTACTGAACACAAAATATCCTTAGAACATACTGATGGTTCAGATGTCCATTCAAAAAGAAAAAAATAATAAATATAACTAAATCAAAATGTAAAACTAACTACTACTAAAGAGAGAATACTCCTGTAATTTATCAGGATATGTAACCCTGTAAAAATATTCTTCAGGTTATGATCTTATGAACATTTAAGCATTTTATTTTATGTATGCACAGACTCACTGAAGTCACTGTCCTTGACACACTAAAGCAAGTTTAACTAGGGAGAAAATCTGAGGTCATATAAATTAAAATATTTTTGTATGTTAAGTATGTGGCACAAAAATGTGTTGAAGAAAACGTCTCAAACTTTAATTAAAACTGCAACTCCATATCAGTACTGAAACAATTAGACATTTTTCTTTTAATAAGGCACTGCAGACTGACAATTCTAAGAAAAAAAAAAGTAGGAATTAAACTATGATCCCTCCTCTGAATACACAGATAATCTGTAGGTTAGATAAGTAGTAGATAAAGTAGATAAAAAACAGAGGACTTAATTTCAGATTAAATTAGAACTCAAAGCAAAGAGACATCTAATAAAATCCCATGTGATCTGTAACAAAAAAAGGAAAATATACATATGCAAGGGAAGGACAATCAGACTCAGTAACTAATTTTGTATGCTCAGCAAGGTCATGTAATTTGCAGGTAACTGTTGCAGATACTTCTTCCTGCAATTTATGAATGAGAAATTCCTCTACCACGTATGTGTTGACAGTAGTCTTTTCACATAGGTGGGCTTTTAGTTTCAATTCCTAAATAAAAGCCAACAGGAGTACTATAAGAGTCTGTTGTAACATAATAAATAGTAAAATGGGTATGTCACACTCAAAAAGGAAAATATGCTGAAAAATATTACTGTTTTTAAAACTCTGCACTAAATTTATGAAGTTGGGGGTAGGGCCGAATCGACTTCATGCTTTCCAACATCTTATGTATGCAACCACTAGAGAGCAGTTTGACATTTAAATAAGCTCCTGTATCCCTCAATAAAATATGCTTTGCATCAGGTAAGCAAATTGTTTCTTCTAATATATGCAGAATTTCTATTTACAAATTGTCTCATTAACTGTTTTCACCTTCATTCACTCAGATGGATAATTTTAGTTGTTCTCTACATTTCACACAAACACACAATGTTCTGAGTTTGAAGGGACCCACAAGGTCAAGTCCAACTCCTAAATGAATGGCTCATACCATGACCCTTACAGCTTATTAAAGCTATTTGACTGGAACTCATTGTTAATAATTTTTGCTAGACTTAAAACTAGTTTGTATCTTTGCTTATGCAAATTAAACTCCTGAAAGTTTTTCCCACCTATCTCAGGTAAAAAGAGCTAATAAATAAGGAACTAGTTTCTCTAATTCGTCCAACAAGCAGACACTGTTGGACAAATTTAAGTGGGTTCACTCCTCCCTCTCTCTTCAGTTACTAAATGTTATAAAAACACAATTAACATGTCTTTCAGGGGCCTAGGAAAAGAAAATAAAACAACCAAACAAAACAACAACCAACAAAACCAATCCCTAAAAGCCCACCACACCCTTCTTCCTAATAAGCATTTCTATCTGTAAGGACACAAATGATAAATATGATTTAATTAAATAACAGCAAAAGTAATACTATTATTCTATACTGGTCAAGAAAATAGGTATTAAATATTCATCACAATGCTTAATTTTGTATATGTATTTTTTTTTCAGTGCTGCATCTTATGTTTTAAAAAAAAGTGCCATTTTAAATCCATGAAAGCTTTGTCAAAGTAGTTTTCAATAAACGTTCCTTAAACAAGCTCTGTAATTGAACTTGTTCCTTAAATGAGTTCTGTTAATTACTGGATTTTTTTTTCAGATTTCAAAACATTTCAGAAATCTGCTTTATAGATAAAGCACCCTCACCATTTGGCTAATTTTTAATTACAAACAGAAATACCAAAACCGTTATTTAAAAAGAACGAAGAAATATTCCGTTGATTACTAGAATTTCCACATATCTTCCAGCTGCCATACAGGATCGTACCTATATTTTTCACAATTCAGATTTTTCTTTTTAAGTCGGTTATATCCTAAAGAATATAAAGTAGACGATTCAATATACACATTCCCTTTAAACCCACAAATAAGTCTAAGATTGTTAACGCTACTTTAAAAAACTTCAAGGCCAAAACAAAAGAAACATAAAAAACCGACTTAAGTCTGTTAAATTAAATGCACAGCTAAAATCTTAATAGCAGTTATTCCACGTAAGTCTAGTAGGAAAAATTAAAGCTTACATATAAAACATAATGAAAAGTATTGTCAGATATAAAGGGAGTAAAGTCAGGCAGTCAATGCCATTTAAGTAAAGGTGACTATACTGCTGCAGACCCAAACAGATATCACCGCTGCATTAAACACTGTTCCTAACATGCCAATGAACAAGCTATAAACAACTGCATTAGCAGGGCACCGAAGCTCTGCTTCCCTCTGTACTCAAGGATTGTTAGTATTTTTGCTTCTCTTTTCACTTCTTGTAAGTGATACATCCATCCAGGAGCATGGAAAATGAGGGAATGCACATTTTATTAGAGTTGGAACATGGTGAGATTAGTGACCCTCTTGTGGGACAAGGGGTCCCAACATGACAGCACAGCACTACCCTAAAACACTTCCTCTTGTGGGTGACCACCTGGATCAGAAGACTATGTACAGCTTTGGTGCAGGTGTCTATAAAAAAAATGAAACCTATCCCCTTCTGTCGCCAGAATTTATGCAATTTGAAACAAAAAATCCAACCAAAAAACCCCCCAAAACCAAAAAGCAAACCCCTCCTCCCAAATACTGGGATTTCTGAAGAAAAATCATAGTTGAAACTAATTTCTCCAACCATCTCCAATTAAATTTCTCTAGCCACCACAGATATTCAAGTATTTATCATAATAATTACAAAGCAAACTATGTTCTTAGAAAAGCAACTAAAACAAAATCCATCTAGCTGGCATAATCAAAATGTCATTTGGCTACTTAATTCCCTTCCAAAGAAACAATCTGGCTAAATGACATTCAAGCCATTTTTAGTGATGATATTTTCAACTGGGTTAGCAGGACAGCACAGATTACACTCTTCCAGGCTCTACTGAAATTCTTTGAAGATACATAATTGTTCAGCTCTACTTATCAGCTCAAATTCTTGATGGCATTTACAGTACACAAAGAATCCTGTTCATCATCTTTACTTATATCAAAACCTAGTGTGATTTTTCTGAAATGAACAAGATTTTTAAGTGTTCTCATCTCACAGCAAGCAATAAATATTCATTCAACAATCTGTCAGATACCCAACTTCAAAAGACAACTGGCTTGGAGGCAAATACATGATAATTATGGCTTTTGAATTCCTCAGCAACTAAAGCTGCAGACCTATAATTCTAAATAGATTTTACTGATTTTCTCTTTCCTTGTTCTTAAAGAGAAGAAATAGTAAGAAAAAAAGGCAAAACAGAAAGATCAAGAAGTGTAAGGGAATAGTTTAGTAAATTGTGAATACAAAGCTACATTAAAATTTACCTTAAAAACTATCATAAAAGAGCTGGCCTTGCAGTCCAGCAGGTCTGTATGACGTTATTTAATGTATTCAAAAGTAATCTGGCTAAGCTGGCAAGTATGATGTAAAAACAACAGCACCTTTCTTTTCTCTTTGGGGGAAAAGCTCTTTTTTTCCTTTGGGGGAAAAGTTCATTTTGTTCAGTCTACCATCTGAGTGTTTCTCAGATATTCACCACAAACACATTTATCATTTTTAAAGCAGGATCAAAATTAGATTTTCACTAGTAATTAAAAGCTGTTCAAAACAAGAGTGTTTACCTTATTCCATATCTAGGTAAAAGTAGAAAAAAAATTATTGTTTTTACCTTTTCTAGCTTTTTAGCCTCAATATGTCGCAGCACCTGTTCCCTCCAGTCATGAGGGACTTTAGTTTTTCCAGCAGGGTCTAATAACGAGTGCTCGGAGTTAACCCTTGGGTTTGATCTCTTGGAGGGGCTAGTCCGCGAGTAATTGAAGTCACTGACTGACATAGTTCTTTCCGGTATTTCGCTCACTGACGGCCGTGCGCTCTGTGGCCGGGTCATGTTGGGACCATCAATGCTGTATGTCCGGGCAGAGAGAGGCCTCTGCTGTCCCGACATTACTGTTGCAGCTCTTCCCATTGAATGCAAATCTCTGTATGTTAAGTAGTCCCCTTCAGGAACTTGGGCTCGTCTTGAAGGTCCACTATCCCCAGTATTTATGGAAGCTGTAGAAGATACACTGCTCTGCCTTTGAAGTGTGTGCCTGGTTGCTCCTGGGAGCAGTCTGTCACCTGGTGGAACAGCCCACAGATCTGCATGTCTCCCAGCCATCCGCTGGTGAGTGCTGTACACAGCGCTGGCCCGGACATTGTTATGATTGGAAAAATTCATGTTTCCAGAATGCTTTACATAACTGGGAGTTTCCGTACTGTCAGACCTAAGCAGACGTGAAGGAGGTAAAGTGCCTTGTTCTACTTGGGTGTTTTGTTTCTGAGGCCACAAGGCATCTTTTGCTGCTGCACTGCTGCTGTACTGAATATTATATTGGGGAGCACAGAGCATCTGTGCACCGCCTGTCACTGATCCCTTCACTACATTAGCACCTTCAGGATTGTGATTTGAATCAAACTTGAACACCGTTTTTGTAGAAGATACTAAATCAGATGATGACGATGACCCAGGAAAAACCTGTAAAGGCTGATCATAGAGAAGAGTAGCAGATTTACTTCGGACTATGTTTTTTCCATCTGCAGTATCTGATCCTGATTTTACCGCTGAGTTTGGTTGTTGAGATCCATTCTCATTTACAGTATCATAGATTTTCAGCCCACCACTGTCCATACTTGTGATGCTGTGAGATTTCATCACAGGACCACTTCTCTGTGGGGACAAATCTTCAGTGCTTCTAGAAACAGCCAGCTCAGCAGAATCCCCATCAACTGTAGTGCTTTTTGCTAGTTTTTCTTTACTGGGAGACTGTACTGTTTCCTCAGCAAGTCCGTTTACTTTATTTACACGATATTTATTTCCATTTTCCAAGTGCTCACTTTCTTCTTTTGCGTTATTATTCAAAAAGCCTGAAACCATTTTCTGTGTTTCTAACTTTTCTACAGGAACTGGCACTGCCTCTTCACTAACAAGTTTATTGATATTCATGTTTATTTGGTCTAATTTGTGAGACTCCTCCATAGAAGTGCTTAGATCAACACCTTTTCCTATCAGGCCTAATCTTTCTTCAATGCTCAATTCAAATTCAGACAAATTTGTAACCTTCTCTTGCACATTTAGTTTTTCTTCTACTGTAATACTCAATTCTCCTCCATTTTGCAAGAGATTATTCAAATTTTCATCTTCTCGCCTGAAAGAAAAAAAGATGCTCTTAAAGAAATTCTCCTAAGAATGAATATATTTCTCAAAGTATCATTTTAGGAAAAAATTACCATTAATATGTAACAATGCTGTGCATACAAAACAGGACAAAGAAACAGATTAATGATTTGCAAGCTTATATTGAAGAAATATATATAAAAAAGCTTATTTGGGCAATGTTTTTACATCATGTGGTTTCAGAAGTTTGTTTAAACTGAACAAGAATAATTAAAACCAGTTCAAAAGTGTCGAGAAGTATAAAGTGATAATAACTTACTTTTTATTAATTTCTTTTAGTTTCCATTTTGGACAATTTTCCTGTTTGTTTTAGCAGTTTTTATGAAAAATGGCACTTTTTAACTAAAACTCCTAGAAGAGTAACAACTTGTAATTCCCAACTTTGTAAGTTTTTAAGAACCTTTAATAGCCATGTTAGCAATCAAACTGATTTTCAAAATTAAGCAAATAAAAACAGAGAGCTTTTAAAATGGCATACTGATGTATTATACTGATGTATATAAAAACTTAAAAAGATAAAATTATTACACCCTATTACTATTATGAGAAACAAGAACCATGTATTGTATACTAAAGCTAGTCTCTGGAAATTTTTCCTTTTTTTGAGAACTCTATTAACCTTAAGAGAACATTATTAACCCCATTATAAAACACTGAAATTTTAAATATATAATGAATGATAAATGAATGAATGAAAGGAAGGAACACCATATAAAATATTAAGTTATGTTTTTCTAATCTATTTTCTTAGTGGTCCACAGTATCCTACAAACCTGATTTTGGATAGAACAGCAGCATGTGCTTCTTTGTCAGGAGAACAGAGAGAAATATCTTGGCTACTGTCAGTATTTAAGGAAACAGAATCTGACATTCGAGAAGGAGAGGAACAGTTGCTGTTATTCTGATTACTATTGTGGGTAGCTTCATCTGATGAGGAATCAGTATCTTTTGAATCATCTGAAATAAAAATTTGCCAATTTAGTTAGACACACAGATCTTATTAATAGCCATTTCATATGTGTATGTATAGTATTTAGAAACTGTTGTTCTTCAGTAATTCTTACTACCACAAACAAAAATATAAGCTAGCACCTTTGCAAAGTTCATTTAAACTTAAAAATACTACTGGAAATAGTTCCTATCTTTTAAAATATTTCCCTAATGTAAACAGTCCTTATCTGCTAATTAAAATGAAATTCTTGCTTTATTCCCATTTTCCTTGCATACACAAGTGCTATATTACTGAATACTTCCTTAAAATATCTATCAAATCATACTTGTGTTACTCTAAGGATTTCAGAACTGTCCATTACATGAGTCTATTGGCCTGTAAGAAAATGAAGCACACTGCTTCACATGCAGTATTTTGAAAGGGTACACTGTTCCTGATTTTGAATATTCTATCATTATTAACGCTGTTAACTAGACCAAGTACTCTTGAACTATCTAGATCTTCGGATAAGCTCTGTGTAGCTTTTTAGTAAAGTAAAAAAACAGCAATGAAAAATGTGCTTCTCCAAATTTTGAACTCAATACATTCCCATGCTTTGCAGATCCCTTAGGACAACATTTTCAGAGAAATCTACCCCTGTGCACATTGATTCTTGCATAATGTATGCATACTTACATACTACATCCATATAAAAATAATTTCTCTGGGGGAATTCAAGGCAGCCACGATTCTGACATGAGTGTAGAAACAAATACATTGAAATTTTTGCCTCAAGCCAGTTACAGATGCCAAATGCATACATTTTGTGGAACTAATGTCTAGCTTCAGAGACAAGAAAGAAGTTTTGACCTGGTACTTCATCAGACAAAAAAATCCAAGGACAGCATTGGTAAACATCCACCTTTTCATCTGTATGTGATCCTCAGCAGACTTCCTGTTTCCACCATAGGGTTTTCCTCATCAAATCTCACCCTTTTACATCTAATGTCCAGAAAAGCTTTTTGTCCTGTAAGTACTAGACTTGGATATCATATGAAGCAAAAAAGTATTTGCTATCCTCTTTCTATATCATGTTTTCTCTGAATCCTAGACCATTTCTTAGTCTTAAGGAAATGATTACCCAGACCAAATTTATATTTCAGAGAACACAAAATTTAGTTAATAAAAAAACAGATTCAGAATTTTCATGCTAGAGGAGCAAAGAAAAATAAAAGAGTAAAATAAGTCTGGAGAAAGTTTTCACAAGAAAGGATTATTCTTAAACCTTAGGAAGAGAGCACAGCTTCTGTAGAGAAATTTAAATAAGTGATACTGCTGCCTATAGCAGCTGCCTATCACAGAAAGAATTCACAAAATCTGGGTGAAAGGGGAATTACAGAGTATTTCTGATATAAATACCACTTTCTGCAATCCTTTTCTTAAGCACATCAAGAGTGTATTGAAGCTCCAAACCCCCCAAAATATATACCCCTCCTCTTCCTGATTTAAACTGACAAGAATCAAGAAAATTAGGATATCAACATAGATTTCTCTAGCATGCACTCCAGTATATGCAGTTTTTTCCCACTTTCATTGCTTAACTAGGAAAATCTTTCTTTGAAAACATACAAATTAAGCCTACTTTTACTTAATTTAATTTGAAAAACTAGCCACTTTGAGTCAAGAAATTATCGAAATCACAAAACATTTTCAATGCTTTTTATGGTATCTTACCTTTTTTGCTGTTGCTTAGGGCTACCACTTTTGGTTGGTTTATGGAGGTTTCTATCAGTGGTGGTCGCATTTCTGCCATTTTCATCTCTTCATCAGAGGAGAGTTCTTCTGACTCCTGCTAAAGGAAAAACAGCTTTGTGCTGTTCATTTTGAAGAGCAGTTCAAAGGTAAGTAAATGCTGTCTAAACTATCACCCACTAAACAATAAAGGGGTAAAAAGATAAATGAGCCACATAACATAGGCAAAGCAAAACAACTTTGTACTGCCTCTGAAGTGCAAGTCAACTGAATTATCTTTAAGAAGCAGCACTTGCAGACTTGCATTGTCACTGCTGAACTCTGTGGGATGACACTCAGACAGGTTACTTTAGCTGCAAAAAATTTATTGGAGCAAGGAGATGAAGTTTTCATTCTACCACTGGAGAGAGCATCCAGCGGAGTCCAAGTCACAAAGTGATCACTGAACCAGCAAACACTGCAGACTGACCAGCTGGGTATTAGTTTTGAAGAAAAGAGCTCAAACTGAAACAGCTATAAAGTAGCCGTGACCGAGACAATACTAGGAATGGAGAAGTACACTGTGAGAAAAAACTGAAGGAGCTTGGTTTGCCTAGTCTATCTAACAGAAACACAGTAAAGGTAGATTGCTAGGGGTAAATTCCAAAAGGAAAAGAAGTCATATAACTTCAAGAGCAATGACAGAGAAAAAGCAATACTGCATACATTTAAGCTAGTAATCACTAGTTCTGAACCAAAAGATGGAACTCAGTGCACTTATGAGAGAGATTAATAGACAAAGCTGCTGCAAGAGCAGCCATGCAACTGGATTCAGATCCTACTGCAGCCCTATATTCATTTATCTTCAAAACTCAATTGTTTTCAGTAATATTTGAAGAAAGAAATTCCCAGCAAACCTTTCCTCAAAGCAGAAATTTCTTTCTAATAAACATGCTTCCTGCTACAAAATCCATGTTGCAAATTGCAAAGAAAGTCTGCCAATATTCACTTTTTCTTACTATTTTGGAACATTTAATGCATGGAACCTACTGGAGCACCACCTTCCCATGATACCAATTACCTGGCCAGTTCTTAGGTCTGCAGGAAGGACAAATTTGACTGAGACATAACAAACAAGCTATAACAGTCCTGATTAAAAATAAAAAATAAAAATCCATCAGCTTTTTTCTACAATCCAAACAACTAACCTGTTCACTGCATCTACCATGTGCCCTTCCTCCTGGATGTGACATACAAGTGTAATCAATGCTGAAATGAAAAGCTTACACACAGGCAAAGTTTAGCTATCTGGATTCTGCAACAGCATTACCAGCAGGAAATAAGGAAATGCACTGAAACAAGGATGTCACTATACCTGACTTGTGTACTTACTACAGCTACAAAGAATTACTGTCACTATCATTAGACAACTATCATGATCTTCCAAAATCACATTTTAAAATTAAAGAAAAAATGTCAATCGCAGTATTTTCAAAAAGAATGTAGAAGCAGGAACATACTAGTGGGGAAGCAGCCAGTGACAGCCACAACTGCCTGTCACTCAAGTCTTTTCACTGTATGATATAGGCATATTCCACAGCTTATACAACACAGGCAAAAAAAAAAAATCACTCGTGAAATTATGAAAAAAAGTATTTAACAAGTTGTGACTGGGAACTGATTGAATGACAGCTTCCAAAATTTGTCATATATCTCAAGCTTTCTAAATAAATAAACACATGGTGTTTGACAGAGAGATGCACAGTTCAGAAGTTTAAAACCCTTCACTGTAAGAGGTAAGTGATATTCCAAGTAATATTCCTGACAGCTTACTAATAAATACAGATGAATAAATATTTTTAATACCACTTTCCACTTTTCTTTTGAAATGCATGTGTATAATCACTTGGATACAGAAACATTTTATTGCTACTACTGATCTGACATTTCCTCATTTCAGCAACAATTAAAAGTGATTATTTAATGAAGTACTGACAGTCAAACAACTGAAGAATTCCACAGAAGTATGAGTCTTCTCACAGTTTACATCAATCTTTAACTGAGTTTGCATTATTTTTCTTTAAATGCATGCACCTTTTATTATGAACTTTTTATTAGCTGTTTAAACTTTTACTTAACAAAATCTGAAGCAAAAAAAGTACTGTATTGAAAACTATCTGAATTTACAACATTTGTGGAGGGCAATTTTCTTCTATTGTCAATAGAAATTTTCATCTCCCAGAAGAACAAATTCAATACAACACCAACACAACTTCTGACTGCTATAATGCTCATTGCAACGCCATACCTCAAGCATGTCCTCATGGTTGACAGTTGTTTTCGTGTTCTGCAAGGTTTTAACGAGTGCAGTCATCTGTGAATTTGCAGTGCTGTGCTCAGCTTCTGGTTCACTAGGCTTCTGCACAGAGCTTCCTGCTGAATATTGCTTTCTCTCATCGGCTTTGTTCTTTATTGAACCAATTTCTGAGGTCTACAAAATTAAGAGTATTAGCAGAGAAAGCATCCTGAAATGTTTTTAATAACATATAGATCCACCATTATATATTCTGGGAAAACATGGAATGGAAAAATCTGAGCTCTGAAATGATAAAAGAACAGAATGTACCAGGTATGAAATACTAAGAAAACACAGTAGATAACTAAGCTACAGTCCCTACCCTATGTCAATCAGTCTGACTTTCATCCTTTCTGGTGTCAATATGTACCATTATATTTCCAGTCATATGAAAAAAAATCAAACAGGCCAATACTTGCAATGATTCTATGTGAGCACCAAAAAATGGTCTTATCTTCTATCACACTGCATCAAGCTCTTAGAGACTTGGGACACTTTTGTCAGTCTGCTATTACTGCTTGTTACCACACAAAGCTTACAGTCATGAGCAGTAAAAGCCTTCAAGATTATCCAAATTTCATTGTGAAGTCTGGCAGATGAAAGAGGATCAGAGGATGACAAAGATGCCATCCTCCAGAAACCAAAGAAGGCAGCTCCTTAACACATCCACAGTTTGTATGTGCCTGAGAATCAGGTCACTTTTCTTGTTGTTAGTGCAGGAGGAAGACTGCTACTGCAAACCAGTCGTTTGTTACAGATCTCCTTAGGTGGCAAAGAGGTAAACTGGTTCTGTAATCTAATAATTTTTCTTGCTAAAGCATCAGAGGGGAGGGAAAAGAGAATTAAAAGGAATCAATGACTTCAGTCATTGGAACTTCAGTCTTTGGAATTTTTTGCAAAACCAGAAGATAATGTTATCTCTAACCTTTACCCCCACATCTTTTACAGAAACGATCTGGACTTCTCGTTTTGAGTCCTTGGCATTATCTTCAGTTGATTCCTCATCCTTTAGTCTATGTACAATTGTCTGCACTGTTTTGACCATATTCTTCAGTTCATCAGGATATGGCGTTGGGTATCTCTTCAGATTGCCTTCCTGTGTAACAAAATGCAATAAGGTTCTACACTTACCTGAATGTCAGAACTAAAACATAAGCTTTAAAACAAATAATTAATTAGGCCACACCACTGAATATTCTAGAATCTTCACCTTGATACTCAAGTCTGCTGGCACTGAGGCAGACATAAGCTTAGACAACCAGGCAAGATTATCAATCACTTTCACTCCCTTTCCCCCAACATGTCCAATGATTCCAAGCAAGGATTAAGCCAACTGTAATTCACTCAAAATAAAATCAGGATTTATCATTGTTTCCCCACTTGTTCTCCACAGCACCATTAGTCAGGTAGCATCCTAGGTAGGCCCTACAGTGCCAAGTATCAGCTTGAGCTCTTCCCTTGTGCCCTACCTATTTGGCCAAATAATGCCCAAACTAAAAGCAAACACAACAAAAAAATCCAAACCATCCTGCTAGATACTCTAAACTGATGACTTGATTTATTCAGCAGAGTGAAATCCATAACCAAAGTATAGAAAAGGCTGAGATTAAGGGTGGAAGTAAGAGGGAGGGAAGCACCACGTATGCAAAAATAAATTCAATACTAACCCGAGGTGGTGCCTCTCTCTCATCTTTGTCTTCATCACATTCAAATGCCACCTGAGCACGCTGTTTCCTCTGTTCCTCCCACAGAGATGGATTGAAACTTTCATTATCAGATATGAACATAACTGGAAAAAAAAAAAACAGAAGAAGCTTGTAAAACAATAGGCTGCACTAAGTAAAACAAAATATACTCTTTTTCTTTCTCTTGAGTGGGATTGGTGTGATTTTGTATTAATTCTTTTAAAAAGATGAAAGACTAACAGCATCATTAATTGAAGATTAGATGCAATGCCACTGCTTTATGAATTTGGCTGTACTTTTATATTAGAAAAATCCCTATCTTTAAAAAGAAAATCCTATGCTCAGCTGTACACTAGTCTTAACATTCACATTCGAAAATTTTCAGCAAAACTCTGCTGAGTTTTGTTCTATATATAAATACGAAATAATGTATTTGTGTGTATGTATATATATAAACATGAATTACACTTGTATAGATTTATATAGCCTATTATCAGTGCTTAACATCATTAAGCACATGTAAGAACGTTCATCTGATTTAATTAAATGAAATTTTTAAAATGAAAACTAAGAATAACTTAGTGAGAAAAACCTGCATTCTTACTAGTCCTAAAGCAATGTCAGCATCTAAAGCTGGAGGTTAAGTTAATCTGCATGATTTTGCAGCACTTATGCAGTTGACAGGGGCTTTAGATTCAAGTATTTCTTGCTTAATTTTACAAGAGATTAAAAAAATCTAGCAGGTACCTGATGTCTCTTATTTTAGCATGTCTTGGTGTTACATCAGCCAGGTTCTACTTTTAGCATGACAAATAGTCTAATAAATTTGCCACTACCACCCAGAAAATGTATATCCTTCACTAGCAATACCAAGACTGTTCATATTAACCACTTCTACACCTGACATAGAAAAATACTTAATTTTAGGGCTTAGTAAGTGCAATGGAATATTTGTTACTCTGCATTTATGGGGTAAACTTAAAATTTTAACACATCTGAAACTATTATAATAAACTTCAGTATCACTATGAGTTCCTGACCAAAAGCCAGGAACCTAACCTTTTATAAAAACAGTTCAAACTACATGTGAACAATATGCTTTTTCTGGACTGATTTTTTTATCATTTCAAAATAAACCACAGAATACTATGTATTTTTCAAAAAATACATACTTGATAATGAATGAAACATTTTGCTAAAATAGTCAGTTTGAAGCTAACACTTGCTTAAGAGAATTTCACCCCAAACCATTAAGCTCCTTTGGAAAGAATGAGGATGTCATGCTGGGAGTGGCAACCACCACAGAACATGTTGCTGTCAGTCCTTTTCTCACTTTACTTGCTGAAATAGTTTCATCTAGAATTTACCAACATCTAAATCTCATTAAGTCAGTGTTCTCATTCATCAGACACAACTCATCATCTTTTGCAAGTATACTCCAAACTTTAAGCATTTAGGTATTTAAGCATTATTTAGTGAAAATCATATTAGCAGGAGGCCTTCCCATTATTAGATTCAACAGTGACCACTGTGACAGGTAGTTTCAGAAATTCCTTACCCTCCTCAGTCCTTGGTTGCTGAGGGAACATGTAATTAGTAAGTACTGTTTTCTGTGTGTCAGGGTCAGCTTCTTTTTGAAGAGGGATAAGTGGTTTAGACTAGAAAGTAAATGAAAGAAGGCTATGTTATGAGAATATATATATATGCATATATATATATATATATATATATATATATATAAAGTAAATACAACATACATATCACAGAGCATGCCTGTCCCATGACTTTGAAGACTACTTTCCCTTGAATTAAACCATTTCTCCTCTGAATAATTTTCACAAAATGATGATATTAATATGTCTGTATTTGATTGATGACAGACTTTTTGACTGAGGACAAACTCAGCAACAGTTTTTGTGAAAATAAAACACTAGATAGTCAAAAAGTAACCTAGTTTCTTTTTGGTACTTACTACTATCCCAAAGTACATTGATCAGAAATGCATAGATATATTTAGCTATTTAAAACTGCAGACAATCATATAAAGAGACAAATTCAGCACCCTTGCTTTTTCATTTTGAGACCAGATTGAATATCTTCCACCCCTTACAGGGAAAGGCAGAAGATTCTTTAAATTACTGTTTTAGTAAAAGCGCACATCTGAGGCAACTGGATTTCTGACAGCCCTGTACACTTCAATGCCCTTCAGAAAATAGCATAATATCAAGGACTTTAATAAAAAGGAAAAACACAAGCACAGGAGTTATTGCTTAACAGCTTCAAAGTTGAACAGTCACACAGTTCAAAGGTGTGGCAAGAAACCTAATTCAAAACCAGGCATGCTGAGTTTCCCCGCTGGTATAGCTGTGAAAGCAACAGTGGGCTACATGTTCAAGTTCAAGCTTATCAAGACTAAACTCACCTAAGTAAATTAGCCTGAACAAACAAAACCAGCAACAAAAATTTAAAAAAAACCAAACATAAAAACCCCCAAAACCAAAACAAAAAAAAAATCCCCAAACTAACCAAACAAAAAAAACCCCACCCAAAAACCCCCAAACAAACAAAAAAAAAACCAAGACCAAAAAACCCCAACCAAACGCAGAGAAAACACAAAAAAACCCAAAAAACCTCCCAATATCTGTTAAATAGCATTTCCTCACAGCACAGAGTTTCTCCAGCATTATGAGCCTCCAGAGACAGGTAAGCTTAGTATTGGTTACTTAAAGAGAACTGACATAGTAATGTCAAGAAAGTATTGATTTCCACAGTACTAGGTCTCTTTATTTAACAGATGGCTCTGTTCTTGTCAATCCCATTAGGAATGAAGTTAATAATAATTTATTATCAATATTAAAAAACCTTACCTGATTGTCTGATAGCCACATAGCAGTGAGTTGTTGCAGTTTTGTAAAAGTAAATGGTAAATTCTTCAGTCTGTAAATTACAAGAATTTATATAAATACATTTAGCCATACTGTTAAGACTTTAAACAATCTTGCAGTAGTCTATAAAATATTTTAAAAGGACATTTTCATATGAAGTTCACTTAATAAATAGTGAGAGCTGAAAGGCTACAACATGTAATTTAAATTCAATTAAAAAAAAAAAAGCAATCAAACAAGAAAAAACTTGTCTGCCCAGTATAGCAAGTAGCTTAAAATAAAGAAGTGACATTGTGACCTGAATTTAACTCAACTGGGTGACTCGAATACAAAAACAATTAACATGAATTAATAAATCTGAATCCTCACCATTTTATCTGTCAATATACATGCCAATTAAGAAAAAATGTGCTACGCCTGAAAATATTTTTTTTTTCTAAAAGATATATGTATGGGGAATGGGCTGTCATGGATAATGGGTACTCTGGCATTAAGGGATAAATCAAGCTACAAACAGAGTACAGAGAAGCTGGATTGACAGAACGAGAGGGAGAGCTCTGCTAGTTCTCTCTCTCGGTACTCTTCAATTCTATAAACTAATAAATCCCCAAAGCTAAACAAATTTGTCTATTTTTAATGACCATCTCTAATAAAAGACAACTTTTTACCCCTTGCACAGAACACCAAGGTCTTTTACACTACCCTATGATACTGTTGGGTGCTCCATATGCAATTCAAGAAGCTGTTAATCTTTAAGAATCAAAAAAGTTTTATGAAAAAAAACATAGTAATTCCCCAGAAAAGCAGATGCTAACAATCACGAATGTAGTGAAGCTGCACTTCAATGCACCTGCCAGGTCATTAAAATAAAGATAGCTTAATATAATGCAGCTGTAAGATCCAGAATATGACAATAATACATTAAATACACCTCAGTCACCTTCTGAGCTATCTGTGAGATAAGCAAAGATAGCCATAATGTATTCATAACAATCCCTCTATATTATTGTTGCATTTTATACAACTTCTACTTGATTAAAAGCATTCACAAACCTATTGTCACTCAGATTGATGACTTTTAATTTCTGCATATCACCCATTTCTTCAGGGAGAAATTCAAGCTTATTAGAATGCAGAAACAACACTGTTACATGCTTCCAGTTTCCAATCTAAAAAAAAACCACACAAAGAATTAATTCATCTTCACAACATAAATATGGAAGTTTTAAAAACAATTAGTATTGAGGGTATTTTGCCTTAAAAGTTTGTTTTTACATACTAAACCTTTTAGTTTCAATACAAATCAATGAATTCCTACTTGTTGCTTAAAAAAAACCAAATTTCATTATTTACAAACTTGTATATTTGTATACATCCTCCTTTAAAAACATACACAAAGAAAATCCTCTCAAAAATTAGTAACTCATTATTCACAAGTTGTACAGACTATATAAACACATTAAAATACTCATTTTAGAGATTTGCAATTAAGTACCTACCTCTGATGGCAGCTGAGTTAAGAAGTTATGATCTGCAGCAAATGTTCTTATATTCAAGAGCTGCCCAACAGATGAAGGCAATGTTTCAATTTCATTGAAACTACAGTCCAGTTCTTCCACTGATATTAACCTGCAAAAAAAAAATTAATTCCTATATACAGATTGATTAATCCTACATTAATTGAATACTTGCAGTTTAAATGAAATTAATATCACTATTAATTATTAATCACAAATGTAGTTCAAAACAAACCCTAAGGAATTAAAATCCAAGAAGAATCCTTCACTGATGGCCTAAAATGTGTTTTAGGGTGGATGTTTTTTCCTGTTACTTGATTGCAGGTTTTTGGCTCTGTTTCAAGGTTGCTTAATTTTTTTTAAATCTCCTTTACATTGTCCTCACAACGAAAACAGTGAGGCCAGCAACATCGAATGCTTGTGTACTACATGACAACATGCCAGTGTAAGGCATTAAAAAGATTCAGAATGGGATAGATCATAGTCAAATCAGAGCTGAGTGCAGTTTCTGAGCAAGCAAATAATTTCAAGAGTTACAGACCGTGAACTCAAGAATCTGGCAGTGAAGAAGTACTTTGTAAACTCTAACAAAAAAAGATAGGCTATATTAATTAAAATATATGAAAATAAATTGGAAGACATTGTACATTTGTACAGCACTTAACTGTGAGCCAATTATTTTTGCCATTATTTGCAAGTTTTAAATTAAATTACTGAACACCAAAATATGTATTAAAAAACTGCTGATGGACAGCTGAAAATTCTCCACATATATATAAAAAAGATAAATACATGTTCACATTTACTTTTTACAAGATTTTTGAGATAGGGCAATCTTTTGCAATATCTACTACAGCCATGTTACTGTCAAAAAAAAAACCAGTTTCAGAAAGCTAACTGACTTTAAGTATTTTGTTTCCTGTCATACTCAATTTTTGTTTTATAGATTGGCGGCTGCATTAAGTGAGGAACATATGTCCTTTGGTATTAAGTAATATGAACATACATGCTGCAAAGCAGAACTAAGATGAAAACTCTTGCTTTAAATTGTATTAGGGCATTAATGTGTAGAAGAAATTAAATCAAGTAGTTATAAAAAACACCGAAAGAGGAGCCACTGTTACAGGGAAGTGTCCAGAAAGGCAATTCAACTTCTTATTTTGGTAAAATACCTACCCTCCTATGGAGTCTGGCAAATAAATTAACTGGTTTTCATCAATTTTAAGTGTTGTCACCTTTTTCAGAGAACCTATAACAATAGGAACAAGTAAATCAAAACAGACATTTGAGTTCATTAAGCTGAGTTTTAACTTTAAATTAAGAGAGGAAAAAACCCAACATTATGGGCAAGTCACCACATCTTCTCTATTCCCTGGTGTGCCCATAGTGCTGTATTCCAAAGGAAATAATGAGATGAGCTTACAGATCTTGTTTGCCCATTTACAATGTATCAACCATTTGGGTAGGCGAGTGGGGGCAGGGAGAAAAAGAAATTTTTCTTTTTCTGATAGAGACAGCAGTTTTGCATCCATTTACAAACTACTGTATAAAGTAAAAAATGCTCCAAACCAATTCTAAGTTATTATTCAGCCATGCATTACAGCTTTATCAAAAACTGGCACTTCTACTCAACTGAAACAGATCTAGAATGTCATTTTTGTATTTTCAAGTTCTCTGTGTCTGAACTACAGGCTTCTAACAACATGAATTAACTTAAAATACAAACCAATAGACTCTGGCAGTTGCTGAAGTGAATTACTGGATAACAGTAGATCTTGCAGGCTTTCACAACCTGAAATACCTTCTTCGACTACTTCAATGTTGTTTTTAGAAACATCCAAGTATGTCAGTTGTTTCAAAGTGCCTATGAACTAAAAGCAAGAGAAAATAATGCATTCTAGAAAAGTGCAAGTTCAAAACAAAAATTCCAGCAGATTTGACCTCTCAAGTGTAATGCCAGAGGAAAAGACAGAATACTGAAATACAATTTTATGCGAAATATACAAACTTTCAAATGAAGTATTTTGCGCAGATAAGCACAGACGATGTTTTCACACACAGAGACACCCCACAGTAGCTCTGTACGTCCCTGAAGTCAGTCTTCAGCACATTCAAAAGTTTGATTAGTTACTATGAATCAAGTAATTGAAGCTTTAGAACAGACTTCAGAAAGAGACACACAAAGTGAGGAGATCATTATGCTCCGGTAGACTTTTAATGCTCATTTTTGCCCTTTGTGTAAAACTGCATCCTCAAAAACAACAGTGAATCCCTAATTGTACTAAACTGAAAGAACAAAGCCAAAATATAAGCTTGTACTACCATTCCTCATGAACCAAGCATAAGCTTTAAAATTCATGCACACTACTCTACTGAAATCTTCACCCTCAGAAATACAATTTTACTGCAAAACACTGTTCAGCTCATATTTTACAATCAAACCACTCAACTGTCTAGGAGTTAGCTGATGGAAAAACAGTAGAAAAGACTTCTGATCAGGCAGGAAGGCCACATTTCACATGACTGCTAGTTATTTTAAGGTTGAAAACAAGCCAGCTGCTTCCCAAATTTCAAATACTCATCTATTAGTTTGCTAAAACTTAAGTACAGACTCTCAAGTACTGTAATAATAGGTCAGCCTGGACTCCGCGTAATCCCAAAAGATGTCAGGAACCCATATTACATCAAGAGACTGTTTTCTCAGGAACTTATAATGCTCCCTGTTTACACAGCACTAGAATTGGCACTGCTCTTTTACAACTGTGACTAGTAAAAAGTCACACAACCTATTTATCCTATATATTCCTGCTTGCTGTCTAATACAGAATAATCCTTTTTGCAAGGGCTATTCAAACCTGAATTTAAGACTTTTACTTGTTTTCCTGAATTGCAACATTATTTTTAGATGAGAAATATATAACTTCCAATGGGAAAAATCCCACCAAAAAGCTGTGAACGCAGCTCTCATGATCAATGATAATTTCTAAGTGGACTAGTTAAACACTCAAGTGCCATTTATCCTTTTGGCTTTAAGTAACACTAAAATTATGCAACAACAACAACATACATGATCACTGACAAGCAAGTACCTGTGTAATTTAAAATACTGTATGTTTAACAATAACAGCAAAAGAACTTACCCCAGGAATGAGTGTTAGTCTATTACCATCCATCCAAAATTCCTTTAATCCACTCAGTTGTTCAAGTACTTCAGGCTGTAATGGGAAGCCATTTTAAAAAAATCTTATGAAACATCCCCAGTGAATGGCAAAACCAACTCCAGCAATTTGTCTATTGCAACTTTAGTAATGTGTTACTGTAGCTGTTATACCTTTTTTTCACTGGGTCGTCACAGAAAACCCAGACAACTCACTTTTGAAATTAAAATATATAACCAGATACGTAAAAACTTTGAAGAACTTGACCACAGCACTAAATAATTTTTAGAGAAAGGCTTTCTGTTGGTTTGGTGTCTTTTATAGAAAGTATTCTCTTTCAACAGGCACACACTCTTAAGTACATGTTACACATACAGTTTTGATGGAGGACATCTAAAAACCTTTAAATTTCATCAACTCAAAGGACCTGTTTTTCAAAAATCCCAGTGATTTTTTGGCTTGGGAGAAAATCAAAACAAACTTGAGTGAATCTCAATGATATAAGCTAACCACTCCATCCATAAAATGAAGTGCAGGATTGTGTTTCCAATACAACTTATTGTAATAAGTGTCTTGTTTATCAGGGAAAGCATTCTTCGTAAGCATTCATGTCACATATGCTTTCCCTATTTAAACTTTCCTCCAGAGAAAGCCATACAAAAGAGGTACTACTGCACCTCAATAAGTACAGCTAAGTTCAGATAAATGCTAAGTAAATTTTGTTATATAGTAAATAGACAGGATGCTGAAGTTGTGGTCCTGACTCCCAGTAACTTTCTTTCCCAGTAACTAACTCCCTTTCCAAGAAGATGTAATTTAAACATTAGTTTAAGGCTCCCACACAAATATATACCCTGTGATGAGAATATGGCAGTCATGGTAAAACCAGATGTTTAACCGTATTATCGAAAAATTCCTTAAATACACTCCCCTATTTTCCAAACCATATCACTAGGCAAGTGTAGCTCTGCATGTTCTACTAGTAGCACACAAATGCTTGACTCTATTGTGTTGCAGGTCAGCAAGTTTCATTACACTTTTACTCCAATTCCTTTACCCAGGAAAGTATTTGTAAAAGCAGAGAGATGTTATGTGACCCTTAAATACAAGATATATTTGCCTGTGAGAACACAAACAAGAAACAAGTCAATGCATGCTGAAGGAAAAAACAGAGTACTTCAACTGTAAATACTGCTTTGAACAACATTCAAATTTAATATAGTTTCCCTTGGATCTAATAGTGCACAATAATAAAAGCAGTTTAGGTAAAAAACTGTAATATCCAATACACAATAATCAATAAGCGTTTAGAATTTATTCTAAGCCTAACAATTATGTTTATAATTCAAACACATATTAATTATTTACCTGTACAATAAGCACACTATATAAGAGAGTGTTATTTTAAAACAGAGTAAAAACATACGCTCATTCATAAGATCACACACATGATTTTTATAACAGGGTCTATAAAGTAGTGTAAGCTATAAATAATGCTTGGAAGCAGAACTCTTAAAATGATGTTTATGTTTTCATCTTTGTTAAAAACAGGTCAAAGGACAAGAAGATCTATAAAAGATGCAGAGCTCTTTAACTAAGGCAAAACTCACCACTTCTGTGAATTCATTACTTCCTAAGTCCAGTCTCTCCAGCTGAGTCAGTCTGGACATGGTTCTGCACAGGAAGGGGATTAATAAAGAATCAGGTCTAAGAAAATACTAGCAACATCAAATCTTCAAGATTTACAAAAATCTAGTAATCAGTAGTCATGCTATTCTGTAACTGGAATGATACCTAATTAAAGATAAATTTTTCACACACTGGTCAACCAGGTAGATATTACTGATCCCGCAGACTGCTGAGCATCACACAAAGCGCAAACTGCAACACACTTGAGGCGGCAAGATGAGCATGCAAAAACTAAAGACCAGTAAAGAAATCTTCATGATAAAGAGTAATGCAGTGGCACATCTCTTCTTTTGAGTGGTTCAGCTTTTCACCTCCAGTCACAATATGTCACTTCAGTAGTCAAAGGCTGGTTAACTACATGTTTTCTTCTCAAAGGAAGACTAGCGACCAGTTAAAATGGAGAAGAGCACAGTTGAATCACAGTATGCAACACCATCTTTGTACCTCCTCAGGCTGCTACGTTACTTCCATGTGATGTGGTTTGGATGTCTAATTATTTCTCTAGTCATACATGAAATGAGATTATTAAATTCGATCTTGTGACACATCAATACTCTTTAACCTAACTTATAGCAAATACTAAATCGATGTCTGAAATAAATGTAAATTCCATTACTTCAAGCTGTGTTTTGGAAACATTTTTCCTCTATTTAAGTGCACTTTGGGAACTCCATAGAGATTATCTACCACTATACATGTGGTCACAATGGGTACTTCACAGTCAACAGCAGTTCTACCTGCAAGTATTTTTTACAAGAGTGTAAATCCCTCATATGGAAACATATTCATACATTTATTTAATAACAGATTTTCACAGAACAATTAGTAATATCTAAAACTTTCATATATAAACTGCAACTGTGTACATACTATAAAATTCTGGAAAAATTAAATGTAAGAGATTCTAAATGGTGGAGTCTTGTATATTGTCAGAATATCACACTAATTTCTTCAAGAAACAATTGCATGAGCACAAGATGTTCTATTCAGCTATTCAAAGCTTCAGTTTTTCCTCAAATACAGTAAGATCTACAGTTGCTCTGAACATACAGTTCAAAAATAATACACTGGAAAACATCCTATTTACTGAAAGTAATTTAATGTGATTATTAATATTATTCATGGAATAATCTCAAAGGAGACTCAGCATTTCTTTAGAAATTTGATTTTTCATGACATTGGAGTAATTAAGCTAGGGACAAACAAGGAATTCAGCATAAGTAGGTAAAGACAAAAGCAGCAGAAGCCTTTTTTTGCGCTGTACAAATAGTATACACAAGCTTTGAAGGAAAGCCTCTAGCTAACATCCCTACTGTGCTAGAGGAGAAAAAAAACAAATAAAACAGGAAAATAGTACTTTCAGAAGACTCTAAGAAACAAATTCCCTCATTTCTTGAAGCTAATGAATAGGATGATTATCAGTAAGCTAATATTCTTTTTCAATTTCTAACTAAACTTATATGAGTCCCTCTGAAATCCTGCAGAAGACTGATCTCTCAAAGCTTTGTGAGACCATGCCAATATCAAGTTTAGCATTGTATGTTCCTAACAAATTCGCCCCAAAGAGTCTCCCAGAAGCACTGCTGAAGAACTACTTTTGAAGAATCTAACACAGCATTCTGTAGCTTTTGCAAATTCAAAGACCATACTATGCAAACCAATGTTACGAAACAATGACAGGATAACAAGTTAACTTTATTGATTTGGAGCCCTTTTTTCCCTTGCCCAAATGACTGTGGTCTAGCAAACACATCTGCTCAATGACAAAACATACACAAACGTGTTTGCAAGATGAGGTTCTCTGAAATATTCCCTCTTTTCCCTGCTGTTTATGTAATAGCACTAGCAGATATTCTAGGATTAATATCTCCTTGCTTTTCTGTATTGTTTATAGAGAAATACGACCAGACAAAATGCAAACAAGACTTCTAATAATGTTATTGGTAGCAGGAAAATTCAATGCCAAATGCTGTTGAAACAAACATTAACTAGATCATGGAGCTACACCTATTTTCATCTTTGACAAAGTGCTGCCGTAATCCCTCCCATAAACTGAAAGCCTCTTTCATAATTCATATTATTGAACTTGGCATCAATTCAACTCAATACTAAGGGATCAGATAGCCTAAACTATGTCTCAAATTCTGTTGTTGTATACAGTTTCACTAAGGTTAACAGTACAGCCTATATCAAGTGGCACACTATTCAAAGGGAGTGTGCACGATGGCAAGATTGGGCCCTGCATCACTGTAATTATACTCTCAAATAACCTCCTTCTTTCTAAAACGCTTACTCTTTTTATTGACAATTAGGCCATAGAAGCTTAAAAAAAAGGAAAAAAAACCAAACATATTTTTACTGGACCATCTTTCCAATTTACCTATCAGAAAAATGCCTCTAAAATAAGTCTCTGTGTTTTTGCTTCCCTTTCAGTGGAAATAGTTTCATCCAGCTGTTTTGCATTATAATGCTGCCACTTGCAGTTTCTGGCTGAGGATAAGCTCCAAACAAAATGATAAATATTTGGCATAAAGTTTGGCATAAAGTAAGGTTGGTGTAGTGTGTTGGCATTGATTACCCATTTTGATTAACATTCTTTCACACACTTCATACTTAAGTGTCAAAAATTATGTGCATGTTTTACTCAGAAAGAAGGCTAGTTTGATGCTGCAGAATTTATTCAAACACATTTCTTATTACAAATAGGAAAGAATATGCTGTAAGAATATTAGACAGATGAGAGTCACAGAAAAACCAGAAATATTTTGGTATTCTATAGCAAAAATATTAGCACCTACTGCTGCATCTTATTAACTGCTTTGAATTTCCTACACTTTTTAAACCTGTATTGCATCTTCTGTAAGAGTACCAGAATAGAATAATAAAGCTGGCAACTCAGCATGTACCACAGATTATTATGGAACAGAGGAGCTCTTCATGACAGTTACTGTTTAGTTTTCAATCAAGAATAGAACTCTGAAAACACTGAAGGTCAACAAAAAGTTTCCCAGCATCTTCAACAGAGGGCATGTTTGACTTAAACACATTAAAGCATGTATTACTATCTCATTACTATAAGAGTAAACTACATTTTTAGAAATATTTCATGTAATTCATGCTGTGAGTGTTAATTATGGCAATTAAGGTCAGAATGGTCTTACAAACAAAATTTCTATTAGCTATAGGTTTTAATTATTATCTACTGGTCCTCAGTTGGGAGTAACTTAATTTAGAGAGCTACCACTCTAAATTACATGTCCTGTAATTTTTTTCTGCTATAAACTAATGACAGCAGAGAGAGCTGAATAGAACTGAGAATATTTATACCACAGAATGCTTCACACTTTGAAGATGTAAATTCACACTTTCTGATGCTGTACATGTCATTCTAGATAGGAGTTCTGGCTTGTTTATACTGCAGACTCCACAGTACAATATCTAGGCACTTAAAAAGGGAATCCAAATAGAACATAACCCTTGATCATGTCTTACGCATATAATTAGCTACAGTCACTAAAAAAAATGGCTGTTGTCTTTCAAGAGCTGGCAGTTTCCACTTCAGCCTACAGCATTCAAGTGCTTCCTAGCATGAATTGGACTGAGTGAATACTCAATTGATAGAGCCTCCTGCTCTTCACCAAAACTTCTTACATCCACCAAAACCAGCAACTCTATCAATTTCTGTTGCCAGAGGAAGATCACTTTTACAGCGCACCACAACATATTCATGACTCTGTGGGTGGCTATTCACATCCCATCTTTGGGATCTGTTTCCTTCTTCATTGACCTCTTTTATCTTTCTTAACCTTCTTGAAGCTCCGAGTCCCAGTCAGAAAATACTCTTGTCCATAGAAATAGCAGGAACTGCATCACCATCAGCCTAGGCTTGTTTGATGAAGTAAGTGAGAATTGCAAGGCAGGAACTAGAAAAATGTTAGATTTTAGGAGAGAGGTACAATGGATTAATGTAGGAATTTCTAGAACTATACAATACTTACTTTGGCAAAATTTTTAACTGGTTTTCTCTAAGTTCCAATATCTGGAGTTTAGTTAATCTGTAACAGAAAGGCATAACAAATTACTACAATATTCTGTATTTAATGACAAAAGCAATCTCTGACCTTACTCATATTATAGAATTAAAAGAAAAAAAAATCTGCTAGTTTGAAATTTATTTTCCTGTAACATTAAGGTGAAATTTTGTGCAAAATTTGCATGTTATTTTAAATTCATTGGCTGGAGTTTGATTTTGGTAAAGCAACAAACAAAATAGATTTTGCCTGCTTTTCTGCACCTGTTTGAACACAATTTGTTCCTTCATCCCAAAAATTTTGAAACACTTCACTGGATTAATTATAGGTACATGTTATCATCATAATGAAAAGTACACAGGAAATAAGAGAAAGTGAGGATCACTTTGCACAACTAAAGATGTTTGATTTATACTACTGGCAATGTATCAAACAGTTTAATACAAAAAGTCTTATCTGAGGAATACCTGCAGTCTTCCACCTGACACCTTTAAATTAATCTTGGATTTCCTTCCATATTCTCTTTCTAGTCAGCTTCTGAATCCATTTTGACATTTCTGTCAAAAAGGTCAAAGTGGTTTGACCTTTTTTCCAGTAAATCCTTGGTTGCAAGACAAATAACCTCTAAATCCCAACTCAACTGCTTAGCCAAGGTAAGTTCCAAGCAGTCTTGACATACATGCAAATGTACCATTCCCAGTGAAGTTTCTTGCATTGGGATAGAAGTGACAAAGCTCTATTTGTTAAAAAAAAAAAAAAAATTAGGAAACTGATTTAGTTTAGATACAGATAGGACTGTAATGACAAGAATTCTACATGTGACCCACTGACAGCCCTCACACAACACAGAACAGGGCATTAAGGTCCCTGAATCAGAAAGGAGCTTCTTGAGTAGACCAGTCTTTCCTGAAAGTGTTTAACTTAGTGCATTCTAAGTACAGAGACAAAAACCTAATTTTAATTAAATGGTAAGAACTATATTTTGTGTAGAAATAGAAAGCAGAAAACAGTATTTCTTTTTCCTCTAGATATTCACTCTTTTTTTGATTGCTCACTTTGAAAGCAGCAATCTGCCATGCCCACAAGTAACCTAAGAATGCAAGAATCACTTTGAAAGAGAAGAGAGGTCAGTGCAGCCCAGCACTGCAAGCAGCACTCACCATCTGGTAGCAACTGCTGGAGGAGAACCTCCTCCCTCCAGCTTCTAAAAAAACCTGCAAAACCGCAATATCCTAACAGACGTGAAAGAACACCCAAATAAAAACCCCATTCATGGTAATAGCACTGCTATTCACCTAGAATATAAGTGGGGAAGACCTCCTAGGCATCCTACCCAACCAGCACCCTAAAATACCAATCTAGTGCAAAACAGAACTTTAAGAACCATCAGACATGAATGAACATTTTGGGCTTCAATTTTTAAACCAAGCACTGCATTGAGCTTCAGCTGATGTTTTGCTTTGATGACAGGGAAGATAGCTACACAGTTTGTAGTTTTTTCTTCACAACTCATGTATGCAGTCAAATTTCCACTGAATGCAATGGCAGCAAATCTCCCTTCATATGCTAAACTATAAATATGCACACCCACACTTCGCCGTCTTTAGCCAGAATTGACTGTGTGACGCTTGCTTAATAAGCTAATTCTGTGAACTTAAAGATTGCCTTTGGTAACAGAATTGTTTATAGCTTTGTCACCTTGTTCCTGTTCTAATCTTTCCTCAGCAAGCCCTACGAGACTTAAGATATAAATATTGAATTTCTTATGTGTGGAGTTTCACAGAAGCTACTCAGAAAACATTCTCAGTCTTTCCTAGCTGGAAGATACAGGCTGTGTCTAAACATGCAATTTTCTTCCAGTAATTGATGAGAAATACTGGACTGAAGCAGTTGTCACATCCTCCATTATGACTTGAAGAGCTAATTCAAGATTAAAATAGTAATGCACATCAAATACTAGGTCTAGCTGTTTTTTCAGTTGCTGGTGCTAAGCATCCAGCATCCATACAAGTTGAGCACCTGAATTGCAATACGGGACCTCTAGAAGCAGCATTTAATATGGAAAAGAAATCGAGAACTAATGCACCTATAATAAAGGAAAAATGGAATTCATAGTGCCAGAATGTATATTATCTGGGTCATTCTGTGGCAAAGAGCTGTCCCACTTGTACAGAAATATTTAATTTCTGAACTTGAAAAACCCATCAACACAGAACTATCTGCACATCACCAATGCACAAAGCTGTAACAGGTATTATTCAACTGGAAGTATACACTCTAATTATAATAGTTTAAAAATTGTTTTTTCAGTATTGTTCTTTAATCATAACCATCTTAGCCTGCATTTTAAATGCAAAACAACTTTTCAATAAAACAAAATCTCTACATGAACAATTTTCCAGGAGAAGATCAATATCCTTCTTTAATCTGATTTCATAAACTATACCACCCATAAAAAAAATGTAAAAGAAGCATACAGCAGGTGCACTCAAAACTTGCTGTGTGACAAGCAGCAATTCCTTGGAAAAATAAAAATACTGCATTGAGAGATGTTCCCTCAATGTAGTTTTCCTAAAGCAGAATATTTTTATTTTAAATTGTTACTAAAACGCAAAGGCAAGTGGAATAAAAAGTATGCATGTTGAAGGCTGCATTTGAAGGCTGCATTTAAAAAAGTTTCTGCAAAATACATATATGTGTAACTAAATATATATATATATATATATATATATATATATATATGTAACTAAATTTGATTATCACTGTACACTTCTGTAAAAAATATGCCAAAATAGATGCTACTAAAACCATCTACTACTACAGATACTACTGGCAAATTGTTGAGAAAGTAGATATAAAGCAAATTAATTGCAACATCCAGTAAAGAGGCTCTGGAAGCAATACCCCATTATAGACAACATTGCCAGATTTTTAGAATTACACTGAAGATGAATCTTTGTTTATCTTAAATACCCATTAGTCAAAAATGTTTCCCTTTTATAACCCTACAAAATGAGCAAGAAGTGAGTTTCAAGCATTTTCTGCTTATATATTTGTGTATTTAAATGTAAATATACATCATTAATTCAGATACAACATATATGATTTTCTTAGGCAAGGAGACTAATTCTCAGATATTTGTGCATTGACATGAAGGCTAATGCCATGATCTGTGCCAATATCAACACATGCAAATTTCAATTTGGGAATGGAGGAAAAACCCCCACTTTGTCACCTGAGAATTACAAAGGAAGGGGTACATCATATTAAAGGTCTCGTGACTTCTAGTAAACCTAACAGGCTGGACAAGAATAACATCATTGAAAGACAGCAAATATACAAAACTCACAAAAAAAAGGGAGAAAAGACGGCATAATCTTGACCTCATAATTATGAAAATCTTTAGCAAAAATTCTGAAGATGAGAATAAAGCATGGAGATAAATCCAATAAAACACTGCATGGATATACTAAAAGTGCTTTCCATTATAAAACATTTCTTTCCTAACCAAGCTGAATGTTGAGTTAGTAGTGACAGAGGTGCTCAAAGACCTTTTCCAGGACTATCCTGTTCAATACTTTTAAATAGCAATCTTGTAAGATCAGAAAAATGTTTAACTTGGCTTATGTTACAGTGATTTAGTAAGACACTGGAGGAGGGGGGAGAAAGCCTGTACAGACTTAAGGACGAAAAAAAAATTAGAAAAAAGGACAAGATACCATAGCACCAAGTCAAGAACTTAGGATTTCCTTGTAGGCATCAGCCATTTACAACTGAACTGTCCAACACATCAGTTAATCATGTAGGAAATTACACTAGGCAGCTGCAAAAAGGATAATTGGAACACTGGAGCACAACCACACACATTTCCAAGAGAAACAAGAAGATAATAATGACACTGTGCAAGCCATGAAGAGATCTCAATTCAAATTCTAAATATAGCTATAGATGTCATCATCCTCTGTCAAAAAAAAAGATGAATTAAAACTGAAACCAGCACATACTAGTGCTGTTCCAAGATAAATTAATATACTCAGACACAAAGGAAAACCTACCACAGCAGAAGAAAGCAGAATTTTATTTAGTCTAATAAATTGAGGGATGTGACAACACTACAAATACAGCAGGTGAGAGAATGGGGGACAACATTCATGAGAAATGGCAGCACTTAAAACTGTAGAAACAATGCACACTCAGAGAGAAAGAGCTGTAAGAAACCAGGTTTCTAACCTGACACACAGAGCATAAAAACCTTGTTAGCTGTAATATGTATTGGCTTAACTTTTAGGAGACATTATTATTGACAATAGTTGCCAGTAACAGCAGGCAACAGAACTCAATTACTTCACATATTCCTAAACAATGAAAAGTAATAGCTATATGGCTGTATACAAAAAAAAAATAATGTGGAAGAAACTGAAGACTTGTCATTTATGAGATTAAATATTTCAATGGCTTCTAGGAGAGTTTTTAATTTCTTTATAAAAGTATTTCCATATTCTGAAGCAGAAGTTAAAAGACTTTGCACAAGAAAGTATTTATACCTAGATGGAAAATTCTGGGATGGCAGAGCAGTCTCATCACTTACAGAAGAGACATATTCCATGTCAAAGGGGTCTGAACGTTACTTTGAAATGGTATTTTAATGTTTCATTGTTTTCCAATTTATTTGATCTAAACACTGTCTTCCTATAGAACACTATGTTTTCAATGCAACACTATTTCAGCAGGTAAACTTACATACATGAATATTTCAAATTCATTCTACTAGATATACAACAGGATGCTGCAAACCATTAGATTTTAACAAACAACACAGACTTCTTCATAACTATCAAGAGAAACACTACAATGGAGAACTGGCTTTGAAGTTGTCTTCAGTAACTGATTTATTCTTATGATATTACTAATTAATGACTTTACCATTTCACTAACCATTAAGCATTATAGACACCGACAGTGACAAAAAATTATGAGAATTTTTTGAAGTGTATTATGTCTAAGATTAACTACTTAATCAGCTGTGTCAACCTCAACTCTTCAAGTTTATCTGTGGTGCCTATTTTAATTATGAAAATCTTGCCATTTGGTTAGACTATTAAAAAACAGAACAGAAAAAAGCATAGACAATCATTAGAATTCCAGCAAGATTATGTGTATTCCAGATATTCTTCAACCTTAATGAAAGCTTCTGAAACGCAAACTTTGTGCTCCAGAAAAAAAAGCATGACAACAATGCATCTGCATCATAAGCAGCTGTTTTGATAGTTGAATGTGTAGCAGATCTGGTGCTCTTAGTCATTCACTAATTGATAACAGAGAAGGGCAAGCCAACAGCTCTGATCACAGATGACTAATAAATTAATGGTCACTAGTGGAGAGCACCTGTGCTTATGTTCCATTGCCCATCTCCTCATCTGCCCAACTGCTGCAGCACTATCTGGGGGCTGTGCTAATCTCTAGCAAACTGTGCTGACCCAAATACAACTATATGGCCTAAGGCAATTTTTTCACTCAGCAACATGACTGCTTAACTAATTGCTGTATTTTCTGAAAGAGATGCTTGCTGGACATGGGATGGGTCAGGAAAGCGACAATCTAGGAGAAAAGATTATAAAATAAGCATGGACAGGGGAAAACTGCAGAAATGGCTAAAAGCAGTATAAGAACAGCTTAATCTATGCTCATCTAGGAGTCTTCCTTTTATGAGTATTACCCTTTCACTTTTGCTGGCAAGACTTAATCTGTTTTACAGAGGTAGCAGATTAGTATTTATCTTGTACTAAAACTATGACATGTAACAGTTTTGCATAGTCAGAATGCACCATAAATACACCATTTTTTTCAGAAATATTCCAGACAATAAAGGACTTGAGAGTTATAGTTGTGCATGAAGTAATTTGTGCATCCAGGACAGGCAGGACAAGTGGAATTACAGTTGTCATTATTGGCTTCACTCCAATTACTACATGACAAGCAACACAAATCTCAAAAATACTTCCTTACTTAGCATACTAGCATTGGAAAAGAAACAAGAATGTAAATGAGTTTTACGCCCTTAAAAAGCATTCTGTCTGTCCTTCAGAAGTCAAAATAAAAAGCTGCTGATACAGATTCAAGGCTTTTTTTTCCCTGTAAATATTGCAAATTCCTAATGTACACTTTTTCCCTTTCTTCAGTACCCATTTTGCTTTAGAACCAGAAGAAACTGCTCTACAGAAACTTAAAACTAATGCAGATATAAAGTTTCATGTTCAACTTACCTTCCAAAATTGGCTGGCAAAAACTCAAGAAAAGCATCATTCAGGTATAGCTGTGTTAGGTTTAACAGTTGAGAAAATCCATCTGGCAGCCTATATAGAAGTAAAATAACATAGTACCTTAGTTTCAATTATTTTCAGGGTATTAAGTCATATTTTCTTAAGCAACAGTATAGTACTGAAGTCCTACATATTGATAAAATTAAAATTGAGGGGGTGAATTTCTTTAAAGTCACACTAGACAGTTGTTCTCTGTAAGATGAGTTTCAAAAATTATTTTAAGTATTGAGAACAATGTCTACAGGCAATAAAAACAAACTGATGTAGTCTTGCAATGAACTTGTGATCTCCTGACATGTAATGAGAAGAAGGCATTAATTAGAAATGACAGGGTAAATTAAAAAATACACAACCCTTTTTGTCCCCAAAAGAGATATGTTTTATCTCTGGCACTGGAGATTTCTGGCAAACTAATTTTGTCACTATAGCAGAAATGCATATTAAACCAGAATTCATTTTTGTTATTAAGAAAACTCTTTGCACACTTCTCTACAGTCACAGAGAAGTGATGGATTTTAACAAGCTGACAAAGCTACATGGTATAATGAAGGATAGTTCACATAGCCTATTAACTTTGGCAAGTACTTTAATGAGATAGCTATACTGGATCACAGTGCAACAAGGTTAATGAAGGTATTTCTCAGGGAACTCTGATCTTGCCTCCAAGGGCTGGCACATGTCTTGGGGCAAATTCAAGACTCAGTAGTATTTGCACAAAATATAAAACATCAAAAAATTTATGAACTTACTTTGAAATTGGATTTACACTTGCCTCCACAACTGTCAAGACTTTACAGTTTTTTATATTTTCTGGAAACTCCTGTATGCCTGCAAGATGCAGAAAGGGGTAGAAAAACAGCCTTTAATTATTAGATTCCACCACGTCCATAAGAATTATGCACATGAAACCACTAGCCATAAAAACTTGGATTCAGTTAGCAACTAGTGAACTGTTTTTCTGATTTCTATTTTACATACAGATTTCATTAAAGAAATACTCCTATGCAATATAGTTTTTTTACTATACTATTCCTAAAGCTTTTCATGTTTTAGGTTAGCAGGAAGCTCACAAGCTACAACCACACAGTACACTAAATTCCCATTGCTTATTGCCAAATATTGAAGTACTTGTGATTTGGAATGTACTTAAGATAAGAACCTCTGTCCCAATATAATTTATTTTTAAAAAGGCAATCACTTGGTAGCATGAAGTTTTCAATGGGATCTGTTTATCAAATCCATGGCTTGTATAACATCCAGGTAAAATGGTTAAGGCTTCAAATCTTGAAGTATTTTTACAGCTTCACAATTCTGAACAGATATTCATCCAAAAATGTGATGCATGCTTGCTGTTAGCTTCTAGATCATTTGAGAGGAGGACAAAAAATGCTCCAGGCACACTTATGTTTGAAAATTAAAACAATACGCAACCTCCTTTTTTTCCCAAGATTATCTGTGAAAATGCCAGAGTGGAGCTGCATTCCACATATCTGCCAAATCTCAATTTGTCAGAAACTGATGAAGTTTCAGGCCTTGGATATGACATGTATCCATCACATCAGAAGGAAATCAGTACTGAACCATCCTACCACACAAAACCTTTTCCTCCATCTTTACTATATATACCATAAAAAAATAATTAAACCCACTGCTATGACAACTGTGGTTGCTTTTGCAACATGTTCTTATACCCTGGGACAGGTGTCTTTATTTAAATATATTTGTCCTAAATAAAATAACCATTCATACTGGTATCTTTCTACTTGGATTAACAATACACTGTTGTTTGCAGCAATAAAACCCAATATGCTAATAAATAAAGCTAGTTTAAAATTACCTTTTTTTCCCCAGATACCAAACCTTAGCTCTTTGTCTTTGAGTGAACGCATGTAACTGTATTTGTGATTGCTTTGTCACGTGGAAAGTGCAACTAAACCCAGGGAACAAGACCACTAAGAAGGAACTATACTCTGTGAATGCTAGTTTGTAGATTAGCAAGAGCACGTATTTTCATGCTGCTTGAAAAAACATTAACAATCCAGCTGCAAAGAGAAAGACAAGGGCAGCATCATTTTTCATTCAAGCTGGCAGGTGGAACTTCATGTATCTGTTCTGAGAACATGTGGTGAAGCATCAGCTGCTAAGTAGCATTTTTACTTACATAAGAAATTGCAGAATATTTCATGTTAGCTTAAAGCTTAATTCTATGTTTGTGCAGTAACAAGAATGACCTGGTATATCAGGACTAAAGAGATAGCAGTAGACAAGAAAAGCAGTGACAAAATACAAACTTTAACCAATTGGCGGTAATGACTGGCAAAGCTACTGTGGTGACTTCTCCACAAATTCACCTAAGTAGTGACACCATTTCTTTAAAAAGAGACTTTTAGGTCTTTCTTGAGAGGAACTTGTTTGTCATACTACCATTGAAACTATTACTTTTGACTCATTGTACTCTGTTACTCAAAGGTGAAAGGCAAGAAAAAAACATGACATTCAGTTAATCCAGGAGTTTAAATACACTTAAGTATCATGGACATTTTTGGGAAATAACTTGCTAAAATCAGAAGCAGAAGGGACTAGGAAGAACAGAACCATCAGTGGTAAAACAGGCCAACATTTCCGATGCTTCCTGAGTAACAAGGGTGTTTATGCTTTTGCTGTAAATAAATAAATAAACAAACAAATAAATAAAAACACACACACACACACACACATATATATATATATATACATTTGGTTCATGATGTGTGGGAGATCAGCCATGTGAAGTTTACTGGGTCTGTGAGTTGAGTCAAAGCAGAAGATGGCAATGGGATATTAATTTAATTAATTTCCATTACTCAGTACAAAATCAAAATAAAAAGGTGATATTTATATTAAATATTAATGTGAATGTATTTATATTAAATATTTATAAAAGATAATATTTATAATTATATAGTTATATAGTTTCATTTCTGTAAAGCTGTAATGTTATTTTTGAGTCCAAGAAAGATCAGAAAACTACCATAGACCAGAACCATATCTTATCTGCTGCTGTCATATACTCTAGTACAAAGAGAAACATACTTCCAAAAAACTTAAATACACATGATCTTAACAATAAACCACATTCAGCAAAAAGAATACCCATACATGGAAAGCATCTAACATGACACAATACCCTGAGCCTGTAGAAATGAAGCTACAGATGATTTGTACAAAGTGACCTTCTGGCATCTGAAAAATAAATCAAGACCTCCTTATTGCTGAGGATACAAATTTACCTTCTTAAAATAAGCATTTGCACTAATCAGAGTAAACAAACCACTGCTAAGCTCTTTCTTGGAGGCCAAGCTGTGTCTCAGACTCACTCTGTGCCCTTAGTTTTGCTGTTTAAATCATGCTGAGAGATTCTCTAAGCTTAGTTTTTCTGAGAGATGGTCTCACTGGCCACTGGCCTTGGCTCCGTCCTTGGGTAAAAGATTGCTCGTCCTACACATTAAACCTTGTGTTCGTAATATTAATATTAGTTTCCACCGTCTGTCTCATGGAAGCACAGAAAGCTTAAATTTGCGGTAACTACCTAAAAACCAAAACACGTAGCACATCTATGAGAGGGGAGAATGCCAATGTAAGCTTACTCTCAAAACAACAGCCAAATAAAATATTAGCTATCCAAATAAAGACATGGTAAATCAGCGTGCTTTTATACATAATCAGAGGACACTACAGTAGTCCCCTATTTGACTATGCCTTGGGCAAGAGACAGCACCAGTTTTAACAACAAATTAATAACAGAAATCCAACTGATATGAGAAACCTAAAAATGAGGGAGCCTGGGAACTTAATTTTGCTTCTTCTTCAAGCCAGAATCATTATGGTACATACCATCTTAACCAACCTCACTCAGTACTTCAGTACAGATAAAAGCCATCATTCAAAAGAGCACCACATTGAGAATGACAGCTTGAAATATACTTAATATTTATAACACATTCAGAAAAAAAATCAGGATCAGAAAAAAAATCAAATCTACCATGTGATAGGAAGTTGTATTTACTGACTGGCTACATAAAACGTTCTGACCAATCCCTTTTCCTCAGCTATACTCCTCCTGCATGCTAGAAACATGCAGTTATTGTTGGATTAGTATTGTTTCATTTCTCACACCAAGAAAAATTCAAAAAGCAAGCAGAAAGAAGAATGAATAAGAACACAGAGAGACATGAAAAAAAGATATGAGGAAAAGGGGGCTGTAAAGAGTGTTTGTAAGAGGAATTGTTGCTTGTTTTTCTGCTTTACATCTATCCTCAATGTTCTGAATCTTCCTCCCCATTAAGGAAGCTCAGCAAATCTCAAGGGATTCTGTGACCACATATACCTTGACTCAGTTTTAACACTGTGCTAATTAATCCATTTGATAGCCAACTCAATCCTTTCATAAGCCTCTCATTAGATGAGTACAGCAAATTGAGATCCACATTCCTTCTAAATCCTATTTTTCTTTTGGGGTTTTTACTGCTTTCTCTGTACACTGATACCCAAGGATTAGAGAAGACAGTGCAACAGCTCACCTGGTGTATTGCGGCCTTATTCCACTTTCATTGAGAAGCATGACATGGACAGGTTCTTCGACATATCATTAATTTTATATTTTACATGGTAACAATCACTATGCCCAACACATTTCAGTACTCAATTTGTTTATAGATCATGCTCACTGTTTTCCAAAAAAATACAAACTATTGTGCCTGTGGACATGAACATTTGTGGAGCACAGTAGGAGAAAACACTATTTGCTGATCATCTTTAACCACCAGATACAAACTGAATTTGGAGCAAAGCTCTTTTTCTAGTGTAGTTTACCACAGAAGTCAGATTTATGTAATAGCTTTTAGCGTTTACTTGACTGTTCCTTCCTCCCTGTTTTCCCAGATTTCAAGCACTTTTAAACTCGCTGGCCAGTTTTTATGAAAAACAAGATCAAGCCCCCTCAACAACAACACCTCATCCCCTCAAAACAAAACAAATCAACCAACAAGGAAAAAACAAACAAACCAAAGAAACAAAAAACCCCCACCCATCCCCCAAAAAACCACACAACCCTCCCCCAAAAAAATCCCAAAACAAAGCAAAAACAGAAACCCCCAAAACAACAAACAAAAAACCAAACAAAAGTTCAAACAAACAAACAAATATAACAAGCAAACCAAACAAAACAAAACAAAAAAAAAATCTCTCAAAGAATGTTTAAGAACATTTGGCAATAAGGTAAGGAAGAGGAATTTAAAATTCTTGTCTGGATTAAGCCAAAAGCAAAAAGCATTCATCATTCAGAACTCTACTTGGCAAAATCTCACCATCTAACCTTGTGGTATTCAATTACGATCCAAGACCAGCTGTGGCACATGCCCAAAGGACATACCAAAAATGTCATACAGGGATTTTGGGTCAACAAATGCAAATCTGAAGGCAATCAACCTCAGGTCTTGATCACATAACATGACTGCAATATAGAATTTCACCTGATTTCTAACTCCTTGGAGAACAATGATTTTTTTTTTTTTCATAGCCTGTCACACCAAGTGTGCTCAAATGTTCTTTTGCCTGGATAAAGGACTGTAAGTATAACAGGGGTCCCCCTCACCATCTGGAGTTACATTCATCTCCCCTACACAGCACAATCCTCTCCTTTCACTAGGATCAATGTAACTTGCAGAGCAGGAGAAAAAACTGGGACAATTTTTTTTTCACCATCAGGTAAGATTTTTTTCACTCAAATACTGGCAATTCCATAGCTATAGAAAGCTGTGCAAGTCAAATCCACTGTTAGCAGATCCTTTATTGCAATGGATCTCAGCGCTGACAGCCCTGCATGCTCCTGCTTCAGCCCTAATGCAGATGGGGGCTCACTCTGCAACTCATACTGTGGTCATACCTTAATTCAGAAACAAATGCTAAAGCTAGTATGTCCAGACATCAATTATAGAAACCACCACTGCTATACAGAAGTGGCAGTATCTACTGGTTTGTAGTACTATTCATAGAGAGTTACACCTCTTCTTACACAGAAAAAAATTAAATAAGCTTAAATAGGACCAAGAAAAAAATTTGGTTCAATACCTAAAATGCACAGAGCAAGAAAATCAGTAACACATGTGAGACCTCTAGAAGCCATGCAGGTGATGTTCCCAAAGGAATCTGCAGATAAATCTCTCAGTTTGTAGAAAATATGAGGAGAAAAATCTATCTCCAAAAAACAAGCACGCTAAAAAGCTCTCTTGGAGCAAAATACATTAAACTACAGCCTGCTGTGCACTTACTTCACTTTGTACCCTTCCAAGTGTAGTGGGAATAGAGTATAAAAATGTGTAAAAAGCAGCTTTACCCCCAAAGAGTTACAGCCAGGCCAATTATCCAAGATCAGAAACAGGCTTAACTCACAGCTGTAACCAATAAGGAAGAACAGTCCTATGAGACAGGGAGAACTGGGACCTAGAGTCAGTTGCTGTCTGGGCTTTGAAGAAGAAGGAGCAGTGTTGAGAAGAACTACCCATGAGAAATCACCGAGAAGGTATGGGACTCTTGCAATAAGACAACAACACTTTTACAATGAGAACACAACATCCAAGTACAGAGAACACACAGGCAAACATATAGGTTCAGTTTGCATGAGTACAAATTACCTACTTTCTTCCCTCACCTAGTCTGCTTATCCTGGTCTAACTTCTGGGAAAGCAGCTCCACCACAAAAAGAGAAGCTCTTGTTTGTTCCCCTCAGGCCTCTGCTACAACTGTCTTTCAAGCCCACAGGGATTTAACATAGTAAAATATTTTTAAAAATATATGCCACAAAGAATATGAAAGATCTGTTGGCAAAACCTGAAATTTTAAACTGAAAACTTATACTTTAAGTCACAGCCTATATTCTTACATAATTATGAATTTACATATTTATGTATTTTACTTTATTGCTACTTACCTTCTGAATGAAAATGAGCATTTTTCATTATTCGAAGTAAGCAGTGTATTAGAACCCAAACAATTCAATGCACAGTACTGACTCATCTACCCTTACTTTTTGAACATTCATTCCCCTTTCCAAATTCTTTCCTTGCCGCAGCTGGTTTCAGACCCACCAGCATCTCAGGTTTACATGAGATACAAGGATCATCTGCAGGACAGCAGTAACACCTTTCCCATTAGTTTTGGGGTTTGTGGGTTTGGGTTTTTTTATTGCTTTTATACACATGTCCCAGCACAGCTAAGAAAGTGCAGCAAACATAGAAGTATCTTCCAAGCACTCCTCCTCAAACCATTTTTAAGATGTTCAATTTTTAGAGTAAGGTCTCTCTAGGCCTGTTCTAGCCATGTCTCTTACGTAATGTAAATGAAAAGGAATATGAGTAGCAAGACAGGTTTCTCAATAGCTGCTCTGTGGAAAAAAAGGATAGCCAGTAATTCTCAAGTAATTCAGGCAGGCTTCTTAACGACATGCCTGACACACTAATTTACCTAAACTAAAACATGCCAGGGCAGGGTAAAATTGCAAAATGTGGAACACTAGCAGAGTTGTTGACAATAGTTGTGGTCATAATGCTGTTTTGGACAATTTCCAAGGTTACATGGTTTTCAATCAAGTCTAATTCATGGATGGAATGCTGTCAAGTACCCAGAGAAGCACAAAACAACCACTGGAAGCTGCTTTGCTTCTCCCTGCCCTATCCTCTACTACCCTGGACTGCAAAATCAGTGCTGCACATCCAGTCACTTTCTGCTATTACATGACAACTGTCACTCAAAGCACACCCTGTTACAAAAATAAAGATACAATTTTCTCCTTTACTGAACTGAGATGCATAGTGACACCATCAGCAGCAACAGTAAGTTCTGGATGGACTACAGACTAGGTTTGAGCTGGGCAGGAGGTTCCTCGAGTCAGGGAAAACTGAGTAACAGCTGAGAGACCTATCAAGACTGCCAGGAAACAGCCAAATCCCAGCAGGTCTTGCAAATCAGAGAGAGCACTTCTGCAGTGGAGAAAGGAGTAGATAAGGGCAAGCAATCATGAGAGACTTAAATGGGTCTAGTGAGTGCAAGTGACAGAGTGTGAGGAACAGGACGTGTGGCTTTAGAAGGAAGTGGCACCCCCTTTTAGAAAGGGTCCATGGCAGTCCACAAGGAAAGGCACAAAGGAAGAGTCACTTCATCCTATGGAGTCGTCAACACGCAGTAAACTTTTCTGGCAACAAAATTGGCATCTACCCATTGCAACTGCTGTGCTGAGCATGAAACCCAAACAGAGGCATGCCTACACCTGAACAGACATCCTGAAATCTCAGAGAGCTATCCAAACCCTCAGCTGCAGGGAATGCCAGAATCTGGGAGCCATGCTAGAACCCAAAGGCAGAGTTGAGTGCCATGGGTGCAAGTGTGCCCAGACAGACAAGCTTCATTGCATAAAGTGCTCACTAGGCAGGGTACCATCTGGGAATCTCAGCAGGCCATTGATACTAGCATAGTGATGACCCTCACTTAAATCCTTGGGAGCTGAAGGTAAGTTAACATCCAACCCAAGCAAGTAGGATCAGCTAATTCACAAGGCAAGGGAGAACAGACTCTTGTCTCAGCTTAGAGCAGGAAAAAGAATGTTCCCTGTGCTAGCAATCTGCCCCTAGAAATAGATATGGTGTTCTGGAGTTAGAAGGAGAAGAATTCTCAGAAGAAGAGAATTCTACTAAATTTGTATGTTCATCTTCAGGGTGACCTAATTACAGAATTCCAGTACCTGAAGGGCCATACAAGAAAAGTGGAGAGGGACCTTTTACAAGAGCAAGTAGTGATAGGACATGGAGGGGATAGGACTGTGTTTAGATTTGACGATAGGAAGAAAGTCTTTTCTGTGAGGGTGGAGAAAACTGGCTACCCAGAGAAGCTGTGGATGCTTCCTCCCCTGGAAGTATTTAAGGCTGGGTTGGATGGGACTCTGAGCAACCTGGTCTAGTGAAAAATGTTCCTGCTTCTGTCAAGGGAGTTGAAATGAGATGATCTCTGAAGTCCTTCCAACACAAATCGTTCTATTCTACAATCCTGTTCTATGCTGTCTTTACATGTAAATCCACATCTACAAACTCTATAATTACTTTTGCAATACCTTTTCTTGTGTTACAAACATTTCTTTTGAGTCTAAGAAGACATTTTAATAAACTTATTTCAGAATTTCAGATACATACATTCAAATTGCACATTCAAAACATAATCTGCATTGAAATTTCATTCCATTTGCATCCTCTGTTACAGACAGAAATAATTTTACTGTGAATAGACAGATTCTTTTCAGTACCTTCAATATGACAATCTATTTAAGGAGAAAGTACTACAAACACTTGAAAAAAGACTTTAAATAGAAGGGCTGCCTACATTTAGTGCACATATGTAGGATCTATACAGTGATACACTATCACAGAGCTACAGACTCAGAACTCCGCCGGAAATCAATTATCTTTTATTTCACTATCACTGATGATTTAAAAACCCTGGTCCTGTCCTCCTCTCTGTCAGTATAAGCAGAGAAATAGCAAATTTACAGCAAGTTATTTGGTATTTAGGATCTTCCTGTTTTACTTCTTCCTGCAAAAAATGAAACTTGGATCTGTCTCCCTCTATTAATATGAACAATTCTCAAACCCTTGGAAAAGCCAAATTCCTCAACGTACCAGATGGGCAACACAAAACTGGATAGTTTCTTGAGTTCTCATTCTCCAATTCCAACACTTCTGGCACAGAGCATATCAAAGACAGTTTGCCAAATCAACAGATTTCTTCAACATTCTAAAGTAAACATATTTGATCTAAATTTGCATCTGTTAACAAAATTATTTAAAATTACTGGAATAACTTTATAGGCAGCTATGCCTGGAGGCAGGGGGGTGAGGGGAGTGTTTTCTTAGGTTTAGGTTGTCTATTTTTCCATGAAGATTCCTTGTAATACAGATTAACAAACTGACATGCGTAAATTTGTTGTAACATCACTATGAAAGAAATATCTAAGAGACTACTGAAGGTACTGTTATTTCCAAAGCCCCAGGTTATTCTTGGTCTAGCTAGTAATTTTCTCATCTTGTTGTTTAATCTTCCAAAGGCCTGAATAATATGGAACTTAGAAATTAAATCTCTTTTTTTCACCACCTACATGTAGGAAAAAGTAGTTCGTCTCACTGCTTCCCACTACACTAATCCACAGACACAAGCAATTTCAAGTGCATTTCCCAAGCTTCCAGCAAGGCCTGATTTTCCTGGCAGTCACCTCATCCTATGTTTCAGCCTTTCAAACAATTTGATTTGACAAACCTGTAAAGCTAACTCTTCTGTACATTTAGATATGCCATCAGACACTGCATATAAATTCTTTCCCCTTCGTCAAAGAGGAGTCAAAAATATTTCCTTGACAGCCTTCCACATTGCCCTAGATGCATGCTAAGGCTAGCATGCCAGTCACAAGGAAATTATTGTCCCCTAAAGTTTAACCCCAAAAGACACTGATTTAGGGGTGAAGAGTGGAGCTGGAGGATTTTTTGGAAGGTGTGGTTTTTTTCCTGTACAGCTGTCAATACATAAATACATTTTATATAGAATTAAAAATATAAATTATAAATTATAAAATAAAAATATAAATTTTATACAGAATTAAAAATGTTTTTATTTCCTTTAGTCTCATAAATACAACATTAAATAAAATTAATTTTTCTACACTGGTCTCACATTCTGTATGCTGCAACTTCTCTTTAAGATGTAACCCATCAGGTTACAGGGGTGGGAGAAAAGGCATCTCTCAATGCTTTGAATAGTGCAGGATGTAATTTCTAGTATAGGAATGCAGTATATCTATTGAACCATTTGTTCAAGTATGATTTCATCTTTGTGACTAGGCCATCACAAGGCTTCAGCTAGAAATTTCAAAGCTGAGGTGTATCTGGAAAGAAACAACAAAATACTTCTGATATTAAGGGTTCACAGTAGCCTCGGGAATCAAGTTAAAATGCCATAAAAAGTCCTCACTACCAAAAATCTACAGAATTTATTGACTATTACTAATAATAAAAGCAGAGTTAAGACTAACTCTAGTCTATGCTTGCTGCACATATAGCAGCAATTTGGTCTTTCTAGGCTACACTCATGCCACAACCACTTCAGCAGCCAAGGATAATACATTCCAGACCACACTCTTGTACAAAGACTTGTCTGTGCGCCTCAACTCACAACCATTAAAGGCTTGCCCTCTAATGCAGCACATCTCATAACATACATCACTTCCAACTGACAGATCCATAAACTGACAGAAGAGAAGTAGTCAAATGAAAATTTGTAAATTAAAAAAACCACCCTGTCTGGCTCAAGGAGATCCAATAAGAGAAGGCGCTGCATGCTGGGAGCAGGGGAAATACACATGTCTCCTGGCTTCCTGTATTTTACTAAATTTTCCCTATGCTTCTACTTTAGTCACTGTCGGAGGATGCTAGATTAGATGAATCCTTGTTCTGATAAAATGTTATTAGATATTCTTAAGTATAAGCATTTTCACATTTGCAGTGTCTCTGTTACAGAGTTTTATACATTGTGTGCACTAAACCAAACACATTTAAGCCAGAAATTGAAAGGGCAAGATTTTTCCCATGCTATTAAAGCATTGCTTTCTTGGACTAAAACCTTTCATGTAACGCATCTGCTACCTTGAAAAATTTCTGTGATTTTGATCTTTTATCTAAACATCAAATATTAAGCACACACACATATATGCACATAATTCTACTTGGACAACTGGATGGTCTCCCATATGACTGGTCTCACTCTGTAAGGCAGACTGCAATTTGTTGAGTAATTTGGAAGCATTTTAAATTTGAAGCTTAGTTTTTCATTTTCCTATCAGCTCTTTAGAAAATTAAATACTTTGGTCAATACATCTAATTATGTCTATGCCAGATACAGCTCAAATATTTTATGTGACAGTCCTATCATATTTCACGCATACTGGTATTTGAAAACTTAAGTCTAACTATCCTTCTAAAAATACAACCTTTAAAAATAAATGCATATTTGATATCAAGGCATCTGCACTTCATGATTTAGCCCAATCCATCTCAGAAGGAAACAATGGTATATCAATACTTCAAGAAAAATACAGGAACTATCCTCATTCACTTGTCACAACCACAGGAATCAGAAAACCACTGAATTATTTTAGAATTCAGCATCTCTCATCATCCTGCACTTTTCAGGCCTAATCTCCACTAATGATGGATTTTTTCATAAACTGAAGGAAAGCAATTTTTTCCCACAGAAGTCCACATTCTATTCTTTTGAGATATAACAGAAAAAGGAAGAATTGCAGATTTTGAAAAGTTTTGCTATTCTTAGAAAAGCAGTAAAGTACCTCCTATTTGGCTCTATTATAGACACCCATCAGAACAATGAGAAAGTGAGCAGTAAATTCTTACAAAGAGAAAAATAGACACAGGGGAGGAGAGTAGGCTTCCAGATGTCCAGAGAAAAATGTTCCATGAAACAGTGGAGAGCTGAAGAGAAAGGAAAAGGCACTTATGCCAACAAACGAGGTCTCAAATAATACCAAATGTATTACAGAATGAAGACCACTACTTCTTACTTCACGCAGGAGGAACAAGCAGGGACTCTAATTTGGTTCTTTTAATTTCACAGAGGTTTAGAACTACCGGAAGACATGATGACCCCAGTAAACAAGCTTGTGACCTCAGAACTATTTTTTATGTGCAACACTAGTCAGAGAAGCTATCCAAATCCTGGTAAGTCTCACACCAGGCACATGATAATAGTTTAAATAAGCTTGTACTCCCTGTCACTTCTCTGAAGGGTGTTAAAAAAAAACCCAATCTCTAGAAAACAGAGATTGATAGTTTACTGGGATAGTGTATCACATGCCTCAGAGAAACAAGTGCTCTTTCAGCACGGAACTCTGTAGGCTTAGTTCAGGGCCATGACATTTTAGACAGACAAGTAGGTCCCTGGCTTCAGCTGCCTATTTATGTACACGAGCTAAGGAATTTGCCAACAGCAGCACTCAAATTCCCTTTTGATGCTTTTAAGTCTTCTGCATTGAGAACTTGTGCTGCAAACAGTTAATACTTTCAACTGTTCAGTCCAGGACAAAAAGATTATTCTTTCTCTCTTGTGTGTTACTGTGACAGTTTTAAGGCCAGCATTCTTTAAGAAAGACTATCAATCCACTTGTACCAGGAACTGATCAGTAACAACCAGGCCAATTTATCAAACTAAATGCTGTGTTCATTAAGCAGAGATAACAGAGTAAGAGTTTAAGTACAGACTGGGCTAAAACAAACAAGGAAAATACCAACACCTCAACAACTGGAATGCTTTCTTAGTAAAGCAGAACTTACTTCTCTTTGTGGAGTCATAATTACTTAGCAGCCCAAATAAAACAATAAATTAAAAGACAAAATATTTGGAATAGTTATGTAATTCTTATTCTCAAGTATTATTTCAATGAGGTATCCTCTTACTTAACTTTAAATTAGTAAGACAAAACTATTCTATTCTCCTCAATTAGCATGACCTCTCTCACATAAATCACACAACTAAGTTTGATGCCAGTGTTACTTCAATTTCCTCACAGTTGCACACATCTGCCACATTTACACATCAATAAAACATTTCATAACTTATAAGTCTGACTCTCACAGAATGATAGATTTTTAAAAAGTCAAGCAAGTGAACCAAGTCATGTCTATGGACACATAAGTACACTTCCCCATGCAACAGAAATTACTACCCCCAAACCAGAACAGCAAAGCCAAGTCCTACTATACTACAATATTCCAAGAGCTTATTAAAATAAACCAAACCCACTTTTCATATTAAATAAATAATACTAATAAAATCCAGCAAAATTTACAAGTTATTTTGCAAACTCTCTTCAGTATAGTGACAGATGACAAAAGTTACTAAAATTAATGTTTCAGCTTATGTATTTTGAGAGAACATAAAATGCCAGACAGCATTGTCTACAAACCAATCAATGTAAGAGATACAATTAAATATCAGAACCAGATCGTAAAAGAGCATCTTTTTATTGTAAGCAGGGATTTAGAGTAGTAATTTTAAAATTACTAGCTGCGCAGCTTTTATAAATTATAGTTTCGCTAGTGTCTTTGGTACAGTCAATGGTGATTCGCCTTTTAGTTACCTCATTACAATAAGCAAAGTGACTTACCATTCTTGCTGACATCCAGTTCCCTGAGATTAATGAGATTTGCAATGGATGCTGGCAATGTGGTTAGATCATTGTCTGGCAAACTCAGCTTGTGTAGAGACTGACAGTTAAAAAGTTGCTATTGAAACAAAGGAAAAAGTGAATGTGATTTTCTCTCAGTTTTCTCTATACAGCTTTTGGTTTTAACCCCTTGAAACTTCTGACCTCATAGCCTAAAGACAAAGCTATTTAGAGTTTCTGTCTACCAAAAGTTTTTAAATCGTTTCATTGAAAATTTACTCATTACAACGCTTAAGAAAGCAAAAATCTGTAGATGGTTACAAGGCAGCAGTTATGCTTAATCCTTCCTACAAATTCCTTCCAGGATCTCAGAAACTGTGACCTGTAGTTACATATAGACCTGCAAACATTGCAAAACATTTTCTATAATAGACATGCCATGTGACAACCCAGAGGTAAGTAGAATTTATTCAAGAAGAAAAAATTGACGGACACATCTTTTGAAGACAAATCATTCTGAAACACAGGACTTCAGTAGGTATTCACCTCCTCTGAAAGTATAAATTTCATTTTGTTATGTTTCCAATATTTTTTTCATGCTTCCTACCTTAAGAAAAAAAATCCAAAAAAGGTGAAAAAACTTGAAAACTAGTGAAAAATATTTCACTAGTGAAAAAATTGAAATTAGTCAAAGTTCAAGCTAGGGGTACAGAAAACTGTCTAATCTCTTCTGTATACATGCATTACCATCTTTATCAAATACTAGCTCAGAACCAGATCTCTTCTTAAATGCAGGGTACCTAGAGATTCTTCCTCAAAAGCTTAACAAATTGACAAAGTAGGGCAAAAAATCTTAATGTAATAAAAGAAAAAACCTCAGAAGATATGCAAGAAATTTACACATAGTACAAAATAAATATCTCTAAGAAAGCAATTGAAAAGATTAATCTGAAAAAATTATGATGAGTAGTCCTTTCCTGACAGCCTTGGATAAAATAATTCATAAATGCCTTTGTTTAGTGATTTTTCTCTTTTGGAACTCTGAGAAAATATCATTAAAAAATAGGAAGGGTTCACTGACTAAAAAAATTTATCTCAATCACTATCATAGCATGAGTTCAGTTTGACCAAAATTTTTTGTGTCTCTCTCAACTACAAGGCCACTATTTGAACCAGAGACTGAAAATGCCCCATTCCTGTAAAATTTGCACACACCACCTCAGAACAAAAGCAGATATGAATTAGCAAGATGGACTGTTAAAGGAATGAGCTTTAACTTCTCTACTGCTGTTTCCAACTCTTCCGAAATACATCTGTTAGAACTTATTTATCATTAAGGCTTTGAAGAGTTTCAAGTCACTTAGGATACGCTGATGAGCTCAGGTGTTTTGGAGCCATTCCTTTATTTCAAGAATATATACTTAGACTCTTTCCCTGGAAAGCAATAATCTAAACTCTTGGAATCATTAGAAATGTCTCTGATAACTCAGGTCAAGGCACATGCAGCACAAGGAATTGCAAGATCCCCTAAAGGAAAATGGAAAGGGAAGGGAGGATGATGTTGACTTTGCAGTTGTTCCTTTTGTTACTGTTTTTCAGTGTTTACATATTCATAATTACTAGTAGTAAATGCAGGAAGCCACATAATTAAAGACTATTTTACTAAAGAATTCTTATTTCTTCCAAACATCAATATGAGAGAGAGAAGTCAGTTACATTTTGAGCTTTTCAGCTCAAATGCACACTGTGGCTCCTGGAGTAAAAAAGGGTACTTTTTCAGATGTGATTTAGCACATAGGATGAAGGAGGATGAAATCATTTCAAGTGCCAAATCAATTTTGAAGCTGAGACTATGCACCAACATTTCATGAAAAGTCAATACCTTCCCTACCACAACTTTTCTCCCCTCCAGTTTGCTCATACTACGCCCTTGACAAGTCAGCTAAATTAAGGAGCTACACTGTAAGAACTGACTTTTGAAATAAGCTGGAATTCTGAAAAGATTCAGAGCAATTTAAAAAATCCAACAGCCACACTGATGGGCCATAAGGTTGACAAGCAGCCTCAAAACAGCTGTGCTGTGGCATACAAAGGCAATATCACAAAACACTACTGGGGCAAACAGGAAAGGTCAGAGTGGGAATGTCTTAACAGGGTTTCAGAAAACTATAGAGAGCCTAATAAGTATCACACCCTTCATACTTGAAATAGCTTAATAAATAGCCTTTTTTAGAATTGGAAGACTAAATAAAATGGAAAAGGAATACACAGCTTGAAACTCTGGGTCCATATTGGCTAGGATAATTTCAAGTATTACAGGCCTTCCCCCTATAGTTCTGCAACGAAGTTTAATTATAAAAATTTTGGTCAAATGAATAAAAATCACTTTGACTACATCTTCACTACACCTAATCGCTCTGCTTGTGTCCTATGCCATATTTGAATTTAATTGCATGGGTGTTTTCTTTTGAAAATTGAAAGGGTAGCAAAAAAAACCCCAAAATTACTTAAAAGCTGGGAAAAAATATTTAGTTTCTCATAAATGTGCCTTTAAGTATGACTTATTGTAATATAAAAACACACTAACTTGAAGCAAATGTAGGCTATTACATGTCCTCACAGTTAAGAAAATAAAACCAAAACCAAAAAGGAACAAAAGACAAATGTTCAAGAAATCTTTCTAATCACATGCATAACTGTAGACTAGATCAAGGCAAGTGGTAGCCTACCCACTTCACAGTGCACAGAAATAGGTTTATTAGCCAGTCTTTTCTGCTTTGTAACTCTGTTGAGCCGAAACTGTTGCTTCAGCAATTTCATTCCAATTCATGCAACAAAATACTCCAGCTGGAATGCATAAACTTTCAGTCTACCAAGGTTGCTTCATGGCAAACTATGGCCCAAAGGCTGAAGCTGGACACTAACAGTTTCTACAATGCTGGTAAACTAAAGACGTAATAAGTGTACCTAAAACGAAAATCATCCAACATACCTTTGGAAGCTCTTCAATCTGATTAGCATCTAAATACAGTTCTTCCAAGGTCTTTTCAAAAGTAAAAATCTCCTTAGGCACCTGTTCCAGGCTGCAGTGAGAATAATCAAGTGTAGTCACAGTTTCCTCCTCTCCACGCAGACAGCGGCATGGCACCAGCCGCAAAAACAAATTCCGCTTCGTTGTCATTTTCAGGCACTGTAAAAGGGAAATCGGTCAATTTAAAAACCAAGACAACCTCAGAAATACTCATGTGCAGTTTCTCAATCTTCCACCGACTGCTAAATACCAAAAAAAAGTAGGATATATATGTATGTTCCTGCAAATATATTTGTATATACATGAGACACAGTGAGAAGCACAGACTTGTTTTATTTTAAATACAACAGAATCTGATGACATTAAATGGGGATAACACACCTGCAGATACCAGATGAAGCCAAAGTTTAGCCTACGACTTGTCACCAACTAACACAATCCTACACTGTAGAGAATCAGAGAATTTTGAAATAGGCACTTCTGAACTGTCAATTGTTCCTTTACAAGACAGCTTATCCCACCTTTACAAAGGTCAGTGGGATATTTTTTTAGCACAATAAAATTCATCCTCTGCAGAGAATTAAAATGTAATAGGAAATCTAATCAGGTTTTTTTTTTCTGTACATGTAAATTCACATACTTTAATTACAAATCCCTTATTCAACGACAGAATATAATAAAAAAAAAAACAGTTTCTACCAATTGTTCTATCTGCAGTTTAAACGGACAGATTTCCAAGATAACAAGATGACCTCATCTTGCAACTTCACTGCCTTTGAAAAACTTCAACACATCTTACTGAGCACACTGGAACAAGGAAACTTCAGCTTGCTATGGGAATGTACCTTTCTTCCTTTAAACTCATTGCTACAGCAGTTACATCTGTTCTCCATGACTTCTACATTATCCCTATTCAGCCTGAGAACACAAACCTAAATGGTGCTTACTCGCTAGTCACTGACAGCATACATCAGCAATGTTTCTGCCTCTTTTCTCCTCAGCAACAGCACAAGTTTAGGTCTCTTTCTCTAATAAGCAATGGATTTTCACAAAATCTTCAGAATGTCACCTCAGGTTTCAAGTTTGGCTGAAATTAGATGACAGACTCAATTTTTCAAGAAGGACCAACATATGCAGATGAACAGCATGATCATGTCAGCTTCATTTCCTCAGGAAATTGGCCTAAAAATACATACTTCTCCAAAACAGCACTGAGTATTTATTTTCTCAATCAAACTGCCAACACTCCAAATGAAAATATGCCTTTTTTATCTCCTTTTTTTTTTTTGAACTGCTGAAATTATATTTCAATTTCTGGACTAGTAACAGGAAAGTTTCTCCTCCAAACACCAAAAAAGTCTTTCAGACACATTTAGCAGACTGCACTTCAACTTTAAGACAGTATGTTAGTAATCCAGGGAGAACATAAAATACTATGCCCACAGCACTATGTAAAGTCACAAGCAAGACTCCTTTTTTTCTCACTAAGACACAGAAACAAGTAATGCACTTGGATTTTCCTCTATGTACAGCTTAGCTTTCCAAATACTTCACAGTATGTATAATTCATATGGCTATAGATCAAGGGACTGCTATACTTAAGTGTTTTCATTAACCAGAAGTAGAATTTATCACAAAGGCTGTGAACAGTCAAATTCTACATACATCCATTAAAAAATGGAAGAAAACTTTTCATTAGAATAGTGGGATATCAAAACCTCTTTTTTTAGCAGTGCTTCCACGTTGCTAGAATTTTGTTACATTGATTATCAGAACACAATATTTCCCATAAAACTGCAGCCACATTTAAACAAAAAGTGATCTAATTTTTTTTTTTTTTTTAATATTTAACTGTATTGCCATACAAAGAGATTGGAGACCTCAAATTTCACACTGGGGATCTTCACAGAATGGGAAAGTCAGCAAAACAGATAGCATAACCTCCTCCTGTCTCTTTCACAGGAACAGGCTCAAGAATGACATCCTCTAGCCACCTACAGACAGATGCCAAGGATGCTATGGAAGCTGATGTGCACACTAGATCCAAGTTATCCACGCCTCCTCCAAGCCTCTGATGCTGCACATGAAAACACAAGTTGAATTCCCTGGCCAACATCTAAAAACAAAAAAGCCTTTGACAAAAAAGAAATTTTGTCTCATTTTGCTAGTAGTTCAGAGAATGGCAAAGCTGTGGAAAAACACAATACTTCCGAAAGAAGCATCAAGAGCAGTCTCTTTAAATAGGAGTATAAACAGAAGAACATATGTAATGGAAACAAGCATTGGAAGCACAGATTGTACATGTGAATTGATTACCAGAAGTCTGGCAGGGAAAGGCACACCTATATCCCACCAGCTGCAGCCGTCAATAAGTTCACTTTGTCCACCCATTTCAACTTCTGAGAACTATATTTTGAAAGCAGAATATTAAGAAGTTTACTACATCTTCATATGAATAACAAAAAAAGATACTACTTGCCATTCCAATCCCTTAAAAAACACATTCATTATACTGTTTGCCCCCTCTTCCTCAGTGACTGCTCTTTTCACATGGAGTCCTACTTGTCTATGTCTCTACCAAAACTTATAAAGCCTAACAAGGCAAAACCCACACATACCTAGTTTTCTTAACTTAGTCCTTTATTTTGTAAGAGAGATCTTGAGCTTTTGGAAGGCATGGGGAAGAAAGATCTGGTAAAGGATCACATGCATCCAAAGCACCATAAACAGATTAGTAAACAAATGCCTGGACAATATCACAGTGCTGGGTAATATCTCCTTCAGTTACCATGTCTCTTTAAGTACCTAAACTCATATCACATCTTAAGCCAAAACAGTCAAAACTCATATATAAGTATCAAATAAACAACCAACCCCAAAGCACTGGTTTGACCAACCTGGGTATACATCTAATCGTAACTCTTCAAAACCCAAAATGAACCAAGAAAGCTTCATTTAAGTGAAGGTAGGAAACGGCAATGTGATTTATTTCAAATTATTTTGTGTTTGTTCAAATTCTACTTATCTACACATACGGGAAGAACTGTTTAACACTCATGTTCTACAACAGAGATGGCTGCCAATACTAGGAAATGGGGGTGTCCAGATAGTGGCAGGCACTGTCACTCCTCTACAATATATATATTTTCTAAACCAACAGTCAGATATACACACTTTCTATCTGTCTCTGTCTACCTGTCTTGTGGTCAGTGGCCCAAGCAGAAAAATTGTGATGGATGAAAGGAATGAAAAAATACAGAAGAGAATCCACTGTTAGAACTATAGAAGACAGAAAAACATAATCTCACACACATGTGCTTTTCTTATATTGCTCAAATAGGAACTTCTCCCTGTTAGGTTTGCGTAAATACACAGAATGTAAAAAGAGACACAAAGGATAGTGATTTTTTCCTGTCCATAAAACAGGTAAGTCTAGCAGGCAGAACAATCTTGATTTCCTAATATACCACAACATCAGACTACCTGAAGCACCAAATCTAACAATGTAAAATTGTCTTGCAGACGTACAACATTGTGATGGCTTATGTTTCTCCACCACTTAACAACTCCAGTTCTTCATGCAGCAGATATAATAAGGACCTCAAAAAAAAAAAAAAAAAAAAAAAAAATAAAAACCCAAAACACAAATAAAACCCTCTTGTTCCCTAAATCATTAGAGGTTAGGTTAAACACAAGTTTACCTGAGGTTCAGTGTTCAGGAGCCAACAGGAAAATTACGACCTTTACATAGTTCTTGGGTTATTTTGCAGGTTTTTTTCACTTCTTGAAGGAATAGAAAGAGAAAAACATCACTCTGCACAGGCTGCAGGTGTCTATCTGCTCTGCCTTGGCCAATGGTCTGCAGGGGACCATTCTGTTCCAGTGCCTGGAGCACCTTTGCCCCCTCCTTCACTAGCTCTGGTGTCTGCAGGGTTGTCTCACATATTCCCACTTTTCTTGCCTGGCCATTGTACAGTTGTTTTTAATGCTTCCTTATATATGTTATCACAGAGGTGCTACCAACATTGTTGACTGACTCAGCTTTGGCCAGTGTGGGTCCATCTTGGACACAGCTGGAATTAGTTCCATCCAGTGTGGGGCAGGTTCAGGCAGCATCTGCATGTGGTGAAGTCACACCTGCAGACCCCCTGTAGGATCCCAGAAGATAAGGGGCTAATGTGTTTGTCTCAAACACCAGTAGCAGGGTGGCTGTGGCACCAGCCAAGGACTGCTGGCAATAACATGCTGTGAGAAAGAACAAGATGTGACTGCACAAGGGGCCATACGGAGGCAGGACAGCACTTTTCTGGGACAAAGGTCTTTGATCTACCTCCTGGAGATGAGCACAGCTCAGTGCAGCACAAACAGAGAAATGAGGGGGAGAAGCAGGCACGGACTGTATAGGGAGAACAAGACCACCAAAGGCTCAAAGGCCTCTGACCCATTTCCACCAAGACCTGGAAAAACAGACAGCACATGATGACTAATTAACATAGAAAATCCAAAACTCCTCTCCAGGTCAGGGAAAGCATACTTATTAAAAAAGTGCCCAAAACTAAGCCCAAGTGCATGGGTGTCCCCTGGACATCCTATCAGCTGACTCAATACTGGAGCCAGGACTGGCTCTCTCTTTCTGACTCCCTCTCTCTCCACCCTAAATTTTTTTCTTTTTCTCCTTCTTTCCACCCTACCCCTTTATCCAAAATCCACTGCTGTGTACTTACATTAGGAGGCGTAGGACTAACATACCAACTTGCACACCATATTTAATTAACTAACAAAACTTCATAAGCTTTTGTGGACTCTCCAATTTAAGTTATTCCTTTCAAAAAGCATCTACAAATCTTCGGTTCTCCCTTCCCCTTTCAGGTGGGACATCATACCCCAACTACTAAATCCTTGTCACCTACACCCAATACAAAGTATAAACAGTAAAAGTTAATAGAATTCAATCAATTCAATTACTGTAAAATGAAGCTGAAAAGAAAATAATTGGTTTGAAGACAATGAGAAAAAACAAGATCAACAGCAAGCTTGGGTATACACTAAATTCTAATCCAGAAGAGACTAGCATCATTCAGTGAACCATCACTCTTGCCTTTAACTCTGATGATTCCCTGCATACTCCCATCACCCAAGTACCTGGCAGTCCAACAGCACCTGGAAACCTGCCAGAATCCCATGGGACATTGGCAATTTAACCTCAAGTACAGCTTAGCATCACAGTAATTTGTTTTGAAATTAGTCCCTTAGATTTCCTGTCTGATGCTAACAGGATGGGATCACTCATGGTCAAGAAAGCGCTGCTTCCCCCTCCCAAGCCTTGTAAAAGGATATTACATCAGCAACAATTGAAAATGAAACCAGATATCAGATATCTATACAGAAAGGCAAGACGAACTAGGCACACAAAATGGACAGTGAAGTACTTTTTAGTCTACCTCACTGTCTACAAACTAGTGCAGAATTATGGAGCTGAGTACATGTAAACACAGAAAAGGGAAAGATTGAGTTGGGGAGCACATAACCTAACATGCTGCCTAACAAATACAGAGAGACTTAATTGACCAACGGACAGAAGTCCCAACATTTTCATGTTGAAACAAAGAATTTGAAAAAGCTTGCAAGGGGGTTTTTCTCTGCCTAAAGCAGCAACAAGCACTACAGAAGACACCAAAACACAGGCTTTGTGGTTTCTCAATGAGAGATGCTATATTGTGAAAAGTAACAGCACAATTTACATTAATGTCTTCCAGTTAAAAACAGCACTAATTCTCATGAATATGGGAAAACTATAAACAACATAGCTGTTTCTAGAAGGAACAAAAAACATTCTAGGTTTTTACAGTAAACAGAGCACAGAATTATTCACTCTTTAAACCCAAAGTACTCCTACTCATCAGGAAATTATGGGGGTGGGACAGGAAAAGTGTGTAGGGGGTGGCACTAAGGCTTGGCACAGACTTCCCCTAAGATCAATTCAGTCCTCTTGGGCAGGAAAGGTGAGCTCTTAAAATAACAAACTGCAACCACCATTTTGCACACCCTAGCTTGAAAGTGTGTTTCTCTTCAATCCTTTTGCGGGTCATCTTTGGGAAACAAAAGGATGGCTCAAACCTGATGGCCACTGAAAAGGATCTGAAACATGCAAAGACAGCCTGCACTGTGAAGAAGCTTTCCCTTTCTAAGGATCACTGGCATTCTCTAGTTGAGGTGGTGAAGCCTCATTTGGCGACAATGCCAACTTCAGGTATTTTCACTTCTTCCTCCCTTTTCATCCCAGCTATTTCTTTGTGTCTCTTCTAGGAAAAAAAAAAATCCCCAGACTGGACTGGTTATGTCATACATTTCACTGAATGAGACTGGCAAACATACCAGTACAAACAAGGGAACCAAAGTATTGCACTCTGGAGAAAGAACAAGTGGGTGGAAATAAAATGGACACCATTTTAATATGAAGCTATAGTCTGAGGCTCCCTGGTTCTGGCATCCATGGCTGTGTGTCCTCATGCAGGCAAGGAACATCAAAAAACATGCTGTGCTTGCTCACAGACAGCATTCAGAGAAAAAGAAATAAAAGCCATTACCCTTGAAACAACAATATGGTAACAACAGGAGGAAGAACATGTTAGTAAATATAGTGAATGGCCAATTGCTAAATGAAAACATATTAAGGATGCTTGCTAATTTTTTTTGAGAAAACTAAGGGAACAGAGAGCACAGAAATCAGGTTTTTTTACTGATCCAGCATACCAGAATGTAACCAAACCCAGCCATTCTCTACTCCTAACTTAGTAAATACCGAGTTCAAAGGTTTTCTTGGGTTAGAACTTTCCAAGTTCTCAGTGCCTTCTATACATTAAAATAAACAAAACAAACCACCCAAAACCATCCAACCATCTCCAAGGGCCAGGGCAGCAAGATAATTTCAGTTAATTGTCAGAAAAGCAATGTCAGGTATGAATTCTGGAGACATTTGCTTAAATTATCTCTTTTTTGCATTCCATATATAAATTCTAATCAAATTTCAATTTGCCATTTCTATTTTGCTTTGATTTAAAATAATCAGAAAACCTTTACACAATTAGAATGTGAAGATTCTCATCAAACCATAGCATAAAATCTTACTTGCTGCAGTTACAATGCTGTTACCTGTATCAGTAACATTTTCTTTATGCAACAACAGCATTTTCCTGTTTTACTGGAATTAAAGAATCTCTAACTAGGTATGTGTTCTAACAGATACTTTTTAGCTGAAAAGATAATCTAAACTGCCTACACTAAAACAAACTTCAGGAGCTGATTTTGACAGGTAAAATCCACCCTAAGCATATCAAAAGAACTCTTTAGAATAATTATTTCTATCTATTTTCTGCAATAAAGCAGTCAGCAGTACTTGGCCTTATCATGGCAAAAGCTTAACAATGACAAAACCAGAATGACTCCATCAAAATAGAACAAAAGTATTATTTTTGAAGTGAGAAGAAAAAAATCTCTGGCAAATAACCTATGTAATAAAATATTCTATTTCAAGTACAGCCTTTAACTGAAACGCAGTAATACTAAATATCCTTATAAGCCTAGACCAAGACATCACTAAGTCAGATGTACATGAGAGTATACATCTGTGATTCAATCACCCTAGTATTTTTTGGAGAGAGACAACATGACTCAGCACACAGTCCAAGAAGTTCCCACAGTTCACTGACGGTAACTTTTTAATGTAAGTGGTAGAAGAGCCAACAAGAAAAGGCGTGTTGTTGGACCTTGTACAAACAGGCCAAGAAGGACTGAGAACGTGAAAGTTGGGGGCAGCCTTGGTTGTAGCAACCCTGAGATGATGGAACTCAAGATCCTGTGTAGAGGAGGTAAAGCAGCAATCAGGACTAGAACCCTAAACGTCCAGAGAGCTAACTTCAGCCTCTTCAAAGACCTGCTAAGCAGAATCTCATGAGTTAGGGCTCTAGAGAAGAAATCTGGTCAATATTCAAGCATCATTTATTTCCTCCAAGCTCAAGACCAGTGCATTCCCATGAACCAGAAATTAAGCAAAGGGGGCAGGAACCCTTTATGGATGAGCAGAGAGTTTCTAACAAATCTCAAATAGAAGAACGAAATTTATGGAAGGTGGAAAAAGGGACAGGCCACATGGGAGGATGAGAGGAATATTGTCACAGAATGCAAGGGGGTGACAAGGAAGACCAAAACCCACTTCCAGTTGAGTCTGCAAAAGAATATCAAGGACAAAAGCAGGGCTTCTACAAGTAGATCATCAGCAAAAGGAATACCAGGGAAAGTGTGGAGTCACTGCTGAATCAGTTGTCCTGGTGAAGGAAGACAGAGAGAGGCAGAATTACTGAATGCCTTCTTTCCTTCAGTGTTAACTGCTCAGGCCAGCCCTCAGGAATCCCAGACCCTGAGGCAAGGACAGGAAGGCTGGAGAAAGGAAGACCTACCCCTGGTAATTGAGGCTTTAACTAGACAGGCTTAACATCCATAAATCCATGGGCCTTGATGGGATGTACAAACAGGTGCTGAGGGAGCTAATAGATGATGTTGCTAAGCCACTCTCCATCATCCTTGAAAAACCATGGAGATGTGCTCAATGACTGGACAAAGGACAAAGTTAGTCTCATCTTCAGAAATAGCATGAAGAACCCAGGAAACTACTGGCCAGTCAGCCTCATCTCCACCCATGGAAAGGTGATGGAACAGAACATTCTGGAGGTCATCAAGCATGCAGAAGAAAAGAAGGTCATCAGGAGCAGTCAGCAGGGATTCCCCAAGGGGAAATCATGCTTGACCAGCCTCCTGTGATGGCAGGGCAGGATGGGTTAGGTGAGGGGAGAGCAGTGGTTGTAGTCTGCCTCCCCTTCAGCAAGGCTTTGGACACAGTCTCCCATAACATCCTCAAAGGCAAGCACAGGAAGCGTGGTTTAGATGAATGGACAGTGGGGTGGACCAAGGACTGGCTGAATGGCAGAGCTCAGAGGGTCAGGATCAGGGCAGCAGAATCCAGTTGGAGGCCTGTAGTCAGTGGTGTTCCCCAGGGATCAATACTGGCTCCAGTCTCACCAACATGCTTATCACTGGCCTGGATGAAGGGATCCAAGGTACCCTCAGCAGGTTAGCTGATGATCCAAACTGGGGAGTGGCTGATACACCTGAAGGCTCTGCTGCCTTTGGGCTGGACCTCAGTGGGCTGGAGAGTTGGACAGAGAGAACCCTAATGAGGCTCAACAAGGGCAAGTGCAGGGTCCTGCACCTGAGGAGGAATAACCCCAAGTCCCAGCACAGGCTGGGGCTGCCCCACTAAAGAGCAGCTCTGTGGAGAAGGACCTGGGAGTCTTGGTGCATCAGAAGGTGTCAATGAGCCAGCAGTGTGCCCTTGTGGCCAGGAGGCCCAGTGGGATCCTGGGCTGCATTGGGAAGTGTGGCCAAGAGGTGGAGGAAGCTGATCCTCCCCCTCTACTGGGCCCTGGTGAGGCCACATCTGGAGTGCTGTGTCCAGTTCTGGGCTCCTCAGTACCAGAGAGACAAGGAGCTCCTGGAGAGTGTCCAGCAAAGGGGCACAAAGATGATGAGGGGTCTGGAGCATCTCTCTTAACGAGGGGAGACTGAGAGAGCTGGGCCAGTTTAGTCTAGAGAAGAGAAGACTGAGAGGGGATCTCATCAATGCATATAAATATCTGAAAGGTGGGTGCCAAGAGCATGGTGCCAGACTTCTCAATGATGCCCAGATACTGGACAAGAAGTAACAGCAATAAACTAAAACGTAAGAAATTTCACCTCAAGATGAGGAAGAAATTCTTTATGTTGAGGGTTGCAGAGCACTCTAACAGGCTGCCTAAGGAGGTCATGGATTCTCCCTCTCTGAAGACATTCAAAACCCAGACAGAACTGTTCCTCTTTAACCTGCTCTAGGTGACCCTGCCTTGGATGAGATGATCTCCAGGGGTTCCTTGTAACTGTAACTCTTCTGTGATTCTGTGAATTTAAGGCAAGATCTTTCAGAGCAATAACCACACAAAAAAAGGGAGAGAGAAAAATTACAGATTAAGTTTACTGGAAAAATTTAAATTTTAAAATGTTCAGATAACCAAGCAACTGTACTTTCAACTTTTTTTTTAAAGTATTTATATTGACTTTTCATAATAACACTACTGAACAATACACAGCAACGCACACACACAAGTCATAACACAATTGCAGCCCAGTAGCTGCAAATATGTTCTCGCACATTTTCTTTTGCTCTTTTTCTGAGACAGCCCTAGAAAATAACTTCCATCTGGACAGTGAATCTATCCAAGTAAGTGCCAGTGTAAAGAATGGTTTCTAATTGGATACCATTAACAACACTGCTGACATTAGCATTACATCTGAGCTTCATTTCTGATGTTTCACTTGATTGTATATTCTTTGGGTGTGTATTTATCATGTTACTAAGAAAACCTTAAGAGGGAGGAATAAATTGATCTTTAAAACTACTGCATTTCAATCTCATCCACTTCTCTTCCTTAGACAAAAAAAAAAAAAAACACCATATAAATGCAGAGATTTTTTTACAACAGCAATCTTAAGTCTGAAGGAAACTGCAGGAGTCCCACAATTCTTCATGGAATACACAACCACCCAAGCTTCTTTAAAAGCCACAACATTGATATTTCAGTATTTCAACTCTGTTGTTTTCAGATGGCTAAAAACTTCCTTTACATTATTGAACTGACAGAGTTGGATTTAATTTTTCTCATTTTTAAGTTAATAGGCAGAAATATGAAATATTTATCCCAACAGGATATCGAAGTATAGTCCATTCCCCACTAGCCACAGCTTTTTTTAAAATATGCAGTCAAAATAATCACAGCTACTATATACCTAGTAATCACAGCTATTTGGTACAGCTAACTGGAACTAAGCTACTTCAGAACTGCTTTGCTTTCCAAATCCACTAATTTCTACATCAAATAACCTAATTTTCTTTCACTGCTACTGTGAAAAAGATCCATGGAAACAAATTCCTGACTTTCTATACAAAGAATACAATGAAAATTAAATACACAAAGCAACCAGACTAAAGGGTGGCAAGCTTCTGGCACAGCTAAAAAAACCATAATAAACGGCTTGTGCTTCAGGTTTAGTTTTTTGAGGGATTACTACAGTATGAGAAAATTTTTTTTTCGCATACAGTCAACATCTATTCCAGTAGAAAGGAAGAGATACTGTCTTAATTCCTCTAGTTATACCACCAGAGCCAAAAGAGATGAACGAGCACAGTGGAAGTGAAGGCAAGAGGCAGTGCTAGTCATTTGCCCATAAGAAGCAACAAACCTTATGGTGCAGCAAACACAGCTGAGGCAGTGCAGCAACAGCATGGATTATTAGCTCAGTGGAGAATGCCAAAGCACACAAAGCTTACAGCATTGTAGGCTACACAAAAGGTTAGAAAACACAAGCATGTGCACATGCTTCTCTCTACTTAAGCATATGCTGTTTATAGAAATGCCAGATAAAATATGCAGAAGATTTTACATCCTTTGAACCAGTATTTTATAGTCTCAAAATAAAGTAATTGGGGAGTCAATATTTATTAGCATTTCCACAATCTGAGCAGTGCTATTAATAAAATCAGAGCAGATGGAAGCTGCTGTCACATGTTGTTGGGGTTTTTTTTCTGGGGCAGGAGAGGGACTAGGCAGTAACAGTTCCTCTACAGGAATTCATACAGACCTGATGACTAAGTACTCTACTGGGTACTCTTTTTATTCATAGAAAATACTTGCCTCTACAAACCCTTACACTATGAGGCAAAAGCAAGTTAGTGCCATCTGCATTGGCATCATTTACTAAAGTAAAAAGCTAATTCTGAACATGTGTTGCTTTTCTATAGAGCTTTGAAAGCAAATCAAACTTTGTCTTGTCAACACTTTTCACATTTTTACATATTCTCTTTAGCTAAAAAATGTCAACACACCAGTAAGAGACACAGTATATAATGTGATGTATGTCTAGGCTTTAGAGCAGCAAACCAAAAAGGACTGTAGAAGGCTCAACAAAAATTTCTAGCATTTTTTCAAGTACCTTTTATCCAAGTTTTCCAAATAAATATGCTTATCATTTCTAAGAACTGAAAAATAAATTACAAAACTCAGTATTTTAAAGCTCCCAAGCCAAAACACTTAATGGACACTGAGCTTTAAAACAGAATTATTTTCCTTTTTCATATATTTCCCTTTCTATATATGCACACAATTACATGTAAATCAATATAATTTACTTGGGTCCTCCACAGACATTCAGAGCTAAAAAAACGGCTTTCAAAGTAACATGAGATATGATGCAGAATAAAACTCAAGTACTTTGAAGGCAATTATAATAAAATATGAATAAATAAGAGGATTTCTATTTTAAAACATTAGGCAGTTGGTCCAGAAGAAAGAAAAATAATGTACTTACCACTGTGTTACTTTCTTCTCCCTGCTGCTTCTTCCCTGAGCTTTCAAAGTCAACATTCTGTTTAAGACAAAGGGACAAATTTTAATAAACCCTATCACTACTAGACAAGAACAAAGTAGTATTTTATTGTATTGTATTACATATTCTTTTGGCTTTCATAGTTTTGGTTTTGAAAAGCTTTCAAAAAGAAAAAGAAAAAGCTTTACATGTGTATGAACAACAGCTTGAATATTTCAGAGTACTTGAAAGACTTCCAAGAGAGCAAAACTGCATATATGCTTTTAAAGGAGATCATTATTTTGTGTACAAGACATTGCTTTTTATCCTGTTTTTATTTTAAAGCACTCTGTTTACAAAGTTCAATTTTTACTCATTTTATTAGTTACTATATTAAAATATTAAGTATCACACAGATTTCTCTTGTTCTGAAGAGTTCCAGTTCTGAAGAAGTCCAAGAAAAAATACATCAAAAATTAACCAAAGATGACAAGAGTACATTGTTGCATTGTTAACTTCAGGAATTTTTAGAAAGTTGCAACATAAGGTGTAATAGATCTGATGCTAACTTCACTGACATAGAACAATTAAAAACAAATGAAAGCATCCATTGTTTTTGACTGAACACACACAAAATTATTTGGCTGGAGTGATGGGAAGGATTAATTTTGACTCCAACAAAGGCAGAAGTCAAACATATCTTCAGAGGGATTAAATGTCGACTGTAGTCAGATGGATCATCTAACCAAACACGAAGTTATGTAGAGCAGATAAGAAGCTAAGTCAAGCAGAGTACAATCCATCAAATTCTCCGTATCTAGGAAAGAATTTAAGTTGTGAGAATCCGAGGTAGTAGCTTCAAATTCAAAGGATTTGCCTATAAATGGAACTATATTTTATTTCTTTCCAATAAAAGCAGAATTAGGCCACCATAAAATAAATAAATAGATCCTGAAAGAGATTTAAAATTAAATTTTTCCAGGAGAAAAGCAAGTTCCTTGTTTTGGGGTAAGTAACAGGACAATGGACTCCCACAGAAGTCAGGACTTCCACAGCAGGACTGCACTACAATCAAATTTTGCATATCACATGTCCTATTCCTCATTGGGAGTCACTGGTGTCAGCTTCTGCATTCATACCAAATGAACTCTAATGCACTACACTGCATACATCTATACATTTATTTTCAATAGGAGAGCATCCAAGATATGCAAATAGCAAGGGGTAAAAGTGATATTAAAGCCACAAGTCTTTCAAGCTCCCAACTGAAAAAAAAAAATTCTTTTCGTTTAGCCAGCCTCAAAAATGCAGAGCAGAACCACTCAAGACAATTAAAAAGATCAAGAAAGACATCAATGATCAAACCGGATTCTGAAACTTGGGCTCTTAGAAGAATCAGTCAAATTGCCATGGCTGCATGCTTCTTTACCTTCCCACACCACTTTGCTCTACTGAAAAACTGTAATCTTTACAAAAGCTATTTCAGAGGCACTGTACACAAACTCCCAAACAGAAGAAATGCAGGTCTGCAACAGCTCTGCTAGGATAAGCAGAATTCATCCAGAGAACACAACAGTGCAGAGCTGGATATGACAAAGAGACAGTCAGGTGATTGTGTTTCTGACAGATAAAGACTTAAGGTCAAGAGTCTGCAGGCAAAGCATTCGCAGTAGAATAATTATCAAAGAAACAGCTAGCCCTATAATCATCACAAAAACAATAAACAAAAAGGGATTACTCTTGCATCATTTCCTGGCACCTGTTTGGCTTCTTCTGTTGGAATGCCTAAAAGGATAAAATCCAATGGTAGGCCGTCATTACCATTTGAACTGTTTGCAGACTTCCAACCCAAGCAGGAGGAACTCATCCAATCTCAAACATCCAGAGGCAATAATACAGCAAGTGTGTGCATGAGGGGAAGAATACATAAGGCTACCTGGATATTTCACGTCATGCTGCTTTATAGAGATTTAGAAGCTACACAAGTCTCTGAACAAGAGACATCAGTTACAAAATCAAACAAAAGCAATGAACTCAGTGCAAACATAATGTTACTTGAAACTGTGACATTGAGTCACATAACACTTGAAACTGTGACATTGAGTCACATAACCTTAAGCCTCAAACAAAAGACTCAGGATGTGCTGTAACTACAGCTGTAAGCACCGACGAGTTTCCAATAGCAGAAACCTACCACCACATAGTTTGCATGAAACAACCTAAGAAAATAAACTGGGATATTTGGAGAAGCTCAAGTAATCATGCACCAGAACTGCAGAAATCTAGAGACAAGGGGCTAATGTGTTTGTCTCAAACACCAGTAGCAGGGTGGCTGTGGCACCAGCCAAGGACTGCTGGCAATAACATGCTGTGAGAAAGAACAAGATGTGACTGCACAAGGGGCCATACGGAGGCAGGACAGCACTTTTCTGGGACAAAGGTCTTTGATCTACCTCCTGGAGATGAGCACAGCTCAGTACAGCCCAGAGAAATGAGGGGAAGAAGCAGGCATGGACTGTATGAAGGCAACAAGACCACAAAAGACCCAAAGCCCTCTGACCCATTTCCAAAAGAACCTGGAAGAATAGACTGTGAGTAGTAAGTAATTTGCATAGAAAGCGTGACACACCCCCAGGGCAGGGAAAGCTTATCTATTAATCAGGAAAGCTTATCTATTAATCAGTACCCTGATCTAAACCAAGGAACTGACCCCAGGACATGCCATCAGCTAAACTGATGCTGAAGCCAGGACTGGTCATCTCTTTCCTTCTTTCCTTCCTTTCTCCCCCTCTTTGATTCATCTCTCTCTCTTCCCTTACACCCTACCCCTTGATCCAAAATCCAGGGTCCTGTGCTTATATAAGAGGCCAGTGTAGTAACATACCAATTTTCAACCCAAGTGTGTAATTTACTAATAAAACTTCATAAGCTTTTGTGGATCATCTGACTTCTCATTCCTTTCAACCAATGAGTATCTACAAATCTGGGGTGCTCCCTTCCCCCTAAGGGTGCAACGTCACAAAGACCTCAGCTAGTTCAGTTCACCACTTTTTTAGCTGGTTTGCAGAAGTGGTAACAGGTGCTTTAGATGACTAGTGGTTACTTACCCTCAAGGTTAAAATACCTAATGAAGTCTTATTTAGTCTCTAGCAAATTATATCAATCACATCAGACTGAGTGTCAATATGTTTCTCTAACCAAAAAACTACAGCACTCAGTTTCACCAAGAGAGTACTTGGGGGACCTATTTTATGTATCTTTCCTGTTCATACTCTTTCTAAATTAAAACCCAAGTGCTACTAGAAATGCTTGCCAGCTAGACTGCCAGTCTGACCCAGAGCAGCTGTTCCAATCACTGCACTCCAGGGGCTGCTCACAACTAAGGGGGCAAGTCCTTCTCATTTCATGAAGTATTTAATTTCCAACTTACCGGTGGCTTTAGCCTACAGAGGGTAAAAACAAGGACAGACAGCCCAAGAAAAACAATGAAAGACTGTCTGAGCAGTCAGGGACTACGTTAGGAAAACTAAGGCATTGGGAAAATTAAATCTGGCCAAGGGCATCAAGGGCAACTAGAAAAGTTTCCACAAGACGGCTTCTTTGTCATACAGAAGGAATTGGACAAACTTCAGAAGCAGATCCACAAGAACCTCAAAGTTCAACGAGGCCAAATGCAAGGTGCTGCACTTGGGTTGGACCAATCCCAGACATAAACACAGACTGGGAGGCAAACTCAGTGAGAGCAGCCCTGTCAAGAAGGACTTTAGGGTTCTTCTGGATAAAAAGCTGGACAACATAGTGTGCTCAAAGCCCAGAAAGCCAACTGTGTCCTGGTCTGTTCCAAAACAGCAGCCAAAGGAGGTGATTCTGCCCCTCTTCTCTGCCCTTGTAACACCCCACCAGAAGTACTGTCTCCAGTACAAGAAATTCCTTACCATAAGGGTGATGAAGCTCTGTAACAGATTGCCCAGAGAAGATGCGGATGCCCCATCCTTGGAAGTGTCCAGAGAAGGAGGATGCGAACTTGATGATCTTTAAGGTTCCTTCCTTATAAAAGGAAGGTGATTTCTATTATTTCTACATGCACGGGGGTGATAGAAGGAAGACTACAAAAATGCGGCTCCCCTCCAAAGGAAATGGGAGTTCTGGCTACCTGGGACATGGAGAGGACCAATGCACTCAATACTCTTTTTTTGTCTCAGTCTTCACCAGCAAGTTCTCCAGCCACCTCACCAGAGCTGCAGAAGACAAAGGCAGGGAGTGGAAGAATAAAGAACTAATTATCTGCTGAAGCAGAAGAAAGAAGCAGAAGAAAGAAGCAGAAGAAAGAAGCAGAAGAAAGAAGCAGAAGAAAGAAGCAGAAGAAAGAAGCAGAAGGAGGAGGAGAAGGAGGAGGAGAAGGAGGAGGAGAAGGAGGAGGAGAAGGAGGAGGAGAAGGAGGAGGAGAAGGAGGAGGAGAAGGAGGAGGAGAAGGAGGAGGAGAAGGAGGAGGAGAAGGAGGAGGAGAAGGAGGAGGAGAAGGAGACCTGTTTTTTTACCATCTAAGTGAACAAGAAGGTTCACAAGTCCATGGGACCGGATAAGGTACATACATAGATACTGAAGGAATTGACAAAGGAAGTAGGTAAGCCGCTACCTATCATACTTGAGAAGTTGTGGAAGTTCTTATGACTGGAAAAAGGACACATAACCACAATTTTTTAAAAGGAAAATAAAACCCCATAGAATTTACAAGTCAGTCAGGTCTCACCTCACTGCTCATAAAGATCATTTAGCAGATCCTCCTGAAAACTCTGTTAAGGCACATAGAAAACAAGGAGGTGATTTGTGACATCCAGCATGTCTTCACTAAGGGGAAGTCATGTCTGACAAATGTGGCTGCCTTCTGCAATGGGGCTACAGTTCACCTCAAATCCTCAGGATTCTTTCAATTGGTTTTAGAGGTCAACTTGGAAAGAATACTGATGGACCCAGAACACATGGCAAACTTTCACAAAACAGATCAGGATGTAGGATTATACTTCAGTACCATGAATGAGGCCCAAGCAGTTTTTACTTTCTCCAAACTGTTTAAGGAAACAAAAACAAAACCAACAAACAAACAACCCCCCCAAACCCAAAACAAAAACCAACCAACAACAATAATAACCAGAACAAAAACAAACAAACAAAAGGTAAGAGAGAGAGAGTAAGAGAGAGAGAGAGAGAGAATGGGTAAACCACAACATGGTCTTCATTTCAGGAAGGGTTGGAAATAAGTATCTTAAAAACTGCTTGCTTCAGAGGCATTTGAGGAAGCCTTTAACCTTTGATAACCATCCTCCATTTGAAATACTAGAAACAGTAAAAACAGCATAATATTTCTTTAAATAACTCCACGAGAGTACTGCAGAATCCAGATTGTCTGTGCTTGCCCTTAAACTTCTATTCATATTCAGCAGGAAAGTATATTTAGCTAAAAAGACTTTAGACTGATCAAAATCATCCATATTAGAGACTCATCTTAAGCAGAAAGAGATCCCATCGTGAACCACTAAAATCAGTCTAGTAAACCAAGAACAATTTTACGGCAAGAAGATCAGTTGTTTTTTTTGCCCTTTGGAATGGGGATGAGGAAGATGAAGCATTACAAAGACTGAAAAAGAGCAACTGTATTCACCATTGGTATCACTGTACAAGAAGACTTTGCCTGTCAAAGGATATCCATAACCAGATTTTTTTTTTTTAAGTATCAGGGGAGAACATGAAGATGGGCATAATCATTTCATACGCAATGATAATAAGTAAGTTTAACTGTCAGTGTTTACTCGCAAGACTCTAGTTCACAACCTGCCACATTGGAGGGAAATGTGTGCCTTACAGTGAGCTAGCTTGAACAAACAAAACAACATATGATTTTGATTGAGGAAACAAAAGATAAACACAGCTTAAAAAATATTTATCTCTAGACAGTATATCTTTTGAAATTAAACATATTTTGCACAAAGCAGAAAGGCCTGTAGACCACAGACAGCTTAGTCCATCTCAGATTTCCAGACTGGGGAACAAGGAAGGATAAGAGAGAAGGACCAAGGAGATGCAAAGGATCCAGAGAACACTCTCAAAAACAAATTCATCTTGCTTTTCCTGGAAGCAGATGCTGTCATCCTGTCCCACTGTTTCTCACTGTTTCAGTATCTGAAACAAAGACATTTAGAGAGAAGCAAAGAAACACGGAACTGTCTCATTGACAGAAATCTAGCAAGTTTCAGGGAGCAGAACTACTTTCTATTGAATTGGGGTGGTCAAGTCTAAGATGTTAATAACAAAACGTTACCTCAAGCAGCATGAGACTGACCTGCTTGAGGATTTGTTACCTCCTAGTATCAATGCTGTCAGAGCTGCTGACAACCAGAATCCTTTAATGCAGGAAGATGACAGCCGATAGCACATTCTAAGCAGGCACACAAAGGTTCACATTTGCTTCCAGAATGCCCCAAAATAATCTGCTGGTGTACTGCAGGTGACATGCAGTTGAAAGTGTTTTGCCAAGGGCTAAGGGTATGCTTACCAACATATGGAATGCAAAAGGCACTATGACAGGTCTCTGGACTGGCTAACTTGCTATATTACTTATATCTTAATTTAAAGAGTTTCACTGTTTTGCCAGATCATCTACAGCTCTATTACAGGTCTTTTTAATTATCTTAAAACTTAATGGACTGCCTAGAGTGCAATAAGGTGAAATTTTGTTATTTTCCATATCACAATGGCACCTTTGCACAAGACAGTTATGGAAACACATTCATACCTGTGTACACACAAATAAGTCAGAGCTGATGGATTTTGTGGTTGACTACTTTTCCTTGGGAAAGCTGGTCAAAAAAGGCTCTCCAAGTCATAAATGAAGACTGCACCTGTGACCTCAGTTTTTTTAAAGGCAGCATTTCCACCTCTGTGGATATAGCTACAAAAACCTTATCTAAGTATTCTGAGTGGAAATTGTGGTTTTGCAATAAAACAGACATACCTAGACGTAGGAAAATTGTCAGGTGTTCAAAACTCCCTTTTATAACAGTGCAGATAGTGCAGAAATGACCACTATGCTGGCATTTAATCTCACCAGTGAAAAGCTGCTATAATACATATGCACCAGATTGGAGGAATTTTAGATCTCATCAAACTGCAAGAATCACACATTCACTTATGAATCAAGATGCCTGTTTCCCAAAGCATAAGCCTCAGCTCATATGCTCTGAAAAGTTATTCAATAATGTAAAGAACAAAATACCATGTTGTTATTAAACATCAACAGTTAGATCTACAACATCCTCAGAAGGCATACCTGTTGCAGCTAAGAATCACATTGTGACTTGTATTTGCCTTTAAACCCCATTACTCTCCAGAGGAGCAGTAAGATATAGCACTATTTTACTTTCTTTCCCAAACACTGAAAACTGCAGGATGATGGAGGTTCTTAGGCACCTCTCCAGATCATGTGGTCCAACCTACCACATCAGAGCAAGCCAACATGCTGCAAAGTCAAACTCTGCTTTTGAGTTAAGGTCAATATCAATTTGTAAAAAAGAAAGCAAATCAGTTGGATTATCTGGAAACATTTCCAGGGGAGAAAGCTGAGACTTAGTGATTTTTGTTAACTGTGGAGGTACATGTTTCTGCGCCTCCACTCTTGCAAAATTGTCTAGTCAATGTAATTGCTATCTTAGGTAGTCATTTTCCAAGTCTTACTAAAGCAACTGAATAATCCTCATATTGATTCAATCATACATGAATGCATAATATAAAATGTTCCAGTCCACATTAAAAAAAAGGTATCAAGTAAACCTCTTTGCAGAACCAAGACAGCTTATATCAATATATTCTGCTTTACAGGAAAGTAGGGTTGGTTTTCACAGACTTATAATTTATTAAAATCTATAAACGAAGGTTGTTTTCCAGAATGGTGAATGTGAGGGGGATTAAACTGTTACTGTATGCTGTTCCTAATCATTCTGCTTAAGGCATTACTAATGTCTACTGTTTCTGTTACTTGATGCCATCACATTAGCTCAAGTAACAAGAAACTGAGACAGAAATGAAAACACAGAAAACAGAAACAATACTGGTTTTCTACTCCCAACTTAATGCTAAAAATTAAGAATTTTAGGAAGGCTTTAAAACATTACGATTCATGGCATCCTTAAACACTGTACTCATTTAACATACACCTGTCTTAACACCGAATAAACAAGTTTAGTGATCTCTTCATAACAACTTGATTCTTCCCTTTGAAGTATACAATATAGCAGTAGCTGACCTTAATAAAAAAACTGACCAAAAAAACCCCCCACGCACAACAGAAAACTACCGGAGGTGGTAGACGACTTATCTTGGCCTCACAGATCATTGTTAGGGACAAAACCAACATATTTCAGAATAGAAACAATCTGTACACTCTGTGCAGCGTCACAATTCTTTACCAAACCATTTTTCTAAAAGTGACACTTGTGCTAGCTCAGCAACTAAAAGTGAGCAGCTGTGCCAAGCTACATACTGAGGTCCCATTAACCCTGAAGAAGCTCCGTTGTTAGTGGTAACAGACAGAATCCAACTGATTTAATATAGGAATTAAAAAGAAAAAAATAATTTTTTTCAAGCTTCAACTTTCACACAAGCCTCAGCCATTTCAAAGATTTCCACTGTTACTATAGAATTAACATTAACTTTTGAGAGAACTGAACATATCTATGTGACATCAGAAGGCAAATTAGCACCACAATGTGACACAAGCACTCAGTATAACAAGAGAGACTTCAAATCCAAGAGAAAACTATTTAGATCTGGTGCCCTCACCCTATGCTCCTATGTGGCCCTGCTCCTCTTCATCCTGCACCCCTTCATTCTTTAGTTTCCCATCAGCACAGGGATCCCAGACAGTGAGCGCTCCAGAAGGTCAAAGGTTTTTCAGTCCTATTGTTGTTAGCCCCAGCAAATGTGGTCAAAACTCAACCTCTTTTCACTGCAGAACAAGAGAGACTGATGAGGGGAAAGATGAGGAATGCGGAAAATTTGGAAAACAAATGACTAAGAGAATAAGAATACATAAAACAGAATATACCAATGGAATCAGTAGTAATATTTACAACTAAAACCACAAAACTCAGTCATATATACACACTAAACAACACCAGAATGTATACCACTGTTTCTAGAGACATACTTGATCAAACTTAAGTAGGTGGTTCACTTGTATTATGCTATTATCATGATCCTAATTTCTTTTTGCCTACTGCCATTCATCAGATAAACACATTTTCCTCCCCCACTTCATCACACCCGTATCTTTTATTAGATATTGAAATACTTTAGGAAGGGACATATCTAATTTTATTGTGCAGTACTTCAGAAATACGGCACCAAGTCTTATAGAGACCATAGGCATGTATAAAATGCTGGTGGCAGCCAACACACAACACTCAGCACTTGTCTAAATATTGCCTTAAGTAGATGGCTCACTAACAGATAACACATTAGCTACTTAATATGAGGAAAAAAGAAGTGATGTAGATACCAAACAAGCTTGTGCAAGCATGAGAAAAAGCGCAGGGAATAAAAACCTGTATACTCAATTATCCAAAAACATGTGAAACTTAATCAAATAAATCCTAGGATAAGTCCTCCATCTGAATGAACCCAAGATTGTCACAGACAGTGTATTCTTGTCCTGAAAGACAATCAACCTAAGGTTCAAGTCCTCTTGCATAACATTTTGAGTATAGGTTTTCAGCACTGCAGATGAACAACCTATTGCTTACACCCCAACAGTAAGACCAATAAAGATGGTATATTTCTTTCCATTTAAAACCTAGGCAGTCGGATAGACATTTGATACACAGGCGGATACTCCGCCAGTTATGACACAGCTTATGCACAAAACCAATCCCTAGAGCTGTTTCAAACCAATAAAATACAGATGATCATGACAGAATTTAAACTACAAATTTTACCAATTCTGAGAATGTTTGTGGCATTACATGTTTGAATTAATCTTGTGCCTGCGGCCTTTCATGACTCCTGGTTGGTCCAGGAGGTACTGCAACACAGTTTGAATCATTAAACAGCTGAGGCTTTATACTAGAAATTATCAAATTATGCATAAAATACAGAATTCTTAAAAGTAATAAGACCTAAGTCGTCTTAATATGTTATGAAATTTATATTAGGAATTGGATGAATCTTTTACATTTCACATCCTTCAGAAACATAATTTTATATCATAATGGAGATTTCATATTTAAATAGTCTCAAAAAGAGAAGAAACTAACAGCAAACAGTTGCTGGTTTATATAATTGTATACTTAATTATAGATCTCACACCACTGGCCAAGACATTATTAGGGTATGCTAATTCTTGAGTTCTCTTTCCTTTCAGGGCAGAGGTGAGCAGGGCTAGCCAAGTAACACTTAAAGCTATTTTTAGATGTCATTTCCCCCCAACATTTGTACAGGCATAACTTTCCAATTAACAATTGCTATTATGAACCTTTTACTTCCTTCTGCATTTATTTTGTTCCTCACTCCTTTACAAAATTGAATTAGGAGACATCACTGGCCAGTTTGATTATAAATACAATCAGCAACCCAACAACATGCTTGCAAAATTCTAAATATTCATAGCCATGAAGGAAATTAACTTCAGCTGTGCTCTTAATATGTGAAGTGAAACAAAAATATTTGTGTTTTATTGCTTGTCTGAGTGGGTTTAAATTAAAAAAAGAACCATCAGATACTTATTACAGCTTCAAGTGTCAATTATTGCACATGCCAACTTGAAAGTCATTGTTGTCTATAAACAGTAACAGAGACACCAGGAGGAATAATACATTTCTATATCGAAAACAAAAATTATATAGTCGAACAGCAACAATGAAGAATCAGAGATATGAATTTTTAAAAACACACTGATCTAAAGCAGGGATATACCCTGAAGGCAAATGTCCAGTATCAAAACTTTTTTGAAAGCTCTGGACAATTGAACAGGCATCTTCCTGGAAGCTGGCATTTCCTGTTTGAATTGATATTAAATTTTTAACTAACTACAACAGCTACTAATTATGCCTAAACATATAAAACATCAAACCAGTAAGTATTTTTACCCTACTACACTTCACACAGGCATGCACCATCTGTCACTGAGGTATGATCTGTAACTCTGTGGCATTATCACATTACTCTCAAAAAGACTAATGCTACTGCCTAATCTCATGGTTTGAGCCAATTTCTAAACACTAAGCCTTGGCTTGCTGTCAGATCTCACCACCTGCCCCAGAACCAATGATGGAGCACAACTGTAACTTTTTATCATATAATTTAAAGCTGCCCAACCCCTTTGTTGCAGCTAATTTACACTATGCAAATACTGTTACAGGTGATTTTGTTTCACAGATGAAAAGAAGCTACAGAATCCCCCTGGATTTTTGCTATATAACAGGATAACAATCCTCCTCTAACACACAAAACAATCCAGGCCCATAAGCTACCTGAACTAAAAGGCAAACAGATCATTAAGGTAATAAAAAATTTCTGTTATTTGAAATAGCAGAGCTGCAAAGTAATTAATCCCCAGCTCACAATATAATTTAAGGAAATTAATATGCTGAATTTAATTGATTGGAAAATAGTCCTAGTTGTTCCTGCCTAAAAAAAAAAAAATCTCTGTGGACTGAACTTGAAGTAACTAATGATGACATGGCTTCTCAACCTGAAAAAAACAAACACATAATTGTTACTTAAAAATCATGTGTTGCCAGCAGTCTCTGGAAAGGAGCAGGATAAGAGTTTGTTATATTCCCTGCAATAATGAGATTGCAGTGAGGGTTGTTTCGTCTCAGTTCTTACCCTTTTTTATTAAGTTTAATTTATGCCAACACAGCATCACATACAGAAATGGCTGTTTGTGTGCAGTCTGCAGTATCATTTACTGATAGAAGCACTACCAAAATGCATGCCCTGAAATGCATTTGAAGATTATATCCATACATCTTCCAAAATCCTTTTTGCTGTAGTTGCCCATTCCAGTTCAAAAGGTCTCCCAGTAATAAGTGAAATGCATTATTAGATCTGACAGCCAAACAGTGGAGGTTCTTAGGGTTTCTGGCTTCTACATACTGGTCCATTCTCAGTGCTGAGTAAAGACAAAAACAATCAGATATGAGTTTTAAAAACAACCCAACATCTGTTTCATCTAAAATTAAGATTTTTCTGGATCTTCCAGATCTTCAACAAGCTAGTACAAGATCTGGGCAAATCAGTTAAGTCTGTTTTTAAAAATTTTCTAGCAATAAAGCAAGTCACCTGTTTATGTGCAGATTACTGGATTCTAATTTCTAGGAGAAAAACTGCATTAGATGAACCTCTATGCAATATTCGGTCTAACAATAAGACACAGTAACTAAAAAAGAGAATAAAATCAACCCTTTCCAACGGGTTCATTCCTAACATGCCAGTCAGCTCTGTTAACAGCTGAAAAAGCACTAGAATATTCTCTAGTATGGAAAAAAACTCAGTACTGAAGATCAATAGTGTGATTAATGGACTTATTTCATTCTAGATACCAGCTTGCATTTTAATACCATTAAGGGTTTAGAACTTAGACTTAAAATGATGGACAAAATTACTCAACAGTTTTAATGTATGTGCTCTATGACAACACACATAGTCCAGTTTTCCCATAAAAATACAGAAATGAAAAAAATAATGCACATGAAATTTTTCTTTTCTGATGTTAAAAATAGTAAGAGACTGGGTAGAGAATAAACATTAACAGTATGGCACATAAAAACAGAGACCAGAATGAGAATTAGCAGTGTTATTAGCACCTCATTTAAAAAGAAACATTTTCAACAGCTTTGATTAGACTAGCAGACCAGCATCTAAATCTGGCATAGCAAATACTGAGAGACAGAGCTTAACCAATTTATTTAACACCTACTCCCTAGTTCAAGACTAATGAGCCTTAAACTTAAATCTTACTAGATGTAAAAATGCCTGGGTCATCACACCCTACAGACACCAAATCTTTATCTCCTATGGTTACTGTTTGCTTTAAATGCATGTGAAGAAAACTACAGTTCACATGCTTGAAAATGAGGAGTCTTGACCCGAAGTCAAATTTTGACTCTTTCAGAGGTATGGGAATAAAAAGGAAAATAAGGAAAAGAGAAATATCAAAATATAAAAAAAGGGAAAAGAAAATATCAAAAAGGGAAAAGATATTTCCTATCAGTCTAAGACTTCTCAGAGACCTAGTACAGGTCTACAGGTGATCCAGGGACAAAGTCCTCAATAACGGTGAGAGCCCCTAAACATCAGATCTCTTGCTTCCTTGGTCAGCCCATTCCTTTCCATTCTCCTGCTATTTCTTCCATTTCAACATGTTTTTTTTCATACCCCAAGTTGCTTCCCCTGCCTTTCTAATACTAGTGTCCCTGGCATGCTTCCATCTCAAAGAATTTTCTAGATGATAAGCACAGCTGGTGATTGTCTACTTACATTCAATCCATATGAAACCAAACATAAACTCAACCATCAGCAACAATGTTTTTATCACATGCTTTGCTTACTTCTGGAAATCACCAGAACCATGTCCATTACTCTGACCCACAACTCTCCTTGCTTTTTCATACTTTGAATCCCTGTAGTCACATCTGTCCCCAGCCCCAAACACCCAAAACAAAACCTTAACCCTCCGCAAAATTACACTTAGTACAAAAATAATTTCTAGGACACTGCTTAATTGTATTGTTGGTTTAAGTACTCCTATTTTGCCCCTTTTCCTTTGAAGATATAAGCAGCTTATTTCTCGTATTTTTCAAACTATTTTCTCAAATTTTCAAACTATTCAAAATTAAAAGGGAGACTCCTCAATCAATAAAGTTAGCTTCTACCACCATCTATCTAGTCTCCTGTGTTATAAGATATGGTCTGGGGGTATTCTATTTCCCATCTGTTTGAGGTGGGGCAGTTATCATCTGTTAATTGGGCAGTTTTCTTTATCTCTCCCACAACCAATCCTCTCTCCAGAGAGGTATCTTCTGATAATGGGCCACTGAGTCTCACTGCATGACTGATAAAATTACATCATCCTGCTGTGAGATGCTCTGCCCAGGGGGAGAAGCCAAGCATTCCTACCTGGACATAAAAAAATCTGGTATTTGGAACACCATAGGAAGCCTTTTCCCACTGGATTCCCAGAGGAGCAGCTGTCTTCTCCATTGGATTCCCAGAGGAAGACCAGGCCCATCTACACCACCACTGGACCTTCTGAGAAAAACTCCACCCTTCTACAGACAGGATCACTCCTCCAACAGAACCACACCTGCCACTGCAGGAGGACTGCAGCCACCATTGAATGGGAGTGCTACCAACACTCTGAACCACCCTACTGACTCTGTCAGTATTTTTTTTTTTAATTTGTACTATTACATTTGTATTTTTTAGTTTTCCTAGTAAAGAACTGTTATTCCTATTCCCATATCTTTGTCTGAGAGCCCCTTAATTTCAAAATTATAATAATTTGGAGGGAGGAGGCTTCACATTTTTCATTTCAAGCAAGACTCCTGCCTTCCTTAGCAGACACCTATCTTTTCAAACCAAGACACCCAGCTTCACCAATTTTTCAAAGCAACTCTTGACAACATTCTCACATAGATATATAAAATGTATTCACTGTGTATTCCTTTGTATTTTCCCCGTTTCTTGCCTTCACAACAATGCTTATAAATAAAAAATAAAAACCCAACACCTACCAGGCTGCTGTTGTGCAAATACTACAGCTCATCAAACTAAATAGTGTTTACCATCACCATCCCCCACATCATTTGTTCCTCTATTGAGCTAATTAATCATAACCTGTTCTCAAGGACAATCCACCTGTTGTCTATCCCACACTTGTGTTGAATCATGAGAGGCAATTCCAGTTTGTTACTGAAATTCCTTTAGATTACAAAAAGGGTAATCATAATGCTTTGGGAAATAATTGATTTTACCCATCATGAACGAAAATTCACAATGAAAATGCACTACCTATGTTACACCTATACAAATACATGCATAAAAACCAAATAGTACAGCTATGCTGGTAAAAACATTTAGGCTTTCTAAAAAGAAAATTTAAAGCAGACATATCTACCTGGTCTGTTTCTTTACTGTTCTATAGTAAGCAAAAATACAAATTAAGTTTAATAAAAAACATAAAATCAAGAGAAGAAATACTTTGAGTTCTGATTATTTTATTCAGGTAGAAGAATAAGCCCACAATTGTACAGTGAGAGGCAGGAGTCAAGAAGGTAAGTTTTTTCCCTTTGTGCTCCAATTAGGTCAGCTACAGAATCTTAGAGTGGCTGGTGCTGGAAGGGACCTTAAAGATCATTAGTTCCAACCATTTTCCACAGGCAAAGGCACTTTCCACTAGATCAGGTTGCTCAAAGCCTGATCTAGTCTGGGATGGGTCCTTCCCAGATCCTTTGGGCAACCTGTTTCAGTGCCTCACAATCCTCACAGGAAAGAATTTCTTTCTAATACCCAATTTAAACCTACCCTCTCCTCTTTCAGTTTAAGACACTCCCCCTTGTCCTATCACCACACACTCTTGAATAAAGTCCGCTTCCCTCTTTCTTGTAGGCACCCTCCAGATACTGAAAGGTCCTGTAAGATTTCTCTAGAGCCTTCTCTCTTCCAGGCGGAAGAACTTAAGCTCTCTCAGCCTGTCTTCGCAGAAGAGGTACCTTAGCCCTCCCATCATTTTCATGGCCCTACATGAAACAGACTTACTACAAAAGGCCCAAACTTTCAGAAAGTTTGACTTCTGGATTCGAGGGGAGTTATTATTCCAAAATAAATCACAACATTTGTAACTGTGAATAGAGATTCAGAATAACCTCGGAATACTTTTTACTTGAAGTCTGCATTTCAGCACAAAAAGTAAGGGAGGATTGAAGCAAAAACCATATAAACATCTAAACTGAGCAAGAACATTCTCTTGGTTGAATTTTACATGGCTTGGTATTAGCAAAAAGACCAGAGGGGCTTCTCCACCTAGCCTCAGAGAGTCAAATCAAGCAGATTTTTATCCTCAAACAGCAGCAGTTAAATGCAAAAGACAAGCAGTGCTCCTTTCTCACTTAGACAACTGGTTCAAGGGGTAGAGAAAGAGAACACAAGAGTAAAACAAGAGTTTTCCATTATATTCTAGGGAAAATATTAATCTGCTACCACAAAGCCAGAAATAACCTAACTTATTACAGGATTACAGTCAAACAATTTTCCAACTGATCCAAAAATTTATAATGTGAACCATTTGTCTGTTGATCATCAAGTTCTTCTCAACTTTCGTAACTACAAAACCCTCCTATTCTGCCAAGCAAATTAAACGTACCTGTTAAATTTATTAAAAGGAAGTATATTTTGGTGTATTTTATCACATTCTCACTCACTTTATTGGTTCTAACATTAGCCTCCTAGATATCTTGGGTAGACCCCCTTCATCCTTTATTTTCTGAAGTTTCTGACCCACAATTCATTGCTATAGCTTTTTCCCCCTCCATGTATTTAACAGATGCACACTTCTCACCACCATATTAGCCTGTTTTAGATTCAATGTTTTCTAAGCATCTAGTAAAACATCCTTTAACTGATTTCCCTTCAAAACTGAGTAGAAAAGGAATTTCTATACAGATGATTTCACTGAATGGCTTCCATGTGATCTTTATAAAAAGGAACAAATAAATGCTGCTGATTGAACTTCATATTTGTTACGTACAATCAAAGTCAATTCACAGTCATTTATACTTTATCAAAAACAAGGTTTTAAATACATGACTGGTTATTTGGATCCTTTCAATAATAGGTGTGACTCCAAATCTTTTAGAATTACTTCTAAAAATACAGCATCCATCATCTTTTAAATGAACATTTTAGTATTAGTAGTACAAGACCACCTGCACACAAAATTAAGTTTCCTGTACTTAGGGAGTTAGTCATTCTGTATGTGACTGCAATTAGATAGTCCATACCAAGCTATTTCTGTTGTGGCCACAGAGAAAACCAATTGGTAAGTGTTATTTTTCAGTTATCATCAAAATAGAATTGTCCTTTTTCTTCACTTTGCCCTTCCTAAAGGGAAGGGCAGCAGCTATTTTAACCATCAAACACAACACTTTTTCTACCATGGGTCAGCAACACTATGCAGATCAACCATAAGTGTTTTCTTTTCTCCTTCAAACTGAGTGTCCAACACTTTTTTCTTAATAAATGGTCTTAGAATTATTCATCAGTCTTTCACGAGCAATATTTCCAGTATCTTGAATTTGTAGTGGGTATTTTTCTTTCTGCACATATTTTAATAGATATTTTACTTGCCTCTTCTCTGTAACTGATGTTTACTTCAAGTCATTTTTATTTGAAGAAAATCTATCATCTCTTTTCACCCTAAAATCAAGCTGCCAATTCATAACAGGAAAACCCACTCCTTTTACATCACTTACCTAGTCAGCTAGCTCACTCTTATCATCTTTGTCCTCATTCACATATCAATAGAAGTGTCAGAAGACCACTTGGACCTGCAGAAACACTATGCCTTTTGTCATTTATACAAAAATGACAGTCTGTCTGTCTTGGATGGCTAGAAGTCTTCACAGATATGTAATCTGTAGTATAATATCATCACGGCAATATAGCATTCCAAAACACACAGCACGTCTCATGCTACTCCTTCCCTACAAATCAAAGCAACTCATTCTTTTTGCTTTCTGTGTACAAGGCTTCTTGACTGAACTTGATGCAGATTGGCTAGCTTCAAATTTACCTGGTCTTATTTAGTGAAATCCAGTATTTCTCATCCTGATGTGGAATTCTGTAAGACATTTAATCTGTACAGCTCTCCACACCACTGCTGTATGATCCCCCTGACACAGCAAAAATACAGGAAGAAAATTGTAATTTTTATATAAGCTTGTGCAATTAAATTTGTAAATGCATACAATTCTTCATATCAAGACAAGAATTTTGGCAGAAAAATAAACTATGGCACATCGATTACAACTACCCACAGCTGCTTATCACTGAAAGTAAGCAATTCTATCAGGCATTTCTGTTTCACCATGACCTCTTCCCACTAGGAGGAAAATATACTTTCATATTATAATGTATACAACTGGACTAAGAAAAAAATATCCTGGGGTTAGTGGGGGAAGGAAGAAACAGAAGAAAAGGAGGAAATTGCCAGAGAAGTCTGTGAATGACACAGAAGTAATATCTTAACTGAAGAAACAGGCACTGGCATTCAAAGACAAATGCTGAAAGCAAGTTAATTTGCCTACATTAGCTAGCACTTGATTCCATCTCCATGGAATAATGCAGATGGAAAAGAAGACGAGAGAGGGAAAAGGAAGCCAGAATGTGCTATGCTATTTAAATACTTTAGAAGAATTCTCTGCAGACTTCCCCTCTGACATCATCACACATTTGTGACACTGTTTAAGAAGTTTTTTTATTTGCTAGCTACTAAATTAATGAACAAGATTCAAGAACTGCTTACGTAATGCAAACATGAGTACCTCAACATCTAGCCTTCGCATAGAATTAAACAAAGTTGCCTCTATGGAGACAGGATGTTTTCCTTACAATACCCGATTCTGGCCATGTGACAGCCAGCTTGTTTAGAATCTCTTAGCAGTGCACACATTTTAAGACACAAACTAACTGCTATTCCTTGTGTGTCCTGAATGAAAAAAAAAAAAAAAAACAACATTCAACAAACAGGCCAGAATATGTTAATAGAAGTGCCTATGGGTCTGAGAATCATTTCAGTTACTGAGACAGCTAGTCCATAACCTCACCTACACTACAGGGAATATCAGGCTCACAGAACAATGAGTTCCCCAAGTACATTGCCAAGATAAAATATATCTCATGCTGTCTAGTTTAACCTTCACAGCTGAAACACCTGAGATATGTTTGAGCAGGCATTTCACACCAGAACTCGTCAAATATTACTAGGAAGGGGGTGAATTAAGGCAGTATTTATTGCTACAAGGAGAAATGAATCAGCAAGTCAAGAGGGTTCACAGATTAAATATGCAAACCAGAGCTTATGTAAGAATCTTGGAACACATCCAAAATAAAGAAGTCACAAGAATACTGAAGGGATAGGATACAGGGTATCCTTTTTAGTCAACGCAATTTTCTTTATTCAGGTGGAAGTCTTGATAGCAAGACAATGAAATAGGAATGTTCTTAACTAACTGTAATTACAGAGCTTCAAAATTGCATTCTTAAATAAAGCATTGTCAGATGACCAAATACACTCCAAATACATTGAAAAACAAGCTGCTATACACTATAAGAGTGAAGATTTCAGAGTCTTGTCAAATTCACTGGTGAGGTGATTACAAAAAGTTAAAGAAATACAAGAACTCTGACAACTTTTAGTGTTATGTTTCTTTCATGTACTTTGGCTATTCTCAAATAAAAACTTGTTTATGGTTTCTATTTCTATGTCATATTTCAGTACCTGTAAACACATGTTGATACATTATGTTCACATTACACCTAAGCATTTAATATTGTGCTCACTATGAATTTAGCAGCTTGACAAATACAGCGACATTTCCAGAAACCTACTTGTTACAAAAAGCTTTTGAGAAGTTGGAGAACACATACCAAACTGGCATTAAAAAGCCTCTATCCCAGATGATCACAAAACATGAAGAACATTTATTAGATTTTTGTAACGCCTACTGTAAATTTTTCATTACAACACGCTTTACAATTCAGCTATCAAAGATATGTGTGTAGTCACAAGCTTATCAAAAAGTATTTGCTTCATGACCCTGTTCTTTTTAGCAGGTTGCAATTTCCTTCCCCCAGTAAAGATTCATTAATCGAAGCTGCTAATGAATCAACTGTTAGGAGTAAAAAGGGGACTGGACTTAAGAGCAAGCTACTGCAAAGCAAGAAACAAACTCTAGATTTAAGCATACCACTTGAATCACCTCAGTAATACTGAAGTGTTTCTAAGTAAAAACAAGTAGATTCACAATGAAACTAGGATTATAAAACAATGTTCCGATTTAACATAAAATTATTAGCAACATTTAAACATGTGTATTTGCCTATTATCTTACACATATTTAATGTTACTGAGCAATATTAGTAGCATAAAAAAAGAAAGAACCTCTTCTAAATCCAAGCTGTGCACTGCTGCCTGAACTCTTCCACTTTGTAGTTAGCTTGGCAGTAGCAGCTTATTAGAAGTCCCAGCCTATCCAAATGATAAAATCGTTTCTCTTTTGTGACAATTTTTTCCACAATATCACTCTCTAGTCAGAGAGCTATGCAAGAAATCTACAAAGTTTAACAGAGAAAAACTGTACTTCTTAAAATTCTATAAACAAGGATGTAGAGAAACAATTTTGAAGCTGAAGCCCTCACACAGAATATCAACTTCTTTATATATATATATATATATATGTGTATATATCTAGGATTTTCCTCTCTAAAACAGAATATGCTCCTCAAAAATCTAACTTTTTCATTAAAATCCACTCTTTCCCAATGAACTAATTTTCAAGAAAAAGTTCCCACACCTGGTACTGTCTTTTCATGATTTTACCTAATTTAATTACCACGACTTCCAAGCACATAATTTCAGCAATTATTAAGCATTTAAAACATTATTTTTGCCATTAAAATATCTCCCCTCTCAAAAGTCAAACATCTTCTGTGGCTAGTTACACATATTTGTGGGTGCATTTTAACTATATTCTTGAATCAGAGCAAAAGATGGTGAGAGCAGAATAAAAAAAAAATGCATTTGCTCAATGGTCTTTATGAGGACTAAGACAGTATACTATCCTACTCCAGTATACACTGTGATCTATCAAAGATTTTTGTGGCACTTCAACTAGGGACAAAAACTGGACAATAAAAAAAAGCCCCACATCATTCTAGTCAGTTTTTCCCTATTCTGCTATGACCCCTTTCTGAGTATCTATGTGCATCTGCTAATAAATAATGCGAAGAAAAATAAGTTTAAAAAAAATCCTTTCAGTCTTAGCCCACTCTAAACATACCACTAGCAAGTATACAGAACCACAACAGTATAAGCATGCAATTGAAAAAAAAAAAAAAAAAGCTGACTCCCTCAAAACAAAAAAACCCAAAAAAACCCAACCCAAATCACTCTAACCTTTCTCTAGATAGAACAACAGTATCTATGTTAGCTTATGTAGGGCAGGAATACTTGTTTGAAAATAGTTTCATTTTTTGCATAAAGCTATCTGAATAAATTACCATAAAATGGGTTATGAATTCAAAGTAAGCAAATAATCCAGAAAAATGGAGCAGAAGCAATGGAAGTCAGTCTATACAAGTGCTCACACAGAGCTGTACCAACTTTAAAATACAAACAGACCATGCTCTGTGACCCAAGTGCAAGAGAGAGTACCAATACAGTGAATGCCCCCAGCACCGATTGAGAGAAAACAAACAATTCACATTTCTTACGCATCATCCCTACAAGCTACTGTAATACAAATTCAGCAGTTAAAAATTTGTCATTCTTACATGTGAGGGGGAGAAGATATTAATAGCACAATTTAAGAGTGTAACTGAAACAATTAAGTGTGCCAAAACATTTAGTTCCCCTTATCTCCTTTAACATATGTGGACAGCCACCTACCCAAATCACTCCACCACTGCCAACTTACACCATAGGAGCCTGAATTAGCTGCTTGCTGGGGACCACAGATTCACCAGGATGTCGAACAGTTTATTAAACCATCCACATGGATCTGTGAAAGAGAATTAAGAAGTGTTTTCAAAATGATGGGTGTAAGCTGCCTTGCACAAAACTACCACAGTTTCAAATCCTCTCATTTACTTCGTTCCATAACAGAAACAATCACAGATAACACATAAGCAGCAATACGTAGCTTTACCACAACAACCACCATTTTATCAACATTAATTTTTGTTCTTTGTCAAATCTGAGCATAATGCAATCAGCAAAAGCAGTGTGTCAAAACACAGAAAAGGTAAAACTGATTATGATCTCCTCCTTCTATGGCAGCCAAAACTGAAACATATACACTACTAGCAAGCTAGAGTTCAGAACATCTCCCTGTTATTTGTATGAATGGAGTCAATTATCAGATTAACAAAATGTAACCAAAACCAACAAGCGGTTATGTGCAGGACCTGGGCTGAATGACTTCCTCTTTAAAGTTCTGGTGAATCTCGAGCATGTTCTCTGAAAGAGAATCTACACATACCACCCACACAGACAAAAAAGCTCCCACAGCCCTCATGGGGAAATAAAACTCACTGCTACAAATGAGTCTTTTAAAAAGCTTCAATTATTTTAACTGGACCTGCCAGCTGCCTTTCATTTAGCCTAACATCATGTTTTACTGAGGGTCTGCAGCCACAGCTATTGGCAAGAGTGGAGACAGTTGCTTACAAGTAGCTGGATCTATTTCTCAGAAGCTAACTCTGCCTGGTGAGCTTTTGTGGAATATTGCCATACACTCTGAATGTTGAGAATACTAAGTTTTCATATGTGGTCCTGGCTAGTAGGCCAGAATAATGCAGTAAATCTAAGATGCATGTCAAACACACCCACGGCCCCATCTTGGTGACATTTGTTGAAGACAGCTCAAATACATTGCCAAAATACAAAAGAATGGTTTCTCATCTGTTTTTTAAACAGCTAATACATCTCACCCAAAAGAAAAAGGTGTAATAAATGTAGGTTTCTATGTTGATAAATGAAATCCTTCCTGAAAGAAGCTATTCTTCAGGAGATCAGATCCTGATTCTTAGTATATAGTCACAAAACCGAGTTTCATGATTCCTGGACTTTTGTGATTCCTAAAGGTTCTATGATAAGCAGCAGCAACAGAATTGCCAAGAATACAAGTGCTTCTGCCACTGCCAGAACACTGTGAGATTGAACAAACCACGAAGCATCCATAGTAATACAGCTGTTTAACAGATCTTAGCTACCTTTTCCAAAACATTGGTTTTATCAGCTCCCCAGAGTGCCATGGACACCCCAACTAGAAACTATGAAGGATGCCACAGTTGATGACTGCACTGCTACTTTCCTGGCTTTCCCAGGAATAAAAAAATTGGGCTGCCGTCCCTTAAAGCAGTGGCTCTGAATTTTCCTTCTAAATTTCTCCTACTGCATTCCCACCTATAACCAAAATTCTTACATGGCTGAAAATACAAATGTACGTATCACATTATATCAAGTTTATATCTAGCCAGCAACTCCCTTCATACACACCCTGTTTAGGAATTGATGGTCTGTGATGTAAAGCCTGGAACAGCTTTCTTAGTTCTTAACTAAGGAGAGCTGACTAACTTCCCTCTGTCTTGTCTTGTGATGTTCCAGAGAAGATTCAGTTATATTTGAGATACAAGTGGCATCTTTATAGATACAGAACAGACTGTTGAATATACTGTCTCTTCCAGATTACCTATTCAAGCTTGTGACTACCTGGCATCCATGATACAAGTGCTCAGTAGTGATGTAGACTTCAGAAGTTAATAGTTGAAGAGGAGTAAGACTCATCATTAGAAGAAAGACCTTTGACACTTCTCCTAATGCCAGTATACCCCACAACAGGGTAACTTAGAAAGTAGAACTAAGGCTATGGTCTACTTCTGGCTTTTTATTACCAGAGACTTGTAATTTTTAATTAAAACACGCTACCTAATTAGTTTAATTAACAAGGCAATCCAACTCAAACCCTTGAAGGGCAGGTCACTACAGGAAGAGGGACCCATATTACATCTGAGTTATAAACCCATTTCAGAACAGTTATGAACAGCTAGAACTTTTCAGAACTAGACAGATTTTGTGCTGTTGAATACCTAAATCACCCCTTGCAGATAATATGTTGGAGCTTTCGTGGCTGCAAAGACAATTAGGAGAAGAATCAATTTGGATTTTACTCCACTATCACACTTGTGAAAACCATGCTGCATTTAAAAAATAAATATCACTTAAAAAAAACAGAACTATTTTTTCCATTTTACTGTATCTAGTCCCCTGTTACTGTTACTCCATTTTTTTCAATATATGACATGAATGATCAGAGTCTGCTTATCTACAAGAAATTTTGTTGAAGTCCAGTGAAAATTTAGATGTGGTTAGTACTGCTATCAAGTACTTCAGAGTTTGCAAGAATGTATCCTAGAGCCTGTGCTAAAATGACTGGTAATATTACATTATAAACCAAGGCTATCTATCACTTTGGCTAAGCTTACCCAAGTATCAGATGGAACATCACAATGGACACTACTTTCATTTTCACATGGAGCCAAGAAGCATCATCACACCACTATCTTAGTAATATAAGAGCAACTAATGGTAGCAGTGAGTAACGGAAAAGATAGCTTAATGCAACAAAATTAAATTAGAAATATTCAACTAATTGAGTTTTAATATAGTAAAAAAGATTAGCTGAGATATTTATTAAGTCAGTTCTACTGCATCAGTAGATCTATGTATAAAATCTAACATTCTGATTTCACAATGAACAGGAAAAAAAATCATTTAGTACCACAGGATTCTTCCCCTCCATTTTCTTTATCTACCACGACAAATTTTAAAATGCTATTTAGATTTTTTTAGCATATTTAGCTGACTCCAAAGTGCCAAATAAGAAAAATAGGAAATTATGAATATACAGGCATAATTACTAACAGTGCACATACAAAATCAATACTTTAGCAATTACATTAATGCAGTTGGTCATGAACTGAAAAAAAGTCTTCTCAGTTGCTTTCTGAAAGGAAGAAAATACTTCATATATTTTTTCCATTAACAAACAGAACACTGAACAAACAGAGGATTCATATAATTACAGGTAACATATAAAAATTAGTTAGCCTATATTACAAGAAGTTGTTTAGATATGTATTTATTCTACTTTTAAAAAACCAGCAATAAGTGCTTAAACACACTTGACTACTATTGTGAAAGCGTTAAAGGATAATCTGGTTATTAGAAGCCATGTGATTGGCAGGAGAGGGCATCAACTAGCAGATACTTTGTGAGCTGAAGCACTTGATGTTGAGCAGCTGACTGATTAGTACGCAACATTAACACTTAAATTCTACATTGGATCCTAAGGTCTTCTCTAGATCAATGATTCAAGGGGAAGGGTAGGAAGAAACTCATTCCAGCTGTACATAATAACTTCACTAAGCTCAGCTTCACTACTGGCTATTATTCCAGCATGCAAGACTCACTGTTCAATATTCGAGTGTCAGGACTGATACCAGAAAACAGATGATCACAGCAGAGAGAGAACAAGTAATTTTTATGGGTCTTTATATATTCTCCCCCGCAACCACTGCTTATTTCAAGATACAGAGATATAAATACAGGCACATACACTCAGAAAGCAGTGTTCAACTTGCATTCTAATCACATAGCAGAACAAATGTAAAAATACATAGTTATCTTTCACAGACCTTTTCTGCCCAGCATTTTAACATATGCCAGATGCACTGACACTAAACGTCAGACCCTCAAAATCTGACTCTCCCCCAAAAGCCCAAAACTGCAGCATCAAAAAAAGGAAAAAAAAAAACCCAACTTTGTGTTTTACATGGAAAAAATGCAGGAGAAAGGTAACTCTAAAAACAGTAAAAGTGAATGCAGTTGATAATATTTCAGTCACACATTCCCTTAGAGGGGGAGGGATTAATGCAAACATGAAACTGTACAAAAAGAAATATATACTTGCCCTCGGATTCAATTTCAATTTACCACACTCCAGATTCTTATTACAGATAGACTCTCAAAAATTAAATAACAAGTGAAGGAAACACAAAAAAGGTGCAACTTTTTCCATGCTCATCTGCAAGGTCAACAGACACCTCAGTATCTTAATAACTAACTAAACTATGAAAGCTTGTAAGAAAAAAAATCCTAGTATACTTTCAATCTGGGGGTGTGGGAAGGAAACAAAACTACCAACCTTTGCATCACATTTTCAAATTCCAGTCCCAGAGAAATTAATACCATTATACTAGTTACTCCTAAGTATGCAGAAGACCATCATTTAGAAACGACCTTAAGGAAGAATTCAGTATCTCCAAATCCTGCACAGCTTAATCCCTGTACTACATAATTTGAAAGAAAAAGCCTAATACATAAGTTATCTTCCCAATTACAATGTTCAAGAACTTAATATATTCTGAGCTTTTTTTTCCATCTTTGAACCCCAGGAAAATAAATTATCTTACAGCAAACAGTATTTCCCCTGAAATGCTACATCACATACTTATCAATCAACCAGAATGTAAGGCGTTGCTTTACAGATTGAAGAGCAGGACGTACAAATAGACAACTGCTGGCATGAGAAATAGCTTGACTGCTTAAGGATGTGTTGAGAACTATCCATTTGACACCTCAGGATTCCAGTAAGCAGGCAGTGTACAGCTAAGCTATCAGAAGTAATTGCTACTAACACTGGTGCGCCTGGAGAAGGAAAAAGTCCTCACAACTCAAATGTTTTTCATGTGATGACTCTAAGAAGTGCATTGCAGGGAGCAATTTAAGCTAAGATAACAAGAAATACATTTTAAACTCACGAGTGCTTTAACAGATCACTGCACTCTAGTCTCACCAGAGAAGCAGACATAAGCACAGTATCAGTCTTAAAAAGTGGGTAACAGCACAAATACCAGCTCTTTCTGTTTCACTTCATCCCAATGAATGGCACTTCCTCTCTGATATAGGGGCTTGGCCCTTCTAGAAACAGGAGGGAAAGATCAGAAGTCACCTTGCAATTCATGAGTGCAATACAGTCAAGTGAGGCCACTATACATGGCTCCTCATTACAGACACACAGCACCTCCACACCCAGCTAGCAATCATCCTAGAAGATTTGAGAATGATGAAGCTAAATGTCCTCTCTTCTGCCCCCTAAATTATCTTGCACTTTCAATCCCTCCATGAATAAAGGTGATTCTATCCTCCCCATCTGAAATTGAAAAAGTAAAATACCGTAAAGGCAATGCACACTCTTAAGTGACAGACATTTCCAAGTCCATCATTTTGTCATAATACATAACATATGAACTTGTTTACTAACCATACCAACTGCCCATCACCTGTCCATTCTCCACTCACACTAGCCTTGCGGTCTAATCTAAAGGCATAGTATGCCACATTCAAATGCTGTTGGCCAACATATTTCAATCAAGAGATTCTTCTAGATAAGGAAAAACATAATGGCACCAGAAATCCCAATGAACTAAAGAGGCTAGATATATAAGTCTCAAAAGCAAGTGCTCTGAAATGTAGCTTTCAGGAGAAAAGGTCTTCACTGTTTCTTCTCCTTTTCATGATTAGTCCCACTCCTGCAGCAATTAAAAACCATTTTACAGAGAAACATTCCCAGCCTACTGTCTCAAGTCTAGAAGTCAATCTGCCTATGGCAAGAAAAAGTAAGAGAGATGGGAGGTGGTAGACTATAAATCTGCTGAAAAGAAGATAAAACTGGGTAAGCATCCCAGTTTTCAACTGCGCTTTTGAATTTCATATACATATTATCAAGAATCAAATCACTGATGACAAATGGCAACATTCGTATTTATCGTCGGTAAGTGGAAGACCAAAACAGCAACTGGAACTCAAAACACAAGTCAACCTCTATTATGCAAAATTCAAACTACAGCCTGCTGAAGCAAGAGTAATCCCTGCTTTTCCCTCACACCTGCCTTTTATTAAAGCTAGGGTTTCATAATCACACTGTAAGTCTAATCAGCAACTGATCCAAAAAGCCTAAACCTGCAAGATATTGAGGAGAATTTCTTTTCATTTAGATCAGTTTGCTCAACAACTCACTGGCCTTCAGTAGTATGTCTCCACCTTCAACATCTTGTCTTCACTTTCAATACCTTGTCTTCCTTCTAATGCAAAGAACCACATTGGAAGCAAAGAAGAAGTGTGCAAAGCAGATGCAGCAGAATGTAAGATTAGACATTTAGCCACGGGCTTTATAAATTAAAACTCCTTTAAAGTAAAGGTGATAACTTCATTATTACTGGTAATTTATTTTAGTACAAAAAGGATGTATCAAAAATATATGCAAGCATATTTTAATGCTCACAATAGCACATGTTGATGGCAAAATTCACTCATGTGTGTCACATTTATAATTTAGTCCATCTTGGATTCATAGTTTTAGGGGACGTGGCAGGAGGGAAGAATTAAAAAAAAAAAATTAACCCTGATAAATATCTACAGGCGACCAAAAAGAAGCAAGGATACTCAGTGAATCCAGTGAACAGTTTGGTCCAGACACTGACTGTACCAGTACATTTTTTACTCTACAAAACTGAAAGAAATATTCACAGGATGTGGTCTGAACTTCAAGACACTGTTGCTCAGCAAGCGCTGTGCATGTTTTTGCAACAAAAAGTCAATTACTTGCCCAGAAAGAAATGTTTTAAATTTAAAAGAAACTTGAGGGAATGAGAATAAAGCACACAAAAGTAAAGAGACCATCCTCCCCAACATGGTAAGTTCAAAATTTACATACACTTACTTTCTTTTAACCAAAGCAAAAACTACTTATAAATTCCAAAGTGACCAATACAAGGAGATGTTTTGCAAAGAAGCACTATTGAGAGAAAGTCTCAGTAGTTCACTTTGGCCTAATATTAAGGTTAAAAAAACATTTAGAAAAATCTTCAATTAATATCAACCTGCAACTCAAATCATAAATAGATACACTGAATAGATTTATAAAAATTGATATTTATATACACAACAGTGCCACTGATCTAGATGTATCTTTCACGTGTCGTACTGTTCTTAAAATGGAGTGAAGATACACAAAATACAGTTCAAGTTTCCTAGAGTATCAGAAAGCTGCCACTTTATAGCCCATGATGCCCATAACTTAGAGCAGAATTCAACCTATTCCCAATCTTGATTTGTCAAAATCAAAAAGGTGATTTGTCCTAAATCAAGTCCATGAAATAAGACATTTTCTAATAGTCTTCAGATGCTTGGATGAAAAGCAAGGCTATAACTGCTATGAATAAAACCAGTCTCTACACTGCACCCAAGTTTCTCATCCAAATTCCTCTTCTACAGCCCCTCCTTACAACTGATTAACTTAGAGCCACCCACACCATGTACCTCAAAAACAGACTTAACAGTAAATCTTGATAAGAAGAAATAGAAACAGGTTGTTTTCATTAAAAAGAATTCTTCCATGATGCTGTCTGCTGGTTTGCTCTCCAATCAACATTACCAAGGTCTTAGAGAGCCTCAAGAGAATGGACATCTTCAGGAAGAAATGACAAGAAAGAATGAAACAAAAGTGTAACAATATGATTTTAAAAGTTACAACAGTTATAAATATACGTTAATTAAATAACCGAGTAAAATTAAGTTACAAAGTACCTCAAAAAGAAACAAATCAACCAAAATGAAACAACTTGACTGTTTAATAGACAAGTATAAAATAGTATAAATAGGTATAAATTTACATAGCATAGGAAAGCATAGGAAAATCTTGGAAAAAAATTTGGACTAAATGCCAAGGAGGGAAAAAAAACCCCTGTAGATTCCATAGCACTATTCATCTATTCAAACCAGAAATGACAAGTGCTTTGATGACAGTTGCAGTTGGTTAAAGAGTGAGAAAAGACAATACATTATAACTCTTGCAAGTGCACTGCAAGAGTCGCCACTGATAGCTGGGAGACAAGCAGAAACACTGGAATTAACTGTGCTTGAACAGGTAAGGCCTCTCTGTGGCTAACAGGACCACTACTCCTTCATGAAACACAAGATTTGGCGACTAGAATGAAGATAAACACCAAACTTTAAAGAACAAAGGCTGAGGAGGAGGAAAGCTCATGTGTACTTGAACATACGTCTATAAATTTTCTCATACCTATCCCAAAGAAGGCCGAGACCAATCAAACTAACACACATCACAAAACAGGGAAGGCAGCTGGACTGCCAAAATAAACACAAAAGGAAACAATAACCCAGCTGGCTTCAAGATACAAACAGGCAGCTCCAGAATTTGCCTCATCTCTCAGCAGACAAGTAAATCTTTAAATGGTGGTACCACTACCACTGGACAGCTAAAAATCTCAGAGACTGGAATTTAAACCAGAAAACAAACACCAGCACCTCCTTTTTCAACTCAAGAGACATGAACATGTCATGCTTCCAACCCTGCTTTACAACAGATCTCTTACAATCACCCCAAAAAACTAGAGCAGTTGTGGCCTCTGCTACAGACTCTGCTTCATATGAAGCTACTTTATTATTAAATGCTTGTTTTAAATAAATCTCTGCCTTCCACAACTATGGAAGCAAAATATTTGCCCTCTCTTCTCTTTCAAGGACCACTCATTTCTTACACAAGACTGAACAGCAATTAGGATGTTATGTAAGTTAATTTACTGAAGTTAATTTTTAACTCCATTTTGAACCATAAGGAATTAACAAAAAGAAAAAACAAGAGAAAAATGACATTCAGAAAGAACAAGTAAAATTGCCTTAAAAATATACACACTTCATTCTTCTGTCTTCAAGACGCTTTTAAATTATTTCAGATCAGTAAAAAGTATGCAATGTACTAGTTAGAAACTAATCAGATGAAATTACAGCTTTTTGAGAAACATGTATTTTTCTGTCTACGCACTTTTTAATACCTTTGCCTTCTAACTAGGAGAAATTAAAGTGAATTCCCACCTACTTTGCCAACATGGAAAAATAAGCAAAAAATGCTTGGCCTTGGGCTTTTGTCTTTATAATAACGAAACCCTGCAATACTTGGAGCTATTAGTTGTAAATGTTCTTATTCCTTGTCTTGAGAACTTGTTGGAATTAAGACACTGAGCAGATGCAAAATCCTTCATTGGTTATTTTTATCAACCATGGTTTTCTACCTGCATTATCAAGCAATTACATACTTCTCTCACTGCTGGTAAAGAACACATACACTACTAGCCTTAAAAAAACAACCAACCAAAAACCAAAAAATAAAACCAAAACCTCCACTGAACCAAAAAAACCCCTCAAATTACCCACAAAAAACCTGCATACTGTGCACAGGCCTGAATAACCAGGCGGAAAATATAATTACTTTCTTATTCCTTCATTCTTATTGATAGACTCCTGGTTTCAACTCCCAGCTATGGCATATGTAAAACAAAAAAAAAATAGGGGATGGGGAAAACAAACAGTAGTGAAAATGATAACACTGCAAGTCAGCAATTGGTAGTTAATACCATCCTCAATACAAAAAGCTCTTTTTAAGCTCTTAACTCAGGAAATAAAATAGGTTTGAAAAACATAATTACCATATTCTGTTTCACATGACTATGGTATTTTTATTTGTTTGACATATGCTGCTTCCTGAATGGATTTCATGTATTTTGGCATTCCAGAACAAAACTGCTCTCAGTGTTTGGCACTTCATGTACAATGCAGCCAGGAAGCCACTCCTTAAGACTATGCAGCCATCTGCAGCAGACACCAAAGGTTTTTGACAAGCAAGCTCCACTGCTGTAAATACGCAGTATTTCAATAGAAAAGAAAAGTTCTCATCTATTAATTAAACTCTGCACATAATTGCCTGCAGATAAATTCAGGTGATCTGCAACATAAAACATGTCAGCATAGAAACAGAAAAAGGGGAAAAAATTTTAAAAGATACTATTTCTTATCAGAAGGTTACTGATTATTTAAATGATTACTAAATTGTATGATCTACACATACAAAAATCCAGTCCCTGATGCCCTGCCTTACATGCACTCTCCCTCAAAAATGTAATTCCCAAAATTCCTACCTAAAGCTAGGAAGGATCACACAACAGAGGTCAGAATAACACGGCAGGCGCAGAACACTTGAGATACAAAGTAAGCAGATGTTGGGTACACAGGAGGGGAAGGAAGAACCACACTCAAAACCCTCTAGCTAGTAACTGCTCAGAAAAACAAATCCCAACAGGTTACATAATTCAATCTATGGTAACAGGAAGATAAATGGAAACACATTCATAGATCAGAGTTCAAAGAATGTACATGGGAGTATGTATATTCATTTCCTATTTTTAATTTGGCAGATTTCAAAAAAATATATCATACCAAAAACTACAAATAAACATGCAACCCAACATCTAAAAGACTATACAGTGCATTAATGCAAGTTACTGCTTGAAGAGAAATAGTATATAGAACTGGACTTCCATTTTACTTTATAATTCCTCCTCCTTTAAAGAACACTTCTGTCTGTTTTCCAAGTGTTATCCACTTCGTCAAGCCAGTTTGGTTTTTGTTCTTACATGTTCAGTACAAAATGGAGTACTAAAGGCAGAAGACTTTATTCAAAAATGCAGCTTTAAAAACAGTTTTACTTTAACACACCTTTTTCACTATTATAAGGAGTGGCTACAATAAGAAGTAACCACTACTATTTAAAAAAACAAAGGTTCAAAAACCAAAACAGAAAAAAGTTGTATTTTCCACACTCTAAGCATCTTGTCCCTCTAGTTTATACAATAATTATGCTACATATTATCTCAGTATTATTCTCAGCAGTTTTATGAATTACTGTCCTGGACATACAAAGGAACCCCTGAAGCTACCTACCTCTGTCTATTGTTTTTCTTTACATTAATTTTAACTGATACATAGATCCCAATACATGCCAATTCGTGGTCTGTAACAGTGATGCAGAAAAACTACTCCTATCTGCATTGGCTGGGGTTCTTTCTAACTACAACACTCTTCACATCTTCCATGTGGGTAAGCACCATTATTCTTGTCCTCTATTTACTCGGCTTTTCTCTCACAATGCATGTTTGATTTTTGCCAATGCATAAGCTTGTTTCACTCCCAACACAGTGATGAAATATTTGAGTTAGCATTTTTGTACTATTTTTTTTTCTTTACTTAGTGTTCCTCTAAGTGAATGGATGATGATTAAAGAAAAGAGAGCTGTTACGTTATTTTTATTTCACTCTGACATTTTGCAGATCACATAAGCAACTGATACAAAAAAAATAGTAGAAGGTTATTCTTGAATAGCCTTCGAAGTATTTTTGCCTCTTTAGATAGGGAAGAACAAGAGTGTACTGCTTACAATAAAACTTCTATTAATAACTTGGAATTTAGACAATTATATTTGAGTACACCTTCTCTTAAAAGTGTTGTTTTCAACAGAGATACTAATTCACTATCAGAAGCCAAAAACAAGCTTTTCACCTCACAAGAGATTTAAGATGAATTAAAAGTCTTTTTTCTCATCAAAATGCTAATTATAGCCTCATAACTGAATTCAAAGTTGATTTAATAATAACTCAACCTAAAGTGTTACTTAACTTCTGCCACCCTGTGCTTTCCAGCATGAGAAGAAAATAAAGGTACAATACTACTCTGACACTACCGAAGTAAAAAATGGGACACTGCCAAGCTGATTTGCTATTAACATGTCATCCTCTTTTCTCGGAGTAGGAAAAAGTGACTGAAGAGCACAATGCAGAAATTCCAGAGAATTTCACAGCTGTGACTTCAATTAATTTGAACTGTCCAATGCGTCCTTACGACTTCTCAAAGATTAAAAACAAGTTAATACAAAACTGTGGGAAATGAGTAACATTCTGATTTTGAGGGAAAGTTATTCCTTGGCAGATATTTCATGCTCTGAAGCTGAAATTTAAAATCTGGAAATTTAACACCTGTGGAAGGATGTGTGAGCTACAATTCTAAACTGAGCAAACATATATTTGAATTCAATAAGCAGGGACTCGCTCCACAGACAAGAGAGTTTTTGTAAAAGGTTTAGGAACTATTTGCTGGTTCTTCATTGGTTAGTTTATGTAACAGGAGAAGCAAAGTAAGAAAGAGAAGAGAAAAATACTGATTCACAACATATTTCTCTCCCACTCTAACACTTTCTTCTAATCTGCTCCATTGACAAGGCCATAATCTTTCCCTCGACACATCACCACCTATTGCTGCAAAACGAATTCAGCAACTGAAATCATGAAAGACTACAGGATATTTTAAATGTTGACAATACATCTCCAACAGATCTCACAACTTCCCACAGAAAATTCCCACAGAAATGTTTGTCTTTTTCTTGTAAGAACAGCATTGCAAAACCACAGAATAATGCCAGGATGTTCAGCATTTGTTCTCATTTGTTTCAGTAAAGCAAAACAAAATAAATGCTCCCTGAAAAACTGATAAACTCAGATAAATAAAAAGAAAGAGTAAATTAACCTCAAGCCTATTAAAATCAATTTTAAGTATATCTTGCTTTTCTCGTACTTGTATTACTTACATTTTCATTTAGTTAGATGAAATACCTGGTACCAGATCAAAAGGCTTAACATCTAAATCAATAGTAACATACTGGAAGAACAGGACTGTCTAATAGCCACAGAAAGCCCACACCCCCACAAAACATTCAGGAAAACAAAACTCTCCTAAAAAACACAAGTAAGATGCACTATAGATAAATAATATTATACTAAAATAGTAAAGCTCTGAAAGTGTTTTTTTCCTCATATCAATGTTTCCCATCTTATCCATCAGGATCAGAGACAGACGGATTGACAAATCCTGAGTTCCAACTGATTCTCCCTCCTTGTCACATTCTGAGAAGACGGTTAAACATTTATTTCATTAAAACCTTTTTCACCTCTTCTTACTTAGAGTCCTTAATATTTGTTACTTTGTTATTAACAGTTTCTCAACACCATTTTCTACAGGGTTGCACACTCAATTCCCTTTGCCTGTAACTCCCCCAAGACATTTAAAGAACTCAATTACTTGGAATAAATCACTCTGTACAAGTCTACTACAGCATAGCAGACACACTATAAAGACTGAATAGGTATGAACCAGGAGGAAGTGAACTTTTGAATTTTCTCCCTCAGTGATGAATTTTACTGCCAATCCCCCCAAAATATAGAGCAGTTCAGAAATTAAATAACCAAAAAAGCTCCAGGGGTAGCACCACATATGATTTTGTGACCAGAAGTAACCCAAAATGAGTATGTTCTCCTAAAAGGAGCTAACTACCAACCTCACATTCCAGGCCACTACAGACTAACATGCCACAACAAGCTAACATACCAGCAACAGGAGACCAGTAAACATTATCTGCAGTCTGCATGTTCACTGATCTTCCTTCAAGTAGACCCATCTCAAAGGCCAAAGTGGAACCTAAGTAAATGAAACATCTAAATATCATACTCAGTAGCAAAAGAAGGGAAAGCAAGCATTTACAAAGCATTTAAGTCACTAATGATTTAGACTGCTATGCTGACACACTTTTCAGTCTAATTTTACTGAAAATACAGGCCTCAGTCTTGTAAATACCACTGCAGCCAAGTTTTTTTTGTTTTGTTTTGTTGCACCATGAGAGCGCATAAGCACATACAGATTTTCAAGCAACACCTTTCCACAGAAAAAAACCCCTATAATTCCCAACAATAAATGCTCTCTGGTACCCAGTCTCAAATATAAAAATCCATGTTATCTTCAGGGTTACCTGTAAGAAAAAAGACCTGCAGTAACTTGATCAAATTGACAAATCAACTGTTCTTCTAAATTATTACTTCTCCCCTCCGACAGAGTAATGCCAGGAAGACAACTGCCACATGAGGAAAAAGCAGCAGCTCTCAAACCTTAGCAGTCTATCAGAAATCTTCTAGACAAGCCTCGAAACACTTCCCACCATTCAAACACAATTATATCTACAGTCATTCTAGATGACCAAGTCTGTGAATGATGTCCAATCATCTGGCACTGCATTTCAGATGTTTCTGTAGATGCACTGATGTAGCTCAAAGCACCTATGCCCTCTCCTCTGTTTCTTATAACTTGGAAGTTTTGGAAGACATGTATTGAAAAGCAACAAGGAGGGCAAAGAATGCTGAAGAAATAATTTCTGCAAATGTACTAATCACATACCCTGCATCATGGGACAAAGGAAGAACATGAAACTTCTATAACTGTCTGCAAAGATGGAACCCCTTGTGCAGTTGCTACAGAACTACTCATGCCAACCGGGAGTTGAAAACTGGTGAAAAGACTCCAAAGGCAGCAGTGAAACTCAAAGGACATTACTTCAAAAAACAAAGACTGTCCTTCTGCATCTATCTTTAACACAATACTAGAACTTCAAATATTTTGAATTTATTTATTTATTGGGATTGGAGCTTTCCCCAGCAAGGAGAATAGGGCCCTGGCCACTTCGCGGGAAAATACCACCCATTCCAAATTAATACTTAAATGATAAATTTTTCACTTCAAGTATTTGTAACTTTTAGTAAAAGTTAAAACCATCTCTGAGTTTTTCTCATTCCTAAAGCTGGCTGCAGACAACTGACACAAGAAGTAGCCTTTGAGCACTACAAGCTCACAGCAAGACAATTATACCCCAACCTATACAAACCATCTTATCTAGTAAGACTGAGCCTTACAAGGCTCAGTTACCTTCTGACATTATTACAACTACCAGGATCTCCACAGCAGCCAAGATTGCTCAGACTCTGCTTAATCATCACTGTTCCTACGCATAGTGATTGCTTAATGTCAAGTATCTACAAATTCCTTCCAAGAACAGAAAAAAACCAAATCTACTTTTTAACTAAACTTTTACTTTTAAACTTTTAACTTTTTACCCTAGGCAGGACAGTTGCAATGCTGGTATTCTCCAACGTAAGTACACTTCAGTTTGGTTTCATTTAGACCAAAGGAAGGGGTTTAGTTTTATTTCTCAATTATGCGAAGTTACAATGTATTTTTGAAGGTGGAATTGCAGCCTAGTTTTGAAATATCACGCCTCTGAATCCCCTATATGGAAAGTACAGAAAGTAATAACTCAAACACCTGTACTGAAATTCAAGCATCAGAGAAACAAGTATCTTAAAAAAAGCTGACTTTGATGATGTTCCTTTGGATCCACTGGAATTCAGGACTAGGTCCCATCTGGGTCACCAATACTGTTACCAAAACTTGGTAAACATAAGAAACTCCTTACCACCAAGGTGGCATTAAGAAGCAGGCATTCTTTATGTGGCTGGATGCATGAGAGGTTATCTCCTCCAAAATGCCATGCATACTGAGTACAGAAAAAGCTCCTGATTATATACTATATTTTACATACATATTCATTGATTTCCTGGAATAAACATACATATGATAACCATTTCCCCGAAATTATTAACATATTTTCCCTCCCCTTTGCACATGTGTCTTTCTGTCCTGGGAGGTCTCTTTGGTGGTCCCTGGTGGTCAGCAACGGCAAAGTCATAGCTGACTGCTTGGGAACTGGTAAAAGTTGGCACAACTGGGCTGGTTGCTTTCCAGTTCTTCCCAAAGAATATGTATTGTGCAGTTCCATAGGCCAGTGATTTTTGAAGAATAAGCATTGTATTAGCCCACCAGGTGTAAACGATTTTTCATCTGGCAACAATGAAGGCAAGCCAGCAGAAAAAGCCTAATTATGCTGAGATTACTATAAAAGAAAAATACTATTGATTCCAGCATGACAATTTTTTCCATTTTAATTAGACGGGAGATACATTAAATCTCTCCTAAATCAGCATCCTTATCTTGGAATCTTACATTTTTAGGATTTAACTCAACATCCAAACACTGTATTCTTAGTTTAACATGAAAGCTGTATTTCAGTGAAGTAACCTTTTCACAACTAAAAAACAAATCCCAAAAGAAGTCCCATTACCAATGATTAAATAGAGACTATTAACTACTCAAACTACCTTTAATGTTTTCATTCTGATATGAAAAGTGTCTTTTGACACATTGTTGTACTTACTCAAAAGCTGACAAGGTTAAATAGCAATGTTTATAAATCTTCGTTTTCCAGATAATCTTCATTTAACTATCTATTTCAAATGTCACATGAACATTTGCATGCTCACATAGGAATACTGTCCACTATTCCCATGTCCGTATGAGTAACTCTTCTGCCAACTCCACTGGTAACTCATTTGGAAAAGGTTAGATTTCTAATTCCTCTATGTGGATTAAATGTCAGGCACTTCTTCAGCAGATCAGGTTATTCTATAGGGAGAATCTGCTGAAGATACGACACATCAACTATTTGATCTTTACATAACATTCTCCCAAAAAGGTTTTCCTTTTTCTTAGGAGCAGGAAGGACAGAAACAAAACAAGAACACAGACCAGACAGACAGTGATTCATTACAGCCCTACCGGAAAGCCCAGTTCACGAATTTGCTCCCATCCCCTTCTGTTTCTAGGACCTACTGCTAATAACATGTGAGGTATAATGTATGTTACACATGTGCAAGCCTTTCCTTAGCTTTGATCTTCCAAGCATGGCTGTTAATGACTGGGACTAAAGACTCTCAACAAATTCCACTGAGAACAAATCATAACACTGTTTTCTTAGACCACCAACTTAATACACTAAGAAACTATCCTTATTATTTTCTCCACAGAGCCCCCTTATCCACTCTATATGAACATGATGTGCAAATTTATACCCTACAGAGCTTTATGTTTACACTAAGCATTGTCTACTACTCAGCTTATGCATAACACACATCTATTCATATTTTACTAATATAATAATCATCTTAATGATAATCACATTCCATAGTATGCCATATACTGCAACTTCTAGATCTTTGATTGCAAGCATACCTTCTTAAAATTAGTGATGTTTACTCAAGCTTAATTTAATTCATGAATAAGAACCAGTCAGCTCAAAAGAACATTTCCCCAAGCCATCAACACACACCTATAAAAATGCTGTTTCAAGCACATGAGCTACCATGTGTAAGGTTAAATAATTTTGTTAATAATAAGAATATCAATGTCAGACTGATTTTTAGCTGCAATTATTGATCTGAAGAAAGAACACATCCCTTCATGTTACTCCCAAACTATGTTAATGACATAATGGCATTCAATGATATAACCATGAGCTGTAAGCAGTACTGAATTACACTTTCATCATTAAAAAGGACCTTATCCATAGCTACCATGGTGACAAAACACTAGCGTAAAAAGTTGTGCCTCCACTACAAGGAACTATTCTTCTACATGGCATTGAAAAATATCAAGTGCATCATGAGAGACACAAAAGGCCTGAAAAGAAACAAAATTGCCTTGATTATGAACATACTGGTTTACAACTAAATTTGTCATGCACGGCTACAACTCCTCACCCTCCCCCCTCAAGAATCTCAAGTCATTATTGGGACTGAAACACTGCTCTGGAAAGGGATGGTTCTTTGTAAAAGGATTACTCTATTCAGACTTTCTGCCAAGCATCAGCCACATAAGGAAAGCAAAGTTCACTGCTATTTATTTTGTCCATATCCTTCTGATGCCTAAGAATAACCCTTACTGCTGCCTGGAAAGGTAAGTCTATAAACTGCAAGTCAAATAATTTATTTGTTATCAGCCACTGAACCTGCTTTAGGCATTTATATGTTAACATTTTTCCTTATAGTATATCAAGCAGATCAAGCTGGATTACTTTTTCTAAAATCACTAAATTACTCCATAATGTTAAAGAACTACCTGTGTAGGAGTGTTAAAAATTTTGCACAGAAATTACTTTGTCCAATACTCCCAAATACCAATACATGTCACACATTGGCAAGACTGAAGCATACACATCCTATCTGACCAACATGTTGCTTCTGAGTTTGACAAATAGGAACAAACATTCCAGAGCTATGGTTTCTGCCTTGTTCCAAACATTCACAATATGAGAAACTCCTTCCCCTCATGAAAGAACTAACCTATAATTGTCTCTCTGATGCATGAGAAATAAACGTGCATCTAGTTAGTTGGTGTAACAAGCACTAGAAGTACAAAATCTTACACTAAAACTTCACATGTAATTTGCCCTTCAACAGCTTCAAAAAGGAGTTATTTCAAAAATTAAAAAGGGGATAGTGGTCACCAAAACCAAACAAGGCTACATTAATAGTTTCAATTGCATGCACTTTAAAGAAGTCAGATAACTAGCTACCTGTTTTGGTTTTGTTCTGTATTTTGTTTTAAATTAAGGTTCTTAAGATGAACTTTGCAAGAATCAAAATGCAGGACAGACCTCCACTATGCAAGCTGAAAAACAAGCAGTCCAATTCGTCGGTTTGAGAACAGAGAGGGTAAAGGGGAAGAAGACGGGTGACTGCAGCAATCGAAGGTGGAAAAACTGCGACATTTACAGATGACCGGAAAGGCATATTTTTATAAAGAAACTTATGAGCAACCCTAAAGAAGTCTAGCCAGACACTTACCGATATTCCAGAACACAATGCAGACATCAGCACGAAGCCTCAAGAGCTTGCGATTAAATAAAATATATTACCTCCTTTATGATTTTCTCATTTCCCGATAAGTTAATTGTACTTGCAGAGTTACCAAACGTTTTGGAAGGGAGGGAGCTGAAGAAGCAGTTACGCAGTCGAGCAGCTTCAGCCCAGTGCCTTCTCGGACCGAACAAAGAAACTTCTGTGTCCGATGAGATTAAAAACTTTCGCTCTCACAGACTCTTTCCCTGCCTCCATGAAACCAGCGCCTCGGTTCACACGTTCAGGCGAGACGGGGAGAAATACAATGAGCAGCTAAATTGGGCAGGCCAAGGCGGAAAAGAGACAAAATATAAAGGCAAAAAACAGGATATAAAACGAAGCCTGAACTACTCCTTGCTTTTTTTCTCCACCCCCTTCCCAGAGGAAGGATTTTTCTGTTGTTTTTGTTGCTGCTGATCCCAAGCCTTCCCTATTTACCTTAGCTGTCGGGGCGTCTAAACCAGATCCAGCCGGCAGGAGTTTCTTCCGACCCCAAGTTAAATCCAATCGAGTTTTCCTCTTCAGGGAGAAAGAGAGCAGAGAACGGGGAGAGAAGGAGAAGGAATGTTAGCAGCTTTCGCCGAGGACGAGTTCCTGTGCAAGGGGAGAGGGCACCAGAGCAGCCGGGCTCCTCCTGGCCCCCGCCGAGGTCTGCCCCGCGGCCGGCCCCACGTCGCGCCGGCTCCGCCCGGCGGCGACACCGCAGCGCCCCCCACCACCCAGCGCGGCCCGGCCTAGCCTGGCCCGGCCCGCCCGCCGCCGCCCCTCGCCTGCCTGCCCGCCCCCCCCCGGCGCGATGGGCACCGCCGGTGCCCTCCGGCTGCGCACCCGGGGTCGCCCTGCCCGAGCGCGGCCGCCGCCGCCAAAGGCTGAAGGGAAGAGGGATGGCCGCCTGCCTCACCTGCCCGCCGCCACCACCGCCCTCGCTTCCCGCCTCCTCTCGCACACTTCCCCCTTCTCCCGCGGCTTCAGCCTCCCGCCCCCCTCCCCGGCCTCGGCAGCGGGGGGCCGGGGGAGGCGGCGGAGCTGTGGGAAGGGGGAATGAACGTCCCGGGCAGACACGCGGCGGGGGAAGGGGAGGTGGCCGCGGGTAAAGCCGCCGCGCCCCTGCTGCTGCCGGCGCCGCGCACCGCTGGCCAGACGGGGGAGGCACTGCAGCGGCACGGGGGGCGGAGCGGGAGGAGAGCCCGGGCCGAGACCTGGCGGAGGCGGGAAGGCGGGGGCGGGAGCGGGAGCAGGCAAGCGCGGCGGGCGCGCCCGCACTGGCTGTGCCGGGTGGGAGGAGGGACGGGCTGACAGGGCCGGACGGGGGGCCGAGCTGGGGGAAAGCCGTGAGGGACGGGAGAAGCGGCCAATGGGGCCCGGCGGGGGCGGGCTGTGCAGGAACAGGGCGAGGCGGGGCGGGGGGCGCTGGCGCGGGGTTGGGGCGGGCGCGGACCCTGGGAAGGCGGGAGCGGCGCCGGGCGGGGGCTGTGTGTCGCCGCTGCGGAATGGCTCCTCCAGCTGCCGCCCGGCGTAGGGCCTGTTCTCTGCTGGGGAGCGTTAGTCGCACAGGCAAATTCAGTCCTGAATGACAGAAGTTTCCTCTTTAGCAGCTCAGCTTCGTAATGTAATGGTTGCACACCCTGTGTAGAAAGCGCTGAGGCGCCGGCTCACGCCATCAGGCGCTGGCTGTTGCGCCTTCGTGGCCATCCCACCCCTGCTCCTGCACCTTTTGCTGCCTGACTCGGAGTTACCAAGAGTCTGAGGGAACGGACACACCCAAAGGAAAAACTGACAGCCTCCACCCACGCTTTAGGGTTTGGGTATGCTACGTTAAACTTGGATGCAAATAACAACAATTAAAATAATGCCGCACATATTGTCACAATGTTTCACATAACACTGTTACTGGAACACTGCTGTACTTTCTCTTCCAAGTATTCCAACACTGTCAGTACAATACAATGGTACTGAAAATGCTTGTTGACTGACAGAGTCATGTACAAATACATGTTTGAAAAGCTGGCAGTGCATAGGTTGCATGGCTTTGGTATCTTTTGGGTTTGGATTGCAGTAGTACAGTTGTGATCCAAACAGAAACAATGAGTTTCTGTTTAATTTCCTGGATTGTTTGAAATGGGTATTTGATAACCTATTGTGTATGCAATATGCCATTTTAACAGTCCTGGAGCCTGGAGTTCTGCTCAGCCATAACACAGCACATGAAGCTGACAGCAGGGTGGAATTGTACATGCTGCTCACCTTATGCTCCTTAATTGTGCTCAGCAGAGACCATATCTAAGGAGAGAGGTAGTTTTGTTTTCACGCTAATTTAATCCCTGGCTTCTTTACTGGGACTGGCACCAACTAAGATGGAATAGTGTTTTATGATGATAATCTGTTTATTGAGAAATTGGCAAAATGCTACGTGTTATATGACCCATTGAACAGCAAGATTAAATGGTATGTCATGTCACTGTTGACCTGTCCCTGATTTTAATATACGACTAGATGAGAAAAGTCCTTTACACCCCTACCAGTCCTTGACAGTAACTCAAATTGATACTTCCTGTTCAAGATAATTTTTTGCTTCATCTATTTTCTTATAGGGTTTTGCATGAAGGGTTTAATCTTTATCAACAAAACACAGAGATGATAACATTTTTATTGAAGTCCACTGTGTTTAACAATAGTGTTATTAATTTTAAACTCCTTGCCTGTATATAGGAATTGTATGTTCAAATATCCAGCTTGTATCCAGATACAAAAAATAAGCATGCATTTCTACTAGGATAATAATATTCACTTACTGTTTCTTTACTTTTCTCCATCTTCACAGAGCATACAGCCCTACTTTGGGGACTACATCTATGCCTGAATTTAAATAATTGAACTAAATCAAAGGTAGTCATCAGAGTTTATAAAAAAAGAGAATTGTATGTGTATATATAGATTATTTCCCAAAACGTTAAATTGCTTCTATTTCTTCTTGTACGGAAAAGGCATTTTCTTCAAATGAGTCAGCTTTGTACTAAGGCCAAGCAAGAAAACTTTACCCCCACCGACTACAGATCTAGAATTTCTCACTACAGTGCCCTCTATTGGTGCCCTACACTGTGTCTATAATAAAATTAGTAATTTTTTTAAATCTCTTGCAAATGATTGATCATTCGTGTCATATTCTGCATAACATATCCTTATCATAATTAATGTGACTAGCTCTCTGCAACTGATGCCCTCCATCATGGACTCTTCTTATGGCACTTTCTTAAGGCACCCTCTTAAGGCACTTTCTTATTGAATTATCACAACTTTTTAATGTGTTTTTTTAAAAATGTATACTGCTCAATGCATTTATTAATGTAGCAGAGTAATAGATGTGTGTGAGAATTTACAGTAGCTGTTGGTCAGATGGTGAATCTCCCATAGTTGTTAACATTAGTTGCAATGTAAGATGCTGTTTCACTTACAATTTTAGCTATCAAAATAAAAGCCTATCCAAGTCTGCTGAAACCACAGCTAGCTGGAGCATAACTACTGAAGACATTTTGCACAGTCAAGATATAACTATCTGTACAAATTAAGAAAATACCAAGACTTATCCTAGGGATCTAAATGTGCTATAAATATCAAGACAGTATTTAGATTACAGCTCCAGCAGAGTCTCCAGCAATATTAATTCCCAGAGATGGTATCCCAGTTACCAAATAATTACAGATTAGGTGCACAAAGTACAAAATACAGAGTTACGTAATGACTATCACTCTTTCAAGTGAGACTATGCATCTGATCCCACTGAACATTTAAACAAATCCTTTATACACACTTTAATGCTGGAGATCAAGGCCAAACTCCTCTCATTTTAATTTCTATTTTTTATATTTGAACAGGAGCACTAGTAAATACTGCAACAACATGCACCTGAATCAAAAGAACATGTGGTGAAACAGTCACCTGTATGTTTGTCTCTCAGGAGTTAAGTGGTCTAACAATTACTGCATAGTTTCTTCTGAGTGACTGAGTTTAATTTCTGCTTTTCCCTATTCTTACTACTGTTGTTCATTATGATTGCATGTTTCCCCTTTTCCAGGAAATAGATTGAAAGGTCCCTGGGTTAAGAACTTCTGCTTATTAAATGCTCAGGTAGTGACTTGAATGGTGGATTTCAAATTAATTTGAAGTGGAACTTCTGGGCATGATTGCAATACAAATATTAAATAATAATTAGTGGAAGTAATAACCACCTGAAAGACACAAAGAGGCAATAAGTAATTTTTTTCTTTTACAAGTATATATTGAAGTTTATCTTAAGTATCACATAATTTAAATTTGCCAAAATATCTTACTGTAGTATTTTCTGAATTTATGTGGTTCACAACTGGATGACACCACATTTATGCTGGTGAAATTAACACAAAACTGGTATAATTCAATGGCAATTAAGTCTTAGAAGTGTGTTGCTATAACTTCTAAATGCATCATGTGTATCTACCATATTTGAAGAGAAACTAAGTAAAAAAGTTCTGTTCAGTCTAACTTCAGTACAATCCCAAACATACACTGGCTAAATACACCATACAAATAAGTTTTCTCTGTATTTGGTTGTTTTGTTTCTCAAACAGTAAAATCAAAGTGATGAATTATTATGCAAGTACCAACAGAAAACCTTGGTAACACCACAACCTATTTTTTTATATTCTGTGTTCTAGACATGGTTAGGAATGTTTAAGAGTTATTTTTAAACATTATATTGTGACTTTTGGCTTGTGTTTATTTTCGTTGGTTTGCATGGGAGAGCTGGTGAATTCTGAGGAACACTTGGGACATGGAGGAGCATTTCATATGGAGGAGAAAAGACAAAAACGTGGTGTTAAGGTACTTTCCTGATTTGGACTGCTTTGTTCCTGGACAGTTTCCTGAACACTGATTTTAAGCTATACTGCAGCCTCTTAACCTAAGGGTCTATTTTGACAGCTGATGCCACCACATAAATCTTATTCTGGTTAAAACAAAGAGAAAGGAATGAAAATGGAGCCATACTGTGTGAGGACACTGACAACTGTAGATCATAACCAAAAATCCTTTGCTGACTAGTTTAAGACAAAGAGTGCAGAAAAAGCCAACTGCAATGTTGCCTAAAATAAGCCTTGTGCTCAGTATGTTGCCTATGCACCAATGGTAGTTTTGGACTGCCTTTGGTAAGTTCTTGGATCCTAGAAGGGTAGCAATTAATGCTGTTGAGGTTGTTTGTATCCAAATAGAAATCCTAAAAGAATGCTGTACCAACTTCTAGTCGGATCTGGTAGTACTCTTCCATGGAAAATCAGTTATGCTAGCACTATAGGACCCATCATCACACAAACATTAAATAAAACCAGACTTCTTTAATTGTAGGATGAGTTGCATTTATTTTACATTTTATGGCTTACCTCTATTTTGACAATTAATTTTTCTTAGAAGGTGCTAATGCTGACAATACAAATCTCTTAGTAGTCTTTAGCACAATGTTGTGTGTGTGCACACCTAGATTTTTTACCTTTCCCTTGTCTTTTCCTGTGAATAACATCAATAATGTAAAAATAAATGCTAACAATGTTTGAATTCTTGGCTTCAGTGTTGGTTCAATGACATTTCAAATTGAATTTCTTATGGACTACCATATTTGGAATCACAAGGTAAATCCTTTTGAAGCAATGACATGCAAACAGTCCAATGAGATGAACTATTCTGTCTCTAGGCCAGCTAAACTGACAGATTGTACTTAAAGAAAAGAGTTTTTGATTTCTAGAAAAGCCACCGTGGACCATTTTTAGGAGAGTTTAAAAAAATCCTTTTGATTGTCTTTCATCTGCAAAATATAATGATAAAAGTTCGTGATAAAAGATTATTTCATTTTGGGGAAAATAATTACTTTTTTCAGAATCTGTCAGAGCAAATGCAGAATCCTTTCATTACATATGAAATTCAATTTTAAGTTCAATTAAAAAGGAATAATTTTGTCTTCCCCATTTTTCTTCTTTATGAAGTCTTCTGTTCCCCTTTTTTATTTTTGTTTTGCCTTTTTTCTCCTCAACAATCAATAGAGATGACATAGTTCTAAGTGCTAAAATGTTTTCCTTTGACAAATATTTTACCCCTTTCCCTTTGAACAAACAAAATATTAAAAATTGCACTTTATCACTAATATCACTAGTATCACTGAAAACCTTATGGAAACACTATAGATATTTTTAATTTTCCTTTGACAAGAATGGTTTCAAAGTATTTTCTAAAATCTTAAATAGGTATTTTTTTTAGTTATATCTGTCCTATGTTCTGTGGTATGGTAGACGTAAACAATAAATTTTTTATGTTTTAATTCACAGGTTTCATCTACTCTTCTCCTCCATCAAAGGATATTTTTGTACATTTTTACATGGCATGTATATTCTAGAGCATTATTATCAGTAAGGAAATAGCTGCTTTCCCGCCCACAAAAGTGAAAAAGTTGTCTATTAACTCATTTCTGTTCCTACAAACAAGCAAAAGTGCTCAACAGAGAGCTTGGCTTTGCCAAGTACTTTGAGAAGTGCACTTTAGTCTAGAGGTGTAATTATTTCTATTTTTAGAAAAAAATATTTAAAATACTTTACTTTCTTAAACTAAAGTGAAAATGCATAGCTTCTGATTAACTATGCTATTAGCAATGTAGCAGAATATACATCTGAGTATCATGAGAGCATTGATTTCCAACCCATTTCCATAAACATATTTCTAACTGCTGTGATAAAACAGCATACATTCAGATTAAACAGGCACACAGCTCAGGTGAGACAGACCTCCAATGAATTTTGACACTGTAGGATATAAACTAGACAAGTTTAGTTTGTAGAAAAGGTGATACCTTTAATATGATCAACTGGTAGAAATGGAGAAAAAGGTTTTGACTTGACTGACATCATTAATGAGAACTAACAAGGAGGAAAGCCCAAACTAAATACAAGTGGGATGTATTGGTTTTAGTATAATGAAATTATTTTAATCAATCAAACCACTGGTGAGAAAACAGCTCTGCTAACATGAATGTACAGAGGATGAATCAGTAAGAACTGTCAGCTTTAAAAATAATGTTGCTACTGTCTCCATGAAGAATATAGTTCCCAGGATTATTTTTTAAACATGACTTGGAGATCCTTTGTTAGTCCCTGCTCTGTGCAAGATGTGGATTATTTTTTTAGTGAAATAATTTTTCTTCTACGCTTTGCTGTGTTTTATCTGTGCCAGTTCAGTGTAGTGAATAACAGTTGATGAGTTCCATGCATGTAATTCTCATGAGAATGTGTGATACTTAGTGTAATATATCACATTTTAAAGAGTATGAAGAAATCCTGAAATAATTAATTTCCATTAATTCTTTTGGTCACTGATCATGTTAAATTTGTCAGTATTCATGAAGTTTACTTAGGCTGTGCCAGCAAGGTTTCATTCTAATGAGTGCTTTTTAGTACAGGGGAGGTCTGCTTTGGATTATGAGTTCAATACTGGACCTGTTGTTTAAAAAGAGATGTGAGAAAGAAGTCTTCAATGAAGTGTAAATGCTGTAATTATTTAACAGTTTTTTGTATACATACACTAGCATTGAGTATTATGCAATAGACAGGAATATTTTATCAATGAGGTCTTCAATTTTGCATTATTGGATTGATAGGTGATATTTGGGAGGTTAATTCAAATGCAAGGCCTGCTCCTTGCAAGGCAGTTCTGAGATTTTTTTTTCTAGTGCATCTCACATAGTGGCTAATTTTCTGAAGTTTGTTGATTTGTGGATTCCTCTGCAAGGTACTTTGTATTATCACTTTTTGCCAGCCATGTTATCTGGAAAGGTGAGGTTCATTTTCTAGTACACAAAGGGCAATAAATTCTTCATTTAGCAGTGAAAGTCTGTGGAGAAGTTAAGGTTTAGTGGCACTGTCCTTTAAAGTACATTCCCATGAGTAGTTCATGAACATGATGCCATTACTGGTACGAGGGATACATTTAAAAATATTTTCAAGCTTTGATTGCTCTCTCCTATGATTTACACAGTTATTTATGAGTAGCAGGCACCTTCATCTGAAAACCACCAATTTAGGTGTTCAATATTATATTAAATAAGAGAAACAATTGTTCCAGTTTCAAGTTCTTTCTTTATCTTTGACAGAAACCATCTTGAATTAAGTCCCTGCACAACCAAGAAACCTTTGGGAGAGAAATCCTCTAAGATGTGAATATTCATAAACTGCTTTTTAAGGTATTCAAACATAAATGGCACTGTTCTTGTCAGGCTGTTTAGCATTTTAGAACTATGCAGACATTTTCTTGTCATACTCTGAAGAAATGGGAAATTGCCAGGATGTGGTTGTGTTCTTTTCCATCACATATCTATTTATACTATATAAGCTATTTTGCCTCTAGTTCAGCCATGTCTTTATGTGTTAATACAATCATAAAATGAGTTTCGTGTACACACACACACACACACACACACACACACACACCCCACCACTCACACACACAATTGATCCACAAAAGCCTAAATCTGAAATATTATATGAGATGTATATGTATATAAATCAATGTCTCATGTACATATATACACATATGTATATGCATACATATGTGCACAAATGTCAAAGTGAAAGCATTCATCCTTACAGTGTGAAATGCTTATGGCATAGATTTAATTCCTCTTTCATTTTAAGACGATAAATCGATAAGTCAATAAAAATATATAGACACAAAAACTATGTGAATCACACATATGTCTAGGAAAAGTATGAAATGTGCCAGATAGTTTAACAGGCATGCTACTGTCACAGAAATTTAAAATATAAAGATCTGCTTTTTCAAATGCAGAGATATTTTTCCTAGAAGCAAGCTTATTGCCTTCACTGATATTGCTAATCGAAATAAGATGCTACACCTGTCTCTAGATCCATTACCTAAGGGCTTGTTTACACTGAATCAGAAAAGTACACTAACCCTGTGTACATTGAAACACCTTAATTCCATGTGATACAGTTTTAGTATATACTCATTTTTGAGATAAGGTAAACCATGGATTTCCTTTGTTGTATTTTATGGCACAGACTTGATTTGACGTCAGACTTTTCATTAGTTGAACAGCAAGTGTCAGTTTTCAGAACACACATTATAAGTATTAAATAAGGTTTCAAATTTTTTATTTTGACATGCTATTAGAAATACTAAAGAAACATGCAGACACCTACTCCTACTAACACTAAAGAGTGGAAAGCTGGAAATGACCATAGCAATACCACTGGTTGCACAATGAGCTTATTAGAGATTTAATTTTAAGGTCAATAGTCAGTTAAACAAAAACCCTACCAGATTATTTAAAGATGAACAAAAGCCAGTATGTTCTCTCAGTTTTATCACACTTCTCCACAAGGAACACTAACCTGTACGATTATAGGAAGAGCTCACTTTGGTGTTAGGCTGATAACCCAGAATCTGAACGCAGACACAGTAAAGACAGTTCTCATCTGTGTGCTCCTGGAGCCCTGTGTCCTCTGTACCTTCTAAGAACTGACAGGCATCTGAACGGCTGGTATTCATTATTTCTGTGAGACTGATCTGCTGGCGGAGCATCTGAAAAGGGCTTTTGACGACATCACTTGCACCTGATGGAAGACCTGTAAATACCCATCCGACGCCTATTAAAGGAGGCACACATAATGTTTTTCTGAGCTTCTACCTTGCTGCCTTTCCAAAGCTGAGAATATGCTGGAATGATTAGGAAACTAAGAAAGGCCCTACTTGGCCGTGAACTTCACTTCCTCATTACGACACTACAGGCTCATAACACAGCACAGCAAGCCATTTTCATCTCCTTGTTCAGCAAAAGTCAAATACAGAGCTTCAGAGGGCACTTATAGATCCTGACAACAAGCAGCCTCCTCATACAGTGGAAGAAGCTTAGGCCTTGAAGACCACAATGTCTGGCTGCGATAGACAGCTCACAGCACTTGTTCTGCTGCTCTATTGCCATGCCAAATAATGTATCATAATGTACTTCCAAGAACAAAAATAGATTACCAGCAATCCTGCATTTAGCTGCGTACATTAGGAGAAGCCTGACTGGATTTTGTTATGGAAAGACGTACCAAAGTCAGTTTGCTGTAGGCAGTGCTGATGCCAGTGTACACAGTGAGGACTCCAAGGCTGATACATAATGTGACATGTCAACAAGGCTCAGATAAAATACAGGACCATTTTGTATGAGTGCCTAGGTGTCTTGGCTGGATACATGGAAGGAGAGCAGATCAAGTGTTCAATTTGCCCGTCTTATGGACTGCTTGTGTTGGCAACGCTGAGAAGGGAACATCAGCCAGTAAATCTCCTTGTTTTGCCTGGTTAATATGCCATTAATGTGAAAAGCTATGGAAGGGGTATCAGCTTAGGGAGTATGGCTTGCAGTGCTACTTGTAGGCATTTAAAACTCCTCTGCTCCTGACAACCAGCTGCAGTCTGCAGATCTCTTTTCCCTAACTGCTCAGTTGCCTTCATTTGTACATTCCGAACAGTGACCATAATAGAAATTTCAAGAGCTAGTTAAAAATAATGATGTCTCAGCAAATGCAATAGTTGCTCTCAGATGTTCAGTGGAAAACATTCCTTTCTTTCCCTTGCTCTCCTCCCCCACAATACACATTTTCTCCTTCCTCCTCTCCTTCTCTGCTTGATCTTAGAAGGGAAAAGTCTTGAAAATCTCAGTAGTGCTGCAAACATGTCAAAGTTCTCCGCCATCATCCCTCACCAATAAAAGAAGAGGCATGAACCTCTTCTTCACTGTTAGCTACTGAAATTTTAAATAACCAAGCTTCACTGCAAAAAGAGCATTTCTTAGGGGAATAAAAACTGAATTTAAGATGCCAAAATTATAATTGTATAGCTGTCTTGTCCCTTATTCCAACATTGAAAGCAGTGATTGTGCTTCCAGAGATTAGACTGCTTCTGTTCAACTACATATAAAAAATGTCCTATGGATCCTTTCTTTCCATAATGATTGCATGAAGAGGGAAATCACCAAGAGCCAGTGCTGCATCAGTGCTGCATTCTCTATCCTATTTATGGGACTGCAATAAAAAGGAGATTGATTAGCTGCTAATGAATACTGAAGACGTTCCTGGAGCTGAATGAAGTAGTTCAGCTGTTGTTCAGGGACCAGCCTTTGAACGGTGAAAAGCAGAGTGATAAACAGAGGTGTTTTGGTCTCCCATGAAGAAGAGTGCTGCCTTGGGAATAGATCAGTCAGTCCCAGAAGACCACTGTGGAATGAGTGGAGAAGAGGCCAGTTTTACCACATCCAAATATCATACAGGTGTCCCCATAGTTGTTTTATTTTCTTGTGTGTGAAGCAGATAAAAGTCATGGCAAATTTCAGTTATGCTGCCTGTGCATATAGGCTTCTGGAGATGCATATGTTAGGGTTTTTTGTAATGGAAGAATCAGCACTCTGAAAACTGTAGGAGTGATCCTTTAGGAAAGAAATGTAAGTATAGATTCTACTAAGAAGGCTACAGTGTAGGGAGAAGCTGCTGACATTGAGAAACATGAGGAATAATATTTAGAAAGTAATACCTGTTGGTCACTACAGAGGAAATGGATGTGAGCAGTCAGTATGTACTCTAAAGTTAATGTACAACTGCGAAGAAATGAAGGATATAAATGAAAATAAATATTATCAAGTAGAACAGAAGGATATTCAGTGGTCTTTGTCTTGGGTAAACAGGTAAGCTGAAAAAGGAAATGTAACTACATGAACTAATTTTCAAACCTAGTATAGTCATATATGTCTGGGAAAACATGGGCATTGTCATTCTGCAGAGTAAGCAGGGATATGCAATTGGGGTGAACACCATGTTAGACATAAGGCTGCCATGTCCATGCTTTCTTACCACAGTGCAATGGTCACACCGCCCCTCCCACAACTGTTTCATCATCCCTCTCTCTCTTCAGGGTAACTTGCTTTTTTCTCCTAGGGCTTTATTGAAGAGCAGGACTGACTGTCTGGTGGAAAACGAGGTAAAGACAACCAAAGGAGTGGGAAAAGTCATTAAGTCTGTGGTGAAGATGACTATGAAGGAGAGGGAGACTAGTAAGTGGAAGGGAAGGGTAAGGAGAAGACAGAAGAAGTAGGTAATAAAATAACCACTTTTGGCCCAGCACACCATTCCAGAAAGAAAACTGCAGACCTACACAAATGTCATACCCCACTTAATGAAATCAATAAATACATAATATTAGGTCTCTGGAACTTCTGGCAAAGGATTTAAATTTGATTTCAGTACTTTTCTGGTTTGGGCCTTACAATGCTCTACCAGAGCCTTGTGGTTGTTTACAGCCACTTGAGGATTAAAGACTGAAATGAATTACAGACTTTTGAACAAAAGGCTAGAACCTAGAGCCAGTAAATGTATTTTGGCATTTAATTCCATTTATTTTAGGGGAAGTAAGATTCCTATATACTTCCTCTGGCATGAGCTGGATGTGTTACTCACAGAAAGTACAGTTACAGTGGAGGTCCTAGGACTCTGCTAATTTATGCCACTTGACAATTCCCATCACAGATGTAGGAAAAATCCACTGTGGCAACACGACAGGGCAGTAAACGTAGCACATCTAAATAAATGACATTTTGCTTGTACCTAATGAGATATACTCAGATGTACTATTCACCCAATGCTCAGGTTAAAAAATTTAACTGGGATATATTTCAGTTGTTTTCTAATGCTTGAAATTAATTCATCACTCATTAAATATGTTGAGGCATCCAAATGAATCATATTGCACATAAATGTTTTTTTATGTAACTGGCAGCCTTTTATATAATTGAAGTATTAGACCTTTTGTAAGTATATGTATATGTTTGTAATTTTGAATGTTTTGTACACTTCTTTCATTTTCCTTTACTGACTTCTGACTCATAAAAGATTTTCAGCTCACGTGATCTTTGCTGCCTAAATTACATAAATTTTAAACAGAAAAAGTATTTTATATATAGAGACACATCTATTCACTAGATGTTTTAAGAAAAAAAATACTGTGCAAATACTCTGTTGGCTTTTTGTTTGTTTGGGGTTTCTTTTGTCTGTTTTGTTTTTTAGGAAACATTATTATATATATTGTAGCTGACCATTTTTAAAAAACAATATTTTTTTGAAGAAGGCTGCTATATAGTCAACATAATTGTAAAATCCATCTTTTATGAATTCTCTGCTTTGACATTCACCACTACTTGTTAAACTTTGCTGATAAAAATATTAAAAGAGTGGACAAGTCACTCTGCCGTTAAAAATGGCATGGAACAGTTTACAGTTGTCTTCTAAGCTTCCCATTTCCATTGATGTCAATTTACAAAACAGAAACACAGGTTAAAATTAATTCCTTATGTTGTTTGGGGAGTAATAATTCATAGAAATACTTTGCTGTTTCTCTCTCCTACATCCAGATATTTTTGTGTACATTTCAGATTTCAGTTACAAAACATAACATAACCACAGCAGTAATAATATGAGCTTGATTTAACCCCACTTAAATATAACCTGTCTCCGTCCTTTTATTTTCTGCAATACATACTATTATTTTCCAGATGGGATATCCCATAGTAAAGAACACAAGACAGACCTCCTATCTAGATACAGAATGAGAACTAGTTTGAGTACAAATACAGCATTTCTAATGACACTGTTGTGTGAGGTCAATGTTCTGTTTATCTACAGTACAAGATGTTACTTTACAAAAAGTGAAAGACAGTTTTACATTTGTCAAGTGATCATAGAAAATTGTTAGTGCTCTGCAGCAGTTTGACAGCGCAAGGGAAGAGAGGCAAAGGCAGAAGTTTAAAAGCTACCAGTGCAGCAAATACAATAGAACAAAGACTGAAGATAGACTTTCAGTGTAAATCTATATTTCTTTCTCTTAAAAATGTTCTTGAAAAAAGTTCTAAATAGCAGATTCATTAAGAAATAACTAACTAATCCAATGTAGATAGCTTCATATGGGAAAAGTGATAGAGTAGCCCACTTTCTGGCCAATGTAAAATCATTAGAAGATACTCATATTTTCCAAAATCTCAGTCAAAAATGTTTTAAGTTGCAAAATAAAAGCCCTGTTATGAACATCACATTAGTCTTCAACCAGAAAACTCATAATCAACATGCCTTAAGCTAACATTAACTTAAATTTTATACATGCAGCATGAAATTTAAATTATTTTATCTTGTATTTTCCAGAATTAAGATTTTTTTTCAGAAAAGGTATGTTGGGTTTTCTCATTTAAAGAGTGCTTTGGAGAATCCTGAGATTCTGAGCAGCACCTGTTAGTGCTGGGAATTTTCTGCTGACTTACACCTCAAACTAAATTAAGAATTACTGTAATAGGTGTCTATGCAATAAAGAATAAGAATCTCTAAATTCTATTACCAGTTGAAAAAAGAGAGTCTTGCTTAGATCTCTTACTGAAAATTGATCAGATCACAAGGCACTGATTTTGTTTAGATTGCAACGGAGAAGGAATGTGCTTTTTCAGTGTATTAAAGCTAAGCACAATACGGTGAAAGTATAATTACATTTGCTTAGAGATCTTCTGTGCCATGCATTTTGACTGTAAAATACAGGCTAATCATTCAGATGTTAGCTGCTAATCGATATACTAAAAGAAGTAGAGGGAATTAATTAATTGTGTTAATTTGGTACGGCTTCATATTTTTTGGTAGCAGCAAAGTGGGGCTACAGGGTGACTTCTGGGAGAAGCTGCCAGAAGGTCCCACCATGTCCAATGGAGCCAATCCCTGAGGGCTATGAAGATGAACATGCTGCTGGCACAATCAGAGAGGTTGGTAATGCCTCTGTGATGACATATTTAAGGAGAAAATCAAAACAGTGCAGGTGCAGTTTTTGTCCAGGTGTGGCGAGGCACCTCTGCTGGGGACCATCCCCAGTGCAGCGTGTGGCAATGAGCTGCTGCTGCTGCTGCCACCCTGGTGCGGCCCACAGCTTCCCCTTGCCTGGCCCTGCCCCTAGCCAGCCATGCTGTGGGCACAGAGGGCAGGGGCAGCATCGGCTTCCCCTTCCCGGCACCCCCCCAGGAGGTGAGGTGTTAGACAGTGCCAGCGCCGCAGCAGCCACCACTGTTCACATGGCGGTGGCACGGCCACATGGCTGATGGCAAACCCGCCGTGGCAGCCACCACTGTTCACATGGCGGTGGCACGGCCACATGGCTGATGGCAAACCCATCGCGGCAGCCACCACTGTTCACATGGCGGTGGCACGGCCACATGGCTGATGGCAAAAACGTGGCGGATGACTCCTCAGCACGCAACCAAGATGGGATCAACTTCTCGGCGCTGCGGGATCCCGCAGGAATCTTTGAATTAGTGGAACTTGTTGGCAATGGTACCTACCAGCAGCAGTTTTTCTTCTAGATGGAGAAGAGGAGGATGCGAGAACATGTGAGGAAAAAGAACATGGTGACACCAAAGTCAGTTCAGAAGGAGGGGGAGGAGGTGCTCCAGATGTCAGAGCCAAGATTCCTCTGCAAGCCATGGTAAGGACCACGGTGAAACAGGCTGTCCCCCTGTAATGCATGAAAAAGTGCTCATGCTGGAAGTGCTCATGCTCATGCTGAAGTGGGTAAATGCTGGAGAGGGCTGTGATCCAGTTGGAGACCTGAATGGAGGGAGAGGACCCCTGCTTCCAGAGGTAGAGAGAGAGAGCCCTTGCTTCCAAAGCAGAGCAGCCTATCCTTAGAGGACTGCACCCTGTGGATGAGTGACTCACACCACACCAGTTTTTGGGAGGACTGTTTGCCCGTGGGAAGGACCCCACGGCAGGGCAGAGAAAAGCCTCCTCATCCTGAGTGAACAGAAGATGATCTCCAGTGATGAACTGACCAAAACCCCAAGCCCTGCCTCCCTGCACTGTCAGTGGGAAGGAGGGAGGGGGTGAGGGGAAAAAAGGTGTTTTAAAGGCTTATTTTACTTCTCATTATTCTCCTATGACTCTGTTAATAATAAATTTACTTTATACCTTTAAATTTGAACCTGTTTTGCCCTTAGTCTATTTTTCTTCCAGTCCTTATCTCAACTCATGAGCCCTTTGTTTATTTTTTCCCCCTCTCCTCTGCCCAGCTGTAGCCAGAGAAAGTAAACTAACAACTCTTGTGGATGCCTGGTGTTTGGCCAGTGTCAAACCATGACATTAGTTAATTCCATTCAATTAGTTTTTTATTTTTTTAGCCAAGATCCAGTACTATCTTGTCCAGAAAACTATTTTTTTTCTGAATGCATCTACCATTTAAGCAATATTTTACTTGAAATTCAAAGACAATTCTTTCACATTGGCTAAATTCCTGTTCTACAGCATCTATGCTAATACAACTTAGGTAATATAAGAACAAAAATTCTTTTTTTGGTCAGCTGAAGAAAGCAAGCAGAACAGGTAAGGAGTTTTTTTGTTGAGACTTAGGGTTTTTTGTTTGGTTGGAGTTTTTTTGTAATTATAAGTGATCTGATATCTTGGCTGATTAAAAAAAAAACAAACTTTAGGACACAGGAAAGGAGGTTTTATGATTACAATAAACAGCCCCAATTCTGTTCCAAATCTGATGTCTGTACAGTTTTCATTCATGCATCACTTTTAGAAAATGCTTTAAGAAAGAGCACTCTTATGCTGTGGCATTATTGCAGATTTAAAAGATATACAATAGCCTTTTTCTTAGTCCTTCATCTTCATTTAAAAAGTAAAAGCTTATTATTTCATTACAAATAATTTCTAATATTTATTTGCTGGGAAAATATGTATCAATGGTTTAATACTTTTCCTAGCTTCAGTTCAAGAAGGACTGCAGCACTAAGGTAGACAGATTACCATTACTTTTATTATTCCTCTGTCTTTCAACACTCGTAATTGTTTTTCTTTCTAAAACAATCATCTTCTGATTGATCAACTGCTAAGTGGGATTGTACTGTTTCCACCACTACTTCCACCAATGATACTACACTGAGCCACACAGAAAAAAAATTGCAGAGGACATAGAGATCCAGAAAAGGGCAATGATGAACACTCAGGATCACCTGTTGTAACCATATTACACATGTCACTAGTGTATTTTGTTACTTTTGAGAGGAAAAAGACCTTATAGAAAGGGTGCACTAAAAATGAGCATTCAGTAAGCAAACAGCAAATCAAATAAACAGAGCAGTCTAAATATTCAATTAAAATGATCTGTTAAAATGGACCATTGGAAGTGGCTGTAAGCTTTTGTTGAATTCATGGAACCCTGAGGTCCACTGAAGTTTTGTTGTTCTAAAATACTCAAGAGGATGCAAATCTTTCAAAGTTCACATGGTAAATATATATTCTTAGGGTTCTCCCTTATTTGTAATAATCCTACCCTGTTGCTTGTTAACTTCATTTGCTAAACAATCTTTATTGGAAAAACTGCTGGTACATCCATGTGCTAGTAGCTTCAGAAATGTGTATTAACTAATTTCAATCTGATAGTTAAAAACAGTATCTTATTGAATTCTTGCTGAAATTTGGTCCTGGCATAGGTGTTCAGCTCTAAAAATCTTCCACTTAAAATTATTTTTATCTTTCAAATAACTGAGGTGTTTCTTCCCAGTGTTCATATGGCATTTTCCAGGCAAAAGAATTTAACAATTGAAATGAAAGTAAAAGAACAGAGTGACATTAAGGCATGTTTAGGCCAAAACACAATACAGAATTGTCAGATGAGTATGTAGGGTAATTAAGGATTCAGTGTCAGCTCCATACAGAACAGTAGTTTGTTAAAGAAGGAAAGAAATTTCATGGCAACAGTTTATCCACTCATGCAGAATCGAAGCTTCCCCATGCAAATAATTCTTTAATGAGCAAAATAAGGTGAGACTTTGAAGGTGTATATGCTATATCACAAAATTTGTCACAAAGACTTGGCTCCAGTAGCAGAATCTGTGTACTCTTTTCTCTGCAGATTTAATTTTCAAAACAAAAACACCCTGTAGGGAAAAAAAGAGAAACTTCTCCAATCCTCAAGCGCAGACACACCTCAGATACAGAGCACTGTGGTGGCAAGAGGAGCCTCTTGATCCCGGAGCTGGAGGAAGACAACTGTGGGTACCCTGGGTAAACAATGCTCCTGTGATGGAGTGGGAGCAGGGTTCAGCAGGACTGACCCAGTGCCACTGCACTCAGGGCCTCCAGCTTTGCAGGATAAGGAAAGCAACAGGCATATGCTCCTGACCCAGGCTGTGAGACTTTCACTTTGGCCCTGATGAAGGTGTGGGCTGCAGCCCAGCACACAAGCGACATTTACTCTTGTTGCTGGCCAACAGGCAGTAGTAGTGGCAGAGGCATGAAACAGCTCAAGGGGAAGGCTGATGTTCCACAGCTGCTCTGCTGCAGCCAGACCATGCAACTTCTAAATTGCTCATTTCTAAATCTATAAAATCCCTTCCTGGAGCACGGACATTCCTAACACAATTTAGATATTGCATATTTCCAATTTATGGTGGATTTCATACAAATCATAAATCCCAGAAAAAAATAACAGAATAATACAATAAAAATGTGTATTTAAGCAACTAAAAATGGATTTCAGTGGAAATGTGGAAATTCCTTGCTTTGAGACTATGGTAATATGGGAGTTGGCCTTTTGCCATTGGTTCAGTTCTGCTTTACCTCATTATCATGGCCTGCCTTAGTTTTGCTGGAAATGCAGATAATACTAATAAACTAAATGATAAATCAATAAAGTCTCATGGAATTGGGCTAAGATGTATTATTGTTATTTTTGCTGATTATTATTATTATTATTATTATTATTATTATTATTATTATTATTATTATTATTTTACTGGATAGCACAGATAGTCTTTCTCATTGTGATAAATACTGATGGGAGAACAGATCCAGTTCTGCATGCATGTTAATGACAGTTTTTTCACTGCTCATATTCCTAACACACAATTTTCAAGCGAGCACATCTACAATTACATGATCTTCTCTCCTCTCTCTCCTTAAGGCCCTGCTAGGCAGTCCTGCCAGCTCCTGGGCACAGCCCTCATTGTACTCAAAAACTGGCGTTTGGAGTTGAAACGGAGCACTCTGACATCAGCTTAGGACAATGGAGCCTTTTAAGAGGAACAGTGAAGGGAGACAGGGATAAAGCTCCTTCCATGGTATGTACTGAATATAAAGCTGACATAATGAAACTCTTCATAACTCCCACCAAATGCTGAGCGCACATCCAGCCATGTGACAGGGAATATGGTCTGGATATAGCTTTTGCCTCCATACAGAGTATATAAGTAGTCTCTTGGTGGGTAGAAGCGTCCCCCACATGCACATCAGGCAACCAGGAGGACATGCTGCTGTGTAATGCTAACCGTGACTATCCACCATGTTCTGCCACGAGGAGAGGAGCAGTCTGGATGTCCTGACACTTCTATTATTGCACTGAAGTGCTGCCATAGTTTGACCAAAGTGTGTGGGAAGGAGCCCCATGGAGGCCAGGCCCTAATATAGTATGATCAAATGGCTTGTGTAGGGAGGGATCTTAAAGATTATCTAGTTCTAACTCCCCTGCTGTGGGTAGAGATGCCACCCACTGGATCAGGTTGCTCAAGGCCCCATCCAGGCTGGCCTGTGGGCATCCTCATACCACTCAGACATGCACAGGCTGTATCTGCTGCAATGTTCTTACACCTGCAAGAAACTGGTCACAGAGGGGCAGTCTGTTTCTTCCTCCTCAGCAGACCCCAAAAAACACAGAGGCTGCAGTGGCAATATTGTTAAGAAGGGAATTGGACTATTGGAAAATGTGTGAAGAGAATGGAATAGAAGAGGTCCACCTCTGCTGCAAGAGAAGCTAGGGAAAGTATGTGGTTGGATTTTTGTGAGAGATCAGCCGAAGGCACCTTTGAATTTACAGATTCCTGTGCCAAAGATATATTTTAAATTTAAGATTTGTCTGTGACTTTTTCTTTCCCTTAGACAATTCATTGCTGGTCTGGCTACAGTATATTGCTTGGGTGTAACACAATTCTTCATATAAACATATCATAAATGTCAGAAAAGAATTTATACTAGGAATGTGGAGAGAAGCCTAAGTACCCAATGCCAGAAGTTGCTCTGTGGAACTGTATACACCCAGCACTTTGTACAAAACCTGGCCCATAAAAAGTCTTTTTTATGAGATCCACCTGTTCTGGCTCTCTCTGGCATCTAGAATGTCAGCAGAACTGTTGATCAGGACAAACTGCTGCTGCTTCTAATGCCATTAAGCAGAAGACCTCGGCATGGCAGCAGCATGTATTTTATTTAAGTACTAGGACATCTGCTCTTTCATGGAACAAGTTATTTCCATTATGAAGGTATTCATAAGTCACGGGAGCTATTAAAAATAAAAGACATGTCAGTAGTATAACTTTCAAACAGCCTTGTAACTGACATGTGCCTGTATCTGTGTGATCAAGGTGGGACTTTTACACTCCACCAACAGAGTTGTGGGTAGGTTGGCTTTTTTCTTAAGTGTAAAATCAAAATATTTTATAGTTCCAGGCAATTTAATGTAACTAGTTCTGGGTGTTACCAAAATCTCTTTCTCAATCTTGTTTTCAGAGTGAAAGGATAATCTTGTTAATTCACTAATCTAGGATTTAGAAGCTCTGAATTCTATCCCAGTCTGCTACAGACCACGGGTAGCAGGAGTGCAGCAATCCCTCCACCCTTGGATGGTACACAACCTAGGAGAGGGAACCTCCCTTATTTAGCATTTGCAGCACTTGCTATGACATTTTAATACAAATCATAGGTGCTGCAGTGTGGGAGGAACCAGTCAAAGTCACTGAACTGTTGTTGGTGTGTCAATATCTGCTAAGCTGCTGCAGGAAATGTGGCTGACAGATGCAGCTGGGTCACCCAGAGCAGGGCTGCAGTGGCGCTCGGTCTGTAGGGCTCTCTGGTGGCAGTGACCAGCGGAGCATGATTGGCAGCACAGGGACCGAAACAGCTGAACCTTCTGCTTCAGGCATCTAAGCAGCAAGTCCCTCACAACTGCTGGCCAGCAGCAGAGCTGCCGTGCTGCTCCTCTCCTTGCTGCTGAAGGCCCCAGGCAAACCACAAACTGCTTAGACCTGGCAGGGGAGCAAGAAGAGATAAATCAATTTAAAAGGCAGTTCAGCTTGATAAACCGGATAAGTTTCTACTCTTGCAGACTCGTGACATCTAAGCACTATGGTAATAGCTTACCAGAAGAACAACATACGTGTTTTCTTTAGCCATTCAAAACGCCCAGGGTTGGCACAGCTGCTGTGTGGACTTTGGCATGCCACCTGCCTTACAAAAGCTTCCGATGCTGTGCTTCATTGCTCAGGGGCGGTGAAGGGCACAATATGCTTTGTGTTTGGTTGTTTTCTTCCCTGTAGGTCAGCCTCAAGCCTTTGAGAAACATTTTGCCCATTTAGTCTGCCAATAAGAACAGGTGATTTCACAGCTTCCTCCAAAAACTGCAAAAAGCCACATAGCCAAAGACAGAGGAAAGGAATAAAGAAAAGTATATGGGGACAAACTCAAGGTCAGGAGCAGCCCAGGTGAATGGCTTTGTTGTCAGCACAGCACAGCCCAAGGCCTCATTACTGAAGGTACAAATGAAGACAAATCCAAACATGGAAAGCATATTTCAATGGGAAACAGCCTGCAGCATGACTGGAGTGGGATTCTCTCTAATAGAGATAATTCATAATTTTGTTTCTGCAAAGTGGACCTAAACATGAGTGCCAACATATAGAAATGGTTCTCCAACGTACCAGTCTGAGCCATTTGCAAATGGCACAGGCTTACCTTCTCCCACCCTCTCCAGGTTTTCCTCTCCACTAAAGCACATCCATATTTGCTGTTCACAAAAATCTCTCTGCTCTCCCTCCTTTTTCCGTTCTCCGTTCTGTCTCTTCTAGTTCTGCTTCATAAGAGTTTTACTGTCAAATACAAATGGCACTTGATCCAATAAAGCAGATCAACTGTCCTTTTCTCTGACCTAGCCATCTGCGGGCTTGCTGTGTTAGACTCTCCATCCTCTGATGCCAGTTGTTTGCCTGCTCTACAGAGCACAATTGAAAATGAGCAGAGTATGCTATTGGAAATTCAGAACAGCTTTTCTTTCAGTTTTGCAGTTTCAGATCATTGTTACTTCTGTGTAAACCAATTAGAGTAAATATCCTTTCTTCTGCTATTTCATTTGTACACATTTGTGAGTATTCTATCCCCAGTTCACCTACTAAATTTCTCTTTGAGGAAAATCAGGATGATAGCCATCTCTCTGCCAGGATGCAAAACAACATCGGATGCTCTCATTTAGCCTGCTTGTTTTACAGCTGCAGAGGACTCTTGAGGTTTTTGGGAGATGGGACATCAGGCTCCATCGCTGTCTGCTCAGAGGAAGAGGAGATTATAAAAAAACAGTTTTCCCAGGTTTCTCTTCCTAGAAATTGTCTTTAAAGCACAATGACAGAGACAAGCGAATGAGATACCTCCTCTGCTTTATTCCAACTCCTATGGAGCTGGAATATTTGTCAGACAGACATGTTGCATATGACAAGGTAATTTGTAGCTAATGTGCAACCACACAGAAAACACAGGAGAAACTTGATGGGCCTTTAACCCCAGGTATGAGGACATCTAAAATAATCATAAGCCAAATGAGGACAAGAGGATGGCACAAGATGTCTCACACTGTTGCCTTTGTGTAAACACTCTATCAGACTCTGATACTCAATAACATGGTTTGTTTGTGTAAGTAGAAGGATTGAAGGAAAACATAGAAACACTAAGGTTCCATAGAGTCCAACTGTGAACCCAGCCCCACCATGTTCACCACCCCAATACAGGGACTAGCTGTGATTTACTAACCATGACACTTGTCAGTAAAATAACAGCAGCACTATGAATGTCATTGTCAACGATTCTCTTTCCTTCCCCCACTCTCAAGTTTGTTAGCCATGAAAAACCCTTTTTCTCAAAAGCAACTTTTCCTTTCTTTTTCTTTTTCTATTCCCTTTCCCTTCTTCAGGTAGACCAATCACTTGGAACTTTTTCTTTTGCTAGCACATTAAGGCCCTTGCCAAGTAGAGAACACTATAACTTACAAGAATATATGTCTATGAACTTAAATTAGTCTTTCCTTGCTTGAAATCAGGGAAGATAAAACATGCCCAAATATTAACTCTCATTTACTTCAGGCATGTAAAACCAGAAAACTGATCCTGTGTCATTAAAGCTATGCCAAGAATAAAAGAACTAAAACAAATGCAAATATTTAAGGTACTATATTTGGATAAAAATAAAGTGCCCTGATTTTCAAAACATATGATCATCCAGTTCATCCTTAGATCATAGGCACCATATATTAGTATCTCAGATTTCCCTATTATTCTTTTTTAAGTAAACAGAGTAGGTATAATCTCACTGTAAACTGCAGATTTGCTCAAAAGTGAAATTTAGTATGAACTGCAGAATTGAATAAACTTTATTTAGCTAAAATAAAAAGAAATGTATTAGGTGACATTTTCTTTTAAAATGTACCAATGCTTATACCAGAAAAAAAAAATCCTAGATGTTAATGCTTCCAGGATCACTGAAAAGGAATTTCTACTTCAGCATCTTTATGATCCTTATTGAATTATGATGTAATTTAAAACACCCTGTGGAGGACCCTGTCTGTAAAGCCAAACACTTTTTCTTGAAGTGAGTTGTTAAAGTGCATTGTTGAAGTTCTTTTGTTGGAGCTGATTTTGAGCTCTGAAGCTCACTGAGGCAAAAACTAAGATACCTTACGATTTTCTCTTGCTCACCACTCCACTCAGATCACTTCAGAACTTTCACTCCAGGGCACAGAAATGTCATGCTTGGCTTTGCTGAGCACAGTGAATTGCCAGCTACCACAGCCTCGAATCTGTGCTACTTCATAAAGAAAATTTTAATAATTTGCATTTACAACATTCAGGGAAATATCACAATTACACAGTAAAAGCTTAAGTATCTAGGAAGTTCCTGTAGGTCATGGCAGCCTAAGTTTAATACTGCATGTTAAGTCAGTGACATAAACCATTCTAAATACAGTCCATTTACAATTTCAGACACGCTTAAAGCACTGGTGGGAAGTTTGTTCTCAAAATTTGCCTAATAGACAAGACCCAAAAGTCAGGAAGTGGCAAAGCTGTTGTTCTCAGCCCAGGAGGCTGCAGTAAAAAAGACAATTGCTGAGTCAGACAGAATTTCCCCTGAGGACTCTGGCTGCAGACCAGCCCCTGGAAGACCTGCCAGCTCACCTAAGGGTAAAAGCAAAGATTTTAAAAGCCAATATAGCTCATAAAGAAAGAAACTAAATTTTGGCATAGCTTTTTTTTGGTATTTTAAGTTAGGTCTGTGGCAGAGAAATCTATGGAATCTTAGAACATCTGTATGAGCAATTTGTATAGTCTTTCCAACCTCAGCCACTGCTGACATAGCCAAGAGCTCTGAGTGTTGCTTGGCTGAATGCTGCTGTACCTGCTACTGTTACCATGGGAATGGACACTGGCAAAAATAGGATTAGAACTTTAAAGTAATTACCAATATAATTAGCACTTTCACCTTTTTAGAGATGGCATCCCCAAAAGCACCCAAATAGTGAAACCATCCAATTCAGACTCATCAATATAACAATTAGTGTCTAAAGAGGCATCAGTTAACATGATCAATGTGGGAATGACACACAAAATGAAGGCATTGTTGGAGCCGGGAAGCAGTGGGTTCCTGTGGCCTTCTTTGCTTATTACTAATAAGGAACTCTGCTTCTTTGCTATGAGTCAGTGTTCCAGTTTCATCCTTAATTAATTCAGCGTCAAGAGAAAGGGTACTAAAGTGAAGAGAAGCTCCCAGAGATGGCTCAATGAAATTTGCAGAAGAGGGGGAGGGAAAGAAATAATTATAGAAACAAAATTTGAGATCATAGAGAGGAGGAAAACTGGTGGAGAAATCTAAGTACAGTGTTTCTCATTACTCTGCAACTGTCTGAATGAAATACCTATACAAAGAAATGCTCGTCAGAGTCCCTATGCACGAATCTTTCATCCAGTGAGTGCATCAGTTAGTACACTGTGATCTGCACCAGTTTCTACAACATGGCAAAAGTCTTCAAAGGTCTCTCAGTGTTTCCAGCAACATTTTTAACTATGGAGGGTCAGAGGGGAATTTTAGAATTTGGTACAATTTTACGCTTCTTCACTTCTTCCACAATAGCCTGCTTGTATTCAGGTTGAATACAGAACTCACCTTCAGTGACCAGTGAAGTGCCTCCTTGCATAATTATCACTGCTTCTAAAAACATTAACATTTGGCTGGGTACAGCCTGAAAAGTTTTGGCTGTGGTTACTTAGCAGAAAAAGACACTTTCAGAAGAAACTGAGGAACACTCTGAAGAAAGCTAGGGCTAGATATTAAGAAAAATTTTGTAGATTTATTGGCTTACTAGTGGATATTGAAAATCTCTAAACACATATTTGTTATTAAAAAAAATATAAAGTACTAATTACCTCTGTTCATCCCATACTGTTCTTTCAGGCTGCCTTTGGGTAGGGCTGGGCAGCAGAGCCAAGCTCCAGGCAGAACCTCTGAAATGAAGCTGTGTCCCTGGGGATGTCTTTTGTGCAAGTCCTACTTGTTAGTGTGTTCATACCCTCCAGTCTGTTCCCTTTGAGTGTCTTGTTACTCAGGCATTATTGCACAGTCTGGTCACTACACAGCAGAGCAAATAAAGTGTCTTTGTCCCTCCTATCCCCATCAGTGATGTAAGGTAGCACAGTGAACTTCCACTTTGTTGGCTAAATATAGGGGAGTACAGGGTGGGTGGGGGGGTAGTGTGTTGCTTTAAGCTATGTGTTGTACAGCTGTTTCTCATGCACCTGGATTTTCAGGACCTTTTAAGATGTCAAGTAATTTTCTCCTACTTATTCAGTGCAGGAGTTTTTTGTAAACACACTGAGATCCAAATTTCTGTTATTCTTCAACCAAATACCATTGAGACAAAAGAGTCTGTCATCCAGATGTATTTGTCATAGTCCATTTCCCTGCCTACTGCTGTTAAGCACCTTCAAATGAGTGTGAAGTTAGGCCAAGTTCTTCCACTAAGGGCAAAATATTGCTGTGGGTGGAACCCTTCTCTGCTTTCCCCATGACTACATAGACCTAACTGGCTTGTCGGCTTCCTTACAATAGAGCACCCTTAAGACATTTGTGCATGTGAAAGACACACATTTTATCATGGCTCATTTCAGAGAAGACTGAGGCTTTTTCCCAGAAAGAGAGGTAGATAGAGGCAAGAGTGGTGAAGACCACCTGTGTGAAGGGAACTGTCATGCCATGTGACTCTGTGTCACATTCCTAGGCTCCCCAGCTGCTACCCAGAGCCCTCCCAAATAGCTGTCATTCCCCAGAAAAACAAAGCAGCCAAAGCCCTCAGCAACAGCTTTACTTTCTTCACAGTCTACTGCCAAATTTCTTCACTAACTAGCTTTAAAAAGTTAAATAGATAGAGAAAACCCACTGATGCTTGCATTAGTCAAGTAACTGTCTTTAGCTGTAAGAGGGTCACAGCTGATAGAACCATGGTGCATTTCGTGGGCCAGCACAGTTACACCAGACTGAGTTTCAAGGCAAGTATGCAGAGTTAGGAGTTTGTATAATTAAGGTACATAAGGTTAGGAGGTGCATAATTATGTTCAACCATAATTACACCCATTGGTGACTGTGCTTTATGATATTCAATTACATGACCACCTCCTTGCTTTTCCCTATTGGACCTGTGCCTGTGTCAGGGCTGTCAACATGGCACAGTGCTGCAGGATTGCCCAAATTGCCATTAAACATTCTATTTAACACACTGGGAAGTGCAGTAGTATTTGCATTGCATTCTCTTCAGGACACACTACCTTCTTTTGTGATAGACATGTTTGAGGTATAGGAAGTCTGAGCTCACAGATTAAAATGTTGTCATACAGATTTGAAAAAAAATCTAGATTTGCATGTCTGGCTTGCATATTATTAAAGCCTGTATTTATATATAACTTCTGATATGCAGCATCTTTATGAGCTGTTTCCTTAATTATAGGATAAGAAGCTACTTACCAGGACTGAATTTTTTCACACAAAAGGCCTTATCCAGCCTCAGTTCCTGTAGTAAAATTTTTACTGACTAAAATGGGAGTGGGATCATGCCTCTGGCACCTGCCATCCTGCTTCACTCCAAACAAAGCATTGCTCAGTTCAGCCAAACCAACAGGAAAAACTGCAAGGGTAATTTCTCAAGTAACAGCACCAATACATGCACATGGTGTGACAGATTGGAAGGCTTATTACTATTGCTTACACTGAAACAGTGAGCTGCCTCTTCAGATATATCTTGGACATCTTTGTACGTTCATTCTGAAAAGCAGAGCACAGCACTTATCTTATACAGGCACTCACATGTCAGTATCATGAAGAAATATTTATACTGTGAGCAGCTAACAGCTAATCTTTCATAATTGCCTATTAACATCTCCATATTTCTGAAGCATGGTAGAATCATAGTTTCAGTGATACTTTGTAATGCAATGGCAAAACAGAAGTGTAACTATTCATAATTTTAGCATTTCTGTCTGAAATAAATAATCTATATCTCAACTATATTGGTAGTACTAAAACACAGTCTCAAATGACAGGCTAACCAAAATCTGATTTTTGAAAAGACACTACTAAACCATAAATCTCCTTATAACATAAAACCAGACAACTAAGTCATGGAGCTTGTTCTAGAATAAAAGTGTGCTTGAAAATTCATGATTACCTGCATCAAGTAAAGCATACAAAGACCTTACTTTGCTTTAATTAACAGTGTAACTATCTATCCTACAAAATAGGAAGAACTGCAGAAGAAATTAAAAATATGCTTCTATCAAACAAATATGTAAAAGAGGGACAAACTTACTAAGAGAGTCCAAAAAAGAAAAAAAAATCCTGTATTTCAGAATTAATTTATTTCTATTTGCTGTGACCAACCTGGGAAACCATTCTGCAAAATAACTCAAGTGAGGTTACTTGCTTTTCTCCAGCTGAGCATTTGGCATGGCATTCTTGGCACCACAAATTCCATCAATAAATCTCAGTACGATTTTTGGCAGCAGAAACAGAACTATTTCCACCTTTCTTTTATCACACTGGACAGCCCAGAGCTGTTATGGTTCAGTGTCCCTGGAAAAACTGGAGATGGTTTTTTGATGTATTACATTACACTAGGATAAATAAGATTAAATATCTTATTATATATCTGGAAACAAAACAAATGTTTCAATCAAGTTGTATTCCCTTCCCCATCGTCCCACAGCAATAAATATTTTTAACTTCAATCTGTTAGTTATATCCTGTTTATAAACACACAGTTCTCTTACCAATATCTCATGTACTCTAGTTCATTCTCTTGGTGATATTTGTCATGGGTCCCCATTCAAAAGTTAAAATATCATGATGCCAGATTTCATTATCAAGGAAGAATTAATGCTGAAGATTACAGTCCCTTATTTCCACCTACAATTACTACCCACACAAGTGTATATCTTGCTTTTAGTTTCAACACATTTTCCAATGAAGCATATACATGCTGTCATTTGGCAAGTTACTCTACTGCCCTTTGCTCTTTTCTTAGTCTGGGACATCTACATTTGCATGTCAGCCTGACATCCTTTTATCCACATCTCCGAGTGTTAGGCACAGAGAAGCAGCCACATGGTTATCTAGCCCATTCCACTTGCATCAGCAGCCTTGTCAGTAGTTCTCACCAGTAACTGACAATTCTGGCTTTGATGCCAATCTTTGAATACACCATTGTTTGAAATAACCACCTTGCTTTTTTCTCTTACAACTCTTCCCACAGTATGAGATTTCAGGTCTAAATTAGAGCACAGAGCGGATACAACACATATTGTTTAAATAATAGGATGGCTGAAATAAATCTATCCCTTACACGTGGATATTTTCTCTTTTTAAAGTTATACAAAAAGTTACTGTAGGAGACATTTAAATATTTGGTGAATGTCAGAGTTCACTTATTCTGTTAATGCAAGCTGACCAGACAGCTCACTTAACAAAACTCCACTGGCTTTTAGTAGACCTATATCGGTGAATCCCTACTAAAAAAATAATTTCCATCTAAAAGCCATCTGAAAACACATCTTATGCATGTTAGAGTAAAACTGAACTCTAAGTCTGACAATTCTATAAGAAAATACATTACTTTTATGCAAAGGAAGATGCTTGTAAGAATCTCAATTTAAAAAAATTCTCCATTAATATTTCAGTCAAGTCTTAAGGAGAGACCACAATCTAAATCACACAAAGAAATCTGATGAAATAAATGTTGAAGAAAAAAACCCCATGCTATTGAAGTCCAAAGCTCTAATTAAAAATATTTAACATTTTAACCCATACCAAGTGTGATAAATGATTCCAATAAATTTTTATCTACTTTTATAAACCCTCATCTTATAAGTTACTTTCTACATGTAAACTATAGTTTGGGCTTATAGAGCTGTCTGCAATTTAGATTGTCCAACAATCCCTATTATATTAAACTGTTGCAATGTCTTTTAAATTTGCCAAACTGTAACAGTTTAAGCTGAGGCTCTCCATGCTGTATATATTCCCCAGGCTGATTTTGGTGTGGAAAATTTCAGCTGAATTATTTTGGCTGGCTCTGAAAACAAAGCAAAGTATTATGCATATTATTTCAATTACTAAAGAATTCTGACATGCATGTATTGGAGTAGGACTGAAACATAAAAGAGAAAAATTTTGTTTTGAAATGTCCTTTCAGCTGTTCTCATGAAGATACATTTACCCTGATCATAGAGCTCTAAGAACATGCAGTTTGACAAAAACTTGCTGCAGCTATATGGCTGAAAATCTCTGAAATCCCCCTGAAATGCTTGAACCTCCCACAGCGTAGGATAGGCTCAATTGCAATCGAGCCATTTTATCCCAAGCAAGAGTTCTCTTCTGGCCACAACCACAGAGCTGAAGTTGGGCAGCCTATAATAACAGCGGCTAACCTGCTCAGACTACAGTGAGATAAACCAGAACTGTGGAAGTGCAGCTTGTCCCTCTTGTGCCTTCAGTGGTGATTTTCCTGGCAGCAAATAAGGAGGGATCTCTCTGTTACTACTGCAGAAGGAACAATCTGCAAGGGAACCAACAGAATAATTCTTCTAGATCTTAAAACTAAAACACAAACTGTAGATCGTATTCTACAGCAAGCTGATGCACATAAATCTGTGCTGTAGAAAAGATTATCTAGATAGTATCCCATTATTTCCTTTAGAGGAAATAAAGTCCCAGTGGACTGTGCATGTATAATTAAAACCAAAATGTATTTTGCACCCTTTGTTTCCTAGTGTAGGTTAATAATTGTGGCCTTAAGAAATATATTTCAAAAGATAGTATTTCTCTCCATGTCAGGGACTTTTTTCCTTTTTCCCCCAAGACTGACAATCTAGTCCTCACTGGCAACTACAACAGCACCAGCACCTAAGATGAGGGAAACTAATGGCATTACTGAGTGAAATGCTCAGCACAGAGGGCCACAACTGTCTTCACCCAAACTCATCACCTCCTTTGTTATAAGAGAATTCAGTGCCAGAAGTAATGAGTTAGAAAAAAATTATAATTTATTTTAATTTTAATATTTAATTATCAGAGCATTTGCTTAAACAGGGATGGACTTGAACACGTTGGTACGTGTGTCAAGAAAGCATGCAAAATAATTCTTTTCATAGTAATTCCTTTTGTGCATTTTGACATTGAAATTACATGAGTCAGCAGAAACCGCCTTGAATATTGTTCCTTTTGCCATATGAAAATTGCTCCAGTATTTTGTATGCCTCTTTGTATGATAGATATGAGATATTGACCCTTAGTTTTAAATTTCTGTATATATAATAAATATTAGTGTTTTCTGGTGAAGAGTTATAGCTATAAAGTTCTCCCAGTCAACAGAAATTTTATCATCACCTTACTGATCTCTCCCTATTCATATTCAAATCTTCTGTAATCATTTCAAGAATCTGCTGTTTTTCTGGTTGAACATTATTCCTTTTTTCCCCCCAAAATGAAGCTGTTTATGACACTTAAATATTGGTTCTCTAAACCAAGGGGAGATGATATAATTTGCAATAACTACAGCATAGAGAGATAGGAATCCATGTTTACATTTTCAAACCTCTAAGACTGCTTAATAGTTGCCAAAATACCTTCTCTAGGTCTCACTTTTTTATATGTAGAGGAGGCTATTCTTATCCCTGTTATACTGAAATTTTATATCTGTTATTCTGTAAAATGCTCTAGACAAAAAATGGTCAGTGAGAGGAGGACAAAAATTTTTAGCTGTTAGGCAGGTTACCATAGTATCATAGAGTTTTCAGCTCCTTCAACAATAGCTCTCATTGAGCTCAATAGTTCTTCATTCTCTGAAAAATTAAGTTAAATAACTAAAGAATTAAAAATAACTAACCCTGAGCTCTGTATTTTAAAATGTAAATTGAAATACATTTACATGTAAATGTAAAATTATAGTTATAAAATGTTGTTGATAAACACAGATTACACATATAGGAGTTATACTTTGTGCTTGGGGAAAAATCAAGTGGTTGTTTAGATTCACTCCTTCCTTTTCTGTCAGCAGAATAAAAGAAGCACTTACAAACATAAAACATTTCAAGGTGAAAGTAGCTGCAAGAAAGCACAGAGGGCTAACAGAAGTGAAAGTGCACAAGGCATAACCAGGATGCAGGAGAAGAGGGGAGGGACTTGTAACCTTCATGCTCAACCCATATTTGCAATACAGGGTGGCTAAGTTTCTCTAATGACAATCTGATTAAAAGTGAGCACAGAAATGTTATAATGCATTAAAGATATATCCAAAAATATGTATTATTCTAAGGTGGGCTGTTGCTTACACTGAATTATCAATTTTCAAGTGACATACAGAAAGTTTTCAAACACTTTCAGACCTGTTTCAGAAATCACTAGCCTGAACTCATGGTACCATCCAATTATTGATTAAACCCCGTAACAGCCAAATGTAATTAAATATTAAAATGAAAATTATATTCTCTTGTACTTCCCTTAAAACTAAGGTCATTCTTCTTCATTAAGTCTGTGAAAGAAAATTAAGTATCTTATTTTCTAAGATAACGTGTTGTTTTTTAATTTTATGACATACAGCAATATTTAATAAATAATTTTTTGTTTTATAAAACAAATGGATTTACTTCCTTAGCCAAAATCTCTCCTCTGAGGAAGCTAGCACATATCAGAAGACAAAAAGCCAATATAAAATAAGTAATACTTCAAAATTAGGTAACATCATACAAGTTAGCTGCTAAGCTCTGGGATAAAATTCTTAGTGAGATTCAGTAGTGGGAATGATTGAGAGATTTATTCTCTTGCATCTGAAGTTTTGCTTCTGAAATTTCCAATTCTGCTGATGCCTGAATTAATCTTTTATTTTTATGTTAAATTCTATTTTCCTAATATAGTGCTTCTGCACAAACTGAAAGTTCTTTCTAACGAAGTCAGCAGTATTTTTATACTTCTGATGCCACTTTCTATTTTAATTAAAATTGCACAGGAAAATTATATCAGCAACTGAAACATCTTTGTTACCATGAGTAAGTAATCTAGAGAAGCATCATTTTTGTTACAGGTGGGGGCTAGCAACACTAATATAAAATTTTCAATAATAATTTTATTATTTTAGGAATTTTGTTGATAACTAAACACATATTACTCTAACATATATATCGGGGATTTATTTGGAAAAGCATTCTACACTGGTCTAAGGAATCACACCTGGGCAACTTCCTAAACAATGTGCTGAGTTTGACAACTGAGCTCAAATTAATGAAATACATGTATCAGGCAAGCAGAATTTCTACTCTCTCAGGTTTCTCCAGCCCAGAAAGCAGTCAAAGCAGCTTGAATTGTCTCTTTTCCTCTTTTTGTTTTGAGATAGTTAGTTGCAGTCTCTGCTTCGAGTGTGGAATGTCAAAAGCAAAAAAACCTGAAAACCCAAAGCTATCCTGTCACCTATTCCAAACCATGAAGAAATGGCACCCCTTCTGCTACAGAAACAATCCGTGTCTCAGATCCTTGGCAGTTACCTTCTTATTTCAAGATATTTAAGAATCATAGAATACCAGACTGGAAGGGACACACTAAGGATCATCTTGTTCAACATTTCTTTGCAAAAGCGTGATCTAGACAAGACAACCCAGCACTGTGGCCAGCTGGACCTTAAAAGCATCCGAATTTCCAGAATCCACACTTCCCTGAGGAGATATTCCAACTGCCAATTGTTATAATTGAGAAAAATTTTCCTGTTATGTTCAAATGGAATGTCTCCAGGAGTAACTTCTACCCATTACCCCTCCTCCTTCCCATGTGATTCCTTGTAAACCTCCATCTTCTCTGTAGCCACCCTTTAAACACTGGAACATAGGATCCTTCAAGGTCCTCAAGGCTGAACAAACCCAGTTCCCTCAGCCATTCTTCCTGTGCCAGGCTTCCCATCCCTGTGATTACCTTTGTGGCCCTCCTCTGGACCTCTCCTGCCTGTCCGCATCTGCGTTGTGCACTAGGGGCCAAAACTGGACACAGAATTGCAGGTGTGGCCTGACAAGCACTGTGTGGGGTGGGATAAGGAATTCATCTCTGCTGGTGAGGCCCTTGGTGGAGCCACCCAGGATCTGCTCCCTTTCTGTGCTGCTGGAACACACTGGGCACGCAGATGGAGCTGTGTCCACCAGGAGCGCCAGGCTCCTTCCCACAGAGCTGCTCCCAAGCTGGGTAGATCCCTGACTGTGCTGCACTCCTGGACTAGGGTTTTGCTTTTCCAGGTGCAAAACCTTACACTTGTCCTCACTGAACTTCACAATGTTCTCATCAGCCCACTGTTCCAGCTTATCCAGGTCTTTCTGCAAGGTGGCTCTCCCTTGACAAGCATCTGCTTCCTTGACCAGTATATTATTATTGGAAAACGGCACCAGGATAGACCTGATCCTGTCTTCTAGATCACCCTGAAAAATAAACATGCTGGGCCCAGCATCAATCCCTGGGAGCACCCCTCGTGCCAGGCTGTCAGTTTGAAGAGAAGTGATTGACCACTGCCCTGGGTCAGCCAGGTGCCCACCCACCCTCAGGACCCCTTGTCTAGGCCATAACACAACAGCTTCTGCGGAAGGAGGCTGTGGGAAGCAATACTTAGAGCCTTGGAGAAATCCAGGCAAGCAGCGTCCACCACTCACCCAACAGCAACTAAGGTTACTGTGTCATAGAAGGCAATCAGGTTTGTTGAACACAATTTGCCCTTGGAGAATCTATGCTGGCTCCTCCCAGTCATGTGCTTCACCTGACATGCAATAGCCCCCAGGAGGATTCATTCCTTAATCTTCCCAGGGACTGAAGTAAAATGGCTGGATCTTCCTTTACGCTCTTCTTGTAGGTGGGGTGACATGACACTTCTTCCAGTCTCCTGCGACATTCCTTGATCTACACAACTTCCCAAAGACTACGGAGAGTGGCCTCACAATGACATGATCCAGCTGTTTTGACCTCTTGTGGGGGGATATCACCAGAGCCCCTTGAGTCATACGGGTCAAGCTCTAGCAACAGCTCACACTTAACTCTGTCTTCACTAACAGCAGATCTGTGTTTGCATCAGCCTGGGTTTTTGTTCCCAACACCTGGGGCCCAGCAGTGCTGGTAAGCACAGAGGTGAAGAAACTGTTGAAAACCTCTACCTTTCTTGAGCAGTTGGTGACTGATTCACCTTTTCTGTTTAATAGCAGACCAGTATTTTTTTGTCTGTTTCTGCTTGCTGTTTATGTACCAGAAGAAGGCTTGCTTGTGGTTTTGGATATCTCTGGCCAATTTCAATTAAAGCTGAGCTTCTGCCATTTAAACCAAAACTCTGCACACCCCTGACAATGCTCTTGTAGTTCTCAGTGGGTATTTACTGACAGTGCCCTTGTAGTTCTCAGTGGGTATTTACCCATTAAGAAGATAATACATGATTAGCAAACATACCTTCTGCCATTCCAGCCTGGGCACTTGTTACAATTTGAGAATTTACAATGCTAAGGCTTTAGACATGCTTTTGAAGAACTCAGGTAGGATCTTCCACTTGAGACTGACTTTTATACCTTGAAATCTATGAATGGTTTCATAGTATATCTCCTTTTGTCCAGGAGAAAGTCCTTGAGAGACAGTTGTATGATTGGAAAAACTAGGTTTTGTAATGAAAATCTCTTTTCCTGCAAACCTAGGTAAGTCTTGAAATGCATTAGCCAGTTCCCTGTATTTTCTCAGTGATCATCATTAATCTTCTGTAAAAAATTAAGGTGGGGTTTTGTTGTTTGTTTCTTTTTTTCTTTACAGATCATACCTCTCATAAGGGATCCTGAATTTCCTTTCCAAGCATCTTTGGGGGAACAACCACTTTTCTAACATAATTTTTTACCACATCAAGCTTACCCTTGTACACTAAATTTATGTTACCTAAGTATCACACCCCCCACCTTAAGTTTTCTCCAAAAAGACCTGATTAACTGCGTTCCAACCCAGATATCATGTTAACTTTCTTTTAGACTAAACTGAATCTATTTCTATCTAAGTTTTCTTGTCTTCAAGGCATACAGGTTTCTGGGTGTAGCTCTACTGAGAACTGATCACACTGGATCCCTGATGGCATGAAAGAAGAGCTAACTTGTGATTTAAGCAATTTCCATTGGAAGTCAAGCAAACCCAATGTAATTCCTAAGGAATAAGAGAGAAAGGGAAGCCAGCCATGTCAAACTTAATCCACACTTTTACCAAGGACTAAAGTGGTTAAGTTCTAAAAAACCATCCTAGACCAGATGGTCCTTCTTCAGATTAAGGGGTACTGCTGCATGTCTACAGCAGAGCAAAGTGTATAGAGAAAACAAAATGAAGGAAAAAAGAAGCTCATTTGTCAGTAAGTCTGATTATCTTCAGAGGGTTTTTTTTTTTTGTGTGCAGATTCACACCTGTTGAATCTTTCCCTTGTGCATTAAGTTCCATTACAAATGGTGAAGGGGCCTATGGCTGGGCTTATCCAGGGTTTACCATGCTTGGTGTAGAAACAGATAAGACATAAACACATTTTGGCAAAAACACATTCTTAATGTGAGCATGTATACAGACAGCTTATCTATGACACCTCTCAACTTCTGATGATTTTTCTTATCTGTAGAGAATGTGAACATTTTGTATAAAAATAAAATTTAAATAGAAGAGGAAAATGCTATTAATGCTATTACACTTAATTGCACTGTATTAATTAATATTTTAGATAGCTGATTTAAGCCCTCTCCATGCATCTTAATTCTGAATTTTCAATAAGATGAAAGTCTTTCTTCTTGACTAAGCTTAAAATACAAACCCACACTTTAAAAAACTTACCAAGGTGAATAAAATGTATTCCTCTCAGTGCATGCTCTTAAAACACAGTATGTGCTTTGAGACATTTCTCATTAATGCTTTAGGCCAAGCCTCTTTCATGTTTATATAATCAAGTATTTGCAAAAACCTTCTGTGGCTAGCAATATTTGTAACATGTTATACATTATGTGGCTGTAAAATTCTGACTAGATTGCTGATCTGCTGTCAGATTTTGGTAGTAACTTATTTTGACTATTGTACCGTGAGTGGTTCTTAACAAACAAAGAATTTAATACAAGGAGAAATACAAATTGCTCAGTGCTTTGTAGTTCTTTGTATTTGTAAGTGCTTCTCCCAAGTTTAAATTATACATCTCAGATAATGAGTTGACTAAATTCCTAGGGACAGCAACACTTCAGTGGAGAGGCAAGGGAGAAGATATGTTTTGGGCCTGACAGTGAGCCCGGTCAGAAGATATCAGCTCCGTAAAAAAGAAGTCATCTTAAGAAGTCAACCTAACTGAAATCTGGAAATTGAAGGGGGACAACACAATGAAGAAAAGCTAACTTCAGCTACTCAAAAATCCTATTTGTAACAACAGCTTTGGAGTACTACTCAGTTTCTGCCTTCGACAGAGAAAAATACGGTCTTCTTCAATATGAAATCAAAGGATGAGTTTATCTTCTGTCATGTAAAAAATCATCTGTCTGTTAATTTTTGTTGTAAAAGTTTAGATATCCCACAATCATGCAGTTAAAGAAAACTATTTCAGGTTAAAAGGTTTGCTCAATTTAAAAGTACTTTTTCCACTTGCTTTAAATTTCCATTAGGTGTTTAGAAGGCAATAAGTCTTTGACATTGAATTACCTTGAGTAGTTTTACACTTCTTCCCCACATAACCATGCTACAAATGTTTTTGCTAAGATATAGTTTATGGAATTGTAACAGTTTAAAAGGAAAAATGAAATCAATCTGATTTGTATACCACTAGCCATTCTGCTTCACCCAGTTATAATGAATGAAATCTAAATCATTGTGATGGTGAACACAATGTACCTCCTAGAAGAGGTTTCACTTGTCTTGATTTGAAGACATTAAGAACGGACTAACTATTGGGACAAACTACTCACAAAGTTGGGACTTGTCTTTGTCTTTACTGTTAAAAATGCAGTTATTTTCTCTTTGAAATTACTGGCCTCAGCTTCTGGCTAACATTCTCCTACCAAGGAGTCTTTAATATGTGATGGTGATACCTAGATACTAAAAGTCACTTTTTGCTCTTTTGCCGATCTTCATACCAGATCAAGCAGCCGGTTGCTTTGATACAGTATCCTATCTCCAGTAGCGGCTAAAAGCAGATGCCTAAAAGAAATGTGAATAGGGCTGCAATACATGTAAATATCTTGGATATTCTTCTTATTTCCACTCCTTACTTTGCAAGGTCTTTCCTAATATGGAAAAGGTTTTTTTTTTTTTAATATTCTCCACTGGGGTTCTCTTCTAAGACTGGATTGTGTTGACTTTTATCCTGAACTCATATAAAACTACCACCTCTACAATATCCTTGGCAAGGAGTTCCACAGCTCAACTTTATTCTACATCTAGAACCATATGTGTTTATTTGGAATAACAAGGCTTACAAGCCCCAGTTAAAAATCAGGCCACCAAAATTTTATGCAATTGCTGTGCCCATTTTACTGCTCTAGTATACAGAAGTAATTTGCTTCTACACAATATTTTCATGCTATCCATCATGAGGTTGCCTAACCATTTCTTGCTAAAGTCTCCTAACAATTCTGATAGAACTGGCTAAGTAGCCTCTAGATACTTTCAGAAGTAAGGAATTTACAGAATACAGTCCTCCAAGCTTTAGTTTTAACCTACATTTTAGTTGCTACAGGCATGCTACATGTTCCTTTGCCCATGGTACATCAGAATGCCAAAAGTTTTCAAACAATCTAAACAATTCATTGTGACTGGTTTTTTTTTGGTCAATTCCTTACAAATTCTATCACCAGTGATTTTATATTATTGTTTTATATTTTTGTATTTCTCTGTGATGTCTGAAGCACTTAGATCACTGTACCCTGTTCAGTGGTAATTCTATGCCAACAAGTACTCCAAACAGTTAGCTGTTCCTAATCCATTCTATAAATCCTCTATTGATATCATATAGTGTTATTTAAAATGAAAATATGCAGCACTAAATCAAATACATAAATCCCTACAATCGCCCTCAACAAGCTTGTAATAACCATGAATGATTACATCAAGCTTGTCTGAAAAAACTTGTTTTCCATAAAATCATTTGCACTCTATGTGCAGATGACAGAACAGTATTTATGCTTCCTGCTGTTTCACTGAAGTTGAATTTCAAGCTATGTGACCAATAGTCACCTATTGGGTTTTTAAGACTAGAACTCATTAGCAATGTTTCAGTACAATGACATATGCCCAGTTATCCCAAAATTCACAGCACTGGGAAAAACTTCCCCACCACTAATTCTTCTTTGTTTGTAGGATACAAGTTATCCAACTCTACTTGTGCCACAATGATTATTCTTAGTGGGTATTGCTTAATATGCTCCTCACTTAATAGACCGGAAAGTACCCCATTGTTCTCACATGACATGATTATATCACTCACTTCTTTGTAAATGCAGAAGAGGAACTGAATTTAAAACTGTCTTGGTTATCATTTGACATATTAGCATTTCCATCCACTGAAGGGTCTGTAACACAAGTGGTATTTATTTGTTCTTAACACATTGCATTATACATATTATTTGCTATAATGCTTTCATCTATTTTTCTTTGCCTTGACAGTCTTAGCCTTCTTTATAATTTTTAACACTTTACAATTCCTCATTTTATAACTATTTCCTACTCCTGACCACCCACTTCTGTTTTGTTTATTTTTAAATGCTGTTTTTGCTGGTGAGCAGATTGGTTCTTAGAATTTTTCACAAAGATTTTTAAGTTGTGAAATTGTGGGATTTTGGCCAATTGAATCTCAAAGACATACAACTTTTCATTCACATTTTTTCCCAATAATTTTACTCCTTAATTCTCTTAACACTGAGATTTTTAACCTTTTCAATTCATCAGTACTGTAAAGCAAGCAAATATTGGTCGAGTCCACACTCTGTTAATCAATACTGAACAAAATTAGGTCACAATTCTTGGTTTCTAGGCAACCACTTACTTCCAATTCATTTACTTAATTTGTCTGTATTTATTCTAATGAGGTCTAAAACAGATTGACTGCTGTTTGGGACTGCATCTTTAATATCATCTACACTATTTACACAGGCCAGTGATGATTAGCTATACAGGGTTTCTGGCACATGCCCCACAAACTGAACTTCCCAAAAACTTTTTTCCTTCCACCATAAGAATCTATTATTTAAAATATAGTAATCAAGAAAATAGTGGTGAAAAAAAAATTAATCTCCAGATGTCAGGAAGAAGTCAAGAAGTCAAGTTCTCAAGAAATAAGCCAGTGCAAAGTCTCATGTTCTTTGGCTTGCAAGTAAGAACAGAAATTTATTCCTAAAAAAAGCATTGTTTCTAATTCATAAAACAATGAAAAACATTTAAGCAGCCTTTCACAAATCACTGTACATCAAGTTAGTCTTCTTCCTGTTATCTGCCTCTGACATTCACTTCAACCCTTCTACAACAATTGTCAAAACACCATTCTCCAACCTCATCCTTCCACCTAACTGCTTTCCTTCCTTTTTCTCTGACTTGGGTACCACATAAGCTGATATTTAGCCTCTCTAACCCCTATCAGTAAATCACTTATCATGCAAACAGTTTTTATGCTTCCAGAAAACCCCTCCAGGAATCTCCATTTAACTAAACTACCTTGCACTACCTCTAAAGGTACTTGGATATCATTTAATTTTTTCAGAGAGAAGTGTAATGCTGCCACATCTCACAGAGCAAAGTCTTACTCAGACAGTTTTTATCATTTATGTAAACATACCATGTGACTTGCAGGCAATCCAGAAAGAGCCTACATGCTGGACCTCTGTCAGACAAGTAGGCAGTAGCAGCTGCTGAGGCCATCACTTTCCTCTTGTAACCCAGCCACATGCTCAAACCATTATTTTACAATGAAGCAACAGAAAGAGAAAGCCATTGCCTGTTATTCACTTGCTCAGTGGATAATAGGCACGCTCTCCTGAGTCTCTGATATTACCCTTTCCTGTGAAGCCTTTTTTTGTGAAGCCAAAGTCCAATTTGAATTTCTAATACAAGAAAATAATAATCCTAAACACAGTGAAATTTTAAGAAGATATGATACTAACTTTAAATGCCATCTGTTTGTTACAAACAAAAACTACAAATTACTTCCTCATTTATTATAGTGAATACTTAAAGTTGGGTTGGAATAAACTCAGGCTTTCATAGTTTTGAAATTTAATTCAGGAGAAGCCTAGGTCTAGCAGCTCTAGAATAGGCTAGGCTTTGTCAGATACTATGTTTTGGCATGATTTCATATACGTGATTGTTTCTGGCAGTGTCAAGGTCATCAACTCATGTTTGAAAAACAGAAGAAGTGTTCCCTGTTTTATTGGGGGTCTCCCCAATAAACGTCACAGCCTTAGAATAGTGTCAGAGAAAGTTTTTCCTTTACAAAGTTTCCTACCTGTTTTAGACAGGTGCAGGAACGGAAATCAGGTTATTTTTCCATTCCAAGATCAGGTATTTTGAATAAAAATGTGAATATCAATTTCACAGAATCATAGAGTAAGTTGTAGTTTGAAGAAAAAAAGGCATTTACTCCAACCCCAATTTAATTCAGAAGTCTCCAGGAAGCCAATATAAAACTTAGCAGACAAGTTTGATATGTTACCGCATTGAGATTTTCATAAGCACTTCAGAACATACCCATTAGTCTTCTGTGTTGAGTGTTGTATTAGCCATAGGCTGATCTGACTTAATTACTGCCTGATGAAGGAACTGGCTTCTACAAAAAGAAATTACAGTAAATCTTATTCTTTGGGAACAGATATAGAACATAACACTTTCATTTGTGGTTACAATATGGTTTAGTTTTTTCCTCCCTACACACATGGATATCCATTTGCTGTTAACATAACTGTACAATCATGCAGGCATTTCCACACATGAGTAACAGGAGACATTCTCCTGCACTTCAGTATCTTGGCTATTCAACACTGTACAACATACAAGCACACACACTAAAGAGTAAAAGAATTTAAAAGTCCATTCAATTGTCATAATTACCATCAGTACTGTTCTAAATCTAACTTTTAAATCACATGACTTTTTATCACCATGTATTTTTGGCTGTAATTACTGTACTTACAATCATCTACCTTGATCCAGGACTGCTGGTTTATGCAGAGAAAGGTCTCCCTCATGTGGAAATCTGCCTATCAACTGTAAAATAGAAACTGTCTTTTTCTTAATAAAGGTTCTATTGCTTAGATTTGCAGATTCATTTGGGGAAAGTATCACAGTATAATTTTTACAATGTTTTCATTCTTCAGAGCTATCATTACAGTATGAAAGAAAAAGCTATGTTAATAAGACAGAATCACAAGAATTTTAAACATGTATAAGAAGATGGCAAAATACTGAAAGCAAAAGAATGTAAGGGAAATCAATCTAGGCCAAAGTCACAAGTGTTGGAATAATCTTGTATCCATCAGGTTTCTCAGCTTTCCATTCTGGCCATACTGAATACTGTTCAAGATGTTCTCATACATGTGATTTCCATGTATTGCCTTTTCATGGCCCAGCAGAACTGTGGCCTAAAATTGTAACTCACTATAAGACTTAGATTTGACATCATTGTGTGGTCTGGCCAGACTACACAGTTAATCTGTTTTGGCTACAAATAGTTATGATTCCTCACATCTAACTGGTGCAGTTCAAAGGTAGAGTCCACTCAGATTTTCTATTTCAGAAACTAATTAAACTCATTTTTAACTCCCTAATTTCAATGCTGTAAAAGAAAAAAAAAAGGCAAAAAATAAAGAGAAACACTCACAAATTGTGAGAACAATCTCAATTTTAGGATTTTTTCCCCTAAAACAAATGGACAGCTTTGACCCAGAGTGAATGATATCAGTTTTCTTTTGCTGAAAAAATTCTCTTGAGTTGACCACCACATTGTCTTGTCTCATTGTTGAACAATAAACTATAGACTCCTACCATGTTTACAACTGTGGTTTAAATGTCTAAAATGTATTGGCTAGTAAATAAAATTTAGAAGCTGTTTATATTATGCCGCAATAATAAAACCACAGTAAGATACGATACCTAAGACAAGAAAAGTGCACTTGGATGAACAGCTTTATTTGGATGGTGTAGAGTTGGCTTGTAAGACTACTTTTTCCTGATTTTGCAGAAAAACTGCAGAATAATTCCTTGATTACTTTCACACTCTCACAGCTGAAATCATTAAATCTATTGCACTTTTTTGTAGCATCTCTTGCATGCCACACTGGAAAGAAACAGGAAAACTTTGAATTGGCTTTTATCATTCCCGTCAGGGATATCTTATTTCCTTCCTTCCTTATTTGTATCTCAAAATACTTAAGAAACCAACTGAAGCCATTATAATTGCTCAAGTACAATATTTCAATGCCCATGTTGATATAATTTGGAAAACAAAGACCTGGTTTGTGGTCATCAACAGAAAAAGTGGTGGAATAACTGAAGAAGTGACTGATTTTGGCTGATTTTTTTCCTTTTTGGTTATACTTTTTAATTATATAAATGGTACAAAATTTAACACACACCAGAATTAGGTCTAAAAGTATCACACAAAAATCTCTGCTGTAAAGGTATCTGGGGCGGGTTTTCAGTCTTGAAATTTGTCAGGCAGCTGGACTGAATTCAAACAATGACAAAATCAAACACACTTCCTAACCATTAGAGACACTGGTGAACCATCAATACAATAGAGAATAGAGAATAGGAATGAATATGTTTCCTTTATTGCTGGTTGTATTCTTTTTATCCCCTTCAGTTTTAAAATTAATTCACAAGACATAATTTAAGGGCATCTCTTAAAAGAAAAACATGGCAATAACTCCTCATATTGATTAGTATTAATTAGTATTATTTCATAAAAAAATTTAAAAATTACCATCCAATTTCCTCAGCTTCTGCACATCTCAGATTTTTTTCCCCTCATGTTGAATTTTGTAGTCCTATTAAGTTTTGTTTTAAAAGTCACATTTTTATTTATACAGTTTAAAAAATCATCAAAAAATGACCTAGTTTCCCTAGAGTGATACATAGTCAAAATGTGAAATACACTGACATTTCCAGCTGATTCTATTCTTATATGCCGTTACAAAAGAATCATAATGTCACTGAACACGTAATCCCTTACTCAATAGGAAAGCTCTCTGGCTTGGTTTACGCTCCAAGAAATTTTGTAGCATATCCATTCCATCCAAAGATCCTCCAGGTTTCAAAATGAGGTTTCTGTATTTCATCCCAGCCTGACAGAAAGTAAAGCAGAATGTCAGAACTTCTTATCTTGCCCACTGCCCTTTCTTCTGTATTTGTTGCATATTTAAAAATCTATTCATGATAAAACAACTTTCCTCCTTCCAGATTTTCCTAATATCAAATTAGGACATACCAGGATATGTCACAAGTATAATTTAGATCTGCTGGAAGAATTCAAGAGAGCAGAAATTTGACCAGTTCTAAAGAAATTATTTTCCTTGTGGTTTTACATTAGTTTTGAAGCTATAATCACAAGTTGTCTGAAGACATTCTATAAAGCATAACAAACACACAACCTCCTCAAAATCTTCAGTGAAGGATTACCCCTGTGAATGATAGGCAGGAAGAGGGAACCCAACATCCTTTCTCTAACTGATGATTTCTCTTTCTTTAACCTTTATTTGGATAACCCAGATGATATTTCAGAGATAAGATAGGCAATAGCATTGTGGAATGGCATGGCACTCACACCCATATAATATACACAGTTGTACATATCATACATACAAACACATCTAATACACCTATTATAGTATCTTAGAGAAAATGAAGCTTAACTCAGATTTTAATTTAAGGAAGAAACATTATTGCTTCCGAAAGAATGGATTCCTTAAAAAAATTACTGAAGTTTCTAAGAAAACAAGTAATGAGGAGTTTCTTAACAAGTTGTATTTTGAGGAACATATATATCTGGAGAATTCTAGGCTTCTGAGATATGACTACAAATGAGAAAATGTTATTTTGCATGTGCATTTCCCAAATGCTTCTGATATTGAAGAAGACAACGTTCTTCCTTTTAAGCAGTGTATATATACATATACACTTCTCCCACAGCTCAACAAGAATACATTGCTTCCTCAGGACTTGTTGGGGGTTAGGATTTTTCCTTTTGTTTCTTCCTCTCACGGAATTTTGTCCAAAATGTTGCTAGGAAACAGTAACTACCAATACTTAAGAAAACAAAAGATGTAGCTATGTGTCACAACAATCCATTGACCCTGGCTGGGGGCGGGTTACATCTGTCAACACAGAGAAAAGGTGAGGGGGGCCCAGAGGTTTGGGGCTGGGCTTCTGGTCAGTCTGGTTTCCAGGTTTGTGGGAGAAGGGAGCTGTTTGCTGTTTTCCCTGCTGCCTGACCACTTTGAGCTGAAACATTAGGACTGGCTCCTGCCGGACACTCTGCCCACCTCATGCTGCCACAGCCACTCCTGCGCGGTGAACTCCGAGACTCCTGTCTGCTGCAGTTTTCCTGTGCTTTAAGTCTGTTTAAGTATTTTTTTTTTTTGTTTCTCGGCCATTTGGTGGGGGGTCCGGAGCCAATGTGGGGGGTGTCCCCATATGGGCCACCTCTGCATGGGAGCCCCGTAATAGCGACCAGCTGCCGCTCAAGACTCCCCATCTCGGCCAAGCCGCCATTGCCGCGTGGTCGCCGAGCCCACGCCACAGCACCCCCTGCAGCCACGGGGGAATCACCGCACCCCCTGCCCTGCCGGGGGCCAGCAGCGCCCCTGCTGGCTGTGACCGGAACTGCACCGAGGGGAAATAGATTAAACTGCAGGGAGGAGACTTTATTTGGGTTTTCTGGTTTGTTTGCTCTTATTGTTTGTGTGCCTTGTTATACATACCAGTAAAGAACTGTTATTCCTTTTCCATGTCTTTGCCTGAAAGCCCCTTAATTTCAAATTTACAATAATTTGGAGAGAAGGGGGTCGTACTCTCCATTCCAAGGGAGGTTCCTGCCTTCCTTGGTGGAAGGCAGGTGGACACCTGTCTTTCAAACCAAGACATGATTGTACTGTCAAAACAAGCAAAGGTGTTTTTAAGTGATGGGCTTCCATGACTTAATTGAGCTACCATCTGCATTGTCTGAATTACAGCTGGAAAAATCTAAAATAAAATAAAAATAAGTTTAAAAAAATCACTGAAGCGTCGTTCACACTTCACTGTTTTTGTTTGTTTGCTGAACATCAGCAGCAAATGAATATATTGTTCCTTATAGTTTACAACTGTTTTTGAGTAAACTTGAGTCTTTGCTGTTGTCCCTTCAGAGCCAGAATACTGCTCAGTTCTAGGGAGACCAGAGTTTAGTTCAGATAATGTGCAAGGATTGAGGAGGTTGGCTACCAATTAAGTTAGAGTTAACTGTTTGTGGAAGAATTTTAATACATTCAATCTCTGAAATTAGGTTGTATAATTAGGTTATATACAGAAGGAGACAGAAGGAGAAGATTAATTCAAAAAGTAAGTAAGCCAAATTTGTATAAGGCCTAGTCATAATACCTTAACAATTTTCCTTGTCTGCTGTCCAGAAGACTAGTCTAAATCTAGATATGACAAAGTATGAGTAACTACAAAAAACATACTGGTATCTAGCATTTGTTTATAAAAAAATGTTTGTCTCATCCTGTGGGATGCTATCACACTTATTTGGGTTAAAAGATAACTAATTTGAAAAGACAGCTTTGAAGAGGGAGAGAAAAAATCTCCACAGCTATCCCTGAAGTTATATCAGCATTCACACCAAGTGTTTGTGTGCACATATGCCAGAGAGTGAGTGACACACATAAATAATCATCTTTCTGCCTCACCTTTTAGACTGGATAACAGGTTGCACAATAAAAGAGGCACTAGCTGCCTTTCAGCTATTCCACAAAAATATTTACTTTTAGCATAATTAATTTATTCTCAAAGCCTCCCATACACAGGCAAATAAAACAAAAATTCTCACCAAAAATCAGAATAAGAGACATCTCTCAGGGGAAGTAAAGGTAACTAAAAGAGCCATTTTGCCAAACTGTAGGATTTTGACTATACAGTCATTTAAATCAGACTTTTGAGACTAGAGAGTAAAACGGATGGAATAAAAGCATGATGGCACTGGAGGGATATGGGATATGCCAGAACAAAAAACTGACACAAAGTTCCACAAGTTTGGCCCCAGCACCCTTAACCATCTTTCCCAAATGCTAGCAGTTACAAAAGCCAGCAAGTTTCACCCCTCCTGAAATGCCACTTTTAAGATTCATATGAAAAACATTCCATCAAAAGTTATTTTATTTACTCATTTAACTTGACACTTCTTCTCTACTGCTCTTATTTATAAGTGACAATATTCCCAATGAATAAGCAGGTATGCTTATTCTCATATGTACCTGTCATGAATCCCTATCCCTTCAAGGTCAGTCTCAACCTCCAAACCCCATGTTGCTTCTTCTCTCAAACTGTGAAGTTGTCTGCTTTTCTTCATAAAACCCTTTTGGGTTTTGTTGGCCTAACCACTGCCTCAGTTTCACAGTCCTACCCCATCCCCATTCTCTTTCAACTCCCCTCTTTGTCCAAATCAAAATCCAATCTTGTTTATTGTCCTCATTCTCTAGAGGGATGGAAAGTTCTAGAAGTTCTGGTTGCTGTGATTAGTACAGGGAGGAAAGAAGGCATATTCCAGGAGAGGAAAAGGACAGCCATGCATTTTCTACTCTTTCCTTTATTTGTCTCTTGTATACTTCTATCAAAAGGAAGAACGAGTGCTGGCAGCTGAATCAAGAACACAGTTAAGAAGATCAGGAAACCCAAAAGGTCTTTCCCATGACAGAACTCATCTATCTCATCTGCAGCCCCTCAACTCAAGTCTAATACTATAATCTCTGAAAAATATCGCTAGAATTGGCAGGACTAACCACATCACTAATTATCCTTTTTCTCTACTGGAGGCGGAAGAGGCTGGAAAATTACTCTAGGGAAAAAAAATCCAGTAAATCTAGAACCTCTTAATGATTTAGACTTCAAAATGACCTGGAATTTAAACTGAAGATGAAACAACTTTCACATTACTCTGTGTTGTGACAGAGAAAGCTCAAAATAAATTCAGTTTTCTAAACAGTAAGTAACTACATAAAAGGGCCACATAGTTGAGGTACGCAAAATGTAATGGAAATGTAAAAGAAAAAGAGCACCACTATCATACAGGTTTCACAGCAGATGAATATGCATCTCTTCTTACAATGGAGGAATGGTTTTTTTACTCAGAGGAAGGCAACACAATATCTCCAAAGTACTACAGTATTAAATATATGGTGATGTAAGAATTGCATTAAAATTCAAGTACTCTTGGAAATTTTAAGATGGGTTTTCTTAAAGTTACTTTTACATCTTTTTTGTTGTTGATCTGAACTCAACAGATACAGAAGTAGTACTTGAGACGTTATACTTAGGGATCATGATGGCAATAAATGTGGTTTCAGAGGCAAAGTGCGACAGCAGAGTTTATCAAAAAGTATTCATCACCTACCTTTGGATTCATTATTCCTTCCTGCTTAAAGCAGCTATAAAAGATATCCATGGAAAACACTTCACTCCACAGGTACCCATAGTATTGACCATCATAACCACCTGCCAAATGTCCAAAAGTAGCGGGCATGTTTGTTCCTTGAAAAGCAGATTAACATCAAGTTATTGAAATCAAATTCAGTTATTTCTTTGATGCATACAGTACTTCAGCAATAAATTAATAAGGAATTTATATCAACTATTTTGAAACTTTTAGCATAAAGGGTCTGAATATGCCTCAAATTATTGAATATAGTCTGTTGATAACAAAGGAAACTCAATTTCCCATTTTAGGCTACTTGTACATTCAACACAGATGTGACAAAACATCTGAAGTGGAATTCACATCCTGTCACTCTAAAATCTATCCTGCAAAAGGGTAAGTTTTATATTTACCTTCAGAATCTTCCTTCAGAAGAGATCATTAAGATCATCCTACATTTAAAACTAATTATTTCAGCTTCATAAAGTAGATTATTCCATAAACAGCCCTGGTTTTTGTATGCACGCCAGGCATTACTGGGAAAGAAGGGCATGTTAAATCGAACTATTTGGCCATGCTGTATAAAAACTTCATACTGACATACCTGGAGTGGCAGGAATTCCTAGAATCTCCATACAGTATTTAGCATATTCATCTGCTGGGTCAACAGACAGCTTTGTATGCAGTGCCTGGTCAACTTTGCTCAAAACAATCTGACGGAGGGTTAGAAGGCCTAATTGGGTAAAAACATTTAATTAACCAGCATCAAAATATATGGAGTTTCATTTGCATCTTTCCTTCAAAGATCTCAACATGCATACTAAACTATTAGAATTTTTGAGTTGTATCATTTCTATCTGAGTTACTGCACTTACAAAGAGTTGAGAAGCATAGTTTTAATAAAGGAATTATCATGCTAAGCCCCCCTCTTTTGAATACTACTTTCCTCATAGATCAAAACTAAAATAAAGCAGTTCTTTTAAAAGCACATTTTATTTTAGCTGTTTTTAAGAAGCTAGAAGATATGAACCTTTACTCAGACAAAATGCTTATGCAGCTAGAGTCTGTGCAAGCTACAAGGACAAAGACTTTTTGTTTGGGATAGGAAAGCAGTACAAAATAAACAGGAGTAGCTTAAGGATGAATTGGTAGCATAAATGGGAAGCTCTGATTACAAGAACAGAGAGGTGGGAGTGATAGAATAATAATGACATGATAGGTAATGACCTGTGATTACAGTCTTAGTTTGGAGATATGTATAAGGTCTACAACAATGCTGTCTGGGATATGTTATGTCTGTTCAGTAAATTTGCAAGTAAGTTTCATATCTGTTAAGTGTCTCATGCAAATCAAATATAGACAATGCATGCAAATCAAATGTAGATGACACATGTGGCTATACTGTGTCTTGCACAGTGCCTGTTCTGGAGTACATTTAAGATTAAAAAACCACAAAAGCCACACCTGACTACACCAGACTACCCTCCTCCACCTACCACACACACCCCACCGATTTTAAAAGAAAAAAGCTTACAGGTAAAAATTTACATGGATTGGAAAGGTATTTTAGTCCTGGAGGTGACTTGGAAAATCAGAGCTGCTACTGTTCCTGTAAAGAATTCTGTCTGTCATCATAGCCTCTTTTAGTGGGGTTCCCACACAAATAAACCCAGAAAGACGGTGGTAAGTGTATGCACAGAAGAAATTTAATAGGCTCCTTATGTTTGTCAGCTTCTTAAATTACATACTTTTATACATATACTATGGGGGGAAAACACAGAGAGATACCTGTATTAGCAAGTCTAGAGGCAGCAAGTTTCTCCAGGAGAGCATCTCCAACATGGGTTGCATCTTTATAATGTCTTGACATCTGTTGTAGTGGCTCTTTTTCCCACACCCAGTTCTCAAACATTTGTGAAGGTACCTCTACAAAGTCTGTTTCCACATTAGTTCCACTAAACCTTGCAAAATCAGTCTAGGAAAAGAAAAGACATTTAATTAAATTAAAATAGAAGCAAAGATTTTTAGCAGAATATATTTCAGATGTCAAATTTTCAGTTTAAATCACAGGAAAAGGAATTAATTTGAAAATAAGAAGAAGAAGAAGAAGCAGAAGAAAAAGAAGAAATTTAAAGAAAGGAGGAAAAAATCAGACATAAGACTATTATCAAGGAGTAAAGTAGAGTATTGGGTAGTTATATATTGCATTATCTATTGGTACATAACAGTACTTCCATTTTTTTAGTATTAGTGATTTTTACCTTTAAGGTTATAACAGCAATATAAACATTTCTATGTTGTCCTGTGACAAGGATATAATTTGCAAATTATTATAGATTTTTGTTGTGTTACCCCAAAGTAAAATAATAAACTCCAACTATGCACTTTATAAAGTTTATTGTATTGCAGTCTACCCCACTGGCTCACAGATTTTACTTAACCAACTTATTCTATTAAGCTTTGCCCTATTTGTCATCATTTGTAATATATGTGGTTAACATACAGAACAACTTTTTTAGCCAGTAATAGATAGACCAACATAAATAAATCCTAGCAACCTCACCCATGAAAAGTTTTCAAATTTGACACTTGGATAAAAGAATCTTTCTTCTGAAAGCCAAACAAACTAGAACTTTTTTTTTAAATTTTAGTATCAGCAATAACTTCATGTTTAAGAAGCTCCTCCAATACCAATTTTGAAGAAAAGTTAGTATAGTTAAGAATCTTCACTAAAATATACTCTAAATCCAAGTATTTCTAGGAAGTCACCTCTGAAAGACAATTGTTCAAATGCAGATAAATTATTTCATTTCATAGAATCATAGCATCATAAAGGCTGGAAAATATTTTTAAGATTATCAAATACAACCATCAACCCAGCATCATCCTCCTGTTTAGCATTAAGCTGTTAACCTATGTCCTGAAGTACCTATTCACACATTTTTTGAATGCTTCCAGGGATCCTGGCTCCCCATTTCCCTGGGCAAACAACTTCAAAGATTTTTCAACTCTTTCAGAGAAAAAAAAAATTACCAATATCCAATCTAAACCTTTCCAGGTGCAACTTCAGCCATTTCCTCTTGTCTTGTCATTGATTGCCTGTGTGAAGAAGCTGGCCCCCACCTGGCTACAGTCTCTTTTCAGGCAGTTGTAAAGAGCAATAAGGTCCCCCTGATCCTCCTTTTCTCCAGGCTAAACACCCCCAGCTCCTTCAGCCCCTCCTCACAGGACTTGTGCTCCTGACCCTTCCACAGGTCTGTTGTCCCTCTCTGGAGTCTCTCCAACACCTCAGTGTCCTTCCTGACCTGAGGGCCCAGAACCTGGCATAGCACTCGAGGTGTGGCCTCACCAGTGCCCAGCACAGGGGGACAATCCCTGCCCTGGCCCTGCTGGCCACACCATTGCTGATCCAGGCCAGGATGCCATTGGCCTTCTTGGCCACCTGGGCACACCCTGGCTCATGTTCAGCTGCTGTCACCAGCACCCCCAGGTCCCTTCCAGCCACTCTGTCCCAGCCTGTGGCACTGCCTGGGGTTGTTGTGACCCAAGGGCAGGACCCAGCACTGGGCCTCGTTGAACCTCACAGCACTGGCCTCAGCCCATGATCCAGCCTGTCCAGATCACTTTGCAGAGCCTTCCTTCCATCACTCCACCCTTGTCTCGTAATAAGTCTACCTCCTCTTGCCAGCCCAATTTTATTTTTTTTTATTCTCATCAACATACTAACAAAACATTCTAATTGCTAAAAGAAAAAGAATTGTCTGTTGTCCTCTCTAGGAGCTGTTGATATTCTTACAGTCCATCCTCTGCTGGGAAATAGATCCTTACAGGATTATAGGCTTTTGAACTTAGTTTCTTGCAGGGTTACCAAAAAAATATGTATAATACAGGACATAAAATTGAACTGACATCTGTGTCACATGCATCTGTGTGACTTCCTCTCATGTCTTCAGAAGAACAACACAAAAGGAGCAAAACTTTCCTCTACTCTTGCAGGCTGCTCAAATCCATAGTTGTAGGCCGGCCCTTCTTACTGTCCTTTCTGAACAGCAGCTCTGAAGAAAAGCTAGGAAGCACCAGCTTCAGGGAAGAAATAATGATAGAAGTGGCTAGAGCAAAAAGCAAGTGGCCTTCAGATATCTTCATTTACCCATACCCAAGTGCACTCTACTAACAAAAAACATCAAGACATTTGGTTCAAGTTACTCCAGGAGTGCTCCCTGAACAACACCAACAAATTCCCTCCCTGCCCTGATCTCACTCTTCAACACTATATCTCACTTTTCCAGTATATTACATAATCAGACCTTTACCAGCAGCTCACAAATCCCTCCCAGTCTCATCCTTGTGTAGCATTTAACTGCAAAGTCTTAACATGCTTAAACAAATCATCATATGAAACAAGACAGTGCTTTGTACACACGAATTCCAGAGGACAGGATGTTCTTAAGTGGGACTAGCAAGTTTGCACACATGCAAATAGCTATTTACGTACAATACAGGAGAAGTGAGCATGGCAGCTGGGCACACAGAAAACACCAGAGCAGTGCGAGAGACAACTGGAATGCAGGCCTCTGATCTGTGTGCAATTCCAGAGCAACTGAAGTATATATGCATTGGAATTGTTGGCTTTGGCTTCCCTGAAAGGACTCCAAAACACTGAGGCACATCTTACTGGCTGTCAAAATGTTGCAGTCAGTGTTGTACTGTTTTATACCAATGCCAAATGTGTTACACTTATAAACACCTTCTATGTTGCCTAGGTTTTATTCTTCAGTTTTTGATATCAGAATCACCTATCATAGGCTTGATAAAATAATAATTATATTTTTACCTTTAAGATGATTGAAAAATATCTAAGCAATTATTAACTCTGGATTTAATATATGGATTTCTGTGATGATGTTGCTTCTTTATTCTGCAGTCCTAGTCTCTAGGATTATGGTCAAGAATTAAAATCTAATGTAGGCAATGTTTCCTTGACTTTATTATTTTGTATTTGTTTATACAGAAGACGAAGGAAGTGCTACACAAAATCTGAATTTGTAATTAACTATGTGAATTTTTTAGTGTGTGAATACTGACACTCATCTCTTTTTGAAATATAAAATTTTCATTAGGTGAATAATAAATTTATCATCTGGCAGTATCAATTTTACATGTAAGTAAAAATGAAAACAGAAATTTGACAACTTTATTGGTACCTTGATGGAAAATCTGAAACTACCTTCAGTTCTTTCTGGTCACTGCAATAAACCTAACCTGTCAGATAGGAAAAAGTAAAATAGCTTAGGTGAGACCTGTTTTACGCTTGTGATGTCAAGAGTGATAGGTCTCAACAGTACTAAATGCTAAAATGATGCAGGTCAACTAACTTCAGAAATTATTTTCATTCCTAGGTATAGCAGCATTGTTTTGTTTCTAACACCTGGTTTCTCATGCCATACCTCTACAAAACCAGAAGTAATAAAAAGCCATCTAACAAAGACATGACTGAGCATCTTCTTCACTTTACCTGTACCTGTGATGAGTAAATAGACTCCTGCATGATGCATATGCAAAAGTACATGTTCCTACAGAAATGTTTTTCATAAAAAGGCATATTTATTGCTTCAGTTTTAAATAAATATTAAAACTAAAACCGACCTGATGCTCCAAAAAAATAACCAGAACTCTGCATACGTGCTTTACTAAAACTAAAAACCACCAAAACAGAACTATACCTTGCTTTGAGACAGTTGAGAAAGAAATAAGTCTTACACTGGAGTAGAAACATCACTAACCTGTGCACATATCTGATGCATTACGTGACCAAATTCATGGAAGTAAGTCTTGACTTCATCATGTCGCAGCAATGATGGTTGATCCGATGCTGGCTTTGTGAAGTTGGTTACCAGAGCAGCTACAGACATCAATCTGCTGCCGTCAGAGAGAAGACAGCTGGGTTGTAGACCAAAGCAGGCTGCATGCCCATACTTTCCCTCTCTGCGTAAGAAAAGACATCAGATGCTATCTTCAAACCACAAGCCTGCTCACCAGAATGGTGAAGCCCATTCAAGAAGAATGAATATCTTTAAATATCTTTCAAATATTTACTTCCAAATGCATTTAATTTTAATTAAACAAGCAGCAACTCATTAAGACAAATTCCATTTTAAACATGTAAGCAAAACCCTAAGTCATTACCTGGGGTAAAGATCCAAATAGAACTGCCCCAGCATTTCTCCTGTTGATTTATCCTTTACTGTATAAAGAGTAACACTGTCATGCCAAACATGAGCACTTTCTATTTGCTCAAATTCAAGTCCAAGCAGCTTCTGGTAAATATTCAGTAAGCCTTCTGTAACAGCCTCAATTGGGAAGTACTCCTTCAGTTTTTCCTGATCTATGGAGTACTTCAGCTCTTCAGTTTTGCTCATATAATAATGAAGATCCCATGCATTGATTCTTCCATCATAATCAAAGTTTCTTTCTTTACATTCCTTCTTCTTCAGATCTAGAATGAATTGTCTTTCTTCCTCAACCAAAGGCTTTAGCTTTTTACTCAAATCATCTGAAAGAAAGATTGGCTTAGAGTCAACTTCCATGTTCCTTATCTGTTCCAATAAAATGCACTCAACATTTCAAGCACACACTCCAGAAGTGGGTGTTTCCCATTCATTCACCACCAACATGCAACATCTGCTTTCTTGTCCTAAATGCTATAAATGATACAGTAGGTTCCATAGAGGCCAAAGAATGGTGTGAAGGGTTTAGGTGAATTTAAACTTTTTCCAAGACATCATAATCGAAAAGTAACACTAGATACTTATGCTTTAATCCTTTGATTTTATGCCATGTAATCTCACTATTCCTCATACATTTCTTCAGCAACAGTCAAAGACTAGAACTATTGTTATTTACAGGAAGGAAGTGCAACACAAAATTCAATACTTCTAGCTAAAGTCCTATAAAAAATCCAAGAGACCCAAGAATTCTTGCCTATAGGATGGCTGACTTCTACACTAGCAAAGCTTCTGGATATTGAAGTCTATGATTCAAATTATTTCCAATATACTTTCCTTGGAAGCAGACATTGAATATAAAATACTTAAGCTTACTGACACTTCCATACAGTACCTTCTGAACTCATTCTCTTGTAAGAATTTCTGGTTTATCAGAAACTTTTTTCATCATTAAGAATTCACAGTAATGTTCATTGTTAATACCTACAGTGTAAAATTTGGGAATTGCCACTCCTGCTTCTAGGAAGGCTGTAACACATTAAATGGATTTGCATGACTGAAATACTGTTTGCAGCTTTTACTGTGCTAAATTCAGAATATGTCATAGGAGTGAATGCTCTTCTTTCCTAGATGTAAGATCAGCTTATGAACATTTGATTCAAAACATGATTAGATAGGAATAAAGTAGAGGAAAACATACTGTCATGCTTGTAGCTGAGGATATATCAAAATAACTGAATAAAAAGTGACAATTAATTTGATGCGTGTTCTCCCTCTGTGAGAATTACCATGAAGCATGATAGGCTAACTTATGTGTGTCAGCTTCACAATAAATGGAAAAACACAGTATTACAATAATACAATGGACAAAGAAAGTCTAAAATACTTCAAGTACACTTAATAACCTTAACATTTAATAATAAATCAAAATCAAGTATTCCTTAATTGTCAAGTACACTGGAAACTGGTATTGCCAAATATGGATCTGATCTCATGAATGAGCACTTCAGGAGAAATGCAACAGAATTATGGGTTTAGAAAGTGGAGCATTTGAACCTCTTTACTGAAGCGTAAACACCCCACTACCAGCAAACATACCTTATTTTTCTACTAATTTCTTTGGGGAGGTTACTTCTATGATACATCAGTATACACTCCTAAATGGTGTTAGGACACAGTAATAAAGGAACACATATTCAGTGGAGAATACCAGAGAGCAGAGGTTAACTCTACATCCAAGAGTCCACTGACATTGACAGGAAGACTCTAAATTCATTCATAAACTGCTGTGTTTAAAATTTTCAAGATACCTCTGTTTTCAGATCAAATTCCACTACAGGGCTTTTAAATTCCAGATGTAATCCATCACTCTGGATATAATTTTTAATTCAGCTCATGCAAGTTGCATAATTTCATACAGTAAAGTTTCATACTTAATGCAGCTGTACCAGAAAAAGACACCAAGGCTACAGATTCACAAAAAATTGGGAATGAAAAGCTGCAGTTCTGATGCAGCTTCTTGAACTGATAAAATTGCTTAAGCTGCACATGTTACTCTGGTTCTAAATTAGGATAACTTAGAACTTCTGGTTCTAAATTAGGGTAACTGCATTTCAGGGCAGATAAAGGTTTAATCACTTGCTTACACTGGCTGTCACAAAGAATTTGTGACAACCAATATAAGCAAGTGATTAAACCTTAATATTCTCACAATTTGCCTTGTGCTTCCTGATTTGGAACAACTTCATTTATGTAGCTATAATTTAAAAAATATGTATGTATGTCAGAACAGAGGCAGCAGAATTCCTCTTCTGGCTAAACGTCATGGGTGCTGTGACCCACTTATGTATTTAAATTCATCTTGGCTGAGGGGACATGTTACTACATTAAATATACAAGTATTGCTTATAAATATGAACAAACCTAAGAAGGTTGCTACGTTATCTGTGCTCTTGGCAGTGTTTACCTCCAGGACAAAGTTGGCATGTGTGTTATAACCAAGAAGCTCTGCTACTTTTGCCCTTAGTGGGAGCAACTGCTGCAGAATTTTTGTGTTCTCCTAAAAAAGAAAGTAGGCAAATTTGTAATATGAAACCAGAAAACACATGTTAACAAAACAATTATCTCAATAATATCTGTAATCCTAAAAAATAAAAAATATTTCAAATTAAACACTTTCAGATTAAAATATAATACAACCTAAGTTTAGCTAGATTCTTCTCATAGAAGAATCTAGCTTCTCATGGAAGAACTAGAATACTTCTCAGTGTTTGAAGGTAGCTGGTTTTCTAGTTGACCTGATTCATTACACTCCTTATTATTACAACTTATATTTTTTATTTAATCAAAATATACATAATTTTCTTTCAGATTGTGAAGAGCTTATTTCCTTTATTAACCATTTAAATGTGAAAGACAATAAGGAAATTGCTGGCAGCAGGTTCAATTGCTTGTTAGTGATGAAGACAGATTGCTAATTATTGTGCCAACATTCAAAGCTGGTTTGCAAATTTTTCTCTTCTGCCACTCTAACAATAGCAGTCAGAGAAAGATCTGAAACAGAAAACCTCGAAACTTGACTTAATTGTCTTAAAGAATCCTCAAGAACCTGAAAACATAACTGTGTAAACCTGTAGTCCTGGAAAAGTGAGATTTGTCGGGGGAAAAAAAAAATTAAATATTAGATTCAAAGACTGTCACACAGTTTATCAAGAAATCTCTTTATGCATGTTGACTTGCTACGTGTTCAGTTCCTGATGCCATTTTATCTTGTACTCATCACATTTCTAAGCATTTCAAGCACAAAATCTCAACTCTGCTTTGTTCTCTAATGCATGGTTGGTACAATTGTCTGAATGACATATCCTCTATCTTTCAATACTTTTTTTATTTTGTACCGGTCTAATTGTGCACATATGCAATCTGTTGATCTCACATTTAATCATCTGTATTTATAATTAAAACCTGTGCTTAAATAACCCCTCTCTATTCTGAAAAATCTCAAAGGACTACAGAAGCCACAATCAGACATCCTTTTCTGTGAGAAAAATGTTCATAAGCATCTGGAGAACACTGTAGGAGAATTTCACAGAACATCAAAATCCCACTTCTTTTAACAGAACCACTTGAACACTAAGATACGTACAAATATGCACACAGAGGCAGACTGTCAACTTCTAAGGTCTCAGAATGATATCAGAATAAATTGGAGCAAGGCACTGTTAAAGACCACGCTGGTATGTTTTGATTTCAAAATACTCTACAATGTATTTTGAGCAAAGCTCAAAACTAACATTTGAATGTCTCACTCAATTTTTCAACTCTGTCACTGCACTGTAGAACAGCCAGCACACAACATACCTCTTTGCATCTCGAGTTAAATGCAGATTCCATTTTTCTCCTGGTTTCTGAAATGCAGCACTTCTTCATAACAGGAAAATAGTGGGGATACTTTAAGGTAACTTTATATTTGTCTTTCTCAGTCTTCTCTAAACTGTTAATAAAGTCATCAGGAAGGCCAGCTATAGAACACAATTTAATAAACAATGTTTACCAAAATTATCTACTCCCCCCTGTTTTTGTGAGCCTGTTGCATTTGTTTTGCTGCAATCCACTTTGAGCTCAGAAATCTCCACAAATATATACCACTTTTTTTACAATTTCCTAAAACTTTTTCAAATTCCACCACGCAAAGCAAAATTTGGAAACACCTGAGAGCAAAAGAGAAATACATGTAAGGCCACCAGATAGAAACTGAATATCATGAAAAAAATCTCTGTTATTAGAGCACATTTTATGTGATGCCTTCAGATAATGAATCCCCAAATTCTCTGTCACATGAAATCTCTAGATTGGTTTAAATTACTGAATTAGTTAAACTTTATTACAGGACTGAAAAAGTTTTTCCAATAATTACACAGGTGATTGCTTGATGATAATTGAGAAAAGGAACAGAGTAAAGCACATTTTAACTTGATGCAAGGCAAAAACCTCAGGAAGCACAAATGTATGAAGACATCGTGAACACCTGCAGAAAATAACTCTGAATTGATTCTGGAGAAGGACTAAAAAGGAAACTAAAAAGACTGGGAAACAGTCAGAATTTCACTTGATATAACCATCATGGATGGCGCAAAAATCAGTTACTCCAATAAAACTGGAAGGTTGAAAAAACAGAAACAGCAAGCATCCTACTCACCAAGTTCTTCCTTAGAAAATACAAGAAATGTGTTTTCCTCATTCAGGTTTTTGTTAAAGTCTATACATAGCTCATTCAATTTTTTCTTCATTGTCTTTATTTCCTGCATCGGGTATAAACTGAACTTAGTGGAAAAACAAAAATCAAAGCTGGCAATTTTTATCTTCCACATGAATAATATTCCATTTTTTTTTCAGATAGGCTGTCTACTGAACAATACTAAATTCCAGGACTGAGCAAATAACACATTGCAGGTAGCATCATACTTCACACCCTGCCAGTCTTCCTTTTATATTTCTTTCAGTCCCGAGCAATATTGTGACCAAGAGCTATCTCTCCAACATTTTAAACTCAGCTTAGAGAGGACTAAAGAGATTAAACAGTTTCATTAAACAGTTTCATGTGCTAAAATTGAAATATTTTCTTTTGTTTGAACAGATAAATTACAATTTTACGTGTAAAAATATCCACTGAGATCAATGAGAACTAAGGGAGTTAAAAAGCATGCAACCTACTTAAAAACACTGTTTTGGAATTGTACAGGTATGATATGACAGAAAGAAGAGGCTGTTTTCACAAGACAAAGCCATTCTAAAACCTATTGTAAGACCTTGATAAGTCATATTTCTGAAACATTTTCTAATATATCTGAGAGCAAGTTTCTACACATTATTGTCAAGTTCAAATAAACATAGTAGTTACCAGAAAGAGAACACACACCAAAGAAAAAACTAAATGTAATTCAACTATTGTTCCCTAAGGATTTTCAAAATACCTTTAGAGGCATCAGTTATATGAAAATACACATCAAACTGCTCTCACTAGCAGAAGGATGTGGATGAAGATTGATTATTTTCTACAAAGGGTTAAGTTTATTCAACAGTTAGAAATAAAGGTCATAATATAGTCATAAATATCACTCAGAATTTGAAGATAACTATGCTGGCATCTGTAGGATCCCACAAGATAAGAGCTAGTGTGTATGTCTGAAACACCAATAGCAGGGTGGCTTTGGCACCAACCAAGGACTTTAGGTAACAACAACCAAGGACTGCTGGCAATAACATGCTGTGAAAAAGAACAAGATGTGACTGCACAAGGGGCCATACGGAGGCAGGACAGCACTTTTCTGGGACAAAGGTCTTTGATCTACCTCCTGGAGATGAGCACAGCTCAGTACAGCACAAACAGAGAAATGAGAGGGAGAAACAGGCACGGACTGTTTAGGGAGAACAAGACCACCAAAGACCCTCAAAGGCCTCTGACCCACTTCCAGAAAAGTGTAAAGAACAGACTGTGCATGACAACTAATTTACATAGAAAGTGCAAAACTTTTCTCCAGGGCAAGGAAAGCTTGTCTATAAAACAGTACCCCTATCCAGGCCCAGGTGGTGACCCTAAGACTCTGGACACCTAGGCAGCTGGATTGATGCTGGAGGCATGAATGGTGATGTCTCTTTCTTTCTTCTTTCTCTCTTCTCTTCAATTAATTTATCTCACTGTTTTCTCTTCTTCACTCTATCCCTTTTATCAAAAACCTATTCCCATGAGCTTATGTTAGGTCAGGGACTAACGTACCAATTTCCATACCAAGTATATAATTTACTAATGAAAGTTTGTAAGCTTTTGCAGACCCTCTGATTTTGTTGTTCCTTTCAACCACAAGCATCTGTATGAATCTTGGGTGCCCCCTTCCCATAAAGGGTGGGATGCCACAGCATCTCAGATACCGACAATTTTACTTACTGATTGTCTGACAATTGCTTTTTAAGTCAGTTCTCCCTTAATGAAGAAAAATTCACAGAGCAGGCTGTTTTCTCCTCTAACACACTTCGATTTTTTTTTCAGGGCTAAAATCTTAGACACATTTTACAACATCAATTAACTGAAACTAGTGTAGCTGTGCATTTGCAACAGTTATACATACTGTTGAATAGAAGTGCAGACTCACTAGTAACGTATTTTGAGAGGTCTCTTTCCTAGGAATCTACTTTAGGCACTCTCTACAATCGTAATATATAATACAACTTTTTCAGCTAGGCTTCTTTTAGTGTCAAGGCTACAAAATGATGCAGACCACCTCTATCTACTGTGTATCATGGATGTCTATCAGATTAGTTTTAAAAAACCTTCAAGTGGTTGAAATTTAAAGGATGGATCTGGAAGTAAGAACAGTTAAGATTAGAGCAGTAATTCAGATCCAAAATAATGAAGTTCAAATATATGCTTAGTACACCTAACTAACCATAAATTTATCCCTTCAACAGTTGGTAATGTTTGCTTTATAAAAAAATAGTCCATATTTACTTTCTGCACTTCTTTAGGAAGATGGAGTCCGTTTCTTCTCCCCACTTGAACAGATTTCTCTAGATATCGCTTTGTTTCAGGCTTTACATTTTCAAGATCACAGGTTTGCTGAAATGACAGTATAGAATTGTGGTGTTACATTTTAGTTAAATGGTATGCTGTGTCTCACCCCTTGAAAATGTACAGTTTATTCCAAGCTGTGATCCTCCCCTGCAGTATCATGTATCTGTAATCCCATTGGCCCAAGTTTTAATTCTGTGCCCACTTTGAATCTCCCTCTTGAGCTGTGCATGGGAGACAGATCTGTCTCTTAGCCCTTTTTCTCCCTAGGCTCTGCCTCTCTCCCCCTCCCTCCCCCTTCCCCCTCAGAAACCATGCTGCTCCCGGGGGTGGGATCCCCAATAAACCCTCATCTAATCAGCACCCTCAGAAGCCGTGTGGAGTCTCCTTGCCTGTCTGCTGCTACCAGCAATTCTACAGCTTAGGGGGCCCCCGGGGACTCCCTGGGGATCCCCCAAATAGACAGCAACATAGAATAATCGAATTTATAATACATTTTAAGAACCATACCAAGCATTAGAAGGGTTTCAACAGAGTTGTTCTTGAGAACACTGTCATATTAAAAAAGGGAACATCCTGGATTTTAACGTGAAGAACTCCCCTAAAACAGTTATCTTACACAATAGTATTCTTATATTCATATAGAATGTTTTGAAAATAATATTCTTTTACCAAGTATCTCTACACATTTACATGCTGTCATAATGGCAAGCCCTTTCAGCTTACAGTACAGTGCACATAAGCTTCTTCTATAGAGACAGTTGAATGGTTGATAGCTGATAGTTCTTCTTTTACATAGTTGAATAAAATCAGTGCTACAACACTGTACCCTAAAAGTATGAGGGATTGAAGAAAAACCCCAAAAGATTAGAAGTGTCACTTCAGAATATCAGATGGCATAAAATTTGAGCATATTTGTCTTCTCCACAACCAAGTTACCAGTGACAATAAAACAGTATCCCAGTGAAAATAAAACAGTATCCCAGAAAATTCTGAGTTGGAAGAGACCCACAAGGACCATCATCTTGAATGTACTACACACATGAAATTTTGGAACTATCATGATTTTTTAGAATTGTCATGGTTGATGATTTTGTATACCATTTCATAGTTGTTTTGGAGAACCTTGCTAATTTATTCCAGGAAGAAACCTTCAGACAGAGTAAGAAACAAAACCTACTTAGAATTCCGCGAACAAAACCTGAAGCAGCTCTTTACATCAGGCTCTCCTGAGGGCATGTGGGTGGAGCAGACTGGCAACATTCTTAAGCATGCCTCTACTAGTCAGCATGTGCACATGTTAGGAGTAACAAAATTTAAAATGACAGTTTTTACTACTAAATTCACCTTTATTCCAAGCTTCAAACCTCAAAATACAAGTTTTTCAAAGAATAAAATATGGAGCATATTCAACATAATTTTATGCAGAAATTTTCCCCCCTAATATGTGGGGAAAAGAAAGTGACTATATTATTTTAACATTTGCTTGAATTAAATGTAAAAACCTCAATCATTTTCATCCACCAACAGCTCTTAAATTAAGCATAATTTAGAAGGAGTACTATTGTTAACTTAGAAAACTTCAGCCCCCATTAAGGGGAGCTAAAGCATTCTGCATGTCACTGAGGCCAAGCAGATTTGCTCATCTCTTAATATGCTGCATTATAAATAACATGGAAATGTGAGGCCCTCATTCTCCTCACCCCAATATAATCTGGCCCCCTGAAGGATCATGAAAATGAACTAATCTACCTGAATTATTAAATCGACAATGAGGCCACGAAAAACCTGATTTAATCCAACTGTTTACTGCTTTTTTGAATTGGTGAAATAATTTCAGCTGAAATCTGAATTCTGTTTGTAGAAGTTCCTTTTTCATGTGTTCCTGGAGCCTGACTTTTTAACTGACAGTTTCTAACAGGAGGAGGTGTTAGAAATTTAGCAAAAATTAACAATAACTTTATGATTTGGAAATAAGAAATTTTGACCAGTCTGGCACTACTGGAAATTTCATATTTGTTTGAGTGCAAAACTCTTACTATTTAACGGTTATTAGAAGTGGATATATATGCAGAAGTTGCATCCCTGGCAAACTAATACTAAAACATGCCTGCATGCTGCAGTTAAGAAAAATTTCTAAAAAACTTTAACAGAGACTTAAGCAAAAATTCCAACTTTTACAAAGGTCAAAGACTGCTGCAAGAGAAAATGAAATAAGAATATACCAAATGAGAAGAAAAAAATTAAGAGAGTAATAGTAGTGAATAACGGCAATCAGTTTTCACTACCTACTGTCAGATAGTCCTGTAAATGAAAAATAGATAGATACACAGATATGTTAGATTAGTCCTCAATGTATCTGTGCATTCTGTAGTGGAGGGTGGGGAAAATTATAGTAGGTAATACATACAAATCAAGCAATTTAATTACTAGGAACAGAGCAGGGGAAGAAGAAAAAATCAACATAAAGTACAAAAGGAAAAAAATCAACACAAGGCACTATCTGCCAACACACAACAGAACATACTCAGAAGGGGGTTATTATATACTTCCACAAATATTTAACAAGTATACCCAGCTAGAGGAGAACATTTGATAATTTCCCTGGAAAACACAGCAAAAGAAGACAATGGTAATGGAAGGCAATGTAGTACGGTTTTGCAAATATTATTCTAATTCCCAGTCAAGCCTGCAAAAATCACAAATGGTGACTTCAAGAGACAGGGCTCCAGTATCTTATGAGCATTACAAGAAGATAAAAAATCAGTAGGGTTGAGAGGAAAAATTCACATATAAAACATAGAAAAACATATTTTTTTTTTGCTATCACATTAGATAGCTTCCTTGCATTATCCATATATTGCACTTTTAAGAAAATGATTACTAAACATCACCAGACATATTGGAACAAAATCAAATATTCTTTCCGATACAATCAAATAATATAATCAAATATTCTTTCTTTGAGCTACAAAATAAACAGTACAAATGAAGAATATGAGATACCTATAGGCACTCAATTAAAAGAGAAGCTAAACATTAATACAAAAAGGCTAGAAATTGGTTCTAAACTAAACGCACCTTTTAACATAGTTTTATTTTGAGGCTGAAGAAACAGATGAAGAAGATGACACAATGTAATTGTCTATAACTAGCTGATCAAAAGAGGTAATTTCAGCAGTCGATCCCATTTATATGTTCTCATTAACCTACATAACTTAAAACAACTTTTAAATTTAAAATTCTCAACTTTTTCAATAAAGCAGAATTTTAGACACAAATTCAAAAGCAGTATAAGATAATGTAAGTGCTGTATTTCCTCTTTGCTTCCCTCCCTCTTGGAACAAGCTCAGCCAGTAAAAACAAAAATATTTTTTCCTAATAGGTTTCCCTCTTTTAGTTTACATTCCTTGTATCAGTTCTTTGGAAGACTAGACAAAAGTCAAAGCTATTGCAATGGAGAGAGAAGCATACACAGATCTAGATATGAGAGGCAAAGAGTAACAACAGCACAATACACTGTTTTCTGTTGTACAGCTGTGTCCCACCGGAAAGATTTGAATGGCACAGACACAGAGGAAACACAAAGTTATTTTGAAAAGTATTGTGTATACCAAATAGTTTTAGATAAATTTAGATACACGTCACAATTTATGTGGACATGCTGTTATTTACCTGTAAATAAACAATCTTCTGAAACACATCTTCTCTCATGCTCATCTCCACATCAAAATTTGACAGCTTTTTGTCAGCTTCTGTACTTGCTAAGCGTATCTCTTTGTCAGGGGAGACATGCTGGGGAAAATCCAACATGCTTCTTTCCACTGTTTAAATAGGAGGCAATGAACACAGAAGGACAGACAGGCTCTAAGGATAATGAGCTTTCCTTCTTCTGTCATTTATAAAAGACATAAGAAAAAAGTATCCAAAGCAACCTGACACATTTAGCAAATAAAGTGATTACATGTAATATAAAATTTAATAGGTGAAAGGACTAAACCACACACCATTGTAACACATAAATATTTTACAGAAGATTTCTAAACCCCAAGCCTAATTATCTCATCATCTTCTACAAAATCAGCTGAATCGTATATAAATACATTAGAAATGCTTCATCGTCCAAAAGTCATGTAAGTGAAGACTGACGTTTCATAGCTGGCACAGATGCTTCCATGTTAGCATTTAAAGTCAGAAGCTCTGAATCTTTCAAATATGCCCATCTGTCCTCAAGTTATTTTTACATCGTTATGACCACAGTGTCAAATCCCCAAGTACTGCACTCTTTGGTGTTTAAGAAGAAACAACATGGCAAACAGGGAAGAAGCTGTCTGTGCATTCTGAACTTCTAGAGATTGGAAGCTGAGTAATACTACTCTTTTAGAATATACTTTTGAGAGTAAGCAAATCCTTGCTATTAAAGGAATATAACATCTGACATTGAATAGAAATCCTAAAATATAAATTAAATTGCTTAATTGAAAATAAAATTACAATGTCTCTACCATCTACCTTTCCAAAAGTAGATTTTTGAGTAACAACATAATTAGGTTGATTTAAAGCTTTGTAATTTTACGTGATATGCAGTCATTTTATCAAGCTCCAGGACAGATTCAGAAATGCAACCATGGGCATGTGATTCTTCTTGAAGTCCATAGGAAACCTGCCCCTTCATGTCCTGCCCTTATGCAAAGATGTTTCAAAATTATAAACTGAGTTTTAGCAGCTTCCAAGTGTAATTTAAAGTCTATTGTAATCTCTCTCTTTTTGGATAATGAGCTGCAGTTACTGGGATAGGTCTTTATGTGAAAGGGACACACAGGCCTTAAATTCCAAGTTTCGTATGGAAGTCTTGCTGTGTTAATACATCCCTCTCAAATGCCATGGGCTGTTTCCCAGCAGGTCATGATAATTTCACATACAGCTTTGAAGATTAGCATTAAAAGCTTAAATGTGACCCACTATTGCAATAGCATGTAGTGAAAAATGTAGATCTTCCATCAAGTCTTGGTGGCTGTGCTGAAAAGCTGATGACCAATGTTTTCTCAGTCAGAGATTTTCCTTCTGTAAATCTTTGTGGTGAAAAGATCTACAATAATTATACCAAACTGGTATACTGGTACAACTAAAACTGAAGCTGGCAGCAGGCTTTTTTTGGGAAGATTTCTGTCTTTCTGAGTATGCCAGAATAAATTCCAGCCATTTCACTGGATGTACAACTTAAAGTAATGTGAAATCCAGACTAATATTACAGTATAATCATTTGACATGCCATCTGTGCTTTTTTTGCTAGTCAGAGATTTTGCTCCCAGCCAAGGTGGCTGTTTTTAGCACCTGTGTGGCTACTGTAGATGTTTTTAGAGTATTTAAAAGAATTTGACATCTATTACACTCACTGTTTTACAAATAATGCAGCCACCATCTGAAAGTTTTTTCTCAACAAAGACACACAATATGCAGTTTCTATTTTACTTATCTCCTCTGACAATTATGAACAAATTAACTGAATGACCTGTTTGACCATTAAAACCCACCATACCATACTGGTATGGCTTGATAATTCATTCAGAATAATCTAGATGTGACTGCATGACCAATATCTCCCTGGATTCTTCAAGACCTCACAGGCCACAATTTAAATGTGAGCAAGTAAAGAAATCTTCCTTCAATAGCACATTCAAAATTTCCTCATCATCACATTTTCTCCCCTAGCAGTTTATCAACATTTCCATTACACCATTCAACTTGCTTGTGTCAAATTCCACAGTGTCTGAAAAAACACTGCTTACCACGTGTAATGCACTATGCATACCATAGATGCTGCAGCCTACACTGCTGCAGTGTCCCCTGGCAGCTGCAAAGGGTTGGAAATAACTGTGTAACTGTGTGGAGCTTGACATGCAAAAACAAAACAGGTGACTAATGCAGGCCTCTAGAAGGTCGTGAAAGATTGTGGACTCTTGAGAGGCCTATTCCACACAAGAATAGCAGGGATCAAAATTGGAAGCAACAACCATTTTTTCTCAGTGCTTCCTTATGTGCAGATGGAATGCCTTATGCAAAGAAATACAGAAAACACAAGCTAACCTGCATATTCCACCTCTATATCTGCCAAAACCCGTATGGTATTTTCTTGTGTTACTTCTTCAGTTTCAAGCATCCCAATGCTGTCATACACATGTTTTGTCTTCCTGATAAGTTCTTCTGTTCTTGTTCTTATTTCCTCTGGTGACAGGTCCCATCTCAAAAGGTTTCGTCCTGATGCTATGTATGAGGAAGCCTTGAGCCGGCTAGTAATTTCTGCTCCTAATGTCATTCTCAACACAAGCCGTGGCCCAATGGACCTGAAAGGATAAAAATTGTCTTTACATAGCAAGATTCCAGTTCAAGAGACATTTACGGTAAACATTAAAAAACCAGCATCAGAATATTTTTAGAAGGAGGAACAAAGTCCTTTTTAGAGCTGTTATGTTTATCAATTAAGTCTAATTTTTTAATAAATCTGTCTTCTACCTTTTTCATTTAGAGTATGACTAAGTGCAAACAGGGAGGAAAAAACTGGTATTGACAAAACCATACAGATTAAATTATGACTCAACCTTCTAAGGAAAACAGCATTGCATTACTGGAACTCTACAGAAATAGACAGTACTAACATTTCTGAAGTAAGGAATAAGACCCACATAAGTGATTTGTAGATGACAAAGAACTGAAAAGTTGCACAAAATAAGACATAAAAAACATCACTTGACTGTATTCATAATAGTAAATAATTTTATATTTATACAGGATTTCTGCAACATAATAAGCATGGGAGGAAACCTTCTAGTTGTTACTCATCTGCAAATTTATTCCTTCAGTAGTGTTGGATTTTAAATAGGCAGTTTCACTCTTTGACCAGAAGAGGTACATTCCTGTACTATGATTTATGTATTAATAATCTATCAACTATAGTTCTAATCAACTGTGTTTCAGCTTCTTTAAAATTAAGCTTGCATTCAAGTAGTCAAACTTGCTGCACTTTTTTACTGTCACAGGAGGATCCCTGACTGTCAGAGACTAACTATCTGTTGTCCTATTTCAGCTATATAATTAAAAAAAAAAAATCACATGTTGTTATGGTAATAATGACAACTTAAAATTTTCAACAATAACTAAAGAAATACACAGAGATCTTGTTAATGGATGTTTATTCCACACTGTTTTACATTAAATAACCTTTTCTCTTAACACTAGCCATTGTCCCTGTATTGATTTTATTGTAAAACCAGTCTGGTATGTGCAAAAGTGCACAGAGAGGTTTTGGCATACAATGCGGGCAGCATGCACAAAAGACAGCCAATTTTAGCCTGAAGGAATAACAAAGCAGAAGAGTGAAATGCCAACAAACTGAGAAGGGCTGCATGCATGTCTTCTGTTTGAAGGAAGGCAAAACTTTTTGTCAAAAGTGTTCCAATTCTATAACAGAATTTCTCCAGAAATAGCCTAACCAAAATTATTTGATGCAAGACAAAAGCAAAAGACAACATTTCTACCTATGTTTTACATTGAAACTTTATTTTCCTTATTACCACAGATTCTTCAGATCTTTCCATTCCACAACATAGATAAGTTGTTTACTTTTCCCTTTAGTGGCATACAGAAACATCTGTGTCCAGAATATTGACAATTTCACTTTGAAAATGAAGTGTGAATAAAGAACATTTGTTCCACCTCTGTTCTTTTTCTCTGATACCAACTGAGTTCTAGTGCTAAGGCTTTAGTAACTTCTCCCCTGGACTACTGAAACTCTGAATTTCAGATAAAAGTTTACGATAAATGAAGCTGCTGTCATGAAAGCAAAAGCTTAAGTAATAACATTCTCAAAATGCGTTAGTTTCCCATCCCCAAAGTCTACTGAAATCTACCCTGAATCTACAAATCCATTAAAGAACGGTACTTCATTAAGTCACAAACAGATTCTCAGTGGACTGCCCTGTATCTAGTTTTTCACACATTGCTACCACAGGTCTGGTAAAACCTCTTGGGAAGTAAAGGGAAGCTCCTCAGAAATAGGTTCATGGCTTTGAACTCTACCCCACACCACCCACAGCCAAGAAGATGAGAAAAGACTACACAGTGTTACACACTGAAGTCAAAATAAAAGTAAAGTGGAATCAAAGGAAAACAACAGCCTGATCAACAAAAAGTATGCTAAAGTGAAGGATGCTAAGCAGATATTATTTTTAAAGAGAACCTATTGCTTTCAGTCATTAAGTATCTTCACCTAGAAATTTAGACAATACAGCCTTGCCTCTGACCAACTGCCTATCATCCGAAGCGAACACTAAAACGGTCACAGCACCAACATATTACATCAATTTCAGCCTTGCAACAAGATTTATTAATAATTAAAGTTGACTGAGTTCATGAACTGGAATGTCCCTACATTCCAGTCTCACATTACCAGAGAAGACTATTTTTAAATGCTAAAAAAAGATGCCACCTGATTTTCTTAGTATATTGGCTAGCTTAATTAAGACATATACCTATCAATTTGAGAGCTGTATAAATTACTGGCGTAAATACTAGCAAGTTGTTCGCTACCTGTTAGAAACAGGAAAACACAGAACTCCCCAGTTTTGAAATGCTGATACCTTGTTTGCTTCTGTTGATAGAAAGATGCAATCATTTATGTGGATCAAAACCAGAAGTACAAATCAGAAAGCTTTTCTAATTGACCAAATGACATGGTGGGCCTTCAAGAACTGTAATATAACATTTCATGTAAAATCAGTTGCTACACATAATTCTTCAAATAATCATTTACAGATGTGTTGGTACCTTGCTACCAGTCACTCAGACTGTACTAAAAACCAAACTGACATCAGCTTAATAAAAAACTGTGCAAGTAAATATATATATGTGAAACAATATATATACAATAATAAACAATATATACAGGTGAAATCTTGGCCATTTCTTTCACAGCTCAGAGTTTTGAATTATTTATCTATTTAAAACTATAAATAAATAAATTCCTAAAACTCTATGTATCAGACTGCAATATTTTAATTACTTTGCTCAAAAAGAAAACAAAGAAACAATGTCAAGACCAAAAATTGTTAATAGACTGTAAAGAAACAAGAAAGAAGAGTATAACTAAAATAATATGAAGCTCAAAAATACTCTGCAGTTACATTTGACATGCTATTAGAGAAAAAATATTAAATTGTATCACTGAGGGAACCTTTACCTTCCCAGATATATAACTGGAATATGAGTTTTATTAATAATTCTAAGAACCAGATGCAACAGTGAAGAGTTTTCTTCAAACACTGAACCAAGCAGGTACAAATATTATTTTAGACTTGCTTTTGGTAAACAGCACCAACACTACAGAACAGCCAACTACTGCTTGCACTGAGCAATCAGAAGTTGATTCAGTTTAAATTAGATGGAAGCATGTTGCCTTGCATGGGCTGTTGCTAATGCCTCAACTGTTTGGTTCAAACTGTTTCAGCTATCACACTCAGTTTTCTCTGGTGTAGTGCAGAACACTAGAGGCATCTGAACAAGCCTGGGTTAAGTCTAAGGCTCACATCCAGCAACAGTATTGCCTTAAGACATTTCTGTCAGTGTTCCTCTCTCTGTTGCTCATTTCTGCCCCCGTACCTCACTCCATCAAAGGCATCAGCACAACTGTTGCCAGAGTCATACTTAGAAAATATTCACGACAGCCTATAAGTGAAAAATAAAGTGGACCAAAAACATCCAGGGGTGACAGCTTTTTACCAGGTAATCAATCCCATCACCCTTTTGATGAGTGATTTCAAAACAGCTGTGTTGGCCTAAACAAAGTGTCAGTGAAGTAAAAAGTGTCAGTAACAACTTGAACTTTCACTACTGCCAGAAACACATATGAAATCATGAATTTAGTCTAGCAAAGAGAGTCTCAAGATGACTGCTGCCATTAAGCATACCATTTCTATGTCCTAAACTAAAAGAGCTATTGATGCTACGAGGCAATAAGGGCACAAGAACAAATTAGAATAAATTGGTCGGGAATACATGAAAGCTGGAATTGCAACAGACATATGTAAGCATCAGGGCAGTGAGACTCTGAAAGAGATGTCCAGTAAGTCCCAGCAAGTAAAAACATCTCTATTTATAACATGGTGCTTGACTGGCTTATAAAATGTATTAGGTTACTTGGTTACCTAAGGTAGCATGGGACTAGATTTGATCACCCCAAATGCTCTTCCAGTCCCTGCATTTCTGTGAGGTCCTTCAAAATTAAAACTTCATTTATATTGCATTTTTATTATAAATATCTAACTGACCTCTATTGGCAACTTGCACTGGCCTTTTTCTGGGCTTAGTCCTATGACATCTGATAATGTCAATGGAATGACATACAGGGCTGACTGAAATACTTTATGCATTTGTGCAGTGCTTCCATTTAGGAGACCATCAGCAGGAAAGGCACACAAGGTTTCATTTGGACTTTCAGATATAACAGAGATTATTACAGACACTGCTGTTTTCATAAATTATGGTGAAAACATTGGCAGTTAATCTGCCAATCCCAAAAGCAGTAAGAATGGTATTTTCTACCAAAAGCAAAGTAAGTTGAATAACGCTTAAAAACTTAGTAGCTACTTCTAAAAAAGGACTTTAAAGAATACAGCAAAGCTTCTTAGTTGCAGACTGCAATAATTCCAGAGTGCCAGGTAATTTATTTCACCAAAAAATCTACAATTTGATTACTTGCTGCTTCTGGAAAATAGAAATTTGATTTTAGAAAGGGGAAGAACCTTTATAATACTCCATTACAGCAATACAAATCAAGTCTGTAAATTGCGTTGTTTGTCTTTGCAACATAACTGCTGCAAAGACAAACAATGCAATTGAATTTACAGACTTGATTTTAACCTTGTGCAATATCTTAAATATATTAAACATTTATGCAAGTCTAGGTTTGCTTAGAAACATTTTCTGTGACTGAAATGTGTGTCAAGCAGCCTTTTGCTGGCATGTTCCATTAACACTATTAAAATAAAACAAGAAAGCCACAATCTGTGAAGAAGCAGCAGGGAGGCATAGCACCAGCTTTAGAAAATACAGACAAAAGCCAAGATGCTCCTACTACTGAGAATCGCTATATAATACAGTCAAAATTTAAGCCTGCTGTCTCATTTAAGTCTGATTTCAAATTGGTAGTTTTAATTCCATCAAAGACTTTTTAGTGGCACTTTTAGTTTCAAATTATTCTTCACCTAAACAGTATTAATTACAATGACAAGTATAATTTTACAGAGTGAAATAAATGAACAAATGTATTTCTGGGAAAAATACATACAAAGCAATTTATTCTACTTGCAAATACATTTGACAGTTCCATGCAGCCACACAAAAATCAGGGTATATTGGATTCATGGAGGATGGAAAACTATGTTCTCTCCTGACAAAAGAGAATAACAGCTTCAGAAAGTGAAGACGTAACAGCTTCAGAAAGTGAAGTGAGAGCCAAGATTTTAAAAACAGAGAAAGACAGAGGGCTCTGTTTGTGTGTGTGTGTGTGAGAGAGAGAGAGAGAGAGAGAGAGAGAGAGAGCAAGCGAGAGCAAATTCAGATAATTTAGTCATCAAGTTCTTAAATACTCTAATACAAATAAATACAATTAAGTCTTTCTTGCTGGACCTTTAGAGGACATTCTTATGGCTACAAGTAAGAGCGGATCTGCAAATCACAACTAATGCCATGAACAACTATTTCAATCAGTAATAGACAGTATGAAGAATGCTGGAGTTCAAATTCAAGAGAAACATTTTGGTCTTTCTATTTTTTGAAACAGCATATCTTAGCTAAACAACACTTCCCGGTCTTCCAGGCTGCAGGAGAAGCAGTGCTGCATGCTGGAAAGCAGCACTGTGTATCTGAAGACTGTACCCTCTAGGTACCTACAAAGCAATACCCACAGGGGCTCAAGGTTCTGACTCCACCTAGCGGCCTCACCAAAATGAAAATCAAACAAAAAACTAGACACACCCTACTAAGGCAATATAAAAACTGACAGTTTGCCTCAGGACAAGCTATCTGAGTACTTGAGTAACATGCCATACATCAGCATTTCACTGGATGTCAGAGTCAAGTGCTATCAAATATATACAAATGACAGCAGGCAGGCATGGTTTGAGTAAAGATTTTAACAGTAAACCTCACACGAAATGGAATTTAAAAAAAATTTAAATGAAGTTAAAAAATCAAATCTCAATTCAGCATCATCTAATAAAACGGACATTACCATTGGTCTGTTTCACAGGATGGGCTTTATAAAAAATTTAACAGGCTAAGATATTCATATTATTTAGAGATCCTTGGTTTTTGCTTGAATTTAAAATATACTTTCATATTACTTTCAGTTCTGATCACAACTTTAGACAAGAACTGACAGTGTATCTAATAGTAAAGCAATGACAAAATCAACCAAAATAAGAGAACTGGGTAGTACAAGGTAAAACAAGAACAGAAAAAAAAAAAAAATCCAAGACAGAACCAGCAGAGTTAAATGGCTCAAAGTTAATCACAGGGCAACATTATTTCAGCTAAGCCAAAGGAATGAAACTATAACCCTTCAATACAAGACTTCTTCCTGACAGACAAACACATATTAAGTCCTTTTTCCATTTCACTTCTCAGTCCTCTCATCTGTTTGGCTCTTAACAGTATATGGAAGAGTGAATACATGCCTTGAATTCCTCCACCATTTTCCCTGGAAAAGTATTTGGCTCTGTGTCATAACTGTGTTTGGCACAGACCTATCTTACTGTAGCAAAACGATAGCATGTTTAGTGCTTCCTAATTTAAAGTTCCATAACTGCCATTAGAAAAAGATTTTTAAAGCTGTATTTCAAGAAATAGAAAATCTAGCAGCTTTTGACACTAAACCTTAATTTTGTCACACCTTTCAGAAAAAAGAAATTCTCTGCAACTGAGTTCACTGTACAGTCAACATTAACTATACTTTTAGCTTTTACAGTCTCAATGAGCAAGTAAAAAAAACCTGCAAATCATACATTCATTACCCTCAGTGCTCATGACCTTACTATCTGACAACAAATGTTTACTGGTTTTCCAATAGGATTAACATCAGAAAACTAACTGAAAAGGTGCTCCACAGCAGCTAACAAAAAGCCCAGACCTTAAGTAGGAATGAAACCAGTGTACTGAAACACGACACAACTTACTTATTTCTTCTTCCCTTTTCCTCCAAAAGTCTTTAAACAAAAGGAATTTGGAAACTGGTCTGACTGGCTGTCATATAAGGAGGTGATTTCCACACAGTAGTCTGCAGTGGAAAACACAGAAATGCTAGGGTATGGTTTCTGCAGTGTTTGATCTCTAAAATTATGGTACCCATGGTTTTAGGGAAAAAAACAAAACAGAACAAAACCCAACAACCAATGTACCAAACAAAAAACACCCCAACATACCCCAAAACATAAACCACAAATTACTAGTACTACTAATTTAGGTTTCACAGCATTCTGTGAACTGTATCCATTGCATGTCACAGCAAACCTCCACCAAAGTAACTTGCTTGCAGGATCTCAGGAAAGAATATTCTTACCAACGGTTGCATGCAGACAGTAATTGTACTATTCTGAGACTGAGGCACAAGGCATTAACTGAGGTTGTCTTACTGTTTGGTTTTACTATCAGGTGAACTGTGGATACACAGTGGGAAAAAATTGTTGTTAAGGTCCTACAGCTCTCTCAGGTGCTGCTGCATAAGCATATATCATATTTCCATCATGACAGCCATAAACAGCAAGTGCAGGCTGTTTAGTGCAAACAACACACTCCCAGGATAGCTCAGTAGTTGAATGCAACCAGCTAATGCATGAGAAACAGCTTGTTGACTCTATCTGAAAAAGAGCTGGTACTGCAAGACAGAGAAAAATACTGGGAGTTTGTAAACACTTTCTCTGATTGATAGCCAGCGCTAATCAGTTCAGCCTCTTCCACGGAAATATGCTTTGACTTCTTACTAATCTTGTCTCATACAGTCAAAGCAATGAGAAATGTTCCCTTGCCATCACTAGTTAGTTGGAAAACTGTGTCTTCATAGCAGACGATGACCTAGTCTGTCTTACTTGCTTACCACCTTAAATCAGTCTTCCCATCTCCTTGGGAAGACAGTGCATTATGAACATGCCATGTTCATTTCAGTGCTTGCAAAATCCCAAACAGCCTACTCAACACCACAAATTAGGAAAGGAAATGAGGCCTGCTTTCTTCTCTGGCTTTTGAGTGAAAAGTGATCTAGTAACACTCTGCTTCGCAGGCTGGTTACAGGTTATGTGAAATATTGCACCACCACAATTAATTGGCAAAGAACTTTGCTTATTTAGCTTCTAACAGACTGAAGAAACTGTCTGTTAGAGATTGTATCAAAAACACAAGTGTCCAGTAATATTTTGCTCAGAAACAAGTAAAATCAACACCATCCTCACCTCACCTTCTTTAATCTAAACACAGATAACATTTACTGAAAATGAGTCTCCTCTACAGAGAATAATTCAGACTCAAAAATCTATAGTTCAGTTAATATAATCTATTTTATTTCCACGGGTCATTGACTAAAAGGTCCTAAAGAAACTATGTTGTTGTGGAATCAGAAAGTAAATGGTAATAAAAATTAGGCTGTTAAAAATGGCTGCTTATTTTTCTGAATGGAACTATGTGACCTGTGGAATCCTGGAAGGTTCCATGCAGGGTTCTGTATTATTTCATGTCTTTATACATCATCTACAAAAAGCTGGATTAATTAAGTCACAAAATTTACATTTTGTCACAACATTTTCTCATGACAATGCAGTGTACTAAAGGCAGCCACAAAGAGACAAAAAAGAATGTCACAAGACAGAAAATTTTAAAACCACTAACAAAGTGAATTTCAGTCTTAATAAATGTCACACAGTTCTGACTTTACATACACAGGAGGAGTTGTGAGACATCTAATCATTGGGGAGACAAAACAGTTCAACAGAAACATCAACAAAGAAGCAGCTGCAAAGAAAGAAATTATAGGACTTAGTAGAGGTGGAATAGAAAAAAACCACAGAAATCCATATACCACATGCATGAAGTGCATACTACATGCATTTCTGATCATCTGAACAGTTAAACTCCCTTGTCTTCTGTTCTCCCACTTGCCAAAACCTTCTTCTGTTCTTCCAAGTCATGATGACTTAGAAATGATGAAGATGTAGAAACTATCAGCTGCATAGAGCAAGGGACTCAACTCAAAGAACAAATACTAATTAGACTGGGATTCTTTGGAGTGGAAAAAAAAATCACAGAATAAAGCACAACCGAGGAAGTACTTCAAAGATCTAAATGATCATAAAGAGGATGGAGAGAATGAACAAGGATCAATTTTTAACCTGTAACTTTCAACATAACCAGCAAGAGTTTTAGGAGACAGTTTCAATATAAAAAGGTATCACTGGACAGATTTTTATACAAGATCATATGAAAAAGCCAGTTTTTTACTAGAAGTCCCTAATTCCTAGACTGGTCTGAAAAGATAATACTAGATATACATATTATCTTTCATATTTTCTAAGGTTCCTCTCCTGACTCCTGTTGAACAATGGTTAGACTTTTGAACTAACCCAAACTATTCTAAAGAAATCTTTCCAAACCAGGCATTTCTTGCTTTATAGCAAGAATGATAGAACAGGTATAGATAGAACTCAAAATACATCAACAACATTGTTTAGCGTGGTCTAACTGGTGCTCCATGGGTCAAATAAAGTCCACAAATGCTTGCCAGCTTTGTCTCACCCAGTCCAGGAAATAATTTTGCTCTGCAAATTCCATCTAATAGACAAACTGCTCTTCAGGAGCCTGCTGTGGTTAGAAAGGTGGTAGCTGTTGCTACTGACCACAGGAAAAATTGCTGCTGCAATACACAGGAGAGTTTATGCAGTCCGCAGATCATAGGGAAAGGCAAAAATGTCCCATATGTCTTGTTTGGCCTTTGCCATTTCTGAGGTGTTGGACCTGATACTTCAATGAAAGAAACAGACATATTATTGTTATAAGTATGAAATAGGAAAATTATTATGGAAGTTCTTCCCATTTCTTTGTCCTCCGGTGTCATTCCTTCTTCTGCCTTTTCCCAGCCTCAGTTTCTTGCTGGTTTTCCTCAGCAAGAAAAAAGACAGTGCTCACAGTTTCTTTTCACTTTCTTCCATTATATTGTATATAGTATACTATATATAGTACAATATGTTGATACCTGTCTCACTCATGTACATAGATTTTTGTACTCAAAACCTGAATTTGAAGATTTTCAAAGAAACACCCCAGAATTCATGAATCCAAGAAAAATTTTTTAGAACACTAAAATTATTTAAATCAGTGTGTCTTCTTTTATTTTTTTCATATATAAGAATATCATCATAAAGTAAACAGACTTCTATGCTTAATTATCAAGCTAGTTTTTCCCCCATGTATTTTATTGTATTAAACTTACATCTTTAAATCTTTTAAAAATGAATGGGGAAAAAAAATTGGAAAAAGCCTCCTTCATCAAAGCTGCCTATTTTAACAAAAAGAATCAAACCCTAACATAATTTTATTTAATGTAAGGCATAATCTTGACATTTGCTAAGAATGGTCATTCTAATCTCATGTTAAGATGCCCTCAGGAAAAATAGAAGCTGGAACAGAACCTATTCAAGATTTCTGTGATCAGCTCCTTAACTTTTGAAAGTTAAGAGGTCACTATGACACACTCAAGAATACTGTCTTTCATGAAACAATTATTTGGTCACACTGAAATGATGACTTGAGGGAAAAAAAAATCACAATTAATGAAGTGCAGCAACCATTCCCCATTTTACTGATTTTTACTTAAGAAGGAGGTATCTTCTTTGTCCAAATGTAAACTGCAACCAAAGATAAACCTTTTACACAAAGAAAATAAAAAACCCTTCTTGCATCCTTTTTAATGGAAAAATATGTAAGACAAAGACAGACAATGAGAAGAGTGAAAATGACTGAACAAAAAAAGGAATGTAAATGTAAATTAGGAAAAGAAAATAGATGTGCACTTTATTTAGCACCAGAAAATAAATCGCTTGATTTTCAACAGCAGCAGGAGCCTTATGAAAATATTCTGAATCTTATTTTATATCTGCTAATACCCCTCAATCCTAATTTGAAATGAACAAAGGCTGTGAAATAGGACAAAAACTGTACACTTTGTGCAGTAAGCACATGACTATCATTTCTCAAAAGACCATGTGAGGCAACCATCTTTTCCATTTCATGCTGAAATTCAGCTCCATTCTCTTCACCACAACGTACTCTCCTACTATTTCAGTGCTTCCTATCAAATGCAGTCCTTTAGAAAAACTGAGATGCCAAAATAAAAGCAATTATGTTCATTTGTCTATTCTGAGTAGAATTGACTACAAGCCTTCTTTCACACCGATTTTCTGGGGTCCCTTTAGAGCCAGTGTTCATTATGGAGAAAATAAGTAACCCCCTATTTTAAAACCTTTCGGCGGTACATTGGTACCTGTTTCACCTGTCCTACAACGTGCAGTAGTGACACACCTTTTTATAAAGCTACTACGAGCACACTGCCGGTCTTGCTTCACGTACACCCTGCGGCAGAGCCCGCTGCTACAGCCGTATCCCTCAATCCATTGTGTTCTGTCCAATTTCCCTTGCAGTGATTCTGACTCAGTGAATCCAAGAGTACCAAGAGGAGACCTCGCCTGGCCTCGCCCCGCCCATGCTGCCCACCTGGAAGCCGTGCATAACGGAGCCCCCGGCAGGGAGGGCAGACTGCGGGAATCGCTCCAGGAGCGGAGGCAATAAACCCCACAGGCAGTCAGGCTTCCTGCCCCACCATCTGCCTGGCCCCTCGGAGCGCGCCCCGCACGCCCGCGGCAGCTCCCCCTCGGCCCGGGGCTCAGGCCCGGCTCCTCGAGCGAGGACCGAGAACCTCCTGCCAGCCGAGGGCGGCTCCGGGCTTCCCCGGCTTCCAGTCGGGCCGGGCGGCCCCTGCTGCCGCCCTCCCCCGCCCCCGCCCCCCCCCCCCCCCCCCGCACCGGGCACCGCTCCCGTCCCGGCTGCCGCGGCCCCGCCACCTGCCCTGCGCGCCTACCTGCGAGCCGCGCCCGCGCACAGCGACAGCATGGGGGGCGGTGCGGGGGGCGGTGGCGCCGGAGCAGGAGGAGGAGAAAAGACCGGAGGAGGAAAGACGGGCTGCAGAGAAGAGGAGGAGGCAGGACAGGAGGAAGGAGAAGCGGCTTTGCTCCCGCGCCCGTTGCCACGCCGCCTTCTCAGCGCCCTCCCGCCGCCCGCGGGCGCAGCGCTCAGCCCCGCTCCGCCGCGGTCCTGCGCAGCCGCTTCCGCCGCCTCCTTACGCCCCCGCGTCCCTGGTGTCTCGCAGCCGGAGGCAGCGCGGACTCGCCGCATCCCGCACGGTAAGGGCGATGCCCTTCCCTTCGGCGAGCGCAGCTCCTCGGGGGTGGGAAGGCTGGGAGCCGCTTCCGCGCAGCCCCCGGTCCGTGGAGCTCGGGGCCGGTGGGGCGGGTCGGGCCCAGGGCGGTGCGGCCGCGGTCCGGGCGGTGTCGGGAGGGGCCCGCGCCGCGGCTGGTGCAGAGCCGTCCTTGGGGCCCGGGCGAGCGGACCAGAGCCACCAGGAGGTGGGCGTGGGGAGGGAGCGCGGCCCGGCCGGTGGGACCCGCGCTGTCCCTCGTGGGGGGCGGATAGGGGACCCCAGTGCCGCAGCTGTGCATCCTCAGCCGCTGGTCTTCCCGGTTTTCCCCGTCTCCAGGACGGGATTTGCCTGGTGTGGGTTTGGCCGCCCACCGGTTTGGTCGCGGGTTGTAGAGAGAAAATAAGGTAACAAGAGCAGGTCCTGATCTTGTCATTCATTTAATGCTATATTTTAAACCTGCTTTGCTTGGAGAACTGGTTAACATTGTGTCCTTTTAAATTAAAATGGTATGAGGAAAAATAACTTGAAAAGTTGTGACTAAAATTGTCCTCTAAGTTATATAACTCCCAGATGATGCTGAATGGAAATCAGACTAAGCCAGTAGTGTCACTAATCACAAGTATGCACTGAGGTCAAAGCGTTCCATTTCTTTGTCCAAAGTGACAATAAACTGCTCAGAGCACCATGTCACACCGTAAAACACCTTTTATGAAAGGATAACACCGTGTCACACCATCGAACACCTTTTATGGAAGGATAATAGCATATCACACCATCGAACACCTTTTATGAAAGGATAATACTGTGTCACACCATAGAACACCTTTCATGAAAGGATAATAGCATGTCACACCGGAGAACACCTTTTATGAAAGGATAACACCATGTCACACCATAGAACACCTTTTATGAAAGGATAATAGCATGTCACACCATAGAACACCTTTTATGAAAGGATAATAGCATGTCACACCAGAGAACACTTCTTATGAAAGGATAACACTGTGTCACACCATAGAACATCTTACATTGAAGGATAACACTGTGCATGTCCCACCGTAGAACATCTTTTATCAAAGGATAACACCATATCAGACCACAGAACATCTTTTATCAAAGGGTAACACCAAGTCAAATCATAAAACAACTTCTACTGGAGTGTGTTTCTTTATGTCATTACATTTATCACAGTGGCTTTTTATTGGTTTTGACTTCAGCATGTGCTCCTACTTGCAAGTGTATATGTAAATAAAGTGCAAACCATTAAAATAAACCTGTAAATGAAAAATAAGTTGCTAAGTTGTTTTAGCCTTGGTGAACTTTTCTTTCAGGAATGAACTGGAGAAAATATGTGCTTTTCTGCTGATAGTTTGACTATATGATTGTAGCAGTTTTCCCTAATCCGTGCAAATTCACCACTTTTTTCAACATATCGTATTGTTGGGCTTTCTGGTGAAGGATTAGGTTTTATGTATTGTGTGTACTTCTTACTGAGGTTACTAGGAGGCTGGAATACTGTAGGGATTAATTTTCTAAAATAACAGATTCTGTTGTTTTTAAGACACAACAGAAAACAATTTCAACATGTCATCAGTCAAGCGCTTGGTTTATGCAGTCATCCATTTCTTGAGAGAACAGAGTCAGATGGATACTTTCACTCCAGATGAACAAGAAAGCCTGGAAGGTAAGCAACAAATGTGCTTTCGTGTATTTTTATTTATATGTATACATACACATATATGTGTGTGTGTATATAATGCCTGCACAGATGTTAAATTCCTTTATGTATAATATCACAGAAAGTAACTGGAAGGATGTAAATAAAACTGCCACCAAATATTATATGCAAATAAGATTGTGATCCTAATGTTTCTGAGATTATTAACTGTAAGACATCTCTCATTTATAAAGTATTATAAAGCTACAAATGTGTAATAGCTTAATTTGAGCAACAGGTACTTTTAATCACATCAGTTGCAGAGGTCTTTCCCAATCTGAACAATTCTATGATTCTAAGTTAAGCAGTGCTATAATGCAGACAATGGTAATGACTTGTGTATGTACCACAAATTTCTGCCGCTTCTTTCTGTTTTCTATGTTTGCTTTCTCTATTTATTTCATTTCTGTTAGTAGCTCTGCTGGTTACAGAGGAAGTAAAACAGTTACTATATTGGTTTTGGTTTATGAGAAGAACTGTTTCTTACTTTCAAGGATTCTATGTTATTTGTGAGGAAAAAGACATCCTAAGAAAATAAGATAAATGCTTTGCTTTTCTTTTTCACTTGAGTACTGGCTCCAAAGAGTACGTGGTAGTGGATATTTTCAGTATGGTGTAGCTTCTACTATATATCTAAGTTCATCTATCTGTAGACATATTCTCTCTGTATTTCTCTCATAACAGATGCTCATTAGGTCTTTGTAACCTTGTAGTATTTGATGTTCTCCTTCATACTGCTCTTATTCCTTTTCCCTAATTACTGGAGACTTCATGTCAGGTGGTATCAGAATGTGGAATTGAGAGAAGACTTAAGTCTTAACATTGCAGTGAGTTTTTCACAGCATCTTTTAAAAAAGATCTCTCTACTGTTTCAAGCGGTCTTTGGTTGTGTCTATCAGCCCGAGGAGGAATTTGGAGAGAGAAGTCTAGGACCAACAGTGCAGTTGATCACTGAGTTCTGTGAAATCTTAGGCATGGAGAGACTTTGCTGAGATCCAAAGCAAGTCCTGCTTCTCAGAAGCATAAATTAAAAGATAAACCTGGAGTGTGCTTCTTTCTATTATCTGTTGGTTGTCCAGTGTAGTTGTTCACCAAAGTAAACAAGAAAGAAAGCTTTGTGTCATTATATTCAAAGGATAGTCCCAAAGGAATAAAAGCCAAAAGATTTGGTTTTATGTCAGAATCTGGAGCAATTTGTACATTTGAAAAGCAGCAGCCATGAATAAATTTAATCTGTGTCAGATTATGATGATGTTCATCTGATGAAAGAAAAAAAATGTTTTTTGGAAGTCAGATATAATAGAGATGATGCTTTTATAATGAAACTGGTAAAAATTGGGTTATGGTTGAAAATTTACCTGATAACATGTCTTAGAGCAGCCTTAGCCAATGTGTTTGTGAAAATATCAATTTTAAGATTCACTTTTCTAAATAAAAGGCATTACAAAACCTCAGTTGTGCTTAAAAGCCAAGGCAAAATTTACCATTTTAATATAGATCTGAAATCCTATTTTTAGATTTGTGCTCTGTCACAAGCATGGTACCATATGCTATGTGTTAGAGGATGAGGCAGGCATTCTGAAAAATAGACTCATTTTAGTTGTGCAAAATATCTTCAGTGCATGTACAGTAGCAACAGCCAAGTCTTACTCACTGAAGTATTTAATGTTAGGTGGAGAAATAAGGGATGAAAAGAATTGACTGATAGTTTTTGTTGGTACCTTGTGTACCAACTTGGTGTCTATGAAGACAAAACACTGTATGATTAAGTGACTGTGCCAACAAGTAATTCAAACAGTTCCCACTTTGCAGAAAACAACAACAACAAAAAAAAGATAGAACATCACAAAAAAATTTGAGCTTTTATAAAATACAAATCTAGGATATATTCATACTCAATGATAACCTGCATATTGCATGTTTGAATTATATAGAAACGTCAACAAGAGTGTGAATTTCCTTTAGGAGTTTTGTACTTGCTTGATGAATAAAAATGCCTTATTTTGAGAAAGCAGAGTAATTGGAAGGTAGCCCAGAGAAATATATTCCCCTAGCATCTAGAGCAGTGATACAGATCCCCAGTGCTTAGTGCTCAACTCTTTTGTATGAACTAGAAACCTCCCTTCTTCCAAGTTATATTTTAATTGCAGTTATTTCTGTTTCCTGTTTACAGGGTGGGTTTTTTTTTCTCAGTCTCCCTTTCTTTTTTCTTTTCTACAGCACCTATTTCTGTGGGATTAAAGCAAAAACTCTCTACAACATACCCAAGGCTGTGATTTTCTTCTTACTTCTATGATTGATATACCACAACTATTTTCTGTAGGGCAGTGTTTCCAAAACAGGAAGGCAGTGGATGCATGGGTAGGGTTCTGTGTAAGATGAAGCAAGATGACAGCAACTACTAAGGGAGCCTCAGCAGCCCAATTAATGCTCATTATTCAGCCATCATGTTGGCTGTGATGCAGGCTTTGTTGGTCTTCGTGTTGCTTGGTGATGCAGACTTGTGTTTGGACAGCAGAAGTCCTGGAGCTTTGTGGCACTGGATTCCAGCATAGCCTAGTGCTGGTACTGCCAGATAGTGGGTGTTTGTGTGAGCCCCAGCTGTTCAGCAGGGAAGTGGTTTGCAGGATGGTCACTTCAAGCTTCAGCCACCACCTAGGTGGATGATGGTACAGCTAACTGGGAGAACAGATAACTTTGGCCTTTGAAATCAGACATATTAACACTCTTAGGTGAATAGTTCACATGGTGCATCAAGTTTTTCCTTGATAATATCCAGCTTGCAGAATTTGACAGTGCCTCACTTGGATAAATGGGATAGCAAGGTGCTGGCAGTCTGGCCTCCTGAGAAACTTGTCAGGCAAAAACCAAGTTTCCACTCCTTTGACTTTACTGGAGTTGTGTTTTTGTGTAGTGTTAAAACAGGGTAGTTACTGACCTTGTCACAACTTACTATATTTTCTGATTTGCAAATGTTTCTGTTTAGCAATGTTTCTTTCTATGTGGGTTTCTGTTGTTGGCTTGCATTTAGCCAGTGGTTATTCCAACCTATTGATTAATCCTATAAGAGGTCCTAATTTTATTATATCTATATATATCACATATACTATATGTGATAGAAGGATTATAAATTCCATTTTCCACTTAAAGGAGGAATATGGGAATTCACAGCACTAACTAATCATTTGATGAAAATGCTGAGTGGTAATAATACTGTAGTCAGAGTAATTTTGTTTACACATAATGTACACTGCTGCATTTTGTGAAACTTTTCTAGATCATAGAGATTTAGTGTCATAGATTTGACGCCTTGAGAAAGATAAGGGGTGGGGTTGTATTTTAAATTTATGCAAAATTACAAATGAGGAGAGGCATTCAGAAAAGGGAGTGCCTTTCAGTAAAAATAAACTGGGAGGGAAAATTAGTAAGAAACTATTGCAAGTGGCTTCCTATTAAATCATATAAGAAAAATTATATGTGTTGTTTCATTGATTTTATAATCAGCCTGGTAATAAAAAGTACTATTAAAGGTTTATATATATTTCAAAATTCAGCATAATCTGTGTTTACAAGAATTAAGATTTTCACATAGCAGCAGACAAATGAATTTAATCTGAATCCCTCGGTGCTTACTGGGTGATTTAGAACCTGGTCAGTTGATTTATACATTATAGGACCAACTTGTATAATGCATATTTAGCAGTGTATTCAATTGTTACATGCTATCAACTTTAACTTTGTGTCATGCCATACTGTTTGTTTCTATTGTATAGTTTTCTAAAAGAATTACATCTTCCAGGTTTTACTACCTGTTTTACAAATCTCTTACCTCTCCCCTCAGACCCCTTCCTGCCCGCTGTGACATAGAAGATAAAAACTGGCCTTATAGTTGTTAACGTTCAGTAATTTTACTTTTCTAAATTTGGATCAGTGTTCAGTTTCATTGTAATGCAAAAAATAATTCAAATTATATTTATTAAGTTAACATTGGTTTGAGGGTAAGTTTAAATACTAAGAATCTGCTGTTACTGATACTTGATTTGAATTCAGACACTCCTGGTTGTCCATAATATGTGTTAGAACACCCATTTTTCTGTTCAAGCTAGGCTTTACAAAGACCCTTCTTTGTTCCTCCTCTGTTTTCAGTCTAAAACATTTAGATGATACATGTTAATAAAAACATTGCAGTAGGTTTTTAAGATTGTAGGGAAAATAATTATATAATTTGCAATAGTTTAACTGTGTGTGTATATGTATATATATGTATATAGTATATAGATGGAATTGTATATAGTAATTGACACTGATCTTCTTTTGTCTAAAAATATGAGCATATTTGAAACTTCAGCTAGGGATGTGGCTCTACATTTTTAGTTTTACTGTGAGTGTATTTACATTACTGGAGGCTCATCTTTACACACAGAACACGCAAAAGGATATTGCAGATATATTTTTTATAGAACTAAGTTTTGTGATTAATGCAGTATTTGATTAATAAAGTATCTTCAAATAAATGTACTTTTTTCCAAAAAAATGATAAGACTAATAAGTATCTTGCCTTTATTCTGTACAGTAAAGATAAGCCATTTTCTTCCAGCTGTTATGGCACACAAATATATGCCAGCTGTGTGCTTTGAGGTGGGATGTGTAACACATGGACATTTTTAGTCATATTATAAGGTGTGGTGCTCTTCTTAAATAATTTTATTTTTATATTAAAAAAACAACTTTAAAAGACTGAAATAATTAAAATTAATTTTTAAATTGGTTTAAATATAATGGCCAAACTATATCTGGATTGTGTATATCTTAGATCTTTTTCAGCAAGCTCATTCTGTGGAGATCAGGTAGCCTCTCTTTTTTTTTTTTATGTTCCAAGGAGCTGCTTTTACTAGTTAAATAAGGAAGTGAGTCACAGCTTTATAAATAAATTAGTGAAATTATGCTTATATTGAGAAACTGGTGACCTATGTTATTAATTTTTTTCCTGTAAGTTGCAATTCAGTGTCTGGAGACTGTGTTTAAGATTACCCTGGAAGATACTCATCTTGCATCCTCACAGCATTTGATAGAAATGTTCACAAATTCTATTCAAAAGGTAAGAATTTAATTTAGATTCTACAGTAACTCTGGCAGTATGTGCTAATGTTTCATATTGTATATGAATACAACAATATTAAAGTTCTGTATAGGTCAAAATAATGTGAAAACTTAAGGAAAATATGAAAAAACCTACATTTCCATAAAAGCTAGCATAATGTGACTCTTTGGGGGCAGTGGGAGGAATTAATTTCAGCTACACAAGGAAAATTCCATATAGAAAATTACTAAAGAGTGGATGCCTCATTGTTACTTGAAGTTTTTTATTCTTCATTTAAGCATTTTGCAATTCCCAGAGATAAATGCCTGATGTGCCTAAGGTCATTTGTAGTTTGCTGATGTTTCTCACTTTTTTTCTGAAAGTTTTTGATAAAATCAGGGCTTATACATTAAAGGAAAAAAATCTTGGTTTTTTTTTTTCCCATACAGAATGACATGCTGCCTCTCTCACGTTCTTTACCAGAAGGTGTTGTAAAGGCTGACCAACTAAAGGATGAAGGTTTGTAATAAAGACAGAAATAAATTGCCTTATGCTCTTTTATTATATTTTTGCATTATTGTGGCTAGTGATAGTATAGCAGCTGGGTACCACATACCCCACAAAAAAAAACTTCAGCTTGTAGATTCTCTGGTGACTATGTCATAAGAGGGCTAGGTGATTTATTCCATCCGGGAGCAAAGGAAATAATGTTTATTCTCTTCCTGGCTCTGGAGGTTGCTTAAAATCTAAGGGATAAGGATGTAAAGTTGGAAATATTCCTAGGTAGCAGAAGCTTTAAAGAATAAACAGCTCTTGTTTGGCTGTTTCTGCATGGAATTGTTATACAAGTTTCTGCTCTTTTTGAAATGGGTATGTGATGTCAGACATTGGTAAAAAACTGACCCAACAGAAGCCAATGGAAAAATTCTAGTGAACTTACTATGGTTAATATTTCACATATGTGAAATTATTTTGTGCTTTATAAAAATTGCAGACAAGCCAGTTGTTTATTTTCCCTCTGGCAGCTATTATTGCTGTTCTGTGAGGAAAAGCAGCTGTACCATAGAAGTCACTAATGCCACCTGAGAAGGAATCCACATTATTTCCCCTCAAAAAGAAGGGGAGGGAAATGATAAAAAGCATGTAGCACTGATAACTGTTATGAATTGTTGTGGATTGATGCTATATGAATCACATTGTTTATGACCGGTTAGATTTTCAGGTAGCTGAGTTTTATAGGAAAAAGAAGTAAACTTCTAATTGCAAGGCAGATATAATCTTCTCAAAATTTCTGTGATAATGTTGAAGAAGTCCTTCTGTTTTTCGAAATGAATTCCATGTCTCTCTTACCTTAAAACTGGCTGTCTGTAATCATAAATGCAGTCCACTACTGGCTCTGAAATTAAGTTTTCCTAATTGTTAGAGTTGCTCATTAGCTTTTTAATTCTGATAATGAGAGCTCAAAAATGGTTAGGTCACAAGTGAAAATGTGTTAGTAAGTTGTAACCTACCTGCTGTGCATGCTGGCTTTTTGTTTTGCTGTTACTACCAACTCATGGAAAGTGAAGAATACCTCTTGGTCTCAGTATGGTTATTGAACCGTAGGAATAGTCAGCACTTCGCAGGTGTGGGTGTTATAGCTCTTTTAAATCTGTGATTTCGGTCTTGCTATGTTTCAGTCCACAAGGGTCTGTGAAATAGACTGAGGAAATGAAATTAGTGTATGCTATGTGTTAGTCTTTGTGTGGTTTTGCCAAAGTAATTCCACAGCTCTGCTGAAAAAACTGGAAGGATCTAGACTTGGTAACAAAGGACCAATTAGAGTGTCACCTGTCAGGAGCATTAGTAAGCAGTTTCTAACTGCTTGAAATGCCTCTGGTAATTTCCCATAATAAAATTAAAACTTAGTGTCCTGCTTTCTCTGTTGTTTTGATCCTACACATGTTCACACACATATTATCTATCACTGCTATCATGCTTTTCCATTATGAATATTTTCTAGCCTGAGTTGGGAAATAAATTAGATAACTTGGGGAAGTCTATTTGATGTGTATCTTCGATAATATTATAATTCTACAACTGTGATTTTCTCATTTGTATCTGTTTGCCCTCACCGATGGAACAACTTCCCTCACCTTTGTGGCCATCAGCCTGCTCCCCTGATTTCAAACCAGCCCTAATCTTTGTAGATTTTCACTAATGAATGGCAAAACAAAATCAGGAAGCTGAATTTTCTTTCTTGGTAACCAGAAAGTAATACACACTCCAGACTACTCAATACTTGAATTAAGATGCCTAACCTTGTATATCATTTGACACTTGAGCTTAGTGTGAGATGTGTAAGAGCACCGATTATGTGCAGGTTTGTAAAGTGTAATGGTGGCCTGATTGTAAGAACTGTGTTTTATTACCACAGCGTAATTATAACAATAGGTAGTATTTACAGTACAGAGGACACATGTTCAGAAGTGTAACCATTTTTACAATTTTTTTGTCTCATGGATTTTGTATGACATTAAAATACAACAATACAGTTGCTTTTCCTTATCTCCGCAGAATTGTGGATCTAGCTATTTTTCTGTTTTCCTGTTGCAAGGTTGCAGCTGGAGGAAGAGATAACAAGAAGGGTATGCGCTGATACTATCTCCAGCTTAGCCTTGTATGGGTCATATTCAGACCAGTATCAGAAATTCTAATGTTGATAGACATTGAAGGCATTTTTGTTTTAAAGGAACACTAACTGCTGCAATCTTGCTGAGTGCAGCTGACTTGCAAAGCTTTTTTGTCTGACAACGTAATTTAGTGTACGGATCTTTACCTTAGAACAAAGGAAAGCTGCATACACAGTGGGCCTCTAGAAACAAGAAAGATATTGTTATATTCTGCATGTATTTTGAAGGTATACATACTGTTTATTTGAGTTCTCACTGGAAGGGACCGCTTACTATAATTACAGTCTTGTATAGCAGTATTAGAGAATGTGATTTTGTAATACTTTGATGTTACTTAAATCTGCTTTTGTTCACTAAGCTCTTTGTGTTCACAAATAAATGCAAGTACAGTTGCTTCAGTTAGTGCAAGCACTGAGGACTTTCTCCACAGTCTTGCTTTTTCTCGGAGATAAACTGTTGCACTGACTGAACTTTCCTAGCCTTTGCTGACGCAGTTACCTACATCAGTAGTAACTTATTGACCTATCCCTTGACTTGTTTGTTTTAGGAGAAGGTTTAAATATTTGGCCAGAATACAAGAAGTCAGTGGAAGTCTATAATTTTCCTGACCATTTCTTGATATTTCTAGGAAATAAAGGCTTCTGTAGGATCTAGCTGGCCAAAAATTGATTGTAGCAGAACAACAGACAAGTTTGGGCACTGAACTAGGGTTTTTTACTGCGGTGTCATCAGGAAGGAGAGAAACTACCAGGATTGCCTTGTGTTGGGGACAAATGAATGAATAAGGTGTCTTTTGCTTTGAAAGACCTTAGTCCAGAATTTTCTCTCCATACAGAAGTTGCATAAATATTTCTGGGGTTTTTTTTTCCACATATATTAAAATATATGAAATGTGAAACTTTACGGCAAAGTAGAAGTTCTAAGCTTCCTTGGTGAGACATTTTACTTCTGAATCCTTTTAGATTGCTTATGCTATACGTACTTTTCATTATCCTAATGAGTTAATTATATAGTGTCACAAAAAAGGGGCTTATGTGCTTAGTTTTACTTTGTTTGATTTTTTTGGTGTTATTTAAATAGTTACTAGCAAGAAAATGAGATTAAAAAATTAACATAGCATATTGGGCTTGCAAAGATAGTTTACTAGAGTGGAACTGCAATTACAATTGTATTTCTCAGTGAAGTGATCTTTCCTTAACAGCAGAAACTAGCTGGAAAGTCTGAAATACCAAAATGAAAAGAGGAAGGTTTCTGTGTTGTATGGCAATGAACATAATAAACTTCAGAGACATAGTAGATATTTTTATTTGCATTATTCCACGACTTTTCTGTTTAAAAGAATGTATCTTTAAAAAGTGCAGTCATAACTCACTTCTGTAGATGCTAAAAGGTAGCTGCTCTGTTTCTTTCATACAGAGCTGTCTCATCTAACTGCATACTGTCTCATCTAATTACTTAAGAGCTTTTTATAATTAATTTCAGGTAATAATCATATGAAGGAAGAAAATTATCGTGCTGCAGTGGATTGTTACACTAGGGCTATAGAGCTGGATCCAAACAACGCAGTCTATTACTGCAACAGGTAAACCCAAAATGATACACACCTTTTATTCCTGGAGTTTGTTAACATTATTTTAAAAATAAATTGTGAAGGAGGTCAAAGGCTAGAAACCCTACTATTTAGAAATCTATTGTTAGATTTGTAAAATTAGAGTGAAAGTGAGCTCATTCAGCATATCTATATCAGTTAAAATGGGCTTTAAAATTACTTACAACTCTTCAGATATGTTATTGTGTGTGTCAGGTTGTCTATATTAAATCATAATGTAGGCTGTGATTTCTAGCCTGCTGACTGTAGTAAAAGCCTTTTTCTCTGGTGTTCTAGTGACTCAGCTGCTCTCTCTTATCTCCTCGAGTACTAGCTACCTCTGGTAAAAAAAAATCATCAATGCAGGAATCCATTTTTGAGATTTCAACCATTTTGTAAATAGTCAGTATTTTCATGTGTGACCTGTTGAAAAATAACAATGCTGCTGTTACACTTTTCTTATCTAATCTGTTTTTTACCGTAATGAATGAAGACGACATAGTGATTTGGCAGCAGGTGAGCTTGGAAGAGCATGATAACCTAGTCACAGCTGCCTGCTCTTACGGAACACTGCTTGGAAGAGCAGCCAAAGAGCAAAGGCAGTCCCAACTTTGGGCCCTACTGGAATGAGATCACCTCTAGAGTGCCTCCATTATTAATTTAAGGATATAGGATATATTAACGTGAGTGCTGTCAATCTGGCCTTGTGGCACTGTATCCACTGGATTATGCTGTTTTTGAAGCTCTGCATCCATTGCTCCAAAGTTTAGTTTGTGATAAATAAAAATGAAAGATTCAGTGTTTAAAGGCAGGTTCAATGAGAAAGGAAATTATGCAGTTTGCTAACATTTTACATATTTAGGATGGCAGTTCAAAAGTGTAAATCATCTATATTCCTTGTGAAAACTGATCACATGAGTCACTTTATGTATGAAATGGAAATATCAGACCAGATTCAAAAGCTTCCTAAAATCACTGAAAGTTTCCTCAGTATGGGCTTAAATGTCAAAGTTTTAATTAGCAAGAGAAGAAATAGTTTTTGTGTTGCATCATCACATACCACATTTGTGAGAACCAAAATGAATCTGGATGTCAGTCAGTACAGTATTGTATGTAATTATTTAAAAGAAAACAGGAGTTGTTTGGAGTTTTGTGGATGATGGAGTATTTTAATAAGTATATATTAAAAAGTATATATTAAAAAGTATATATTAAGTATATATTAAAAAATAAGTATATATTAAAACCTTATCTTAAGGTTTTTAGGAAGCCATGGGGACATGCAACATTCAGTGGCATTGCTTTTTATCCACAGCAGTGCAAAAAAGAGTGGGCTGATAGGCCCTCAAAATTTTAACTGGCCAAGTAAATCTTCTTGTGAACATCGGAAAATGTTTTCTTTTCAAACATATGTGAGAACAAGCATTGCCCCCAGCTTTTATTTATAAATCTTCACTGGTATCTGTGGCGTTGGACAACTGCTTAACAGCTCAAAACAGATAAGTAGTCCCATTCAGAAAACATTTTAATCAAAGTCAGAAAAACGCATGCAATTTGGAGCTAATCACAGGACAAAGGATTCTTAATAACAAAGAGATATTCTTTATGCAATGAAAATATTGTAATTTCTACTGGATTTTTTAACCAAGGGAAAACAAATGAGAGTGGCTCAAAACCTTTCAAACTGGTGAAGTTTTGATTATTAGTGTGTTTCTTTATAATTGTGTCACATTCATTTCATTTAATGTGTCCTTTTTAATTTGGTCAAATCTTTATTTCTATTGTATTAATATCTGCAACATTTAGTATTTCTCCAATATAGAGATGTAACTGTAATTTAGTAATGCAAAGGTTACTAAGAAATGTTATTGAGATTTACCTACAAGCTTGAGATGAATTATAAAATCCTGAGTAGCCATTCATCCTTTGAATGGCTGTAAAACAGTATTTCTGGAAAACACCAATTACATAAAGTATTTCTCCTTAACACCGATTTTATATAAACTACTACTTGACAGTTTCACTTCTTGTAATAGGTTTTATCATTTATTCCGTGCATAGTCATATGCTAGATCTTAGACAGTTCCTTAGTATTATTTGTCCTTTGTGTCCCCAGAGGTGAGTGCATGTTCTCCAAAACCATACTCCAGCAATGCACTTAGGCACATACTTAACTCATAACATTTGCTTGTCCTACTTCATTAAAGAAAGTTAAGCATAGCCAAATAGTGAATGAAAAGTCAGTAATATTAGGTAAGTCAGAAACGTGTGAATATCTAAGCTTGGGATTTGGTTGTTTTGTTTGGGTTTCTTTGGTTTGGTTCGGTTTTGGTTATTTGTGCGTTTTTTGGTTGGTTGGGGTTTTTTTGACAAAATTTCATTTCCTTGCCATCTTTCTCTTAGGGCTGCTGCTCAAAGTAAGCTCAACAACTTCAGGGAAGCAATAAAGGACTGTGAGAGTGCCATAGCAATAGATCCAAAGTACAGCAAAGCATATGGAAGAATGGGGTAAGCTAATAGAAATCTGAGTAAACACTGAAGACTCACGTGTACATTACCATAGATTTTCTGAAATATGTGGAGCCACTTACAGAATTCACTGTAATTCACTTACAGAACATTGTTGTTGTGTAAATATAACAATTTTCTGAAGGTGACCTGATCAGACTGTCAGCTCTTTTTCTATGCAGTTGATACCAGCATTTTTGTCAGGTTTCACCACTTTGCAGTTTTTATCTTTCAATTTATCAACTTGCTGGATTTAGTTTAGAAAGTAATGATGGTTTCTTCCTAACTAGTTAAAAGGAATTAAAATCCTGCTCTTGGTACTGTTGGTGCTGTTGAATCTGTTCATGATGCTGTTAAGAGAACAGCATTGGGCCTTCACTCTAGCAGGAATAAAGCCTCAGTTTTTCTTTTCAATAGTTCTTTGGAAGCAGATATTTTAGCAAGAATAAGCTATGTCTCTTTGGCAGGTTTTTTCACCAATGTCTGAGAGATTAACTGTATAGCCTCTTGAGAGTGGTTTTAAGTGTTAACTGAAAACAATGTCAGGAATGCTCTAACAGGCTGTTGGTTTGAGTGAAGAGCCATTCTTCCAAGATGTCTAGCTTGGCATTTTCAATAATCAAGCACGTTGTAGCAGTAGACTTAATGCTGCATAAGTCTTTTGAGGTTATATTTATACCAGTAAATTAAAAAATGCTTGGGATGATTTGTTGAGTCAGTTGCCCAAAACAGCTTACGTCCATGTTATTAAAATTTACTTTGTAGTATGGAGTGGCCACATTCAAACAACCTATTGCTAAACTGCATTGGCCTGTTAAAGTTCTGAACCATGCCCTGAAATAGTCTGTGATAATTCTTGTTGGCTTGGGACGAAACCATGCAGGGACATTTATTTTAACATAAAATGTGGTGGAATCCCGTCACTTAAAAACTTTCCGTAATACAGTTCATTTTACTAATACCAACCTAGACTAAGGAGCTTTTGAAATGATGAATTGATTTCAAAGTTTTAGGTTGAATTGGTTGTTGAATTGGTTTTGTTTCATTTAACTCTCCTCAGATTGTTTCTTCATATAGCACAATCCAAGCTCCCTTGATTTCACTGATATGGAGGGATGCTACAGGCTGATTTAACTGGAGATTATTTTAGAGTTTTGGGTGTAAGACCAATGTTTCTTTGATACACATTGAAAGTGGGACCATTCTCAGACAATCAAGCTTCTCTTTATTTTATTGTCTGGTTGTTTTAATAGAGGATGTATTTTGAGCTACAAGCCACTGCTTAACCCAGCAGATGTGTAAACATTTGGCATAGGCTGAATGAGGAAACCGTGCTTGTTTAGTAATAAGTGAAAATCCCACCCCCATGCCCCCAGTGTAGAAAACACCTTCTCAACAAAAAGTCCTTATTATAAAGATGTGCTCTCTGACTGCATTATGGAGTTTTTCTCAGAATCTGACAGAAATTCTTTGTATGGCACAGAAAGATGCAGAAATGCCACAAATATTCAGAGGTGGGAGACATTTTAATGTGGGAATGTCAGCTAAAGGTGGTATTTCCAGCATGATCCTGAAAAACCACTTGTCTGGGTAGGAGGTGTGAGGAAAGAAATTGTCTGCTGTTTTGACTTGTACTGTGCTCCAAGAAACTTTCTCTGTAAAATACTTCTTCTGTAAAAAGCACTATTGCATCATAGAAATAATGGATTGCATTTCTTGTCTGGGCAGAAACTATTTTGGCAAGTGAATGGGCCAAAAGGGAGACGAGACTGTGTTTTATGGGGGTAGATGAGTTAAGAGAGAAAACACTAATATTGTGTGGATACCTTCAGGAGCTATATGGGAAGTTCCTGGAGTTATACTCTTACTGAGAGCGATGACAATCACGGATGTATCTGAAACGCTGAACTTGTTTGCATGAGATAAAAGACCAAGGTCTGTTAGTGGGCATAAGAACAGGCTTATCAACCCGGGCTGTGTAGCTCAGCATCAGAAGTACTAAATATCTGAATGTGGGCTACACAAATCTGTTACAAAATGTTGAAAAGATCAGATTTGTTTTTTGGTCAGTATAAATTAAAAATACAGTGGTAGATAGAATTGAAAGTGCAGCCAGATGGACTTCTGGAATAGTTCAAAGAAAGATGATATATTAAACGTAGTAGCTAATCAAATTTGAAATAAAATACTGCTTAAAAGTAGTAAGTCTGTCCTGTGCCCTCAGGAGCTGCTGGAGCAGTCTTTTTCAAAACATAAAGTAGGCTTCCTTGATACAAGGGTTTCTTACAGCATTTTACAGATATAACTACTATGCTGTATAACCCATTTGTCAAGTTGTTGAAGTACAAGATCCAAAATGAGAGCCTTTACATTGATCTTGAGACAAAAATGCTGAAACTTGTAGGTCCAGTATTTTAAAATAATTAAAATGTTAATAATAAAAATAATATTATATAAATTTATGAAGACAACAATATAATCATCAAACATCTTCTATATTCAAATATTTAATACAGTAATTATTGTATTAAAATATGTTTTTAATATATATAAAAATAAACTATGTATTTGTCGGTCCAGTTTCTTAACATTGCATAACTCATATTAAAAGTATCTTTGCCCTACCAAATCATGTAAGTTTCTGAATAATCTCTTAGGTCAAAAGAACTGGAAAAAGCACTTGGAGCTTATGCAAAAAAGCACAAATGCCAAATACAGCTTGTGCTCTTAAAGTGACTTGGTATCATTTGCTGATACCAAGGAGTTTTAAATGAAACTTGCATATATATGAAACAGACAATGCAAGATGTGTTCTTGAGGGATCCCCTTCTCTACAAAAACAAGTGCTTACACTAAGCAGTAGTACCTGTTTTAATGAAATGGTCAAGCTAAAAATCAGATGTGAGATACTATTTTACTTAGAACAGAAAATATATCATTAGCTTTTGATGGTCATTTATGTTCTAACCAGGATTTCTTTATTTCATATTAGATTGGCTCTGACCTCAGTGAATAAATATGAAGAAGCAGTTAACAGTTATCAAAAAGCACTGGACCTTGATCCAGAGAATGACTCTTACAAGTCAAATTTGAAAATAGCAGAACAGAAACTAAGAGACGTGTCCAGTCCTGTAAGTTTGCTCTGTATCTATTTATTTACAATAGTTTAAACTGGGATTTTGTAGAAAGCTTAGCTTCAATTGCAATTTGTTTATAGACTGGAACTGGACTGAGTTTCGACATGGCAAGCTTGATAAACAATCCTGCCTTCATTAGTATGGTGAGTATATCTCAAGGTTTGCATTATCCCATTTTAAAAACTGAACTTTTAAGAACAAGTGTTGTTCAATAATACAAGCAATTTTAATGAGTATTATTATTGCAATGGTTTTATTACACTGAATTTTAACTTTTCTACATCATTTTACACTTGCAATAAGAAGTGAAGCAAATATCTCCAATAATGCCTGAATATTTCCAGCTGATTCTATTACTTATAGAAAAAAAGCACACATAGGTTAGCTATGCTGTTTTATGTATGCTATGACAGAAAGCTCTTGTCAACAGCATGATGAAAATTTCTTCAATTCGCCAGAGAACAGTTAATAATGATATAAAGACTAAAGTAACTCTGGGAGAACAATCCAAGAGACCTTTCTGCTCTTACTCTTTCAAATTATCCCTAATAACCTTAAGAGTTAAAAAATTGAATATAAATAGCATATACTGCATTCTTCTTATGTTCAGTGCAATAACAAATTGTGTACTTCTCCCTCAGTATTCTTTTTTTTTTCCATATGGCTTTCTTAGCTGAACAGAATTAATTCACTTTGTAGAATGGAATTTGGAGAAAAATAAACGAAAAAAAACCCCACTAAAACAACCCCCAAACTCGATTCCTTTAGGAAAGCAGTTAAAACTTTACAAGCCCTCTGGTAGCTTCAGTGGAACAGAACATTTCAGCCAGTGCTTTTGTGTGGAAGTGCGCAGCATTCAAAAGAGATCCATACATCTGGTTTGGTAACATGGCAAGGAAAGAGGGAGCAAGTTCTCTGATAGCATTCATGATTAAATAGCACTGCATCTCTGTGTACTACTTCACTAGCCACATGATGTACTTAAGACAACCTCTGTCTGTTTAGAATCAATGATGTATGGAGCTGGCTTTGGGGAAAGGATCTTTTACATTGTTTCCAGAAGATGCCTGGAGAACTACATAGAACACACAGCATTTATTCAGGAATAAATTAGTTGTTTTCCCAAGGTGTAGTTCCTTTTTTTTTTGTTAAGGTGAAAAAAAATTGCCTCACTGTCTGACCTTAGGAAAATTTGTTATAGCCTCAGTTTTTGGCCCATAAACTAGATAAGGCTTATTACTGATGGAAGAAACTAACCCTATATTGAGCACAGAATTGACCTGCATGTGAGATTTTATACATTTTATATCTAACTATTAACTAGAGAAAAAAGTTTATTTGCTTTTGAATTATCTATATATGTTGATATTTTGATCAATAAAATGAATATTGGATATATCTGATTTTTGTAATATCTTTAATAAGACATTTAAGAAGCACATACTGTGTTTTGTCTACTGGTGGTGCATTCATTCAGACACTGATTTCTGTAGGAATTACATTACTAACATGGAAAAAATCACATGTTTTTTTCTATAGTAACAGTTCATAGATACCCTTACACTACGGTAAAAGCAATATAATTTTAGAGGTATCTAATGAATGAGAAATTTAAATAGCCTCATGCTTACTACAAAATAAGAAGATATGCAGTTACCAGAGAAGATATATGCTACCACAGAACCATGCTACAAAGACTGTCCACACTCCAATTTGGTCTCAAATATTTTGTGGCCATAATCTTAATTGTTAATGCCTGGTACTAATAAGAGTTACAAATTTAACTTATCCATGCCGAGAAGCAACAAAATATAGACGTCAGTCCAAAAAGACCAGTAGAAAACATTTGTCCTTGCAATTCTTCAATGGTTCATTTGTTTGTTTCATTTTCTGGTGCTGGGTTTTTTGTTGTTAAATGGCTTGTCGTATTTTTCATATCTGAATCTATAACCACTATTTTTTCTTTAACACATTACAAATTTTATCAGCTTCATTTTCATGAAATATGTTGTTGTAGTGATTCTTTTTGCTTTGCATGTAAATTTAATTTGTAATAAAACAGAAGACAGCATGTGGGTTTTTTCTGCATAATTTTCTTAGCGATAGCCAAGTAGTTAATGTTTTATAATTTCAGCTGTATGTTGTCTATTCTAGGCAGCCAGCTTAATGCAAAATCCTCAAATTCAACAACTGTAAGTATTGAAATGGGTTACCATTAAAACAAATGTCTTAAGACATTAGAATTAATAAAAGATGTATAGTACTTACATCTACATTTCAAAAATATAGCTGTATTACTGAAAATGTTATTTTATTTTGCTTACTGTAAAAGTGTAGCTTCTTCTCCTTACAACTTAGTTCCTCTTAGCAATTCAAAAAAGAGGTGGGGCATATTGCTTACAGTAAAGGTCCCTGCACACCCCAATACAAACACTGTGCTAACTGTTCCAGGATGTCAGGGATGATGTCAAATGCCATTGGTGGCCCTGCTGCTGGGGTTGGTGGCCTTTCGGATTTGTCCAGCCTGATCCATGCGTAAGTAAGAACTACATGGTTTTAACTGTCACATTTGTAGTAGAATAACTGTGCAACATCTATTTAAAAGGGTGCAGTGTCAAGGGAATTATACTGTGGTCTGTTCCCACTTTTTATTATTAAAATCAAGAACTCAAAGACTTATTTTCCAGGACTGTGTTTGTTTGCTCCATACATTTCCCTCAACTGGAATGCCTGAACTGCTGTGTGCTCAGCTTCACTTTCTGGTTCTCATACGTTGTTATTTTCTAATGCCACGTACTAAATTCCTTTCAGTCTTTTAAGTACTCCTACATGTGCTTTCAAATTGTGTGGATAAATTTACTCCCTGATATCTCAGACACTAGTTGGTAAAGCTACAGATGTACTTAGCACAAATCAAATCAATTTCTGCTCTGACATCCATCCCTCCATTTAGATAAGGAATGTTTCGGGGAACTCAGGATAATGAAGAATACCTTTACAAAATCCAGGACCCAAGGTTTTTATACTATTATGATGATGTCCATCTGGAAGGACCTGCAAAAAACCATGCCATTTGCTTATATCCCAAGATCTTTAATAGGGCATCCAATTTTACTTTATTTCAGCATTCTAGCCAATTCCTATTTTTAAGTTTCACCTCTTCAGGGCAAAAGTAATTTATGATTTACATCACAGACAGAAATGTCTCCCTGCAAAAATTTAGGGCTATTTTCATAGAAACTGTGTACTATGCAGACATTTATAAAAATGTGGCTTTCCTTCAACCTGCACTGTAGTTTGAAGGAGTCTTGGTAGTTTGCTACTTACGCAAAATGCAGAAGTAACAGAGAGGATAAGCTAGGCTTTTTGTGAAATCATATTTTTTACTTACTTGTTTTTTATTAGTAAACAAGTGCTACGCTTCTCTTAAATTGATAGCGGAGACTAATTCCATGTATAACTCTTAAGCTACAACTGTTATAGATAGATCTGTTATTACTTCAATCATGCAAGGTATTAAAATTTGATAGTATGCTTGCTTTCAATTAATGACATCTTGTTCATAAGTACAAGTCAGCAGCTGCATACTGTATTTCTGGAACCATTAACATAAGGTTGCACACCAACTCTAAGAGTAGTTACTTTAAACAGTTAGAGTGGATCCTGTCAAAAAGAAGGGAATAAATCACTGGAGCAGTTGTGTTATTTTACCATAAAAGGTAATATATTTTGTAAGGTGATACTTTTCTCCTCCATGTTATTAAGCAGAAGTAATTGTTCTAGAGAATGAAAGTAAATTTATGACAATGATCCTTTTTGGAGAGACCTTAACCAGATAAATTCATAATACTGCAAATACCTTAAGACTGTAAATCAAGATATCTTTAATCTTAATTTTAATGTTATGCACCTTTCAGCTGTACTGGGATATCCTGTTTTCTTTCAAATACTGCTTTCACTTGCTGAGCTCACTTTAAACTGTTCAACACAGGGGGCAGCAGTTTGCACAGCAGATACAGCAGCAGAATCCTGAGCTCATAGAGCAACTGAGAAATCATATCCGGAGCCGATATTTGAGTGGCAGCACTGAAGAACATTCCTGACTTCAATGAGTCATATGAATTGGAATGATGTATAACCCCAAAATGCATACCATAGTTAGTAGCAAAAGCACCATTGTAACTTCTGCTTGAATAGAAGACAGAAAATTCTTTGTGTGTGTTTGCAAACAAGAATAAATCTGGTAAACAGATCTCTTGCACATAACTTGGAACATAGCGTTTATGTATAGTTACTCCTCTGAAAATCAATACACTGAATAGTGGTTTATCAAAATCCCCAAGTCCAAATCATTTCAGTATGTGCATCAGATTGACCTCCAGGGCTACTGAGTGGGGAGGAGTTTTGTAGTGTGTGCTGATCTTACCTAACAGCTACTTCTAAAATGATAGTGTAAAAGACCTGTTACTCATATGGTGAGAATCATGACGGCTGTACTCCTTTAAACAGTATTGAAATACTGAAATATTGAAACAATAGGCCCATCTGATGTGCCCTTTTATAATGAGCATTAAGTAGTGTTGGTATAGAGAGTACTTAAAACTCATGCTTGAGAAGTCTGTTTCCTTGATCCTGTGGAGGGGCCTTCATGAGTAACAGGAAATACTTTTCAACTTCATTGGGCAGAAGAGAGGGAGATGACTGCATATGAAGGAGTAACACCCATTGTAGAGAAAGAGAAGACAATAATTCTGTGTAGGATAATGCACAGAAATCAAAATGGAACTTGGCTTGGGAAAGGAAAAAAGTTGTAGGGTTTCCTACTGCCATGTATATCCTCACATCATGATGGTAGCCCTGGAGGTCACAATTATGGCACTATGTTCCTAGGCATGACAAGCTGTAGTACATTCCGTATGTATGCAGTATTTAATATAAACTTAAAATTCTTAACTGTAATAAGCTAAAACTGAGCCTGTGACTGTACAAATAACTAGTACTGAAAATTTTAAAAAAAGAACTGCCTTAGAAGGATTCTTTTTCTATTCTTGTGTGATAAATCACTGGCTTAAACAATTGGGGATTTTTTTTAATTACACATATCTATCTAAAATGATGGTTATATAGTCAAGTTAAAGATTTTTCAACTCTATAGTATTTGTTTCTTGCTCAGTTAATATTACTCTTGCAAGACTGCTGCTCTTCTGTATGTCTAGTATGTTAACTTTTTTACTCTGTTTACTGTTCACACTGCTTTGTGATACAAAGTACACTTGTTCTTAGCCCAGAGACCTTCTCAACACACTTTCCTCTTCCTATATCAAAACTAATTTAAGGAGCCTGCTTTGAATTTTTAGGCAAAGTGATCTCTCATGGCCAGTTAGTCTGGAGGAGTAACAATAGACTCCCAAATGGAGAAATACAGAGAAGCTCCTCAACCTTAGACTTTATATCCAATTGATCTTGTGCTCATAAAAGAGCTCCTCCAGCAGAAGCTGAAGCAAAATTTGGGGCTAAGTAATAAAATTTATTCTGACAAATTATTGTTGTACATCTTCGGTATGACTCTTACCCTACTAAACCAGACAGAAAAATGTTGATCCAAGGAGAAATGAAAGGAATTGGAGAAAGCACATATCTAGGAAATCCATACTACCATCTGTTGAATAAAGAGGTAAAGCTTAATGCACAATTTTAAGACATTTCATACTTTATTGAACAGCTTGCCTATGTACAGCATTAAAATGCTTTTGAAAATTCTCTCTTTAAGTTGGTGTAGCTGCTTTCTTCAGGTTGTAGAGATACTTAAGCCTTACATTAAATACATTCTCAAGTAACAGCTTCTGACTCAACATCTGATGACAAGAAAGAATTTCTAGAGGGATCTTTTGTCAGAGGTAGCTCAGATCCTGAATATTATTCATTCAAGGAAACTTACATAAGTTCAATTACACTGAGTAGGACAGGAATACCGTTTAGAAGGAAGCTTTATGGAGGCTCTGGGTGGGCTACAAAAAGTGTACAGTTATTACTTGGAATAGTGTGTTGTGTCAGGAGAAAAGCGTTGTACCTAGTATGTTAAACTTCACAGTTCCTTTTGATTCTCTTTTGTATCTTCAACTGCCCAAAGTGTGTTTTACTAACTGTGATGGGGGAACCAAAAAATTCATGGTGGAGTGGGCAGCTCTGCCAATATCTCTGTACAGACTCAAATCATTCTCACTTTGCAAGAGCAATCCTCATGCAGTTACTTTTCTGCTTTGAGACAGAGTGTCAATAATTTAATGAGAGTTCCTTAAGAACTACAAAGTTTGTTAAGATCCCAAGAGGGCAGAAGAAGCTGTGTACTTGTACTGTTAAGTATAAGCTCCATAGCTTACTGGATTTATGGGAGAACAATCCCCAAGGTTAAATGGAATGAAGCATTGCTTAGTTACCTGACAACTACTCTTTGCAGTCTTCTTCATGGAGTTGTAACTTTCACTTCACATGCTATAATATTGTTGTGTTTAGGTTTTACTTCATATAATAGAGTATATATTAGAAAGTTAACAGCATTAGCTAAGCCTTCAGGAATGTGCTACAACTGACTGGCACAATACTTCACTAGTAAACATTCTCTGTTTCTTATGTATTAACAGAAAGGGCTTTATAGCCTAAACAAAAAAACAGTGAAACCAGTAACAGGAGCTGTCATTACATGTTTTTCCACTGAAACCATGAACAGAGAGATCATTTATGCTGAAGTCTGCTTTTCTTTGAATTGCCTAGATTGTTTCATTCATGCTACATGTCTTATCACAGGGTGTGGAAGGAATCTTTTCCCATGAAGTAACTGCACTATATCTTGTGCTAAAATTTTTCATCCTGCTAGATAAAGTGGTAAACCACAATTCCTGTAAATATTGCTTTCATTTAAGATCAATTGCAGTTTATCATTCAACGAAGCAAATCCGCATTTAGACCTAATTAGTTTTGTATCATTACTGTTCCATCAGTGTATAAGTATGATAATTTGTTAGAGAAGAAAGTATTTTGCAATTAATTGTGAACTCCTGTAACCTGCTTGCATGGGAGTATATTCTTCTAACTATGATCATAAAGACACTTAATGACATATTCAGCTTAGAAATTGTTTCAGTTGCACTCTTGGTTTTGTAACAAGTGCAAAGTAAAATCACTCCTGCATACTGACATAGAACAACTAGCTCTGCAACTTTGAACAGATTGTTTTATGGCAACAGAAAGTCATACTGGCATAATACAATTTGTCTACTATTTCTGTATCTCTCCTACCTCTTACTGCCATGTGGTTACATCTCCTTCAATTTGTGTAGTTTAACTCAAAGATATATTATAAATAAAGTTATATACTTTTTTTGTCTGTATAGTTGTGGTTTTCTGGTTTAATTTTCTATGTATCTCAAGTTACAGGTATATTGCATTCTTTATATACCTGTTCATGTTCGTTGGATTTTATCACATAGGCAGGATACATTTCTAATTTGTTGTTTCCTGTATGGACTTAGTTCCTCAATATACAAAGCTGGTCCTCAAGTCATCCAGTATTTTAACATTGACTACTACTCTTGAGATTTTATACATGGGAAGCCTTAAGTAAAATAGTGTCAAAACTAACTACAAAGTTGCCAAGTGCCAACATGGTAGCTGAGAAATACAAGCTCCTGATTACAGTCTTTAACACTAGCGTTTACCTGGCGTTGAACTAGGAAAGACAGTCACCATTTTATCTACTAAATGGCTACCTCTGGGTAACCATAGATATTTCAGCCAAAAATACTTCCAGTTTTTGTCAAAACAAAGCTAGGGAAAAGCACATTGTAGTGCTTCACCAGGCCTAAAACTTCTTCCTGTATATGCTCTAGAGAACTTCATCTAAGGCAGCAATGCAGGGTGTTTTTTTTCCTTTTTTTTTCCTTAAAAATCTATTTAATTGCCTCTGGAATAGAAAGAATAATTGTCACCACCTTATTTTAACAATAAAAAATTACCTGAGTTCTACTATTTTAGTTTTCAGTTCTCTACTAATTGGAAAATAACCGGTCTGTTAACAGTATGTCCTGTATTGCAGGGATGACAACTCTCTCATGCCAGCAAATGGACAGATTTGCTGTATTGCTCCCTCTTCAAAGAATGAGCGACAACCAACACAGTCTTTGGCATGTACTCCAATTCCTAGCTCCAAGTGCCTCTAACAGTGCCAGCTGCATTCTCTCATCTCATGCTTTTAGTAGGTTTCATTTTCTATGGGTATACATGTACTATGCAAAAACACTGCCATGCCAGGTACCTCATATTATTTTTTTTTAATTCAGATTCCAGGAACTTGTCTGTAAAAGGTCAGTTCTTTTGAACTGAAGTAGTCTTGTCAGAGCCATGATTTTAAAAGGGTTTAAATACTTTAAAAAATTAAAATAAGAAAAATAAGCCAAAAATGCTAGTATTTTTTATCTATCTCATCCCCCTATCCTGAGAGGGTGTAAATGCAATATAATTTGCTAGAACTGCACTTTTTTTAAAGGTTTTATTTTTAGTAGATAAAATGCATATGCATGTTTTAAAAGATTTGAAAACATTCAAGAAATACTCAGAGAAATTAAATAATCATTATCACATTTACAGCTATATAGGGATTTGATTTTGTTTGTACTCATTTTAGAACAATTGACTGCAAAAACATCAAGAAGTTGGTCAAAAAAACAAACAGTAGAACTACAGAATTTTTTTCCTCAGGTTTGCTTGATTTCTGAAGAAACTACACAGACTTGTGCAATATCATCATACTCGTATGTTCTCTTCAAAAATGTGTCTGTAAGTCTTAGGCCAGAGACACTCTAGAAGGGGAAAATATTAGAAGAGTTGTTATTAGAAAGAACTGTTAATATTATAAAACAGCTATTTTACAACAAAACTGTACTAATAACTTACCTGCAATCCCTGCACTGAAGACAACAATGTAAGTGCAAGATGGAGGGATGAACTTGGGTGCAGCTTTCCAAGTTGCCTTCCTGAAACTCCACACCAGTGGATGGAATTAGTATTGCACATTTCTAAAACCAGATCCATAGTCCTTTCACTGCTAGAGGAAATGGGAAAACAAGAATAAACCTGTGGGCTTTTTTAAGCATTCAAAGACTGCAGACATCCAAAAGCTTGATTATTATTCAGGTTACTACTAATCAAGAGTCATAAATAATTATAAGGTGGCAAGCAGTATTTATTGTGATGATGTAATTCAGCTGCAGACAGCTCTTTTATGACACAAGCATCCTGTCATGGGTTTAGCAATACTGGATAACATAATACTTGGGTGGACTACAAGCTTTTCATGAGAAGTATCTGCAGGCCAGATACATGCTTTAGTCTCTGGGCTCAACTTCTATTTAGAATTACTCCATTTAAATGTCATTCTTGCAACCCTAAAATGAGTTGTGATTTAAGTATGAGGTACAATCATAAATAATATTGCAAAGAGATGCATGGAATTTCTCTGCAGAATTTTGGCTATCTTCTAGTTCAGTACCATATTAACAGATCATGATACAAGTTTTTTAGTTGTAGTTGTTTCCTTGGAGATTTTTTATTCTCTGTGTTTGAAGTAGTTTTGTGTGGCCACAAATCATAGTAAAGATCAGGTTTAAGTAGTTTCAGGAGAAAGTACAGGAACATTAACACAAAACCAGCCACAACTCACCCACTCAAGAAAAAGTAGGAGAATCACATGACATTGTTACCTGCAATTTGTTATTTTACATGTAATGTCAAAAGGTTCTTCCAAATTTACAGTATCTGGTATTGTCTCCAATGAAAGCCTTACATCACCATAACCAGGAGCCTGGGAAGGAACAAGAATGTATATTCTCAGATATTGGATAGGGAATTTGAAGTTTTTACTGAAGTTTTCATTTCCTGGAAGAAGCGTGGAATTAGACAAATCTGAAGAAAAAAGACTGACTGTACTTTTGATTAGAATGGAAATCATAGCAGCTCTCCAACTGATGAACACCTTCTTCACAGGTTTAACAATTCACGAGATAAGGATGATCTTGAGTATTACATTTTCAGGAGAGTTCAAATCCTTAAAGTCTGAATAGCCATATACAGTTCCTGAGAATATCAGCTTTAATCTAAGGCCTCTGTTAGGCAGATAACAGATCTGTGCAGACATCACCAGTAAAACTTCCCTGCATAAACCCACCACTAATTCCACATTCTAAGAAACAAGAGAAACTGCCATTTCAGTCCTCTCTGCCTCTGCCAAAATAATTAATTGTCATCAGTTAGAAAGTCACACAATATGAACACTTGTCAATTGAGCCAAACACATCTCATATGGTGTATTAATAAACCTATAGTAAATAACCTAGTACCATCAGGGCTGATTCAAATTAGTCACCTGCAGATCTCAATGCATGTTTAGATTTTCAATCCCCACAAATGATAGATCATGAGGGAAAAATACGGGGAAAATTTGTCCTGCCTTCCAAGGCTTAGTTATTGCACATGTTTAAATTCTGCTAATAAAAGGATGCTGTAGTGAAAGTTGTATTTACAGTGTGATGAAAGATATTTCCAAAGCAGTCCAGAACATCAGTGACTGACAGGCTGGGAACAGGTTTTAGTCACATGAAGTTTGCTACAAACTAATGACAGATGACATTTCAGAAAGCATATTAAACTGGACATTAGAGTAAGCAAAGGGATGTCGGACCAATGGGGACTTAGATTAGTCAAGCAATATGCATTTGGAACCTTGCATGAAAGAGAAGTAATTATTCGGCACTGGAAAAATGCAGATATATTCAGCTGTGTTAGATGACATGGACGAATTTACTAGAACAATTGTATGCATTATACTAAACAATGGGTAGCTTTCCATTAACATTAGGCTCTTCTTTTACCAGAGATAGTTAAGAAAAAAACCAACAAACACAAACCTGCAATAAAAGCAGTATTTTAGAGAATAAACTTAGCATCAACTGACCAAATCAAAACAGGATCAGAGTAGATGAGACCTATAGCACACCACATCTGTTGAATTCAAAAATGAGATACCTCCAAGAACTGATGGTTAGAGGCAAAGACCTTGTAACAATAAGAGAAGTAACATAGGTTTTATCCAGAACTAAGGTAACTGCTCAGATTATGGAATAAACTAGACAATTTCCCACGTATGCTACTCAAGAATGATGTTCTTTTAACTTCAGACTGGTTCTAGTATGGTCCTGCACTGAATGCCTCTGAGCATGTGGAGCACCTTTTAGCATATTGTGGACACCTGTCTGGTTCATTGTATCCCAAAGAGATTGTAGTTGTGAATTCCAAGACCAAGCCACATACAAACAAACATTCCCAAAAAACCCAATGAAGAAAACAACCAAACCTACAAATTATGGTATGTGGACACTTGTTTCAAAGTATTTCTGCATTTCTGATCTGACCTGTAACTAGGTCACTTCCCTAAATTTTCCTCCCATTCCAAACCATGACACTTAGGTAAATAGGTAATAACAGAGGTAAAATTCTGGGCCTGGGTGGGAAACAATGGTTATAGTGCTGGCAAATGGATTAAGAGGAAAATGATTAAGGGTGATGTCTAGAAATTAAAAAACCTGATGGCACTTATAAATGAGGGGAGAAAATAGGGAGTTAGTGTTACACTGCAACTCAAAAGGGAAAAAAACCAGCTACCTGCTGCTTTTCTAAAGACAGATGTTACTCAAAGTACACAAAATAGTTAGTGTTTTTTTGTTACACAAGGCACAAAACGATGCATGAGCAAAACTAATCCTGGAGTGTTGAAGTGTATGCTTCACATGCAATTCTCAAAGGTTCAAATAAAAGAGATACAGAGTGAGACAATATTGATTTAGAGAGGGAAGAGAAATGAGAGAAAAGGTCAATTGAAAATGAAACAGTTTATTGTTAAAAATAAGCAACAAGTTTCAAAGTAACAGAAGGAACTAAGTTTAGAAAAAGGGCAGTTGCTAATTTCATGGGTTTATGCACACATTCAACACTTCAATTAAAAATCGAGACACATTTCAGTGACTTAGTGACTTTTTAGTGACTTTTTAGTGACTTTCTTGGATCTAGTGAATTTCTGTGGAGAGTTTTGTGGACAGTTGGCTAGCTGAGAGAGGCCATTTAGACATAATACCCTTGGTTAAGCAAGGAGACAGGTAAAGGAGCCAGCAGTCAGTTTCCATATAAGGCAAGGACACTGTGCCCTTGCTGCAACAGTAGAATAGGGAGGGAAGATATTCAGCTAGAAATATGAAGAAAAGCAGAAAAGTCGTAACAGTATTACTACAAGAATGCAGAAGTAGGTGTAGTCGGCTGATAAGTAACTAACCAATAATGAGCTCGCCTTCTGCAATATGTATTAGCCTTATTAACACCAATATAAATATGCGTGTCTATCAATAAAGTTTGAGGCTTGTTGTTCATCATCGGATGTGCAAGTCTTCCTTTATCCGTCAAATTTCCAGGATCTAAGTTTGCTTGCCTAGTTCCAAGTCAGTGTGATTTGCCTACAGAACTGCTCAATGTACTGACAGTTGGGGACTGGGGCAAAGACAGAGGTAGAGACCCAATTATAAGCTCTGTAAACTTAGATTGAGATTCAACTGTCAAAGTTTTTTTTAACTACCCTTCTGTATGTCTCTCATCATCCTCAAGTGAGAAGATGCAAACCAGGTTTAGGCATTAGATGGCTGTGAAGCTGACTTAAGCAAGATAGCAATTATGCCTCAAAATTCAAGAACAATTTATAAATCAACTAGAATAGGACAGACTCAATAAAAACTGTGGACATGAAAGATAAATAACATTATGCATAAAAAAATGTTACTCCAAGCTGAAATATCTGTATGAACTTGGGAGAACCTTCCATATCAGGAGTCAGCACATTTAAAGAGGTTATTTTGTCAGTTTGTTGCCAAATGGTATCCAAGCAGTTAATTTTACTCTAACAAATGTATTTTGCAACACTGGTTACTGGATTCTGACAATTAAAGTGCTCACTCCATTAACTTATCCACACTTCACTGAAGAAATATATGAAATAACTCTCTATTACATACAGAAAAGTGTGACTAAAAAATGAGACCAGAAAGTAAGCAGCTTGCTTACTTTTCCAAGTCGTTATTAAAATTTTCATTGAGTTTCCTTAAAAATGAATGCCAACTTAAATTAATACCTAAGTTAAACTTACCATTCTTTGGAGCTGGCTAGTTTGCAGCCTTCCTCGTTCACCTAGATTAGTTTTCCATACAATGTCTAATTTACCGATCACTGTTACACCTTTTATTACTCCAGCTTTCTCTGCAAATTCTTGCTTTGGTTTTAGACAGTATAAGTATTGACGTGTATCCATAGGTTGTAAATAAGTCCTTGCACCAAAAGTAGACTCACTGAAAGGAAAAAAACACTAGGTCTTAATTTAAACCGCTATCTTGAAGATTACGAACCCAACTTTTTTTTCCCCCATCCCCCACAAGTCTTACTGTATGTGTATGCATAGTTTGATAATGGAAAAAAACACATGGAATATTTTTTGTTTTCACAACAGAAAAGATCTCTAGAATTTATGTAGCACCAAGGACCATGGAGAAATAAAATAACTTGTTCTTCTCAACCAGAGAGAAATAACACAGAACTTCTCTCTGCTACATTATAATTAATTATCTGGTATCTTAGCATTTAAACAAAAATGCTGGTAATTTTTCTTCTGTATTTGTTTTCCCTCACAGTAAATCTCAATGTCATGAAACTCAGATTCCTGTTCAGGAGAAAAACTGGTACAGTGGATGCAAACACTTGGTAAAACAAAGCTTCATTATGCTGCAGGTGAATCTTTCAACAGGCAAGGAGAAGACAGAATTTTCACTTCAGCCCCTACTGCTGAAGCACTCAACCATCATCTCCAAAAACCCAAGCAACTGCAAAGCACAAATAGCCAAAGTTAACTTCATAAGATCTTGAATCCGCTGTAGTTAGTTATTATGTTATTAGGTGTTTAACTAAATTAAATTTATTTCAGCATGAAAAATTTTTATATCCTATGACTCCATGAGGGTGTACCACTGATTCACCTTGAGTGGTATCTTGATATATCATGATTTGAACACTGAAAACAGTAAGCAGTTTACTGACAGGAAGCAAAGATTAGTCAGATGAGTCCTGTAAGGCTAAGTATGTACACAGAGGTCAGATCAAAGTCAGATCTGGTTTAAATTTTATATAGGAGACACTGAAATAATAGTGTGTTTTCATATTATCATGTCATCATTGTTACAAATTATTTTAGGATTAGGCTGGATATTCCTCTATTAGGTAGAATTATAGATTTTTAAGAATAGTTTCTATACAAAGAAAACTGTAACAAATTTTCCAGTTGAGCACAGAATAGGATTTTGATCTTTTTACACAAGCAAAGACATACAGTCTTCCCATTATAGACAAACGACTAACTAATACTTCTATCTCCTGTAATATTAATACAAAACATTTCAAGTCAAATGTCCTGAATGTAAACATACCTTTCCCCTGCTGTGTCAACTATGTTCAGTTCTGCAACATTGTACATCATAGATGGCTCTAAAGAAACCTTCTCCATAAACATTGGAGAAGTAGTGATATTCTGAATTTGAGCTTCCAGAAACACTTCATCTGTCTGAAAAAAATCAAAAGTTCAAGTTCATGAAAATATGATTAGTGTTATTAAAAATAGTAGGCAGTCCTATTGGTTAAAAAAAAGTCACACATGTTTAGTTCATGCCTGCAAATCAAATCAATTAATGCAAGAAAAAACCTTAATCCCAGTAACAATAGGAGCAAAAGTGTTAGTCAACAGATATCTTGCCAAACAATGGATGTGGGATAATTCTGCTGTGTTCTAGCTATTGCTTTTTTGTAATGCATTAGATCACCACTTCCCAAGACTTTAATCAACTTAATGGCAACTCAAGCTTTTATCCAAATTATTTTAAAAATGGAATAAATAGTAAGGAATTGCAGTGCAAAGGAACATGCCAAGCCAGATCACTAGTGCATCAAGCTGTATAAAAAAATGAAAGTAAAATGTGTGTGTTTTTCTTTAACTGAAGTAAAATAATTCAGGTACATGCTCTGAGCTTTTATTATTAAATACTAGCATTCTAGCTAAAATGCAGAATCCAGCCCCTTCTCTCACTCAGTTGCATCATGCCAAATGTTACCAATATAGTATGCATCCAACAATTTAATTGTCAATTGAGAACATCTGAAGCTGATGCCTCAAGGTGGTATCGAAGGACAAATTCTAGTACAAAAATGAAAGCTACAGACTGTTAAACTTCCAAAGATGAAAAACCATGGGACTAGAGAAGTTTTTGCCTCACTTCTTTTGTGGAATTGCAGACCAGTGAAGTCACTTTCCATGTCTAAAAATCTCAGGATAGAATAATTATGGAAGACTTAGTCTTTAGAGATGTGAGTCCCCAAAAAAGTGAAAATCACAATTAAAGAAGTGTCAGTTAAAAAAAGGGGGATACCAAATTTGCATTTACAACAGTCACTGACTCAGGCCATTGGATTAAATGCTTCTTGTAGGTCCCTTCCTACTGAAATAATTTATTCTACAGATTCAGATTTAGGCAGTTTTGAGTATTTTGTTATGATAAATTTTAAGAAAGTACTTTGTGGGCAAGGTGGAACAAAACTTACAGTTTCTTTTTGATCAGTGTAAATAAATGATTCTTTATACAAATGGAGTCCCACTTGTAAATTACGAAATAATCGTGGGACAAATTTCCAAAATATGTTTAGTCTCAAAAATTTGTGTTAGAAGGAGAAATACAGAATGGTTGTGTAACTTTTTATATTGCCTTAAAAACACATTAAATACAAAGCAGCATCTATATAGTAATGAAAACTGTGCAACCTCAATAGGTTACAGAGACACTTTATGCTTGTAGGAACTGGAAATAGCCCGAACTAAAACGTGGCTCTCAGTAATTATTACTACTACTGCCTAACTGCCACCTGAATTGACACCATTTATATCCCATAAATCCATTGCTCAAAGTTTCCATTTACCCAAATTTTAGTCGTTTTCAAAACAGCAACCATAGGCAGAAGTTTAAAGAAGCTAATTTGAAAGGGAAAAGAAAAAACAAGCAGCATAATGAAAAAGCAAGTTAGTTTTGTGTTATTCCTAATTTGGTTTAGTATTACAAAATAAAATAAAATAAAATAAAATAAACAACAAAAAAAACCTTGTCAAAATATGCAGTTTATTTTAGTACAAGGCAGGCCTTAAAGTGAAAACAGACTGCAGAAGTAACATAGTAACTCAATCAACTGCTACATGCAGTTAAAATTGTGAAGTGCAGTTTCAGCTAGCCAAAGGAAGGAAGAACATCCAACTGCTGCTCTCTCCTCAAACCCACTGTCTCCACCAACCAGATGTGAAAAGTTCTGTCACAGCTTACACAAGCAGTGCTGTAGTGAAACCTACATTTCCATGGGTCAAAACCAGAAAAATTTTAGAAGGAAATAAATTCTCCTTTCAAATAACAGATACAATAAAATTTTGTTGAGGTGTTTTATTGGAGGACCCCCACAAGAATCTGTAGATATCAAGTTCTAGTTTCAACAATGGGTATTAAAGAAAGAGCTAACCATTTAAATGATTAGCTGCACATATAATGATGAGAACACATCCCTTTATAATATGCAGAACAAACATTGCTTTTCCATTATGTTTGTAAAGAATGTCAATAACAAGCACAGAGACAGTTAAGCAATTAAAAAAGCATACATATTTATAAAAAAATAAATAAAAATTACCACAGAACTGAGGTCACTCTAATGGGAAAATAAAAAAAGAACACATTAGAGAAATTAGGGTTAAATGTTAAAGAAAAAGGAGGCTAACTTCCAAACAAAATGCATTTCTGCATTTTTTTGCACCATTTAAACAAGATAGCATTAGTAAGACAGAAACAAATAAAAATGGATGCAAACAAAGATGACAACTACGTTTCTAATAACTTATAGCTAGTATAGTTACATGATTTACTAGCTTTGCTTCAGAACCCATCCAAAGTAGAGCTTAAGGCACACAAGTCACAAACAAGATATGGTAGAATAAACTGACTCAAAAAAAAAGAGTTAGTTTTTGAGTAAGTTTGTCCTGAATTTAAATCCATGCAATGGGTTGTACATGAAATGGAAAAACAGTCCTTGTCACCTTATAGATCATCTTAAGTATCCTCATATATGTCTCAAAAATAATGTGGTAATGTGTCCTAGCAAAGCTACTATGTTGCAAGTTATAACAAAATTTGGCAAAATAACAAGAAAAACTCTTTTTAGAATATTCATCAATCCAAAAACCCAACTTCAATTGAAAACTTTGTTGTCTACCTCCCTGTGCATGCTTGTAGGAACAGAACCTTTTACACAGCCTTTTTTCAAGGCACATTAAAGTCAGTGAGAGAGTAATTCAATCCCAGGATTGCAGCAGGTTAGGGCAACAGGGCATGTGTTCTATGCATAAATTTCAGTGATCAACTCCATTTGGGTACTACTGCAATATAAGCAATAAGCAAGAAGATTAAGGTTCAGCATCATTCCTTGTCTTAGAAGAAATAAAATTATGGATTATCATTAGTCTATTAATAGAAATTAATTTTAGTAACAGACATTATTAATAGACAGCATCACATCCATAATCTTAATGATAACAGTTTAACTAGTTAGTCAACCTTTAGAGATCTTTAGTTAAGTAATAACTGACACGTACCATTTTTTTCTCCCCTGCTCTCAAGGATAATAGTCAGGATGAACTTCTTGGTGCTTTCACAGCAACATAGTATCACACACAACAGCTAACCATAGACTTATTTCTAGCTTTTTAGAAGTTAATTGAATTCCATGGTCACAAGACGTAGCAACACTTTATATAATTTCAGAAATTAGACAGGAGTGCTACTATACCAGTTTGCTAGGCAAATGGAAATTGCTCATTTAATATAATCCAAAATCGTTTTTTAAAAATTTTTTTCAATAGATGGTAATAGGAGTTGCATAAATTCATGAACAAGAAGAACAAAAGGTATCAAAGAGCCTCTTAAAAACTCTACAGTGGAAAAGAAAAAGCACAAAAAAACCCTCCAAAACCCACATGTACCAGCTCAAACATCAAAGCTTCTCATAGATTTTTACCACGAAGAATTGGTAGCTAAATGAGAGTTAAATAAGACCCTTATCAAGACCGGTCAGCATAACTACTATGAAAACAACAACAACAACAACAAAAAAATATCTATGTAAAAAGTTTGCCCAGAATTACCTTAAAGAGGTGCTTCATCACAAACTTTACACATGAAATATAAAGAGACAGCCCCATTTAAGATATCTGTCCCTCTTTTCCCTACCACATACTTCACGGCTGAAACAATAATATAATCCACACACTAAATAAGAGGCATATTTTGCTCCCTGAGAAATCACTTCATTTCTTAGAATTGTTTTTGTTCTTAAATCACAGAAGAAATTTCCAGACATTCTCACTTACAGATAATAGCAGCTCTATAAAGGGCTCAGCCAGTGCTATGTGTTTACGCTCCAATCCCGCTCAGGTACCTCACACCTAGTCATTGGATGGTTTGAAGCCTGTGGCCTAAAGATACGTACAAAATTCTTCCCATAAAGAGACAAAGGCAGACATGTACGTATGTCCAAATAAATATGCAATACATATATATATATATATGAGGTCATTTAGTTTAGAAGCACTGTGTGTAACTATCACAAGCCTAAAACTTAAATTACTGAACTGAAGGGTCATAGTTGCATAGGGAAAATCTAAATGTAACTAATTTAAATTTAAATTTTCCCCACTCTGATAAATTGTCATCTCCTTTATGAACAATTAATCTCCCTTACAGTAAGTACTCTATCAGCCTAAACATACAAGCAATAACTGAAAGTATTTGAGTCCATGAGAAACTGGAATATATGCAAAATTGTTACTCAATTACATTAAGGTCCTGACATCTCTTTTACCCTTCATCAAAAGCCTATCTATTTTGAAACTATACAATATATATCTACCACCATTTTTCCATGAGAAGTGATCAATTTTCTCAGAAAAGTGTACTTACAAAGCTCTTTGAATTTATTCTAAGTAACAAACCCAGCATGCCTAAACAAACCTGAATACACACAGTTCTCACCTCTGCATTGTAGAATTTAGTTTTCACATCTAGTGGTTTAAGAACCTGAATGAAATGGGAAAAAAGACAGATTGACAATTGGTTTTTCAGACAACATCAGCATACTCTTTTGAAGTACCAGAGTCTCTTACTAAAAAGTGTTTTCTTTTTTGATCTTACACATAGCAGGTGCATGACAGAATTATATGACAGAATCAACTCAAAAGTATATCCTAGATGCTTTTTACTTATGCACACTTGACTGCTTTCCTATTAAGCAGTCTCCTCATACTGAAAACTAGTAATTCTCCACCCAAGCACTGGCACTGGAGGCCAAATCCAGTGCTGTAAGTAGATATGTGTGTTTAAAATAACACTATAACAATCCTGGGTCCTGCATTTGCTTTCAACTGTGAGCAAGAACTATCTAACATTTCCAAGTCCTTCAGAGTTTTTTAACAAAAGTTACTGAGGGCTTCTCTAAACATATACGAAGCAGAGAACTATCCATTTGTTTAGCTTTCTTAGCCTTCACTTCCTTCTTGAAAATGCCGACTATTTCAGGAAACTAAAGAAAATTATAATAATATATAAAATAACAAATCATATTTATCTTATGAGATTCAATTGGTAAAAGACGAAAACTCAATGATATAAAGTATGACTGTAAAGTGTTGGTTCTTAATGCTTGAATTTTGTGCATAAAGCTACTGTAGTTCACACATTCAAATATGAAGCATATATAAAGTGATGTAACTGAAAGAAATAATCTTTTATCACATTTGTAAGAAACCAAATTTAAATTCTTTTTCTGAAGACACTTGTTTCCCATTACAAAAGGAAACTTTTTTTGTTTGCATATCACTGCATCCTGAGAGACCTCTAATGTTTCAAGTTGTCAACATATTTTTAGCACTGAAGAATTCAAGATCAAAGAGTTGTCTTCACAGATATTTCATCATTTTAAAATGCATAAAGTTCAAATCTTTCAAGTATTAATTACTATCTTTCTCTAGTCAAAAAAAAAAAAATTAAGTCTTTGTTGAAAGATGAGTTTTTTCTGTCAAGTCTTTTTCTTCAGTGAGCTTATTTTCCAATTCCAAATTTTCCTATATGCTGAATTTTTTCTCTCTCTTCTGTTAAACAGTCTTTCCATTTATTGCAGTAAATTTCAATTGGCATTCCAGCAAAATACAAAAAAAAAATATTGTGAGGTTCAAAACCACCCAATCCTAGAAGGAATCATTTTTTCTCCATGAAAACATAATGCTATTAATTACTTAGAGAAAGCTTTGGAACAGAACAGCACTATCAATCAGTATAAAACTACATATATTGGTTTAAAAAAGAAGCTGATTCAAACCAACTAGCACCAGTTCAACTTTAAAGATGCTAGAAAATGCAACTGAAAAATCTGAGAATCTGTAAAAGAGAATTTATTATAAAATAGCTAGTGACATCTCAATCACTAGCAGCCATGAATTTTCACTGTAAAGACATAGTTCAGTTTTCTGTAACACTCCTTTTTGTTCATTCTCAGGTTTCCTACTGGTGTCTCTATGTCAAATTTAAAAACTAACAGCCAAAATTCTCAGTGCAATGCTTTTCTCACAATGAATCAGAGAGTATTTATAGACCTATAAGGAAGCGTATGTATACTTATGCTTCATTCTTTGAATGCAGGGCTTCATATTTGACAGCTGGCTTCAAATGTTTTGACAATTCAGTTACCTGTGGCTGGGTTCAGTTAAAAACCATGGCAATTATACATGCATGCGGAACCCCCAAAAAGCTACACAAATATGTTCGCATACAAAATCTTGTACAAATCTTGTACAAAGCTCTGACAAGAAGAACATTAGGGAACAGAGAAAAGATGAGATCTGAAGCTTGCACATGCATGTGTATGCAATCATGTAAAGTCTAGAGGGGACAGAGAAACAGAACACTGAAAAGAGGAAAATAATGGAGAAAGGGAAGCAGTGTCATAAGGAAAGCACAACAAAGCACACACAGATGAAAATTAACTTCAATAAAGATGAAGAAACTCTATAGAGATGCTAGTTTCAGAGGGAGGGCAACACAAAAATTTATATGGAACCATTTTCCCTAGGATTGTCAGGAAACACCTTTGATAAATCAATACCTGGCATTTCAAGACCCACGACTACTAAGAGCACTAAAGTTTTCTTTTGTTCTTTCTAATGCATGGCGATTTAACCTTCTAAAGACTGAAATCATTTTTTTCTGAAGTATCTAGATAGAATACTAGAAAATAGCAAAATGCAATCACCCCACAGTATCGTAAAATATCCTCAGTAGGAAGATAACCAACCACAAGGACACCAAGTCCAGCCTCCAGGAATATGTGCCTGACAGCATTGTCCAAATGCTTCATGAAAACTTTGTCAGGCTTTGTGCCGTGACCACTTCCCTAGGGAGACTGTTCTTGTGTCCAACAACCCTCTGGGTGAATAACCTTCTCCTAGTATCCAACCCAAACCTCCCCTGAAACAGCTTCAGGACAGAACTATATAATGCTCCTGTATTACCAGACGCAATGTCAGAGTATCTAAAAATGTGTTCAGTAAAGCATGTCATGTAATCCTCCATTCCCTGAAAATTGGTCCACCAATATCCAAGTCTCAATATATTTCTCTAAAAAATTAAACATCCATGAAATACACATTAAACAAACTCTTTCTTGCCAGAACCAGCCCACAAATTAGTTTCTTGATTTCCTCAGTCATTCTTATCACAAGTCTTGAAATTGGTGTGATGGAGGAAAAGGTTTAAATTCTGTCAATTACTTCTGTCAGTATTACATATAATACAAAAGACTTCTTTACTTAAATTCCTCTAAAAACCAAACTATTTAATTCCAGTTTAATAAGGTTACACACACCAAAAGAAAAACCAGAATTTCACACAAGCTTAATGGCTGGATATATCAAAGCCAAAATGGCCAATACTTATTCTGTTTAAAAATAGTCATAGAGCTGTCTGCTATAAAAAGGGACTTTTTAAGAGCATATTTTTTCCTCAATAAATTGATAAAAATTATTAGATGTAATATTTATTAGTTCTGAGATGTCTAACTGTGTGGTAATTGGAAAACACCAGTTTGTGTGAAGTTTGAAGCAGTGGCTCTTAATGGTTCACTTTATAAAGGGAATGGATTTTTGGTACATAAAAGTGCTTATGAAGTATCAAATGTTTTAAAATGTGTTTTACAGACTCATACACTTATTAAAAGTAAAATACTTCACGAAATACCTGAAATTTGAAGAACTTTCTGAAGTACATCTTTTCTCCAGTCTGTGTAGTATAACTTACTGCACAAACTAAGCTGAAAAAAACAAACAACAAAAAAATAGCTGTTACTTTAAATCTTGTGCTATATCAAAAGCAGAATAGCATGCATGTACTCCAGTTTCATTTAAGCTCATTTAGTAACAGAAGAAGTTTAAATTTTACATGTGTGTTCCTATCTCCTTTACTTCATGATGGATCACGTCATCAATGCAACAGTCAGGTTTAAGTTCTGCCACTGCAGCACTAGAAGCTGAAAGGTTCAAACGCTGAGAACTTGTCTGAAGATCAGCCTGGGGACGGAAAAACAAAGCATCAGTTAGAACTACAGCTGTTTAACTTGCGTTAAAGAAAAGTAACTTATGTTATAAAGCACGGGGTTTCACTGAGCATTTCATACCCTGCATGCTTTCACACATATTGTAAGAGCTCAGTTGGTCAGAACATGGGTCTCACAATACCAAGGCTGTGGATTCCATCCTTGTGTGGGCTACTGACTTAAGAGCTGGAAGGCATCCTTGTGGGTGCCTTCCAACTTAGAATATTCTGTGATAGTCTTGACTCAGACACCTTCTGTGATATATATTAAGATGATGAGATACTTACAAAGCTAAAGACAAGCTGTAAAACATATAAATAGTCCAGTCCTTTACCATAGAGCTTACAAAATCTCTATTTACTTTTTACATTGAGTTCCACAATGACTTCTAAAATTTTTACTTTATTTTATATGTTCAGTAAACACAAAACCCCAGTTCTCTCGAAAACAATTAATACAATATACAGATCAGTGTATGCTTCACAGGGAATTGAAGATCTCATTGAAAGTGAAGGTAAGTGAACATAACTCCATTTTTTAGCTGTGGAAGTTTTGCTACACCAACTGTTCAGAGAAGTTTTAAATAGAAGGGTGCATGCCCAAAGAAGGTCAGTGGAGGTGGGGCTGTTTAGCCAGGAGAAAAAGGCTCAGGAGAGGGACTTTACTGCTCTCTGCGACTACATGAAAGAAGACGGCAGCCAGATGTGAGCTGGTCTCTTCTCAGAAGTAATAAACAATTGGAGCAAGAGAAAATGGCCTCAAGTTGCACCAGGGGAGGTTTAGATTGGATAGCAGGAACAATTTCTTCAAAAAAAAGGTTGTCAAACATTGAACAGGCTGCCTAGGGAAGTGGTTGAGCCACCATCCCTGCAGGGGACTGTGCAGATGTGGAACTCAGGGACACAGTTTCACAGTTTAGCAGTGGACTTGGCAATGCTGGGTTAACAGTTCCACTTGGTGATCTCAGAGGTATTTTCCAACCAAAACGCTATGATTTTATATATATATATATATATATATAAATATGCTATGATAATATATAATACTGTAATAAATCAATTTTTTTACACAATCCTAGTTTTTCATTTTAATATTTGAAGAATTCTATAATAATTGCTATTTTTATGCAATTATTATAGAATTATAATTATATTCTATTATAATTATAATAATTCTATTCTTACTCTTTCCAATTTCCAGGTATATTTTCTGGATTGGAAAAAGGGACATACATTTCCTAAAGTCTATATATTAGCATTAAGCATACAATATATTCTCAGAAAATATAATAATTGTGTTTTATTTTTTCATAAATCTTCTATTAAGTGGGTTTTCTTCACATACCTTCACCAGTATGTCCTTGACAACCTGATTGCTATCATTGTGCACACTAATATAACTGGAAAATGTCTCTCCCAGAAATATATTTCTGTATTTCAGGCAAAGAAAAAAAAAAAAATTAGTAACAGTTACTAAAAACCAGAACATTTCACTGAAACATTTCTAAGTTCACACACATACACATTTGCCAGATCAAACCACAGAGGAAAATTGGCATTTGCGCACCCATACTTCTGCAATCATCCTTCTAAGACAAACAGTTTTAAAAGAGAAAAAACAAATCAGAACTTTTTCTAGCTAAATGTCTGACAGGAATAAGAAGATGGCTTTCAGTACCCACAAAAATCACAGTAGTAAACATGATATAACACATGATTTATAGTAGTACATTATCTTAGAAATTCACCTACAGCTGCAAATCTCTTTCAACTTTCAATGCTTATTAGGTTCAGTCAGGCTACAGACAAGAAACATCAGGCAGCATATGCATACGTATTTAAAAATCAAGCCACATATTGTTTTTAAATTGCTGAATCTCATTGCAGAACAATGGTATTCAAACAGATAGAGAAGTACGAATCCTAAACCAAATGAATCCCAAACCTTGCATATTATAGTTACAATCATTTATTCTTACCCAAAATTTTGAGGCAAAGTCAGCATTTCTCCTAACATCAAAGTTTCAGCCCCCTTTACAGTGGAAGGATCATCTTTCATGAGCTGGTTAAATAGATTACCTGTAAAAATATCAAGTTCCTATTAACTGAATATTTGCTAAGTCCAAAGTTTTGTCTACATTTAAGTTACGCATGTAATAACTTACTCAGATGTAGTTTATTTTAGATACATATCTTTTACAATAAACTTGTTTAGGGATGAAATATATATCCATAAGCCTGCCTATAAGTTATAACTTAAGACACTTGTGTCCAATAATTTACTCAGTATATACATACCGAAATGCACAATCCAAAAGGCATTGCTCAAATTAACAGTGAATTTTGAGAGAAATTGTATCTATCTAAACCACATTACATAACAGAAGTAATCAACCTCACTTACTTTCTTCCCCTGCTTGCTTTGCATTTCCACACAACCCTCCTTCTTCAATCTTTCCTTTGACTCTCTTATACTTAACTTCAAGACTTCAACTATTTCTGCGAGACAACCCAGAGATTTCCAATTCATGACAGCACACCAAGCCTAATGCAACTCAAAACCAGTGATTCTTGCAAGACTGTTTTTCCACAGAACATTCATGTGTTGGTTCTAACTACCAGGGCCTTTTCTCAAAATTAGGAAAAAATATATTAATGCCAATCTTTTTCCACTTACACATTTCCCTCACAGAAATGCATGTCACCGTGTATATAAATTGTTCAAACTTTGAGGTCATGTGTTTGTTTGAGTATCATCACCAATCTTTCAGAGATACAGGTCAAGAGCTATAGAGTGCACCTTGGAAATTTCCTTTACCTATTACCAAATCCTAAGTATATTGCTGTTTCAGAAAATTCTATGGGAGGTCATGACTCCTCTAAGTGTTAGATGGTCACACTGCTTAAACTTGGTAAAACATACATAACAATCAGTCAGTAGAAAAGACTTACCGGGCAAATCTCTTTCTTCACAAGTCACTGGAATATTAGTGAACAAGGTAGGTTTGGTTAGCCTCATCACTGCAAAAATAAATTAAAAAAAAAAAAACAAAAAAACCAACATTGGTCAATCAAACAACCATTTTAAATTTTGCTTTTCAACTTCCACAAGAAAAACCAAAACCACCCAACAAACCACAACCACCAAATAAGTCTCAGCCTGAAAATGGATCACATGGCCATTCGCAATACAAAAGAAACCTTCCTGCTATTCTAAGATCCAAGAAGGCAATTGCTTCCTCTTGCTTTCTATCCTGAACTAAACTACTCATCTACTGCTTTCAATTTGATGTGCTAGAGGTCTCACACCTGCTACAGCATTAAGTGCTTTATGGTCTTCAGAAGTGTGTCCATTTCATTTGTTTGTGGACTTTTCCAGCTTAAGTGCCTGTCCTGTGATCCTTGTTGCCCTAGAATGGGACGTATGACGACTTGTATGGACCCTTTCAGTCAAACACCAGTCTATTAGAAACTGCATTTACATCTTAAACTATAACACCTACACATGGTAGAGTTACAATACTAAAAGCTTACATTATTTATACCACTGCTTTTTCTCTAAGTCACAAACTTTAAACTCAAACCAGTAAAACAAGCACAAAAACCTCATGAAAATACAACAAAGCTATTTTATTGATACTGACAAAATCAAAATCATTAAGATTTTCCTATTAAAAAAATGCTACTTCACATAAGTGGTATTTTCAAAGGCTATTTTAACTCACACTCAAAATTACATTATTTTCACTTAAATGACAGATTTAAGGTGCTACTACTTAAAAGAATTTCTCCCTCTTCAAACTAATCAAAGGCCCTAAACTTATATATAGCTTATCATGAAGGCATTTATATGAAACAAAATTGAGCATTTGTAATCTTAGGTGTTAACCTGAGTATGTAAAAACTGTTAGGGCTTTTTTTTTGAAACTTAACAAACACAACACCAACTAAAAAAATAAACCAAAAGGACTTCTCTTGATTGCAACAAGTTAATCAATACCTTTGCACTGACACAGATATGGTGGGTTCATTTTCATTGTACTTTTGTACAGCTATTGTGTCCAGACAGCATTCACTGTTCCCAGTGGTGTTAAGTATTCAATCACTTTGACAGACATTTGAGTACAGTGGGCCGTATGAGTTCACAAGAACTTATGCTACCATACAGCAGACCTATGCAAATTAGCATTGACAAAAACAATTCTCACTTTTCACATGAAAAAAAAGTGAACATATTCTTTTTGTTATGGTGACTTTTGAAGACTTAGAACCACGAGGTATATTAAATGAAACCCAAGATATATAAAACAGAGTTAATAGTGAACCACATTCAGCATTAAAAATGAAAAAGAAAAGATACTGAATTATATATGCTTATGAATTAAGCATTCCTTGAAGAGAACAAAATGAGAGCCTGGATTTCAGCTTGTATACCAGTGCTCACCAAGACTGTAGTAATTCTGCAGAGCAATCAAACGTGGTGTTAACTCTTACATGACCTCAGTCACCACCTCAGTTGCTCACAGCTAGCAGTGTGTCTACCATTATTCACACACAAGCCAACCCAAAGCAGCATAAAGCTGGCAGCTACAGTGACAACAATCTCTCCATCTATTTAGTAAAATGTTTGTTTAGCTCTTTTGTCAGTATATCAAATTAATCTAGTGGGACTGTATTATTGGCATTATCCAATTTTATTCAAATTCACACTATGCCTGTATAACTAGTATTTGCTGTTTCTAAACAAAAAGTTAAGTCATGTTTCAGAAAATAAATAAAAACATCACAGAATGAAGTCAAAACAAACTATGATAGGTATATTATCACATTTACTAAAAGTACTAAATTATTGTTAGAAAATGTATCATCTCTTCTAAGATCCTAGATACAAAATACATAAAATAGAACTCAAATCACACTGCATTTTACTTCATTTTATCTTCAAAAATGCTGATGCACAAAAAAATTTTGTTACTATTAATGTTGAGCTCAGAAATATAACATCAGTGAAAAATTTGGCTTTACAGCCAATAACAACCCTCAGTTATACTGCAGTTATAATGCAGTCTAGAGAGCATTTTGCATCAATTTTGCTATGTGGTCATATTAAATGTCACAAACACCCCAAACATAAATATAAGACATCTTTTATAAGACTGAATTTTAAGACAAATGTCTTAAAATTCAGTCAAAGTTTAAAAATACATGTCAATGACTCAAATGGAAAAATTTTTATCTAAAAAATTGTAATGCCTATAATAAAATATAATTATCCAACACAAGGATGCTAAAAGAATGTTAAATCTGAGGGGAATTCACTATTTTTTTACAGAGGGATCTCTGTTATGCTTAGGTATACTTTGGTGTGAGCAGCATTAATGACAATCTACAAATATTTTTTCCCCTTTTCCAGATGCTACAGACCTTGACCTCCAGCTAAAGCAAAACTATTTAGAATTAGCAGGAGAGCAAATGCATAACCTTGCAGTCATATTGATCCCAGTTTAACTTCTCTACTGACCCTCACAACTTTCAACTGAGCAGGGACAGCATCACCTTGGAACACTTAATTCTTTTAGGAGACAAAAACTCATCCTGAACTCTGCCTTTTATGACCATAAAAGGCATTCAAATTCTTAAAGACAACAAGGTTTCAGATAGATGTCTCATTTCTTAATTTCCTCACTTTTCTTGCTCCCAAATATAATTAGAGACAAAATAACAGAAACATCAGAAAAAGAAATCATCAAAGGCATAAAACAGCAATTATTAAGTTGTTAATTATTTTTCATTCCACAGCTTACACTGAAGCTATCATTAATACTTCCATGAAAATATAGCTAACATTACTAAGGCAGTGCATACATCCCACATAAAGTAGATTTGTACTTCACGGGAGGGATATGCCATCATTAGAAAAACTTACAGACTACTTTAAGGAAATAATCAGATCTTGAAAATCTTAATGTCAGTTACAGCTATTATAGCAATTATTACAACACACTTAAAAACATCTTTTCTTCTCCTAATTCCAGTGAAGCAGAGATGATGCACTTTGCTTAATTGAAAGCATTAATTTTATTACCTGACATAGCTTGCCACAATAGTCTGGAATTTTTACTTTAGTTGTTTCCTTTAGACCACCAAGGTAGAGAAAAGCTATAAAACACAGTACTAAGCCAAAGAGAAACTTACTAATCTTAACAGAAGTATAAGTCTTGAGGCAAAACAAAGTTAAAGAAATATATCATTATAGTTAGAAAACCATAGCTAAGTAACATAAGTAGTTTTCTTACTGTCAATTTATCAGTTGTTCTAAGGTCTATATATTCCAAAGTGCTTAAAAACTTTATTATTTCTGACAGCAATGTTATTATTTAATTATATCTGAAGTTATAAACTAAATATAATTCCATATTTATGTACAAGCAAATTCATTTTATCTGTAAGGCTTAGCTTTTCCCTAAGAATATTTCTAACATATTCACAGTATAATATATCACAGAAAATCCATATCTGTCCCAAAGATCTTTGGATAGTAGCATTGCAAGATGGTAATTCATTCTGTTTAATGAGTCTATTCAATTTTACCCATATGTCCTCCAAATTCTGGTTTTTACAAAGAGACTGTTCAATTGTCCACTTGGCTCTACAAAATGCATGCAGCTTTAGTCTTTCCAAATTATTCTGCAGTTCTTGAGATAAAGGATGAATCTTTTCTCTGAGTTTAGCTCTAGGGAGAGAGACACTCCAAGACCTTTTCAATTTTTGTTTTTCATTAGGTGGTGGTTCTCCTTGACAGTCCAAGTTAATTGGTCTGTGAACAGCCTGTGCTTGGATTAAAGTTGGACCATGTTTCATGCTAGAGTGAAACTCAAGGAGATTTTTTGTGCAGTCATAATCAGGAGATCCTGTAACATATTCTGAAGGTGTAGAAAGCTGTTTCAATTCTTCCACTTCCTCACAAGAAATAACAGGTGCCTGCTTTTTTGGTTTGAGGGGAAGTCTGTGCAAATCATTTGGAAACCAGGGTGCAAATCTTGGTAACTGGCGAATGGGAAACTCCTTCACGGCTGCTTCTGCAAATTTCTGCAGTTTTATTAGATCTCTCTGATGTGGTCGATAGTGCAAGACCACTTCCATGCTTGAACAGTAGGAATCCAGTGATTCTTAGGAAAACAGTCTCTTGATAATGATTCTCGTATCTAGACTGAAACATCTTATTTACAAGAATTTCCTTGCCCCATGATGCATAGATCAGTGGAAAACAGGACCTAAAGCAAAAGTATTATAAAACAATGAGATACTACCATATTAAGACAAACGTTGCTAGGATATTTTTCAAGAAAGAAACAGGTAGTAAAAATACATGAGGTATATATCAGAACATTCTATTTTATCTTAGCTGAACATTAGCAGCTCTATCCCATTATTACCAGTGTAACTGAACATTATCCACATGCACACTGCTCACTCAAAACAGTCCTTTTCCAAGAGAACTCTTTTACTGTCGCCATCTCATACTTGCCATCCATCACTATTCTGGTTATATTGTCGTGATGCATATTAAAAGATACACAATTACTTCTGCCTATTTTCTCAAATTTAGCAGACAATTTTTAAAGCGGTTTACTCCTATATACCAGCACATTTAGCAGAGGCACATAAAGTAACTAGAAAACACATATATTACAGAAACCCTTCCCAAAATGGTACTGGCTGATACAGTAATTTTTAAAGTGAAAAGTAAAATGGGAAGTGCTCTAGGCAAACTAAAGCTGCCTGCTTCTGTTTTGTATCAGAACTACATATCTAGTTTCAGCCTCAAAGCTTCCAAGCATTACATGCAGCTATGCTTTAATCCTTAAGGAAATGATAATTTCTTAATTTATTAGACTTTTGAAATAACTAAGCAACTCATTAAGTTGTCAAAGGCTTTATACTTCCATAAAAAGATTATATTAAATTCAGAAGCATGGTGAAGGGAGAACTACACTACTATGAAACATAAGAAAAACATGCGCAGTGTTGCTCTCCTATTTCCTACGCTTCTCCCACTTTCCTCCTGCACCCACAAAATATTTGCAATCATTTCACACTCCCTAATGGAGAGCAGTAACACATGATAGTAAAATAATAAAATTTAGGATTGCCACTGTCAAGATTTTGTTTAATACAGTCACAATGCAAATAAATGCCCATACCTTCCCCACTTCTACAAAAACTAAAACCTGGATTAAATTCAATACAAAACCAAGGATGGCACTGATTTCTTATAAAAGCAAAATGATCCACCATAAAGCTTTTTACTTTGAATTAATTACTACCAAAACACATTTGACAGCTGTTGACATTTCATGTTGTCATGTTTTTGCCTTATTGCGGGTGTGCATATGTATTTGAAAAGAGCTTGTTGAGCTCTGAATTATGGTTAACAGATTTTGCCAGCACATGGAGACACTATTTAAAACTTTGTCCAGTAGAGTTTTAAAACGAGAAGGTTGTCTCTGAAATTACTCATACCCGCACTACTTTACCCACCTGGGCAGTCTCACTGATCTAGAATGCTTGCAGACGTGAGATTCTAACCAGCTCTTCATAACGTGTACATAATTAGCAGCATTTATGATTCAGAAATGATCACATTCTTCACAGGACTCTCTTGATTTCTACATTAATTTTGGAGGCATGCAAGTGACCTACACAATTGTTTTTCCACTCTGTGATCCCTGAATCAAAGAGGTAAGCCTCGTAATTGCACATTAAGCATGAGGTGAAAAGGGCAAAAGCCATCCTAAGGGGAATCAACTGTGCTGGAAAAGACGTCTGAGATCATGGAATCCAACGTAAAACCGAACACCACCTTGTTAAATAGACCGCGGCATCAATTGCCACGCACAGTCTCCTTAAATACTTTCCGGGGCGGCGGCTCCACTGCCCCTCTGGGCAGCCTATGCCAGTGTCTAATCACCCTTCCCGTCAAGGAATCCCTCCTAAGGCACAATCTAAACCTCCCCTGACGTACTTTAAGACTGTGTACTCTCGTCCTGAAAAACAAACAAACAAGAGGCAGCAGGAGAAATGGAAAGGAAATTATAGCTGAACACTTTCTTTGAAGCCTTATGCAAAGCACTGACACAGCCGAGCAGCCGCGTTGAGCCCGTCACACCAGGTGCACACCCTGTGGTGTGCGCGGCACGGCAGAACAGCCCTCACCGCTCCCTTATGCCCTGCTCCCTTATGCCCTCGGGCACCGAGCGCCGCGGGCCCCGAGCGCCGGGCCGCTCTCTGCTCCACCTCCTTCCAAACCGGGGGGAGAACCACCCTCGGCTGCGGATCGACACGCTGTTTCACCATCGAATCGGGGCCGGACGGGCGGGAACCGGTGGGGCCGCGCTGTTGGTACCTTTCAGAGCCAGCAAATGCTCCTGCTTGGCCTGGTTGACGTCCATGGCCTTCACTCCGCGGGCTGGCCGGCGCAGCGGGAGGACTCGCGCAGACTGCGGCGGCAGCAGACACGGCCGTCCCAGGCTGCAGCGCGGCGGGAGGGACTACAGCCCCCAGGGTTCTCTGGGCGGCCCCTGGGCGGCACCGCCGTCTCCTCCGCCTGCCAGAGCTCCTGTGGGGCACGCTGGGAGTCGTAGTTTTACATTTCTGTAGTTTTGCTGTTCTGCAGGGCGGCGCCTGCGCCCGCCGGAGTGGTGCTTGAGGCGGCGGCAGCTCTCCGCTCCTTCCTGCGGGGCTGCTCCGCCCCGCCTTCCCCCAGATGGCGGCCCTGGCTGTAAACAAGGCCGGGCCGGAGAGCGGCCGCGGGCCTGGCGGTGGCGGTCGTGGCCCGGCGGGCGCTGCGGTGAAGGTGAGGCGGCTGCTCGGGCCAGCTTCTGTGGCGGGGCGGGCTGTGCCCGCCCAGGACACGGCGCGGGAGGCCTGTGGTACAGGATGTGCCCCCTGGGGTGCCGGGCTTATGGATTGGTTTTGGTGGGGGTTTTTTGGTTTTTTTTGGTTTTTTTGGGGGGGGTTTGTTTGTTTGTTTTTGTTTTGTTTTGTTTTGTTTTGTTTTTTCTGGATGACCATCAGTTTTGCTTTTTGTTTCTAGCTTGAGGTATTCCGGCTCGCAACTAATTGCTCGCACTAGCTCGGTGCTGCGTTTATAGCTTGCTAGTTGGCTCTCTTGGTATGACTGACCTCTTTGTGAGCATCAGCTGCGAGGGGAAACTCCACCGGCCAACACTTTGCTCTGGCAGGGTTTTACTGGCCGCTTCCTTTTCCTGAGAGGATGTTTCTTCTGGTTGTGCCTCTTGACAAGTAGACTTGTCTTGTGGCAGTGTATTAAATGAAATGGGTAGGAACTAGTCGTGGTCAGGCAGGATGCTGAGGAGTTAAAATGTTGTGTTTGTGTCTAATTAGTTTTTTACCTTTTAAAAATTGATAGTATGATCGTTATATGTGTGCATATAAAGCAAAATTACTGATTCAGCTTATATACTGTGGCTGCATGAACATCTGTAAAATAAATTGTCATATAGCCTCCTGTGTGAAGTTTTGCTTTTTAACTAGCTTAAAACCCAAAATGGTCTTTTTTAACTTACAGGTTCTTGAGTGTGGGGTCTGTGAAGATGTATTTTCTCTGCAAGGGGACAAAGTTCCCCGTCTGCTTTTGTGTGGCCATACTGTCTGCCATGACTGTCTTACCCGGCTTCCCCTTCATGGCAGAGCAGTTCGTTGTCCTTTTGATCGACAAGTTACTGAACTAGGTAAGAAAATAGGCATATGACATTCTTGAAACCTTACAGTCAAGGAAATCTAGACGATAATGCTTGACATAGATTCTTAGTGCTCCACTTAGTGACAAAATTTCCAAGTAATGAATGTGCAGTAAGGAAAAGAAAGAAAAGATTTTGCCTTTATGTTCTTGAACCTGGACTTGCATGCTTTTATACCTGGACATCTTCTTGTACACCTATATTTACAAAGGGACTGCTCTGTTTAATGTTTCTGTGTAAGGGTTCCTGAAGGATGAGTATTAGTTTCCTATTGTCCTAAACACTAAACCCATGTAATTGAGTAGGTAAATGTTTGACAAACATTTGCCTGAATTCATGATGAAGTGATACAGAGGGAAGGATCAGTGATAACAAACCTGGTTTTTACAATGTTAGTGACTTCTATACGAGCATTATGGTGATAGTGGAGATAGTGGCATATGGAGATAGTGGCAGGATATCAAGAGGGGTTTCCCTCCTCCAAGAATGTCTGCACATGGTATTTGAAAGCATAAGGTAAAGATTTTTTTCTTACAGTGAAAGTTTATTTTATGCAAAAGATGACACATGCATGTAATTTCTTCAGAATAAGAATTACCTAGTCCACATGGGATTATAGAGAAGACAAGTCTCAGAGGAAGCTGTAACAAAAAGAACTTGTTAATAGAACTGGCTCCAGCACTGGAGGAAAAAGGAGCCTGTTGAAAGGACAGGGTTTCTTTAGAAAAGGACATCTCTAGTCTCGTAAACCTAAGTATCAAATTCACTTGACTTTGAAGTACCAGAATCTGCTAGAAATATTAAGGCACTCTGCAGGATGTTTTAGTGAAGATAGAAATCAGGAAAAGAAGTGTCAGCCTTGTATGAAAGAGGGGTTTGTTTTTTGGGTAGGGGAGATGGTAAAGTGTGAGAATCATGGATGATTGCCAGTCTAGTAGAGTGACTAATAGTAATGGTTTGTTTGGCTTCTTATCTATGACTGTACAGCTGCACAAGATTTCTTAAACTGTGCTTTTAGAGGGAGAATCTTAGAGCACAACACTTGGTCCTGTTGTTATGAAACATTTTTGTCCAAGACCACTGCTTTTTCTCTTGTAGTGGGGAACTTGTTGCTTCTTAGTTTTTACTATGCAGTTTTTCCCAGGCATGTGAAAGGATCCTATCATATTTTTTCAGTGTGTTTCATGTTTGATGAAAATAAAGCTTTACAAAAGCTTTTTTTTTTTTTTTTTCTGATGAGTTTTTGATGAAATGCCATGAAATGTTATTAAATCTCCAAGTCCCCTACAGTTAGGAAGAAGGATGAAAAGCTTCAGGATCCTTATATATTGAGGAGTTGATAAATAGAGTTGCATCCTGCTGTCTAACACTAGAAAGAAGGATGCACTGTGATCAACAGTTGCTCACAAAAGTAATGGGTAAAAAATCTTAGCTAAACAGCTTGAAAATAAAAATACTTCTGTGAATAAAAGTTTTACCTGGTGATCTGAGGAAGGGGGAGGTCGTAGGCACTTTAGTCTTTCCATATCCAACACCCTTGAGACATATTACTGGTTCTTGGATATAAAACTAGGAAGTTTTGTGGAGTGCAGCTCATGGCCCCTCTTTGTGTTACCTATACATTTGCTGCCTTTCTCTAATCACTTAGTAGTTGCTGGTATTGGTTAAATTTGCTGCATTTGTAGTTCTCTTTTGTTCTAGAGCTTAGGAGCAGGGAGGGACAACTCAGGGCCCAGGGGAACTTTTCATACTTCCTGCCCCTCCGTTTCAGGATATGAGAAAGCAAGCTCCATGTTCACCCTATAGCAATTCTACAATTTAATTAATTTAATGAAATAATGTTCTTTAGTCTCAGAGAGCTGTTTTGTGTCTAAATCTTGATTATAGGACCACTGCAAAAAGATAATTCTGTTGAAAGAAAAGCTGTAAAATTAGGATGTAAACCTGCCTATGCTGAACACAGTTTCTTAATCAGTAGCTATGGATTTTATGGAGACTTTTAGTTGGTCTAAAGTAACGTGGTACTTTTTTTCCATTGCGCTTATTACTAAAGCACTTAACACTATATTCATCCAAGTTTTCCTAAGTAATCTTGGGAGCTTTCTGAAATTAATACTGGGGGATCTGTATATGGGTAGATGTAGCTGTATTTTTTTGGAACTGGACTTGGTTTAAATATACAGGACCATCTCTTCTTTCCATATATATCTGTATGTGAAGGCGGGGTTAGAAGTACTTTGTGAATCAGGATTTTTGGAAATATGTGTTCTGCAGCTGGAAATTGAAACGTTGTTTACATGCTTAGCAAAATTTTCTAATAGTTCACAGAATCCTGTTACAAGAGAACACATTTTGTAATGAACAGGTAAGACTGAAGCTTGCCCAAACCATCCTGCATTGCAGAATAGACAAAATATTGATTTTTTGGGGGGGGGGGGTTTAAAGAATTCTTTAATGAAGTTGCCTGTGATTTAATCTTCTAATGGAAAATTTTGAATGAGTATGTACATGCTGAAGGTATGTGAAATGTTGTCTTCAATTGCATTAACATTTTTTTTAACCAAAAAGGTGCAATGGAAAAGTTTGTTTGATTTTCAAACTTTTTATTCTGGAGAGTGTTGATTCAGACAGTTTATATAATCAAAAATCTGATAAATGGTGTCTGTAGAAAAAGAGGCTCCTCTTAAAAATTTTCCTTAAATATGTTGATTTGGGAGAAAAGGCAAATAATTTCTTGCAAATTGTTTTCTCTCTTCCTGTCTCTCACTGGTTATTTTTGTTTGGTGGAGTTTTTTGTTTGTTTGGTGGGGTTTTTTGTTTGTTTGTTTCTGTTGGGTTCTGGGGTTTTTTTTAATTAATATGCGGACCAGGGTATTTTTAGGAAAAATGCGCTGATGTTACAGCTTTGGAGTTTCTCTCTATCTACCATTACTGCAGAGCTAAAATTGTTTTCTATCATTAAAACTTGTTCCCGGGGATGTGCAGGTGATGGCATCCTTCATGGAATCCATCTGATGGTCTTGCTTACATTTACATGTGCCTTTGCTAGTGTTTGAGTTAGTGTTTAAGCTGAAGCTTAAAAATGCTGTGCATGAAAATGCATTTAAACATTTAGACAAAAGTTGTTCCTTTTTTCCTTTCATTATTTATAATACTTTCACAGTCAAGCTTCATGCTTCTGAAATTGATGTTTGTATTGTTAGCTGGAGTCAGTCTTAATATCTTCATTCCTGGCTGACACATTTCCTGCTATTCATGTCTTATTTTTCTTTTGAGATGACAGTCAGAATGTGTGATGATTTTTCTAATGGGCACAAACATTCTTTGTAGGCACAAGGATGAGATCACTAGACTCTCACATTTATGATCAAAGCACAATTTGAGGTGAAGTCTCAGTAAATGGATGTATTTACAGAACTCATTTTTTAATGATTTCAAATATAAAATAAACACTTGGTCAGTTTTGTTGAAAATGTGTTGGTAAGTACCTAAAAATTTTATAGGCAGATTTAAAGTAAAAAGGAGCAAAGTCACATTTGTGCAAATATATAAACTTTATGATAGATACCAGTGAAATGAGACATGACTTTTTTATGAGAATGCATGCTTATGACAAGGTAATCCACGTAGCTGATGAGGGGAGGCTGGTTGATGTGGACTTCTTGTATTTCAGTAAAGTTTTGGTACTGTCTCTCACTGTGTCCTGCTGGACAAAATGTCCAGCACACAGCTGGATAAGCAAATGCATCACATAATGGGAGAGCAGCTGGTTCATGGGTCAGGCACAGGGGGTTATAGTGAATGGGGAGACATCAGAGTGGTGCCCTGGCACTAGATGGGTTCCACAGGGCTCCACCTTAGGCTCTGTGCTCTCCAACATCTTCAGAAATGATTGGGTGCAGGACTGGGAGGAATACGAAGTTCACAGATGATACAGAACTGGGAGGAGCTGTTGACTCTGGCCCGGAGGCCCTGCAGAGAGGGCTGGGCAGTCACCAACCATAGTTCAAGGTAGAAGTTCAAGGGTAAAGGAAGATGCTGGGTTGTGCACCTGGGATGGGACAACCCTGGATGTACAGACAGACTGGGGAATGAGAGGCTGGAGAGCAGTGCCGTGGAAAGGGCCCTGGGGCTCTGGTCCATGGCAAGTTGAACATGAGCCAGCAGTGCCCTGGCAGCCAGGAGGGCCAAGCGTGTCCTGGGGGCATCAGGGACAGCATCACCAGCTGGGCAAGGGAGGGGATTGTTCTGCTCTGCTCTGCACTGGGGCAGCCTCACCTCGAGTGCTTGGCACAGTTTTGGGTGCTGCAGTGTAAGAAGGACAGTACTGGAGAGTGTCCAGTGAGGGCATGGAGGCGGTGAAGGGCCTTGAGGGGAAGCTGTATGAGGAACAGCTGAGGTCACTTGGTCTGTTCAGCCTGGAGGAGACTGAGGGGACACCTCATTGCAGTCACAACTTCCTTGTGAGGGGAAGAGAGGGACAGGCACTGATCTCTTACCTCTGGCAAGTGGTGACAGGACTCAAGGGAATGGCCTGGAGTTGTGTCAGGGGAGATTTAGGTTAGATATCAGGAAAAGGTTCTTCACCCAGAGGGTGGCAGGGCACTGGAACAGGCTCCCCAGGGAAGTGGTCACAGCACCAAGTCTGCCAGGGTTCAGGAAGCATTTGGAGGATGCTCTTGGGCAGTGTGGTCATTGGGAATAACCTGTGCAGGGCCAGGAGTTGGACTCAGTGATCCTTGTGGATCTCTTCCAACTCAAGATTATTCCATGATTCTATGTTTTATAGGCTTGCTGGTTATAAATTCTGTTTCAGTAAATTAAAAGTTAGCATGTAAGATTCACTTGTTTTTTTGCTGTGACCAAGATGGACATGTTGTACAACTGCTTGTACTTGTGTTATCAAGCCTCATGATTCATAATAGAAAGAATGTAAGAGCGATGTATCTTTGTCTCTCGTGACATCTTAGAGTTATAGACAAAAAAATAATTACATAATAGCTACTCACTTATCTTTTCTGATCTTCTTGGTTGCAATTCAGTAAATTAGTTTTGTTTTGACTTTCTCTTCCCTGCTAGACATGGAACAGAACTAACATGATTAAAATCACATACAATGTTGTAAACTGAGAACAGTACTTCTGAGTTTCTAGGGTTTTTATAATAAACACTAAAACCTGTGAAAGAAAAGACTTTTGTAAGAAACTCTGTAATGATTGAATAGCTTGTTCCTCTTGCAGCCTTACCCCAGTGCTTGCCTAAAGGCTAAGACAATGTCTGCTTCAAGACTAGGAACTATATAATCTCTTACTTAAGTAGGTATATCCTTTTGGTACATGTACATCCCTTTATACTGGGCTATTAATGGCTATCTGGATTAGTGGCTAATCTGAAAATATAAGGTGCGTGTTAGTATCAGCAGTCATTATATTGCTGTGTTGTTAATGTTACTGTTTTGTATGCTGTAAAAGCTGAAGGTTGTGCAGTTTGTTTGCTGTGGGAAAGTGCTAAACACCCTAGAAGGGAACCACGTAGCCACTTTCCAGTGCTTTGTTTTCTGAGAGTTAGTCTGTCTAGATACCTATTTAGCAAATCCAGACTGTTTAGAAACTGTTTTGATGTAAATTAAATTCTAAAAGTATATATAGTGCTCCGTATTTCTTCAGCTGGTAATAAGAGATGACTGGTTCTGTGTTATGGAAAAAAACAGTGATCTTGCTAGGAGTGCTTAAACTAAAAATTACAAAGCTCTGAGGTCAGAATATGTCAAAGCAGATGACTTTGCTGGTGCTTAGTGTAATTTTGGAGGGATAGAACATACCTTCTGTAAACTCCTTCAAGATCTGTGATAAATATAAGTCAAAATATTTTGTTTGTTTGTTTGTTTGCAGCTTATTTTGTGGAGTGCACTGATCTTATATGGGGTGTTGGCGATGTAGTGCCTCTCTGGAGCAGAGAAGGCTTCAACTATGGAACTGATAACTGCAGAGGTCCCTGACTTTAAAAGCACGGACTTTTTAAAGCACCTTGCTTTATATCTGACTTAAGTTAGATAGCACAGTTAGCAGTATGCTTCCATAGGCCCACTTCTGCAAGCAGCAAATGCATGGTCTTGACTGGTAAACATATTTTTTTAACACAGGTCATCAGTGTTGTTTTTACCCATTGAGAGTGTTGGATCATAAAATAGTTAAAAATGCTCCCATTTATAGCTATAGGAAAACAGTATCATCCATTTATTTCCTTTAATCTGTGAGGCACATAAATTCTTAGTGACCAAATTTGAAGTAGAGTATTACGGTCTATAGTCTAAACTGTGAGGAAGATGGACTAGGGAAAAAAGTTTCATGAAGTTAAAGTAGAAGCTACATAAAGCAGTGTGGTTACCAACTGGGTATTTCTCATAACTGTGTAGTTGTTGTTTGTCTGGTCATTTGGAACTGCACTTTCATTCCAATGATAAATCTTAATCTATGGAGTGTTTGATAAATGTCCATATTGAAGAAGTAAAATTTCATGTCTGTAAAAGATCAGTGAGATGACACTGAACTCCAGAAGGGTGAAGGGCACATACTCCTATGAGACTGCTGCAGGGCAGCCTACTTTAGGAGTTAGAAAACAACGTGGGACAACTGGACAATTCAAGTAGTCTGGGCTCTCTGGGAAAACACATGGGAATACTGTTTCCTTGAGTTCATGTGGATAGCTGATGTGTCATGTGCACAAACTGAAATGCAGAAGTTTTGTCTGCATATAAGGAAACAGTTTTGACTGTAAGAGTAACCAGGCTCTGCCACACATTGCCCAGAGAGGTGATAGCATCTCCCTCCTTGGAGATCTTCAGAAGATGCCTGGATGTGGTCCTGGGCAACCAGCTCTAGGTGACCTAGGCAAAGTGATGAAGAGGACCGCCCCAACATCAACAATTTTGTGGGTTTTTTATGGTTAAAAAGTAATGATCTGGTGCTCAAAAATGATGCTTGGTCTCATGAGCCACCTTTTCCATTCAACAGAGAAAATGTCATTAAATTTATGACAGTTACACTGGAAAAAAGTCAAGGGATGGCAATTCCTTGAAGAAGCAACTGCTAGGATTCTCATATGCTGTGTGGCCTATATGGTTACCATTTAGCAGCAGTTATGGGGATGCAGTTCTGATTTTGCTTCTCATCTCATTGCTTCATGTTAACTTCTATAAAATAAGGATCATGCAGGAGTAGATTTGGATTGGAGGAGGAGTGGATTTCTGCTTTGCTCTAGGGAGTATGAGTGATCTTCCATTTTATCAATTAGTGTAATACCTTGGGGTTTTTTTCTGGATATTGTTTTAACTCTTACTTAGATTTTGCTGACATGAGATCTGCAGTTGGTGTTGCATCTTGTGATACAGGGAATAAGGTTTCTCAGTAGGGAATTCTTCATAGCTTCCATTAGTAGTGTAGAAATGTTCACTATACCTCTGAAAACAATAATTTTTATAATACACAGTGTTTGTGTGTTCCTTGTATTCTTTAGTTGTTAGCTATTGCAGATTATTTTACAAGTATTTTTACTAAGTTTTTCTAAATTTTTAATAATCTTGGCATTTTTGATAGGGAAGGGCTGCATAAATATTAAATAGCTCAATGATTAAAGGAAGGAAGAAGATGGAGTGAACTTGCAGAAAAACTGCTAGCTGTATCTCACTTTCTTAATATTAATGTAGTTGATGTTCTCTTAATATTTGTCTGAATCTCAGCTGTGGTTTGTGGAATTTCTCAAAATGATATGTGCTTGAGATTTTTCTTCCTCTCCTCCCCTTTGTTAAACTCTTCGTCAAAAATAGGAGATTCTGGTGTCTGGGGATTGAAAAAGAACTTTGCTTTGTTGGAACTCTTGGAACGATTGCAGAATGGACCTGCTGGGCAGTATGGGACAGCTGAAGAAGGCATTGGTCTGTCTGGAGAGGTACTGAGTTTTAAGCAAAACAAACCAAAACCAAAAGTTTCATTTTCCAGACGTTATCTCTAAATAGGAAAAAGATTGAAAATCAGTTCTTTGCCAAATGTAATTTCACCAATAATACTGTTATTTTCTTCCACTATTTAGTATTAAGGCTTCAATTAATTGTTCATAATTAAATGCTAATTTGTACTTGACTGAAGCAGAAAATAAACTGGTATTAATAAACATGCATACTATTTCACCCCCTTTTTATGCCTTTAGGATTTTTAGAAAAGCTTACTGATTTTGATGTTATAGTTCTAGTCATATAAGCACAGTTTTCTGAAACTCCTTAGGAATTCTTCCTAAAGACCTCAGCTATTGTCAGTAGTTGCCTTTTATAGTAATTTTATTATATCATGTAGTACTTCATTACCAAAAGTAGCTGCTTTTATCATTTCAGCATTAACAGCAGGTGTGCAACATATCTTGCAGTACCATTCTAGATGTAGATAAGTTTCCTAAGTGCTTATTTGACTGTTGGTGTTTTGTTTTTCTGTAACTAATTCTCTGTTCTGTAATAACTGCTTTGGAGGAAGTTCCCAGAGCCAGATTTATTTTCTCCTCCAAACCTTTAAAACTTGCACTGAAGCTTGGTTTTTTAAAGTCACTGAACACTTAGAACTTCTGTTTTTAAAAAGTTTCTTGAAAACTTTAATCAAGTTGCAAAGTAGTCCAAATATTTATTAGTATATAACTTTTAAAGAAAGCCTGTAATGTTGACAAGTCTTCTGATTTTTCCTCCATTATTTGGATTAAATGTTAACCACTTTAGTTTTGCCTGTTTTTCATTGTTAGAGTATCATTCGTTGCGATGAAGATGAAGCCCATGTTGCATCTGTGTATTGCACTGTTTGTGCCACTCACCTGTGTGCAGACTGCTCCCAGCTTACTCATTCTACTAAGACTCTGGCGAAGCACAGGCGTGTACCTCTTGCTGATAAGCCTCATGAGAAGACGATGTGCTCCCAACACCAAGTGCATGCCATTGAGTTTGTTTGTTTAGAAGAGGGCTGTCAGGCGAGTCCTCTCATGTGTTGTGTCTGCAAAGAATATGGGAAGCATCAAGGTCATAAGGTACTGCTAGTAGTTAATTTCTAGTCATGCCATGGGGTGGCTTGCATAATTATTTATCCAAATGAAGTACAAAAGGTTGTCAGGAAAGGAGGATAGATTCTTGATGTGTTCGTCCCATTCTTTAATTTTCCCTTTGTGTCAGACAGTTGCCATGATAAAATAAAGAAAAAAAAATTCTAAGAACTCCATGAGTTACTAATGTGAATATATATATATATATGAAGAAGGACGGTCCCTTTATCTGCTGCTTTTCTGAACTTTTTGTGACATTGGGCCACCCTTCTAAAAGCTGTTTTCATAATGCAGACACTACATACACGTCACATCACTGGAGCAATCTAACCATCCTTCTTTTTTTTATAATAAATTATGATAAACAGGCAAGTTTTTGTTTAATTGTGTAATTGCTAGATGTCTGAGCTGGTTTCAGCATAATCTGTAAATCCTGACTGTTTTTTTAAATTGCAAGATGGTTTTAAGTTCTTACTTGGCTTTACTATATGTATGTGTAAATATATGCCCATATACTTGCACATGTATATTAAATATGTAGTAAAATAGAAAATATTATTAAAGAAGATCATAATGATTGATGTTTAATATGTTGTTTTTAATTAATAGCATTCTGTCTTGGAACCAGAAGCGAACCAGATTCGTGCATCCATTTTAGACATGGCTCACTGCATAAGAACTTTCACAGAAGAAATCTCTGATTATTCCAGAAAATTAGTTGGAATTGTTCAGCATATTGAAGGAGGAGAACAAATAGTTGAAGATGGAGTTGGAATGGCCCATACTGAACATGTATGCTTTTAAAAAATTTTATTTCCCCCACATGCACAGATTATTGGCTTTTCTGTAATAACTGGGATAAGGACTTTCAGAGAAAGTTATGTGTAGGTTTTATAGGGCAAGACTTTAAGGTCTTCTATCTAGCAAGTCAGTATTGAGGCTTAAGTCAGCAGATAGATGGGAACTTGTGTGTTACAATGTTTTTAGGCTATATGAAAATATGGAGGCAGTGGAAAAAGTTGTTTGACTCCTAGTGTGCAGACTGTGTATGTTCTCAGGTGGTATAAAACTATTGAGGCTTTTTTCCCTGGTCATTTTAGTGAGGTGTCTATGCATGCAAATGAGGTATGTGATTATAGGAATTACTTCTGGAAGTGTATTGGTATTATTCGAGAAGTCTTATCTGCCCTAAATAGGACATGAACTGTGATGTAGCCAAGCAGATGTGAAAATAAATTAGAATCTGGAATAAAATTTAAAATTTGCTCCTGGAATCAGCTGGTGTCCTTAAACACTTGGATCTCCTTGCTGCAACACTCTAGGTACCAGGAACGGCAGAGAATGCTCGCTCATGTGTCAGAGCCTATTTTTCTGATCTTCATGAAACCCTTTGTCGCCAGGAAGAAATGGCTCTTAGTGTTGTTGATGCTCATGTGAGAGAGAAGTTGATTTGGCTTAGGCAACAGCAAGAAGATATGACCATTCTCCTGTCACAGGTTTCAACAGCTTGCCTTCACTGTGAAAAGACTTTACAACAGGTAGGTTGGCAAGTGAGCTGTAGCATATGGCAAAATACATGGAAGTACAAATTGATTTTAGACTAAAAAAAGAGATAAGATGGTATTCTGCATTATTTTCTTATAAGATTAAATCAGTCATGGTCTAACATGAGATTTAAGTACTCATTACTAGATAGTGTTAGCCAAAGATAATCAGTACAAAAGCATAGACCCCTCCAGTTACTGGAAACTCTGTGGCATGATTTTTCTGGAGTACTTTCTGATATTTGTGAGGTTAATGGGAAGGCAAGACAAGACTGAAGCAAAAAAAAAAAAACCAAAAACAAACCCTACAGAATGTAGTGGAAAGATTTTACAGTTGGAATTACAAATATAGATGTTTGAAGCTAGTTGTCATAGATGACTGGTAGGAAAATATGTTTTAGGATTAAATTGCTTTCAGTAGCACTTTTAACATTGGTAATTCAACATCTTAAATGTATGAAGAAACTGATTGTGTGTGAATTTCTCATTGGTCTCTTATTCATTCAGTTTAATGATAGGAAAAAGTAAATAGTTTATGTAGCAAATAGTAAACTGAGTGTGAGAAGCTACTTTATGAATTTATTATTTGTACTTCTTTTTTCCAAATTTGTTTAGAGCTTTTGTTTGGTTGTGCAGTCAGGTTTAACTGTTCAAATGTTTGAATCATGAATGGGGGGATACTAATGTTTTCCTATTAAGTGGGTTGCTAGATGCTGCAAAAGAGTTGCTCTGTTCCCTCCGTTTAAATGATACGTGGAAACTATAAATGTTCTTTATATGTTACATTGTTATTATTGTTTCTTATAATTTATATTACTCCTAGGTGGCTCATAAAGAAAGTTTGTTGGTTTTTTTATAAACTTGAAGAACTTAGTATCTATTACTGTTAAGGAAAACTGTTAAGATATTAATATTTGTATTGCAGTTTTAAAGAAATCTATTTTGTAAATGTTAATTTCTTGAAGTAGTATATTTTCATTTAAAGTGCCTTCTTTCTAGCAATCATATTTATATTGTATTTGGGGTATTTTTAAGTAAATTACTAAAGGAACAGCATGCTTTTGTTTTCTTTGTCTGTTTAGGATGACTGCAGAGTGGTGTTGGCCAAACAGGAAATTACAAGATTGCTAGAGACATTACAGAAACAGCAGCAGCAGTTTACAGAACTTGCAGATCATGTACAGCTGGATGCTAGCATACCTGTCACTTTTACAAAGGTATTCTTAATCTCATGGAAGTACAGTTAACCACTTTATGAAATCCCAAATCTAATGTAAAATAAAGCAGGAATAATGGATGTACATTATTATGCTGTATTTGTTGCAACAAGTTGAGGCAATTCAGTATCAGTTAGAGCCACACTGATGAATGCAATCTGGTATTTGAGCAACAAACCACTGTGCTGCTGTAATAAGGGTGGGAAAAGTTCTTTTGACATTGACTGTATCAGTTACTTTGTTTGAACATGAGCTGTTTTCTTTTAAATAAGTTGGATAGCATTTGTGAGTTCTAGAAACACCTTTCTTTGGAAACATATCTGATTATTTCCTGGAGATTGCTCACCTATTTAAAATTGAATACTACTATTATAACTTTCATTTATAATGTCAAAAAATGTATTTCTTTCATTTATTAAATAGTCATTTGTTTTACAGTTGCTTGGTATTCACTCATAGGTTAGCTTTTACATGATTAATCTTTTAAGTAGGTTTGGGGTTTATTGCTTCAATATAAGTTCAGTACCACTTTCATTGAAAGGGATGAAATTATTCAAATTTTGATAATGATACTTCTCTTTGGTGTGTTTATATGGTATTTATTATTAATGATGCTTTCCTCATAGGAAAGTAAATAAGTTTGAAACTTAAGGAACAAGAAGTACTTTGATGTATGGGGTTTTTTTGGGTTTTGAATGGGTGAAAGAGGAAGAGGATCTGTTGTGGCTGAGACAAAAATGAGAATTTAACTGTAGCTGTTGAAGCATTTACTGTAAGGAAATGAATGGTTCCGTAGAGATTCTATGTCAGTTCTTGCTGACTTGAGAAATTAAATTTCTTCAAAATAATTGATTTTGTAACCTCAGTATATTTGAATTTCCATGTTAATGCAGCACTTTCACTTCTGCCTGTCTCTTTCCTATTCAGCAGAGACCAGGTGGTAGGGCCAAGGAAACCTCTTCTGCAAACCCTCATTATTCCATGAATGAAGCAATAATGATATTTCACAGATAAAGAATTGCAAGTCAGAGGGGCATTTTGAATGTCTGGCTTTGACTTTCAGAGCTGTTTATCAGAATTGGAAAATCTTGGTTGTGAATTTCTGAGCATTTGGAAAGATAATGATAGGAGCTAGCTAAGGTGTTCAGGAGGCCCACAAAAAATAGGCTTGGGGGACCCAGAAGACTTGGTTTTGTCTTGTAACAATTTGGATTTTTATGAAGTCTTCTGAAGGTTAATTTCTGAATTTCAAAGGTGCTAAAGCAAGTGTAATTTTTCACAGAAATGGCAGCAGTTCTGAAAAAATAAGGTGAAAGTAATTCTTTCAGCCTCTTACTTTTTGTTTTCTCACATCTGATAAAGCTTAAATGTTGTCTTTCTTGACAATGTGTTTTTAGATTACTGTTATGCTGATGGCCACTATTGTGACTTGCAGTGAGGCTTGTTGTATATATCTGGACCTGTCAACAGATATCAGGCAGAAATAAAATCTCCAGATAAAAACCTGTAAACTGTTACTATTTTACTGGAAAGGTCTCCCTCACAAGCTGGCATACACTGAAGGCTGCATCCATTGTAAAATGTAAAAAAGCATTTCAGACAGTAACAGATCAGAGGAACATTTAATATCAAAAGGAAGTTGTGGAGGTTTAAGGAGGGGAGGGAGAAGTCCTTTTCATTCCTGAAAGTGAGTAAATTTTACCTATTTTTTTGTTTCACTGATGACACAAGAAAACAGGCACAGTGCCATTTCCTCTTTCTAAACTAGCTAGGGAAGTGCCACATACAAAGCTCTGAAGGGAGGATTTGGAGAATTCTCCTTGCCCAGGAGCAAGGAGATGAAAGATAGATTTCTGTTAAATGAGTGCAGTGGCTGTAGAACATTATATACAAGAATTGCATTTGGTCATCGTGAATATGTGTATGTGCATGCTGTAGAGAGAGAAGACTATTAAGGAAGAAGTATGTGAGACTGACAGATAAATTCTCATTATGATGTTAAACTAACTATGGGCAACTAACCCTTACCAGCATAAAGACTGGTAGGCATCTGAGAAGGCAGTGTTCTCGCAGAGGGAAAGCACTTTAAGATACCATTAAGTAAACTGTACAGAGGGCTTTTGTCTCATGAAATTTCTTGAAAGAGCTCGAGGATGAAAAAGTGAAGAGATCATAGTTGCGGATTTTTCTTCTGCACTTTCTGCACTGAAATTTAAGAAACCAAGTTTTACTTAAACAGAAGTCTAAGGTTACCTGTTTTTAAGTATGCCAGCAGTTTATGCACCTGCCAGAAATACAGACACAAAGGGGTTTTATTTGTCATTTTTTTAAGCAACATTTTAGTTAAAGGTGCTGATACAACTGACATTTTCCATGTCAATTTCTAGCTGTGATTGTGAATAGTCCATTATTACTAACTCATATTGCAGATGCTACATGGAGTTTCTAAATAGAATTTTTGCTTGCAATATTTTTTGAAGTGACAGAACTACTTGGTGCAAAAAGTGGAAATTTGGTAACCATCACGTTTTGATTCCTTCTGAGAGAATACAAACATGCTGAGAATAGCCTGTTTCATTCTAAACCTTAGAGAAGGCAAACTGCAACAGGATGGCTAAATTTGACAGCATCACTCATCTCCTTCATTTCCCTGATGATTTAAGTTGTACTGCCTCTGCCCTCCAGCCATGGGAGCTGTCTAGGTGAACAGTACATCTGGTGGAGCTGTGAGAGGATTGTCAGACTGGCTCACTGTCACCAAGCTCTGCCCATAGCCAGGGTACTGCCTCCTGCAAGAAACCTGTGAACTGAGCAGCTCTATCCAGAGCTGCTGCTTTTCCTTCTTCCTTTCAGGTGCAGAGAAGAATTGGGGAGATTCACTGCCAGAAATTTTGGATAAAATTAGAACTGAAGTTTGAGTGTGAAAAGAGTGCTGGAGACATGGCATTTTTTAGACTCTTCTGCATACTTCTTTTGGTTTTTTTCTTTCTCTGTACCTTGTCAAAAATCTGCCCACAAGCTCTTCTTTTCCAGAATGACATAACCCATTCTGATAATCATGTTGTGTTGCAGTGTTGTCACTGAATTTCAGTTCTGACTCCAAATATCTAGAACTTGGACAAAATTAATTAAAAATCAGTTAAGTCTCAATGTTTTTTTTTTTCCAAATCTCCAGTCTTTTGGTTGTGGTGCATCTGCCTTGTCATACTGAACCTGCTGAGCTTATACAAGTTCATTTCACTGATTCAAAAAAAGTAGTTTATTTCATACTGAATAGGTAGTCTGTGGAGTTCTATGATAAGGACCATCTGGGCCCGTTTAGGTTTCAAGCAGCAAGTGGACAATTTCATCGGTGAATAATGCATCAGGATCTGCTGGTTGAAGAAACTTCACAGTTGGCTTAGGAAATTCATGAGCTGCAAGCTCTTAAGCACAGAGAAGTTATTTAGAACAGTTATCATCACTGTGTACTTTCCTTATTTCTTATTTATTGTTTTCTTATTTCATGTCCATCTTTGCCTTGTTTCAGACAGCATATTTGATGAGATGAACCTTTGATCTGGCTTTTACACTTACAGTGATGATGTTGCTGACTTTTGCATTGTGGTAGTTGCATAATAATATTTTAATTTTTTTTTTAGGAAGCAGTTTCTCAAGGTGTTTTTATTCTCTTCCAAGTTTGTGATAGCATAAGGTCTTTGAATTGTATTGATTATTCTGAAAGTATGGTACTTCTCTGATGACAGAAGGGAGAATCCAGTTACTTGTCATGATGACAATATATCCAGATACATAATGGATCCTATGTGTGTATCTGTGTGTATATGGAAAGATAAATAGTTAGATATCTCACATCATGTGATACAGACGTTTATATGTCCTGTAACATTGGCAACCTGTTGGTCTTTTACTAAGAGATGTTGCAGCATTTTTGCACTCCGTAGTATTTCTTCTGTAAGAAGAAATAAGAGGCTGTGTGGAGTAGGCACAGAGCTGTCTGGATTTTGCAAGAAAACAAATATACTGCCACATAGTTCTGGTGATTGAAACCCTGGTGTTTCATCAAGATAGCAGTTCTAAGTACTTCAAAATGTGTTTCAGAAATAGATACTAATGTCAGCCTATGTGTTTATTTTAGAATTTATGCTTTGCCATTTGATCCCATTGTGAATGTCATCTCCTTCAATACTCAACAATAGCTTGGTGTAAACTACAAACAGGGAAGTTGATTCTTGTCTCCAAGTAAGACTTGGGGGATTCTGTTCGCTTTTCTCTGCTATTTCAGATTACTGCCTAGTGCTAGTAATGTTACTGTTGCAAAGGATTGGAAGAGGCTTAGGATGAAGAGGTAAAGCTATGGAAACTCCAGCAAGGAAGTAGTTCTCGAGGTGGAGGCATTAATAAAGTGGGGAAAAAAGAGAGTTTTCTGGTCAGAGAATTCTAATTAATTACCATAAAAAAAATTCCTCACAAGGTCTCAACCAAGAATGATGAAAGAATTTGAAATTTTATCAAATACAGACATAGTGTCACGAAACTGGCTTTCTAAAAGACATGACTCTGGTCAGGTAAAAGTTACAGGTTCACTACAGACATTGTTGGATATTTTTGTTTCTGTTATTACTGGGAGAGATTGATGATTGGGCTTTGTACTTTTGGAGACCACCTATTTAGTCATTTTAGAAATGGTGACAAAAACATGTTTTAAACATAAGAGCTTTCTAGATTGAATTTCCAAAATTTGCTGTTGTTATTAATACATAATATTCTGTTTCTTCCAGGACAACAGGGTACATATTGGACCAAAAATGGAAATTCGGGTTGTTACTTTAGGATTAGATGGAGCTGGCAAAACAACTATTTTGTTTAAGTTAAAGCAAGATGAATTCATGCAGCCAATTCCAACAATAGGTTAGTAGCTACAATTCAAATGTAGTGACTTTTCTGAATGTTTGATTTATCTGCTAATTTTGGTTATTTTATGTTTATACAGAGCAGGACTGTAAAACCTGAATATTTTTATTCCAGGTTTTAACGTTGAAACAGTAGAATACAAGAATTTGAAGTTTACTATTTGGGATGTAGGAGGAAAGCACAAATTGAGGCCTTTGTGGAAACATTATTATCTCAATACGCAAGGTAATACTGATACAGCTCTTAAACTGTATTTTGTCTTCTAGCTTGTGTTTCAAAGCCAGACAGATTACTAATAGAAATAATTTATGACAGTAGAAAGTTGTTCATCTAATGCAAAGTACAGCTGTTAGATTAATGAGCTAATAAATTTTAATCCAGTTGGTCAAAATGTCTACTGCATGATAAAGGTACATTCTCCATAAATCCATCAGACAGTTCATGGAGCCAAACAAAATTAGAACCTCTGTTAAATTGGTTCTAGCTGACAACAGACAAGGTACAGCGTCCCAAAGTCTGCATAGTGAGAAGCAGTACTTTCCAGGTATGAAATATAAATAGCACTTGAAAATACTCAGCTTTTAGAAGCCTTTAGATAGCAGCTTAAAAAATTCTACCAAGTTCTGTAACTTCTGACTTGCTATTGCAGTGTAGTATCTGATTATTGAGTCTGAAAACATTGATGAACTTAAAAATTTGTGGTGGTGTTTTGTAAATCCTCCATAGGTATTTCCCAGTTCAGAAAGAAGTTCCTCTAGATTGATTCATTCACAATTATCTAAAATATTTAGGAATTACAAACGTCAGCTCATGTGCTCTGCTTTGTGCCTTATTTCAGCCTTAAATGCAAACTTTAACTTTTTAAATTACTCATATTTTCAAACTTTTAAAAGTTGTATTTTGGGACTTCTGTTATCCTCTTAAAACATACTTTGTGAAGTAGCATGGAATCATGCCTGCCTTGGAACTACATGTTGGAGAGAAAGCTAAGCAGTTACCCTGGTACATATCTGCAGTAGGTTATTTTTAGTTTTGGTGTTGGGGTTTTTTTGTTGCAAAACCCCTTGATTTTAAATTCTGTCCTCTAGCTCTGCCCCCTTGACTCTCCAGTCTTTCTGGCATCTTAGTTACTCTCTAGTGGATAGTAAAATTTAATGCTGCTATGTCAGGTCCTTGGCCATCTTTTTTGGATTGTGTAGTCTGTAGTTGAAGCAAGCTGTGCTGATTTGGCTGAACCTGTGAATATTACAGCCCATTAAGGGAAACTGAGACAGCCATATGGGAGTTAATGGAGTATAAATGGATCAAGAAATGGCTTAAACTGAGCTACTTAATCCATGCATAGTAAATCTAGTTTTAGACCTAAGTAGTTAAAATACCATAGCCTTTATATTAGACTAGGAAAAAAAATCAGAGATTTTTTCACTGTTTTAGGATGAATTCTAGACTTCTGTTTAAAATGCAGAAATAGTTAAGGAATTTCTCAGTCATCCTGGATTTAAAATTGAAGTTGTGTACTAAGAAACTTCATATAGAAAGCTTCTAGAAAAAGGAATGATGTAAGTTGAAAACTAATTTTGCAGTTTATATGTGAATGTGTGTAAAACATTTCTCTTCTTCTTTCATAGCGGTGGTGTTTGTTGTTGATAGCAGTCACAGAGACAGGGTCAGTGAAGCATACAGTGAACTTGCAAAATTATTAACAGAGAAGGAATTGCGGGATGCCTTGCTCTTGATCTTTGCTAATAAACAGGTACTTGTGATTTGGTTTTACTCTCTTTTCCTCAGCTTGTCTATCAAATTCCAACGTTCTGAACCCTCTGCTGTGGGTAGGGAGTGCTAATGTGGAAAGCATAAAATGTAGATATTTTCCTTATGTGTAATGCTGGTCAAGTAAATGTTGGTGCTAAGCATGCTTAGTAGATTGATCAATCAGGGCTTTTTTGTAGTAGGAAGTAGTAAATGCTTAACTGTTTGATTTGTCTTTTGTGTTTGAAGAGCTGTTATGTGATCTGTAGCTTCAGTCTAAGCCAAAGAAATGGCTTCAAATATAATGCAGAAGAATAATTGAGTCTTTGTATCTGATTATCTTGCAGGATGTAGCAGGTGCTCTTCCAGTGGAAGAAATCACAGAGCTGTTGAGTCTCCACAAACTCTGCTGTGGCCGTAGCTGGTATATTCAGGGTTGTGATGCCCGAAGTGGTACAGGACTTTATGAAGGATTGGACTGGCTTTCAAGGCAGCTAGTGGCTGCTGGTGTCCTGGATGTGGCTTAACTTTACATTAGCTGCAATTTAATGTTGTAGTTTATGGTTTTGTTTTGTTTGCACGATTTAGGGTTGGCATCAGGTCTGCTCCCTGAGGAGGGGACTTTGTTTAATTTGGTGGTTACAAAAAAATATGAACCTTCATACTAGATTGGATAGTTGGTTCAGTAAACTTGTGTCATTATAGTGATTTTCAAAGTTGATACATCTACATTTAGTGGGAATTGAAGAGTGTTACAAGGATGCCTTGAAATTCCTTTTCGAGATATTGTTAAAATTTAATTTTTTTCCCTGATAAAATATGCATTGGATTTCATGTAAAAGATATAATGCTGTTACAGTAGTTAATTGGTATTATAAAAATTCTGAGTAGTTTAGAAATGCTTTCCCATTAAGCTATTCCACTATCCATCTCAAGTTTATTAGAATAGCCAGCTCTAATAGTTAGAGATAAGTGGTGCTACTCTTTAATATCAAAAGAATCCATAAATATAAAGGTGGCATTGAAACTTACATGCAGCTACACCATGTAAAGAAAATGCTTCCCTTATTATTTATTAACCTCCTTGTTTGTTACAGGAAGGCAGCATAACTGCACAAAGAAAATTCAGAATTGTAGAAAAGTGTTGCACAGCAAATGGGCTTTGGCATTACTTAGCAACTTGTTTTATATCTTGGGGGCAGGAGTTAGTTGAATTATTTATGGACATACTATGGTGATAATGAGGTGAAAGTGTTTTGTGCATACTTGGGGACATAATTTGCCTGTAGAGATTAAGTTTATTCCTGAAGAAGTCAAATTAAATTTAAAAAACCTAACTTCTTAAAGAAGTAGTGTGGTGTAATGTCAGTCCAGCTATGTGCTTTTATTTAGTAGTCATAATTCCGGAATAAGGTAGTGGTCTTAAAATACTCAATAACACAATGTAAAACCAGTGAACACTAATTATAAGTCTTTAGAAGGGTAGATGATAAAGTGGGATATAAACCTTCCATAATTAGATTTTCAGTTTTTACTATATCTTCTACATGGAATTGTCACCAATGCCTCTATTTCTGAAGATTACTCATTCACAAACCCATGAAATATGGGTGTAGTTTTGTTTAAATTTAGAGAAGGTTGCAATGACCTAGTGATATCTTTTTTTCTGCTGGACATGCAACTTTGTGAACAATTTTATCTGTCTGGTATGCACACCAGAATCTTCTTCCCTTTTCTCTAAGTCCATGGCCACTGCCAGCTGAAGAAGCTGTGCCAGGGACTCTCTTCATGTCGGTAGAGAAGCTACAACAACTCTGAGCAGTAGATCAAAACTCTCTATCATAACTTTTTTTACTGGAGTAGAGGCAAATCAGGAGAACTAGATAGTGCAAGTGAACAGTGTTGTTTCACAGATGTGGAGATATTTTTGCCATACTGAAAAGTGTTTATCTGTGAGAGCTCTGAATCTCACCTAGTAAAGAAAGTGTATCTCATTATCTGTGGCTTTGCCTTCATTGTATTATTAGGATACATACCTTAGGTAAAGCCAAGAATGTATAAATGAATAATTTAGTACATTTGCACTTTTCTTCTAGAGGAAGCAGTTAATGTAACTACTTCCTTATTATGACACTTGTAGTATTCTTCTTACTTAAATTTCAGGTAAATTATGTAAAATGCAGCTTCAGATTCAGCAAGTCTAATGATGTGAATAATACCTGAAGGAACACTAAGCTTTAAAGTAGTTTAATGTTTGTGAAGTGGTCTTCAATGCCTACACATGTACAGGTACTGAGAGAGTATTTAGTCTTTCTTTAGACAACCTGATAAATTTGGAAATTGTTTATAATGGAGTGAAAAGTGGAGTTTTTGCACATACCAAACTTAAAATTGTTCTTCCTTCCCAGCCTGTAACTTCTTGCACTGTACACAGTTGGTGGCTGTGATTTGGGCATCTGCTCAGACTGTGCTGCAGAGCAACCCCTGACCTAGTTAGGGCTGGCTGTCCCTTCACAGCTCTTTTTGAAATAGGAACAAGTTTTGCTAAGTATGGTAGGTATCTTTTCCTGTAATATTTTTAACAGAAGACATGCATTCTGTAGAAGAATCCTGATTTAGTTTCATTTTAGCTGGTTTAGGCTTCAGTTACACATGCTGCTCAGTATAGTTCTAATTCAAAATGTTCAAGGTGACTAGTTGGTATTTTATGTAACATTAAATTTGAGGGGAGAGGAAAAATTCTCACTCATTCATATTTTCAAGTTCAAGTGATTGCTTGTGACACATGGAATGCTACCATGAAAGTGTTTTTAAATTGAATTTATTTAAGATGACTTGAAGTAAATGTGAAAGTGTTGCGTTTGTCTGTGAACTCTTCAGTGTAGAGTACACCAAGAGGTTTATTCGTATTATACATTAATACAACATATAAATGGCTTTAGTTATAAATTTAAGCTTGTTTCATCAGTTTTACTGAACTTTAGTTTTTAGTGTATACTGACTTATGGAATATGTAATTGGAATATTTCCTGAACTAGAACTCACTAAAGCATTGCTAACTGTTTAGAAATACTGAATTAACTTTTCAAAGGATCTTGATGTAATTTTGAAATTGGGTAAATGCAACATCCAGTGATTGTGTTATAGCTTTCTTTAAAGAACCTCATCTCAAAAATAGTATGTCTGTGCTAACTGAACAGTCATGTTTTATCACTGTTTCTGTATTCTGTCTTCAGAATTACTGTGGACTATGAGGGTCTGGTTCTGAGTGCGTTGAGTAGATGTGGATCTTAAGTAAAGATTTCTTTAAAGAAAGAGCTCTTTTAGTAGAAGAAATTCGTGAGCTGCTGCAATTTGCATTGCTCAGAAAATAATTTCTTTTCAATAAAATATGTAAAACCTTGAGCTAATTTTAATAAACTTGCCTTTTTGTTTTGTTTTTTAAGGTCCTCTGAGAATAGAGGTGCGCTATATTTAACTTCCTGTGGAATTTTTCTTACTGATCCTGTATCTCACTAAAGATAAACTTCCTGATGGTAGCAGCAACTTTTGAGAGGAAATATATTTGGTTATCACGCATCATATCTCGATTCATAAATGAAGTTACCAGAACTGTCAACTCCCAAGTCTTTTATGAGTGCAGTGGTGTTAGGTGAACATATACAGACATGATCAATGTTACTGTTTATAGAGTACGTTTAACTAAGCAGCATAGTAACAGGACCCTGTTGAACCACATTCACAACAGCTTGAGAAGTTGTCTGAGCTTTCAGTGTGAGCCTACTGTTTGTGAACAGAGAAAAAAGCGTGACTCATGTGATGTTTGGAGGCTGTCTTGGGAACAAGGATCCAAGGATCACAAAAGGAGGTTTTGATTCTTGGAAAAGTAAGGATAGGGGTCAGCAGCTCTGCCACCTTGGACTTTCAGAGGGCAGACTAGGGCCTGTTTAGGAAACTAGTTGAGAGAGTCCTGAAGGAGGTAGTCCTTAAGGGCAAGGGAGTCCAGGAAGGCAGAAGCAAATCCTAGCTAGAGATGCAGGAGTAGGATCTACCCAGGTGCTGAAAGATGAGTTGGTGGGAAAGGAGGTCAGCCTGGCTCAACAGAGAGCTCTGGCTGGAACATGTGGAGAGAAATTTTATAACCTCTGGAAGAAAGGGCAGGCAACTCATCCAGACTACTCATAGGTGCTATGAGGTTATGTGGGGAGAAAATCAGAAGGGCCAAAGCCCAGCTAGAACTTGATCTTAATACTGGTGAAAAATACAACAAAAAATGTTTTTGCAAATACATCAGCAACAAAATGGCCAATGAGAATCTCCATCCTTCATTGCATGCAGAGGGAAACAGTGGCAAAGGATAAAGAAAAGGCTTAATGCTGTCTTTGTCTCAGTTTTTAAGAGTAAGACCAGTTATCCTCAGAGTATCAAGTCCCCTGAAGTGGAAGACAGGGACGAGGAGCAAAATGAAGTGCTCATAATTCAGGAGAAAAAGGCTAGTGCTTGCTAGACCCCTTAGCTCCAAGTCTGTGGGACCAGATGGGATCCACCAAGATTACTGATGGAGCTGGTTGGAAGAGCTTTAAATAATTTTAAGGCACCAAGAAGACATTTCAAATCATTTACCAACAGTCTTGGGTTATGGGGGAGGTGACTACAAATTGGCAACTGTAATACATATCTACAAGAAGGTTCAGAAGATGGATCTAGGGAACTATAGGTCAGCCTAACCTTGGTGCCAGAGATGATCATGGAGCAGCTCATCCTGAGTGCCATCATGTGTAAAACAGTAAGGGTTTTGGGGCCCAGCCAGCACAGATTTGTGAAATGCAGGTCCTGCTTGACAAACCTGATCCCTTTCTACAGCAGTGTGACACACTTAGTGGATGAAAAAAGCCTGTGGATGTTGTCTGCTTGGACTTTACTAAAGCCCTTGACAGGTCATGGGTTAAAAACTGTGGATGGCTGGGCCCCAGGAGTGGTGGTGAATGGAGTTATCTCCAGCCAGAGGTCAGTCACACGGGCTGAGGTCAGTGGTATGAGGTTCAACGAGGCCCAGTGCTGGATCCTGCCCTTGGGTCACAACAACCCCAGGCAGCTCCACAGGCCAGGGCAGAGTGGCTGGAAAGGACCTGGGGGTGCTGGTGACAGCAGCTGAACATGAGCCAGGGTGTGCCCAGGTGGCCAAGAAGGCCAATGGCATCCTGGCCTGGATCAGCAATGGTGTGGCCAGCAGGAGCAGGGCAGGGCTTGTCCCCCTGTGCTGGGCACTGGTGACTCTCAATTCAGAAGGGATATTGAGGTGCTGGTAAAGGGTCTGGAGGAGATGTCCTGTGAGGAGCAGCTGAGAAGAGGATCAGGGGGCCTTATTGCTCTTTACAACTGCCTAAAAGGAAGATGCAGACTGGTGGGTGTTGGCCTCTTCTCCCAGCTAAATAATGACAAGAGGAAATGGCCTCAGATTACCATTGGACATTAGTAAAAATTTCATCACCGAAATTGGGCCAGGTATTGGAATAGAGCACCACTGAAGTGGTGGAGTCCCCATTCCTGGAAGTGTTCAAAAAACATATGGATGTCATACCTGGGGACATGGTTTAATGGTAAAGATGGTGATGGTGATGTTGCTGAGTTAATGTTTGACTTACTGACCTTACCAGGTTTTTTCAGTCTTAATGATGCTTTGATTTTGTTCTATAGCTCCATCAGAAACAGCTGATGCAAAGCTTAGTTTAGATATAGTTTAAAATAAATTAAGTATTTCAGTAGAAGCAGTAATGTTTGTAGGATGTTGGCTAAAAATGAAGCCAGGAAAAAAAAAGATTCACTAGGCTAAAATAAAGAGAAAGCAAAAAAAGCATGAAAGAAAAAAAATCACTGGAAGAACCAAACAAATTGCAAAAGACTTTATACACTGGCATTTTAAGAATTGATAAATGCTCTTGGACAAAGACGTGTACACAACTATTTTTAAAGAACAGAGGTAGGTTACAGTGTTTGCTTTTCACAGCCAACAGTACCATAACTTAATCTAATTTTTGATACACGTACAAAGGATTGAGAAGTTCACTCAACTTAGTATTTCTGGCCTTTTCCTTTGTCAAAGATTACTTTGTCAAACATTAATTAAATATGAAAGATGCAAATAAACATGAAAAAGTTACAAACACTGTCCTGGGACGTGGTGGGGGTTTTTATCTTTAATTTTGCATAGACGAGATGCAAGAAAGACAGTAGCCTTTGTAAGAAACATGTAAATGTTTTTACTTTAAAATACAAAGTTACCAGAAATGCAGAATCAGGGCACTTTAGGTACATTAAAAATAGTAGAACTGGTGATTGCTCTGTCCTGGTATTTGCTATATCTAGGAACTATCAAAAATGTGTGTTCTTCCTAGGTCCCTTTCTGGGTCCCACATGCTTAGTTTTTTTCTACTTAAGCAGGAGCCTTCAACGCCTGCCTTACTTCACTGTTATATTAATGATGCTGATATCTTCATAGGGTTTGTCAGTTTTGGGGTTGACTTTGACATTTGAGATTCTCTGAACAACTTCCATTCCTTTAGTCACCCGTCCAAACACACTGTGCTTGTTGTCGAGCCATGGCTGTTTGAAAGCGCAGGAGAAAAAGAAAACCATATTAAAGTAGAAAGCAGCGTGTAGGTTAGGTACCAAACCAAAAATAAAATGTACATGGATACATTTTGTGTGTCCAGACTATGGAACCTAACACCCTGTAAACATTAGCATGCAAGGAGAAACTAGAATGCAGCTAACATATATTCATCTGCATTTGAGCTTACCTTTTCAATTGCTTTCTTAAAGTACAACAGAGGTCATGTTCTACCAGTGCAGCAGCATTGTATAGTTCATTTTAAAGTGCATTCTCATTCACAGAAACGTTGTTTCAGTCACTCTGTTTCATGTTATTTTCACAGAGGAATTTTAAGTGCTAGTACAGAATAGTACCCAATTTAATACTAATTTAGTGTGCCCAATTTGAATATAGGCCCTCATACAACTTAAAAAACCTCAGAACTATGGTTGATAGGTTTTTTTTAATATTACTTTGAAGTGCTATAAGAATGCAGTTTTTATAGACATTACTTTTAATTATTTGGTTTCTGTATCTTAGACTCACATATCAAAATTTTTATTGTTGGCTTTGAATTTATACACTGATCAAATGAAATTTTTAAACCTGAACACTGGCTTCCTTGTACAGCTACAATTAGACAATATTAGACAGACATCCTGGCACCATATCCAAACCACAAACAATCTAAGCTATACCTAGGTTTCCATCAAGTTTAACCCACTATTATTAACATAAGATACTTTAGTAATACATAATTGCAAACATGCCTAGGAATTTTATACCACCCTCACTCCATTTAAAGGCAAAAGGCCTCTTTATCACAAGTGATGGAAAAGTATTTCTATCTTGTAAGGGACAGTTTCAGTAAAGCCTATACATTACACACCATATAGCATCAATTACTTGTAAAGTAAGAACTAGTGTGTTCCTTTTTCCATGAGAAAAAAGTTGATTTCTTACTGTCTAAGTAGCCTCTCAGGCTTTAAGTTGAGCTTTTAGTATTACTTACAGTTGGCACTACTGTTATAAAAAACTGGGATCCATTGGTATTTGGTCCTGCATTAGCCATGCTGAGTGTATATGGTCTGTCATGTCGTAAAGTTGAATGAAACTCGTCTTCAAATTCTCCTCCCCAAATACTTTCACCTCCCATTCCTGTACCAGTTGGGTCACCAGTCTGAATCATGAAACCCTGCACAGAAATTATATGTTATCACATTACTGCATAGAATACATAACCTTAAGTGTTATATGCTAGGTGACATTTATTCAAACTTATTTCAAACATTTCCAAAAAATGTGTTAAAATGTTGTGTGTAAGGGAGAAAGCATTTAAGGCTTTTTTAAGTGTCTGTCAAGTACTTGAGAAAAAGCGAGGTTACTCACTATTCCTGCCAATGAAGGACAGAAACCTGACTATCTCTACCTTCTGCAAATTCTTAGGCTCTATCACTTGATTGTGACAGAAATAAGAAGCCTTACAAGAAAGGCCTTCTGACATGAAGCAAAATTTTAATTCAAGCAGGATAGTAGGACTTATCTTTCAATTTTCATTTTTCTGCTACGTTATCAGTTGCAGAACAGCTACGACAACTTTACTAAGTGTTAAAGCTGTTTAAAACTTTAGAGCTGTTCAGAATTTACAAGGAACTCTAAAGATACTCCAACAATCCTGTGAGCAAAAGGGAAATGGAAGTGTTAATAGAGGACTGACCACCAGAGTACATGACATAAATTAACAAAAAATTAACATGTTGCAAGTTACCTTGATGATACGGTGAATTATGTGTCCATTGTAGTAACCATTCCTGCTGTGCACACAGAAGTTTTCCACTGTTTTGGGGCACCTAAAATCATGTAACAGAAAAGACAGTCATATTTGTCTGGTGACAGGGCCATAAAGATTTCAGCTGGGACTAAGACCCCCTTGTGCTGTGCAATGTTTCAGGACTCTGTAGGAAGGGATTTAGCCAAATAAGGAAAAAACAAAGCTCCAACTCCTCAAACCTAAGCTTAAAGAGAGCTGAAAGCAAAAAGCTCAAGAAGTACAAAGCTGTGTGATTACACAGAAAAGCAGCAGCTGTGTTGATAGCATGGGGATGTTTTAGCTGTTGCTAAGCAGGGCTTACGCACTGTTGAGGCCTTTTCTGCTCTTAATCCCACCCTGCAAGTGAGGAGGCTGGGGCTGTTGGAGTTGAGAGGGGACCGAGCTGAGACAGCTGAACCCAGCTGACCACAGGGGTGCTCCATTGCACATATGGCATTATGTTCCAGCACATAAAAGCTGAGGGAAGAAGCAGGGGACGTTCAGAGTAATGGTGATCTACCTTCCCAAGTACCCACTCCGTGTGAGGGAGCCCTGTTTTCTTGGAGATAGTGGGATAGCTGCCTGTCCAAGTTCCCTGCTTTGCTTTGCTTGGGCACATGCCTTTTGCTTTCCCTACTAAACTGTCTGTGCCTCAGCTCACAAGTGTTTTCACTCTTACTCTTCCAGTGCTCTCTCATTCTGCCAAGGCAGATATGATCGAGTGGTTCTGGGGGGCTTAGTTGCTGGCTGGCGTTAAACCATGAGAGCCAGAAACCAAATCTGTCTCTTGAAGGCCTAGTTCAAGGCACCACTGACTATAGGTTCCCTAGTTTTTATCTGCACTCTCAATAAGGAGAAAATGGCCAAGTTGAGTCCACGCTGTAGAGTTGCTCTAGTCTAACTGTGAAAAGGAACATTAACTTGGGTTTTAGTGACACTCTAAGCTATCTTGTGAAAAAGAGCAACAATGTCATAACTAATGGAACAAAATAATTATAGTCCCAGTTCTTGCTGAGCAGTACAGAGTGATTCACAACTTTATTTCACAACGAAATGACCAAAGAATTCAAAGGTGTGCAGAGCCATATTCTATATGCTCTTCTTTAAAGTTTAATCACATTAAAGAGACTTTAATTTAAAGCTCAGCTGGAAGAAAATACTACAATAAGAAAGGACAAACCTAACAATGGACGAACCAACCCTTGTAATGCTGTATTTAAAACTGCATAGAGAACATTGCAGTGAAGCACCCTGCAATACTGAGCATGAAGATATGACAAATTAGCATGACAATTAAAAAAAAGAATTAATGTTGTTTGACCTGTCACTCACTGGCAAGAGCTCTATCATTACTACAACCTATATGCTAAAATTATGAATTCCAGAAAGTAGAGCCAGATGCAAGGAAACACTGGTGAAGACAGCAGTAGAAGTCTGGTAGCCCTACAGGGCAGAACTGAGGTTGCCCTACCTGTGCTTATGACCAAAGACGAATTTGGTTTTGAAGAATCCTGGAGTACATCAACATAATTTAGGTTTCTATGTATAGCAATGTATTATATAAATTTCTGGTTAAATAACAGAATATTTGCAATTTTTGCATCATGAAGGAGAGAAGAGGACACACTGATTTTCGCAATTGTCATACATAAAACTTTTCAATTCTGTTGTGATATACACAACACTAGTATTATATGCTGGTATAAATGTTACATGGCTTTTAAACGAGCTGCAATAACAAAGCGTAGCCACATTCGGAAGTTGCAACTACTATTCTTCTGGCTTGCACAGACTTGCTGCCAAATCTGCTGTGCCAATATCATCTTTCTTTTTCAAGATCTGTGCAAACAGCACTACCTTACAATACAGAGCTTACGCAGAAGAGTATCATTACCTGTTCAAGAACAAAAAAAAAGGAACACCCTCCCTGAATCAATAACTGAATAAACCCAAATAAAATTCCAAAAACTCCTGTGCCCCAGACTGTTATTTAGACCTATTTTTATCCTACTTTATTTCTGTTTGTTAAGAGTCACATTCCTACCTTACTGTATTAAGAAAATGTCAGGAAACAACAGCAGAAAAAGGGAAAGAAAATAATGATTTCTAGCATGAGATAAGTCTTGAATACTGCAACCACAAGGGATAGAAGAAAGCAACAAAACCAAAACAACAGAAAAAACAGCAACTACATACTCAACAGGAAAAAGCTTGATATGAATATCTCCCATGCTTGTGTGGATGATGGCACTATCTGACACTCTTTTGGGACCTTCTGCCTGAGTGGCTGCCATGACCTCTTCTTTAGAAGGTTTCTCATTAAATACATCTCTGTCAGAATCTGCACTCTTCGTGTCTTCTGGTTCACGTTTAGTAAACTGAAGCACAAAAGAACAAAAGGTTAACTGCTTTTTTCTTTTTTCATCTTATAATACACAGTGCTCTGAACCCAACACATCAATGTCCTTATTCAACCTGCTGAACACCCAATTCAATTTGAAAAGTACAAAGACAATTCACAGACAGTCTATCCTTGGACTGCTGTGTTGTGTTACCAGCATTTCCACAGTCACAAATTCCAGTAAAACTACATGCAAATCCAAATAACTTTTAATAATCTGTTATCTTTAAACTTTCCCTTTTACAACAGGAGTCTGCATTAGTTCAGCATCTTTTCTTTAAAATGAGGTGGAGAATACCAGGCTGTTCTGCTATATTCAAAAAAACTGGCAGGTTTTATGCCAAAAGGATTAGTTGTGCTTCACAGTTGTGCTACAAAGTTAAAATAAATCATCTTATTCCAATACTGCATTAATATAAAACTATAGAGAAACCCATCAAATTTAAGGCATAACAGGCAGTCCAATCTCTAACCTCTGTGGCTATGACCTCTCCTATCAGCTACTAACCAACCTGGAATTGCTTGTCTGTTTGGTTCCATCTCACCTAAAAACCCAACTGTAAACAGGAAGATGACTCCTTTCTTGGTTGCTTATAATGTCCTTAGTGTTACCAAGTCCTGATTCTGGTCTGAATTTTTTTTTTCTATAATATTTTTTAAGCATACTGTTGCTTATTGTTTCTTTATAAAATCTAGTTAGTTTTTTATGTGTTCTTACTTGTTTCGTTTTTTTTTTCAACAGGAACAAGAGGATATTATCTTCTTGGGGGAATAAAAATTTATGAAAAAATCACAGTTGTTTCTAGTTAACGTATAGATAGTTAGAAATAAAAATTCTAAATATACTTGCAATATAAAGAGACTCCTTTGTAAAAGCTACATTTACAACTACAAAAAGCACTTGAAAATGCAAAGAGAAAAACAAAAAATAACATAGATAAATCAATACAAGAATGGAGCTATTTAAATAGAAACCCCACACACCATGTAAAACCTGTTTTTTTTAAAAGCTGTGCAGATTACTGTTGGATCTGCCTGAATATTCTGGAGAACAGGATTTTCAGATGCCTTCATCTCTATAGTGATTGCTGCACGATGTTTCTTTGCTACTCCTTGGAACAAAGCCAGTTGCATCATTCTGATGTTCTCTTGCTTTCCCAAGATACGAATACACCTGAAATACAACATGTAAAGAAGTGTAATGTTCAGCTGCTCACAGTCAGACAATGTCTTCTTTCTGACTGTTAAGACTCATAATTTCAAAATCCTCTCAAAATCATTATTCACTAATCATTTCTACGATGTTTCTCTATTTAAACTTGGTACCTTAATTTACCAGTCAGCCTCTTCATGCAATAAATATTCCAATTAAATGATCCACCTTTACTTTACATTTACATTATCCCATCCAGATAGACAGAGATTAATTGACTATTACACATTTTTAATACACATGTGCTTGTCATTTGTCTAAGCTCTAATCTCCAATCACTCCTTACAAAGAATGAGAGCCTTACAGTGTAATGTAAGGTTCTCAAATGACAACACAAAAGATCAGACACCTCCACAGTCATATCAAGTTTTAAATATGCTCTAAATTTGACTGAATAAAGATTTTAAAACAGAAATTTATCTCGATGTATGTCATTGGAACTTACCTGTTAGTCTCTACATTTATGACCTTAATGCCCAACATAGTTCCATAGAGAACGAAGTGTCCAGTTTCATCAAAAATTATATTAATTAATCTTACTGCATCCACTTTCTCCAGCTCACGTTCAACTGCCATACGCCGGCCAAACTCCATGTCAGGCAGTTGTTGTCTCATCTGCTGAAGTTCAGTAAACATCTACAAAAAAAAAACCCCAGCACTACTATATTCACATATTTTAAACTTTTTTCCCAGTAAAACACTGATTCACATGATTAGAAAATACTGAATTGAAGTGAGATTACTCCATTCAAATTTAACTGAAGGGTTTAGGTAAATAGAAGTAATACTCTCTTTATTTTAATGATACAACAGGCATGTTGTAGGACTAGGCTTAAGCATGTGAAAGTGTGCAGTCGTCTATCAGATTCCTCAGAAGATGACAAATTTAATTCATTTTCATGATGTTACTTGCAATGGGCATTTTCCACTATCTTCCACAAGTGCTTTCTAGTTAAATGTAATCTAGCAGCATGAAAACAGAAATGAAAATCAACAACTCTATTTCATTATGCAGGTAACATAAACCAGTAAGAATTCATTTTGGGGCAAAGCAATCTAAGAGACAAGCAAGAGAACACAGAAGGCCTTTTTTGCAAGAAAAATATGGGAAGGAAGGTTGCCTTTAGAAATAAATTATAGCTTAGGTGAATGTGCTGGCAAACAAATTCAAGTAGAGAAAACATTCCAAGAAGGAGAAACAAGACAAAACTCACACTCAGAGATTCATCAAAGACTCTCATGAGCTTTCCCGTCAGAAAACGAAAAATTCTAACTTTTCTGTCAGACCCAAGAGTGGCCATTTTCTTGCCATCAGGTGAAAAACTTATACTGGATGGGTAAGCCTTGCATTTAGCAAATTCATATAGATCGGTATCCGTTTTATACTCCCAGTTCACATTCTTGGGAAATTTATATTCATGAGGAGTACCGGTCCAGTACTCGATCATCCCGGATTTGTCAGAAGACACAACTGCTTTGTAGACAGGGTTCAGGCGTATCTGAGTAAGAGGAGACATATGGAGTTTATCGAAAACATGAAGTGGCTGGTTGTTTCCTCGTCCATCATATATGAATATTTTTCCTGTGCTTTTCTCAGATGTTGCAACAGAAGATATAGCATCTCCAGGGCAATATACCCATTCACACTGGCCAGGGTGGTAGCTGCAACAAAGAGCAGAAAGGAAAAAAAAAAATAAACTAGGAATGGTTTTAATTAGGTAAGAGTCAAGTTATGCTGTAAACTTGAAATCAAACACCAGAAGCAAATTTTAAACTTTATTTATTAGTTTTGCTAGTACATATCTTGCTAATTTGAGCATATTATAACAAGTTTTACCAAGAAATACTATTCAGTGGAAGACTACCAATTTCTGTTCCTTCCATATTGTTTTGTAAAGAGGCTGTGTTAGTCCAAGTAGAAAGTGGGTAAAAAGGATGAATTTGGACAGAAATCCAGATAAAAAGCCCAAGTGGCATTAATAATAATAGTACTCAACTTATATAAGTCAATACCTCCATTTTTAAAGTAATGATTCAGCAGAAATGAAGACAACTGCACCTCTGGCATACACTTCTGCAAAAGTTCAACTAGATCTTGCCAGAAAAAAAACACAAAACCACAAAATATCCAAGAAGATACAAACAAAATTAAGACAATCCCCCTATATTCAATAAGGGTAGTGAGTGCATTTAAGAATGAACTCATTTGCTACTTGCAAAAGTGTAACCTACAAATAAGACAAGTCAGAGATATAGTCAATAATAAAAGTTATGTCTGTTTTAAAGTCTGTAATGCAAATATTCTGAAAACTAGAACTCAAACTAAATTGCAAATGTCAAAAAAATGATACAATCTCAAGAGGAAAACACATGTTTAGTATCCTTTCCCAAACTGAACTGATGAATGCTGATGGACTGATGATATTCTGACATTATGACAGACACCAATAATTGAGATTTTCAATTTCTGTCTAGAAAGAGAAACAAATACTTTGTCTCAAATTCATTAGGAAGTACAGGATCAAATAAATAAATATGAAGTCTCTGCAGAAATAGCCAATGTTTTCCAGATCACAGATGGAAGCATAAAGCAGAGAGCTAAAGATTTGCAGAGAGCCATGGTCTATAGATTAGTTAGAACTGGAAAGCTCTAAAGATCAGGGGTGCTTTTTTGAATATATTTTTCTTTTCTCTATAATTTTACCAATTATGTAGTAACAGTACAGGGCTACATCAAAAATAACAGCAAAACCTAAAAGCTTAAGCCTAACTGGAATTTTTCCAGAATAGACAACCAAGAGAGAATCAATTACTACAGGTGAAGTAGATTATCTGGAGGATGACACTAAAACTATAACAAAGCAAGCAGATAGCATATGCTTTTATTACATTTTCTTTGTAAAAGCGTTTTTCCCTGACTTTATACTTCTATTCAGTTTCAAAATTAACCAATACGTCATGGTGTGGGGTTTGTTTTTCTCTGGTATTGTTATAATTCCAGTAACATCCATTCTGTTTCTCCCAGATCCTTTAGGTACATACTGTGTATGTACCTAACTACACAACTAGAGAAAACAACAATATTGCTTCTAGCAGAAAAAGGAAATTGTATCCCTATGACAACAAATGAGACAATACATGCAGGCCAAATCTCTTCCCTAATGTAACTACTAATAGACTGTTATTTTTAAACTGAAAGAAATTATGCCTAGCTAAATATTTGAAGAAACTCTACATCTTAGTGTGTAATATGTAACACCGAGGAAGCTCCTTTTCTACTCCTCTCTTCTAGTGCTGCAGTAGTAATTTTTTCTATTCAGTCAAGCAGTCTCCAGCCACTGGATTCGTTTCAGACAATGCAGTTTACTCAACTTCATATGACTGGGGCATGGGGGAAAGGGAAGAATTCAAAAACCCCAAATTACTGACTTCTCTTAGCAAAACAACCACCACTGATAATCTCAAAAGAACACTTCTGAGAACTAAGTAACTTACCCAAGTTTCAGCATGTTGATCATGTCAAAGTTGACTACATCAAACACCTTCATCGCTTTGTCATCTCCAACAGAACAGAATAATGCCCCCTCTGAACTAACAGCAATACTCTCAATAACACCTGTGAATTAATTTAAGATACTATTAAGAAATGGGAAAGGATGTCCTTCATTTCAGTATTACATATGGAAAACCTACAGAGGCTTGAACCTGTTTCCGAACTGTTTTGTCACCTTTTCCATTTAAAACCCTACCTGAATTCAATAAAATATTATTAAAAAAAAAATCACTAAACAACACTTTATGGCCTATCAGCATTTAGACTCAGGTACATGATAATGAACAATTTATGAAAAAATAGTAAAATATTATAATGGCAGTAAGTTTAGTTTAAAATGTTGATTTTAGAAAATTGAGAACATTATGATGAGGTAAACATACTGTGCTCCTCAGTTTGCATCTCTCAACAAGGTAAAAGCAGCAGAAGTCTACAGACTATTACACCCATGATACTCAGAACTCCTCTGCAACTGAGCCTTCCATAAAGTTCTCACAATGCTGATTTTCACATGGTAGGTTTTGTTCACACCATTTGCTTCTATATATAATAAGAAGCTGATAGTTAAGATTAACACCAGACTTTAGCGTTTCCTGTAACTCTAAAAGGAAACCTTACTTTTACTACCTATTATTAAACATTTTTCTTACTGTAACATTCTGCCTATCAAACTGGATTTTTTTCCTTCAGGCATATAATAATTTCTAATATTGTTGAAAATATTATTTTCTGTCCAGCCTATTTAATGCTTAGCATAGTGTTGAAAACCTTTGTGTACTTACTAGCTCAGAAAATTGGGTTAAAGTTTCTCTTAATTGCAATTTGTCTGATAATTACAACAATAAGGCAGAATTTACTCTACAGTTACAGTATTCCAGATGAAAATAACTGCTTTTTTTCCATACTACAAGGAAAAAAAAAAAAAAAAGACTGAGGTATCCTTATTTAAAGTAACATATTTTTAAACTTCTCTGGATTTTATGAACACTTTTGTGTATCTTGTTCACTTATGTCCCAGATATTCTCCCTACAATCAGGCACAAGGTAATGCAAAGACTTCAGTTTTCATTTTCATGTTTAATTTTCATCCTATCACTGCTACAGCTTGGGAGCAAATTGTAACAGGACAGAGGAATAAAAGGAAGATTGATAGATACCATTTAATCTCTGACTAGACAAAAGGAACCCCAGAATCTCTCTATCCATTTGCACTTTCTCTTCAAACCACGAAGAGCAAGGGAGAGGAAAAAGTAAAGTCCTTTACATTAGAAAGAGCAACTACTCACCCAAGTGACTTCGGAAGTGCTTAACAAACTCAATCCCTTCTTCTATTTTCTTCCAGAATTTTACATGTCCATCATGACTGGCTGTTATGATAAAATCTGTCCTACAATTAGAAAAGAAAAATAATATAAAGAAAACAGGAGCAAACATTATGCACCTTCCCACTGGTCAGTAATCTGCACTAGAATTAACACTGTGCAGAGAATGAAATCTCAAGAAATTACTCCGAGAGTCTGTCTGAATGGGTACTATAACTCCTGGAAAAACAAAACAGGTATCTTACTGCATTCTGGATTAATCTATGGAAAGTCAAACTGAAGAAAAATATAACACTATCCTTTTTGAATATGTAAATATAACTCCTATTTTAAGTCTGGTTTCATAGCAGTTAATATGTGCATGTGTGTGTGTGTGTGTGTGTTCTCTGCAATTCTGGTGAATGATATTTTTTCAGAGGGAGTAAGTTATTAGTTACCCCTGTATTTCCTGTATATTTTAACAAGGATTTTAAGACCGTCCTTTAGCCTAAAAAAAACCAACTTATATCTTGCTTCTAGGTAAGCCACCTACTTTTTAAAAAAACCCACCACCCTTTAAAAACCACCTCAGGACACTGTAACTTTCCGTTACAAAACTTCTACAGTGAAAATTTCTTAGCCTACACAAAAATACATCCCAGACAAAGAAATACGATGGAGAACAAAACTACTTACTTTGTACATGCTACATGTGTAATAACATCTCTGTGCATGTAACTGCGTTCATACATTGAAGCCGACGGTAGATTTTCAAGATAAACGTGTTCAAATTCAAGAACTACACAGAATAGAAAGAAAAGTCAAGATTTTTATTTTTATAGAGTTACGTCCACGTTTTGTTCTCTTTTACTTATCCTTTTATCGCTTACTCATATTTAGTAAAAAATATGCAGGATTTTGTGCAAACATAATTAAAGGGCTTTTAGCTCTGGCTTTGCACTCAGACTTACACATTTTCTGTGGACTAAAGCCACTCAAATGCTGCTTTAACTCATATTGGTCTTCCTTCTTAAAGCAACTGTTACAGTAACTGTCTTATTGTTTCAAAAAACCCAAAGTCAATCAACAGTTTTTAAGTTACTGCCAGAAAACAGAAGGTCATCTGAGCCTCATTTCACTGTAAACCCACATGTGCCCCTGTTGTTTTAATAAGATTTGTGGTACCACACAGGTCCTGTAGTCTGACTTTTAAGTGCTGGTATCCACCTATTTCTTTGTTTAACTGGCTAACCTAAAATAATCTGATTCTGAGTTTTGTTTCTGATTTTTAGATCCTACTTGTTAACACTTGTGCAATGGTATCTTTTACTGAACGTGCATGTTTACATCTGATGAATATTGTTTTCTTTAAGTAAAGAGAACTTTAAGTAATGCCCAGAGACCTGGAAGTTGCTGCACACATCAACACCACATGCCAAAACACAGCCTAAAGGTTTCTCCTGCTACTCCAGCTTAGGGTGATGATCTGAAAGACGGATTAACTCTACATCAATAAACAGCACAGCTTCAGCTGCACAGCACTAGGGCTCTCAACCTTCAAGTGCTCTCCAGAGGAAGCAAAAGTCTTAAGAGTCATAGAATGTTAAGGGGCTAGAATAAGCCTTAAATACCACCTAGTCCCAAGCCTCCTCCTACTAGATGAAGTTGCTCTAAGCTTTATTCAAGCTGGCTTTGAACACTGCCAGGGCTAGAGCACCCAAAAAATCACTGGGCAACCGGTGCCAGTACCTCACAGTAAAGAATTTTTTCCTTATAGCTAACGTGAATTTCCCCTTTTTCAGTTTGCACCAAGCTTCCCTGTAAGTCCCTTTAGGTCTCCACGTAGCTTTCTCTTCTGCAGGCTGAACGGCCACAAGTTTCTCAGCATCGGGCACCCCTGCTCTGTAATTCCGCTACCTGAACGTTTCCCCACACCGTGCTCACTTTCATACGAGACACGGCTTCAGGAGTCGGGCTCCCGACAGCTGCCCTCACGCCGTGGCCGCTCCCGCCCGGCGGGGCCTGAGGCGATCCCACCGCCCCGGCCCCAGTCGGGGCACAGCTTCATTCCTCCCCTTACCTCTCCTTTTCTTCGCCTGCGCCGCCTCCCCCGGGAGCGGCCCAACCCAGCGCTCCTCCTCATCCTCCTCGTCCGCTGCCGCCGGATCGCCACCACCCGCCTCCACCGCGGGCACCTTTCGCTTGCGCTCGGGCACAGCGGACGCCATGGCGCTGACGTCATTGCCCCGCGCCGGGCGCTCTGCGAGTGACGGGTGCGCCGCGGATCGGACGGCGGGAAGCGGCCATGGTAGTAACGGGCGGGAGGTGCGGCGGGAGAGTCCCGGGCGGCTCCCGGCGCTCAGCGGGATCCCGGCGCTCCGACGCCTCGGGGCCGGGAGGCGTTCTTGGCCGCTGGGGCCGCGGGGCTGTTTTTCAGGGAGGGCGCTGGCTTCCCGGGTGGGAAGGGGCGACGTTCGTCCCTCGGCTGTGGGCGGAGATGTCTCCCCTCACGTCCTCCCGCCGATGTGCTGTGGGGGTTGGCGTCGGGGGTGCGAGGGCTCCCTGTCTCACCGCTTTTGCGATGTTGATTATACCCTGCCGATATTTTGCTTCCTAAGGTGCCTTCTAGTCTCTTTCACAAGTCTTCTGTCATTTCTCTCTCCCCTCCCTCCCCGTCTTCCCGCAGTTGGTCGTTATGTGCTTGGTCACATGACGCATTTCGCCTTTTTAACGTGTGTAAGTGTATGAAAAGGACAGTGCCAAGAGAATGCATTCAGGCTCTGCTCCGTGGTGCCCAGCAATAGGACGAGAGGCAGTGGGCAGAAACTGATGCACAAGACGTTCCACCTGAACCTGAGGAGGAACTTTACTGTGCAGGTGACCATGCACTGGAAGAAATTGCCAGAGAGGGTGTGGAGTCTCCCTCGCTGGAGATACTCAAGCAGCATCTGGACACAATCCTGTGCCGTGTGCTCTGGGATGACCCTGCTTAAAACGGGAGGTTGGACCAGATCACCCCCTGTGGTCTCTTCAATCTCATTCATTCTGTGATTTTTTTCATAAAGCCTTGGCTAGCATAGAGCCTACACTTGGACATGTGTGTATTTCTTACCTAATTATGTAGTCCTAAAACAAGGTAAGAAGGAATAACTTGTTGAAACTGGAAGACGTTATTATTAATGCCGAAAAGTCTTTCAGTTTTCAGGTATGGTGTGGAAATAGAAATGTAATTTAACCGTACTGAAATGGGGAAAACTGCAAGCTACAAGAAATAACACCCGAAAGTGACATTTCAGTGTGTGCACAGTGTAAGGTAGTTAAGAGCACTGCATTAAGACAGCAAGTCACTTTGGCTTGTGAGAGCCCTGTCATGTCTCACAATATGTACATTTTGAAGTGTTGTATGAATTTGACCCAGAAATTCAAAGTTAACAACAGAATCATTTAATCATTTTTATGTGATGGAGATTTTCTGCCTTTCTCTTCAGAGAAGAGAAAGCATTATTATTCCATATAATGCTGTCATGGTGATGAATTATAGTATTGCAGGGGATATGGAAGAATAGTTTTTTATCCCACGTCACCCCTTTCAAATTTCAAAAGCATGGGGTTCTTTTTCTCCCCTTCCTTTTATTCTTCTCTCTCCCCACTATCCCCCCAGACCTTCTTTGTCTCCTTTTTTTGTCTGAGAAAAAACTAAGACTGCTTAGTTTCTTTCTTAGTTTCTTCCTTCTGGGCAGTCTTTGCTGGAGGCATTTCAGAAGTCTTAATAAATTATGGGAACTGGTTCTATTTTATATTATACAGACATTCCAAGACTCTTGAGAAGATAATGATCTTCCTTTCCAAAATCTGTGCTCATTAGTTCTTATAAGATCATAGTGACCTAGATTTTGTAGTGTTCTGTTTTAAATGCAACAAATTTGCCAGGAAGACTTAGTAGAAGTATTGGCTATGTATGAGTTCTCTAGTGTAATTTCAGCATTCAGTGAGATGTTCTGATTCTCTTTCCTCATCTACTTTGCTATGAGGTGCTTGAGCTTTGCAAGTACTAGTAGAATATTTCACTCCTTTTAAATAGGGGTTTCAACAAAATTTTCTCTGATGCTGTGTTTTTGTTCTGAAAAAGAACAAAAGATTGAGTTAGTAATTTATACTTAATTAAGAAGGTAGAAAAGTGTAATTCTTCTCTAGATCATTATCCTTAAAGTTTCTGTTTAATCTCTGTGTGTTTGGTGGGCCTAGTGACCTACTAAGGTATTTTTAAAGGCTTTCTGCATCTGGTACATCCAACCTGTTGGTTGTTTTCCCTGGGAAAAAAATTTTAGTCCTTCTTATTTTTGCCTTTTTAATTGTTGCTGTCATTCATGTATCTCTTAAGTGAGAAACATACAAATTCATAAATTTAATTCCAGCTGTTTCTTTCTGACCCAACAGTTTCTCAAAATTTTTAATTTAAGTTGGATTGATTTTTATTTTGGCTGTCCAGGTGCTCTCTTTCCTTGGTTGTCTGTATGTCTTTCAGGTTCTTTTACTTGTTTTTCATGTAACTTTGAGGGTGCTTAATTTGTTAATCAAAAATATTCTGAATTCAAATGAAAGAGAACTAGATTACCATGTTTATTGACAGAGCAGAAGTAACTGCTTAAAAATAAATATTTCGTATATATATATAAAAATATAATATATAATAAATATTGCAGATAAATGGAGGTAGGGTGTGGCTTTGTAGATGTGAGATTCTCTTATTGTTTCTGTAATAAAGTTGTTGGAAAATAAATAAGCCATTGCAAATAATCAAAGCAGTTATGAAAATTTAGGACTTTGTCATTCAGTTTTAAAAGTAAATTATTAGTGTCTTCTAATTTTACTTAGTTATATAGCTAGCCGATTTTACTTAATGGCTGGGTGATTTCTAAAACAACAGAGGAGTTAGCTAAAAGCTTTGGATTAAGGGAGTTTATTCTGTTACATAGTTGATCTGAAATGGCAGGTATGATTAAGTAATCAGTTATTGTAGATCTGCATGATAACTGCTCTCCTTGCTTGTTAATAGGCTGAATGTTTACCAGAAATCAGTAACACAGCTGGTCCTGTAGATGCCAAGGAAGAACTCTTGCATGAATGTGAGAGTATTTGGAAGCAGATGGAAGAGGTATGCAAGTATAAATGATAGACTAGGTTTATTATAAAGCTTTTTCAGAATTATTTTATTCACCACATGCTTACTCCACCCCCTCCAGAGAAACCACTTCGATAAAATCAAACCAACCAACCAACCAAAAAAACCCCAAACAAACAAAAAATCACAAACAAACTAACAGAACAATAAGGAGATAATATCTTCAGAAAGGTCAAATGTAGAAGTGCTGGGAGAGGTGAAGAATGCCTTGTAATATCTATGTGCTGATGGTATGATTTAGTTAGTGTGGGAGTATATATTAAAATTAGGGAAAACAAAGCAATTTATTTGTGTTGCAGTAGTACCAGCATACAGAGACCCTTCTCTCTTTAGCCTCACAAAAGATGGGATTCCATTTCATAGGTCCTTTGGATCTTAGAGGAGAGAGAGAATAGGAGAGAGAGGCAGAGGAGGACAATGATATCTCTCTGTGCTTACTCCCTTGCAAACACACAGTTACATTGTCATGGTTAAAATTTCTCTCTTGTACATAGTACAATATGTTAATAAATAATAGTTTAGGGCTAGTTATTTTTATTTTCAGGATTCCCAGAAAAGATAAACTTCTATCAGTTCATAGGGAATACTGTTCTTCCTTTAAGATTCTGCTGAATCTGATGAAAAATCATGTTCTAAATTATATTTTCAGAGTTATAATCACTTCACTCAGTTTTCTATTATACATGCTATTTGCTTGAGTTCTGAGTTGTAGGTTCAAAACAATAAAATACCAGAAACAGAAGTAAAAGTATTTCCAAACTTAAAGTAAAACAAAGTACAGACAACTCACAGTGCAATAATTTTACACAAGTTTATATAAAAAGACTAATGGGATTTATTTCTTGTCGAGTATTCAGATAATTCACATGTATCAAGTGGCAGGGAATTCTATGTCTCATTTTCTGAACTTTTGTTTGGAGAACCTGTACTTTCTTTGTAATTTTCAAATTAGAAGGGAAATCTGAATGTTTACTATTTTGAATGTAATTGAAAATATTTGATGTTTTGTATCTCATTCCCACTATGCCCAAAATAATACAAGAAGTGATGTGTTGTTTTTGGAATTTGATGAAAATAGTAGGATTTTTATTATTTGGATTTTGTATCCTGTATGCAAAATGTTCATGTTTCAGGAAAACGTTTAAACTAACAGTCATTTAATTAGCTCCTGGGTTATATGGTTGCATGTAATGTTTCAATGATTGTGTGTCATCATGAACAGTTTTTGTGGGAGAAATCCTGTACAGTGTTCTGGTATCCAGATGTTAACAGCAAGGTTTCCAAAGTACTACTTAGTAGTTCTGTTGCTCTGTAGAATACATCCTGCCTTGTTGCGGGCAGGTTACATAGGTGACAGTTAGAAAAAAAGAGTTTAGCAGGTGTCACCTCTCTATGCCTTGGATATTTGTGATAGGCTGTATTTCAGACTGCATATACCCCCCATTGCAGTCATGAGAGCTGATCTAGTATTCTCCCAAAAATCAGACCACTTCTGAGCTGTACAGTATACTGCCCTAAATGACTCAAAACTAAAAATACATATTGTAATATGATTGTTCTCTTTGGAGCAATCTGTTTGGAAAGCCAGAAGTGTAGCAGAAAGTGTGTTAACTTTTCAGCAGCTTCCCTGTTCAGCTTTGTCTCTGACTGTCTTCCCAGTTTCTCATGTTCTTCATCTGTTCAATGCCTTTCCCCATATGAACTTTTCCCTCATGACTTGCCTTTTTATTCAAAGAATACATATTTCTTTAGCTGCTACTTTTCTCCTTCAGAGTTAATTAAGTTCTACTTTACTGTGCTGTGATTTCAAAACATTTCCTAATTTGCTTTTCTGGGTTAGGGTATAAGGAATGTGGAAGGATCCAAGTTAAAATTCTTTAATTTCTATATTTAAAATTTGTGTTTAAATTTCTAAGAATTGCATTTTGTTCTTACAAAAGAGAAGAGTAAACAAACTTTCTTTGTGTTTTATTTCTTTTTGTTTTTGCCAAGTGTCAGAGCAAGCTAATGCTTCTAGGAACAGAGACACTGCTACCATCAGATGCCAAGGTAAGACAGTGGGTTTTTAAAAATGCTTCATTTTCTGTTAAGACAATGGAATCACAGAATAGCCTGGGTTAGAAAGGACCTTAATGATCATCTACTTCTAACGCAGGCATAGGCAGAGACACCTTAAACTAAATCAGGTTGCTTTAAGCCCCATCCAGCCTGACCTGGAACCATTTAGGGATGAGGCATCTGCAGATTCTCTGGGCAACCTGTTCCAGTGTCTCTGTGCTTACACAATAAAGAATTTCTTCCTAGTATCTAATCTAAACCTGCCCTCTGTCATCTTAAGGCCATTTCCCCTTGCCCTATCACTACATGTACTTGTAAACAGTCTGTCTTCTTTCTTTTAGGCCCCATTCAGGTACTGGAAGGTCCTGTAGTGTTTTCCTGGAGCCTTCTCCAGGCTGAGCAAACTCAACTCCCCTCACTTGTCTTTATAGGAGAGGTATTCCAGCCCTCCAGTCTTATTTGTGGTTCTCCTCCAGACTTACTTGAGCAAGTTCACATCCTTTTTATGCTGGGGAGCCCAGAGCTGGAGGCAGCACTCAAGGTGGGGTCTCACCAGAGGAGAGTGGTGGGGCAGAATCACCTACCTTGACTTACCTGCTGGCCTTGCTGCATTTGATGTGAGGGTTATGATTGGCTTTCTGGACTGCAAGTGCATGTGTCTAACTTCTCATCCACCAGGATCCCCAGATCTTTCTTCACAGGGCTGCTCTCAGTCAGCCTGTATTGATACTGGGGGCTGCCCTGACCCTGGTATAGGACCTTGTGCTTGGTCTTGTTGAACTTCGTAAGTTTCATACTAGTGTAGCTCTCAAGCCTGTCCAGGTCCCTCTGGATGCCATACCTTCCCTGCAGTGTGTCAATTGTCCCACACAATCTAGTGCTGTCAGTGACCTCGCTGAGGGTGCCCTTGATCCCACTGTCCATGTCCCTGACAAAGATACTGCATAGTGCCTGTCTCAGAAACAAGGCCTGTGGAATGCCCTGTCATCACGGATCTTCACCTGAATGTGGAACTGTTGATTGTACCTGTGAGTGTGACTATGCAGCCAATTCCTTACCCGCTGAGAGGTCTGTCAGATCTGTGTCTCAGGAGTTTAGTGACAAGGATGTTGTTCCAAACAGCATAAAATGCTTTGCATAACTCGCAGATAGATGACATCAGTAGCTCTTCCCTTATGCACCAATACCCTAATCCTGTAATAGGAAGCCAGATTTGTCAGGCATGATTTGCCCTTAAAGTCATGTTGCTTAACAACAATTGCCTCTTAATTTTCCACATGCCTTAGTGTAATTTCAAGGAGGATCTGCTCCTTGGTCTTGCTGGGCACAGAGGCGAGACTGATGAATATGTAGTTTCCAGATTTTTGTTTTTCTCTTCTTAATAATATGGGTTATGTGTCTCCTTTTCCAGTTGGTGGAAAGACTGCCATGACTTTTCAAATATGATGGATAGTGTCTTTACCACTTCACCTGCCAGTTCCCTGTGGTGGGTTTAATCATATCTGGCCAGCTTAGCTGTTCATCACTCCCCTCCTCAAGTGGACTGGGGAGAGGAAATATAGCTGAAGCCTCAGGAATGGAGATAAGGACAGATTTTCTCTAACTTCGAAGAATGCAACTGATAAATTACTAACATAGGCAGCAAAATGGGAGGAGAAGGGGGTGTAACCTGTTTGGACTTCTTCCTAATCAGTGCATATGTAATTTCTTCTTGTTAAATGTCATTGTTACTCTATCTTTCTGGACATCTGTGCAGCTGTGGCATGAGCAGGTTCACAGTGTGCTGGGTAAAGACCTGGCTGAAGCATAGAGCTCAGCGGGGTGCAGTGACTGGGGCTCTATCTGGCTGGTGACCAGCTACCAGCGGTGTTCCTCAGGGTGCCGCTCAGTTCTGTTCCATGTGTTTATCAGTGATCTGGATGAGGGATTGGAATGCACCATGAGCAGACTGGCTGATGACTCCAAACTGGACCATGCTGTTGGCACTCTGGAGGGACCAGAGGCCTCGCAGAGGGATCTAGCTAGCTTAGAACATTGGGCAATCCTCAGTGGCATGACATCTCATAACAGCAAAAACAGCGGCTCAGGGTGAGCGTGCCCTGGCAGCCCTGAGGGCAGTGGCATCCTGGGAGCCTCGAGCATGGCCCTGCCAGCCACAGGAGAGGGGATTATCTCTGTATTCAGGGCTGTGCAGCCTCATCTGGAGTGAGGTGCAGTTCTGCACCCCACAGTTTAAGAAGGTTGTGAAGGTCCTTGAGTGCATCCAGAGGAGGGCATGTCCTGTGAGGAACTGCTGAGGACTCTAGGCTTCTGTACTTTGTAGAGAAGGAGCTGAGGAGTACCCTGATTCCTCTCTACATCTTCCTCAGGGAAGTGGAGACGGAGACGCTAAGATCTTCTCCCTGATACCCAGTGAATTTATGTGTGGGAATGGTTGAAAGATACAAAGGGAGGTTCAGAAATGACATTAGAAAGCATTTCTTTACCTGTATGAACCTTCCTCTGAAGGGCCTTCATAACTCTGCCAACTCTGACTCCTTCTCATTTCCCCCTTTTGAAAAAATAATAGAAACATTCCATGATCCCTGTGAATTACTGTAAAATATTTTGAAGAAACTAGTGTTCTATTGTAATAGATGGTCTTTTGTTTTCTGCTGTATCAACGTAACAATTCAAATTCAAATTGTGTTCTACCTCATTTTATGCCAATGCAACTCAACACACTTCAAGAGATGCTTCTTTTATTGTTACACAGCTTTCCTTGTTAATGCTGCGATGGAAAGCTTTAACTGTAGATTTTCATCAGTGGAAAGCAAGAAATCCTGAACGTAAGTAACTGTTTCCTTGTAAAGAATGCTTATATAACATTCTGCAAAGTTTCTTTCATCTAGACCATGAGTATATCGAATGTCTGCTGATGGTATTTTCCTTCCATAACTACTTACAAATTAAATAATGCTACTTTAAAAATTTCTTCATTATTTTTGCACTTCAGTTCCAAGTCAACTTGAAATTAAAAGTGAATTCCGCTATAACTTAATCCTATGATTCTAGACAAATAAATGCATGATTCATATCACTATTCATCAGTCAGTTAAATGGAAAAACAACTATTAGCAGATCTCCTAACCAAATAAGAAAAGTTAATTATCCTCTTACCCTCCTTCATACTCTTTTCTGTGTGATTGTTTTTTCCTCTATCTTTTATTTGTATTTCGTTTTTAGAACAGAAATATTTTGGCAAATAATATTGTCTTCATTTTCTCTTTTAAGAAGCTGATACATTAACCATACATCTTCTGATTATTTTTCTGATTAAAGGTGTATAGTATTATGATGTGACAGTTGAAACTTTGAAATAGACCTTAAGTGCTAAGCCCTTTACACTGTAGTGAAATACCTATTTTGAATTAACAGGGATTGGAGATTTCAAGTCAAGATAAAGTGTTAAGAGCAGCTAGAATTTTTAAATAACACAGGAATTCAGAATACTTACTGATCCTGAAGAAGCACAAACCACTGAGACTAGTAGTAGTTCTTACATTTGTTAGGCATTATCAGTCAAAAGGTATCAATTCCTCAGTTCTTCAAAGTTCTCTTTGTACATAAGCACCACTGCTGATAGATTTCACCCTCTTGCAAGGCTGATGTGGCCAGACACTGGAAATAAAAGCATTCAGGATCTAAGAGTGAGTAAAGTAATCTTTGTTTTCAGATGTCCCATATGGACACTCCTAAAACAGTTGACACTACACTATCATTAATATTCTGGTAGTACTCCTGGTTATATCTCCCATCAAGGACCTGTTAGCACCTGTCAATCCCATAAAACTTCTCGTTAATCTTTGACTCAATCTCGTTAATATTGACTCAATTGAATGTTTTTATGCCATTAGAGGCTTGGTTTTGTAGTATTTGGGAAATTATAGGAATGTGTTATAAGACAGCATGTGGTGATTTCTAATGTTTTGTCAGTTAGCCAAATGGAAATGCCTTTTCAGATCGACATTAGAGGCAGTTCTCCAACTTTTTTTCAAAGTCTGTGTATTTGCTGCATCTCATCACTTAATAAGAGAAGCTGGGAAATTTTTTTTGATAAATAGATACTGTTGCTGTATTAGAATAAATTCATAGTTCAGTGTTGTAAGCCTCACTCCAAGAACTGTCAGCCTCCAGTGCTTCTGAGGTATGTAGACCAAAGGCATGTCACTGAATGAATTTGGAACATACTGGTTGCTGGCTGCTGTTCATGAATAAGTTGCTGGCTTGAAGCAAATTAATTGAAAGAACTTAGTTTTTATCTGGTTAGAATACCTGAGGCTGTTAGATTTCCATACTAAAATATGTATATTAAACTTCAAGCTATTGGCTTAAAAATATCCTTGGCCTATTTTTTTGGCTTGCTGAATTGCTTTGTTCAACCATTCTTACTTCTTCCCAGATGATAATATTTCTTATTAGAAATCTTAAATTTAATAGAGAATTGTCTATAATTAATACTTTACAACCAACTCTCTGCCTTTTTTGGCTCCCTTTCCAGTGGAAGAAAAAAAGTTCCTGCTAACAATTTGAATAGAGTTATGATGTTTGTGTGAAAATGAGGAGTCTGCTTTGCTTGCTTCTCTGTCTTGGCTTCTTTCTACCTACTATTTGTTTTGAAGGAGCAATTACTTAATTGAAAACATTGTCTGATTTTATCTAAATAAAAATAGCAGAAATACTGATTTAATGCAATTTATTAATAGAGCATGAATGTCAGACTGTCTTGTTACTTTGGTTTTAGCTTTTAGTAGCGGCCAGTTCATTTTCTGTAAATGAGGACCTGTCAGCATTTCAATCTTAAACCTGCTTTTCAGAGTATAGCTTGGCAGTTCTACATTTTTTTGAGCACAGTATTGGCAAACAGACTTGAATACACGATGCAAATTTTATTTTTGCAAAGCTTTTACTTTAGTCTCTTTTTCTTTCTCAGTTTCTGGTATTATTTATGTAGCTCTAGATCTGCTAAATCAGCTGAATTAAAACTTCTAAAAAAGCTTTTGGCTTATAAAAATAAAATTTAACTTTTACCTTTGCAAAATCAGGAAGTGAAAGCAACCATATTTTAAACCATTTCAAACAGTTGTGGTCTCCACATAATTTCTGTTTTTCTTTGCAAAATAGCAGTATTCTGCCAAATACCTTTTTGTTTTATTTTAATATGAGTTTCTGTATAAACATGTGCATAGTAGTTGATTTTACATTCCTAGCATCTGGTAGTATTTTTCTTAGTAATTGTACTTTGTATCACTACGCAATTCTCTCTGACATTTGATTTTTGCAAGTGTAGTGATTCAAGAAATCTGAAAAAGATTTAATTGATTATGGATTGAGCAAGCAGTGAATTTACAGCAGCAGCTGGCATAAGTGTGTTGTCCCAGTGTTTTAGATCCGCATTGTTCCTTCACTAAATTATGGCTAGTGATTTCTTTCCCAGGAACACAGGGCCTTCTATTCTGATACTCACACAATATGAACAGTGAATGGCAAGCATGAACTCAGGATTAGGTATCTAGAAATAAAGAAGTGTTATGAGGCCATTGTAAAAATTGATAATAATTGGTAAGGGAAGGCTTATAAAGATCATGTCAGCAGGAAGTGGGAGGGGGAAGAATTGTATGAGTTTTTTTCAAATATGCCAGTGAATGTGAATAAAAGTGCACCAATGAATTTTATCACGTGTACGTAGTATATTCATGTAAATAAAGAAATCTTACTCTTATAAAGCACAGACCAGTGTCTTCTGCAGCTCTTAAGCTTAATTGGGAGCAGAGAACTCAAATTTTGCATCAGGATTTAGAAACAGTAATTTTCCAATTAAAAGGAGTTTTATTGAAACATTTAATTTAATGTATTTTTTGATGCATCAGTAGTTTTTCTGATTCTCAACTCAGAATGAACAGTGCTTTTAAAACTACTAATCTAAAGCTTCTTAAAATTTTTGAGGTAAGTACTATAACATTAAGAAAGGAAGTACTTTTCTGAATTTATTAAATTTACGGTGTGTATTTCAGATGTATTTAATCCTGTCATGAGAGGGTTAAGGATTTCCTTTTTGACAAAGGAACTCTTTATTTAAATAGTTATTTGTAAGATTAGAGATTTCAAGCCCAAACTTGCACAAAAAAATCTGCTTTATAAATATTTTAATCTGTTAGAATAGCTTTTATTTCTCCTGTTAATTATTGAAATAGTTTTAAAAAGTCATATGTTTATGCAGAAGCTGCAAGTTGACATGGATCTGAGGATTGACTGGAGTCTGTTGAAAGCTGTAAAAATCAAGAATTCGGTTTTAATTCTGAAAATGCATGAGTCATAAACCACTGCATTTTGTAGAAGCATTCTAGAGAAAAATTTCCATCTTCTTGAGTTGTACTTTGGTTTTGTATAAGTATTGCTGTTGCTCAGTGTTTTGAGTTAGGATCTTGGCCTTGCTGGGCCATTTGTCTCTCTACTGTTCCTGTGAACAGTAAGGATGGTGACATGCCTCTGAAGTTATTAAAACTAGTCCTGATCAAGCATTTAGAAGGCAATTTAACAAGGAATTGGAAGACTGGAAGAATTTTATTGCCCACATAGATAATGTTGATGGAATGCCTTCTGCTGAAAAAATGAGGCTTGGTTGTCTTGGTTGTGCTGTTTATTCATTATGCACCTGCACAAGTGTTCTTGGAGCTAATTCAGGTATAAAAATAACACACAAGCATTAACAGTGCACTTTTTTCAGTCTAATTTAATTTGCTGACTAGTGATAGTAGGTTAGCCCAGCAGGACACCACAGCATGTAGTTAAGCTGCTACTGAGAGCCAGACTGTTTTTCAGAAGGTACACAAATTTCTCTCTAGCCAAGCTGCTTTTCAATATAAATAAGTCTTTATCATCCAATGCAAAAAATTAACAATTCATTTTATTTTTCAGTAATTTCCACCAATCCGGATGTACTGTTAGAATTAGGAAAAGAAGAGGTAAGTCTAATAAAATTTTGTTGGGAAAAACTGTTCCTAGGGTGGATTGCTAAAATTTTCCTTCAGCCATTTATGTTGTTCTAATGCTTTTTTTTCCCCCTCTAGTATAACTAGTAAAATTTCCTAGTTGTAATGACTTCACTAAGTCTTAAGCTAAATTATTGCACAAGTCACTGAGTAGTGCACAATAAACAGGATTTTGCCTCTGGACACACCATCTAATCACAAGTAGCTCAACAAACTTATCTGCATGCAGTGAAAATGATGTGATAATCGACATCCCAGCTACATTAATGCTCCAAGGCCCCACTTACGATTGGAGTCCCATTGTGCTGGGTGCCACCAGGAGAGAGAAATCTTGTGCCAAGGAGACTGATGACCATGCCTTGCAAAGCTTTAGCCATCATCTTTAACATCGTGCAGCAGGGTCCATTTCTAGGGCTGAAGCCTACACACTGTACTTTTCAAGATTACTTTCATTTAACATTGCGCAAGTGCTCGGGCAAGAAGATCCACTCAGAATTGTGTTTTCAAGATGATATGTGGCTGAATTTTAATTGCTAATTTGTCACAGAAGGGCTGGAGTTAGAAGGGACCTGTGGAGATAGTTTAGGTTGGAAAAGACCTCTATGATCGAGTCCAGCCATCCAACCCCACCACTAAACCCCGCCCCTAAGTGCCTCACAGGATTGTGTTAAGATGGCTTTTGAATATCTTTAAAGGAGGACACTCCACAGCCTCTCTGGGCAGCCTGTTCCAGTGCTCAGTCATCCTCCAGTAAAGCAGTTTTTCCTAAATTTCAGATGGAAATTTCTGTATTTGAGTTGGAGCCTCTTGCTCCTTGTCCTATTACTTTGCACCACTGAAAGAGTCTGACTCTATCCTCTGATACCTGCTTTTAAATATTTATGTGTGCTTTTTTAAACAAAATGTTATAAAATATTGCATTTCATACTTAATAGAAAATGACGTAACATTATGTGTTACTATGTGTCTCACAGAAGAGTCAGGTATCTTAGACATTGAGTTCGGTGGCAATAATTTGCAAATAGTTTGTTGAATCCATTGGAAGAAAGAGCAAATCAATAATGTCTTCCAGGTAACATTATACTATACTGACAGGACATAGGAATGTTTAGAATATTTATTATATATTAGCTTTAGAATATTCCTGGGTCTAAATGCCTTCTAGTATCACTCATAAACAGCAAATCTGATTGCTGTTAAGAGTCACTATCAAAAAGTTGTTAGGTTGCACACTTTGATTGGCATGTTGGTCTGATATTTGAGGATTACAGGTTTTTTTTCAGATTATATATATATGGAGCATATTTGTTTCTGTAGCATATTTTCAGAATGTGCATTTCTTTGAGCTAAATTCTTAGGTGCTCTGTTGTGGTGTGATGTCATGGTTTACCCCAGAACCCGGGTTTCTCCCCTGAAGATTCCCTTCCAGGTGTGTCAATCACCTCTCCTTTCCCCACCCTGACCCCTGCTGAGCACTGTCTGTCAATCCTGGAATTCCAGAAGGGCGTGGAGTGATTGGGCAGATTCAAAAGATGCCCCCTACCCCCTGGGGGGGACATTGGCCATCCAGGTGTCCTTTGTCCCTTGGGACCTCTTCTCCCGTACCTGGGCTCCCTATCCCTTCCCTCCCTCTCTCCCCCAGTGAAAGGGCAAACATCCACGTGGTCCAGGAGTTCTGTTGGAGCAGTTGCTAGATTCAGAGGCCTGTGGGCCAGAATAAAAAGCTCTGGATTAAAACCCTCCTTCAGAACTGACTCCTTCACCTCACCTTAAAGCTTCTCCGTCAGAGGGAACCTGAAGAGCGGACCCTCCATGGGAGGAAGCTCCATCCCGCCGCCATCGGAGCCCCAGCATGCCAGGACTTGTCTCTGCTTGCCCAGCTGCATCATCCAGCTAGTCAAAAGTGTCTCTGGGGTGGAACACCACAGTTGCTGCTATTTAGTTCAGCAGCAAGGGCTAGATAAGCCAAGGCACATCTCGTCTGCAATATTGGTAAATACCAATAGTGCTCCTATTTTGTATGGAAGCAGAAAAAATATATCCAAATCATAGGCTTATATAAGAACCATGATTTTGTACAAGACCATAGTGCTCTAACAGAGGATCTCATAAATTTATACAACTGTCTGAAGAGAATGGAGCCAGGCTCTTCTCATTGATTCCAAGCAGTAGGAGAGGAGGCAATGGGATGCACAAGAATACAAGGAAGAGCTTCTTTACTGTGCACTGGAACAGATTGCCCAGAGAGATTGTGTAGTCTCCCTGTCTGGAGTTTGTCAAGAACTGTCTGGATGCAACCTGTGCCTTGGATGACCCCTGCCTGAGTAGGGCCATGTTGGACCACGTGACCTATTGTGGCCTGTCACAATGGTTAAGGAAACTTCCCTGTGCAACAGTCCAGGAGCCATGGTGTCAGTCACTAAGCCCATTCGCAGCTACACATCCCACACTCACACAGATCAGGTGTCCTTACCAGCTCAGTTCTAGGTTTTCTTCTTCCCTTAGGTTCACACATCCTGATCCTTAAAATAATTTAATCATGGCATAATAACAGAATAACAGCTTGAGCTGGGTGCCTCTGAGGAAGGACCCAGAACAAAGGAAATTTTATACTCTCAAAGCCAAAAGGCTTTTATACTCTCACAGTGTAAAACACAGGTGTTATCAGCTCCTGCCATGTCTCAATGTCCCCTCACCTGGCAGGGCCACAGGTCCCCAGGCCCCCTGTTCTACAGAGAATTGGCAGTTCATGACCTCTTGCCTGGGACTCTTGCCGGAGCTCATCCCAGAGCTCAACCTGCAGCTCTGCTGCAGCTGCACCCTGAGCTACCTGCACTGAATGTGTTCCTCAACACAACCTTACCCATTCTGTGATTCTATAATGGAAGACCCAGGCCGCTTAGAGTCCACTGTTCCCTAGATTGAGCAATGCCTATAGCTTCTGACTGCAGTAGTTTTATTTCTCTGTATTTCCTGTCCCAGATGTGTCATAGCACTGAGGATCATTTAATTCATGGATGCAGTTAGTCTTTCTTTGATGCATCTTCATTTTCTGTACATTTTATGTGGTGCAAGTAGCATGGATTCATTCTTGCCAGCAGCTGCAGTAGTTCAGACAATAGAGCCCTGGTGCTGTAGACATTTTCTCCTCAGCCATTTATCAGCTGAACAGTTCATGTGTGTACTTCAGGTAAAATTAAGTATTTTGTTAAGCTCTGTGTGCTTCAAGAAGACACTAATGAGCAACTGGTCACAGTAACATTTTGAATAGCTCCTGCATTTTAAACTGGATTTTAATGTTTATTAAGGAATTGCAGATGATTTTGTCCCCCTTTATCAGATTTACAGATGTAGCCTTACATAGAACAAATGCTACAGTCTGAGCTACCTGCAAACAGTAGTTTAATTTCTATTCTTTTATAGTTGCAGAAAGTAAAAAATGATCTTGAAATGGTGCTGTCAACAGTTCAGTCAAAGAATAAACAACTCAAAGAAGATCTAAAAAGGTAATAAAATAATTTGGACTTTGGAATTATTTTCTTGTTTTGACTGTCCAAGGAAACTATTTATCTGTTGTGCCATTTCCTACTTTTCATGTTTCAAAGAGAACAGCAGTGGTATGAGGAACAGAAACAGATGCTAGAGACTCTTAATAAAATGGAAGAAGAGGCAAATACCCAAGTTGAACATCCTTCCACAAAAAGGTATTTCTGCATTTTTGAGTTACAAATTCAAGAATTGAAATATCAACAGGAGTAAATGAGCAAGCAAACTCTAAAGATTTATTCCTTGTTTAATAGATAAATGCTAATAAATAATTGCTCAGTAATCCATATTTGAAACATGAAAGTAATGCTACTATATCCTGTGATTAAAGATGTTGAATTTCTAACAATAGATAATAAAGGTTTTTTTACTTAGGAGGGATGTTTTAGTTACTTCATTTGATCCCTTGTTTTGTTGCTGTGTTTTTACTGTTTGAAAATTAGAGAACTCAGTGAACTGAAAAATAAAGTATTGAAATTGAAGACCTATAAGAAAGAACTCTTGAGTGCTTTGGGTGAATTCCTGGATGAACATTTTCCCCTTCCAGAGAGACGTGAAAATACTAACAAAAAGGTAAGACTTTTCCTTACCTATTAAATATGAAATGTTCAGTTCATATTTAATTAGATGCAGTATCTGTTTGAAGTCACTAGCATTGAACCTGCAGTTGTATTTTGAAATAAGCCTAATTTTTACAGCTGATCCTCCAGGTTTAATTTTTATTTTTCTGGTTCTTTTATATTATTTAAGGCTGTTTCCAGCTGCATATTTTCTTTTCTTGATGCATATATCCCTTACCAATGAGATGCATAGCAATTTATTGTATTTCTTACTGAACTGCAAGCTATGCCAAATTTGGAAATGGTGTGGGGTTCAGTCCAAATAGACCCTTTTTTTTTACTTGACTGGGCAAGTAGATTCCTATTTTTCTTGGCAAAGCAAATTTTAATTGTCTAACAACGTTTTTGGAACAATAAGGAAAAGTCTTTATAATTACAGAGTAATTTGGAATGTTAACCATCAGATTTGGTTCAGGCAAACTGGGTCAAAAATTATCGTAAAACCTCAGGGAGAAGAGGCAGCCAGGGAGTATTTTGCATAATAAATTCAAAGTATGCATTAAAAATAAAACTATTACCATTACTATTTGATAGATACAAAAAAGCTATGAAAAAAGGCAGGTTTTGATTTTGATTTCAGGCACACTTAACATTACAGAAGTTGAAATTATTTCTTTAATCCAGTTCCCTGTTTTTTCAGGTAACTACATAATATAATTTGTTCAATATTATCATTGAGCTCCATTTTAGAACAAATAAATTTTTTTACTACTGTTTCCCCTGTGTTTTTTCTTCTAGTACCTCAGTACTTTGGTTAGAAACTGTCTCACAGCTTTCAGTCTAAATGTATCCAAGTCTAACACAGATCCACTGGTATTCTTACACCAGAATTTTTCTTAGAATAGCTCTGTTTCTTTCTTGTGTGTATTCCTCCTGATATATTTATGGCAGCAATCTCATGTCCTCTCTCTTTGTTTTGCTAATTGAACTAGCAACACCTTTATGTTCTCCTGTAAGATAATATTTTTCAGTTCTCTAGCTTATCCTAGAAATAACCATTGTCTATGTTTGTTTTCAATTGGATTCATCTTTTTTTACAACCTGCTAAGAAAAAATATTATAAATAAAACTACTAGCTCACACCCATCACCAAAGCAACAAATTACACCCTTGTCTTTTTCTGTCTGTAATTTGCAGCTAATGAATCCTGATCTTTTAATTTTAAAAGATTGTTTTGCACATACATACATATTTTGCACATAAAAGTACCAAGTGGAGATGTCAAGACATGGTGTTCATTTTCAAAGTATTATTAAAATATCTTACTCTGTTGAATCTTAGTTTTTCTGCATACCAGTGCTTTCCTTTCCTGTTGTTAGTAAATATGACGTATTTTGGTCTACGTCTCTCCATTTAGAAACAGTCTCATATGGGACAGTGTCAAATGCTTGCACAAGTCCAGGTAGATGCCATCAGTTGTTCTTCCTTTTCCACAAATACTGTAACTCTTGTACAAGGTCACTAAATTTGTTTGGTGTAAGTGGTCTATAGTGAAGCCATGTTGGCTGTCACCAATCACTTTACTTAAACAAAAAAACTACTTTGATTAATTTCAACACAAGGTTTTATCTTTCCTTAGCTTAAATTTTATTTATGCATTTCCTGAACTCTTAAACAGAGTCTGTTTTCTGACGGTATTTTTCTTTCTTTTCACTCTTTGTGAATTCATAGCTTTTCTATACCTTTTGACTCACTTGGATCACTTGGCTTAACTACAGGTACCCCTTAATCTGCATCTAGTTGACTGTGAAGGCAGGACAGCCAGCCATTTTTGCCTACATTTATTGAGTGTCAGAAATACAAATTGTAATCACTGGCAATGAAATTATCTGCTATGTTGGTTCAGGAGAACACATTATTCACTTCTCCTATCAGCTTGGTTCAACAGTCTAGCAGCACCAAACTCTTAATTCTGCACATCAGTAATTTTGCTTCACTTTGTGGAAGCATGTTGTGTTCACAGTGGTTCCATGTGAGGGCAAATGTGCAGAGTTGATGTCTGTAGGACATGGCTGCAGCATAGTTTGAACTGCTCCAAGCCTCGCTGGTCTGGTTCTACCCTCCTTTCACCTGGCGACATGCATGAGAGATTGGGAGTGGGAGTAGGAGTGAAGACTGCATCATAGCAGCTCAGGTTGGCTTCCATTGCCATGGCCCCAACACCTTTAATATAGGTAGTGACTGTAGTAACTATGATCTTGCATTTCAAATCTAGGATAAAAATCTACTTTTTTTTTTTCAAGATAATACCACAAAAAATCAGAGGCTGAGGAACATTCTTTATGCAAATCTGTCTGATTGGAAGGGTGAAGAAGGTGCCTTTCAGGCTAAATAATGAAATGCTGAGCATCCTGCTTAATGACTTTATAAGCATTAAGTGATTATCGGTACTTAATTGTATTAGTAGTAATTTTGACATCAGCAGAGGTTGTAAAGTACCTTCATGTTTGCTCTAAGGAGCTTTTTGCAGATAGGTAATGTCAATTCTATTCACTCAGCCAAATATTGAGATGAGGGCACATGGATAGATGTTATTGGGTCATAATAGATAGATGTTATTGGGTCATAGCTCCAGGATTAGCAGAGCTTCCATGGAGCAGGCTCTCCCTGGAAAGTGAAACTTCTGACTCTCTGCAGGTGAGTCACTGTGTCTGGGAAAAAGGATCCAGAACTTGCCTTTGAGAATATTATTCTTTCTTGCTTGTATTCTTCCTCTGTTACAGAAGTGAAGTTTGTATAAGGTGCTGCACAACTGGTAATACCTTAGGTCTTAAATTCACATATTCAACAGCAATGCTGAGAAAGCCAGTGGAATATTACCTCCTTTATTTTGTTGAAACTGAAGTAAGTGGGGAAGAAGAAAACTGGAAAATTAAAGAAGCAGGTTTACTGTGCAACAATACAAACAGATCCACTGACATTGCTGCCAAAGGAATCTTTATAGACAAATGGCTTGATTTACTTGCTACAAAGGAAAACAAGTAATCTTCTAGTGATATTTTATCATTGCCTTTTATTCCACCAAAATTTTTAATTATTCTGTTTCTTAACCTTGATAAGATAAATGTTTTAGTTGAATTCAAAGCAAGTAAGTATTCATTGTCAACTCATGAAAAAATATTAAGGCATTATGAAATTAAGTCTTGAGTTGTGTCAAATTTCTATTATAAACATTATTTAAAGCTCATGAAAAATATTTTTTCCTCCAACAAATCTTGTTCACAGAAGGTTCTGTACTACATTATAAATTTGATGTACTTGGTTTTATTTAAATGTAAACACAGGTAAAACATTATGATCACTTTGGATAAATCTCTCTTGATAATTCAAAAAAAATTTGAAGTGTAGGATTTTGAACTGGTAGATTTAAATGCTACCTATATTTCTCTCAGGATTAAATCTAACTAAAAATTTTCATCTATTGTGTACTATGCAATCAAATAATTGTGTAATTATTTTACTTTGTCAATTAAAATTTTTCTTAACTGGTTTGAGGTTTTGTTAATTTTGCTGGGGGATGTTTATCTTTCCAGAACTCTTCGGCAGAGCCAGTTGTAGAACTAATAACATTGCAAGAAATTTTAGAGGTAAGGTGTTTTTACTATGTAGAGATTTGAGGATTTTTTAAATATTCAGATGAATGATGATGGGGATGATGATGATAAAGTGTTTATTACTAATACAAATAACAGTATGTGGTATTTAGTTAAGACAGTTAATCTACAGTGATTAAGAATGTTGTGTCTACAAGAAGAGTGCAGGGAGACCTCATTGCGGCCTTCTGGTTCTAAAAGGGGGCTTATAAAAAGACAGAGAGCAACTATTTGCATGGGGGAATAGTTTTAAATTATAAGAATATATATTTAGATTAGCTGTCAAGAATAAATTCTTTACTGTGAGGCTGGTGAGGCACTGGAGCAGGTTGTCCAGAGAAGCTGTGGATGCTCCATCCCTGGCAGTGTTCAAAGCCAGGTTGGATGGGGCTTTGAGCAATATGATCTAGTGGAAGGTGCTTGGAATGAGATGATCTTTAAAGTGCGTTCCAACCCAAACCATTCTATGAATCTATGTCAGTTTTCTATTTTAATTCCTATCAAAGTAAACACCAGATTTTTACAAGAGGTGTGGCAATAATGTTCTGTTTAGGCTGGAGAATGTAAAAATTAAGAAATAAGAGACAGCCTATGTTTGATTCAAAGAAGTTTTATGTGCCTTAGTGGCTCATGTTGGGAGAGACAAATACTGTGTTTAACAAAAAAAATGGTCCATTTCATGCTCTATTTTATACTGTTTCAAGAAAAATATTTCTGAAATACACATTAAGAGAAGGACTAAATATGTAGGACCAGAAGGACCAATAGTCTTGTGCATTAACTGGATTATTAACTCATACAAGGAAATCAGTTCATCCGATTCATGTATTTCTGATTGATTTTATAAGTATAGAAGCATTGCTTAGTGTGAATTTTTAATTACAGTGCAGTTTATGAATGTGAATTGTAAAGCATAATTTTTCTTGTCTTAAATGTAGCATTTGAAGTGAAATTTTCTGTTTTCCCTCCTTAGACAGTTCTAGACTTCTATATGTAAGATATCCCTGGGGAAAATTTTTTTCTTGAGGCAAAATGTGATGTATAAAGACTTTCTAGTGTCAAGATGCTATTATCTAATCACTATGCACTATAGTTTAAAGCCGAGGCTTTGGGCTTACATCATCAAAATCATTTCATGTGCTTCAAATATCTCAGCATACCTGTTAATGCCAAATTAGGCAGTGCTTGAAAATAGGTCAGAATTCAGAGTGGCCACAGTCCTTATGGAAAAAAAAATGTTGAAGTTGTTCTAATGCTTTAAAATTGCCTTTCATATTTTTCTAATATTGTTAATCTCCTGAAAATGTGAACATATTGGTGTAATGTCTGACTTCTGTTTGGAAGAACACACTATTTGAAAAATTCAGACTCATTTGGAATTTCAACATCCTGACCTAAAGTGTCAGTGTCCCTTCTCTTTGTATTCTGGAAGGTTTTTATTTGTTGAGTCATGTTGTTCTAGCTTCAAGTCCCTGTTAAATTTGAAAAATGTTTTCTGAGATATACATAAAGTTATAGCCATAAAAGCTATTTTGGAGTGTCAGATGTCAGAAAAACCTAAGTAAAAATCTGTCTAGAATAATGCATTTGGAGTAAATGTTCATAATTGGAAGTACAGAAGATATTAACTGGAACAATTCTTCAGAATGTTCTGAAAAAGAAGAGCAGTTGTTCATTTGGGTCTTTTATTTGTAGCACTGGATGCAAAGATATAAAATCTGGTAGCAAGTATTTTGAATTTGTCTTTAGCACTAAAGGCAAAAATATTTTGTACTTACTGAAATTGGGTCAGTATAACATTTAAAAGCTCTGAGTAGAAAGATGAAGTATCTAGGATAAACAGAAAGAGCACCATGAGATGGGTAAGATTATTTAATCTGTAGTGTGTGCAGTACTCCCCATGAGCAATATCATGAGCGCATGAATATGATCTCCAGGAACTGAAAAAGAATGACAAAACTGATTTTGTTTTTAACTCCATTAACTAATTCTGTATTTAGAGATAGCATTTAATCTGTATTTATTCTGGAATAAAAGAGTATTCTGGTTCTAATTTTTACATAAAAATATGTTATGTAGCTAATTGGAAGTCCTTTACTTCTGCTTTGAACAGGTCTCCTATTTCTTCTGTAGTCCTTTATATCTTATATTGCCTACATCACAGTAATTTGTAAAAATTTGGTTAAAGGAGATAAAATCTAGCTGTTTTGTTAATTTCCTAGATGTTATCCTTTTGATCTTCCAGATACTGATAAACACGTTAATGGACGCACCACATGAACCTTATGTAACAATCAATGAGTCATTTTGGCCACCTTATATTGAGCTGCTGCTGCGATATGGAATGGCCCTGAGGCATCCAGAAGATCCAAACAGAATGCGCCTCCAAGCTTTTCACAAGTAGTGTGGCCTACATGTGCACTTGAAAACAAAACAACACCAGTACTCTTAATTCAGGGCTAGGACATGCTTAGGTTTCCTACTAAGCTTTCTTAGTATCAAATATCACTTCTTGTTGGATGATTTTTTTGCTTTTATATTAAATTGGATATATAAGAACATAAAATGTGGGAAAAGAAAAAAATCTATTTTAACTGCTTACAGTTGGCCTTCAGTGTTATATCAAGATTTGCATTATGGAAGGTTTTTTTAACTGCTTCTGTAAGATGCCAATTCATGTAATAGACAAATATGTTTAACAGTCCTTTTTACTTTAAAAACCATATTTTATACATTACTTCTATGGTTTAGATTTTTTAGATTGCCTGAAGTTATCTCTATTTCCTTTAGTATTTTCTTGTATTCTGTAGAGACAAAATTCAGAATACCGCCACTCCTGTACATGGCCTTGCAAACATTTGGAACTAACAGGGAGGTGTCCTCTCAGGAATGTGTTATGCCTTGTTTGTTTCTCAGAGTTTTTGCAAACAATTTTACTGGCTCCAAGATAAACACTTAAGAAAGCTGACACATCTTTCTGTGCAAAGGGCAGCAGATGTTGAGTCTGCGCCTTTCACTGCACGCTTCCCAAATGACCCACTTTGTGCTATGCTATATTGCCTTACAGTATCTTGTCTTCACTTTTTCAAACCTAGTTTATCAAGGCTTTTAATGGGTCTCTGTTCTGTTGATCTCTACAGCTTCTAAGTTATGTCAGTTGAGAGTTACCCTCTGACTCAATGCTGGCATTGTTTACAATCTCAGTCTTTTCTGTAGCCATTTTTATTATATTGTATTGAGTACAAAAATTCTACTCTTGCTTATCTGTAGTGACTAAATTATCCTTATTAACCAGATTGTAGTGTATTGAGGGAGGAACTTGGGTAATTTTTTAATTGATAGAAAAATAAAGGCTTGTATACTATCATAGAATGTTTTGTGTGATGGTTTTTAGAACAGTGTTTATGTGATTTGGTGTGATGACTTGTAAAGATGATGTAAGGATGCATGGGAGAGGTTAGGGGGACCAATCTAATATAAGTTCCAGTATAATTGCCCTTTTTAGACTAATTAAATGTTAAGCAAAAAAGTCATTAATCTTGTCTACTTTTGAGTGAATGCTGATCATTTTACCCTCACAACTGGTGATTAAGCATGAGTATAGAATGTGGTGTGTGCTGTTGTGCCTGAACTTTGACTTCTTTTTGGTTCATATTGCTTGTGTAACTATCTTTCTGTTGTGGTTTAACCTCTCTTATGAGCTCTAGAGTCTGACTAATCTATACACATTTACCTTACAGTGTTTTTAATTAAGAATTTGAATAACTACATTTTTGGCTTACATTTATAGCATTGTCTGTTTTGGGTTTTTTCTTCATTTGTGTTTAAATGCTTTGTATTCTGCTATAATTTCAACTTACTTATTAACACTGCTCAAATACTTCATTGACGCTGGATGACTTCTTCTGTTGTGACATTAATAAGTAGAAGAAAAAATGCTAAACACTCTCTAGCCTCTTGTGTTTAAAAAGAAGAATACCAACCCATACTACCCACCACCCAAATCCAAACCCAAACCAAAGCACCGAGGAGATAGGACAATCTATAAACAATTGCTCTAAAGAAGATGCAATATTCATTATTCTTCATACCAAAATCAAATCTCATCCAAGTAAAATACCAGAATAGATTTAAATGAAAGCTTTACATTAAATTATGAAACTCACTGCCATAAAATATGTTGTAAGATTACATATGAACTTGCAAAAAAAAACCTTATGGAATTCATATTTGTGATTATGTAAGAAAATTGGCAGTCAGCCAGTTCAGAAATCTCTGACCTACTAATTGTTGGACCTTGAGGAGATACTTACAGAAATTCCCTAAGATCCTCCTGCAGTTCCACAGTATCTTTGGCATTCTCTGAAGCCTTTCCCTTAGGCTCAGATATGCTCAGAACCCAAAGGTTCAGTTTAGAGCTTTTTCCTCAGGAGGGATTGGATCAGTACAGCAGAAGAAAAGCTGTAGAAAGAGATAATCCATTTTCTCTCATTGCCAGTTTTTAGGAGAAGCTGATTTAGACTGAAACATTGCTAGCTGAAAGCTGTAGCTCCTAGAAAAATTCTGACAAGTAAATTGAAGCAAATCAAGGCAATGATGAAGAACAGATCTTCCTTATGAAAAAAGGCTAGGAGTAAGCTCTTCCATCAGTACTTTCAACAATCAGGAACGTTGGGGCATATGTCAAAAGAGTAGAGTAATTTCTCCATTTTTTCTCTCTGTGTATGTCTAAGTAACAGTTGTTTGTTTGGAATTAACACCTCTATTAAATGCTAATATTGTGACTCCATGTGCATTCTATGAAATAAGGATTTGTTTAGCTTACCATCAATTTTTAACTCTACAAAGGTAATGTAAAAAAAAAAGCCAGGATGTTAAATGAACATTTGGAGCTACCAAGCCTGAGTAAGATGACAAACTGATCTATGAGCTGGCAGTGTGTCCTTGTGGCCAAGAAGGCCAATGGTATCCCATTGGGTGCAAATAGGAAGATCAATGCCAGTCTGCCTGTGCCTTTGCTTCTTTCCCTTTAGTTGACCAGCTGTTCCCTACTCAGCCATGCCTGTCTAGAGAGAATCAGGTAAACCTAAATCTGTGTGTTATAAGCCATGCAGGTCAAGACAGATGATAATGATAATATGATAATAACCTGCAAAAGGACAGATGTCTTTGATTTCAGTCATTGCTCAGTATGGAAGTATTGTACTTGGCTGGGTCTATTTGATTAGGCCCATATCTCTGGAATATTGGCTTAAAACCTCTCACAGCTCTGCCTCTGCACCAGATAAGCAGACAGCTTCTAACACATGCCATACTCTCCCGGTATAGAGCTGGTGGTTTGAGTATGGTTAAGAGTAAGATGTCAGTCACAATGGTGTCACCAGCCAGGGCATAATTCACGGACCAGCAGTCACCTGCTAAATCAGAGGCCAAACCTTGGGGACTGGTGCTTTCCTCTGTGACTGTTTCAGTAGAAAATCTCACCCCACAGGAGCATTACTTGCCATTCAGATTTGGTGTGGTCTAGACATCAGACGGGCATTTACATGAAGAGGAAAAAAATTACTCATTATACAGTAATGATTCTTCTGGAATGTGTATGCTGTGCAGAGCCCCCAACTCTTCTTGCTTTTTGGAATACATTAGTACACCAAACTTCTTATTGCGAGGAAATTGATCTAGCAACAGCAGCCTTCTTGCACGTAGACTTATGAGATTAAGGAAGAGCAGACCACACCTGCCTTCACAAACTCTGCAAAGGGACTGTTGGGACAGACTGACTGATGTGATTTCCTAGTGAAATAACTAAATTGTTCCCCAGATTTTCAACTTTTGATTGTGGCATAAAATGCAACTGCTATATCTATCTGCATTTTGCTGCATTGAAAAAAAATCTGATTTTGAAAGTTTGGCATAAAAGTTTCTGGATGTAAAGTTTTGGCAGAAATATCCATGAGATTTGTTTGTGGTTTGAGAGAGTGCAGGTGATACTAATGAAGACTTCTGTAGCTAGTTACAGACATATAACATAACCTTGGAAAAGCAAGCCTATATTGAAATTCTTGAATGTTCATTAGTGTTTTGGTAAAATGATGCTATATTTTCTGTATCTTAGATTGTATTTGAAGCTTTTTTTAAAAAATAAAAGTCAAAAAAAGCATGTGATAGCAGTCTTGTAGCTGTTTAAATCTTGAAGTCATCTTTTATAGTTACGCACTCACAAAAGATAGCCAGTCCATGTATTTGCTGAGAGAAGGTTATTGGTTTCAGTGTTTTGGTTTAGTTTACTGGATTTAGTGTGGGGTGGGTTTTTGTGGTTTTTGGTTGGTTGGTTTTTTTTGTTGTTTGTTCAGTTTGGTGTGTGGTTTTTGTGGGGGGAGGGTTGTGGGGTTTTTCCGTTTGTTTTGGTTTTGGTTTTATTTGCTGTTTTGGGGGAGTTGGGGTTCTGTTTGTTTGGGGGGGATGGTTTTTTGGGGATGTTTGTTTGTTTGTTGGAGGAAGGGATTCTTTTGTTCTTGTTGTGTTTTTACTTTATTTACTTATTTATTTTGCTTCAAACTCTTTTAGCACAAAAAAAAAAAATATAGTTTGATCACAATACTTCTACTTATTTCCAAGCATGACATTCTAGTGATTAAGACAATGAGACTCTTTATTTTGTGCATATTGTCAGGTAATACACCATGTTTTAGTAGATTGTTTCCAGGTTAAACAGTGAGCATTCCAAGTTACTTCAGCAGTGCCGAACTACTCATAATTATAATCAGTCATGGTTACAAGAAGTTCTTTGTTCTGCAAAGGTTTCAAATTCTGTACTTCAGAAAATTTATTGTGTCAAATGAAACATAATATTGCCTTCTCTATTTGGCAACAGATGCTGCTTGCAGGTGCATGCAAATGAGCTTTTGATTAGAGCTAGCCAAGGCAAATGTAATTTTGGTGGTATTCCTACTCTAGTTTTAATTTAGGTTGCACTAAATTAGTTGCTGGAGATTGTTTCAAGCAGAAAAACTTAAAAAACAAACTAAACTAGCTTAGTGTTGCAGTTTATTTGATAAATAACTAGTCCATTCATTTCCTTGACAATTGTTTGATCAAGTTTCCTTAAGATTATGAAGTGGTTGTGGTTTATTTCCTTTAATAGAACACTGGGCCATTTTGATTGGTGATGAGGCAAACAGTTATTCTTGGTGACATGATCTAGACACATCATTACTAGAACACTAACTTATCCACAGAAACAAATTACAGTGCTCAAAGCTGATAACTATCATAAAAGTTAATCTTTGCTACTTCTATTGCTTTTATTTAACAGACTGATTAATTTTATTACTATTTACACTGATATAAAACTCTTACCATTATCAGTTTCTATTAAATTTTGCAAAAGAACAAGCTTACAATGCTACTCTGTATGTGTAACCAATTGCAGTGGTGTGTAAGTTTTTATTTGAATGGGCAGCATGCTTCTATTTCAGTATAATTTCTTTCTGTATTTGTGTCTATTACACTCTTAAAAGGTTTTGTGTTGTCCAACGCATTGCAGTGAAAGTTTTGTTAGATTTGGGAACATGTTACTTATCGTCCTACAGAAGTGACGTGCAACACCAGAAAACAAGGTGATTATTTTGTTGAATTTAAAAGAAGAATCCAGACTGGGGTTGACGTGAATGAAGCTGCTTAACAGAAAGGGACCAAATGTGTATTTCATAACGGAGAGATGAAACTCTTCAGCTGAGCTGAATTTAAAGTTAGTTAGTGTATTCAGAATAGTTCTCCTACCTATTTTGCAAGTTAAAAATCCATTCTTTATCAGGTAGTTGCCAGATGGTTCTAAAAGCAGGAGAAGCCCTGATTGCAAACAGGAGCTTAGTTTTAATGCTCTTTGCTTATGAAGACTAAGGCTGCGCAGTCAATACATTCTTTGACTGAGTGCAAGCTTGACAAAAATTCTGTAACTGGATCAAAGTTCCTTGGATATGACAGGGTTCTGGCAACATTGCATGTAATCTATTATTTGGGAAGACAAAATACTGAAGAACTGGCAAAAGTATAAAAATAATACCATAATTGCGTATGTGAGGGTCCCAGCAGAATTCTGCTAAGAACAACACAAATTTGAATGTAAATTTCCCTTTACAGCTAGAACTGATGCGGGCAGTAACAACAAAGCTGAATTTAAAAAACATTTTCAAGTCTCTGGACTGCTAATTTAAGAGATGATTAACTAAGAAAGCAAGCTCTCATGTATGCATTACAGTTCAAGAACACTGAAGCTGAGAATAACAACTGTGTCTTGACTGTTAGTCAAACAGTGTCTGCTCTACATCAAGAAGAGTATAGCTGCAGCACCATTCAAATTTTATAATGTAACACAGATATTAATTTCATGAAATATTACATCACTACATCAACTGTGAGTTACTGTGAGAGAAGCAGCACTTCTCAGAAAGCCAAGCCACATTAACCAAAATAAACTGGGGGAGGACAGACAGAGCCCCAGAATGATGTACAGTAGGAATTGTGCGTACAAGAAGAAATCTCCTATACTGTGCCAGGAACGTTCTAAACCAAATCAGTTAACTCCATGTAGAACTACCAGGAGTTAGATGTAGGCCTTCACCTTAAATAAAGAGAGCGTTATTTTACTCAAGACAAATTAATTCCTGCTGAAGTTCTTTTCCATTGGAGATAAGGCTGTCTGTGGGGCTATACCAGGGATGAAACCATCCTGCAGCATCAAAGCATTATCATAACTGCTGAACAAAGTTATCTTTGCAACACTTTAGCAAGGTTGTCTTCAAGCTGCTTCTATTAAAAAAAAATAAAATCTGGGTGGTTGCAAACATGCACATAATTCCTCAAAGGGACACAAACCCAGTGCCAATTCTAAATAGCAAGAGTGCCTAGGAAAGAAATAGACCCTGAAATAATTGAACTCAAGCTGATGTGTTACCATCTCAAACAACTGACATGTGGTTGCAGTTCAGAACTCAAATTAAGAAGCAAAAATGAATAATATGAATGTGAGGCTTTCCAGTGAACATGCATATGTATGGCAGGGATTAGGCTTATAGGAAAAAACATTTTCAGGTATGGGTGTTTGGCAAATTATCAGCACACTACACAGTTGCCTGTAAGACAAAACTCAGCTTATTCAGACCAAAGAGAATATTTTTAATATATTAATGAGAGTGATACATTTTCCCACAAAACAATTTTGTTTCAAAAATCTGTGCCTGCTTTTTGCATAGCTAAGGCAATCCTTTGATTTCCTGACAATAGTAAAAGAGTTCAAATTTTCATTTTTTATGGAGGTTGTTTCAACTAAATTTAAGCAATAAGTAATCATCACAATGATTTATTAATGTTATATATGACAAGTAAATGTTAAAGTAGATTGGTTTTGATTATAATCACTCTTTTTGTAATAAAAATTGACAAAGGATAAGACAGAGTGTGATCATTTTTAGAAAGTTGTTTTCTTCTTTTTGGCATGGTGATACACAATGAAATACAAAGAGCATGATGCTGTTTTTATATGTTACTCAATACACTTGAAGAAGCACTTCCATATCTTTTAGTAGACTAAATTTATTTTTAAATTATATTGCTATGATGTTAAAATCTCAGTCCATGTATTGCACATACAATAATTAATAGAGTAAGGACTCATTGTGTACAATATCAGAGAAGTATACTTCTGCTTCTATAACAGTTGCATTTTAGTATTGATTTCTTCAGCCAAAGTTATTGATATTTATTCACCTGCTATCCAGTTTCCATCAGGCTTGCAACACACATGGCCAGTTTATAACATGACCTGAGATAAAGATACTAATCCTGCAAATAATTTTCCCTAGAGTGTGGATATCATAGAACTCTTAAACATGTGGGTTAAATAAATGTCTGCTAAATCACACAGACAATATTTCCTAATTTTAGTGGCACTTTAAAGAATCACAAGAGAAGGGTACAATGATCTTTCATAAGATATTGGATGGATCTTATGTAGTCCTAGAAATAACTGAGAACCCTCAATAAAATTGTTTTCATTTAATAAAAGTGACTATTCAGACTACTTTCTTCTTCCAAACCTTTCTACAAAAATTGCATTCAGTTCAGATTTGCTGGTTAAATATGCACACTGCTACAGACACCTGTAATTCATAAGAGAAATGAAGCAGTGCAATCAGATGTGGAGTGGTGCAGGTAATAGCCAAAATTTTTCTTGATGGCATGTTAGGTTGGCTGCATCTGCCACTTTTTCTATTTCACTAAAACTTCCTTTTAGTCCTATGAAGGAAAGAAAAACAAAGAATCATTTTCGGTAAATTTATTTATGGCTAAGATCCCTTTCTGAATAGAAGCTGGCCAAATCATAGGAGTTTAGTGTTTAATCAGATAGAAAACTTAGTGTATAGAGGCAGGAGGAATTTAAATTTAGCAGCTACTCTGTGCCAAGTATATAGTCATTTTTCTTCAGGGAATTGGTTGAGTCCAGAAGCATTGGCAATGCATAAGGGGAAACCTATTTTGCTTCCAGCTGGCCAGTCTATGACTTTATAGCTCAGAGGTTTAAAATATTATGCTGCCTGATGTGGGATGATTGCCTGATGACCAAGTGTGAAGTTGGGAAATAAAAATTACCTATTCTGACAAAGTTGTAATATTTGTACAGAGATTCTGATCTTGTTACCAGTATTATGAAAAAAAAAAAGAAGGGTATGTTTAATTTAGTAAAATAACTAAATAAAGAATAAAGGAATAAAGATGGATAAGAAGTATATCACACACACTTCCTGTATGTAAAAGGTAATTGCTTTTAATTACATTTATATTTTCCAAAATGAGTAAAAAGCAGTATCCAACCATACAGTTAATTAGTCCAAGTTAAATTTGACTGTGTTAAAAAAAAATAATTTGGGTAATCTAGATCTTAAAGGCCTGTGCACCTGTCAGAAAAGCTGAATCTTAATGCATAAGCAACAAGAGAGTCCTTTCCGCATTCTCAGCTGCAAGAACTTCTCAATTGCAAATACATGCTGCTTGGAAGTTCACTACTATCAAACCATCTGAATGTTTCAGAAAAAGCCTGTCCAAAAACAAAGATGAGAAAAGCTAGGAATCTGAGTTTTAAGACAGTACTTTAGCCATAAGACAGGATCAAGTATAGTGGTATTTTTATATAGCAAAGCACTATTTCATTGAAAATAAAATAATTAGAGTAGCCTTGCCTACCTTTCCAATACCAGCGTCAGTACAGTTTAAATTTTTACCTATACATCATTTAATGATATACAATTCTATCTTTAAATCTGAGTAAGTAGACCCGATTAAAATAGTCTAATTCTTTTAATATGAATTTATATTGAAGTCACTAAGCCCACAAGATCTTGCCAGCTCATCTACAGCAAACTGGTTTTTTGTATGTGCAAAGTTTTTTAACAAGCTAAGAGCTGGATTGGATACACATACCACTAGTAATGCACGTATTTACCATTCATATTCTTAATATGTCTCAGAGGTCAGGGGAAGAATTCACTTTCTCCTCAACCAGGATCTGAGAGGGAGCCAGAATGAGAATAGCCATTGCTGATCCCACAGCTGACGGCTGTTTAGTGTCGGTATCGCTGATCAGTGTCACTGGCAAACCTGAGAATACTGTAAGATTTCATAAGTGCAGTATTAAATACTTTATAGCAAAGAAAACACAAACAAAATGGTATCCTTTTCTACAGCTTTTTCATATTGAGTCATACAAGATTAATTCCTTTCTTTCATGTAAAATATATAATGAGAAAACTGGAAGAGCTTCTGAGAGGCTTGGAGGCCTAAATGCTACCAATGGGCAGAAGACACTTCAGTAGCAATGCGTGCATCCAGGCACATTTACTAGGACATATATCATGTTTATAGCACAAGCACAATGAGGATTTTTTTTTATTAAAACATTCATAGTATCTAAATATATTTAATAGAATGTTCATTTTGTCATCCAGAGTCCTGTTCTCAAGACAAAAGTATTCTTTTCTACACATCATAATTCAGTCAATTCCCCAAATTCTTGTTTTGAAAAAACACCAAAAAAACAAACAAAACAACAACAACAAAACCCCAAAACAACAAAAAACCCCACCTGGTTCTATCCTTCTTAGAGAGCAGCAATCAACAGATAACTTTTCATCTACAAAACTACAGTTGTACTTCAGAAGAATTACACTAATGCACTTTACATCCCATCTTTGGTAAGAAACCATGTAGCTAGTAAGTAATTGTCGTTTGAAAATTATTTTTGTGATTTACTGTAGAGTACGGTGTGATGAATTTTGGGCTGAAAACCTGCTTGTTCAAAACGTTATATACTGGGCATTTCAAGCTTCTGAATTTCTTTTTTTCTTGAAGTCTCAGAGAAAACCTTTGCAGAGACAGTGCACAAATTGAAATCCCTGGTATTCTTTCTTTTGTTTCATCCCCCAAAAGAAAGATCCCAATAGAAAAGTATTCATTCATGTGCAAAGCCGAGATTCTGGGGCAGAGCAAGAGCAAAGGTTACCTCTTTACCCTCCCCCAAGCCTATTCAGAGAGAATCCCAATGTTCACCTCTGAAAGTCAGATACACTGTCTGGGGACAGAGAAAGAGAATGGCCCAGGGACAGCTTTTGGAGGATGAAAAACAGAAGCATCCTGTGTCTGGACTATAAATAGAAAGGATAGGCTATACCCACAGGTGATGCTTAAAAATAATACTTCAGAAGAAGGATGTACCAATATTAAGGAAATAGCAGCCCTGAAGTGGAGAAAATAGCTGTAAAATATATTTTTACAAATTGTACAATATTTTTGTAAATTTATCAAAAGATACTTTGGCCTTAAAATTTGTACCAGCTGTGGTGAAGATGGGTTCTTGCATGAATTTAAACTGAGTTATGCAGATCCTTCAATTATGAGAAAAAAAAAACCACCTTAATTACACCTCCCTTGCAGTCCCACTTGATCTGCTACAAAACACCAATGATATCTGGTCAAGCACAAAACTTTCATTTCTGCACTACTCAAGCACTGGTGGGCATGGAAAATAGGCAAACCTTGAACCTGCTTTTAAAGACAGCAAGAAAAAATTCATCATAGATACACAGTTGCAAGTGGGATATCTCTGTATTTGTGCTCTTTATGTGTTTACCTGAATTTTTTTGTAAATACAAAGTTGGCAAAATAGCCAAACTTTACAGAAGATCAGTATGGGAAGAGTTGTATAAAGTATATAATTAAATCTATGCAGTTTTCTAAACAAAAAACTGTTCCTGCAATAATTTATACAGAAGTTTATTCTATTTATTGTCAGATAACCTAATCTGTGAATGAAATTGTGTACATGAAATTGTGGATGCAATGAGCTAAAAATAAATGTGCAGAATTTTCTCTATGCCCATAGATTTCTTTAGCTGTTACTCCATTTGCTTTGAGTACTTTTATGGCTGAGAAATCTCCTGATATAATATTAATTTAAAAGTTTACAAATATAATACACAGAAGTTATTACCATTGATTGAGTTTCAGGCATGGTGGGAATACATAGAGGGGGTGGTGGTGGATTTTTTTGTTTTGTTTTGTTTTGAATAAAAGAAAAACTGAAGTTAGAAGAAGTTAATCTTCCAAGAACTCAGAAGGTTGATGCAAGAACCAGTGTGAATTCATTCCAGAGTTTGCAGTGGTGACTACATAGAGGATGAGGCCTCTTTTGATTTGCGTTCATCATGTAAGTATGTGTACATACAAACACAGACTCAAGTTGCTCTTCCTTTGCCCCCAGGCATCTGTGAAAAGTCCTGCACCATCATCTTCATATCTCTGAATGCTTTTATGGTTATTTCATGTTAGAATACCAAACTGATACCATAGACTGTACAAGTCATTTTAATCACAATATTAGGCATCTTGAAAACTTTTGAGAAAAACTGAATATTATCCTTTGGCAGTATAATTTGCATATTGGTGTTAATAATCCCCTGATGGCTCTAGCTGGAACAGAAGTATGCCAAACCCAGTTCATATTTCAGTTTGTAGATTGTGCCCAGAATATAAGCCCATAGCTAAGAAAGGTAATCTTTTGACTCCTTAGAAACAAAATTTTATTTGTGATTTTAATTCACAGCTGAGTTTTCAGTAAATATGAAAAAGATACTTTTGATGCTGGAAAACTTACATTGTGACCTTTGATCTTTTATTTCAAGTCCTTTACTTTAGTTTTATCTTTAGACTGTAGCTGTACCCTTTTACCAAATAGCAAAGAGAAATATATGCAACACTGAATGTACTTCAAGAATATTTAGAGGAATAACAAAATATTCATAGCACTAACTACTATGAAGGTGTTAAATAAATTTCAAGCATCCCGGTATTTGCTCTTTTTCTCAAGCTTCATATAAATGTCAGAGGTCTTTGAGAGGTTCATTTCACAAATAGCTGTGGTCATTACTAGAGGAACAGTAGCTGTTCTTTTCTACAACTTCTTTTTATAACTGTTCTCTCATGGGAGATCACTGGTCTCACAGCAGAGCAGCTAAATACAATATATGCATGCTCCTGAGCTGCTCCAGTGTGAAGTCAACAGCACAGTGGATTCTTTTCTTTGTATGTGAATGCCAGTGGATTGCAGTGGGAACTAGTGGGAAGTGGTAGGTGGTTTTATGCTATTGCTCTTACTTTTGTACTGAAGGAGTTGAGGATTACTTTTAACATAAGACCAACTGCTGGTCATACCGAAAGATTCATCTGGGCCTGGATTTTGACTCCGAGAGCACCTACAAGGAGACTACTTGAGTTATGTGGGGAAAAAAAATGGGACAAGCATGTATGGCAGTTCTCCTTTCTACTCACCAATCTGCAGTGTCTAATCACTTCCAGGTTAGACACACAGATGAGGGTCAGAGCACATACTACTGCACAGACCAGCTTTATGCAAAACCAGCCAGTCCTAAATAAGTCACAAAAGGGATATGCTGGACTTTTTGAAGAGGCTTTAATAAACTCCTTCAAAGCAGAACACTATTTTCCATAAACACAAGATGTTAGTGCTGTGATAATCCTGTAAAGAAATGAAAAATGAAGTTAATTGTGAGGTAAGAGGAAAGAAACACATTTATTAACCACATCAACATCATACCTTGCAGTATTCAAAATAAGTTTTTGCAGTTTGGAGTGACACAGAAAAGTTACAAGGGGACAGGTGAGTACTGGGACTTTTTTCAATTATTTTTCAAGCCATTGTCTTAACAGAATGTATGAAAGATATTTCCATTTATAAACTATTGCAAGACAGTGTGATAGAAAGACTGCCAGAAAACCACCTAAATTAGACAAAGTTGTAATCTGTGTCCAAAGCAGTATGCACAGTATACTCCAGAATATTTAATAAATCTTTTCCACCTATACAGTCCAGGAATATGGAAAGTCCAAATTTTTCCATTCAGAATAAATCTGTACTCATTTCATGATCCAGTTTTACCATCTCTGACATTGTTGTATGTGTCCACATTTTTATATGAAGCATATCAAGAAAAGGGGAATCACCACATGGTTCACCAGATACTAAATGAGCCGTCTGTGATGCTCATCAGTGCTCTCCTTCAATTCAGAAACTCAACAAGTCACTCAGGCACCAGAGACTAAGATGCCTAATTCTGCACTAGGAGTGTCATTCCTGGAGCTGAGTGCCAGACTGCTAAATGCTGCATGGTAATAGCCAGGTTTTCCTGTAAGTTAATTCCAGATTTTTCATTCTAAAACCAAAATAACTGAATTCTTATGTATTTCCTAAGATTTTCTGCACAGCTTTTATATGTTTCTGTGTACACTAATCTTTGAGGAATACCATTTGCCAATTTTTTCATAGAGATTTTCCACATACACATTTTCCACATATTGTATAATTTGTCTCAGCTTTGCTCTCTTTAAGTCTCAGAGATTGTTCAGATCTTATGAACAACTTTCTCTGGAAATAGAAAAATAGCAAAATGAGAATACACAGAAAAACTATAATACATATAGCTGGGAAATACTCCCTTTAAACATGCCTACTGACCTAATCTTTCTGGTATCTCTCTCTTGACTTGGAAAGTTGGAAATAGACAAAGCAGGAAAAACTCTGAAAAAAACCCAACTCCCTCATTTGCTTATCTATTTTTTTTCTGTTTACAATTGTTCCTGTTCTTGTGTGGAACTTTATTGCATTTGTGTTCTTTATTTTCTACATTAATCTTAATGAGGATAGCATTTCTTTCATCTTATTTGCCTGCAAAATTTGAGGCGATCCTTTCTGCTATAGCATTTCCCTAAGAATCTAAGATTCCTCATCTCAGGTTTAATAGATAATTCATCTTACCCTTCTCACTGTCCATCTCTCCCACGTTTTGAGCAAGTTTGGGGTGTTACTCTCACTGCATTCATATTCTCTAACCTCTCTGCCCTATCTCATCTGTGTTCACAGGGAGGAAACTGGCCTGGAAATTATGGAGGATGTCAAGCTCACATCAAGTTTTCTAGTTTTATTTCTAAATCTAGAACGAAAATAGGGTAGTCAGTTTCACAGGGTCTTGCAGACATAAGGGGGGCTTGTGTGAGGATAAGCTCCACATCAGTACAACACACAGAGCTGCTTGTGGGGGTCCTGCGTTTGGCAAGGCTCTTCTTATTTAAATGAAGACATTCTTGGCAATATTGCTTTGCTGGGTAGAAGTAGCCTCAAAGCCCTACTTGAAGCCAAATGCATCACTGAGAATTTTGTTTTAGAGGGTCATCAAGAAGAGCTCAACTCAAAAGGGATGCATTTTCCAACTGAAAGTACACTTTGATATGCATTGTCCCTCTGAAGTGCAATGTACCAGGCACAATTGAACATACATAGCCTGGGGTCATTTCTAGAGATGCTGTTAGATCTCCTCCTATAAGGGAAGGTGATATTTGTAAGCAGTTTGAATTCAGACTATTTACAAAGAAAAGTCAGTGAAAGATACTGGGTCCCAATAGCACCATTACCTTTAAGTACCCCTAGAATCTTTTATTTCAGGGGACTAAAAATGTAGCCCTTATGCACATCAAAAACTTTTCTCCAGACAAGCACAGAAAGTATAGCACATATAAATGCAAGTTCATCATTACTACTTTTTCAGCTCTATGGTCAATTGAAGTATTTTAATTATATACAGCATTTAAATTTTACAGTATTGATGTGATTTATAACACAATTTTATAAATTTAAATTCTTAAACGGGTTTATTCTCTCCACAAACACTGCTGGAATATTTCTAAATAAGAATAGGTTACAGTCTTCAGATCTTCACTGATCAGGTAAAACTACTCGAAAAAAACCCCAACCAAAACAAACACACTGTCAAGCCTATACATCCACATGTTCAGGTAATAAAAAGCTCGTATTACAGAAACACTGTTAACTTCTTGCTTTGTCTTCTATATGTATTTCAGTAAAAAGCAAGAATTCTGGAATTAATCCCAAATACCTCCAAATACATCTCACAATTCTAAATTCAAGTTCAATATGAATATTTATTTAAACATAAGAGAGTGCTTCCCAATCTTAAAGTTGCTGGCTAACATGTTAAAGGATTCAAAGGCCTGAAGCCAAGACTGCTTTAGCTACTTACATCCAGGGTCAGCAAACACTAAGAAACTGGTTAAGACATAGAGTAATATGCTTTGTGCTCAATAAGTTTGTAATCTTGCCCAGAGCTCCTGAGACAGAGTTGCCCAAATGGTTTATACATAGTACTAGAATTCAGAGTAAAATTACTGTCCCTCCTAGAAACACTTCTAATTGCAGCAAAGAAACATACTAAGAATCTGTGTATGATTTCCTGTGTAAATTTCTTTTCTAAAAAGTTGCAGTTCATAAAAATGTATATATATGGATAATACTTCAGGCGAGGACACTAAAAAAAAGTCACCAAATGAGCTCACTATTTTTATCTGAATGAGGTTCACTCTGAAATAATGTTTTATACAATAAAGCAAAACATTTAAGTCAAAGTGCAATAGTAGTTCTGTCAGAAATTCTAATCACAGACAGGAATTTCTAAAGATGAGCCAAAGCTTTTCCTGGTTATAGACCAGTTTTGACTGGTATATATACACCAGTAGGCTTAGGCAAGAAAATGTAGTTGTCTGGAAGAGGGAATAAATAACTTGTTGGTCTGAGCAAGCAGCTAGGTTTTGTGAAGCCCATACATCTTTTCTTTGCTTTGCTGGATTTAGAGCAGGGAGTTGAATCCATGTGAGGACCCTAACCAGACAGTGATAAGCTGTCTTTAGCTTGATGGGTATTTATTCAGCTATACACAATGGAGCAGATCCAACCACGAAGAGGCCAGTCTTTAACACCAGCATAGTCCCCAGCTCAGCTGTCAGACAGCAACGTGAACATTCCTGAGTCTGATTCAGGCCGGGTCTGATTTGAAGGCAGGTCTCCCAAATCCCCCGAGGATACCATAGCCATGAGGCAATTGGCTGTGATGCGTGTCTGTCTGTTCAAAAGGTTTTTTGGTTCTGATGCAGAATGCGTTAAAAAAAAAAAAAAAAAGGTCTCTTCACAGTCTGTCCTTTCAATAGAATAGACTGTCCCAGTTTAGAATAGACTGTCCCAGTTCTCTGTGCGAGCCACTGAGTTTACAGAAAAGGCTGAGCAGAACCTGTTACAATGCCTGCCCATGGACAGGTCATGTGACTCAGGTACACCTGTCTGCATCTGAGCAGACACTCAGGTCGTGCACTGTGGCGTTTCCATGCGGACATTGCATACAATGGTTTGCTGCAGGAGCAGGAACTATGGAATGTTAACAAAAAAACTCATATCAATGTTAGAAATAGCTGTTTTAATGAAGTGGATGTACCCAGACGCACCCACCAAAGCGGCAACTGCTCACGCAAGTACAGGATGAAGACGAAGAAGGGCGGAACTGTCTCCCCGGGCGTCCCGGTGCAGCCAGCATCCCTGCACGCCCCGGGCGCTCCCCCCGCTCGCCGACGCAGGATGGCGCTCTCCGTATGAGCAATTAACCCGGGGGGAGCAGGTTGGAGATGCATTTCCAGAATAAAGCGTTTCTTTCTGAATGCCCCTATTCCCAAGGACCATTGATTTCATAGCTCCGATTTTCAATGCAGTGATACATTCTACTACTCCCCTAACCATTGTTACATTAATTTGCCCGGCGACGGTAAAAGGATCTCTCAAGTAAGTGTTCACTGTGTTGTTTCAGAATGAATAGTGACAAAGATGACTAACTATTTAGGACGTTGTGCTTATTTTGTTAGAGCTGCAATTGAAAGCATTTTCACATACTTGTGTACAAAATGTAATTTACGTATAGTATTGCTTCACATTCAAATGTAATTGTGTAGAGTTTATTTGAAACGATGAATGTCAGCCACGGCTCTGATTTCACCATCTCACAGGGCATAAAGCCAGCCCCTGCTGACCATCAGACTCCTGCTGACTGTTTGACTTTGCAGCCCGATCCTGCTGTTTCGATGCTCGGAGAAGTCCCGGAGTAGCTGTGCTCTTGGACCTTTTTCTCTGCAATCATTTCACAGTCCAGCCAGATATTAGAGATTCACCAGAAGTTGCAATACACCTACTACCTCCGGCTGGGGAGGAAAATCCGCACTCGCACCAATTGGGAAATACAGTTAGCAGAAGCTTGAAACCTTAGAACCTAGGTTTAGGAAGGATATTTTCTTTCCCCGTTTTTCTCTTTTTTCGGCAATCGGAAATTAACTTGGTGGTTAGAGGGCGAGTGGGAGTTCCAGCCCACTCTCCCCGTCTGACCCTGTCGCCGGCAGCGCTGGCTGCCCGGAGCAGGGGCGGTTCGCAGGCCGCCAGCTGCCCGCTCCCATGCCACCGTCCTGCCCCGCCAGGCGGGGAGGCGATGCCGCGGCCCCGGCCCCGGCCCCGGCCCCGGCCCCCGCCGCAAATGAAACTGAAAGCGCTGCGCGAGCAGGGCCGGGACCCCCGGCCTCGGCGCGATGCTGGCCCGGCTGCCGCTGGCCGCGCGGGCTTCAGACACCACCCCGCCTCCGCTGGAAACGGTGTTTCAGAGGTTTCCTCTTATTAACATCTGTAACGGGGCGCGGGACGAGCAGCGCGACCGCAGCACGGGGTCGCCCCAGCTCGCCGCCCACCGGCAGCGCCCGTGCCCGGCGCCTGCCGCCGGCACCCCGCGGCTGCGGCTGCGGCTGCGGCTCCGCCGGGCGGGCCGGGCCGGGCTCCCCTCAGGCGGCTCCGGGCGAGGGTCCCGCCGCCCCTCCCGCTCCCGCGCCCCCGGCTGCGCCCCTGCCCCCCCGCCGCCACGTGACGGGCGCGCATGCGCGGCGGTCAGGGGCACATCTGCAGGCTGACGTCAGCGGGCCCCGCGCCGTCCCCCGGGCGAGGCTGCCAAGGCTCCCCCGCTGCCGCCGCGCTCGGCTTGGCCCGGCGCCGGCAGCCAGAGGAGGTCTGGGGCTACTTCAACCAAACTTTTCTGAGTCCTTCCTGCTCTGCCTGCCTCCCCTCTGCTCCCCCTCTCTTTCCCCCCTTTCTGTCTCCCGGTCCCCCCCCCCCCCCCCCCCCCCAACTCAGATGATATTCACATGGTATTTTGCACAGAGGAGGCTGCTCAAGAGGAGGGCACCCACCCCCACCCCAATATAAGCCTGTTTTTCCCTCCTTCCTCCTCTCCCCCCCTTTTTTGTTGGAAAGACAAAATGTGCAGGGTGATAGCTTCGGTGAATTGATGGCATCCTTCCTCCTGCCAAGCCAACCCGTTTTCTAAAAACCCCTTTAGGAAGGCTAGAGAATTTTATTCTGTTGGAGAATAGAACCCTGATGGTTGCTTGCACAGAGGGGAAAAGCAGAGAGGAATACGGGAATCGTCCTGTGCAATCTCTGTTGTTTGAAACTTACTTTATATCAGAAATTGAAGATGAAAACGGTAAGGAAGATTTCACGCTATTCAATGAAAGTTTTTGTTTTTCTTGTGTCCCGAATAATGGTGCGTGCAGGGCTTTGGGGAGCGGGGGGAGATTTATATTGCATTAGGCGAGGTGCATTTGGAGTAATTTCAGAGAGAAAACATTGAGATGGGGGAAGGGGGTGTGAGGATTTTTCAACCGATAAGAGAGGTGATTGATAAAGTACCATCTCGAATAGTGCACTTTTAAAAAGATTTTTTATTCTTTGAATACTAAGTCGTTGGTAGAAGCAGAAAAGGAAAAACAAAACCAAACCAAAAGCAAACAACAGATGAAAACCAAAGCAGCCCCCAAACCCCAGCGACAACCCAGGGCTATTCCGGATTGCTGCTGAGATGAGGACGTCCCGCTCTCGGCCGTGCCGTGTCCGGCGGTGTCCACTGCCGCGGTCAGACAAGTGCACACTTTGTACCGGGGCTTGCAGGGTCGGAGCGGCCGCCGTCCCGCAGCGATGCTGGCGGGGATGTCGGGCTCTCGCTGGGCTCATCAGGAAGATGGAAGCGTGTGGTTTTGATTTACTTCAAGCCGCTTGGGATTTGCAAGACTCTTAACCCCGCGGACTCGTGTTTGTCGGTGTATGTCTGTCTCTGCAGTCGCCCAGGGTTCAAAGGGACTTTGTTTGGTGGGAGGAGGTAAGTGGGCTCTCGCTCCCCGGCGATGTGTGTGAGGATTTTGTCTTCGCAACTTTCTTTCATTGTTGTACAAGAGAGAAGGGAGAGAGAGGGAGAGAGTCAGACTCTTGTTTTTATTTGGGCTGCCGGTGCAACGCGTTTGGGCCAAACGCCAAGTGTCTGGGTCACACGCGTTTTATCCAAATAGATTCAGCGCTGCTGTCTGGAAATGGGCTGCTGAAAGTTAACTTCAGGATCAGCTCCGCCACAGCAACCAGACTCTCCCCTTCAGCCTCTCTAGGGAGGACGGATTTTTTTTTTTTTTTTTTGTTTTTTCCTTCTGAATTTTTTTTGAGGGATGTGTGTCTGGTGACTTCCAATTTTCTTCAGTACCAATGTTTTTAACTCTGTGTGCAGACGTGTACAGATAATGTGCATGTGTGTACGTGTTTAACTGCGACTGTAGCCATGTATTTTCCTAGCCTGTTGACTTTTCGGTTTGGGGGGGGTGGGGGTGGGTGTTGCTTTCTCGGTGGATGCAGTGACAGCTGCCCCCTCGGCACGGCCGGCGGGGAGGCTGGGGGCTGGCGGGGGGGTTCGTACGTTGGCGGCCCCGTCGTACGTCGGGGCCCGCACAGCAGTAATTTTACTCCTCACGCCTCGGCTTCTGGTTAATTCCCGAGGAGGAGGGTTCGATCTTTTCCCTTTGTACGTGTCCCTCTCCCCGCCACTCCCGGGCCCCCTTCTTTTTCACCGAGCTCTTCCCGGCGCGGTCTGCGCGTCGCAGTTCTCGCCTGGGGAAGCTCCCGGGGGCACGGCTTAATCCCCGGCTTTTGAAGCCCTGAGAAGGTTTTTCACGGGCAGCCGCGATACCTGTAATTGAATTTGTGTGATTGATGCCCATTCCCCGGCCCGTTCCCCTCCCGCCGCCCTCCCCATTTCCTTAGCAACCACTCGTAGTGCCGGCCGGGCGCACGGCCGCCCCTGCCCGCGCCTCACCGCGGGCTCCCGCCGCCCGCACGGCCCGGCCGCGGAGGGCGGGAAGGCGGCGGGGGCCGAGCTGCCGGGGCGGAGGCGTGGAGGACAGCCCCCTGGCCCGCCCACCGGGGCGGTGGGTCCCTTTCCCGGTCGTCTCTCTCCTCGACCCCGCCCCGAGGCGTAGCAGCGGTCTGGGCGCTGCGATGCGGCGGTGCCGTGTGTTTTCTGGCGCCGCGGCCGCTAAGGGGAGCGCGCCGGAACCCATCGGTTCTGCGGGGGACGCCCCTGGTGTGTGTGTGGCGGTTGTCCTGGGACATGGGTCTCACATGCTGCCCTGTCGTAAATCTTGAGCTGCCTTCAGGTTAAGTGATGCCTTAGTTGCCCAAGGCACCTTTATTTAGATGGAGGCTCCCATGGTGACTGCTCTGAGCAGTTTGGCTAGTCGCCTCTTCGTAGTCCACTTTATCGCAGAATTATTTAGGTTGAAGAGGACTTCCAAGGTCGTTGAGTCCAACCTATGACCGAGCACTACCCTGTCAGCTAGACCATGGCACTAGACCAGTGCCATCCAGGCTTTCCTTAAACACTTCCAGGGACTGTGAAGTGTTCCAATGTCTAATCACCCTTTCTGTGAAGATATTCTTCCTTATGTCCAACCTAAACTACCCTTGCTGCAACTTGAGGCTATGTTCTCTCCTGTCGTCTGTTGCCTGGGAGACCTCACCTGGCTACACTTTCAGTTGTAAAGAGTGGTAAGGTCATGCCTGAGCCGCCTTTTCTCCAGGCTAAACACGCCCTGCTCCCTCAGCTACCTCGCATAGGACTTGTGCTCCAATTACTGTGACATTTTTGCTCCTCACTGAGTGTCACTGGGTGGGAACCTCATGACACGACTGACAGCGCTGCCGTGGTTATCCGTGCCTTCACAGAAATGCCAGTGCCATGCAGCCTTTTTTCATCATTGGTGTCAGAAAACATCTTGTACTGTTCCTTTCCTGTTTGACAGAGCTCTTAGAGTTAGATGGGATCGGTGGTTTTAGGTGGTGGTTGAGGACACGGAGCCACACCTACGTTAACCAGTGGGTGAATGTGTACCTCACCACAGGATACACCAGAAGTTTCTTGTTGTAAGCTTAGTATTGACCAATTTTTGCATCTTAACAGCAATCTTGAGGCTGCCATGAAAATAGGCTGCCAAAGAAGGTGTAAATACAACAAAAAGGTCATAGAGTCCAGACTTAGATGTTCCTACCAAATGTCAGAGTATTTTATCTTGAAGTTACCTGAGTGCTTTATCATTCACATCCATTACCACTCTTTAATTGGAAGCATTAATATAGCTTATATGGTCAGCTTGTATCCATGGTCAAGCGGGCAATAAATATTTATGAAGAAGGGGTGAAAAATTCTGCTGAAACTTTCAGAAAGCTTGATATGAAAGGAGATTGGTCTCGTGTGAAGCTTGAAATGAGGGAGACCGCTTCAGAGACCTCTGCAAGAATATTAGACGTGAGTGACTGTTTGACACTGTTGACTAACATATGGTTATGGTCCATCATGTGGGCCATTGGTGGGTAAATAATAAATAATGGTACTAAATAATGGGTACTGTTAATTATTAATGTCCAATATTCTGAGCTATCTAGCTCCTTAGGTACTGCAGTTTCAGGAGATCCTAATTTTAAGATAACTTTTTATCAGCCTAACAGTCTGAACATGAGCTCCCTGTTAGGATATTTTGGCTAAGTAGAAGCTGTAAGGCAATATTACCTCTATATATGGTGGTAACAAGCCATTGCTGGACTACAGTTCTCTGTTCTAGTGTCTGCAGATAAAAAGGGATGCTGGCGAATTGGAAGCGAGTCAGAGAAAAACTGTGGAAGTATTCAGTCATCTGGAAACTGGATTATACAGAATGAGATAAACCAAATAGGTTGAGCTGCTTATCAGGAAGTGTCCAGAGATGCTTGTATCAGATTATAACTGTGCACACAAGGAAAAGCAACCAGCTCATTAGCAAACAGGGGTAAAGCAAGATTCAGTGACAAGAATTTGAAACTATACATTTTCAGATTAGAAATAAGGCTCCTTACTTATTCTACTAATGTAGCTGAAAGAGTATAGGGTTAATTATGTATCTTCAAAACTTGAAAAATTCTAAGAAATGTAAATATTAGCTAGGAAACAAAGGTTTTACATTGTAATGCAAACAGAGAGCTTTTTTATTAATGTGCTTTGAGGCCTTGCCACATGTGAATGGCATCATAAAGTCTTTATGCTTCCCCCGGAAAAAAATACTACTGAGCACAAAGTATGTTCACAAAGTATCTTTTAGTCTCTTTGCAAACCTGAATAAATCCTGCATGCTGCCTTGAAATATTTTTAAAAGGTCAGATGAACCTCATTTGCACATTAGTAATTAGATGGGTTTGAAACTGGCTAAGGTGTTATCTAAATATTCATTGTAATGTTGGTAAATAGGATTTGGGTGATGATTTTTTCTTAATATTTTATGTTATAGCTCTTTATAAAACCTTCATAAATAATCCATTAGCTGCAGCTGTATTACCTGTCTGAATGAATGTTGTAAATCATTCCCAGAATTTTAGAAAGGCGGATATATCTGTTGCATGTCTAAGTGACTCAGTATGCTTGTGGAAATTGGTTTTTAAACAAGCTCCCCTTCTTAGGTGTTCTGTTTCTCCATTGTCTGCTTCAGCAGAGTTTGTGCACAGGTGTGCTGAGAGTGTTTAAGTGGACTGATGAGTACCAGCTGACACAACACATAGTTTGGTATTCCATGGTACTGGATTGTTGGTTGACTGCATGGATCTTCCATTTAATCCCTTGCTGCACCTAGAGCTGCGGCTCTAGTAAAAATAGTAAAAAACTATTGTTGCAATAGTGTTGTAAGTGAAAAAAAACCAAACCTGACAACAAATATTTGAAATATTAGAGTGTGTATGATGAATAGCCTTAGATACTGAAATTTGTTCTTTACTATTCTAACATCCAGCATTCCTATGTAAGTGAATCGGAATTCTGCCTGCATAAGCAGAACCCTGGCCCTAGTAATAACAAAATACATGCTTCAGAAAGATCAGATAACAGTACTCTGGATTCCTTTCCAGGTTCTTCCTTTATCTACCAGAATATTGGGATATGTTATTAACAGTTGAAATCTATGAGTATGTAGCATTGATTATAGATGGAACAAGTCTGAGCACAATATTTGAGCTACAAGATATACTAAATAGGCGTAAGAATTCATAAAAATAACATGAAGTTAATGAGTGCATCATAGGCTGTATGGATCTGCTCTTCAAGGTTAATGGTAACTCTTTTTGTGTTTTTTTTTCCCTTTCTGTAAGATTGTGACCTTGGATGTGACCATAAAATTGATACTGAATATTATTTCAAAATATTGTCCTGTGTAATTCACTGTCATGCCTTAATATTTTGCAGCATAGATCTGTTTTAATAGAAAGAATTTGCCTTGACTCATATTCTTCTGTTTTTCAGGAAAAGAAATGGAACAATTTCAGTAACTATACAATCTAACATCTGTCTCATATCTTAAGGAATCTTACAAATACTTGCTTTGAGTTGAGAAAATGACTGCAGCTATAGAAGAAAGTACCTGTCCAGAAAGTGGAACATCCTATAGTTAATTTGAAAGTAGCATAAAATAAATATACCTGTTATGGTGCGATTCTGGAGTGAAGTTAACTCTGTAGCACACAGGTAGCTCTCCAAGGAGGAAGAAAAAAGAACTTTCTGTTTTTTCTAAATTATGGAAATTTTTTGGAAGACGTGGACATGGATTTTGAGCCTAGTCATGGTTTCATCGGAGTTTTTCAGTAACAGCAGGCTTTCATACAGTTCTCAAGGTAGGGGTCTGATCTCTGTAGCTGGAGGAAGCATGTATTTTTGCATTGTATTTGTGTAATATTTTCTAAACCATGTTTATATAATTAATGAGCTCATCTGGGCTCTGCTCTTAGTTTTATCATGATTAATTGTCATACAGATAAAATTTCCTTGTTCTAATTTCTCTATGTCTACTTTTAACTGTAGGAAAGCCTTGCAAATTAAATCTCGTAAAATGTACTTGATAATATTTGAGAACCTTGCCATGATAAAATTAACATGCTTTTAGACTAGGAAGTAAGAATCTAATCTTGTTTTTACAATATAATCCTTTTCATTACTACTGTTTGTATTCTTGCTAGTGGATTTTATAGCTTTTGTCTTTGAATGATAGCACTAGGAAAAATATGCCCTTCTTAAGTTAGCCCCAATTATTTATATATTTTTAGTAAATAGGAAAAGATAGGTATTGAACAACTTTTCTATTTCCAAAGTGATAAGCAAATTAATAGGAAATCAAACACATTTTCTTGACTTACAAAGAAAGAAAATAATGTTTTATTTTATTTTGTAAAATGCTGCATTGTGCACTTACCTGAAGGTGACTTTTACTCATGAGAGTGATGAAATTTACCTAAAAATGGTCTATGTTTATGCTACTACTTGTTGTTTCCTGTTATATTTTCTTCTCTTCTATGCCCACTCCCTGGACTGTCTTACCTTGTGATTGATTACAAAGAGGAATTCCTGTCTTACCTTGAACACTACCAACTAACAATCCCAATAAGGGTTGATCAAAATGGAGCCTTCCTCAGCTTTACTGTGAAAAATCCTAAACCCTCAAGAAGGAGGAGGAGCACAGACCCTTATGACCAAGAACTGGCAGCATCTAAATTATTTTTTAAACTTTCTGCCTATGGCAAGCACTTTCATTTAAACCTGACTCTCAACACAGATTTGGTGTCCAGACATTTTACAGTAGAGTACTGGGGGAAAGATGGACCGCAATGGAAGCATGATTTCTTAGACCACTGTCATTACACAGGATATTTGCAAGACCAACACAGTACAACTAAAGTGGCCTTAAGCAACTGCAATGGTCTGGTAAGTCATTATTACATGTTTTAGTATAATAGGGTGCTTGTCCCTTTTAAATTACAGAAGAAGAATTAAATTGGCATATCTTGCAGTTTTTTGAGTCCCTGTGGGAAGCAAGTAGACAGGAAGGTGCAGAAAACCCCTAAAACCTGATCTAGGTCGTGGGGAAAAGTAGCTGTCAGTTTCTCAAGCTTAATAGAAGTACTGAGACTCAATTCTGTAGTCTTCTGGCAGGCAACCTCTGTAGTGTCTATGCTAGGGTTGCAGGATTATGTGTGTGCTGAGATCTTTACAGTTATAAGAGCCTTCTAAGCTCAAGAGGTAGGGAGGAGGAAACAGTGGATGATCCTCCAGGGTACTGAATCTCTAGATTCAGAGGATGTTGATTGGACTGAACAGCCACTGACTTTGAGTATTTGGGTTTAAAAATTAAGTAAATAAAGAAGAGGAATTGCTTGGTGTAGACATCATCATTGCTGTGAATTCAAAATGTGAAAAGTATTTAGTGAGTAACAGCATCAGAAAGTAATGATACAATTTTTTTACCCGAAAGATTTTGTTTACAAATTGTAAACTTTTGCATTTAGAAGTAGAATTAGAAATTCTTACGTAGTTTATTCTCATCTCTTCTCTTACTGGTGATCTTGTGATCACATGAGAGTAGTACATGCATGGAAAAAGAAATTAGAAAATGAATGCAAAAAAAGTAAAAAAGCAGACTACTGAGTAACAAAATGACAAAATAAAAAGGCATGACTATGAAACATTAAATCAAGAGCCAGTGTTTTCTGTAGTAAAAATATACATATATATTATGGTTTCTCATTCTGGTTTTTATTGTGGTAGGATGCTGATCGATCTTGTTAGGAATAGGCTGATATAACTAATTGCTAAGTTAAAAAAAAAAGAAAATTACACAACTTGCTAAACTAGTTCCCATTTGTCCTTGGGAGCACTATTGAACAATGCCTCTTGAGATGTTACTTTCAAAAAAAAGCCATCTGTTTCAGACCTAGATTAGTTGCATTACACCCAACTACTTGTGATGTGCCTAATACAAGCTAGTTCAACATTTCAAAGTGTTCTTGAAGAAAAATATTTAATGGCGATTTCCAGAGCTAAGTGAACACTTTCAAAGAAATGGAGTTAAAATGATGTTCCATTGAGCGTGGTATTACAGTTTGGTTCATGTAGACTTATAGCAGATAGGTCTGAATTTAATACAATTTTCTGTTTGATTGCAGTTTCCATGTAATAGCGTTCTGGTTTTTTTCTGGTCACAGTTCTGGTCATATTCAGGCTTCAAAACTAGTATACTCCATCTTTGCTTGACTTCTTTTCAGCTAAAAATATAATGGAGACAAAGTCTCTTCTTTCAGGACTCATTTCTTTAAAAGAGGCTGCAAGCTAATTGCTGCATGCTAATTGATACACAGGCTAGTTGGTCCCCTTGGAGACTGCAGTAAGTGCCATGGTGATCCCAGTGCAGTTCCTCTTTGCCCTTGGCTCAGGGAGTGAGCCAAGAGCTCCTGCTCTTGCCATAGCTGACTCTTGTTTTTCTTTCATGTTAGGAAAATAAAGGTGGGATGAAGCACAAAATAGCATGTATTTTCCTGTCGTCTTTCCCCATCTGTTGCTCCTTATGGGACTTCTTTTCTTCTATAAAGTATGGGAGATGTCATGAGGAAGCAGAATCTTGTTTTTTTCCCCTTCTGTGCCCAACACCCTAAGGTGACATTTTGCATGTTTTCCCTTTGCCTTCAGGCTGTCCATTTTGCTGGAGTGAGGCTCCTTGTTGTTCCAGGTGTCAGTATGTTAACTTTGTTTTTGTAAGTTAACTTCTGTGCAGAGTGTTTCCCAGTTAAATCATCATCATCAGTGGCTGTGGTTGTTGTCAGTCCTTATGTGTGTCTTTCAGGTGTTAAGGCAGCCTTAATCTAGTCTTAAAGTTTCCAAATTCTTCATGGTCATGCCTCTTTACTTCGGACTTTACTTATCAGGAGTGCTCTGCATCTCTTAGGAAGATTTGGTCACAAGCATGTGAGGCTTCTGTGTTGCTCCAGAAACATCAGTAGGGTGACATGTGGCTCTATCTCAGGGCCTTGAATACTGCAGAGGGTACAGCAGTAGTCTTGATTTGGTACCATCCTCTACTGTATGGAAACTCTTCCGTGTTGGCAGTGCCTTCCAGAGCACAGTGTATGGGAGTTACCACTCCATTCAGATAAATGCATCAGAGAGTTATTTTAAAATGATGATTCCTACTAATGAATGTTTTGTTATACAGCTGCTGTTTAGAACGTGCATAGTAAAGCAATTGGCAGTGAATATTGAAGACAATATTACTTGTTTTAGAGTTAGCAATAGCTCAGAATGCATTCTACTTAAGGCAGCTGTTGTATTTTCCAGTTTGATTGTTGGTCAGTGAATGACTGCCAATCACAGCCTAATAGTCCTTGATTAACATCTGTATTAAGGCCAGTCATTGTAAGTTTAACTCTTTACCTCTTAAGCAGGTAGTAGGTAATATTTAACAGTGAATGTTGCTCTCAAACAAAATGTATAGAATATATTTACACCGGTTGTCCTGTTAGGTTTCACTGTTGGCAAGTAGCTCAAATTTCTTCCCCTTACTGAATGTCTTGAATTATTCTTACTAGTTATTCAAGAGTGGTTATGTGAGAACATGATTTAAATGACATATGTTGTATGTCTTTGAAGAAGTCTTATATTTGAGATAAATGTGAAGAGGGCTTTCAGTTTCATTATAATAAAAAGTGAGTCAGTTGATTTTCATATCATCCTTCCTTGTTTCAGCCTCTCTATATTTCTCATTACCAAGTCCCTAGAATTACAGGCTGCTACTTACTGAGGTTTCAGTCCAGCAGCTTCCATCTCCTGGGCCCTGATTATGCTATAAGTTGTCTAAAGTTGTGAGTAAAGCTCTATAATCCAGTGAGCATTCATGTGAGGAAGTTGAAGTTCTTGTCAACAAGCTTGCTGGGTTCCAAACTCATGTTTACTATAGTGGATGCTACACTTGTGGTGGATTGCAGTTTGGGTGTATCATGAAAAGAGCCTACAAATGAGCCGCATTTTAGGGACTTCGGATGTTTGGTACAAGGCAGCCAGACTCTAAGGCATTTTCTAAGCTGACTGTTTCATACCGAAGGAAAGAGGAAAAGAAATGGTGGTAGAATAGCTGAAGAGAGAGGAACTTCATCTCGGGGTAATAGAGTTTGACTGACTCTGGGAGGAGCAAATCTCAGAGAAGTTCTGGAGCCTTCAGTAATGGAATCAAGCAAAACTCAAACTTTTTGCATTTTGACTCATCTTTGTCCTCCGCCAGGTGTCAAAGCTCTTAACTGAGTGCTCAAACAAGTTTTGCATGGTAGAAAATTTTGTAATTTTGGGCTGACAAGGTCTGTAGTAGGAACTATTTTGGGGCTACTGTGATCCTAAGTAAATGGTTAATGTAAAACATGCAGTATTTTCATATATGTGAAGTTCATGCATTGCATAATGTTTGTGCTGGACAGCACAGTTATCTCCATCCAAACAGAAATGATAAAGAAGGCACAGGTAGGTGACTGTGGCTTAAGAACATGAGCTTACTTTTTCAGTGGGGAATTATTTTACTGGAAGATTTAATGTTTGCTTCATGTATTCCTTAATACATATATTTATAAATTACTAATATTTTTCTTAAAAGTTCATTTGAAAGCCATTTTTACTCTAAAGAATACATCTACTTTTATAGATCATAATTTACATATACTATGGTATTTTTGACTGTATGTGAAATAATTCTGTATCAGGGTCTTTAGGGCTGTCTTTGATACTCATATGTTTTTCCAGTACATCAGTTTTCAGAAAATTATATACAAGTTTTCCCTATCCTAGTTTTAAGATTTTAAGTTTTTGTTAGATTCCATGATGTGCTGTCTCAGGCCAGATAATTATTTTTTTCATCTTTTCTTCTGAGAGCACAGTGAATTAATGCAATCTTTTTCCTCAGTCATAAAATCATAGTGTATAGCCAGCTGTTGACATACTGAACAACACTGACTCGTTTTCAGAAGTTACCATTACTAGTACTTTATATTAAAAATGGATGAACATAAAGCCTAAAGAGATTCAAGGTGTGGAAAAATTGTGAAACTATAGTGCTATGTGGAAAAGGCAGGTGCTTACTTGCCCCCCAAAATTCAGTTTGTTTTTGCAACTGATGGATGTGCCCCATCTGAAGGAGGTTACTGCCCTGGCTGGACAGCCTGACAGAAAAAGATTTTTTTTCACAAATTCAGGGGAACTCCTTGTGGATTCACAGATTTGTCTGAGCATGTCAAACTGCTGGAACCAGACCTTGTATATGTTAGCATGAGTTGGCAGTCTGTAGTGGGATTGGATAACACAGGACCTCAAACAATCTGTTTTAGATAATAATCTTGGGAATGTTCCTTGTAGTAACATACTTGGTGCATTCAGCTTGTTTCTTATATCCATGGTATTATGTCAAAACCTTTTCTGATCATTCTTATATCTTAATGATATTTCTCATGCTTTGGAGTGGAAGTTTAATTTATGAACTGTTAAAATACAATAGCAGCACTTAAAACAAAAATTAAAATTAATTCATTTTAATGCTTTAAATGGGCATTATTTCAAACTCCTTTTTTCAAATGAAGTTTTGTTTTCCTCAGATAGTGGAGTATAAATCAAAGCTGGTATTTAGAATATTGGTTTGGATATAATAGTATGCTTCCCACTATGTATTAATCAGACATTGCTGAATAAACAAACAATACCAGTATCTCTAACCAAATGAATTTTGAAACTTAAAATATATATGCTGGCCATCACCAAGGTACTTTTTAGTTGCAGTATTTAGAGTGCCTCTTAAAAATCAGTCATTTCACTGTTGAATCACTGTGATTCATCAAGACTAGTTGCATTAATTTAGCAGTGGAAGAACAATTTTGTTTGCAAGCAAAAATACTGTTAGGCTAAAAATGGTCTACCTGTGCCAGGCTTATGTGAAGGGCATATGGGGAGGGTCGCTGTGTTTCCAGTGCTAATTGAATCACTCATCTGACTGCAGCAACTGACCACACATGTTTTCACTTCCTGCTTGTAGATCTTATTTCTAGTTCCTTAACTGAGCATTATTAAAATATCTTTTCTTAAGCACCATAGCATTTGGGCAAATGAGATCAGATTATCAGCTAGGCATTGGAAGAAGTGGTGATGCTGTCTTTACTGTTTTCACTGCTTGTACCTGAAGGAACTGTGACCATTGTTTGCAGATAGTCCTTAATTATTTGCAGAAACAAATATGCAATTTGTATAGAGAATTAGTGCTGCAATTAAGAGTTTATGCTATTTGAATTGACTTAGTTCTGCTGAGATAGTCTTTCCACTTATAATTATCAGTTTCAGCATCTGATATAATTATCTCATTTATGCTTAGACTTGCAAGCATGGCTGGACTTGAGTACAGACAGGAAGGATGTATGCTCTGGAGGAATTTAAGTTAGGACCCACTGTGTCTCAGAGACAGTGCCACTGATTGGATGGTATCTCTGTCTTCTCAGACTTGGCATGAGGCAGACAGCCTGATGGTGCTGGCCAGAACCACTCTGCAGGACTCTCTTCCTGTGGGAACATAATACCAGAGCTTACAATGGCTCAGGATTCACTTGAACCCAGATGTCTGACATGCAGACTGGATGCAGTCCAAACTGTCAAGGTTCTCTCTGAACATCTGGCAAGCCCAGTTACAATTTGTTTTATATTTTCAATACTGTTTAAGCAGCAGTGTACCAGTAAATTATTTTTTCTAGTAAAATCTTCGACTTCAAGTTACAAGAAAGCATTGTAAGAGGAATTTGATACTGGCATCTTCCAGGTGAATTCAGACCCTGATGTTGCTTTCTGAGTTAATAATTGAGTTTGTAACAAAAAATACCACTGAAGAGAAACACTTCATTTTGCATTCACAATTTAAGGAACGAGTAATTGAAAGCTGCAGTCTGTTCATACATATATTTTCACCATTTATAATAGAGTTCTATTTGGAAAACACTTGTTTCTGGTGTATTATATAGGATTTTTTATTTTGTAAGTTTTATATTGTTGTTTCAGAAGTAAAGAACGGTAGGCATTTTATGTACAAAACAGTAGCAGGACAAGAGTTTTGGCCAAGAGTACAAAGACAAGCTCTGATCTTTGAAAACAGCTTTAAGATTTTTAGAGCAGATATGGAGCAAGTGATCTTATGACTGATCATAGAGGTCTTAAAAAAGATTGATGTAGTACTTGTTTCACAGATAAAAGGTGTGGTAGAAATTTGTGATTTATCAAGTCAAGATATGAATGCAGAATTTCCTGCTTCCATGCTTCTGTCTGATGAGTAGCTCTTCCCTGTGTAGAAAGTTTGTACATTCAGAATTTTCTACATATGGGTATCAGAATTTTTTATTTAGTGAACATTGGTGTAGAAGTCTGTCAGGGCTTATTCCCTAATATTTCATTATCTGAAAAGATCCAAAACCTGGATTTTCTGCTGAAGTTCAGTTTTAATTGCTGAAGGTTCAGGACATTTCATAGTTGGTCTGAAATCTCCCCTTTCTTCCATAAACCACTTCCTGTTTGGAAGAGGCTGAGTTCACAAATGTGAAAGTTATGAGGATAGAATATCTACTATTCTGCACTGCAGAAAGGAAAAAAAAAAATCATTTGTTATGGAGAATGAGGTCTAGTGTACAGTCTGCAATAACTCTTTTTTGGTAGATTTATGGCAACAGTTTTTATGGAATAAATGCTTTGTAGACAGTGAAAATTAAATTAATATAAATAATTTGATTTCTGTTAACTAGCTCAGTTTTGGGATTGTATCTGGATGTAAAATAAAAATTATTTCTTTGAATGTGTGTTCTAAAATTTATCCTTCATGATGTTTGTTTTCGATGAAGTATTTGGCTATAAGCATCCAGCAGTGTGGCATCACAGAGGGATATTGGACTTGCTATTAGAGCAAGGCCATTTTGGCTTGGTGTAATTTTTAATGGATATGAATCATGTCATTTCAGAACATCTCTGTGAAGAGATTATTTGTAATATTCTGAGACTATCTCTTTCTTTTTTAAGTACATCTACCAAAAAAAGAGTGAAAGTTCTCCACAAATAGGACGATGGTAGTTTTATTTTTTTCTCACTGTATTGTTTATAGGCACCTACTCAGCTCATACTAAATCAGCAGACAAGAGCTGGCTCGTGGTCTGTTTTATGTGTTAGCTTCTAGTGGATTTCTTCTGTGGATTTCTTCACAGGGAATTTTAAAGTTTTTTAAATTTAAGATTTGTGATAGTAGTTCCATGTTGTCTCTTTTAAGCTTTTGATTTCTTATTTCCTTCTTTAAGCATGGAGTCATTGCTACAGAAGATGATGAGTATTTTATTGAGCCTTTAAGAAATATAACAGAAGATTCTACTAACTATAATTACGAGAATGGTCATCCTCATGTTATATACAAAAAATCTACCATGCACCAGCAGCACCTCTATGATCACAGTCACTGTGGAGTCTCAGGTAAAGAAGAATGAGTGTCATTTCTTTTAAAAAGTGGTAACTTGAGATGTATTTTAAGATCTTGCTTGTTTCACATTTAAGACATAGTGAAGAATGTAGCTATGAGAATCTTCCTTCTGGGTGATGTAATGCCTTGTTGAAAAGTAGTTTTGACTTTTCTTTTTTTTCAGATTCAGATTGAGAATATAGTGTATTTCAAAAACTAAGACAGCAGGAGTAAGTCTTGTTTTATGCCTATATTATGTACAGTGGTAGAAATGAGCACAGGCTTCCTCAAAATGTGTATAAATGTACTTTATTTCCCAACAGGAAAACAGGCTTGAATGACTACATATTACGGCTCAGTGTTTAGTATGTGTTCAATCTCATTTGAAGAAACTTGGTGTGCAATAAATATGTCAGCATTATGATTATCAATACATTTGGAACTGAGTCCATGTCTTCCTTGTTTGTGGAGGTTTATAGTGTTTTGGTACTGGTTTTTGGTCCAGTTGCTTGACATTATTCCATTATAATCATGTATGTGATTAACCTGTGCCGTATGGGCAGGATTGTATAGTTTTGATGGAGAGATATTTTCTTTGTAAAGTAGTTATAACCTCTACAGATATACGTTTCAAGTACTCTGAAATAACCCTTGATTAAACTGGTTAACTTCTTGAAGACAGCATGGAGTAAATCTGACAAGTTCTTTGAGAGCACAAAAGTAATGTTTTAACATGCTAGAAAAATGTTTTAACCTCGTCAGTTGTTTATATTTCAGTAATAGCTTATTCCAAAAAATTCCATCCTAGGCAGTTGTATTCCATGAGATTCAGTGCATGGGGCAGACTGACAATAACTAATCTTAAAATAAAAAAATATAATTTTTCATCGATGTAATTTATTTTAGCTTCTTTTGGAGTTTATAATGTTTAGTGGTACCAGCTGTCTAAGCTTACAGTACAGATTGTCTGCAAGATCCCATTCTTGGGAGATAGCTTTTTCTTGAGTGTTTCAGTTAATTGTGTTTATGGAATGTCAGACTTCATGTATGTAACTTCTGTTTTAGTTTGAGAGCATTATTCAATACACATGCTTATAATATTGCAAAACAAATCTCTTAAATGTTACTGCCTGCTAACTGATTTAATAACAAGAGTACTAGTGTATGTTCATTTTGCTGGGAGAGCTGTCACTTAAGCTGCTTGAAATAAGTGGAAGTTTTTGAAATGTAGGGAGATGTAATTTTTGCCATTATTATATCCCTGCAAAAAGAAAGGATATCAGCCTCCGTTGGATCTTGTCTTATAGAGTAATGCTTAGAAGTCATTCTGCTCCAAGCCATGAAGCAGAGGCAGCTACTTTTGTCAGGTTGTGTTCAGTTATTCTCGTGGTATCTGTTACATGGATCACCGGTTGATCAGAGCTATACATCTTGCATGCATTTTTTGTAAAACATGGTATAATATTTAGCATTTATTACTTAGTATAACTGATGGTACCTTTTTTCTTGGAAGCTCCTGTGCATTCCCTGAGCTTTCATAGCCTGAAGTCCTTAATTATTGAAGTACTAAAGCACTGCTTTTTACAAGCCTGAGAATATTATCATGCTCATTCATCTCAATTTCATCTTTTCCTGTTGTTCTGTATACTATTCCCACTCCATTAAAATGTCTAAAAAAATTCACTCTCTGCCAAGACTGCAAGGTCTTGCTTTTCCAGATGACATTCTGTTTTACCCTCATGGGTACCAAAGCCTTTTTCTTTTGAAAGGTCATTTTCTGACCGTTGTTGCAGCTTTATCCTAAAGGGAAATGGCATACAAAGCATTCTGAAATATCTAAAAAAATAATAGCTAAAAATAAAGTCAAATAATTATTTTCAGTTTTGCAGCTTTCCACACATAAGGATTAAAGCCAGGTATTCAGTGATGTTTAGGGAATTTGACTAGTTTTGGAAGTTTTGAACAGTCCAGTTTGGTGTTTTAAAATGCAAACATCACAAAGCTGTAAGTACCTTTTGGCAGTATATGATTTATTTTGTCTGGAGACTGATTTTAACTTTACCTTCAGAACAGTTTTCCTAGCATTCTATGCTGGGAGGAATCTGCTTGAGAAACTATGCCACTATTCATTGTTTGTCAAGTTTCCCCTACTGTAACCTAGTTTATTTTGTTCCTCTTCTCCATCAGGGAAATAGTCAGGATTTTGAGGTGTTGGGAAAGACAAGGGGAGTGTAGTTTCTGACCTTTCTGAGAAAAATTACAATAATAGTATAGAAGGTGGAGTACAGAATTTGGTGAAAGCATGATCAGAATTGACTGGGATCAGTAACTGATGGGCTATTTCATAATCAATGGTAGAATTATGGTAGCTAATACAAAAGGAGAATTGGAGAGGCATGGAGAATCAGATGAGAGCACAGGATGCATTTTCATAATTTAAATTAGATTTTAAGCATTTAAACATAAAAATGTTCAAAATATAAAATGTTGAATTTGTGTTTCATGTATGTATTGTCACCAGTTAATTATGTTTTATTAAATACAGCTGAAATCACTAAGGCCTTGGTAAGAAGTTTTCCACTGCCAAATTCCAGTTGCTTCAATGTGGTTTGAAACCACTGGATTATCTTGCAAAATGTTATATTTGTATAGGATTGAGAAACAACAAAAATGGACATATGAAAGCTGCAGAGAGGCAGATTATTTCTGGATAGTTCTACTTTTTTTTTGTTTTATGTAGTGATTTTACTCGTGTCTGACTTTACAGTTGGTATATTCAAAAATATGGAATGAAAGCTTGCTAGAAGCATAAAATAATAGTGCTAAAATATTTAGAAAAAAAAAGCAGAATGTTTTGTTTCTAAATATTTTCATAGTTGTATCTAGCATAACAAGTTTGTTATTACATTTTGAGATATTTTTCTATTTTTGCTTCTTTCTTTCTACCTTGACCACCTCCCAATATCTTGTGATGACTGACTTAGGAAAACTTGAGTACAGTAGTTGTGAACTCCATGTCTACATGGGTTTGGATTTCTTTTCAGTTGCAGTTTAAAACCTAATTTCACACTTCTGCGATAATTATTTTGGGATCAATGATAGTATTTTTCTGTGGTTTTTTTTTTCTTTATTTTTCCATTTATTTCTACCATTTTACTTCCTTTTAATTATGTTCAATGTTAATGGAGTTTAATTTTTTCTTTTTTAACTTATGAATATGGTGAAAGAATGATGTAAGTTGCCACATAACTATTTTCACTAAATAAATCGTACATCTTTATTTATTGATATATTTTAGCATTTATATAATTTTGAGATCAGCTGAAGCCTAAGCTTCTCATCTGATAAGAAAATGAGATATGGTTGTGCTTATGGGTCCTCTGAGATCTTTGTTTGAAAGATAATATGAAGATGATTCCAAAATAATAATTTTTTTTCTCTGAAAGAAAGTTTTATGCTTGAAATCAGTAATTTTTAAATCCTAGAATAGTTTGCATTTTGAGTGAAATTTTTGAATTTATATGGAAGCAGTACTTTCTAAAATACTTCTATCACTCTAAGCGCATCAGAAACTATCAGCATTTGTTATTTGAGAAAGAATGAATTTTAAAAAAATTTAGTACAGTAGCTGTCAGAGAAAATTCCAGACATTTCTAAGACACTGTTTAAGTATGATGAAAATCTTTGAACAATTCAAGCAACATTGAATTTTCTGGAACAGAGGTGAAAAACAGGAGAAAGCTTAGTAGTCATTATAGAATCCAAACCAGGCTTCAATACTTTGTACAGGGTTTTTTTAGAATGAATTATAACCATTGGAGAATGAGGACCATTTTGTTACCGGTGTTTTTATAACTACCAGGTTTACTTAAATTTTTTGACTTTTCTAAAATATGCGCCTTTTAGAGCCAATACTGTAGCCTCAAAAATTATGAAACACTGCAACAGTGGGAATGCTGAAGGTTTGTATTCCTGCTTTTGACCTGAACATAAATTCTTTGTGGTGTAGTTTTTCTGTTTGAAATCAGTGTGCTTAGCTGACTTGCATAAAGCATTGTTTTTTTATGGGAGGTACTGGTTCTATCTCTACTCATCCTTAGCTGACCCTGTTTTAGTAGAAGTAATGATGTAAGAAAATTCCTCATTTGAGCAGTCCTGTTTGGACAGCTCTAAATATATCTATTAATGTTCTTGTTCTCATCTGTAAATACCAAGAATAACTTAGGTATTTTGAAATCCTACTTAGATAAAACCTGACTAACAATATACTTTGCTAAACTTCAGCTTGAGACCTTCGCTGGCTGTTGTGGAAAAGGGATATATGATGCACACTAAAAAAGCCAAAAAATTGAATCCATCCTTCCCTTCCTTTGTAGGGAAGGATGGATTAAATTTTGGTCTGAGGACAGGAATTAGAATTCAAAGCCATCTTGTAATGTTTGTTTTGCTGATAATTACAGCTCTTTGGATTTTTAATAATTTATCTCTTGCACATAAGAAATATTTTTCTATATATTTACCTGAAAAAAAACCAAGAATCAACATACTTGTGTTGAAATAACTATGGCAGTTATCCCCTGTCAGACCATTTAAAACTTTCTATTACAGTTAATTCACAAGGTAGATAAAATACAATCTGATAAGTTTCTGAAGAGAAAATTTATTCATTTTAGGCATGCAAGCCTGAAGATTACAGGCTTTTGTAGAAGAGGAAAAACTTTTTAGTGTTTTATGAGCATGTTTAATCCTTAGTAAATTTTGAGAACTTTTACATTAATTTTCAATTTTTGGTTTCTAGTATTTTTTTCCAGAGGATACAGCTGTCTTGTTCTAAAAATTCTTTTCTTGTGGTTAGTTATAACTAATCTTTAACAGAAACATGAATGTACAAAATCAGATATATTGAGAGAGGATTTTTGCTTTATCATCCTAGTTCAAATTTAAGGAGAGTTGAGATTATTGGTGCTCAAAGTTGCCTTTCCATTATATAAATTAGTTTAAAATAATTTAGAAAACAAAGAAATTTAATTTTTTCTAGCAAAGACTTCTTTGCTAGAAACTTGGAGATGTCAATCTCAACATAAACCAGCTGCATTTGAATGAGTTTTACTAGTGACTACCTCTCAAGTATTTAATTGTTTTGGTTCCTAGAAGACATCACAAGAAGCGGCAAACCTTGGTGGATGAATGATGCATCTGCTTTCCCAGCTTCACTTCCAGTCAATGGCACACTAAGTAGTCATAGTCGACAGAAGAGATCTGTAAGCCTTGAACGGTTTGTGGAAACACTGGTAGTAGCAGACAAAATGATGGTGGGATACCATGGTCGCAAAGACATTGAACACTACATTTTGAGTGTAATGAATATTGTAAGTTTCATCCTTCTCTGTGTTCGTATCAATACCTATGCACTGAAATGATAACGGACCTGTCGAGTGTTTACTTATTGCCATGAACGATGCTTTAATATAAGTACTAGCTTGCAGAAAAGAATAATTTAAATACTGGAAATTTTAGCATTTTGGGAAAATGTCAAGAAGTATGTTGTGATCACTTTTAAATTGTTTTTAATTTTGAATTCAAATAATTACATTCAGATTATGTAGTTCTGCTTACATTGACATTCTAAATGCTCATTGTGCTGGATGAATTGTAAAACAAGGCATTAACAGTTTCAACTGAAAAGTGTGACTCAAAAAGGGTTTTTTTTTAACTGAATGGTCATTTTTTGGTCAAAAAATAACTTGTATTTAGGTGATGTACTTTACATTATGGAACTACCTGAGGAAATTTGGTTAATATTTAACCATTTAGGAAGCAAGTAGTGTTTCTTGTCTGACTTTGTGCCTTTTCTTATTTTCTGGAGGTCAGGTTGCCAAACTTTATCGTGATTCCAGTCTAGGAAACGTTGTGAATATTATAGTGACACGCTTGATTGTCCTCACTGAAGATCAGGTAAGAGCTGTTGGGCTAAGCTTTATAACTGTGAAATACAAATTACATTATTGTATAATGTAGAGTTATTTAATTATAGCTTGAAGTGGCTGCCTCTGAGTACAAAACCTATCACGTAATTTTTCACTACTTTAATCAAGATTAAGCAGTTCAAAGGAATATTCCTCGCGTATCATCTCAAAGATATGTATTCTTACTTCATAATAGGTGACTATTATTACACCTTTGGGGATGTCAGTTTTATTTTTAGATTTGTATTTTGATTTTTTTTTCTGTATTGACAAAATGATTTTTAAAGTTGGAGCAGAAAGAATGATGGTTCAGTAATACACAGCTGAACTTGGGGTCAGATTTTACAGAAATAAAATTTGGCAAGAAGATTTTATTCCTAGAAACCACTGCTTCTAATTATAGTCCCATTTTAGTTTTCAAAAAGCTTAACAACTGACCTTAGTAATTTGTTTGGAACATTTCTGGTATGCATGTTGTATTGCAGCCAAACTTGGAGATAAACCACCATGCAGACAAGTCCCTCGATAGCTTCTGTAAGTGGCAGAAATCCATTCTCTCCCACCAAAGTGATGGAAACACCATTCCAGAAAATGGGATTGCCCACCATGATAATGCGGTTCTTATTACTAGGTATGGTCATTATAAGTATTGTGTTTGTTTTATTTCTTGTAGCTTTCTTGTTCTTAGCATATTTATGTCTAGAGGCCAGTTGCAAAATAATATATTTGGTAAGTAACCTTAAAAAGAGGAAAGTTAATACATGGCTTGTCTTAAATATGTCAGATTATTAAAGTTTAGATTAAGAATTTGGAAAAGTATGATCTGCAAATCACTTGCTTCTGCTGTTATTTTCACATAATTGCCAGTACAAAGTATTGCAGTAGAAAAGATGGATCCTATTGAACATTTTATACTTTAATAATTGAAAAGAATTTATAAGATCACAGAGAACAAAACAGAATGAGAAATGTATTGTTAATCACGTAAAGTGTTTTTGTAAGAATTTCAAGCCAGAACTTCAACTAGTGTAGTAGTATTTCTCTGAAAACAGGTTCTTGCAGATTCCAGCAATATGAGACTCTGCTTTGTAGCTGGTTTGATTTATTATGCTTAATTAAGATGAGAACTGACAATTTTAATAGATAGTTTCAAAGCCTGCATTTGTGCCCATTTGTTTGCTTTTGTTTCACTGTTACTCTGATAAATTCAACATAACCTCCACTGTAATCCTGTGATCCTGATAAAGGCATTTGTGTCTGTCCCTTTGCAGTTTGGTGTAGGCAACTGTACTTTAATAGAAGATAAGTCTCACTGTTATTTAAGGATACTATTAATTCTTTTTTGTTTTGTTTAAGTAGCAGCAGGTTCATCCGCTCTTATTTTGATTAGGATCCTTTAATTATGATTTCTACTTTCCAGGACAAATTCTGTACTGCTTTTTATGTAACCTATTTTGGAATCATTGCATTCACTGCATAAAAATTGAAATAGTGATTAAAATTATATCTTTTGTATAATTTTGCATATAATTTGTGGAAGTTAATTTTTTTCTGAGGGAGCTGGTGTTTTTTCTTAGTTTTCTTTTACATAATGAACTAATCTTTTTATTTTTGAGAGAAAACAGAAGCTAGTGAATCACTTGCATGTATTTTTTATTGGTATTTCAGATATAGTTATGTATGATCTTAAATAGTACATAATAAAAATATGAGTGATTAAATGCTAGAGTAACTCTGAAAGCTTTTAGATTTCAAGAAGTGTAAAAAAAAAGATCAAACTCTAATACAAATAAATCAAATGTAATGAAAAATAAAATGGTTGCATTCTAAGGTCTTAATTTTTGACAAAGGCTTTTGTTTATGATCAGTTTTTTGTCTATATGTAGTTCCTTCCCTAGGACATTTGATGCAAATATGTGATCACAGCTTTGTTACACATGAAACTTTCACTGGTATAATTTAGACAAGTGAAAAAGTGTAATCCATGGGTCGTATGGTTGTGTCAGTTGAAGCTCCTCAATGTACACATGCCTAAGTTGTATTAGCAACTCTGTACTTTTACTGCTACAGCTGACTAACCTGACACTTTGTTGGTGGTATTGTGGCATTACAAATCACAGTTGTTTTCTTTCACAGCTGTGCTTTAATGTGTTTGATTACTGTATATTCTGTACTGGCTTCCCTGATGTGGTAGGATGTTCCATTTGGATGTTCCTAGTGGAGTTCTAAATAGTTCTGTGTTTCCAGACAAAAGCTTAAGCCAGTGATAACTTGCAAGCCTCTAAGTGTAAAAGGAGCAAGTTTTGAGAGAACGTGAGTAGTAGCTATTCAAAATTATGTTTTTTTCATCAAAAACCAATAAATATGGAGGACTTTTTTATAGTTCTTCATTATGGGGGCTATAATTATCTAAGTATGTAGCATGTGTATGCTGTCTTTTAAAAGGGATGTTAGAATTTTATAACTTCCCAGTTTTCTTCTAAGAAGTTTACACCTCTAAGAATATACCAATATTTTAAATCAACTGAATGCCTCAGTGTTGCATCTGCAGGCTAGTAATACCTACCTTTATAAAGTTCAGTTATAAATGCTTTTGCACCAAAATGCTTATAATCATTTATTTATATAATAATTGTGATTCCTTAAAATAATCACAAGGGCTGCACTAATCAATTTGAGTGGATTAATCCAGCTTTTACTGAAACTGCTAGCTATCTCACTGTTACTAATAAAATGAATCAGGTTATGCGAAGAATCCATAGATCTTTTGGGGGTTGGAATGAGGAAGGATAAATTTATATTCATATAAACATGTACATCCACTACTTTAATAATTCTAAATGAATTACTGAAATGTTGATATACTTGTTTTCATTCTCTTGTCTGTCTTTCACTTGATGAACCGTATTTAAGGCATTATATGAGGAAGAGAAGGACATGGCTATGGTTCTTTAAACTCATAATGTACTGGAAAGGTCTTTAATGACCATGTCCATCCAAAGGAATTTGAGCCTATACTGCAAAAAATTAGGATACTTTTTAGCTACTCCAATAGTATTTTGAAAGCAGTTTCTTGAATCTGTCCCACTGATGCTGCTCTGCTTTGTATGGAGTAATTACATTTTTATTGACTTTGACACTGGAATCAATTTTTTGCCCATTGTGTGTACTTCTATTTTATGGAAAGTAGGAAAATTTCAATTCAACATTATGAATAGTTTTGTGTTGATTAAAACCAGATTTTTTAGTAAGTATTGATGTATTTGAAAATATTACTGAGTCCTATCTAAGTATTTAGGTTTGCAGCTACAGCACTCTTCATCTGAAATGTGGGGCAGAGGTTTTAAGAAAATGAGTCATTCTCTTCAACCATGTAAATGAAGACAGCACTTCAGCTTTTCTTTGCTATCCCTTCATGTTGCTTTCAAAGTTGTCACGGTTTGATTTGGGAAAAACAGTATTAAGGCTGCACATTCTCTAGGAGTATCTGCTTGACCAGAGCAGAAAGAATTATGTATCCTAAATAAGCTATATGCTAAAACCAGGTAGCCTCACTAGAGTGGAGGTGTGTCAAACTGATCTCTGAAGTCCCACATAGGCATTGCCATGCCTACTAAGCCACCAGTCTTTGGACAAGTGCCTGCCTGTGTTTGGTGTGCCTGATCTATGGGCCTCTCTGGTCATGGTCCTGCAGTGGGTAGGGAATTGCAGAAAACTTCTTGTTTGCTAATTAAAAATACACAGGCCCAAGACTGGCCTAAGACCTTATATTGTGTATCACCTGCATTTTTCCTGTAAGAGAATACATTTAGATGTCAGAATTTAGGGTTTTATCCTGAAATTGTCCAAGGTGGGTTCTTGGAGGCAAGTGAAAGTAAAATACTAAGCAGACAGACTTGAACTATGAGGTTGCTTATTGGTGTAATGCTGTTAAGACAATGTCGCCTTTTTTTAATGAAGATTTTATATAAACCTAGTGAATCCTTAAAATGATTTTATACTACAAAATGATAAAAATAGGAGAAAAACTTGTATGGCTGTCTAATCTCAAGTCCTTTGATGAAGATAGAGCTCTTGCATTTGGTTTCTTTATTCTTGCATCGTTATGTGATAATCTTGCTTTTTAGCAAAATATCAGATAATTTTAAAAGCCATTGTAAATTTTGAGGCTTCTGCATCCCACCCCAGTGTTTGGTTTGCCTTTTTGAAGTTAGTTCTTATTTGGTGATTTGGTTTTTTTTAGCCTTCCTTGGTAGGCTGCTTCCTCTTTTTGTTTCTTTAGACACTTTTTAAGAAATAGGGTCTCCATAGATTGCAAACCCACAAAACTTAAGAGCTATAGTGTACAGCTATTATTTTGTTTTTACTTATATTTTTGAACCAAGCTCCCCTTCCATTTACACTGGTTGCTTCCTTCTCTTGATCTTAAAGATCATGAAGTAGGAATTGTGGTATTCCTTAAGAATGCCTTTATTAACTATACATTATGAACAGAACCATTCCTTTCCCTGTGTATCGGCGCAGCCAGAAGGTTGGATTCTGGGTTACACTTTCTATCAGGATTGAGAAGGTAACATTTTTTTAAAAGGCCTTTTGTTTTTCCTTTACACTGGAAGTGTTCTCTAGTGCTACATTTCTGTATAGCTCAAGAGTTAGTTTGATTTGTCCAGGTACTAAATAGTTGTTTATCCAAACGATGTGTGGCTGACTCTCTAAACATGTAGCAATGGAGTGTTTTGCTGCTGAGATGGAAGATTACTTTGCCTCCTGGTGTGCTAGTAGATCAAGTAAAAACATGTACGGGATGGGCCATAGAAAGGAGGGTTCCAGGGGGAAGTTGAGGTGTGTATCTCTAAAGGGGCAGAATCTAGTCTGTGAGATGCAATTGTTTTAAACAGAGAAACATTTGAAACCTCAATCACTTAAGGAAACAGCACTTCTCAAAAATTGTTGAATGAAATGTCATCTACTGCTGGTAGTTCACACACCATGAATTTCTGTTTTTAAAGGAAAACAAATTCACTATGCTTGACAAAAATACGAAGATCTCTTTGCTGCTAGGGTGCTTTTATGGAAACATTCCTTGCAGAAAACTTACTAGACTTAAAATTAAGACTGTAAACCTGTGTGGTTTTATGTAGGTACACCTTCTGAAATTCTTGACTTGAAATACCTTGAAATACAAAAATCTTTTACTGGGATTGAAATCACTTGAGTTAAGTTCACAAGTGGTTTACTGCTTTAGCAACAATTAATTCCACAGCCCCACTGAACTGATATGCTCTGTTAGAAAGATCCTTATTTGATTGAATAAAGAATCAGAGCTGTAAGATGGTTTTATTTTGATATAAGCTAATAATTGATATAATATCAGTTTTGATAATGATTAAGTCAAATACACCTCGATTTGCAGGTTGTACTGATGAGAGTAAAAATGGTCAGTACCCCAGACAGTATATTTTTTCTATTTGTCTGGGTCCTAAGTGGGTTTGTGCATGTTAATATTGTGAGACAGTGAATGAGCTCTCTCTTAATAGACACTTGTATTTTTTCTGGGTACTTGTAACTAATTCAGTAGGTGTATTGCTAAGAAGTGTGATATGGCTGCTATTGGCATTAACGCCAGTATGAGTATGCAGCATTTCTCTAGCAACACTATTGAAGCCCATATGGGAGGCATTAGCATTGTTACATAGTGGATTTTTTGAGTCTTTCAAGGAGAGAATTTTATAGAACTGGTTTATGTTTGTTGTATATGCATAAGATTAATTTCACAATGCTTCAATCAGTTGTTTGGTCATTCATGTGCCCCTATTGATAAGGGGCAGTTTCATTTGTCTGTGAGATGCGTCCAATGTGCAGGCCAGTGCTGCCAGTTTTTTTCTTAGGACACAGAAAGTATATTTAAATGGCAGCAGTCCTAAACTCCTGTAATTCTTGTGGTTCATAATATAAGAACAGAAATGTTTCTGAAATTACTGTAGATACTCAAGAGGGACAAAACATTTCTTGTTTCATTTTCCATACCTGTGTAGAGCTGACCACAATCATGCCTTTAATTTTTTAAATAACACTGGAGTTTTTAGGCAGCCAGGAATGGTTTTATAGTTGCATTGTTCAGATAACAGTCCTAAAAGAAAATTTGTTTAATGGATACTCTTTTCCTTTTGCATGTCAGTTGCCCATAGGTTAGTAATATATTTTTGTTCTGTAATAGTAAGTAGCATTCCCCCATCAGGTTCTGTACTGGTTAAGGCATTTGGTAGCAAGGTGAGGCCAACCAGCCAGGACTCTGCCCATTCCTTTACTCCTGTAGGTCCAAGATTGTTATGCTTCTTTTCTGAGGCATTTTCCACTTTTTTTCTGGGCTTCTTTAGTTGTTGCAAGAGTCCCCTTTTATACAAGGTACTCTTATCAAGCTCCATGAGCACAATTTCCTAGCTTTGTCCAATAAATCTGTAGATCCAAAGCATTTCTGTTCTCATGTAGTCTTGTCTTGGATCCTCATCCTGTGGCTAGTCCCTCTGTTTGTAAGAAGAACTCCAATTTCAAGCAGTAATTCTGTGTCTTGTTTCTTACTTACTTGACTCTGAAGTCCATTAAGCAGTTTTCACCCGTGTTTTTTGTGTAACCTTTTTAACTTTTTCTACTGGAGTTCCTTGAGATGAATTTAAGCCCCTGGCAGGGGACTGTATTTCCTGATTTGATTTTTGGGCAAAAATCATAACAGTGTCCATTGACTTGGTTTTCTTGTGACCACATCTGCAAGATTGAGGGAGAGGTTTGAAAAGCAGAGAGGCATATATTGCCCCTAGTGTCTGCCTCTGCAGATACATAAAATGTAAGGAGCCAGCTTTCCAAATACTAGCACTAATTTCCCATGTATCCTTGTTTTCAGGGAATTGAAGGGGTCTAAGAGGAAAAAATGTATCTGCGTATTCAAAATTATGTAACTGGGAAAAAAAAAAGCCCAAACAAAATTGAAGTCTACTAGGGCTTTACTCAGCAGACTGAGGAAAGTGAAGCATTTTATGTTGTGTACAGTGCCTCACATAAGAATGTTTATTCCAGGGTTTCTATACAGGGTGTATTCCTTACACTCCTTTTTAGAGACCTGCTATTGACCACTTGAATCAGTTACATTGCTAGATATGGCACCACTGTCATAGCTTTTATATTTTTACTTCTGTGTAAAAAGCATGTTGAGGGTTGTTGCTATCTCTGCTAAGGCATATTCTTTGAAATTATGAGAGATTGATAAAAGAGACATTGTGACTGAGACATGCAGCATAACAACTGTGATTTGTATGTAGATTATTCAATTTAAGTAAATCTGGGTGTAGAGCTATGTTCCAGGATTGCAAGCACTGTGCATTCAGGGGGAGGAGGGAACCTACTCAAAGATCTCAGTCTTTTCTGTCTTTTTGTGAGGTGAGAGTTTGCAGGCTGTGACATGACAGAAATAGATAAAACAGGCAATAGAAGAAAATAGGAAGTAGTTGGAAATTAATAAAATCCCTTGACATATTATGTAATTCCCCTTTCTATGACAGTTATAAACTTGTTGGGTGGGTTTTTTTATTCCCCCATCTCTTGTTAGCAGAATAAGGTTGGAAGTATTGTTCAGGTGTCCACTGGTGGCTGAGAATTTTTTTGGTGAGTGCTTTTTTGTTTGGTTGGTTGATTGGTTGGATTTTTTTTTGAGGGGTAGATGAGGGTAAATTTGTCTTTAAACTTTATTCCTAGATTTTGTAGCTGAAGGGAATCAAATAGACTCTGTGGGATTTGAGGGAACTCATGTGGAACAATAAAGTAGCAAGAACGTGAATCTGAAAAACTGCTTATTGCATGGCAAATGTCAACCAGCAGGTTATTTGCAGCTAATTAACAAGCACAACGTGTGAGTGGAATGTTTTCTAATTACTAAAAAGGCTGTTGTTTTTAATTTCTGATGCCATTAATTGACTCTTGGTGTACAGCTGGTTAGTTACAAGATGTGTATTCTGGTTTAGTTCATAAAATTTTAATCTGTGAGGGTGAAAGGATGGAAAAGTTATAAGGGGTAACCAGAGTTTGCCTAATCCGGTACCCAGAGTTTGCCTAATCCATTCCAGATGGACAAAACATGTCCAAACTGTGCTTTATTTAATACTAAATCCAGAAGAGTCACCAATGTCATGGAGTTAAGCTCAGATTTTAATTTTTCATGCTCTGTCTTGAAGTCTGAAAGCAAAAGCTGCTTTTTTTATTTTTTTTGTGGTTGTTGTTGTTAGATTGATTAAAATAAATCAATAAAAATAATGTTCTATCTCAACTGAAATAGGAGAGACAGAAATTTTGGGTGTAATCCCACAAATTTATCTTAAGATGTGCTCACTGAGGAGAGCTAGTTACACACCTGGTGATTTTCTGAATTGGAAAATTTGAGAATATCTACCAGCATACAGGATGAGCAATGCAACTCCTAACTGCCCCAGTTAAAATCTTCCTCTAAATGTGGCAATGAAGCTTTTGGCAATTAAAAATGTATCAGGATAAACCTATAAAATGCCAGACTATATATGCTGTTGATAGTAGTGGTATGTTATTGTCTTCTGTAGCTTATAAATAAATTTTTCCATTTGTACACTAGACTTATCAGAGAAAAAAAACAGTGAAAAATACTTTTTTATGCCCTATTCCCTCCCAGCCCCCCACTTTTTTTCTCCAGGCATTCACCTTTTGAGTTGCACAAAGGGTCATAAAGCTATTCAAATTATAGTTTTTCCAGGAAATGTTTGGGGGTAATAGTTTGGGATATCTGCTAGAACACTCAGTCACTGCTTGGCCAGATACCTGACAAAGGCCTTTCTAGCAGTTTCAAATGTGTATTTTGGTTGTTTTTTTTTTTTTTTTTTTTTTTTTTTTTTAATGAAGTACATACACTTGTTTAAAAATATCTCATTTTTACGTTTTCTTAGTATTCTAAGTGGAATACTTACCTTCTTCTATGTTTTTCCCTTCTCTTGGGGATGTTATTGTTTTCATAACCTACAATGACTGGCAAAATAATACATTTGCCAGCGAGTATTTTTTTTCCTCATTCTTAACAATCCAGAAAAACGTATTAGGCCAGTTTATTCCCTGGATTTTGACCAGTTTTGGATTTTGTTTGTGATCTGTTGCATAAATTCTGTCTCTTGCTGCACATGAATATATATGTACTACAATTTCATGTTTTCTTCACATTTTAAATGTGAGTCTGGACTATTTAGCTCAACTTTATAGCTACTTTTTATTAGATTGGTTATGTATGAGTACATTAAAAATGTGGTTTCAATTAGGACACTGGTTGTAAATTAATTCTTTTAGTGGCAACATCATATCTATTTAATTTTAGTATTCACTATTCTCTAGTTTCTGATAGTTTACTCCAGTAAACTTTCTAATGGAGGGCAGGATTCTTTATGCTTTGAGGTCAGTTGCAGCATGCCCATTATTTTAGTAGGATCTGGATAAGATTTCAATTTGAGTTTATGGCTATTTCATTTTAATTATGCAAATAGTGAAGTAAAACCTAAACTGAGCACTGTCTGTTCCATTCTGCTTAAAACTTTCTGAAAAACGTTGCAGTGGAATAATGAAGTAATGTGCATGAGTGTCTCAACCTTTTTTAAATTAGGTATGGTGTTTTGTCTGAAGAGTTACCCATTTCTGTATTAAATTAATGGCTTTTATAATTTCCTAACTAATTTTTAAATATATTCTATGTGTTAAGTGTACTTTCCAAAGTGATTAGCACTACTTACAGTGGGTTTTTTGGTGATTTTTTTCCCCCTTATTGCTTGCTCTCAGTGAATCTACAGTAAAGAAATGACACTTCAAGGGAAGTGTCTGAAAATTTTCTAGTTATTTTCAAAGAGCAGGTGTGAATAGGCAGGAGTAGAGGATATTACAGAATCATCTCAAGTAATGAAATACATTGTATTTCATGTCTGCAATTGTAACTGTTCTGTTTCACTTTCATAGTGTATGATGAAATGTAACTTTAATAGCTATTAAAATTCTGACAGACCTGGATGGTGGAAGTAAAGTAAAAACCTGCAGTTAAAACTATGTACTTGAATATTTTGTAATTGCCATGCTGGACTAACCACATGTGCAGGGCTAATTGGTACTGAAATTGATTTTGAAATCAGATTTGCTAAACAAGAGATAATTTTTTCCTACAAACTCATATAAAATCAAACTCTTTTGTTTTCAGCTCAAATACAAATATTTTAATGAATGAGAAATTTGATATAGAAAATAAGAAACCACATTTGTTTACATATGGTATATTCAGAATTAAATTACTGACTATGTTGCATTCCCAATTATTTGTGAATGTGCACTCGCAGTTATTTCTTTGACTGGCATTTCTACTTTTCTGAAGATACATGTTTTACAGTCATCAGTGTATGAAGTAAGTGTAAGACACATGCTATACAGTCTTTGTAATATAAAGTTAAATCTGGAAAATATGGTTGCTGGAATATGAAGACTGAGATAACACTGAGAACTAACTGAAATTCTGGTCAAACCACTTATATTGTCACAGCCTTTGAAAGAGCAGTGGTTTGGCAAACTGTAAAGAATTAAATGGGTGATTGTAAGCGCATTCAATGACTAGCAAGTCTTGTGTAGATTTACACTTTCATACACTATATTCTAGTTCCTCCTACCATTTTTTTTCCAGTTCTCTTTTATTGCTGTCGCATTGACCTATTGTCAGCAAGTGAAATTGTGGCAGTGGGAGTCTTCTAAGTGGGAATATACTCCACAGTTGCAACAATTTTTGGGGTTTTTTATGCTGTAATTCTTACTGATTTCTAGATTTGTAAATCTTTGAACTTCTGATTTGGCCTTTCCTTGCTGTACGGCTTCTCATCAATCTAACGTGGGCCAGCAATAACAATATTATCAACACTGTGAATAAAAAAAAAATCTCTTCTAATGCTGCATGATCAAGTGTCATTCATTAAACATCCAAACATGCACTTATGCCAAATTTTAGATACTGCTTATTTAAACTATTAATATGTATTATATATAGTATTTAAAATCTGTATTGAAGCAGTCCATGACACCTGGTCTTCTGTGGGCTGATGGGGTTGATCTGTCAGAGAGGGAGAAGAGCATCTTCAGTCATAGGCTTGCCAAGGTGGTGAAGAGGGCTTTAGGCAAAAGTTGCTGAAAGAAAGAAACATCAATTCATTCCACTCCTACCAGTTTGATCCCAGGGCCAGGAAAAGATGCCCAGAGCTTGGAGAGAGATCAGGGGTCAGCAGGAGAGCGTGTGAAGAGCAGCACGAAGGAATTCCAGCTGCTCAAGCCAGTAAGTTGGCTTTATCCTTCATCAGGGATCCAATTTTAAGTACCTCTGTGCTGATGCATGTAGCATGAAGAGTAAACAAAATGGAGCCCTGTGCATGTCTGCTATGGTCTTATCAGTGTCACAGAGAAGTTGTGGGATGACTCTTATGACTGAGTGTTGGAATGGAATGATAGAGACTGTTTCACAAAGATGGACAGAGGAGACAAGCAGAGGGTGTTACCTTCTGTGTCAGTGACCAGCTGGAATGCACAGAGCTCCGCCTGATCATCGATGGAGAGCCAACTGTGAGTTTACAGATTAGGATTGAAGGAAGGGCAGGTGACATTATAGTGGGGGTCTGAACAGCAAGACCAAGTGGGCGAGGCCTTCTGTAGACAGATAGGAGCAGCCTTTTGTCCCAGGCACTGGTCCTCATGGACACTTGAGCCACTAAGAGAGCTGTTGAAGGGACAGCACAGGGGTGGAGTACTGTGGAATAAAGACTTGCACAGGGAAGAGGGGCCCAAGAAATCTGGTTAATATTCAGGCATCATCTCCTCTAGGTCAGAAGCAATGCATCCTAGCAAAGAAGAAGTCAGACTGAAGTGCCAGGAAGCCTTCAAAGATGAACAAGGAGTTTCTGGGCAAATTCAGACACAAAAATGTAAGCTTGCAGAGGGTGGAAGCAGGGAAAAGTAGCCTGGGGGGAATTCAGAGAGATTATGTGAGCAGGCAGGGATCAGATTAGGAAAGCTAAAGCTCTGATAAAATTAAATGTTCTGAGGGCTGTCGGAGGCAGCAGGGGAAATTTCTCTCAGTATGTCCAGGGATAAAAGGAAAACTAGGGAAAATATGGGTCCTCTCCAGAAGGAAGCATGAGACTTGGTTACCTGGCATATGGAGAAAGCCAAAGTACTCAACTACTTTTTTTCTCAGTCTTCACTGGCAAGTCCTCCAGCCAACACTGCCTGAATTGCAGAAGGTAATATAGAATTGTATATGGATGGCTATAATCCATTCTACAGTGGCTATCACTGTAGAATGTAGAATCACTGGCTGTAGGAGAAGATCGGGTTTGAGACCATTTTAGGAATCTGAAGGTGCATAAGTCCATGGGACTTGCTGGGATGTAGCCAGCTGTCCTGAGGGAACTGGTGGAGAAAATGGCTAAGCCACTATTCATCATATTTTTGAAACTATAACAGCTCAGCAAAGTTTCCAGTGACTGAAAAGGGGAAACATAACCCCCATTTTTACGAAAGGAAAAAGAAAACATCTGGAGAACTACAGGCTAGTCAGTCTCACCTCTGGGCTCAGCAAGATCATTGACTGAATGTTCCTGGAACCTATGCTGGGGCACATGGAAAATAAGGAGGTCATTGTTGACAGCCAACATAACTTCACCAAGGGGAAATTGTGCCAGACCAATTTGGTGGCCTTCCTGTGACTGAGTTACGGTTTGATGGATAAGGGAAGAGTGAGTGATGTCACCTACCTGGACTTCTCCAAGGCATTTGATACTGTCCCACACAACACTCATCTCTAAACTGGGAACACATGGATCTGATGGATGGCCTACCCAGTGGATAAGGAATTGTCTGAATGGCTGCACTCAAAAAGATGACCAGTCAACTGCTCTATGAACACATGGAGATCAGTGACGAGTGGCATTCTTCAGGGGTCGATAATGGGACCAGCACATGTTAACTTCTCTGTTGCTAACAGATTGAGCACACCTCAGCGAGGTCACTGACAGCACCAGGCTGTGTGGGGCAGTTGACACTCTGGAGGGAAGGGATGGCATCCAGAGGGACCTGGACAGGCTTGAGAGCTGGGCCAATGCAAACCTCATGGGGTCAACAAAGCAAAGTATTCTACGCATGGGTTAGGGTCGTCCCAAACATGGACACAAGCTGAATGGAGAATGGATTGAGAACAGCCCTGCAAAAGGGATCTTGGGGATCAGCACATGAGATGCTGGACATGACCTGTCAGTGTGCATTGACAGCCCAGAAAGCCAGTTTTTTCATGGGCTGCATCCTCCAGAAGTGTGACCAAGGAGGTGATTCTCCCCCTCTACTCTCATGAGACCCCACCTGCAGTCCTGCATACAGCTCTGGGGTCCCCATCATATTTGCATTAGATCCAGAGGAGGGCCACAAAGGAAATCAGAGGGCTGCAGCACCATTAGGCTGAGGGATCTGGAGCTGTTTAATTTGGAGAAGAGATGCTCAGGTGAGACCTCATGGCTCTCTACAGCTACATGAGAGGAGGTTGTACTGGGGTGGGGGCCAATCTCTTCTGCCAAGCGTCAAGTAAAAAGACAAGAGGAAATGGTCTCAAGTTGTGCCAGAGGAAGTTCAGATTAGATATTAGACAATATTTTTTCACTGCAAGTGTGGAATAAGCATTAGAATAAGTTCCCCAGGGAGGTAGTACAGTCATCATTTCTGGAAGTGTTCTCAATGTGACACTTAGGGATATGGTTTAGAGGTGACAATGGTTGTGCTGGGTTGGTGGTTGAACAGATGATCTTGAAGACCTCTTTCAGGCTTGATTATTTTGTGATTCTCTAAACTGAAAGAGGGTAGGTACAGGAAAGAGTGGTGTGACCTGGCCTCCAGGAGGGCCAAGTGTGTCCTGGGGCCTTCAGGCACAGCATCATCAGCCAGGCAAAGGAGGGTATTGTCCTGCTCTGCTCTGCTGTGGGGCGGCCTTACCTTGAATGCTGGGGGCAGTTTTGGGTGCTACAGTATAAGAAAGATATTAAACTATTAAAGAGAGTCTAAGGGAGTTCTACAAAGATGGTGAAAGATATAGAGGAAAAGCCATATGAGGAGTGGCTGAGGTCAATTGGTCTGGAGGAGTCTGAGGAACACTTAATGTGGTCTACAGCTTCCTCACAGAGGGAAACAGAGGACTGGCACTGACACTGATTTCTTCTCTCTGATGACTGATACGACCCAAGGGAAAAATGGCATTAAAGAGGAGGTTTAGATTGAGTATTAGAAAGAGTTTCTTCAACTAGAGGATGGTTGGACACTGGCACAGGGTCTCCAGGGAAGCGATCGCAGTACCAAGTCTGCCAGAGTTCAGGAAATGTTTGGACAATGCTCTTGGGCACATGGTGTAGTTACTGGGGAGTCCTGTGCAGAGCCTGGAGCTGGTCTCAGTGATCCTTATAGGTCCCATCCAATTTTATTATTCTTTGATTTAGATTAGTTATTAGAGAGAAATTCTTCACTGTGTGGGTGGTGAGGCACTGCTACGTGTTCCTCAGTAAAGCTGTGAATGCCTCATACATGAAAGTGTTCAAGGCTAGATTGGATGGGGCTTTGAGCAGCTGGTCCAGTGGAAGGTGTCTTTGGTGGTGGCAGGGGAGTTGGAACTGGATGATCCATAAGGTCTGAGATTCTGTGAACACTGTGGAGACAGCCCAAAGTTGTATGTGCATTGCCAAGGCTTACCACCGTTGACACATGTGGTAGTGATACCTCAAGCTAATACATTTAATCCATAATTTGAATTCATTTTTTAAAAATGTATGTGCATGTATCTTCTTTTGAGTAATGACTGGTCACTTCATTAATAGGCAACAGTTATATTCAAGTAATTTAGAATGGTTTTAGAATGGAATCAAAGTGTTAGTTTCTCAATAGTGATGGGTATTCTAATATTTGATAATTTGACATCAAATTATGTGTAGATCCTTTGTACTGAATGTTTCATGTACTTTTGTTCTATTGCATTTTGTAATTATTTTATATCCAGAGAGAAGTGGATTTAAGTTATAAATGCTGTTGAACTAGACCTGGAACACTGGTCACGATCAGCATCAACTCTTGCAAATAGGAAAATACTGCTTTGTATGAAAAGTGCTTTTTTTGCTCAAGGAGCTTTTTATAACTGAGTTTTGCATAGTACGTATAAACTTGAGGTCTTATATAAGTGGAATGAATACTAAAATAAGTAGGGGTGTGCATGTTTTATTCTGACATTTATTTAAGTACACAGCTAGGAGGGTGAATTCTAGAAATGTGGTAATTAACAACAGAAAATATTAGAGCTACTACAGGGAACCCTTGTCAACTCAAACTGCCATGAAGGTGTTTCTGATTATTTGACTTGCAAAATTGACCCAACAATCACTACTTTTTCAGCACATATTGCAATAGTAATTTTCTCTCATTCCGGTTTTGTGTGAGAATTGTTTCTCTTTCTCTCTGATTTGTGGACCCAAGCCTTGATCCATGATTAAAAATGATTTTAAATACCTGATTTGTATCTTCAGAGCAATTCCTAAAGTATGTTGTTCTTACTTTTGTATACAAAGAAAGTAATCTGCAAAGACCAGTCTTAACCAGCTAAAGACCTAAGAACTTCTTTGTCACCTTTGCCTCTCTCTCTTCTCATCTACTTTGATCAAGCATGGTGAAAGTATTCTTTAATTTTGACTAGAATTCCTTCTTCACCTGATCTGTTTATTCTGTATAATTCTCTATTTTTTCTCTATTTCGAACTATTTTATTACTGTACATCCCTTCAAACTGACATATGCTTTTCTTAATGGTTTATAGAAGCTTTTACTTGAAACTTATTCAGGCAAGCACTGAATATATAAAGTGTTTTCATGCGGAAGAGTATAGTAGTGAACTTGCATTCTTTCAGAGGAGAGGTATTTCTTTTCAATATGTATTTTCCTGCCCAAAGATTAAAATTTCCTGTAATTTCCTTTATACCACCCTATGATTTTTTTGGTGGTAGCACCGTGCAGTGAAATATATTGCATTTGAGTTGGATCAAAATCATTATTTGTTACATGCAGCAGTTTTGTTTCAATAGATTTGATATATCTATTTATGTGTAATGGATAAATTGCAATTGTTTTGACCATTAGAAGAATCAAGAATATATTAAAAAAATTGAGCTGTTAGAGATACTCAGATGCAGTGCGGGTGCTTTGGCTGTAAAAGAAGATTTTAATCTTTCTCAGCCTCATCCAAAAGGCCTTTCTGCCATCAGAATAATATATGATTATATAATTACAATACATAATTTTATCATCCTTTGTGACCTCTATACATGTAACTTTTCTTTAAGTGTTTCTGCTTAATGAGTTATCAGGAAGAGTATTTACCATGGCTGCCGTCCTGTATTTTGATCTCTAAGTCAAACTAATACTTATGCCAAGTGCCTTAAATATTAACTTTGCTCTGCACAAGTATATATATCTAAAACTAACTCTGCATGAATATATCATATTGAAGGATTTAGGCCATTTAGAGGGCAGAGTATTTTCTTCTTGCTTATAGGTGATAGCAACTAGATTTGGTGTATGGAAGAAAGGGGGCGGAACAAAAGAACATTTTGTGTGTGTGCATGTGTGAAGAGTGACACCAAAACCACTTTTTCCTTCCACACTTTAAACCCAACAAAACCATGCAGATTCCTCAGCCTGAATCACCAAAGTGTCACTCTTAAAACAAAATGTAATACTTAGGACTTCTTTTACAATGTCATAGTGTTATTTTTAGAAAGAATTTCTCGCAACTTCACGGGCTTTTTTCCCCTGCCATGCTTGAGTTCAAGTTACATGACTTCTCTAGAATGAGGAAAGAGAATAAGAATGTTAATGGTATTTTCTTTGAGCCTGCAAAATTACTTCTGCTATTTCAGTGATGCTGTTTCACTGTGCCTTCTTTTGTTAGAGGTCATTGTTACCGACCTTCTTGTATCTTGCAAATATTGTATACCATAAGCTTTTCTGCCATCCTTGAGATTCAGATGTATCCTTTGCTCCCTCATTGTGTGTTGAAGAGAGTCTTCTCCCATACAAATCTTAAATCACTTGTGTCCCAAGTGTCTGGTGCAGCTGTATGAAAGTATTTTCTGTGAGGTAGTCTGGAGCAATGTTTTGTGGGGCTGGTGATACAGATGTGTTTTAGTCTCCTGTTTCTAAAATCACCTCATCTGTAGAAATAGAATTGCTCTATTGTTAAACAGTTATTTGGAATCATACACCCATAGCAGGGTAAAATAAATGTGTACTTTGGAATTTTTTTTAAGGTCTAGAGACAATAGGTACATAATAAAAACTCGCAAAACTGAAAGGTTCATCAAGGTCCCTTGGCTAAGTGTTTAGTTCCTGTGCTACTCTGTAGTTTTGTGGAAGATTTGGCAGTGAGAAGTCATGTTCAACTGGGACAGATTTTTCTAATTTAAAATTTTTCCAGTTCTCATAGAGTATTTCATTAAGGAATTTCAACCTTTCTGTAATTAGAACATTGTCTTCAACTTTGGAAATCTATTGTCCCTTGATTCTACATAGTTAGAAGTATGCAGTCTGTAAAGTGTTCAGAGGCTCAGAGGAAAAATTTTTTTGTACTAAGACAATGTATAGTCCTCAGTGTGTGAACCTCCTTCATATGAGTGCCTGAATTTTGGATTTCAGACACACTGGTAAATGTATTTGATTCTTGTAAATGACAAGCATATGATGGAATTTATCAGTGTGTATTTTCAGACACAACTTTTTCACTTGATCACTTGACACTTAATCAGTTTAAGTGGACCTGTTTCCCCAAGTTATCTTTTACCTTTCTGTTTCAGTGTGCGTGATTTCCTCTAGCACACAGTAAAACACTTTGGTTCTGGAATTGCTGTTTCCATTTTGTCAAATACTGTTAGGTAAACTACTGTGTAAGATGCTAGATTAAAAACTGGATAGAAATTAAAGCAAAGAGTATAATAAACACCCAAAGATTTTGTCTGGTAACACAATATCAAAGATACATATATATGTAAGTGGCAGTTTAGTGTAGTATTTTGAATAAAGCAGATTATAAAGACACAACAGAGAAAAGGTCATGACTATCTCATACATTTGAGGCAATTTCATACATTACCTCTTCTCCTATCACAACGAGCTCTTGTAAAAAGTCTCTCTTCAGCTTTTTTTTTTCAGGTTCTGGAGGGCTGCAGTAAAGTGTTTGCAAAGCCTTTTCTTCTCCAGGCTGAACAATCCCACTCGCTAAGCCTCTAGGAGAAGTGCTCCACGTTTTTGTGGCCTCTTCTGGACTTGCTCCAGCAGGTCCATGTCCTTCCTGTGCTGTGACCCCAGAGCTGGAGCAGTGTTCCAGGTGGGGTTTCAGCAGAGCAGAGCAGAGGGGCAGAATCCCCTCCCTGGCCCTGCTGCCCACACTGCTCTGGATGCAGCCCAGGACACGTGTGGCTCTCTGGGCTGAATGCCCATGGCTGGGTCATGTCCAGCCTCTCAGCCACCAGCACCCCCAAGTGTTTGTCAGGGCTACTCAATTCATTCCTCACACAACCTGTATTTGTGCCTGGCATTGCCCTAACCCACATGTCTAAGACCTCCCCACTCATTAACAGCAGTCTGTCTCCTTTCCTTTTAATTGCCCTAGGTTGAGACAGGTTATTTTCTTCTTCCAAAAGAAGAAGAAAAACCTCACTCTTAGCCTGCTATGCATTTGTTGTAATGTCTTTTACATAATTGGTGTGAAGAGTTTCACTTATATATGACTGAACTTACTAAAACCAAACAAATTTCTTTACTGCTACTTGCCTTTATAGCTGAAAGATCTGGAATAATAGTAATCTAGTTAAAATTACCAAATGGATATTGGTCTGCTAAGGAAAACCTTTCCTTACATTTCAGAAGTCATTCTACCATGCATGCTATGGTAGCTCTGTTGAAAAATATTACCATGTCTGTCATAGACCACAAAACAAGGACTGGGGTAGCAAAGTTCTTCCCACTCTAAGTGAAATGCAAGTTCGTGACAAACTGAAGAACCTGAACATGCATAAATATATAGTATTCGATGAGATGCACCTCAGAGAGTGTTGGCCAGTTTTGCCAATCACGTGAAGTACCTGGTGAATGGAAAAAAGTCCCCCTTGACCAATGGCCTTTTACAAGGGAGTGACTACATGAGTGGATAAGGGAAGAGCTACAGATGTCATTTATGTGGACCCTGTAAAGCCTTCAACATGGTCCCTTACAACATCCTTCTCGCTAAATTGGAGAGAGGTGGTTTTGATGGCTGTACTGTTCAGTGGATAAGGAACTGGTTGGATGATCACATCCAGAGGGGAGTGGTCAATGGTTCAGAGTTCTGATGGACATCAGACAAGTGGTGCCCTCAGGGGTCCATACTGGCACCACTGTTTTTTAATGTCTTCAACAGTGACATAGACAAACAGTTTGAGTGCACCCCCAGCAGGTTTGCAGATGACCCCAAGTTGAGAGGTGCTGTTGACACATCTGAAGGATGGAGTGCCATCCAGAGGGCCTGGACAAGCTGGAAAAGTGAGTCCAGAGAGAGACTGTTAAGATGACCAGAGGAATGGAAAACCTCTCCTATGAGGAAAGGCTCAGAGGTTATTTATCCTGTAGAGACAATGCCCCAGTCAGACTTTATTGCATCCTTCCAGTAGCTAAAAGGAGACTATGAGAGCTTGAGAGGGACTTTTTACAAGAGCATGTAGTGATAGGGCAAGGGGGAATAGTTTTAAAATGAAGGAGAGTAGATTAGCTTTGATGCATGGAGGAAATTCTTTACTCACTGTGGTGAGACACTGGGAACAGGTTGTGCAGACATATCTGATGCCCCATCCCTGGAGATGCTCAAGGCCAGCTTGCACCCTGAGCACACTGATCAAGTGGAAGGGTTCCCTTCTGAGGGTTGTGGGGTTGGAACTAGATGATCTTTGAGTTCCCCTCCAATCCAAATCATTCTGTGGTCTCTAACACAGGGATAAGTTTTTACTGTGAGCACTGGGTGGTTGCGTGGGATGGATGCAGCTCTGAGTAGAGGCATACAGTTTCCATTGCCCTGGATCCCAGAAACAGTCTCCAGAAACGCAGTGCTGCAGTCCTCTATAGCAAAGATGATATGTATTGACAGCACTATGAGAAGGAAGCAAAACTACTCCTGGTATCTACCAGGCATCAGATTTTACACTGATGTACCATGTTCTCCCACATTGCTTCTTCCTAAGTCTTCACAACCTTGATTTTGAAAATTAGGGAAAATTCTTGGAGTGTGTGCAGCGTGGGAAATCGTACCAAGTCAGTACAAACCAGAAAGAGAATGGTTGCTTGTCAATACTAGGGCAAAAAAAAAATTCCATTATCATTTCGGTAGTAGTATTTTTATGAAAATGTGCATTTGGATAAAGTGTTTTTGAAGAACTCAGTTTGTTGGTAAGTAACATAATTTATGTAATCCACCAAAATATCTTACTTTACAACTGTCCTTTTGCCCTTAATATGTCACAGAATATATTCTTGTTAGGAATTACGTCAGTTTTATGTGCTGAAGTCAAGCTGAGTTCTGTTTTTCAATTCTAGTTTTTCAGTGCTATAGACTTCCTGAACACTATATGAGACATGATTTTATAGTTGCTCTCAACCCAAAATCTTGATATCTCCTACTCCATGCATCTATTTTTTTCCAAATAGTTACCAAATAATTTCCTGTTATATTTGGAGAGGTTAAATCCAAGAATGCCAGCTCATGATTGCTTCATATTTCAAATACAGCTTTTTTTAGGTAACTGTAGAGACATGGTCAGATTTCTAAAGTTTTGCTTTCCACAGATGAAATTTTTTGAATTTTTTTTAAGGAGCCGTCATAAAGCTGTGGTTTATTGTACTTGAGTAAACTACCATGTGTATGCATTTGAATGTGTTTTTTAAGATAGTACAACACAAGTGAGGCAAGCTATTTGAAAAATGAAACCAGGGAGGTAAAAAATAGAAACTGGACATTTTACAAGTATTGTAATGGTCTTCATGCAGATTTTAAGTTTGGCAAGGGTTCCAGTGAGACAATTTGCTATTGTTTTACTATGCTGTATTGGAGAAAACAAAATTTAAGATATACCTATGACCTATGAAGAAACATTGACAGTGCAGTTTGTGCTCCATTCCTAGTACTTTTCACTGACTAGATTTCAGATTGTATTGTATACTTAGCAAATATATAAAGCACAGGAGGAATTGATTCACAACTATCCGGAACTAATCACTTGAGTTATACAATTTAAGTTAAAGAATTTGAAATCTGTACAGCAAATAATATTCTGCTATACTTGGCAAAGAGTGCCAAACAGAACACACTTAGAGGTTATTTTCTTTGACTGCTGCATATATTTCTAGAAGTAGTTAATTTTGCTGAAAAGTATGCTTCAGGTTGATTATCAACAAGTTTATTAACCCAAAGGTCAAATAAATTCAGAATATCTTCTGTAACTGGTTCTTTATGTTTTTATTTTTTATATTTTTCCTCCAACACAGTTATACTCAACACTAGAATCTTATATGAAGGAAAATAAATAGGCATAAAGGCCTTTTTCAGTTGTCCCTTTGAGTATCTTCATGTTTCTGTGTCCAAATATGAGGCTTTTTTAAGGGGCAGAATATTCAGAAAGTGACATCTTTTACTTGGAGACTAAAGCTCCTAGGTTATGTAGAAATAGAGGCCTTAGAAGCTATTCAGGCATATTTTAAGAATTAATTGAGCTGTAATACTAGCCTACTAAGAACACAGAACCACCATCGTATAAATTGTAGTAATATTTCAAAATAAAAAGCTTAGATTTCCAATAGGACATAGAAGGCACCTAAATATTGCTTTTAAAACTCCTTTTCTGTTTCACAACAAAAATAGGATTTACTGGTTGTATTTTAATTAAGTTATTGCCTCAGTAGATGGCACTCTTCCCTCTGAGTCAACGAGGTGCTGGGTCATCTGTGTTTAAGGTTCCCTTTTTTTACAGAATGCAATTGATCCTGACTCTCACTGCTCATTAGAACATGAGTATCAATTGTCATATTCTGACAAAATTTCTGTTTAACTATTACATTCTTGCTTGTCTCAGTCTTTGCTATGGCTGCTTGATAACATTTTTTTCCTGAGGACTGCTGTGTGTGTCAGTATTAAAATACTTGTTATGCCCCCTCATATAGACACTCCTCCACCCTTCACTCCTCAGCTTGCACCTAACAGGGCCTGATTGCCAAATCTTTAGTCACCTAAGTCTTATGATTTTCATAGAGTTGTGTTCATGCCAAAGTGAAAATTCTCTGTGTGAAACTTACACATTCAGTTATGTTGATACTCTGCACTTGTATCCAAACAGGATCCTTTACTATGGGTTCTTAAGTGCTAAATGGTCTGATGGTGTCACTACAGGCACAAATGCAAATAACCTGTAAATCCTTTTAAATGTGAAGTACAGTATTTAAATGCATGCTTTTTACATGCATGTTATTGAAATTCACTTGGAAATTGAATTTTACTGCGAGTGTGCTTGGGTCATATAAAGTTACCGTCTTACAGTTTTGAATGTTAGGACCTTTGTCCATGCCATGCTGCAGATGTGTGTGTCCCCTGAACCCATGGCAACAAGCAAAAAAAGGCTTACTATCTCTTTATTCTTTGTACTTATGCCTAAGACTCTGTACTTTTATACCATCCACAGACTTCTACACCATGTGCTTTTGCTTTTAGCCCTTTATATAGCAGATTAGGGTAGTCTGGATTCTTCTGCTTTTGTGCAGGCTGGTCATTGAAAAACAGTATCCACACCTTCTTCATACTTTTTCTCTACTTTCCGCAGTAAGAGAATTTAGCAAGTTACAGATGGAAATAAGAACCAGGTTTAGAAATATGCCCATATTGTAATGCTGCTCATTCTGTTTTATGATACAGATTTGAAGTAGCATTATTGGAAACATCCAAGGATTTTTGGTTTGTGGTGGTTTTTTTTTTTTGGTTGCTCATTTGTGTTTTTTGTTTGTTTGGTTTGATTTTGGTTAAGTTTTTTTGTTTTTTTTTTTGTTTTTTTTGTTTTTTTTTTTTTTTTTTTTTTGAGAGGAGAGTTAAATCAGGAAAGACGATCTTAAGCTTTTTATAGTATTCAGTGAGAGCTTCCACAAAGCAGAAGATAATGCTATATGCTTGTTTTTTATAATTATGCTTCAGATTAATCTTCTGCTGTTCCTCATGGATTTAGTTTTACTCTTTAATTGGAGTTTTTATTTCTCTTTGTAATCCGGTAAATGCTATAACTATAGATAAATGCTCTTCAGCCTCCCAAACAGAAATTACAACTACATCATGCTCCTCTGATGTTTTGTGATGTTTTGTTCCTGATACCTGTGATATATTCTCAGCCAGCAATCTGTGGCTGCTTAACTAAAAGCTATCAGCTATCTGCCCCGGAGACTGGTGATCTGTTAAATGGTGTCAAGCACTGAGGAGTAGATTCTCCCAGAATCAAACTTCTTTCTGTGGTGACTGTGAAAGCAGAATCATTATTTTGTGCCCTTTCCTGCTTTAATGCTCTTTTAATGTACTACCAATCACACCTTGCATTTTTCTCCAGTTTGAGTGGTAGACCATCTTTCTTTCTATAGAATTTTAGATTAGATTTAGACTTTTAGATGTGATTTCCAGATTCTAGGTTTCTAGATTCCTGCCTGCCTGCCCCCTGCCAAAGAAATCTTCACATGACTTGAAATAGTTAATTATCTGTTTTTGCTGCCCAAGCCTTTCTTGGGCAAACAGACTATCCTGAATATTTCCTCACAGCTTACGTCCACAATCATTTTGAATCAGTACCTTCATGAGTTTTCAGAGTTTGACGGTTTACTGTTAAGTCTGCAGTCTGTTTTTGGGCATGTAGTATTGCAGTTCACTGGCAAGATACACTTGTGTCCTGGGTACTGTAAAAAAAAGATGTTTCTACACATGTGCACTTTATATGTATATATATATATATTTTTTTTTAATGAGAAATCATTGTAACTTTTATAATTTGGAATTGAAAGCTTTTTATTATCTCTCAGAACATAGTTGTCATTCAGGACAATTCTCTGTTTAGGTAATTACTATATTTAGTATTTCTCCAAGTAGAAGAAGATATATGTCTATGTTACAGAAGTTGCATCACTGACTGACGTTTTTAGCAATTAAACTGCATGATTCTATTAATAATCTTTGAGTCTTGTATCAGTTTTGGCAGGATGCTGTGAAAGCACTTGTTCTTGTTCATAGCAGGTACTAAAGCAGGTCTGTGAATAAATGGAGAGATGTTTTTCCCTTGTAAAACCAAATTATTAGTTCTTAGGAATAAGAGATTTCATTAAAAATACTCTTATATCTAGAAACAAAAAAACCCCACACGACAGATTGAATTGTTTCAAGTCAAATACTTATTTAAATTTCCCCTGTTTTTAATTCTGACCCCTGCTACCTGCCCCCTCCCCCCACTTGGCCCCACAAGTGATTTTCAGAAGAGTGAGATAATTTCTGAAATTTTGTTGTTTTAAAAAAATTGAAAATGTTGTCAGTAGCATATCTTAGCAGTGAGATGTGATTTTGGTAGTCTGGAATTTGTGTAACCAGACTTGTTATTCACTCACAAATGATGAAATTTTGGAACTCTTAGTAATGGTTTTAGATTTGACTAACTGGAATGTCAAATCCTGGTCAGTCTAATGGAGAAGGAAGAATATTCAGATCATTTAACAAAAAATATTTTTTCATGTTTTTGTTTGGATTCTTTCTGAAGTTGAGACATAGTTCCTAAATGGCTTTCAGTTTTGTATGTTTTGGTGTTTTAAGTACATGTTGACCAACATGACTTTTCTGGGAAGACTCCTAGATCTACGTAGAGTAAGGCTCATGCCAGGGAAATGTAAGAGTCTGTGTAATAGTTAGACATATAAGCAACTTACTAGGAAGTGCCAACAAGATAATAGGAGTTAGCTTTTAGCCCATGAAGCTGACTGTTTCACTGTCAATAAGCTGAGAGGTAATGCAGTTATGATCTTGGAGGACAAGATGCCTTAAGGTCAGGGCAAGAAGGATAGAAACTGCCAAAATTCATTTTTTCTTTTCCATATGGCAAGTAACAAAACCGTATTTTAAAATTAGCTTTGTAGTGAGTTACAGAACGAATGACTATTCAATACTCTTGTTTGAATCAAATTGCCACTGTAGGTATTTGTAACATTATGTTAGGACATCAGGTGAAAATATAAAAATATATATATTATATATATTATTATTACATTATATTATATATATCAGGTTAGTATTTTTGTTATTTCTGAATATTTTGTTCATGTTGTGTTCTGAAAACTGTAGAACTTGTATTTTTGGGAGCTGATAACATTCAGCTTCCAAATGTATGTGATTCTTTTTCAGACCTTTTAAGATGGCTCTTTGGATAGCACTGAGGTTGCATTTGGATTGCCTTCACACTACTTCAGCCAGACCCATGTAAATCTCTCATTTATTACTCTCAGCAGCTTGAAAAAGGGAGTGCTAAGTTATTGGATAAATAGGCAGGAAGAGGTACAGGCAGTTCCTTAGCTTGCACATTAATTTAGCTGTAATGAAAGGTATTTGGTTATATTGTTGTTTTAGGACAGTTAGTCCTGCTTAGAAATTGCAAGGTCATAAGTAATGCTGACAAATGTTCATTGTCCAGATTCTTTCAGAAGAAATTTCTGGCCTATGCGCTCTTTCAACCACCTGCCAAAGCAGAGTGAAATATGTTACACAATTGTGAACAGTGTGTTTGAAATCAGTGAAGAACAAGAAATTGTACTTCAAAAACCAAGGAATTTTTCAGACGTGTGAAATGCAGTCTCTTAGGCCATGGAAGTGTTTATGGGTCTTTGACCAAGACTGGTTTTGAAGCTATTCCATTTTAGTCACATTTTGGTTATGATTGTTAATTATTTAGTGGTTAAAAAAAACAAGCATAAAACAATAGCAATAGTATGAGATGCACTTGGTCAGGAGAATTGTGATGTTTTGCAATTCTATTTTTGGTTATGTCTTGAGTCTATTAAGCAGACTGTTTGGCAGTCCGAAAAACTTTGTTCCTTTATGTGTCCCTTCCTAAAAATGGCATTCTAAATAGTATGGTGCTGTGCTAGAGGTAGTAACTTCACTGAAACATGTGGGTCTTCTTTATAGTCTGTGCACTGCTGAAATTACCATCTCTCCCCTCATTACTAGAAGGAAACTCTTTTCTTGCACATTCTCATAAGTAGCTCAAGAACTTAAACAGATTCATGACTTTTAATTACATAAAAAAAATTAACTAATAAAAATAACATTTTATTCAGATTTTTTTGTTTTTTTTACAAGTGAAAATCATAGAATAACAGAATCATTAAGGTTCAAAAAGAAATTTAAGATTATCAAGTCCAGCTGTCAACCCAGCATCACCACCAATAAGACCATATTTTCAAGTGTTGTATTCACATGTGTTTTGAACATTTCCAGAGATAGTGATTCCACCACTTCCCTGAGAAGCCTGTTCCAATGCTTTACAACCCTTTGTGTGAAAAAATGTTCCCTAATATGTAATCCAAATGTCCCCTGGCACAATTTAAGGCCATTTCCCCTCATCATGTCACTTGTTGCCTGGAAGAAGAGGCTGACCCTTACCTTTCTACAGCCTCCTTTCAGGCAGTTGTAGAGAGCGATAAGGTCTCCCCTGAGCCTCCTTTTTCCTGGGCTAAACACCCCCAGTCCCTCAGCTCCTCACAGGACTCATGCTCCAGACTCTGCCCCAGCTCCATTGCCCTTCTCTGTCCCCACTCCATCACCTCAGTGTCTTGTAGGGAGTGGCCAAAAACTGGACGCAGCACTCGAGGTGTGGCCTCACCAGTGCCCAGCACAGGGGGACAATCCCTGCCCTGCTCCTGCTGGCCACACCACTGCTGATCCAGGCCAGGATGCCATTGGCCTTCTTGGCCACCTGGGCACACCCTGGCTCATGTTCAGCTGCTGTCCCAGCACCCCCAGGTCCTTTCCAGTCACTCTGCCCCAGCCTGTGGCACTGCCTGGGGTTGTTGTGACCCAAGAGTAGAACTTGGCATTTTGCCTTACTTGACCTCACACCATTGTCCTTAGCCCATGATCCAGCCTGTCCAGATCCCTCTGCAGAGCCTTCCTGCCCTCCAGCAGATCAGCACTCCCACCCAGCTTGGTGTCATCTGTGAACTTGCAGAGGTTTATACACATAATTGATAAAGATGTTAAACAGGACTGGCCCCAACACAGTTCTGAGGAACACCACATGTTTTTTCCCAGGTTCTTCCAAGCAAAAGTGGGAATTTGATTAAAGTATTTACATTTGTAAATGACTTGTATTTATTGAATAAAGCTATGCTTGACAATAATAGAAACACTAAAATAACTTAAACTGAACAAATGAGAACCAGACTACTTTATAAAACAGAAATTACAGTTAATAAAAAGAAAATCAAATAGTGGTAGTTCCTACATGCTATCCAACCTCTTTTAAATCATCCTTACTTTATTAAACTTCTAAATTTATCCTTCCTTTTCTATAAATCTGGGGAGAATTTAAGTGTTTTAGTTCAGTAACTTTACAGAAATGAAACTAATAATTAGAAAATAATCATTAGAAAATAATAATTTTGTGACCTTAAGACAGTGAAGTTCTCCCCATTTTTTCAGTCACAATTGAAAGAAATATTTTCTTGGATGTGATTTTTTTCTTGTTTGTAGGTCTTACAGTATTTACCAGTCATTATTTTTAATGGTTTAGCTACATTAATTTCTAAAATTTAATGAGGCAAAAAGAAATAAGGCATGCTTATTTTTCTTTCAGCTTGAACTTCCTGGGTTTCTTACAGTTAGTGTTTTGGGGGATTGTGTTGGCATTGTGGAAGAGAATGTGCTTTGCAGAGCAATGTCATGTGTTTAAAACTTCACAGTCAACTAATTGGGGAATGAAGTTGAAGAACTTCCATGTTTAGTTATTAGGAAGATGTAGCATTATTCCAACTCAGAGTGGAAGAGGAAGGGAACCTCTTCCCCCAGTTTTCTGTACTAAGGATAAAATTAATACTATACAATAACTATGGTTCTAATGATGCTTCCATTTTGAGTAATGTAATTTACATGTAATTTACTTTCCAGTGAATATTCTGAAGAGTTGTGTTAGAATGTAATATTTATTTTTTCATAATTATTAATTAAATGAGGTGAAGATTTTTAGGTAACACCTACTTAGAATCTATTGGATTCAGTCCAAAAGGACCTCAGGATGTCTTCAGTCTTTGACTTTACCCAGTCAAATCTTGCAAAACCTTTTTGGGCAGACCACTTTACTACTTGACTGCCCTCATGGGAATAAAGGTTCTCCTTGGAGCCAGCCAAAATTTCTGTTCAGCATCTAAAATTTTATAAAACTCATGGGAATAATTATTTTAATAGTCTCATGGTAATATGCTGTATGTGGTAAAAAATAAAGCAGAAGTTCAGGTCAATTTTAATATGAAGGAGTAGATTGTCAGTTAAAGAAAGTAATGGATTTTTTTTTTCATAAAGTCTATAGGGGGAACCAAACTAATTTTGGAAATATAACTGTAAAAGTTTCCAGAAAATACAAAAGTGGCTAAATACTTGGTGGGCTTAATAAATGTAATGAGCAGGAATTTATTAATTTATTTTTCCATTTCAAGACAGGTTAGCTTTGAAAGAGTAGTTTACAAAGTGAAGGCTTGAATCATGTATGGAAGGTTTAAACCTAAGGAATCACTGATAAATTCCTTTAGACAATCAGATAGTTTTAATATGGATTTAATAGCTTAGGTTGAAGAATTTGTATACAGAGAATCCTGACACGTGCATCCCTTTGCAGGATAGATCATGGTTTCTGAAGCCCATTTTCTTTCCTATCTAGTTCTGTGATTCTTTTTATTTTTGTCAGGAGTAATAAAATAAATTGCACTAGCTTCATTCTTGCTTTCTTTAAGGTAAGAGGAAGCAACGATGTATGCCTGCAGACAGCCTGGATAGATACAGTTGATTAATTCTAGCCTGTATACAATAACAGTAATGTGGTTTATGAAGAGTGACTGCTGTTAAGTCAGTTAATGTCTCATGATATTCATTCCCTTCATTCACAACAGTTAGTTGCTCTTGACATTAAAATGATTTGTAAAAAATAAGTTATTTTTCCTGAAATGAAAATGATAATGATAAATTATAATAGATACTATACATCTGAAATGATAAGGAAAATGATAAATGATAACAGATGCTACACAAACTTTTTTGGTCTTCAGTAGAGCTAATATTGCTTCCTGGCTTGTATTACATGGAAAAGAAGATGAAACAAAGATTTGCATGCAGTTCTGGGTTCTATGTGTTTGGGTTCTATGTGTTTTCCTTTTCATACAGACACACTTCTAAGTTCCATATGAAGGGCAAGTATTCCATTTGCCAGGCCCTTTTAAAAAGCACAGAAAATCAAATTTAGTTCTTTCTGGTCTTACCATGACAGGTTGATGTGCTCTAACAAACTCAGACAAGATCTCTGACATATTTTTCTTCTTGTAAAATTGTGTATTTCTTTTGAACGGATCCTCTTTGTTAGAACAGTCTTTGCCTCTGCTGCCATTTAATTCTATGTATTTATTTTCCTTTCTGTTCACAAGCAGACCATAGACTATGCCAGCTTCAGACTTTATTAGCTTTATTTTGCATGTCATTTGGAAAACTACCACAGATGTCCAGCACTCAATTGGCTTTGTATTGTTTAAGCAATCAGATCAAATTGTTTGCTGACATTTTCTGAAGAGGAGAAATCCTTTATTGTAACTTATTGTAACATATGCTTATAGAAAAAAAGCACTAAACTTGTAAAATACATGGTTGTGAATATGCTCCTCAGACAAAAAAATTATTTTGATTCTAGTCTGGGTTAAAAATAATTTGGGTGGAATGACTGTCTTTGTTTTTGGCCTTTAGAAGAAGTCAGCAAATAATCTTTTTTGCATTGACTGAAGAAGGTTTTAATTAATGCATTAAGCTACTGAAATTTAGCTCTTTGTGTAAATATAATTTTGTGATTCTTTAATTGAGTCCAAGGGTTCTCATTATTTTCAGGAAAAATAAGTTGTGACAGTATATATGTAAGAGTTTCAATCTTCTTCTCAGAAATTTTGTACAAATATCAACCAGAAGTAGCAAAACGCAACCACTGCTCCTGTTATTGGATATTATTATTTGCCTGAGAAAATTTGGACTACTTGTCAAGTATACATTGTTAATCCAGCAAATTAAATGTATTAAAGATTACTGGGAAAAGAATAAATAACCTTGTTATGCAGTTGGTTAAACTGGGCATGGTATGCCTACATCTTGAATAGTTTGTATGACTCTGGCCTTCTCATCTCAAAAGGTTTTCAGAGAATTCAAGAAGAGCAGCAAGGATGACTGCAAAGTCTGTGACTTTCTTTACAAGGAATGACTAAATTGAGGATTCTCTTACTTGAAGGAGTCAATTTTTGAAAAAGTCAGATCTGGGACAGCACTACAGTGATCTAACCAGTTACAAGACTGTATGGAGGGCATAAATGAGGAGAAAATTGTTCATAGCATCTTTCACCACAAGAACTTGAGGCTGTCCAGAAAATATAGAAGAAAGACTCAAAACCAGGAGAAGAGAGGCAGCCCCTCTTAATGCAAGGTTTAGCTAATGTTGAAACTTCTTGGCAAGTCCCTTTATGGAAGCTGGACATATGTATAGGTTGAAAGGTTGGCTAGGCATGTTCACAGAAGAAAAATCCATTGAAAGTACTAAATACACAGAAGCACATCTGTCTCAAAAATTCTGAGCCAAAAATACTTGGGAGAGTACTAGTATAATTGAGATTTTATGCTTGCAGTGGTGTTATTCTTTCTTGGGCCTTCTCTTAGTTCATTGTGAAGGCAAGGTATTGGGATAGTGGAATCTGTGGTCTGGCCCATGTTGCAGTTCTTAGGTTCTTCTGTACCAGGTGTGGTCTGTCATCCTAATGAACTGATACTCTTTACAGCCAAGACTTAGCCTTTTATGCCATATGCAGTGTGAGTAAGGGTAAATAAAGTGGACATTTTGTGTATAAAGATAAGTGATCTTCTCAGAGATTGGAAATTAGTTATTTGCAATATTCACAAATTTAGAAAAAAAGGCATATCCACAGTAAAATCACGGAAAGAAATCATAGAAAAACTTAGAAATATATGTGCAATATGTTATTGGACTAACTTTTCTAATTTATTTCTGTACAACAGAGCTAAAACTTGGTTAGTAATCATAGCTGTTAGCTGTGTTTCCCTTCTGCCAGAGGTCTAGACTAGTTGCTTTTTATTTTCTGCTGTGTGGCAGGATGCCCCCAACCACACCTATGTAATTAGTTTTGCTAGCTTTCCTTTTCCCCAGACTTGGTTGCATTAGCACACTCTAAAAACACCGTTGCCCTACAAGCGGCTTAAGCTGTTCAGTATCAATGTCCTTTGAAAAAAAGCATTATGTGTTAGTTGCTGGACTTATCCTGAATGTACTGATAAAGGAGTTATTAACAGTGTATTTAGAATAGATAAGTAGAAATTTCTGGTTTATTCTCTAGCCCAGTTTGAGCTAGCTACATCTGTATAACTCCATCTAAATTTTGGCTCAACGCTGAGAATGCAATAAAAGTTTCAAATGCTTCTGAGGTTCAGAAGGCAATAAATCAAGTATTTCCTACACTCTTGTGATAGAGCAAATGCCGAATCTCTATGTTATCCCTGAATATTATTTGAAATCACCATTGTCACCTAGGTAGGTGGCTCTATATTTCTGATGCAATTTCACAGTATTTTTTACGTGGATCAGGAGTTATTCTGAGTGTCCTAAGGGCACTAATAGTACTACTGATTGTGATAAATTTGCAACTGCTATTCTATTATTACATTGCCGAAATTGATGAATACAAATGACAGCTTAATTTTTTTTTTTTTCAGAACTGTGTTTATTTTTACGTTTCTGACTGCATTTGCAGTTTAGAAAAAGTAGTATGGAAGTGTTTCATTTACAGTGCAATTATTTAAAAGATTTATATGAATCAGGAGAACTAGAACTTACAGCAGCAATAGTTTTTTTGGCTGTAACTCAGAATTTATCCACCCAAGCTAAGTATCAGAACAAAGTCCAATAGAGTTAGACTGTGGTAGTCTATGGCAGCATTAAAGACATGGAAAACTAATAATAGAAAAAGCTATTTCTGATGAGTGATGTGTAACATGTATGTTTTTCTTTTCCTTGCTTGGTTTAAATAGCTCTTTTTGGTTTGAGGTTTTTGAGGAAGGAACCAAATAAGACATGTTCTTTATTTTAGGACAAAATGCTGTTGTGGTGTACCACTTTCTGTAAGGCAAAGGATGTGCTGAAGTAAACCTTTTAAAAAGACATAAAAAACCTGTGTAGTAGAGAGTATTACTATTGGTAAACTGTGCAAATCTAATGAATTACCAAATTATCTTAGGAGTTACTAATTCCATTGCAATTCTCTAGTATTAGTGACATCCAGTTCTCTGGCATTAGTGACATTTTCTGCACTTGCAAAATGACCACTTTTTAAAATATAGTTACGTATATGTATGCAAAAAAAAAAAAAGGGTGAAAGTACAAGACAGTCACTGTTATTTTGTCTCTTTTTAGATTTTCCATACTTTAGAAATAGGAGTTGGAGTTGTCAGATAGGAGTTTGATCCATTTAAGAGATCTGAGATTCAGTCTGATCTGTTCAGTTTATAGTCATAGGTGTTGGAATTAGGTTAATTTAATTTTTCGTAAGAGGTACGTTTTTGCCTGGTCTTTTACCTTTATGCAAAAATGGGATGTCTGTGATTGGGTGCATAGATAAATCATGTTGCACAGCATGAAAAATAAAAAGCAAAAAATATGTAACCCTAATGAACTTGTTAGGTTTATTGTTGAGCAAGAGGCAAGAGGGTGTGAGAAGGATAGTCCTTATTTAAAGAGCTTGTTCTTAAAACCTCTAATAATTAAAAAATTAGTGCCAAAAAGTATAATTTGGTTTAAAAGTAAAAAATAAAACCTTGCTTTCAGAGATAACATGTCTGGAAATATTCCCTAAAAATGAAATATTAATAATTTTTAGTATTTAGCTCTGTTTACTCTTAGTTGGGAGACAATCAGTTCCCTTTATTTTAGTTTATTTTCTGACAATCTTTTCAAGCAGATTAACTGGCAAATTGTCTAGTATTATATATATGAAGAATGTGTTCACCTACCTGAAACTTATAAAGAGCTTCATGTCCAATCATACATATTTGTTGGTTTTACCTAGCCTGAATTTTCTTACTTTTTTTTTTTTTAATATGTTTGAATTACATCCATCTTGGTAGTTTTCCCCTCATTCTGACTGTATTTTGGTCTCCTAAAATATTTTCCATAAAGAAATATTCCTTCAAAAGTCTTGGTTATTTATGTCAATATCTGTCTTTAATATCACTCATGCTTGTTGGTGGCTCTCTGAGTAGTTTTGGAGTAGTTTGATGTATGTATAAGTAAGCAGCTGGTGTTTCATACTGATTTTGAACAGCTTGCTTTTCTAGTAAGAGTTTTCATGCTTTACTCATTTACTGTACTGAAATCAAAGACATTGTGTGAGTTATTCTTGTTGATAAATGAAATTCTTTAGAGCGTATGTAATACTAGTGTTCATGTATGTTTCCAATCCTGTAACAGGTATATTTCTATCTCAGTGTTAATTTGATAAAAATAGTCCCTTCTGGCAACTGGACATTTCCAGTAACATACAGCTAGTAATAATAGCGTTTTATAGAGACTCTGCATTTAATTGGCCAATTTGGATAATGAGACTGGTAGAAAGGGCAATGTTATCCTTGAATTTATAAATAGACATTAACATGTAAGGAGAAATAATTAATTTTGCCTTTGTATCTGCTACTGTTTTTGCCACTGTTATAGTAACTTTTTGAACTGTGATACATACACTTCAGAAAGTTTGAAAATCCTATGAGTGCACATGGTGGTGACTGTGAAGGGCTGCAGTGTAATGGCACAATTCTGAGAAATCCCATGTATTAATCTGATTTTAAAAAAAATAGTGATTTCAAAGGGAAGAAGCTCTACTGAAGTGGGACTCAACTTTTTTGATAAAGGCATGACAATATCCCCCACACAGACATTGAAACAATTTGTTTTTTTCAGAATGAAGAAGAATTATCAAAGGGCTGAAGACAATAAAAGAAAAATCAATTAAATTATAAGATGCAATCCCTGTCTCTCAAGTACCCTAAGCCACAGAGCTGGGGACTTCTATCAGGGGAGGTATAAGTACAAGCTGTCCTGTTTCCTTTGCAAATACTCACAAATGACTGCTGTGGAGGGAAAGGCAGATAACTGGATAACCTAGGACAGTTGTTCTCAGATTATGCTCTAAATAATTCTTAATGTGAGATTGAATAGCTTTTAAGGAGTATTTTTTAACTTCTCTAGCTTCTAGGATAAATTACATTTTTACGCTAAGGGTGTGTGGAGGTACAATTGAATTATTGCAATGCTTTCTTATAACCAAATCTGTGAATTAGTATGTCTCTTTTTAAAAATTATTTATATTTTTAATGTGGGAATACATTTGCAATCATGGAACTCTGTGTGAGCTGCATAGTTGCACAACTGCATGCATTAGGCCTGAAAACAGACAGTTCACAGGGATCAGGAAGAATCTTCTCTCATTTCTCTGCAGGAGACAAATGGCTGTATTCCCCTAAGGTGCCTGGGATTGGCTATAACTGCAGATAATTTACCTGACAAGTTTGAGCAATGCTTACAATATTCACAGAGGATTTGTCTTTCTTAGCTGTTTGACCTAAGTGTCCTACTCAAATAATCAGTGTCATGCCAGTAATCATATTTGCAAAGGAAATGGATTTTTTTTCAGGTTAGAGTTACAGATAAGAGAGACTTCTTGAAGAGGTAGTCTGTAGCTTACATCTGCATTAATACATTAAATAAACATGGCTTTTTTATTGCACTGAGTACTACTGGCACAGATCTTGTGTACACACTACTAAGCTGGCGTCTCTGAAACTGATTAGTTTTGTATGTTTTGTCTGTTAAGAATCACGGCCATCTCCACAACTTTTCATGGGAGTTCTTTGAGATCTGTTGTTTTCATGGGCCAAATCTGTACAAGGAGCACTTCTTAAAAAATTGTGATAGAGTTTTAAAAAGTTTGATAAGGCAAATAGTAGAATTTCAGTGTGATACCTTTCACTTTTTGATACAGTGTACTAGTATATTTTAGCATGCTGCCTGTATATCCTGCCAAAAAAAGACGAGGATTTTTTCTTTTTAAGGTGTCCTTGTATGGTGCGCTAGCCGTTTGATCCATGGCATGACAGGAGTGTACTGCTGCTCCAGTCCTTGACCAGCCTGTTGAACAGATAATGGTCTGTCTGTCTGTGCAGTTTCCTCCTGGCTGATGTGTCAGTCAGAGTTGTCAGTGACAGTTGTACATTCATCATGCATTTCCTGTCTGTCTGTGCAGCTCTTCAGCAGCCCCACAGGAATACCCAGCAGTCCCAGACCACTTCCCCATCTGCCTCATGAAATGACTTCTGATTTCTTCAGAGCAGGCATGGCCATGTAATCAACCATCTTCCCTCCTACCTCTTTTACATTCCACTTCCCCACTGTGGTCACATTTCAGGGGCACTGCACCCACTTTATTAGGAGTTATATGATCTTCTCTTTTGGCTTGGGCACAGATTTTTCTTGGCTGTCTCAAAATGGTCTGGCTGCCATCTTATCCCAAGTTATTTACCTATGTAGCTGTGTTCTTTCATTCAACTTTTGCTTGGTGTCCCTTTTACACCCTCTGTTAGCGAATTGAACCAACATTTTTGCAGTTGTCATAATTGTGACTGTTTTCATAATCTTTAATGGTTGGTTGAGATAATTGTTGGCTTGAGACTCTACCTTTTGGGTCTCTTTAGCTCCTTAATTATTTACTAGGCTCCTGGTGATCAAACAGCACCTTTGTGCTGCTTTTTTTTTGGGTGTGGGCTTTTTGTTTCATTTTATTTGGTTTTTAGCTGCCTTTTTTTTTTTTTTTTTTTAATTTCCTATAGCAATTAGACCTATCTAATCTCATGGGCAGTCTTGATGATTTGTATTTTCAGAGGTTTCTTGTCTTAAAATTACTAGCTGTCAAGTATTACATCTGTAGCCTTCTGCATTTGGAACCCAGCATCTGAGAACTAAATGGATTCCTTGAAGGTTCAAAATAAAGTTAGAAGAAGTGGTATCAAAAGCAAAAAAAAAGACAAATTGGTCTATTTTTAAACATATAGAGAAGCAAATGATGGAAGCAAGCAATTTGGTTCATAAGTATGCTGTGAGCTTTCAGACAAATCACAAGGAGAAACCATTCATATGAAAGTAATAAGATGAAAAAATTGAGCTGGAAGATGATGTAGATAAAGTCATTAGACTGAATTTGTTTTCAAAAGTTAAAAAAAATTATTCCTGGTAAACTGGGAGCTAGGAGAGCGTATGAATATCCTTACAGGAAATTAGTAATTGTCTATAAAATTTGAATAATTTGAATATTTAGTGATGGCATATTTAGAACATGTTACTACTCAGGTATGTTCTTGCAAAAATATTGGTGTATTGGAAAATAAAGTTATCTTTTCCTTAGTTTTATTATCTAATTTAAGTTTCATTAGCATCATATTTTCTTAAAAATGCTAGGTTATGCATAATGAAGAACACCCACTTCCCAGCAGAAACTGAAGAATACTGTGGTCTTTGTTTTTCAAAAATATAACAGAAGCAAGGGACTTAATTCGTGTAATTCTCTCATGTCACAGTTCTTTGTGTAGGTGAGGGGTAACTTCAGATTTATTCCTGTAGGACAATGATTTGACCATCAGGAAAGTTTTCGGCTCTGCTGAAGTCAGCGACAACATTTTACTTGAGTTGAGTGGAATTGGCTTTATTCTCAAACATCCATTTTACCTAAGGATGTATGTCTTTAATTGTTTTTCCTTGCTGCCATTGGATATTAAAAAGCAGAAGACCTGTGTATTTCAGAGACTTTTTTCCATTCAGTTCTCAATTATGTTCTAAAGAATTTAGTCAGGGTTTTCTCACTAAACAAGACTGAGTCACCTACTTTCTCTGAGGAACAAATTTTGCTTGAACTTCAATAGGATTAGGTTCAGACATTCTCCTGAACACAGAAATAAGAAGTTTGGTTCCTTAATTATGTAAAAGGTAGGACATGTTCAGTAAAAATCCTTCTTTTACTCTGAATCCATTTCATCTTGGAACTTAGGGACATTTCAAGAGAAATAAGAATGCTTTTTTATAAGAATGTTTTCTGTAAGAATGCTCATTTGGTTACCTTCCCCTCCTCCTGACAACAAATGGAAAATCAGTGCACATTTGAACCACCTTGGTGAAATTAATGCACATGAACATTTAAGTTCAAAATTATAGCTTAATCCCACAAACTGCTCCACACTCAGTACCCTTTAAAAATCAAAGGAATTCCATGTGGTCACAGCAGTCTGCATGCATAGAGAGTTGATTGGATTTGTTCCAAATTTTAAGCTTTGTTATTTTGTCCATGGATTTGGCTTGCAGACAGACCATAACTCTTTTAGCAGTGAAAGGTATATATCTTGTGATCAGACTCCTATGTGATAGCAGTCCTTACGGTATTTTTAACAATGTCTGGTGGCCCAAAATGAGTAACTATTTGGGTTTAAAATTAAAGCATAAAGATGGTATATTTTCATATTTTTTTTCATTTGGCTTTCTAAAGAGTAGAAATTATACTGAAGCATAGTATGCTTCAGAAATCAAGGAAATCAGTATAAATCCTTGAAAATAAATAGCATTGTGGAAGTGTACTTTTATCACTATCCATATTATAGGATTGCATATTCAAAATATGAAGGTGTAATTAATGAATTGACTGCTGCATGACCACAGCTATTTTAGAAGCTATGCCACAAAAAACATTTTAATTTCATTGCTAGCTCCAGATATTTACATATAAATTACACAAAAACTCATTAGCTTCTGTGTTTGAAAGATTATATCTACAATGACAAAAATTTTCCTTTAAAGAAATATTTTAGCTTTTTGCAGAAATGGGTTGTTAGCACATATTCTTAAGATACACTATAATTATGGAAGGATAATGAGAAGGGCACTATAATGACAGTTCATAAGATGTTTTTGAAAAATGGCATAATAATTAAGAGTTCAGTTTTTTAAATAGAACCAAAGTCTAAGTAGTACATCTTACACTTAATATTGTTTAGTTGGTAAGTGCGAGACCATAGGAGGCTTCGAATTATGTTGGATAAGTAAAACTTAGGGTTTAAGAATCAGTAGCAGTCTGTAGCCATGCTGCTGTAACTTTGTAAGAGAATGGTAGACTGCTTTATGGAGCTGGTGATTACAAAGATCCACTTTAACAATTTTTTTCTTGCTGGCAGGTGTCCCACTGGCCTGAGGCCAGCGGCTGTGAGTGTACTGCAGCTTGTGGTTTACACCAGAGTGTAGAAAAGGCCGACACCAGCTGGTTGCACATGATTAAACTGATTGCGGTCTGACAACTTGGACTGTGATACAGATATGTGATAAATATACAAAGTATCTTACAAACCTGATTCACTGACATACTTTATCTACTTTTTTTTCTTAACAGATATGATATCTGCACGTATAAAAACAAGCCTTGTGGAACACTGGGTAAGATTATAAAGAGAAATTTCAGCTCATATTTGCTGTTTCCTGGCTTTATACTTAGCTATTGGTTTGTTGACTGATTAGATATTTTTAAGTTTGTATTTTCAAAGTTTTGCAGTTTATTAAACATGAAAAATAAAAGATAATCTAGGTGAATTTTGGCTTTGATACATTGCTGGGAGTTTGAATTGTGTGGGCTGGTGCTGTGTATTTTATCTCTGACAGCTGTAATACTGATAAAAACTAGCAGATGACTCAATTTTACTTCTTACAGAAGAGAACTTGCTGTTTATTTCCATTTACTGGTGTCCATAATCTCGTTAAAAAAACAAGTAAAAATCCTCAGGAAGGTTATAAAACTACCCCCATAAACCTTACAAAAAGGTTTACAAAAAAAGAAATGGACTTTGAGGTTTACACTGTTGCTGTGTTGTACACAGCAAGTACAGCTTCATGCTTTTCCTTTCACAGACTTAGAAAAAAATAGCACAGTGATAGAAGATACATTAACATTGAAATTAGTTAAAACAGTGCTCTGACGATGGAGAAGTGCACATGTGAACCTTAGGTTAAGGATGGAGAGCTATTGTTCTCTCCATACCTAAATATGTCACCAGTAGTTATTTCCTACAATAAATAACTATAGATGACCTGTAACTATAGGTTGTTGCCTCCAATGGTGCTCTAACATATAAAGGGAACATTATTCAAAGATTACATAACACTTGTTTGGATTTTTTTTTTGTTTGCATCCTTTCATAAGCCTCTTTCTTGAAGGTGATTAAAGACAAAACTCTAATTCAGCTAGTTCATATTATTAATACTTTTCTCATTCAGAATTCATGAATGTACTTGCATTGTTTTTCCGTATATTTCTGTATATCACTATTACTGATAGCTTTAACCCATGTTAATTTTTTTCTGTAAGTCTCACAAGTCAGTACAATGCTTCTGGCAGAGGGGTGTAGTTTACATGGGGAAAGGTACCAGAATTTTTCCTGCTATAAACATGAACAAAACTACAGCATGCTCTAGTAAAAGGCAAATTGCTGATGAATTTCCAAGTGTAACTGATTTTATTTGACATTGGAGGTTATGAAACTGAGGAGATGATGTCTTAGAAGTGGCTTTGCAAGTGTTAAAAAAAGAAAGGTTGAAAGAGAATACGTTCATGCATGAAGTATTTGATATTCTTATATGATATTTTTGACACAGATCATTAATGTACTAACTCTTACTCTATCAGATTTTGGCATAAAGGCAAATTTTGCTTCACTTGAATCCGATGTAACAGAGGATAGATTTGGCAAATACTTTATAAAACAAAAAGTTTAATTAAAAAAAATTAAATGTAAGAGTCACATATGGTATCGGTTCCAGCTTACAGTTATAGAGGTCTTGGCAACAAAACGATGACAATTTTTCTGCATTATAGGCATTTAACTGGAGAAGAGACAAGGCCCTGTAGTCCTCTTTTGCAAGGCATTTGATATGCTTAAGTAGTGCTGACATCCAATAACTAAAGTTAATCTCATATATATATATAGAGGAGTCTGTGGAAAAAAGTCACAGAGAGGTCTCAGAAAGTCAAAAGAAACCTGATTAATTGGTATTCTAGGAAGAGACAGAAGTAAAAGATTTAATGTGGCGTAAACATCTGTATCCTATTTCAGCCACCTGAGGCAGGGAACCTTTCATAGAACCCCTTAGAAAAGATCTCAGACGTCTGTGAAGTGTGTCTTTGGCTCTATTGAAGGACAAGTCGTTTTAAAGTCTGAGTCACTGACTGAGCTCTTAGCTTGATCTCTGTCACTTTCTGCAAGCGTGGTATGGAGTTATTTTACTGCAGTCTTCTCATTTGCTGAAGCAAGTCCTCAGTTATAAGACCTGAAGATTGAGATGACTTTATCATTCAAATACGGTGGACTTTGCGGGGGAGCATGACAGTTGTATATATATGTATTGCCATGTTGTATTCAGAATTCTTCAATTAGGACACCATGGGTGAGCTATAATTATTGCATTTTTTGCAAGTTCCACACTGCAAACTCTCCAGACAGACAGTGTCAGTTTCTGCCCATGTCAATTAGGCTATCAGAGTAGTTTTGCTTTGTCCAAACTAGATTTGTTTGGAAGAAAACATAGAACAGATACCCTGCAAATTCTCTACATATGCCTACAGGAGACCTGAGATCACCCATGGGTTTTCAGGAAGCTTTGAGCCACATGTGCAGGGATGTTCTGCCTTCAGGATTCAACTAGTCCAGAATGGCCAAACCAGCATGCAAAGATATGTGAAGAGTCTCAACTTGAGTGCTCCAGTGTGTTGATCCACTCCTATGGCTTCAAATTAATTGCTAATGTGGACAAAACAGGAAGCACTTGTCATATTATGATTTCCTTACTGTTAGTCCAAATAGAATAATTTGAAGTCCTTACTCATCTAAATAGTTTGCTTTCTCTCTTCCCTACTCCCTGTTCCATTCCCCTCATCCCTCCTCCCTGTTCCATTCCCCTCATGTCTCAACCAAAGCTAAGCTTTTTCAATTTTTTTATTGTTATTTTTGGGGTAATTTGGATTTTATTTATTTATTTATTTATAACATATTATTTTTTATTTCTTTTTTTTTTTTTTTGGAAATGTAGTTAACTCAGCAGGTAACTTCCTTAAAGAAAGGTTTGCTGCTTCTTTCAGATCAGTAATCCTAGGGGAGAAATATATTAAATAAATCTGATGTTTAAAGCTTTCTCTGATGACCCTAAATTATGACTGAAGTATGTTCTGTAATAATCTGTTGCTGAAAAATGTGTAAGATACAGAAGAGCCATAGTCAGTAAATGCCAGTGGTGTTCTCTCTCTGAAGAAAGTTTTTAAAAGCCCTTGTAACACAATAAGGTTTTAATGCTAGAAGATAATGGGTGATAAATGGACAAGACTTCCATGCTTAAATGCTTGCTTGTTATGAACGTGTCTCCTCTTTTCACTGATGCATTCAGTTTTGTTTTTTTAATTTTTTTTAACGTACCATGTGAGGTTTTTCATAGCTAAAAAAGTTGCTTGTATGTTTTTATGAACCCACTAAACTTAAACAGATTTCTTTAGAAAAATAATGTGGATACATTTTGCTTTCTTCAGGCACAAGAATGTTAAAATAGAAATGCTTTCTTGAATTCCCTCTCCTGGCTCAAGTTAC